>NC_139432.1:424911-2824911 GCF_905368555.1 Meleagris gallopavo | reverse complement strand
TGTGTGTGGCACGTGTGCAGCTGTGCAAAAGGGGGGTGCACGGAGCTGGGCATGCATGGATCTGCGTGTGCAAATTGTGCAAGCACGCGCGTGCACACCCTCACACCCAACCCAACTCCGCTGCCTGCAGCTCTGCTGACATCTCCCGGCTGCAGGGGGAAGGGCGCTGCACACACGTGTGCAAACACACACACACTGACCCCCCACACACACTCCTCCCCAGCCCCACAAACCCCCTCCCTTCTGCCCCTCCGTGTGCTAAAATGGGGCCAAAGATGCATTTTCAGGGATTAAGGCGTCGGTGGGAGAGGGGACGTAGTGACAGGGGGACGCACACGGGGGGCAGAAGGGACACGGGTGGCACCGTGCCCACCCCGCACTGCCCCAGTTCTGTGGGTCTGGGGACACAGGAGCTGCTTTTCTAACTCTTTCACTTTAAGAAAAGGCACAAAAGTGCCACAAAAAGGGGTGAGCCAAGGATGGGGGGATATGGGGATGTGGGAAAATGGGACGTGGGGAAATGGGGACATAGGGACATTGAGATGTGGGGATGTGGGGACACAGGGATTTGGGAACACGGGGACATGAGGACACCCGGGTGTCCCCCCAGGGCAGGGCAGGGGGACAGAGGGGATGCAGAGATGCAGCACGGAGCCCCCCTGTCCTCACATCCCCCCATAGCAGCCCCAGCAGCATCACTGAAGGTCATTAATTGCGGGCTAATTACAGGTTGCGGTCCTCAGGGGGTCATTGCTATGTGGGGGGAGGGGGGACCCGAGATGAGTGCAGAGCTCAACCCGGTGGGGTCGGGTGAGGAAACGGAGGCAGGGTCTGCGCACGCGCAGTGCTCTCTACCGCCCCCTGGTGGACGGACAGCACCTCTGCACCGCCCGGAGGACCTCGGATCATAGAGAGGGCAGTGCAGAGCGGCTCCGGCGGGAGGAGCTCCAACCGTCCTCGAAGGCTGGTGTACGCGTGTGCGCACGCATAGTGCAATGCTAAGTGTGCACGGTGCAATGCTAAGTGTGCACGGTGCAATGCTAAGTGTGCACAGTGCAAAGCTGTGTGTGCATGGTGCAATGCTAAGTGTGCACAGTGCAAACCTGTGTGTGCATGGTGCAATGCTAAGTGTGCACAGTGCAATGCTAAGTGTGCACAGTGCAATGCTAAGTGTGCACAGTGCAATGCTGTGTGTGCATGGTGCAATGCTAAGTGTGCATGGTGCAATGCTAAGTGTGCACAGTGCAATGCTAAGTGTGCACAGTGCAAGGCTGTGTGTGCATGGTGCAATGCTAAGTGTGCATGGTGCAATGCTAAGTGTGCACAGTGCAATGCTAAGTGTGCACAGTGCAATGCTGTGTGTGCATGGTGCAATGCTAAGTGTGCACGGTGCAATGCTAAGTGTGCACAGTGCAAGGCTGTGTGTGCACGGTGCAATGCTAAGTGTGCACAGTGCAAAGCTGTGTGTGCACGGTGCAATGCTAAGTGTGCACAGTGCAATGCTGTGTGTGCACGGTGCAATGCTAAGTGTGCACAGTGCAATGCTGTGTGTGCACGGTGCAATGCTAAGTGTGCACAGTGCAAGGCTGTGTGTGCACAGAGCAATGCCTGGCGTGCACAGTGCACAACTTGTGCACATCACCTCGTGCTCACTGCGGCACAGACACCAGCACAGCCGCACCCTTGCACTCTATGCTGGCACACACACACGTGCACGCACACCAGTGCACCACCAGCACTCCCAGTCCCCCCAGCACCAGGCAGAAGCAGGAGGTGGCTGCAATGGGGTTTATTGTTGGGGCTGGGGGGCGGTGTGAGGGGGGCTGAGGAGCTGCAGATGTTGCAGCTCCCCCCTCCCCCGGGGAACTGCTGGGCTCCACAGTCAGCGCTGCACCCGGTGCTCAGCACCCAGCAGCACCCATGGGCTCTTCACACAGCGCCTGGCTGCTGGACCGCCGGCCGTACCTGCAACAGGGAGCACAGTGCAAGGGAGCTGTGCATTGCAAGGAGGAAGGCGTTGCAACAAGGAAGGCATTGCAACAAGGAAAGCATTGCAACAAGGAAGGCGTTGCAACAAGGAAGGCGTTGCAACAAGGAAAGCATTGCAACAAGGAAGGCGTTGCAACAAGGAAGGCATTGCAACAAGGAAGACGTTGCAACAAGGAAGGTGTTGCAACAAGGAATGCATTGCAAGGAAGAAGGAGTTGCAACAAGGAAGGCGTTGCAACAAGGAAAGCATTGCAGGGAGGAAGGCATTGCAACAATGAGGGCATTGCAAGGAGGAAGTGCTATCAGGAGCTTGCAAGTGTGGGAAAGCTCTTTGCAGCAGGGAGTGTGTTGCAGCAGGAGTTGCGTTGCAACAGGGACGGTGGCACAGCAGCTGGATGGGTTGCAGTGAGGGGAGGTGGGTTGCAGCATGAAATGGGTTGGCGTTGCAAAAGTGGAGCAGCTGCAAGAGGAAAGCACAGAGCAACAGGAGGTGCATTGCAATGGGGCAGCATGCTGCAACAAGGAAGGCATTGCAGCAAGGATCTGAGTGCAGTGGCCAAGCAGGTTGCAACAGTGGAGCGCGTTGCAGGAGGGAGAGCATTGCAGCGAGTGCAAGCAGGCGATGGGTTGCAAGAAGGAGAGGATTGCAATGGGGAGTTCACTGCGGGGGGGAGAAATTTGCATTGGGAAATGCATTGCAAGAGAGAGTGTGTTGCAATGGAGGGGGGGAGAGTTGCAAAAAGGGAAGCATTGCAATAGGAGGGCATTGCAGTAGGAGGGTATTGCAATAGGTGGGCATTGCAATAGGAGGGCATTGCAATAGGTGGGCATTGCAATAGGAGGGCATTGCAATAGGTGGGCATTGCAATAGGAGGGCATTGCAATAGGTGGGCATTGCAATAGGTGGGCATTGCAATAGGAGGGCATTGCAATAGGAGGGCATTGCAATAGGAGGGCATTGCAATAGGAGGGCATTGCAATAAGTGGGCATTGCAATAGGAGGGCATTGCAATAGGAGGGTATTGCAATAGGTGGGCATTGCAATAGGAGGGCATTGCAATAGGAGGGTATTGCAATAAGTGGGCATTGCAATAGGAGGGCATTGCAATAGGAGGGTATTGCAATAGGTGGGCATTGCAATAGGAGGGCATTGCAATAAGTGGGCATTGCAATAGGAGGGCATTGCAATAAGTGGGCATTGCAATAGGAGGGCATTGCAATAGGAGGGTATTGCAATAGGAGGGTATTGCAATAGGAGGGCATTGCAATAGGAGGGCATTGCAATAGGAGGGCATTGCAATAGGAGGGCATTGCAATAGGAGGGCATTGCAACCCTGCTGCTCACCGGTGCCGCGTGACCACGTTGAGGTACTGCTGCAGGTCGTTGTAGAAGCGGATGAGGTCCTCCACAGGAGCATCATCCCCGGGGTAGGTGGGCTGCGAGGGGCCGGCGGTGGTGGGGGGCACAGCGAGCAGCAGCAGGCTGCAGGCCAGCAGCAGCAGCAGCGAGGCCCGGCGGGGCGGCATGGCTGCAGCGCAGCGGTGCAGTGTCAGCTCGCCCCTTGCACACGTGTGTGCGTGCACACCCTGCTCAGCGGCCCACGAACGGCCCCGGTTCCGCTCCGTGGCACTGCCCGGTGCTGCTCACCTGATTCCTTGGGACGTGGCACGGGGACACGATGGCAGCACTGGTGGCAGCTCCCGATCCCTCGGTGGCACCGCCGCGGTGCTGAGCTGCCCTTATATCCCCCCCTGGGTTCTGTCCCCTGCTGATGTCACCCCGGTTGCGTTGCCAGGGAGGATGGGGGGGACAGGGAGAAGGGATGGAGGGGGTTGGGGGGGGGACGGGGACAGCTGGCCCCTCGCAGTGCCCTGGTTAATGTTTGACTCTAGGGATGGGGGTACGTGGGGGGGTGAGGTTGCTGTCCTCAGAGTGGTTCTGTCCTGGGGATGGACAGATGGACAGCAGCACGGGGACGGATGGACAGAGGGTGCAGCCATGGGAGGTGGGGGGGACAGATGGCAGTGGGACGGGGGGACGCCGTGGGGGCAGGAGGTGAATGGCTGCAGGCAGCGTGGGGGGCAGCAGCTGGAACCCCCCGCTTGTGGCTGTGAGTTGAGACGTGGCCACCCGCCATGGCCAGGCTGGGAGGTCAGAGGGGTTTGGGGTGGGGGGCTCAGAGGGGCTGGGGACCCCCGGCTCAGCCCAGACACAGCCCAGACACAGCCCAGACACAGCCCAGATAGCCCCCAGTGGCTGCAGCCCCCCCCCCAGGGACCCCACAACACAGCACACGTGGTGCAGCCAACACAAGGTGCACCCCAGCACCCACAGCACTGCCCCCCACCCAGCACCCTCACAGCCCAGCCGCCCCCCCCCCCCGCCCCCAGGCAGCACACACCCCTCACCCATCCCCGTGTGCCCCCCCCCTGCTCACTGCACCCATCCCCTCCCTCCCGAGTTTCCACACCAGTACAACTCAATGCCGGACCCCCCAACACCCCCCATCCTCTCCTGCCTCCCTCTCTCCTCCTATCCATCCCTCCACCCTCCGCATCCCTCTACCTGTCATCCCCTCCTGCATCCCTCCATCCCTCCCTCCATCCTCTCCTCCATCCTCAAATCCCTTTTCCCACCAACCCCTACATCCCTCCATCTCCACCTGAGTCCCCCCCACATCCCCCATCCTTTCCATCCCTATATCCACTTCTCCATCCCTCCATCCTCCACATCCCTGTATCTGTCATCCCCTCCTCCATCCCTCCATCCCCCCTTTTCCACCCCTACATCCCTTTTTCCACCCTCTCCCTCCCTCCCTACTTCCCTGCACCCCCCGTCCCCTCCTGCATCCCTCCACCCCCCCTCCATCCTCTCCCCCCCCCGTATCCCCTGCTCGATCCCTTTCATCTCTGCCCCCATCCACCCCTCCCACCCCCCAATTTCTCTGCCATCCTAACCTGCACAACCACACTCCCTCCATCCCTCTTTTTCCATCCCTCCATCCCTTTTTCCACCCTCTCCCTCCTTCCCTGCCCCCCACACCCCCATCCTCTCCTGCATCCCTCCATCCCCATCTGAGTCCCCCCCACATCCCCCATCCTCTCCTCCATCCCCCCATCCCCAAATCCCATTTTCCATCCTCTCCCCCCCTCCACATCCCCTCCTCCATCCCTTTCACCTCTGCCCCCCCCAACCTCCCCTCCCCCCCCAATTTCTCCCCCCCCCAGCACACACACCCACACTGGTGCCCACATCATGCTCTTTATTGCCACTGGCAGCAGTGTGTGGGGGCCACACGGGACCCCCCCAGCAGATGGGATCTGTCTGTGTGTCTGTGTGTCTGTGTGTCTGTGTGTCTGTGTGCCCCCCCCCTTCATGGGACACCCCCGGGCTCTGGGGGTCCCCCCACGCAGCGCTCATGCAGCCCCCAGTGCTGCACCCTCACTCGGATGGGAGCAACACGGAGAGATGGGGACAATTGGTGGGGTTGGGGGGTGGGGGGGGGGTGACTTTGGGGTAACGGGGGTCACCAGGCGGAGTCGTCATCGATGTCGGACCTGTGGGGACAGCAGGGGTTACGTGTGGGGACACAGCCTGGGGGGGTCGGGGGGGGTCAAGGGGGTCAGAGGGGGGGGTGATGCTCACCACAGTGCATCACTGCGGGGACCCACGGGCTGCACCAACACTGCAGGCACGGAGCTGCTGCGCTTCCCATACCTGTGGGGACGTGCAAAGGGCTGCACACGGGTGTGCAAATAATGGGAGCGTGGGGGTGTGCAAGGAGGAGCTCACGGACATGGAAATGGGAGCGTACGGGTGTGCAAATGGGAGTTCATGGGTGCATAAATGAGAGCACACAAGCGTGCAAGGGGAGAGTGTAGGTGTGCAAATGGGGTTGCGGGTGTGCAAATGGGAGCTCACGGGTGTGTAAATGAGAGCACACGAGCGTGTAATTGTGAGCGTGCAGATGTGCAAATGGGAGCTCGTGGGTGTGCAAATGGGGCTCATCAGTGGGCAGTGGGGAGCACAGCAGCGTGAGGGGGGAGCACGTGGGTGTGCAAATGGGAGTGTGCAAGGCTGCAGATGGGATCACGTCTGTGCATGTGGGAGCGTGTGGGTGTGCAAATGGGAGCTTACAAGCGTGCAAACGGCAGCACACAAGCAAGGGGGAGCATGCGGGTGTGCAAATGGGAGCACGTGTGCAAATGGGAGCACGTGGTTGTGCGAATGGCGGGTCACGGGTGTGCAAATGGGAGAACAAAGCATGCAAGGGGGAGCACGGCGATGTGCAAATGGGATCGTGGGTGTGCAAATAGGGGGTCGTGGGTGTGCAAACGAAAGCACACAAGCAAGCAAGGAGGAGCACATGAGTGTGGAAATGGGGGCGTGCAGGGGTGCAAATGGCAAGCCGTGGGTGTGCACGAGTGTGCAACGGGGAGCGTGCAGATGTGCAAACGGGAGCTGAGAGGTGTGCAAATAGCAAGCCGTGGGTGTGCACGTGAGTGTGCAACGGGGAGCCTGCAGATGTGCAAACAGGAGCTGAGAGGTGTGCAAATAGCAAGCCGTGGGTGTGCACGTGAGTGTGCAACGGGGAGCGTGCAGATGTGCAAACGGGAGCTGACAGGTGTGCAAATAGCAAGCTGTGGGTGTGCACGAGTGTGCAACGGGGAGCCTGCAGATGTGCAAACGGGAGCTGAGAGGTGTGCAAATGGCAAGCCGTGGGTGTGCACGTGAGTGTGCAACGGGGAGCGTGCAGATGTGCAAACGGGAGCTGACAGGTGTGCAAATAGCAAGCCGTGGGTGTGCACGTGAGTGTGCAACGGGGAGCGTGAAGATATGCAAACGGGAGCTGACAGGTGTGCAAATAGCAAGCTGTGGGTGTGCACGAGTGTGCAACGGGGAGCGTGCAGATGTGCAAACGGGAGCTGACAGGTGTGCAAATGGCAAGCCGTGGGTGTGCACGAGTGTGCAACGGGGAGCCTGCAGATGTGCAAACGGGAGCTGAGAGGTGTGCAAAGGGGAGCACGCAACCATAAAGGAGGAGCAGGCAGGTGTGCAAACGGGAGCTCAGGGCTGCGCGCCCAGCGGCTCGCAGGCACGCACACGGGTGTGCAAACACGCGTGCAAACGGCCCCGCACGGCGCTCACCGCTGCCGTGTGACCAGGTTGATGTAATGGCGCAGCGCGGAGAAATACTGCGCGATCTCCTCGGGCGACGCCGCGTCTCCGGGGTTTTCGGGTTTCGGCGGATACGCGGCCGCGCACAGCAGCGCGCAAAGCGCCAAGGCGGGCAGAACGCGGAGCGGGGCCAGAGGCATCTGCGTCGGATGGCAGCGAGGCCCGGGGGGGTCAGAGCGGTGCCCACCCCCACTACAGGTCCCCGCGACCCTCGGGGTCCCACCCGACCCGAAGCTGCTCTGTTGGTCCCCTCCTCCCTCCCCCCCCCCCCCCGCATTGGGATCCCTCCGAGGTCAGCAAGGGGATGTATCCCTCCCCACTGGGACCCCCCTCCCCAAAAGGGACAGCCCCCCAATGGGCCCCCCCCCCCCCCCTCCAAAAGGGTCCTGTCACCCAAAGGGGACACCCCCAAAGGAGACATCCCACCAAAGGTGACCTCCCACTAAAAGGGACACCCCCCCAAAAGGGACCCCTCCCTCAAAGGGGACCCCTCCCCCAAAAGGGACCTGTCACCCAAAAGGGACCCCCCCCCAAAGGGGACATCCACCCAAAGGGGACCCCCCACCAAAAGGGACACCCCCCAAAAGGGACACCCTTCAAAGGGACCCTCCCCAAAAGGCACATCCCCCCAAAAGGGAACCCCTCCCTCAAAGGGACCCCCCCCCCAAAAGGGTCTTGTCACCCAAAAGGGACACCCCTCAGAAGGAACACCCCACCCAAAACGGACCCCCCCCAAAGGGGACCCCTCCCTCAAAGGGACACCCCCAAAAGGAGACATCCCCCCAAAAGGGACACCCCCCAAAAGGGACACCCTCCAAAGGGGACCCCTCCTCAAAGAGGACCCCCCCACCAAAAGGGGACCTGTCACCCAAAGGGATTCCCCCCCCAGAAGGGACACTGCCAAAAGGAACCCACTCCAAAAGGGACCCTCCCTCAAACAACCCCCCCCCCCCAAAAGGGGACACTCCCCCAAAAAGGGACCTGTCACCCAAAAGGGACCCCCCCCCAAAAGGGACCCCCCCAAAGGGGACATCCCCCCAAAGGTGACCCCTCACCAAAACGGAAGCCCCCCAAAAGGGACCCCCCCCCCAAAAAGGGATCCCCCCAAAAAGAGACATCCTCCCCAAAAGGGACACGCCCCCCCCAAACAGGGACCCCCTACAAAAGGGAAGCTCCCCCAAAAGGGGACACCCCCCAAAATGGACCCCTTCCCCCCAAAGGGGACCTTTTCCAAAGACCCCCCCCCAAAGGAAAACTCTTCCCCCACCCAGCACCCCACCCATGACCCGGGACCCCCATTTCCCCCATAGGACAACTTCCCCCCGCAGACCCCCAAGGAGACATTTCCCCATCCCACAGACCCCCCCCCCCCCCCCAACATCCCCATCTCCAGGGGACCCCTCCGTCCCCAGCAGCCCCCCCATCTGCCCCCATACTCACAGTGCCAGGCAGTGGGGTGACAGCACAGGGGACACGCCAGCCAGCTGCTGTGCCCTCCCTGCTTTTATAGCCTCCGGGGGGGCCCGGCTCCTCCCTCCCCCCCTCGGCCGTGACCGACCCACCAGAGCGAGGACCACGCAGCCCCCACCCCCGGCTCTGCAGCAACTCTCGGTGCCCCCAGTGTGGTGCACGGATGGGGGAAGGGTGAAAGGTGTGGGGGACAATGTCACACGCGGATGTGGCACCACGGGACGCAGGGATGTGGCACGGGGACACGGAACGGACGTGGTGCAGGGAGGGGATGCAGATGTGGCACAGGGACGTGGCACAAATATGGCACAGACCTGACACAAAGGACAGAGACACTGCACAGGGACACGGCACAGATAAAGGACAGGGACACAGCGTGGAGGTGGCACAGGGACATGGCACACGGACGGAGCACGGATGCGGCACAGGGAGGTGACACGGCACGCAGATGTGGCTGTGACACGGGGACATGGCACAGGGACATGGCACGGATGTGGTATAGGGACACAGCACAGACGTGGCACAGACATATGGCACAAACATGGCACAGGGACATGGCACAGGGACAGCACGGGGACATGGCATGAATGTGGCACTGGGATGCAGCACGGGGCCGTGATACAGACATGGCACAAACATGGCACAGGGACACAGGATGTGACACATGGACACAGCACCGGGATGTGGCACAGACATGGCACAGGGACACAGCACGGATGTGGCACAGGGACTCAGCATGGCTGTAGCACATACATGGCACAAGAACATGGCACAAACATGGCACGGGGACATAATGTGGCACTGAGACATGGCACAGATATGACACAAACATGGCACAGGAACATGGCACGGACGTGGCACAGGGACACAGCACAGGGACAGCACCAAAATGGCACAGGGAAAGAGTACAGGTACATGGCACAGACACAGCACAGGGGCATGGCACAAACATGGCACAAACATGGCACAGACGTGGCACAGACGTGGGCACAAACATGGCACAAACATGGCACATGGACATGGCGCAGACGTAGCACAGCATGGATGTGGCACAGACATGACACAAACATGGCACTGCACAGGGACATGGCACAAGCATGGCACAAACATGGCAGAGACATGGCACAGATGTGGCACAGGGACACAGCATGGATGTGGCACAAATATGGCAGAGACATGGCAGAGACATGGCAGAGATGTGGCACAGGGACACAGCATGGATGTGGCACAAACAAGGCACAAACATGGCAGAGACACGGTGCAGATGTGGCACAGGGACACAGCATGGACGTGGCACAAACATGGCACATGGAGATGGCACAGAAATGGCACAAACATGGCACAGACATGGCAGAGGGACACAGCATGGATTGGCACAAACATGGCAGAGACATGGCAGAGATGTGGCACAGGGACACAGCATGGACGTGGCACAAACATGGCACTTGGAGATGGCACAGACATGGCACAGGAACACAGCATGGATGTGGCACAAACAAGGCACAAACATGGCAGAGATATGGCAGAGACATGGCACAGATGTGGCACAGGGACACAGCATGGACATGGCACAAACATGGCACATGCACATGGCACAGAAATGGCACAAACATGGCACAAACATGACAGGTGGACACGGCACAAACATGGCACAGGGACCCAGCCACAGTAGCAACACAGCCACCACACACGTGAGAGGCACAGGAGGTGACAGTGGCACACAGACAGGGGGACATCAATCACACAGAGGGACAACGGGCACGGCCAGCCCTGGGGCAGCGGGCAGGACAGCACACAGGACAGCACACAGCACCTCTGCTGCCTCAGTTTCCCCCCCCCTGCAGCACACAGCAGAGCACGGAGCCACGCAGCACCGTCACTGCATCACTGCCACCACCTCCCCAGGATGGATGAGCTGCCCTTTCTGCTCCCCCCTCACCCCCCCCACCTGCGTTAATTCATTACGGACCTGGTATTAATGAGCAATCAAGCGTCTGGGACGTGACGCACGAGGTGGGGGTCAACAGAACCGCCTCGGGGGGGGGGTTGAAGCCGTGTCTCTGGAGGGAGGGATGGAGGGATGGGATGAGGGGACGCGGTGCTGCTGCACGCCCGGCAGGAGGGGACACGGCCGCGCTGTTGCGACCCGGCCAAGCAGCAGCATGGGCACAGCTCGTAGCACTGCCACCACGGGGGTCCCGGCCCCACGGCTGTGCGCGGCCCGGTGAGCAGCACGCATCGCCTCGCACCCCGCAGGGCTCGCAGCCGTGCGCTCACACGGCCCGTTTGGTGTCACGCTGAGCCACGAGCACAGAGGTGGCCGAAGGGACTTCGTGTCACACGCACAGAGCGGGGCCACAGCCGCGCTCCGGGGATGGGATCGACAGCGTCGATGTCACCTCTCGCGTCCCCTGAAGGTAATCGGATCGATGCAGCCGCGTGCTGGGGACACCGAGGGCGGATCCAGCACTGCCAGACCCCCCACCCGAGGGGGGGACAACGACTGCCACCCGTCCCCATCGCCCCCAGAGGGATGGGACAGCGGCAGCGCCACTCCCAGCCCGCAGCACCACCGATGTCCTCAGGCAGAGGAGTGGGGGGGGCCCAGGTTCTACGTGGCCCCCCCAGCACCGACCCCAGAGTAGCGGCGGGGGGGTGAAACGGAGGCGACGTTTCTGCTCTATTTCCCCCAGGTGACAGCAAACAGCCGTTTTCCAAAGGTCACACGACGGCTCCGGCAGCGGGGGCAGCGTGGCGGAGGGGGTGGGACGTGGCACCCCCTCCCCCCCCCCCAGCTCCGTGCAGGGACAGCAAACAGCCGCTGCCGCCTCCCCGCTCTTTATGGCCCCGCTCTTTCCGCCGGAGACGCATTAACGGCCCCGCAGCCCTTATCAGCCCCTATCAGCCCCGGCAGTGCCTGTTTGCTCGGCCCCACGCGCTTCCGACGTGCTGACAGGGACGGTGGGGACAGGGAGGACACGGCCCCCGCTCCCAGCCCCTCCCTGCGTGCCCACTGTGGCAGCCAGAACCGCAGCAGCACGCAGTGGGAAGCCCCCAACATCGCACCCCCTGCCTCAGTTTCCCCACCTTGAGGATGGGGGACACCCCGTAGTGGCACACAGAGCCCCCACCCGACGGAGCAAAAGGATTTCTCCTTCTGCTGCCACAGAAATGGAGGAGTGGGGATTTCAGGCCCCTTGGGAGCCCCCCCTGCAACCCCGCCAGCGCGCAGGGCACAGCCACCACCTCGTCCTATTATCAAATATTTACATATTTAAAAAAAAAAAAAAATCATAATAAATAGCAATCCTTCAAATAAAATAACCCAAAACAAGCCGTTTGGCTGCACCGTCCCCAGTCCTGCTCAGCCGTCGGTGGCCAGGATGACGACGGCACCGAAGATGCCCACGTTCTGCCCGATGAGCTTCATCTGGTTCCAGAACTCAACGCGCCGTGCCTCGTGCCAGTAACCAATGTTGCCATCGATGAGGAGGATGGCGAGAGGCAGCAGCACGGCCAGGACCTGCGCTGCCACCCGCACGTAGTAACCAGAGAGGAAGGCCAAAGCCAGGAGGCCGTAGAGCACGAAGAGGAGCTGCAGGGTGAGCTCGCCACCCAGGATGTGGTTCAGGTAAGCCAGGCGGTCCTCCTTGCTGTGCTGCAGCGAGTAGGCCTGCGGGAGAAGGGCTGTGGCTGTGGGATGGGCTCGGTGCCGTCGTCGCCCGCCCCCAGCGCCCCCCATACCTGGCAGATGAGGTAGATGCCCAGGAAGACCTGGCCTGTGGACTGCAGCGAGCGGCTGCGTGGCTTCTGCCGGTACAGCTCGCCTGCACCGCTGGCCAGGATGAGGAAACCGCCGATGATGGCGATGGTCCGAGAGTACATCCGCACCTGTGGGGCCACCGTCACTGCTGCGCCCCCCGGGGAAAGGGAGGGAGCCCCTGGGGAGGTGTGAGGGGGGGGGGGTCTCACCTTCAGCCAGTCGCCGTAGTGCACCTGGCCGCCGACGTGTGAGGCGTACGTGGCCACAGCGAGCTGCAGGGCGGCCCCCAAGGCGAACCAGCGGCGCTTCACCCCGAAGGACATGAAGCTGGCACACAGCACGGCCACCCCCATGTCCACATACAGGTATGGCACCGGGATGTCAGGCTTCCTGGGAGGGGGCACGGCAGCTCCAGCCCCGCAGGCACCCCCTGCTCCCATCCCCGTGCCATATCTGCACATCCCGCCCCCTCCCACGGTTCCCTTCCCACCAGCTCTCCATTCCTGAGCCCTACACGACCACCGAAGCTACCAGCTGCCCCAAGACCCCCAGCCCCACCCCCTCTAATACCACCTCTGGAGCCCCCCAGCTGCCCCACGCTAACCAGCATCCACGGCCCCACACCAATCATGGCCTCTTCAGCCCCAGGGCTCTGCCAACATCCTCCGCCCCACATATCCCCCATGCCCCAACCCCCAGCTGCCCCACACTTAACTTAGGTTCCTCCAACTGCATCGCAGCAACCCTCAGCCCCTCCTGCCCCACGCTTAACTCTCGGCACACAGCTGCCCCACACCAACCCCACCAACTCCCACTCCCCATACCAACCCAAGATCCTTTTGCTATCCCACAGCGACCTTTGCTCCCCAAGCCCCACATACTCACTCAGTCTCTCTTAGGTGTCCCACACTTAACTCCAGATGCCCCATAGCAGCCCCTAGGTGCCCTATACACAACCCAGAACCTGTAGCTGCCCCACACCAATCCCAACGCCCCCCAGGACCTCCCAGCTAACCCACACTTCACCCAATCCCTCCCCTCCCAAAACGATCCCAGCTGCCTTGTACCCAGCTTCCCCATAATAACCCCAGTGCCCCCCACCCACCCCAGACCCCTTACTTCCCTCAATCCCACCCCACCTGCCCCACACCTGACTCAGACCCCACCATACCCATACTCAGTCTCCCCTGGCTGCCCCACACTTGATCCCAGTGCCCACCAACAACCTCACACCCACCCCCGTACCCCCAGATGCCCCACACCCACCCCACAGCCCTTACTTACCCCAATTCCCCGCAGCTGACCCACAATTAACCCAGACTCCACCACACCCACACTCACCCCCTCCCCCCAACAGCTGCCCCACACTTAACCCCCACCCCACCTCCGTCCCCCCTCGGCCCACCGCGGCTCATCTCACGCCCACCCTCCCCGCTCCTCCGTTCCCTTCCCCCGCACCGTCGCCCGTCGGCCCGCTCGGCGCACAGCAGCAGCCCGCTGAAGCAGTGCCAGAAGGGGAAGCGGGTCAGCAGCACCCCGCCGCCCGCCGTCAGCAGGCGCAGCGCCCGCCGCCTCCACCCGCGCCCCGCCGCCATTTCGGGGAGGCCTGAAACCGGAAGGCCTAGTGGAGGAGCCGGAAGTCCTTTGCGCACTGCGCCGGAAATCCCGCCGCCGGAAGTCGAGGGGCAGGACTTCCGGCACGGCCCGGTGTCCCCTCACAAACCCACATCGCCACACCGGTGATGGTTAAAAAAATCTCGGGTTTTATTGTTTTTTTGCTAAACAATACTAAAAAAATTTTTCTTTTTTTTTTTCTTTTTTTTTTTTTGCCTTTTCTTTATGTTTTTTTTTTTTTCTTCTTAAACTCCATAAGGCAGGGCTTGAATTAAACTTTTTTTTTTTTTTTTGAGCCATTTCTTCTCTTTAAAAACAGAAAGAAAAAAAAAAACCCAAAAAAATTAAAACAAAGAGGGAGGAGGGGGAGAATCATGGCAAAAAAAAAAAAAAAAGACACTAAAAAATGAAGGAAATGGTGAAAATTAAAGAGAAAGAAGGACATCCTCCCCCCACCCCCCCAGGAAATGAACTTTGGGTGAAAACGTGGGGATTTTGGTGGTTTGTTGTGGGTTTTTTTGGTTGTTTTTTTTTTTTTTTTTTTGCCATGATCCCAAGAGAACTGCCGGAAGCAGAAAATATTTAAAGAACATTTTAATATATATTCATATATATCTTTAAAGATAAGAAAAATAGGACTAATTCAAGCCTTGCCCTGTGCAAACAAAATTAAAAGAGGACCGTGCGGGTCGCAGGTCCCGGCTCGGGGCTGCTGCTGCTTAGTTTTATTTTTGGAGGTGTTCTGGGGGAGGAAAAGGGAGCTGCTCCCACTGGGGGGGGGTGAAGGACCCCCTTTGGAAAAATAAAGGGGGTGTGGGGAGAGGGGCGTCCAAAAATAAAAGTAACCGAGCGCGAGCAGCCGATGGGAAAGAAACCATGGCGGACAAAAGAAAGTCTGTTAGTCAAGTAATGCATGAGCTTTTAAATTATTCTCTTTTCTCTTTTTTTTTTTTTTCTTTTTTTTTTTCTTTTTTTTGTGTGTGTGTGTGTGTGTGTGTGTGTGTGTGGTTTGTTTGTTTGTTTGTTTTGTTTGTTTTAAAGTCTAAGGTTTGGAATCGGCGAGCTGCCCCGTTCCCCAGGGAGGACATCGGTGCCGGCAGGCCTCAGGACGACAGGGCGCTCTCCTTCTGTGTTTGCTGTGCTTGTGAACGCTGCATTACCTTTTGGCTTTCCACATCTCTAAAGTGTTTCTCGACCTGTGGGTGGGGAGGGGCTCAGCATGGCTGGGGAGGGGAGGGGGTGACCCCCCACTGCCCCCTCCCCCCGTTGTGCCGTACTCACTATTTTGCGTACGTGCCCCAGCGCGCTGCCCTCTTTGCCTTTACAGTTCTCCACCTGGTACGGGGGGGCGATGACGACTTCTTCCATCACAACTATGTTCTTCTCCTGCCATTTACAGTCCTTAATGCTGCGGGGGTGGGGGGCAGAAGGATCAGCCCAGCCGTGTCCTCCCCCCACCCCAATTCCCATTCCACCACCCGACGCATCCCGCTGACCGCCTGCAGGTTTTTAGGGGTGACACAAAACAACGCAGACCCCCCCTCCCTGGGCCACGTGGGGACCCCAAACCCCCAGTGTGGGTGTGTAGGGGTGGGGGGGGGGGAGGCACCGAGACTCACGTCTTGTGGATGGTCTGGAAGAGCTGCTGTCCCTCCAGGGAGACCCCCGCACTGATGGCGTACGCCTGGCTCAGCTTCTCCTCCTTCTCCATCCGTGCTTTGTTGGCGAGCTGGGGGGGAGACAGAGATCCTGCACACACTGCCTGCGCCCCACACCATCCCCAGAGGATGGCTATGCACCCACCACCATTCCCTCTGCCTTTCTCCAGTTATCAGTGCATTTTAGCTCCCAGCCACCTTCCATTTGTTCACGCAATGCGCGACGACCTGGGCAAGGTGAATCCAAAATAATCACAACACTAAGGCTTGCACGATGGAGGTATGAGCAACTTTATCCCAGAGCAGTTACTACAGTCCAAAAAAGGTAACAACAACAATAACAAAGTCAGCTTTTTGGGAACAGCAACAGCAATCCCTCTGGCAGCACACAATCCATGTGCAGGGAGGCCTCTGCTGGGGCTCCCACTGACACAGCACAGGCAGTCCATGAACAAGGAGTCCAGCATACGAGGCCATGGAGTTTCCTCCCAACTTTTTCCAAGAGCTCATGGAGAAGCAGCAAAAGGTCCCCTCAGCCCTCACATGGAGCCTCTCCCCCTCAACCTGACAGCCGAGGAGCACTGCAGACACTGAACACGCTGCTGACAACACTGCATCCCAAACGGCAGCAGTGACCCCTCTGCAAGCCTGCTCTGGGTTCAAAAAGCCCAATTGCTCAGGGAGAATGGGCACTTCTTGCAGCAAACACTGCTCATCCCTCCAGCACAGCTTCACTCTGGCTTCTCACCCAAACACTGTGACCCACAGCACCCAGGGCTGCAGCTGTGAGCCATGAGCCACCACTGGCAGCACAGTCCTGCAGGGAAGGACCCAAAGGTTTCTCTCCCATTTGCCCCAGCCAGAACAGAAGTAGATGTGCAACGTGCCAGCCCCCAGCACCCCATACAGCTTCCTCACTTCCACAGCATCCCCTCAGCACCGGGACCTTTCCTCAGCTCCGTGCCTCATGCAACGCCTGCATGAATGAAATGAGTCACCGCCCCTCTCCTGCCCCATTGGTGTGAGTGACAAAACGTGAGCAGACAGAACAGCCCCTGGCACCGCAGAGCAGAACAGGGCACTGAGCACAGCAGGGCACCAAGCAGGGGTGGCCATGCTCTGCGAGCTCTGTGCTGCAGTACCACCACCACCACCACCCCCCCCCTATCTGCTCCAGCCCCACAGCTCCAGGGACATGGGGGGCACGGACCAAAACTACAGCAAGGATTTTAATGCCAGGAAGACCTAAGAGAGGTGCTGTCCTCTCCCAGCCACATCCCTCTGTGCAATGAGAAGAGCTGCATCTTTACAGCATTTGTGTCATCTGAAATCTGTCAGCTTGCTCATCCAGGGAGGGGGAGCTGCCAGGCAGGGGACGTCCAGCCGCTGCCACCACCACCACCATGTGCAGGGACAGGGCTGCTGTGACCATGAGAAGCTTCCAGGTGGGAAAAGGAGGAACCCCACAGAAAGACCCTGCTCACATTTCCCCTGGAGCCCTCCGAGGGCCTCACAACCTGCAGGGCTGTGTCCTAAAGGTGTGGGCTCACCTTCCCTTCAGCACCTGCCCCCTTTGAGGAGGACGCACAAGAAGCTGCTCCTCCAAACTCAGACAATGCTGGGCTTCACAGCTCCTGTCCCACCCCCCCCGCCACGGGGCTGTGCCAGAAATTCTGCTTTTGAAGACGAGCAGCATCCATGCAGAGAGGGCACCGACCTCCCACAGCTTCTCCCTGCCCACAGGAGCACAGAAAGCAGGCTGATGCGTTCAGCCAGCAGGCGCCGCGTGAGCAGGGCAAGAGTTCAAAGGGCAAGGAGCAGAGAGAGAGCCTGAGCTGTGCCCTTCCTCGAGGGAAGGCCTCTGAGCACTGGGTTGCCCACAGCCCCAGAACCTGCTGCAGCTCCTGGCTGAGCCCCACAGCGCAGAAATTCACGGGTCACACAGACCCCCAAGCACTGAACGGAGCTGCACGGAGTCACAGGCTTGAAGTTAAAAGCCAACCCACACCAGCATTGACAGCATGGCTTCCCCCCACCCACAGGCAGCCCCCAGCCCACCCCAGTCACCTTCTTACCTTGCTAACATTGAGTGAAGCTAAAGGAGGAGGGGTTTCCGTGCGGTCGTTAATTATTTCCACTTCTGAAACATACTGTAAGTTTACAAGCAGGATATCTGCATGGTTGGGCTTCCCACTGGAAGAAGGGCATTCTGGAGGGACAAAGCATTAAGGAAAACAAACCCAGACAGAGAGGTGCTGAGCACAGAGAGCCAGCAGGTGGCTTTCAGTGAATTTTCCACCATCCCTGCCCCAGCACGGCCAACCTGGCCACCTGCAAGACCGCACACCACGACCAAACTCTCCTTTGACTCATTCGATGCTGACGTGCTTTTCCCCAACTCCAGCAGAGATGTTTTCAGCCCAAAACTGCCACAACCACACACAAGCTGGGATATTGTGTGGTCTCCTCCAAGAAGCGAGCTCAGTTCTGAGATGCAGCTGCCACGTTCTGAGCAGTGCAGTGCACTCCCTTACACACAAGCTGGTCTGGAAGTGAACCCAACCACCACCACCCTACCTCAAACTCACACAATTTTATCCCACAGCTGCTTCCTCTGGCAGGCAACAGCTAAGCCCACAGCCTCACCAGGAGGACAGGAGCTCCTCGCCCTCCTCACCTCCCGGGTTTGTTGTGCTTGGTGCTGCAGCATGGCTGGGAAACGTAAATGAAACAACAGTGCACCACCCCCAGAAAACCTTTCTAGAACCTACACGAATTCCTGAGCAATCTGTTCCCAGGGAGCTGCACTGCAGGCCCTCGCTGCTGACTCCCATTGAAGAGAAGCCCGTGGGGCTCAGCTCTCCTCAGCCCCTCACGAGCAACCACACTTCTGCACGGCAGAGAGCACGAGGGATGTGGCACAAGAGTCTCTTCCCCCTGAGAGGATGAGATCACAGAAGATGTGAAGTTGGAACGGACCCACAAGGAGCAGCGGGTCCGACTCCTGGCTCCACACAGGACCACCCAGAAACTAAACCTTACAGCTGAGAATGGAGGATGAGTCAGAACAGCCTGCTGGTGGGGAGCTCTGGGGGTCCCAATTCCTCCTCCAGAGCTGCGGGACATTTCCCACAATGCTCCAACACTCCTTACCAATGCAGCCTGCAGACATGGACCTCCTGCAGCTCCTGCCCTCTCTCACAGCTCCAGAATCAGCCTTGGGGCCACAGAATCACCTCAAAGCTCCTCCAGCCCCTTTCAGTACCATCCCTGGGCTCAAAGTCTGCCTTCACGAGCTTCCTGCAGTCCCTCTTAATGTTCTGCACCAGCCCACCACCTTCTTGCTCTCACATCACTGCCAGGTTAAAAAGATAAAGCACATCCTAGTGCATACACACACACACCGATGCATTTTAAGACCTGAGCACTGCTCTCCTGCTCCCTCCAGACAAGGCCTGGGCAATGCCAGAGCTCCGTCCCCTTCCCCACAACATTTCTCCCCCACCTCAATAACAACCAGGGCTCCCACGTGCCCTTAGAAGACTCCTCCCGCCCTCCCCAAATCTCACTGAGCCCTGCTCACCACGCTGCTGCCTCTCTCTGCAATCCCAAACAAGCACTATTCCCAACCAGAGCCTTCCCCAGGCTCCTCCTGTCCTCAGAATCCCCCCATTCCAAGGCCTCACCATGCTCTGTCCAAAGCCCCCAGGAGGTCCCAATCAATACTCCACAATCCCCCCCCAGCAGGGCTGTCCCCTCTCCAGAAGCACCCTGCATCCTCCCCCACCCCCCCCCCCCCACTCCTCACTCACTGCTCTATGGATCCCCTCACTCCCCAGCAGCCCCTCTATCCACCCCTCACCCTCCAAGCCCCCTTGTCCTACAGGACCCCAATAACCCCCCCCACAGATCACACTCCCCAGTAACCCCATCAGAAGTCTTCCAACCCCCCAACACCTCCTCCCTCAATAACATCCCCCTCCACAGCGCTCCACCACCCAACAAACCCCCACAGATCCCCTCTTTTCCTCCCCCCCCCCCCCAACCCTCTCCATACATCTCCCTGCTCTACAGGAACTCCGTTACAGAATCACAGACTCACACAACATCCCAAGCTGGAACGGACCCCCGTACCCTCCTCCCCACTCCCCAGCATCCCCCAATACACCCCAAGCTCCACAAAAGCCCTATCACAGACCCCCTCACCCCCCAATAACCCCCCCACCCCACCAACCCCCTCCAAACACCCCCTCATCCCCGATACCTCCTCCCCACCAGCCCCCCACTCCCCAATAACCCCACGCAGACCTCCCACCCCCCCCCCCAACCCCCTCATCCCCCCCGCCCAACCCCCATCCCCCCCCACCCCCCGTCCCGCCCTCCCCTCAGCCCCCCCCCATCCCCTCAGTGAGGCCGGGCCGCGGTGCGGTGTGCGGCCGGCCCCGTGGCGGCGCGGCGGATGGATACTGAGCGCCAGCATCTTGCTGGGGTAATCGAAGGCGACGACCTCGCCCTGCAGGCGCTGCTCCTGGCAGGTGCGGCACGACACCTGGCTGCCCACGCTGAAGCACTCGCCCGGCGCCGCCATTTTCTCTCAGCCCGCAGCGGCCGCCGCGGCTCGGCTCGGCCAAGGGGGGGGCGGGGCGCCGCTCGACGTCACCGCGCTGCGTGATGACGTAGACGCGTTGCGTGATGACGTCGCGCGTCCCCCCCTCCGCGCGCGCTGCGTGCCGACGTCGCCTCGCCGCGCCGCGCGCCGCCGCGGGGCGGGGTGACCTTGGATCGGTGAGGGTTGTTTGATCCTCGCGCCGCCCCGTAGCGGTCGCCTCGCCCGTGCCGCAGGGGGCGCTGGGAAGTGTAGGAGGAAGAGGCGGTTAGCGGCCTGCCCGCGGGGAGGGCCGCAGGGACCCCGACCCCCGGGTGAGGCCCCAAACCGCGCTGCGAGCTCCTAGGCCGGCCCGGGCCCCGCCTGCTGCCTCCCCGAGCCGTAACGGCCCGATGCGGGGCTCCCTGCGCGGGGAGAGGGCTGACGGGTCGCTCTGGGGGTCCTTCGGGGAGCCCCGATCGCTGCGGTGTGCGCAGGGCTGCGCGGCTCGGCCTTGTGTCCGCACCAGCCTCGCCCGTCCGGTGCCTTTGTGCCCATCGGCCCGTTATCCGTTTTCCTATCTCCATCCCCGCCTCCATCCCATCCCCTTCCTCTCCCCATCCCCATCATCCCCGTTATCCCCATCCCACCCCATTCTCCACCTCCATCCCCATTTCCCATCCCATCCCCATCTCAACCCCTCCCTCCATCCCTTCCCCATCCCATTCCAATTGTCCTCATCCCTATATCCATCCCACTCCCCATTCTATCCCCACCATTCCCATTCCCATCCCCATCCCATTCTCCCTATCCCCATCCATCTTCCTCCTCTACCCATCCCCACCATCCCCACCCCATTCCCATCCCCCTTCCTATCTCCACCCCATTCCCCATCTCCATCCCTATTCTCCCCCTCCCCTCCCCCCCAGGACCCCTCCCTGACTCTCTCCCTCCCCACAGCCCACACCATGGAGGCCCTACACATCTCTGGGATCCACGTCGCCGAGTTGCTGCAGGCCGGGCCGCCATGGCTGGAAAACTTTTGGCTCACCGTCACCTCCATGGCCGACCCCAAATGCATCTTCACCGTGTGCTTCCCGCTCGCCTATTTCCTCGACCGCAAGGTGGGGGTGGCAGTGCTGTGGGTCGGGCTGGTGGCCGAGTGGCTCAACGTGGTCTTCAAATGGTGAGAGCACAGCCTGTGCCGCTGGGTCCTGCAGGGCTGGGGGATGCCACGGCCCCATAGCCGCCCTCCTGCTGCCGCCCGCAGCCCCCAAACCCACCGGGGCCGTGTGGGGCACTGAGGCTTTGGGCTGCATCCATTCACTGCTCTGCTCTGTCCCTCCCTCTCAGGTTTTTATTTGGGGAACGCCCGTTCTGGTGGATCCATGAGTCGGGCTTTGCCAGCCAGCAGCCGCTCACGCTGCGTCAGTTCCCCGTCAGCTGCGAAACGGGACCAGGTGAGCTGTGTGTGTCCCTGCTGAACAGCACGGGATTCCATCCTGGTGACTCCAGGGACACAGCGGGGAGAGTGTGGAACTGAAAGCACACAAGGAAATCTATAACACTGGGCTGCTGGCTTTAGAGGGGCACCCAGGGGCTCCTTGGTGTCAGTGCTTAGCATAAGCAGGACGGTGAGAGCCCTTCCTGCCAAGCTGGCACTGGGGAAAGCATTTCCTGCATCAGTTCCCCGTCTGTACAACAGATTTATTTACTCTTTTGCTCTGTGAGGCCTCTGGGTCCCGCCTTCCTCCCTGGCAGCACAGAGGTGGGCAGGGCAGCCTGGGGATCCCAGTGCTGGCAGGATGGGGCAGCCAGGAGTTGGCAGCACAGTTGAGAAATGACCGGCAGGGAACAGGATGGGCTGGCACAGCTCTGGGGCCAGGAGACCCACCGGACAGTCTGCACTGGGTTTCCGTTCTGAAGGCCCCCACAGCTCTGTGCCTCTTGGTTTTGGGGTCTTGCAGGGCTCCTTGCCCCCCTATTTGAGCATCTCGTGCTTTGCAGGCAGCCCCTCCGGCCACTGCATGATCACTGGGGCAGCACTGTGGCCACTGGTGACTGCACTGACAGCACTGGCATCCCGACACTCCAAGAGGTGAGAGCTGGGGCACTCCTGAAGTCCCCAGAAGGCATTTTTTGGGGGAAGAGGGAGATGCACTGCAGGGCTCTTTCTGCTGGGCTGGATGGGGAACGCGGCTCTGGCTGCTGCGGGATCCACTCACCCAGCTCACCTCTTCCAGCCTGGTGCTGAAGCTGATCCCCTTCAGTGCCTACACGCTGCTGCTGCTGGCCGTGGGGCTCTCACGGGTCTTTGTCCTCGCTCACTTTCCCCACCAGGTGCTCGGTGGCATCGTGGCAGGTGAGCAGGGCAAGGGTCACCCCCTCCCATCCCCTCAAACCCCCCACGTCCATCCTCAAAGCCCACAGCCTGACTCTGCTCACCCCACAGGGGCTGCCCTGGGCTGGGGGCTGCAGGCTCTCATCCCAGCCACGCGCTCTCTGGGTTTCTTTGCTGCCACATCCCTGGGGCTGCTGCTGGGCTCGGTCGCCCTGCACAGACTCATGGTTGCTGCTGGCGTTGACATCGACTGGTGAGCAGCTGTGGGAAGGGGGTGGGGGACTCACAGCCCCAGGGGGGGAAGGGTTTTCATCCCTGAGAACTGACTCTCCAAAACAGAGAGGGGCTCAACCCCCAGGAGGGCAAAGGGGGAGGAGGGGGAGGACACAGGGATCTGCCCCCCAGGCTGCTGGAGGTCGAACCCCAAAGATTTTGCCCTCGAGTTCGAGAGGGACCGGCTTTAACATGCGTTTCCCAAGGCCACCGCGGGCTGAGATCAGCCCCCAAAGCAGCACCCAACCCCTTCCCCCGCCTTCTGGGAGGGCTCTCAGCCTCACCCCACCTCTCTCCCCATTCAGGTCCATCCGTTTGGCCACCGCCTGGTGCAAGGACCCGTCCTGGCTGCGCATCGACACGCGGCCCTTCGCCTCCATCTGCCGCGTGGCCGGCAGCGCTCTGGGGCTGGGCTTCGCTGCCGGAGACCCCCAGCGCTGGGATAAACCTTTGCCCCCCCGGCAGCGAGCAGCCTGTGCCGTGTTGGCGTTGGCAGCCGTGCAGGGGCTGCAGCACATTCCCCAGCCCCAGCAGGTGACACTGTGGTACGCCTCCAGCTTCCTCAAATACGCTGCCGGGCCCGGGCTGGTGGCTGTGCTGCTGCCCCGCATCGCCCGCACCATCACCCGCCCCAAGGGCCCCCCCCACGCTGAATAGCGGGCTGGGGGGATCCTCAACTTTGGCACGGTGAGTCCTGCGTGGCCCCCACCCCAGCATCCCGTGCCAATCCTCTCCAAATAGGGGCAACCCTCACTCCTCAGCCCCTCAGGTTCCTCCTGGGAGGGGGCAATCCTCATCCCT
This sequence comes from Meleagris gallopavo, assembly GCF_905368555.1. Taxonomy (NCBI): domain Eukaryota; kingdom Metazoa; phylum Chordata; class Aves; order Galliformes; family Phasianidae; genus Meleagris; species Meleagris gallopavo. The sequence goes on along the minus strand of NC_139432.1, from coordinate 2,801,238 downwards.
ACCCCCCCATTTCCACCTGGGAGGGGGCAATCCTCATCCCCACCCCCCCATTTACACCTGGGAGGGGGCAATCCTCATCCCCACCCCCCCATTTCCACCTGGGAGGGGGCGATCCTCATCCCCACCCCCCCCATTTCCACCTGGGAGGGGGCAATCCTCATCCCCACCCCCCCATTTCCCCCTGGGAGGGGGCGATCCTCATCCCCACCCCCCCATTTCCCCCTGGGAGGGGGCAATCCTCATCCCCCATCCCTCTCTGCCCCAATAAAGGCACTGTTACACTCCACCACCGCCCCAAAGTTCCTTCTAAAAGCAGAGGGGGGGGGATGGGGGGGGATGGGGGGGGGAGGGTGGGCACAAGGACGCGGCCCCCCAACCCTCAGGCTGTGCCCCCCACTCCCATGGCTATTGCCAGAAACAGTTTTATTTATACAAGGACGAACATTGGTGACATATTACAAAATACTCAAACCCATATCGAGAGCCAGCGGGCGGCGGACGGACAGAAAGAAACGGCGGGGGGGGGGGGGAATATTGGAGAGGGGGGGGGGGGCACTGACCCAAAGCATGACAGCCTCGCTCTCAGGAGGGCCGGACCCCCCCCTCCCCCACACCATTCCACCCGCATTGGGAGAACAGGGCAGCACCCCCACCCCAAATAATGATGGGGAGAGGGGTGTGTGGGGGGGGGGGGTCTCAGTCCATTAAATTGAGGACCTTCCCCCCCCCCCCCCCGCCTCCCCCTGCAGCACAACACTGCCACACACACACATAGGAATGAAGTGGGGAGGGGGAGGAGGGGGTGACGGGGAAATAAGGGGGGGGGGGAGACCCCCAAAACGCCCCACTAAGTGACACACAAAGCGCCGCTCCCATCCGCCACCAGCCATTAAAAAAATACTATTAAATAATTCCTCTGTAATTAACAAAATTAGAGACCTCTGCTCTGCGGGGCTTCGCTTTCCCCTCTCTGTTAAAGCTCCCATCGCTCCTCGGGCTGAGAGAAGGATGGCAGCAATGCCTTTTCCCCACTGGGATTCAATGAGCGCCGGGACCCCATCCGAAATTGGGGAGGGGGGGGCATTTGGGGGGGCGGAGGGGGGGGGGGGGGGGTTGGAAGAGGGAAGGAGAAAGAAAGAAGTGACGACGGTGGAGAAAATGAAAAGAATTCATTTAAAAAATAAGAATAAAATCCGGGAAAATTAAGGCTTGAAAATAAAAAAGGAGGTGGTGAAAGGCACAGCTGTTCCCCCATTGCAGCATGGAGGGGGGGGTGGGGGGGGGGGGGATTAAAAAAACAAAAAACAGGGCAAAATGAAGGAAAACACCCCCAAACCCCCCCTCCATCTCTCCATAAATATATATAGAGGCGGCCCTAAGATGGACGGACGGACGGACGGACGGGGAGTTGCTGGTGGACACAGCTGCACACAGACACGACTGCAAACACCGCGTGGAGCTGCTGGGTGAGGGAGGGTCGGGGGGGGGCACTGCTTTTAGCGCTCGCTTGGTTACGTGTGGTGGTGGTTCGGGGTTGGTTTTTTTTTTGGGGGGGGGGGTAGGTTTTTTTTTTTCCTTTTGTTTTTTTTTTTTTCCTTTTGTTTTTTTTTTAATAGAAAAAAAATATTTTCCCTTTTTTTTTTTTTTTTCCCCTTTTTTCTTTTTTCCCCCCCCCCCCCATTTTGTCCTTTTTTGTTGCTGTTTTTTTTTTTTTTTCTTTTTTTTGTTTTGTTTTTTTTTTTTTTCCTTTTCTCTCTCCCTCCTCCATCACAGCGCAGGCTCAGCCTCCATCGGTTCCTCCACGGACCTACACAGGGTCAGGGGAAGGGGGGGGGGGGGGGGGGATGTCACTATAAGGCCGGACCCACAGCCGGACCCCCATGTGACCCCCCCCCCCATCTATTCCCTAAGGCCATACCTGGGGTTGGGGTCCGTGCCCCCCCTCTCAGCTCCCACTGACAGCAGTGCCATGGCCGTCACGGTCTCTGCCTCCTCGCTCTCCCCGCTCTGTGCCTCCAGCAGTGAGCAGCCCACCGCAGCCCCCCCGCGTTTCAGAGACCCCCAGTGTGTGCCTGCCGGGACCCCCGTGCTGCTGAGCACCTGGACACCCCCCACACACACACACACAGAACCCCCTTCCCCCCCCTCCCCCCCCCAAATAGGGCAGGGACACGGCTGGGGGCTCCGGGGGTCCTCGTATCAGAGACTGACCTGGGGACCCCCTCCTCCAGGACCCCCAGTGCAGGGACAGACCCGAGGACCCCCATAGGACAGCCCCAGGGATCTCCCCAGGACCCCATTCATTGCAGACAGACCCGAGGACCCCCATAGGACAGCCCCAGGGATCTCCCCAGGACCCCATTCATTGCAGACAGACCCGGGGACCCCGCCTCCCCCCCCCCCCCACTCCCAGGACCCCATTAAAGGGACAGACTTGGGGACCCCCATGGAACAGATTCCCCCCCCTCCAAGACCCCAGTGCAGGGACAGACCTGGAGACCCCCTCCTCCAGGACCCCCAGTGCAGGGACAGATTGAGGGTGACCCCCCCCCCCCGCCCTCAGACCTTCATTGCAGGGACTGATCTAGGGACCACCCCCCCCAGGACTCCATTGCAGGGACAGACCTGGGGACCCCCACACCCCCTCCCCGACCACCAGTGCAAGGATATACCTGAGGACCCCCCCCCAGGGCCCCACTGCAGAGACAGACCTGGGGATCCCCCCCCACCCAGGACCCCATTCATTGCAGGGACAGATGTGGAGACCCCCCCCCTCCACTCCCAAGACCCCATTAAAGGGACAGACCTGAGGACCCCCCCCCTCCCCAAGACCCCCACTCCAGGGACAGAACAGGGGTCTCCCATATCCCATATGGGGGGACAACTGGGGAGGGGGGATGACACCTTACTGGGAAGGGCAGTTCTGAGGACCCCCGAAACCCCCATGGGATCGACCTGGGGACCCCCCCACACACCCTGCTGGGACCCCCATATGCAGGGATAGCTCGGGGGGGGGGAGGGGGGGGCAGAACCCTCCAGTGCTGGGGACCCATCTGGGGGGACCCCCCATGGGAAGGACAGACCTGGGGACCCCCAGAACCCCAGCTCAAGGGACACATCTGGGGACACAGCCTGGGACCCCCATGGCCGGAGCAGCTCCAAACCCCCCCCCAGCGGGAAGGACCCCTCCCAAACGATAAGGACCCCCTGGGATCACCCAGTGAGACCAAAAACAGCCCTGGGGACCCCTATGTGTTGTCCCCCCCCCTCCCCGCCTTCTGTCCCTCCATGGCTGGCACCCCTCTGTGCTCCCCCTCCCCCCCTCCCCCGCAAAGTGAGGGCAGCCCCCCGCTGCCCCCCACCCCCCAAGACCCCCAGGTGCCCCCCAGGGGCTCACTCTGGATCTCGATGACCTTCTCCAGGGTGGCCACTGCATTGACATTGGGCTTCTGCTGCAGCAGGGACTCATCCAGGGGCTCCAGCTGGGGCAGAGGGTCACCATCAGGATCCCCCCCCCCCCCCGAAAAAAAAACAACCCACCAAACAACACCCTGAGACCCTCTTCTCCCCCAACCCCCCCCTCCTCCACCCACACGGGGGAAACTGAGGCACGGCACGGGGTGCATAAACCCAAAGCCCCCTCCCTCTGAATTGGGATAAGATATGGGGGTTGGGGGAGGGAGGGGGGGGGAGGTGGGATTTAGGGGGGGGGGGTCCTGTACCTCCAGCCCCAGCAATGCAGTGACACACGCCTCGGAGGCGTCGCAGATGGCCGTCAGGTCGTGCCCCCCCTCCAAGGCCAGCACCACGCGGCCCCCCGCCAACGTCATCAGCTGCTTGGTCAGGTGGCCAAAACCTGGGGGGGGGGGGGGGGCAAATAAATGAATTGAAGCGGAGGGGATGCAGTGCTGCATCTTGACCCCCCCCCCCACCACCACCTCCCCCCACCCTCCAACTCACATTTGGCAGTGACGGAGTACCCCCCCAGGGGGATTGGTGCCCCTCCACCGCATCGAAGCCAGCAGACACCAACACCACGTCGGGGGAGAACTCACGGGCGATGGGCATCACCACGGTCCTGGGGGGGCACAGCGGCTCAAGGACCCCCCCCAACTTATATAAGACCCCCCCCCCGTGCCCCCCCATCTCACCTGAAGGCGGTCAGGTATTCCACGTCGCCGATGGGGGGGTCCACACCGCCCGTCCACGCGATGTTGATGTTGTAGCCCACTCCCATCCCGCTGCCCACCTGCACAGCACAACGCCCGGGGGGGGCAACGTGGGGGGGGGGCATCGTAGGGTGATATGTGGGGAGGGGGCTCGCCCAAAATGGGGGGGTCACCCAAAGGAGGGCAACCAATGGGGAAACGTAGGGGGGGTTGTGGAGGGGGGCACAGTGATGCATTGGGGGGGCATCCAGTAAAGAGTAAAATGGGGGGGGGGGACTCATGGGGGGTGAAAATTGGAGGGGGGGTGATGCATGGGGGGGGGGAACACTGTAGGGTGACACGTGAGGGGGGTCCCAAAGGGATAACATGGGGGGATATGTGGAGGGGGGCACAGTGGAGTGACGCATTGGGGGGGTGGCATCCAGTGGGGGGGTAAAATGGGGGGGGTGAGTCGTAGGGGAGGGGAGAATTGGGGTGGGGAGCGATATTTGGGGGGGGCACTCTATAGGGTGACATGGGGGGAGGGGACCCACGGGGGGGCCCAAATAGGAGACAGAAGGGCACAACTGAGTGAGGGGGTGATGTGTGTGTGGGGGGGGGTCAAAATAGGGGGTGGTGACACGTGGAGGGGGGGGGGCACCCAATGGGGAAGGAGGGGTGACACAGAGGGGGGGTGACAATGCATGGGGGGGCACCCAGTAGAGGGGAGGCACACGATGGGGTTGGTGACACCCAAAGGGGGAGAGGGGACACAATGGAGGAGTTGGTGACATGGGGGGTGGTACAAGGAGGAGGGGGGGCACCCAATGGGGGGTGGGGTGACACAAGGGGGGGCACCCAATGGGGGGGTGGGGTGACACAAGGGGTGGGGGAACCAATGAGGAAGGTGACATCCAAAGTGGGGGGAAGGGTAACAATACATGGGGGGGGGCAATGTAATGGGGGGGGGTGACAGCCAAAGGGGGGTGTGACACCCAACGGGGAGGGAAGGGTGACAAAAGAAGGGAGGGAGGGTGACAATGCATGGGGGGGCACCCAATGAGGGGGGGGGACACGTGGAGGGGTGTGGGTAGGCACCCAATGGGGGGAGTGACAACACGGGGGGGGGGGGGGGCACACAATGAGGGGGGGGGGGCTGACATCCAAAGGGAGGCGTGACACCCAATGGGGGGGGGGGGGGGCACCCAGCGTTGGGGGTGACAACGCACGGGGGGGGGGGGGGGGCACACAACGTGTGTGGGAGGGGGTGGTGGGCACCCAAAGGAGGGGAGGTGACACATGGGGGGGGGCTGGGGGTGGCACATGGGTGTTTGCCCCCCCCCCTCCCCCCCCACCTCCTCGGGCGCTCCGCTGCCGGGGAAGAAATTCCCATCATCGTAGCGGTGCAGGGAGATGTAGAGCACAGCTGGGTCGCTGTAGAAAGCCTGCTGGGTGCCATTCCCGTGGTGGATGTCCTACAGACAAGGGGGGGGGGTCACACACACACACACACACAGCCCCCCCACCTTGCCCCCCCCCCCCCCAGCCTGGCAGCCCTCACCCAATCCACGATGAGGATGCGGCCCACGCTCAGCTTCTGCTGCAGCAGTTTGGCTGAAATGGCCACCGAGTTGAAGAAGCAGAAGCCCCTATTTGGGGGGGGGGGGTTACAGTCAGTAGGGGGGGGCACCGAGGGGGGGGGGACACAGCCCCCAACCCCCCCCCCTCCCCGCCATAGCACTCACATGGCTGCCGACTCCTCTGCGTGGTGCCCTGGGGGGCGGATGACAGCAAATCCGTTCTGCAGGGACAGCAGTGGTGTGTGTGTGTGTGTGTGTGTGTGCACACGTGGCTGTTTGCACGAGGGCTCGCCGAGTGTGCAAAGCGTGCTGTGCGTGCACTCACAGCAACCCCAGCTGCTGCTGAGTGTGCACGGAGCCAGCCAGCACACACACCAGTGTGCGCACACACACGCGCCAACAGGAGCACTCGTGCACGCTTGTGCACGCTCACTCGTGCACGTGCATGTGCATTTGTGATCACACGGAAACATCTGTGAGCGCGACACACGTGAGCACGTGTGCAGGCATCCATGTGTGCACCTACGTGCACACAATCTTGTTGTGCACACACGCGTGCACACCCGCGCTCACGTACACGTGTGTAAAAGTGCACCTGTGAGGACTTGTGCACATGTCGGTGCTCACGTACACACTTATACAAGCACGTGTGCACACACCGCTGCTCACATACCTGAGCACTTCCATGTGCACTTGTGCACCCACCTGTGAGCACTTGCACACTCACTCGTGCACACTCTGTGCTCACATACATGACCACTTACGTGCACACACCTATGAGCACTTGTGTGCGCTCTGTGCACACGCTTGTGCTCACACACACAGCACATAAGGACACACCTGTGCACGCACTTGTGCATACGCTTGTCCACACACCTGTGCTCACACACAAGCACGTAACAACACACTTGTGCACACACTCGTGCACACACTTGTGCTCACACACGAGCACGTAAGGACACACTTGTGCATACACTTGTGCTCACACCTTTGCTCACACACGAGCACATAAGGACACACTGATGCACACACTTGTGCACACACCTTTGCTCACACACACTAGCACATAAGGACACACAGGTGCACACACTAGTGCACAAACCTGTGCTTACACACAAGCACATAACAACACACTCATGCACACACTTGTGCTCACACACGAGCACATAAGGACACACATGTGCACACACCTGTGCTCAAACACAGCACACACCTGTGCTCACACACATGTAAACACATTCGTGCACACACTTGTGCTCACACACGAGCACATAAGGACACATTTGTGCATACACCCGTGCACACACACAGCACTAACAACAGCACATAGTGACACACTTGTGCACACACTTGTGCACACACTCGAGCACATAACGACACACTTGTGCACACACCCTTGCTCTCACACACGAGCACATAACAACACACTTGTGCACACACTTGTGCTCACACACGAGCACATAAGGACACACTTGTGCACACACTTGTGCTCACACACAAGCACGTAAGGACACACTTGTGCACACACCTGTGCTCACACACGAGCACGTAAGGACACACTTGTGTGCACACCCGTGCTCTCACACACGAGCACATGAGGACACACTGGTGCACACACTTGTGCACACACCTGTGCTCACACACGAGCACGTAACGACACACTTGTGCACACACTCGTGCACACACACAAGCACTTCTATACACACACTCATACTCACACCCATGAGCACTCACACACTTGTGCACACACACTTTTGTGCACGTCGTGCAAACACCCACGGAGCACGCAGCTGCAGAACAAACACAAGCATCCGCTCACACACTGGTGCATCGTCACACCCCCCCCCTCGTGCACACCCCCCCCTCGTGCACACCCCCCCCTCGTGCATACCCCCCCCCCTCGTGCACGGCCTCGCACACACCTTGACGTCCCCCGTTGCCACTTTGAAGGCCAGCTCCAGCAGGCAGCCCACGGCCGTGCGCACGGCGCTGGATGAGTGCATCTCATTCCACACCGTGTCACTGTCAACCTGGGGGCGGGGGGGGGGGGGGTCGGGGAGGGGGGGGGCACAATGGTGATATGTGGGGGGGGGTCACACCTCTCTGCCCCCTCCCCTCCCCTCCCCCCCCCGCTCCTGTATACACACACAGAATGGTGATACACGTGGAGGGGGGGTCGCACGTCACACTGTTCTGCCCCCCCCCCTTCATTCATTCTCAAAGCAGTGACACGCACACACGGGGGGGGAAATATGCGTGCCCCCCCCCCATATACACACAGCACTGACACACATGAGGGGGTCACCACACCCCCCCCCCCATACAAGTGACACCATGCACACCCCCCCCCCCCCCATATACACACACGCTGACACACATGGGGGGTCACACCATCCTGCCCCCCCCCCCCCCCATATACACACAGCACTGACACACAGGGGGAGTCACACCATTCCCCCCCCATACACACACACACTGACACACATGGGTGGGGTGGCACACCATCGCCCCCCCCCCCCCATACACACACAGCATTACTCACATGGGGGGGTCCACATCATCCGCCCCCCCCCCCCATTATCACCCAGCACTGACACACGTGGGGGGGGGGTCACACTGCCTGCCCCCCCCCCATACACACACAGCATGACACACAGGGGGGGTCACACCATCCTGCTCCCCCCCCCCCCATACACACACAGCATGACACACATGGGGGGGGGTCACAGCATCCTGCCCCCCCCCATACACACCCAGCACTTGACACACATGGGGGGGGTCACACCACCTGCCCCCCCCCCCAAAACACAGTGACACACACGGGGGGGTCACACTGTTTGACCCCCCACCCCACACACACATAGAGACCACACTGGGGGGGGGGGCACAGCATGCAGCCCCCCCCCTCCCTCCTATACAACCCAGCACTGACATGGGGGTCACATGTACTGCCCCCCCTTCCCCCCATTATACACAGCACTGACACACATGGGGGGGGGGGTGTCACACTGCTCTGCCCCCCCCACACACAGTGACACACGGGGGGTCAACTGTCTGCCCCCCCCAACAACACAGCACTGACACACATGGGGGGGGGTCACATGCTCTGCCCCCCCACACAGTACACACACGTCTCAACACACATGGGGGTCACACCGCTCTGCCCCCCCCAAACAACAGTGACACACGGGGGGGTCACACAGCTCGCCCCCCCCAACACACAATGACACACGGGGGGTCACACGCTCTGCCCCCGTTTCCCCCCCACCCATGCCCACACGGCAGCACGCGTACGTCTCTGCCCGATGGGACCTGTGGGGCAGCACCACACATCATGGGGAGGGGGGGGGGGTCTCACCTCCTCACCCCCCCCCTCCCCATTCCCCCCCCCCCGCCCCCCGTGCCCCCCCCCCCCTTACACACCCAGCAGCTTCTTCCCATCCAGCTTCTGCCTGTTGAGCGGGCTGGTGCCGTACAGCAGCGCATGATGCTCCGAATGCACAGCCTGGATCTCCTCCAGCGTCGCTTTCCGACCCCGGATGCGCTATGGGGTGAGACGGAAAGAACAAAACGGGTTGGGGGCACAGAACTGAGCCCCCCCCCACCACCCCCCTCCCCCTCCCCAAATCCCACAGCACATCACCCCCCCCACACACCACCTCCCCCCCCCCCCCTTCTCACCTCACATTTGCCCAGCAGCCCGGTTTCCTGCAGACGGGACCAGATGCTCTGGATGCGCCCCGCGTGTTCGGGGTGGATGTGGGTGTTCCCACACGTGCACTGGTGCTTCAGCATGAAGGTGTCGTACACCACGCCTGGGGGGCACGGATCCCATAAAGGGTCCCATGGGGTGGGGGTGGGGGGGTTGGGATTTGGGGAGGGGGTGTAAGGAGCGGGGAGGGTTGAGGGATGCGGCACTGCTGGGGGGAAGGGGGGGGATGGGGGTCCGATGGGATGAGCAGGGGGTGGGAACCCCGTGGGATATGGGGAACACCATGGGATGGAAGGATACCCCACCCCATAGGATATAGGGTCACCCCATAGGACCACCAGGAAATGGGAACCCTGTAAGATATGGGGAATCCCACGGGATATTAGGATATCCCACCCCATAGGATATAGGGACACCCCATGGGATAAGGGATACTCCACCCTATAGGATATAGGGACATCCCATAGGATATAGGGACACCCCATGGGACCATACCAGGAAATGGGAACCCAGTAAATATGGGGGAATTCCACGGGATATAAGGACACCCCACCCCATAGGATATAGGGTCACCCCATAGGACCACCAGGAAATGGGAACCCCGTAAGATATGGGGAATCCCATGGGATATTAGGACATCCCACCCCATAGGATATAGGGTCACCCCATGGGATATAGGAACACCCCATGGGATATAGGGATACTCCACCCTATAGGATATAGGGACATCCCATGGGATATAGGGACACCGCATGGGATATAGGGACACCCCATGGGACCACCAGGAAATGGGAACCCCGTAAGATATGGGGAATCCCATGGGATATTAGGATATCCCACCCCATAGGATATAGGGTCACCCCATGGGATATAGGAACACCCCATGGATATAGGGATACTCCACCCTATAGGATATAGGGACATCCCATGGGATATAGGGACACCGCATGGGATATAGGGACACCCCATAGGACCACCAGGAAATGGGAGCCCCATAAGATATGGGGGAATCCCATGAGATATAAGGACACCCCACCCAATAGGATGTAGGGTCACCACATAGGACCACCAGGAAATGGGACCCCCAGGAGATATGGGGGAACCCCATAGGATGTAAGGATACCCCACCCCATAGGATACAGGGACATCCCATAGGATATAAGGACACCCCATGGGACCACCAGGAAATGAGAACCCCAGGAGATATGGGGAACCCACGGGATATAAGGACACCCCATCCCATAGGATATAGGGACATCCCATAGAATATAAGGACACCCCATGGGACTACCAGGAAATGAGAACCCACGGGATATAGGGGAACCCCACGGGACCACCAGGAGAGGGGAACCCACAGGATATAGGGACACCCCATAGGATATAGGGACACCCCATAGGATACAGGGACACCCCACTGTGCCACCAGGAGATAAGGAACCCTAAATGACAAGGGTACCCAATAGGTTGTAGGAACACCCCCACAGGATATAAGGATGCCCCCCATGAGATGGGAACCCCAAAAGATATAGGGACACCACATGGATATAGGGACACCCCATGGGATATAGGGACACCCCATGGGCCCACCAGGAAACAGGAATATGGGGTTATGGGATATGGGGGAATCCCACAGGATATAAGGACACCCCACCCCATAGGACATAGGGACACCCCACGGGACCACCAGGAGATGGGAACCCACAAGATATAGGGACACCCCAAGGGATATAGGGGAACCCCGTGGGATATGGACCACCAGGACCACCAGGAGAAGGGACACCCTATGGGATGGGGACAACCTATAGACGCAAGGAAACCCCACAGCCCCCCCCACAGCCCCGTACCTGTAGTGAAGAGGTGCTGGGGGGGTCCGTCGGGCTGGGGGGGCTTCACGCTGCTGGGGGACGACTGAGTGCGGCCGAGGGGGGGGTGGGGCAGAGGCAGGACTGCCAGGGGGGGGGGGGGGGGTACAGGGGGGGCAGCGGCTCCGGGAACACCTGGGGGTGATGGGGGGGGGGGGCATCAGTACAGCCCACCCCCCTCACCCCTCCCCCCCCCCCACTCAAAATAGCTGTGTGCATTGAGCTGCCACGTCCTTAGGGCTGGGGGGGGGCTGGCTGAGGTTGGGGGGGGGGGGATGAGTCATGAGGGGGGGTGGAGATGGGAGGATGTGGGGGGGGGGGGGGGGGCGTGAGTCATGGAGCCCTGGAGTCAGTCTGTGCTGCAGCATGGGGGGGGCACAGTGGTACATAAGTGTGTGTTTGTGCAAGGGGGGGGTGTGCAAAGGGGGGGGGGGGTTGTGCGGGTTGAGGATGCTGGAGCAAAGGTGCTCGTGCAAAAGATGCTCGTGCAAAACGGGGGGGGGGGGGGGGCGCGCTCGTGCAAAAAGTCCTCGTGCAAAGGGAGCCGGGGCGCTGCAGGGATGCTTGTGGGGAGAGGGGCGCTCGTGCAAGACGCTCGTGCAAAGGGAGACGCTCATGGAAAGAACGCTTGCATCGACGGCAGGCGCTCGTGCAAAGGTGCTCGTGCAAAGGGAGCGATGCTTGTGCAAAGGGGGGGGGTGCACGTGCAAAGGCAGCCGGGGCGCCGCAGGGACGCTCGTGGGGGTGCGAGGCGCTCGTGCAAAGATGCTCGTGCAAAGGGAGACGCTGACAGATGGGAGGCGCTCGTGCAAAGGCAGGAGCTCACCGACAGAAGGGGGCAAAGGACGGGACCCAAAGCGCTGGGGGGTGGGGAGGGGTTGGGGGCGGGGAGGGGTTGGGGGTGGGGAGGGGTTGGGGGTGGGGAGGGGTTGGGGGTGGGGAGGGGTAGGGGTGGGGAGGGGTTGGGGGTGGGGAGGGGTTGGGGGTGGGGAGGGGTAGGGGTGGGGAGGGGTTGGGGGTGGGGAGGGGTTGGGGGTGGGGGAGGGGTAGGGGTGGGGAGGGGTAGGGGTGGGGAGGGGTTGGGGGTGGGGGAGGGGTTGGGGGTGGGGAGGGTTGGGGGTGGGGAGGGGTAGGGGTGGGGAGGGGTTGGGGGGTGGGGAGGGGTTGGGGGTGGGGAGGGGTAGGGGTGGGGAGGGTGAGGGGGGGGAGGAGGTGTGGGGGTGGGGCAGGGTTGGGTGGTGGGGAGGGGTTGGGGGTGGGGAGGGTGAGGGTGGGGAGGGGGTAGGGGGTGGGGAGGAGGTGGGGTGGTGGGGAGGGGTGGGGGTGGGGAGGGGGGGTAGGGGGGGAGGGGTGGGTGGGGAGGGGTTGGGGGTGGGGAGGGGTTGGGGGTGTTGGGAGGTGCTGACCCCCCCCCCCCCCCCATCTCCCCCCTCACCTGTGTGTAGGTGACCCCCAACTCGGGGCCGTCGGACCCCCCCGGAGCTTCGGCCTCATCCCCGCTGCCCCCCCCCAGCTCCGCCCCACAGCGCTGGGGGTCCCGCAGCCCCTCGGGGGGGGTCGGCGGCATCCGGGGAGGGGAGGACGTTTGGGGGGGGGGGCGGCGCCGGGTCCTTCACCCCCCTGGGGGGGCTCCTGCTGCTCCGTCAGCTCCTCCTCCGTCTCCTCGGGGTGCGTGGGGGGCTGCCGGGTCAGATCCCCCCCCTTGGGGAGCAGCTGATGGGGAGGGGGGGAGGTGAGCCCCAACCCTGCCCTATATCCACAGCCCAAACCCACATCTCCACCCTATAGCTGCCCCACACCCCGCCCTGTACCCCCCCCCCCACCCCATCTCTGCCCTGTAACCGTTCCATCCCCACCCTAAACCCACCCCACGCCCCACCCCTGCCCTATAGCCACCCCATCCCACCCCACACCTGCCCTGTAATTATTCCAACCTCACCCTATACCCACAGCCCGCCCCTGCCCTACAGCCACCCCATCCCCACCCTATACCCGCCCCACACCCCATCTCTGCCCTATAACCATCCCATCCCCACCCCACTTCCCATCCCTGCCCTACAGCCACCCCATCCCTCACCCTATCTCTGCCCCATAACCACTCCATCCTCACCCTACACACCCCATTTCTGCCCTATAGCCACCCCATCCCATATCCCATCTCTGCCCCATAGCTGCCCCATTCCCACCCAACACCCCACCAATGCCCTATAGCCACCCCACCCCTGCCCCACAGCAGCCCTACCCCGGTCCCACCCCCACAGCCTCCCCATCACCGCCCCACACCCATCCCTGCCCCACTGCTGCCCCATCCCTACCCCACACCCCATCACCTCTGTCCCATAGCCACCCCACACCCCTCCCTGCCGCACCCCAAACCCCACCCCTGCCCTATAGCCACCCCATCCCTATCCCACACCCCACTCCTGCTCCATCCCCACCCCATCACCCCTGTCCCCGCCCCTCCCCATCCCCACCCCACACATCACCCGTCCCATAGCCACCCCACCCCACTCCATCACCCCTGTCCCATAGCTGCCCCATCCCACATCCCACTCCTGCCCTATAGCCACCCCATCTCTATCCCACACCCCATCCCTGCCCTACAGCCACCCCATCCCTATCCCACACCCCACTCCTGCCCTATAGCCACCCCATCCCTATCCCACACCCCACTCCTGCCCTATAGCCACCCCATCCCTATCCCACACCCCACTCCTGCCCTATAGCCACCCCATCCCTATCCCACACCCCACCCCTGCCCTACAGCACCCCATCCCTATCCCACACCCCATCCTGCCCTACAGCACCCCATCCCTATCCCACACCCCACTCCTGCCCTATAGCCACCCCATCCCTATCCCACACCCCACCCCTGCCCTACAGCACCCCATCCCTATCCCACACCCCACCCCTGCCCTACAGCACCCCATCCCTATCCCACACCCCACTCCTGCCCTACAGCACTCCATCCCTATCCCACACCCCGCTCCTATCCCATCCCCACCCCATCACCTGTCCCCCCTCCCATAGTCACCCCACCCCAAACCCCACCCCTACTCCACATCCCACTCCTGCCCTACAGCACCCCATCCCTATCCCACACCCCACCCCTACCCTTTAACCACCCCATCCCTATCCCACACCCCACTCCTGCCCTATAGCCACCCCATCCCTATCCCACATCCCACTCCTGCCCTATAGCCACCCCATCCCTATCCCTATCCCACAACCCACTCCTGCCCTATAGCCACCCTATCCCTATCCCACACCCCACCCCTGCCCATAGCCACCCCATCCCTATCCCTATCCCACATCCCACTCCTGCCCCATAGCCACCCATCCCTATCCCACACCCCACTCCTGCCCCATAGCCACCCATCCCTATCCCACATCCCACCCCTGCCCTATAGCCACCCCATCCCTATCCCTATCCCACAACCCACTCCTGCCCTATAGCCACCCTATCCCTATCCCACACCCCACCCCTGCCCCATAGCCACCCCATCCCTATCCCTATCCCACATCCCACTCCTGCCCCATAGCCACCCCATCCCTATCCCACACCCCACTCCTGCCCCATAGCCACCCCATCCCTATCCCACACCCCACCCTGCCCCATAGCCACCCCATCCCTATCCCTATCCCACATCCCACTCCTGCCCATAGCCACCCCATCCCTATCCCACACCCCACCCCTGCCCTATAGCCACCCCATCCCTATCCCTATCCCACATCCCACTCCTGCCCATAGCCACCCCATCCCTATCCCACACCCCACTCCTGCCCCATAGCCACCCCATCCCTATCCCACACCCCACCCCTGCCCTATAGCCACCCATCCCTATCCCACACCCCACCCCTGCCCTATAGCCACCCCATCCCTATCCCACACCCCACCCCTGCCCTATAGCCACCCATCCCTATCCCTATCCCACAACCCACTCCTGCCCTATAGCCACCCCATCCCTATCCCACACCCCACCCCTGCCCTATAGCCACCCATCCCTATCCCACACCCCACCCCTGCCCTATAGCCACCCCATCCCTATCCCACACCCCACCCCTGCCCTATAGCCACCCCATCCCTATCCCACACCCCACTCCTGCCCTATAGCCACCCCATCCCTATCCCACACCCCACTCCTGCCCTATAGCCACCCCATCCTATCCCACACCCCACTCCTGCCCTATAGCCACCCCATCCCTATCCCACACCCCACTCCTGCCCTATAGCCACCCCATCCCTATCCCACACCCCACTCCTGCCCTATAGCCACCCCATCCCTATCCCACACCCCACTCCTGCCCTATAGCCACCCCATCCCTATCCCACACCCCACCCCTGCCCTACAGCACCCCATCCCTATCCCACACCCCACCCTGCCCTACAGCACCCCATCCCTATCCCACACCCCACCCCTGCCCTATAGCCACCCCATCCCTATCCCACACCCACTCCTGCCCTATAGCCACCCCATCCCTATCCCACACCCCACCCCTGCCCTATAGCCACCCATCCCTATCCCACACCCACCCCTGCCCTATAGCCACCCCATCCCTATCCACACCCCACCCCTGCCCTATAGCCACCCCATCCCTATCCCTATCCCACAACCCACTCCTGCCCTATAGCCACCCCATCCCTATCCCACACCCCACTCCTGCCCCATAGCCACCCCATCCCTATCCCACACCCCACCCTGCCCTATAGCCACCCCATCCCTATCCCTATCCCACAACCCACTCCTGCCCTATAGCCACCCCATCCCTATCCCACACCCCACCCCTGCCCTATAGCCACCCCATCCCTATCCTATCCCACAACCCACTCCTGCCCTATAGCCACCCATCCCTATCCCACACCCCACCCCTGCCCTATAGCCACCCCATCCCTATCCCACACCCCACCCCTGCCCTATAGCCACCCCATCCCTATCCCACACCCACTCCTGCCCTATAGCCACCCCATCCCTATCCCACACCCCACCCCTGCCCTACAGCACCCCATCCCTATCCCACACCCACCCCTGCCCTACAGCACCCCATCCCTATCCCACACCCCACTCCTGCCCTATAGCCACCCCATCCCTATCCCACACCCCACTCCTGCCCTATAGCCACCCCATCCCTATCCCACACCCCACCCTGCCCTACAGCTACCCCATCCCTACCCCACACCCCACTCCTGCCCCATAGCCACCCCATCCCTATCCCACACCCCACTCCTGCCCTATAGCCACCCCATCCCTATCCCACACCCCACTCCTGCCCTATAGCCACCCCATCCCTATCCCACCCCGCTCCTACCCCATCCCCATCTCCCACCCCTCCCCCCACCCCCGCCCCCCACCTTGCCCTGCTGTTTATCCAGCAGGTGATGCTGCAGGGCTCCGTGGGGCAGCGCCTGCGGGCTCTGTGGCAGCGGTGAGGACTGCGTGCGGCTCAGCGGCCGGTGATGCCGAGGAACTTTGGGCACCGCACGGCTGCGATCAGCTGCCAGCAACGGGGACTGAGGCAGCAGGGGGACTGCGGGGGGGGGGAGGAACCGGGCTGAGAGGGGGCTGGGGGGGCATGGGGGAATGGGGTGGGGTGGGGGTATGGGGGTATGGGGGGTGGGGGTGGGTATATGGGGGGTGGGTATATGGGATTGGGGGTGGGAATGGGGGGGGGTGGGGGTGGGTATATGGGGGGTTGGGGGTGGGTGTATGGGGGGTTGGGGTGGGTGTATGGGGGGTTGAGGGGGTTGGGGTGGGTATATGGGGGGTGGGGGTGGGTATATGGGATCGGGGGTGGGTATATGGGGGATTGGGGTGGGTATGGGGGGTTGGGGTGGATATATGGGGGGTGGGTATATGGGGGGTTGGGGTGGGTGTATGGGATTGGGGGTGGGTGGGGGGTTGGGGGTGGGTATGGGGGGTTGGGGTGGGTGTATGGGGGGTTGAGGGGGTTGGGGTGGGTATATGGGGGGTGGGGGTGGGTATATAGGGGATTGGGGGTGACTATGGGGGGTGGCTATGGGGGAAACTGAGACACAGCTATGGGGGAATTGGGGTGTGGTTATAGGGGAAACTGAGGCACAGCTATGGGGGAATTGGGGTGTGGTTATAGGGGAAACTGAGGCACAGCTATGGGGGAATTGGGGTGTGGTTATAGGGGAAACTGAGGCACAGCTATGGGGGAATTGGGGTATGGTTATAGGGGAAACTGAGGCACAGCTATGGGGAATTGGGGTGTGGTTATAGGGGAAACTGAGGCACAGCTATGGGGGAATTGGGGTATGGTTATAGGGGAAACTAAGGCACAGCTATGGGGGAATTGGGGTGTGGTTATAGGGGAAACTGAGGCACAGCTATGGGGGAATTGGGGTGTGGTTATAGGGGAAACTGAGGCACAGCTATGGGGGAATTGGGGTATGGTTATAGGGGAAACTGAGGCACAGCTATGGGGAATTGGGGTGTGGTTATAGGGGAAACTGAGGCACAGCTATGGGGGAATTGGGGTGTGGTTATAGGGGAAACTGAGGCACAGCTATGGGGGAATTGGGGTATGGTTATAGGGGAAACTGAGGCACAGCTATGGGGAATTGGGGTGTGGTTATAGGGGAAACTGAGGCACAGCTATGGGGGAATTGGGGTATGGTTATAGGGGAAACTAAGGCACAGCTATGGGGGAATTGGGGTGTGGTTATAGGGGAAACTGAGGCACAGCTATGGGGGAATTGGGGTGTGGTTATAGGGGAAACTGAGGCACAGCTATGGGGGAATTGGGGTGTGGTTATAGGGGAAACTGAGGCACAGCTATGGGGGAATTGGGGTATGGTTATAGGGGAAACTGAGGCACAGCTATGGGGAATTGGGGTGTGGTTATAGGGGAAACTGAGGCACAGCTATGGGGGAATTGGGGTATGGTTATAGGGGAAACTAAGGCACAGCTATGGGGAATTGGGGTGTGGTTATAGGGGAAACTGAGGCACAGCTATGGGGGAATTGGGGTGTGGTTATAGGGGAAACTGAGGCACAGCTATGGGGGAATTGGGGTATGGTTATAGGGGAAACTGAGGCACAGCTATGGGGAATTGGGGTGTGGTTATAGGGGAAACTGAGGCACAGCTATGGGGAATTGGGGTGTGGTTATAGGGGAAACTGAGGCACAGCTATGGGGGAATTGGGGTATGGTTATAGGGGAAACTGAGGCACAGCTATGGGGAATTGGGGTGTGGTTATAGGGGAAACTGAGGCACAGCTATGGGGGAATTGGGGTATGGTTATAGGGGAAACTGAGGCACAGCTATGGGGGAATTGGGGTATGGTTATAGGGGAAACTGAGGCACAGCTATGGGGAATTGGGGTGTGGTTATAGGGGAAACTGAGGCACAGCTATGGGGGAATTGGGGTGTGGTTATAGGGGAAACTGAGGCACAGCTATGGGGGATTGGGGTGTGGTTATAGGGGAAACTGAGGCACAGCTATGGGGGAATTGGGGTATGGTTATAGGGGAAACTGAGGCACAGCTATGGGGGAATTGGGGTGTGGTTATAGGGGAAACTGAGGCACAGCTATGGGGGAATTGGGGGATGGCTATATGGGGATAGGGGGTGACTATGGGGGGGGTGGCTATGGGGGAAACTGAGGCACAGCTATGGGGGAATTGGGGTGTGGTTATAGGGGAAACTGAGGCACAGCTATGGGGGAATTGGGGTGTGGTTATAGGGGAACCGGGGGCTCTGCTCACCAGCAATGAGGGTGCTCTGCTGCCTCGCCTGTTCCAGCAGCAGGACGTGCTGCAGCAGGGAGGCGGGGGGATCCCCCTCCAGGGCCACCCCCAGCAGGCAGCCGGGGATGGACGAGGTGCTCAGGAATTTCCCACTGAGTGCAGCCCCGGGTCGCAGCGCGGCCACGGCCGGGCGATCGGCTTCGGGCTGTGGGGTCAGCTTGGGGGATGCCTGAGGGGGGGGGGGGGAGGGAAACCCAGCAATGGGTGCTTCTGTGTCACCCCCCCATAGGACACCAAACCCCGCTGCCACCCCCCGTGGGATGTCAGGTCACCACGAGACCCTCCCAGGGATGCCAGGGTCCCCATGTTGCCCATATGGGACCCCAGCCCCCCCCGTAACAGCCCTGCAGGATCCCAGATCCCAGTAACACCCCTATGAGACTTCAGATCTCAGCAGCCCCCCTACGGGACCCCAGAACCCCCCAACAGCCCCTCTATGGGCACCCAGACCCCCCAGTAAACACCCTGTGGGACTTCAGATCCCAACAGCCCCCCTATGGGACCCCAGACCCCCCAGTAAACATCCCGTGGGACTTCAGATCCCAACAGCCCCCCTATGGGACCCCAGACCCCCCAGTAAACACCCGTGGGACTTCAGATCCCAACAGCCCTCTATGGGCACCCAGACCCCCAGTAAACACCCTGTGGGACTTCAGATCCCAACAGCCCCCCTATGGGACCCCAGACCCCCCAGTAAACACCCCGTGGGACTTCAGATCCTAACAGCCCCCTATGGGACCCCAGATCCCCCCAACAGGTCCTCAATGGGCCCCCAGATCCCAACTGCCCCCTATGGGACCCCAGATCCCCCAGTAAACACCCCGTGGGACTTCAGATCCCAACAGCCCCCCTATGGGACCCCAGACCCCCCAGTAAACACCCCGTGGGACTTCAGATCCTAACAGCCCCCTATGGGACCCCAGATCCCCCAAACAGGTCCTCAATGGGCCCCCAGATCCCAACTGCCCCCCTATGGGACCCCAGACCCCCCAGCAAACACCCCATGGGACTTCAAATCCCAACAGCCCTCCTATAAGACCCCAGATCCCCCCAACAGGTCCTCAATGGGCCCCCAGATCCCAACTGCCCCCCTATGGGGACTCCAGACCCCCAGCAAACACCCGTGGGACTTCAGATCCCAACAGCCCCCCTATGGGACTCCAGACCCCCCAGCAAACACCCCATGGGACTTCAAATCCCAACAGCCCTCCTATAAGACCCCAGATCCCCCCAACAGGTCCTCAATGGGCCCCCAGATCCCAACTGCCCCCTATGGGGACTCCAGACCCCCCAGCAAACACCCCATGGGACTTCAGAACCCAACAGCCCCCACTCTGAGACCCCAGATCCCCCACACGGGCCCTTTATGGGAACCCACATCCCAGCAGCCCCCCTGTGGGATCTCAGAGCCTCCCAAAACCCCCCCTGTCGGACCCCAGATCCCCCAGTAGCCCTTTCTATGAGCACTCAGATCTCAAGAGCCCCCCCGTGAGACCCCAGATCCCCCAGGAGCCCCTCTACGGGAACCCAGACCCCAACAGCCCCCCTGTGGGACCTCAGATCCCCCCAGCAGCTCCCCTACAGGAACCCAGACCCCAATAGTCCTCCTACGGGAACCCAGACGCCCCAACAGCCCCCCTATAGGACCCCAGCCCACGCCCCCCCCCCCCCCCCCCGTGACCCCCCCATGTGCCCCCAGCCCACACTCACGTTGAGGTGGGAGTTGGTGACGGTGACGGTGGCCTGCAGCCCCAGGGAGATGTTGGGCAGTGATGGGGACGTGTAGAGGCTGAGCTGCCCGGAGCCATCCAGGGCCAAAGCACGGGGCTGGGGCAGCAGCTGCTGCGGGGGGAGGTTGGGGGGGGGGGGGGTCACCCTGCACCCCTATGGGCGCCCATCCCAGGGACAGGGACAGGCGTGCAGCCCAGCTGTGCACACAGCACCCTGAGCACACACACACACACACACACACACACGGGGTGCAGCTCAGCACACGCGTGCCCCGAGCGTGCACACGCATGCACATGCCTTGAGAACACGTCTGCAATGAGCAAACACGCACGTGCCCTGAGCTAACACATCCACGTGTGTGCACTGAGCTAACATGCTAACTGCACGCGTGTTCCCTGAGCACGAGTGTGCACCAAGCCAATGCTCTGCACGCAAGGACTCCAAGCATGCGTGTGCACCAACACGTGCTAAGTGCGCGCACGCACCCTGAGCACGTGTGCACCAAACCAGGACATGCTAGCTGCACGCGTGGATCCTTAACGTGCTTGCAGTGAGCTAACACACGCTAACTGCATGCACCCTGTGCACTGAGCCAACACATGGACACTCAACATGCGTGCACTCAGCACGCACATGCTAACTGCATGCGTGGGCCCTGAGCACGTTTGCGCTGAGGATGCACACGCCAACTGCACGCACACACCTGAGTGCACGTGTGCACTGAGCCAACATGCTAACTGCATGTGTGCGCCCTTAGTACACACGTGCTCTGAGCATGAACATGCTAACTGCATGTGTGCGCCCTTAGTACACACGTGCTCTGAGCATGAACATGCTAACTGCGCATGTGTGCACTGAGCATAGAGCAACTGCATGCATGCACCTTAAGCGCATGTGTGCACTTAGCTAACACATGCTAAGTGCATGCATGGACCTTTAACACGCGTGCACTGAGCTAACACGGACCCTTAACACGCGTGCACTGAGCTAACACATGCACGGACCCTTAACACTCATGCATGAAACTAACTGCACACCCACTTACCACGCGTGCACTCAGCCTGCACACGTTAACTGCATGCACGCACCCTGAGCACGTGTGCGCAATCCAACACACGCTAAGAGCACGCGTGCAGCCTGAGAACACGAGCACCGACTGCACGCACCGACTGCATGCACCGACTGCACGCATGGCCCCTGAGCACCGTCTGCAGCGCCCTGAGCTGAGCACTGAGCGCACACACGCACCACGCACACGCTAACTGCGCGCACATGCAAACTGCACGCGTGTGCACACACCTCTGCATGGATGTTGGGGACGGAGCCGGTGAAGCCGTTCTCGGCGATGGCGCAGTGGGAGCTGTTGGGTGAGCTGGGCCCGGAGCACGGAGCGCTGCTGCACACCGCTGTGACTGCAGGGGGGCGGGGAGGGGGGCACGGGGACACTGCAGCCCCCCCTCCGCTCCCCATGCGTGCGCCGTGTCCCTGCTGCACCCCCCGCCCCTATTGCACTGCCAGCCCCTACCTCATCCCCAGCCCCCCTGGGCACCCTCACAGCCCTACCTGCACCCCGAGACCCCCTGTCACCCCCCAGCCCCTCGCTGCAGCCTGAACCATCTCTTGCAACCCCCCCCCCCCCCATAAACGTGTTCTCCACCCCTATTTCCAGCCCAACTGCCCCCAGCCCCAACTGCACCCCAGCCCAAACCCAACCTCAGCCCCTAAATGCACCCCAGCCTCCAACTGCACCCCCAGCCCCAAATCCAACTTCAGCCCCTAAATGCACCCCCAGTCCCAACTGCACCCCAGCCCCAAACCCAACCTCAGCCCCTAAATGCACCCCCAGCCCCATACCCACCCTCAGCCCTAAATGCACCCCAGCCCCAACTGCACCCCCAGCCCCAAACCCAACCTCAGCCCCTAATGCACCCCAGTCCCAACTGCACCCCAGCCCCAAACCCACCTCAGCCCCTAAATGCACCCCCAGCCCCAAACCCAACCTTAGCCCTAAATGCACCCCAGCCCCAACTGCACCCCATTCCCTAAATGCACCCCAGATCCAACACCACTCCAGCCCCTACCTGCACCCCAACCCCCCTCTTGCAACCCCACCCAAACCCACCTCTACCTTTCATTGCACCCCCAGCCCCAGTATTACCCAGCCCCAAACATGCCCTCTACCTCCACTGCACCCCCAGCCCCTAAATGCACCCCCAGCCTCCAACTGCACCCCAGCCCCAACCCAACCTCAGCCCCTAAATGCACCCCCAGCCCCAAACCAACCCCAGCCCCTAAATGCACCCCCAGCCCCAAACCCAACCTCAGCCCCTAAATGCACCCCCAGCCCCAAACCCAACCTCAGCCCTAAATGCACCCCCAGCCCCAAACCCAACCTCAGCCCCTAAATGCACCCCAGCCCAACCCACCTCAGCCCCTAAATGCACCCCCAGCCCCAAACCCAACCTCAGCCCCAATTGCACCCCCAGCCCCAAACCCAACCTCAGCCCCTAAATGCACCCCAGCCCCAAACCCAACCCAGCCCCTAAATGCACCCCCAGCCCCAACTGCAACCCCTGCCCCCAACATGCTCTCTATCCTTAACTGCACCCCCAGCCCCAATACCACCCCAGAGCCAATAGCACCCCAGCCCCTAACTGCACCCGGACCCTCTCTTGCAACCCCTTCCCCAAACCCACCCTCTGCACCAAACCCACTTCACTGCACCCCAACCCCCCAATTGCACCCCATCCCTCAATTGCAACCCCCATCCCCAAACCCACCCTCTGCCCCTAAGTGCACCCCCAGCCCCCAATCGCACCCCAGCCCCAATACCACCCCCAGCCCCAATATCTCCCCAGCCCCCAATTGCACCCCCAGCCCCAATCGCTCCCCAGCCCCAACTTGCACCCCCAGCCCCAATATCGCCCCAGCCCCAATTGCACCCCCAGCCCCAATATCTCCCCAGCCCCCAATCGCACCCCAGCCCCAATCACCCCAGCCCCCAATCGCACCCCCAGCCCCCAATCGCACCCCAGCCCCAATATCTCCCCAGCCCCCAATCAACCCCAGCCCCCAATCGCACCCCCAGCCCCAATATCTCCCAGCCCCCAATCACACCTCCAGCCCCAAAACTCACCCCAGATCCAACAACACCCCAGCCCCTAACGGCACCCCACACCCCTTTACAACCCCCACCCCTATTCACACCCCCACCTCCCACCACCCCAGCCCCATCCCCCACCCGGGAGACGGGGGGGGGGGGGGTGTCCCGTTGCCCCCCACCCACCCGTGACCTCAGCAGCTCTGCGTCTCACTGCGCTCAGCACCGTCCCGTCCCTCCTGCGGAGCAGTGGGCTGCTGCGCCGCTCTGCAACCTTCTGCTTCAGCCGTGAGCGCACCTTCAGGTTGGGTTCTGAGGCTGCAGGTAGGAGGGGGGGGGGGGGAGTGGGTTATGACCCCCCCCCCCCAGCCGTACAAAGTGGGACACCCCCCCCCAAATCCCCAAATCCCCGTACAGTTTGGCACCCACCGGTTTTACGCAGTGGGAAATCGTCGCGGCCGTCGTAGGGGCCGAGCAGCGGCACTTTGTAGGACGGGGGGGTCCCGGGGCTGCCGCTCTGGGGGGGGGAGCTCTGCTCCAAGGAGGTGTGGTGAGCCCTGGGGGGGGGTCGGGGGGGGGGCAGGAGCGCTGGGATGGCTGCGTGCCCCCCAGCCCCACGGCACCGCCGTGCACCACTGCGCATCCCCCCCCCCCCCCCAGCCCATCCTCCCCCAGCGGTGCTGCTGATATATGGGGGTCCCGGGGGGGGGTCTCGGGGGGGCCCATACCAGCACGTGGGATGCTGCGGCAGGGAATGGTTGGGGGCGCCGGCGCCCGGCTCCTTGGCTTTGCTGAGCAGGAACTCCTGCAGCTTCAGCTTCACCTCTGTGCTGGCGATGGCACCTGTGGGGTGGGGGGGTGGGAGGGGGCAGTGCGTGGACCCCCCCACCCCCCCCCCCACCCCATAACCTGCACCACCAGCGCACATCGCCCCCAGCCCCAAAACCACCCCCCCAGACCCTAACACCACCCTAAAGCCACGCTGGCCCCAGTGCCTCCTTAGACCCCGCCGCACCCCCCGCCCCAACGCCTCCCCCTACAGCCCCCCGCTGCTCCCCGACCCACACAGACCCCAACCCCTGCTTCCCTCAGCCCCACATTGGCTTCAACCCGCTCTGCACCCCACGATATCCCCACTGCATCTCCGCAGGTCCCACTGCAACCCCAGCCCCACTCCCACCCCAACCCCCACTGCACCCCTCCAGCCCCCACTGCTCACCCCCAGACCCATTAGCACCCAGCCCCCATGCGCAGCCCCACACCCACGAAGGCTTCCAGCCCCCCCTGCACCCCCAACCCCCACACTGACCCACTCCCACCTCACCCTGTTACACCCCCGCACCCAACTGCACCCCCTGCCCCAATCCCCTCCCAACCCCACAAGGGCTCACAACCCTCATTATATGTCTAATCCCAATATCTCCCCCATAGACCCCCCCAGCCCCACAATCCCAATCCCCACCCCCATACCAATATGGGCTCGCTGCACCCCCAGCTCCAATCCCTCCCCAGCCCTATATGGGTTTATAACTCCCATCGCATCCCCTAACCCCAATACCCCCCCCATGGGTCCCCAGCCCCCCATCCCCACCCCATACCAACATGGGCTTCCAGCCACCACTGCACCCCCAGCCGTAATCCCACCCCAACCCCCACTGCACCCCACTGACCCACTCCCACCTCACCCCCAAACCCAACACACCCCCACTCCAATCCCCCCCCCAGCCCCATAAGGGCTTACAACCCTCATTGCATCCCCCACCCCAATATTCCCCCATAGACCCCACCTCCAGCCCCCACTGCACCCAACCCCAATATCTCCCCCATAGACCCCCCCACCCCCACGACCCCAATCCTCACCCCCAGACCCATACGGGCTTCCAACCCCACTGCACCCCCCGCCCCAATCCCCTCCCCAGCCCCATAAGGCCTTACAACCCTCATTGCATCCCCAACCCCAATATCTCCCCCACAGACCCCCCCAGCCCCACGACCCCAATCCCCACCCCCAGACCCATACGGGCTTCCAGCCCCCACTGCACTCCCACCCCAATCCCCCCCCAGCCCCATAAGGGCTTACAACCCCCACTGCACCCCCCACCCCTATATTCCCCCCACAAACCCCCCCTCCAGCCCCCACTGCACCCCCACCCCAATCCCTCCCCCATAGACCCCACCTTCAACCCTCATTGCACCCCAACCCCAATATCTCCCCCACAGACCCCTCCCAGCCCCACGACCCCAATCCCCACCCCCAGACCCATACGGGCTTCCAGATTGGGCCCCCCACCCCAATCCCCTCCCCAGCCCCATAAGGGCTTACAACCCCACTGCATCCCCCACCCCAATATCTCCCCCATAGACCCCCCCCAGCCCCACAACCCCAATCCCCACCCCCAGACCCATATGGGCTTCCAGCCCCCACTGCACCCTCCACCCCAATCCCCTCCCCAGCCCATAAGGCCTTACAACCCTCACTGCATCCCCAACCCCAATATCTCCCCCATAGACCCCACCTCCAGCCCCCACTGCACCCCACCCCAATATCTCCCCCATAGACCCTCCCCACCCCAATCCCCACCCAGCCCCATAAGGGCTTACAATACCCACTGCACCCCCCACCCCAATATCTCCCCCATAGACCCCCCCAGCCCCACGACCCCAATCCCCACCCCCAGCCCCATACGGGCTTCCAGCCCCCACTGCACTCCCCACCCCAATCCCCCCAGCCCCATAAGGGCTTACAACCCCACTGCACCCCACCCAATCCCACCCCGCCCCCCATATCCCCACTCACTCTCTCTGCCCCTCTCCTTGCAGCGCAGTGCCTGCAGCTGCTCCATGCGCTGCTGTTCCAGCGCCTCCTGCCTCTCGCGCTGCCGTTGCTGCTCCAGCTCCTGCTGCCGGCGGGCGGCCAACGCTTCCTGCTGCTGCTGCGGGGGCACTGCATGCTCGGCTCCCCCGGGGGCTGCCCCCACCCCAGCATCCCCCCCACCGCCCCCTATGGCCGTCATCCCAAAA
The DNA here is from genome assembly GCF_905368555.1 of Meleagris gallopavo. NCBI lineage: Eukaryota > Metazoa > Chordata > Aves > Galliformes > Phasianidae > Meleagris > Meleagris gallopavo. The sequence continues at coordinate 2,774,311 of NC_139432.1, read as the reverse complement.
TGAGCGACATCCCATGGCTCCGTCATCCCAAAATGAGCGACATCCCATGGCTCCGTCATCCCAAAATGAGCCGTGTCCAATGGCTCCGTCATCCCAAAAATGAGCGACATCCCATGGCTCCATCATCCCAAAATGAGCCGTGTCCAATGGCTCCATCATCCCAAAAATGAGCCACATCCCATGGCTCCGTCATCCCAAAATGAGCCATGTCCGATGGCTCCAGCACCCCAAAAATGGGCAACATCCCATGGCTCCGTCATCCCAAAATGAGCCGTGTCCAATGGCTCCACCTCCCCAAAAATGAGCCACATCCCACCACTTTACCACCCTAAAATGAGCCACATCCCATGGCTCCATCACCTCAAAAATGAGCAACGTCCCACCGCTTCGTCATCCCCAACATCAGCAACGTTCCACTGCCCATCAGCCCCAAAAGGAGCCAGATCCCAAAGCTCCACCACCCCAAAACGAGCCAGATCCCAAAGCTCCACCACCCCAAAAGGAGCCAGATCCCAAAGCTCCATCACCCCAAAAGGAGCCAGATCCCAAAGCTCCATCACCGCAAAAGGAGCCAGATCCCAAAGCTCCACCACCCCAAAACGAGCCAGATCCCAAAGCTCCACCACCCTAAAAGGAGCCAGATCCCAAAGCTCCATCACCCCAAAAGGAGCCAGATCCCAAAGCTCCATCACCGCAAAAGGAGCCAGATCTCAAAGCTCCACCACCCCAAAACGAGCCAGATCCCAAAGCTCCACCACCCTAAAAGGAGCCAGATCCCAAAGCTCCATCACCCCAAAACGAGCCAGATCCCAAAGCTCCATCACCCCAAAAGGAGCCAGATCTCAAAGCTCCACCACCCCAAAACGAGCCAGATCCCAAAGCTCCATCACCCCAAAACGAGCCAGATCCCAAAGCTCCATCACCCCAAAAGGAGCCAGATCCCAGAGCTCCACCACCCCAAAAGGAGCCAGATCCCAAAGCTCCACCACCCCAAAAGGAGCCAGAACCCAAAGCTCCACCACCCCAAAACGAGCCAGATCCCAAAGCTCCACCACCCCAAAAGGAGCAATATCCCATGGCCCCATCACCCCAACATGAGCCACATCCCCACGGACCCATCGCCCCAAAAGGAGCAATGCCCCACAGCTCCATATCACGGGACACCCCGTATCTCCATCACCCCACAATGAGTCCACGATTCCATGCCTCCCCTCTACCCAGAATGGCTCCACCACCCCAAAACACTCAATACCCCGTAACTCCGTCATCATGGGATGCCCAACAAATCCATCACCCCAAAACAAGCCGTGCCCCATAGCTCCATCACCATAATGGCACACCCCATAGCTCATTCACCCCCAACAAGCCATGCCATCACCCCAAAACGAGCTCTGCCCCATAGCTCCATCATCAGGGGACACCCCACAGCTCCATCACCCCAAAACGAGCCCTGCCCCACAGCTCCACATTATGGGACACCCCACAGCTCCATCACCCCAAAACAAGCAATGCCCCACAGCTCCACCATCATGGGACACCCCACAGCTCCATCACCCCAAAACGAGCCCTGCCCCACAGCTCCATCATCATGGGACACCCCACAGCTCCATCACCCCAAAACGAGCCCTGCCCCACAGCTCCATCATCATGGGACACCCCACAGCTCCATCACCCCAAAACGAGCCCTGCCCCACAGCTCCATCATCATGGGACACCCCACAGCTCCATCACCCCAAAACGAGCCCTGCCCCACAGCTCCACCATCATGGGACACCCCACAGCTCCATCACCCCAAAACGAGCCCTGCCCCACAGCTACATCGTCATGGGACACCCCCAGCTCCACAGACCCATCATCCCAAAACGAGCCCTGCCCCACAGCTCCAGCACCCCAAAACGAGCCCTGCCCCATAGCTCCACCATCATGGGACACCCCACAGGTCCATCACCCCAAAACAAGCAATGCCCCACAGCTCCACCATCATGGGACACCCCACAGCTCCATCACCCCAAAACGAGCCATACCCAACATCCCACAGCCCCGACCTTCCCACAACGGCTCCATCACCCCACAACAATCCAAACCCCACAGCTCCACCACCCCCAATCGCCCCCAAAACCGAGCCCCCAACCTCCCAGTCCCATCACCCCATAAAATCCCCTGCGACCCCGCCCCCACCTTGAGGTGTTTCTGCAGCTGCACCTCGTGCTGCCGGGTCAGGTTCTCGTGCTGCTTCTGGAACTCAGCGAACAGCAGCTGCTTTTGGAGCTGCTGCTGCTGCTTCAGGGCCAGAAGCTCCCGCTGCAGCTGCCGCTCCCGCGCCGCAGCGTCCAACCCCGCAGCACGGAGCTCCCCGCAAGGCTCTGCCGGCCCCTCCGGCCCTACAGGGATCCCAAAGGGCGGCTATGGGGCGGGGGTGTTCCTATGGCCATATAGGGATCCCAAAGGGCGGCTATGGGGCGGGGGTGTTCCTATGGCCCTACAGGGATCCCAAAGGGCGGCTATGGGGCGGGGGTGTTCCTCTGGCCCTACAGGGATCCCAAAGGGCGGCTATGGGGCGGGGGTGTTCCTATGGCACTACAGGGATCCCAAAGGGCGGCTATGGGGCGGGGGTGTTCCTATGGCCCTACAGGGATCCCAAAGGGTGGCTATGGGGTGGGGGTGTTCCTATGGCCCTACAGGGATCCCAAAGGGCGGCTATGGGGCGGGGGTGTTCCTATGGCCCTACAGGGATCCCAAAGGGCGGCTATGGGGCAGGGGTGTTCCTATGGCCATTTAGGGACCCCAAAAGGCTGCTATGGGGTGGGGGTACCACCTAGGTGCTATAGGGACCCCAGAGAGCTGATACAGGGGGGGGGTGTTCCTCTGGCCATATAGGGATCCCAAAGGGCGGCTATGGGGCAGGGGTGTTCCTATGGCCCTACAGGGACCCCAAAAGGCTGATATGGGGTGGGGGTGTTCCTCTGGCCCTATAGGGACCCCAAAGGACTGCTATGGGGTGGGGTTTTCCTCTGGCCATATAGGGACCCCAAAGGGTTGATATGGGGTGGGGGTGTTCCTATGGCCCTATAGGGATCCCAAAGGATTGATATGGGGTGGGGGTATCTCCCTGATACTACAAGGATCCCAAAGGGCTGTTATGGGGCGGGGGTGTTCCTATGGCCCTACAGGGATCCCAAAGGGCTGCTATGGGGTGGGGGTGTTCCTATGGCCCTACAGGGATCCCAAAGGGCTGCTATGGGGTGGGGGTGTTCCTATGGCCCTACAGGGATCCCAAAGGGCGGCTATGGGGTGGGGGTGTTCCTATGACCCTACAGGGATCCCAAAGGGCGGCTATGGGGCGGGGGTGTTCCTATGGCCCTATAGGGATCCCAAAGGGCGGCTATGGGGCGGGGGTGTTCCTATGGCCCTACAGGGATCCCAAAGGGCGGCTATGGGGCGGGGGTGTTCCTATGGCCCTATAGGGATCCCAAAGGGCGGCTATGGGGTGGGGGTGTTCCTATGGCCCTACAGGGATCCCAAAGGGCGGCTATGGGGCGGGGGTGTTCCTCTGGCCATTTAGGGACCCCAAAGGGTTGATAAGGGGTGGGGGTGTTCCTCTGGCCCTATAGGGACCCCAAAGGGCTGCTATGGGGTGGAGGTGTTTCTCTGGCCATATAGGCACCCCAAAGGGTTGATATGGGGCGGGGGTGTTCCTATGGCCCTACAGGGATCCCAAAGGGCGGCTATGGGGTGGGGGTGTTCCTATGGCCCTACAGGGATCCCAAAGGGCTGCTATGGGGCGGGGGTGTTCCTATGGCCCTACAGGGATCCCAAAGGGCGGCTATGGGGCGGGGGTGTTCCTATGGCCCTACAGGGATCCCAAAGGGCGGCTATGGGGTGGGGGTGTTCCTATGGCCCTATAGGGATCCCAAAGGGCTGCTATGGGGTGGGGGTGTTCCTATGGCCCTACAGGGATCCCAAAGGGCGGCTATGGGGAGGGGGTACCTCCCTGATACCATAGGGATCCCAAAGGGCAGCTATGGGGCGGGGGTGTTCCTCTGGCCCTACAGGGATCCCAAAGGGCGGCTATGGGGTGGGGGTGTTCCTATGGCCCTACAGGGATCCCAAAGGGCGGCTATGGGGTGGGGTGTTCCTATGGCCCTACAGGGACCCCAAAACGCTGATATGGGGTGGGAGTATTCCTCTGGCCCTATAGGGACCCCAAAAGGCTGATATGGGGTGGGAGTATTCCTCTGGCCCTACAGGGATCCCAAAGGGCGGCTATGGGGTGGGGGTGTACCTCCCTGATACTATAGGGACCCCAAAGGGCTGCTATGGGGTGGGAGTATTCCTCTGGCCCTCCAGGGACCCCAAAGGGCTGCTATGGGGCTGGAGTGTTCCTCTGGCGTTATAGGGATCCCAAAGGACTGCTATGGGGTGGGGGTACCTCCCTGATACCATAGGGAATCCAAAGGGCTGCTATGGGGTGGGAGGATTCCTCTGGCCCTACAGGGATCCCAAAGGGCGGCTATGGGGTGGGGGTGTTCCTCTGGCAGTATAGGGATCCCAAAGGGCTGCTATGGGGCGGGGGTGTTCCTATGGCCATTTAGGGACCCCAAAAGGCTGATATGGGGTGGGAGTATTCCTCTGGCCCTATAGGGACCCCAAAAGGCTGATATGGGGTGGGAGTATTCCTCTGGCCCTACAGGGATCCCAAAGGGCGGCTATGGGGCGGGGGTGTTCCTATGGCCATTTAGGGACCCCAAAAGGCTGCTATGGGGTGGGGGTACCACCTAGGTGCTATAGGGACCCCAGAGAGCTGATACGGGGTGGGGGTGTTCCTCTGGCCATATAGGGATCCCAAAGGGTGGCTATGGGGCGGGGGTGTTCCTATGGCCCTACAGGGACCCCAAAAGGCTGATATGGGGTGGGGGTGTTCCTCTGGCCCAATAGGGACCCCAAAGGACTGCTATGGGGTGGGGGTTTTCCTCTGGCCATATAGGGATCCCAAAGGGTTGATATGGGGTGGGGGTGTTCCTATGGCCCTATAGGGACCCCAAAAGATTGATATGGGGTGGGGGTATCTCCCTGATACTACAGGGATCCCAAAGGGCGGCTATGGGGCGGGGGTGTTCCTATGGCCCTACAGGGATCCCAAAGGGCGGCTATGGGGTGGGGTGTTCCTATGGCCCTACAGGGATCTCAAAGGGCGGCTATGGGGCGGGGGTGTTCCTATGGCCCTACAGGGATCCCAAAGGGCGGCTATGGGGCGGGGGTGTTCCTCTGGCAGTATAGGAATCCCAAAGGGCTGCTATGGGGTGGGGATGTTCCTATGACCCTACAGGGATCCCAAAGGGCGGCTATGGGGTGGGGGTGTTCCTATGACCCTACAGGGATCCCAAAGGGCTGCTATGGGGTGGGGATGTTCCTATGACCCTACAGGGACCCCAAAGGGCGGCTATGGGGCGGGGTGTTCCTATGGCCCTCCAGGGATCCCAAAGGGCGGCTATGGGGCGGGGTGTTCCTATGGCCCTACAGGGATCCCAAAGGGCGGCTATGGGGCGGGGGTGTTCCTATGGCCCTACAGGGATCCCAAAGGGCGGCTATGGGGCGGGGGTGTTCCTATGGCCCTACAGGGATCCCAAAGGGCGGCTATGGGGCGGGGGTGTTCCTATGGCCCTACAGGGATCCCAAAGGGCGGCTATGGGGTGGGGGTGTTCCTATGGCCCTACAGGGATCCCAAAGGGCGGCTATGGGGCGGGGGTGTTCCTATGGCCCTACAGGGATCCCAAAGGGCGGCTATGGGGCGGGGGTGTTCCTATGGCCCTACAGGGATCCCAAAGGGCGGCTATGGGGTGGGGGTGTTCCTATGGCCCTACAGGGATCCCAAAGGGCGGCTATGGGGTGGGGGTACCCCTATGGTGCTATAGGGACCCCAGAGAGCTGATATGGGGTGGGGGTGTTCCTCGGGCCCTATAGGGACCCCAAAGGGCTGCTATGGGTTGGGGGTATCCCTATAGCCATTTAGGGAATCCAAAGGGCTGCTATGGGGTGGGAGGATTCCTCTGGCCCTACAGGGACCCCAAAGGGCTGCTATGGGGTGGGGTGTTCCTCTGGCCCTACAGGGATCCCAAAGGGCTGCTATGGGGTGGGGGTACCCCTAGGGCTATTTAGGGACCCCAGAGAGCTGATACGGGGTGGGGGTGTTTTCCTCTGGCCATATAGGGATCCCAAAGGGCTGCTATGGGGTGGGGGTGTTCCTCTGGCCCTACAGGGATCCCAAAAGGGCGGCTATGGGGCGGGGGTGTTCCTATGGCCATTTAGGGACCCCAAAAGGCTGATATGGGGTGGGAGTATTCCTCTGGCCCTATAGGGACCCCAAAAGGCTGATATGGGGTGGGAGTATTCCTCTGGCCCTACAGGGATCCCAAAGGGCGGCTATGGGGTGGGGGTGTTCCTCTGGCAGTATAGGGACCCCAAAGGATTGATATGGGGTGGAGGTGTTCCTCTGGCCATATAGGGACCCCAAAGGGCGGCTATGGGGTGGGGGTGCGAGGGAAGGTATGGCCAAAAGGGGTGGGAGGCAGCTGAGTTGGGGGGGGGCAGGGATTTGGGGATCTCAGGGACGGGGGGGGAGGGATTTCAGATGTGCTTATAGGGCGGTCCTGGAGCAGGATCCCAATCATAGGGGTACTGGGATGCACTTATGGGGTGTATGGGAATATGGGACAGCACAGGGATGGGGGAAGGTGGGAGGTGGTGGTGTGGGTCGGGGGGGGGACACAAGCAGGGCTGGGAGGCAACTTGGGGGGGGCACCTTAGGGCATCCCATGGATGGGGGGCAGCCACAAAACTGAGGGGGGTGCCCAGCTCCCCCCCCCCCCCAATCCAACCCCAAGCAGAGCATCAGCAGGAAACTGGGGGGTGGGGTGGGGGGGGGCCACAATGCATGCTAATAGAGCCCCCCCCCCCAACTGACGTGCGGACAGACAGACATCAGCGCAATGGGAGGGGGCTACCATGGATCTGTGCCCCCCCCCCTCAAAACTCAGCCCCTCCCAGTATTCACCAGTACCCCCAGCCGGGATGGGGCTGCTAAAGGAAGGGGGGGGGTCAGCAAGGATGGGGGGGGGGGGCTAAAAATATCCCTGTGAGGGCCCAGCCCCAACCAACCCTGCACTTAGGGGTGACTGAAGTGGCTTTTGTTGGCCGGGGGCCACCAGCACTGCCCCCCCCCCCCCCCCCCCCAGCGCCACGTCCCAGCTCTGCTGCCCCCCCCCCGCCCCCCTCCCCCCGCATGCAGACACACAGCAGCCAGGGACCCCCCCCCCCCACGCCCCCCCCCTTGGGGGGATTACAGCACTGTAAGCGGCTCAGGCACTAAAAATACGCACAGGGTTCTGAGCTGGGGGGGGGTTACGGGGGGGGGGGCATCCGTGAAGTCACAGCTTGTGCCCCCCACCCCCATGGGGATGGTGGGGGCTGTGGGGTGCCCCCCCCCCCACACACCTCCTGCCCCATCGCTGGGGGGGGCATAGATTAACTACTCAGATTTGGGATCTGGAGGGGCGAGGGGGGGGAAAGAGGGGGGGAGGGGGGGGGGAACTCCAGTTTTGGGTCTGGGGGGGGCACTCACCAGCAGCGGGGAGGGCAGCGTGCAGCTGGGGGTGGGGCAGGAGCTCTGGGGGGGGCTCATGGCCGGGCCCCCCCTCTGCAGAGAGACACCGATGAGCTCCAACAGCCCCCCCCCTTCCTCCAGGACCCCCCCCCAGCAATGGTAACACAGCCAGGACCCCCCCCCACCCCCCACCCCTAATTGCCAGGGACATTAATCCGCATCAGGAGCCCAAGCCCAGATTACCCCCCCCCCCCCCACCTGCACAGCCAAATGGTGCCCCCCCATCCAACACTGACCCCCCCCCATTGAGACCCCCCCCCCAATAACTGGGATCCCATTATCAGTAACAACCCATCCCAGCTCAACCCCACTGAGCCCCATAGGATGGGGACCCCTACAGAGTGCAAGGACCCCCCCCAATGGGAGGGGGCACCCCATACACCCCCCCTTAGAGTGGAGAACTCCATACATGGGGCACAGACCCCCCCCCAAATGATGGGACCCCCCCACAGGGCATCCACCCATACAATGGGATGGGACCCCCCCAGTATGATGGGACCCCCCCCACAGGGCATCCACCCATACAATGGGATGGGACCCCCCCACATAGGGCACAGACACCCCCCAATAGGATGGGACCCCCCCACAGAGCATCCACCCATACAATGGGATGGGACCCCCCCACATAGGGCACAGACCCCCCCCAATATGATGGGACCCCCCCACAAGGCATCCACCCATACAATGGGATGGGACCCCCCCCCCAAATGATGGGACCCCCCCCCACAGGGCATCCACCCATACAATGGGATGGGACCCCCCCACATAGGGCACAGACCCCCCCCAATAGGATGGGACCCCCCCACAGGGCATCCACCCATACAATGGGATGGGACCCCCCCACACAGAGCACAGACCCCCCCCAATATGATGGGACCCCCCCACAGGGCATCCACCCATACAATGGGATGGGACCCCCCCACACACAGCATAGACCCCCCCCAAATGGATGGGACCCCCCCACAGGGCATCCACCCATACAATGGGATGGGACCCCCCCCACATAGCACAGACCCCCCCCAATATGATGGGACCCCCCCACAGGACATCCACCCCATACAATGGGACCCCCCCCTTCATTGCCCACCCTTCCTCCCATGGGGGCTGTGTCCCCCCCCCCTTATTGACGCCCTCCCGCCGCCCCCACCTTTTAATAGCCAGGGATATTTATGGGTCGCCCCCCCCCCCCGGTGCCCCCCACCCGCGGGGCTCTTTGGGGCCTTGACGTCAGCGCTGCTATTTCGGGTACAGCTGGCGGGCAGGAGGCCACGGGAACGGCCCCCCCCCCCGCCCCCCCCCCAAAGCAGTGCTATGGGGCAGTCCTATAGCGCTACGGGGCTCTCGGCTCCCTGCAGCCCCCCCCGCCCAATCGCATCCCACCCCCCTAAAGCGGTGCCTGCTCCTCAGTTTCCCCTTTAGGGTCGCAGAGAGGCCATCCCCCCAAATCCCCCCCTCCCTCCCCCCCCCAGCACAGCGGTGTCCCCCCCAATGCAATAGGGACACAAAAGTATCCCCCTCATTGCAATAGGGACATATAGGGACCCCCATCCCCACCCCCTTGCAATAGGAACACATAAGGACCCCCCCCTCATTGTAATAGGGACATATAGGGACCCCCCCCCATTGTAATAGGGACATATAGGGACCCCCCCCTCACTGCAATAGGGACACAAAAGGACCCCCCCTCATTCGAATAGGGACATGTAAGGACCCCCCCTCATTGCAATAGGAACATATAAGGACCCCCCCTCATTGTAATAGGGACATATAAGGACCCCCCCTCATTGCAATAGGGACATATAGGGACCCCCCCCTCACTGTAATAGGGACATATAAGGACCCCCCCTCATTGCAATAGGGACATATAGGGACCCCCCCTCATTGTAATAGGGACATATAGGGACCCCCCCTCATTGCAATAGGGACATATAGGGACCCCCCCTCATTGTAATAGGGACATATAGGGACCCCCCCCTCATTGCAATAGGGACATATAGGGACCCCCCCTCATTGTAATAGGGACATATAGGGACCCCCCCCCTCATTGCAATAGGGACATATAGGGACCCCCCCTCATTCAATAGGGACACATAGGGACCCCTCCACCCCATTCCAATAGGGACACATAGGGACCCCCCCCATTGCAATAGGGACACAGGGACCCCACCCTCCCCCCATTGCAATAGGGATCCATAGGGACCCCCTACCCCCCCATGTAATAGGGACACATAGGGGACCCCTCCCCCCCAATTGCAATGGAGACCCCACTGTAATGGGGAAACGGGGACCTCCCCCCCCATGCTATAGGACCCCACTGTGCACAATGGGGACATGGGGACCTCTGTGCTATGGGGACACAACAGGGACCCTATAGTGCGTTATAGGGACACAATAGTACCCCATAGTGCAATGGGGATGGGGGAGGATCCTATAGGGTGGGACCCCTCGTGCACAATAGGGACTGACACATCGTGGGGACATGAGGGGACCTCGTAGTGCAATAGGGACACAACAGGATCCCACAGTGCACTGTTGGGATCTCTGTGCAATGGGGACATGAGGGGACCCTACAGTACAATGGGGACACAATGGGACCCCATAGTCCACTATAGGGACCTTTGTGCAATGGGGACACGATGGGAGCCCATAGTGCAATGGGGTCCCAATAAGGACGCAACGGGACATCGTTGTGCAGTAGGGACATAGGGACACAACAGGACCCCATAGCGCAACGGGGACACAGGGACACGATGGGACCCCATAGCGCAATGGGGACACAATGGGACGCCAGCATACAACAAATGGGTTTGCAATGGGACACAACAGGATCCCACAGTGCGCTATAGGGACCTTCACACAACGGGGACACGAGGGAACCCCATAGTGTAGTGGGGACGTGATGGGATCCCACGGCGCCCTATAGGGACCTTCATGCAATGAGGATGCAATGGGACCCCATAGCGCGCTACTGGGATGTTTATGCAATAGGGGCACAAAGAGACCCCATAGCAAATGGGGGCACGAGGGGATGGGACCCTATGGTGCACTATAGGGACATTTGTGCAACGGGGACACGAGGAAACCCCAGTATGTAATGGGGCTGCTATGGGATCCCAGAGTGCAATGGGGACACGATGGGACCCTATTGTGCACTATGGGGCCATGATGGCGTGGGATCCTATTGTGCACTATGGGGACCTCATGCAACAGGGACACAATGGGGCCATGATGGGATGGGACCCCATTGTGCTATAGGGAGCTTCATGCAATGGGGACACGATGGGACCCCAAAGTACAACAGGGACACAAGAGCACAACGGGACCCCAAAGTACAATGGGGATGCTATGGGACCCCAAAGCGCAATGGGGATGCTATGGGACCCTATTGTGCACTATGGGGACCTCTTGCATTGGGGACATAATGGAACCCCAAAGTGCAATAGGGCCATGATGGGATGGAATCCCATTGTGCACTATGGGGACATTCATGCAATGGGGACACGATGGGATCCCAAAGTGCAATGGGGCCATGATGGGACAGGACCTCATTGTGCACTATGGGGACATTCACGCAATGGGGACACGATGGGATCCCAGTACGTAATGGGGCCATGATGGGACAGGACCCTATTGTGAGTTATAGGGACGTCCATGCAATGGGGACACGGTGGGACCCCAAAGTGCAATGGGGCCATGATGGGACAGGACCTCATTGTGCATTATGGGGACATTCATGCAATGGGGACACAATGGGATCCCAGTACGTAATGGGGCCATGATGGGACAGGACCCCATTGTGCACTATGGGGACGTCCGTGCAATGGGGTCATGGTGGGACCCCAAAGTGCAATGGGGCCATGATGGGACGGGACCCCACTGTGCGCTATGGGGACATCCATGCAATGGGGACACGGTGGGACCCCAAAGCGCAATGGGGCCATGATGGGATGGGACCCCATTGTGCGCTATGGGGACGTCCGTGCAATGGGGTCATGGTGGGACCCCAAAGCGCAATGGGGCCATGATGGGACGGGACCCCACTGTGCGCTATGGGGACATCCATGCAATGGGGCGATGGCAGAGCCGGGACCCGCAGCGCACCGGAGGGACCTGCATGCAGGGGCCGCGCTGTGCCCCCATTCAATGGGGTTGGGGTTTTTTTTTGCCCCCCCCCAATTTCTCACCTGTATCCCCGGGGGGCTCCATGGCTGCGGTTGCCGGGGGGGGTCGCGCAGAGGCGGATGCCGGGGGGGGCCGAGCGGGCACCGTGCGGGGGGGGGTCAGCAGCGCGGGGGGGGGGGCAGCGTGCCGGCGGGGAGCGGCAGCTCTGCGGGACCCCCCCCCAAATCAGCGAACCGAGCGGTGGGGGGGGGTCTGCATAACGGGGGGGGGGGGGGGGGCACAGCTCGGCGCCATACAAACCGCCCCCCCCGCAACCCACCGCCCCCCCCCACAACAACAACAACAACAACAACAACACCCCCTCCCTCCACCGCGACCCACAGCCCCCCCCCCCGACCCGCAAAGCCCCCCCTTAACATCGCGGCCCCCCCCGATATCGCGGCCCCCCCCCTACCTGCGCACCGCCCGCCCCGCGCGCGCCCCTCCGCCCCTCCATCTTTGCGGCGCGCCCCGCCCGCCCGACAACAACATTCGGTGACGTCACCGCGCGTCACGTGACGGAACCGCCGCTAAAAATAGCCGCGGCGCGCCGGCCCCTCCCCCACCTCCCCCCCCCCAATAACGGGCGCTCCTCCCGCGAGGGCGGGGCGAGGGGGGGGGGTCTTAAAGGGACCGCGACACCGGAGTGTGTGCGCGTGCATTCACACGTGTGCGCGCTGACATGCGTGTGGCTACTAATGTGCATACATTACATAATGTGTATGTGTGTATGGACACGTGTGCTAATCAACACGTATGTGCATACCCACGCCCATTGACATGTGTTCCCAATGATGTGTGTGTGAGATGATGCGTGCGTGCTCGTTCACATGTATGTGCGAGGACATATGGCTGTGCAGATGTGTATGCACATGGACATGTGTGTGCCCATTCACTTCTATGTGTGTTGATGTGTGTGTTAACACATGTGTGCACATCAACACGTGTGGATATGGACATGTATGTTCTCATTCACATGTGTGCACATCGACCTGTGTACGCACTGATGTGTGTGTGCCAATTCACATGTGCGTGCACACTCACATGTGTGCACCCTTTGACATGCACCTGCATTGACACGCACGAACCCATTCATATGTGTGCACGGACACGTATGTGCACGTTAACACGCATGCCCACTGCCACGTGTGTGCCCATTAACACGTGTGTGCACACAGACATGTGTGTGCATGGACACGTATGTGCTCCTTCTCACACGCGCGCATGGACACGTGTGTTCCTGCTAATACGTGTGTGCACATTGACATCTACGTGCATCGACACGTGTGTGTGCGCTGACACGTGTGTGCCCATCCACACGCACGCGGAACGCCACGCGTGTGCCGTGGGTGACGCGGCCCCTTTAAGAGCGGCGCCGCGGGCGGATTTCTGCCCTCCGACGCGGACAGCGGACAGCGCCGCCCTCCGGGGCCGCGGGTTCGCGTCCCGCTCCCTCCACTTCCGCCTCCGCCGCTTCCATGGTAACGCCGCGGGGCCGCGGGGGGGGGGGGCTGAGCTTCGAGGGGGGTCTGGGGGGGCTCATAGGGGGCGATACGGGCGCCATGACGGCCCCTGACGGCCCCCCCCACCCGCAGGCGTGCGGCCTCCAGCGGCGCTTCGGTGATGACGGGGACCTGGGGGACGAGGTGAGCGGCGGGGAGGGGGGGTCAAGGCGGGGGGGGGTCAAGGCGGGGGGGGACTTGGAGGGGGGTTGCGGTTGTGCCCATCCGCTCCTTCTGCCCCGCAGGAATTCCTCTCGGCCGTGCGTGACGCCGAGCACCGCTTCGCCCTCCCCGCGGAGCCCGGGCAGAGCGGGGGGGGGGGAGAACCGCCCCGACGGGGGGGGGACGGGGAGGAGGGGGCCGCTAAGAGAGCGCGGCTCGGACCCCCCCACCCCTCCCAACCTCCGCCCTCCAAATGGGCTCTGAGGCCCAGCGCGGCCGGAGATCGCCGCCCCCCATCCCCCGCCCCCCCCCCCGCCGCTGGGCTGTGGGGGGGTCCCGGTAACGGCGTCGCCCCCCACCCACCTCCTCCGGAACCGCCCCCGGGGGTCCCGCACAGCCCGGTGCTCACCAACCACGTGGTTCAGTTGGTGGCCGCCGCCAGCAGAGCCCCCCCCCCCGCCGCCCCCCGCCCCGCAGCCAAAGCCAAGAGCCGCCGCTTCCCGGGCCCCGCGGGGCTCCTCCCGCAGCAGCAGGTGGGTAAAAGGGGGGGGGGGGTTCCCCCGTGCAGCCCCCCCCGGCTGCCTGCTGAGCTCTGTGTACAAATGCATTTTCTCTTTTGCCCCCCCCCAGCACGCCGGGAAGCAGCACCTGGAGCAGATCCTCATCTCGGCCCCTACAGCTCCGCTTCATGGGGCGGTGGCAAAGCTACGGGTGCAGGTGAAGCCTTTCACTGCCCTATGGGGGGGGGCACGCAGAGCCCTCTATGGGGGGGCACACACAGCTCTCTATGGGGGGGGGGGCGCAGACAGCTCTATGGGGGGCACGCAGAGCCCTCTATGGGGGGGGCGCACAGCTCTATGGGGGGGGCGCACAGCTCTATATGGGGGGGGCGCACAGCTCTATATGGGGGGGCACACACAGCTCTATATGCAGCACACAGCTCTATGGGGGGGCGCACACAGCTCTATATGGGGGGGCACACAGCTCTATATGCAGCACACAGCTCTATGGGGGCGCACACAGCTCTATATGGGGGGGCACACACAGCTCTATATGCAGCACACAGCTCTATGGGGGGGGCACACACAGCTCTATATGGGGGGGCACGCAGCTCTATAGGGAGGGGTGCACACAGCTCTATATACGGCACACAGCTCTCTATGGGGGGGGGCGCACACAGCTCTCTATGGGGCGCACACAGCTCTCTATGGGGCGCACACAGAGCTCTCTATGGGGCGCACACAGAGCTCTCTATGGGGCGCACACAGAGCTCTCTATGGGGCGCACACACAGCTCTCTATGGGGCGCACACACAGCTCTCTATGGGGCGCACACACAGCTCTATATGGGGCGCACGCAGCTCTATATGGGGCGCACACAGCTCTATATGGGGCGCACACAGCTCTGACCGCTGCTCTGCTGCACCCCCAGGAGCTGCCCAGCTCCCCACCACCTCCAGAAGAGGATTTCGGGAAGGGCCCCTGGCTGACCATGAAGACGGAGCTGGGTGTGGATGAGAGGGACCCCAGCTGCTTCCTCAGGACCTACAGCGTGGTTATGGTGCTGCGCAAGGTGAGCTCTGCCCCATCCCTCCCCCACCCCCCCGTTTCCCCCCTCCCGGGTGCTGCAGTGCTATGAGGTCGGTGCACGCAGGCAGCGCTGAAGCAGCTCCCGAGGAACAAAGTGCCCAGCATGGCCGTGATGATCAAAAGCCTCAGCAGGAGCAGCGTTGATGCCGGGGCTGTATTCCGGGACCCGACTGGTGAGAGCCCTCAGAGCCCATCCTCATCCCATCCCAGCACTCCCCATAACCCCCGTCCTCGCCCACAGGGGAGATGCAGGGCACGCTGCATCGCCTGCTGCTGGAGGAGCGGCAGGGTGAGCTGAAGCCCGGTGCTGTGCTGCTGCTGAAGCAGGTACGAGGCAGGTGGGCAGCCCCCCCTCCCATCCCCCCCAGCTCTGCCCCAACCCACGGCTCTGTCCCCTCAGGTGGGCGTTTTCTCCCCGTCCCACCGCAACCACTACCTCAACGTCACCCCCAACAACCTGCTGAGGATCTACAGCCCTGAGCCCGACGTGGGGCTCTCGCAGCAGGAGGTGAGTCGGGGGTGAGCAGGGAGGGATGGTGCCTCCTATCAGAGGAGCTCCAGCAGCTCGGCTCTTACAGGTCTCGTCATCCCAGGAGCGTTCTGCCCCCATCCCGCGCCACATCCCTGCACGCGGGGATGGGGACCTGCTGAGGATGAGCAGCTCTGACACTCAGCAGCCGCCCCGAGGCTCCGGGCTGCACCCACAGAGCAAGGAGCCCACGCAGCAGGAGCCTGCAGGGAGCGATGGCTGCAATGCAGCTGACCTGGGTGAGGAATGAGCATCCCGTGGGAAAGGCTCCCAAAAACCACTCCCACGCTGACACCTTCCCTCCTTCTGTCCCCTGCAGACGACTTGGATGGACTCCTGCGAGATCTCCCCGAGGATTTCTTCTCAGCCCCAGCCCAGGATGACTGCTGCTGAGCTCGGGAGCTGCACGCACTGCTGGCACGGTGCTGAGAGCACTCGGGTGCCGCTCTGCCTGCGTCCCATCCCTCTGTGCCTTTGTTGTGTTTGAGGAGCCCTGCAGCCCCCATCCCCACCGCCCCCCCCGGCACCCCACCCCCCATTAAAGGGCTGTTGGTTCTGCTCTCCTCTCTCGCCGTTGCTTCATTCCACCCTCAGCCCCCAAAACCCTTCACGTGGGGTTTCCCCACACGCCCCAAACCCACAAAACCATTCACCCTGCGAGATTTGACCCCACAAACCCCCCCCCCGTGCTGCACCCACCCGCAGGCCACGCTCCCTTCCCCCCCCCCCCCATCACCAACGTGACTCTGTTTACCGCAGTTATTTATAGGGCCGTGCTGGGTGCGGGATGAAGCAGGAGCCCTATTTATAACCCCAACCCAACTCAGGGCTGCAGCACCGACCCCATGGCCCAGGAAACCTTCGCCTTCTCCTCGTCCGCCCTCCGCTCCCTCCAGGCTCAGCGGGAGCTGCTGGAACGGGAGGAGCGACGGAGGGCTTTGGCCAGGGAATGGGCTGCAAGGAGACTGCAGCCCCCCGACCCCAGACCCCCCCACAGCTCCACCCGGAGGCCGCGGTGCTGCCGGGACCCGGCGGTGCACAATGCTCTGTATGCAGGGGATCTGCAGCGAGTCAAAGGCATCTTCAGGGATGAGAGCACAGCCAATATGGTGCTGGAGACGGTCAGCGAGGAGCTGGTGTGGTCACCTGAGCAGGGTATGGGGGGGGGCTGCGGGGGGGTGAGGGTCCCTTGGGTTTGGAGCGGCCGCTAAAAGGAGCGGTGACTTGGGAGGGATGAATCCCTTTATTTCAGAGAGGGGGGGTCGCTAATTGTGGAGGGGGTCTGGGCCTGAATTTGGGAGGAGGGTCCTCAGTTTTTGAGGCCCCCCCCAGGATCCATCCGGAGGGGCTGATCGTGACCTGGTTTTGGAGGAGGGATTCGCGTATTTGGAAAAGGGGGGGAGGGGGGCTGTGACGTGGGAGGGGTCCGTCACCTACTGGTCGTTCAGTGGGAGGGGAGATGCTAATTTTGGGGAGGGGGCAAACTTTGGCAGGGGCCGCTTTCATGAGAGAGGGAGGGGCTCACGGTGGAGGAGGGGGGGCTTTAATTCTGGAAGGGGGAGCACAGAGCCCCGAGCGCCTCCACGAGGAAAAAGGGGGAGGATGGGGGGATTTCCGCTCCCCGGGGGGAGGAGGAGGGGGAGATGCCGTGGTGATGGGGGGACTCACAGCCCCTTCCCGCAGGGCTGTGGGTTCTGAGCCCCCGCACCCAGCAGACCTCAGCGCTGCGCATCGCGGCCGCCCGCGGTTACGAGGAATGCGCCCGGCACCTGCTGCTGTGCGGGGCGGAGGTGGACGCCGTGGTGGGTGGGCGGGGGGCTCTGCACGACAGCGTGGCCGCCCCCCGACCCTCAAGCGCCCGCCTGCTGCTGTCGTTCGGTGCCGACCCCAACCTGCTCAGCTCGGACGGCAGCGCTCCGCTGCACCTCTGCACGGCGCCCGACAGCTTGCAGTACGCCCCGCCCCTTCCGCGACAAACCCCGCCCCTTCCGCGACAAACCCCGCCCCCCTCATCTGCATGCGACGCCCCGCCCCTCCTGTGCGCCACCCATTCGATCTGCGCACTAAGCCCCGCCCGCGCTTGCTGATAGGCTCTGCCCCCTCGGTCTGCATATCCCGGTCACACCTGCGCTCTGGGTCAGCTTTGACCACGCCCACCCGCTGGTCACGCCCACACACCGCACCACCTTTTCCACCAAAGCCACGCCCACATCTGACTGTGATTTGCATGTCGGGCTCCGCCTCCCACGTCAATTCCCATTGGCTCGCTGGAGCAAGCCACGCCCCCAAACAGCGCACACCCACCCTAAAGCCACGCCCACTCGCCCCGCGCCCGCCGGCGATCCCCGCCCCGGGGGGGGTTGTGGGGTCCGGGCCGGGATCCGGGGGTCTCACACCGGCCCCACGCCGTCCCCGCAGGTGCGCGGAGCTGCTGTTGGCCCACGGCGCTCGGGTGAACCTGGCGACGCGGGAGCGCGCACTGACGGCGCTGCACGTGGCCGCGGGGCGGGGGTTGGCGGAGCACGTGGGGCTGTACCTGCGGCACGGCGCCGACCCCGCGCTGCGCAGCCGCCAGGGCGAAACCCCCCTGAACGCCGCCTGCTCCGGAGCCGAGCGGCCCCGCGATGCCCCCGCGTATTGCCTGGTAGCCGAACGGCTGCTGGCGGCAGGAGCGGATCCCGCGGCCGCGGGGCGGAAAGGCCACACTCCCCTCCACAACGCCTGCGGGAACGCGCAGCACGCTCTGGCACGGCTGCTGCTGCGGCACGGCGCCGACCCCACGGCGACCAACGGAGCCGGGGATACCCCCATGGACTGCGCGCTGAGAGCCGTCCCGGAGTACCGCCGGCACCGCCCCGAGAGCATCGTTGCGCTGCTGCTGGAGCACGGAGCCGGGCCCGTGCGGCCCAAGGTGGGGGACGAGGGGACGCGATGGGACGTGGGGATGCGGCACCGGTCTGAAATGGGGACGTGGTGTCAGTGGGATGGGGACGTGATGTTGGCGCGACACGGGGATGTGGCGTCCGTGTGCCTTAGGGACGCGTTGTGACACGGGGATGTGACACTGATGTGACGTGGGGCAGTGTGAGATGGAGACACAGCATTGGTGGGACGTGGAGACAGAGGGCAGGTGTGACATGGGGACAGGAGGCAGCACGACGTGAGGGCACAAGGTCAGAGCGACATGGGGGCATGACCTTAGCATGACTTGGGGACACAGGGAGAGGGAACCTAGCCTGGGTGTGACATAGGGACGTGACACTGATGTGACGTGGGACTGGTGTGACACGGGGACACAGAGATGTTGTGGGACA
The DNA here is from genome assembly GCF_905368555.1 of Meleagris gallopavo. Lineage (NCBI taxonomy): Eukaryota > Metazoa > Chordata > Aves > Galliformes > Phasianidae > Meleagris > Meleagris gallopavo. Next base: position 2,755,394 of record NC_139432.1, on the reverse strand, counting down.
GGGATGTGGCATCAGTGGGACGTGGAAACGTGGGGCTGGTGTGCCACGGGGACACGGCAGCGGTGTGAGATGGGGACGCGACATTGATGTGACACGAGGACACGGCGCTGGTTGCCTTGGGGCGCGGCGATGATGTGACACAGAACTGCTGTTGGTGTGATGCGGGACACGGGGCTGCTGTGGCTCAGGGACGTGGCACCGCCGTGACCCGCTGTGTCCCCACGCCTGCAGATGCTGAAGTTCTGCTGCACGCACCCCCCGGCTCTGGAGCTGCTGCTCAACGCCTACGACCGCATCCCCCCCCCCGACACGTGGCTGGAGGCCGTTCCGCCGGAGCTGTGGGAGGTGAGGTGACGCAGGGATGCGGTCGCACACCGCCGGTTCCTCGACCGTCCGTAACGCGCTCAGCTCTCTGCCCCCCTCCACCCCCCACCCCAGGAGCACCACGAGTTCTACACGTCGGCCGTGCGCATGGCGGGGCAGCCCCGGCGCCTGCAGCACCTGGCCCGCTGTGCCCTGCGGCGGCATCTGGGCGCCCGCTGTCACACCGCCGTCCCCGCGCTGTCGCTGCCGCCCGCGCTGCGCCGTTACCTGCAGCTGCCGCTGGAGGGAATCATTTCCTGAGGTCCGGCTGTGGCGGGGGAGGGGACACCAACACCCCCGGTTGGTGTCTCAGCCCGCACCGTTCCTTCCGCGGGTCCGTGGGAATAAAGGAGGTGCGGAGGCGGCTGTTGGGGTTCTTCCCTGCGGGATGGGGGGAGGGGGCACAGGGGACACGGGAAGAGCTGGGGGGTGGCACAGCGCTGGGGACAACGGCAGAGCACGTGGGAGGTGACAACAAGCGGGGGTCGGCGGCACAATCAGAGGAGCGAGGTGACAGCGGCTCGGGGCGGGTGACAAAGGGCAGAGAGGAGGGACGGCAGCTGGGGGGGGGGGGGGGGTGACAATGTGGGGGGTGCGACACGGAGCGGGGCCGAAGGAGGTGACACGGGGAGGAGGTGACACGGGGAGGAGGTGACACGGGGAGGAGGTGACACGCGCCAGCACCCACCCACCCGCCGGAACGCCCCGCCCAGAAGGGGGCGTGGCACAAGTGTAGCCCCGCCCCATCGCTTGGCGTCATCACCACGCGACAGCCCAGCCCCCATAGGGGCGACGCTGCTCTGACGCACGCGCGTTCCCCGCTCACGCCCCCCCCCCCCGCGGCGCTGTGACGCAACCACGTGACAAAAGCACGTGACGTAAGCACGCGACGTGGCGCGCTCTCCCGGTTCCCGCGGCACTGCGGTCCATGACGCGGATTTATTTACGGGGGGCTGCAGCCTCGGCCCACGCACGGACACACGGACCTCACAACGACCTCGGCACGGGACGCGGCCAAACGAATAAACCCCGCGCGGGGCGGACCCACGTGCCGTTTCCCCGTGGACCCCACAACGCTGCCCCCGCCTCCCCCCATCCGGGCCCCCCCGGGGGTCGGGGCACACGAAGTCCAGCTCCGCGCACCGGGCTGCGGGGGACGGGGGGGGGGGCTGGGGGTGTTCGTTCCCCCCAGCAATAGCCTTTAGCAGCAGTTTGAAACGAGAGTGAATCCAGAACGGAGAGCACCATAATTCGCAAGACCCGAAGGAAGGACTGGCCGGGGGGGGGGGAGGGGGGTTAAGGGGGGAGATGAGTGGTGACTGGTTCTGATGGGGGCACAGAGCAAAACTGCAACAGGTGGGGGGTGGGCAGCTGCAAGGATCCGTTCTGCCCCCAGCCTTGGGGGGGGGGGGGGGCAACAAGAGCCAAGACCCCCCTCCCATAGAGACCCCACTTCTGCTCTGTTCACCCCCCCCCCCAGCAGGGCACAGCACGAGGCCTTAGCAGATCAGGGTCCTCCCCTCCCTCCAAAAGAGACCAGCTGGGGGTAGGGGGGGTACAGCCACAGTTGCCCCCCTCCCCAGACACAAAGCAGTTGCCCCACGCACGCAGCATGCACATTCTCCCCCCTCCCTCCCCCTTTGCCCCAACTGGGGACAGCAGATTTCAGGAGCAGGAGGTCCCATAGAGAACATGAGAACATTCCCCCCACCCCACCCCCACTGTACTCTCCATCCTGAGCCTGACCCCACAGCACCAGCCCAGAGCAACAGAAGGAATTCTGTGCCCCCCCCCCGTGTGTCCACCACCCCCCACCCCACTGATACGGGTGCGCCGGAGGAGGGAATGCAGGGGGGGCTGTAGCAGGACTGGGGGAGCAGTGTGAAGGGGGGGGAAGGGAGGGGTACTTATGGCCCCCCCCCCCAGTACAAAAACAACGTCACAGAATAAATAGAGGCACCGGGATGGGGAGGGGGGTGGGGGCACAAACAGGGGCAGCCCCACCCCCCAGCAACGGCCGAGTCCTGCATCCTCCAGCCCCAGGTACCCCACGTCCATCTGTCTCTGTCTGTCTGTCTGTCCATCCACCCCGCGATGCTCAGTTGATGTCATCGTAGATGCTGGGGGTGTGGGGGGCGGGGGGTTTGGGCTTCTTCTTCTTGCTGGAGCCCAACCCCGGGGTGCCGCTCACCAACCCCAGGTGGGGCTTCTTCTTCTTGGTCTTCCGGGACTCGGAGTTGTTGGTACCTGCAGGGGGGTGGGAGGGGGGTCCTTGAGGCTCAGCGTTGTGCTCCCTCCCCTTCCTGTTCTGCCCCCCACCCCCAGCACTCACTGGCTTTGGAAGAGGCCGAATCCGAGGGGGAGATGTCGGAGGCGCCGTCCCACTGCAGCCGGCTCATGATGGCCTGGCTCTCAGCCACATCAAAGCCGTCGTTCTCCACGCTGCTCTCAGCCTCAGGCAGGGACCTGCAGAGCGGCACCGTGTCCCCAGGGCTGGGGGGAAAAAAGCCCCTCCCCTCCCCCAAACAGGCTCCCACCACCCCCTCCCCGGGATCCTCACTTACGCTGAAGGACCGAGGAGGTAAATCCGGACGGACCTCCTCTGCTCATCCGTGTGCTGTGGGCACCGCAGGGACCTGGGGGGTGGGCATGGGGCTGAGCCAGGTGTTCAGCTGCACCCCCCCCACAGCTCCAGCCAGCCTGCAGAGGGCCCACAGACCCCCCCCTCCCTAAGCAGGGAGGTGTGGAGCACTCACCTGGTGCACATCTTCTTGGTGTGTTCAGAGATGACCCCGCATTGCTGGGGAGAGAGGAGCTGGGTGAGCTTTGATCCCGGGCACACGGAGCTGCACTGTGTGTCCCCCACCCCCCCCCCCACCCCCTATGTGCCACCCACACACACAGCATCCCCTGGGGATGTCCCCAAACTGGGTGCAGAGGGGCACGTCCCCATCATCCAGTTCACACCCCTCCCTCCCCCCCCCCAAAGGGCATTTCCCCACCCCCAGGACACCCCGTGCCCCCCCTCACCGTGGTCAGCAGCGTCCGCAGCTCCTCCGGGCCCAGCGTCTCGTAGCTGATTCCTGCTGAGTTGCTGTACTGCAGGGGACAGGGAGTGCTGTCAGAGCCCCCCCAGTGACACGAGCCATGTCCTGGGATGGGGGGGGGACAGGAGGGGACAGGCTTCCCTCACCTTGAAGGGGTCGGGGTTCCCGCTGAGCTCGCCTGAAAAATTGGGGGGGTGTGAAATCAATGCCCCCACGCTTCCCATTACAGCCCCTCCCACTTCACAGCCCCTCCCACTCACTCAACCCCCCCCCCCCCCAAAGCCCCTCCCCTCACCATTCTTGTGTTTCAGGGACTTGGACCTGCGGGGCGAGTTGGGATTCTGCAAAGAGAGTAGAGAAGTTGGGGGGCAGCCCCACAGCCCCCGCTTGGCCCTGAAGGGGGCAGGGGGCACCAAAAGCACCCGCAAAGCTCCCCCCAAAACCCCTCAGGCCCTCTCACCTTATCCGATTTCCTCTTCTTTGCTGCAGGGAGAAAGAAGGATTTTTACTTCTTCTGGCAAAACTTAGCCCAAAACGCCACACACCATCCAACGCTGCCAGGGCAGCATTCGTGTGTCCCCCCAGCACGCAGGGATGGGGCACGAGGGACACCACAACATGTGCCCCCACCCCGTCCTGTCCCACCTTTCTTCTCAGAGCCGTAGGACCAGTCGTTGTCGTTGATGTCATCGTTGTCCTCCTGGTCACTCTCTGACTTGTTCATGTTGTTGCTGCTCGCAATCCTGCCCAGGGGAGGGGGGTGGGTGGCATCAGGTCCCCATTGTCACCCACCCCCCCCTCTCCCCAGCCTCTGCTTCCACCCAGCTGGACAGCAGGAGAAATTTCTTCTCCAAAGACAGATTGGCACAGGCAGCCCAGGGAGCAGAGGGGTCATTGTCCCTGGGGGTGCCCTTGGTGGCACTGAGGGATGTGGTGGGTGGGCACGGCGGGGTGGGCTGAGCTCGGATTTGGGGATCTCAGGACTCTCTTCCCACTCCCATCCCCAGCTCAATGAGAGATGGGAACAGCACGGAGCTCCCAGCGCAACCAAACTCCCTGCCTGTGCCTCAGTTTCCCCCCATGGGTTGGGGGGTTGGGGTCTCACCTGCGGTTGGCGATTCGGCTGCTGTTGCGCCCCATCCCCAGGCACTTCTCCAGGTGGGGGGCGAAGCGGGAGGCGGCGATGCTGCGGCTGCAGTTGGGGCAGACACACTCCTTGTTCTTCCATTGGTTGTACACCTGCCCAAAGATGTCCACCCCTGGCTGGTCCACGATCTCTGTGGGTCAGGAAGGGCAGAGGGGGACGGGGGGCAGAGAAATCAGCCCAGCTCTACGTCCCACCCCAGAGATTTGTCCTGTTGTCTCCCCCCACCCTTTCCCCCTCACCAAAGTCCTTCATGCTGTCGGGGTCGGTGTCATCCAGGAAGAAGTAGCCGCATTTGACCGCACGGTGCACCTCAAAGCACAGCCCCAGGCAGGCATCCTCCACCAGCTCTGCGTAGATCTCATGCGCGATGGCCTGCAGAGCAAAATTTGGGGGGGGGGTGGGGGGGGGGCAGTGAGAATGGAGACTGGAATGGAGGGGGGGGGAGCGCAGCGTGAGCCTCCCCCGGGGTTTGGTGGGGTCGCTCACCTCCAGCTTGCTGTTATCCAGGCCAGCCACAGACATATCCTCCATTTTCATTTGCAGCTGCTCAGGGGGAAGCGGCGGCCGAGGCTCATAGCAGGGGGGGCACAGGGAGAGGGCTGCGGGGGGGGGGGGGGGCACTGAGTGCGGACGGACCCTTCTTAACCCCCCCCAACCCGACCCCAATCCGTACCCACAGCCAACCCCCTCCCTGCCCGTGAGAAACAGGGGAGGGGACCCCAAACCGGGGGTGGGGGTGGGCTGTGTGTGGGGGGGGGGAGGGGGGTCCCAAACCCCGAAGCGATCAATGCAACGAAGCAGGACGAGGAGGAAGGCCAACCTCACGCTCTGCCCCCACCGCCGCGCGGGGCTCCGCGTCCCCGTTGCCGTGGAGGAGAGGCTCGAACCCCCCCATACACACCGCTACGCCACCCCCCATCCCCCATTTCCGGCCCCCGAACAAAAGGCGGGGTGTCGCCCGTTGCCCCCCCGGCTCCGAGGGGCGCGGCTCAGGCCCAGGCCCGGCCCCGTTCGCACTCACCGGCGCGCAGGCCCGAGGCGGCCGGGCCAGGCCCAGGCCCGGGGCCGCTCAGCGCCGCCCCCCGGCGCGGTACGGCGGTGCCCGGCTCGCCATGGGCTGGGCGGGGCAGGGCCGGGCCTGGCGCTCGCTGCTCCCCCCGCCCGGCGGTGCGGCGCTGAGGGGAGGGGACGGCGGAGGGGGGGGGAGAGAGGAGGGAGGGGCGCTGAGAGCGGTGCGCATGCGCGGCCCGCCCCCTCCTGCTTGCCAGCCAATAGGGAGGCGTCGCCGCGCCCGTGGCCAATGGGGAGAGGGCGCCGCCGCGCGGGGACGGAGAGCGGGTGGGGAGCGGAAGGGGCGGGGCTAGAATGGGGGCGCGGTCTGTGTTTAGGGGCGTGGTCAAATGTGAGGCGTGGCGAGAGGGGGCGTGGTTAAACAAGGGGCGTGTTGTTGTGGGCGGGGCTTGGGGCGGGGCTTACCGCCCCGTGGGCGGTGCGGGGTGCGGCGGGGCTGCGTGGCCGCCCCCCATCGAGAGCCTAAGGAACCCCCACCGCCTGCCCCCCCCCATAGCGGCCGGTCCTCGGGGGCTCCCCTAATGCCCCCCATGGATCTACCAACCCCACGGTCCCCACCCAGGGACCCCCATCCCCAAGTCCCCTCCCTATAGTAATCCCCGCCCAAGTGACCCCTATGGACCCCCACGTGACCCCCCCACAGCGACCCCCCCCACGGCTCCCCTATTCCCATGCACCCCCACAATGCCCCCATGGACCCCCATACCCTCATTACCCCCCCATATTAACCCCATGGGGGTCCCGTCCCCACACATCCCCCCCTATCAGGATCCCTGGAGAACCCCAGTAGTGCTACTGGGGACCCCCATAGTGACCCCCATTCCTATTACCCCCATAGTGACCCCCGGGAACCTTTAAAAGTGACCCTACAGACCCCCCATGCCTATTCCCCCCCCCCCCATAGTAACCCAGGAGGGTCCCATCCTTCCATATCCCCCCCATAACGATCCCCAGGGAGCCCCATAGTGACCCTACAAACCCCCCTACCCCCATTCCCCCCCATAGTAACCCCAGGGGGGTCCCATCCCCATATATCCCCCCCATAACGATCCCCAGGGACACCCATAGTGACCCTCATCCCTGTTACCCCCAATATTGACCCCCAAGGACCCCCCCGTGCCCCCATTCCCCCCCATAGTAACCCAGACATCCCCACATATCCCCCCCAACGATCCCAAGGGACCCCCATAGGGACCCTGAAGATTCCCCTACCCCCGTTCCCCCCCCATAGTAACCCCAGGGGGGTCCCATCCCCCATATCCCCCCATAATGATCCCCCAGGGACCCCCATAGCGACCCCCGGGGCTCTGCAATGACCCTATGATCCCCCCCCATAGTAACCCCACATATCCATCCCATAATGATCCCCAAGGACCCCCACGGGGACCCTACAGACCCCCCCCAAACCAAAACCCACCGTTGGCACGCCAAACTCCACTTTTCATGCTTTCTTTCCCCCCCTAAAGTTTTATTATTACTAATTATTCACTCATTAACGACACGAGAATGGAAACGTTAATTATTCTTCACTTTATTATAGAAAAAAAAAAATTAAAATAAAATAAAATAAACCCACCGGATCGCCCCCCCCCCCCATCCATACAAACTCCACTTGGGGATTCCTCTCATTTTTATCATTTTTTTATTATTATTATCATTATTATTATTATTATTTCCGTATTTTATTGTCGTCGTCGTCGCTGGCGCTGAAACCTACAAAAAAACATCTTTAAATATTTAGAAAAAAAAACCCAACAAAAACAAAAAAAGGAAAAAATTGTGGTTTTTTTTTTTTTTTGCTTTTTTTGCCTTTTGCTTTTTTTTTCATTTTTCGGTTTTTTTTTTTCTCTCTTTTTTACCAATTTTTTTTCCTTTTTCTTTTTTTTTTCTCTTTTTTTTTTTTTTTTTCCCTTTTTCTCCCCTCATTTGAACGCACTTTCCAGGCCGTTCCCCGCTCCGTAGCGGTGCCAAAAAGCACCGAGCTTCAATTTCCTCTCGCAGCGCAAACGCCGCCCCCCCCCCCCCCCCCCCCATCCCGTCATTGTCGGCGCTGTAAGAATTTTTTCTTTTCTTTTTTTTTTTTCTTTTTTTTTTTTTTTTTTTTTTTTTAACGGAAAAACGGCGGGGAAGAAAAAAAAAATCGGTTCTTTTTCTTTTTCTCCTCTTTTTTTCTTTTTTTTTTTTTTTTTTTTTTCCGGCTCGTTTTGGGGTTTTTGTTTTTTTTTTTTTTGTACTAAAAACATCCACGAAAACACAACGGCGCGGGGTCGGGATCCCCTTAGGGGATTTGGGGGGGGGGGGGGGCTTAAAAACCAGGACAGGAATGAAAACCCCAAACTGGGGGGGGGGACACATGGACAGACAAAGGGATGGGGGGGGCACGGACAGACGGACGGACACAGGGATGGTGGGGGGGGGGGGTGACCTCGGATTGTCCTGTGTGGACCCCCCCCCCTCACTCCCCCCCACCCGGGGGGGGTTGCCCCAAATTGATGCTTTTCAGCCCCCCCCCCCCAGCACTGAAGGGGTCCTCGATTATTTCCGGGGAGCCCCCAAAGCTTTTGGGGGGGGGCTGAGAACAGCAAAGCCGGAGGGGGGAGGGGGGCGTTACAACCCCCCCCACTGCAGCCTCAATGCCCCCCCCGTGTGCCCCCCTCCCCCCACAGTGGAGATTTGGGTTAAAACAAGAGAAAACACTGAATTAAAGCACATTAAGCCCCCCCCCTCAGCTCCCGTTCCCACCCCCCCCCCCACCTTGAGGTCCCCATCCCGGCTCCATTTTAGGGACGGGGGGGGGGGATTTGGGGAACACTTTGTGCCCCCCCCCCCCAACAGAATGGGGTCTGGGGGGGCCCTCAGCGGGGTGGGGGGCTGGGAGCTGCGGGGGGGTGCCATGGGATTGCTGGTGCTCGTGTCTGCTTAAAAAAGGGGGGGGGGCTCAGGCAGGTGCCACCAGGCCCCCCCCCCCACGCACCCACCCCGGGCCCCAAAACCTCCCCCCCCCCAAAATAAACCCCCAAGTGCCCCAATATTTACAGTTTGGAGGGAGGGACCCAGAGGGTGAAGGGAGAGGAGCGGCTTCACTGGAGATACGGGGAGGGGGGGGGGTTAAAATAAGGGGGGGGGGTTAAAAAAAAAAAAAAAAAAAAGATGGATCTTTCTCGTTTTATAAAAAGGAAAAAAAAATAAAGAATAAAATAAAATACAACGGCACAACAACCACCAACAACACAGACAGGAACCCCCCCCCTCCGCCCCCCCCCACATTGGTCACTGCGTGCCACGGCTCCCCTCCCCCCCCCCCCGGCCCCAAATTCCCCCCTCCCCCCCCTCGTCCCACCCCTCCCCAAATGTCCCCGTGTCCCCTGGAGGGGGGGGGAGGGGGGGGGACGCGCCGGTGGCACTCAGTGCTGGGATGTGGAGATCTCCGTGCAGCTTCTGTACAAAGTTTTTTTTTGGGGGGGGGGGGCGCCCCCAAAAGCCCCGGGGGGGGGGCGAGCATCTGAGTCCTGAGCAGCTCAGCTCATGTCCTGCGAGGGTCTGGTGGGTGGAGGGGAGGAAGGAGGAGGAGGGGGGGGGGTTTATATTTTTTTGTGTGTTTGTTGTTTTTTTGTTTTTTTTTTACAAAAAAAAAAAATGGAGGGGGGGGGGAAATAGGATGGAAGGGGGGGGGATTTTGTTGTTGTTGTTGTTTTTTTTTTCTTCTCTTTGTTTTTGTTTCTTTATGTATAAAGTCCGGAGCTGGCAGCGAGGAAATGGGGGCGAACCTCCGAAAAGAACGACCGAAATTCAACAAAAATAGGAAAAAAACCCCAAAAATTGTCGTCGTCGTCGTCGTCGTCCCCCCCCTGCACTCCCCGTCAGCACGAAGAGGGGTTCTGTATTTGGGGGGGGGGGGGGGGGGGGCACGGAAAATCACCTCCCCCCCCCTGCTTCACCTCCACAGTGAGAGCACAGCGTGGGGGGCACTTCTGGCCCCGCTCCCAGGGGGTCCTGCAGTTCATTTTGGGGGGGGGGGGGGGGGGGATGAAAAGGTTTGGGCTGTGTGAGCGAGGGGGGGGGGGGGGGGGGGCGAAGAAAAACGGGGCCAAAACCGAGAAAACTGCAGGGCGTTACTAAGAGCTCAGTTGGAGTCGGAATCGGAGGAATCCCCGGAGGAGGAGGAGGAGCTGCTGCTGCCCTCCGAGTCGTTGTCGTCCTCATCTTCATCGTCCTCATCCTCATCGTCATCGTCGTTCTGCGGGGGGGGGTAATAAAAGGGGGGGGGGGCGGTCAGTGGCAGCACTGCTGGGTGCCTCCCCCAGCCCCGTGTGCCCTCCCTGCTGTGCCGTGGGGTCCCTGCCTCCCCCCCCGGCACACGATGAGGGGGGCGATGGGATTTCAGGGGGCGGATGGGGGGGGGGCTCTGCTCTCACTCAGCCTCCTGGCTCCGTGCTGTGCCCCCCCCCCCCCTCCTCCTCGCCTCGCGCCTCAGTTTCCCCCCTTCTGCCCAGCCGGGGGAAGGAGGAGGCGCGGGGCTGAGCTGAGCGGGGGGGCAAAGAGAGGGGGGGGGTGGATTGGGGGGGAGTTTGGGGGGGGGCACCTCACCTGTCCGGGGGCGAGCACGAGGCACGGACACGGTTTCTGACCCCAGCGCCATCCAGCATAGTGTGACTGCAGCTGCGCCGGCGCAAAGCTTTGCCTCTGCTCGCATTCACACTGGCGCAAACGGAGCCGAGACCAGACTCAGTACGTCCGGCAGGTCCGCTCCTCGTGCCCCCCCCCGGGGACGTGCTGGGGGGGTCCCCAAAGTGCCCCCGCCGCTTCCCTCCTGCACCCCCCCCCCCCCACAACCCGTCACCGCAGCAGCCCCGGGTCGGTGGCGTTGTTCCCCTACCCCCCTCCCCATCCCTGGAGGGGCTGAGAGATGGGACCCCCCCACGATGTGCGTCCCCCCCAGCTCACCTCATCTCCATCCTCGCTCTCCTCCTCACTGCTGGACTCTGAGGAATCGCCGCCCTCCTCCGACGAGTCCCCGTTGTCGTCGTCGTCGTCTTCGTCTTCATCATCATCGTCCTCGTCCTCTTCATCATCGTCGTCGTCCTCTGACTCCTGTTGGGGGGGGGGAAAGGGGGGGGAGTTGGTGGTGTGTTGGTGGGGGGCAGCTGTCCTTGGCCACCAGCCATCGGCTTCCTCCAGCCGCAAAGCAGCAGGAGATGAGACGGCTCCACCAACGTCCCCCAAAAGGCCCTCGGTGCTGCCACAGATGACAGCGGGGTCCCGCTGACCCCAAGTGGGTTTTTGGGCACAGGTTTGGGAACAGCCCTCGTTTTGCTGTCCCAAGGGATGGGAAGGCTGCAGGAAACACCAGCATCGCCCTGAGATCCCCGCCCAAAGGTGCCCCCAGCCCAGGAACGGCGCAGTGCTGAACTCACCGACTTGGACTGCATCGTTGGCTTCATCTTGGGGTTGGGGCCCCGGATCTTCCCTATGCTCTTGCGTTTCTGCACGGGGAGGGAAGGAGGAGAAGCTCTCTGAGCAACGCATGAACCCAGCGCTGAGCAAACCCACGGGGCTGCGAAGCAAAGCCCCCAAAAGCGGCGCTGCAGACGAGGCTCCCGCCCGGCTCAGGACCCCCAACCTCACCCCACAGGAGGACACTCACGTTGGAGGTGTGTTCCTTGTAGGCAGCCCGCTCCTGGGGCGAGAGGCTCTGCGGAGACAGAGGGGGAGCTCAGACCTCACAGCTCCAGCACGCAGTTCCCCATTCCCAGGCACACGTTTGTTATTAAGCCACTCGACAGCCCCCACGTCCCACGGGCACAGCGAGCATCTCGGGATGCAGCCGGGAGCTCTGCCTCCTCCCAGCGCTCACCTTGAGCCAGATGTCGAGGTGCACCTTGTACTGCTTCTGCTGCTCCTCCGCCAGCTTCTTATAGTGGTCCTTCTGGCCCTGCGAGATGCGCTGCCAGCGGCTGCCGATCTCCACCATCCGCTCCTTCAGAGGGAGGTGGTTCAGCTCCCCGTTGGACAGCAGCTCCTGGGAGAACTTCTGGTAACCGTTCCTGCAGGAGGGGGCAGGGAGCTGAGCTCAGGCAGTGCGTCTTAGGGGGGGAGGTTCACCCCCCGCATCCAAAGCGCAGCTTTCTCAGCCCAGCACGGCCCGAACGATGCTCCTCGTGCCCCACGCAGCTCACCCAGGCTCCCCGGTACTCACATGGGGGGTTTCTTTGGCTCTCCCTGGAACTTCACTTTCTTGGCAGAGTTGGTGGAGCACGGGGGAGCCCTCATCTCGCTCAGCTCCCTCTGAGCAGCAGGAGAGAGCGGTCAGGGGACGTGGGCAGCACCAGGGCAGGGTGTGGGGAGGGGGCAGGGACGCACCTCGTATCGCTTCTGATCCTCCGCCGCCTTCTTGATCCACATCAGCTTCTCCTTCTTCTCCATGTTGTTCCAAGTGGCCTCCATGGCCTTCAGTGCCTTCCCCCGGTCGTTCTGCAGCACAGACCCAGCACGTCATCAGTCTCCGCCAGGACACGTGGGCCCCGTCACCAACCCCCCGACCCCCCCAGCTCCTCTCCCCACCTTAAAACGTGCCAGGTAGTCCCCGATGACGCTCTGCTGCCAAATCTCCTCCGCTGTTTTTGGGGACTCGGGCAGCTTCCCGCGTTCCTCCTTATCAGAGCCGTGCTTCTTCTCCGACTGCGCCTTCATGGCTGCCTCCCGTGCCTTGTACTTGGCCTGGGAAGGGGCAGATGAGGGATGAGAGGGGGCACCGACCCCCCCGCTGAGCACCAGGAGGGGCTGGGACGCCCTTCACCCAACGTGCTGCAGCCCCCCACCACACACGGGTGTCCCAGGGCTCCCTGCCACCTTCCAGCCTTTGAGCCGAGGCTGGGGCTGACCCGGAGGGTTGCGACGGGTGCAGCTGTGATGCTGCCAGGGTCAGCCCTGCCGTGCCGCCCAAGATGAGCGAAGCCCCCCGCAGGGACGGGTGGTGCACTGAGAGCTGGGCCGCGTGAGATGGGGTGGGGCGATGGGCTGGGGACGTTGCCCACCTTCTTCTTCTCGGAGAGGTCGTTCCACATGCGTGCCAGCAGCCGTGTCAGCTCGCTCTCCGACAGCTCCGGCCGCTCCTCCTGCAGCTGCTTCCGTTTCTCCTCCGAGAAGATGAACATGGCTGAGATGGGCCGCTTGGGCTTCTCGGAGCTGGCCTGGGGGCACACACAGGTGTGGGTGAGGGAGCACACGATGGGCGCCAGCAGCCCCGTCCCGCGTCCCCAGCGTGCGCCCACCCTCCTCCTGCCACCCCCTCACCTTGCCGGTCTCCGGCGAGGACTTTTTGGATGCGGGACTCGTCGCCCCTTTCCGACTGCCGCCCAACATTTTCTCCTCGCCCAGCACCCGCTGCTGCTCCTCCTCGGGCAGGCTCTGCACACAGACACAGACGGGCTCAGAGAGCTGCAGGCCCGATGCTAACGAGGCATTAACACAACTGCGGGCTGCTGAGCAGGAAGCAAAGCTCTCGGCTGGCTGCAGAGCCCACGGCTCACGGAGCGGGAGCTGTGCTGAGCCCAGAAGCCAGCCAAGCACCCGTGCCGGGGTCCCCACACCCCACCAGCCCCTCACAGGGCACCGTTCCTCCTCTCCAGCCCCATCTCCGCCCACCCCCACTGTCTCATCTGCTTCCTCTCAGCCCTGCAGGGCAGAGCGGCGCGTGCTTCCGGATGGGTTTTCCGCCCTGTGCCCTCACTGTGGCCACGTCACATCCGTCAGGGACAAACGTGGTGCCGGGGGCCCCAGGGCAGCTTCCCACTCACACGCACACACCCTCATTCTGACTGAGGGAAGGAAGCAAGAGGCTGGCAGCGCTGCACTCGCAGCCCCCCCTTCCCCATGCAGTGTCAGCTTCCTCCCCATGCTTGCATTCGAGCACAAGGCAGCTGGGCACAGCAGCCAGGGATGCCACTCACCTCCAGGAAGCGGAGCAGCTCGATCTCGTAGTCTTTCTTTTTCTGGTGGGAAAGGGAGATGCGGGGTTACCCAGGGATCCTCCCACCCCACTGCTGCCGACCCAGCCTACAGCAAAAGCACCCTCCGCAAGCACCACGTGCTGCCCCACACAGGCAAACAGAGCACAGGGGAGGTGAGCAAGGACCCCGTGTGCCCCCACCCCCCCAGCACTCACCTGGTCACACTTTTTGTGGTACGCGTCCTTCTCCTTCTGGGAGAGCAGCTTCCACTGCTGGCTGCACAGCACCATCCGCTCCGTGCTGGGCACGTCTTTCATGTTGGCCATCAGCTCTGCACAGTACAGGGAGTAGCTATTCCTGCAAGGGATGCAGGGGGGTGGCATGAGGGACCGTGGCACTGGAGGGGTGCCTGCAGACCCTCTGGGCTGCGTAAGGGAAGTGCTGAGCCAGGTAAGGAAAGCGTGGGCTGATGCGGCTGGATTGTACCCACACGGCACTGCCTTAAACCCTGCTGAGACCCTCTGTGAACCCTACAGCTCCTTAAAGGGAGCTTACAATGCAGACCTGATGGTGCCCAATGCCACGGATGGGCCCTGGGAAGTTTGACGTGGTGCAGGCAAGCAGCCCACGGCAGGGGGGGCTTTAAGATCCCCTCCGACCCAACCAGGCTGCGACTCCGTGACCATCAGCGCCACAAGCAGCCCCCAAAAGTGGGGCCCAAAGGCAGGCAGAGCTCCTGCTGCCTCCCTCCCACCGCACAGAGCCCCACTCTGAGAGCAGCACTCACGGAGGCGGTTTGGTGGGTCGCCCGTCGAATTTATCCTTGAGCTGCCGCTCAGCCTTGGTGAGTGTGGAGCGGGTGATGCCCTCCTCGCTGAGGTTCAGCTCGGGGTGCTTCTGGATGTAGTCACGCATGATCTCCTGTGAGGATGGAGAGCAGTCAGCAGAGCACTGCGGTCCCCGCCAGGCTGGGGCCAGAGGAGGAGGAACGAGAAGCCGACCATTGCCCTAACCATCTCCCCAGGGCACTTCTCCAAACAGCACTGGAGGACGCAGGGCTCTCACTAGGGACCTGGCTGAACCCCACCTGGCTACTGGGGCGGCTGCTGGGCCGGGCAGAGTGATTGCAGGGGCAGTATGGAGGGGACGGGGCGAGGCTGCTCCCTACCTCGTACTCCTTCCGCTGTTCCAGGGCCTTATGAATCCATTTCAGCCTCTTTTTATCGGAGAGTTGAGACCACTGCTTGCCCAGCGACTCTTTCACCTCCTTCGTGGTGGCCTGAAAACCCAAAGCCAGAGGTGAGGGCAGAGGGGTAAAATCCAAAAAAAGGAGGGGAAAAAAAATATAGCAGGGCGTACCCTGAGCCCTGGCAGGAGCCAGGGGGGCCACGAGCCGAGCTCACGGCTGGGGAATGGAGTGCGTGCGAGTGTGGGGCATGGCCGGAGGTGGATGTCTGTGCTGGGAATCTCTGCCTCCCTGACTCATGTGAAAGGCCGTGGTCACCCCTACAGCCAAAAACGGGGGGGTCTGTACCCCCTGAGCCTCTCCTAGGTGTGCAGAGCCCTCCTTACCTCTGTCCAGACTGCTGGGAGCTCCTTCCTGCAACCCGTCCTCCCTACAGCGCTTCTCTCGTTCCCCCTCCTCTCCCCCAGCAGCGGGGTGCAGCACCCCCAGCACTCACACTCACACTCACACGCACCCCCCCCACCGTACTCACATCTGGACGCACTTTCAGGTAGATCTTCTTCTCGTGGTTGTACCACAGCTGCTGGGGGGTCTTGGGTTTTTCGGGGACGTCAGATTTCTTGGCGTTCTGGATGAGGTCCGGGTGATCTTCCCTTTACCCGGCAGGGAGGTGGGGAAGGGGGGAGCGTTACGGAGGCCGACGGTGGAAGGTGAGCACCCCAAACCCTCCCCGCGAAGGGGGAACCCACACTGCAGCCTGAGCCACCACGGAGTTGGTATTATGGGATCATAAACACCCCGAGCCAAAAGGGGCCCGTAAGGACCACCGAGTCCAACTCCTGAATCCTGGCATCCCCAAAAAGAACAGAAGGGTTCTAGGAGAGATTTGAGCTCTGGGGTGTGCCAGCTCTGAGCAGCTCCTCCAAGGCCCTGGGCTCAGTGCATCCCTGGAGCAGCAGCAGGCAATGGGAGCACCAGGACCCACTGGAACTGCAGCACCCCAGCTCAAGGGGAAGGTCTGCAGGGAGCAGGGCAGAGGCTTCAGCATTTAGCAGTGCCTCCCCTGGCATTCCCAACCCGCAGAGCATTGCTGGTCCTCTGGCTGAGGCTCCCTTCTGCAGCTCCCCCCTCCCTCCTGCAGCGCCCAGCAGGGCTCCCACCATGGGGACACAGGGCTGCCTCTCACCTGAACCTCGCCAGGTTCCTCTCAAACTCCTGCTTCTCTCGCTGGAAGTCCTGGATGTATTTCATCTGGGGACAACCAGGAGGCAGAGAGGGACGTCAGCACGGGGAACGGGCATGCTGATCCTGCAAGCTGGGCTGGCCCCACTGCCCCTAAGGGGCTCCAGCCCCAGGACTGCTCCCAGATGTGGGTTTCCAACCCAAGAGGCAGGAACCCACCCCGACCTCCTGTCCCATCCCACGGGCAGCCCTGGCAAGGAGCCGGATGTGGGCGAGTGACACGGAGGACTTTGCACCCCGGCCCTCTGCTGCTGGTGACAAACTGACCCGAGGTGACTGTCCCAGTGCCAGCGCGGCCAGCCGGCACCGTGAGAGCTCCTCGTTAATCCCAGCACGTCCCACCCCACGGCAAAGCCACCACCCAGTGTTGTCTGGAAGGGACGGACGGACAGACAGACAGAACCTCCACCCCCACCCTGCAGTCCTGGGAAGCAGGGCAGGGAGCCGGACTGGTCCGACGGGGCTGAACCAGCAGCCGGGTGACACCTAAGCCAGGCAGGAGCTGGGCTCTGCTGGTTGTACTGGGAGAGCTGGAGTCCCCAGCGTGGGGCAGGGAGGCACACGTGGCACAAGGAGCCGGCTGGTTCCCCCACCCCTACCTTTTTCTTCTCGGGAAGCTCCTTGTATTTCTTGGACAGGATCTTGGTGAGATCCAGGTTGCTCATTTCGGGGTGAAGCTTGGCGTATTTGGCTCGCTTCTCCATGAAGAAGCGAAAGTAGGGAGTCAGGGGCTTCTTGGGGAAGTCGGGGTGTTTCTGGGGAGAGGGCAGAGGGGTGAACATCCAAACAAACACCGAGCAGCCAAAGCCAGCCAGCCCCCAACCCCTGGCACTGCAGGGTTCAGCCCCGGCTCCCTGTGCTGTGCCACATCGCAGCCCCACAGACAGGGAAGGAGACACTCTGTGGACAAGGGCTGCCTGCTCAGAAGTGAGTTTGGGGTCAGGCACAGGGGGAAACTGAGGCAGGAGGCGGCCGCGTCCCCCACCCCCACACAGCACCAGCGCCCCAGGCTGCCCAGCACGAGCCCCCCAGCCTGGCAGGCCAGGAATAGGACCCAGCCCCTGCTGCTAAACTTGGCTGCAAGCTCCCAGCGCCGCGTCCGGCCGTATGAAATGTACCCTGAGCTTGGCCTGGGCCCAGGGCCGCCGAGCTGCCTCGGGACATGCTGGCACAGTGACAGCCCCAACCCGGCCTCCAGCCTGGCGAGGGCAGGTTCCCCTTGTTGGGGGGGATAAACCCCACGGCTTACCTTGAGCTTTTTGCCCTTGTAAGGATTCTTCACGTGCTCCTCAGCATCCATGATGAGCTCCGTGAGGGTCCGAAATTTCCTCACCTGTTGGTAGGGGGGGGGGAGTTGTCACACCACTGCCACCAAGCCGTCCCACAGGCGGTGGGGCTGGAGGAGCCCACACCCCTCGGGACACCCCACGGCAGCAGCACGCTCACCTCGTTGGAGATCTCCATCCACTTCATCTTGCACATCTCCCCCGAGAAGTCCTTGAAAGCCACTTTCTCCCAGTCCAGGTGGGACTCGGTGGTCTTGAACTTGCTCCCGTCGTTGGAAGGCAGGTTGTTCTTCATGCACTCCAGCAGAGTCAGCATGTCCTCCTGCGACCAGCGGTCTGCAGGGCACAGAAAGGTGCTCAGCCACAGGGCGGTGCAGGGACTACAGCTCCCAGCGTGCAGCTCTGCTGGCCGCATCCACGTGCAACAGATTACAGATCAAAGGGACCTGGTGGCTCTTTCCATCACCCCCCCAGCAACTTGCTGCAGGCAGGAGCTGCAAAACGCACCGGTTGCAAACCAGAGGGACTCGTTCCTCCTGGTGTGCCATCAGATAAGGGCACAGTGCTCCCCCAGCACGGACACAGAGCCCCGTGAGCCAGGAAAAACCCCACTGCGTGTGGGGCGATGCACCCCTGTGCTGTGTTTGCTGCTATGGGGAGCACCACATTCTGACCTCCGCCAAGGTCGGAGCGCAGGGATGCTGCAGTGACACAGGGCAGGGGGTCCCGAGCCCGCAGTGCCACCTCCCTGCCTGGGATCCCCCCCCCCTCCCCCCACTATGAGGATGAATGGAGCCGCCTGCGTCCCATGCCGGATTTATCCCGGCTCCGCTGGCACCACTGAGCTGCTCTATATTGGGAACGTTGCCCTGCTGTAATTAAATCCACCTCAAGACCCAGCAATGGACACGTGCTGCGCTGCCACGCGTGGGGTATCTGACCCACAGCAACAAAGGAGGGACCGGGGTTGGGGGGAGGGGGGGAGGTGGGCCAGGGTGGCACTGGGGGATAGCAGAGCCCCCCCAGTGCTGACAGGACCCCCATTGCCATCGCCTCACTGCTCTCCCCACCTCCTCCCAGCTCTGCTCTGAGCTCTGGCAGCCAGGGGGCCCGAGGTAACAGCATGGCCATAATTCAGCCCAGATGTGGGGTTGGGCGCTGAGCTCTTTGTGCCAACCTAAAATGAGCTGTTCCGAGAGCAAAACCGGCGCCCACCCCTTTCCCCCCCCCCACCCAAAGGGGCGGCCCACAGCATCCCTGCAGCGCACGGCATCCCTGCAGCATCCCCACACAACCCCGCGGGACGATGGTTTGCCACCCCCGCCTTCTCACGCTGCACAGGTTTGGGGGTGGGGGGGTGGGCCGGGGGGGCTGCCCCTCACCTTGGTTTTTGGGAGCTGTCATTTCCAAGTCTGCAGGGCACTCGGCGTCGCCGTTCATCCTCCACCTGCCTGAGGCCAGCACGGTCCCCGCCGGCGCCGGGCGCTACCGTCGCTCAGTGCCGCTGCGCTCTGCAGGACAGGAGGGGAGCATCAGGCTGTGGGGGGGGGGCACGGGGGGAGAACAGCACAGCCCCCCCCCCGCCCCCCCCCTCCAATAAACCTCCTGGCTCCTCCTTTGTACCCCCCTCTGTCATGAGGGGGTGCCGCCTTCCTACCCGCCACGGCTGGGTGAGGTTTGAGGGGGTGTCAGCGTCCCCTCCGTGCTGTGGGTTGGGGGGGGAAAATAGGCAGGGGGTGTCACTGAGATGGGGGGGCACAGAGAGAAGCCCCCGGAGGGAAGGGATGGAGCTCTAAAAGAGAGGGCCCAAAGGGCAGCCGGTGTGACCCCCCCTGAAATGAGGGGAAGATCTCAGCAGGGCCCCTTTAGGAAATGACCCCCCCCATGGGAGGATGAGCTGGGGGGGAGGGGGGCATTTTGTCAGTGGGGCTGCAGGGGTGGGGACCCCACAGCTCAGCAGTCTGACAGATTTTGGGGGGGGGAGCAGAGCAGAGCAGAGCAGGCTGCAAGGCTGAGAGGACACCTCATGGGGGGGGGGAGGGCAGAAACCCCATGGGGGGGGGGGATCAGCATAGAGTGGGAGACACAAGGCCTGATGGGGGGGGTCCCCAGACAGGGATCCTATGGGAGGTGGCACAAGGCCTGACGGGGGGGTCTTTATGGAGACCTTTGTGGGTGGGGGGGTAGAAGGCCTGAGGGGTGTTTTCCATGAGGGGATCTCTGTGTGTGGGGGGTGGGGGGATCAGGAGCTGAGGAGGGGTCTCATGCCGAGCTCCATATGGGGGGGGGGGAGGGTACAGGCCTGAGGGGTCTCCATGAGAGGATCTTTGTGAGGGGGCAGGGCCTGAGGGGGGGTCCCCACATCCTCACACAGAGATCTGTATGGGGAGAGCGGGGCCTGCGGGGGAACCCATGAGAGGATCTGTATGGGGGGGGGGGCCGTACGAGGGGGTCTCTATGGGGGGGGGTCTCTGCACAGTGGAGCACAGGGGCAGACTGGGGGTGCTCACAGGGCTCCCTATGAAGAGGCCCAGCATTGGAGCGGGGTGGGGGGGGAGGGTTCCATGCAGAGACCTCTAGGAATGGGGGGGAGGGAGGGGGGCTCAACGCTCTCAGGAGCCCCAGAGCAGCGCGGGGCACACAGGCCGCAGCCCCGGGGGGGGGCGGTGCCGCGCGGGAGGCGGGCTGTGCGGGATGGGGGGGGGCTGGGGCTGGCTGTGCAGAATTGGGGGGGGGGGTGGGGGGGGGCTGGGGCGGGCTGTGCGGGGCGGGCTGTGCGGGATGGGGGGGGCTGGGGGGGGCTGTGCAGGATTGGGGGGGCGGGCTGTGCGGGATGGGGGGGGGCGGCTGTGCGGGATGGGGAAGGCGGGGCGCGCGCACAGGGATCCCCGGGCGGGGGCGCGCCGGGATCCCCGCGGGGGGAGGAGAGGGGGGGGGCTGCATCCCGTGCCCTGCGGGAGGGGGGTGAGGAGGAGGAGGAGGCGGGGGAGGAAGGGGCCGGGCCGGGCGGGGGCGGGGAGCCGCACATGCCCCGCGCGCCCCCGGCAGCGCCGCGTCTCCTCCTCCTCCTCCTCCTCCTCCTCCGGCGGCGGCACGGACCGGACCGGGTGGGACCGCGGCGGCCCCGCGCCTCCTCCTCCTCCTCCGCTCCTCTCCTCTCCTCCTCCCGCCGCCTCCCGACCGCGGCCCCTCCGCCCGCCCCCGCCGCCTCCCCCACCCGCAGACAATGGGGCGGCCGCGCTCCTCTCCCCCTTTTCTCCCTTCTTCTCCCTTCCTCCCCCCTCGTTTCCCCACGCCGTTACCGAGCTCCGCGCCCTCTCTTCTCCCTCCCTCTCTCCTTCCCTTCCCTTCCCCCCTCCCGGAGCGCGGCACACGCACACAATGGCCGCACCGCACCGCTCCGCGCCCGCCCCTCCGCGCGGCCCCGCGGTTATAAAGCCGGAGCCGAACCCACCTCCCGAGCTCCGGCTGCAGAGGGGGAGGAGGAGGAGAACGGGGAAAGGGAGGAGAGGAGGGATGGGGGGGGGGGGGGGTTGGGAAGAGCCGCGCCGCAGCCCCACAACCCCGGAGCCGCCGTGGGGGGAAGGAGAAGGAGAAGGGAGGAGGAAGAGGAGAGGGGGGGGAGGGGGGGCGGGGATGCCCGGTGGGGGCGGCCGGGCAGCTGCAGAGAGCCGGGAGGGCAGCGCGACCTCCCCGCACCGACCCCCGGGGAGCGGCTGGGCCCCCCCTCCCCGCCGCCCCCTCCTCCTCCTCCTCCTCTCCTGCTGCCGCCGCTCGTGTGTGTGTGTGTGTGTGTATGTGTGCCCCCCCCCCCCGCGCAGACCCCTCCTCGCAAAGCACCCACCCACCCGGCGGGGGGCTGCGGGACCGCTCCTGGGGTCGGGAAGAAAGGAGAGAAGGGGGATTTGGGGAAAAGGGGAGGGGGGGGTGCCGAGAGGGAAGGAAGGGGGAGAGGAGGGGAGCGAAAAAAAAAAAAAAAAAAAAAAAGGTGGGGGGGTTTAAAAAAAAAAAAAAGAGGAGAAAAGGAAAAAAAAATAAAAAGGGAAATGAAACGGAGAAAAAAAAATAATGGAGAAATTAAGGCGTGGGGGGAAGGGGAGGAAAAAAAGGAGAAAAAAGGGGCAGAAAGGTACGGGGGAACGAGGATGGAGGCGCGGGGGGCGTCGGGATAAAGCGGAGGTGCGGCGGGGATAAAGCGGGGAGGGGATGGGGAGAGCCGGGGGGGTGGGAATGGGGCCGGAGGGAGCGGGCGCGTCCGGGCACGCAGCCGGCGCTCCGATCCGCGCTCCCCGACTCACCCGGGCTGGGGAAAAACAAGCGCAGCGCTGGAAGCCTGCCCCCGGGATCCAGCTGCGGAGCCGGGAGGGAGGGAGGGCGAGCGGGAAGGAGGGAGGGAGCGGGGAGGAGGAGAGCGGAGGGAAGGCAGGGAAGGGCCGGGAAGGGAAGGGAAGGAGGAGGGGGGGTGCGCCGAGGCCGCAGCCGTCGAGCCGGGCGCTCCCCCCGCGCCGAGCCCCAGCGCGGAGCCCCGCAGCGCGGCCCGACCCGGCGGGGAGCGGGCGGCCGCTTCCTGCCCGCGGGGGCCCCACGCGAGCGGCTCCATCTTAGGTTCGAGTTGTTTCCCTTCCTCCCACCCAACCCCCCCCCCTCCGCCCCGTCTTCGTCGTCGTCGTCCCCGCCGTCCGCCTTCGTTTGGAGGCGAGGAAAAAAGAAAGGGTTGAAAAAGAAAAGAATCGGAGGGTGGGGGACGGGAGGAGGGTCGGGGTGGGGGGAGAATCGAGGGGAGAAAAGAGTCGGAAGGCCGGAGGGGAAGGAAGGGGGGAAATTAAAAGAAGGGGGATAAATAATCGGGGGAGTTAAAAGGGGGGAAAATGGTCGCGAGGGGAATCGAGGAGCGATGGGGGGCGAAAAACAACCGGGGGAATTTCAGCTCGGACGGGTTTCGGATCGGGGAGAGGAAAAAGCGGAAAGCCGAAAAAAAAAAAAAAAAAAAGAGAAGAAAATAAAATAAAGAGAACGGGGAGAAAATACGGAGCAAAAACCGAGAGGGGGAAAAAAAATTAAAATAAACCGAAGCGAGGGAAAGCGAGAGAAAAGAGACGAGCCGGGGAACGCGGCCCGGAGCGGCGGCGCTTACCGAGCGCGGAGCGCGGCCGAACAAAGCGGCGGCACGGAGCGGCGCGGCGCCGCGCGGGGTTTCGCTGCGGGGTTCGGCGCGGGGCTCAGCGCTGCCCCGATCCCACGTACCTGCGGGCCTGGGGCCGCGGCTCGGCGGGGCCGGGGCTCGGCGGGGCCGGGGCGGGGAGCGCCGGTTGAACGGCGGCCAGCTCTGCAGCGCTGGCCCCGGGCGTGGACGCGCTCCAGTCCCCGCAGAGAGATCGCGCTTCCCCCGCCTCCATGGCGCTGCGTTTCTCTTCCAATCAGCCGGGCTCTGCGCGCCGGGGTCCGCCGCCAGCCTCGGCCGCTCCCCAGCGGCGCCGCCGCCGCCGCCCCGCGTTCCCGCGGCCGCTCGCGGGGATTTTTTATTGCTCTTTGCTTTTGCAACAGTGTGGCGGAGGGAGGGAAGGGAAAAGAGGGGGGGGGGCGGGGGGGGAAAGGGGGGGGAGGGGGGAGAGGAAAAAAAAAGAGGAGGAGGAGGAGGAGGAAGG
This sequence comes from Meleagris gallopavo, assembly GCF_905368555.1. NCBI lineage: Eukaryota > Metazoa > Chordata > Aves > Galliformes > Phasianidae > Meleagris > Meleagris gallopavo. The sequence goes on along the minus strand of NC_139432.1, from coordinate 2,732,458 downwards.
AGAGAGGAGGGGAGCGGCGCGGGGTGGGGGGGAGGGGGGAGAGGAAAAAAAATCTCCTTACATGTGCAACAATCCTCGGTGGGTTTGCGTTTAAAAAAGAAAAAAAACACGGGGGGGTGGTGGGAAAGAGGGGGGGGCGCGGGGATCCCCCCCTAACACCACCACCCCCCCCAAACCAGCCCCCCCCGAACCACCACCACAGCACGGGGTCGGGGCGGCCCCGCCGGGATACGGGGCTCAGCCCGGCGGGGCGGGCGGGGGGCAGCGAGCGGCCGCCTCCCGGCTCCCCCCCCTCCGTCCGTCCGTCCCGCCGCCCGTCCCTCCCCGCTCCCCCTTCCTTTCCCCGTCGCTCTCTCTCTAATTTTTTTTTTTTTTTTTTTTTTAATGCAATTTCTCCCAACTCCACCTTTGTTGTGTTGGGCGTCATTCCCCGCAGCCAATCCCCGCTCCGCGCAGTGAAACCGCCGCTCTCCGGGTGCCTGCGGGGCCCCCGGGGGCCGCACCGCGCACCGCACCGCGCACCGCACCGCGCACCGCACCGCGCACCGCACCGCGCACCGCACCGCACCGCACCGCACCGCACCGCCTGCGCTGTGCGGGTTTTTCCATCAATGCCGCTTATTGAAAGAGATCGGCTTTGGAAATGCGTGGATCGACGCGATTCCCGCATCCGTTCATCTGGGTGGGGGGTGGGGGGTTGGTTATCAGCGCGGTTCTCTGATCAGTTCATTTATAGGGAGCTTCTCAGTGCCGTTCTCTTATCAATTCATCTTATAGGGCCATTTATTGGTGCACTTCCCTTATCAATTCAACTTATAGGGTCGTTTCCCTTATCAATTCATCTTATAGGGGCATTTATCAGCGCGTTTCCCTTATCAGTTCATCTTATAGGGTCATTTATTCATGCACTTCCCTTATCAATTCATCTTACAGGGTCGTTTCCCTTATCAGTTCATCTTATAGGGTCATTTCTCCTATCAATTCATCTTATAGGGGCGTTTATTGGTGCACATCCCCTATCAATTCAACTTATAGGGTCGTTTCTCGTATCAATTCATCTTATAGGGGCATTTATTGATGCACTTCCCTTATCAGTTCATCTTATAGGGTCGTTTGTCAGTGTGTTTCTCTCTGTGTGGGTGCAGTCGTCCCCCATCGGCCCTATAAATGCCCACCTCCTTATTCCCAAAATGTTTCATTGTGTACATCGGGCTATGGGATGTCTGTGGGGAGGAGAATAGGGGGTGAGCGTCCCCAGATGGATGTGGGGTGGATTTGGGGTGATGGCAATGGGCATCCTATGGGGACGTTGGGGATGGTGGCAGTGAGCATCCCATGGAACCACAGGGGGAGATTTGGGGTGGTGGAAGTGAACATCCTATGGGGATATTTGGGGTGGTGGCAATAGGAATCCTGTGGGGACTTTTGGGGTGGTGGCAATGAACACTCTATAGGGTCATTTGGGATGGTGGCACTGAATATTCCATGGGGATATTTGGGGTGATGGCAGTGAGCATCCCATGGGGCCACAAGGGGACGTTTGGGGTGGTGGTAGTGAGCATCCTATGGGGATATTTGGGATGATGGCAATAAGAATCCCATGGGGACAATTGGGATGGTGGCAATGGGCATCCCATGGGACCACAAGGGGACATTTGAGGTGGTAGCAGTGAACATTCTATAGGGTCATTTGGGATAGTGGCAATGAGTATCCCATGGGGCCATGGGGGGACATTTGGGGTGATGGCAGTGAGCATCACATGGGGTCATTTAGGATGGTGGCAATGAGCATCACATGAGACCACAAGGAGACATTTGGGGTGGTGGTAGTGAGCATCCAATGGGGACATTTGGGGTGGTGGCAATGAACATTCTGTAGGGTCATTTGGGATGGTGGCAATGAGCAATCCCATGGGGACATTTGGGGTGGTGGCAATGAGCATCCCATGGGGACATTTGGGGTGGTGGCAATGAGCATCCCATGGGGACATTTGGGTGGTGGTGGCAGTGAGTATCCCATGGGACCACAAGGGGACATTTGGGGTGGTGGTAGTGAGCATCCAATGGGGACATTTGGGGTGGTGGCAACAATGGGCATCCCATAGGGACATTTGGGGGTGGTGGCAGTGAGCATCCAATGGGGATATTTGGGGTGGTGGCAATGAACATTCTGTAGGGTCATTTGGGGTGGTGGCAATGAGCATCCCATGGGACCACAAGGAGACATTTGGGGTGGTGGTAGTGAGCATCCAATGGGGATATTTGGGGTGGTGGCAATGAACATTCTGTAGGGTCATTGGTGGTGGTGGCAATGGGCATCCCATGGGGACATTTGGGGTGGTGGCAATGAGCATCCCATGGGGACATTTGGGGTGGTGGCAGTGAGCATCCCATGGGACCACAAGGGGACATTTGGTGGTGGTGGCAGTGAGCATCCCATGGGGACATTTGGGGTGGTGGCAGTGAGCATCCTATAGGGACATTTGTGGTGGTGGCAATGAGCATCCAATGGGGACATTTGGGGTGGTGGCAGTGAGCATCCTATGGGACCACAGGGGGACATTTGGAGTGGTGGCAGTGAGCATCCCATGGGGACATTTGGGGTGGTGGCAATGAGCATCCTGGAGGGACATTTGGGGTGATGGCAGTGAGCATCCTATGGGAACACAGGGGGACATTTGGGGTGGTGGCAGTGAGCATCACAGGGGGACATTTGGGGGTGGTGGCAGTGAGCATCCCATGGGATGACGGGTTCCCTGGTTTGTGCCCAGCAGATGGAGCAGCCCCACTGCCGTCCCGTTGTAATGATTTATGATGATACGTCTTTATTAAAGCCTGAGATGGAGGTGGGTTGGGAGGGGAAGATCAAACAAAGCGAGGTTTATTTCGGACACATCATTGGTAAAACAACCCCAACGCACAGCAATCCGGGGTCGGCCGCAGTGCCCCCCACCTGCTCTGCTCCCTGCTGCATTTTTGGGATTTCCCTGATGAGATTTCCCCACTCCCATAGGCAAAGAGGGGCAACGTCCTGTTGAGATGGGTATTTGCACATCCATGTTCTGGTACTGGTAATGGGGCTGGTTTGGGAGATCCTATTGGGAATGGGTTTGGAAATCCCATTGGAATGGCTTTGGGATATCCCATTGGGAATGGGTTTGGGAGGTCCCAGTGGGAATGGATTTGAGAGAAATCCCATTGGGAACGGGTTTGGGAGTGACTCCATTGGAATGGGTTTGGGAAATCCCATTGGAATGGCTTTGGGATATCCCATTGGGAATGGGTTTGGGAGTGATCCCAATGGGAATGGGTTTGGGAGATCCCAGTGGGAACAGGTTTGGGAGTGACCCCATTGGAATGGGTTTGGGAAATCCCATTGGAATGGGTTTGGGAGTGATCCCATTGGGAATGGCTTTGGGAAATCCCATTGGAATGGCTTTGGGATATCCCATTGGGAATGGGTTTGGGAGGTCCCAGTGGGAATGGATTTGAGAGAAATCCCATTGGGAACAGGTTTGGGAGTGACCCCATTGGAATGGGTTTGGGAGTGATCCCGATGGGAATGGATTTAGGATATCCCATTGGGAATGGGTTTGGGAAATCCCATTGGAATGGCTTTGGGATATCCCATTGGGAATGGGTTTGGGAGTGATCCCAATGGGAATGGGTTTGAGAGATCCCAGTGGGAATGGATTTGGGAGAAATCCCATTGGGAACAGGTTTGGGAGTGATCCCATTGGAATGGCTTTGGGAAATCCCATTGGGAATGGGTTTGGGAGTGACCCCATTGGAACGGGTTTGGGATTTCCCATTGGGAATGAGTTTGGAAGTGATCCCAATGGGAACGGGTGTGGGAAATCCCATTGGAAAAGGTGTTTGGGAAATCCCACTGGGAACAGGCTCGGGGCAGGCGGTGGGCAGCAAGCAGCCATCATGGCGGGGAAAAATCCAGGGAGAACTACATGGGTTGAAGTGGAACACTAAAACCCAACGGGACGGCACCAACGCATTCAGCAACACCCGCAGCAGGACGGACGGACGGACAGACAGACAGACAGTGCCCGCAGTCCCTGCCCGGCGCTGCGCCGGATCCATCCTGGTCAGTTGCAACTTCTCATTTCTCAGCCCTATGTACACACAGCCCTGAGCAATAAATTACAGCCCCCCGCGGCAAGCAGCAATGTACAGACCGCTCCTGGCAGCAGCTGCTGCCTCTAAGTGCTTTTTGCATCCTCTGTTCTGCTACTTTCTTCTCTTTTGAGCAAGCTCTACTTGCACAAGCGTCGGCTTTTCTCTGCTGAAGCAGTGGCGCTTTTTTTGCTTTTTCTTTTTTTGCCCTTTTTTTTTTTTTTTGGTGTTTTTGCAGTGATTCTCTGCATTACAAACCCCTACCCCCTGTGCTGGGCTGTTGACATCCCTACCCCGGGATGCTGGGTGGCATAGCGGGATGCTCTGGGCAGGATGCGGCTCTGGGGGGGCAATGGTGGATCTACACGTGGGTGGGGGCACGGGGGGGCCCTTAGCTGGGCATCTGCACCTCGTTGTACACATCCTGGCCCTCCGTCTCTTCAAATGTCACCACTGCATCGTCTGTGTCCAGCTGTGGGGGGAGATGGGGTGTCAGGAGGGATGGGATGGGATGGGATGGGATGGGATGGGATGGGATGGGATGGGATGGGATGGGATGGGATAAGAGTTGGATGGAGGTGGGGATGGGGATGGAGGTGGTGGAGATGAAGGTGGTGGAGTTGGAGATGGAAATTGAGATGGAGATGGAGATGGGGATGGAGATGGGGATGGGGATGGGGATGGAGATGGGGATGGGGATGGGGATGGAGATGGGGATGGAGATAATGGAGATGGGGATGGAGATGGAGATGATGGAGATGGGGATGGAGATGGGGATGGGGATGGAGATGGGGATGGAGATGGGGATGGGGATGGAAATAATAGAGATGGAAATGGAAATGGAGATGATGGAGATGCAGATGGAGGTGGAGATGGAGTTGGAGGTGGTGATGATGGATATGGAAATGATAGAGGTGGAAATGGAGAAATGGAAGAGGAGGTGGAGTTAGAGATAATGGAGATGGAGATGGAGATGATGGAGATTGAGGTGGAGGTGATGGAGGAGGAGATGGAGATGAAGATGGAGATGATAGAGATGGAAATGGAGATAGAGATGATGGAGGTGAAGATGGAAATGATGGAGCTGTGAATGGAGGTGGAGATGACTGAGGAGGAAATGGAGTTGGAGGTGATGGAGATGGAGATAGAGATGTTGGAGATTGAGGTGGAGATGATAGAGATGGAGATGGAAATGGAGTTGGAGATGATGGGGTTGGGATGGGGCAGGGATGGGAACAGGGAGGACATAATGAGAGGTCAAAAATGAGGACGGGCAGTGATGGGGATGGAGACAGGAGGAGAATGCAAATGGAGATTGGAATGGAGATGAGAACAGGGATGAGGATGAGGGGTGGATGGAGATGGCAGTCATACTGGGGACAGGAAGAGGATAAGGATGGAAATGGTGAATGGGATGGAGACAGAGATGGGAACAGGGAGAGCATAGTGAGAGACCTGAGAACAGGGACGGGGATGAGGACAGGGACAGCGATAGAGATGGAGGCAGGAATGAAGGTTGAGGATGGGGACAGGGACAGCGACACAGGAAGGGAGGAGATGGAAATGGCAGTCATAACGGGGGCAGGAATAGGATAAGGACAGAAACGGTGAACGGGATGGAGGCAGAGGGGGAACAGGGGGAGAATGGGGATAGGATGGGGACAGGGTGGGGATGGGGACGCATCAGGAGCAGGGAGGGAGAGGAGGACAAAGACGAGGGTGGGAACGGGGATGGGGAGAGAAGGGGGGTGGGGGTGAACACGTACGCATTTGAGCTCCATCTCGCTGAAGATGCAGGGCAGCAGGAAGCGCCGCAGCGGCACGGTGAGGACCAGGATGAAGGGCAGCGCCAGAGAGGCTTTGCTGACCTTCACCCCCCACAGCAGCGCCAGCACGAGGATCTGCGTGATGGTGAAGATGTGCATCCGCCACGTCTTCACCTGCGGCACAGAGGGGGGTCAGGGCGGGGGCCGCATCCCACCCCCATGGAGCGGGGGGGGGCTCGGAGCTCGGAGCCCGGCGGGCCGCAGGGTGCCCCGAAGCGTGGCCGTCTCACCCGGGTGACGTAGGGCTCCTTGGGGTGGTACTTGGGGGGTATCAGCAGCAGCAGGATGCGGTCGAAGAGCTGGATGCCAAAGAGCGAGGTGACGCCCATGTAGAGGAAGATGCCGAAGAGCACGGCCAGCGGGATGTACTTCAGGATGGGCTCCATCAGGATGGAGACGCCTGGGGGGGCGGGGGGTCAGCGGGCAGCACGGGGACGGGTCTGAACCCCGACCCCCCTCCCCCATCCCCGTCCCGCTCACCGATCAGCACGGCCACCAGCAGCCCGCTGATGCGCTGCTCCTTCACCTCCAGGATCTGGGATTTCTCTCCCGGCGCCGAGCTCTTGCTCATGACGGTGAGAGCGTTGGCGTGCGTGATGGTGCGCACCGTGGTGGCACTCAGCCAGGGCATGCCAAAGAGTGCAGCCACGCCGCCCATGGCCACGATGAGCAGCAGGTCCAGGTGGAACCCCGAGCCCTTCACCAGTTTCCGTTCCGGCTTGCTGACGATGAGGCTGCGGGGACGGAGGGGACGCAACCACGGTTGAGGACGGGGACAGCGGGGCAGGCAGGGAGGGGATGGAGATGGCAGTTGTAATGGGGACAGGGAGAGAATGGGGGTAGGATGGGGGCGGAGGTGAGGACAGGGTGGGATCCCTCCCCACCGCCCCGCTGCCCCCCCGGCCCTCCCCCAGTCCTCACGTGGTGATCTGCGTCTCGAGGAAGATGAGGATGAAGACCAGGAGGGCGGGCACCACGGAGGCAAACATCATCCAGATGGGGAAAGGGTTCTTGATGCCCATGGGGTGGATGAACCAACCCCGGGCCGTGCTGTTGGTCACCTCCAGCCCTCTGGGCACCTTCAGTTTCTGCACAGGAGCGGAGACGGCGGATGAGGTGGTGCACCCTGCAGCCCCCTCCCACCGTGTGCACTCTGGGGTCACCCCGTGCCCCCCACCCACCCACACGGACACCCCCCTACCTGCGTGTAGGTGTCCTTGATGAAGAAGTCAGCCAGGGCCATGATGAAGATGGAGATGGGCACCCCGAAGTCCCCGATCAGGCGCCGGATCTGCGGGGACACCGCACTGAGCCCCCCTGCGTGCCCCCCCTCCAGCCAAGTGGACCCCCCTAAACTCTGGGGGGGGGTGACAACACCCGACCCCAAACCCCCCCCCAGGCTCACCTTGCCGGGCAGGAACACGCTGTTCTTAAATTTGCGGAGGAAGAGGGCGAGGAAAAAGGTGCCAGCCATGAGGACGAGGGACAGCAGCGCCGTGTTGGGTTTGGGCACCGATGGGTCCACGGCGTTCGTCACGTTGTACTCCCACTGCAGCGGGTGATCCTTGAAGATCTGGGGGTGGGAGATGAGGTTGGGATGGCCCCACACACTGCCCCACCTGCACCGGGGGTGACGCCGTCCCAACACCACCGACTGCGTGGGGACGGCACTGAGCTGGGGGGCAGGGCAGAACCGGGGGGAGCCCAGAGCACCGCTCCCAGAGACCCCCGCAAGGGGAGAAGAGTGAGGTGGGGAAGTGCTGGGGAGGGGGAGAAAGCATTATGGACTGGACTGCATCCCTGCTGCACCCCACAGCTCCATCCCACTGCACCCCACAGCTCCATCCCTGCTGCACCCCACAGCTCCATCCATGCTGCACCCCGCAGCTCCATCCCTGCTGCACCCCACAGCTCCATCCCTGCTGCACCCCACAGCTCCATCCCTGCTGCACCCCACAGCTCCATCCCGCTGCACCCCACAGCTCCATCCCAGCTGCACCCCACAGCTCCATCCCCGCTGCACCCCACAGCTCCATCCCTGCTGCTCCCCACAGCTCCATCCCTGCTGCACCCCACAGCTCCATCCTGCTGCACCCCACAGCTCCATCCTTGCTGCACCCCACATCTCCATCCTTGCTGCACCCACCATCTCCATCCTCCCTGCACCCCACAGCTCCATCCTTGCTGCACCCCACAGCATCACTGCACCCCACATCTCCTCTGCTGCACCCCACAGCTCCATCCTGCTGCACCCCACAGCTCCATCCCTGCTGCACCCCACAGCTCCATCCTGCTGCACCCCACAGCTCCATCCTTGCTGCACCCCACAGCTCCATCCCCGCTGCACCCCACAGCTCCATCCTTGCTGCACCCCACAGCTCCATCCCAGCTGCACCCCACAGCTCCATCCCTGCTGCACCCCACAGCTCCATCCTTGCTGCACCCCACAGCTCCATCCCTGCTGCACCCCACATCTCCATCCCTGCTGCACCCCACAGCTCCATCCCACTGCACCCCACAGCTCCATCCCTGCTGCACCCCACAGCTCCATCCCACTGCACCCCACAGCTCCATCCTTGCTGCACCCCACAGCTCCATCCTTGCTGCACCCCACAGCTCCATCCTTCTGCACCCCACATCTCCATCCCTGCTGCACCCCACAGCTCCATCCCACTGCACCCCACAGCTCCATCCCTACTGCACCCCACAGCTCCATCCTTGCTGCACCCCACAGCTCCATCTCTTGCACCCCACAGCTCCATCCCCACCCCACAGCTCCATCCCACTGCACCCCACAGCTCCATCCTTGCTGCATCCCATAGCTCCATCTTGCTGTACCCCACATCTCCATCCTTGCTGCACCCCACATCTCCATCCCAGCTGCACCCCACATCTCCATCCCATTGCACCCCACAGCTCCATCCCAGCTGCACCCCACAGCTCCATCCTAGCTGCACCCCACAGCTCCATCCTCATTGCACCCCACAGCTCCATCCCCACTGCATCCCATAGCTCCAATCTTCTGTACCCCACATCTCCATCCTCATTGCACCCCACAGTTCCATCCCTGCTGCACCCCACCACTCTCTCTGGCTCTGTGGGACCCCCCGCCGCCCCTCACCGTGGCGAGCTTGGCGAAGGTCTCGTAGATGAAGATAAGGGAGATGAGGAAGGAGAAGATCTCCTGCGTGTAGCGGGACAGGTAGCGCACCAGGACGCTGCCCTCGCAGGCCACCACCACCAGCACCAGCAGGATCAGCCAGAAGCCGATCCACACCCGTCCCACGATGTAATCCATGCCCTGTCCCTCACAGAACTGCCACCAAAAACCACGGCCCCGTCAGCCCCACGGCAGTGCGGGGTGCCCCACACCTCCTGCGTGTGGGATGGGGGCACCCACGCGCCATCCCCCGTGTGCCACCCCGAAAGTGCCCCTCCAAAAGTGCCATCCCCAAAGTATCATCACATATATGCCACCCCATAAGTGCCAGCCCCTATGTGCCATCCCAAAGGTGCCACCCCCAAAATGCCATCCCAAAAGTGCCATCCCCCTACATGGCACCAGCCCTGTGCCACCCCAAAAGCGCCACTCAGTGTGTGCCATCCTCAAGGTGTCATCACATATATGCCACTCCATAAGTGCCCGTCCCTATGTGCCACCCCAAAGGTGCCACCCCAAAGGTGCCAGTCCCATAAGTGCCCATCCCTATATGCCACCCCAAAGGTGCCATTCCCATAAGTGCCCGTCCCTATGTGCCACCCCAAAGGTGCCAGTCCCATAAGTGCCCATCCCTATGTGCCACCCCAAAGGTGCCAACCCCATAAGTGCCCGTCCCTATGTGCCACCCCAAAGGTGCCATTCCCATAAGTGCCCATCCATATGTGCCACCCCAAAGGTGCGATTCCCATAAGTGCCCATCCCTATATGCCACCCCAAGAGTGCCAGTCCCATAAGTGCCAGTCTCTATGTGCCACCCCAAAGGTGCCAGCCCATAAGTGCCACCCCAAAGGTACGATTCCCATAAGTGCCCATCCCTATATGCCACCCCAAAGGTGCCAGTCCCATAAGTGCCAGTCTCTATGTGCCACCCCAAAGGTGCCAGTCCCATAAGTGCCCGTCCCTATGTGCCACCCCAAAGGTGCCAACGCCATAAGTATGCCCATCCCTATGTGCCACCCCAAAGGTGCCATTCCCATAAGTGCCCATCCATATGTGCCACCCCAAAGGTGCCACCCCAAAGGTGCCAGTCCCATAAGTGCCAGTCCCTATGTGCCACCTCAAAGGTGCCAACCCCATAAGTGCCCATCCCTATGTGCCACCCCAAAGGTGCCATCACCCAAAAGGCCGTCACCCCAGTGCCAACCCCAAAGTGTCTGTCCCCATGTGCCACCCCAAAAGTGCCACCCCCTACACGACATCACACCTCTGCCCCCCCCGAAGTCCCCCTCCCCCGAATTGTGTCCCCTCCCCCAGCTGGGAGCCCACCCAGTAGAAAGCCTCCTCAAAGACCAGCAGCGGCCCCGAGAAGCCGACGACGAGCAGAGGCTGGGCGCTGAGGAGGCTGAAGAGCAAACACTGCACACAGGTGGAGACCAGCAGCTCCGACACCCCCATCATACCTTGGGTCTTCTCACCTGGGGGCACAGCAGGTGTGATTTGAGGGGGGGGGAAAGGAGCCGCCCCCCCCACCGCCTCCACACCACCACCACCCCAAAATGCTCAGTGCAGCGGGCTGGAGGTTCCTGGGGGGTGCTGTGAATGTGGGGACTTGGGGATGTAGGGACACAGGGACATGGGGACATGGGGATAATGGGGCATGGGGACATGGGGACATGGGGACACGGGGACATGGGGATGTAGGGACACAGGGATATAGGGACATGGGGACATGGGGACACGGGGACATGGGGATGTAGGGACATGGGAATATAGGGACATGGGGACATGGGGACACAGGGACATGGGGATGTAGGGACATAGGGATACAGGGACACGGGGACAGGGGGGCATGGGGATGTAGGTACACAGGGACATGGGGACATGGGGGCATGGGGATGTAGGGACACAGGGACACAGGGACATGGGGACATGGGGATGTAGGGACACAGGGACACAGGGACCCAGGGACATGGGGATATGGGGATGTAGGGACACAGGGACATAGGGACACGGGGACATGGGGATGCAGGGACACAGGGACACAGGGACCCAGGGACATGGGGACATGGGGATGTAGGGACACAGGGACATAGGGACACAGGGACATGGGGACATGGGGACATGGGGACATAGGGACACGGGGACATGGGAATGTAGGGACGGGGGGACACGGGGACATGGGGACATGGGGATGTAGGGACATAGGGATACAGGAACACAGGGACACAGGGACATGGGGATGTAGGGACACAGGGACACGGGGACATGGGGATGTGGGGATGTAGGGACATGGGGACATGGTGACATGGGGATGTAGGGACGGGGGGACACAGGGAAACAGGGACATGGGGACATGGGGATGTAGGGACACAGGGACATGGGGACATGGGGACATGGGGATGTAGGGACACAGGGACACAGGGACACGGGGACATGGGGACATGGGGATGTAGGGACACAGGGACACAGGGACCCAGGGACATGGGGACATGGGGATGTAGGGACACGGGGACACGGGGACATGGGGACATGGGGATGTAGGGACACAGGGACACAGGGACCCAGGGACATGAGGACGTAGGGACACAGGGACATGGGGGCATGGGGACATGGGGGGCATGGGGATGTAGGGACATGGGGACATGGAGATATAGGGACACAGGGACACAGGGGCATGGGGACATGAAACTCTGGGTCATGGAGATATAGGGACAGGACACGAGGCCATGGGGACACAGGGACATGGAGACATGAGGGGCATGGAGATATAGGGACATGAGGACATGGGGACACAGGGACACGGGGACATGTGAGCAGGGGGATATGAGGACATGGGGACGTGGATCACTGAGGTGTAGTGATGTGGGGACATGGGGGGGGGGGGACACGAGGACATAGGGGTACAATGACGTGGGAACACGGGCTACTGAGGTGTGGGGATATGGGGACGTGGAAAGATGGGATCACGGGGACATGGGGATATGGGGACATGGGCCACAGGGGTGTGGGGACACGGAGACGGAGGCACACGGGGACATGGGGACATGAGGGCATGGAGACACTGGTGTGTGGGAACATGGGTGTGTGGAGGGACACGGGGCACAGGGATGTGGGGTGGCACGGGGACATGGAACATATGGGGACGTGCACACCGGGATATAGGGGCATGGGGATGCAAGGATGTGGGGGCATGGGGACACAGGGACTTGGGGACATGGGGGCATAGGGACACGGGGGAATGGGGACACGTGATATTGGGACACGGGGACGTGGGGACACGTGGATCTGGGGACACCGAGACCGGGCACACAGCGACGTGGGGACATGCAGAGGGGACGTGGGTATGAGGGCGCAAGGACGTGGGGACACGGGGGAATGGGGACGTGGGGACGCGGGGACACGGGGTGTAGGGACACAGGGGGGATGAGGACGTAGGGAGAGACGTGGGGACGTGTAGATGTGGGGACTCTGGGGAATGGGGACGCAGCAGTCCCCAGGATGGCGCAGCAGGCGGTGACGCAGGACGGCTCCCCGTGTCCCCGCGTTACCCAGCAAGCCTCCGAAGGTGACAGCGGGTGACAGAGCGGCGAAGTAGATGAAGATGACGGCAGCCAGGCACTGCGGGTTGAGCGCATCCCTGATGTCACTGAGGTATTTGGGGTAACGGCGGCGGATGTCCCGCAGCAGCCCCCCAAACGGCCGCCCCGTCCGGAGCAGCGGGTCGTCATCCTGCTCCTTAATCCCTACGGACAGCGAGGACATCTCCTAAACCAAAGGGACCTGGGGGGGGGTTGGAGGGTGAGGGTAAAAGGGACCCCAAGGTGGGGACGGACCTGTGTCTTTGGGGACGCTGCGTGTGGTGTCGGGGTGCTGGTAGCGGCGGCGGAGCAGCTGGCGTTGCAGTGGGATCAGGGCATGCAGGTGCTGCTCGCTGGGCACCTCGCGGGGTGGCAGAACGATGCTGGCCTCCAGGAAATCCTCCAGCCCCCCCAGCAGCTCCTCACGGCCCCCGCACAGGTAGGCGTCGCGGCGGAACACCTGTGGGGTGGAGGGGGGGATGTGTCCGCAGGGTGGGAGATGGGGGGCAGTGAGGTAGGGGGGGGTGGAGCGTGGGGATGGTGAGGGGTGGGGGTCAAAGGGGAGTGAGGGATTGGGATTTGGGGATGTGGGGCCACCTGGGGGGGGGATGTGGGTGTGGGGACACAAGGTGTGGGGGCACGGGGCAGTGGGGACACGGAGACGTGGGACGTCGTGACAGGGATGCTGGGGCCACGGGGTGGGGGTGTGAAGGGACACAAGGGGACAGGGGCACGTGGAGCATGGGGACGTGGCGTGGGGACACAGCGATGTGGGGACACAGGGATGTGGGGACGTGGGACACATAGATGGGACGTGGGATGTTGTGGCATGGTGACAATGAGGCTGCAGGGGCGTGGGGACGGGGGGCAGCGGGAGATGGGGACGGGGGGACATGGAGCTATAGAGGGGTGTGACACGTGGAGCCATGAGGAAATGGGGACAGGGGACAAGGAGGTGGCATGGGGACATAGGAACACAGGAAGGTGGGGGCATGGGACGCTGTGGTGTGGGAACACGAGGGTGCGGAGGGCCACAGGGGCATGGGGACATGGGGACCTGGGGACGTGGGGACACGAGAACATGGGGCACAAAGATGTGGAGCTCTAAGGGGATATGGGGCACAGGGACAGGGGGACACAGGGACATGGGGACACAAGGATGTGGGGACATGGGGACACGGGGACACAGATACACAGGGACACAGGGACACTGGGATATGGGGACATGGGGATATGGGGACATGGGGATGTGGAGATGGATATACGGGGACGTGGGTACACAGGGACATGAGGACATGGGGACACAGGGACACAGATACACAGGGACACGGGGATATGAATACAAAGGGACATGGGGATGTAGAGACATGGGGACACAGATACATGGGGACATGGGGACATGAGGACACGAGGGACATGGGGACATGAAGGACAATGGAACATGGGGTCACAGATACATGGGGACATGGGGACACAGATACATGGGGATATAGGGACATGAGAACATGAGGGATATGGGGACACGGGAACATGGGGATACATGGGGACACGAGGACATGGGGACACAGACAAATGGGGATATGGGGACATGAGGACACGAGGGACATGGGGACATGGGGATACATGGGGACACGAGGACATGGGGACACAGACAAATGGGGATATGGGGACATGAGGACATGGGGACATGGGGACACAGATACATGGGGATATGGGGACATGGGGACATGGGGACATGGGGACACAGATACATGGGGATATGGGGACATGGGGACATAGAGATCTATGAGGACATGGGGACATGGGGACACGAGGGACATGGGGACATGAGGACATGGAGATACATGGGGCCATGGGGACATGGGGACATAGAGATACATGGGGACATGGGGACATGGGGTCACAGATACATGGGGACATGGGGACATGGGGACATGGGGACATGGAGGACATGGGGACATGGGAACACATACATGGGGACATGGGGACACGGGGACACGGGGACACGAAGGACATGGGGGCATGGGGACACATACATGGGGACATGGGGACATGGGGACACAGATACATGGGGACATGGGGACATGGGGACATGGGGACACAGATACATGGGGACATGGGGACATGGGGACATGGGACATGGAGGACATGGGGACATGGGGACACATACATGGGGACATGGGGACATGGGGACACAGATACATGGGGACATGGGGACATGGGGACACGGGGACACGAAGGACATGGGGGCATGGGGACACATACATGGGGACACGGGGACATGGGGACATGGAGATACATGGGGACACGGGGACATGGAGATACATGGGGACATGGGGACATGGGGACATGGAGATACATGGGGACACGGGGACACGGGGACACAGACAGACGGCACACGGGGCCGAGCTGCCGGCGGTGGCGGCGCCGTACCCGGTCGGACATGAGGGTGGCGGCGGCGCGGCCGATCTCGTGGTAACTCAGGCGGGGGCTGTCGGGTCCCAGCACCGCCAGCACGAAGCGCACGGGGAGCGGAACCGCCAGCACCGCGTCCATCCGCACCGCAGCGCGGAGCCGAACCACGGCCAGCGTGGGCTGCTGCAGGAATGCGGCGCAGCCTGGGGGAAGCGGCGGGTCAGGGGGGCGGGGGGGTTGGGGGGCGGGTGGAGGAGTGGGGATGGGATGTAGGGGTGGGATGTGGGGGCGTTGGGAAGGGCGGTGTGCGGGCAATGGGAAGCGAGATGTAGGGATATTGGGGAATGGTGGGGATGTGGGGGTGGGAAATGGGATGTGGGGTGTTGGGAGGGGGGCGGAGGGACGTTGGGGTGTGGGGATATGGGATATTGGGGGATTATGGGGATATGGGGATATTGGGAAATGAGAAATAGGGATATTGGGGGATTATGGGGATATGGGATGTGGGAAATGGGGCGTAGGGTGTTGGGAGGGGAGGTAGAGGGACATTGGGAAGTGAGGGTGTAGGGACGTTGGGGTGTGGGGATATGGGGATATTGGGGATTGGGGTGGGGAAGGGTGTAGGGATGTTGGGAAAAATTATGGGGATATGGGGATATGGGAAATGGGATTTAGGGTGTTGGGAAGAGGGTGTAGGGATATTGGGATGTGGGGGTAGAGGGATATTGGGAAATGAGAAATAGGGATATTGGGGAATTATGGGGATATGGGGATGTGGGAAATGGGATTTAGGGTGTTGGGAAGGGGGGTGTAGGGACATTGGGAAGTGAGGGTGTAGGGATGTTGGGGTGTGAGGATATAGGGATATTGGGAATTGGGGTGTAGGGAAGTGGGGGGGTAGGGATGTTGGGAAATGGGATGTTAGAACATTGGGAAATGATGGGGATATAGGGATGTGGGAAATGGAAATAGGGGCGTTGGGAAGGGGGGGTGTAGGTATATTGGGATGTGAGGGTGTAGGGACATTGGGAACTGAGATATAGGGACATTGGGGTATGGGAATATAGGGACATTGGGAAGTGATGGTGTAGGGAAATGGGGATATAGGGACACTGGGAAATGAGAAATAGGGATATTGGGAAATGATGGGGATATGGGGATGTGGGAAATGGGATACAGGGACATTGGGGTGTGAGGGATATAGGGACACAGGGAAATGGGGTTATAGGGACGTTGGGAAGCGGGATGTAGGGACGTGAGAAATGGAGATGCAGGGATGCAGTGATGTGGCACAGGGACAGACACAGGGACAGACACAGGGACACAGAATGGGACTGGAGGTGGGGGGGGGGGGGGCTGAGGGTGTGGGGAGCAGCAGAAGGGCGGTGGGTGAGCACACAGCAGTGTGGGGCACAGCAAAACCCCCCAGCACTCACCCACGAGCACCAGAGTGGCCTCGGCGTCCTCGGGGAGCTGCTGGTGGAGCTGGGGGTCGAGCTGCACCCCCTGTGGGGCCGGGGGGGGGGGGCAGGGGTCAGCTGGAGCCCCTTGGAACAGACCCTGCTGTCCCGCTCCGGCCCCTGCGTGTCCCTGAGAGCCCCCCGTGTGTTTTCTGTATGCGCACTGCAGGTCCTGATGCACCCCCTCCAACCCCCCTGTGTGCCCCCGTCACCCCCTGCACCCCCTGTCTCCCTCTACACCCCCTATGGGTCCGGGTCCAGCCCCCTGCACGTCCCCCACGTGTCCCCCTCTACACGTCCCAATCCGTCCCTCTGTGCCCCCCCGCTGCCCCCCACTGTGTGCACTCACACACAGCCATATCCTCGTGCGCTCACACCTCCCCGTGCAAAACACACGTGTGCTCCCGTGCAAGCACACACACACACGAGGATGAGCACCATCAGCACGCCACCCCCCCTGCTCCCCTGCACACCCCCCCCCCCCACCTCCTTGCTCACCTGCTTGGCCCCATGCAGCTCCCTCATCTCCACAGCCCGGTGCTCCTGCAGCAGCGCACGGTGCTCCACATCCATCTGCTCCCCATCCCAGTGCTGCAGCTGCGCTGCCGGCAGCGTCCACACCGACTCAGCCTCAGTGGGATGCCTGCAAGGCCACAACAGCTGCCACCGCGCCTCGACACCCCGGGGGGGGGGGGGGGACACACAGCCTTGGGGAAGGGGGGGGGGGAACACCCCACCGGGGATCCGTGCGTACTTGTGCTGCAGCAGCAGCGCCCGCAGGACGTCGTCCCGGTGCTGCGGCTTCAGCTGCCCCTCATAGATGAGCTGCTCCAGCAGTGTGTGGGCCATGGCTGCCAGCGAGGTGGCCGCCACGTCCAGCAGCACGATGCCTGCAGGATGGCACCACTTTTTGGCACCGCGTTTTGGCACCGCCGTTTTGGCACCGCGTTTTGGCACCGCGTTTTGGCACCGCCTTGGCACCGCACATCGCCGTGCCCGCATCCCCCGGCGCACAACGCGGGCTCCCCACCTCTGGCGAAGGCACGGCGCAGCTCCAGCAGCCCGTTGTAGGTGAGCAGGGGGAGGTGGCTACTCCAGGTCCCCCCCGGCTCCATGCTCTCCTCCAGATGCAGCCAGCGCCCGGCTTCCATCCAGCACAGCTCCTTCTTGCTGTCCAGCACCAACTCGTGCAGCTCCACGTACCCCTGCGGTCACCGCGTGTCACCCGCTGCACTGATGCTGCCCACCCACCCACTGTGGCCAGGACCCCCATCATTGTCCCCCAGTGGCCTCGTTGGTGCCGATGGGATGGGGAAGGGGGGGTCCCGGTGGTCGCAGCACCCACCTCATGGGTGTCCCTCTGGGCCGTGGGCTGTCTGCTCCCCGCGGCCTCCAGGTCCACATCGGTCACCGATGGAGCTGTGAGCGAAGCGGGCGCCGTGTCAGCAGGTCCTGCCCAACCCCAGTGGGGTCTGCAGGGTGTCCCCCCCCCCCCACCCCTACCTCCACCGCCCCATCGCCCCTCTGCAGTGCCCGGCACCGGGGTGGGTTGACAGCCCCATTGCCACGCTCGGCCCCAGACCCCAAACCCGGGCACCTGGACCACGATGGGGACACGGCGTCCCCTCACCTAACGGCCTGGTGTCCCCCGTCCCCATCCCCTGCCTACCTGCTCCCCCCCGCTCTCCCCGCATGCTCCGACCCTATAAAGCCCCTCTGCGTGCGGCCGGCCGGCCCCACGCCCTGTGTGCACCATAAACCCCAAAGCACTTTGCTCCTGCTGACAGTAAACAGCGGCGCAGCCCCCGGGGGGGGCACCTCGCCCCCTCACCCCGCAGGACCCACACCAGGGACCCCCGCGGTCCCCTGTACGATGTGCCGGGCCCCGCTGACACCGCATCCATCCCCGCCAGGATGGGAGCGACGCCACCGATGGGACGGGGCGCGTGTCACCACGGTGTCCCCTATGGCACACGGCGCGCACCGAGCCGTCCTTGTCACCACGGAGCCGCCCGGCGCCGGACGGCGCTCAGCCCCGAGTGGTTCCTGTCCTCACCCCAAACACGGCTCTGTTTACCCTCAATCAATGGGCGATCAGGACAAGCGATCGCGGTCACCCCGCTGTGCCACCCCACGGCGGCAGAGGGACCTGAAGGGGGGGGGGGGGGGGAGGAGGACGCACAAATATCTCCGTGTCCCCCCCCACAACGTCCCCGCTCTCACTCACTCTGCCCTCTGCCACCGTCCCGTTCCGGTGGGGCCCCGACCTCGCGCCTCCTCCCGTCCACATCGTAGGATCCCCGGTGGCTGGGCAGAAAGCGGCTGCAAAACACACAGCGCTCAGCGCCGGGTGCCAACATGGGGGGGAGAGGAGGGTCATCCCGGGGGGGGGGGGGTCCGTGAGTGGGAGCGACTCACCGCAGCGGGGACAGCTGCTCAGCTCTCGCCCTCTGCAGGGGGGACCCAACGCCACCAACAGCCCCTGTGCACAACGGGCAGCAGCGTTATGGAGACTCCAGCACCCGGCCCACAGCCACCCGCTGGCACCCAGCAAACCTGGCACCTGTGCAACGCCAGCACCGTGCGGTGCAGGTGTTTGTGCAGCATTGCTGCTCGTGCAGCACGTTGGCACCCGGGCAAGTTGGGCATTCGTGCAACTCTAGAGCCCATGCAATGCATCTGTGCAACGCTGGTACCCGTGCAAATCTGGCTCTCATGCATTGCTGGAATGCATGCAGCATCGGTGTCCATGCAGTACTGGTGCTCATGCAAAGCTGCTACCTTGCAGTGCTGCTGTCCATGCCAACACTGGCACCCTTACATTGCTGGCACCCATGCAATGCTGGCACCCATGCACTGTTGGTGTCCACGCCAATGCTGGCACCCACGCGACACCGTCACCCACACGATGCTGGTGCCTACGCAACACTGGCACTCATGCAATCCCAGTGCCCATGCAACGCTGGTGCCCACGCCGGGCATCCCTGCAACGTTCCTATGCAACACCACTGCCCGTGCAGTGCACCGCACAGCGCCAGTCCCCGTGCAACACAACACCCGTGCAACAGCAGCACCGACAGCATTGCAACGTGCAGCCCAGCCCCAGCAGCACCGGCACAGCACCGCTGCCCGTATGGGGTCACACAACCCCAGCCCCACAGCCCCACAGCACCCACACAGCACTGCTGCACCGCGATGCCCCTCCATGCAGTGCCGTCCCCTCTGCCCACCCCACAACCCCCCAGCCATCGGTGCCACTCACTGCTCATCCCCCCCAGGGATATCCTGGAGTCCTTGGTGTCCTCGTAACCCTCGGGGTCCAGGCTCCTGCGTAGCGCGTCCTCGGTGTCCTGTGGGCGCACAGATTGGGGGTCAGCGGGGTCGTGGGGGTTTGGGGATCAGCAGGACGGGGCGCAGCGGCGGGGGGGGCCAGGGTGTCCCTACCTGGGCGGGCCCCTCCATGGCTCTGCTCACCCCCCCACTGCGTGCCAGCGCTCAGCCCGGCGGCACCATGCCCCGCTCTGCGGCGTGCAGGAGAGGAGAGACAGCATTAGGAGCAAAGTGGGGAGGTCGGGGGGGGGGGGGGACCGTGCCCTGCCCTGCTGATGGGAACCAACGCTGGGAGATGGCACAGCTCCGGCTGCTGCCCGCTGGGAGGTGGCATCGCGGCCCCATCCCGCCCACACCCGTGCACCAGGGACATCCTGCACGGGGGGGTCAGGTCCCCACGGTGTGTGTGTGGGGGGGTCAATTCCCTATGGAGTGTGTATGGGGGGGTCAGGTCCCCGCGGAGCTGTGGGCAGGGGCTGGGTCCCACAGCCTCTCAGGCGTGGGGCAGGTCCCATACGGACCAGTGCACACTGGTCAGCTCCCATACAGACCCACGTGTGGGGCAGGTCTCATATGGACCCACACGCAGGGATCGGGTCCTTTAGGATCCATACACGTCAGTCAGGTCCTGTCTGGTCACAGACTCCAAGGTGGGAACCCAAACTGCCCCATGTACACAAGTGCCTGACCATACAAACCATATCAACCACATATACGGTCCATAAAGGGTTTCTAAGGACCCGTGCACACGAATGTGATCCCATATGGACCGCCACAGGAGGCAAGGCTCCCATGGAACCCCACGCGTGGGTCGTGTCCCTGTGGAGCCGTGCGCATGAGTGGGGTCCCGTATGGCCCCACACGCGTGTGTTGCACCCTATAGGGACCCACGCCCACGGGTGGGGTCCCCCCCGCTGCCCCAGGGCACGACCGCCAGGGGGCGCTCTGCCCCTACTCCCATGGGTGCCCCCACCCGACACCGCCCCGGGGTTCCCCCCTCCGTGACCCCCACCCACTCGCGTGGGGGAACCCCGTGGGAAGCGGGGGGGGCCCTACACCTCCACCAATGGGGCACCCACACAGGGGAACCCCACGCTATCCCGCATTGCCCCGTCCCAGGAACTCCCGTGGGGGCGAGATGGGGGGGGGGGAATAGGGAGAAAGTGGGGCGGGGGGCGCGGGGAGGGCAGCGGGACCCCCAGCTCTCACCAGGGTGATGCAGGAGCTCACTCCCAGGCTGGATGCAGCGGGGACCCCAATGGGGTCACGGGGACTCCCAGGGGGTCACAAGGATGGCGGTGGGGCGGCGGGAGCCCACAGCGGGGGGGGGGACGGGGGGGGGGAACGGAGGAACCACAACGGGGCCGTGAAGGACACGGTGGGGACACGGGAACGGTGACGGGGTCACGGGAACCACGGCCGCCTCGGACCCGGCCTCCTCCTTCCTGCCCCGCCTGGCCCCGCTTTGGCAGCGGCCCCCCCGGCCCCCCAGGCTGGCCGCCCCGCTCCCCACCCCACAGCCGCCCCGCTGCGCCCCACTGATAATGAGCCTCCAACCCCGCCCCGCTGCCCCACTGATCCCGTATGTGGCCCGTGGGGAGCGGTGAGGGGTTGGGGGGCACAGGGTCAGCCCCAGGGATCCCACTGCTGTGGGGTCGTGGGTGTGGGGGTGTGCAATGGGGAGACCCTGTGTCCTGTATGGGTGTGCAATGGGGAGCCCATATCCCCTACATGGGTGTGCGATGGGGAACCTAAATGCCCTACATAGGTGTGCAATGGAGAGCCCAAATGTCCTATATAGGTGTGCAATGGGGATCCCAAATCCCCTACATGGGTGTGCAATGGGGAGCCCATATGTCCTATATAAGTGTGTAACGGGGAGCCCCTGTGTCCTATATGGGTCTGCAGCAGGGAGCCCACATCCCATACATGGGTGTGCAATGAGGAATTTATGCACCCCGTCACCCCGTATGAGAGTGCAATGGGAAACCCGTGTGTCCTATATGGGTCTGCAGCGGGGACTCCATGCATCCTATAGGAGTCTGCAATGGGAAACCCATATGTCCTATATGGGTGTGCAATAGGGACCCCACACACCCTATATGGGTGTGCAGTAGGGACCCCATACACCCTATATGGGTGTGCAGTAGGGACCCCATACACCCTATATGGGTGTGCAGTAGGGACCCCATACACCCTATACGGGTGTGCAATGGGGACCCCATACACCCTATATGGGTGTGCAGTAGGGACCCCACACACCCTATATGGGTGTGCAGTAGGGACCCCATACACCCTATATGGGTGTGCAATGGGGATCCCATACACCCTATATGGGTGTGCAATGGGGACCCCATACACCCTATATGGGTGTGCAGTAGGGACCCCACACACCCTATATGGGTGTGCAGTAGGGACCCCACACACCCTATATGGGTGTGCAGTAGGGACCCCATACACCCTAATGGGTGTGCAATGGGGATCCCATACACCCTATATGGGTGTGCAGTAGGGACCCCATACACCCTATATGGGTGTGCAGTAGGAACCCCATACACCCTATATGGGTGTGCAATGGGGACCCCATACACCCTCTCCAAGCACCTGCTGTGCACAATATGGGGCCCTCGTGGCCTGTAGGACACCACACAGAACCCACCCCTCCCGCACCCCCCGTGCCCCCCACCCACGTGGGGGCTCCCCCCGCCCTCATACACCCACCGATGTGGCACAGACCCCATAAGGACCCCCACCTCCGGACCCCCAACCCCGCACACCTCGCACCCCCCCTCTCCCCCCCCCATACAGCACAGCTCATCTCACGCCCCGTCCAAACCCAGGGACCCCACCCCACCCCCCGACCCACAAACGACCACCTCGGGGTGCCCCCCCCCCGCCCCCCCCTTCGCCCCCCGACCCCACACCCACCTGGGGACGCCGCCACCACCCTCGGCTCTGCGCAGCACCGGGTCAGGATCCCAAATGCCCTGAGTCACTTCTCACCTCCTAATCTCCCCCCCGGCCTCCCCCCCCCCGCCCCGCTGCCCCCCCCCGGCCCCATACCCACAGTTATCGGGGCGCAACATCTGCGGCATCCCATAATACCCATCCCATCCCACACCGCTGCCCCGCCGCTCATCCCGCTCCTCTGCTATCGGCTGTGGGGCTGCGGGATTCCCGGGGGAGCTCCTGGGGATCCCCCCCCCATGGCTGCACTTTGGGGTTTTTCTCTCTTTGGGATTTACTTTTTATTTTTTAAGGGGGGGGGGGGGGAAGAGGGGGTTTCCCAAATGGGGCCAATGGGCAGCAATGGGACGTGGCCGTCCTTCTGTCCTTCTGTCCTTCTGTCCTTCTGTCCCTCTGTTCCTTTGTCCCTCTGTTTCTCTGTCCTTCTGTCCTTCTGTCCTTCTGTCCCTCTGTTCCTCTGTACTTCTGTCCTTCTGTCCTTCTGTCTTTCTGTCCTTCTGTCCCTCTGTCCTTCTGTCCTTCTGTCCCTCTGTTCCTTTGTCCCTCTGTTTCTCTGTCCTTCTGTCCTTCTGTCCTTCTGTCCCTCTGTTCCTCTGTACTTCTGTCCTTCTGTTCTTCTGTCTTTCTGTCCTTCTGTCCCTCTGTCCTTCTGTCCTTCTGTCCTTCTGTCCCTCTGTCCCTCTGTCCCTCTGTCCTTCTGTCCCTGTTTCTCTGTCCTTCTGTCCCTCTGTCCCTCTGTCCCTCTGTCTTTCTGTCCTTCTGTCCTTCTGTCCTTCTGTCCCTCTGTTCCTTTGTCCCTCTGTTTCTCTGTCCTTCTGTCCCTCTGTTCCTCTGTCCCTCTGTCCTTCTGTCCTTCTGTCCTTCTGTCCCTCTGTTCTTCTGTCCCTCTGTCCTTCTGTCCCTCTGTCCTTCTGTTCCTTTGTCCCTCTGTCCTTCTGTCCTTCTGTCCCTCTGTCCTTCTGTTCCTTTGTCCCTCTGTCCTTCTGTCCTTCTGTCCCTCTGTCCCTCTGTTCCTTTGTCCCTCTGTCCCTCTGTCCTTCTGTTCCTCTGTCCCTCTGTCCTGCACAAAGCCATGCAGGCACACAAGTGCACGCACACGCAGATTCCGAAGCACAAATGTGCAAGCTCGTACCTGCACATCTACACACATGTACACATATGTACACACTTGTACACACGTGTACACACATGTGCACACACACACATGTACAGACACACACACGTGCATACACATGTACACACACACGTGTGCACACACACATGCACACACATGTGTACACACACACACATGCACACACGCATGTACACACACATGCACACACATGTGTACACACACTCACGTGTGCACACACATGTACACACACACACATGCACACACACATGCATATACACATGTACACACACATGTACACACACATGTGCACACACACATGCACACACACGTGCACACACACACACATGCACACACATGTACGCACACACATGTACACACACATGTGCACACACACACACATGCACACACACGTGTGCACACACACACACATGCACACACACATGTACACACACACACATGTACACACACATGTGCACACACACACACATGCACACACACGTGTGCACACACACACACATGTACACACACGTGTGCATACACACACACATGCACACACATGTACGCACACACATGCACACACACGTGTGCACACACACACACATGTACACACACGTGTGCACACACACACACATGTACACACACATGCACACACACACACACATGTACACACACATGTGCATACACACACACACATGCACACACACGTGTTCACACACACACACATGTACACACACGTGTTCACACACACACACATGCACACACACATGTGCACACACACACACATGCACACACACATGTACACACACACACACATGCACACACACGTGTTCACACACACACACATGCACACACACATGTACACACACACACACACGCACACACACATGCACACACACACGTGTGCACACACACACACATGTACACACACATGCACACACACACACACATGTACACACACATGTGCATACACACACACACATGCACACACACGTGTTCACACACACACACATGCACACACACATGTGCACACACACACACATGCACACACACATGTACACACACACACACATGCACACACACATGTACACACACACACACATGCACACACACATGTACACACACACACACATGCACACACACGTGTTCACACACACACACATGCACACACACATGTGCACACACACACACATGCACACACACATGTACACACACACACACATGCACACACACAGACACACACACACACACATGCACACACACATGTACACACACACACACATGCACACACACGTGTTCACACACACACACACATGCACACACACGTGTGCACACACACACACATGCACACACACATGTACACACACACACACATGCACACACACATGTACACACACACACACATGCACACACACATGTGCACACACACACACATGCACACACACATGTACACACACACATGCACACACACATGTACACACACACACACATGCACACACACGTGTTCACACACACACACATGCACACACACATGTACACACACACATGCACACACACATGTACACACACACACACAATGCACACACACATGTACACACACACACACATGCACACACACATGTACACACACACACACATGCACACACACATGTACACACACACATGCACACACACATGTACACACACACACACATGCACACACACGTGTTCACACACACACACATGCACACACACATGTACACACACACACACATGCACACACACATGTGCACACACACACACATGCACACACACATGTACACACACACATGCACCCACACATGTACACACACACACACATGACACACACACATCACATCACACACACATGCACACACACATGTACACAGCACACAATGTACACACACACACACATCCACACACACATGTACACACACACACACATGCACACACACATGTACACACACACACACATGCACACACACATGTACACACACACATGCACACACACATGTACACACACACACACATGCACACACACGTGTTCACACACACACACATGCACACACACATGTACACACACACACACAGGATTTCAGTGGGACGTGGGGCTGAGCGCTGGGGGCTCTGGGGGCTCTGATAACAGCCCTGCTCTTATCGGGGCGCTGCCAAGCGTTCCCCTCCCTGTGGGTTTTGGGGTCCCCCCCCCACCTCACTCCTTGGGGCTCTGAGTGATTCGGGTGCTCTGGGGGAGGCAGCACCCCACTGTTTGCCCTATGGAACCGCGGTGTGGGGCACAGTGGGCAGAAGGGGGAACCTCTCCATCCTGAACCCCATTTTAGGGTTATGATGTTGGGGGGGGGGGGAGCATTAGGGTGGGGTGCTGCTCATGGGGGGGGTTATGGGGGTTGGGTGTGGCAGGGGGGTGATGCTTATGCAGGGTAGTGGTTATGGGGGGGGTTATAGGGGTGATGGTTTGGGGGAATGGTGGTGTTAATGGGGGGGAATGGGGGAGTGGTGGATATGGAGGGGATGGGGGGGTGGTTTGGGGGGGGGTGGTTTGGGGGGGTGGTTATGGGGGTGGAGGTGGGAGTTATAGGGAGGAATTGGAGGTGATGGTTATGAGGGGGCGGAATGGGGGGGGATGGGGGGGTGATGGTTATGGGAGTGATGCTCATAAGGGACAATGTTCATGGGGGGTCTGTGGGGGGGTGGCATCTATGGGGGGATGATGGCTATGGGGGGATGATGGCTATGGGGGGGGATGGTTATGGGGGGGGAATGGGGGGTGATGATGATTATGGGGGGGGGTGGAGGAATGATGGTTATGGGGATGATGCTCATAAGGGACAATGTCCATGGGGGGGTCTGCGAGGGGGGTGGATTCTACAGGGGGATGATGGCTATGGGGGGGCAATGGGGGGGGGGGGATGCCCAGCAGAGCGAGCACAGCTGGGGGGGGATTGATGCTCATGGGGGGGGGGCGATGGAGGAGCGCTGCTCCCAGAAGGCGCTCAGCATCGCGGAGGGGGGCGGGGGGGGGGCGATGCTCAGACAGCGATGCTGCGGGGGGGAGGAATGGGGGGGGTGACGCTCCCCCAAAATGCACCTCGCCCCCCACCCCCCCCCATCCCCATCCCTCCCCATCCCTGCGGGGCTGATTCCGGGCGCGAGAGGCCCCAACCCGCAGCGACGCGGGGGTAGGAGGAGGGGGCCGGGGGGGGGCGGGGGGGGCACCGCGCGTGGCCGTGGGCCCCAACGCCTTCGCCCCGCGGCGGATGGCAGCGGGCTGCGTGCGGGCTGCCATGGCTCTGGGGCTCTCCTCCAAGAAAGCGTCCTCCAGAAACATCGCCGTGGAGAGGAGAAACCTCATCACCGTCTGCAGGTGGGGGGGGAGAGGGGGGGTGCAAAATATAGGAAAAATGTCAGGATGTGGGGGGACGGGGCTCGGGGGAGGGGGAGACGGGGAGAGGGGAGATGGTCGGTGGGGGTGGAGGATGGAAGGGGGGGTGGATGGAGGGGGGGTGGAATGAGTCGTTGTGGTCCTTTGAGCTGAGAGGGGACCGGGGGGGGTGGATGGGGGTGGGGGGGTTATTTTTGTTGATTTGGGGGTGAAGAATGAAATGTGGGCGTTGGGGATGGGGGGGGAGGATGCTGATGGGGAAAGGTGGGGGTGCTTGTCGGGGGGGGGGGGATGCACATATAGACACACACACACAGGGCCAAAGGCTCCGGGGGGGGGGGAGGAATGGAGGGGGTCCAGGGCTGCAAAACAGCGTGGGGATGAAGGTTCTGGGGGTGCCGGGGGCGGCCATGGGGAGATGGGGAGCAGCTGGAGGGGATGGGGATGTGGGGGGAGGCCCTTGGGGGGGTTTATAGGTTGGGGGGGGCGGCGGGGACCCCCCCCCCCCCCGTGGGTGTGGGGTTGAGGAAGTGACGTCAGGCCTTGAGCCCGGCAGGCTGGGGGAGGAGGGCAGCGGGATGCGGGATGGAGGATGCGGGTTGCCATGGCGACGCCGGCTGGACCGGGATACGGGGATGGGGTCTGGGGATGGGGGACGTGCAGGGGGGGCTCTGCTGGTCTTCACCCCCCCGCAGTGCGGGGATGCCCCCCAGCCCCCAGTAGTGGCTGTGAGCAAAGCGTGGCCCCCAGCTGCGCCGTGGGGGGCAGCAGGTCGGGGTCACTGTGCCCCCATCTCCCCGCCTGCACCTCCTGGATCCCATCGAGCTGCGGGGACTTGTGTGCCCCTTATCCATTATGTAGGTCACCCCCCATCTGACAACCCCCCACCCTCACTGACCCCACTGCCGTGCCCCTCCAGGTGCTCCCCATCCCCCCCCACCCTACATCTCCAGCCTCCTCAGGTCCACCTCAGCCTGGGCTGGGCTTTTTCCCTCGGCATCGCCCTGGCCAGCGGCGGAAGGGAAAACCATCACCGCCCGCACGGCCGGGAGGAAAGGGGCCTTTGTTCGCCCTTCCGGGCCGTGCGCAATGAGGGGCAGCGGCGGACGCCCTGTGGGGTCCCCCGGGGACGTGGGGAAAGAGAGCAGAGTCAGGAGTCCTGCAGGGTTGGGTTGGGACAGGGATGGCCGGAGCAGCGTCCCCGTGCGCAAGGGGCGTGAAATGGGGTCAAGGTGTGGGGACGTGTGGGGGGGACGCAGGTTGGGAACGCACCATGGGGATGCACAGTGGGGGGGTCACACTGTAGGGACGTGTTGTAGGGACACGCCGTGGGGGGGTCACATCATGGGGGCACGCTCTAGGGATGTGCCATGGGGACATAGGATGAGGACAAACCAGGAGGATGCACTGTGAGGACGCACTACAGGGTCACACTGTGGGGTCACACTGTGGGGACGTGCCATGGGGACACACGATGGGGTCACGCCGTGGGGACGTGCCGTAGAGATGTGCTATGGGGACACACAGTAGGGACACACCACGAGGACACGCCATGGGGACACAGCGTGGGGATTTAGGATGAGAACACAGCAGGAGGACGCACCGTGGGAACACACAGCGAGGATGCACCATGGGGACACGCCATGGGGACACAAAGCGGGGACACGTCCCCTCCAGCCCCATGGCTCCATGTCCCCCCAGGTTCTCGGTGAAGACGCTGCTGGAGAAGCACACTGCTGAGCCCATCGACGACTCCTCCGAGGAGTTCGTCAACTTCGCCGCCATCCTCGAGCAGATCCTCAGCCACCGCTTCAAAGGTACCGCAGGGGCCTCCCCGTCCCCGTCCCCTCCCCACCTCCTTCCTGTCCCCCCACGTCCCAGATGGGGACACGAGCTCCCAGCGCTGTCCCCAGGCCCCGTCAGCTGGTTCAGCTCGGATGGGCAGCGTGGCTTCTGGGATTACATCCGTCTGGCCTGCAGCAAGGTGCCCAACAACTGCGTCAGCAGCATCGAGAGCATGGAGAACATCAGCACCTCCAGGGCCAAGGTCAGGGGGAGCCCCCTCCATCCCCGGCCCTGAGCCACCCCTGTCTCCATCCCCATTCCCAACTCCCATCCCTGCCCCCACTGCCATCCAGGACACAGCCCTGGCCCACAGCCCCCTCCTTATTCCCTGTCCCTGTTCCTGTTCCCATCCTCCCTCCAGCTTCATCCCCATCCCACCCCGCTGACCACTCCATCCCCATCCACTGCCCATCCCACCCCCATCCACGTCCCTCTCCTTGTTCCCATCTTCCCACCCTATTTCCATCCCAAATGCCATCCATATCCCCTGCCCCATTCCCATCCTCCCTCTGCCTTCATCTCCATCCCCATCCCTATCCCTGTCCACATCCCTTTTCCATCTTCATTTTGTCCCCATCCACGTCCCCATCCTCCATCCCCATTGCCGTCCCCAGCCCCATCCATGTTTCCAACCTTGTTCCCATCCTCCCCCCTATTGCCACCCTCATCCCCATCCATGTCCCCACCCCCCCATCGCCATTCCCAGCCCTCTCCTTGTCCCCAATTCCCATTCCCATCCTCTCTTTGTCCCCATCCCCATCCCCGTCCCCCATCTCACCCCCACCCCGCAAACCGAGCACAGCCACACCATTCCCAGGGAGGGTTCCATGGGGGATGGGGCGGGGATCCCATGGCACAAGGGGACGAGGCACGGCGGTGCTATGGGGCAGTGATGGAGGTGTTGGGGTTCCCATGGCACAAGGGGACGAGGCATGGCGGTGCCGTGGGGCGGTGATGGAGGTGTTGGGGTTCCCATGGCACAAGGGGACGAGGCACAGCGGTGCTATGGGGCAGTGATGGAGGCGTTGGGGTTCCCATGGCACAAGGGGACGAGGCACGGCGGTGCTATGGGGCGGTGATGGAGGTGTTGGGGTTCCCATGGCACAAGGGGACGAGGCACGGCGGTGCTATGGGGCGGTGATGGAGGCGTTGGGGTTCCCATGGCACAAGGGGACGAGGCACGGCGGTGCTGTGGGGCGGTGATGGAGGTGTTGGGGTTCCCATGGCACAAGGGGACGAGGCACGGCGGTGCTGTGGGGCGGTGATGGAGGTGGCACAGCACTGTGAGCCCCATTGCAGGGCCGGGCGTGGATCCGCGTGGCGCTGATGGAGAAGCGCATTTCTGACTACATCACCACGGCACTGCGGGACTCGCGGACCACCAGGTGAGTTTCAATCCCTTCTCCCCCCCTCACCTCCCCATACACCCCCCCATGGGTGCCCACCCCACCCCTGCACACCCCTGCAGGCGGTTCTATGACGACGGGGCCATCATGCTGCGGGAGGAATCCACGCTGCTGGTCGGGATGCTCATCGGGCTCGGCGCCATCGACTTCAGGTGGGATGCGGGCAGGCGGCCACCGTGCCCCCCCTCAATCCCCCTGTTTACCCCCCCGCTCATCCCCTTCTCCCCACCCCCCCAGCTTCTGCCTGAAGGGCGAGGTGATGGACGGCAAGGTGCCGGCGGTCATCGACTACACGCCCTACCTGAAGTTCACACAGAGGTACGCACAGCCCCACTGCCCACCCCTGTGCCCACGCACCCGCTGAGCCCCCCCCCATGCCTCCCCCCAGCTACGACTACCTGAGCGAGGAGGAGGAGCGGGGCAGCATGGGGAGCAGCACCAGTGAGGACAGCTCACCTGAGCATCCCTACCTGCCGCTGGTCACCGACGAGGACAGCTGGTACAACAAGTGGCGCAAGATGGAGCAGAAGTTCCGCATCGTTTACGCCCAAAAGGTACCGGGGTGGGGGCAGCGGGTGCTGACCCCCATGGGGTGCTCCGGATCTCAGCATCCCGTGCCGCTTCCTGGATCCTATTGGTCCTTGGGATGAGATCACCTGTGTATCAATCCTGATGGGATGCTCCCACTCTGAACATCCCGTGTCCTGATGGTATCTGGGATGGAGCTACCTGAGTACCAAACTTATGGGATGCTCCCACTCTGAACACCCCGTGTCCTGATGGTATCTGGGGTGGAGCCACCTGAGTACCAAACTTATGGGATGCTCCCACTCTGAACATCCCGTGTCCTGATGGTATCTGGGGTGGAGCTACCTGAGTACCAAACTTATGGGATGCTCCCACTCTGAACATCCCGTGTCCTGATGGTATCTGGGATGGAACCACCTGAGTACCAAACTTATGGGATGCTCCAGCTCTCAGCATCCTGTTCGGTTTCCTGGATCCTAGTGGTGCTCGAGATGGGGCCATCTGCATGCCAATCTTTATGGGATCCCACTTCCTAGTGGTGCTTGGGATGGGGCAACCTGGACGGTGACCCTTATGGGATGCTCCAGGCCTCAGCATCCTGTGCTGCCTCCTGCATTCCACCGGTATCTGGAATGAGACCAGCTGGGTACCGACCCTCATAGGATGCTCCAGCTCTCAGCATCCTGTCTCCTGGATCCTATTGGTCCTTGGGACAAGGCCACCTGCATATCAATCCTTATGGGATGCTCCAGCTCTGAACATCCCACATCCTGGTGCTTCTTAGGATGAGGTCACCTGGGTACCAACCCTTATGGGATGCTCCAGCTTTGAGCATCCCATATTCTGGTGGTCCTTGGGATGGGGCTTCCTGGGTACCGATCCTTATGGGATGCCGCAGCCCTGAGCACCCCGTGCACGGCTTGCTGCTGCCCACATCCCTGTGGCACCCAAGGGGATGCTGAGCCAGCCCTGTCCCCATCACCCCGCACTGGGTGGCACTGCTGATGGTGGCCCTGCAGGGGTACCTGGAGGAGTTGGTGCGGCTGCGGGAGTCGCAGCTGAAGGACCTGGAGGCGGAGAACAAGCGGCTGAAGCTGCGGCTGGAGGAGGCGGTGGTGCAGAACCAGCTGGAGAAGAAGGAGCTGGAGGGCGTCATCCTGGAGCTGCAGGAGCAGCTGTGAGTGGGGTCCCATCCCGATCCCCATCCCCATCCCCATCCCCATCCCCATCCCCAACCCCATCCCCATCCCCATCCCCGTTCCCATCCCCGTTCCCATCCCCGTCCCCATCCCCATCCCCATTCCCCATCCCCATCCCCGTCCCCATTCCCCTCCCCATCCCCGTTCCCCGTCCCCATCCCCGTCCCCGTCCCTGTCCCCATCCCCGTCCCCGTCCCCGTCCCCGTCCCCATCCCCATCCCCGTCCCGTCCCGTCCCTGATGGGTCCCCACCGTTCCCCGTGCCCTGGGAGTCCCCAGTCCTCCGTGTCCCCTATAGGACACGCTGTCCCCCCATTCACCTGCGGGGCACGATGGGTTGTGGGCCCCCCTCACTCACTGCTCCCCCCCCATGTGTGCCACAGGACGGGGCTGATCCCATGTGAGAACCCACAGCTGGCGCAGCTCTCCAAGGAGATGGTGACACCTTTGGTGAACCAGTGGCCATCGCTGGGGACGCTCAATGGCAACGAGAGCGGCTCGGACGGCAAGCTGTACAGGAGGTAACCGGGGGGGGGAGGGGGCAGAGCCGCCGACCCGCACCCCATCGGCCCCGGGGGGGGGGGAACTGAGCGCCGTCCCTCCGCAGGCACAGCTTCGTGAGCACCGACCAGCTGTCGGCCGAGAACAGCCTCAGCTCCGACTCCCAGCGCCTGGGCGAGGGCAAGCGCGAAGGCGAGCCCTGGGGGCCCTTGGGTAAGACCCCCCCACGGGGTGCTGCACGGGGCCCCCAACCGCAGGTCCCCCCCTCACCCCGCCACGCTAGGGCTGCTTCCCACTCAGCCATCGGGTCCCCACCCCCCGCTACGGCCCCATCCCCGTTTGCAGCCCCCGCCACGCGCTCTGTCCCCGCAGGGAAGGACCCCACGCCCTCCATGCTGGGGCTCTGCGGCTCCCTGGCCTCGCTGCCCAGCTGCAAGTCCCTGGCCAGCCTCAAGTCCAACGAGTGCCTGGTGAGCGACAGCAACGAAGCCAGCCCCACCCGCAGCCCCAGCTGAGACCCCCGGCCCCCCCGTCCGGCAGCGCCGCGGAGGACTGAACCTCATCCCCTCCCTGCTGGGACCGACGGAGGATGAAGGACGCAGAGCTGTCGGGATGGGGATGGGACGTGAATGCCCCCATATCCACCCGAGCTGGGCAGGGGGTGACGAACTGTGCGGCACGGGGAACCCTGGAGAGCGCTGCTGGGTGCAGAGGAGGGGCTTGGGGTCAAACACCCCCTCCTCAGCACCCATGGGACCCAACTGCTTCTCCTGCAACACCATCCCCGCAACTGATAGGAACCCGCTCCCCTTCCGTCCTCTTCTCCCTTTGGGTTTGGATTCAACCTCGTCTTGCCTTGTTGGTGCAAAAGGAATCAATAAACACAGCGATAGGAGCTGGGCTCTGCGTGCAGCCAGCCAGCGGGGTGAGGGAAAAAGAGCAAAGTGGTCCCCAGACGCGATGGGGGACTGCAGGGCCCCCCCAGCTGGCAGCCCCCTATAGCAGAGCACAGCTGGGGGCCGCCAACCACGGCCCCTGCGAGCCTGGCTGCAGGTGAGCATCACTCTGCCCTCTGTGGAGCAGGAGGAGGACTCCACATCCTAAGAGAGCTTTAGTTTTATTTAAGAAAATAAGAGAAACTGCCCCCCAAGGTGGAAGGAGGGCAGTTCCCACAGGGGGAGACCCTCGTGGTGAAGGGTCAGGTCACAGATCCAAGCCTGGCCCCTCAGAGCAGCAGGGAGGTCCGTCCCCACACAGGGTCCAAACCCAGGGCAACTGGGTCCTGAGGAGGAGGAAAGGTCCGGAGGCAGAGCTGTGGTGAGTCCCCACGCCATGCAGGGCTACAGGGGAGGCTGTGCGTGACGAGGAAGGGCTGGATGGGGGACAAAGCGGGGCTCAGGCACACGGCGCAGCCCCCAGGGTTTGGTCCAGCATGGAGCCTCGGCTCCTGCCCTCAAGGAAGCTGGGAGCACCCAGCCTGAGTCCAGCAGCAGCATCTGTCCAACCCCAAGGGGTGAGCACAGGCACGGCCACGCAGGGCTGCATCCCCACAGCAGGCACCGATGTCCCCAGCAGGGCATGATGGAGGCGGCCCCCGGGCTGCGTCCACGCCGTGAGCCACGTCCAGGCTGTGCAGCACACCAAGGGAAGGCACTGGGGCCAGCAGCAGGGCTGGCACTGGCCCCGCTCCATGGCTCACAGTTCCCAGCTCACAGCCCCCGCAGCCGCCGCTCCTGGTTCAGCTTCTGGAAGAAGGTTTTGCCAAACTCGTAGGTGCTGATCATGATGGCACAGGCGGGTGCCACCTTAATGACACGGGGCAGGAAGCCTGCAAGGACAGCACTGTCAGCCCCGCCGCGAAGCCCACAAACCCCAAAGCAGGGCAAGAAGGGGAGCGTGTGTTAAAGCCCTACCTGCAAACAGCCCCCGCGTGCCAGACTCAGCACGGATACGCTGCAGGAGCAGCCAGGTGGATGAAGGCTTGGAGGCTGCAGCTGCGAGGGGAGAGGAGGGGGTTTAGGGGATGCCCAGAGACCCCCAACACCTACTCCACAGCGAGAAGCCCCCTCACCTGGGTGCAGCTCGCTGTCTCCCAGCTGGATCTGCCGCTGGGTCTTCACCACGTCAAAGGGCAGCGTCAGCACGGCAGCCACCTGCAGCAAGCAGGCAGGGCTGTGCATGCCATCCCACTTCTCTTGTCTGCCCCGGGGGGCTGCAGCCCCCGAGCCCCCCACTCACCGTCCCAGAGATGGCCCCGGACACGAAGCTGACCATGAAGGTGGTCTCATCCAGCCGGGTTTGTCTGCAGAGCCACTCCCGCACCAGCTCGTAGTTGAACCAGTAGAGAGCTGGGAGGAGAGAAGTGCCGGTGCTGCAATGAGAGCGCGGGGCACCACCCCCACGTCCCCACAGCCCACCCCACAGCCGTACCAGAGAAGGGGACGTCCCGCAGCACCGTGGGCCCCCATCCCCTCCACAGGGACAGCCAGCCATCCTGAGCCACCGCTGACTGGATGCAGACGCGCAGCTCGCGGTAGCTGAGCTGTCGGGATTGCATCTTGGTGCGGATCAGCTCCAGGGGGCTGATCAACGTCACGGCACCCACTGCGGGGGGGGGGGGGAAAAGCAGAGGTCAGAGCCGTGCAGTGGGAGCAGAGGGGGGCTGTGTGGGGCACCGTGCTACTCACGCCGAGCGAGGGCCCCCGCCAGCAGTGGGATGTGGTGGCCCCGGCTCCCGGTGCGGGCGTGCAGGTAGTCCCGCAGCTGGTCGTAGGTGGTGAAATAGATGACGGTGGCTGGCACAGCCATCACCCTGTGAGGAGATGGGTGATGAGGGCAGCCCGGGGAGGGGCTCAGAGTGGGGGTCCCACCACCCGGATCTGTACTCACAGCGTTGGGGGGAGACCGCTCCACAGGGACCTGATGCCCTCGTGGCGTGTGATCTTCACAAAGGCATCCTGTGGGGACGCACACAGAAGGGTTGGATGGGGTGAAGGGCACCCCTCGGTCCCCGCCCCGGGACAGGCAGCCCCTGCAGCCCCTACCAATGTGCCGTTGAAGCAGGTGGGGGTCTTGTACCAGGCAGTGCAGCTGTTGCCATTCTGACAGACGTACAGATGATCCATGAGCCCGTTGCAGTAGAGGAAACACTTCCCTGAGAGAGTGGAAGAAGAGACAGCGTCACTGCCAGACCGACCCCAGCCTGGAAACATCCCTCTGCCCACCTCCAGACCATCGTATCTCCCAGGACAGCACTGAAACCTCGTGCCCGAGCATCACAGCAGGGCTGGGGGAGACAGCAAGGCGATTCCCCATTGCCTGCAAGCATCCTGCCCCACCAGCAGCACCCAGGCACCATCATCACACTCAGTGGGACCAAGCAGGGGGAAAGGCTCGGGTCCAGGATGTCCCTGCAGATGACACCAGCGGGGAAGCAAGCTGGAGCCAGGGGGATCTTTAACCCCACGTACTCACATGTGGCATGCTGTGAGCCCTGGGGCACCGATCGCACCAACCACGCTGAAACACAACAGGGACAGGCTGAGTGATGGCACTGGGGATGTGCCACCCTCGTGGCACCAGTGTCCCGTGTCCCTGCACCCAGCACAGGGCCACGTAGAGCCCGCGGGGGTTGGCCAGGAGGTGTGGGGTGGTCACACAGCACACAGCAGCGGGGGGAGGAAGATGGAGCGGTGCCCTGGAGCACACTGAGCTTCCACCCAGCCCTGAACTGGGACATGGCACCCACCTGCCCCACTGCTGCCACCCCCAGCCCAGCACTGCTTGGGGACACCAGTCCCCACAGAGGTACCTTTGGAGAAGGGCGTCCTCTGGGCCTGCAGTCTGATCTTCACCACATCCAGGGGTGTCACTGCAACAGCATCACTCTGTGAGCTGCCACCCCCCCCCACCATCAGCCATAACCCAGAGTACCGCTGTGTCCTCCCCTCCCCACCCCCCACACCTTCCCGAGGCCTCACCAAAGAGGGAGGTGAGGATGGCACCCGTCCCGGAGGCCAACATCTGCTGCAAGGGTGTGATGGCCCCACTGGGGCCCGGCGATGTCTTCTCAGCCATGGTACTGCCCTCCTGCAACACAGAGCACGCTCAGGGGGCTTCACTCACACCCCCAGCCCAATACGTGCCCATCTTGGGGCTGGGGGTCTGGAGCAGCCCCGTGCTGCACCCCAGCTGTGCTATCAGCACTGCACAGGGAGGGCGGCCCCCGCCTTGCTGCCTGCACCCTGTAATCAGCGGGGACCCTCCTGGGGCCACCGGGCACCGATAACAGCCAGTAGCTGCTGGCTGAGGGCCCAAGGGGAGGAGGTGCTGCCTCCTCCCAGGAGGGGACGTTAAGGGACGGGAGGGAACAAAGTGCAAAGAGCAGAACGCTGCGGCCCCCTCCTGGCCCCAGCTCGGTGCAGCCCAGGAGGTGTGGGGTGCAGGAAGAGCTCAGCAAAGGGTTCGGAGGTGCAAAGTGTCAGTGAGGGCAGAGCTGGGCGCAGCGCACCCCCTGCTATGGGGTCTGCACCCAGGGGCTCAGCGGGGATCTCAGCAGGGGACAGGCAGCAGAGTTCTGCCAGCCAGAACGCACTCGAGCAGCAGACAGATTTCCAGGCACAATTCAACACGGATCAGAGCTTAAAAAAATAAAATCCAAAATGCCTTTGCCATCTGACTCAGCAGTTCTGCAAGGTCAGCACAGCAGGCGGGCCCTGGTGCCAAGGGCTCAGGGCAGGGAACGGTGCTGTGCCTGCAGGGCCCTTCCCTCCAGGGGTAACGGGAGTGGGGGAAACGCAGTGCTGGGCACTGCCAGCCCCCCACCGCTAAGGGGGTGAGGAGCAGCTGTGGGGCTCCGTGAGCATCCTGGGGACCCCAGATGTGCTGCTGCGGGGCACCCCACTGCCAGCACTGCAGTGAGACGTGAGGACAATGAAGGCCAGCAATCAAGGCAAGGGAGACGACAGCCTGCAGGGCCCGCTGAGCCCACGCTGAACCCCAGGGACACGGGAGGACTCCAGGGGCAGCGTCTCACGCGGGGGGGCACACAGGTGGAGGTGACACGGGGGGGCTCCGCCACCTACCCCCTCCCCCCCCCAACGTAAGAGCTCTCAGCCCCCGCCACGTCCCTCTGACCCCCCCGCCCCCAAGTTTTGCCCACCTCCGTGCTCAGCAGCCCCCACGCAACCCCCCCACTTTTGCTCCCCCTCCTCAATACTTTTCCCCCCTCCCGGTGCTCGCACTCCCCCCACCCCCTCCAAAACCTTGACTTTCCCTCGTCTCTCCCACCACCACCGGGAAAATGAGGCAGCCGGAACCCCAAAGGGGGCCGCGGAGGGGTGTCCCGGGACCGCCCCACCTGCTCATGCCGGCCCCAAGCGGCGCTGCCGTCCCCCAGCACCGGAAGGGCCGCGGGTGGCGGCGCCTTTAAGGAGCCCCATGGGTGCCGCGCGCTGCTCTACGCCGCCCCGCGCCGCTTCCGCCCCGCAGCCACCGCCTCGCGCATGCGCCCTGCGGCACGCAGCGCCCCCTGCCGGGCTGGAGGACACGGCCGCGTGGGGAGGGGGAGCACGTGGGGGCTGCGGGCGGCACTGGGCTCTGCACGCTCGTCCTGCTGGCAGGGACGCACGACTGCACGCTCACCGCGCTGGCAGAAGCACGCCTTGCACCCTGGAAGCGCTGGGGCTGGCACGCTCACAGTTCTGGTGCTATCAGGGTGTGCGCTGGAGGCAGCAGGGCTCGCACACTGGCGCTGATGGGTGAGCAGCGGCGGTGCTCCCATCTGCGTGCACGCAGCGCTGGGTGCGGGAGGCAGGGACTGGAGGTTTGCCTGAGCAGGGAGAGCAGCGAACGTTGCCCCGGGGCAGGGCAGCACCTCGGGAGCTGTGCAGGGCGCTGCTCCAGGTAGAGCCTGTGCAGCCATCCTGCAGCTGGGGAACAAGCAGAGTGCAGCCAGCCAGCTGTTCTGGGCGCTCTCACACAGCCCCAACCTCCTTTCTGGGGCTGAAGAAGAGAGGGAGGGGAGCAGCCGAGGTCTTTAGCTTGTGATCTTCCACTTAGAAGCAGCTGATGTGAGGAGGAGGCTCCTCAATTCCTCTTCTGGCCTCGCAAAGGAAAATGCAGCTAAAAATGTGCTGCTATGCTTAGAAGCCCCAAAGCACCTGCAGGTAACAGGAGCCTCTTTGTTGCCTCCACTGCTCTGTGAGGGGATGGGGGTTTGCATGCGAGGCTGAGGTCCTCTCTGTGCTTAACATGCATAGCAATATTCTTTGTGCTGCACTGAACGTGCTGCTCTTTCCTAAGGAGAGGAAATACAAAGAAGTGAGCTCTTCAGCACGGCTTTATTCCTGCTCGTCTTTTCATCTCAGAAGGATGCTTTTGGTTCTGCCCTGACACAGGGGATGGGAGCAGAGCTGCAGGATCCCTGCTTCAGGAGGTGCTGCCCGGAGCTGCAGTGGCAGCAGGCTGCTCTTGGAGCCTCCCTGACCCCCAGCCTGCCCTGCCCCGGCTGGAGGGGCTGTGACCTGGCCCTGCCCAGCCCTGCAGGCTGCCAGCGTGCGTCCTGGACAGAAGATTCTCCAGCTGTGTGTCCTCCTAGGCCTGCGGTCCAGGCTCCTCCAGCCCCGTGCACGTGAGAAGCAGTGCAACGATGTCACTAAGATTGCTGCAGTAGGGCTCGAGTCTTCCCCTGCCTCAACAGAGAATTTGAGGCTGTGCCGGTGTCTGTGCGCATCTCTGCTCCCCTGCGAGTGCCATCCTGTGGCAAGAAGGGGACAGGCGCTGCAGAGCCCAGCACGCTGCACAGGAGCAGCTGGGGCTCGGCTACAGACACGGACAGCAGTGAGAACTTTGCGAGCATTTCCTGCCCTGATATCAGTTAAAATCAATTAAAGCGAGTCCTGAGCCTCCGAAGTGAGGATGTGAAGCAATCCGAATTCCCACAAGGTCGCATAAGGAGGCAGTGCATCCTGGAACTTCCTAACCGGTAACTCAGCCTCTCGAGCACAGCATTTAGATGATCCGGAAAGCCCTTGAGTGGAATTTAGAAACAGAGCAATGATTAATTAATTAAAAAATAATAATAATCTTAGAGGCACTGTGTCTTATCTTCTGCTTGTAGGTACTGGGCTCTACGTGCCTTCCACACTACTGGAGGAGGAGAAAAAAGGAATAATCTTTTTCCAGCTGGGGTGGGGCATGAGGGAAGCGTGCGAGGCCTTAATCTCAGCTCGGCAGGGCTCTGCGGGAGCAGCAGGGAGGTGTGGGGCTGCTCTCCCCTCGGTTAGCACTGGGGACCCGGCTGGCTCCTTCTGCTGAGTCACAGCCTGCTGCCTGCCCACACCCTGCCGGGTGCGTCTGATCCACGTCCTGTCCCTCCAGCAGCAGGGCCGTGCTGCTCTGTGAGAAGAAATGTAAGCTAGCTTGGGGGCACTGAGCGCCGGTTGTAAATCTGTGTGTTTGGTCTCAACTTGTTGGGGACGGAGCCAGCTGAGCTCTAATCCCCTCCTGAGCTGCAGGCTTGCACGCAGAGGCTGAGCTGCTGGGTAAGGCTTGTGTGAGCCCGGTCTGCTCAGAGCAGGAATGCTGCTCTCCTGCTGCTACTGACGGCGTGGAAACAGGGCTGGGAAACCGGCTGTGCAACAGCCAGCCCTCCTCTGCCATCTCCATGGAGAAGCTTCACTGCACGCAGAGCTGATGCAACGCGGACAGTTGTGCGAGGCTGGGGCTGTGTCTGCTGCAGGAAGGGTTTCTGTGTGCTCTGCCATAGCATCTGCAATTGGTTTGGAGAGATCAATCCTGTCCCCGTGCTGGAAAGCATTTTGCAAACCATTAGGCCGTTTCCTTTTTTAGGTGAAGTTTAATGGTTGCTTGCAAAAGGGATCTGGATAGCAGGGTAATGGAATTAAGCTAGTGCAGAATTTGAGTATTTATTTCAACTAGGATCATTATGGTTTTGCAAAAGCCATCCTTAATCTGAATTAAGTGACTGAAATGAAGCAGCTTGCAGACAGATAAGGCTCTGGGGAGGTCAGGCTTAAAACCACTGTAACCCAGAATTCATCCCACAGCTGTAGTTCTGCAGGTCAGCTGGCACTGCAGGCCGGACCTGAGAAACTGTTTCACCTTCTGTAGCACCTTCCAGGAAAACCCGGCTGCAGTGGTGAAACAAGTTATAAAATGTGGGGAAAAGGAGCCCCACCTTATGAATGGGGAAGCGGAGTGGAATATAAACTTGCTGCTTTCCTTCTTAAAGGATACCTTTGTAATTTGATGTTAAAAATTGTCTGCTTTCTAGCTAGTAGCACCATGGACCTAAAGGAATGCATGTGAGAGCGAGCCTAGGCTGAGTTCAGTTGTAGGATAGATTCACAGGTCCCTTTTCTTCTACAAGCAAACACATTGTATAATAAGAAGTGCCCAGAAAAGCTCTCTGCAGTAATTAAAGCCCACTTTAGCTGTCAAGCTGCTGTACTTACAGGTAATAAATCTGTCTGCAGGGTGTTCCTCTCCAGTCCCCACAGCCAGCGTAAGGTCTGTCTGTCACTGTGTGCTCCTTCCACGTGGGAGCTCAGCTGCACTTCAGGACTTGGGCTGCTCCAGCTGTTCCTGTAGCATTCTGGTGTTGCTGCAGCAGCATCCTCCATCCAGCCAGCCTGAACAGCGTGTGCTGAGGGGGAGGATTGCTGTGCTCCTGCCCCAGGCACAGTGCAGTGTGAGTACCTTGCTGCACAGAGGGGTTGCACATCAAGGTGATGGGTTTGCAGCAAGCAGAGTCCTTTCCCACTTGTTGCCCCTCTAACATGGATCCTTGAATTTCTGCTGCTTGCTGCAGGCTGGCTGTGCTGTGGTCCGTCAGCAGACACACTTCATTACTGACCAGCCTTTGCCAGCAGATGTTTTAAATGGCCAGGCTGTGGAAAGAGAGGCAGTACCTGAGCATCATAAGGACTGTAAATACTTCCCGTCTGATTTCCTGAATGCTGAATTCAGTAAAATTGAGCTTTTGTCCCCCTTTGGAGGTAGGAACAGCACCATCAGAGGGTGCTCAGCTGATCCGCAGTCAGTGCTCCTGCTGTGTCTGTGCTGCCTGTAGGAAGAGCTGCTGCTCCAGAATTGGGCTCAAGCTGCTTGCACCGAGCCACAAGGATGGATCCCCTTGTAGCACAGGAGTATTTATCTTACAAGTCACAAAGCAGGGAGATTTCTTCCACAGGTTTGCTAACCCTGGGAATATTCTCTGACCAACTTGCAGCAGAACTTCTAAAACAGTTCAAACAGGACAGAGCTGCTCCTTGTGTCTAGATGCACTTGGGGGGTGCTTTTGGCCCTGATATATAGCAGAATGCTTCCTGGAAAGAAGAAAACAAACAGACCAAAGCCAAGCCCAAGAGGAGATCCCTCCTGCAGTTTCTCCACTAAACCCAATTAGAGGGATGTGGAATCATAGAATTGCTGAGGTTGGAAAAGACCCTCGAGATCATCAAGATCCAAGTGCAACCTCACCATGCTACCCCAACTCTAACAACCTTCTGCTAAGCCACGTCCCTGAGCAGCACATCCAGATGGTTTGTAAACACATCCAGGGATGCTGACTCCACCACCTCCCTGGGCAGCCCATTCCAGTGCTTCACAACCCTTTCTGTAAAGAAGTTTTCTTCCTGATATCCAACTTAAACCTTCCCCCGGTGCAACTTGAGGCCATTTCCCCTCGTCCTGTTAGGAGTGAGAAGAGACCAACCCAATCTCACTGCAATCACCTTTCAGACAATAAGTTCTCCCCTCAGCCTCCTCTTCCCCAGGCCAAACAGCCCCCGTTCCTTCAGTCTCTCCTCATAGGCCATATTCTCCAAGCCCTTCCCCGGCCTTGTTGCCCTTCTTTCCATCTGCTCCAGCATCTCCACGTCCTTTCTGTTCTGAGCTGCCCAAAACTGAACACAGAACTCCAGGTGAGGCCTCACCAACGCCAAGCACAGGGCAGGATGACTCCTCCAGTTCTGCTCACCATTCCTGATCCAAGCCAGGATGCCATCGGCCTTCTTGGCCACCTGGGCTCACAGCTGGCTCATATTCAGCCATCAGCACACCAAGGTCTCTTTCTATCAGGGAACTCCTCCCCAAGCCTGTAGGGTTGCCTGGGGTTGTTGTGACCAAAACGCAGGAGTGACACTTGGCTCTATTGAACTCACACAGTTTGCCTCAGCCCATCGACCCAGCCTATCCAGGTCCCTCTGTAGTGCCTTTCTCCCCTCAGGCAGATCAGCACTGCCTCCCAACTTGGTGTTGCCTGCAGTATTGTGAAGCAGGACTTGTGGAGCAGAACCATAACACAGCCCACAGCGAAGAGCTGAGGGGAGCAGCAATCTCAGCCCTTAGAAGCATTCCTCACAGGGTTTATGCGTGGACTTTCAGGGAGGGAAGGAGAGCAAAAAGGGGGGGATGTGGCAACAAAATGGCGGCTGTGGGGCAGCGCGCGAGCGCTCCCTGCTGGGCGGGGCCGCGCGCGCGCGCTCCCGGAGACAAAAGGCGGCGGCAGTAGCGGCCGCCGCTGCCGCCGCCTTTTGTCTGCGGGAGCGCGCGCGCGGCCCCGCCGTCACACACAAACACCGCCCAGCACCGCGCATGCGCACACCTCACCGGCCAGCTCCGCGCTGGGACCGAAAGAAGGGGGAGCGCACGGGCAGCGTGGCGCATGCGCACTATATCTCCCCCCCCCCCCCCCGCCGGCTCGGCGAAGGTTCCGGAGCTCGCGCGCGCCCCCTCCCCTCCCGACCCGCCCCCCGCCGCTGTCACTTCACCGTGCAGCTCCGGTGCGGACAGCGAAACAGCGGCAAGTAGGATTTGGGGGGGGGAGATACCCCGCTATAGGATGGGCAGTGGGGGGGGGAGGGATGGCCATCACCTAAAGCGGCTTTACAGCCCCCCCCGGTCATGTCGCGATGTGACAGCCGATACCGGTTGAGGGGGGGCATTGCGGCTGCAGGTGCGCGTTGTCCTCGTGGGGGGTCTCGGCTTTTTTTTTTTTTTTTTTTTTTTTGGTCGTTTTTGGTCGTTTTCTTTGCGGCAGGTGGGGCTGGGGGCTGCGGCACGAGGAGGGGGGGGGGCTGCGCTTTTTTCTTCCTTTCCTCCCCCCCCCCGCCCCGCTGCCATCTTCTGCAGCCGCACTGTGCGGAGATGGGGAGGTGGGCTGCGTTGAAATGAAGGGGAAAAAAACCCAAAAAACAAAAAAAAACCGAAAAATTGACCCATTTTGGGTAATCCGGGTGGGGGTCCGGCGCCCCGTCCCCGCCCACATCCATCCTACGGATACCCGCCCGTGGATATCCTCTGATACCCACCGAAGGCTTTTCATCCCCCTCCCTTTTTTTTTTTCTTTTTTTTTTTCTTTTTTTTTACCCCATTCTGAATGCTGAAGGCGTTTCCCTTTTGCTGTTCGATTTCTTTTTTTTTTTTTTTTTCCCCCTTTATGCTCCATCAGAACCGCTCCCACCTTCCCGAAGGAGAGCAGCATGAAAATGCATTTCCTTTAGGGATGAGAAATAACCCAACCCAGTTACGCTTTGTTCACCCCTTTGGTTTTTGAGATGCTTCTCCTTTATGCCGGGGAGCAAAGCGAGGTGAGGGCTGACCCAGCTGCAGGTTCCCAGGGAGGTAATTCACACCTGGTAAAAGCATTGGCTTTTCTCATTGCTCTGAATGCGTGCAAAGGATGCTCGGCTGCTTCCCTCTGCGTGCCCTTGGAGGTGAAGGCTCTGGGATGGAGATGCAGGTGGGGTTTGCTTTTAGAGCCCCAGGTTGGTGCTTTGGGGCTGTCCTCCATCAGGCCCGAGTGCTGCAGGATTGGATTTTAGGGCGGATCGGTCTCGAAGGCAGAGCTTAAAATGAGAGACCTCCAGTGCTGTGCGTGTCGTGGTTTCGTGCAGCAGACGTTGAGCACTGGGAAACCTGGGCTAAATCAGATCTGCCCGTGTTAATGAGTGAAAGTGCTGCGCTACGAAGCCTGGAAATGAAGGCTGCTCCTCCCTGAGAGCTGCTGGTCCAGCCCTGCTCTCGCTGCTCAGCAGCAGCTTCAAGGTGCAGTCGTTGCAGAAGTGCC
The DNA here is from genome assembly GCF_905368555.1 of Meleagris gallopavo. NCBI lineage: Eukaryota > Metazoa > Chordata > Aves > Galliformes > Phasianidae > Meleagris > Meleagris gallopavo. The sequence goes on along the minus strand of NC_139432.1, from coordinate 2,687,508 downwards.
ATCCCATGCAAAGGTGGGAGGTGGGCTGGGGGGGGGGAGCTGTGCCAGGAGGGCAGGTGGCACTGCGGATCAGATGGGGACTTTTGTTCTTCTTCATCAGCTGGGATTAGCTGGGATGAAGGCAGAAGCAACGGGACTTGTGCGTGTCCCTCTGGGAGCTCCCCAGGAGGGGCTGCAGGTGACAAATGCATTGCTGGGGCTGCAAGGCTGGAGTATGGGCTCGGCTCTGCCCCTGCGAGGCGGCAGTGTGGGCTTTTGTCTCTCCCTCCCTCGTTCCTCGCCCTTTTAAAATACTGCTTTAAGTAATTATGGTGCTGATTTGGGCTTCCTCCCCTGCCTTGTTTCCTCCTGTGGACCCCGGCAGCCTCGCTGCTCTGTTCTGTGCCCTCTGTGCTGAACAAACCGCAGTTCCAGGTGGGACAAGAAATGGATTTCTTGCTGTCCTGAGCAGCAGTGCTTCAGCTTTCCTCATTTTCCATCCTGAAAGCCACGGGGAAGCAGGTCTGTGCTCTGGTGTCCAGGACACCACTCCTCCCAGGATGAAAATGAGGGAAATGTGACACAGCCGCTGCCTTTTCCATGCTGATGCTGGATGCACTTAGGGACACCTGATGCAGCTGTAAGGTGGGTGTCCCCTGGTGCTCCTCTGCCTCCTTTCTGAGCACCCTCTATTTGACCGTGCCCGTTGCATCCTCATCCTCTCCCATTTGGGATTTGGCCAGCCAGGAACGAGAGCAGAAAGCCACGTTTCAAATGCTTTGGAGGTGGAACCTCTGCCATTTCTTGTGACAGCCTGTGCCCATCAGCACGGGGGTACCAAACTGCCCCAGTGCTTCCAGCTGCACCAGGGCTGCTAGAGACCCTCGTGCTGCAGTATTCAGCCTTCCATGCACATCCCTTTGGGTTTGCTGTGTGCTGAGAATTGGATCAGGGAGCAGTGTCTGCAGGGAGGTGCCTGGGATGGCCGTTCCCTTGTTTCCCAATAGGAATGCTATTGTAAAGCGTGAGGAAAGCTTTGGATTCGTGTTGAGCAGAATGAGGGTATGCTGCCAACCCTCTGCGCCACTGAGGCTTGGCTGTTGGGAGGGCTGCTAATTTCTCTGTAGCAACCTAACAGCACTCTGACACTTGATGAATTGGTCGAGAAAGAATCAGGGCGCTGGCTGCTGCCCAGCTCCCAGTATTTCCCAGTTTGCTTTGCCCAGTATTTCCCAGTTTGCTTTGCCCAGTATTTCCCAGTTTGCTTTGCCTTGTGGATGGGAGCGCTGGGCTCAGCACCTTCCCTGCTGCCAGAAGCGCTGCTGATGTCCTGGCAGAAAGGCAGCAGCTCCCAATGGATCTCTTAATTGCATTGCAATGCCATCTAGGTGGCTTTCTAGGTTTTTCTGCCCTTCCAGCAGTCCCTCCTCCCTCCCCCCCCCCAGGTTAACCGTGGTGTTTGGGCTCAAGGCATGCTGGCACTGTCCCTGGGGTTTGCAGGCACAGCCCTGCAGCACCAACACGCAGGTTGCTGGCAGGGCCCTGCCTGCCCGTGGAGACAGAAAAGAAAGGAGGAAACTGCAGCAGTAACGGGAGCTGGGTTGCTGATCCGTGCAGAGCAGCGCAGGGATGTCGCCATTCATCTCAGCGGTGCTGGATGGAGCTTTGGGATCGGTAGCAGGCAGCCTGCTGTGCCCTCACCGTCCTGCATTGCTGCCCCTGGCTGTTCTGTGCAGCCCTCCAGCCCGAGCGGTCCTTGCACAAAGCCTTGAGGTTTGGTGGATTGGAGCACTGTGGCCCTTCGGAAACCTCGAGATGAGCGGAGGGATCTTGAGGGATGGAAGGTGGCAGGATGGGCCTCCATGTGCGAGCTGGAGCTTTGTTTCACACTGAGATCCACTAGCTGTGGGCTGCTTCTCACTGAGAGTGCCTGCAGAAAACGCATTTTCACGTTTTCTGGAGTTTAATCTGGAGGCTGGAAGAGATGTTTGTGCCTTTGGGCTTGAGGGGATTTCCTTTGCAAGTCGAATGAGTCTGAGAGCCGCCCGCTGCGCTGCCCTGGGTGCTGCGCTGCCCTGGGTGCTGCGCTGCCCTGGGTGCTGCGCTGCCCTGGGTGCTGCGCTGCCCTGGGTGCTGCGCTGCCCTGGGTGCTGCGCTGCCCTGGGTGCTGCGCTGGTGGGCTTGTAGCCAGAGGTGTGCTCTGAAGGGGCAGGTGAGGTTCTGCATTCGGCTCTGCCGTTCATGGAAGAGCTTCAGCATTTAGCAGAGGGTGACAAAGCCACCCGTGTTCGTGGCTTTGGGTAATGTGTGAGCCTCGAAGCTCTGCTCAGTGCTGGGGAGCCCTTTGCTGCGTGGCTCCCAGCAGCTCCTGGCCTGGGCTGGATGCCTGCAAGCACCTGCTTGAATTTCAGGTGGATTTCATCACTGCTGAAGTCACCTGCTGCAAAGTGAAATTCCTCGAGCTGCTCGGATCTAAGGAAGCCTCTTCTGTGAGCCTTGAATCGGGCTCCAGCTCAGCACCGTGCGTGTTCGTGCTGGCCTGGAGGTCTGTTTTTATGGCACCGTCTTCATTGCAGAGAAGCGTTGGGGACGCACTTCTGAAGCTGAGAACGGAGAAGTTGGGGGTGTTCAGGGCGGTGAAGTTCTTTCCTGCATTTCTCCTTGTGTCTGATCCAAGCTTGGCTGAGATCCTGGGTGCACTGGCACGGCTTTGCTGTGAAGGCGTGTCAGCTCTGTGGTCCATAAGCAGCTCTGCTCCTTCTTTCTCTCGAACGCCCCTTCCTGAGAGCTCCCTGGTGCAGAACACATCTGGCCAGCTGTGCACGTTGCCAGCTGAGCACATCTGGCAAAGTGGAAACGTCAGGCAGCGAGCGAAGAGATGGGGAAGAGGTTCCTCACCTGCTGTGATGTGGTTCGCTGGGGATGCTGAGCACTGGGACAGTGTGAGCTCCCAGCAGGGATGCGATGAGATGGGTGTGGAATGGGGGGTGAGAAGAGAGCCAGGGAGATGAAAAGAAGTCAGCTGGGGGCTGAGGAGGGATGGACGTCCTCGCCTCTCCCTTGATCCCCGTGCCCAGAAGTGCAGTAGCTGTGGGTGTGGGAGCCCCTGGAGGCCTTGAGGTGATGGGCAGCACATCTGTATGGCTGTGCTGAGCTTCTGATGGCAGAACGGCCCTGTGCTGGTTTGCAGAACTGGAGGTGAGTTGTGCACGGTGCAGTTAGCATGAAGTCAGAGTGATTTGGGGGGAGGGGGTGCAGGAAGGGGCTCTCCCAGCAGCACAGGTATCCCAGCAGCACAGGTATCCCAGCAGCACAGGTATCCCAGCAGGGAAAGCTGCCCAGAGCTACATCTGTAGTTTGCAGCCCCTGCAGCTCCGGGTTGTGTTTCATTGCAGCTGGCAGGAGGAGCCTTTGCTGTAAAATCACACCTTTTCTCTGCAAACGGACCTCACTGTGGTGCGGTCAGAAGCAAAGAAAATGATGCAGAGCTGCAGGTAGGGCTCAGGTTCCATTCTCAGTGCTGACCCACCTCGTGTGTAAAGTGCTGACTGCCCTGGGCAGGTGCTGAGTGTTTTATTACCCTTCCTCTGCAAATCCTGCACGCGATGGGATGAGCGCTGCTGGGACACGCTTACCTTTGTGGGCTGAGGGCTGTGATGGAGCTGGATTGCACAGCTGTGTCACACAACTACACGTGGTGTGAGTGAGCCCAGGGCTGGGATTTATCCAAAGGCAGAACTGCCTTTTGTGGTTCACTTTCTGCTCAGCCTGATTTGGAATTCAGGGGCAGGCTTTACCCCAGTGAGTTGGGTGCTGTGAAGTTACTTCTTGACGTGGCTTTCACCTGCTGCATGGCAGAGGGTGCTGCCTGGAGGGATTGTAGCAGTGGCTTTAACCAACGGGCAGATACCTCCAAATGAGGCAGAGAACCCCATGCTTTCCCTTGGCTTTGTATGGCATGGTGACGGGGAGCCTGGTGGGCACATGGAAGTGGTAAATGCTGCTGCTGGGGTCGAGTGAACACTCCAGCGACACGCACGCATGCTGTCCCATCGCCTTCTTCCCCATCCATCTTTCCTGTTCCTGTCCTGTTTCAGGTCTCGTGGACAGACCCAGCCCACGTTCTGCACTGCAGGAGCTGTGCTGGGCAGGCAGGTTGCTGCCTCGGAGCTGCATCTGCAGCACTGTCAAGCTGTTGTCAGTGCACCCTTGTTGGCTGAAGGCTTTGCAGCCTGCTTTGCAAGCATTTTGCCTTTTTCCTCATTCCATGCTAGCTGAATTACCTCCTCCCTTCCCTCCAGGCTAAGAGAGAAGGGAGTTATGAATACTGTGTAATGTGAAAGCCACTTCTTAATGCTTAATCTCCCAAATATGTCAGTGCTTTTACTGTGCCTCATAATAGGGTTTATTGTCATGCTTGTCTGAGGTCCCTGCTTGGCTCTGGAACGTATCTCCTCGGTTATTCTCGCTCACGGAGGGGTTTTGACTCGCTGGGTCTGTGTGCTCTATCAGCATCCAGGCGCCTCTTGGTGCTTGTCTGAGGTTCTTAATGGGAGTAGCTGGTGCTGTGGCTGTAGCACTGTTGGTGCTTGGTTAAAAAGTGCCTTGCCTGCACTCGTTGGAGCAGCCTGTGTGTGATAGATGGGGAAAGCAGTGGGGTTGCAGTGGCTTTGCCTTGCTGCTGCGTGGTCTGAGCACGAGAGCAGCACCAGCATCTTCCAGCAGCTGCTCCCTGCCTTGGCAAGGGGTGACAAAGCTGCTTGTGGCTCGAGGTGTGATGCCCTGTTCTGATGCTCTGCGCTCAATGTGCTGCAATGGGAAGCAGTAGGGCTGCAATGCGGGCGGCCTCGTTCCTTCCAGCCTTTGTGTTGGTGATTAGAGACAGGCTGTGACCTTACAGAGCATGAATGGATCCCTTGTAACCAGAGACCAGGAGCAATATTATTTTAGGCAAGAAGTGAGGCTCTGAAGCAAGCTGTCCTTCGTACATATCATCCGTGTGACAGCAGTGCTGCATTTAGAGCTGAAAGGGGATAAAACCCCGGAGGAGATTGATTGCACCTCATTTATTTTTAACAGACCTGCTGGGGGAGATTGAGCCCGAATTCCTCAGCTTGGGGCAGCCTTAAACGTGGTCAATCCCGACAGTTCATCCCTGTGGAAAGGAAGATGGGCACACAGTGGGCTTCCAGCTCACTGCAGTGAGGATGTAATGGATTCTGGTCTTTAAACTTGCTCATATTTGGCCTTCGGGCTGGGAAGGGAAATAAGTGTGTCACAATTATGATAAAGGTAGAATGGAGGTAAGGCAGGTTGCTGCCTGACTCTGGTTTTCGGGGTGGGGATGAGTGCTTGGAGAGCCTGGGAAGGCTGAGAGCTGTCGAGTTTCTTTCTTTCCAGGTAAGATAGCAACGTGTGAAGGCTGCCTGACTTTGTTTCCCTTTTATTTATCGGGGCTGCCCTGGTGCAGTTCTCTGGGATGCTGGAACTGGGCGTTATGGGGCCAAAGGTTTGGGTGTCGAGTGGCTGGCAGTGGGGTGGGGATGTGAGCACGTGGAGACCACAGCCAAGCAAACCTGTGGTATTTTGGGCAGGCTGGCCGTTCCTGCACGTGTCAGCTGCCTGCTTGCCCCAGGCTCCTCACCACGTAACCAAACAGCCCCGCCACCCTCCCAGCCTCATTTCTGCCCCTGGAGCTGCAGCAGGAGCCTCTCTGCTGGAAGGCACATCTGCAACGTGAATCCTTGCAGCCCTGGTGCTGTACAGCAGTGCTCCCAGGAAGGCTCTCCTTGGCTCCTTCCCTAGGATGGGCTTTCTGTCACTGCGAGAGCAATGCCAGCCATGGTGCCGTGGCAGTAGCTGGAGCAGATGGTGCTGCTGTCATCGTTTTAATTTCTAGCCATGTGTTGAAATAGCTCAAAATAACTTCAGAAACGAAGACCCAGCCCAAGAAGATTGTTTGAATGTTTCTTTTGCCCTCAGAAAATCTACAGTGCGTGTCCGCAGCACCTTCCTGGTTCTGTCCTGTCTGCTCTGACAAGGATCATTCACTCTGGTAGGCTGGAGCTGTGTCACGGAGCATCTTTTGTATTTAATATCTTCATTACCGTGGCAGCTTTGAGTATTCAGAGAACTCCTGCATAGGCTGTTCTGTCAGCGCTGTGAAATCAAAGAAAGAGAAGGGGCTGAGATCAAAGTAAGTGACAAACACGTTCCTTCTGCCTCAGCAGCAGGTCTGCAGGAAGGGGCTGGGGCTCAGGGTGCAGCTGGGGCTGCTTCCCATTGCATCTCCAGGGTGAGGCGATGCATGATCCGTGGCACTGATGCCACACGGCTTGTGTTGGTGGGCCGTGTGCTACCGTGGGCTAGAAGGCATCCACGTGTACCCAGAGCTCCAAATACACCGACAGGTGTGAGCAGAGTCCTGTCTCATTGAGCCATGGGGCTTCTGGCTGTGCGCTGGTCCCCTGTGCTCCACCAAAGGCAGTGGCACCGTCAGCTCAGCGTGCAGTGGGGCAGGGGAAGGGGCTGCCCTGCAGGATGCTCCCTGCTGGCTCTGAGGCCAGCTGGTGTGAGCAGCTCCTGCACAGTGCAGTGTGGGGCTCTTCCAAAGGCAGCCCGTGTCCCAGAGGGCTCCGTGCATCGCAGCAGCAGAGAAAGGAAGGGAGGTGGCTGAGCGCTGCAGGGAATCCTGGTTTCCCTTCTTGCTGTTGACTCTATTTTCTCCCACTTAAACGCAGAACATTTAACATGGACTCCTCAGCGCAGAGCGTGCTGATGGTCTGTGTGCTGTGTGGATGGCTCAGGGCTGTGCTCCATCCTGCACCAGGCTCCAGACATCTCTCTGAGCCTGTGGCTACAGCAAATGGATGCTGCTGTATGTGTGCCACTACAGAAACCAAATTAGCAGTCGTCTCTGCTGGGTCCTACAGCACGTGGCTGTGCTGCAAAGCACTAAAATGGAGACGATGCTCCAGGAGAGCTCATGTGGAGGTGAGAGCAGAGCTGTTTGCTCAGTGGCCAGAAATACCTTAACCCAAGGGGTGTGCATCACCTCTGGGATGGGCTGGCTTGTGTTCCAGCTCTGCCCAGGAGAGGTAAGACCGCTCAGTGCCCTCTCACATGCAGGAAAGGGAGTGAGCCGTGGTCTGTTCTGTGCCCTGCGATGTGTTGTGGTGCTTGCTGGTGCATGAAATAAACGCTGTCAGTTTGCTTCTAACCTCAAATTAAGCAGAATTGTGATAACCATGAGAAACCACTGGCTGTGCTAACCGTCCTGCTTGTGGCAGATTGCAAACATCCCCGAGCAGATGAGCCCTGCCAGGCTCTTTGTGCCACTGGCTGCAGTGTGGAAGGGATCTTACGTGGCTTCTTGTCTCGGGAGCTGCATTTCAATTGCTCCATGTGAGCGATGCAGCAGCGTGCAGCAGCCGCCAGTTAAGGGCTGGGTGGGTGGCTGGATGGGTGGCTGGATGGGTGGCTGGATGGATGGGTGGCTGGATGGGTGGCTGGCTGTTTTCCTTCGGGCAGTGCAGTCTCTCAGAAAAGTGTTTTCCTCCTCCCCACGGTGTGATTTGCCCACCAACGTAAAGGGGACCATTGATGGAGGCAGAATGCTGCCCATCTGACAATGTGCCACTGACTGTCTTAATTCCTAGAGCTGCTCTTCCCTGTTCTCCCTCTCCCCATCCATGCACACCCGTGTTTCTTTTCTCCCATAGCTGGAAAGCAATCTAAGACCACACAGCTGTGGGCTCAGCATTATTGTCCCATGCGGAAGCACGGCACACGATGTACTGGTGACAAAACACACTGGTCTGATGTCTGATCTACCAACTCCTCCTGCCTGTGAGCTCATGGGTTCCTTTGCTCATCTGCCACGTGCAGCCCTCCAAACCGCACCTCTGCTCACTGCAGGGCAGTGCAGGGGAAATTTGGGGCTGCCACTGTTCTCTGTGCTCAGATAGAAGGCTGGGAGCCCGCCTCGAAACCTGCAGGAGATGCTCTGATTTCCAGCAGGTTGGGCTGAGCGGGGATGGGAAGAGTCAAAGAGAATTAGCTGGTAAATAAGATCTTCTGCCTTCTCTTTGATCCGCTCTACATGTTCAACTGCTTAAAGGCTTCCCAAGAAAGGATTTTGGTGGAGGAAGACTTTATCTGCCCATAGACCATCTCATAGCTCTGAAAGGCACGACGGCAAGATAGTCTAGCAGGGGGCTGGGAAGAAATCCAAAGGTAGCCCAGTAAATCTCTGCTAAAGAGGCTTCCCTTCCTCCACCTCCCGAAGCAGATAGGGCAGGCTCTAAAACTCCTGTTGCTTCCTTTTTTGCTGCTCTGTAAGCCCCTCTGATCGGAGCTTTAATCTGGCTGAAGTCAGTGGGTTTGGGGACGGCCTGAGCTCCGCGTGCTGCTGCAGAACGGGGAGCCGTGCAGCTCCAGCACCTCGCTGTGCTGCCTTCACCCTGTGCTCCTCCTGGCTGTGCACAGAGCAAGGGCTGAGGGCATTGCGTTCTGCTCGGTCAGCTGGATCGGGGGGGGGGGGGGGAAGAAAAAAGGTAGGAGGGGGTGAAAGGTGTGGGAAGGACGGCAGCAGCAGCAGCGGGTTGGTCCTCGGGTGCGTGGTTCTGGGTGAGGCAATTGATGCAGGGTGTGGGCTTAACATTCCTGTAGTGCAAACGCTGCTTGCAGTTCCCTGCAGGTTCCAGTTTGCAGGGCTGTGCTGTTGGGGCAGGCAGAACCACTGCTGTCTCCCAGGACCGGCTGCTCTCACTGCTCGGGGTGGGCTCGGATAATCTGCCCTCCTAATTGCCACCCAGTGAGGAGGCAGCTGTTGAGCTGGTCCTAAGCTGATTTGGGATGGCAAATTCTGTTAGTTTAATTCTCAGCAGCGCTGAGGAACTTGCCGGCATCCTTTGGCTTTTCTCTTGCAGCAAGCAAGTGCCCTGGCGACCTGAGCCAGCTGGTGAGGGCGTGCAGTGCTCTGAGCTGGGAGAGGTTGGGTTTGTAAGGGATATTTACTGCCATTCCCTCAGCTCTTGTGTCTCCAGACCCAACTTTGCTATTCCTTTTTAATGCTGTTTGTATCGAATGCTGACATCTCATCGCTTAGGATTTGCCCTCGGTGCTATGGCCCCCCCCCCCTTGTCATCTCCTTTCCAGAGCTGCTGGTGTGGAGCATTCATTGCCTGGTCTTGGTAACCCAGGAAAGGTGTTCCAGGACTCAATAGCACGGGTTAAAGGTGAGCAACAATGAAAAAAATGCATTTGTGGAACCATCCCTTCTGCAGCTCCCTCCTGCTCTTCTGAAAAGAGTTTGTCTTGGAACATGAAGGAAGTTTCCTCGCTCCTGCCTTGCTGTGATTTCTCATCTTGCTCCCTGTTAGGCAGTGCTTATGGATCACTGTCCGTATTCCTTCATCTGCCAGCTCCTCGGAAGCACTAAGTGCACAAAGGAGATGAAAAGGAAGCCGCTTATGAATTATGAAGAGCCTTTCAGGCTGATGTTATTTCACGGGGCTGTCGCTCCGTTTTAATTGAGTAATTCAAATGAAAAAACAAAACAAAACAAAAAAACAACCAAATCCTGTTTGCGTTTGATCACCTTTCAGAGGTAACACTTGGCTGGCTCATGTTTGTTGTTTTCGTTTTCAAGTAACACGAGCGGACGTTTGCCAGCCTTGCAGGTGAAATAATGGAGAAGGAAGGAGCTGAGCAGGAGCTGGGATGCAGCTGCTCCCCTTTGTGCTCGCAGGGAGAGCTGGAGCTGCACCCGGGGATGTGCACCAAAGCACGCAAACACAGCCCGCATCTCTCCGAGCGCTGCAGAAATCCCTGCTCCCTCTGTTTTCCTCCCAACGTGTGGCCCATAACAGCCCCCAATCTGCCAATCTGTGGTTTATTTTGGGATTTTTAGCCCTTGTGAATCGAAGCATCGGTTCCCAGGCTCGTGATCCCAGCAGCTGTGCCGTGGGGTGCAGCCCCGTATCCGCGCAGAGCTGGCAGGGTGAGCCGGTGTTGGGGCTGCACACAGCATGCAGGGCAGCTCAGCCCCTGGCACCAGAAGCGTTTTGGTGCTGCTCCTTTGTGATGTCATCTGTCACACACTGACAGGAGACTGAGCCGAGGCACAGCTGTGTGATCCCCAGCATCTGCTTTCCTCCTCTCAGCCACCAGGCTGCTCTCAATAGGGTACGTTGTTTTCAGCCCTGCTTTTATTTACCTGTCATTGCAGGGAATCCTCGCACCGAGGCGTGAAGAGCTTGGAGCTGCCAGGCTTCATTTGGGACCTCAGCCTTCCCAGGTGGAGAGCACAGCGTGTTTGGCTGCAGCAGCAGCAGCAGAATGAGGGCTCTGCAGTGCTGTTGTGCTGGGTGCTGACACGACCTGATGGCCCTGCAGGGACTTTGGCACCAGATCCTGCAGCCTTTGGTTCTGGGTTTGGCACTTAGGGGCACCAAGCAAGAAAATGTGCTGCTGGATGAGGGGAAAAGTTCCTTTCAGACACCTGTGCCCTATAAACAGGGCTTCGGTGTGCTCTAACCGTGAACTTAAATATTTCATAGAATGAATGGCAGAATGGTTGGGTTGGAAGGGACCTTAAAGCCCACCCAGTTCCAACCCCTGCCGTAGGCTGGGTGCCCCCCAGCAGCTCGGGGCCCATCTGTGGCTGTGGGCATCTCCAGGGATGGGGCACCCCAGCAGTGCCAGAGCCTCGCCGTCCTCTGTGTGATGAAAATTACTCTTTTTCCTCTTGAAATATCTTCTGGGTTCTTGAAAGCTGTCGGCTCGCTCCCTGGCCCCAGCTCAGTGATGTCCGCAGCTCTAAGGGCTCGCTTCATCTCCAGACTCTTCCTGGTGCTCCTGCAGACTTTGGCCTTTTGGGGTGGCAATGTTTTCTGCAGCTATTTTGTCATCTTGCTGCTGACACTTTACACAGCAGAAGCCCGCAGGGGCCGTGCTGGCTCAGGCTGAGCCACGAAATGCCATTGGGATGCAGTGAGAGTCACTCCTGGTTCCCTCAGCACTGAGCTGTGCTGTGTGCCAGCACCATCCTGGGCACACCAGTGTGGCACTGGGACAGCACTGCTCGACTCCCAGTGCTGCTGTGTCTCCTGCATCGCTGGGAAGCAGCTCCAAGCCTGGGCTGCCCCTCTTAGCACTGATGCACATAGCAAAGAAGGTGCTTTCGGTGGGGAGGTGGCCGTGGTTCAACTCAGTCCTTGGATTGAGGCTGAGGGACCCCACTGGGTTGCACTGTGGGGTAAATGGTGCTGTGGGCTGAGCTCGGATATCTGGCAGTGAGAGCTGTGCCCCATGGGAAGCGTGGGGTTGGAGGGCTGTTAACACCACGCTGGCTGTTGCTTCTTAGATAGGGTCCCTGTTTGGTGGGGATAGTGCTGCTGGGAGGGGATAAGGACGGCTCTGTGCTTTATCTCACGCAGGGTGTGCTGCTGAAGGTTATCTCTGCGCCTCTGCTTGGTGGAGTTACTCGTTCCCAAACCGTTGCTTGGAGGCAGGGCTGTTCCTACATGTTTTTGGAACATCTTTTCCCCTTCTTGCTGTTTCCCTCCAGTAGGGATTTCCTCCTCCTCCACTTGAGAAGCAGGATTGTCATCTCAGATGTTGTTTGTAATTCACAGTTGCTCCGATGCGCTGTTTTCAGACCATCTTTTCTTTAAAATCAGCTTTACATTTCGTTTCATCGTGAATCCATCATAGAGCAAAAAACCCGCAGCAGAGCTGAGACCTTCCCCCCACAACAAGAAGAGCTTTGGGGATGAGCCCTTCGGTTTTGCTTCGTGGTTTCAGCAGGACGGATCTGTCCCAGAATTGCGTGCATCACCCTCAGGTTCCGAGCCTGCTGTCAGGAGTGCTTTTAGCTGACGTGGGTGAGAAATAAAGAGGGGGAGAACTGACTCCAGCATCCATCAGAGAGGCATAAAACGTCTTTATAGTGGCGAATATGACTGCGTGATGATATGGCCTGTGTATTTCAAACCCAGCTGGGAGAGCTTTGCAGCTAGGAGATAATGGTGCTGCTGGCTCGCTTGGCCTCACCCTCTGGACCGCTTGGTGTCATTTATTTACCTCTCTGTTGTGTTGAATTTTCATCTGCCTTGTAATTGTTTTCCATCTCAGCCCTTGCAGGGGGAGCCTCTTTCCATCATGCCGCCCTGCAGGCACAGCACGAAGGCATCCGGCCCCACTGGGAGACACTGTGCTCCCCAAAGTCCTGCTGTCCGCACCCTGCAGCTCTCAGGGGACGTCAGGGTGCTTCATTCCTTGGTTCTTTGTGCCTTTAGGTGATGCCTTTTTCCTTCTAACACGACAGGCAGCTCTTCTCTCATCTCTGAAAAATTAATGGCTGTATCCTCCCGAGCCCATCCTCACTCCTGCAGCTCCTGCCATGCGTGGAGCTCAGTGGGAGCAGGGCTGCCTGTGCCCAGCTGTGAGCAGAACAGCATTAAAGGCCTTTTTGCAGCGCTCGGAGTGACAGCGAGACCGACCAGTTCTCTAACAAACACCCAAACGTTTCCTGGTGTCAAAAAACCAGCAGCACCAGCAGTGAGCAGAGTGAGAGCTGGCACTGCAGGCATGCAGGTCCGTGGCCTTTGCTGAATCACTGCTGGCTGCTGCCGTGCCAGGGCTGCACAGATGCTAAATGCTGAGCTGGGAGGAGAAGTGGAACATCTTGAGCTGAGCTGAACGCTGTGCCCAGAACGGGCAGATGAGCCCCAGGCTGGGAATGTGAGCTGGATGTGGAGCCAGGAGTCCTCTCTGGATGGTGGCCCAGGAAATTCTTGTCCAGAGGCAGGGAAGCACAAAATGCAACTTTCCAGGGAAACTGGGAGAGGCTCTGATTGCTCTCATCCAAAAACTGGGTTGGGGGAGGCAGGAGGGGAGGCAGTGTAAGGAAGAAGTGAGCATCATTTAAGCCAGCGCTCAGATGAGCGGATGCTCTGCCTCTGGATCAGCAGCTTGGAATAAAGGTTTGTGAGTGCCTGTGGGTGTGTGGTGAGCTGGGAGGGCTTTTAGGGACCAGCAGAAGGGAAAGGGGTCAGGATGGCTTCTGCTGTCTGCATTTTCCTGCTGACAGACAGGGCAGCACGTGGGGAAACTGCTGTGTATCCCAGGTCTGCCTTTGGGACAGAAAGCTCACTCCTGTGCCTCCTCCTGCACACAAAGCAGCAGATTCACACTCACATTCCTACTCAACTTGCTTTTATGCTCTATACACTAAAGAAACATCGTATTTTTGTATTTCAGTGCTAACCACCCTTGTAAATAGCACCACAGTGGAGCCAAATGAGACCGGGATATCATCCATGTGATCATTGGAGCCCTGGGAGGAGGGCAGCCAGATGCCCATAGGGATGTTCATTTCGGTGGGCAGCCTCCCACCCCCAAAAAGTTTTGACAGAAAGTTGTCACCTCATTCCTTCCTATTTTATACCTTTGCTTTTGTGAGTGATTTTCTTTGGTGGCAAGTTCTCACGCTTCCTTGGTACAGTTCTGTCAAAGCAGCAATTAAATGGTACATCATCTTCCTGAGGCTTAAAAAAGCTGGGCAGGAGATCTGGTTACTGGCATTTGAGCTTCTCTTGCTTAGTTCCATATATCCCGTTAATTTATTGCCAGCAAACAAAACCACGTGAGTTTGCTTCCTTGCTTGCAGTGACCTGAGCCTCACTGCTGCATCCATTTGCTCCTGACGGTCATGGCAAGCACACGATTACACTAATAGCCTGTTATTAATCACTGCCAGTGGCTGTAATTATATCAGCTATTAGGAAGTCAACTAAAATCCACGTCTGTCCAATCAGCGGGGAGAACAAGAGAGGCACAGTGCCTCTGTTTGTTTGTTGTTGGCTTCACTTCCTTTTGCACTTTGGAAAGCCCTCTGAGCTCCTGCTTTGGTGTGTTAGCATTTTGCTCCTGGTGAATCTGGGGGCACCGGATGCTCCGGGCAGTGTTTAGCACAGCTGTGAAACCCAATAGGCAGTGTGTATCCTGAGCTTCCCTGTATGCAGGGATGGGATTTGGGGTCTCGTCGGGAACAGGAGACAAAGCAGCTCCCTTCTTGCTGTGGCTGAAGAAGCAGCCTGCAGCTGTTGGCTCATTGCTTGCCAGATGCTCCTGGGACGTGGGCTGAGGTGGTTGCATGGAACACAGCAAGAAGGCTCCGGGAATTTGCCTGATAACCTGATTGCTTTTGTTTCCTCCTTCAGGTAACTTGGCTGCAAGATGGCAGAACCACACCAGGATATCACCGTCGTGGAGGACCAGGAGAGGCAGCACGTCCCCTCAGGTGAGCACCTCCAGGAGGACACAGTGCAGAGGACAGGAGTGACCCAGGCAGGGGGGAGCAGAGCCCTGGGGACAGCCAGGAGGAGATGCTGTGTGTGTGTGTGTGTGTATGGAAGGTTCCTGCATACCAGGCAGTAAGCATTGGGTGGCCCACAGGGTGCTCTGATGCTCCTGAATGAAGGAGAATGCTGCTGTGTGATCTGGTTGCCTAGCAGTGCTCAGATCCCATGCTGCCTCGAGCAGTTCTGATCTTACTGCTGCAGCTTGGCACGTCTATGCTTTTGTGTTCACTCCTCAGTTTGCTACTAAAACACAGCACCGCTTTTATTTTGAGACACGGCTCGAGGATGCTGCTTGCTGCCTGCTTTTCTCACCTGCACAAGGCTGGGCAGAGAGTTCTGGGAGCCATGCAAGAGTCTTTTATCCCATATTTCAGACCCGCATTTCTCCAGAAGCCTTTCCTTTCGCATCCCACCACGCTGCACAGTTGAGCTTGGAAACCCACACAGCCCCAGCAGACTTGGTGGGACTCACTCTTGGCTATGCTTCATATAAACACCATCTTGATTTTATTTTCTTGAAGGGCTTTGGACACAGCTTCCACCAAACCAAACCAATGGGTTATCTCAGCCGAGGAGAGAATCCATGGCATCCATTCATCGTGGGTCGTGTAATGCATTTCAGGCTGACAGCTTCTCTCAGCTCGTAGCCTCATCTTTGCACGTCACAGGGATTTCACTTTTATTAGTTTAGATCTTCCTTTCCGAGTCATTTTCTCCAGCTTTCATTGTATTGTTTCATTTAGTCAGCCTCTTTGCAAAGAGGAGACTTGTGCTTTTTGCTGTTCTAAGAGATGACTTTGGCCCCAGCCTGGCATTGCTATGCACCGCACAAAGACTTGCTGGTTTGCAGTGATGAGGACGAATACAACATGGCAGCATTCGGTAGCAGCTCTGGGAGAGAGTCTGATGGCTCTAGAAATGGCAGAGGGGACAACAGTGACTCAGATGTACATCTTTCCTGCCTACGTTGCTGAGATCTCCTTTCCTGCTTCTGCCATTCTGCTGTGTGGTTCCCTGGGTTTTTCTTTTGGCTTCTGCTTGTTCTTTTTGGCGATGGCAGCGATGCTTTTGGTTGGCATTTTCACGCTTTGCTTGCTTATCAGTTCAGGTGTTTTATGCTCTCCAGTGGATCTGGGCCATTAGAGGTTTGTAACTCATAGCCAAGGACCTGTTCTAAGTATTTGTTTTCCAGGCTATCCCCTTCAGATTCCAGTCGATGATGGATCGGATGAGCCTGTTTCTGAAACATCTGACGCTAAGAGCACCCCAACTACAGAAGGTGGGAGCTCTTTGTCTTACTGCTTTGAAACCATGATGGTTGGGGTCGTGCTAAACCTTGCCCAGAGACTCGTGTTCTGCTGGGGTTTCTCAGGAGGAGTGTTGGTGCTCTTGGATGAGAGCTCTTCATTAGTCTCATCACAAGTGAGGTTTTCACTCGGCAGAATGAGAGAATTGGCTTTAAAGGTGGAGAGTGGGTTGGAAGGCCTGAGATGGAGAGTGTGAAGCGTTGCTCAGAGCTCATAAGTCTCTCGCAGGTTGTTTCCTTCTCTCACACAGTGGGTCCAATTAGCTCAGTGCAGCCAGGAGCAATCCCACATTGCCTGCAGGTTCAGAGGTTTGCACACCATCAAAATACTGCCGGCCCATCCTGCTCTGTGCTCCCTGTCAGAGTCAGGTGGAGCTCTTTTGGTGCTCCCTCTGTATTTATCCTCTGTATTCATTCGTACAGCACGATTTGTGCTGGAATGATGAGATGGATTGAGTCTGTGTGTACAGCTTTGAGCTGATGCAGAAGTCATGTGGGTCAGGTCAGGGCATTTCTGCGCTGCTTCACTGGAAGAAATCTGATTTGGAAGTAATCTAGAGACTTGTCCGTTGTTTTAATTAACTGCACTGTTTCTCTGGCTGCTTTAATCCCAAGTATCTGCCTCTTGGTGGCTTCAGGTGAAGGCAATAGCTTGCAAAATGTATCCAAAATTAAAAAGGATGGAGATACTGAGCAGTTCCAGCCCTGCTGGAGATGCGGGCTGACAGTGATCTCGTGCAGAGCAGCTACATGAGAGATGTGTGCTTGGTGTGGGGGCAGCTCAGTGCGTCCCCAAGGACCAGCTCTGCTGTGTCCAGCTCGCTTGTCTCCCTCCACAAGCACCGGCTCAAGGGAGGGAGATGGGTGCTTCTCTGAGCAAAACGAGCTTTGGGAGCATCCCGGCCTCCCCAGGGTTTTGCCATTTGCTGGCTATGTGAAAGCTGCATTGTTTTTCAGATGCCACAGCACCTTTAGTAGAGGAAGGAGACCAAGAGGATCAGCACGGGGAGATCCCAGAAGGAACCACAGGTGAGGGAGACCGAGGTGCAGCTTCATCTCTTGGTACAGATAGAGCAGAGAGCTGGACTGGTTGGTGCTGAGCAGCAACACCGCAGAACCTTTCGCAGGCCTGCTTTGCTCCTCATGCTTGCTTCCTTCTTCTGATACAATTCCTTGCTTACTGCTGTTCTCTTGCCTTCCCCAGCCTGGGGGACACTCGCAACCTTTTCTTCTCTCTTCCTCAGCTCCCCATCTGACAATCTTTCTCTCCGTGGTGGCTTTGCCTCACGTCTCCAGGCAAAGTGCTTTCCTGCAGAGCCTGCCCATCTCTGCAGCTCTGCTGGCAGCCCTGCAGGACCTCACTGCTCCTCTCACGGGCGCTCTCTCTCAGCCCACACGGTTGTCTTTGGAGAGGCAGGTGGAAGCCAGACCACCGCAGCACTTCTCGGGCTGCCAGCACGTTTTGGGGATCGTGCAGAGGAAGCCGAGTGGCTCGTTCAGAACCTCTGCACCTGGGCCTGCTTTTGCAGGGAGGAATGGGGGTCTTTCAGAGTTAGAAGGGATTGATGTGCAGCAGAGCTGTGCAGAGCAGGGCAGGAGCTCCTCGGACAGTCAGGTGTGGCTGTGAACAGTGAGCACGTGGTCCCTGTGTGGTGGCTGCTGGGCTGTCCTGCAAGCATCAGGCAGGTTTTGAGAAAGGCAGTGTGATAGAATGGGCTTCTGCCAGCACCCAAACACAAGCCCACAGCTCTGCAAGCACTGGGTTTGTTACACAGCCAGGTTAGCTGGCAGCACATAGCCCAGGAAGAGCTGGAGAGAAGACGTGGATGAGATAGAGCTCAGGTAAGAGACATCGATAAGAATGCTGCCAGCTTGGCAGGAGTAGAAGAGGAAACATAAATCCCCAAATTTCCCTGCTCAGTGCTCAGGTTTCTGCGTGTCTGTCTGAAGGAGCTTGTGCTAACTTGCCACTTGGTGGAACACGTTGGTACAGCAACTGTTGGAGAAATCTGGGGACCCAGCATTAACACAGCTTGCCTTTCTGATACTGCCCTGCTCATAACACAGCCACGGTGGGCAGAATCAGCAAGGAGGTAAAGACATTCTCCAGAAGCATGCTTAAACTTGATTCTCATGTTCTGATGATGTTTTTCCATTCTCCTTCTGAACTGGGACCAGCTGAAGAGGCGGGCATAGGAGCCACCCCCAGCCTGGAGGACCACGCTGCAGGAGATGCTGCTCAAGGTTGGTCTGACTTCTGGCACTGGGGTCTGGTTGCTGCTCCCGGGGGGCTTGGGAGTTTTCTTCTGTAATGCAACTGCTTTGCACCCTGTGGGCAGTTGTACAGCTCTCCCCGTGGCTGGCAGGCGGGTCACACTCACTTTGAATGTCCCAACACACTCATTTCAGGCAGCTCTTCATTCATCAGTTTTCTCTCCCAGGTGGCTGAAGCACCGATGCTTGTTTGTCCAGTGGCAAAACGGAGCATCCTCCAGGCTAGAAAAGGTCATAAAGAGAGGCAGGATGGTGCAGTTAGCCAGGAGGCACTGCTGAGCATTGCATAGGGTCAGCTTGGGACCCCGCGTGTCCCACATGAAAGGGGTGAATTATCTGACTCTAACTACTGTGTCTCATTTAGGGTGGGCTCTTTTTGCATCCCACTCTCCAGCAGTGTCTGCCAATGCTGGGCAAGGTGGGCAGTCATTTTAACACAGCTGTCTTGCTCACGTTTGTATGTGACAACACTGGTTTTGTGTGCTAGTTAAAAGGGCAATTAAAGCCCATTTTGTAAGGTGGTTTTCTGTTCAGGTTCCTCAGGCTGCTCCTGCAGTGTCTCTCCTCTTACTTACAGTTTGCAGTCATCCCTGTCTTTGCAGGAAGCACGCAGCTCTTTGCTTTCTCAGCTCAGAGTGAACCGAGGTCTCTGCTTTTCACTCTCAGCCCAGTTACACACGCTCTGCTCCCTGCAATTAAAACAAAGCATTTGGTGCCTGGCTGGTGGTTCTCAGGCCAGCAGCTCTTCTGTATTCAAAATAGTGATGCTATTAAAAAGGAAATTAAGGTTGTGAGCAGGATGGGGTAAGTTATCCCCACTGTCTGGTTGTAGCTGCTATTTCTCACCCGATTTTTAATGAGAGCTTTCTGTCCTGTCCTGGGATCTTTCAGCTGTCAGATATGGGGATGTGCAGCTCGCTGCAGCTCTGAGAGAACCAATAGAAGGCATTTCTGGCTTCTTACATAAATGGTTACATCTCCAAAATGGACTTTTAGCAGTGCTGCTGCTTTGTAATGATGATGAGATTTGATGATTTGATGCGATTATTGATGCGCACCCACAGTTTGTGGATACCTCATAATTACCTACCTTCATTTCTTGTGTTGTGGGATTTGAAAAAATGATCTTTGCAGTGAAGACAGAGCATGTTAAAATGCCTTTGGAGTCTCAGCATCTTTCAGTTCAGATTTGCCATGCTGGTGTTCTGCCAGCTCTCCCTGTGCAGCACTCAGAGCTGCGGGCAGCCCTGCAGAATGGAGG
Organism: Meleagris gallopavo; assembly: GCF_905368555.1. Classification (NCBI taxonomy): domain Eukaryota; kingdom Metazoa; phylum Chordata; class Aves; order Galliformes; family Phasianidae; genus Meleagris; species Meleagris gallopavo. The sequence continues at coordinate 2,668,319 of NC_139432.1, read as the reverse complement.
TGCACATCCTTATGGGGGCAGGGGGCTTCGAGCAGTTCAGCAGTGTTCAGGGTGAGCTCTCCGTTGCTCAGCACATCTCTGCTTCAGTCGGAAGAGTTTCTAGCAGAACAGCTTCAGTTCAGCCAGAATATCTGGCTTAATGCAGCACTGTGGCGTGAAATTGCAAAGCTCTGTGTCATGCTTGAGATCAGCAATGGAAAATAATTGTCTCCTTTACCCTAAAAAAAAGAAAAAGATCTGTGTCTCTGTGACCGTATGTTTTGGGTTTTAAATGTCACTCTTTCTCCTCTGCCCAAACGATGGCAGCAGTGCTGGAACACTAATTAGGCTGAGTGGGTACACGGTCCAGAAGTGCTGTGGCTGTGTAGTTACAGCCACAGTTTACTGACAGTCCTTCCACCAGAGCTCTGCCCAACTGCTCTTAAGGACGTGGCAATAAGGGAGCAGACAGAGCAGTGCTGTTCCCCGGGCTCATTAGGACCAGAAATGATCTGGAGGTGGATGGGAAGCTGGATGCGTTCCTGATTTCTGAATACCTCTAAAGCCACCCCAGCTGGCAGTGCAGGGGCACACGGGGACACTTCAGCCACCTCTGATACGGGGTCCAGGCAGTGCTCTGGTCCTCCCACCCGCTGCCCCCGACCCCCTTTCCAGTTTCCGTGGAGGTCAGAGTTCCTTTAAAAAGCCCCTCTGTCTGCTGAATGGGGCAGCTCTTATTAATAGTACAGATCCCAAGTTTCTCTTCTACGTTATGTGATTGACCACCTATCTGTGCTTGTGCTCACTGTTTGCCCACGCTTCGTACTCTGCATCTTCAGCTCCAGGGGAGCCCAGCTCTCCAAAGCTGCAGCCTGGCCTTAAGGAGCAGGTGGGAGGTGTGATTAAAAGGGGCAGCCAGCCCATGGAGCAGCTAGCTGGCGTTCCTCAGGAGCCTCTTCTGCAACAAGAAACAAAGCCTGCAGCCACAGCTCCCACCAGGATCGAGGTCACCATCCCAATACCCCTGGATATGTACCAAGATGTCAGAGCTGAGGACAGCAGTGAGCTGTGGGATCGTGGGGGCAGAGAAGGCGTTGGTGTGGATCCAGCAGTGGGAAAAGAGCTGGGAGGTGTGTGCACCATGGGGCTGGCAGGAGCGGGTGGCACTGATGCCTCCCGTACTGCAGATGGGCCAACTCCTTTAGATGCTGGAGCCCCACTAAAAGAAGACACCAGCAGCTGGGAAAGAGATGAGGACCGTGATACTGATGGAGCTTCTCAGCAGGGTTTGCTTGGACAGCGTGTTTCTCCAGGACCCAAAACAACCAAGGAAGCTCTTAAAGATGAAGGAGAAACCAAGTCTGGAGATGTCCTCAGAGACATGGAGAGAGAGGCACTCCTTGTTGAATCTGAAGCACGTAAAGCAGAAGACCAAGAGCAGAGACAGCAGTTGCAGGGGGAAGAATCATACGCAGATGTCACCTCATCAGAGCCTTCTGAGACCCAAACAGAAGGGGCAGGAGGGGATGCTGGAGCCTTAATGGAAGCAGCCAAACCCCCCGTTGGGTTAAAGGATGGCAGGGAAGAAGGAGATGCTGCCGTGGAAGAGGCAGTGCTGGGTGCAGGAGGCTGCGGGACGCCCAAGAAGAAGCCTGGTGCTGCAGATAAAGCAGTCAGTCGTGTTCCTCTCCTGAAAGGTGTGTGCACCATTTGCCTGCCTGGAGCTCACACTGCCGGTGCATTGCTCACCACGAGGCTGCTTGAAGCAGCACTTGAGCTTGCTGCCTCCTCCTGAATTGCAGTGCTTGGGACATGGCCTGGACCTTTGCTGCGAACTGATCTACAAAGCGCCGCTGCTTCCCCCTCTCCCTCCTTTAATCTTGGATGTCCTGGCATCATTGCCAGACCTCCATGCTTTGGTTTTGCATCCCTTGCATGGTGCTGGCGTGTTCCCAATCATGCTTTCTTTTTTTTTTCTTTTTTTTTTTTTTTTAGTTTAAATTCCTTTTGGATCTTTGGGCTGGGCTCCTTTACTCACACCTGGCAGCTTCCCAGAGAAGACAAATTCTGGATGGGTGTTGTGGCATGTCGGATTGGGGCTAACCCAGCACGCTGCAGCTTGTCCCAGCAGGGCACGTGCCACCTGGTTTGCATGTGTCCACCATCCAGTCCAATAACTCCTTGTATCAGCTTTCCTAAAGAGGAGGGAGGAGGAAAAAGCGTAAGGGAGTTGGCAGTTCAGACCGGGGGAAAAGTCCCACGTTGGTCCTTTGCAGAGCACATCTGAGGCTCTTGCACAGCATCGTGCTTTGATCCCAGCTCTGGATCTGTGGGTGCTCTGATGCAGTGGCTGTGTTGGGTGTTTTGCAGGATGCTCTGTGTGTGGAGGCTCTTGGGCACATCTGTGTGTGTGTGTTTGGGCTGGAAATCGTCCTCTGTGAGCGCCTGGGCAGTCAGAGTTTGTGCAGCAGGTCTCAGTTCCGGCTGTCCATGGTGAAGGGTTGAGCTTTCCCTTCAAAGCATGAGCATCCCTGCTGGCAGAGCAGCTCTTAGACCTCTTCTTTCTCCAAGAAGGAGCTGCTTCCCAGTTTCCAGGGATCCAGGAGCATCTCAGAGGAATCTGCTCAGCGCAGAAGTGCAGGCTGTGCAGCAAATTGTGCTGCAGGACACACAGCGAAACCTGCTGGTCTCTTGCCGTGTTGTGTCTCACTTCGTGCTGTCAGGGCTGGCCTGGGGAGGAGCTCTGCTTTTCACCCCACTGCCAGGTCCCCAAAACTGGCATGACTGCTTCCATTAACCTGGAAATCCTGCTCACCCCTCCCCTCCTCTCTGGTTTGCAGCAGAGAGAAACGCGCTCTTTGCTGCGTGGGGTCACTGAGGAAATTGCTGGTGTAGCTTTTCCCCTCGGAGCCAAAGCTCATCACACATTTCTTATTGTTTACTACCTGAGAAGGCATCAGAAAGCTTTGCACACGTGCTGCAGGGCATCAGCATGGCTTGCTGTGGCTGTCATCAGAGCCTGAAACCAATCGTGGGCTGGGGATGCCTTGCCCAGGGTCACCCAGTTTCTGATTCAGCAGAAGGAATTTCTTTAATTAATTCATTAACGGGCTTTTTCCTTCAGAGACTGAGACGCTCTGTAGCCTCTGCAGCAGCTCTGGGGCTGTTGGGGTGGGGTCAGAGCCATCAGTGCTGCATTAATGGCATCGCACATGGGCTGACCCATTGGGTTTCCAAGCACCGGGGTGAAGATCAGAGGCTTTTCCTCCCAGATTAGGAAGGAATTAGCTGAGGGCTCAAAGGAGGACCTTTGTGATGAGTGCCTGTCAGTACCAACGTTTCTTCCTCTCAGCTTCTCACCTCGTTAGTTCTGCAGCCTGAAATACTGCGAGGGCCACCGAGTGCTTGATCTGAATCAAACAGGACAGTGGCTCAGCATTGAGAGCCCGCAGAGCCCGAGCCAGATGGAGGGCACGCTGCTGGGGATGTGGTGTGGCAGGAGGGATGGGAGGTAAACTCTTTGCAAAGTTAACACACAGGAGAAGAGGTTTGAGACAGACCTTGGGCTCCCTGGTGCTGGTCGGTTGGGGCACCCTTTGGTTTCAGTGGGTGTGTATCTGATTGTTAGAACCAAATAGGTTTTATTAAGCAGACTCACATTTAGCTCAGAGAGGGCTGCTCTGAACTGAACTGAACAAGTGCTGCTGGAACTGAGTGCAGATGTGTGCAGATGGACTCACACAGACCTGGCGTGTGTCTGATGCTCCAGCAGTGACTGATGTTGCTTGTGCACAGGATCATCTGTTAACCCGGGAGGAATGTGCTTAGATGTGCTCGTGTTTTGCCAAGAAATGGGGGAATTTCTCACGTTTTTAAGAGCTGCATTTGATCTAAGCTCGAGGGAAGGCGTAGCACCAGCTCAGCATGCATGTTACTGTAGCACAGGCACTGTCAGCTGTGCATTTCACCCATCCCACAAAGTGTAACTGTGTGTTTCCATTTGTCAGCTCGTATTGATAGCAAAGACAAGGAAGGGGCTGAAACTGATGAAAAGAAACCGAAGGTAAGCAAAGGAGGAGAGCCAGAGGTGATCCCCACCTGCCCACGTGAGCTGTGCTCATTCCTAGCTCCTGCTTTAGGAATCCTTGCCATTGCCATCCGTTCTTCAGCCTTGTTTTTGTTTTCATCTCCCCGTGCCCTGGTTTGGATGGTGCAATCCGTTGGGCAAGGATGCAAATCACAATCTAAAATGCAGATCGTGGGTTTGTATGGGTGGTTCTATGTGATATTCTCAACCCACGGTCAGAAAGCAGAAGAGTGGCTTTGGTGGGGCAAACTGGTGCAGAAGGAAACTCCAAACTGTCATTGGGTGTCTCATAGCTGCTGGTGGAGCCTTGGGATGCCAGCAGTGCCCCAGGACCCACAGCCCTCACCCAGCTCTGTGCTGCAGAGGGCAGAACCTCTCCATTGCCTTTTTCAAGTCCGCTTCCACATTGCACCTTCTAATCCTATTTAATGCTGCTTATCCCTTTTGTTCCCCTCCCGTACTGATTTTGTTTTTGTTGTTCCGATTTTATTTTCTTTCCATGTGTAAGAAATCCTCACCTTCCACTGCCAAACCCCCAAGTGATAGAGCCTCCATCCCTCCCCACCGACACACCTCCTCTAGCACAGCCCCTCCGAAATCTCCCTCCAGCCCTGCATCCACCTCTAAACGAGTCACACCCCGACCTGCCAGTACAGGAACGCATGAAACAAAGGCCAAGGTAAGGAAACGGGATGTGAGAGAGGCAAAGCTGCCTTGGAGAACAGCATAAGGCACTGCTGGCAGTGCCTGCTGGGCTGAAGCACCACGTCTCACTCAGAGGAGAAAGTGGGGTCGTAGAATCACAGAATGGCCTGGGTTGAAAAGGACCACAGTGCTCATCCAGTTCCAACCCCCTGCTGTGTGCAGGGTCACCAACCAGCAGCCCAGGCTGCCCAGAGCCACATCCAGCCTGGCCTCGAATGCCTGCAGGGATGGAGCATCCACGGTGCTGTGGGCTGTGCTTCTCTGCACGGCAGTTTTTGGAGCAGCTGTGTCAGCTTCACAGCCCCTTGTTCTGCTTCAGAGCATCTCACGTGCTGCAGGGGTTACCTGGTCTCTCTGGGTCCCTTTTGTGTTCTTTCATACTCTTTGTTCCTGTAGCTTTATGCTGCATTTTGTGGGTCTGTAGAACACAGCAGCTGCATTTGTTGTGTCTCTGCCAGGTGAATGTGAAAATGCACACACTTCCGTGGCTCATTCTGCTGTGGGGTTTCCCTTGGTGGTGCTCAGTCACACAGATACAGCTGGGGTGAGGGAGAGAGCAGAGGCTGCAGCTCTGGATAAGAGGATGCAGTTTTGCTGTGATGGTTCCCTGCAGCTCCGGGACCCATCAGCTCTTCAGATTTCTGTCGCATGTTTCCAGCTTTGTCACACAGAGTGGCATCAGAGCACAGTTTGAAAGCAGACACGTTGGTTTATAGACCTGGGAGGGTTTTTCTGCAGGATCCCCAGACAGTCAATGGCACAGTGCTGTTTACATACCCTTGCAGATGATGCGTGGGTGCATACAGGAGGGAGGACAAAGGAAATGTCTGTGTTTGGGGTCTGGCTCTGCCTCGTGGATGGAGCCTCTGTTGTGCAATCAAAGAGCGGGTTTATTTCCCACTGGGACAAGAGGACAAGCAAAACGAGAGGGGAAAAAGAAAGGAAAAGAGAAGAAAAGAAAAGAAATGGAACCTTTTCCCTTTGTGTCCCTGCAGGGCCAGGAGATGAGGGGTGGCACCAAGCCGGCCACGCCGCGCTCTGCAGCCGGGCAGGCACAGAGGAACTCCAGCAACGCCACCCGCATCCCAGCAAAAACCCCCACGGCCCCCAAGACCCCTCCTGGCTCTGGTAAGTGTGGGGCTGTGCCTCCGTGCAGGGATGTGGGGCAGGGAGCTTTGCACCGTGAGGGTGGTGCTGCTGCTTTATCTGCTCTGTTGGTAACACGTGGCAGCAGGTGGGAGGTGGCACTCGCTTCATCCCACTGGGGTTTCCTCCAATTTGGAAGATGTAACCAGCTTGGTTTTTTTTTTTTTTTTTTAATCCATCTCTCCCTTTTCTCTTGACAATATTTCCCAAAGAGCTGGGGCTGTGAGGATCAATTCTTCGATTGCAGGAATGGAGATTACAGCCCATAATTCCCAGGAGCAAAGCCCAGGAAGCCCAGCCTTGGGGATTTCCATTACAGTGGTGCATTTTGCTGAATATGTGCATTTTTTCATACTTATCGGAGCTGCGTTAAACCCTTAAACCAATTAAGCTTCCGTCCTTATTAAGCACCTCTCTCATTCATTAAACAGGCAGAAAGGAGCAGAAAAAACCACCCCCTGCAGCAGCGAAGTCTGAGAAAGGTGATGTTTCAGGATCTTCTTTCATTTGTTAAAATGGGGACAGTTCTGAGCTGCTCAGTGATCTGAGCTTTATTTAATTATGCAAAACAAAGCTTCCCAATCCCAAAGAGAAGAGTGGGTTCCTCTCCGTGCCTTTTGTTTGTAGGTTTTCATGCGTGCTGATTCACGTTGGGGTGGGGCACCTTAGCAGTCATCCAGACAATAAAGAACTCCTTTTTTTCGAGCTGCTGGGAGGCTGCTTTCAACCTCAGCTTTCGCTCCAGGATCGGATGGGTGTCTGTCCCATCCTGGTGGGAGCTGACGGGGGGCTGCGGGGGCTGCAGACCATCCCCAGCAGGCAGGCAGGCAGGCAGGCAGGGTTTGTGCGCCGCGCTCACCTCGCTGCGTCTCCCTGCCGTCTCCAGGTGAGCAGCCCAAGTCTGGAGACAGAAGCGGTTACAGCAGTCCCGGCTCCCCCGGGACTCCAGGCAGCCGTTCCCGCACTCCTTCTCTGCCCACCCCACCAGCCAGGGAGCCCAAGAAGGTGGCTGTGGTTCGCACGCCTCCCAAATCGCCCGCGTCTGCCAAGAGCCGCGTGCAGCCCTCGGCGGCTCCGATGCCCGACCTGAAAAATGTCAAATCCAAAATCGGCTCCACCGAAAACCTGAAGCACCAACCTGGAGGTGGCAAGGTAAAGCTGGGCTCCGCTCCGTGCGGGGATGGGGGGTGCTGAGGGGCTGAGCCCGACCCGGAGCGGCGGCACCCAGCTGGGGCTGCAGGCACGGCTCCGGGCGGCTGAGCTTCGGCTGATGGGCAGCTTGATTCCTATTGCTGGAGGGTTTTTTTGGGGGCTGGTTGGCCTTCAGTTGTCCTGAAATTGCTTGCCTGGCTTAGCACAGCTGAACCACGGGGAGGGCTGCTCGTGGCCACTGGGGTGATGTCTCCCTTTGGTGTCCTGCTAGGGAGAGCGTTAGAGAGAGCTGGGGCCTGCAGCCCTAAGGAGTCCCAGGATCAGGGCTGTGTTTCGGAATGCTGCTGTGTGATCTGGAGCTTCTGTGAGAGGATGGCAGCCTCCTGCAGGGACCCAAGAACCCGTACGGAGGGAATTGCAGCTTCGTGGCAGGGCAGAGAGCTTTGGGCATGCTGGGTTGTTCTCAAAACACAACCAGTGCAGGGACTGGGATCCTGCTGGGGTCCTCCTGCTGCTGCCGGCTCTGAGGTGACCCCAGTCCTGCTGGGACTGAGCTGGATCTGCTGGTGTTGCAAGGAGATTCAGTTTTGGAACTGATGAGAGAAGCAGTGCAGAAGCTGAGCAGGTTGGGGTTTTGGGGTCCACTTTGATTGGTGGGGTTTTGCATTGCATTCTGCAGCCAGCTGCAGTTGCTGCAGCGGAGCGGCGTGGCACAGCCACAACTGGTGGCAGTGTCAGTTTTAGGGCCACCAGTGCTTTTGTGAGAGGGCAGCAAAGAGAGCTGTGTGCTTTGAGTGCTTGGGAAATAGGGCATCGTGGTGGATTTTGCAAGCTCTGCAGAGGAGAATTCTGCAAAGAGAGCCTGAGCTGGGTGAAGAGTGGTGCATCCCAAGCAGCAGAATGCAGCCACACAGCTGCAGCAGTGCTGTGCTCTGTGCCTCTGTGCTGTGTGGATGTGTCCTGCAGCTTTTATGGGGTGCCCCTCACTGCATGACAGGAGGCCTGAGAGCAGCTGGTGGCTCTTACACAGGTGCTCAGTGTCAGAGCTGCACAAGTGGCAGTGAGCACAGCTGGGGTCACTGTGTGTGTCTGCTTGCCTGCCCAGCAGAGCATCGCTGCCTCTTCTGCAGCCATCATGCAGCAGAGCCTTGAGAAACCTCCCCGTGTGGTGCATGCTGTGCTGTGCTGTGCAAGCAGCTGGCTCTGAGTGTTTGACTTCAGTGTGGGGAAGGCTTTGGGATGGCTTCTTTTCACCGCCCTCAGCTGCAGTGTGCTTTTCCATTTCTCTCTGCACGTCTGGTTGGTGCTGCACTGCAAAGGGCTGCTCCTCCCCAAGCAGCTCTGCTGTCTGAGTGCTGCTCCGGTCGTTGGTTCACTGCCTTTGCTAAACCCAGACAGGCCAAACTGTGCCCTGATTTGCAGAATTAATTGCTGTGAACTTGAAAAGCAATGCCGGAGGTCTGTGGCAGCTGTGGTGCTCCTGGTGCTGGAGAGCCACGGTGCAGCAAGCTCTGCTGGCAGCAGCAGGCAGCACCTGCTGAAATGGGAAGGTTGGGTGCCCAGGGTGCCCACCTCACCACTGTGGGGATCTGGTCACGCAGAGGCTGCGGGTGCAGTGCTCTCCTGCAGGATGCTGTGCCTCCTTCCCTCTGGGGAGCATTGTGCTTCTGGTGGCCTTTCTTCACAGGGAGCTGAGGCAAAGCTCCAAAGGTGTGTTTGCCTTTGGTTCAGGTCTTCAAGTCGGTCCAGTCCACGCAGGGGAGGGAGCAGGAACTGCATTCAGCTGTGGGATAGTGCATGGGGTCATTCAGCACAGCTGCCCTTGCAGCGGGTTCTTGCAGACAGGCTTTGGGGTGGGGAGTGAAGTTAGCATGGCACGTGGCTCCCAGGACTCCAAGCTAATGAAAGCAAGCATCTCTCCCACTGGAGGTGGCGTGAGCAGTGTGGGCCAGCAGCTGCCCCAGGGCTCAGCTGGGGCTGTCCCTTACATCCCACCTGCACACGGGTTAAGAAAACTGCAGTCCTGGCACTGCATCCCGGGCACAGCAGCTGCTTCTTCCCTCTGTATGTGCAGAAGGAGTTGGAGCCCTACCCCACACTGAGCTCAGCACGCTGGGCGCACCGCTGCTCTGCTGCAGCCCTGGCTCACTTAGAGCTGCTGGACCCTGAGGCCGGGCAGAGATGTGTGTGCCGGCACAGGGCTGAGCAGGGGGGTCTCTCAGCCCCATCCTTTTTCCCAGCCCACCCTGGTGGTGCAGCTCTGCAGGTGCCGTCTCCGAGCAGCAGTGCTTTCCAGCGTGTCTGCTGTCCCCCCTTCTGTTCAGTGGAAGCAGACGGGCAGCTGGCTTTCTTGCTGGTGTTTCTGGCATGGAAACCAGGGCTGCCTTGCTAGCCAGATCTCATCCAACTCGAGCTAGAGCTCACCCACCTCCATCTTCAGCTTCCGACTCAGGAGCAGCAAGCCAGAGATCCTCCTTTGCTCTTGGCCCTGGCAGGCAGGCTCCTGGTGTTGGTGATGTTTCGCATGGTCAAGCTGCAGATGATCATGTTGTTTCTCACGCTCTTTTCTGGCTACCAAAGGTGCAGATTATTAATAAGAAGCTGGACTTTAGCAGCGTTCAATCCAAGTGTGGCTCAAAGGATAATATCAAACACATCCCGGGAGGAGGCAGTGTGAGTACCTTCACACTTTCAATGCACTGTAACAGTTCTTAATGATAAGTGGCATGTTGTGTACACTAAACCACCAATGCTATCTGCAGCGCCCGTGCCGTCAGATAGCAATTGGTGACATGCAATGACTCTTTTCTGGCTACCAAAGGTGCAGATTGTTAATCAGAAGTTGGACTTTAGCAGCGTTCAATCCAGGTGTGGCTCAAAGGATAATATCAAACACATCCCGGGAGGAGGCAGTGTGAGTACCTTCACACTTTGAATGCGCTGTGATGATCCCTACCCGTAGTGGCATGTTGTATAACACCAAGCAGCCAATGCTATTTGCAGCAGCACTGCTGTCGGATAGCAATTGGTGACGTGCTGTCCTTTAACCCATTAACCCAGGAGACGTGGTTAGATGAACCCTAACGAGTCCTTTTACGTGCCTGACGTGGGCAGAGCTAACTGAGCCGTGTACAAACCATGTCTGTAACAAAACATCTCTTATCCTGAGGCTTCGTGCTGCCTGCAAGGCTCGGGCCCCTGCACACAGTGATGCTGATGCAGTCAGTGAAAGATTGGAAAGCAAATGCAGCCCTTGTTGCTGACTGTACTGCTGACGTGCACGTGGCCCTGCACAGCACGTAAAAGCAAGGTTCCTGGCCTTTCCCATCAGGCAAGTATGATCCATGTGAATACCAAGCTTCTCCTCGTGTCCACTGTGTGTGTTAGTGCCCGTGGGGGCTGAGCCTGAAGGGATACGGAGCCAAACTGATTGGAATGTGGGCATTTCCAGCCATTCCCTGACATGTAACCACGCTCAGCTTCCGGGTGCTGTGCCAGAAAGCTGGAGGTGCTCTGCAGGGTTGGTGGATTTGCACCACCTGCTCTGGAGGCAGAGTTTGGGTCTGGGAATGGTGATGGGCAAAGGGAGGAGCATCACTGAGACCCCAAACAGTGCAACCCAGGGGCTGTGCCCACTCTGTGTCCGTCCGAGGAAGCCTCCTGGTGCCCTCAGATGTTCCCCATGGGTTTCCTCTGTGCTGTTTCTGATCTCTGGATGCCCTCCCTGAGAAACCGAGCATTGCAGAGGGCTCGGCACAAAAGGGATGTAGCTGGGTTTGCCACCTTGGTTTTAAATTTGATGTAACTCCACGTTTATTTACACACCAGAGGAGCTGCTTTGCAGAGGTCAGGCCTCTGTGAGACACGTTCCCTGCTGGTTTTGCCATGTCTTAAACCCAGGCCCTGCCCTGGCCGTGCTGCCTGCTGCACTGTTAGGCCAGGAGCTGCTGTGTGCCGCACATCATCGTGCTGCCAGCGGAGTTCAGCACACGCTGAGCAGGCATTCAAAGCTGCAGCAGGTGAAGAATTCCCTGGATTTTGAGGTAGAGATCATCATCATCCTCTGGCAGAGCTGTGCCTCGGGGCTCCTCCGACTGGGGGGCGACAAGAAGCCACTGGGGCGCAATGCAGCTGTGCCTTAATCCTCTGCAGCACAGTCAGCAGTGACTGCCTGCATAGCCACGCTGCTCCAAGGCAAAGACAGAAACCTGGGGGCAGATGTAAGAACCTGGGGGCAGATGCAGTAACCTGGGGGCAGATGCAGTAACCTGGGGGCAGATGCAGTAACCTGGGGGCAGTGCCTTTCTCATGGCAGTGGGTGCTCTGACACAGCGATGCTTTAGGCAGAAGCTGACCTAAGCATTGCTGATGCTGAGATGGGATCCCCAGGTCTCTGGCACTGATTTCCCAGGCCAACAACTCTGTGCCTGTTTGCCTTCCTTGTTCAAGTGCTGCTCTGCTCCCCAGCAGGGTAACAAAGAGTTCAGCGAGTAAAAAACTGAGCTGGAAGGAGAGCAGAAAGGATTCGGTGATGGGTCGCTTGCTGTGGAAATGGGAGGTCTCTCACAGCCGGGTCCTGCAGGGCTCTCAGGGCCGTTGGGGCACACCGGGGTTAGAAGGGCACAGCTCTGTCCTCCCAGGTCCTGTTTGTGCCTTCTGAAGAGCCCAGCTCTCCTCCTGCTCAGTGCATTACGTGTGACCTCTCCCCATCCCTGTCTTCACGTCTGTCTCCGCCGTGTGCTCCCAGACCCCCTTGCTGTGCTCCCTGTCTCTCTGTCCCCACCCTCTGTGCAGTGTGCCTGTCCGTATGTCTGACCATCAGAGATGGGGCTGACCCACGTGCCTGATACCCAGTGTCACTGCAGGACCAGCTCAGCCCTCCAGCCCCGCAGTGCCTGCTGGCACCGGGCGTTGCTGCACGTGGGCTGTTTCACCCCAATCCCCGGGGATGCTGTGCTCCCACACCTTTCCGTGGCTGCGTAGTGGAGGGGGGGCAATGCTGTGCAAGCAGCCACGCTCCCACCTGTGGCTCCGAGGGTCAGTATGGGCTGCTGGGCACGGGGCAGACGTGAGGTTCGGTGCACGCAGGGCGTTCCGGGCAGCACGGGGTGCTGTGCCTGCAGGAGGTGATGAGCTCCAGCCGTGCCAACGGAGGGGCTGCCCGTAGGGTCCCTTTGGTGCCGGCACGGCCCTGCGAGCGCTGAGAGAGCTCAGCAGGCACACAGAGAGCAGCACACACTGCCCTGGAGCTCCCAGGGTCGGCCGATTCCTGTGGCCGTGAGCCCAATCCCAGGGCACAAAGCGGGCGCTGGGGACGCAGCGATGTTCTCTCCCCTCTGTCTCTGCTCCCGGTGTCACTGCTGTGTCTGTGTGCCGTGCTTTGCCATCCCCGATGCTCTCAGCCCTCCGTGTTCTCCAGCGTGGTGTAAAACTGCCAGCATCACCACTAAACCCCCTGCACTGTGTGTGTTTGTGCCGTGGCAGCGCCGTGGGGCTGCGTGTCCGGGGTGCAGCAACGCCAGGATGGGCTTCAGTGTCTTCCAAGTCCCACTTAGGTTCTGTGCTACGAACTCCCACCAGACACTTAGACATTATTTCTCTTTATTTTTTAACTCTTTATCTCCATGACAGCGTTGTTGTTGGTTTTTTTTTTTTCAGAAATGCATATTTTTGCTCACTCTTTTATCAAAGTTCTGTGCACATTGATCATTTCTGTTCTTTCAGTTTTTGTGGACATAAGCTTTATGTTTTACACCAGAAAAGGTATTTATTTTTTACGTTTTTTTTCTCTCTGGTATATCTCCTCCTTTTGGATGATGTGTATGCAAATCTTAATTAATTACCACTCCACTTTCTCACTTAAAGCATTTTAAATTTGCCTCTCCTTCCCCCCTCTGCGGAGAGGCGGTCTCGTGCATGCTGATGTGATAAGAGAGGCTCCCGCACACGGGCATTAATGATCTCCCATTTCTCACGACCGTTTCATTTATCTCATTAACCCTCCTGGGGTGTCAGCTGTTCCTTTCCCTCCGATCCAGATCAGGTGCTGCCGTCTCGTGCCCCCCCCCTCCCCGCGCCTTCTCTCACCTCCTTCTCCTCTCTCCCACGTGGGCAGGTTCAAATCGTTTACAAGCCGGTGGACCTGAGCCATGTGACGTCCAAATGCGGTTCCCTGGGCAACATCCATCACAAACCAGGTACCATCGTCTGCACTGCGTGGGACGGGGGGGGTCGGGGGTCGGCGGGGGGGGTCGGGGAGGCCGATAGCAGAGCATCGCGGGGAGCTCTTGCCTTGCGGCCCACCCTGCAGGCGTGGGATCTGACCCCTCTGCTGCCCTCCTCTCGCAGGTGGTGGCCAAGTGGAGGTGAAATCTGAGAAACTGGACTTCAAAGATAAGGTGCAATCTAAAATCGGGTCCTTAGATAACATCAGCCACGTTCCTGGAGGAGGAAATAAAAAGGTAAAGGAGGGCAGGGCTGCTGTCCCGCGTGTGTGTGAGCCTTGGGGGGGGGGGGACAAGCGAAGAGCAATTGGAGTGGGCTCAGGGAAGGTGCTGCTGAAGGCTCTCCACCTCTCCACCACCTCTGCTTGCCAGGCAGCGCTGTGTCCCACTGCTGGCATTGCTGCCCACATCCTGGGGGGGGATGCTTTGTTCCCCCATCCTCCTGAGCTCCCCCCACTCCCCCCTGCGTGGGGCTGAGGGCTGCACAGACCGACCCTGGGATGTTGGTTGGAGCTGTGAAGCTGCGCTCTGTGCGTCTCCAGGCCCACCTGGATGAGTGTGAAGGTGTGTGATATCCTCTGCTGGGGTTTCCTGCTTTTTCTGCTGTTCTCTGAAGAGGTTTGTGTCTCCAGCTTTCACTGTATGGGATGCTGCTGTCAGCATCTGCTTTCATGCCATGTGGTGCCAGTGGTGCAGCACAAAGCTGGCACAAGGGCTGGTCTCCAGTGAAAGCGGAGCATCGGGCTGAGCTTTAATCAGCATCCATCGCTGCAGGATGCTGAGCTCCGTACCTCATCTCAGCCTCCCCAGTGAAGCTGAGTGGTGTGGGGAGGTGGAAATGGGAATCCAAAGCTGCTCAGGTTGGGTGGCTCCGTGCTGCATCACACTGAGTGCCAGCAGGGAGCAGCTCTGCACGCTCACACAGGGGCAGGGAGCTGGGGTCAGCACGGGGCTGGGGCTGCAGCCTGGGATACAACACAGAGTTGGATTCCCAAAGGGAAAGGTGCTTTTCCTCTTGCTGCTCTCTCCAAGCACTCTTTTCTCACTGGGAAGGGACAGCTCTGTTTCAGCTCTTCTCCTGCTCCGGATCACTGCCTTCCTTACCCTTCTCTCACTGCTCCACGCATCAGACTGCCCTGCGCTTCTCATCATTTTTATTATCACAACGCTGGTTTTCCAGATCTTCTTTTTTCTCCCTTATTTTCTATTTCTTTTCCTTTTTTTTCTTTTTTTTTTTTTTCTTTTTAAATCTTTTTCCCGCTGGTTGACGTTTATCGGATCTTGTTGGTTTTCGGTTTTGTTTTCGTTTTTTTTTTTTTTTTTAATTGCTGATGCGTTTTTTGCACCCCACCGCCTTGGGTTGGGTTTCTTCACCTGTAGAGAGAGAAAGGCAAGGAAGACAAGAGCTGGTGCCAGGCTGCTCGGACCCCGAGCCCAGACCCTGCTGGGCTCCAGGCCCCGGTGCTGGAGCCACCCACCCCCCCGGAGAGGCAGCCCCCAGCCCCACATTCAGCTGGGGAGGGCACCAGTAAGTAGCAAACCCAGTCCGCTTCCCCTCCCCAGCCCTGGAGCTGGAGGGACGGGCAGCTGCGTGCCACACGGGCATCCCACCTCCATAAATCCCTGCTGGGGGGCAGGAGCAGCCGTGGTTGTGCCTTGGGATGGAGCTGGCAGCATCCCCAGGCGTGCTCCCGTCCCCAGGAACGCGGAGGGCTGAGGCTGAGGCTCTCGGTCACCTCCTCCCCGCTCCGCTCCCCCCTGCACCGCCCGGCCGATGCCCTGCAGGTAACACCAGCCCCCGTGGGACCACCTCCCCCCTCCCCCCCTCACGGGGCTCCGCTCTCGTTGCAGATCGAGACTCATAAGCTGACTTTCCGTGAGAACGCCAAAGCCAAGACCGACCACGGCGCCGAAATCGTCTACAAATCCCCCACCATCTCCGGAGACGCCTCTCCGCGCCGCCTTAGCAACGTCTCCTCCACTGGCAGCATCAACATGGTGGACTCCCCCCAGCTCGCCACGTTAGCCGACGAAGTGTCCGCCTCGCTGGCCAAGCAGGGCTTGTGATGGGGCACAGCATCACCACGGGAGAGAGAGAGAGAGAAGATGAGGGGGGAAAAAACAAACAAACAAACAAAGGAAAAAAAAAAGAAACACGAATAATAATAATCTGGCCTTCTTCCTCTGTTCCTTTTACAGCTGCTTCCCCATCCCCTACTCGGTTAATGATTTAACCTGCTTTTACTGTTCATTCAGCTCTAGCTCCAGGACTTCAAAATCAGTGACACTTCGAGGTACAGAACCTCCTCTCCCCCCGTCCCACCCCCCGTCCCTGCAGGGCAGCGGGCAGAGCAGACCCCCACTCTGCAGGGCCGCACTGCTCTGCCTGGGACCCCCACCCTCCCCCCCACACCTCCCATTTGCCTGCTGATTCAGAAGAAACCTTTTGTTTTCACCTCTGAGAGCCGAGATGTGTACGAAGCAAACTAAGAACCACCCGGCATCCCGGCAGGGCAGCAGGGGTTCCCCCTCCGCGGCTGTGCCGAGCGGGTGATCAATTAGAGGCTTTTCCCCCTTTCCCTCGGCAGCCCCTCGTGTCGTAGAGTAGATTTGTCTGTATATGCTTGGACCGTGCCAGGGTGGTTGTTTTCATAAACGAGCATGTGTTTAATGATGCTGTCAGTGAGTGGTTGGCGCTGCACCGCATGTCGGGGACGGCGCCCGGAGGTGGGCGCAGCGGTAACACCTGGGGGTTGTGATGGCTTTTTTTGTTTTTGTTTTTGTTTTGTTTTCTTTTTCCTTCCTTGCAAGGTCAGCTCAGAGCTCACAGAAGTGGCAGCTCCATGGCTCTGCTGCGCTCGTGTGGTGGCAGCAGGAGGAGGAGGAGGAGGAGGAGGAGGAGGAGGAGAGGAAGGTGCAATGGCGGTGGTGGTGGTGGCCATCCCGGCGCTGAGCGCGGTGCCCTCCTGGGCTGCAGCACCCCATGGCACCCCATAGTACCCCATGGCACCCCGTGGCACCCTATGGCACCCCGTAGTACCCCATGGCACCCTATGGCACCCTATGGCACCCCATAATACCCCATGGCACCCTATGGCACCCCATAGTACCCCATGGCACCCTATGGTATCCCAAAGTATCCCATGGCACCCCATGGCACCCCATGGTAACCATGGCACCCCAAGGCACCCCATGGCACCCCATGGTAACCATGGCACCCCATGGCACCCCTTGGTACCCCATAGCACCCCATGGCACCCCATGGCACCCTTTGGTACCCCATAGTACCCCATGGCACCCTGGGCACCCCATGGCACTGTATGCCTCCCCCGCCCCCAGCACCACGCAGACCCCCTTTGTTCCTTCACTGCTGTTGTTCCCATGCCAACGGGGGTTTGGGGCTTTGGGGCAGTGCTGCACCATGCCCTCCATCCCCCCCTCTGTGCCCATCTTTCACCAACCAAAGAGGCCGAGGTGCTGCTGGAGCAGCTCCGCACCACCCTTCCCACCTTTCACCCCCATGAACTGCTGCTGGGGGGGCGGGGGGGGGGGGACATCCATAGGGCTGCACTGAGGGCTGTGAGCTCCCAGGTGGGGCACTGGGGTGCTGGGGATGCTCGGGCCGAGCAGGTGGCGGATGGAGCCCTCGCCCCCCTTCCATGGGTGCTGCTGGGGCCACATTGAGGCCTGGGGTGGGACGGGGGGGGGCCCCCATTTGTGGGGCGCAGCACAGAGGGGTCGCAGCGGTGCCGGAAGACGAGCAGGCAGAGCCCCCACAGCCCCCACCGCCCTCAGCTGGGGGGGTTCTGCAGCCCCCCGCCTTCCCCCCTTTCCCTCCCCGCACATCTCGGGCTGATGAGGGTCCAAACCCACACCGGGACCCTCGGGGTGGGGAGGGGGGGGGCTGGGGGGGGTCGGAGGTCTGATCTCGGTGTACCATTTAGCTTAGCTGCCTGTCTGTGCGTGTCCATGGTGTTCTCGTGTTTAACAACTGGTTTACACTGTTGCCGTAAAAGTGAATTTGGAAATAAAAAACAAAACCCCATGACTGAGAAAAGCCGCCTCTGCTGCCCTCTGCGTCACACAACCCCCCCCGACCCCCCCCCCCCCCCAACACAGACGCTCTCTTTGCGGAGGATATTTCTGTTTTAATTGATTTTTTTTTTTCCGATTTTTTTTTTAATTTTTTTTTAATTTTTTTTTTTTTTTTATAAGCACATCTCTGTGCTTCGCCAACAGAATCGAGACATTAACAAAGATCAGCTTCTCGGAAAGAAAAGCATTTTTTTTTTTCTATAGAACAAGGACATGACAACAGCTCAAAGCAGGAAAAGAAAATATTTACAAAATACGACGTTTGGGGTTGTTTTTTTTTTTTTTCTTTTTTTTTTTTTTTTTCCTTTTTCCTGTGGTTTTTATAACGCTAAAAGGGGTCATTCGGAATTTTCAACCTCATAAATAGAAAAGCATTTAAAGGGGGGGGGGGGGGAAACGGAGCGCTGTTTTGTTGCTGATTTTGTGTGTTTTTTCCTTAAAGAAACGCTGACAAATCCTTCAGAACAGAACCCAAAGCATTCGGGGACGCTGAGCATCAGAACCCCCCCCTCCCCCCCGTGAAGCAGCAGAGCTACAATTCAGTTCTTTACGATTACAAAAAAAAAAACAAAAAAAAAAAAAAAAAAAAAAAAAGGGAAGAAAAAAAAAAGTCATCTGTAATTTTTTTTTTTTCCTTTTTTG
The DNA here is from genome assembly GCF_905368555.1 of Meleagris gallopavo. Taxonomy (NCBI): domain Eukaryota; kingdom Metazoa; phylum Chordata; class Aves; order Galliformes; family Phasianidae; genus Meleagris; species Meleagris gallopavo. The sequence goes on along the minus strand of NC_139432.1, from coordinate 2,650,289 downwards.
GGGGATTTTTTTTTTCCTTTTTTTTTTTTTTTTTTTTTTTTTGGTGCTGTGATTCTACAGAAGGAGACGGGCACGGCGTCAGCGACACGATGGGCACAGAGAAGCGTTACGGGGGGGGGGGGGGGCGGGAGGGGCATCGGAGGAACCACGGCAACGATGGGATCCCAAACCCCGCGCCCGGAGGAGGGCTCAGCGCTGCACAATGCTCTCCCAGCCCCGTCCCTCCCAGCGTGGGCTGCTCTCCTTTTTCCCCTTTCCTACGACCAAGGAACCGCTGCAGTCCTGAGCCCCCCCAGCCCCACCGCTGCCCCACCTGGATGCCACAGCCCTGCGGGGCCGTGCAGCCCACGAGCCGCCCCCAACCCCAAGCCCCGCTCCAGCCCCACAGCCAGCCCCACAGCCAGCCCCACAGCCAGCCCCTTCCTTTTCCCCCACCCAGGGCTGCTCTACTGCCCCCAAGAAGGAAGGAGGGGGGGCTGAGGGGGGGCCACAGCCCCACATCTGAGGACAGGGAGCTGCTGAATCACTTCTCACCCCTAACTTCACTACAGCAGGTTAAGGGGAAGAGACCCTTCTGCTTCAGAAACACCATCCCCAACGTCAGCTGCAGCCTGCGCTCTATGCTTATACACCTACGGGGGGGGGGGGAGGGGGACGGAGGGGCTGCTCCCCTCCCCAGGCTTCGCTCCGCTGGGAGGAACGCGGCGGGGCTCCTTTGTGTGACAAGGAAACATGGAAAAAAAACAAAACCAAACCAAACAAACAAACAAACGGAAAAAAAAAAAAAACAACGAAAAAAAAAACAAAACAACAACAGAAAAAAAAAAACAGTTTCTAAACTCCTTAAATTCACTAAAAACTGTGAAAATTCCCGGCAGGATGTTTGAATATCAAACGCAGATTTTGGAAGCTTTAATGCCAAGAGTTAGTTCTGTGTGTTGGTTTTGCTCGTGTCTCCCCGTACGTCTCTATCTGTGCGCCGGCCGCTGAACCGCTGCTGCTGCAGAGGAGGAGGAGGAGGAGGAGGAGGAAGGAGGGGGGGTTGCCGGGGGGGGGCGGCTCTTGATGCCCGTCAGGGTGGGCGAAGCAGAAGTGCCATCGGCGTCCCGGGAGGATTTGCTGCCCGACGTGCGCCGGGTGCAGCGTGACGACCGGTCCTGGGGGTCGCATTGGTCCTCACACTCCGTCCTGGGGTCGTACGACAGGGGGAAGCAGCGCCGCTCCCAGGGCAGCACGGCCTGCAGGGAAAAGACAGCGGGGCTGCGGGGGATCCTCGGGGCGGCTGCTCGGCTCGGGGGGCTCCTCGTGCACGGCTGGGTTTGGCTGCCGGCCGGCGTCACCCGCAGCCGCCGCGAGCGCCCCGGGGCGGCCCCGCCCTGCCCGCACCCACCTGCTCGTCCAGAGCCTCGGGAGTGGAGCAGCGCGTGTCCTCGCTGGGCAGCAGCCGCAGGGAATCGCGGGACAGGGGGGTGAGGGGAGCCGAGAGCAGTTCGGGGCTGATGGGGCTGCGCGGGGAGTGGGTGTGGGACGGCTCCGAGTGGGAATGGAAGCTGCCCACGTCTGGGGATGCCGGCTGGGGGGTGGAGGGGGTCCCCAGCTGAGGGGTTGTCCGTCCGTCCGTCGATCTGTAGGACCTGGGGGGGAAACGGGTGCAAGGTTTGGCTCAGCTCCACTACCCAGATCGCTCTGTGTCCCCCCCATCGCCCCCATCACCCAGGTGTGCCTGCAGGGCTGGCACAGAGCGGGGGCTGGAGCACAGCTCACACCGAGCCTGCAGGCATCCTGCAGCTCCCCAGAGGAAACACGTCCCATGCATCCACACCATCAGTGTGACATCACAGCCCCTCCGTGCGACACTGAGAGCCAACGGAGGGAATCGGTGACACAGAAGCACCAGCAGCCGTGGGGGGAGGAGCGCTGCAAAGCACCAGGCTTCAGATGCGAGCCATGAAGAAGCGCTGAAGTCACACCCATGCCTGCATGCATCTTTTCAAGGCGAATTCCAGCTGCAAAGCAGCAATCCAGGACTGCTAAGGATTGCATTCCAAAATCTACCTGGGCTAAAATGTTCATTGGAACACAGGATCTGGGCTGAGCCGTGCTAAGCAAAGAGCTGCAGTGCTGCGGGCGACGTGGAAGCAGTGCCAAGGTGCAGTTAGAAGCTGCTACAGGGATAAAACAAATCTGTCTGGTCCGTAGGGCAAAAGACCACGAGATGCTCAGATCTGCTACAGCACCGCAGAGCAGAACTAAGGAAGCTGAGCTCAGCAGCACTGCCCAGCCCAGGCAGGGCTGAGAAGCAGCAGCAACAGCTCCACCCCTGCTGGGGACCCAGACTGGGAACGTGCTGGTGGCCCAGGAGGGGTCACTGGGAGCTACTGGGATGGATGGGGGAAGCAGGAGGAGCTCCTTCTGCCTGAGCTGAAGGTGGGACCACACTGCTGCGTGGAAAGGAGACGGCAGGGCCTCTTCCCAGGGCTCTGCACAGCCACCACAGGGCAGGGAGCCTCCAGCCCTGGAAGCACTCACAGCCAGAGCCAACGCGAACTTCAGCCCTGCTTGCACTGCAGCACGACCACACAGAGCCACGGCTGCAGTGAGGAGATCGCTGCGGGGCTGCACGCAGCTGCGATCCTTCAGCAAGAGCACAGCAGATCAAACCAAAGCATCAGAAACCAAACAGAAAAGAGTGAATCTCATCACACAGCTCTGTCAGATGAGGACGGCTGAAACGCACGCTGCTTTAGACACCCACTCGTGAGAAGACACCGCAGCGGAACGAAGTGCTGAGTGATGGCAGGAAAGGAAGGACACGTGTGTAAGGGATGAGAAGCAGAGCTGTGCTGCTGTACCTGCTGCCCCGCCGCTGGGGGGGCACACTCGTGCTCCAAAGCCACCGGGCTCGCTCCATCTCTTCACACTTGCTGTGCCGAGCAGCAAAGGCTGAATCAGACAAGTCCTCGATCTGTGGGAGGAACGGCACAGGGCTCAGGCAGGGGCTTTTCATGTCGAATGCACACCTGCGTGCAGTTTTTCCAGTAAAGTAAATTGGTGATGTCCAGAGGGTGCCTCCCCCACTGCCACCAAACCCAGTGGGAAATGGGGCAGCTCTCACCTCCTCGTTGTCTTCATCAGGGCTGGCTTTCAGGGCGCCGATGTCCACCTCACGCCAGCTGCAAACACAACATCAGAGTGCAGTCAGTCACGGCGCAGCCCCACCGCTGGAGGAAATCACACCAAGCAACACACACGCAGGCTGGGCGTTAAGCCACACAGCCACATCTGTCCCCCAAACCCCCACGCTGCCATCAGAGCACCGTTTCTCACCCCCCTGGCAGCCAGCCCCACGTGGAGCAGCTGCTTTCAGGCACCAAGACAACACGTTCCCTAAGTCAGCTTCAGTGTGAGGGTCGGGAGGCTCCCAAAGCCCCATTCCTCCCCAGCAGCTGCAGCCCCTGGAGCAGAGCCCTGAGCCAAAGCTGAGCTCGTGGGCACAGACCTGGGCGTCAGGATCTCCTTGTACTGCAGCTTTTCCACGCGAGTTGTGGCGGCGACAGACATCGGGATGACAATGTTGTTAATATCAAATGAACTTTCCCCTCTCCTCCTCCTCGGCTGCTGCAACGGGAAGACAAGAACAACATGAGAAAGGGCCGGAGGCTTTGCTATGGCGAGCCACTGACAAAGGAACAACAGAGATCTGGGCTGGAAATGAGTTCACTACTGCCTGCTGGAAGGCCTCCCCCATGGAAACAGCTCTGAAAGGGGAGAGAAGAGCCCCACAGAGCTCAGTTCCCCAATGTGAAGTGGGAGTGGGACCCTCAGCACAGCTCTGATTGGGTCAGCACAGGGCTGGGACCAGCAGCTCATCCTGGCTTGTGACAGCTGCTCTAGAACAGCTTCCATCTGCAGCCTGCTTTTAACCAGGACAGGTTTTCCAAGCCAGAAATAAGCTGCACACTTAGCTTATCCAGCTGGGTTGAACGCTGGGTGCTCTCCTGCCTGTCTGTCCCCAAACCTCCACTGAGCCACGAGAGCAGCACTGGGGCACAGACATGGGATGCTCCAGGCTCTGAGCCCAGCACTGCTGTCCCCACGGGTGAAGCTGACAGCAGGAAGCTCCTGCAGAGCCTCTCCCCTTCTGAAACCTTAACTGATGCTTTTACGTCCCAGAGCAGCCGTGTTCCTGCATTAAACCCTGAGCTCAACCTGCACTAAGTGCTGGTATTGGCTTTGGTAGGACTGGCAGCACGCAATAGGGACCATCGTTTCTGAAGCAAAACCTGCTGGGCAGCCACAGGCAAAACTGCAAAAGCACAGCAAGTCACAGTGCAGGAAGCTGCAGCTCCTGTCATGCACGCACCTCTCAGCTCAAAGCAGCTCCCTCCACCTCCCCAAAGGAATCCCAAAAGTTGCAGCAAAGCTGTGCACGTTGGGAGGTACAGCAAAACCACCAAAGCCAGACCCAAACCTCGCCCTGCCTTACAGCAGCCTATGCAGAACGCCCACACCTCAGGGCTGCTGGGGCAGCACAGCTGGCTTCTGGGGCTGGAAGAAGCCAGGTGCTAAAGATCAGCATCCAGGAAGGAGCTGCCAGCATCGCTGCCCAGCACCATGCTGTAACCCTGCTATTCTGAATGGGCTCAGGGAAGAGTGGCAAAAGGAGCAGAAAGGAAGATCAAGTGCAGGAAGCACGAACAGATTTCATCTTGACATGCTATGGCTGCTGAGGAGGAGCGTCCTTGTCTCCAGAACACCTGGCTCATTCCAGGGATGCTGCTGCTGCTGGTTGGAGTCTCAGCCCCCCTGAGCATTACAACCCACCTCACTGACAACACAGCTGATGATGCAACAGCAAACTGTTCTGGGAAAGAACCCAGCTGGAGGTGGCAGCCCCAGAGCTCAGAGCAAGGACCGAGGCACACGCTGGGCTCTGAGCCCCCAGACCCTGTATTCCCAGCACAGGCTGTGCCACACAGAGGCCAGGAACTTTCCTGGGGCACACACTTCAGAGCTGAACAGAGCAGGAGGGAGCTGGGTCCTGCTTGCTGATGGCTTCCAGACACAGCTCCACAAAGGTTCCAAATGCTGTCATCCTTTCTGGGAGGCTGAGGCTGTCTCAGCACACAGTATGAGCCCAGCAACGGCTGAACTCCAGGTATAATGGCAGCTGAGTCCCATCCCCAGCCCAATTTACAGCCCAGCACATGGAGAAAAGGCCAGGAAGGGGAAGAGTCCCAGTGCAGGAGCTGTTGTTGTGTCAGCAGCTCTACGTTGCTGGTGCTCAGCTCTTCTTCTCTGTTTCCTGGCATCCCCTGACAACTTCAGTAACCAAAATCCGGACGTGGAGCACAGCCAGCGGACTACTGGGAACAGGAACATTTACCAGCACTTACTGAACTGACAGTGAACCTGTCGCTGCAGCTGGCTCTGTGCACAGCCAGGAGCACAGCAGACCCAAAGCCAGAGCAGGAGGAGAGCCAACAATTCCACTACCAGCAAGGCAACACCGAGCCCTGAGCTCCAGATGCTGGGGAGCACAGAGCCAAGCTCAGCAGCTCTCCAGACAGACCCCAATACTTACAGCCGTGCCGGAGGTGCCCTGGGAGCTCGTGCTGGTGGGAGCAGAGCCCTCCGAGGAGGCGGACAGCTGCCGTGCTATGGGGCTGTGAGGTGCATGGGTCGCAGCTGCTGCCAGGTAACTCGGGCCACCGACGTCTGCATGATGCTTCAGCACTGTGTGGGAAGGGAGAAAAAAAACAAAGAGCCGCGTTAGCACGAAAAAAAAAGGTGGGGGGCAGGAAGGAGGGGAGAAAAGGACCGTCTCTGCCAGAAATGGCCAATGCTGGGGTGCACCCTGCAGGAAAGAGAAGCGTTTTCTGACTGCAGACAGCTGGTCAGGGCCCGCAGGGAGCAGCAGCCGGAGCACAAGGGCGGTGAGGAGGCCCAGAAGCAGTGCGTTCCCTCTCCTCCGAGGGGGAGAGAGGCTGATGAGCAGCAAAGCCCAAGCTCCCCCCGAGAGCCCTGGCCGTGGGAGCCTACCTTCACTCCTCTCAGATGAGCAGTCGCGCAATCGCTTTTTGTCATGGGCGGGAGGCTGGACAAGCGAGCGCTCAGGCGCTCTCTCGGCCTTGGGCACGGCCATAAAATCGTCTAAAGGCAGCCTGTGTGCCTTGTCTGCCTGGGTTTTGTGCTGTGAGCGCTCTGAGGAGGGGAACAGAGAAAGAGCCATGAAACGCCTGTTTTCACCTCTCTTTCTGCGGGCACGGAACGCAGCGGCGCAGCGATGCTGCGGCACCGACGGGCAGAGCTCTGCATGGGCACGGCTGGCACTGGGCAAGGAGGGATCCTACAGCCGGGACCAGCTGCACACAAACCCCTTCGGCCCCAAAGGCTCCACTTGAAGGCTATCCATCCTCCTCTCTCCTCCTGGATCGCACTGCTTTGGGGTTACCGACAGCAGGGGAGCAATTCTGCACACAGCAGGGCTGGGGGAACTTACTGGCTGCGGTGAAGAAGGAGTTCACCAGCTTGTGGCGGTCCTTGCGAGCTGGGTCGGTCAGGCTGCTGGTGGGCATGGGGGCTCTGTGCTTCAGCGAGAGCTTTTTGGGAGCTTTCATCTTCTCGTAGGGTTTGTTCTGCCACTGGGATTTCAACATGCTCTGGAAGTGCAGGCTGGTCGGCACGTCTGCGGAGGGAAAGCAAATGCAGTTCACAGTAATGGTGCACCAGGAAGCTGCGGTTCCATCATCACCTCCCAACCCCCAGCAACAACTGCCCCAATAAACAGAGGGCTGTCGTTGTGCAGCCAGGTTTGCCTATGTGTTCAGGATGGGAGCCTACAAACAGGAGGGGAGTCAACTCTATGAAAGGGGAGATAACTGCAGGACAAGGGGAAATGGTCTGAAGTTGAGGGAGGGGAGATTGAGGTTGGATGTCAGGGGGAAGTTGTTTGCTGTGAGAGTGGTGAGGTGCTGGAACAGCTGCCCAGAGAGGCTGTGGATGCCCTGTCCATCCCTGGAGGTGTTCAAGGCCAGGTTGGATGGGGCCCTGGGCAGCCTGGGCTGCTATGAAATGTGGAGGTTGGTGGCCCTGCCTGTGGCAGAGAGGTTGGAGCTTCGTGATCCTTGAGCTCCCTTCCAACCCTGGCCATTCTGTGATGCTGTGAAGGAGCTGCTGTGTGAGGATCCAGCATTTCCAACCTGAAGCTCTTTGAGAGAAGCACAGTAACACACAGTTCACACCCAGGAATATCCTGGCAGGAGAATAAAAAGCACGTGACTCCATTCTGCTATCTGTGACCTGACTTCCAAGGCTCTGGGATATCTCAGCTCATCACAGCTACAGGAGTACAGACTGGAACAGAGACATTCAGCTTAACTCCTCCATTTTGGGTCAGGCCAGAAGCCAGGTAGGTACGGTGTGAAGCTCATCTGCCTGGCAGGGCATCTGCCATGGAACCAAGGCTGCTCCAAACAAGCACACTTCAGGGCCCATGGAAGCACTGTGCTCCCAGCTGCACCCAGAGCACTCAGCCCTGCCCATGCTGCCTTTTCAGACCATGCTGCACACTGCAGAGGGGCACACACTCCTTTGGCCCACATTCCTGAAGCTTCCTTCCACCCCAATACCACCCAAATGTGCTCTCCTGACCTCAGCTGAAGGGTGGAACACTAATGGGGTTATTTGATGCTTTTCTTGTCAGCTCTGAAAACCATCAGCTGGACCAGCAAACTCCCCCAGCAGCACTGTCCCTCCCCCAGATCTCACACAATGTTTTTGCAGGGACTCTGAAGCGACCCTGAGCAGAGAGGAACCTTCCCAGAGCCCACACAAGGAGCTGAGCTGCCTGCCAGCCCTGCAGAGGGGCCAGCACCGCAATTCGGAGCTGCTGTGGCATTTGGGAACTGCAGACTTGTCTGAGGACTTGTCTGACCTCAGAGGGCAGCATGAAGGGATGGGAGCCCTGCTGGCAGTCTCAGCAGCTGAGACGGGAATCCTTTCCCACCCATTCCAGAGGCTGGAAAGCCCCAGGACAGGCAAACAGGGCTGCAGTCACTGACAGGGGAACCTGATGCTCAGCAAAAAGCCAGGGCAGCAGTGTTTAGAAGACTCTGGTGTTAAAGCTCTCACTGAGCCCCAACCATTTGGGCAGCAAAGCGTGAGAGCAGTTCTTCAACCACTGATAGTCTGCAGAGACAGATCCCAGTGGGGAGGGAGGGCTCAGAGCAGTCCCTGAGGATGCCACCAAGGACAACACAGCCTCTTTGCTCATCTCCTGCCTTTTCCTGGAAATTCATTCCACCCCCAGCACCTGACACATCTTTGGAAGGATGCGTCAGGCTGAAAGGAGCTGAAAACACGAAGACAAAAGGCAAACAAACTGTGCTGCCCTTGCCATGGTCACAGCCACGGTGCAGAGCTTCCAAGGGCCGGCAGATGGCAACAGCACCGAGCCCAGCACAGCTCACATCCTTCCACCAAGGTTATTACATCATCCCCAAACTCCCAGCTAGAGATCACACCAAGCAGAAAAAGGAGAAGAGAGAGGGGACAGAGAGCTTTGGAAGAGGGTGAAAGCCTGCTCCCAGCCACGCCGTGCGCTCCACGCTGCTGCACAAAGTCTGCGCAGAGCTGGATTTCTCCATCTGTGCACATGAGCCCAAGGCTTTAACCCAACCCAAGCACAAACAGCAGAACTCCACCCCTCCCGGCAGCCATCCCCTTCCCCAGGGAAACCTCTGCCCTGGCCTACTGACATCCCAGCTCTCCTGCAAGAGTGCCCACTCCTATCATCTGCACTCCTGCTTGCTGTGGTCGGAGGAAAATGATGATGGGTGGACAGCAGATGATGCAGCCAATAGGTTTCGGTCAGAGCAGCAGCCTAATGGGAACATCCCTTCCTCCTGTACCCTCTGACCCACCCAAGATCATGGACAACTCCATACAAGGTCAAAGAAACGTCCTGCAGCTTCCACCAACCCACAAGTGGTTTTACACAGATAAAAAAGCTCTGCTGAGGTCTGTGACCACCAATCACCACGGTCTGATGTTTGGATGGTGATGGAGTTGGACGCAAGGATCCTTACGGCCCCATCCAGCTCAGGTTATTCTGTGGTTCTACGACACTGACACGGACTCTCAGGCCCCACCAATGCTCTGCCTTCTGCTGCAGTAAATGCTCTGCTCCTAAAACCAGGTGCAGACGAAGAGCTTGGTCTCAATCGCATCCAGCACACCCTCACCTCCTCGGGATGAAGGCTGCACAGCTCCTCGAGCCCCGCACACCCCTGGTGTCCCACGTCAGCACCCAGCGTGACCCCCCATCCCTCCCCACAGCCATGCTTCGCTGCGCTCACCATCAGGGAAGGACAGAACGGGGTGGATGCAGGAGTCCAGCTGGGACAGGCGCTCCAGCAGCGGCGCGTCGTACTGCATGTCCAGCGGCGCGGAGCTGCGGGCACCACACAGAGCACACGAGGGGCTCACGTCACAGCTGCACCGAGCCAGGCTGTTCCGATGGACCTGGGCAAGGGGACACACAGCTTCAGCATCTCACGGGGCTCTCCTTGCGTGCTGCCCCATCAAATAAGTCCCGATTCTTTGCAACACCTTGCAGCAAACCTGTTGATTCAGTCTGGAGCTCGCATACACACAGCTGAGAACGACTTGCCCGCACACAACATCTCCGAAATTTGATTAAAAGTGTTTATCTAGGCTGAAAACCTCATTTATAAAACCATGAGACGGCACAATTCTGTTGTCAGAGAGGAAAAACACCCTCTTCTAGTTCAGACAAGCCAGGGAACCAGCACTGTGCCAAGAGCTGACTCCTACAGGGATGTCTTCATGGAGCGAGGAGGAGAGGTTTTCAGTCTTGGCCCCTAAACCAGGAGGGACCTTCAGTTCACAGAGCTGCAGACTTTATATAAACCTCCTCTATATGAAGCCACGGTGGTGCAGATGCACAACTGGATGTGAAACAGAGTCAGTAACCAACGAACCCCCACTGAAATGAAAGGATCAGTCAAATCAGATCCTGTGAAGTCTGTTGAGTCTGGTATTATTCAGATAATTTCCACTAATGACTTGAATGATGGAAGAGATAATATCCAAAAGCCTTAGCAAATAACAGTACAACTGGGAAGGGCTGCAAGCAGCTTGGAGGAGGGAGCTGGAATGAGAGAAGTGATGGAAAATGAACCAAACCCTCCTCAATGAGGGTAAAAGCACAGAAATACCCCCAGTGAACTGATTATTCCTACTTTTAAGCCAACTCAGCTGGCCAAGAATCTGTTTTGCTCAGCAGAATGCTTCCTTCTGAGCTTCTTTAAACCCTATCCCCCACAGAGCGAGAAACCCTGAAACTTCGTGGTAATTAAGTTTGACTTGAAACACTTCTGACTCAAATACAAGTAAGTGGATTTGTGCCATCCTTCGTTCTGCAATCCTAAGAGCTGCACGCACAAAAAAACCCGTCCTTATTCCCTCAATTTCGAAGCATCTATTCTCCAACTGACAGCTTATGGCACTCCTAAAGGAAGTTAAGAAGGATGAAGCATGGTTTGTCCTCACACAGGATGCTCAGAGAATAAACTCTGTTTCTGCTGAACTGAATTCTGCATGTGGGCAAGGGAAGACGGGGAGGAGCACAAAATAACACGTTAATAATGGGCCTGTGTGAATTCCTGTTCTCAATGTTTCCTATACCTGATTTTTCACTGCTTCATTCAGCTGCTCCCATTTTACCAGGCTGAACCACCTGGCCTGGGGCTTACCTTAGGACAGGTGGATTCTGAAAACAAAACCCTGTGTCAGAATCCAGCACTGACAACAGCTAACAGAAACCTTCAGCAAATTAAGAGCTTCTTTGTTTCCCCTCTGCTTCTCCCACAGCCCCTCAAGCCTCACTGGGCTGCTCTCCCTCCCCTCTTTGTAACCACAAACACTCCCAAAGAACGGAGATCCCTTCGTGCAAAGCAGAGCGGATCAACTACCGGGTGTGGAGCTCCTTTGGTGCAGAGCTGGTGCTACACAGAGGAGCAGAGGAGAGAGAAGCAGAAGGGAGCAGCACTCACCTTTTTGGACAGGGGCATAATGCTGCTGGGTCGGACCAGCCGTCGCTTCTTGCAGCTGAGCACCGGGCGCGTGCGGGCGGCCACACACGTCCCATCTGAAGCTGAAGAGACCACATTCATTCTCTGCTTTTTATGCAAGAGCTCCTCAGCTTCCTGGCCATCTCCCTGAGCGTGTTCTGCCAGGCCAGGCTGAAGACTGAAGAGAAGAAGGAGGAGAACGTTATTGCCCAGTGCTACCAGACAGGGTCAAACCTTAAGCTGAGACGTAAACTTCTGATCAACGCTTGGGAACCAGCCCTCCAACAGCCCTCAGCAGTGACACCAAGAAGTGCAATGCCAACCTCCACCTTTCTGTTTCACACGCCAAGGAGGTTCCTGCCCACGTGCGCATCCCTGCCCTGCTGTGGCACCGATGCACGATGCCACCTTCTAAACACCAGCACAACTCCACATCCACAGAGCCTTTCCACGCCTATTTTACAACTGTTTCACATCTAAAAATGCAAAACATTCAAAGCCCCGTGGCCTGATGCCCTGAAGTTGAAAGGCTACAGGCACACAGAGGGCTGTGCCACGGCCTGCAGTGCTCCAGCTGTAGGCATGAGCAAGTCCATGGGTATTTCTGTATGTGCCCACACTGCAGCATCCTGCCCAAGGTGCACTGCACGTGTTTCTGCAGCCACTGCCAGAACCTCCAAGCACCACACGGTTCAACCCTGACATCATCCCCCAGCACAGGAGAATTGCCTTTGCTTGTTTGTATTCCTGCCCTTTGAGACTTTCTTAGCAAAAGCAACCTGGAGAAACGACGCAGAGAACCTCATTCCCGATGGAATCGATGGGATTTGGGGTCCTCTGTACCTCCACAAAAGCAGGCCAATGGTTTGCAGATCTTTCTGCAGAATAACTGCAAGCAGGCCTCTAATCTCTGGATCACACCATTTGCAAATGTATTAAAAATACTCATAAAGAAACAGTTTTGAACATGCTCACTGCCTGCAGGGCCTGTCCATGTAAACACAGCTCTGTTTAATTCCATTTTCAGGAAAACAATGCTGCATAAAACCTCAAGCAAGAGATCTCCTCCAACACTGCTTCCAAGCACGATTCACTACTGAATTATTATTTTATTTCCAAAAAAGAAACCATTCATACCATCACCCACCCAGTTACTAACAGCACATTACAGGCTGGGTTGCAATCCTAAAAATGGAGCTCTATCTGCACTGGGGAAGCAGCTTACGTGTTGATAACTCCATTGACAGGTCTTGGTGCTCCACAGGGCTTGGTGGGATGGGACTCAGGAGTACTTGCAGCAGAAAGACCCGAGCTGTCCAAGGGCTGGGATCCAGAAACACTCTAGGGAAGGAGGAGAGAGATGATACATTCATTTGTGGAAATCCGTAACAGCCACAGTTTTCTTATTCCAGTTTCCAGCTGCGGATTCTGCACTGTAGCTCAGGCTTCCTTGCAGAACTCTGAGACAAGGCTCCAGAAGACGGTGTGCAACAAGAGACACAGAGGTAAGGACTTGGGAGGGAGCAGCTCCAGCAGGAGGATGGGTGCATGACAGCACTCCCAACGTGAGAAACAACTCCCCTTGGGCAACCAGTGCAGAGCAGGAAGGCTCACTGGAGGACTCCAAGGAGATTTCAGCATTTTGTCTCAACAGTGCAAAAAGAAAAGCTCCTCACCACCTGCACAGCTCATGGGCTGCTTCCCAGGGCTGGAACTGTGCTGCAACCCCAGGCTGCAAGCTCTGCCTCAGTCGGTGCTGCAGGAAAGGTGGGGGGCGAGGGGAACAGCCTGCAGAACTGAGTCTGTGCTTTAACCGAATACCTGTGCCAACACAGTCCGAGCAGCACTTCTCAAGACCTTCCCAATTAGAATGCACACAAGGCTGTGGTTTTAGGGCCTGAAGAGGCCAACTCCATAAAACCAGAACTGTCAGATGCACACAGTGCTGGAAACACCTTTTTGTCTGAAGAAAGCAAGTAGGAACAAAGTGCAAGACACGCACCTCTCCTTCTGCCTGGGGTGTGAAAAGCAGACAAACCCTCCTCACCTCAGTGAGCAGCAGCTCCTGCACGACTGCAGCATGGAAATACTGAGCAAGGCAGAAGCCCCACTCGCTGGCAAACAGCAGCAGGGGAAGCAGAGGACTGCCACACTGCTTGCCAGCAGATGCTGGCTTTGCAGCCCTGCCTGTAGCATCGCTGCTCTCCATGGAGCTGGTGCCAGCACAGTGCAGCAAGCTGCTGCCCCAGGCACCTCCGTGCAGCTCCCTTTGCTCTCAGACTCTCCTCCCCTCCCCTCCCCCAGGGTTAAACGTCATTTCTTCTTGCAGCACTTCCTGCACTCTCTGCCAGTGTCTCTCTAGCTGGGTTTCCCCCTTTGCGCAGGCAAAGGGCGGTGGTGCATTTCAAGTGCTAATAAAAACAAGACGAAAGAAAAGGACTGACTTATCAATCCCCACGTCTGGTCAGCCCCCTGCTCACCCTGTGCTCCTTCCCAGCAGCGTCAGCCTCGCTTCTATTAACACGTCCCCTGCAATTGCTCTTCAGCTCAACGAAGGACCGGCACCGAGCTACGGCAGCGCAGGGCTGCGGCCAGCATAGCAGGGACCTGACTCAGCCAGAGAAGAGCACAAAGCAGGGAACTTCTGCCCGCTGCCTGTTTGATGAACTTTGCAGGCCTTCCTATGCTTCTAGTAATAAGAGGTTTCACCTGTCTGGATGCGAGGCTGTTGGGCTGCCCCAGGCACAACTGGGAGCCCCGTGCCTGCAGCTGCAGGCTGAGCTGTGCCCTCTGGCTGAGGGCTGCTGAGCCCCAGGCAGCACCCACAGCCTCTGCTGGAGGCACGGGGTGGGAGGGCACTGCGTGACTCATCGGCTCTTTGGAAACGTGGTGTTTATTCTCTCCTCCAGGAAAGGTCTTAAAGGAGGAACTTCTCATCCAGAGCGATCTCTGGGTTGGTTTGTTTTTTTTTTTCTTTTTTTTTTTTGAGATAGGAACACGCAGCAGAGGAGCTGGAAAGCATCGATCCGTTTATCAGCACCATCCCAGGCTGCTCCTATCGCAGCACGTCGGGGTGTACCTGAATGGGGGGCTCCCATGGAGCAGGGTGACTCCGAGAGCTGAGCTCTGCAGCTCACAGGGGCAGAGCTCCAACCACCGCGGTGCTCCAGTCTGAGCTCCTCTGCTTCCGAGCCTGGAGGCCACCAAAGCCTTCAGGACACCTGGGGCTCGTGGGAGAGTCATGGGCTCAGCTTTACGTGCTTCTGGTTGCATTGGAGCCCAGGAGCACAGAGCACCCCTCAGCAGTACTCCTCCAGGTGGGCTGTTGCGACTCCATCCCAGCAACGTCCCCCACGTGCCCAAAAAAACCCAGGTTCAGATCTTCACCTATTGCAGACACAAACCCTTGGAGCATGGCAACATCCTACCAAGACACTCCATCAACATCTCTTACCTGTCACTAAAAATTTCTGGTGCTTTTCCCCACTAGCAAGAGCAGCAATGAACAGATAATAAGAACTGCTTCATGTCGTTTCCATCTTCAGGCAAAAATATTATTCACCTCCCAAATCTCCCGAAGCAGAGAGCAGACATCTCCTGACACGCTCTGCAAAGCCTTGCCCCTCACTGCCAGCAGCATTAATTCCTCCCAGGACCCTCAGCCACATCCCACACACCAACCAGAGCCCCAGCACACACAGCCCAGGTTCCCATTGGCCAAAGGAGCTTTTCAGGAGAGGATGAGACCCAAAAGTGAAGGGCTGGGATCGGGACAGGAGGCACTGCCTCCCCTTATTCTGCACTGCAGACCTCTCCCACCTTAAAAACAACAGAAGAATCTAATTCTAAGCAGCGGGAAGAGTTCCAAAATGATAAGCAGCTTTCCAGCCTAAGAGATAGCCTAATGCAACAGGAATGGTCTCTGGGCTGTGAGCAGATCGAGGCTGTGACTCAACACTCCACCCCTATGAGCAAGACTGACCAGGCACAGCCCCCCAGGGATGGGTGCCGCAGGGCAGCTGTTCTGCTCACACCTCCAGCCTCCATGCAGAGCAGGCAGCCACGTGCACAGCAAGGAGAAGTGGAGATTTGCTTCAGCAGGAGACGTACAGCAAGGCAGAAGCAGCTCAAAGAAGGTGCCAAGCACCAGCTACTTCTACCTACTTGACAGTAACTATGCTGGCTCTGCACACATGTTGCTCCTTACTGCTCAGTAGCTATTTATTAAGAGTTGGACTCCGTGATCCTTATGGGTCCCTTCCAATGTGGGGTGTTCTGTGATTTCCTACTTGGCAGGGCTTGGAACCACACCATCTTTAAGGTCCCTTCCAACCCAGCCATTCTAAGACTCTATTTTGTGCTGCTGTTACTCCCATGACCTGCAAGAGATGGGATCTGTGCAGCACTAGGGCTGTAGTAATAAAAATCTGTCTGAAGAGCTTCTGTCCCAGTGAAAGGGATGAGAAAAAGGAGCGAGCAGGAAATGAGTAACAGCAGCGAGATGGCTGTGAGCAGCAAAACCAGACAGCAGTGGCCAAGCAAGCCTGTTCTTTCCTATGCACCAAATCCGTAGACATTTTCTGTCCTATACATACAGAGATGATGCCCGAGTGTATGGCAAGTGTCCAGAATGTGTAGGGACAAAGCCAGAAGGGACACAGCTCTTCCATCTGCACATTTCCAGGTTGAAAACAGACCAGTACCATCAGATAAACATCCTGAGTTAGATAGGAACGGAAATTTTCGTCCTAACCCTGCAATTTGATTATTCATCTCCGTTATCAGCCTATTTACAGGTCAGCTCCCAGCGGCAGCCAACTCCCTGGTGCAAGCTATTCCTGCAGAGGATCGGAGCACGCTGTCCCAGCACTTGTTTATTATTCACTGAGAGCTTTTTGGGTTAAAGCACGGATGGGGGGGGGTGGGGGGGTGACAGACGGACATCTCAGCTCAAAGGCAGATGCTGCGTAATGCTGTGCCAGCCCCGTGGCTCTGCTCTGATCCCAGTCCTGCATGAAACCCTCCTGCTCTGCACCACGCCGAGAGGTTTGGGCTGAGCTAATCTGCTAATTAAAGACCTCGGCTCCAAACACGCATCTCAGAGCCACGTCAAGCGAGGAGATGTTTTATTACACCCACTTGGAATAACCCCTTGTGGTCCACTGCGAATCACAGAGCTCACAGTATTTCTATTGTCGCTCCTGACAGGCTTCTCAGGGAGAGGAGAAAACACTCCAAGTTCGATATTACGGATGTTTTCAGTTAAGCTTTTTTCTCTCTATCATCTGCACTGAATTCTGGGCACAGAATCACGGAATGATTGGGTTGGAAGGGACCTCCAAGCCCATCCAGGGCTGCAGGTTTGGGGCAGAGCGACTGGAAAGCTGCATGGAGAAAAAGGAGCTGGGGGTGTTGGCTGCACGTGAGCCAGCAGCGTGCCCAGGTGGCCCAGAAGGGCCGGCAGCATCCCGGTTTGTGCCCCCCATCCCACACCACGGCTTCAGAACCCTCTGCTATAATACGTCCGTGTGTCCCTCAGGATCAAAAGTAATCACAGCCATCCCGAACCGCCTCTGCTCCGTGCCCTACATTTCTGCATTAAATAATAAATACCTGGCGCTCAGCATCGCTTCCAGAGCATCTCACTGAAATCATTAGTTCCCTTTCTAAGGGGGAAAGCTCAGGCAGATATTAATAGTCACATCTTCAGAAGCACTTGCTAATTGTGCTGCTCTCAGTTTGAGGTGCTTTTGCTGGAGGGGAAGGATTAGTTAGGATTTTTAAGCTTCGTAAAATGCTAATGCATATTACAAAGGTACCCCAAGGAACTCTGTGCTAAAAGGTGTTTAAATCGTATCATTTATTAACCCCAAAGTAAACCGGGAGGGGAGAGCAGTGGGTTGGCATTCCCAAAGGACAAATGCCATTGGGTTGGGGGATAGGAGGGCTGTGCTCCATGCACTGCTGCACTCACCAGCCGTTCTGCGCCGGGCTCCAGCTTCACATCAGCACTAATGGGACGGGACGCATCATCCGCTGCGGGGTCAGGGGGTGATGCTTCACCGAGGACTATCAGCCCCTGAAAGAGATGGAACAGAGCGTGGATGAAACGCGGCTCCTTCGGACCCAGCAGGGCAACGGCGCATCCATCGTCCTTGGGATGAAAACAAACATGAAAACCACAGTGCAGAGAGGCTTGCATTCCCACAGCATTCTTCAGACGTGATGCCAAACCGAATCCCTGGCTGCCCGGAGTTCCCTGACACCGAAGCTGAACTCGGAGGCAGCTGAAGCCAGCTCACACATTGCAGCCCATGAGCACCCACTGCTGCCCCGGGCAGAAGGGCCAACCTGGGCAGCCACAGCATCCCACCCTTCCCTGCTCTGCGTGCTCTGCACTTGGAGCCCCAGCACGCTGCAGCCAGCAGAGCAGAAGGAATGCTTTGCTGGAGCAAAGAGAGGGAAGAGGCTGCTGGAACAGCACACGGTGCAACCTGCGGCAGCTCTGAGCAAAGGTTGAGCAGGTGCCAAAAATCACCCGGTCAGAATCGTCACTCAGGGCAGATTTTTCAAAGTCATACACACCAAATTCAGTAAGAAAGAAAATAAGTGCTGATAAACAAAGCTGTAAAGCTGGCGGGGCAAAGCCCGGTGGCAGAGCACTGATTTGTCTGGGTTGACACAGTCTGTCCTGTCTGTGCTTCACTCCAAGTGAAGCTTGGACTATTTCCTCGCTCAGCAACACAAAGAATAACAAAACCATGATAATTACTCCTCGTCTGAGCTGCACCGTAACAAGGCAGCATGCAATGTGCAGCTGGGAGAACCTGAAGGCCACAAAACCAAAGTCCTGCACGCAATGGTGTCACTGACCAAAACCATGGATGGGACCAATCCCACCTCCCTCAGGGTTCATCTTATGCCTTCACACCTTCCTCTGTACAAGAGATCTGTGGCTTTCCAGTAAAATGCTGGTAGCTCATCCTCCAGAGATTACTGCTTTAAAAACAGATCATTCATTAACTGAATACAACCGTACGTGGCCAGCAATTAGCAAGCAGCCAGCTTCTGGATAAACAGAATGACTGTTTCCTGTAGTTTTCCGAGATCTACGAAGGATGTTCAGGAGATGAGGGAGGCTGGAAGCCTAAAATCAATTAAACACCTGAAAAGTCCCCCTAGGAAAGCAAGCCATTGCATCCCAGTGCTGCTTCCAGAGCCATCCCCAGTGAGCTGCAGCACAGCTCAGCCACCCCTGCATGGATAGTGAGGAACTGGGTCTGAACTCAGAACAGAAAGCAAGGAAGCTGCAGCACATCCCTCTGCTATCAGTGCTCCTGTGACTCTGAACACCTCCAGAGGCTTTATTTTAACCTCCTTATATATTTGGCCAAAGAAGCCAAAGCTGAGTTCTGTTGATGAAGAAACCAACCTGTCTCCTAAGTCTTCAACGACTGCCCTCATACAGCTGGAATTGAAGCCCATTCCAAAAGATCCTTTGCACTACTGAAGTGTGTACTCATTCTCTCACCTCCTCTACTTGCTGCATGTCTTACCCCACTGACAAAACCAGAGCACACCTTCCAAGCACCCTTGAGCTCAATGCCAGCAGCACGATGAAGAGGTGATCTGCAGCCCTGCCAGGATGGTGGCTGCTTGCTGCTGTTTGCTTTGCAGGCAGGACAGCCACTGCCAGATCCCGAGCATCTGAAATCTGATGTACCTTTTAACTTTGACACAGCATTGTCATGTTCTTCTCCCTTCAGACCTGGAGACTGCAACCTTAGATGAAACACGCAAGACGTGTAGCCACAGTGAGGCCATTCCACAGGCCTGCCATGCTGAAAGCACTGCATCTCCTCCTTCATGAGCTGAGTTTGCTCCTTTCTGCCTCTCCTTAACTTTTAGCAAATAAATTTTGAGCCATTTGGGGTTTTACACTTCCCAACCACCCTGCAGGATCTGCAAGGCGGAAGATCTTTCTGATGCTGGTTCATTCATGGATGTAACAACTGCTTCCCACAAGCTGCCTTCTCTCCTCCTGATGCTGTATTCCACCCAGACAGCCATGCTCTCCCCTCTGCCCTTTACAGTCCTCACTCACCATTTAACCTGTTCTTCTACATAGCTGCATAAAGACCCACAGCCTTCCTTCCCTGCCTGTGCCTTTCTTCCCATTGCAGCCACTACCAGAACACCATAAATCTCAGGAAGAGAGCCTGCTGGACTGAATTCCTGAGGATCTGTAAATGGATGCAGCACCAGGATCCTGCCTGCCACAAAGTCAGCATTCCTCCCTCCAAGGGCTGACATTCAGACATGCACGCCTGAACAAGTCCTGATAACCATTCCTGCCTCATCCCTTCTCTGCTCTCCCCCACTTTCCTGCCGTCTGAGAGCAAGTTTGAAAACAAAATTCCTGCCATAAAGGTCAGCACTTAGAGTCCTTTTTTTTTTTTTTACTGTTTCAGCTTCAAGCCTGTGCCATCAGAGAGCATCTGAAGCATCTTCCTCCACAGCCCCATTCTCTCCCCAGGAGGTCTCTCATTGAGCCCCATCTTCAGATATTCCCAAAGAGAAAGAAGGAGTGGAGAGATGGAGGAGTGCAGCACACATGCAAAAGCAATTGCTGTTCAGCACCCAAAGAGTGGCTTTTAATTGAGGTGCTGCTCTTCATGTCACCGTGGAAGAGGAGACTGCACCCAGCCCATGCCCAACAGCATCCCATTAGTCACAGCTGTGCAATACACTTCCAGAGCTGCAGGCAGGGCACAAAACGACGGTGCTTTGCACACACATTCCCCACTGCATCAAAAGAGAACCATCAGGAGGCAGAAAGGGAACCCCCTGGATCCCAGCAGTGCTCACCTTATTGGCTCTGATCTGCTTGTAAATATCCGTTTGCTGCCGGATTCGGTATTCCAGGTCTGAGACGTGGGCTTGGAGCCAATTCCAGCGACTGACGATGGCTGCACGGTCTGCTGCCCATCTCCACTCTGCCCTTCGTCTCCTGGAAAAACAGACAGGGGAAGGAGGGGGGGGGGGATGATTTTGAGTGTGACTTTAATTATACAGCCCACAGAAAACCGAGCAGAACTGACAGGCAGATCAAAAGCGACACGCCGAATGGCACGACTGATACCATCTAGCCACTGCTAATGACTACCAGCCCGGCCACAGACGTGCTGTAAAAGCCATGCCTCTGCAGAGCAACACGAAAACAACTTTGGGTACCCAGCGATTGAAGTTCTGCCTGCAAGCGTTAAGGTTTTACTCCACGCTCAGCTGAACCAGCAGCTCCAGTCCCACCTGGCTGCAGCCAGACCCACTTCTGCAGGTTCTGGAGGGAACAAAACCCCCCTGCCCTCTTTCCTAAACTGCACCCTCTTTGCAAGGAGCCATTGGGCATGAAATACGCCCCGACACCAGCACAGAGCACGTGGGGACACTGGGGCAAGCTTCACAATGCACCCGTGTTTGGAGAGCTCACGGTGCCTTGCAAAAGCTGTTGCCCTGCAAGGAGGTGTTGCAAAGGAAAGCAAGCAGCGGCAAATCATTTCTGCATCAGGTGGCTTGACCCAGCAAACAAAGAAGCTGGGAAAAACCATCAGATATTACTGAGTGAGCTGCACCTCTCTGCGTGGCTGAGAAGTGAAGGTGAGAGCACACAAACACGTGGGTGCACGGGGAGCCCACACACTCTGCAGCCCTCAGCTGACTTCCTACCTGCTTGCTCTCTGCTGCAAGCACCAAACGCGGCCCAGCAGGCACAGAAATGTGCTTTAGCTGTTGTGTGGATCACACCATTGCATTTTACGGTCAGCTGTTACAACACCACCTCACCAAACTGCCACCAAACTGCAGGGCAGATGGGAACACAAAGAGTAATGTATGTGTAAATGCACAGCTCTGCTCTCCTGCATTAGAAACCCTCCTATTACAGAAACACAACCTGAGCATCCGATTTGTTGGATAAGTGCTCAGACTACCCAGGAAGCACAAACCACAACACAGGCAGCAGCAGAGAGCGCACGTGCAAATGCAGCACTGCACAGCACTCAAGAACTCAGGAACAAAACAATTCCCTTCCCTCCTCATCTCATCCCCCTGCAGTGCTTCTGATGCAGAGCACAGTGCCTGCATGGTGCAAGCAGAACCCCCTGACTGCCCTGCACAGCACCTCCAGTTTGGTGCCAGCAGATGAAGGCACATTTCCACCACCATAAGCAATCGCTGCAGCAGCCTGCAGGCTTCCCCAGCCTCACTATGACCTCCACCAGCCTGAGCTCTCCTCTCTGGCATATTTCACCATATAAAGAGCCCCCTGCTGTGCTTGGCTCAGCACAAGCCTTTCCAGAGCACATTATTTCTCCAGGAATTGACTTCTTCCATACTTTTGTTGCACAAGCTGAAGGCAATTCGACTCCAGCAGCCGCAGGTCAAACCCAACGTCAGACCTCCCCAAGCTTTGGACTCCACACCAGGGCTCTGCAGCCTTACCACTGCTCTCTGGGGACCAAGAACAGTGCAGGAGGAAGGCAGAAAGCTGCTGAGAGCTCCCAAACCTCTGCCTTCCCTTTGCTTCCCTCCGCCAGCTTACAGAGCACCTGAGTGCGTTGAACAGCACTGGCCCACTCTGTTAAACAGCAGCATACAAATAAAAGTGTAAAACCTTGAATTTGAATCTCTTTCCAAACACTTTGCAAAGCAGAACTGCAGCCCCACACCTGCTGCCAGGGCAGGGGAAGCTGATCCCTTCTTTCTAAGCATTGCAGACTTCCAGATGATGCTGATGGAAGGGTTGATCCCACCTGCTGAGTGGCAGCACCCGCCTGCTAGGGGACACAGCACGTGCCCGGATGGTGCATGCAGCACAGGAGGAAGAGCAGCAGTTAAATACGATTGGAGAAAGGCAGTGGGGAAAAAAAAATTCCCACGTGACATCAGTGCACGTCCTTGGGATGGGTCTGGGTCCTTCCCAATGCACAAAGCACGCACCTGTGGGCTGCGTTCTGCCTTCTGAGCACAGCCACCCGCTGCAGCATGGGGAAGGGATTGAACCCCAGGTGGGTTCTGGCTGCTTCAGGAAGGGGTGTGTGCTCTGATGGAGTTATCCTTTGAACAGGTAATGTACACAGAGCCCTGCTGTGAGCACAGCAGCACCTCAGTCCGTGCATTCCAGCAGTATGAGCTGTGCTGGGTCCTGCATGCTCAGCAGCCGGGTGCTGCAGGGCTGTGCAAACTGTGCAGATAAGCAATCCGGAACACGGCTGCCACCTGTACGAGCTTAAACCAAGGTGATGCACTCAAACCAGGCTGCAGGGTGAAGATCAGCAGGGATCATCCCAACACAAGTGTGGGAACCCACAGTCCAAGCCCAAACCTCGCTGCACCAGCAGCAAGCAAATGGGGCACGGCAGGACCGGGCTCCCATGGCCACCTGAGATCCCAGCGAGGACACAACCTGCCAACAGACCACAAAAGCAATTTCAAATATGACACTCAGCTCTATTAAAGGGCCAATTATCCATATTAATTCTGCACGTGTGTTACCTACCACCGGGCAGCAGCCCCGGGGCAAAGGTTGGCAGCATGAACACAACGCAATGCTTCGTGTCCATACAGGCACAGTGACTACTCTCAAACAACAGCAAGATGCCAACAGGAATCTCACAGTTACACCAACTCTTATTTGAAGCAGTGGTTTCCCATCCTCTTTCTCTCCTTGTTTTTTGAGATGCTCCAATGCCAGTCCTGACAGCAAGGTGAAACACTGCCAATATCTCCAAAGCTCACTGGGAGAAGGTGGGTAAAAAGCCATGCACGCTGCTCACGTGCAATTTAGATGACACAAATCCAACTTTTTCAATTGCTCTCCCCATCTTCAGCTGCTGAAGGAAACACACCCAGCTCAGCTGCTGTTTGCAACCCCCTGTTCTGCAGGACCGCTGCTCTGCCCCAACGCTTTGCTGCACACCGTGAGCTCTGTGGGCAGACAGAGTTAAACTGCCCAATGCTCTCACAGCATCACAGAACGGCCAGGGTTGGAAGGGAGCTCAAGGATCACGAAGCTCCAACTCCCCACCAATGCAGGGCCACCAACCTCCACATTTCATACCAGACCATGCTGTCCAGGGCCCCATCCAACCTGGCCTTGAACACCTCCAGGGATGGACGGGGCATCCACAGCCTCTCTGGGCAGCTGTTCCAGCACCTCCCCACTCTCACAGCAAACAACTTCCCCCTGACATCCAACCTCAGTCTTCCCTCCCTCAACTTCAAACCATTTCCCCTTGTCCTGCTGTTATCTTTCCAAGAGTTGATTCCCCTCCTGTTTGTAGGCTCCCTTTAGGTCCTGAAGGCTGCAGTGAGGTCACCCCGCAGCCTTCTTTTTCTCTCATATGACAGCTCCAAGAGAGGAAGAGAAAACCCCACGAGCTCTGGAGAACAATCTCATTAGCTGACGACAACACTTCTCCCTGCCAAGGAGCCAACACGAACAGTTTGTTCGGCTGAGCTGCCCCCACCCCGCGGATGGAACCCACAGATGCTGATGGGCTCCTGTGTGCACAGCGCTGCTCAGTTCCATCCACCCCATCCCTGCATTCAGCAAAGCCCCACACTGCTCAGGGCCACGGGTGGTTTGCATTGCTCCAAGCACAGCTCAGTGCCCTCCCTGTGAGCAGCAGCCGTGCAAAGCCTGCACAGCAGCCATCGGTCAGGATATCAAAGGTTTGTTTTGGCATCACTGTTCATTAAAAAGGAAAAAAAAAAAAAAAGAGAGGAAAAAAGAGGCCAAGTGGCTCAGGCAAGTCATTACATGATGCCTGAACTCCTGCACAGGGATGATGCTGGGACAGGGCTGCACAGCCTGTGGTTATGACAGCAGAACCCAGAGTTCTTGTGCTGCAGCCGGTCCCAGCAGCACCGCCACTGCAGCTTGTGCTCCAGAGTGGGGCTCCAAGCCAAACCTCTGCCCCGTTCCACTCTCCTGTGGCACTTTTTCTCCCTAAATCCCTTCCTAGCAGAAAAAGTGCTTCTTGGAAAATTAAGCAACGAAGCACCATGCGCCCAATCATCCTTCCTCCCTTGAAGTCATCCATTAAAATGGAATGCCCCGTGCAAGCATGCAGGAACACGCCAGCAAGTTCTATGGATGTCCACACCAGTGGGACAAACACTGCGCTCAGCTCCTCTGCAGGAAACTGAAAATCATCACTGCTTTGTTCAGCTGGGACTCGGAGGAACCCCACGCACATCACCCATGGGTGCTTCTCATTTTGGTTCTGAGCCACAGAGAACGCCGTCAGCACCTGAAAGCAGAGCATCCCCAGCACGCTGTCACTCTGGGTGGCACATGGCACACACCAGCTGTGTGCTGAAGATGAGATGTTCTGGTCCCATCTCAGTGCTCAGCACCTCCCAGAGCCAGCAGTGGTGTGCGGTGACTCAGCACAGTGCTGGTGGTGCTGAGTCACTGCTGGCTGCTCCCAGCCCTCCCAATGGAAGTGTGGGCCCTGAGGGGAAGATGTGGCACTGCTCAGCCAGTGCCTGGGGACGGCAGTGCAGAGCCCTGCTGGGGCCTGGGGTCAGAGCTGGGTGCAGCCCCTGAGATACTCACAGAATCACAGAATGGGCTGGGTTGAAAAGGACCACAACGATCATCTGGTCCCAACCCCCTGCTGTGTGCAGGTCACCAACCAGCAGCCCAGGCTGCCCAGAGCCACATCCAGCCTGGCCTCGAATGCCTGCAGGGATGGGGCATCCACAGCCTCCTTGGGCAACCTGTTCCAGTGCCTCACCACCTTCTGAGTGAAAAACTTCCTCCTCATATCCAACCTAAACCTCCCCTGGCTCACTTTAAAACCATTCCCCCTTGTCCTATCACCATCCACCCTCACAAACAGCCGTTCCCCTCCTGTTTATACGCTCCCTTCAAGCACTGGAAGGCCACAATGAGGTCTCCTGGAGCCTTCTCTTCTCTTCTCTTCTCTTCTCTTCTCTTCTCTTCTCTTCTCTTCTCTTCTCTTCTCTTCTCTTCTCTTCTCTTCTCTTCTCTTCTCTTCTCTTCTCTTCTCTTCTCTTCTCTTCTCTTCTCTTCTCTTCTGCTCTCTCCTCTC
Source organism: Meleagris gallopavo (assembly GCF_905368555.1). Taxonomy (NCBI): domain Eukaryota; kingdom Metazoa; phylum Chordata; class Aves; order Galliformes; family Phasianidae; genus Meleagris; species Meleagris gallopavo. Next base: position 2,625,073 of record NC_139432.1, on the reverse strand, counting down.
CTCTCCTCTCCTCTCCTCTCCTCTCCTCTCCTCTCCTCTCCTCTCCTCTCCTCTCCTCTCCTCTCACTGAAGCCACTGGCAGAAGGGTCGGTGGGATTTCAGAGGCCATTCCCAAGGAGGGTCCACATGTTCTGCCAACACAACAGCAGCTCTGCTGCTCCCCCAGCGTGCCAGCAAGGATGGAACCCGAGCTGGGCTCAGCTCTGCAGGTGGGCAAGGGTCATGGTGCCAAGGGAAGGAGTGCTGAACAGCCACAGAACCATCAAGGCTGGGAATGACCTCTCAGACAGACCCCCGTGCCCACAGACCCCTCAGTGCCACATCCCCACGGTCCTGGAACACCTGCAGGGATGGGACCCCCACCCCCCACCCCCTGGGCAGCCCATGCCAACTCATCACCAAAATGTTTCCTAATGTTCAGCAGTCCTGTCCCTTGTGCCGCCCCAAATGCCTGCCAAGGAGGGCACCCTCCCAGCACAGACACAGGAGCGTAACCTCCAACCTGGCTGAGCTTTCACCCATCTCCACCTGTCACCAGCACACAAAGTGCTAAGAAAAACCCCAGAAATACCCCTAATTGTAACGGGCTCTGTGACGGAGGCCATTGGGTAAACTACAAAAAGACTTCCACAAAACAACCATCACGTCCATACGATGTCACCTGCTGCTGAGCTCATGACCAAGGCACTGCCTGCTCTGGCTGCAACGTGAAGCTCACTGGTACTTTAACACATCCTTCTCGTTGTACCAACCTCACGCTTAATGAAATGCAGTTCAGTTCACAACAAAACTTCCTCCAAGAACGCATGCTCCTTTTTGCTAAGCACAGCCCTCCATTAGCACTGCTGCTTTGCTTACAATTGCCACCTCCCCAGCTGGGCTGAACTGCACAGGAAAACACAACCGCCGTCTATCTAGATGCACAGTTTTCACTGTAAGTCGTGTCTCTCCCCTTAGAAAGCAGGATGTGGCAGCAGCACCGTACCCTTGCCAACCACCTCCCTTTGGCAAACGCAGCAGCGAGGCACAGCTCTGCACACTGCAGAGGATGCACCCAGCATCCGATGCACGACCAGCACCCAACCCACCTCCTGCATCTCCTGCAACGGCAAGGACTGCAACTCCATGCAACGCAAGCATCCCCTCACAAAAGAAAAAGGAGCCTTGAATTCTCCCACCAAACAGCCAGCAGAGCAGACACTCAGGGCACGGAGCAAAGCGCCCGAGGAGCTGCAGCAGTCACCCAACAGCAGAGCCCTTTGTGCGTGTGCAAATGGAGCAGCGCTGAGTCTTTCCGTCGGTGGCACCGGCCCTGCGGGGAGGGCAACGCAGCCTTATGCAAATGGGAACCCATTGTTACAAGGGAAAATTTATTTCACATTCCTGAGCAGTGGCAGTTCCTGGAGCATAACAATTGGTGAGGCCCTTCTGCTGAGGACCGCATATTTTTACGCTCCGCAGTAAATCAATATTCCGTAAGACAGAAACTCTGCTCAATTACTGCCAGCCCAGGACGGCGGCTCCGGTTGGTGAACAACATCCACAGGGCACTGCATCAGAACAGGACTTATTTGGGACGTGCTTCTCGTCGTTCAAAAGTTTACTTAAGGCAGAATGGATGGAATGATGCTCTGGGACATCACCCCGTGCACGGCGCTCAGTGCCAGCGCCCAGGGAAGCAATGAGTCCCAGCACACAGCTCCCAGCTCTTCCCTTTTCATTACGCAGCCCTAAGACCAAAGGGTGCAGTCCTGCCCCGAGGGGCTGGCTGTGTTCAGCTCCACGCATTCTGCAGCCCAGTGGCAAAATGAGATTCGGGAGAAGCGCTGATGCTGCTGCAGGATCTGCTCCCGAGAGTGGGAAATTTCCATGCTCCTGAGCTGCCCTCCTCTCCTTATGTGTCCACTGGGGCACCAGAAGAAAAAGGAGAGGGTTTGGCAAGCAAGTCTCAAAATATACAACCCTAACCAGGCTGTGGATGCTCCTCCCTGGAAGCATTCAGGGCCAGGCTGGATGGGGCTGTGAGCAGCCTGGTCCAGAGGGAGGTGTCCCTGCCTACAGCAGGGGGTTGAAATAGATGATCTGAAGGAACCCTTCCAACCCAAACCATTCTATGACTACAACACAGCTCTGAGCATCACAGAACGAAGCACAAACGCCCGTTCTTCAGAAGTGCTTCCACTCCTCCCTTACTGCCCAGGACAGCCAGCAGGCTTTTTGATTCGGCACAAAGCCAGAATTGGGGGGAAAAAAAAAAAAAAAGAAAAAAAGAATCATTTGGAGCTGCACGTTGACATCAAAACAAAACAGGTAGAAGGCAAGAAGGATTCCCAGGCAAAGCAGAAGCTGGAATCAGCACAAAATAGAGCCAAGATGGGGCAGGTGTGGTGGAATGGTCAGCAGAGGGGTTTAGGGAGCACTGCAGCAGCAATGGGAGGAGATGGGGATGTGCACAGCTCCAAAGGGTGCAAGCAGGGCTCCCTGCACCCAAAGATGGCCTCTTTGGTCTAAAACGGGCAGAGCGAGGACAAAGCTGCCCATCAGTGTTAAATCTGAAGGTCAGTTAGCCAAGGGAAGGGGCAGACGAGCTATTTCCCTTGGTCCCATGCCAGGAGTTCCCTCTCTGGCACACAGAGCAGGAGCAGAACGGCCTGCACGCCCTGTATCTGAGAGAGGAGAAAAGTAATCCTGGCTGAAGGAATGCTGATGGGTACGGCAGCGTGAGGAAGTGCAGAGAGAAACAGAAAGAGAAGGGGGGGAGGACGCCAGAAGGCTAACGGGGCTCACGCTGAGCTCGGCGCCGGGCAGGGAGCGGGGCAGCAATCGGCACTGGGAGCAGAAGAGCCGAGGAACGGGCAACTGGATCCTGCAGCAAAGCTTCATGGCAGAGGGTCTGGTCTGAGCACAGGGCAGGTGCTGCTGCTGGGCAGAGGGAGCGGGGATGTGGAGCTCCTTGCTGTAACGGAGCTGCCCCGAGCAGCACGCTCCAGCTGTGCAAATCCCATTTTATTCCCATTAGGAGAAGAAAGGCTCAGCCCGCATTGTTCGGCTGCATTAAAGCCCTTCTGCTGCAGATGCTCCAAAGGGCTGAAGGAACACATCGGGGGGGACGCAAGGAGCATTGTGGCTTTCCAAGGAAGGACGGAGCTCCAGCCAGCTCCAAGAGCCTTCCTACAGAGCAAGCAGCCACTAATGAACGCCACTAACGAGGGGTTCTCAGGGAACACCCCATCTCATCTCCCTGTGATTGGCCACATCCCCCTGCTAGCACTTGCCCCATTTTCTGTGCCAGCAAAAAGTCCACACCCCCAAATCTCTCGGCCACTCCTGGCTCCTTTACACGGCTTTCCCCACCGAGGAGCACACTCATCGAATCTGCAGGTCACTCTGCACCTTCCCACAAAGCACAGCTTAAGAACCACTATTTCAGCCTGCATGGAGCACCACTGCCACCAGCCTTGTCTGTGCAAGGAGCACTGAGTGCTGCATGGCAAGCGAGCTGAGGGTGCACACAGAGTCCCAGCACTCACCATCCTCTCCTCCGCCCTCGTGGTGCACAATGCCCTGTGCTACAAGGGCAAAACACGCTCAGCTCAGGCAGCCCAGTGCAGAGAGTCAAGGAAAGACTCACTGACTCATTGCTTCCACTCCACCTGTCCCCAGGACAGAGGGCTTCAGTCCCAGCGCCGTCGAGCATCCATCCTTCAGCAGGACTCAATGCACTGTAAGGCAAGGACCTCCCCCCGAACATAGTTTTATCCACAGGAGGCCCGTGCTGCTCGCTGCGGGTTGACAAAGGCCTTAATGTTGCAACTTACAGATACCCTATTTATTTTCCTGAAAAGAGTACGGGGTAATTCAAACCCTGGGAGAGCACACAGGCCTTGGAGGAGGGAAGGAAGCAGTCTGAATGAGCCTGCAGAGCTCTTTTTTTGCAGGGCTGAGGGCTGGCAGTGCTGATAAACGATGGAATTCCTATGCATGCCATCCAAGCTGCAAACCCCTCTGCAGAACAAGGCCAGGGTTTGCACAGACTGCCCTGACGCTGCAGGCTAGAAGCAGGCTGGGGATGCACCAACAGCTCACGCAGCACCTGGTTCCCATCCTGCAGCATCACAGCCCTCTGTCAGCATCCCAAATTCCGGTTTCAGATGTGAATTCTCCTTCAGGTCTCCATCCAAGGGCACACTCAGGGGAAGCCCTCTGCTCCCAGCAGGTAGAGGTCAGCAGGGCAAGTTACTGAGCCCAGAGGCTCTCAAGGACACACCACGTTCCTACCTGCAGCATTCCTCCATCCTTCTGCCCAGACCCTACACAGCCAGGCGATGAGGGACCCCAGCACAGCTCCAACCCCCACCCCCAGAACCGCTTCCATTCCTCCCAGCTTTGTCACAGCTTTTCCTAACGTAACACGGCCAAACAAAAAGCCAAACCATTGGTTGGTGTGTGACAGGAGTTTAGTACAGAACTTTATTTCAAGCACATGCACGCATCCCAGTCTGCACATGCAAACCTTGAACTTTCATTCTAGATTGCTCCAAACGGCCCAGAAATAAATGATGTGATTTTGGAGCGCTCCAAACGCCCCTTTAAAACTGAACTGCTGGAGAACCCACCCACAGGGCATCAATATTGGCAATATCCCACCAAATCCTGTAGGTTTTTTGCCCTCCACAGGGCACTGCTCACCTCTCCTCCCACCCAAGCTGAGTGCTCGCATCACAAACCACTCCTCCATTTACACAGAGTAAAGTACAAACCTCCCAGCTCGTTAGATGTCACTCCCTCTGTTTGTGACCTAATTACATCCCCAGTGTTGGTACCAGGGTTAGCAGCTCCCTGGGCACATTGGGGCAGGAGTTCACATGGCAAAGTGCACAGTGCAGAGTTCCAAGTGCACGAAGCCAAAAGGCAGCAGCTCAAAAAGCCAGAGAAGTGAACAATAAAGGAGGAGAGATGGAATTAGGTCCAAGCAGGAGACCCCCACCTGGCCAGGCAAAAAAAGCAAGGAAAAGAAAAAGAAGGGTGAGAGGTGGCACTGTGCACACAGTGATACCCATGTGGGGATGCAGCCCAAACCCACCGACCCTCTGCTCCATCACACATTTGCCTTTTGATCCCAGCTGCACCACCGACATCTTTTTCTCATCTTTACCACCAGCAGAATTGCAGCTCACCCTTCTGATAGCTGTTACTCACCAGGTCTCCATCAGCACAGGCAGAAAGTTGCTTTAGAGGCAGCCGCAGTTAATATCACAGACTGAATTCCACCATAATCAATTTGGTACCTTCCTTTCTTTTAATTAATTAAGCCCATGGCAGAATTGTTCCTTGGGCTCAGGACCCAGCACAAGGCCAGGCAGAGCTGCCAGCAGCAAGGAACCCAGGTGAGGTGCCCAGTCCTGTGCTGGAACAAACGTGTGCATTACACACACATGCACACAAGAAGAAACTGAGGTTGAGAAGGGAGTATGTGGCTTTCATCTCAGTTCTGAAGAGTGAAGAAGGGGGGGAGGCAGCAGCAGGTTAACCCACCCCCTGTAACAACCCGTGGGGGACAGCTCGTGTCTGGGATTTGGGTTAGTTTGGCATTAAAACCAAAGCATGTGATCCGATGTAAGGCAGCCTGCATGAGGTTTTCTTCATTTAATTTTTATTTTTTAACTATTTTTAAGTACTCCCTCCTCCCCAACAGCTCTCATCCCACTGTGACCCTGCAGCTCACGCACCAACACCAGGCCGGGAGTTCAAATTCCTATGCACGCTTGCTAAAAGGTCCCATATAATGGGGATGAAGAAGTTCAGAGAGTTCCCTAAATCCTCCCCTCACAGCCAACATCTGCCTGCATTACGTTCCACTATGGGGAGAAGTGAAATAACAACTGGGAAGGAAGTGCCTGGGGATGCTTCACCCAGCTCCCAAGCAGCAGGACAGCTCGACTCCCACTGCCAACAGGACACAAAGTGCTGTACCCCCCTCCCACATTCCTCCCCTTTGCCACCTCTACCAGGAAGGCACAAAGATCCCCTGTGCCTTTCAGAGCAAATCCAACCACGCCACGTTTCTCCCTATGCATGCAGCACCATCGAGCCCTGATCACATCCAGTGTTTCCCAACAGTTCAGACAAGGCATGAGATGGCCGGAGCTCGGAAACGCTCTCACCGGTGGCTGGGATGCTTGGTGGAAGCTGAGCAGGGTGTCAGGCTCCCCATTTACCAGGAACACTTACAGGGAGATATGGGAGCACTGCGCAGATGAGCAGAACGATGGCCAACCAGCACCAGTTGCACTCATCACAGTGGTGTGAGCTCAAAGCTTTGTGCTTCCAGAGCAAAGCCAGAGCCAGGAGCAGCTGCAGCAGATCCCTAATCCTAATGTGAGAATAGCACAGGGCCAACAGGTGTGGGATCAGGAACCTGGCCTGGTGACAGCCCTCAGTGCTCCCTTCTGCACAGGCACTGCTGGGACAATGGAGTCACTGTCCACAGCTTTGGAAATCAAGTTCCTCTTTGTGGAATTCCAATGTCACCAAATGAAGGCTGCAACCCAACCATCACCCCCCAACCTGCCCCGTGGCCAAGTTCCTCGCATCCTGCCTTGATGCTGCTGGAAAAATTCCCTGGTTTAACCAATATCACTCATTATACAGGAGTGGAGGTACCTGCTGGTCCTGATGGGCAGCTCGTGGGCAGGGCAAACTCCACGAAGAGGAAATCGGTTTGGTCAAAATTCTAACACTTGGACTCCACCACTGCATAAAGGGTTGTGCAAATGCAATTCATAAATAGGTCAGAGACACAAGGAAGCAGATGAAAGGCAGATGGCTGTGAGAGAAGAGAGGCAGGAGGAAGAGGGCATCTAACGCAGGAGAGAAGCAACCAAGGAACTCCATGAAATCCCTGTTTGGTTTCACCCTCCTGTGCAATGGTGCTGACATAAAGTGAAGCAACAAAGTCCCTTTTCCTTTATGCTGGGGAATAAAATGAGGGGAAAAAAAAACCAACAAAACCCACACAGAATCATAGAATTGCTCAGGTTGGAAAAGACCTTAAAGATCATCAAGTCACCTCCCAGAATCTCCGGGTCAGAGGGGTCAACGTTAACCTGGAACGGAGCCCAAGCACTTACAATGACAGACCACAGGACAGCATTAATTCAGGGCACAATCCCCCCCACCTCCAGCACAACTCCCACTGGGGTCCACACAACCTTTGTGCAAATCCAGACGGCCACGACCTGCACGCACTGCAGGAATCCCAACTGCTGCCATAACCCAAACCCACCCCTTCGCCACCGCAGCACCACGCACAGCACAGCTGCACCCCCACTGCACTACTTCAGCTATTTCTCCTTCTGTTTTTCCAAGCCTAGAGCTCCACGTATGTTAAAAAAAAATACAAATCTTTTTAATATTTAATTGTTTGAAGGTAACTCTTGCTAAGACATCAGAACGGTTCGGGTTGGCAGCAGATAAAGCACATCCCAGCTGATCAGCAACTGAAAGGGGAGAACAGGAACAGGAGGCACTTTGAGTAATTTCTGCAGAAACGAGAAGCTAAATTAAACTTGATTGAAGGAACAAAAAGTAGTAAGGCTTCGCTGACAGCAAGATGGCTTACTGCACGAGCAGCAAGTGAGAATAGAGCATGCTTCATGCTTCTGTCCATATTTAGCAGAAACAAAAGAGCACAGGCTGGAATTACTGGTATTGGGATTGATTTGTGTGAAGCCCTGGTGAAACAAACAGGAAAACGGACCACTCAGCACCTCTATGCTGAGTTCTGCTCTTCATACACCAGTGATCCGTCAGGCCTTACGATGTAAGGATACGGGGAAAAATAAGTGCTGCTGACCTGTATCTCCAAGCTCTTCCCATACTGCTCACAACATCTGGCTGTGCCAGCTCTGATGTGGAACTCCTGGGAGACTGAGCCAAGGGTTTGGGTCACCCCATGGAATCAGCTCCAAAGAAGCTTTAATCCAAGGATTTCATTCTAGTTTCCCTGAAATCCCACTTCCAAAGGCGCAGAGCTCAGTGCTGCATCACCCCCCACCCATCCCATACACCGAGGTGAGGAAGATTTGCTGCTGAAATTACCACCCCAGCAAAGCAGATGGGAGCATCACCAGAGTGCAAGGTCCTGCAAGCTGCAGGTGTGTCTGACAGGGAGCTCTGAGCAGAGAGGCTGCAACACGCAACCAGAAGATGTGGAAAAACATCTCCTCCTGCAGCCACCGGTGCAGCACCAGAGCTGTGCTCATCCTCCCAACGCCGCAGCCGCAGCGAAACGAATCGTGCTCCAAGGGGCAAACAGCTGAAAGCATCCCGGCTGCAGCTCACAGGAGATCTGCTTCCTCAGTGCCCATCACAGCTGATGTGAACACAGCCTCAGAGCACCGGCAGTCACACAGCCGACGCTGCTGCTCTCTCCTTACAGCCAGTGTGCAGCTGGGACTCACGCACACTCCCACGGAGTTTCCACGAGCACAGCCCCATCAGCAGCAAGCAGTGAGTTCAGGCTCCTGCTGGGAAACACCTTTAGGAGCACAGCTTTGCTGGGAAGTGCTTCTTGGGGCAGTTGTCTCTTTCACAGGATATCCCCCGGGAGAGGAAGGAGATGACATAACCTGAACTTTTCTAAGAGTAAACATACTGGAAATGCAGCACACGGTGATTTTAAGAGGCAGAACAAACAAAAGCAGCAGCAGAGGGAGAGGTCACTCACTTTGCCTGGGGCTCAGCTGGGATGGGCACAGCTGGGCAGACCCCCAGCCTGGGGTCCTGCAGCTCTGTTTGCAGACCCCTCCTTCCCCTTCTCCTCTCCTCAAGCAGAGCACAACCCCCAACATCTGCTCAGGAGGCAGCAACCACACATATGCTGCAAAAGTGAAGATGCCACAGAACCCCATTCATTCTCAGTTCCAGTTTGCTTGATCCAAGCACCCAGTGCTTGCCTAGCATCACTGCAAGCTGCCTTGTGCTTCTCTGCATCAGGGCCAGTGGCACGAGCACCCAGCTGTGCTGCTGCTGCCCGGGCTGTGAATGAACCAACAGCCTTTGTGAGTGTATTTAAAATTAAAAAAAAAAAGCATCAGTTATTACTAAAGAAAAATTAAGCCTCTCTGTCATCATATCACATAGCAGGAAAAGAACAGGCTGTACCCATTTTCAGCTGTTATTACTGAAAACAAACACGAAAGCAGGAGAAGCATCATCTCATTGCAGCAGTGCATCTTCCCCGCATCTGCTCACCGGGAGAATAAAGTCTTGGAGCCTCCTTTCTCTGCCTCAATGCTTCTCCTGCTTGCAGCCTTCTTTTATAGGACAACGTCCCCCACTTTGAGACCAAGGAACCACAACGGCTTCAAAACAGCTGAGGATTGTGGAGGAACTATTCCAGGCTCCGCAACGCTGGGAGGAATACAGCGTGCAGCAAACAAGGCTTCAAAACACCCTCTGCCCTCTTCCTCTTTCAGCTCTCTCAAATAAGGCTAAAGAGGAAACCTGCCAAGGCACTGAAGAATAAGGCCACCTGCTCTGCTAAGGGAACTAAAGGAAGCAACAACGCCCCACGAGCAAAGCACTGAGACCACGGGACACGGGGCTCCGCACCCCAGCGATGGCTGCACCCAGAGCCACGCAGGGCAGCCCTGCAGCTCTGCCCAGAAGCACCTCGGGGTACAGCAGTGCTGCTCCCCCCAGCCCCTGCCCACCCTGCCCCCAAACCCAACTCAGTGCTCACTAAAGGCGAGTCCAAGCTCAGCTCCCAGGTTAGTCAGCGTTTGCATCTTGAGAGCACTACACAAACACTCCATGTGCTCAGCTCTATCAGCAAGTCTAAGGAGAGCAGACTTGGCTCCGACAGAGAGACTAGAATTACACACACACACAAATTAAAATGCCTGGATCCTTTCCAGAGCGCATTGCTTGGAATTTGTCTTTCTGCTTGGCAGTGCACAGCCACATGAATATCTGCTTTTTGTAGGCGCGGTGCAGAAATCTGTACAGCCCAGTTCTGACCCTAAAATGGGGTAAATAATAAAACCCTTGTGTGGCAGAACGTCCTCAAAAGCAGAGGAGAGCCCAACTTTTCTTGTAGGAACTCTGCAGATCTCAAAGAACTTCCCAGCCTGTGGAGTTTCTGCACTCTCCATACTGACACACTCCAACCATAAGAAATGGAGTAGATATGCCTCACAGGAGGCTGGAAAAGCTCTAAAAGCTTTAACCAAAATAGTACATGCTATACATTAATATAAATACTTAATATTGACACGTTTCGGGATGAGGTTCAGACGAGATCACTGGAAGCTTGCAAGCTTTGCCAAGCAGTGCTGCAGCTTCATGGGGAACCACAGTGCCAAGGTTTGCAGCAACAGAACATCTGAGCTCAGCTCCCACTACCTGCACCTGAACAAGCTTTTTTAATGGAAATTCTGGACTAGAAATGATTTTTTAATCAAAAGCTTATCTTCCCTCTGATCTTGTCGGCATCGCATGGCAGAAGTGAAGACAGGATCCCTAGGACTTGGCATTTCCCTTCCTTGCAACGAGCAGCAGCCTGGCTGGGCTCTGACTGTCACCCTCACTGCTGCGATTCCCATCCCTGGAGCTGTGCTGCCCACGCAGGGCTGAGCCACACACCCACTGCTGCACTGCATTTGTGATGGGGAGGAAAGGAGCACTGCCATCCCAGGGCATGGATGGAGGAGGCAGAAAGCGCCGGGAGGGACAAACAGCTCGACAAGCCAGGAGGGTAGGAGGGGAATAGAAGTTGGAAGGCGAGTTTTTTGCTTTTTAATAAAGCAGGAAAGGTGCTTCTTTAATGACAGCTGCGGTGTGGCAGTGCTGCCTCGCCTTGCTTCATCCTTACTGCAAGCAGAGCCAAGCCCTGGCCGTGCAGCCCCACGGCAGCCAGCTGCACAGGGCTGTTTGCTGACTAATGGTGACTGCAGAGCTGAGCAGCTGTTGGGGCAGCAGGGCTCTGGAGCTCCGTGCTGCAGCCCTTGGGCACTGCTGTGCTGTGCAGGAGGCACTACTGAGTGCACCCTGCAATGCACACAGCACCTACTGAGCTCCAGCATGGATGTCACCAACCTGCAGCTCTCCCTGGTCTAACAGCACAGTGATCAGAGCACAAACCTAAAGAGAATACACTAAATAAGACATGGAATCCCTGTAACACACTTCCAACACTGGTCAGGTGAACATCTGAATACAGAGTGCAATACCAGGGGGAAGGTTTCTTACTGAACTCCATCAATCACCATCTGCCATGAGCTGAACTACCTGCACCACAGTGCAGGGACAGCATCCAGGGACCTCTCCATGCCTCAGCTCTCGTGCTCTACCCATTGTGTATTACACATGCTGAGGAGTGACGTGCTAGCTTTGCTGGAGCACATCAATACAACCATAAAACAGTCTCTTAAGGCCAGCCAACGAGCACTCCATGGTCTGCAAAGCTGCCTGAACACCTCCCAGCTCCCAGACAAACCCACCTTCAGGCAGCGCCCGGGGCTTTGGGGCACAGGAGGACCCGAGAAAGTCAGAACAGTGGAGGGGGAGATCCACCACGAGGCCAGGAAGAGCAGAGGCAGCAGCTGCGTGCAAGTGCCCAATGGTTTTGTTTATTAACCTGTTCAAGAGACGGATTATACTTAACAGCAGAAAGCAGCACTACCTGCACGCTGCCGTGCCAACTTCCAGCCCCTGAAATTCCAGTGCATGGGACAGAGCTGCCTGCTCCCTCCTGCAACTGATGCTGATTGACAGAGCAGGGCAGCAGTGCTATGTGACATCCAGCCCTGCCTCCTGCCTGCGCCCAACCCAACCCAACGCACACCCCCAAGCACACAGCACAGCACAGGTGTGCACAGCTCCTGCACTGCAAGCCTTCTGGTAACCTCACAGCAAACATTTCGCACGGCTGAATGCAGAGTTTGCAATTCAGGCCTTGGCTGCTAACAGAGGGCATCATCCTCAGCCTAACGAGAACAAGGAGGATGTTCAAATATTTGCAATCACAACAAAAATAAGCAGTCATTCAGGCTATAAACCACAGCTGCATGAGTTACTGACATGCTAACACTAATTTTTCTGAGTGGGAGGAAAAGGTGGGGGCTGGAGAAGGACATAACAGCTTTCCTACTTTTCAGAAGTAGCTCTGCTCAAAGAGCAGGTTGTTAATTCAGGTGCTCATCATTTAAGCTATAAAACAGCCCATGGGAAGCTGAGGACACAAATGTCACAGTCTCTTTCCCACGTGGATCCTCAGCGGTCTTATAAGAAGATGAGAAAACTCCCATTAAGTTTCCCTTCTGCAGCACATCGGTCGCCTCTTTCCTCCCCATGTGCTGTGCTCTGTTGGTTTCTTACATCTATTTTTGCCTTTTTGAGGACAGTGTCTGCAGGGTAACAGGATGAGAATCAGCTACCAGCAGTCAGACAGCATGCTCTGTGCTGTCAGTTCTTTACAGGTTTGGGTTTTAGGAACGAAGGGCTGTTAGAACTACATGGGTTGGCACTGAATTCCAGCAGCAGCGCATCCTGGTTGGGAAAAAAAACAACAACCAGGAGATGGAGAGGAGACAACACGCACAAACCCCCACGTGGAAACTCAACCTCTAGAGAGGGGCCCAGTGTTTTGTTACACCTTCCAAGAACTCTGCCTCCAAGGCCCTGCAATAAACACCTCCCAGCTGACCGCCTCCTCCCCCGGATTCCCACGAACACAACACCCTGCTCTGCTGCAACGACTGATGGCACCAGATCCAGTGGTTCCCAGCAGAGCAACGGCTGAACCATCAGCTCAGACAGCACCAACCATCCGTGCAGCAGCTGCATCGACTCCAGCTCTGACAGATTCCATTAACGTCTCCCAGGAATCAAAGAGAGGTTCAGACTCCAAATGACTTTTCCACCCGAAGTCAGAGCACAGCTATTTGGCAGAGGTGGCAGCTGAGACCAACAAGAGCAGCGGTGAGGCTGTGTGCTGTTACAGGTCTCCATCCCAAACCCAAGTTCTTTCCTCCTCCTGCCCCGAGAAAAGGATCCAAAGGGATTCACAAAGCAGACAGAACTTTAGAAGGATGTATTCCCAGCCAGGACATGCCTCAGTGATGACAGGAAGGAATTGAAAGCTGCAGCTCAGGTGATGTTACTTTAGGAAGCCTACGACTTCTGAGCAGCGAGGTGCGTCCTGCCGCGCAGCAGCACGGCTTGGCTGGCTTCTCTTCTCTCCAAACAAAGGAACACTGTTCCTCACCAGCAGGCAGCCAATAGCAGCAAATAGCAGCAAATAGCAGCACATGCTTTCAGAGACACCTGTTACTGGGAGAGCTCCCACCAGCACAGCAGAGGCGGCTGCGTGGGCCCACGGAACCCCAGGCAGTGCCATGGGGCTGGGGAGAGCACGGTGCCCAGCCCGGTGCCACCACGCTCACTCTGCTGTGATCCAAACAGCCTCCTGCTCTTTCTCAGCTTGATCCAAACACAGTTATACAGTCAGCACAGATACCCGTGTCCCCTAGGGAAGATACGAGAGGATTTTCAGCTCTGTTTTCTAGATGAAGCCTACTTCACAGAGCAGTGTTTTCCCCTTTATTTCTCCACGGCAAAGACAAAGTGTTGAGCTTTGGTCAAGAGTTATCAATACCTGCTTTGCTTCAAACAAGAAATATCTGCAAGTAAACCAGCGCCAAGCCCTCCTGCTCAGCCTCAGCCCCCAGTCTGGGCCATTGGCACAGTAATCCCAACTACAGCTGGAGATGTGCAAGGCACAAGCAATGCATCCTCCTGTCTCAAAGCACAGAGCCGCATCTCCGAGCCTCCAGTCTGGAGGTGGGGGAAAGGAAGGTAAGGCCCACGGAGAGGAAAAGACAACAGGCAGTGATTTGTGGGAAGCTTTCCTCCTTGGGATCCCCAGCACAGAGCTCCAGGCTCCTCTGACCTTCGTAAGAAGACAAAGAACTCATGATTTACATCCTCGGAGAAACAAGCAGAACTCACAAAAGAACTGCAAGCTCTCTATTCTGCAGTAGGAACGAACTCCTAGACTGGTTCTGCAGTCAGCTTGGTTTAATACGAGTTTCCAACCCCTGAATTCCACTTGAAGCAAAGCTGTCTGCTGCTTATTGACAAGCTTCATCTTTAAAACAGCTCATAAAACAGCTCTGAGCTTTTGCTGCACAAAGCTCAGATGGAACAGTGCTCGTCAAAAGCAAGGCAAAGAGCTCCCACAATTGGAGCCACGAGATCCAACACAGTGCTGCAGGAATGGAAAGGACAAGTCAGACAGCAAGACAATACATGGGATTAATGGGTTCCATCTTCTGACCAGCAGCCACAAAGTGCCCACCGCCAACACCAGGCACAGAGCAGCCCCCAAGGGCAGCCCTAGGAGGAGGACTGAAAACCAGCCCTTACAAGCATGCACGAAACCTATCCCACTTACTGACCCGCATCCTGCTTCGTTTGTGCACGTTCTAAAGCACAAAAACAGCCACGGGAATTTCATCATAACTTCCCTCTTGGTGCAATAAACTCATGGAGAAAGAACAAGACCGAATTTCTGATGCAAAGAGGTATTTCTGATGCCTGCCTGCACCGTGAGCAGCAGTCCATGCATGCAAAGATCTCACAATCCGATTCTCAAACCTGCCTGCTTGCACAGCTCACTACCTGCCCTCCCCCAAACCTGCTTTAATGAAGTTATATCTTAATGTAATTAGGAGAGCCTTCAGATCTCCTCCTGGCGACTGCACCTCTCTGTGACTCCACTTCCTGCACCCTATTCCTGACCCTGAACCATCCCTCCGTGTCTCAGCTATTTGCTGCTCTGTTTACACATCTACATGGTCCTGCACTTCAACTCATTAAGCTGTTAATGATTAACACAACCCGGCAAAAGAACAGAAGAATGCTTTTGATGCTTCAGAGGGGAAAAAAAAAAAGAAAAAAGAAAAAAAAAAAAAAAAAAGCAGTATTCATTTCATCTCTTTTAAACTCAAGGATTCACTGCTCCACTCAGTGAGTGTGAGATGCTTTCCTCTGTGCCTGGGCAGCCAGGGAGAAAGCAAAGCAATGAGCTCCCAGCCCTGCTTCTGGTTTTCAGAAGGCATGGGGATGCTCTCCTGCTCCACCTTCATTCAGATCAGCAGACAAAGAGCCCAGGGTAGAAGGAGAAAAAAAACCCAGGAACAAGGGAACATACTAAGAACAGAACTGTTGCAGGCCAGAGGATGGTTCTCCATGATCCGTAATGCCTTGAAGCACAGAACAAAGCAGAAGTCATCGTCCTGCCATGTCACCCCTGCTGCTCACAGCCTCCCTGGGCACTCTACATATCCGTACCCCCACCTGGTAGGGCTGGAAGGGCGCACACTGTTGGCTGCTCCACCAGAAACCTGTTTCCCTTGGACAGCCCCTGCCTAGTGCTTTCAATCCGGTTCAGTGGATGCTTCTGCAGTGAGAAAAAGGCTGCTCTCAGCTCCTGAGCACAGCCGTGCAGTCGGAGCAGGGATGTCTGACTGCTACATGTGCACCCCGTGCAAGGGCTGCAGGAGGAGCAGGAGCGAGATGTGCACTCACACCTCAAGTCTTAGCCTTCTTTATCGGCCTGCTTCTTTAATTTAGAGCCCAGGCCATCAACAGAATGTTATTTAATATCAGGCTCCGATTTGCAAGAAGAGATTCTTCTGGAAGATGGGGTATTTTTAGCAGCTGCCTGGATTGGCAGCATTGAGACAGCAGTACGAGAGGCAGAGCTCCCACCACAACCACAGCCCTCCTCAGCTGCTCCAAAAACCATCAGCTCCATCCGACGGGGAGAGGTTCTTTAGAGGGGCAGTGAATGGAGTTGCAGACACTTCTCCCCACGAGTTCCACCTTCTGATAGAAGTGAAGGAGTAGTGAAGGCCATACATTCCTTCCTTTATTTACATGCACAAGCAGTACGTTGCATTCACGTGTCTGGAAGCCAGGATAACAGTGAACAACCTGAGCAGTGACAGCATTCAGTCGTGCAATTACAAGCAAAGGCAGCAAACAGAAACAGCTTGCAATACCACCATCATCCGGATCTCAATGCTCGAGAAAAGAAAATCTGGAGAGATTCATGCAATAAAAAAAACAACAACAGAACACAGATCCTCACTCGACTGAGATTTCACTGGAACAGGTTGCCCAAGGAGGCTGTGGATGCCCCATCCCTGCAGGCATTCAAGGCTGGATGTGGCTCTGGGCAGCCTGGGCTGCTGGCTGGTGACCCTGCACACAGCAGGGGGTTGGAACCATCACTGTGGTCCTTTTCAACCCATTCTATGATCCTATGATTGCTATGATTCTACAACCTGCTGCCAACAGCACTGTGACTGATAGCCATGGTATGAGTGGGACCAGTGGTGATGTAGCGGGCTGGTCCTGAGCCCCACTGCTTTAGGACAGTGCTCTTCTGACCCACTCTGATGTTATTCAGACACGGCAGAAGAAAGCCTGAAACACATGGTTAAGTTTTCAAACGCATTCAAGAGCTCTGAAGCCAAGCGTTTCACAACAGAAGCCAACACAAAAGTAATTGTATCAGAAACAAAGAGCAATCCACTGCAAGTCGATTGCTGCATCGCCTCCAAGGGTCCAAAGGGCCACGTGGGATGAACGGCTAAACTGTTCTGTGCTCTCCCTCCCCCAGATCCAGAGGGTTCCCAGCTTTGGGAGGGACAAGGCATCTTCCCATGAGCGTAGCTGGACCCAGAGCTGCCATGCAGTGCTCCAGCACTGCTACTCAGCACACACAGCTGGGATGGCCTGCAATGTTCCACCCCAATGAGACAGATCTCAGCACAGAGGGAAACTTTCCCTTTAAAATCACCGTGCAATCTCTTGTCCCCAGTGCCAGGACTCTCAAACTGATCCCAGCCAGCACTGAGCTAACAGCAATTACAAAAATGCACTTTTTTTTTTTTTTTTAAATCACTCTGATCACTCCTTGCTCTCTTTACGTTCCCCAGGAAGCCTTGGGAGGCAGGAGGAGCTGCTGCTCAACTCTCAGCCCCATACGGGCCACAGAGGGATGCAGGCAGTCCCCAAGGGCTGGGGCACTGCGGTGAAAAGCCACGATGTAAGCCCCACTAAGGACAAAACCACACATTCTCAGCACCTCCTTTGTCCAGGCGAGCATCAGCCACACAAATAAGAGATGTTTTTGGACAAGTAACTCTCAGAACTGAAGCGAGACACACGAGAGCTCCAATACTTCCATTAATGCTCCATTTGTACCAGGCCAGCAGTTCTCAAGGGCAGTGGGACAGGCACAGACACATCCCTGTATTTCCTGCTGGACCCAAATCCCCCGGCTCCAACCAGCACTACTCTGCCTTGCTGGGAACTCCAACGCCTCCAACAGAGCCCTCAGAGCAGAAAACATCCCCCCAGCAAGCTCCAAGGGGAGGGGAAAGCGCTTCGCTTCCATACAGCAAACCCTTAACGCAGCTCCGGGTGCAGCTGGCTGTGAGCAGGCAGACAAGAGTGAGATGAAAGCGGGTCTGAGGAATGCCACAACATCAGAGCACAGCAATAAAGAGGATTCCTACGGCAGATTCCCCCAGTAACAGAGCAGCAGCTAGCTTCTCATTAGCAGGGTCTGCTTCGTCACTGCTACGAGAGCGCTGACGTCTTGTGCAAGCATCTCAGCTCCAAGCTGCTGGGGATTCAGCCTGAAATCTGCACCGTGTGCCAGCAGGTCTCCCACGTCCCCTACCTGATCAACTGCACCACTGAGGGCAGAAGCTCTCAGATCCACGCTGTGCCATGCAAAGGATGGGAGGAGGGAGCGGAGCGCGGTGCAGCCGGAGCAGCAAACCCCCAGCTCCTGCCCTCGGGGAGGGGAGAATTCACACACACAGCGTTCTGCTGAGAACTACTGGGGTTTCTCAGCAGTTTTTTTTCCATACGGCCACCAGAAGATGTGAATGAGTCGCTCCTCCTTAAGATTTATCATGGAGTGCCTTCGTCCCAGAGCTCACCTTCACTTCACAGCAGGCAAAACAAGCAGCTCCATCTGCAGAGCAGCTAATCCCATCAGGGCTTACCTGTACCCAGCCCAGCAGCGTTGGGTTTCAGGCCTTTAACATAACCAATGCACACCTGGTCACAGCGCACACACGGAGGGACAAGGCAGTGCTGTGCCATGACAACTCAGACGGGTTATGAAAGCTCTCTGCTCCTCCCCAGGACGCTGTTTTGAAAATAAACACGGCTCCACCAGCCAAAACAAGGAGAATGAGCAGCAGCGGTACACCTTATACACAGGAGATGGGGATGCTGGTGCAGGAGGACAGCCAATGGTTCAAGGAACGTTTGGACATTGTGCCGAGGGTTTAGTGAGAACTATTGGTGATAGGTGGGTGGTTGGACTGGGTGATCCTGTTGGGTCTTTTCCAACCTCGGTGATTCCATGATTCTAATGCAGGAGGGGCTGCAGGGCACATGCAGCATTCCCAGCCAAGGGTGAAGGAGTTCATCACCACCACAGCTGGACACAGCTGGAACTTCACCCTCTGAAGGCTCACAGATCTGCTCGTGCCCACTGAAAAAGCAGCTGTAAAGAAAGCAAAGTTACACGCTGTGTAAAGCAGTTTAAGACGTAATACATGAGCCTGCATCAACCCAAGCTTTCAGTTCAGACTTTCCACAGGCACGACTGAATGAATGAAAGCAGGTTTAAGCCACAAGGAGTTAAGGTGCTTTGGGGGTGACCCAGAGGCTGCATAGGAGCGCTGCCCTCGGGCACAACATGAATCAGCACAGGAAGGATCTTCTCCACGCTGCTGCCTACACCTCAGGTTGAGTTATTTCATCTGAAAGGCAAGGCTCTGACCCATGCTGACAACACAAAGTGATGGTACTCAGGTCATGATAATTAGAACTAATCTGTATCAGATTTATCTGCCTTGAAATAGAAGCGGTTAAAGCCTTGCGAGCCCTCCCAGCGATGCTGCCGTTTCTTCAAGTTATTTTTTGCTGTGTCAGCACAAACTGCACCTTCCCTCTGGCACTCGGGATCCGATGCACGTGGCAGGAGAGCAGCCCATGACAGAGCAGGAGCGCAGAATCCTTTTCTTGTTCCAGTTGGACACGGTGAAAAGGCAACGCCTCAAAACGTTGTACGTGGAGCAACAGCCCTGCAAGCGTTCTGCATTCAAAGCTCAGCCCCACAGAAGGCTGATTGTCTTGGTTTTTCTGAAATAGCCAGCACTGGAATAGCAGCAGTCACATGGGGCAGGGCTCCGATTCACACAAAAATAGGCAGACTTCACCGTTGTGGTTTTTATTTATGCTACTGTCCCAGCCTAGAAATGGCAGCAGTTGCCCAAAAGGAATCTTTTCCTCCTGGCCAGTGAGATGCAAGCTGTAGCAGAGCTGGAAGCACGCAGAGAGCCTCGGCCTCCTCACATCTGCCACCAGCCAACACACTGAGCACAGCTACGATTTGCACCGAAGCCACACTACTATGGTGGGACACACGACTGCCCCTAACAGCACTGCAAGAGCTCAGCCTGGATCCTCAGCAACTCCCATCTCACGCTTTCCATTTTTCTAGCTCGCTTCGTTCCAAAAAACCAGAAACCTGCAGCCCAGCAGCCATCCCCTGGCACCCAGCCCACAGCAGGTGGGCAGGTGGAGCAGTGGGGCAGGAGAAGCTCCGCACAGAGGGGATGGAAGGGGCTGCAGCACATCGTAGCTTGGCTGCACAGAAGCTGCACTGCTCCCTTTCAGCAGGAAAGGCACCCATGGCCAGTGCAGCTGCAGCACCCACTGGCATGCACTCACCTCCTCCAGCACTCCCAAGGCCAGCTGCTGTGGGTCACAGAGCCACAGGGCTTCTGCCACCCAGATACAAATTGGAGAGAAGGGGGAAAAAAAAAAAAAAAAAAAGAAAGAAAACGCTACCAGGATGCAAAGCACTGACATTGTAATGTTTGATCTCTTCCTGCAATGCAAGGTACCTTTACTTGCATGGCACAGTGAGAGGCAGCTCCCAGAGGCACGTGCATGCCAGCAGCTCCTGCAGCATCCCAGCATGAAGAGCTGCTGTTTGCAGGGGACTAAGTGGGCAGAACTAAAGCAGGGAGCTGCTGATGGGGACAGAAGAGGACATCGTGCCACCTGGCCAGCAGCAGCTTCCCCATCACAAGGCACTGCCTCGGAGGATTAATACCTAACGCAGCTGAAAGATTAAATAACTAACTTGATAAGAGAGCCAAAGATAAGACACAGGGAAGTGAGTCGTTCATGCATTGATGTTGAAGCTAATCTGGACTGCAGCAATTTCTTCCTAGGTTCCTACAGGCGATTTACCTGCAAGGTCACCCGAACCCTTTGCAGCCCTCCACCCCCCAGCTGGGCAGGGACCACACAACTCAAACATTCATTAAGCACACACACACAAATTCCCCTCTTTGAGGCCCTTTTTTTTTCCTCCAAGAATCCATTTTTGAGACGTCTATTAACTCTCCCCTAAAAACAAATGAGAAGAAAAAACCCGACCTTGCTTCTTGCTCCAGAGTGGATTGGATTTGGTAATGCAGTGTAACATCATCAGCCCTGAAGCAGCAAAAGCTCAATATTGGTCATTAAATAGCAGCCACCAGGGAATGCACTAAATGCTGAGTGCCTGTAAAGCCCTATGAGCTCCTCTGCTGCAAAGACACCCAAATGGAGCCATCCCAGCTCTAACCCAGCTAAACTCACAGAAAACCCCACCAACACAACAGGGGTAGCAGCTCCAAATATTTAACCCAGTATCCTAAGAGATGGAAGCAAGCTCCAGCTGCAAGCGGGCCGGGGTGAAAACGTACATCTGAGATACGTTCTGCCCAGCCTCGGACAGTGAATGACAGCAGAACAATTGGTTTTCATCCCCCTCCCCCCAAATTCATAGTCTTCCATTAATAAAGTCCTGCCTCATACAAATAAAGTCCTGCAACATTTTCTACATCATTATGTGTTACCATGGAAACTGCAAAATAAACGTCACACATGCAAGCCTACAGCTCTGCTGCATCAGGGATACCTCAATCCTCCTCATTCTTCTCTTTAATTTGGTGACCAAACATTTTGAGCCCAGTAAGAAAAAGTCACTGCTACGGCACGGGTGGGCATTAGTGATTTTGCACTGCTTCAAGATACAGAATGTTTCATTAAACGAGCAGCCCAATGAAGTTACACCTCCCAAGGCAACCCCAGCGTGTGCCCAGCGTGCTGGGAGGCACTGCAAGAAGTGAAGTGACACTGAGAGCTCCAACAGCACTGTTTGGTGCTGCGACTGCAGGGACATCCTCTGTGCGAGTGTGAGAGCTCAAAGTCTGCAGGGACGCACGCATCTAACAGAGCTGGAGCTCTAAAGCAGATCAGATATGTTACAGCACGGAGTGCTTGAGGACAGAGCACGCTCTGCCATTCATAAGACAGCACCAATTAATCCGCTCCAGCAGCGGCGTCACGAGGCGAGCCGGCCGAACTCTGCCACCATTATCACAGGGAACATCTCGTATTGCAGCTCCCACATCATGGTTGCACATGAGGGAAAGCACGCAGCCATCTGCCAAGCTGCTCACCTGGCAGCCCATGGCTCCTGAGCCTCAATGCAGCCACCCTCCACCACCCCCCCCCAGGCACAGCAGCGCCACGAACTGCTGCAGCATGATGCACGGCAGGGCTGCTCTCACTGCTGCACCGGCAGGGCTGCTCTCACTGCTGCACCGGCAGGGCTGCTCTCACTGCTGCACCGGCAGGGCTGCTCTCACTGCTGCACCGGCAGGGCTGCTCTCACTGCACACAGCTGTTTGCAGCAGCCTGAGACAGGCCAACAGCAGATGGAAGCTCTCAGCAGTTGCACAGCTCTGCAACTGCCCCAGTTGAAAGGAATGCTCTTGAAGCAGGGCAGCCCCGCAGTGCTGGGTGGCCATGTGAAGCCTGTGCCAGGTATCTCCTGTAAATAGCTCGTCCAAAAGGCAACCTCACCGCAGAGAAGGTCAGGGCGGAAAGAAGAGCTGGATGTTACTCAAGCAAAACAGTTCGTCCCATCGACGACCAGCAGCACATCGGTAAGTCGTGCAAAGGCACAGAACTGCAGCTCAGGCTGGAGAACGGAACCAGCACCAGCACAGGACCCAGACAGGCAACTCCAGCTGACCCGATGGCAGCTTGTTTCTGCCTCCTGGCTGAATCGCTACCACTAAGACCACAAATGGACAAAGGCACGTGTCTGTCTGTCCCTTCATTCAGAAACACAACAGCTCATAGCTGGGTTGGTGCTGAAGTTCCATCTGGCCTAAGCTCTGTCTCCAAGGACGGCCCAGCAGAGCCACGCAGCTCTCCAAGCCTTGGGAAGGAGATGCTCACAGCCAGGGGGGATATAGTTGGGGGGGTTGGGAGGGGAGGTGGGCAAACGAGCAAAGGAAGAGAAATGCTTTCCCAGGCTGGAAGGAGCGCAGCGGACGGAGCTGCTGGAAGGGAGAACAAAGGAGGGGGAAAGAAGCCAACACTGCTGCATAATGAAAGCCAAAGTCTTGCAGGGAGAAGAAGCACATCTGCGAAGCTCACCTCTGCGGTCTCTTTAAGGAAGCCCACGTTTGCCATTCCTCCACTTTTTAATGCCAGGCGCTGCCACTTTTCGTCTTGGATCGGCTTCAGAGAGGACAGAAACGCATCTCTGTGCTTACAGATGCGGTGTAACACAACCCAGGTCGGCTCTCCATCCCCCAGACGGGTGCTTTAGAGCTCAGTAGTTGAGATCAGCTCCAAACAGGGCCCCTTCCCCTTGCTAAAATGCTAACTGCAGCTTCACAGGAGGCTCTGGGAAAGCAGACAAGCTGCCACGCCAGTCCTGTAACACCAGTTCGCATTCACAAACATTGTTCTGCTCCTTCAGATGCCACGACGGACTTATTCCAATGAAAAGTCAAGTAAATATTTATTCAAACCCATCCGACGCATCACCCACATCTGAGGGAGAGCCCACTCCTCCTCGCTGCCCCACTGGGTCAGGGCAGCACAGACAAAGCGTGCAGGTAGTGCCAGACCCCAAAGGATTGCTCCACGCTGCACCTCCAGCTCAGCATGCCTCCAGTGCACTCAGAATGCTGCAAGGAAGGTGCTCTGCTGCATTCCACCCCCTGAGCCCAGCACCCTCTGCTTGTGACCTCCCCCTCTGACACAACTTCAGCCCGGAAAGATATATTTAACCCAAGGCATCAAACTCCCCTTAGGATGGAAGCCAGCACTACCATAACGAGCTCTGAGGGCAGCAACGTGAGCACCGAGCAGACACCAAACCCTGCATACAACAGGGACCAAGCTGGGATGAAGTCAAGCAGCGTGCTCAGCATCCCCTGCACCTCTACAAGGTGTGCACGGCCGTGATTTCTACGAGAAACAACACTCATTTTTCCTTACCATCCTTTCCAAGCAGTGTTCCTCTGTGCCCTCTTTTCTTAAAAGCAACAGGGACTCGCAGAGTGTCCTACTTACTCTGGATACCTGATTAAGCGTTTTTGAACAATGAACCGCTCTCTGCTCTTCTGCTTTCACATGCAAAGCAAGCACATGCTCAGGATTTGCTCTCTCTCTCTCTCTCTCTCTCTCTCTCTCTCTCTCTCTCTCCCCCCTCCTCAGGTGAAAGTCGTTTGAGGGGCATCATCCCAACCAATGTGCTGCTGCTGAGCAGAGGTGATTGCAAGCAATTCAGGTCTGACACAGAGATGCTCACAAACGGGTGAGGAGCAGCGCTGCAGCCAGGACCTACGAACACAGCTGGAAGTCAAGGATAAGAAACACACCACGTAAGCACAAGCCAGGAAGTGACAAAATATCATCAAGAGATGAACTGACAATCGTTTCTAAGTAAATGAGAGCAAAACACGTTGGTGTTTTTTCCATAGGGAAAGCTTCCTCACTGTGCAGCGTGGGATCTGCCCCACGCCACTGACACAGAGATGTTATTTACAGGCCTGGAGATAGGGGCCACCTTATCTCACTCACACGTGGAAAACAAAAGGAAGAAGAAAAACCAGAATTTCAGAATTCTGATTGCTCAGCCAACTGATGCAGCGATCACAGCCTCCCTTCAAACAGCCCCTAACGAGTGCCATGACCCAACGCAGGAGCTGAACGCCTTCCTTACCTCCAAGCCCAGCCAGGCAGCACAGGGAGGAGCCAGCACACCAACTGTGCAGTGATTCACTGCAACACTGCAGCGCAGAAGGTGCTCGGATCTCCCTCTATGACACGGGATAATTACAAAGCGTGCTCCAGCATCCTGACTGCAGGCACTGCATCCACCAGGCTGCACCCAGGGCACCGCCTGAGCCTGCAGGAGCTGCTGGGAATTGGTCAGTGAAGCCTTCAGCTCGCCCCAGGCAGCTTGATGCAACCGCCAGGTGAGAGGTCTGAACTAAATAAGCAAAGTTCCCATCCAGTATTTCCTTCCATCACCTTTTCAGGAATATTTTCTGTGAACCTCAGCCCCAAGTTGGAGATTGCACCGATCACTTCCCAGCTGATGACCACAGGGCTGCTTGACACAGGTAACTCATCAGCCAGAAATAGCTGCAGAGTCCTGATGAAACTCATCCACAGCCAAACGCAACACAAAGAAACCAGGCTGAGGAAGGCAGCTGCTACAGACACACGTGGTTGTATATCATTAATCCGGGAGCAAAAGAAACCACGTGGTGGTCCCTGATCCACCTTAGTGTAAATGCACCGTGAAGCAACCCAACCTGCACGCCCTTTCTTTCTGCATTAGCTGCATGAGACTCCAAAGTGCCTTATTAAACCAAGCCCAGGGCTGGCAGGGCTTCCCAAAAAAGGTGTAACGAATACCTCCCTGCTTTGTTTATGCATTACACGATGGCCTGGTTATCTGCCTCAATGACAGCACCTTCCCAGGCAGCAGCTCTGGGAGTGCTCCAAAAGGACCTCCTGAGTTCTGCTGGAAGGATGCAACCCCTGCTCCACGGGCAGGAGCAGGCAGGACACAGCAGGGCAAATGCTTCACGTCTGTCCTTGACCAGATGCCGTTTCTGGAATGTCACTGTGCCAGAAAAACTCAAAGGTCAGCTCTTATCTAAGCTTGATGTAAACAGGTCTTTGTTTCTTTTGCATGCTTCTGCTTGGATCCCACAGGCAATGCAGTCACTTCTTGCAAGCGGGCTGCAGGGCTGCACTCACAGCACTGCTCTCCCTAGGGAGCACCATGCCAGCAAGGAGTTTCCTGGGGGAAGGAAGGAGCAGCCAGGAACAGAACCAAGGGATGAGGCAGAAGTTTTTAGGCACCATCAAGATACACTGTCTGCTGTTGGAATTATGAATAAACACAATAAAAAAAAGCCTTCCCTCTAATAAGGAAATTCAGCTAGCTGCAAAATCCAGCTGTATTCGAGCAACCCTGCAACAAGGCTTGGCTTTCTGCACTCACACAAACGTGGAACAATGCTTCTGTACATCCAAGGAGCTGCCCAAGGCAGCGTCCCAGTGGAAAAGTCAGCCTTTCCCCTTCCTGTCTCATATCTCACACGACTGCTTTGAGAAGAAGGCTATTCAGATGTGCTGGGATGCACCAGCTCCTAGGGCTGACTCCAGGAGTTCCAGTCACAAGCACAAATGTGCATTGAGCCTCAACAGCACCAGAGCTCACGAGACCCAACGTCAAAGCACTCGTGCCAGCAGGACAGTCGATGCTGCAAAGGCAAACGCTGAACACCCACAGGCACCAACTTTAAAGGAGGGCTGGTGGGCCTGCCCTGGATGCCAGCACGCACACAGCAGCTTCTGACACTGCACACAACAGAAGGAGCGCTCTTTATTGGCTTTAAAATCTTTGGCTTTTAAAGAGGGCTGGGGAACGTACAGGCATGACTAACACAGAGGGCAGAGAAGTCAGCAAAGGATTTCACGCATCACGTCTCTGAATACCACGCTTCCACTTGGGATTAGGATGAGTGGCAAAGAAATTTCACTTTGCTAGACAACACACGAACCCATAATATCGGAAATTTAATATTATCTTGGACACAGAACTTTGTCAAATGCTGCCTCTAGTAACTGCAATAGTAATAAACTCCATTTTGCTACTAATCCCAACAGCTTGCAGGCATTACAAAGCAGAAGTAACACTACTGAACTCATCTCTAACAGCACGAGGGCAGAGTGCTCCTACATCCAACCAGCACACACACGCTCAAGCCGTACAGAAATTAATCCCAGATGAATTGCTAGCATCCCAGAATGTGAAGTTTAGCTAGAATTCAGCATTTGAGAGCTGTAACATGCATCGTGTTTATCACCATTCATCCACATGGGTGGGATTTTGGGGGGATGCTCGAGGTACTGAGCACGCACTGCATCGCTCAGTAGAATCTGTCATGGTACAGACCAAGCACAAGCATCACTCTGGACAACAGGTATCAAAACGCATCCAACTATTGTTCCATGGAGATGTGAGCAATCTCCCAGTAGGCTGGGGGTGCCAATAAGCCCCCCGTTCCAGAGAGGCCCGTTTGGGCTGCAGAGCTTACAGTCAGTGGCAGCCGTACTCCACAGGCTGAGCTCTGAGCTCAGTCAGCACAGAGCACAGCTGCAAGCAACATTTCACACAGTCCAAACACAGAGCACGGCCTTTTCAGAGATCTGCTCTAAGTACTTTGATAAGCTCTCCCAGGGAAAAACGCTTTTCTTTGGCTTTTCTTTGGAAGAATTTCTCGTCTTCCTTGACCTGCCCGGGCCTCTCCCCTTGATGACGACTTTCCTCCTGCACACACACAAACTCACAGCTAATACTTATGCAAACAGCATCCAGTTAACACCACATTAGGCTGCTGTCACCATTCAATGCCACTCACAAATAAGATTTCCACCAGTAACCTCTCAGGGATGAAGGAAGATGACACACTCGCTTCACGCTTCCACCAGCACTCAGACCAAATCCTTGCAGAGACTTTTCTCTCCCCCGAGCAGTTTAACAAAACATAAAATAAAACAGAACTCTGCCTTGGTTTGCAACAAAGGTTCCCATTGTGAAAGGACAAAGGTTTCAGGGGACAGGTCCCATGCACAAGCAAGCAACCAGACACAACTGGTTACAGTATTTTGGGTCTGCTGCTCCAGCTGCTGCAGGCAGCGTGTCCAGGACCGCCCTGCTAAAACACAACTGGGGGCATGAAGAATGTCCTCAGAGCTGAGCTAGGAAGTCACACCACGTCGGTTTTAACCTTTACTGCTTCAACTGAAGCCCATCAGAACACATCCCTGTAACACCCAGGTTCTCTACCTGCCGTCTCTCAGCTCACTCTGGCAGAAGGAAGCAAAGCACGACTGCTACTCACAGAGGTACGTGGGGCTGCTCTGGATCTGCTTTGGTCAGTTCCTCCTCCTCAACGTCAGACTCCCCTCCTGAGCTGCTGTCAGTGACATCCGAGTCAAACGCCTGTTCGCTGGATCTCAAGTTGGCCATGCCACTGGCTGTGAATCTCTCCAGTTCTTCCGATATCGAATCGCTCTTCAAGAAGCTGCTTAGGCCTTCTGAAGTAACTGTCTCACTCGCAGCTTTCCTCAAAGCTGCTTCTGCTTTTCTGGTCAACATCAGTTGGCTGCGATGCCTCACAGGGTCCAAAGTCGGAAGCTTGCTCAGAGTTTTCTCTAAGAAGCCACCCAACTGCTGCTGGATGTGTCTCTCCACCTGCTTCGCCTGCACCACCTGCAAACGTTTCTGCAGCCTTCGAGCACGGTTCTCAATGTCTGCCTGCCGTCTCAGCAAAGCCCTCGTCCTCATCTCGGAGTCGAGAGCGCTGTGATGGCCGGCTGACAGAGAAGGTTTCTGCTCCTCCAACTTACCGCTCCCAAATTCCGAGTGACCGCCAACCCCAGGCAACCTCGTCTCTCCACTGCCGCCCTCCAGCACCTGCTGCTGCTCCGTGGAATTAAGGGAAGATTTGTTTGCAGTGCTATTATTGCTAAAAGGAGTCGTGCGTTCCGCATCAAGGCTTCTGTGTGGAAGAGTGCAATTGGTCAACCCGGCCTTCAAGTCCCCCAATTCAGAACCTCCTGCATTATAGTCAACGCCCTGGAGGGCAGCAGCAGGAGAAGCACACTTCCCACCGTTCAGAGCACTAGAGTTTTCATGGTCTGAATTGGTACTTTTGGCCAATTTCTTGGCCAAGCCGTTCACAGGCGCTTGCGGGAGAGGTGGCTGGCTATTAGTACTCATTGTTTTTAGATTCTCCAAAGTAAATTCCAACACCGGTTGCCTCCCCAACAGATCACTCGTTTTCAAGAAGGACTGAGATAAGAGAGAGTGAGATTTAAGGACTGTCTGCTTGTTGAAGACTCCTTGCAGCTTCAGAGGCTCTTTTGAAGAGACAGATGTTACATCCGAGCAGAGATAAGAGGCCACTAGTGGCTGCAGCTTGCCCAGCTCTTCCTTCGTGGGGTTGTTTCGGAAATCTAAACTGGGATCCTCCGGAGCAATGGCTTTCCTTTTGGTGCCGTTGGCAGCCAGGAGGATGTTGTTGGCGTTGCCGTTGCTCTCGGCACTGCCAGGCGACAAGGTGGAGGACGGGGGAGCCAGCTTGAATCGGATGTGGTGAGCTTCAGCTGCTGCGTCAGTGAGAGCGGGCGCCATCGCAGCCATTCAGCACAGAGAGACGGGAAGTCCAGCCTCTCCCGGTGCCGAGGCCAGCTCCACTGCCTCCCACTGCCTCTCCCGAGGACAGCCTGCAGAAAGGGACGGAGAAAGAGAAGGTTAAGCTGCGCACTCAGAGACAGCACCGTAAGCAAGGCAACAGCAACGCGATACGCTGACCCCATGCTCCCGTGTGCAGCGCATCCTCCCTGTACCACCAGCAGCCCTGCACCCAGCACAGCCACCGGGAGGCGAAGGCAGAAGTGGCTCCGGGTGGGCTGGTCCCAAGGATCCCCCAGAGCACCCACTGCGCAGGCCCACATCCTTCCAGGCCTTCGGGAACGGTTCCACCCCAGGTACCACAGTCCGCTGCCCATTGCACAGCTCACCAGCTGCTTTAAAATCCTCGGGTTAGGTCTGTGGGACACTCCTCACCACTACTGCTGCCAACTCAGGTAGAAGTAGTGACAAACGAGAATTGTAACACGTAACAGAAAGGCCTTGAAGGGAACAAAACTCCATCTGCTCCAACTCCCAGCGGCTAAAGAAACCCCACAACTCCACATCCTCTGGTAAACCCACTGAAGGATTTCAGGGAAGTCAGCTCCCCGGTGTGCATGAAGCCTACTTTCCCAGAAGTTCATTTCCGAGCAGGCCAGGTGACTTCCAGTGTTAGCTGTTCCTATTTCTCTTTCAAAAAAGATGGATAAAGATTAACTCACACCATGACAGAGCAGTTCTGCGCTGACCAAAACAGAAAGGCATCAAATCAGTTATGAAAAACAACCAAAGACTCTTCACTGCAACTTTTTTTTTTTTTTCCCTTAGATAGTGAGCTCCTGGTCATTTACCTACTTTCTTTACCACCGAGGAGTGACGGCCCTTTGAATGCCTTCTTGTTTCTGCTCAAACAGCATTCACATCACCCACAGGACAGGCTTTTCTATCAGTACAGCGCTCACTTCATTCTCCTTGTGCTGCAGAAGTTGAGCAGTACTTCCACAAGCTATTCCAATGTCAATTTAACAATAAGGAACTGCACTGATGCCTTGCCTGATATGCCAATCCTCTAACTTCACATAAATTTGCATAAGCTTGTTGTAGCTGCTCATTAACGCACCCCAATGACCAAATTAACACAGCATTTTATAGGATAAGTGAGGACTACCTAAGGTTTAAAGATGGTGAATGAGCAAAACTTAGCAGTTCAGTTTGGTTTGGGCCTCATTTGGCTGCACCAGGGTTGCTCCCCAGAGTCAGCAGGTACCTAAACCAGCCAAGAGAACCACGTTTAAATCCCAATCTGCTTCTCTGCCTTCTCCATCCTACTCCTCTCGGGCCTCCAAAACTTGGTACATGGGCACTGTCCTCCTGCAAGTGGGAAGTGAACGTTGCTCTCGAGTCAGATCTGAGCAACTCAAGAGAAAGCCCAACTCTCCATCACACAAACCTGGGCTCTATCTCCCAAGGAAAGACCAGCAGAGATTAAATTACTTGGAGCTACACTGCTGAGACTCACCAGGTCCACATCTCAGACTTCCTCCAGCTGCCCAGCCCACAGATATGTGACACAGGCAAAGAAGATGGGGGAGAAAGGATATGCTCAGAGGAACTGATAAACAAAGATCTGAAGCTTTTGTAACAGCAACACAGAGATGCCAGGTGTGGTTCAAGCCTTGAAGTCCCTCCCTACAGAACCTTGCCTGCTTTGCCATCAATACACCTTACCCTCTCTGAACAAGAACACCGCATACCTTAAAAATGTAACAGCCATTGCACTGAAAATACTTTTTACATCGTCATTTGGGCCCATAAATAAAGAATGGCAATAACTCTTCAGAGCAGAAAGCAAAGAGGAACCTGCAGGGAACTTTCCACTTGTAGCTAAAACGCCCTTGGGACAGGAGGGAAAAAAAGAGCAGCAGAATAAAGGACTTCCCCACTTCAGTGCCCTACCAAAGCACACACACTGGGAGTGTCACTTCCACGTTGCTCTGCCCTCCAAAGGAAGCTCCTGGATCATTGCTCTTTGCCACCATGACACGGCAAGATACGGAGAGCAGCTTAGGAAACACCCACAGCCAAACAGCACAGCCACCCCTGCCTGGTGCACAGCACAGCCATCCTCCCCAACACACCCACTTCACTTCACTGAGTCTGAAAAGCATTCCGGAGCAAATCTGTAGGTCATCAACTTCAGTTGCATTAAGAGAAGTAGAAAACGGAAGCAAAACTTTCATGCTGCCTCTTCCTCTGGGTGAGCAAACCGCTTTAAAAAGAAAGCCCTCCCACCAAGGCGGCGCAGTCCTCCCTCCGCTCGTTGTTTTGTGGACAGCATTTGTAATTCTGAAGCCTGGAAAGGCTCCCTTACTAAGTTTTTTGTTCTGGTAGCTTAAAGATGACCTCCAAAAGGTACTGCGTGTATGTTCGTTTCATTTCAGTCCTTGGAAACTGTGTACTAGGCAG
The DNA here is from genome assembly GCF_905368555.1 of Meleagris gallopavo. Taxonomy (NCBI): domain Eukaryota; kingdom Metazoa; phylum Chordata; class Aves; order Galliformes; family Phasianidae; genus Meleagris; species Meleagris gallopavo. The sequence goes on along the minus strand of NC_139432.1, from coordinate 2,593,923 downwards.
CACTGAATTACCAACAGACCTTGGAAGAAACACTAACGATCATTTGGGACCAGGCTTTGGGGGAAAGGATATCAGCAGAGGGAGGTGTTTGCTATTAAATCCCCCATTCGAAGCACCAGGAACTTCCACGGAGGACTGAGGGGAGGTGAGCACAGGGAGAAGGAGGAACAGAGAAAGGGTCACTGGTGTGGACACAGCCTGGGGAACTCTGAGAGATTTCCAAGAGTTCTGGCCATCATTCTAAGAAAAACCTGACTGTTCTGAACCTCCTGTTCTGCCCTGGGATTCCAACAGGACCGGTGAGCCCACCCTGCAGGTCCCTTTCCCTGCACCCCCCAGCCCAGGGGCGAGCACTGGGACCAGTGTGGGTCCTGCAGCAGAAGCCTCAAGTCCCACTGCACACATCCCCCAGAAATGGGGCAGCTGGCGCTCACCACAACATCCCTGAAATCCACCAGTGCATCACTGAGTTTTTATTTTATCATTATTATTATTATTTTTTTAATTTAAAACTAGAGCACTGCCAAAGCGGTTAGCATTAATTAACTGAGGGAAGATGAAAGGCTCCAGCAAGCAGCTCGAAGCAGGGGAATGGCAGCTCGCCTGGCTGCCCTCGCTTCCTCAGGAGCCCCACATGGCCACCGAGGGAGCAGAGCCCTGGCACAGCTGTCCTCAGCCACAGATCCACATCACCTTCACCTCCACTGATGCTGTGTTTCCCACCACCACCCTTCACAAAGCACGGAGGCAGTGCTGGGCTGTTTGGGGAGGCAGGAGGAGGGCTGGTCCTCACACGCAGTCACACTGCCCTCCCCAGCAGCCAGCGGGTCACGATGCCCCACAACAGCCCTCCTTTGGCACAATGACTGAGAGACCATCTGCTTCTGGAACTTGGTTTTAGAACTAAGTCCCAAAAGGAGAACCGGCTTTCCAAGCACACGATGGTGCGCAAGCCCTCGGGACACGGGCCTAGAGAGAACTGGGGAAGATGTTGTTCTCTGTGAGAGGAGTTTCAGGAGAAAGGACCGGGCACCGTTGTTGTTCTCTGTGAGAGGAGTTTCAGGAGAAAGGACCGGGCACAGAAGGCTCACAGGGAGACCAGAAGAGCTCCCAGCAACGGGAACAGCAGCACTGGGGACCTCCGTGCAGCCAGGAAGGCCTCGGCCTGCAGCCCCCATGGCCCACAGCAGCAGCAGCCAGTCTGCCTTCTGCAGAGCTCCTCCTGGAGCTGTATTCCCCGGATTTCTGTAGAACTGAATTCCCCATCGAGTTTCAACCCCTGACGCCCATGTGTGAAATTCCAGGCTGGTTTCATCAAGTGCCAAACAGTGCTGGGACTGCTCCCACGGAGAGATCCCCACATCTCCATCCAAAGCCACTCAGCAACACCTCCTGTTCCTACGCCTTGTGCCAGGAATGGGGAGAAAGAAAGGGAATAAAACCCTCTCTACACCTCATTCTGACACTGGAAGGTGCCATCTAAGCCCAGAGAAACGCAGGGACTCAACCCAAGCTGACACCCTATGCCAAAGAAACGCCTCCTACGTCTAAAATGTGTATCCATGAGACATCAACACCTAGCACCCTCTTCTGCAGCCCTTGTTCCCCATCAGAAGCCCTCCAGACCAAACTAGAAGCGGCTGCTTTTCCCTTGCTGGCCCACAAAAGCTGCAGGGTCTTCTGGTGACTTCAAAAAGTGACCCGAGGTTCCTTCCTCCAATGATGCATTACATCCAAATCTTATTGGATAGAAACAAAACCCATTGATTGCATAACTGGAGGCAGAAAAGGTTTTATCTGTCTGATGTCATAAAGAAAACAAAAAAAGCAAAAGCCACAAAGCAAGGTTGGCTGTCATCTCCCCAATCAGAAGCCTGGAAAGTCAAATAAGCACAAGCAAGAACGGCTTCAGCAGGTAAATAAAGCACCTGGAGATAAAACACTCACTGCTTTTGAGTTGTGCTTCCAAGCAAAGTTGCCTGCTCCAGTCAAATAAACAGCAGCATGGTGTAAGAAAATAATGGGATGTCTGCAGAAAGCAGCAGTGTGACAGCACTCCCAAAGACAAAAAACAAGCTTTAATTATGAAATCTGGGTCTCCCCCCTCAGTTGGTATCAGAGAGATTTTGTTTTTCTTTCGTGTAATCTGGGCAAACTGCCCAGGAAATATGAAAACCTGAACTCGGGGCTCTGAGAGCAAGTTAAACAAAAAAACAGAATTGCCTCTTCATTTTAAAGATGCACTTCCATTCGCCGGGTGCTATTCTGGGCACCTTTACTCAAAGGCAGGCAAATGTTTTTACCAAAACTCGATGGCCACGCGGACCAGTGGCACACTGCTGTGCTCCAACCCTGCAGGACCAGCACCAGTCCCAGGCTCTGAGCACCTCCAGGTGCTCCATCAGCCCAAACTGGCAGGCCAGCCTCCATAAATACCTCATTTCAGATGGAGTTCTCTGGGATGCTTCTCCGCAGGTCTCAGCTTTCACTGCTGCCCAGATCTCAGGGCACAGAACTGCCTGCAAGGACCACCACGCAGCAGTGAAACTGAGATGCTATGAAGCCCTGAATGGAGCTGCTTGCTGGAGATGCTGCTGACGCACAACACAAGTTCCTTCTTATGGGGCACAACTACAGCCCCAAGCGTTTGCTGCTTCTCATTCAGGGCAAGGCAGCCCACACAGCTCCTCCCATCACTGCAGCCCTTAGCAGGAAGTCAGAAAGATCTTAGAGAGGAGACTGTGAGGTTGGATAGAGCTGCAGATGGGAAGTCTCTCTAAGGTCCTTCTGCTCATATATCCGAGGTCAAAAAAACACACAAACAAGCTCTGAATGCTACAGATTTCAATTAAACTTTTTTTTCTCTCTTTTTAAATAGTTGGGATTTGCAAAAAACATTTGGCTTTCTACTTTGAAAAGTTTGTAGCAGAAGCCTAAACACCACCAGGCACCACAGCCTGCCTGTGCGGAGTGCAACTCCGCGTCCCTCCCTTCAGATGCAGTTACCCTCTCCACTTCATCAGCCAAACTGCACCGTTCCACCCCAAAACCCAAACGGTGCTCTGACAGCCACCCCCAAAACAAAGCCCTCGTGGCCACGAGCACATTTCTCCATCTCGAAACAAGAGGTGAGCAGCCATCAGCAACAAGGGAAATGAGTCATTTGCTTCTCAGCTCGCTCGTGGATTTATCCACAGCTGAACCCGGGCTGAGGAAGGCACGAGGTTTAATGGCATTATGTTTACTGCAGTGCTGGAGCAGCAGGACTCACAGCGTGACAGCTCTGCGCCCAGATGAGAAGCAGCAGAAAGCCTCCATCCCTTGTAAACTATTTGTTATGGAAAGCTGCATCTTCAGAGGTGCTCCTTGCATGGTGGGAAAACCACGCGGCGATTCCACACGATTTCTGTTTCTCCTTCCAGACAGACACTGTATGCCTGGAAGTTCTGAGCAGGGCTGTGGTAGTTACAAAATGCTGCAGAGAAAACGGCGCTGCTCGGCTCACCTGAGCTGCCCAACGCCGAGCAGCACAACTGCAATGCTCCAAGCACACAACACGCATAAAGTCCCACCTGGTGCCGTCCCACTGCCACGCGACCCACCTGGGACGCTTCCACCCAACTGAGCTCCCATTTATACCTCAGCTGGCTCAGAATCCATCAGAAAAAGCTAAAAACCAGCATCAATACGCTATGCGAGTTCTGATCCCTGCTGAGCCCTTACCCTTCTCCTTGGCGGCCCTCAGCCTTATCTGCACCCGCTGCACGCCGGGTCCTACCCTGCCTGAAGGAGCCCTCGGAGGCTGCGGCGGCCGCAGCACTGAGCAGGAGGAGGGTGGAGTGCCCAAACTCCAGAGACATTCTTTTGTTCGGAGCCTCCATGAGATAATGGCAGTTGTGCTCATAGAAATAACAGTTATAAACAGGGCAAAAGGAAGTGACTTTGGTATGAGAGCTGCTCGGTTCCCCCCACCACCCCCCCGCAGGTTTTTGGTGATGTCAGGATTTCAGCCGCTCTCTGGTTACCAGATGAGCTCCGGGGGACGATGGGGACTCCAACACAACCTTTCAAAGCACACAAAATAAAAACACCAGAAAGCAACGCAGCCTCATCTGCGTGGTCATCCGCTGCCGTATCATTTCAAGAGAGGGAACACAAGTCATCCTCATTGCTCAATCATCACAAATCGGCTCCGGCAGCAGCGCCGAGCTCCACATTCGCTGTTCCTGCAGCAGATCTCTCCATTAAGCCCTGCGCAGCTGCGCGCCCAGCAGCTCACAGCAGCTCCTCCGCGCCAAAACCGCACCGTGAGCCCACGGAGCCCCGGCTCCATCCTCAGCCTCCTCAATTAAAAACCGAATTACGGGAAAATTGAGGAGGAGGAGGAGGAGGAGACGCCGAAGCGAAGCGGAGAGAACCGGGAGCCCCAGCGCGAAAACAAAGGCTATAAAAAGGATAAATGCGGTTTAAAGGCAGAAGGCGGAAGGCAGCGTTGTGCCCCAGCCCGGCGCTCACCTCCCGCTGCCCGGGGGGTTCTGTGATGTAACGCAGCACCGCACGGTCCGGCTCGGAGCACCGCACAGCCCTGCAGTTCCTCCCACGTCCTGCCCGGCACCGTGGAAAACTACAGTTTTGTCATTCAAGTGCGTTTTACATAACAGGCGGTGCGAGCCCGGAGCCCGCGCTGTGCTCCACCTGTACGCAAACGGGATTAGCGGGGAGGGGGCAAAGCGCAGAGCCCCGGGCTGGGGGGGGTTAGAAATAGAGCTGCTTTAGGGGATCTGCGGAGGGAACGGCGCTGTTTTTCAAGGATTTCGGCCCCACGCCTCCCGCCCCGCAAAGGGAACCGCTCGGGATCGCACAGCCGGCGATGCCGATCCCGTGATGGAAGTAAACAGCCGCGCACAGAGCTGCCCCGCGCCGCCGGGGGGAGGAATTACCGGGGCCGCATTCAAGGGGAAAAAGATCACAATAAGAAGGGGGGGATGGGGGGAGGGGGACAAACAGTCGGAAAGTAAATAGAGGAACGCGGCCGAGCCCCGAGCCCGCAGCCCGTCGCCATTGTGCGCCCGGAGCGGAGCAGCGCGGAGCCCCGCACACCGCTGTCAGCAGCGGACCCCCCCGGCCCCCCCCCGTCCCGCACGGCGCGTGTTGCAAGCTCCGCGGTTATGCAATTTCTCCTCTTCCCCCCCCCCTTTTTTTTTTTTCTGTTTACTTTTACAAACTTCTCCAACCCCCCCTCCCACCGCCCCTCCGCAACCCCCCCTCCCCCCCACTCCGATGCCCCCCCAACCCCCCCAAGAACCACGTGAGCACAGCCCCCCCCTCACCCACCCCCCACGTCCCCACCCTCCCGCCGCCGCCGCCGCCCCCCCCTCCCCCGCCGTGACCCCCGCGCACTTTACCCGACGGCGGCGCCCGGCACCGTGCGGGGAGCGGAGCCGCGGCGGGGGGGCGAGAAGGGGGGGGGCGGTGAAGTTGGGGCGGGGGCGGCGCGGGGCCGCGGGTGCCGGCGGGGCGCGGCGGCGCTAACAAAGGGGCAGCGGCGGGGGAGGCGCGGGGCAGCGGCGCGGGCGCGGAGCGGCACTTACCACGTGACGGGCGGCGGGCGCGGGCCGACCCCGCGCAAAATGGGCGCAGTTTGCAAACCGGCAGCGGAGGCAACGAAGGGGGGGGCGGTGCGGTGCCGCAGCCGCCGCGGGCACCGCCGGCCCCGGCGCCCCCCCCGCCCACCCGCCCGCCCGTTCGGGTCCGCCCCGGCGGCGGCGGGGGGATGGGCTCGGCCCGCTCCCTCGGTGCGGGCGCAGAGCGGCGGCCGCGCTCCGCGCTGGGAACCGGCGGTGCCGCGGGGTGTGGGGGGGTGGGGGGGGACACGCGACACGGCCCCCCCACCCCCGGCTCGGGGCGCGCCGGGCTGGCTGCGGGGCGGACCCGGCGCCGAGCGGTGCGGGCGCTGCGGTGCTTTCCTTCCTTTCCCCCCCCGCTCCGGGAGAGCGCGGCGGCGGCGGTGCGGCTTCGGAAAATGGCGGCCGAGCGCTTTCTCTGCCCTCCCCCTCCCTTCAACCGGAGAATGCACGGAGGGAGGGAGGGAGGGAGCGGGGGGTGGGGGGGGAGGAGGCAGCGCGCACCGCAGCGCCTCCCGCGGTCACAGCGCGCACTGCGCCGCCCGCGCGCCCGCAGCCAGGGGGCCCCGCCGAGCCGCCGCCGCGCGCTGCAGTGCGGGAGGGGGCGCTGCAGTGCGGGAGGGGGCGGGGCGCGGCGCCCATTGTCCGCCCGCCGCGGGGTGGCCGCCGCTCGGCGCGCTCCGCCCGCCGACAGGGGGCGCTCGGCGCGCGGCTCCCGCTGGGCGGAGCGCGCAGGCGCAAAGGGAGGCCGCGGGGGCCGATGGGAAATGTAGGCCGCGCTGCGGGCAGGAAATTCCAGAACCAACAATTCCTACACAAAAACAACCCGAGGAGCTCCGGACCTCAGAACTCGGCTTTCACCTCTGTGCCCCCGCAGGGAACGCAACCCTGCCGGGAGGTGCTGCTCAGCATCCCCGCACCGGGAGCAGATACAGCACAGCCTAAAGACAGCTCAGAGCTGGGCAGCTCGATGCAGGCTTGGTGAGAGCCGGCACTGGTTTCACACAGCCAGCACCGGTCTGCTCTGCAGCCAGGCCTGGCTTAAGCTGCACATTTTGCCTCTAATTCCAGCCAAACGCTGCTTCCTAGCAACACAAAGCCTCAAAGCTCAGCACATACCAGGGAAAACAGCCCGGCTCAGGACAGCAGAGCTGTGCTGGTTTGCGTGCCTCAAACAGCCCTGCTCTGCCCTCACTGCCCTGCCTTCCCAGTTCTGTCTCAGCAATCCCACGCAGAACCTTGAGAAATTCCTCTGGATGTCCTGTTTGAGTCTTTAGGTGAGAAAGGAGACGGTGCTAAGAAGGAATCAGCAGCGTTACCAGCAGCCCCACGCCCAGCACGGGACCAGCATGCTGTGTGTGATCTCCATCCTTACACCCTACAGAAGAATCACTTCTGAAAAGCTGCCACCCGGTGAGCTCTGCAGTTTCAGTTTCACCTCACCACGTGTGGGCAGCTCTTAAGGGCATCAGGACAGCAGACCCTACAAGGGCACTGAACACCTCTGGTGTTTTTAAGTCTGTCTAGAATTCAGTTCAGCTGAAAAGTAAGTAGCACGTGCATCCATGCATTAGAAGAGGGAGGGAAAGGCTTTGGCAATCAGATATGGAAGAGGTTAAAAATATTCCTGTGCAATAAAGTTTCTCCTCTTTTACTCATGCTGCATTGCAGAATTCTGCTAACCAAGGAAAGCCTGACCAGGAGCACAGATCTCCAGCCTGACCGTCTGCTACAGATCTGGATTTCCTCGCAGAACGGACAGCTTTCATCAGCCAGTCTGATCTGGAGATGACGTAGCAAAAATTTCTGTGCAGCAATACAACTTTGGCCCCTGCCACACATCTTTTTATAGCCCTTCCAATTTTCATTTTCCATTCAAAAACAGTGCTGCATTGTTTCCCCCAGCTCACCCAGCCGTCCCCAATGGGCTCAGCTCAGACCTGCACCCCACACGGTGTCCCAGCTGACACTGGCAGGCAGCCCCAACCTACCTCTGGAGATCTCAGTGTTTCACAGCATTGACTGTAAGCCTCCCTGCAGACCCTCTCTTTTACAAAGCACCACAGTGCACAGGAGCCATAGAGCTCTACATGCTGCTACAAACTTATACCTGATTGTTTCTGTCATTTCCTCATGTTCACACAATCATTGCCTCTACCTATTAACCCTCACAATTCCTTGAATTCCTAAGGCAGGTACAATCTCCCAGCTACACATGCTTGCTGCTAACACACAACTGCCTATACACAACACCACATCCACTAACAAATGTGCCAGAGCACATAAAGGGAGACCTCTGAGCACACAAAGACTTGAGACCAGTTTGGGAAACACCATGAAAGCAGTGGCAACCAAGAGACACAGCAAGAGCCCCCTACTGATACTGCTGCTGGATACAGCTGCATTTCTTCCACATCCTGGTTCTGAGCTTTACCAGATATTGTAACAAAAAGCAGTAATCTCACACATCAGTGACCACTGCGGCTTCAGAAGATACGAGACTCATCTGTACACTCATCTATATTTAGCTTTAAACCAGACAAGCTGCGACAACAAGAGACCTCTGCCGTGTTCACTGCTCTTCTAATAGCCCTCTTTAGCATTAGGGAAAGTGTCCAGTCATGGTAACAAAGGCACCGCTCAGCTGTGACAGACAGAACTTCCCAGCTGGTGATTATTCTGAAAATGCTTGCCAGAAAGGGCAGAAAAAAGAGCAAAGCCCTTAAAGGGAGCCACACGCAGGTAATTAGCACCGAGGCTGGAAGAGCTCAGGGACCTTCCTGTCCCACTAACAGCTCCTGAGCTACAGACCTGCATTTTCTTTGTCACAGGTCAACGGCTGTTTTAACTTGCCTGAAACAAGCAGGCCGTGAACATGCTGCTCACCAGAAGAGCTGACTGATCCGTGTAAGAAGTAACATTACTTGTTTGAAAACCACAGTAACGATTTCAGTTGAGTCATTTGATGCAGGCACTCATAATTGCAGGGACGACGTGCGTTGTTTGTTCTCACATTGGAGGCTCCTCGTTGGGCTGAGCCACCTCTGGAGGTCACATTTCTATTGCTGCTCATGCTGGGGGAGCACTGATTTATTCTGCTATGAAAGTAATGGACACGTACTGCCATTGACAGAGTAATATGGCATTTTGAATCAATTACTGCTGCAACTGCATTTCTATGGTTTGTGCAAATGTATTTATATGGTTTCCATGGGGATGGGAGCTGGGAATGTAGGACTATGTAGTGAAGGTAACTAACTTCACCATTAAGACCCTGACAAAGACCTTGGTTTCATCCTACCAAAAGCTGCTCCACATTGTTGCACCAGCCCCACGCATGCTGCACAGAAAAGCCTAACTTAAAGCCCTCATGAGAAGCTCTATTTTTACCCATCTAAGGAACACGGTGAAGTACTTCCCAAAGATGAACAGCACGCTGAGTACTCCCAAAAGAGAGTCCCAAATTTCAGTTGCTAGTCCAGCTGGGGACCAGATAGCCAGGTTTTCTCAGCTCGCAGATGGCAAAGCATCCACTTACACCTCAGTTGTAACCCCTTATCACTTACATCCCCATTACGTTGCCAACAATATTATCAAGACAAACGTAAAAGTGCACAAGAGGTGCAAGAGTCAGCCTCAGGTCCCATCACTTCGCTTGGATATTTGCTTAGGAAACACTATGATGGCAGAAATTAAGGCCATGAGGGGGTGGAAGGGACCTCTAGAGATCACCAGGTCCAACCCTCCTGCTAAAGCAGGTTCCCTGCAGTAGGTTGCAAGTTATGGAAATCACAACACTTTGTGCAGTGTACAATATACCACCCCAGAGACTGAATGACATCATTATGTTATTTATCTTTCAGTAAGGTGACAGTGTGCTTTGTAGAAGTTGCCGCCCTTCCATTATGAATGTTTTATATCATGGGAAAGGAAAAGGGAAAAAAAAAAAAAAAAAGGCAGGGAAATGTGATCTTGCATTGACCACAAGAAGCCCACATCTCACAAAGCCAGGAGACACAGGGTGAGTGAGTTCTGGGGGCAGTGCTTGCAAATCTCAATACTCACATTTGTGTTCCCACTGAGGAGTGACATCCAGCATCACTGGGCTACAGACAAATAGACCTGGGAGTTTTCATGTAAGGAAATAAATCAGAAGAACTAGCAAGGGTGAGTTTTCAACCCCAGCAATTCCCAGCAGGCACAGTGTGTGCTGCACGAAGGACAGGGACAGGAGGAACCAACCAGCTCTGTGCCTGCAGTGCAGTTCAGCCCCTCTTCCTTCCACTTGCAGGTTCTTAATGTACATCCCTTTAGCCTGGAAACCCCCAAGCCACATTGAAGGCTCACAGAATGCCTCCATGGAATTGTCTTGCACCAACACTGCACTCCCAAGCCTTCCTGCAGCCACCAACACTGCTGGACACTCCACCAAAAAGCTCTCCCTCTGCCACAACCAAGATTTACACCAGTTTTAAGCACCCATTTGCAATTCATGCTATAGCCTTTTTTTATTCCATGCAAACTTTCCCAGTTTGGCTAACAGCAGAATTAATTTCTGTTTCTATCGCTGCTTAGATTTGCAGACTGGGGTGAAAGCATTCCTTGCTCCTGGTAGCTGCTTACGATTCAGTTTAACCCCCAACTGTTGCAGCAGCTTTACCTGACTGAAGCACAGCCAATAACCCCCATCTTCAATAATTTCCTCCTTTGGTCATGCTCAGGCCTCACTTAGCTGTGGAACAGAAGTGCTCAGGGCACAGCTAACAGCCAGGTCCTTCAGCCCTGGGTCTCAGTGCTTCACAAGCCTGCGCCAAATCCACCTGCCTTCAAACCCTCAGCCATGCAGGGAAACGTCAGGTATCAGCAGTGGGAAGAATCAAACCCCTACACGCCCTCCCTATTGAGGATATTTCCCATAGCAAGGCTCAGAGAGCTGCTGGGGAAAGGCAGTGAGGGGAAGACAGCAGGGCAAGGTTTGCAGCTCTCTTCCTACTGCTGCAAGAGGTGGAGGAACAAGCAGACACAGCACAGCACACCTGCTCCTCTGCCCCCAGAAACCCTCCCTCCCATCTGAGGAGCTGCAGACAAAGAGCTGCGTGAAAACTTACAGCCTACAATGGAGCTGCTTTCTTCTATGATGAAAAAGACCTGCAAACTACAACAGCAGGATTAGGTGCCAGAGTTTGAGCGTGCACCAGGAGCACAGGACAAAGAAGTGTTTAAACACTCACTGGTCAAAGGCTCAACGCTGCTGGCACAGGAACAGAAAGCACTCATGCATTCAGAGCAATGAAGGTCCAACCAGATCCTCTGCGGTGCCTCCAAGCAGAAGTGCTGAGCAGACACAGCCAACACCACAGGCCCTCCCTGGGATGTTCTCCAGCTCCTCTGGCGCTGCAGTCACCATCCTGCACACCATTCCCACCTGCACTGCTGGGGGAAGCAGCTCACAGTAGGAACCTCAATGCTTTGCTATGCAGACCTGCATTGCTTCCAGCTGTTGCTGCCCCTCACCACTGACACACGCAGCTCACAGGGCACGCAGCATCCCGAGGCCACAGAACAGCCCACAGAACAGCCCACAGAACAGCCCACGCAGCCATCAAACTCCATGCAGCCACGTGCTGAGCCCTGCTTGGCCAGCAGCTCACTGTGCAGCATGCTGGATGTAAGGACTGATCCCAGGGGAGCCCCTTGCTGGCTTCCTCTGAACAGGAACCATAGGAACGTAAACTTGTGAGAAGTTCAGCAACAAGCTCCAAAACCTGGAGCTTCCAGTCTTCTTTTTTTCAAAGCCCACACAACAACCTACAGTTATTTTATATACACACACACACACACACACACACTAAGAGCCTTCAGTGTTGTGTTGTCAGTGGGAGATCAGATACCACAGCAGATTTGTCTAATATCAATGTGAAAGAACTGAACAACCACTTTTGGTTCATCCGTGGCAAAAGAATTTCTCTAAATTCAGCCCTTCATCATCAGCCTGAACTCAGGCTGCTTTGGCTTGCAGGTTTATGGTACAAGGAAGGTCTCCTTCCCTCCAGCACTTCCCTTTAGGTTGTACTCAGATTCACATTACTTGACTGCTCGGGACACAGTTCTTACTCTGTAGCAACACTAACAATGTAACTGGTGACTTTTTTTAGACACTGGAACAGGTTGCCCAAGGAGGTTGTGGATGCCACATCCTTGAAGGCCATTCAAGGCCAGGCTGGTGGGCAGCCTGGTCTGCTGGTTGGTGACCCTGCAGGGGATTGGAACCAGATGATCACTGTGGTCCTTTTCAACCCAGGCCATTCTGTGATTCTATAACTTTTCAAAGCTAGGAGGAAGAAATCCTCGTGGCTTCTCATTCCAGACTCAGCAGCACTATGGTCGCTTTGCAGAGGCAGAGAGGTGAGCGGATCCATCCATGCGAGAAAACCCACATTAAGGCCCTCGGCTTCCACGGGAGGAAACCAAACCCGCGAGAGCCAACCCACAGGGGCACACAGAGCTCCTGGCATCAGCAAGGCACACCAGCAGCAAGCCGAGAGGAGCCGAGCGGTGCAAACCCTACCGAGGAGCCGAGAGGACGCAAGCAGCACGAGCTGCCGCTGTAAGCAGGGATGCAGGCCGTGAGGAAGCAGCGTGGATCTGCCTTTTCCTGGAGCGGGCAGCCCCGGGCAACGCGCTGCACACGCAGGCGGCACCGGGCAGCTCAGCGCAGCCGGGCCGGACCCAGCGTGCGGCCCGGCACCGAATCAAAGAGCTCCATATCGAATCTTCGCGGGGGTTCGGATGCATCGAGCCCCATCTGGAAGCGGCCCGGAGCCTCGGAGCCCCGCAGCCGGCAGCGGGCCGGGTTCGGCTCGCGTCCCTCCGCCTCCCTCCCCCCCAAACCCGGCGCGGAGGTTCGGCCGTACCTGGCAGCCCATGTCGGCGGGGCCCATCGTCAGCTCCGCTCTTCAAGTTGCCGACGTACCGCGGCGAGGAGGCGCTGGGAGATCCGGGAGCTGCGGGGAGAAGCGGCCGCGTTCAGCGGAAAGGACCCGGCGGCCCCGCACCGACCCCGCAGCTCGGGCCCGCCCCGCACCGAGCCCCGTATCTCGGCTGCGGCCGGCTGGGGCCGTGCGGGGCGGGGGACCCTCAGCCCCCGGGCCTCCTTCGCCCACCGCCTTCCATCCCCCGCCCCCCCCCCACGGGTCCGGGATGCGCCGTGTCCGCGCTCCCCGGGGCTGCAATGGAGGCTCCAATGCGGACCCCCGCCCCGCACGGTGCCCCCCCCCGCAGCGCAGCGCCCACCCCCGGCCCTACGGCCCCTCCTGTCCCGCCCCCCCCCCTCCGCGTTCTCCCCTCCCTGCCGCGGCCCGCTCCCCGCAGCCAAGTTGCGGGACGGCGGCGGGACGAGGCCGGACCCCCCGCCCCACGGTGCCCGCGGCAGCCCGGTTCCGACGCCCCCCATCCCGGCCGGGCCGCCCCGCACCGGCAGCGCCTCGCCCGCACCTACCTGCGCCGCTCAACCAGCCTTGAAGTGGGGACCTTCCGCCCTCCCCCGCCCCCATTGGCTGAGCGCGGGGCATGCGCCCGTCCAATTGGTCCTCCCCGCGTCAATCAGCTCCGAGGAGGCGGGGCCTGGCGGTGATTGATGCGGGGCCGCCGCTCGCCCCCCGCCGCGGGGGCCGGGACCCCCGAGGGCGCCCCCGCCCGGAGCCCCTCCGCCCGCCGCCCGCGCCGCCTCCCGCCCGGCTCCGCGCTCCGGGACGCCGCGGGCCTCGGTCCGGGGGGTCCCGGCCTTCCCCCCGCCGAGGGGCGGCCCGGAGCCGGGCGGGGGCCCGCGGGGGTCTCGGGGCGGCGGGCGCATTGGGCGCGGGGTCGGGCGGTGCCGCTCGGCGCGGGGCGCGGCGGGGCCGTAACGCGGGTGCCGGGGTGTCCGCGTCCCGCCGGGGACAGCAGGCCGGTGCTCCCTGGTGCGGCCGGCCCCGGGCGCACGGTGACAGCAGGGCCCCGCGGCGGGACGAGGCCGGGTCCGGCCTGACCGGGCGCTCCGGGCCCGCGTCCCACCGGGCAGCGCCGCGGCCGCGTCCCGCAGACGGCGCCAGGCCCCGCGTCCCACCGCGGGCTGCACCAGGCCGTGAGCTGCAGCTGGCATCGCGGCCGTGTAGCGGCGGTGGCACCGAGCCCCGTACGACCGGGGGCACCACGTTCAGTTCCCATCACAAGTGACCCCGCGTCCGCGTCCCACGGGTGGCACTGAGCCCGTGTCCCATCACAGGGACAGCAGCCCCGTATCACCAGGTGATGCCGTGCCCAAATCCCAACACGAGGGTCGGTATCCCCACTGCTGACACAAAGCCTGCATCCTGCAGGTGACGCCAGTCCGGATCCCACAGGTGACACCGTGTCACACAGCTGACGTTGGGCACAAATCACACGAAGCCCACGTACAACAGGGGACATCCCGCCCAACATCTCTCTGGTGACACAATGGCCATTTCCCAGCTGTAGCACCGTGCCTGTCACAGAATGACAGGCCAGGGTTGGAAGGGAGCTCAAGGATCACGAAGCTCCATCCCCCCTGCCACACGCAGGGCCACCAACCTCCACATCTCACAGCAGCCCAGGCTGCCCAGGGCCCCATCCAACCTGGCCTTGAACACCTCCAGGGATGGACGGGGATCCACAGCCTCTCTGGGCAGCTGTTCCAGCACCTCCCCACTCTCACAGCAAAGAACTTCCCCCTGACATCCAACCTCAATCTTCCCTCCCTCAACTTCAAACCATTTCCCCTTGTCCTGCAGTTACCAACCCTTTCAAAGAGCTCATTTCCTTCCTGTTTGTAGTGTCCCATAGGAGACACTACATCCATCTCCCATATGTGACACCACGTCCATTTCCCAGGTAACACATGCCCATGTCCTGTAGGTGACACCATACTTGTGTCCCATAGGAGACACTACACCCGTCTCCCATAGGACACGCCGTGCCTCCTGACCTGTAGGTGACACCATGTCCATTTCCCATAGGTGACTCCATACCCACATCCTATGGGACACCCTCAGGACGCAGCAGAGGTGAAGGATGAGCTCAGAGCAGGGTTGGGGACAGAGTGTGGCACTGGTTGTGAGAACAGGCATGGGACAAAGGGCACTGGGTATCTCTGCCCTGCACAGCCAGCACCACGCTTCTGTCCCCAAGGGCTCCTGTAGCCTCCGTAATCAACGAGTTAAAGCCAAAAGCTCAGCCACACGCTGTGTGCTTTGACCAGAGAACAAGGTGAGTCCCTGGGCTGCTGCTGGGCATTCCCAGCACAGCCACCCCTGCACAGAGCACTGCAGGTTCTCAGGGATCTTCGCATTTCTAGTAACTCAGCAGGAGACAAAAAGCAGAACGCTCACAGTTCATTTGAATGCTGTCAGACTTCGTAAAGCCAAACTTCATAAAACTATGTTTTCAATTGTGGGATCACAAAATGGTTGTGTTGGAAGGGACCTTAAAGCCCACCCACTTCCAACTCTCTGCCACAGACTGGTCACCCAGTGGTCACCCAGTCCCAGCTCAGGTGGTCCAGAGCCCATCATCCATGGCTGTGGGCACCTGCAGGGACGGGGCAGCCCCAGCAGAGCTGTGCTCGACTCCTTCTGCCTCGTTCTGAGCTGCTCCGTGCTTTGAGGCTGACAGCAGTGCTGGTGACCCTTTCTATCACAGAGTGGGCAGGCTGGCTCTTGTTCCTCAACAGTTCTAAGGCCCAAAATGAATTTCAGAGGAAACTGAGTAAGAGCAGAACACAGCAAACTCTTCTTACCCATTGCCATGGTTTCACTTGCTGCCCCTGCCTGCCATTGGGAACTGCAGACTTCTTAAATATCTCCTCTAGCTTAACTGGTAGAACACCTGAAGGTGAAGATGGGCAGAAAGGAACGTGCAGCTCCTTTTGGGATGTGGCTCGAGGGTGTTTTTGATGGAACTGATCTGTGAAAGAGCTCTGCTTCTGAGCCCTCCCCTATTTGTACCATGATGGTATTTGAAATCAAACCCTAACACCAATGGAGGGGCAGGAAGCAGAGAGCAGCTGTGGCACTAACAGCGTCCACTATGCCAGCATGAAGAGCACAAAGCCCATTAAGCACCAAAATAATTCCTGAGCTGGAAGCCCTGAGGTGCTGCCCAGTCCTAAGGCACTGCATGGCTGCTGTTTGGGTGGGGAAGGAGCACTGCAGTGTAAGGGGGATTCCAGCACACGTTGCTTTTCCCTGGAGGAACTGAGAGCTCTCTACAGAGAAAGCATCAGGAGCAGAAGTGTGAAGGGCAGGGCTGAGAAACAGAAATGGAAGGGAGGAGGGCTCAATTTCAGTGCAACTTCTACATCCAAAAGGCAGAAGTGTGCCAGGTGGGGCTGATAAAGCAAACTGAGTGCCAACAGCTTGAAGCTAAGGATGGCAAAACTGTGACCTTTCCTGTAGCACACAGCACTCACAGCTTCCCTTATCAAGGAGTAGGTTGGTGCTGGGAGGGCTCACACACAGCTGTCAGAATCCCTGCAGCAGGAGCTCAGGACGCAGCGGGTTTCACAGGGGCAGAACACTGCTGAGTCTGCTTCCGAAGTCTTCCCTTGGATTTTCACCTCTTTTAATTAATCAAAAATATATTAACAGAAAATAACTGCTCCCCTCCCAACACAACTGTACAATTCTTCAAAATAAAAAGCAAAAAAGAAATAATCGCATTGCTTCAATGCAAGTAATACACACCACACCCACACTTCACTTTTTGCCATATTTTTGCTGTAAGGAAGTGGCAGATCCCCCAGTTCTTTCCCCTGAACACAACTGCTCAGGCCTGGCTGCCCCAGCACCCACTGCTCCCCTCCCCAAATAACAAAACCTTATCAATTCAGCACTAATTGCACGTAGCTATCTAGAAGGTGAATAACAGCATGGTCAGATTCCTTTAAAAAAAAGCTCATTTAAAGATATGATGTACGTGTAAACGTGGGGACAGATGTAAGTATTAAATCTTCAGTGAGCATCCAACATCCCAGCTCAGTTCATGACCGTTGTGCAATTGCTCCAATGGTCACAGAAGGGAAGGAGCCCCCTGGCTTCTCAAGCCTCGGGTCCCCAGCTAACAAGCAGCATTTCTTAGGGGACGTCACAGCAGTAGTTCCTGCTGTAAGGCTGGAAAGGAGACCAAACAAGCAGTGTGCCATTCTGGGAGCGCTCGGTGTTTCTCTACACACACACAGAAAGACTCACCTGCTGCAGCTGAGAAGCTCCCAGGGATGAGACTCAATATTTGTGCTAAGAAAATGGATTGGGAACCAAGAGGATGACTTCATTGCAGGAGCACAGACAGGTGCTGCCTGCTGACAAGGAGGGAGGAGGGTGGCGGTGGCCACAGGTGAGCCAAGAGCTCATGTGAACCTCACTGCGGGCAAGGAGCAACTCCTGGGGAATGAGAACACAAGATCCACAGCCCTCAGCACACGGCAGAGCACAGAGCTCCAGCATTCCTCACATTTCAGGATCTTAATGGTGCTGGGGACGCTCAGCTCACTTCCCTCTGCTTATCCCCCTGCTTCCAAACAACACAGAGGTATTCCTGAGCTGCACTTGTGGGTTATTTCTCATACAATAAAGGTGTCCCTATGACTCACAGGAGCAAGGAGCTGTGATGGGGCACAGTGCAAGGCAAGGCTGTGGTTTAATGCACAAGCTCTAAAGGTAACCACACAACCCCTTAGAAGAGAGAACACTTGAAAAGAAAACAACAAAAAGATCAAAACTGATGACAACAAGTATGTTGCTATGAAATTTATATCATTCCCAATTTATTATGCATAAATTGCTCTTTAAAACTGCTTTTATCATACACTTTCTTTATCATCACTGCATAAAGGGCACCAATTGTTGCTGCAAAACACTACAGAGAAAGATCATTTTGGACTCAGTGTGGCACAGCTTTCTTCTCACAGAAACAGCCTCTGGGAGGAGGGAAGGGGGGGGTCTATATTCCTATAGTGAGAAAGTACTCCAACAACCTTAAAGAACAGCTTAAAAAAAAAAAACAACAAAGAGAGAATTGCACATTTCTGCACCTTCTTGGACCACACATTACAAAACAGTTTAAAAAGGATACGATCTGAGGCAATTATCTGATGCATTTGACTGTAAGGTTCTGATTGCATTAAGGCTTCCGTGGTCTTCCCCATGGATTTGCTCAGCAGCACGCAGTCACTGCAGGGAAAGGGCTCAATGGTTCCACATTAAGTCATATCTACATTTCTCTCTTGGTTTTGCCCTTTATTAAGGTTTATTCTCACACCAGGAAGAACAAATCAAGGGGTATATGAAAAAAAAAAAGTGAAGCAATGAATTGCTGACTTGTTTCTTTAAAGTACAAAGTAAATACATTTTAGAAACTAGGTGAATAAATTAATTCTTGGTTAGAACATGAAAGCGTTCTGTGAAAGCTGTGATTCTGCACTGTGATTCTCTTGCTACGTTCCCACTCCTGCAGGTTTGCACTCTAATAGGGACATAATAGGGACACAGGATATCTTACGTGGTCTGACAGTCCCAGTCCTGAGCACGTGAGCTCTGTTTGTTCACTGGAGACGCTGCAGCTTTAAGGTCATTTACATTCCCTGGCATTTAAGTTACACTACAATATGCAAAAAGTCTTTAACAGCATTTGTCAACACTGTCCTCAAAGAACTTGGAAATGAAGTTCAGCACTCTGCTTATCAAGAAAGAACCAAACTAAGACACATTTCTGGGGAAAGAACAAGACACTGCTTCATTAGTACTGTCCCCACATCTACTGGCTTCGTTACAGCAAACCACAAGTCTCTCTTTCATGATATTTTTCCAGCAAAGGGGAGTCCAAAAATAGCATTTCCTCCTCAGTCACTTTCATAAGTGTGTAAGAGCCAACTAGTCAGACTCAGCAGCAGCCCAATATTGCACTGCCATTAATTCTGTGCAGTCTGAGTGGTTACTCATGGTGTCAGTGGAGAATCATGACAATGCTGGCTCAGTGATGTGAAGACCCAGGACGCGAAGGAAGGGGAGAACACAACAGTACCAGTCACACACTCAAGCCCACATACTGGCTCTTGGAGGTTAAAATTCATCACTTTCAACTGCATGGAGCTGTGTGTCATCTGCATCCGTCATGCTGCTCTCTTGGGATTCGTCTGTGCCAACTTTGAAAAGAAACAGAACACAAAAGTGGTCAAAACTTCTTTACAGTTCTTCCACAGCCAACTGCAGCACACTGGAGCACAGCAATTGTTGGTACCTCATCAGCAATGTGAAACTGAGTTCCTCCCTTCCCCTCAAAATGCTTCAGAGCCATATGGCTTTTTCCTTGTAATAAACTGACCCTTGCCAGCACAATACAGTTGAAATAAATGCATTTAGAAAGGAGTTAGGATCACGAGATACAAAAACTTGCAGTCTCCTTCATTCAATGGATGCTCACGTGTTACCCACATCAGAGCATTGTGATCACTCCACTTACAATCAAAATGCATTTTACCTAAAACAGTGTCCCAGTGCCCACCTTTTCTTTCAGTTATGTTTACTGGACAGGTTAACCCCAACTCCCACCCCACTGCTTTGTGACTCGGCTGTCACCGAAGTTCCAGTACTCTGTCTCCATCTTCTGGTAAGAAACAAACTCAGCCCAATGTGCACCACGGTAACCCAACCACAACAGCAGGGGGAAAAGCCTGGTACTTCAGGAAACGCAGTGCAGGACAAGCTTCCACTTGTAAAGCACACTGTAACAGGATCATTAAGAATTACTATGATAGACACCCTTACAACTTTGTCAACTGAAGATTTAGGGATGTAGAACATAGCATATGTTCATTAAGAAATTTTGCAGAATTCCTTTATTTTCGCCTTTGGAGGGAAATAATCACGTTCCTTATTAGTTTTATTTTCTATCTTCTTTCACATCAAAGAGGTCGATATTGATGGCTATCCATTCCACAGTGCCATCTACGCTTCACCGCAATTCAAGCTCATAGTAAGAGGTTAGAGAGAGGGGAGAACCCCGAGCCACCCCTTTCTGCAGGCTGTGGTGTATTTGGGAGCACGTGATTCAAACAAAACTCCTCCATTACTTTGCCTTTGATGGTTACCAGTTGGTCAAAGCTTTTTAACCAACATCCAGTTCAACCAACCTCTCTCAAAGCCTCTATGGATCTTTCAGTTACATGGAGAACGAAGAACCTCTGGAGCTCTTGCTGAGCAGTGGGCTCTGATTGTTAAACCTGGAATTCTTCCTACTCACAGAAGGACAGGAGGTGACTCCTCAGTGGAAACACCTTGCTGAATAACAGAGGGTTGCAAAAATACAAACCTGATTCGTAGGGATAACATTCACTGATTTGCTCTTCTTGAGTTATTGGCTCCTCATCATCTGGAAGGTAACGTTTATCAATAGCCTCTTTAATTTGGTTGTTGGCTCCTTTGGGATCTAAGTCCATTGCCCATGAGAAATTCATTAGGGCCAAATGAGTTTGACCCAGCTTTTTATAAACCTAAAATAAAAGCATGAAATGCTACACTTACAAGTTGCTGCTTGAAAGGCTGGACAACAAATGTAGTAAGGCACAGTTAACTAACATTTATGAGAAGCAGTAGAGTAGATTCAAATATTTATTATACAAGTCCAAAGGGAAACAGCAAAAGTGTGTAGAAAAAGTGCACAAGTGTTTCTACGTAAGTGCCAAAACTTAAATGAAGTGATCAAATGAAATTAGCAGCCAACAGATTCAAGAACATAAGGAAGTGGTTCTTCAGATGTAATTTAAGCTTTGGAACTCCTACAGCCTCATTAAGATTTCCCACTTCCCAAACTGTTATAGAAGGATATCGCCTTCTGTAACTCTCCTGGGAAGGCCAGCAGCTGAAACAGACATTGAGGCTATTGATGGGGAGTAAAAGCACTCCACAGACATTTATACAGCACTTCTGATGAAACATTAATACATTTGAAGGTGGTTCAACATTTTAGTATCTCTGGGCCTAAATAACCAACACAGCTGACTGATGGACAGACTAGCCCAGGAAACTAGCTATTGCACCTCTTTTCAGTTTAAGATCTTGACAAAGATCTATTTCTTGCTTTCTAAAACGAATTCTTTCAAGTTGACAGGCGTAAAAAAAGACAACAGGAGCTGGGGTTATCTTCTCTTGGGTAGTTATAAAAATAGTCTGAGGTTGCTCTAGTCTTTTGAGGCTGAAAGCAGATATGCTAGAGAGTTGTGAGATTATATGTAGCAAGTTTCATTGAAGGCTTTGTGAGTTTTTAAAATACTGCCTCAAATATGAACAGCTTGGCAACAGGCATCAAATTTTCTCATTAAGCAGACATTTCTGCAATGAAGGATAACAAAGTACTTACAAAGACAGTGAAGTTTCACCTACCTTTCCTATTAAGAAGTAAACAAGAGACTCTTTGGGAACAATCTGTTTCAGTTCTTCAAGTTCTTGTAAAGCAGACTGAAAAGAAAGAAAAAAATTAGCACAAGCTGGCAGCGTGCAACCAGTCATTGCATCACTGAACTGCAATTCAGTGCTGATGTGAACCTTGAAATTTACATCCAGCACAGTGCACTACAAACAACAGTATGGTCTCACCCAAAGTATCTCAAGGTTTTTTTTTTTTACATTAGTTTCTCAATTAAGACTATAGAACACTATATCCCAATTATAGAACACAGAGCAAATTAGGTCTCCTACACTAACATCTAATTTTTTTCCTGCTCACATTTATCCTCTGCTTTCGACTCATAAAAACAACCTACAAGTGGGCACTTTGCCTACTCCTTAACCCTAACCCTTCTTATATTTAATTGGTTAAGTTATGAATTTTCAAAACATGTTGTAGATGAAGTTTTTCCTATGTATGTTCACACTTCTGAAGCAAGGTTTCAGAAGCCAGACTACCAGACTTGTTTCTGTTGGCCACAGAGTTCAGACCAGAGGACAAGAGTCCCTGGAAAGACAGACTGTGGGAAGATCAAACCCACCCATAAACAGGGTACAAATCAGCAGAGGGATCAGAACAAAACTGTTTGGCCTCCCATTTTTCAATTGATGATACAGCCTTTCAAGTAGCAGGTTCTCATTGCTATAACCTGTTAGGACCCTCAACAAAAACCAACACATCTGTTGTCTTCAGATTTTGTGATGATCAAAAAACAAATCTACCTCCCCCTCAGTGAAGGTGGCACTTATTGAAACAAATGCTTTGTTAGCTGCTCTGCCTGCTTATGTTGCAGACTGCATTCACCCCTGTAGCAACTGAAAGATAATTTAAGGTTGTCTACATGCATCAAATCTTACCTTGTACTTCTCATTTGCAAACAATACAGAAGCCCTATGGAATTTGCATAGTGGGTTCTTGGGGTCAATGTTAATAGCTTTGTTTAGAGTATCCAAAGCCTTTTCAGATTTTTTCAGTGCGTGTTGTACCTGTAACAGAACAGGAATAAAATCTTGAAAGGGGAAAAGAATAAAATAAATTTGACTGGTAGATGTGCTGCTACATTTACTGACAACCTGTTTCTACCAAGTCTTAAAGAAACCAAGCTTTCTCACAGGCAAGCTTATGCTATCAGGTTGAGTTGGCAAGTCATTTCAACACTGGCTAAAAGCAACTGGAGGAGGGAGAGAAGAGGACTTATTTTCTGACACAATCCCATGGTTATTCATTTATGCAATAAGATCCTCTAATAGGTCCTCTGAACTTTGTTTTGTTTGTTTTTGCACTTCAAGTTCAGGAAGACTGCAGGTGAAGTACAGAGGCAGATTAGAACATAAGGAGAGAGCTGAGTGCAATCTACTTACTACTCCAATGTGACACAGTAAGACTGAGCTCTGAGGATTGATATCAAGTGCTTTCTGGAAATGCATTTCTGCTAAACTGAATTTTTCCTGTTTGTAATAAATCATTCCCAACCCATACCTGCAAAAAGGAAAAAAAACACATTAGTAAGAGTGCATGTTAAACAAACTTTCATCAGCAAATATGAACTGGTAGAAGTGGCACACAGATTTACTATTTCATCAAGGGTAAGAAATGACTGTATGACATAAAAATTTTCACAAACTTCACAGCAACATTTGCAGCTTATTTCTCTCCAAAAGGTGCTCCGTATCACAGACAGCAGAAGGGGAACGAATAAGACTTACCATGCATTATAGTGTCTAGGATTGACTCTGATTGCGTTCCTAAAACAAGCTAGTGCTTTGTCTAGCTCTTCTGTTAACACAAATTCGTGCCCCAAAAGGGTGTAGGCGTAAGCATAGTTTGGATCAACTTGAATGGCTCTCTGGAAGAACTTGATTGCAATGTCATGCTCTCGTTGCAAACTGAAGCAGTTCCCTGCAGCACACCACGCCTGGCAAAAAGCATCCCAAAGTTAGCAGACAGTTTCATTTTACAACCCACAGAACGACCGAGTTTGAGCTAAACAGATCTGTCACTGATTTATGCAATTACATGTCACTTCCTACTGGATTATAAATAACAGTTTGAACAATCCTGACCAGTTGCTTCACTAAGTTTTCCTTCCTCTAGTACATGAGAGTAGAAAGACCTGAACAGGTTTCTCTCCAGCAGAAAATCCCAGACTCCACAGTTTTCTCAACTGCTAAGAGCAGATTTATAATCCCTCCACACACACACACACACACACACTTACTACTTGTACTGGGGCACACATTAAAATATGACAGCCTGTTTGCTATCTCATGTGTATGCTATACAACCACACTCTGCAGTTCAATGGACTTCAGCATAAAAATATTTTCAAAAGAATGTTGCACAAGTACAGAAAATACAAGTGCCAGTGAACTACAGCACTTAGAAGGTGGATCAGAAAAAACATTCCTTATGTTCACACATTGGCATCAGTAGGAACAATCGATCAACCCGTGATCTTTCTGGATTAACAATGGCAATACAAATTTAAATAACCATTAATAGATTGAAGGTTTCAACCTGCCCCAAATAAGCTGATATTCTAATGCCAAGCAGCCATTTCAGGCATCATCAGTTTGACAGACAATCCTGCACCTCCCTTTCCCGTTTCACCACATAGTTCTCAAGTGAGAATGAAATCCTAATCCAGCTCCAGTCCAAGTTCTGTTCCCTGTCACTGACTGTGCAGTTACTCATCTCACTGAGCACCACAGCATTCTGTACCTCTGGTGAGTTTTTATCCATGTCTGTTAAATCCTTTGAAAGAACTGAAAGGGCAACATCTTTCTGCAGATGCCACAGCGTAGTTGAATAGATCTCCATGCCTTCTACTCTGTAGTTTTCAATCCTCCTCACTTCTGAAAATATCCTTTCAGCCTGAGAAAGGAAATGAGAAATCAAACTTACAATTCCACCCACCCAAGCAGTGCACACAGATCAAAGTTAAAGCCTCATATGTCCAGACTGAGAATTCTTTGCTACGCAATCATATGATGCGGAGCTACAAGTCCTGCTGTATTTTTATCTTCCCCTCCATACAAAGGAAATGAACTACACTCCAATACATTAGGCCAAGCAGAACTCCAGCTGCCCTCCCAGCTTGTGACTCCTGCAGGAAACAAGCACCCCAACTACCAGGACAAAGAGAGAAGGAAAGTTGAATGGCTGGATTCATCTCAGCTGCCTGCTTCTGTACTGAAGCAGTTTGCCATCACTTCAGCTGTACAAACGCAGTCATTCCCCAGGCTGCAAAGGGAACCAGATCACTGATGGGATCTGCATTAACTAAATAAGCACGGGGAGAAGAACACCTGGTTTTGGAACCCAAATTATTTCAGTGATATTATTTACAGCACTGCAGTACAAACAGCTGCATCAGCACAAGTGAGGGTGAAAACTGGGAGAGGCAAAGGGAGAACCCCACGACTGGACACAAGAGGCAATAAATTCAGCATTAAATAGAAGTCTGAAGCATAACTCAACTTCAGGAAAGAACGACTACAGACACAGATTCAAAACCAACCACACGCAGTTCCTACCTGCATGTATTCTGCGAGTTCAAAGTAAGCTCTCCCAATTTGGCACAGCACCCAGCCAGTGTTGTAGTGGTGAGAGGGCAAATGGCTTAAAATATTGATCGCTTCTTTGCAGTTGTAAGAGCACAAGGCTAAGTAACCTTTCCCCATGTCACGAAGAAGGCTCATCAAACCTTCTAGGAGAAAAATACAATAAGTAAAAATGGAAAATAGATTGCTGAAACTTATTTACTTGAAACAGCTAATCATCCCCATCAGCTTTTCACTGTGGCACTGCTCCCAATTTTGCATATGAATATCTTCCAAGAGTCCTTAAGCAGGCTTATCCACTCTTAATTCACAACACAACATTGTAAACTGCAATGGAAGTCAGGTATTGACAACTTCTTAAGCCAGCAACAGAACACTCAGGAAGAGAGAAATGGTGAAGCTCAGAAGTGGATTTCTGCACTTACACCAACAACTCAAACTTATTTTCTTTTTTTTTTTTTTTTAGGTTTCAGTTTCCACATGTCTGGTATCCATGGACACACGTGCTTGCTGCCTGGAAACTTTATGGAGCCAAAAGAGAGGAATTCAACAGTTTGTCTAAGATTTTGTCAAACTGGACAAAGACTTGTGCTTAAACAAATGGGAAATAACAAGGGAGAATAGACAACAAACCCAACTTTGAGGGAAGAGAACTGAATTCCTCATACTTTGAATCAGTTTCCAAGGTTCCTGCCTGAAAACATCTTAAACACTCATAAGAACCAGAGTCAGATTCACTCACTGTCACTTTTTTCCATCCTATTATTTCAGTTGTTCTCTGTAAGTTAGCTGGAGTATACTGAATTCAATCCATCTTGATAATTATAGAAAGGCAGTAACTGCAGGTTGACTGAAACATAACTAAAGCAATTTTCCCCACCCACTAAACTAGAGGGAGCTTATAAGCAGGAGGAAGAATGACTTTACGCACAGCAGACAGTGCTAGGACAAAGGGGAATGGCTTTAAACTGAGAGAATTAGGCCAGATGTGAGGGGGAAATTCTTTACCAGAGTGGTGAGGCCCTGACACAGCTGCCCAGAGCTGTGGGTGCCCATCCCTGGAGGTGTACAAGGCCATGGAGGGGCCCTGAGCTGCCCGTGCTGCTGGGGGGCAGCCAGCCCACAGCAGAGGGTTGCAACTGGGTGGGCTTTGAGGTTCTTTCCTACGCAACCATACTATGATCCCATGATTAAAAAGATGGATCTACAAAGTTTGACCTTACTGAAGTCTGATAACATTCAAACAGACCTGCTGCTGCCTTCTGTAGCGTAAAAGCCTGGATCTGTGGTGTAACAGTAGATATTTTCCCTTCTGAAATGATAGAAGAGTCCAGTTTCGTAATTTCCAAGCTATCATTTATGTTTGGCTGAGTTATCCCTCCCTTATTTGTTTTACTTTTTGTTTTCCTGTTTGCAATCTTAGGTGGAAACTTCATTTTTAATTTTTTGCTATTTTCCTGCAAGCAAAAAGAACAAAAAAGTTACACACGTACGAGAAATTATTTCAACTTAACATAATCAACTTGCAAGTTTAATAAGAACATA
Organism: Meleagris gallopavo; assembly: GCF_905368555.1. NCBI lineage: Eukaryota > Metazoa > Chordata > Aves > Galliformes > Phasianidae > Meleagris > Meleagris gallopavo. The sequence continues at coordinate 2,567,696 of NC_139432.1, read as the reverse complement.
TTTATGCCTCTTCACAACAGTGCCCAGCTGTTCTACTTTTGAACTCAGTTACAGACACCTCCCAGCTCCATTGAATGCTATGTTTAACAGCAAACATTCACATATTAACCACAGTCCACAAGCATTTGTGCTCTGAAGTCCTGCTCCATTGATTAAGGAGCAGAAAACCGACAAGAAAAAAGTACAGCTTGCTTTTAGAGCAAAGCAAGCAAGGCAGTTCTTAAATAAATATATCCACACAACATAGCCTCTTGTCAAATGGGTTGGCAGCCAGCAGCACCACTGCACTTGTCATCCCAGCATACATCTTTGTTTTTGTTCATGATGCCCTTCTTCCCACTCCTAGTGGAGCACTCTTGAGAATGAAAAGAAACATATGGCATCAAGACATGTTTCATACAGCCTGATATGAAATATCAGTTCTGCTCATGGTAGAGATTAGGAACAAACTGCTATGATTGATGTGCAGATGGGGAAACTATTAGTGGCATGAGAAGGAAAGCCCCTCAAAAAAAAAAAGCATGGATTCTGTTACCTTTGTTGTGGAGCTATCACTAGTAAAAAGGCGAGAGCTTCTTCGAGGCAGTGAGTTTGGTGGAGCAGCAATTGTTGGGCTCAATACCTGAGGTGTTGTACTGAAAACAAACAGCACATTAAAGCTAAAGTTTTTGGTTCCATTAGTTTGAAACAAAAAGAAAACTGTTTTATTGTTGTTTTAAAGAAAAATGCTCAAGTACTCCTACTGGAAAGGGATGGAAAAAACCCACCTGCCTGTTGTGTGTTAAGAACATGAACACAAAACTTCCTGTCTACCTTGTTGTCTATTGATGACGTTTTCCTAACTGCCAAGCAGATTTAAAACAAACACCACCCATCACACAGGAGCCTTCTAACCACTCAAGTCATTCTCCCCAACAGAGACACTTCCTCATCCAAACCAGAATCCCGCAGGACTGCCCACAAAGGATGGAAAAATCAAAATAATTCCTAAATCCTCCAGAAAGAAGATGTAAAAGGTAACAGCAAGCTGAGAGATTTTCTCTTCTTACCTTGTCTGTGGACCAGAGCTCTGTGTTTGTGCAACGAGGATTGGAGTGACCTCCCGGCTATTTCCACTCTGGGAGAAGACTGATTTTGTTCCAGCCTGGCTGATCCTGGTGACCGCCTGCATAACACGAAGTTTCTACAGGTTTGTTATTATGTCACTAAGAAATCTCAATTCTCGGTTCTATCAAAGCAAATCCCTTCTGCCTACTGAACAGTGCCCAGAGGAAAAGTATTTCCACAAAGGTTTCCTCCCCCCCAGTTGTAAGGAGAACCCAAAGTATTCCTCATTCTCTGCCTGAAAAAGCTGCCCGAAACACAACTTCCCAAAACTCCGTGCACATTATTTGAAGACACGAAATCTCCATCTAGTGGCAAGAAACTACATTAAGTGCTTGTGCAAGAATAAAAGGGAATTCAAAAGTATCACACTTTAAGTTCCTTAACGTGACTGAATCTGAGTGCTCAGGAACAAGTTCACAAAGAAACTAGTTGTCTACAGATTTGTTTGTTCACAGAAGCCTAAGTCCCATCTCTCTGCCCCATTCCAGGGACACTAACAGCCAACTCTGGTGGTCATGTAGAAGAGATGCTTTTTAAAGGCACCAAATTGCAAGTAGGACCAACAGCAGCACAAGCAGCAACAGCTGATGGATTATCTGACTCATGAAGGTTCTGTCCTTCCTTTCCTTCTCGATGCCTTGTTATCAGAGGACAGCTGAGGCAGCCAGCATGCAAGCTTGCCCACTCAGAGAGGAAATCTTTGGATCAATCCTGACGTTTCATTCATTTACGTAGGTGTTTCCTAGGAAACCTTGTCCATTAAGTCATGCACATCCTAGCCACAGCTACAACAGTGTTAGCAAACTTGGCAATTTGAAGTGAAAGTGGACAAGTAATTATTTACATTGGACAAAGCATGCATCAGAATTCTAAGCTAGTTATTAAGTGTTTGTATTTAGGGACTAGCAGAGATCCACCTGCAGAAAGCATTTGCAGAGACCAGTGAAATTCACATCATGGGGCTCTTGTGGCACACCTAGCAAAGTGACAAAGGAGCAAGAAGGACCTGATTTCCTGAAGCCCTGCATCTATCATACAGCACATCTGAGATTAAATGCAGGGGAGTACTACAGCAAAAAGGCACATGCAACTTCTGAATTTAATAATACATGGAAGTATCCTCAGGTTTTGTTTTTAGAAAGGAACAAATGGTTCCTTAACTGCCATCAACATTCCACCTCTCTTTTGTCACTATGGCAACTATGATAATTTCTTCCTGAATAAAAAAGATAATTCGTAGTTTCTTCTAGACATGATTTAGCCAAATGAAACAGCACTCTATCAGTCAGCTCCCCATGGACCACCAGCAGTATTTTGATTAGATCTGCTGTAAACTAGAATTCAGGAACTGTTTGCAAGCTGACTTGAAGCTTATTTGAACTTATCTCTGAAGATACCTACAATAAAGAAAGAAATGAAAGTGAAAACTTCAAGTTCTGACTGCTTTCAGACTCCAGCTGGCACGTAAGTTTCAAATCCTTCACAGTTCAGCTGTTATTGTCCGTACATTCCTGCTGGGCTGCAGGAGGACAGAAGTGATGGCATCTGCCCCAGGTTGTCCCTCAGGCCTGCCAAGCAACACCAACGAGGCAGCCTGCAGATAAATGAGTGTTCAGGGGCAGGAGGAAGGGCTTGATTTACTACGAAGAAAGGACTCTTCATTAGGACTCTTGCCTGTCTTCACAGAACTTTGGGAAAATGAAAAATATTTGTTTTGCTCTCTAAAGGAAGTGACAGGATGAGTTGAAAACATTTACAACACGCTGTTCGAAATACAGCTGCTGTCTTCCTTGCTGCCTTATTCACTCAATTGAAGAGAAAAGTTTTTAAAATAATAAACTTTTTGTTGAGGCTTTGGGAACTGTGAAACTCTCACTACTTCAAAACAGACTATTTTAAAGGAGATTTCGTTTCAACTGACATTTCTTAAAAGGTTAAAAAGTTTTGCCAGGGAGATAACTGGCCAATTATAGTCCAATTGAAATACTCATTTACAGTGTTTGGCTTTTTTTTTTTTTTTTTTTTGAATCTGCATAATGGATTCTCCTTTTAAAGTACACCAACAGAACAGCAATTGCATCCTGGAACACAAAGTACCTTCTTTGAAGGTGCTCCTGTGGATGGCACATCAATTACAGAAGAAGAGTTTGTGTAGTTTTGTAAATAGGATCCATCTCCAGGGCTTGGGGTTTCTAGTGGCAAAATTCCAAAGCTGAGAACAAAATGAAGAGCAAGTGTTTAAGTCCAAAATATTAGGCCATAGAATCAGACCAATTCTGTGGCCAAAGCACAGACCCAGATTATCAGCTTCACTTCACTGATTTAGGTTAACCCCTGATATCTTACAATCTATTCTCATCTGTGTTCTTGAACTTGAGGAATAAGAACACAGAACTTTCTTTGCCTCCCTGCAAAAACAAGTAATAAATACAGATAACCCAAGTATTAACAGTTGTTTATATAACTAAAACAGCATAGAAGGAAAATTCCTATATTTACATGTTCTTTAGAAGAGAGACACTTTTCCAGGAAAGCCTTAAAAGCAGCTTCTCCTAATAGTTTTAAAGAGCACATATCTTCTCTGGAATAAAAACTTTTCCAGTGTGAATGCAGCAATAGGAAACAGTGAATCAAGAGCTCTTCCCTGTTCTAGTCATAAAATACCAGCTGCTTGTTTAAAGAACAGAAGAAATGAACACTAGGGCCAAGAGAGTCATTGAAGTTGTTTTGCTTCTGCAGCACTGTTCATAATGCACTATCAGCAAGTCTTGTGTTGCACAACACAAACCAAACCCAGCAGAAGAGCAGCTAACTGTAGAAACAATCAGTCAGAAAGGCTCACCTTGGAGTTAGTGGGCTCAAAGCAGCAGGTCCTCCCAGTAAACTTCGCCCAGTTTTTGGTTTATTTTGAGCCTGTTTTGACAAGATGGCAGTTCCTGACCCAAGAGGGACAGCATCTGGTGAAATTACAGCTGAGTCAATGTAAGACATAGAGGAATCTGTGTTCAAGGAGGAATATTTTGCATTGGAGGATTCTAGGTTGATCCTGTTCAACTCCTAAAAAAAAAAAAAAAGGCAGCTTTTAGTTACCCATGCAGTATAGCTTCTAGTTCATATTGTAAGGTGAAGCTGGAAGGACTGCTTGAATACAATGATTATAGCAAAACTCACAATTGTGTCTTGCGGCGTTTCCATCAGGACAGTCTCAGGCTGTCTGTGGGATATGTTGTGATTAGACACCAACGTTGTGCAAGTGTTAGGCAGACAGCTGCTGAAGTTCTGTAAAGATGTTAATTTAAACGTTTGGTCGGGGTCTGGTTTTTCACCTGCAAGATTGGAAGGAGATTTGAATAGAGTCCTTCCTCAGTTTACGTGCTGAAGATTCAAGATGAATCAAGGAGTGTTCTTTAGAAAGAGTGCATTCTTGTTTTGTTATTTTAAAAGCCCTTGCACAAAAACCAGAAGTGCACTTCCACTGCAAAACTCTGGACAGTTTTATCATTTAATTCAACTGAAGTTATTCTCAGAAGCATGGTTTCCCAGGGTATCCTAGCTGCAGGTATCAACACATGTGGTATTGTTAAATCCAAAATGTAACAGACATGAAAACAGAATGAGACAGAAGCTCTCAACACGGGTAAAGCATTTTAAACCCATTATTACACATAAAAACACTCCTGAAGAATTCCGCTGGCATTTTCCTTACTAGCTTTGGACAGGGAGTAAAAATACATGTTGTTGTGCAGTGATGGCAAATTGGAAAATGTGACTTAACCAGAAATGTAGAAAACATCTTCCTTAGGAAGACAGCTCTGCAGACCTACCTATTTCACACAGCGATTCAAAAGGGGACCAGAGGAAAGGATTTAAACTAAGGCTCTTTTGGTAACATTCTGATCCTTTGGCAAGCCGGTCTGTCTTGCTGCAAAAAGAATGCAACAGTTTATAAGGAAACTTAAGAACAGAACCTTTGTTTGAGATGCTCTCTGGGAGAATTGAAAAACAAAAACATGTTAAAGAGTCACAGCAACATTCCTCATTTTTTCAAGCCACAGAAACAGAGCAATATTGAGTTATCTGGCACAGTTGTGCACAGGTGGAAGCTTAACACAGTCCATGGAATTACTTAAGCACTGGCATGGTTTGAAAGTTTTCATTTTTTTGTTTTAGAAAGGTGCTGTTCTTGTTAGCAGTTTAAAAAAATCTTCTTAATCAAAACTTTTCAAGTTAAGCTCAAGAACTTTTCAAGTTCGACTCTTCACAGTTAAGAAAAATTGAAGTGGTAACACTGGGAAACAGATTTTGAGAGCTTCTCTTCAGGAATATTACAGACCAAAACTTAAGCTGTAAGAACGTGACACTTAAATACATGTTGAGCATACAAGAGGGAAATCTGTTTTCAGGCACTCAGATGTTCTGGGTAGAAGAGAAACCATGCCTGCATTCCTAAGCTAGATGGTTTCCATAACTATCTGTCTGCATCTATCATTCTTTCATGCAGGCAGCATGGCCTGGCCCCAGAACTGACATTTCTATCTCCTGTATTGGCTGAATTTTTACTTATTTTGGCTAACATTGATTTGATCAAAAACAAAACCCCATCACTATCACCACCCAAACCCTGGGCCTTAAAAGATAAAGTGAACAAAGGAGCATTACCAGTAGACATGTCCCAGTAAGGAGAGCGTAAAGCACGCAGAGTCACCGAACTCCGTGACAATGTCATCATGGCTTTTCTGTTTATTCAACACTCCACCAGATAAGATCTGCTCTCCTTCTGCAAGCCTTTTTAAAAAACAAGAGGTTTAAAGGGGTTACAAGGCTCACAGCACTGGCAGTCCAGTGTTTTCACCCTGCTGCAAACAAAAACAGAAATCCACTGTCAGTGGTCACAAGTTTCAAACAATGTACAAAATAGTTTCTGCAAATTAACATTAAGTAATTGATTCCTCTTGCAATGTGGAGTATGCAGTACTTGGGAGCCCAGTATTTCCACTAGGGAAAAGAAAAAAAAAAGAAAAATCCCCTACCACTCCAAAACTAGCAATGCATAATAGGCTCTTTTGGGGAGGTCATGCTCTAAGGGAGAAGCAGCCTTCACTAAGATGGTCAGAGGGCTGGAGCAGCTCTCCTATGAAGAACAGTTGAGGGAACTGGGCTTGTTTAGCTTGGAGAAGAGAAGGCTCCAGGGAGACCTCATTGTGGCCTTCCAATACTTGAAGGGAGCGTATAAACAGGAGGGGAACAGCTGTTTGTGAGCATTGATAGTGATAGGATAAGGGGGAATGGTTTTAAAGTGAGACAGGGGAGGTTTAGGTTGGATATGAGGAGGAAGTTCTTCACACAGAGGGTGGTGAGGCACTGGAACAGGTTGCCCAAGGAGGCTGTGGATGCCCCATCCCTGCAGGCATTCAAGGCCAGGCTGGATGTGGCTCTGGGCAGCCTGGGCTGCTGGTTGGTGACCTGCACACAGCAGGGGGTTGGGACTGGACGATTGTTGTGGTCCTTTTCAACCCAGGCCATTCTGTGATTCTATGATTCCAGGAGCTCCATCTTTGAAGGTGTTTTACCTAAAACACCACTCAACTTGGCTTTGTTTCCCAGCTGAGAAAAGCAAGCTGTAAGGCTCTAAGCTCTCATTTCATAAGATCCAACACTGGGATATGGCATACTTGGCATCTGAATGCCTTTGTTTCTTTCACAATCTCCTCCTGCCTTCACATGAAATCACATTCATTTGCAGATGCTCTCATCAATGCAGACCACTCTCCCAAGAAAATGAGGCACATTTCTATAAATGTAAGTGCCAGTCTAATTTAACTTCTGAAGAATCTTCAAGAAATCCCACCTACCTAACTGAAATCAGCTAAGCAGTGTTGTACACATCCAGACTTTGTAAAAGCAGAGGAGAACAATCAGCTTCAAATTTATTCTATGGGACCTTCCCAAGCAGAGCATTAATGTGATTTCCCTTTCAATAGAAGATGCAAAGAAACCTGTATCCTAGTAGCTTCAAGAGTGCTAAAACAATGTCAAAACAAATGCAATAAAACAAGACTTCTCTGCTACTCTTACAAAATCAGAAGATTTGCCTGCTAAAGAAAGCATCAAAGAAGAAAGAGCTGCTCCAAGAGACCTGTGTTTTGGTTACACATTGCAGATAGGATCATGACTGCCACCAAAATAACCACATCACTCTACATCAAACTACACATTTCACCACCCACTAAAGAAATGAACCTTTTTCTTTTGGGTAATTGAAAGAGAGCCTTTCTAAATGGGAGAAAACCCACACATCGAACCCTGGAATACAAGCTGTCATGTAGGAAAAAAAGACTTAATCTTTTGCAAAGAACCCAGCAGTATTAAAAGGTCCTTGAACAGAAGTTTCTCCCTCCTTTGGTACCTTACTCTCTCCATCTGCAGCTCAGCCAGGCATTGTTTCCTACACTGGAGCTGCAATAGCCCTGAAGGTCTACACAGAGGCAAAAACACCTTCAGTAACAAACTCTGGGCATTAGGGAGGGGCTGTAGCTCGAGCTATTTCATTTATGTGCTCTTACTGTCAGACTTAGCAAGCAGTAGCAAAGTATCTCCCTGCTTACACCTCATTTGAAATGGAATCCAGCTGTTTTGTTTGCTTGTTTTCAGAAGAGATTTTTTGCCTGCCATCTTCTCCCCCCCATCCACTCCCAGCATTAACTGGGTAACAGGAGCAAGCTTACTGTCTGAGGGAAGTGGCCTGCCCATTAAATCCTACTGGAAACACTTAATGAAATAAGCCAGAGCATCACAGAAACACCAAAGCAAAACAATCACTTGTCTGCCTGAGCCATCTCAGCAACCAATCCTCTCTCCCCTCCCCTTGAAAACTCCTTTGCAGGTTATTTGAGACCTTCTGGAGGTTTCTGCAATATGGGCTATTGCTCATTAGGTCCATATCTGGAAGCAACATGAATTAAACTGAAAATTATCTTTAGAGTTGGAGGGCCAATAAATCACTAGTTCACATGCTCTGACAGCTACAAAAGAGAAAGTGAAATGAAAAAATGCATTTGTAACCCTGAAACAGAACACAGAGGGTTCACTTACTTGCTGAGGTCAACACAACATTTTGCAAGCAGGTATTTACACTGTGGAGTAGTACAGCTGTGTCCCTTTAGGAGCCTGTATGCTTTATATGCCTTTCCTGAGCGGTAGTAACACGTTGCCAGCAAAAACAGTGCTTCTTCTGAATGTACTAAGAGAAATAAAATGAAAACCATCAGTTGGTCATTTAATACAGCGAACTGGTGGGAGCAGAACGGAGCCAGGAACCAGATACAAGAAAGGAAGTAGTAACATTAGAGAAATTCATTACCCACTGAAGTCTATTTCTTTATCTGTCAGCATATAACCAGCATCCACGTGCTGCTTTCTTGCATAGTCATACCAACTCAACATCTATTGTTGTAAGAGAACTTTGATCCTTCTGGCTACCCACTTAAACAAGCATTAGCCAGCTGCTGCTGAAATAACAGCAAGCCAAGCAGAGCTGTTACTTCTAGTAGAGCAGAAGTGCTTTAACCTGTTGGCCACACCAAGTTTGGGCTCTGAGTGTTACCAGCAAGCACCCACCAGTAACCCTTGGCAAAGAGTTGAGCTGCACATGAACACTGGCACAACCATGGCTGTCCTGAAGAGCTTCCCCTAAGGAAGCCAACTTCAGCTTAAGCAGCCTAACTAATGGTTCTAATCCTAATTACAGGATTGAACTTTCCCTATCTGCAATGTTACTTCTGCTGCTTTCCAAAAGCATTTGACTGTGTCTTTTGACATGATTTACACAAACAGATTTTTATGATCATTAAAATAAACCACTTACCAGTCACCTGTTCTGCAACGTTAAATCTTTTCCTTTCCACTGCCTATAATTATTTAATCACCATCAGGGCTTACAAGTACCATTCAGACGCTTTGTCTCATGTTAGGGACAAACCCTCCTCTAAATCTTCTTCCTAAAGCTGAACTGCTACAGGTTTCTAAATTCTGAAAGAACTGTTCAAGCTTCAGGACAAAATATCAGAGCAGAAAGCTAGAGTGATCAAGACACAATAACATTTTCTATGACAGAAACTCGAATTGTTTAGGATGAATCATGTCTGCTTCCATACTTCTTCCACTGCGGAGCTGTATTACGTACTGCCCTGAGAATGCTCTATTCAAAGAGCTGGAGCTGGCATCCAGGTTTAAAAGGCTGAGGTCAGACTCGCTGATTGTACTTGCACTTGCAGTATAAAGGACAGAGCAGCTAATCCCTCGAGTAACTTTGAAACCTTACTGTATAATTGTCAGCTGAAACTTAAAACACCAGAACTCACACATCTGCGAGGCAGCAGTGAGCCCTGCCGTGCTGTGCTGTCAGCCTGAGCAGTAAGCTATGGCTGTGTGAACTATCCTCACTTCTCATTCCCTCTCCCAGTTTTTAAGTGGTTGAGCCCTGTTCTTTGTTCACCACTAAGCCACGAAGCATTTCATGTCAAAGAAAGGCGGCCTACGAAGGCGACTCTCTCAAGTGTCCAATTAATTAAAAAACTGATATTACTTCACGTTAACAAGCAGATGGAATTCAGCACCAAAATCAAGACAGTTGTGAAGTTTCTTTTTGTACTTAGAATCCTCTACAAAAATCAGTAGGAGCATCCCACAGAAACCTCTTGGGGAACTTACTCAAATCCTTTGCTCCACTGAACACTATTTTAAGGGTCTGTCATCACCTGGACAGTAACAAGAGAAACTGAAGGCCCAAAGGGAGAACAACATTTCTTTAATCTTATGCTAAAAACTCCAGGAGATCTTTTTGATAATTAAAGTTAAATCAATTATTTTATCCACTAACTTAACACACTTCTGTGGCTTGGGACTTGCTCGGGACACCTGATGTCCCCACAAACACAAAGTGCAGAACTTAAAGCTCTTCTGAGGGTAAAAACCTACTGCTGTTATGGAATCAGTGTATTTGAGCTCAGCACCTTCTACTCTGCAGCATAATTACTGTACCCAGAAGCAAGGTGTTTGATTAGCAGTTAACTGCTTGAGTCAAGGGACAGCAAGCTGCTCGATCTCAGCACTGCTGGCCATTGAAAAAAAAAATCTGTCTGAAAATCTCTGTAAGAGTATTATCCTGCAGAGATTTCTGCAGCAGCAGAATATGACAACATACTGACACAAAGTGGACTCTGTTTCTGTGTACTTGGCAATTACTTTCCATCTAGCATCTTCCTGGATCTCAGAACGTGCTTTGTTCAGTGGAGATGAACACAGAGCATGGGACAGGTTATACCATTTGGTTACAACGTAAGCTCAAGTTTTGCTTAGCCTGAAAAAAATGAAAGTGTGTTTGTTATTTGATTGTTAAACGTTATGTTGGTGTTTTTTTTTTTTTTGTTTCCTTTTTTGTGTTAGTGATTAAGGGTCAATAGCTTCCAAACCAGAGAAAACTGAATACCAGTATCAAAGAGGAAGAAGCAGAGAACAAAAAGCTTATCTGAGGTCACGGAGTAAAAGATAAGGAAGAAAACAGACTACAATAAAAGAAGGAAGTTGGTCTTTGAAGGACAGAGGAGAAGCATGGATTCATTCTGCTGCTGTGCACAAGGCATCCTAGAACTGACAGCACTACTCCTGGCAATTCCACAGGAGATGCTTATTTCATGTTCCAATGCTCACTGTCTCCATTTTCCTCTATGCTCTTTTCTCACGCCCACAGAATTCTTCCAGCTAAGACACTGACACAATCAGTGCATCTAAATGGGATTATTAGCACGAGGATAACTTGTGGAATGCATTCTGCACCTCTCCAAGACAACTTCAAGAACTGCAGATCTTCCAAGACAGCGAAAATCCCATTGGAGAGCACGTAGCATAATGCAAACGTCACACTTAGAACACCCAACTCTGAATTTAATTCAGAAGGAAGCTTTACAAACAAACCAATAACAAATAATAAAAATAGAAAGCACTACTGTTACATTATTTGATTGGCAATCCTGCCAGTGGCAGGGTGTCGGGATCAGCTATCTCTGAGGTCCCTTCCAACCCAAGCCATTCCATGATTCTATGCTTTCCCAATTGAACTGAGAAGCATCCTTCAGCTTTTCCCAAGCAGAAAGTTAAGCTTCATTCTAACAACAGGAGTAGGACAACGCAGGACCAGAGGCTCAGAATCTTAAATCAACACTGAAGAAACATCTCGTTCATGTTTGCAAAGCACATCAGTACTCACCTTCTGCATATAACCTTTCTGCGAGGAACACTGCGTCGCGGTAAGCATAGTGGTTAAGTGCTTGCCATATAGCAGCCTACAAGACAAGAAAACAAAGAGCCTATATTTAGAGAGAAATTTAAGAATGCACAACTCATTAGCTCTTACTGTCAGAAGGTACAGCTCAGCTTTGTTTCACTGGAGTCGTAAGAAAGTTCAGGAAAAATATGCAGCCTTTTGTTACTTCAACTGTTAGCAAGGAGATTAGAAATGAGACAACCATCTCAGCACCGATAGCACGACCCAACCTCACAACACAGCTGTTTCTCACTGGTTACCTTATACCACCATCTGTAAGTCTCAACCAGAACACACCTCCACCTGTTTCAGTTTTAGCCTAAGGGAACATGGATTACTGCAGACCACCAAATCACACAACCAGGAAGAACAAAGCCAGCCCCCAACTTTCTAGCACAGCACCATTCTGCTCTTGGCCTAAGGAACAAAAAAAATAATCAAGGGAGCCCAACCTATTTTAATGCATCGTGCATAAGCCCATTTAAACCATCTCACCTTGAGGTGTGACAAACTGAAAACCATCAGGACTAGGAACCCTGCCAGGCTGTCAGTACAAGCCTGCTGATGGTTAAGCACATGAAGCACGAGTGTTCTCCGTGATGAGATGCTGGCTGGGGTGACCCACTGCTTCTTACTGCCATTTGCTTTGGGTCCTTGCTTACCACTTGCTGCCACTGATGAGGGCTGGGGTATCACACAGGAATGTGTGCAATGCAGTGAGATGGACAAACAGATCCATGCAGACACATGAAAGCTATTTAACTTCTGCGTTTTGCTCGTGTACGTAGACTTGGTCAAATATAGGTATCTGCATGAGGGTACCAATATTCCTTGTTCATGAACACCAAAGTTTAGTGTGTGGAGCTGTTAGCATTCAACCCTTAAGATGATATTACTCCAGCAAAACGCAAATTAAATGCAGATACAGGTGCACAAACTCTGTGCACCACTGGAATAGCTGCCATAATTACTTGTATTTCATTGCTATCAGCCGAGCTAAAAGCAAAAGCTGCCCTGCAAGAGGATGCAGAGGGCTGGAGTACATCAGCCTCGTTACACCACCCGGTGATTTTCCTCAGATCAGATGAAAATATCTTCAGGAAACGGGTAGGGAGGAAAAAGAATCCCTCATAACATTTGCTTGGTCCTTCTCCCCATCGCTACCAGCTGTGGTATGTGTGCTTATCAGAGGTACGACAGCCTGGTACCAGGACTGCAGCTCCAGTTCCCAGCAGCTTCCCACAGGCCAAACTGCCATTTTGCAGCAGTTTTGTTATAACTGATCCAAACAAGAGCTAAACTGATGAACTCAAGGCTCTGTGGTCTAATACTTCTCCTATATTTATATGTAACTGCAAACACGAACAGAACCTAGATCCCAATACCACAGACATCCAAAACTAAGATTAAACTCTCAGAGAGAAAGAAATAATGAATGCTGTCTCCAGTAAGAAATATAAGTGCCAATTTCACATTTCCCCCCCCCCCCCCAAACATCACAAACTGTTACATGGACCATATGCTACTTCTTGCAACGCAAACTTGACAAACTCAGGGTGTGAAAAAATGTGCGAGTTCTCCTTCAGGGAAGCCTACACAGTCTTTATGAACAGCACACACCAGAGTTCCCAATTGCTGTATAGATATTTTATACATCACCTCCACAGAGGTATTTTCTCTTTGGTCAGGAGGTCCCAGCTGTACACTTAAAATCAACAGGTACTTTAAGCCCATGTAAAAATCATTAATTCTCTGCAAATTATAATGCAAAGATGTTATTTCTCTCCACTTGCACTCCGCACTTCAGATAACTTCAGCCACAGCATCTGCATGAGCTGTTTTTACCTTGAAAAGCTCCAAGGCTGTGCACTGCTGTGGCACGAGAAGTACTGAACAAAAGAGTGTTAAAATCTTTCAGACTAAATCCAAGCTAGGGCAGCTCAAGGTCTCCTTTTTCCTCCTGCTCTCCAAAGCAGCTCTTCCCTCACCCAGCCACAAGTGGCATTCAGATCAATCTAGCCAAGCAGAGCCGTCCTGGAGTTAAAAGCACTGTCTCGGCACACATACAAAACAAAGGGATGGGGGTGGTGGTGGCAAAAAAAAAATATATATATATATAAATCAATGTTATCTGCCTTCCCAAACAAGAGCAAGTTGCCAGAAGATCTTGCCAAAGGCTGAGAGGGGACCCAAGTCATTCTTGGCTAAATCACAGCCATGTTATACAAGGTATGCTACACACTGGCTCAGAGAACAAGCCTTGCTGAGCAGAGTCCCACTGAATGCAAAAAGCCAGCTGGCAGAATCCCTCTTATGTAATAATAGTCATTTTGCAACTAAAAAGGTGCAAGTTGGAGTTGTGCCCTCAATGGGCTGATTCTGACAGCTGGATCCTCACATGTGCTGCCTATGGGGGTGGGGAGGGAGAAGGAGGTGGCAGGGATCAACCAAACCAGTGCAGTACTGATTTTCTACAGGAATAGCACAAGATAAAGCTCTAGCTTAGACAAACTACCAGAAAAAAGCATTGCTGTCACATCCTTTAGGAAGCAAGTTTGGGACTGGAGCATCACTGTCTTAATAGAGCAGTGGTTGAGGTTTTTTCTAGCTGAGGATCAATGCATCCACACCACAGTGCCACATGACAATTGCTTAAGTCAGACCAGAAGAGTGGTTTGAAGCAGAAACACTTTGGGGACATTTATCCAATAAAAACGACTTAATCCTGCAATGCTTTGGGGCAGGACAACCCAGTCTTACTTTCTTCTCTGCAGCAGTGATGAAATTTTACATGGATTGCACCCACCAGGACCCAAAGAAGCCATCTCGTCGGGGGTGTGAAAAGCAGCTGAGGCACTGTGGCTGTCATGTCTGCTCTCTGAGCTGCAAACAAATACAGACAGGAGGGAAGCTTCAAGTGCTTCGGAGTTTTACTTCCAGAAGAGGTAAATCTCCAGGCTCTGGTCACCCAGCCTCCTGAATATACACATCAATTTGTAAATGCAGAGCAAACAGGGAATTCCAAAACCACCACATCAGCTACAGCTCTATGGCAAAGCATCCTTGGAGTCAAAAGCAAGAAAATAAAAGCCAATTCACATGCATCCACCTTCAACCCAGAAGATCCTGTGCACCGTCCAAGCATCACTCCACATCTAACCCCCAAACCTCTTAAAGGACAAGCCCACACTTCTGACATTTACACAGCCTTGGGAATTACTTCCCAAGCTTTCCAACCTATTCCAACATGCCCAGCAACCACTTTCTACCACATTTTAACATTTGTTCAAGGTGAGGAGAGGGGAAGAGAGAGTTTCCAGTGACAGACTTTGCTATATTTGCTAGCTACAGAGACTCTGTTAAGTAATCAGACACTTATTGGTACTGCACACTTCCAGCCATGGCAGCAGTCTTGGAGTTCAAGCATCGTTTATGTGGGTCACAGCAGATGATCACCTTGAAAAGCTGAATTCCAAGGAAAGCCTTCATTTTGTTTCCATGATGTTTTTCAGAACTATTTGGAAGGCATCCAAACACACAAGAGATACAAGGCCTTGCATCTGAGCTGAAGAGATTTAAGCTGACCACATCAAGAAGTACAACAGTGGTCTGTTGTCTACATAAAATGAGTAAAAGTACTAGAGGTTGAGAGATTTAATAAGCTAACAGAAATCTAACCAGTCATTTTGATGTCTGTTAGGGTGTTTTATATAACTGAAATATCACACTTTTAAGACAACAGATTTCCAGTATTTATCTGTCAGACTTTGTGTATCATGACTACAAAGATGAGTTTGCCCTGGAATATCAGCCTTGTAGTCATCTGAGGAGCTGGGGGTGAAATGACAAACAGAGAACATCTCTGCAGTTACCAAAATGGGAAGTAGTGCCTACTTATTCAAGCATACAATCAAAAAAGTACAAATAAATAGAAAATCAGAGATAAATGCACAGACTCCAGCTAAAATGGGAACTCAAAAGCACAGTTTAGCCTTATTCAAGCTGTGTACTGCAAAATGGAGTCTGATGATTGGACACACAATATCAGTGCAAAAAGAAGCATGAGCTGGTAGAGAAAGCTTCTGCAGCACAGTGCTCACAGCTGTGGCACAGAGCTGGGGCATACAACTGCAGATCCAGGCACAACCAAATGCCAGCCTTGCTCTGGATGGTTGCACTGGCAACTTTCCTACCTTAAAAACTAACAGTACAACCAAGGCCACAACAAGTAACAAATCCTAAACTTATCAGCATTACTGTAAGCAGGGAACAGCAACAGCATTGCTGACTAAAAAGTTATTTGGCACGTGAAGAATCTAAATAGGTACACTCAATAAAGCAAAGGCCTACCAAAACTTTCAAGCAGATAAAAGCTTGAGAACAGCATTAGACAGCATTTCTACCAGGGAACTCTCAGAACAGCGAATACTTTCCTCTTGCTTAGTCTAATTAGCAGAGTGGTGAAAATGCTAAGTATTGTTTCCTGTCATTCCCTCCGAAAGGCATCCTTGCTTCCTTTTCTAACATAACCCCATGTTTTCCTAGAACACCCAGCTGCTAAAAAAGCAACAGCACAAATGCAAAGGTTGCAGCATTGCATGGGCAAGACCACTGAAGAGGAGATGCCCAACAGCTAAAATCATTCCTACCAACACGCTGCCCCTCGCTCTCTGAGCAGAGCAACAGAACAGCAGCATCACAAATGCAAGGCCCTGCTCTATGCGAGTGCCATCACTGCCTTCATCTCACGCAGGCAAGGTCAGGCCAGCAGGGTGGTGGTTTTCCACAGAAGTCCTTCCATCCTCTCCTCGTCCTCTTTTCCTTGAGGGGAGAACCAAAGCCAGACTCTTCACTATGCTTGCTACAGGAAATCATTTCTGTACTACCAAGATGCTTACAGCTCCAAAGATAACGAGAAAAATAAATGCATTAAGAGGCTAAAAATAAAAAGACAACATGAATGGGATTATGATACTGTTAGCAGAAAATTACACAATTAGAGTAATGCACATAAGGGAAAAAGGTAGGAAGAAATAGCCAATTTCTATTCTGTAAATCATGCCTTTGCAATGGGATGACTGAGAACGAGAGCAGGAAGCCCATCAAGGCAGGACACGAAATACAGTAGAAAAAAAAAGATTATGTTATTTTTTTTCTCCCGTTGCAGAGATACAAACTCTCCACGCCAACTCCTGGGGAACGAGGCACGTCCTCAGCTGGGAGCCGAGCACGTTTCGAAAGGAGACAGCGGCGCAGAGGTGAGCGAGAAGGGCTCAACAGGTCTCCCCGGGGAGCTGCTGGGAGCGGAGCGGCCCCGTGCCGCCTGCAGGGCGACGGGGAGGCGGCCAGCCCCGGCCCAGGGCAGCCCAAAGGGGCGGCGGGGCGGTCCGTGCGGCGCCGGGGGCGGCCGAGGGAAGCCGGGAGGGCACGCAGAGCCGCAACGGGGCCCGGAGAGCTGCCGTAGGGCCCCGCTGCCGAGGAAGGGACGCCGTGAGCCGCCCCCGGGAGCGGCCCGAGCGGAGCGGGCCTGCCTCGGCCTCAGGAAAGGGCCCGACGAAGCGGGCGGAGCCGGGCCGGGCTTCGGGGCCTGAGAGCGGCGGCGGCCCAAGCCCGTCCGCCCGGGGTCGGTACCTGGACGGGTTCCTGCAGCACCGTCATCCTGCTCCCCTCGGCCTCCTGCTCCTCCTCCTCGCCGAGCCCGGAGCGGGGCGGCCCCGGCCCCGCCTCACTGCGTGTCCCGGCGGCGGCGCGGCGCGGCCCGGCCCCCGCTCATTTAAACTCGCAGCGACCGTTACCGGGGCAGGCGGCGGGGAGGGAAGAAACGAGGTGGGCCAAACGCCGAGTCCGCCCGAAGCCGCCGGCGGAAATAGCCGAACCCGCTGCCGGAAACACCCGAAGCGCCGGGCGGAAAGAGCCGAGTGCTGACGGAAAACAACTGGGAAAGCCCTCTCGTCAGCCAAACGGAAGCACCTCAGCCGGCGGAGCCGCCCGAGTGCGGCCGGAGAGAGCCGAGCGCTGAGGCGGGGCGGGGCGGGCGCTGAGGGGCGGTGGGCGGTTGCGCCCCTCACAGCGGGGGGCGGCGGCCCTGAGCTGATGAGCGGCCTTGAAAGCAGATTTTTGCCAATACGAAATAAAAAATTGCAAAAATTGCGCGGTTTTTTTTTTTTTTTTTTAACCAAAAAGATGGGACTTCGGGGCTACTCAAGAAACCTTAGTGTCTCTCAGTGGTGGTTGAGGGGGCCTGGATCTCCTCCCACAGAGCACTGGGGGTACTGGCCCACACCTCTCTGATAATTCCATTCGTGTTATCTGTCATTAAGCCATAAAAAGTCATTCTGTAACGATCTACAAATCATTAACTGAAGCTTATCGGGTTGGGTTTATTTTTTTGGGTCAAATTTTAAACGGTGGAGCTTTGATTATGGAGAGCTTTTCCTTGGATATCCTCACAATGCAAAAAATAAAAAACCCACGGTGGTTCTGCTGCAATGCAGGGCTGGGAGAACAGCAGCAAAAAATGGGCAGATTTGTGTCCCTGTGACAATTGTGAGGCGTGGTGTCACCTGCAGGCTGACTGAGGGGCACTCAGTCACAGAATCATGGAATGGATTGAAAAGGACCACAATGATCATCTGGTCCCAACCCCCTGCTGTGTGCAGGTCACCAACCAGCAGCCCAGGCTGCCCAGAGCCACATCCAGCCTGGCCTTGAATGCCTGCAGGGATGGGGCATCCACAGCCTCCTTGGGCAACCTGTTCCAGTGCCTCACCACCCTCTGGCTGAAAAACTTCCCCCTAATATCCAACCTAAACCTCCCCTGTCTCAGTTTAAAACCATTCCCCCTTGTCCTATCACTATCAACAGCATCCAAAGCTTTGAAATAAAGCTGTGTGTGTGGAGCAATGGGCTCAGCCTGTTCCCCAGTCCCTTTGTGCACCGTTCTCTGCGTTTCTGAAAAGCGTATTTGTGAGATTGCTATCGCTCCAGCAGATCTGCAGGTGTTTGCTTTCAGGGCGTGGGCAGGCTGGCATGGGAAGGCAGCGCTCACCTCTAATGACAAAGTGTGTCACGCAGCAGTGCTGTCCCTGGGATGGACAGACACCTGCCTCCCAACCGGGTTGCTTTCGTAGTGTCATAGAATACTCCAAGTTGGAAGGGACCCATAGGGATCACTGAGTTCAACTCCTGAGCCATTTTGCCCCAAATGCAGTAGAACGTTTCCATAAGTAATGGTGGTATGTGCGTACATGAGTGTGCGTGCGTGAGGCTGCGTTCCAAGGAGCCCGCTCTGTTTTCATCATCCTTACCCCAATCTCTGCCCCTCTGCATGCTGAGAGCTCCTGGGGTGGAAGCTCTGTCTGCCTGCTGTTGCACAGAGCCTTCTCCTGACACCCAGGCCATCTTTGGTATGAACCTCTGCCTTATCACAGGCTGAGGAGATATGGCAACAGGCTCTCCCTAGAGTGGGAGGTTATTTTTTTACTTCTTGGAATCTCCTGGGCTTCCAGTGAAGTGTTTGAACTCTGAAAGGGCAACAGCCTGAACTGTTGTCTTGGGACATCTTGATCTGCAGAGTCGCCTGTAGCCATGCAGTTCTGTGCTTGAGGTCAGTGGGTGCTTTGTGTAAATGTCCATGGGACTGAAACCACTCCTCAGCACCCAGAGCTCTCTGTAGGAAGCTGGGCACAGAGGCACATAGAGGAGTACAGCTATGCAGAGATAGGTGTATGTGCTGTGCCTGTCCAAGCACATCATTCCAACCTGCCTCAATATGAATCTACTTCTGATTGCCCTGGAGAGACAGAGCAGATCCCTAGAGCACAGCATGGCTGACGTACCCCGGGGCTGCTGCAGAAGCTCGAGTTATCAGCCTTCACATTCTTCTCTAGTCCTCCCTGTCCTTTTCCACTGCTCTCTGCCTGCCTGCCTGCCTGCAAGAGCCTCTTTGCTTTTAATTTACAGTGTCATTCCTGTCTGCACAGGAGCTGGAGGCTGGAACGCGCTCTGTGTGCAGGAGCAGAAGCGCAGCCTCTGACTTGCTGAGGCAGGAACATCACAGCCAGTGGGGCCCCCAGCCCCTGCTGCACATTTCCTCTGTGGGTTTGGGCAGATCCTTTGCCTCTCTGCTCCTTTCCCATCTGTAACGGGAGCAATGCCGCTGCAGTGTCATGGCCACCATGACCCCAAAGAGCAGCAAGTGGTGTCCTATTGTGCCCTTTCACCATGGTCCTTTGCCAGGTTAAATCAAGGACTGCACTTTAAAAGCATGAAATGCCCAGATTCTCCCTAGTGGAAGCTGTAGAAATACCACAGACAGAAGCTAGAAATCTAATCTTGCATCTATAAACAGCTTATGTTGCTTTTTATGACCATTCATATCAAGCAGTGGGAATTGGAAGCAGCTGCTGCTCAGGCACTGAGCAAGTGATGGCTGAAACCAGCCACGCTGGAGGAAAATGCTTTAAACTGCCAGTCTGAGCCATGGAGTGAGGGCACTGGAATACGGAACAAAGCAGAGCATTATCTGCTCCCAGGTGCTCTACTGATGGGAGGGCTGAGTTATCTCTTATGAATTATTCACCACTTCTAAGGATGCTAGCATGATTTTTGCAGGTAGGAAGAGAGCTTCCAGCTCGCATTGCACAGCCCTAGATGGCTTCTGGCTGCAGTGTGTGTGCACCAGAGCCAGCCAGGGAGCACGGTCTGTCTGGGCTTTGTAGGATGCTACTCATGCATCAGAGTGGCTGCACCGAAGCCATCCAGGGAGCATGGCCTTGGCTGGGATATAGGATGCTAACCACACAGCAGCAGGGCCAGGCGTGTCCCTCTTTGCTCCATAGTGTTCAGCTTAGACCAGCAAGGAATGCTCTCAGCGCAACATGCTGTAAGGCAGATGGCTACAGATCCAAAGGATTTTAAGATGTGTCCCAAAAACAGGAGTGTGGGTGCTGCTTATCACCTCATGCTCACTTTTCTCCAAACCTTCCCTCCCCCAGCTGCAAGACCCTCAACCCACAGCAAAGTCAGGGAGATGAGCAAAGACCCTCACGCCATCCCTGAGCTCTTCCCTCCTATCTGGAAGCCACCAAACCCACTGTTTTCCCTTTCTTCCCATGCTGTGAGAGCATCTTGCCTCTTCTGGTTGCTGGGGCCTGAGCTCCCCGCCCACTATTTTATGATCAGCCCAAAGCCAAAGCAGAGAAACCACATAAGGGAGGATGAAATGAGGTTTAATGATGCAAATGGCACAGGAAAAACCTGAAAAGAATAATTTAAGGCTTAGAGCCAAGGTGCAGACTTGTCCCATTGTAAACCCACTGGGGCACGTTCATGGAGGCTGACTGTGTGCTTGTGGAAGTCCTCCGGGGGGACCTCTGGGGAAGGGGGGACATGGATGTAGGAATCTCGTGGTTTGTGGGGCTCAGATGGATTCCATCACCTCCAAGAACCTGGGAGAAAAGCATGGGAGGGATTAACGCAGTGAACCATTGCGACAGGAGCACCAGGTGAACCAAAATGTCCATAACTACAACTCCATGCCATTAAAAAACAAACAAACAAACAAACAAACAAACAAACAAACAAACAGTTTCATGCAAGTAGCTTTGTGTAGAATTAAACCTCCCTGGGAGCATCTGCCACCCAACCACCTCTGTGGCTGCACTTATGAATGGGGGCCGGGGAGAAGCAGATTAAAACCGAAATGAAACGAGTGCTGGCCCTTCAGAGCTCAGCCTTCTGCCTCCTTCGATTTTAACCTTCTGATATTTAAAGAGATTTGCAGAGAGAAACAAACAAACAAAAAGATTTTAAAATGTTAAATGTGTGTATTTAGCAGTTTTTTTGTTTTGTTTTGTTTTGTTTTTTTAATAATTCTTTCCACCAGTCTGTTACAGATGCAGTGCGCTGCCACAAACACAGCCTTGGGGGCTGCTGCTGCAGGGCTGCCTTTGGGTGTGGATTTGGTGCCTTCTGCCCCTGGCAGCTGCATGCAGGGTTTCCAGCCTTGCAGCAAACAGGGGAGACCCCGAGTGACCCACCTGAAGTTCCTCGGCTCAGCCAGACATGATGTGCTTGACAAAAGCTGGGGAGGAAATGAGAAATGAGCTCTCAGACACGCTGCGGGCTGTGCTGGGGGCACCCAGGGACAAAAGGGACTCACTGCAGCAGAGATGCCAGGACCTAGACGTCTCCTTCTGTTCCCACCTTTCATGTGCAAACCCCCCGTGAGAGACCCCCAACCACTCCTGGAGATAAACCACTGTCCCTGGTTATCTGAGGCCACGGGGGACAGAAACCTTCTTTTCCTCAGTGCTCTCCAATTTTAGGGGTTCCCAGACTTCACGCCAGATTTTCACCTCCTTGGAGCCACAAGCAATCTGTGCCTCCAAATGTTCCCAATTAGCTTCTGCTGTGAAAGATGCTGGCTTTGTTTATTTTCGATAGCTTAAAGCAAAACAGCACCAGGAGTGGGGATAAAACAGTCCCCAAACCTTTGGAAACTGTCCTCAGGACATCGCTGCCGCAAGCACCGTATTCCCACCCTGGGTGACACATCACAGCTCTCTATGGAAGATGGTCCCCACCTTCCTCTTGGGAATCACTTGAGTCCTCACAGAGGACATTTTGCACTCCAGGACCAGAGCGCTGTGTCTGGGATGTACCTTCGTAGTTGATGCAGCCGTTGGCGTCTTCTTGTCCTGCCATGAGCTGCTCCACCTCGCTTTCTGTCATCTTCTCCCCTGGAGGAGGAGGATGGAGAGGTGAGGGGAAGGCTCTCGCCCTGCTGCAACCCTCCTGTCCTTCTTCCAGACAGCCAAAAGCCACCAGAAAGAGGAGAAAGGAGTTGAAGAGGGGGTTAAAAAGGAGTTGTGCACTGCAATGGGCTGGGGGGTGCTGGTGGGAGATCGTGGAGGGAGGACCAAAGTGCAACCATTGGCTGATAGCTCAGGGTGACGTGGATTCTCCAGCTCCCTTGGGTCAGACATGGCTTAACACGAGAAAAGCCACATATTTGGGAGCCATCAATTCATTCTGGTGCGTGGGACCAACCAATTAACTAACTCAGCCAATTAACCCAGGCCATTTGCCCAAAAAGAGCTCACGGAGGGGTGGGTTTCTGTGTTGTGTTCCTTCCCAGGCAGCATACCCAGCGTGACCAGCACGTGGCGCAGCTCTGCTCCCATCACCAGGCCATTGCCTTCCTTGTCAAAGACGCGCAGCCCTTCCACAAAGTCCTCGAAGGTGCCCTGCTCCCTGGTGCGGGTGAAGTGCTGCAGGATGGGGAGGAAGGTCTCAAAGTCCAACATCTTCGTGTTCATGTCTGAAGGTGGAGGAGGACATGGGGTCAGAGATAGGTCAGCCCCCAAGGACCTCCTTAGACTTTTTGGGTCTCGTTTCCGTCTGAGCGTGGGGAGAGAAGGCTCACAAGGTGATGGGACTGTTGGTACATTGATAAGATGGGAAGATCCGTGCAAAGAGCACCTAAGTCCTCTGTCACCAAACTGTCCCTGCACTGGGATTGGATGATGCTGGTTTGCACCACTCAGGATCCCATCTGCTGGTATCCCTGCCAGCATCCCCGCTGGGACAGCCTATCCCTCGGATCAGTCGTGCTACAGGTGTGGATGGGAAGGAATTTCACAGGAATGAAGCCTCTCTGCATCACTCCTTTCCCAGTTCCTTCATCTCACCAGGCTCAGGGAACACGATCCTTCAGTGGCTCTCAGAGTTTACCTGTCCCACCCCATCCCCAGAGCCCCAGCATGCTGTCACCTTCTGGTTTGGGCTTGCCCAGCACCTTCAGGACCTCAGCGTTGGTGGGGTTGTGACCCAGGGCCCTCAGGACGTCCCCGCACTGCGCGTAGGAGATCTGCATGGCTCCCGTGGGCGTCCGGTCAAACAGGCTGAAGGCTTCCTTGAACTCTGCGGGGAGGAAGAGCTCAGCTGTCCCTGCCTGCGGCCGCCCCATTCCCACCCCACCAGGAGCAGGGTGGGAGGAGAGGGAGGGACGCAGATGTGGTGGGTGCCCTCTGCATACATCGCTGTGCACCCAGCCCTGGCACTGAGCCCTGAAGCTCACAGACTCCTTTAAGAAGTCGCTTGACTCCTCCAGCTGGTTTTGCCACCCCCAAGGAGCTGGATGGATGAATCCCGCTGGGCTTCTTGCACCACCTTGAGCACCAGCCCTGGCTGCAGGCTGCTGTACCCATTGCAGAACATCCCCTTCTCTCTTCCCCTCCTTGGCTCCTACAGACCACTCAACCCTCCCTCCACACCCCAGTGACGCCTGCAGTGCCCCATGTGCACCACCAGACCCAGCCAGGTGGGCACTGTGTGATATTGCTGGTGTGTAGGGTCACCATATCCACATCCCTGCTTGGAAGGATGCAGGCGATTCATTTCCAAGCTCAAGTTATCACCTTTAGAGCGTTACCTTTTACCTAGAGGAAGGAAGCCTAGATTAGCATTGTTTTCCTGCCTTACATGATGCTTTTCAGCTTCCTAATTTACTGCTGGATTTCAACTTGAATACAGACACTGACTATGCATTGGCTATATGTTAACTGTATGCTGACTACGTGAACAGCCACATGCCTGCACTGCTCAGAGCCTCATCTCTGGTTCCTCGTTGCTGTTGAGGTACAAAACGTGAAGAACTCAGTTCTTCAAGATCCCCCCATTCCTTCTGTTCCTGGGTGAAGCCACGAGCTCCAAACTTGGTGCCCGGTGCCCATTTCCCCAGCAGCCCCACGTGAGCAGGCAGGCGTTGCTTTTCCTGCAGCGGATGCTCTGCACGCTCCTGGATTTCATCCTGCTGCCTCCGAGCGGCCAAGTGGGCCAGGTGTGTGATCAGCCCTTCCAGCCGGTCCGTGTGGACGCTCAGAACTGAGAGCTTAATGGCCATGGCGTTAATGAGTTCCAGGTTCTGGTCCATCTCCTTGGCGATGCTCAGCAACAGCTCACTGATAGCAGAGCAGCTGCTGGGTGGGATGGGGCGGTCATTGTCTTCGTGTGGTGATGGAGGCACGATGGGCTGGTGGATATTTTGTTCGGTTGGCTGGGAATTCCTGTCTGGGGCTTTGGGTTTTCTATTTGGCATCTTTGTATCTCCAGCTGAGCGTCACCATTCCCCTGAATCTGTCCCCACAGTATGGATCTCTGTGTCCCTGTGCTCTCATTGACCTCACAATGCTTCTATCGCTACAGGTGACACCCAGGGGGGGCTGCCACTACCTGCAGGTCCCTGGACACTCCCTGATGACTTACTGAGGGGGAACCCTCGGCACAGAGCAAAGAGCAGCACCCCTGCACCCTGCTGCCTCAATCCCAGCCAAATCCCCACACTGCTCCCCGTCACCTCTGCCTCCTCTCCTGCCTCCCCCTCCCACCGGTGCTCTTTCCCACCTCCTGCTGCAGAAAAATCCCCCATCGAATGCCATCTGTGGGGGAAGGCGATGCCCGCGCTTACCTTCGATCTGCTCCGCAGCGAACTCGATCTGTCAGGGGAAGAGAACAGAGCATGGGGACGGTGCTGGGAGAGTGAAAGGCTGTGCCCAGCCCTTGAGCATCCCCTGCAAGCTCTGCAGCCTGCTCTGGGCGGTGGCTGTGGCCATGCCGTGCCCAGGGATGTTCCCACCCTCCCCACAAAGCCGCAGTCCTCATGGAGAGCCCAGCGAGGATGCTCAGCCTGTGGGTCTGTGTTGGAATCCCTTTTCCAGGGATTAAACAGCCTCTGTGCCGAGCCCGCTATTAACAACCTGCAGCTGGGGCTTCAAAATGGAACCGTATCCTGGGGAATCGCAGCAAAAAAAGCAAAAATGTGAGGACTTGCACAAAAGATGCTGCCAGACGGAGGAGGCGATGCAGGGGGGAAACGCCTTACGATGGAGGCGGCGGGCAGCAGAAATGTTTTCTATCGCTGCCGTGGGCTCCCGGAGCTGCGGGGCGTTGGAATCAGCACAGCATCCTCAGCTCAGCACCGCGCAGCATCACCGGCGGGGCGATGCTCCCCTCCCAGCCCTGGCACTCACACTGCCCGCCTGCCGCCGCGCGTCGCCCATTGACAGAGCCATGCCGCCACCCCGTGCTCACCTTCACGCTTTTGGGGTCGAAGGTGAATTCCTTGGGTGCCTCTGGGGCTGCGGCTGCTTTGGCCGCGTCCTTCTTGGGGTCGGATTTCTTGAGCGGCATGGCGCTGGGATGAGACCTGCCCGGCGGAGCGATGCGAGGCGGGGGCTGCTGCCTCCGTTATAAACCCAGCCCTGTCCTCACCCCGCAGGGGCAGGCCGGCTGCTGGAGCAGCTGCTACTTACTATAAAAGGAAGAAAACTCAAACGAGAGGGGCCCCAACTCGACAATTGCCCATTGTCATCGGCTCCCGCGCTGGGGGAAGCTGCTCGGGCTGCCCTGGATGCTCTGAGTTCACCCGTGAGCTTTGGGATCGTGAGAGCTTCCCCAGGTGGTGGACACCCCCGGCACCTGCATTGTGTGGGGCCTCCACTGAACCCTAAACTCGGTGCCTGCAAGGAAACAGCTGCATGGGAGCGGCTCTGGAGGAGCTGGTGGTGCAAGCATTCAAACCTCAAATTCTTTAGTGGGATTCATTCCCCCTGCGTGTCCCCATCGGGTGCTGACCGTGCTACCTGGAGGGGGGAGGTTTCCAAAAGCAGCTTAGCTTTATTTTTCATGGTAGGGAGATAAATAAAGTCTCTCGTGCAGCAAGGGATCGTTCTGACAGCTGGGAAACTCCTGCAAAAGGGCCAAAAGGATCCACTGGGGCTCAGCAGCTCAGAAAAATGGCGCAAAGATCAAACTGTGACATCCTGACCCATCGCTTAAAGTATGGCATCAGAACACGGGTGGAGGAAACAGCAGTTCTGAGAGTTGTGGTAACAGAAATAAAGGGGGGAAAACCGTTTGCAGGGGTTGGGAGCATCTCCTGGGGTGCTGCATGGCCTCATTGCTCCATCCAGAGCATGCAGGCATTGACTGCTGGGTGGAACAGGTCCTGCTCAGGCTGAGCCGTGACACTTGTAGATCTGGGTTGTGTGCATGAGGGTACAGAATGCAGCTGCAGATGTGTGTGCCCTCACCGGGCTGAGCAGGACCTGGGCAGCTCCTCTGCTTTGCTCTGCTCCTCTGATCCCTGCCCAAAATGAAAGGTGCACGTGGTCAGGGAGATGGGCTGCAAATGCTGACCTCTGCTTCCCACTAAGAAGAAAACTACCCCAGAAATTAAACTTTGAGCTTTCCCATCCAGAGCCCCCACAGCCTCTTATAGCAGGGCGCTGCTCGATGCCAGCTGTGCCACCAGCGGGGTCAGGGGGGTCCTTCAGAAGGAGGGAAATTTGCTGCGTGCCATCACCTGCTGATTGCCAGCACGGATGTGGGGGCTGCACGATGGGGCTGGTGGGTGTCACTTACTGTGATTGCCTCTCTGATCTCTGTGTAATCCAGTAAGCAATTTAGCAGAAAACAACATGTTTTGCTCACTGCAAACTCCAGGTCTGGGTCAGCTTTCACGTGCAGTGGGAATCCAGTCGCCCCGTGCCTCCCCTCCATCACCATCAGCCCATGCACAGCACAGAGCTCCAGTGACCTCCCTCACCTGCAGCCCTGCTCAGCAGGAGCTCCTTGGCCACAGACCAGCCCCCCAAACACCACTCCTGTTGTCACACACTTATCCCATTTCCTGTCCTAAAAGCCCCACAACCTCCATGAGCCAAAGAACCGTACCACTACCCTCAGAGCACACTTAGGATGGGGGTCTAAATAGGGCCAGGGTGAGGGGCAGCTGCCAGCTCTGCTCTGTTCCCTCTTGGTTTACAGCTGCATCCCATTGCAGTTTTCCTCTCTGGTTCAGTCAGAGTGAGCAACAGCAGCTCTTGGGATCTGCTTTGCTCTCTCAGCTATCAGACAGACTTTTGCTATCTACAGGAACCCAGCAAAGCCCGACCTCCTCCATGCAGCCCCTGGTCAGGACCAGAGCTCTGCCTGGAAAACGCAGCAGCAGGGAGGCCCCCAGCTCTGCCCTGTGCAGGGCTTTGCCATTTACAGAGACACCCAGCCATGGTTTGGGGTCCTGCAGTTCCCAGGGTTTTGCACAGAGGTTTTGAATTTTGGCCCCATCCCGAGGTCACTCTGCTCGGGGGCGAGGATCATAGAATCATAGAATGGCCTGGGTTGCAAAGGACCGCAATGCTCATCTGGTTTCAACCCCCTGCTATGTGCAGGGTCACCAACCAACAGACCAGGCTGCCCAGAGCCACATCCAGCCTGGTTTTGTCACCCGTTTTGCCATTTGGTGGACACAAATTGCTCAAGCCAATGGGGTGGTGGGAGTGCGCTGGGTGTGGGCATGATCCCCAAATGGGACAGCCCCAGGGCTTCCCCATAGGGTGATAAGGGACTGCAGTGATGGGGATGGTGTCGGACCAATGCTGGTGTGTGCCCAGACGGTGTGCAGCTGTGCATGAGATGCTACAGGAAGCCCTGGAGGGAGTGGGGCTGATCCCTGATCCCAAGAGAAGGAAAAGGGTTAAAGCAGTGCACAGAGATGCTCACGTGTCGCACCCTCTGCCTCCCCACCTCCAGCTGCACTCCCATTCCCTCGGCTCCTCAGAACCAGTCTGGGGCTTGGGGTTGTGGGGAAATGTGTGACAGCTGAAAAATGAGCTGCTGGGCAGCGAGAGACGATCTGAAAGGAGGAATCTGCCTCGAACGAAGAGGATTTTAGCACCTAGGGCTGAGCCAACAGACCTCTGCCATCCCCATCCCACTGGGAACTGTTTGCACACTCTCCAGGAGCAGCTTAAAGCCAGCGGGACACCAGCACTGGAGCAGGCGAAGCTGTGGAACAAATCCCCAGCATGGCAGCCCTGTGCAAGCCTCCATCCCCATAGAACTGCCCCACTGACACCTCGCCTCCATGGGGACGGGGTTTGGGAAGGCGCTCCCTGAGGATGCTGCACCTCATCCCACACCTCAGCTCACCCCATAGCCTGCAGCACTGGGCTGGTGGGGACACGGCTCCCATCCCTCGCTGGCTCCGTCCCATGGGGTCCGTGGGCAGGGGAGGCATCGTGGCTGCTCTGCTCTGCTGCTGCCTGCTGGGCTCTGCTCGGGCTCTGGTAAGTCTGCATTGGCTCCTTCGTTCTCTTTGCTCTGTTGGCTTTGATTATGCATTACTAATTGCAGCCCGTGATGGTCGGGGATCTCATGGCTCCGTGCTCCCACTGATGGCTTTTCAGCAGTGGGGGGGACACTGATGGGACAACGCAGCCCCACACCTTTGTGCTCTGCAAACCCCACATCTTTGTTCCTTCCATTGCCAGTGCTGCTGCTTTGCCCATCCTGGGCACCATCCTGCCCACCCCAAATTTCATCCTATGTTGCTCTGCTCTTCCTGCAGTGCTTGGTGTTTCCAAACAGGACTCTGTGATCCTGTGACTCCCAGGGAGAGTGCAGTGCTGTGGGGCTGCAGCCTTCATTTCCATCCCGGCTGCTCTGGTGGTAGAGCAGATCTGAGCCACCCTCAGACAGCAGCGGCCCCACTGTGCTGGGCTCCTCACCCCTATTTCTGTGGGCAGGTGGACCCTGATGACGTTCTCACTAAGGAAGAGCAGATTTATCTCCTGGTGGAAGCCAGAGAAAAATGTCAGAGAGACATCAGAGCTCAGCTGGAGAAGGTCAAAGGTAGCACCTGGTCCTGCACACGGGTGGGCCTGGGGGACCGGGCTGTGTCCCCTCTGATATCAGCAGGACATGTGGGGGACACGCAGTTCTTAGGGACAGCAGGGTCCTGGTGTGGGTTTGTGAGGCTCCTTTGTGTGTAATTAGCTGCTAATCAAACTCTCACCCTGATGGGCCATTGCTGGCTACATCAGATTGCTCCATGCACACTGCAAATGAGAGTACAGGGATGGGATGGGATGGGATGGGGATGGGGATGGGGATGGGGATGGGATGCATGTGATGGATGGGGATGGGATGGGGTTGGAATGCATGCCATGGATGAGGATGGGAGGTGGACAGGATTGGAAGCATGGGATGGGATGGGATGGGATGGGATGGGATGGGATGGGATGGGATGGGATGGGATGGGATGGGATGGGATGGGATGGATGCTGTGTCACTGGGACATGCAGTGTCTTTGCCCCCTCATCAGACACCAACTGCCTCCCGGAATGGGATGGAATCATTTGCTGGCCCAAAGGCTCTCCAAGCCAGGAGGTGGCCGTGCCCTGCCCTGATTACATCTATGACTTCAACCATAAAGGTGAGCACTTGCAGCTGAGCAGCACCTCAGGAATCACCTCAGGGACACTGCTGGGTTTGCTGCGGGTCCTGCAGCTCTCAGAGTCCCCTTCTGTCCCCAGGCCGTGCCTACAGGTACTGCAGTGCCTACGGGACCTGGGAAGTGACCCTCAGCCTCAACAAGACCTGGGCCAACTACACCGAATGCGCTGTGCTCTTCTCCTCCGAGAGCCGGAGCCGTGAGAAGGTGACTGGAAGGTGCTGGGAAAGGGGCTGGGATGGGAGCAGGACTCAGATGTCCCCCTTTGTCCCCCCAGCACTCCCAGTTCTCCCTGTGCTCTCAGCCCAGAGCAGAAGGGACACAGGCTGTGGGAGGTCTGGAGCAGAGCCCTTCTCTTCCAGGAGGTGTTTGACCGCCTGCACTTGATGTACACCACTGGCTACTCCATCTCCTTGGCCTCCCTCATCGTAGCCGTCTGCATCCTCTCCTACTTCAAGTAAGGAGGAGCTGAGCTCCTGTCCCCATGGGAGGAAACCTCCCCATTGCCCTGTGTGCAGCAGCCCCTGGGGAAACTGGAACCTCTCCAGGCCGTTCCCAAAGCCCCCAGGCACCGCATCTCATTGGCTCCCCATGACCAACACACCCCATTTTTGAAGGTGTTGAAGACCCAGTCTCACCCAGATCTGCCTCCTGGGGGGCTGACGCTTTGGAGTTGATGTCCAGCCCCCTATCATCACCTGGCAGCCCCCATGGAATGAGCTGTGGGGCAGCTGGGGTTGTGCTCATGTCACACCCTTCTCCATAGGCGCCTGCACTGCACTCGCAACTACATCCACATGCATCTCTTCACCTCCTTCATCTGCCGGGCAGCGAGCATCTTCCTGAAGGACGCCGTGCTCTACTCGGGTGTGCTGGGCAGCGAGGCGAAGCTGAGGGAGGAGGACCTGGGGGCAGAGCTGAGCCCCTCACCAGGCCAACGCAGCCACCTGGTAGTGCACAGAGACAGGACTGGGGAAAAGGGGGATTTAGGAACTTGGAAGTGTGGGGATATGGACTGTGTTACTTGGGGTGATGCCGCTGGGAGGGATGGGACAAAAGGCCAACCATAGCACAGCTGTGTTCTCCCTGTGCTTTTGCTGGACAAACCCAGAAGAGATGTAGCTCTGGGGGAGGACTGATGTGGGCACCTCTCTGACCCACGTCACAGGTTGGCTGCAAGGTGGTGGTGACGCTCTTCCTCTACTTCCTGGCCACCAACCACTACTGGATCCTGGTGGAAGGTCTCTACCTGCACAGCCTGATCTTCATGGCCTTCCTCTCCAACAAGAACTACCTGTGGGTCCTCATCATCATTGGCTGGGGTGAGTTTGGACCCCAACCCAACGCTGCTGAGCCCAGCAAGGAGCTGAGGCACCAGCCAAGCAGCACCGATGAGGGCAGTGGAATGTAAACCGTGAATCGGTTTGGGCTGCAAACACCAATCTCAGCCGTGTTCCTCTTGTGTTCCATCCCTCCAGGTCTCCCTGCTGTGTTTGTGTCCATCTGGGCCAGCGTCAGGGCCTCCCTGGCAGACACGCAGTGCGTAGATCCATCTCCTCCAGCAGTTCTTTGGGGAGGGGAAGGCAGGTTGCAGATGCTAGCAAGAAATCTGCGGGCATCAGAACTTCAGAAAAGATTTCCAAAAAGAACAAGAGGAGTCAACAAACACATAAGGCTTGGTCATAAAACTGCCAGTAGTTGAGACCCGTAATATCTTTGTCTTGCTCATGGAAGGAAGCCAGGTGCAGGCTGACATCATACACTGATAACTGGTGCCAAAATGATTTACCCAAATCCCCAAACTCCTCCCAGCCAGGTGCTCTGGGACAGCAAAGAGGGGAAGGTGGGAGGACAGGAGATGGGGACGGTGATGGGGGGACAGGCAGCCATCGGCTGCCATCAGGATTTCAGGTATTTCTTTGGTGTGTCCTCCCCATTCTCTTCAGGTGCTGGGACCTCAGTGCAGGGAACATGAAGTGGATTTACCAGGTCCCCATCTTGGCTGCTGTTGTGGTAGGAAATTAACAATCCGTTCTGGGGAAGAGGGGACTGAGCACCCCAGGGCTGTTTGCTGCCATTTACAGGGCTAGGTCCCTGCAGGCAACAAACCCAACGTGGGTGGGTGGCTGTTGGCAGGTGAACTTCTTCCTCTTCCTCAACATCGTGCGGGTGCTGGCCTCCAAACTCTGGGAGACGAACACGGGGAAGCTGGACCCCCGGCAGCAGTACAGGCAAGTGCAGGCCTGGCTCATTCTCTGCCCATTTCATGGGGATGGATCCCCGTAGGGCTGTGAATGAAGAGCAGAGCTGTGGGGATGGCCGTGGGAGGTGGCTGGCAGATCTCAGCTCACCGCCTGATTTCTCTTCCCAGAAAGCTGCTGAAGTCCACACTGGTGCTGATGCCGCTTTTTGGAGTGCATTACGTGGTGTTCATGGCCATGCCCTACACCGAAGTCTCGGGGGTCCTGTGGCAGATCCAGATGCATTACGAGATGCTCTTTAACTCCTCTCAGGTATGATGCTCCAAGCACAGCGATGCTCATCCAGGAATCCAAGCTCAGGACTCAAAACTCCTCCATCTTTTTTTGGCAGGGTTTCTTTGTGGCTTTTATCTACTGCTTTTGCAATGGGGAGGTAAGCGAAGGGCAGCATCTTTCCCTGCACTCCCTGGATAACCAAAGGGAAAACTCAGATTTGAGAAGGGAAGGGAAGACTGCTTTGCTGGCTCTGAGCACCAGCAGCTCTGATCTCTTCCGCAGGTGCAGGCAGAGATTAAAAAAGCCCATTTTCGGAGAAGCCTGGCGCTGGACTTCAAGCAGAAGGCGCGTGCCAGCAGCGCAGCAGGGAGCTGCTGTTACGGTGGGCTGATGTCCCACGGCACCACCAGCTTCAGTGTGAGCCTGACAGGGCGAGGGCCGGGGGGCACACAGCCCCGGGGGCTGCTTCCCCCTGCCCGTGGCAGCCTGCCAGGTTACACCCCCAGCTCCTGTGCTGCAGAGCTTTTGTCTCATCTGACGCAGGAGATGAGCCAGAAAACCTGCGGGGAAAACACCTTGGGCTTAAAAGACCTGGATGAGAGTCACCCCAGTCTGAACAAAGAGCTGGAGACGATGCTATGAAGTTAACACTGCATCTCCCAGCTGCACTGGTCTTTGTGTTTTGGGCAACTTTCTGCTTGCATGGAGAGTTGGGGCAGGAAATAGTAACTGAATCAACTCATCGCCCTTTTCCTCAGAGCCAACGTGCCAAGGAACCACGTGCTCCTGCTCCTTCTTGTACCTACCTGGCCTAAAATTGAGCAGCAGTTCAAAACTTCATTTCCTTCCACGTGCAGGTGATGGTGTAAGTGATGTCTGCATGCAAAGCCTTGAATCATCACAGGAAACAGTCCTCCAGGCTCAATGCCTTGTTGTGATGGTTTAGAAAGTGACTTCAGCTCCAGTGCATACAAAATTGAGCCAGTGAGATTGTACCCTTTAAGTCTGACTCCCCTGTTCAGCTGTACCCAATTCCTGCTGTACGGTGCGAGAGGGGCAGAGCAGCTCACCTCACCCTCACCTACATCCTTGTACAGCCCATGGATGTGTGCAGTGATCGGTTACAGGACAGCTTGAGGGTGTGAAGAGCTGGAAGCCCAGCCAGCATCACAGCCCCCCAGCTCTGCCCTCCCTGCTCGTTCCTGGGGCACAGCCAGCCCAGCACTGCTGCCCCCCTGCGAGGCAATGCTCACTGCTGGGTAAAGACACTGCTGAGAATCCTGCGATGCCCTGCCCAGACAGATGGGTGGGAGAGAGAATTACAGCACTGCTGGGAGCGGGGATACACTTGTTCTAATGAGACAGTAATTTCATAATAAAGATAGCAACAGAGAGCATGTGAATAATTGTGTGTGCATTCATAGACCTTTCCAGTGAAAAGCTAAGATGTAAACAGAGTCACAAGGATTAGAAATCACTGGGGGGACCACCAGCCAGGGGATGTGAGGGCACAGAGGGGCACCGGGTCTTGAAGATGGCACATCTTCATCACCTCCCACTCTTTTTGCTCCACTGTGGAGCACGAGAGGCAGGGGGTGCCTGAGCCAGGAGCAGGATTATACTTTACAGACAAACCTGAGCTTCTTGTAGTTGATTTGTGCTGATTTGTGCTCCTGACTCTTCAGAAGAAAGCACAGCCTGCCACTGCAAGGAGAGAAACTCTTTTTCAGGGTAGTTGGCATGCAGCTCACACTGCTACCTTGTTCTGGGGAAGAGGAATCAGCCCTGTAATCCATCTAACACAGACCTGTGAACTGACATTTATAGCTCTCTGCCACCGATCAATATTTACTCGTCCAAGTCTCCGGGGCTCCTGGTAGCTGAGAGAGGGGTGAGGAATTTCAGTAATCCTATCAAAACAGCAGAGGGATGCATTTAAAAGAAGGGGAGAAAGCACATGCTACAGCCAGGCCAGTTCCCAGAGGCAGCAACATGAAACCAAGGGGGGAAGGAGCAGATGGCAGCTTCAGATTATAGAGCCATTTTCTGGTTTTAGAACTCAAATCTTTAACTGTGATAAACACTGAGTGCGATAAGGAAAGGGGAACCAACAAAGGCTCCTGAACACCTGCCTCAGGAGATCATCCTCACCTTAATGCTGACCACTAAATAAACTCTTCAGTCTTGCGGAGTTCAAACCAGTGCAAAAAGTGATGGGATAATTCAAGTGGAAGCTGTTCTAGAAACTGCATCAGAGCTGTTTATGAGGGGGCCTGAAGAGTCAAACTTGGACTGAACTGAGGACATTTGCAATGCCAGGCACATCACGAGTGTTGCCGAGTTCTCTTTCCAGCCCCGGGACAACTCTGAAAGGTCGGGATAAGCCATGTGTCCTGCACTTCTCCACTTGTAAAATGGAATAACCCAAACCCCACAAGGCTTTGGAGCTTAAATATGGTTTTCAAATCTGTTTGAGGTAAAAGATGGCGAGAAAAAACGTGGAATTATTTTCTCAACTACTTCTGGTGAAAGAAAGGGATGCAGTCAGATCTCCAATAGGACAAATCTCTATCCCAGTGCCAGGAGAGCCAAAGGAAAAACTGGAGAATGAA
The DNA here is from genome assembly GCF_905368555.1 of Meleagris gallopavo. Classification (NCBI taxonomy): domain Eukaryota; kingdom Metazoa; phylum Chordata; class Aves; order Galliformes; family Phasianidae; genus Meleagris; species Meleagris gallopavo. Next base: position 2,532,881 of record NC_139432.1, on the reverse strand, counting down.
AAGCACGTGCCAGGTGTTTTGTCTCAGTAATAAAACATTTACTAAAGCAAGCAGAAAGCAAATGCACAGCGGATAAAGAAAACATCACAATGTCACAAAAACCTGACAGTTTCTGATACTTCTCTGAGCAGAAACAAGACAGAGGTGAGTGCTGACGTGTTTCAACACAAGAGCTCCTCCTTACCTTCATGGCGCAAACAAAAAAGAAGTTAAAAAACAGATAATGCACACAGTGAGTTAAAAACGGGCAAGCAAGATTTTACAGTTTTAACTACACGTGTCCAACGTGGGGTGATATTTGAGCTGTTCCACTCCATCGATTGCTTTTCAGGTTCTCCCTAAAGGCTTCTGAGCAGCAGGTCCCTGAATTTCAGAATGAAGCCCTTTCATTGAGCTTCATTTCATGGGGGGCACCTTTGATTGCTGTGGGCATATCTACATTTTTATTTTTTTTTTTCCCTTTTTTTGTTTTTACTTTGAAAGCAATCAGCCCTCTCATAACAGAGGGTGCATAGGCACAGCAGAGAGACACGTTTGCTATGCAGGCTTCCACCCAAATGAAGGTTATTGGGAAAAAAAGAGGTTCTTTACAAGGGAAAAAAAGACACCTGGGCAACAGGATTGCTGTACTGACCACAGACAAAGCAGGGACTCCACCCCCTACTTGTGAAATTGTGGTTAATTGGGCTGGAGAAGGATCCCTTCAAAAGCTTTCATAAGAAATGAAAGGAAAGAAAACTCAACTTGTTCCATCCCACCTAAAGCAAGAAAAATTGATACATTCTTAAGTGACAGGGAGAGATGGAAGGGGCAATCTGGAAGCCAAAATTTATTTGGGGATAAAAGAGGGTGTGAAAAGAAGAAACTGGAGAAGAACTCACCATAGTGAACAAACTGCTGAAAGGTTAATGTTAAACAGGTGGGTCCTGAGCATCAATAGATGGACTGGTTTCTAAGTGGGTATGCTGGTTAAGAAAAGACAACCTGAAACAGTTTCTTATTGTTCCAAGGACATGAAACAGCTTCTTTCTTGTCAAGAAGATCTGTTTAAATCCAGCAGAGTTATTTGAGCACTGAACGTTTAAAAGCAGAACCCAGGTAGCTTTATCAAAATGATTTCTTTTTGACTAAGCATTGCATGTACACACCATTAGAGTGAATGTCTGCAGGTGTACGGCGCAGACTCGCGTGGGGAGTTTGCGTGGCTTCCTTCTCCTCCCCCAGCTGCTCAACAACCAGTTACCAAAAAACCAAGAAATCCTCTGGATAAAAGACAGCACTACCTGCAGAAACCCCAGGCTGTGAAGCACCAGCTTTTAACTGTCCCATCGGCTCTTCTTACGTTTTGGGGGCTCTGGGACAGCAAAACCATCTGTCTTGTTGTCTCGGCTGCCGGCATCCTTCCTGTTCTCACCATTCCTGCTCTCGTTGCTCCTCCCTTCGCTGATATTCCTGCCGTCGACGTTATTGCGATTGGCACCTCCCACGTCGGCGAAGTGCCGGCTCTCAGCGTGGCGATGGCTGTCCCCGTGTCGGCCCTCCCCGTGCCGATAGGCATCGCTGTAGCGACCGCCCCCCTCTCCGTGATGCTGCAAGTCGTTGTAGCGACCGCCGCCCTCCCCGCGGCGCGGGACCTCGTTGTGCCGACTGTTCCTGTTGTCGCTGTAGCGTTCCCTAACGATGCCGCCGCCTCCGCCTCCACCGCTGCCACCGCGAGGAGCGCCGCCGGCGCTGCCGATGCCTTCCCGATTAGCGGCGCTGGCGTTTGCGCTGTTGGTGTTGTTGTAGCCCTGCATTCCGACGCTGGGAAAGGTGGGAACGCTGCTCAGAGTCCCGGTGCTGGTGAAACCCGGGACGCCCTTTGCTGCTGCGGTGGCTGCAATGGGGCTGTCAGGGTTTGCAGCATTTTGTTGTGCAGAACTTGTAGGTACTGAGTTCAAGCTCCCAGCGCTGGTCCAGCCACTCGCACCAGCAGCAGAGCTTCCAGTCTTTTGGTTATTTAAGCTTGCAGCAACAAAGTGGCTCTTGTACTGAGACTGCCAGAAAGAGATGGAAAGGAAAAGAAAAAAAAGTGTGTTTACCTCTGTGCTGCACTGCAGAACACACAGCCATCACGCAGACACAAGCCTGTCCTGAACTTTGGGATGTCCCCAGGAGAAAGAGCTCCTACAAAAACTCATTCTTGGAGTGAATCAGAATCACAGATTGGCAAGGGTTGGAAGGGATCACGAAGCTCCAACTCCCTGCCACACGCAGGGCCACCAACCTCCACATTTCATACCAGCCCAGGCTGCCCAGGGCTCCATCCAACCTGGCCTTGAACACCTCCAGGGATGGACGGGCATCCACAGCCTCTCTGGGCAGCTGTTCAGCACCTCACCACTCTCATAACAAAGAACTTCCCCCTGAAATCCAACTGAAATCTTCCCTCCCTCAACTTCAGACCATTTCCCCTTGTCCTGCAGTTATCAACCCTTTCAAAGAGTGATTACATTACTGCAGTGCTTATCAACACAGAATTAGTAGCAGACATCTGTTGCCTGACCACAGAAACAAGGGGACTTCTATATTGTGGGGTTAATTTTTACGCTCAAGAGTGCCAAACAGGATCAAGCATAGTAACAAACAAAATCCAGAGGCAAAAAAGAGCAAATAGGCAGTAAAACACAAAATCTGGCCAATGAATGTTGTGCAAATATGTTCAGTCCAGCCTGCATGCTAATTCTTCCACTTCAGACTCCATGCCCCAAGTGAATGAGACATGGCTGCAACTACCAAACTCAATTTCCCTGAAGTCAGCAGGGTTTCTGCACTTTCAGGGGAGAAAAAGTTTGTTTCAAACTATCAGTAGGAAACATTTTCCACCCCATTTCCTTTCCTCTTGAGTTAGAACTTGGATTGAACCAACCTGAAAAGCTGCTTTCATTGCTGTAAGTCTGTCTCCCATTGCCCCAGATGATGGCTTGTATGCTTCATAGTTACTCATCACACTGTTGTTGTTGCCACGGTCCTAATCAGAACGACAAAGGACAACTGGAGAGATTTATCCAACAGAAAGACATCACATTTCACATTTTACAAACCTATCATCACTCTGCACTCAGGGGATACACCCACTAAGGACCATGGACCTTCAGAGAGCACTGAGCAGCAGTGCAGTCTGCCCAATGTTCTTCAGGACAACAGAAAAGCAAAGGTGCAGGAGCTCTAAGCAACTCACTATGCAACAGTATAACCGTATTTACCATCTCCCTACAGCACAAGCAAAATGGGATCAGATGGTGGTGTTCACAGATGTCAGAAGCGTGACAAAGTGTGAACAAGACTTCAGCTGTGATTTCTGGATGAATGATGAGCACGATGCATTTCCAGCATGCCTGCAGTTTGTTCCTGTAAATGTTGGCAGTGAGCTGTTCTCCTAGGATGGACAGACCTATGCCATTTTGTGGAAGCAGAGGTTGTACTGACACAAATTGTTACACGGAAAAAAGGCAGCCCTAAGTTTAAAAGACCCAAGGACTGTAACCAACTTCTTCAGCATTCCTACTTACAGAACTCTCTGATCCCAGGCCAGGACGCTCACGATATCCTAAGCCACCACCACCAATATTCAGCTTCTTGCCTTTTCCTCCTTTGAAACGGGATTTCCGGAACCACGGGTTCTGTGCAAAACAAAAGCAAAGGGGAACAACACAGGGAAAAAGCAGCTTGAGAAACACAGGCAATGAAACTTAGAAAAGAAGGATTTTGAGCATTTTGAAAGAAAAAGATGAAGCATGCTGTTTCCCAATCCAGAACACAGCTGTTGCAAGGGATGGGACAGGGCAGACTGCACTGAGTGGTAACTTAAGCTGCAGAAAGTCCTGCCACACAGCTCTGAAGCTTTCCCTACAAATGCTCCTTATGAAAACTGATTTTACGTCCTGATCTCTTATCTATGTTAAAGTTTCAGAGGCTTGCTTTCTCTAAACCCAGGAATAAGTGCCATTTCTAATGTTATTCACTTGAGAGGTCTGCATTTACTCATTCCTGGGTTTTATGGATCTAGCCCATTGGCTGGTTAAGAAGAAATGAAGTTTTATCAGTGAAACTTTCTGCAACAAGCAGTGGCCAGGAAGGAACAGCCCAACCAGACCTCCCACTGCCAGGTTTTTAAATAATGGTTAGCTATGTGTCTCATCATGCCTGGTAGCTTGTTCAGACCCAAGTAAGTCCATAAGCCAAGCCATTCAGCTTCTGTCTTCTCTTCTGACAGGCAGCCTATGGAGCTGTGCATCACAGATTGTGTCACTTCTGAAAATGCTGCCTCTGTACGTCAGAAAAAAGCCCATTTACTTCCAGCAGTTGGCATCCGAGCTCTTGGTGATGAAGTCAGAAGTGTGTTAACCTATCTTTGAATGTGGAGATTACCAAAAAGCCTTTGGTCTCCTGCAGCTACATGGCCAGCACTGTGGTGCAAGTATTTAACTATCAGTCATACCTATATATAGCAAGCCTGTCAGACAGCACTGCCAAACAACAACCAGTTCAAACAGTGAATTAACCTGTAATCGTTTTCCAGTTCAGCTTTCAACTAACTTGCATTTTCTAGGTACCTGCCATAAATGCAGAGCAAAAATCTGATTGTAATGAGACACCAGAGTAGGTTACATATTGGAGTCCAAGATCTTCACCTCTCCCTTTCTTTCAAAAGTTATTAAATAAACCCACTGCTGTGCCAAGCCTGCTTAAAAACAATAGAGGTTGCCAAAAGAACACTGAGGATATATGATGGAACCCAAAACAAGTCTCCAAGTTCCTGGTTTTCTCTGCCATCTAATTAAGAACAGCTTTCCTCACAAAGTTTTTTGCTTTGTACCTGCATTGCTAGATCCAACAGCTCTTTGGAAACATGTTGATTAGCACCTTCCAGATTTCTGACAAGATCCCCAGCGAAGTTGCTGTCCTTGGGAGTCAGCAGGGTGTAGGCAACTCCCTTCTCGCCCGCCCTGCCGGTACGCCCGATCCTGTGGGTGTGTGTGTCAATGTCCCGAGCCACATCGTAATTAATCACAGTCTTAATGGAAGGAATATCCAACCCACGAGCTGTAATCAAGAGCAATACAGTGGGAAGGATCATTACACCTTGCAAGGACTCAAAGCAATGCCATTCATACCAGCACATCATTCTGCTCCAGCACGTGAAGTTTCTACACGAACAGATCATAGTTAAGACATCTTTTGTGGGCTGAAACTCTTTGTTATCTTAAGTGCAGAGATATCATTCATCACCAGCTCACAGGACTGGAGATGGAAGATATCAGTTCAAATAACTGTTACTTCAAGAGAGAAAGAGGTCTTGAATAAAGGACTGTGACGTTCATTCTTTGTTCAGCTAAACATCTGGGTACAAAAGCTGTTCTATAGAAGGCCTCAAGTGTTTCCACCTCCTTTTCATATAAGCATAAGTAAATTTGTCAGCTGATTAATTAATAGCAACTATTTCCTTCAGAAGCAGCTTATTTACTTTCTGTATATTAAAATATCTTTCTCTTTCTCTCTCTCTCTCTCTCTCTCTTTCTATCTGTCACTGTATATTTAACATCACTAGGAAACTATCATAATAAAATCCCTTGCTAACAGTGTATACTTCTGAAAAACATCTGGGACACAGTGTGTAGCAGGCCCTCTTGTCTTCCACTGAGGTGTGTTACCTTTCCTGCTGATATCCACAACTTGCATGAGCTGCAGTTCCTTATAAATCCACATACCTGCTACATCAGTAGCTACCAGTATCGGGATCCCCTTTTTCTTAAATTCTGAAATGACTTTATTCCTCTCACTCTGGTCCATGTCACCATGAAGGAGCCCCAGGTTATGATCCTCCTGCTTGAGGTTATTAGCCAGCTCTTCAGCGTTTGCCTTCTTAGTGACAAACAGGAGAACACTCCCAGAAGATGTGAACTCCACAAGGCGCCGTGTCAGCCAGTTCCACTTGCTGGGACCAGAGGGGAAAATCTCCACTATTTGAGTAACGTCTTCATTTGCCTAAGGAGAGAAATAAGCAGTGCTGCAGGATGCAAAGGGTGGTACAGCAAACACAGACCGAATAAAAATCAGGAATTTGAACTGATTTTGAGAGCAGAAGCAGGGAACTGACATTCTCCTCTGAGCGAGGCTGCAGCTGCCTCCTGCTCACTTCATGGCTGACCACTTTATCTTCACAGTGCAGAAATGGCAGGAGAGGTGAGCTACACTTTAAAAAACTCGAGAGGCAAACTGCAGTTGCTGACATGATGCAGTTTAGCATCCAACTGACAGGAAGATGAGTATTTACAATTCTGATGTGAGGTTTGAGGTGGAGGGGGTGATCATCAGTGAAAGGTATTCAAATGGGGGTCAGAGAAAGCACCTCTGTGAGCTGTGACTGCCCAGAGCATCACAGAGAAAGGAGGTATAAACAGACTCCCTGTCCACTTTACTGAGATAATAAAAGTGCAGTGGGGCAAAAAACTATCTGGAAGTTTCTAGGAAAGATTTGGTTTTTACACATTTAAATGGTAATTACTGGGAGGACTAAGTTCTCAGACTAGTAATTTTGACCAGAGAAAAGAAACTGACTGAACAAGATAAGCTGCTCCTTCTCTTAAGCAAAGCATAGGAAAAACAGTTTCCTAGAAAGACAAGGCTGCAGGTAGCTACTCATTTTTTGTTAGTAAGGAATATCTCATGGGGACAAAAAATGCAGAGAATGGGCGGAAAAAAAGAATGTTCAGAAGACAGCTTGTGAAACTTTGCAACAGTGCAAAGCCTCTTCACAGTAAGTGTGCACATCCACCCACTTCAACTGCAGCAATAAGTCTGCTAGCAGTTCAACTGCTACGTCAAGCAAGTATAGAATCAACAATCCCACATAAACCAGCTGAAAGGCATTACAACCAGCTTCAAATCCTCCACTGCAAAAGCTGTCATTGTTTTATTTATCCTTGTGAGACAAAGCAGAAGGATATACCCACTGATTCAGTCCAGCAAACAGATCAGTCACTGCATTAATGTTGTTTCACTGCACGATGAAACTCACCCACCACCACACGAATATGTGCTGGCAAAAAGCTCAGTAAAATCAACACAAAGAACAGCACAACAACAACAACCACCCAAAATATTCTTTGCTAAACATTAAGTATTTCCTTCTAAATTTATGAGCTGGCTGCTGCAGTTTAACATAAATTTCAGACAACGGTGTGATTCATTTCTGTGACTGTCTCAGAAGTGTGATTACCTCTCCAATGTCTCCCTGCACCACTCGAATTGGGTCGATCAGAATATCTCGGGCCAATTTCTCAATCTTCTTACGGAAGGTGGCACTGAACAAAAGGGCTAAAAGGAGGAAAAAAACAGTATTTGAATTCTCTGAAAAATAAATCTTTTACGATTGTGACAACACTGCATGCGTGTTATAAACCTGTATGGCTGTATTGTGTCAGTGATCCAAAGCTACAGTCTGTCTTACCAGTTGTAAGGAGAATCAGAAGTCACACTATTAGAATTCCTCAAAGGAGAAACACCTTTCATGGTATTTGAAACAAGATGTGAATAATACGTGGCATGCTGCAAGCCTTTTTTTAATCACAGTTTAGAACATGGGATCTCAAAGCATGTGAATATTAATTCAACTGATCATCCTTCCTCTGAGTAAAGACTGCAGGGGGATTACAGAGGGATGAACAATCTGGTAACAAATGCTCACACTTCACAAGCAACCTCTCCCAGCAGCCCACAAAGAGTAACACCACAGAATCCTGCAGAATGGATTTCCTGTTCTTGTCACAGCCACGCAATCTCTGTTCCAGATTCTGAACTGGCAGTCCACCACACAGCCTCCTTCAGCTCCCAGTAGTTTAATGTGAAACATGCTCATACTCACTCTGTCTATCCGGACGCACGTGGCTTGCAATTGATCTGACCTGGTATTCTGGAAAAGAAGGAACACGCTCCAATCAACACTGCATGTTTGTTAGCAAGTAGAATAACTCAAAGTGCAACTTCACTACTTTATTTAACAAACAGAATGAATGAATGCTTCTTGTTCTATTGAATTTTGCTGTGACTTTCCAGTTCTCTCTGCCGCAGAAGGAAAGTTCCTTTACTGTACAAAGTTCAGCAAAAAGTTCTTTAAGCAAAGATCTGAGCTGAATCAGAGTGCACCCTGCACATCTCAGGTGCCTCCCTCGCTTTGCAGAATCAAAGCACTCTCAGATTTTTACTATGCCCCGTGATTCTCGGGCACGTATCCAACATCAGACAGATGGGAATGACTGATCCTGTTCCAATAAAGCAGAGAGTTCTTACAACACCACTGGATTGCATTCACAGAATCAAGGCAGAGAAGTGAGTTGGCTGCAGATATTCATCACTTTTAAGATAAAAATCAGGATTTCTGGAATTTATCAACTGGGTTTCACAGATCTCTATATCAACAGATATTAGATGTTTCAATAATTGTGTGTGTTACTGTGTATACTTTCCTTAAGTATTTTCCAGTATACAACACTTCAGGAGTTATAAACAGTCACACTGAGCAGAGAAACACACACCACTGCCTTCCAAAACAGTGACTTTTGTTAGAACATACCAAACCCCATATCAAACATTCTGTCTGCTTCATCAAACACAAGGTAAGTGACTCTCTGAAGGTTTGTAGCTTTCTTTTTCACATGATCAATCAAACGACCCTGTTGGGAGAGTGGGGAAATAAATATTAACAGTCAGTTTGCAAGCATATTAAAAGTGTTAACATACTCAACCTCAGAACTCGTGCTCTTATCCTCACCATATCTGCTTTTATCCTCACCAGAGGCATAGAACAGAAAACATCTCAGGGCTTAGTCCAGAACTAAATGTCAATATTCAAGGCTTAGAAACAAATAACTAAATCTCTCATCAACTACACTGTCAAAGCTGAATTTTAGGGATAGCTTTTGAAGGGCAGCAGTGCTGACATCCAAGAATTGACCATTCTTCATTTCAATTAACTTTAACTGGGAACTGACTATTAAAACCTCAAGTTTTTGGTGCAGGAGTTACTCATGCTTTGCTTTTTTGGCCCAGTACCCCAATAAATAGCCACAATAGAACTTCCCCCAATCAACAGTTTTGCACAAGTTTTTAACCAGCTCTTGCAAAAAGCGAGGTCGTTTGAGAACAGCCCTCATTCAAATCACTCCTGATTCAACGTTTCATTGTACTGTTGGCATAAAGGTACTCACTGGTGTGCAGACCACAATCTCTGCCCCCTCCTGGAGGGCTTTGGCTTGCTCCCACATGCTCCCTCCTCCATAGACTGCTACTGAGCGCAGGTTGTACGCCTTTCCAAAGCGCTTACATTCAGAATGGATCTGAGGATTTAAACAGAACACCTCACAGTTCACGTTACACAGATCTGAGAAAATATACCTACCTTAACAACAGAGCCCTGCTCATGAGGTCCACTTTTCAGCTAACAGCTTCATGAAATTATTCAGAAATCCGCAGGGCTGAACACTCCAACATTTGTGGACAATTTCCATTCGCTTACTGGGAAAATGCATTTAGCCACTCAACTGCAACATGAGCTACAGGCTTCCACACGTACAGCTTGTGGCAACAGACCCACAACACTCTCAATACTTGGGAATAATTTAGGATCACTGTGTAAAATTAACGATGATTTAAAATTTGTCATGATCCTACAGCAAAAAGGAGTGTAAGTGAGGGCTGTGAGCTTACATGGAGTCATGGCCAGGGTAATTTCTTGCAAATGAGGTTCTCTGGCAACTTCTGCACAGAATTTTGCCTTCTCTAGGAACACTGCAGGGCACATACATGCTCTGTGGACACATACCTGTTGGCAAAGCTCTCTGGTCGGGCATACAATCACTGCAATGGGGCCATCTCCTGGTTCAAGCTCCTTTTGATCCATGATGTGAATCAGCATCGGCCAGATGAAGGCTGCTGTTTTTCCACTTCCAGTCTTAGCTATCCCAATCATATCTCTGCCACTCATGGCAACTGGAACACCCTTAAAATAAGGAAATTTTAAACCCATATTCTACCTCGGTATTACACAAAGAGCTCAGATAACAAAAGAAATGCACATTACAAGGACTCACAGCAATATATCTGGATGCATACACAGTTACACACTTTTATTGCCAAATTCAGATTAGCTTGTTTCAAAGACTCAAAGCAAATGTCAGCGTTTGGGCACAGTACTACAGCCTAAGGATATATTCACCTGGCCACAAATGCTTCCTGTCCAGCTGTAAGGATGCTAAAAACAGAATTCTCTGAGCCTATCCCTTCAGTAACCATTCTGAGTGACAAAGCATGCAGTTCATCCCCACTGCTGCTATAAGGACCTTTCAACCTTTTAGAAAAGAAATTTAAAACACCCAAAGCTCGCTTCCTAGAAAAAGGAAACATTTTTTTCTTCGTGACAGTTTGGAAACTAGCATTAAATACATCCTCATATGCACTAAGGACCTTTCTATGTATTCTGTTAGCTCCAGTAACAATCCTCACCTGACATTGTATAGGCGTGGGCTGGGTATACTCAGATTTCCTAATTTGATGCATAAGCTGCTCATCAAATCCAAAATGAGCAAAACTGCTGCCTGGTCTTGGAGGAGCAGCACCGGAGACCTTAGAAATAGAAACATTGTTCATAGAAAACAGTAAGAGAAAAAACAAATACAGAAATGAATGAAGCGTCTTTATTTCAGTAAGTTATTTTTTATTTTTTTTACTTATTTTAAGTAAACTTAAGTTTAACTTGGCACAAATTCCATATGCACTGTGTAAACAGGACTTCCAGATATTAAAAACCAAACATAAATTGTCAATCAACACAAGTTACTAAAAAATCACATCTACCTCCTTGTATAACTGATCTTCTTCCTCCCCAGCTAGTTCCCTTCACAGGGATCACCACACTAACACGTTTCAAATGGGAAAAATACTCAATTCTTGCTTAAAGCATTTCCAGTTTCAGTTCTAAGCTCTGTGGTTCTCAAACAAAAGTGCACCCACACAACTGGCAATGGATGCCCACTTAGAGAAGACTAGAGACAACTTTGAAGACCTGCTGAGGAAAACCATGCTCCTTTATATCAAAGCCACTGAAGGTGTCCAAGAGGCTTGGCATTCCAAACCTTTAATTAAAACTGCTGAGGCAGTTTGAAAGAATGGAAGCAGAGAGCTCCCGAGGATGTGGCTCTGTGACATGCTTACCCGCAGGTTCAGCTTGTGCCGTAACTCCACCACCTGCTGTGGGGTCAGACTGGTGATCTCTTCATGCTCATCGTAGAAGTTTTTCTCAAATGGGGGATATTCAATCTGCAAGAGTAATTACTCAGTTAATCCAAGATTCGAGTTTCTCTCTGAACATCTTAATTTTGGAGGGAAAGGTTTGAGAAAAAGTTAATTGTCTGCAATAACGTTGATTTAATATGAAGTAATTCTAAGGGTCTTCAGTGTGACTCGAGTGGCACAGCAGTGAAATACTACCTGACAACACTGATGCATTTGGAAGGAAGCATATTTCACTCTACTTCCTAGCCCCTGCCTTTCTACAATCCCTCAGACACAACAGGATGCAAAATAACTTCCTACCTCTGAATGGTCAATAGGTGGAAGAGGGTCAATGATTTTTTTGGATGGTGCAATTGGATTCCCATCACTGTCATACTCCAGATTATCCTCTTCCTCTTCTTGCACCACACCAGCAGTGGGGTTTTCAGCCATGTAGCGAAAATAAGCTTCCTGCAGCAAAACATACAGTAAAATTGCATACAACAGGATGCAAAAATACCACCTTTGTTTAAACAGTGTAGATGTTAGACGGCTGTTTGTTTTCACACACATCACTGAGAAACAGAACATTCACTAGGACTGGTTCTTCTAATAAATATCAACAGTTATGCCCAGAAAAAGGACAAGAAGAAACAAAGAGAACAACTACAATGTTCAGTTAGACCACAAAATGCTTTTAAAAAAAAACAAAAAAACAAAAAAACAATAACAAACAACCTTCTTCTCTTACAGGTCTGCTTAAGAACTTCTTCCACTCGTAAGGCTTTAACAATAGAAGAATCTATTCTTATTTCCACATGAACAAAACACAAATGCTGTAGGTTTCTATACAGTGAACACAATGTTACTCTATGTTTACCTCTTTGCTATAAAGAAACTATGCTAAAGTTTCTCCTCTTCCCCTAATTACACTCAAGAAATGAAAAGCAACAGCAAATGGGAAAGAAACTATTTCAGGAGTCCTCTGACACAAGCCCAAGTTAGAAGCTGTCACATGCCACCCTCACAGCTTCTCACAGAATCCCATTTATGTCTCACTGGCACAACAAGACATTCTCATGCAGAAACACCAGCCTCAATGGACTTTCTTCAAGCAAAGATTTATGATCAGATTTTTAAAGCAAGGTTCCATTACAAAGGAATGTGTACACCCATCTGGCTTTTTCATTCACATGGCCAACTGTCACTCAGCCATCTGAATATGCATACAATATACTTCCTAGCAGCTGTCTGCAGGTGTAGGTTACCCTAGCTTGAACTTGAGCATGGCTACATTCAGCAAATTGGTAGCAAAGGCCAACGGGCACAACAAGCCTTCCATCCTCTGTGTTATTACAACTACTGGGGTAGTTATTAACTGTAATTTGGTAGGAAGGTGCAATTTTGAAATGAAGTGCTTCCTTTTTGCTTACTATTCTGTTACAGCAATGCCTACAATCCTCAGAACTGGATTGGATTGTTTGGATACAATCCAAACAGAACTGGAGCCTTGCTGAAAACAAAGAGCAGAAAGCCTGATTCTTGCCCTCAACAGACACAAAATTTCACTGCAAATAACTTCCACAGTGGTGCTCCATATTAGTTGATTCAGCTCATCTCAAACTTGATGAGACCTTTAGATACCAAAAAACCTGTTATACAGGAAGTTGAAATTCAAATGGACTGGAAAAATCTTCTCAAAATAATAAAAAAAAAGAAATGGTCTGCTAGTATTCTTCTTTTTTTAATGAAACACCTAGAAGGGTGGAGGCAGCAGGGTAACCACTAGAGCTTCCTGCTGAATTGTCCGGGTACTGTGCATGGCACTGGAGTTTTGCTTGTACCTAGCAGTTATGTATTTGGGGAGGGAAGATAAACAAATAAGAAGATAGAAAGACTGCATAGGAACTCACTTGGTCATCTTCCTCTTCAATGTCATCTCGAATACCCCTGGAAAAACAAGCGGAGAAAAAAAAAACTTCCCTGCAAGTGTTCCACATACGCAGCTCCATACTTTCAATTGATTAGTGCTGAGCTCCATATTTTGTGGAAGACACAACACTAACAACTCAGTAACATTTATAATCCCAACCCATGGATTTTTCATCCTTTGGTGTCAACCATAACAACGACCCTGCAAAGACTTCATTTTACTTCTATTAACGAGACTGAAAGATTAGGGTTCCGTCTTCCCAGTAGAAGCCACATCAAAGATCATCCTGGTCTAAGCTCTCGATGCTACCAGATGTCCCATAACTGAAGAGGAATATGAGCCAGGAAGTGCAAATCCGGTTCAGAACATCCCCAGGTGGTGATTTGGATCCGGTGTTCTGTTTCAGGACCATGTATAATCTGATCAACCCCATGCAGTGCAAGTCCTACCAACGTTTCTGACATTTACAGCAAGAATCAACGGCATCATTATTTACCTTGGTCAACACTGATAGGTAAGCTGCAAAAATGTAAACTGCTAAAACTCCAAATTTTGCATCCCAATTGTCAGACATTACCTAAAGCATCACCTGACAGGGAACATCTTAAAACAAGTCTGGAGGAGCCTCCAGTATCTCCAGTACTACGGGAAGCAGTACTGTTTCATATTATCTACAGAACAATGAACATCAACAAAATGCATTGGAATTTTTTTTAGCACCATACAAGACATTGTTAGGCTTGGGAATTACAGTAAAGAACTTACTTAGCATTCTTTTTTTCCTTGTCTTTATCCTCCAGCCTCTTCATGTCTCGAGCAGCTTGATCCTAACAGGTTATAAAATTGTGAGACGTTAAAAAAATAACAAGATGATAAAAAAAATGGGAAGGAAAAATCATTCCTACATAACTAGACCACCACACCAGAGAGATAACACTTTCTCAACTAAATCTTCTCTCATCCCACATCCTACTACACTAAACAAGTTTTCCTAGTAATTACTTTGAGATTTAATTATAACTTCGTGGCAGTGTTGCTGAAAAAATACATTCTCTACACTCTTCTGGAAAACACTGTGAAAGAATCCAGCTAAGAATTGCAGCTAAAGAACAGTTTGTGATAAATTCAAATCATTTCCATTCAAGCTGTGAAAAACACACAAATCCTCAGTGTTGCACTTAGAGGTGTACGATGATGCTGTGCAGCCTTAGCATGCCCAGAACATGAAGATAAGCTACTGGAAATTGTATCGACTACCTCCCCATTTAATTCATCTTTGAGTTCTAATTAGCAGCATCTTACATAAAAAACAAAAGCTAAGTGACATTTTGAAGTCAGCTGCCAAAGCCATGACAGGCATTTGCTGCTCCTGATGGGAGAGAAGTACTGCCACGTGAGTTAATAAACATTTCATGAGCTGGGTCTTGCCTCCACTTCAGCCATGAATGCCTCCAGAGGATCATCATCGCTGTCAGAGTCGGCCGATTTGGAATTAAACTGCTGGCGAGTGGGGGAATTCTCTGCAGGAATGTATGGCAAGTCAACATTGCTGTTATCCTCCTCTTCATCCTCAAAGTACCTGAGAAGTCGCAAACATCAGCCCAGTCAGCACAGAGCCCGTAGCAACACACTGTCTTTCGTGGTTTCTGAGTCAAGTTTTCCACACAGAAAAGGATAATAAGAGTCAGTGCACACACAGGGTTTTCCTGCAGGTGACCGACTCAGGTTTCTTCGATATTATTGCTGTGTTAGAGCACTTAGTGTTGAGCGGGCTCTTCTAAATATCGAAACCTCATACATGTCACAAATACTTCCACTGCTCTTGGAAACAGCAAAAGACTAAAACGTAGAACCAGAGAAATGCAAGAAATAACCCTACTTACGCATTTTCTTCATCGAAATTCGCTCGCTTTGACCCAATTTTGTAGAAAGAAGGCAGCTGTGGAGGTCCTGATTTCGCAAACGCAGCAGAAGAACCGGCTGTTCCAAAAGCACTGTGAGACTGCTGAGAAAGCTTCGGCTCCTCTTTCTTTCCAGGGGTTATGGCAAATCCACCAAAACCAAAGCCTCTCTTCGTACCAGGTCCACCTTTATTCCAATTCATGATGCCTTCAATAGATCTGTTAAAATCAGAACAGATAAGCTCATGCCTTTCTGCTTTAGGCAGGTATTGACTACTGGCATGATTTTTCTTGAAAGCAGATTACTGTACTCATGATAAAGAGACCTGGGAACTATAACAGACATGACTTTGATCTGCTCCCCAAAAAGGATTTAGCCTTTGTCCTTTTCTTGTAAGCTTAAGTGCATCTGCAATCTGAATGACAGTAAAACAAAGAAATTCCCTTCTAAAGCAGACGGTGTCTCTAAAATACTACTTAAGCATATGCTGCTTGTCCTGTTTGCTTTACAGCTTTCATTTTTATAAGACAAACAAACTCAAAGCCAGAACCTGGAACACAGGAGAAACAACACTTCCCATTTAAAATAACTTAATTACTTTGTTTGCATGATCAAGTTAACTCATATCTTGAAGATTGCCAAAAAGAGTATGACCACACTGCTTTCAAGTGTGGTGGAATGGGATGGCCCACCAGCCATGAGTCTTATTACAAAAATTCTCACTTCCAGTGGGAATCATACAGTGGCAAAATAAACGAGTTTAAAATAATCTGAGGATAAATCCTGCTGCTGCACCCTGTGCAGAACATTCAGCAGCTCGGGACTTGCTTGGTAAATCTCAAGTCCTGAACACCGGGCTCATCTCAAGGCAAACTCTGCTTTTCAGTGTCCCACAGCACTGCTGGGTGCCCCACCCCTCCGTGCCTGCAGTTTGCCCACCCGCGTGCTCCACAGGAGATCTATCAGCACACACACGGGGCGGATGGCACGCTGCGCTTCTGCTGCTGACAGCACAGCGGGCAACCTTTTCAGTCACAACGTCTGAACTGCGGGACTCTTCCTCACTGTACCGACCCAGAAATTAAGGAACCATTCGTCGGATCTGTCACCCATGTGAAAACCTCCCAGGCGGCTCACTTCGTGCACAGGACGGCAATGGGACGCAGCGGGGACCGTGCGGCAACGCGGGGCTCGGCCCCCCCGCCCCGGGAAGGGCACGCCGGGAGCCCCGGCACGGACCGCCGGAACCGCAGCCGGCGTGCAGCGCCCTGAGCGCCGCGCTACAGCCCGCCATCCCACACGGCGCCGGGCCGCTCTCGGTCCTTCCCGCCCGCGGGGCCCTTTGTGCAGGCCGGGCCCAGGCCGCCAGCAACGCCGCGCCAGGCCTCAGCCCCGCAGCGCCTGGGGGGAGGTGCCGGAGGAGAAGAAGGAGGAGCCGCCGCACCGCCCGGCCCGCCCGGCCCAGCGCCCTTCACTCACCGCGCGGGCAGCGCAGCCGCCAACCGCCGCTCCCCCGGTTACCGGGGCGGGGGGTGGAGACGGAATGGAGCGCCGCACCGATGTGCGTGCGTGCGTTCAGACGTACGTACGTGCGTGCGTGCCGCGCTGACGTCAGCGCGCCGTACTGAGCATGCGCATTAGCGGCGTGTGAAGCCGCAGGCGAAGGGCGGGCAACGCGAGGGCCGCCGGCGGCCTCGGGGACGGTGCGTACTGCGCATGCTCTGTTCCCGCTACGCGAAGTACGTAGCGTTGCGCCGTTTGCGGCCGTGGCGGCGGGCAGGGCCTGAGTGGTGCGACGCCGCGTGACTCAGGTAACGCGGCCCGGCTGGGCTCGGCCTCCGCTCTCCCTTCGGTCCCTTCCCGTTACCGATCCGCCGTGCCCTCGGTAGAGGCAATTCGGCCCTGAGAACAGCGGAGCTGCGGCAGTCGGGTTGAGGAATGGGGCTTTAAACGAGGCGAAGGGTAGGGAAGAAGGGCTGTGCGTAGCGAGGGGCTGCTTGCAGCGTGGCTCTCATCCACGTGTGATCCGTTGCGGCGCCGGCGGGGTCAGGGCTGGGTGTTGCGGGCCGCGCCGAGAGCAGGGCTGGGCTGGAGGGAGCCGGGCCTTTGCTGGGAAGGAAGCGGAGTCCCTTCGCTGGGGAAGGCTGTTTTGAACAACCTCAGCAAACGCTCCGGCACGGCACATCCGTGCCGTGCCGGAGCGTGTGCTGAGGTTGTTCAAAAACGAATTTTGTCCTGCTATGTTACCCGTTTATGTAGGTGTGCCTTCAGGGTATGGTCGGAATTCTCGCTGTGAAGCTGCAGGGGTTGTGCTGAGCAGGATGTCTGGTTGTCTAGCTGTTGGTAACCTCTGCGTGGGAATTCTGTCGTAAAGAGCGAAGCAAAAACAGTGCTTTGTTCTTATGTTAAAGTCACGTAAAATCGCGGCATACGCAAACAGTGTGCTAAATTATTTGCAGTACTGTGTCCAGGTTTGGAGTCCACAGTACAGGAAAGACGGAGAGCTGTTGGAGAGGAGCCACAAAGATGATCAGGGGGCTGGAGCACCTCCCTACAAAGACAGGCTGAGGGAGCTGGGCTTCTTCAGCATGGAGAAGAGAAGCTGCGGGGTGACCTCAGTGCAGCCTTCAGTAACTAAAGGAAGCCTACAGACAGGAGGGGAATCAACTCTTGGAAGGAGGAAATAACAGCAGGACAAGGGGAAATGGTTTGAAGTTGAGGGAGGGGAGATTTAGGTTGGATGTCAGGGGGAAGTTGTTTGCTGTGAGAGTGGTGAGGTGCTGGAACAGCTGCCCAGAGAGGCTGTGGATGCCCGTCCATCCCTGGAGGTGTTCAAGGCCAGGTTGGATGGGGCCCTGGGCAGCCTGGGCTGCTCTGAAATGTGGAGGTTGGTGGCCCTGCGTGTGGCAGGGGGTTGGAGCTTCGTGATCCTTGAGCTCCCTTCCAACCCTGGCCATTCTGTGGTTCTGTGTGTGCAAATTCTGTCATAAAGAGCAAAGCAAATAGTGCTTTGTTCTCATGTTAAAGTCACATAAAATCATGGTATATGCAAACAGTGTGCTAAATTAACATCTTGATTTACATTCTTAAGAGCATGCTCATTTGGGTTTTTGCTTGAACTAAAAGCCTTTGGCACAGGAATCGATTTTAGCTGTCCTTGTCATTCATAGCAGTGAGCATGTGGTGCTCAAAGGAGTGCTGGCCCAATTTAGAAACAAATTGTTTCTATTTTGAGCTTTGAAGGGAACGTCTCGTTAACGTGCAAGTTCCCACTCAGATCCGGTTGCAGGAGGAGTCTTACTGCCAAGCCTTTGCAGATGATCATCATAGAACGGCCTGGGTTGAAAAGGACCTCAAAAATCATCTGGCTTCAACCCCCTGCTGTGATAAATACACAGGAGGGTTCTCACTGCCTTCTGTGAGGTCCTTCATTTGGACCTCAGTGATGTAGAGTTGGTGGCAGTGTACAGTCTGAGAGCCTGGGGCTGCTCAAGTAAGAAGATATAGGAAGCTGAGGGCAGAAAACCAAAACCACCAAAAAGAACCCTAACAAATCTCTGCAGGTTCCTGGCAGACATGGGGGAGCTTCGGTCTTGTGAGTCCATTCATTGTGTTGTTTTGGAGACTAGTACAATATCTGTCTGCTTTCTACTTTTTTTTTTTTTTGCATTGATTGTCCAAGAAAATGTCTCTGTGCCTGAACAGAAAAGCAGTGGAATGCCCTGATTCTGGGCATGTAATCTAGAAAGATCACAAATGAGTAGTTTAAGTTACCAGAGCGCTGCTGCTTAAAGTAGATGAATTAAGAACGTTTTAAGATTTACTGCTGTAACACGTGCACACATCTGACTGTGTCCAATTGCTAATTAATGACAACTCTGCACAGCGTGTGTTCTTTGAAATGACTCGGTGACTTTGAGATGCTGTTGGGGAGACATTTTATAGCAGCACATTTCTGTTTCTGGAACTCGTTCATCTCAGCAGCTTGGCCAGATGTGAACTTGCTGCTGCCTCAGCTGCTCCTGCAGAGGGTCTCACACCAAACCTTCCAAGCTTTTCTTGTAGGATTGTTTGCTTTCTTTATACGGAAGATGGCAAGGCAAGGGAGTTTAATTACAGTTGCGCTGGCCTGGTCCCAGCAGTGCTTTGAAGTTGTTTGTGGAAATTGGATATTACTGGAGATGTAATGTAACAGAATTGGTATCTCATAGCATAAGGATTTCATGCAATGTTTTGGATTTTTTGCAGCGAAAATGAAGAATTTATACATTTTCTTTGCTGTCCTGCTTATCCCTTGGAGTTTTTCTTTGGCAAAGTATGATGAATTTGAAGATGGAGATGACATTATGGAATACGATGACAATGACTTTGCTGAATTTGAAGACGTTAATGAAGATGCAGTCACAGAATCCCCTCAGAGGATCATCACTACAGAAGATGATGAGGAAGAAGCCACTGTAGAACTCGAAGGTCAGGATGAGAATCAGGAGGACTTTGATGACACAGATGCACAGGTAATCTCCATCCCTGTGCACTCCCTGACGGTATCTCTGAACCATACTTTCTTGCTGTATGTTTTTGGATTGTGATTGCCAGGCTTTGGATCTTCACAATGCTTATGCTTTTTTCCATCAGGAAGGTGACACTGAGAGTGAGCCTTATGATGATGAGGAGTTTGAAGGCTATGAAGAGAAACCAGATGCATCTCCTGGCAAAAATAAAGACCCCATAACAATAGTTAATGTAAGTATCAATTTTGTTTCTCTTTCTATTTGTGTGTGTCAGTATGCCAATAAAGTTGTACAAACACTAAGACTCCTATTTACTTTCTGCAGGTCCCTGCTCACCTTCAGAACAGCTGGGAGAGTTATTACATGGAGATCCTGATGGTAACAGGTCTTCTTGCTTATATCATGAATTACATCATTGGGAAGAACAAAAACAACCGTTTGGCTCATGCGTGGTTCAATACTCACAGGGAGCTGCTAGAAAGCAATTTTGCTCTTGTTGGTAAGTTCTGTAGTGGCTGGGATGCATTTTCAACTTATTTCATTAGAGCTGCTTGATAGCACTAATGACAGCTCTGGATGTGGATAAATAGTATGCCAGAATTCCAGTGCTGAAATTAGATAATGGTATGGTGGTATACATTATTCAGAAACATCATGGCAATACTGAAGTAATCCAGGAAAACCAATTTTGAAGTCTGTTGTCACCACTTGGTGTATAAATGTGTGAGCAGTTATCTTTCACTCTTGTTTTCTTTAGGGGATGATGGCACTAATAAAGAAGCTACAAGCACTGGGAAACTAAATCAAGAAAATGAACACATTTATAACTTGTGGTGCTCTGGAAGGGTGTGCTGTGAAGGAATGCTCATCCAGCTGAAGGTGAGGATGAGTGTGTTTGTCCCATTGCTTAGTTGTTGCCAGATTTCAGTTTCCATTGCAAGCAACAAGGAGGGCCCAGCTGTGCTCTGTCTCAGGCTGAGGCAAAGTTCTGGATATACACTTGGAAGGGAAACTGGTCAGACAGTCCTGTATTCTGCCCACTAAAGTTGGTTAAAGGAAATACTTAAAGTGTAGAAAACAGGAATGTATGTGCTGAAGAGTCCAGCTGCCATTCAATGGGACTTAAGCAGAGGAATAGATCAGCAGGTGTCTCAGTGAAGTCTAACAAAGACAGTATCCTGCACTGGGATGGACAGTCCCACACATTAGTTCAGCTTATAATTTGAGAGAACAAGGCCCTGAGCAACTCGATCAAATGCAAAATGTGGGCCTGTTTTTGAGCAATATGAGTGGCTTCCAAAGTGTTCATCAAAGCTATGTTCTTCTGTAAAAAAACAAAAAACAACAACAACAAAAAAAAAAACAACAAAAAAAACCCACTGACTTAAAACTGCCCTGTTCTTCCTTAATTTCCACTACTATCTGCCAATGAAGATCTTCATTCTAAGTATATCTATCAATATTCTGAGTTGAAAATCTTGTGTTTCTAGTTTCTCAAGAGACAAGACCTACTGAACGTTCTTGCACGCATGATGAGGCCAGCTTGTGACCAAGTGGTACGTACTCACCCCTTCAGGTTAGCTGTGAATGGATGCCTTCCTTTGGTGTGGTTGTGCTGCTTTTTGTTGTACTGATAGCCCACAAGTTCACTGCTGGGTATCTTTGCATAGAGTTCTGCACTTTACAGCTCAGTATCTCATGGAACAATCTGCAAGAATTAATCATGTTTCTTTTCTGACAGTAAAATGCAAACTGGTGATGACAGCATTTTGTCTCTGTGGATTTTATTGAGTAGTTTGCAAAGTCTGTCATGTTTCAAGACCTCATCTTGATAAAATGTGGTTTTACAATCTGAAATAATTGTTTCTTTGCTGGTTCAGTCAACCAGAACAGAGCTGTTTTAATGCATACCCTGGCATGCATGTTCTGATTTGTAAAGTCATTGTTTGCCTTATCCCTTGCACTCGGAGATGAGGGGAATTTCTAACCACAGAAATGCCAAGAAATTACGTTTTGTTATAACAGTAGCTTTGTGTGCTGTGAACACTTTTTCTGTGTATCTATAATTGTATTTGCTTACATCCATTAAAAATACTGAATTCAGGTGTGGGCAGATGCTCATGAGCAATGGATGTCTGCTCCACAAAGGAGGCTTACAGCTCTTCTGTCATTATCGTCACTGTTGTTATGATGTAGCATAATACTGGAACTGAATGCTCAAAAAAAAAATTAAAAGCTACCTTTCCCTAAGACACACTGAGAAATTCTAATTTAACACCCTTTATCTCAGCTGTGTATGGCCTTCCTTCTGCTTTGTTCTTTGTGGTAACGAAATAAGAATCAAAATGTCAGTCAAACACTGAAGGAGCAGGAATGGAGACAGGGGTCTCCTTTTGGCAGGTGGTATGAAGGCAGAGTGCATTTAGAAATCTGATCAAGGTTAAATGCTTTCTGCCCTGCAGCAAATAAAAGTAACAATGAATGATGACGATATGGACACCTACGTGTTTGCTGTTGGAACGAGAAAAGCACTGGTGCGACTTCAGAAAGAGATGCAGGACCTGGTACGTGCACTCACACTGGAATAACAAGATAGAAGTTCTTGCATCCTATTTTTTGAACCTGTTTGTTTAGGAGGAGGTTGGAGTATGCTGTCAGGATATATGCACGTCTCATTTCACCCTGTGTAATTTGCACAAAAGACTTGGTTAAGGATTGAAAAGTAAACTTAATTAGTGATACTTGATGTGGAAAATTTTGGATCATGTTTTACCTGAATACAGGAAAGCTTCCCAAATATTCAAGCTTTGAAGCTTGCAAAGAATCCAGTAATAAAAACCAGTGATTTGCAAATCTCTCTTAATGTCCCAAATAACAGCACTGAGGTGTGGTTTGGCAGGATACAAGTAGTTTAGTTGTTGTATCAAACAAAATACGCCAAATGCATTAATCCACTTCAGATGTTCTGGCGTGGATGTGTTACAGTTGTTTCATTTTTTCCTTGAAGTGCTCACTATTGAAGGGAAATACTGACTTAGGCTACATGCATTGATACTGCATGCTGTACTTCACGTTTGAAATGTCCTCAGCCAGGCAGAATGACTGAATTAATCCATTCTCTTGTTGTTTCTTATCAGGTACTTTTGGGGGTCCTGTTCTGATTGAACAGTTTGCTGTGTTAAGCTGTTTGCATGCTTGTATTATTATTATTATTTTTTCCTCTGTTCCTCTGTTTGCATTAGAGTGAGTTCTGTAGTGATAAACCCAAGTCTGGTGCAAAGTATGGGCTTCCAGATTCCCTGGCTATCTTGTCGGAGATGGGGGAGGTCACAGAGGGAATGATGGACGCAAAGGTAATCCTGGGTGAAGTGTGCAAATACTCCTTGGTGCTCCTGGCTCTTGAAGCCTGTACAAAAATTCTGACCTTAATCACCTTTAAAAATCACAATAGAACTATATGGCCCTAGTGAGATCTAGAAAAATCAAGACCTTAAAGAAACATAAGGGCTGGAAGAAGGGTGTAGTTGTCACTTTGTTGTTTTTACATAGCGACTGTTAGTCTAACCTATGAACTGAGGACTTGAAACTTCCTTTCAAAGCTTGCAAGTTAGTTCAAGCCAGATGAAAGGAGGGCATTAGTCTGCCCATGAGCCCTCAGTGCTAAAGTTGTTGTTAGATGAAATGGCAAATCCCAAATGAGAATTAAATATGTAGTAACTCCTGCATTGCTTATGTTGATTCCAGGCATTGAGGCCCATTCTTGCAATGGCTAAAAAACCTGATAGTTTAAATTGTGGTGTCGTTGTGGCAAGCAGAGCACAAACCTTTTCTGAGTGATATGTGGACATCCTGACAAGTCAGTATGGAGCGTGTAGGTGGATGAAGGTGTTGGTGATAGGAAAAACTAATGCCAGTTTCCCTTTCAGATGATACATTTCCTCACGCACTATGCTGACAAGATCGAGTCCGTCCAATTCTCGGACCAGTTCTCCGGTCCAAAACTTATGCAAGAGTACGTATAAAGCTTCATCTCCTCTTCCAGTAGCTGTTGTAACACAGCACAAAGGCTGACAAACTTGTCTGCAGAATGCACATAAACTGGGAGCAAAGGTGAAACAGCTGAATAAATACACTCCTAGTACTTCCAGATGCTGCATTAACGTATAAGTTGAAGGTGTTGTATTGTCTTAAATATTTATTTTTGTGTGCTCGTTATTCTATAGCTTGGGCAGTTCCCAATCTTAGATAATGCCTGGCTGATACAGTGTACACAGCTGCATGGAAAACAATTGAGTAATCCCACTATAGGTGTACAAGAGTTCAGGAGTAAATAACGCTGCAGGAGGAGTGGTTGAAAAAGCACATATTCATCCAGATACTATCTGAATGCACTGAGGGCTCAGTTTGGGCAAGGTCTGCAGTTTAAAAGACAAAAAACGAAAAACAAAAAACCTGCTTAGGTGCTGTTGTTCCAGTTAATGTTACAAAATTACACAGATGCAGTATGTTTTGTTTCTCTGAGCCTTGTCTTGGGGTACTTTCCACTGCTGCCTCACAGTTACCAAGCAGTGGGCGCTTTATTGTACCATCGTAATCACCATGGAGGCTTTTGCAAGGGTGTGGTTTGCTCACAGGCATTAAATAAATGATCCATATCAAAACTTGAAACTGACTTCTAAAAAAGGAATGTACTTCGATTTAATTATAAGGCAAGACAGTATCTTGTACTGAAATGGCTAAGCTTTGAAGGCTCTGTGAAATGTAGGTTTGACTTTGTTGCATTAGAATCCTGAACTGAGTAAAATAGTTCAGGAGTCTGGGTAGTCTGAAACTTAAATGTATTTATTTTAATCTTGTGTGTACTTTGCAAGTGTCTCTTGGTTCTTCATATGATTCCCTGACAGTGGCAGATATTTTGTGTGCCCATGTTTATTCTTCACTCATTTCAATAACTTTTTCTTTCCTACCAGGGAGGGTCAGCTTACAAAACTGCCCGAAACTAAAAAGACACTTTTGTTTACATTTAATGGTAAGAGAACTGCATGTGTGTTTGTGTGTGCGTGCTGATGTGCTTTATCTCTGCTAGTCTTATGCTCGAGTTTCTTCACCTGAAGATGATGTTACAAATGCCTTCATTGCATGTAAACAGGATTGCTGATTGATTAGCCAGTAAATAGAAGGCAGTGGACAAGAATATCTTTTTACTGTTCACGCCATTAATGAAAGAGAATTACAGCCAATAGAAAAATCCTGACAATGTCTCTGAGTTAACAGGGAACTCTCTGTTTTAGTGCCTGGTTCAGGCAATACTTCCCCGAAGGATATGGAGTCTTTGCTGCCTCTGATGAGCATGGTTATCTACTCTATCGACAAAGCAAAGAAGTTCCGTCTGAACAGAGAAGTAAGTATATGCTTTGTGCCTTCTGAAAATCATATGAACTCCAAATGTTAACATTGGATTCTTAACCTTAAAGGCAAGAGTCTTATCTTTCCAGTATAACTCCACAGGTACTCCACTCTGCTCACGGGGGATCTCTGTTAACTGTCTTTGCTTTTCTATTTGAAAAGGGTAAGCAGAAAGCTGATAAGAACAGGGCCCGTGTGGAGGAGAACTTCCTTAAACTGACTCACGTGCAGAGACAGGAAGCCGCTCAGTCCCGTCGAGAGGAGAAGAAACGAGCAGAGAAGGAGCGAATCATGAATGAGGAGGATCCAGAAAAACAGCGTCGGCTGGAGGTGAGGTGGATTTTTCAGACTGTTACACACTATTGGCACATTTCTCCTGCAGTATTTCCAGGGCTGCCTGTAGGCATTACCAGCAGCAGTGCTGGTGCTCATTTCTTATTTCGGTGGAAGGCATCCTACACTTTCAGTGTATGCTCTCCTACTTTCTGAAATGAGTGAAGGCTGTCAATGGGGAACCAGCTTACCTGGTCAGAGATGTGACCCCAAGCACAGTACTGAAGGTTGCTTCTTTGTCCTGCTTTTCTGAAACGGCAAGCTTGTTCTTGGACTAGATCACTGATGCTCATTGGGATCTCTGTATCCTTTCCTACAGGAAGCTGCGTTGCGGCGTGAACAGAAGAAACTTGAGAAGAAGCAGATGAAGATGAAGCAAATCAAAGTGAAAGCTATGTGATTTCACTGTGAGACGCCTGTCTCATCGCCACCTGCAGAATTTGAATTCACGGGGTGCAGAGATCTACTTAACTCCATAGTCCTACAATTCTTTGAACACTACTAGCCATTAAGGGAAATGTTCCCTGCATTGGTGTTACTTACTTAAGTATTACAGCAACATTGCAGGTTTGTGTACAGAGCTTTGTCTCAGCAGTTTTATTCCAGGTGGTATAAATTTTTTGCTACTTGTCTGTTTGGAAAAAAAAATGCAATATTCTTGAATGCTCTTTGTCATTTATTCCTCAGAAATGTGATTGTAAACATGTCCATGTGTGCTGGTAACATTAATGCTTTGGTTTTAAAATTTGGTTTTAGCTATTAGGAAGGAAGGGAAGATTTCTTAAATTAAGGGGAGGAAAACTGCACAACAAGCATTTAGTGTGCATTTATTTGCATCAAGCTTTTAAAGGCACAAAACTTAAAGCCTTCCATACACAATATGGATACTTCAGGGATGTAAGCCCAGTAGAACAGAAATTATTTTTCTTTTATTTATGAATAAGGTACTGGTTCACTTGTAGGCATGATAGGTAACATAGATGGTTAGATACCAGGGAATGGAGTATGTGAGCATCGTTTCCTACTTGTGGTTTTGAATGCTACGACCTTAATACAATGTAAAATTGTAATTCAGCATCGTGTTTCTTTAGGAGTACATGGTGAGTTGAGCAGCTTCAACTAGCCTTCCTGGAATATTTTAACTGTAAAAACTTGCCTCAAGAGCATTTCTCTTGGTCTTAGCAGCTGCTGCCTAATTCACTTCAGCAAGAAGCTAGATTCGGTGAAGTATCTGCAATTGCCAATTTCTCCAAGGAAGTGAAAACGTTCCAGAGGATGTCTCGTCTTGTCTGATAAGCAGTCATTTCAGGTTTTTGAATATAAGGGGGGGCAGTGAATGCCCTTGTGCAAGCACTTCACTGAAAGAGCTCTGCATTTTATAAATGCTTCCAGTCCACAAGGCATTATATTGTTGCTGTGACAGACTTCTTACAATTTTGTGGGGAAACAGTGTCTTGCATTTTCTTGTTCAATGATTTGTGCAAACTTTGTTCTTAGGCAATAAGAATGATCTGCTGTTGAAACAGCACTTGCTTAAAGCTCTTGTTCCAGCGTGGGGTACTTCACATGGATTTAAATGCAAAAGTCTGTAACCTGATACATGCAAGTATGTGAAATTTTATAATGGTTGGTAAAGTTAATTTAAAAACAAAACTAAGGTAGATTATGTGAAACTTTAGCACTATTTAGCTTTAAAGATTTAATATGATTGTGTTTCAAAAAGTTCTTTGAAAAGAAATATGGTTTGTGCTCTCTTGAAGAAGCGGACAGCTTTCCCCAAGTCCCACGGCAGCTAATTTTGTAATTTGAACATTCAATGAACTACCTAATGAAGAGTAAAGGATCACTGAAACACTCCACCTGTCTTCTTTGCTTTGGACTCCATGTTCTTCTCAGCTAATGGCACCTCAAAATCTGAGGTGCCCTGAGGAGGGCTCAGTGTATGTTTTGTGTTTGAGTAGTGTTTTTTTCAGGCACTACAACTAATGTTACCTCAGCAGGGATGTGGGGACAGTGATGTGAATCAGCCCGCGGGTTGAGAGGTAGGTGTGGAGTAAAGGCCAGCAGCCAGAGCAAAACGTATCGTTCGATATAGTACTAATGGAGGCTTTACCTCTTGGAACAAAGCACCGTTCCGCTGTGTTGCGGAGCAACCGTGCTGACAGACTTCGACCACTCCCTGAGGAGAGCCAACATGGCGGCGCCCTCTGATTCCCGCCCTTCTCATGCGCGCGCGCGGGCCTGCGAGACGACGTCATAGACGCGCGCCGAGACGTCCTGCGTCACGTGTTTGCGTGCTGACGTCACACGCAGCGTCTTTACCGGTGCGAGGCGGGCGCAGCCTGAGGAGAAGGTGAGGGCCGGGGGCTGTGGGAGGCGCGGGTGGGGCCGGGCCGGGGGAACCAAACGCTCTCGTCCCTTAGGTTGCCGTTCATTGCGTGAGCTGCGTGAGGTAGCGCGATCGCGGAGTCCATGTCTTTTCTTGTAAGTAAACCCGAACGGATTAGGGTGAGTGTTAAACGGCGTCCAGCTCTCCTCAGCCGGTAAACCGGGCCGCGGCCTGCTCGGGGCCGTATGGAAAGCACCGCGCCTGGGTCACGGGAACCGCGCTAAAAGCCGCGTTAAAACCCCGCTGCAGGCGGTGCGAAGCGTTCGGGACGAGGGTAGCTGGGGAAGGCCCGGCACCGCCTGTGCGGCTCCGCCCGTGCGCTCTCCGAACCGAACATTTGGGAAACCGAACGGCGGCGCTGTTAATTCCGCGTTTTAAAGTGTCAAACAATCGGCGTCACGTGAGAAAAGCACTTCTAACGGCTTACAGCGCAGCGGCTGTGATCGCTGTGTGATGTCCGGTCACCGTCACCCACGGAGCGCTGCTTTCCAGGACCGCCCTTGCTTGCATTGAACGACACAATCCGTTTTCTCCTTTTTTTATTGCCGCGTTCTGACACTGGACTGTTTGTGATTGCTTAACACTAACCTGGCAGTCAGCATTGCAAGCCTAAAGCTGCACTTTCTACTCTCTGTTCCTCATTTCTTTGAATCATGGAGTCAAATAGAATGGTACAAGTGTATCTCTGCACCAACAATGCTTGCTCTGACATTTAAGCATGAGTTCTGGAAGAGAACAGCACTTCTGCGATATTTGTTTTAATTTTGCACCTAGATAGTATGTAGCCAAAATGCTCAGAGATGTTGTCTCTTCGTAAGAACACTAATTTTTGCAACCAAGTGTATCTTTATACAAGGGAGCACAGCATGCGTATTATTTTTGCTCTGTGTGCATGTGTGAAAGCTCTTGTTTGAATAATCTAACATTAACCTTATTGCAAGTGCATGCCATTCAGGAGATGCAATGACATGTGTGTGCTTGCTGCATGCGTGCTGTCCTAGTAGCAAACAAAACCAAAATCCTTGTGCATAGCGAGGTGGTTGTAACTAATAGGTTACAGACACAGTAATGCTGTTGAAGCGTGTTGTGAAGTGATTCTGCTTTTGTTTAGGGGTGTGGGAGGGAAGGGAAGTGGTTTGTCTCTAAAGGAAGTAACCAATTATTGGGGGGATTTCTTTTCTCTTAGCGGTGGGTGTCCGAAAAGTTCATTGTTGAGGGCTTGAGGGAGTTCGAACTATTTGGAGGTAAGTTTTCCTCTCATTAAGTGACCTTTCTAGAAGTGCTTTATTGTAGCCTTATTGTAGCCCCAGGTCTGTTAATTTGGGAGAAAATATCTATCTAGCAGTAAAAGAGGTGGATACATCTGGTTGTAGCACCAAATCTGGTTGTTCAGGCTGATTAGCAATGTAAAGTTAACACAGAAACACCCAACGAGTCATTTGGAGATCAGTTCCACGTTGATGGCTGTTCTGTTTGCAGACACTGCAGTCTGGATTTCTTAGCCTAACCACTTGTGGGCAAAAGTAAAACACAGAGGTTTGAGAAGGTAAATGGAGTAAAAATGAGTTTGAAACTGTTATGATGGCTCCTCAGCATTGCCTGTATGAGAGCTGATTGGTTTCTGGTCTGCTTTGTGTGCAACAAGCAGAGTATTCTGCTAGGATGCAGAAATCTTGATGGTGATTTAGTATAGGAAAGATGTGTCTATAGGTCTTTGAGCTTCTACTTCAAATAAATAAACATTAGATGATTTGTTCTCTATTCAAGCTAAATATCATTTCTTAAGTATCAGTTTGCTTCTATGCTGAATATAAACAGCAGCACTACTGAATCCCTTTGATTCCCATTCTTGTGCGACTGTAGCAGCCTTATCTGTTAATAATATTTGTGTAAGAATATATATTTGTAGCTATTTGGTGTCAATAAGTATCATGTGGGGTCATGCACTCAGTTATGTTCCAACTCTATTTTGAATGGGACTCTGTTGAACACAACTTGGTGAACAATGAATTTCTTTACTCCAGAGCAGCCTCCGGGTGACTCTAGGAGAAAAGTAAGTGGCGTTTGCAGGCTGTGGTGCTGTGGTTCATTGCATGGAGATTACCCTTGTGGAAGTTTGATTTATTTTTTTCCTTTTTACCTTAGTTCTATTACTTCATCTCTATACGTAGCTCTGCAAGTGTGGAGATGGGTTTCACCCTGGCACGGAGGTTTTGGTGTATGGTTTGCAAACTTTGTGACTGGTCTGGAAGTTGGAGCTTCTTCTCTTGGATTAGTGGTAGGGGTTGGTCCCCCACCCACCCACCCACCCGAGTTTTGGGATTATGAAGATCTGATTTTTGAGTGATGCTGATCTCTGAACTGTTCCAGAATAAATGGAAGAAGTTAGCTTGCAAGACTTCTGAAAACAGCCCTAATTTATTATTATTTTGCCCTTCTAAATCATATTCCCTTCTGAACGCATTGATTTTGATTTCCTTTATTTCCTCTAGAGAGCAGTTACATCAGGAATGTGTAATTTTCAGTCTGAGCTGACTTGACCTCCCATTGCGTGGTTGTCTTCAGAGCCAATTTTCTGCTCACACACACACAGTTTTGCCTCCTAAAAATTAAAGCCATTTGTGAATGTGGAATTTCTGCTCAAAACCATACAGCCAAACAGAGATGCTGAGAACTTTGTCTTTGCTTTTTGTTCTGCAGACCCTGATGGCACAGCACAGTTCATGATGAGCATTGCTCAGAGAATAACATATTTTATGGCAAGATATATCTCTAAATTATTGCCCACCTGCTCACACCACATTTATAGATCTGTGTGCAGCTGTTGCTTTAGTTTAAGCTAATTACTAACAGGAATTAAGTGTGATTTGATTGTAACTGTGTCAGTTCAGGCTGCTGCTAATTAATTTTGTATCACTATCTGTAATTTACTGGCACAAAGCTGAAAATACACAGCACATGGAATGTTTCATGTAAAGTCATGTACATTCACATCTTATGCTATACTGGGAGAACACTGAGATGAGCATCTGTATCGTTTTTGTTAAAGTACTCAGATTTTTGAACATAGAAGGGGGACTGGTGATTATTTTTCTTTTTACAGCAAAATGAAAGCTTTCTTTTTCTCACATGGTTCTACAGAAGGGCAAACAATAGGGGAAGGGACTGGATGGAATGAAGGAATAAGGAGGTGATGAGAAAGGCAGCAGAACAAAAACAAGGTTCCTCCTTTCTGCTTCAGATGAATGTGATTTGGCAAAGGCAGATCTTTGCTAGCATCACAAAACTCATTTTCACATGGCATTAATAACAGTAGTTATCTTAGATGAATTTCATCAAACTTATTTCCAGTTAAAACCTGAGCAACGAGGCTGAAAGCTGTCTATTCATGAAAGTCATGCCATAAAGCAAGTTACATGTGACTTCATTTTGCAGCTGCTTTTGCTTTTAACCATACACCAAAAGCTGTCCTGTGTGAAACCACCAAGGAGTGTTGTTTTTTTTTTCCAGTATTTCATAAGTGACATTTCAGTTTAACTTTCTTTTTTTCCACCTCTTATCCCATGTTGATAATTTTCTGGTGGACTCCTTTTGCATTAACTCTCAGCTGTTGTCACTGCTAACATGAGAACAGGTGAGTGAGGATCGCTGATGAAGACCTCTAAAAAGAGAGTTTACATTCTTTTTTTTTTTTTTTTTTTCCATTGCTGTTGAAACAGCCTGAACCATGACTGAGATCTATTTAATTTTTGCATCTGTTTTGTTGGCTTATGCTCTATCTGGAGTGGACTTGAATAAAGCAAACCACTTACATACTGCTGAGTGTTTCACCTGCTGCCATTGCTCCATAATGCTGCTATCAGAGCCTTCTGCTTTCACTTCCTTGGTGGTGCCTTTTTGCTTCAGAGGTTTCCATCTGCCTGTGTATCAAGTCTTGACGTTGACAGGACTGTGTGAAATTGGTGGAAGAAATAATTAATGATGCAGTGAAGTCAGAACTGACAAGAATCTTTACCACAGGTTTGAGATAGGCAGTAATTTTCCATTCGGTGTCCACAGCCAGGCTGCAGCACTGTGTGGTGCTGTGGCTGGAATGAAGGTTTTAGAACTGTTGAGATTGGAGGGGTTGGTTACCCTGGAACAGACACCAGCTGAGTTGCTGTGCTGCAGTTGTTTGAGCTGAAATTGCATCGTAGCACTGTTCACAAAACTGAGTTTCACCTTTGCCCATAACTGAAATTAACACTTGTTTTGAAGGTGGACACAGAGAGGTGAAATGTTCTTCGGAATCAGCTGCAAAGCTGGAAGTTAGGAAGCCTGACTTGTAGCTTACCCCCAGGGTATGCTTAGGGACAGCTGAAAGCTTCTCAGGAGCTGAACCCTCAGACTGAACCAAAGGTGATTTATGGTAAATGATGCCTGGGCTTGTGCACTACATTTACCCTTTCCTGAGTGTTGAGCAGGGCATGTCACTGTGCTGGGAATAAAAGAGTTTTCACTGTCACTGTAGGAAAATGCACGAGCCCTTTGTATTTCATACGCCATAAGAAAAGGTCTGATAAAGGGCATTTGCAATTGATGAAGGAGGTGGAAGAAATGAGCTGTGCTTCCAAATGTCAGCAGGAGTTAATGTGCTGGAAATGGGAGATAACTAAATCTGCTGTTAGACACCAAATCAATTTGGATCCCCATTAGGATGCACTCCTTGTGACTTTGGGAATTCAAGGGAGCTGCAAGGTACAGAGGAACTTGCAGGAGCCTTGCAGTTTGTCTCACACAGAACGCTGCTGGGAAAGAAGTGTGTAAATAAAGCAGGTGGCTTCATATTAGAAGCAGCAAAGAAAAGCTGGCAGGTTTGAGAGTGCTGATTCCCTGCGTGATGTGAGGTCTTTTTTTTTCTTTTTTTTTTTTTTTCCTCCTGTAAGCACTAATACTTGGCAGCTGAATTTTTGCTTTCATTTGGAGCTTTATTTTTCATGCTGACCTTCATACCTTCTCTCTGACTTGATTCATCACTTTTACATGCAGCTCGGTAGCTTCAGCTGTGCTGATCTTAATGCAGCGAGCACCAAAGCCCCAGCATCAGGCAGGAGTGCTGAGTGCCACAGGGCAGCATACTGGAGATGTTCTGTGCTTCCACGGCCTTTGCTCAGGCAAGAATTTAATAAAGAAAGATAGTTACTACAAAGCAGTGCTTAAACTGTTCAGGGGAACAGTAATTGGCCTTGTCCAAATATTTCAATGTAGCTTAAAGTGAGTAAACATTTTGTAGTTACATGTTTAAAACACAGATGTCTGGACCTTCTGAAATGAGGCATCTCCTGGATTTCAATTGACATTTAGCTGTTCAGTATTATTTTAACAGCGGTTAAATTAGCTTCTCTTGTTTCAGTTGTTTTATTGAGTGCGTATGATAATATCAGGAGCAGATGATTTTTACCAGCATGTGATCTTTTTTTCTTCTGAGCTGACTTTATTTTTTCTCCCCAGACAAATGAGGCGAGCTCCGAGTCGATAGCTTCATCCCATAAAAGGGACACCATGAGCAACTTCCTCCCAGACAGCAGCTGTTATGAGTTGCTCACTATCATAGGTAATATTACTGCTGGGGTGGAGGAGTGGAAGTCTGTTTTACAGAGGGGAAAAAAAAAAAAAAAAAAAACCTGCGGATTTATTGTTCTTGTTGATGAGTTGCTTGGTTTTGTTTTTTTTTTTTTTGCCATTAGAACACTCTTCCTCTGTGTAACCTGGTCTAGGGAGCCTGCTTTGCAGGGGGGTTGGGCTTGATAATCTCTAGATGTTCCTTCCAGCCCCTACAATTCTGTGATTCTATGATTCCTTTTTGATTTTAAAATCACTTTGATAAAACAGATGCTTATTCTAAAGGCTTGCAATGGAAGGTGGTGAATTAAGAGTGCTGAATATGAAGTACAAAGTCAGCAGAAGGACCCTGAATCTTGTCCCTGTCCTTGGAGGGGCTGTGGCTGAATCATTTCTGCCTCAGTTGTGAGCTTGAAAGACTGGATAATGTTAACTTACCAGCTAGGATTGATGGGATACATGCCAAGGGAGTTGACTTCTGATGGAACAATTACTTTCTTTCACTCACATGGCCATAAATAGTTTGAGTATAAAGGTTATTTAAGGGCCAAGGATTGGAGGAGTTCTTTAGAACTGTGTGCTTCCAGAAATATTACTGAAGCTTGAATGCCTTTTATTTCAGGCAGAGGCTTTGAAGACTTGATGGTTGTAAACCTGGCCAGGTATAAACCCTCAGGGGAGTATGTCACTGTCAGAAGAGTTAACCTGGAAGCCTGCACCAATGAAATGGTCACATTCTTGCAGGTAACACATACCTAGTAATGCCATAGGGTAAGTTTAGGAGAGAACAGATGATAAGAACAGTGCTTATCAATACTGTATTCATATTTTTGCATTTGCTGAATCAAAATATCTTTTTTGCTTTCAGGGGGAACTTCATGTTTCCAAGCTCTTCAACCACCCTAACATTGTGCCATACAAAGCAACATTCATAGCTGACAATGAGCTATGGGTAGTGACATCTTTCATGGCCTATGGTAAGTAAGAGGATGTATTTTTATTCTGACCAGCATGTCCTGTAAAATGAATTTTAAGAGGTGTTACATCTCTATTGAAACATCCTTGTTATTCTGACCAATGAAGAGATGATTTGTTTCATTTCAGGTTCTGCAAAAGATCTAATCTGTACCCATTTTATGGATGGGATGAGTGAATTGGCTATTGCATATATTCTCCAAGGAGTATTGAAAGCACTTGACTACATCCACCATATGGGCTATGTACATAGGTAAAAAAATAAAAATAATAGAAGTGTTGCTGGAACAAACTTACCTCTGTACCCTGAAGGCCAGTGTCTGTGTGAAGTCAGGACAGCCATGTTGGCAGGCAGACTTGCTAAGGCTCTGAATTGAGACTGACAGTGTGGGGAGATTTGTCCTGAGTCCTCCAGTCTTGCATTTTTTCTTGCCACAGAAACATTCTTTGGGGAAAGGGCAAAGTGGGTGAATTGAGTCCTGTTGATGTATGCAGTTTTGCACAGTATTCAGCGTGGCCGTTAGGAATCTCTTGATAAGTCTTTCTATCAGTGCTCGTTAAGGTTGGATCTTTTAAAAATCTCTTCCTTAGATTACTGTTTCCACCCTTTAGCATATTTTTCCTTTCCTCTGGTACTATCCTTTCATTGTGAAACTATATTTTAAACACTGAACGTCCTGGGTTATCAGTGGTTGGTCCTGTTATGGTATGTACTGTCAAAGTTGTCAGGTAAATCCTGTGTGGCATACTTCTATGCTAGCAGCATTCCTAGGGATGCTGCAAGGAACATAATCCTTTGGGGACAGAGAACCTGACTGATCTTTATTGTTCTTTTAAGGAGTGTGAAAGCCAGCCATATCCTCATTTCTGTAGATGGGAAGGTGTACCTCTCTGGCCTGAGAAGTAACCTGAGTATGATTAACCATGGGCAGCGCCTCAAAGTCGTTCATGACTTTCCCAAATACAGCATCAAAGTCCTACCTTGGCTCAGCCCTGAAGTCTTGCAGCAGGTGTGTTTAAAAAGCAACTACTGCTTGTGCTCAGTAGTACATCTTATCTCTGCATAACTTCCTGAGGTTTTAGGGTACGTTCTGGGAAAAGTAAAACCAACAGCCGCAGTGTTGCTTTTGCTCATGATGAGCATCTTACTCTGTACTTTTTACCTTAAAATACCCACAACAACAGACCAATCCTATATGTGAGTTATCTAATTTCTGCTGAAATCATTTGTTTGTTCTTCTATACTGCAAATCATGGGCATCACCTGTCTGCATTGCAAGCCTACCATTTTTATTTCCCTTTTCTTCTAGAATCTTCAGGGATATGATGCAAAATCTGACATCTACAGCATAGGGATAACAGCTTGTGAGCTGGCAAATGGACATGTACCATTTAAAGACATGCCTTCCACTCAGGTAAGGTTTAAAGGCACATCTTTCACTCTTTCAGCTCAGCATGCAGAACTGCGTTTCAGCTCTGGGTTGTGGAGACGGGAGGGTGCCTGAATTCCTCTCTCATTGCTGCTTTTTCTAGAGAACTGCAGTGCTTCTGTATTGAGGCTTTGGTGTCAGAATGGTAACATCCAAGTGCTGAGGACATGAGAAATCTACTGAGAATTTTTAATTGTTGTTTGTGTGTATGTGGGATGTCGATGTCCTTCGCTTCCAGATGCTCTTAGAAAAGCTGAACGGAACTGTTCCCTGCCTGCTGGACACCACCACAATTCCTGCTGATGAGCTGACTATGAAAACCTCTCGTTCAAGTGCAAACTATGGGCTGGGTGAGAGCATGGCTGTTAGCAATGTGAGAGCAGCCAACGGAGAGTCAACCCTGCACCCTTATCTTCGGACCTTCTCCACCTGCTTCCATAACTTTGTAGGGCAGTGCCTTCAGCGGAATCCAGACTTCAGGTAAAGCCAGGCCAAAGCTGCTCTTCACGGGCCTGCTACAAGCATAGTTTTTGTGCTGAATAAACCACGAGAGCTAGGAAAGGTTGTTTGCAGTTTTTCCAAAACCATAGCTAAGTGAGCTATGTCAAGTATGTGCAACAAGAGCAGCATTAATGTCTTGAGGCACTTCTCTTAAGAGTTCATAGCTACAATTTGCAACCTCCTTTGGGAAATAGAGTGGGGGAGTCCTGCCCTGGCCTTACACTGCCCCTTGTGCTCATCGGACCACACCATCAGCTGCTAAGAGCGTGTTTTCTGCTGGGTTAGTGTGGTGAATCTTCATGGAGTCAGGGTGCCAGAGCTGATGCAAGGGAGGGGATGGGTGGGACGGGGTTGTGATGACAGAACGACTTGAGCATCTTGAAAGGTCAAAGTGCACTGACTAGTTCTCTTCTCTTGTTTTATTTGAACTTCCTTCTGCAGGCCAAGTGCGGGTGCTCTGCTTAATCATCCCTTTTTCAAGCAGGTAAGGAGATCATTTCATGCACGGATACAGAACAGTGGCTTCTCTGCAGTCATTACCTGACAGTGTCACCAAAGCTGAGGGTGGGAATTTTGAGCTGCTGAATTTTCTGGGAGCTGAAATGATTAATTTAGCTTGATGATTAGCAGCAGTGCAGGTTAGTGAGCCTTGCATTCTCTAGGAAGGTGGGAGGGCTGTTCTCTGGGAGCATGATGTGGCTCTTCCAGCAGCTCCCTCTCTTGTGACACTTCAGCTTCTCTTACCCTCAGAATCACACAAGCATTACTGGAATGACTGCAAAGCACCGTCCTGTTACAAGATGCAGATTGTGCATCTCTCAGGGCAGACAGGAGGATGCTTGTCTTACTTGCTGCCATCCTATATGAAGAAGCACTTAGAGCTGGGCTCTTTTTTCCATGCAGATCAAGCGCCGTGCTTCTGAAGCACTCCCTGAACTGCTGCGCCCCGTCACACCAATCACTAACTTTGAAGGAACTCGACCCCAGGATCCTAGTGGCATTTTTGGGCTGGTGTCAAACCTGGAGCAGCTGGATGTGGATGACTGGGAATTCTAGAAAAACAGAGACTATACTTGGTTCTGGAGGACATTGTAATTTATTGTTCCTGTTCATAAAAGGTGATGAATGTTACACATAGAAGAGTTTACAGGTCCTTGGGAAGGAACTTCAGCTGCCTGTTTACTTGGAAAGAAGCCTGGAAACAAATGGACAGACCAGAGCTGTGGAGAATTCTGGTTGGTGCAGTGCTCCATATCCCAGTTCTTTCAGCTGAGCACCAGGAGAACACTACAACGGATTGAGTGAATCTGTTCAGTTATGGTCTCTTTCCCTGTGTTTCTAAAAACGAGTGGCTTCCTTGTATCACAGGTGAAGGCTGCATGACTATTGTTTTATTTTTATTTTTTTTAAAGGGTGCCTTAGAGTTAAGAAGGGGAGGAAAGCAATTCTTAGTTTGGGGCATTTTCTTAGAGCTAGTCAGATTTATGTTACAGTGTTGTTACTGGATAACTTCTGAGGGTGGGGAAAGGAGTGCATTCTTAAGCTTGGTCACTTCTTTATGGGGGAAAACAAGAAACAGAAGATAACCTGATGCTGTCGTGGGCACATCCACTGCACTGGGCGTTCCTCTGCAGTACTGAGCTGTGCTCCAGTTCTGAAGAGAGCTTTTAAGATTCCTCTCAGCTGAGGCAGCGTGCTCTGAGCTCCAGGTCAGATGGCATCCCCACCTCTCCTCCCATGGCTGCCTGGGTCATCAGATTCTAGTGTGTAATTCTGTGCATGTACCAGCTTTTCTAACCTCCCAGAGCGCATCCAGCTCAGCCTTCTGTTAGCTGGGCTGCTTTCACAGCATGAAATATTCATACCAGCCTGTTCTCAGTGACTTGGTATGAAGGAAAAGTAATTTTCACACAAAATCCTCTTATTCACAACACCTCTTTGAATGTTATGTACAGAATAATCTTAAGCCCTCTCTTACCATTGCTGTACCATCATCCCTGAATGAATGACAGATTTTAAAAAATCCTTTGCTTACTTTTCACACAGCTTCCCTTGATCCCTGGCTGTGGCAGCTCTCCCCCAGCCCACAGCATTTGGTTTTGGAGGTGTGTTTAAGGCTTTTCAGTTTGACCTTTCCAAGGACTGTGGGTGCTGGAGCTCTTTCCATTCTCAAACGAAGCACTGAGACTCCAGTCCTGTAAGTGTGGTTGATGGGAGAGTGGTGCTGACAAGAGGTCCTTCTTGTGTTTGTAAACTACTTGAACCCAGATAAAGTTTGTTACTCTAGTTTTTTGCCAAAACAAATAAAATATTTCTGAAGTTTGTAAGCCTGCTGTTTCTGCAGAGTGACAGAGGAGTGATCACAGCCGTGATGCCACCAGCTTTGCAAGCTTATACTCTTCTCAATTCCAGACTTAGGAGGTTGCATTTTGCAGTTCAGCCTACTATGAAGTTTGCTTGCAAAAATTCTCATCCCTGGACAGAGATGGTTACTGGTACTTGCAGCAAGGGAAAAATAATAAAGAGAAGTACCAATAACAGCACAAAACCTTGGGGACAGTGTTTGGGATGTGTTGCAGCTGCTGGCTTTCCTCCCCAAGGGATGATTCCACATCACCCACTGAAGTTCTAAAGCCTGATTGATGTGACTTTTAGCTCTTGACTTCTAGCAACTAAGAGGCAGCAGAACAGACAGGAGGGAATATGCTCCTCTGAGCTGTAATAAATCACAACTAACTGCAGAAGTCTGGCTTACTTCCCAAACAGCATTTCCAGAGTGACAGATGAACTTGGTGCAAGCGACTAGTTTTCTAGTTTTCATTTCTCTCTTTCTGCATTCAACATAGTGATCATATTTTATGGACTTAAATTAAAGTTAGAGATTACTTCCTCTAACTTCAGGATAGTTTTTTATGCTTCCAGAGCTAGCTGGCAGGACACAAGCAGGATAATTGCCACATGAGGAGTAAAATAAATGACAACACCTTGTCAAAAGTAACTGAATGGAGTTCAATCCCTCCCTCCCCAGGCCCTTGTGTGGTCCTACAGATGGCACAGAGAACAACTCTCTGCTTACCCGTTCTGTCCTGTGCCTTCACAGAGCAGCAAATGAAGACTGGCACCACTCGTGCCCCCATTTTAACAACCCCTGGTTGGATGAACAGCCAATAGCTGCAGCTGCTGCCCAAAGGTGCTGTGATCAGTGCATTCTTCCCATGAAAACTTTATTTGGCTCCATACAAAACAGTGCTTTGCTAGTGTGGGTCTTCTCCATGGTCTGAGTGGTCTGACTCCTCCTCCTCTTCCTCCTCCCCTTTGTGTTTTTCCAATTTTGCCATGAGCTCTGAAAAGCAGGAAGAGGCACAATGAGACTCCAGGTCCGGGGGATGTCCAACAGCAAAGCTGGATATCCAAGACCTGCAAACACAGCTCTCCAAGAACTGAAGCACCTACCAAAAGTCACTTGCCTACACAAAAACTAAGCCAAGACCTACCACCATACACTGAGCCTAGGGCTTCAGATACTATAGTACCAGGCTCTATCAGTGGACTACTGACCTGCAAACAACTGTATCAGAAAAGCTACTGTCTGCACTCCCAGTACCCTCATCTGAAATCAGTCTCCCCAAGTTCCTCAGCTGGGCAAACACAAATGCTCCTTTTACACCTGGGGAGGCACCCAGGCCCTGATGTGGTGTCTCCAGGCACTGAGAGAAGTTCTGCCTGTGAGCTCCAACTTGCAGCCAGGCCAAACTGTGAGCATACATCAGCAGCCCTCTTTCCCACAGGTGGCCATTACCTTTTGCTGGGTTGAAGACTCCATTGGTCTGCTTGTCACACACGTAGCAGCGCTGGGATTTGCGATAGTGCTGGAGGGCACAACTCTCACAGAAGTAATGCCTACACCTGTATGGAGAAACAGATGGCAATGCCAGTCACCACATTCAACTGCTGCATCCAGGAGTTAGAAATAATTGATTACTGAGTCCTGAGGGATGCAAAAGCAAGCTGGATGCACAGCTTCCTATGCAGCATCAGCCCCGTGTTCTCTGCCGTACTCATAAAAGCTATTTCAGCATTGCTTCACTGATGCTGAATGTCTGCACGCAGCCATCAGCCAGCTCTCCCAGAGACAGCACAGGTACAAGTGCTATAGTTGACAGGCTGTGGTATTCCCTGGAGGAAGCATGGAGATAAGAGGCACCTGTCAGGACAGCCAGCAGTGTGGATGCTGCAAGGT
This sequence comes from Meleagris gallopavo, assembly GCF_905368555.1. Classification (NCBI taxonomy): domain Eukaryota; kingdom Metazoa; phylum Chordata; class Aves; order Galliformes; family Phasianidae; genus Meleagris; species Meleagris gallopavo. The sequence goes on along the minus strand of NC_139432.1, from coordinate 2,492,350 downwards.
GATGCGATCAAGCAGCGTCTATGGAAATCTAAAAGGTGCTTGGACAACAAAGGCTTGAGATCCCTACCAAGGAGATGCTTGAGATGTACTTAGGAGACTCCCAGGATAGCAGAGGCTTTCCCCACCCACCAGAAAAGCAGACAAGCATGCTCCACCCACCAGCATGTAGACAACGACAGTGTTTGCTACCACCACGAATGACTGACTGACTGACTAGAGGACTCTACCCACTACAGATGTTTGGCTCCCTCACTTACTTGGTGACCACAGGGTTCTTGAAGGAACTTCTGCAGATGAAGCATTTGAAAGGCATATCCTCCTCATCACTGCTCACCTCATAGTTTTCTTCATCTGCACAAGAGAAAGTTAACCAGACTGGAACAAAAGCAGAGGCAGCCAGGCCAGCAGATGCACAGGGCATGAAATACGGAACATGGAGAAAGTACAGCAGGTGGGATTGAATCTCTGCTGGAAACAATAGAGTTCTAGCATCTGGGTATCGTTGATGTCAGTCACATATGTAGGACTGAGATATAATTAGGTCTAATGAGCCAATGTGCTTGTTGCTCACCTCACAGGAGCACGTTTTCTCTGACACCCACTTGCTGCTATAAACAGACAGATCCTCCAGTCCCCAGTTTTTCACATTTTTTTCCAAAACAGCTGCTATTAAACTCTTAAACTCAAAGAACATCCCCTTTCCTGCAACTGCACAGGGGTTCATAAGCAACACTCAGCTGCATCCTTGGGCCACAGATATGGATTCTGAGTGAGAAATAGAGACGTGACGAGGCATGAAAGCATTCTAGCTCCTGGACATCTGTACTGCAGGAAATGGTTCTATCTATCTCCCCAGCTCCACACCGCTTGCTGCTGGGATTCATACAGTAGCAGACTGCTATATTCTGTATAGACAGAGCAAATAATCCTCTCTGGTAGCAGTCAGTTGTAATCTGAGCGCAGCAGATTTGCACAGCACTGGTAGTGGTTACTGGTGCTAAGGTAATTCCACAGCAGGGAGTTCCATAGCTTTGTGGAATGAGGAATTCTTTCCATCTAATCAACTCATTGCTTGTGCAGTTTGAGACAGCCAAGTCTGTAAGTCACATTCACTCTACAACATGAGAGAAGGCAGGACCTTGTGGCCTCGTACACCGTTAGCTCAGGGAGCAGGAGAGCAGAGGGGCTGTGCTGTACCATTGACTCCATAGCGGCCTTCATCCAGTTCCCGTTCTATCTGCCAGCCGTGTTTGTAGTCTGAGCGGTCGTGGAGGAATTTGCAGCTATCTGAAAAGCACAAACGAGGGGGGGATGAACAATCTTCCTCCATTTCCCAGCTGTTCAAAGGACACCTCATCCAGGGGCAGCCTGAGATTTGCCAGCACAAGGTGAAACCTGATTGCTTCTCCACGCACCTACATTCCAGGGCAGGACCAAGCAGGCCATACTTCCCTCTCAGGATCAGCAGGCCACAAGCATCATGCTCTGGATGCCACAGCAGGAGCTCCAGCATTCACCCACATGAGAAGTGGGATAAGGAACAGGAAATCCCACCCCCCACATAACCTCAGGTGAGGAAATACTAACTCTGCAAACAGGTGCCCGTGAATTAGTAACTGCATCTTAGTGCCACAAACTTGGGGTCATCCGTCTGGATGGATCCCTCTGCAGATCAGGTGCAGCAAGTGCTCACCTGCAGGCAATACCCACTCACCTCCAAAGCCGCAGAACCCCGTTTCTTTGTAGTCCTTGCAGATGTCTGGCTGGTAATCCCACCGCACCGTGGCCCGCAAGTGCTCTGGAGCCCGGATGGGTCCTTTTCTGAAAAGGTGGGAGAAGGCTCAGGCCAGCTGTGTCACCGCAGTGGAGAAGGGCCCTGAGGGCCCGGCCAAAACCAGACACCAGACTCATTAGGTAGGAACAAGTTGGCAAAAACAGCAACATTTCAGCCCCAGAAAAGTGTCTTTGGGGACAATGCCTGAAATTCTCTGTGGTTCCTCCCTTTCCAGGCTCGTCCCAACCTACCTGACCATTCCTGAAGAGGCATTTCCCATTGATGTGTCTTTGGGCTTCACATACTTCTGGTAGTTGTTAATACCACGGTAAATTTTATCATCTTCTTTTCCTCTCAGTTCCTAGAAAAGAAAAAAAGAAAGGCAATTAAGGGTCAGAAGAGCTTCATGTCACAAAATAGCTTTTATCTCCCCAGTACCAACCTCCCTTTCTGGCCATGCTTCCCTTAATACCAAGAAATCAATAATGCCAGGAATCTCCCCCATTTACACAGGCAACACTTTTGGCCTCTCGAATTAGCAGGGAAGAAAAGACTCAAACTCTTGGAATGCAAAAGAGTTAAGCACACACGCTCCTCCTGCACAGCATTAACTCGTGAAGATGAGGCTGACTGACCTCCTGGATTTTCTGGCTGCGCTCGAAGATGGCCTGGGCATCCTTATCCTTCTCTGTGTCCAGTTCATACACTGCTGTGGCCCCCATATCTTCTGGGCCAACAGGTTTCTGAAAAGCAAGAACAACTTGTGACAACAGTAAAAAGAAAGGCTGTACAAGAGAGAAAGCCCCTGGGCTATCTGGTGGGTCACAAGCAGTGCTGGGCATGGCCTGCTTCACCCTCCAGCAGTTTCTAACTTCTCTTAGCACCCGCCAGCATGAATCCAGCCTAGTGCTTGTGGAAGACAGGATGCTAATTACTGAATGCTCCCAGGTTTTAGCTTGCAAAGTCAGGACACACTGATCCCCACTTTACTCCTTCAAGCTTCATCTTGTTTTAGCTGGAAACCGATCTCAGGTCTCCCATGTTCAACGCTTCAATCATGAACCACCCAGCCCACACACAGGATGTTTCATCTGAACTTTTAACCCACTGAACTTATATTTGGAGGAATAAAAAGCATCAATGCAGCAATTGCTGGTACTTGCTTTTAATTCTACACCAATCTTGACGAGACTCTTACTGATGGACACAATTTCACTGGATGAAGAGGAGAGCTTGAGAAAAACCCAATGGGAAGAGCATTTTTTAGCTGTGTCCAAAACTTCAATAGTGATTTCTCTCCACTCCAACTGTTAACAAGACCCTCAGGTTTCCCCATCCCTCAATCCTAAGAAAACAGTGACCTCCCTCTAGAGCTTTTACCTTATTACTATTCACAAGAATAAAGATGGGAGTACATTCTATGTTATGTGAATACCTTATGGAGGAAGGTGCTATAAAACTGAAAATATGCCCCAATAATTGAGCAAATCTGATTACGGTGCTCCTTCTCCCGAAAACTTTGTGATGTCAGGCAAGCCCAGTCACACCTTGGGGTTTTAATTCCCACTAAGAGGGAAAGACCAACCTTAATTCATAGAATTACAGAATGACCTGGGTTGAAAAGGACCACAACGATCATCTGGATCAAACTCCCTGCTGTGTGCAGGTCACCAACCAGCAGCCCAGGCTGCCCAGAGCCACATCCAGCCTGGCCTTGAATGCCTGCAGGGATGGGGCATCCACAGCCTCCTTGGGCAACCTGTTCCAGTGCCTCACCATCCTCTGGGGGAAAAACTTCCTCCTAATATCCAACCTAAACCTCCCCTGGCTCACTTTAAAACCATTCCCCCATGTCCTATCACTATCAACCCTCTTAAACAGCTGTTCCTCCTCCTGTTCACATGCTCTATTCAAATACTGGAAGGCCACAATGAGGTCTCCCTGGAGCCTTCTCTTCTCCAAGCTAAACAAGCCCAGTTCCCTCAACTCCTCCTCACTGGAGAGGTGCTCCAGCCCTCTGAATTCCTAGTTGAACTCCTGAGGATACAGAATATCAGAATAACAAACCTAGCACAAAATGCTTGTATGTTAGGAAGGAAGGGACATACATCTACAGATCCAAACCAAGATGAGTTGACTGCACATCTGCAGAAGCAGATTACTGAGTATGGGATCAGCCAGCCCCCCTGAACCTCACCCCGTGCTCAGTCCTTACCGCCGACCTTGTTGATTTGTACGTGACTCCGATCTCCTTCGATGGATCATCCTCATCGCTGCTGCTCAGCGCATACGAGGGCCGCTCCTTCGTGCACCTCCTGGTCTGAAGGGCAAACAGACAGACAGACAGCGGCTGTAGGGATGGATGGGCCCCACACAGCCCCCCAGCCAGCGCAGCGCCCCGCGGGCTCCTCACCTTCTGGATCATGGGGTTGGGGGCCTCCCGCCGCCTCTCCTTCCGCACCACCGTGCTGCCCTCCTCACCGCTGCTCCCTGCGGGGCACAGCGCGAGACTTAAGGGGCGCCGGGGGGGCCGAACCGCGGGGCTGAGCGGGCAGTGGATCCCCGCGGCTCTGCGGGAGGATAGCGAACGGCACCCCGCCGCGGAGGCCCAGCCGCCGCATCGCCCCTCACCCACACGGCCCAGCGGCCCAGGGCCGGGCCTGGCTGAGGGGCAGTACGGCCCTGGGCGGCAGCAGGCCTTCCCTCGCCTCCTTCGGGCACCGTAATGGGCCGCCTCAGAGCATACCGCCCCCGGCAGCCCCGACGGCGCTCACCCTGCTCCTGGTCGCTGCTGGGCCGCTTCCGCCGGCCTCTACCCGCCGCCAGACCCCGTTTCTTGAAGACGAAGCTGCACACCGAGCCCTCCTCCGCCATCTTGCACCGCCGCCGGCGGACAGAGTGGTCCTAGAGCGGCTCAGCGCAGCTCAGCGCCCCCTGCTGGCCGAGAGGACTCGGGCCGCGGGGAGAGCGGCGCATCCTGAGGGCAGGGCGGAGGAGGGCGCCCCCTGCAGGCGAGGAGGGCGCAGAGAAGAGGAGCCGCTTCCCCGGCTGCCTGGGAACTCGCGCGTCGCCATAGCAACGGCTTGGGGTGCGCGTGCACCGGTGCGTGTGCGTGAGCGCACGCGCGCCCACGTGCACGCGCGTGCAGGCGTTTGCATGTGCACGAGCACTTCAGCATGCATCCGTGAGTGCGCGAGCATGCGTGTGCACATAGCTGAGCGTGCACGCGTGTGCGCTGCGTGCACGTGTGAGCACACAAGCGTCCAGGCGCACGAGCACGTCGACATGCACGCACCGTGCACTTTCACGGGAGTGCCGGCACGCACATGAGTGTCGGTGTGCACGCATGTTTGCGTGTGCGTGTGTGCGGATGCCGCTCTCCACAAGCCAGGCGCGCTGCTGCAGCCCGGCCCGGCGAATTCCCCTCTTCCATTTGCAGCGAAGCCTCTACGCTGCAGGTGCTGCTCGGCCACGCAGCGACGGCACCGATACGCCGCACCTCCCCTCCTGGTGAACGCCGCCGCCAGGCAAGGATGCGTTGCACCGGGGTCGATCGCCGCGCTCTGCGCGCGCACGCGGCCAACAGGAGCACGGGGCCGCGCTCCCGACCCTGCTCCGCTCCCCCCGCTTTGCCCGGTGCCGCCCTTCGCCCTCTTCAGGCGAAACCCCGACCCCAACAAAACCCCGACCCCAACAAAACCCCATCCACCATCGCCGCTCCGCTCGCTGAGGGGCGGCCGTGCGGAGTTTGGGGGGATCCGCAGCCCGCTGCCTTCGTGGCCCCGAGCTCAGCACCGCATCCACGGCGAACGGCGGGGGGGCTGAGAAGGGGGGGGGGCGGCGGTGCGGTTTTGGGGCCGGGGGGCCGCCGGGTGAGGGAGAGGCGGCTGCACACAAAGGAGCGGCGCTCGGAGCCGCACCGCGCAGGGAACCAATCGCCGCGGCGGCCGCGTGATAAAAGGGGCTGCGGGGCGGCGGGGGGAGCGCGCACGGAGCGCGCTTGAGCGCGGAAGGGACGGAGCTGAACAGCGACCGACGGACAAACAGACAGACAGAGCGTGGTGAGGGCTGAGCCCTTCTTCTGTTCGGCGGCGGAGCCCGGGGGTATGGTGGGTTTGGGTTTGGGTTTGTCGGGAACAATGAGGGAGGGGAACAAAGCGGGGTGGGAGGGCTCGGAGGGGGGAAGATGGGGAGAAGGCAGGGCTGCAGGTGGGGAGCCCCGAAAGCAGCGCTGCCAGCCGGGGTCATGCAGCAGGTGGGGGTTCCCCCCTCCCCCCCGAAAAATGCGTGCGTGACCCCTCAGAGAAGAACTTTTGCTTCGGGAAGCGGCTCGGTCGAGGGACTGTAGGGTGGGGGAGCACGCGGGGGATGCTGTCTGGGCGCAGGGTGCCTTTTGAGGTTGGGATTCTGTTGGGAGGGCAAGGAAGGGGAGAGGGGTCCGCACCCGGTGCTGAGTGGGGAAGGGAGTGAATAGGGTCTGGGAGTGCGGTGCTTGGGGGGGGGGAAGGGGGGTGCAGCATTTTGGGGCTCCCCAGCTGTGCTGAACTCCCTCTTTGTTGTGTGCTGCATCCCGTGCTCGGGGGTGTGGTGGGGTTGGACAGATCCATTTTCTTAAGCTGAGCAGATTGAGCAAAGATAGAAGAAAACCTGTTAGATCCCTGCTCCCTTATACCCTCCCTTCCCTCCCCCCTTAGCTGCTGCCTGCTGACTCTCCATGCTGTGTCTCCCAGCACCCATCCAGCCCTGCTTTACATCTCTCCAGCCACAGGTCTTCCATAACCCCTCAGGAGGCTGTTGCATGACTGTGAGATTTGATCCCAACATGAATGCACCCCCAGCTCTGACACAGCCCTGAGCAGCTGGGGACCCCCTCAGGGCTTCACAAAGGGAAGCAGCTCTGCTTTCACTAGAGAGAAAGGGAATGGATAAAAATATCAAACCAAAATGTTATGTTCAGCATCACCCAAAAACTACAGCTGGGATCAGCCCCAGGGCTGTAACCATTGGGTAAAGGGAAGATCTGATCCTTATAATCCCTTTGGATCCCTCAGACCAGCTAAGATACCACATAGATGATTTTTTTATTGGTTTTCCACTGGTTTCTGTTGATGGGGTGGGCATCTGTTTTGGTACACTAGAGTTGTGTGGCAGCCTGTGTCGTGCTTTAGAAATGGGGCTTTGTGCACTGAAAGCATCACACGAGGGCTCTCCCAGCTGAGCTGCTGCGTATTTAGGGCCAGGGACAACATGCCTGCAGCATTATTAATGCTGATTAAAAAATAATGGCAAGGTAACTGGTGGAGTATAGTCTGAAACAGCCTCGGTGCTGCTGCCCTCTCCCCATGGGGTCCCGCAGGAAGCAAACTCCCAGGTGAGCAGTGAGGGTCCACCTCAGCACGGGGTGTGCAGTGACTGCATGCATCTTCGTTTCCATAAGGCTCACAACAAAAGTGCTGGCTTTTTTTGGTCATCAAAAGTCCCGTAGACTTCTCATTAGGGAAGGGAGTTCCATTGGTGGTTTCCTCCTGCAGGTCTGTGAGCCTGCAAGCAGTCCCTTCAGCCCAGCTGTGAGGGGTTTTCCTTTTCCTTTTTGCCCATCCTCAGCCCATTGTCAGGCAGCTGCCATGTTCCCATGTCTGCCTTTTGCTTTCCACTAAAGTCATCTTTTTTATCTGCCATCTGGGAGTGTTGCAGAGCTTACCTAGCTATTAGCAAAGCTCTGGGATGGAAAACGTTAAATCTGGGTGAAGGGATTATTGCAATCATTAAATACAGAATATATTTCTCACTCCTCTGGTGTGCCCAAAGCCCACTCCATATGGCCAGCGAGCGGAGGGCACTGCAGGAGAATGAGCATTTGGGATTAGTGCAGAGGTGACAGAGGAAGAGTGCATCAGCACAGATGTGTGCTGCCAGGGAAGGGGTCCAAGCGGGATGCAAAGGTCTGAGCCCTCCCCTGGTGTAGCAGAAGGAACGGAGAACCTCTCCTGTAGGAACAGATTAAAGGGGTTGGCTTCTCGTGGCCAAAAATGACTGATAGGCATCCCCTCCATGAGTACTTTTGGGAGGCAAAAGTTATAGTGGGCAAACTGGGAGCAAAATTCCACAATAAGAGTAAAGGGATAAACGTGTTGGTAGGAAACTGGGAGGTGGAGTTTCTGGGTAGGACATGGGGGAAGTCTTCTAAGACTAAGGAAAAACTGAGAAGGGAATGGAAGGGGCATAACTGCTATAACTGTGCTCGTGTGTACTGCACTTAATTAGTACCATGCTGCAGAGCTTCCAAGTCTTCCTTCTTATGAAGCATTTGTGCCTAATGCCCAATCTGAACCTCCCAACCTGTTCTTGCTGCCTGCTCTATCATCTGGCACTAATGAGAGAGATTTCTCTGCCTGGAAAAGAATCTCCTCTCCCCCACCCAGCAGCTCCCTGCTACATTTGTCCACTCTCTCTGAACTCCGAACAAGATAGCTGAACCCAGGGAGCAGAGATTCCCTTCATGATGCTTAATGGATGCCATAAAACATGGCTTTAGTCCAAGGGATGGGCTACTCTGTGCTTCAGTTCCCACTGCTGGAAAACAGATGGATCCCAGTAGCATCCTCAGGGCATGGCTGGACCTGGTGCTCCCAGGGCTGAAGGTAGGAGAGCAGAATGGCTGGGCAGGGGCTTCCCCTGGCTCGTGTGGGTCCTCCATTGTTGCCCTGACAAAGGCAGCCCTGTTCCTCCCCACAACTATTCCTTGTCAGCATCCCTCAGCATTTCAGCTGCAGATTTCCTGCCCGCTGGCAGCCTTTCAAGAGACAGCACGGAACGTGGATGGAAAGTGGATAAGAGGGGAAGCTCTGCATGGTGGGGCCGAGTGGGGTCGTGGGGGCTGCATGAGTGGCCCATCTGGTTCCCTCCAGAGCCCTCTGTCCTGAATCACAGCAACAAGAACCTGGGTTGGGTCCCAAACACCAGTGTTGGCCTGGAGCCACACAAGGAGCCTGGATCTGAAGCCAGCTTAGAATCATGGAATCATTAAGGCTGGAGAAGACCACTAAGACCATCAGGTCCAACTGCCAACCCATCACCACCATGACTTGAGGTCTGCCAAGGCTGGAGCCATGACCACCCACTTGCTCTGTTGTCCCCCCACGGCTGCAGCTTGCTGCCCCTTTCCATGCCTGAGAAGCTGCAGCAGCACAGGTGGTGTTGTGTTCCTGGGCTGATGCTGGCCTATTTGGTGCCGATTTGTTTCACAGCATGGGTTGGCCATGGCAGGTGTTTGCACTAATCCTACATGTGGTCATGGGGACATCAGCAGTACCAAATTTCATGGGGGAGATGCCCGATAGCCCCTCTGAGGAGTGGAACACATGCCATGCTGCTGGGGAAAAGGCATCTGCTTGGGATGGAGAGGGAGGGGGCCTGGATCCTTCCCCCCCCCCCCCCCCACACACACACTGTGCTTGGTCTTTGGGAAAGCCTCTGGCCATGGCACAGTGATCCCAGCAGTAAACACTGACTTCACAGGGCTGCTAATGGGAACCATATGGCAGAGAGGGGCCTCTCACCCTTTGCAGTCACGCTGCTTTCCTGAGCCGGAAAACCATCATCAGTTTTCAGAGAGGCTCTCAGCCAGCAGTGGGCTGCTTGGGGGCCCAGTGAAATGAGGCTGGTAGGCAGCAAGGGCAGTGCTGCTGAACAGGAGAAGGGGAGAGTGCTGTATGTTGGAGGCAGGTCATGGTCATGGGGGAGATGCAGTCCTTCTGTGAGTTGGGGAATTTCCACAAGGGGACACTCCAGATGCTTCCCTGTCCTTATATCTGTCCCCAGGGTCAGGCAGGTGAGAGGCTGTGAGACAAATGTTTGGTGACTGAGCAGCTTCTGGGCTGAATGCTGCCTTCTTCAGCCCAAAGAGCTCCTTGGTTAGTGCCAAAAGACAGAGCTGCAGCACTCCTCCTGCTGTATTCCCATGGCAGCAAGTGCATGTGCCCTGCAGGTGACCTCCAGCCCCACTGTCCTGGGTCAAAGACAGCTTGCTGAAGTCACCAGGGAGCCCCCGGAGCCAGGCTGAAGCTGGTGGTTTGGGCACTGAATGCATCCTGCTGAATCCAATGCCACTGAGATCCAATTCTGCCACACTGCAGCCACCGGAGCTGCTGTCAGAGGCTGCTCCACCTCCTGGGCGCAAGCCCAGATCCATTGGAGGGCCATCAGATGCTCCAAGGAAGGGCAGGAAGAGCAAAAGCTGCAGCATGTGCAGAGTGAAGGGGTCCTTGTTCCATCCTGAGCTGTATGATAAGAAGTCAATACTCAGTCCTCCTCTTCCTGGGCTGTGTAGGTGGTGAAGGAGCTTAGGAACGGAGGTTTGGAGAAATCAGGGCTAGCAGCTGTGGTGCCAGCATTCACCATGGAGGCCAGGACTGAGCTTCCTTGCTTTGTCACAGACATAACATGTGGTCTTCATGAAATCAGCAAGCCATTCCAGCACTAGCAATCCTGGCATCAATGTGGCAATGTGTCTTTAAGCAAAGCCTGTGCCACGGGGGTTCCTCTGCACGCAGAAGCATGTTTACGGCTTTGGGCTCAAATCCCCCCTGTGCAGACCAATGCCTCCTTGAAACAGTGATGACAGCAGCTGGAAGCCTCTTAGAAACACTCCTGCGGTCTCTAACGTGCTCTGTTTCCCTTATCACTTCAGCACACCCTTCCCCTTTGAGATTTCTACCCCTGTCCTTGGGCAGGAAGGATGTTTACAACATCTACTCTTGTCTGGAGGGCAGCTACACCAAAGGGGCCTCTCTTGAAACAAAGACTGGGGCACGGGGCTGCAGAAGGGTATGTGCATGGAGAGTGGGTTTGGATGGAGATCATCAAGATATGGGTTGGGATAATTGTGATGGTCTTGAAGGGAATGGGATTGGGGAGCTGCTGCATGCAGGAAAAGAGGTGAAGGGGAAAAACAGAAGCAGAAGGAGCCAGGGATCGTGGGGAGGAGGGGGCTGGAGGAACAGGGGAAACTGAGGCAGCTGGGGTAGGGGAGGAAGATGGGCCGTGAGGGGAAGAGGAAGGGGTGGAGAGATGTTGGAGGGACGGGCGGGGAGAGGTGAAAAGAGGTGAGGAGATCAAGGGCTGCGCATCCGTGCTGGAGGTACATGCAGGGTATGGGCCAGAGGGGCTTTGTGGGTTCTTTGGGTTCCCCATGGGGTCTGTGCACCACGCAGACCCTGGAGGTGTGGGAGGGACGGTGCTGCACCAGGAGGTGGGGGTTGGGGAGGGGAGGGAGGCTGCGTGGCCTCCAGCATCATCCGCCTGTGTGTGCTGCATCGTCGCGAGCAGGAAATAACAGACAGACCGCAGAGAGGACGGGAAATGATTTCGGTAAAACTGGAATTGTGTTCTCAGCTGGGGCTGGGAAGTGTCTGCACCCAGGGCTGCCCAGCTCAGGTCTGGAATCCTGGCTTTGCTGCTCAGGTGGTTGAACTCTGAAAGCAGTCGCTCATTTGGGGTGTTTGGTTGCAGCAGCTCGAGCCTGATGGCAGCTGCTGGGTGTTGGGGTTTTCTGGGGTTCAAAGAATTCCCCAAATCCAAATCGTGGTTGCAAACGTCACTGGGAGATTGGATTGGCAGCACATCTCCATCATTGCAGAGCTCCTGTTTGCAGCCAGGACAGCACAGGGGGCTCAGAGGCCACGGCCGTGGCTCAGTGTCCCCACTCTGCTCCTCCTTCTGCACCAAGAGCTCAACTCCCCATCTGTTTCACATGTGCAAAACAGGACTCATCAACCCTGCCCTTTTATGGGTGTTTTGAAGGTAAAGCACAATGGGGAAAACCCCGAGGATCTGTCAGTACTTTTTTTTTTTTTTTTTTTTTGATGACTTTTTTTTTTTTCTGTGCTGCATTAAAACTGTGCTGGGAGGCATCAAATTCACCCTCACGGGTGCTCAGCCTAAAGGCAACGTGAGCTCCTGAGAAAAGACAAAGTTTCCATCACTCGCTCCATTGAGCTGTGAGCCACTTTGTTCAGCAAGGCTTCCCTGGGCTAAAATTAGGCTAAAATCTGGCATCACCCATCCTTTGGTGGCTGCACCAGTGACAGTCTGGGCTCTGGGTTTGCTGCCTCAGCAGGACAGCAGCTCTGGCTGGAGGCTGTACCTGCCTGCTGACAGCTTGCTACTGCCTGCTGAGCGCCTTCCACGCGTGGTTTGGAGGATGCTTACAGCAGCTGCCACTTTGCTTCCTGTCCCTCTCCCATCCGAGCCCAATATCTTTGTATGGGAAAGCATCAGAGCTGCATGCTATCCCCACCTGAAGTCCTAACATTGAGCCCTATGCCAGATCTGGCGTGCCTAGAAGTCTGGGATCCCCCAAGGAACCCCTGTACCCCACAAGGAAGCCAATATCACACATCAACCCTGTGGGGTTGGGGTGATGAAACCGGCCACGCTCCCACTGACATTTCCTTTCCAGGTGTTGCAAGAGGACCGCTTTCAACACCTCCCCGGAAACATCAGCCCACAGACTCCAAGCTCAGGATTAAACCCACTGAGGAGGGGACAGAACCATGTTCCAGGCCTCGGAAGCCGCCAGCACAACCCCATCTCATGTATGTCGCATCCCCTGCAGTTTGCATGAGAATTCCAGAGCCAGTTGAGTTTGTTCTCAGAGGCTGAAGGCTGTGCATAGAGGACTTGGTGTTTTAGAGGTGACTGAAGGCACAGCTGCTGCTGCTCAGACAACGGGACCTGGGGTGGGAAGGTTCCAGCAGAAGGTGCTGTTTGCTGAGCACATTGCTGAGCACGTTGTCCAGGCTCTGGTGCATCTCATCCAGCACTGCTTGCCCCGCTCGGCTCGGGTTGCTTTCTGTTTGTTTGTGTTTCCATGGCTTTCCGTGATCACAATTGCGAGCATGCGAGCTGCTTAGGATCGGGGCGATCGGAGATGGAAAAACATAAAGGCTTGAGAACATCCCCTGCTGGGACAGGATATGCCCTTCCCCGAGGGAGGATATCTCAGCCATGAAATAGATAGCGTGCCTGGTCGGAGCCAGGAGGCTGCCGAGAAGTGACGAGCAGCAGCAGAGCACTGCAGCCTTGGGAGCAGATAGGAGGCAGCAGCACTGCTCAGCATCCTCCTTAGCACTGCTCAGCTGAGCCTGGAAGGAGCCCGTTAACCCCAACCCCAGCAGAGCACCTGTGGTTGCTTTGCCAGCGCTGAGGGATGCAACTGGTTTTACACAACCTGAGCCTCCTCTCTGCCTGCGCTGCTCTGTTGACTTTGGCTTTCTCTTCAGCCTTGTGCAAAAGTGGGAGGGAGAGGAAAATCGTGTCCTCGACCTCAGGCAGTGAGAGCAGCTGGGAAATGTCTGGAGAGGCAGCTCGGTGAAGTGAGAGCTTCCTGTGTGTCTCTTAGACAAACTGTTTCCAAAAATACAAAGGAGAAATGCTGGGGAAGGACGAGGTGGGAGCTCACCCTGGGGGCAGAAATGGGGCTGTGCTGCCCAAACAGAGCTGAAGCTGCAGCAGGGGAAGGGCAGGGAGGCAGGAGGTGATGCTGTGAGGTCACTGCCCGATGGGGACCCTCTAAGGGTGCACTGAGACTTGCTCAGAGACCCCGAGGGCAGAGGTTTGGGCACCTCAGAGTCCGCATCTGCTCTTCCCACAGCTGTGGGCTCTGAGTGAAACCCAGCACGTCCTTAACTCCACTCTCCTCCATGCACACACAGTCTGCAGGGACTTGTGAAAGCTTTCAGTCTCGCTGATGGCGCAGGCGTTTCCTGTGCAGCACGAGGGCAGCCTGGCTGCTAACAGGGGAACTCAGAAACAAAACATCTGCTGAGGGGCAGCCAGCACTGCGTGCTGCATCAGAGTGAGGGGCATCCCAGATACAGCACAGGGAAACTGCCAGCCCTCCTACAGAGCCCCGAGTGTTGGATGAGCTCAATGGGATAAATGCTTGTTGGCTAGAAGGAACCACGAGCAGCATCTCATGCCAAAATAGAGCTGTTGTTAATAAAAACATCAAAACAATAAAAACAGGGCAGCATGTGCTGGTTTTCCAGTGTAGGTCACAGAGAGGGTTCTGCTGCAGCCACTCTGCAAAGACCCAAGGGATGTTGAGGCAGGGATGTTTCCTGCTGCCCCGCTCAGCTTTGCTGAGGGGCTGACATCAGCCCTGGAGCTTTGGTGGGCAGTTGAGCACAGGGAGCACCGTCTGCAGGTGGTGAGAGCTGCATGAGCCTGGGGTCTGTGCTCGTGTGCTACCTCCACTAAAAAAGCAGCCAATATGCTGTTACACCTTGTCACAGAAGCAGAGCCAAGGCATGCTGCTACATCCAAGCCTCAGTGAGCAGTGCAGAATGGCAGAGCTAGCTGCTCTGTCCCCAGGAACCCAGAGAAGCCCTGTGCTTTCCTGGTGCAGATTTCAGAGACCATCACCGGCTGCCACGTGCAGCTCAGTGCCTCACCTGCCAGTCCCTAACTCTCATTTCAATTTCTCTCCTTAGGAGGCAAAGAGCAACTCAGGAGGCAGCACAGTGCAGCGCTCCAAGGTACCGCAGCTCTCCTGCATCCTATTGCTGTGTGAGGAGGTGGGAAGGACAGGGATGGGCACAGGATCTCCAAACCCTTTTCCCTCACCTTCTCTCCCTTTGGTTTCCCCTTGCCCAGTCCTTCAGCCTGAAGGCCCAAGTGAAGGAGATGTGCACTGCCTGCCAGAAAACCGTCTATCCCATGGAGCGGCTGGTGGCGGATAAATTTGTCTTCCACAACTCCTGCTTCTGCTGCAAGCACTGCCACGCCAAGCTCAGGTGAGCAGTGCTGGGTGCTGCTGTGATCCTTACCGGCAGCTACGGGGTGTGGGGAGGCTCTTCACCCACCTGCCCATTGCAGCCCTCCTCGTGAAGGGCAGGGGAGGACCCTCCATCCCCTTTCTATTAAGGGCCATCTGCACGTTCCTTCCTTTTTCCTCCCTTCTCCCTGTGCTGCCAAGCCATTGCTGAGCCCCACTAACCCCTCTCCTTCCCCAGCCTGGGCAGCTATGCGGCACTCCATGGGGAATTCTACTGCAAGCCCCACTTCCAGCAGCTCTTCAAGAGTAAAGGCAACTACGACGAGGGCTTTGGGCGCAAGCAGCACAAGGAGCTGTGGGTGCACAAGGAAGTGGAGAGCGGGACCAAGTCGGCATGAGCAGGGCATGGCCCACCCTTCCCTGGAGCCCAGCAGACAGCACGGAGCAGTGCTGAGCCAGTGCTGACTGAGCTGATGTAAAGCAAAGGGGACCCAAGCAGTAGGGAATGGGAGGCAGCTCAGCTTTCCTTGGGGCCTCTGAGGATGTCTAGAGGGGGCCTACAGACTGTAAGGGTGGGGCAGAGGTGAGCGGGGTGCAGCCCCCAAACCCAGAGCCCTCTCTCCCTGATGAGATCAGACCAGAAGCGCTTGCCCCCTGTGAAATCCCAGCCCTGTGCACACATTCCAGTCCTGCTGCCATGGGAAAGGAGATCCGAGGGCTTTGAGAGCCCCAGCCCAGCCTGTAAGTCAGAGCAGAGCTCCCGGTACCAATCCTGCCTTGCTGGGGCTCTGAATAAGGATGGTCTTTGGTTTACATCAGCTCAGTTCAGTTGGGATTGTTCAGCCTTAAGGATGTTGCCCTGCGACTGTTTAACAGTGTCTGTCTTTTTTATATTTGCCTTCCATTGGTACGTTCTGCGCTGGAGCCGGGTGCAGCTCCATGCGTGACACCTCTTTTATTTTTGTAATACAAGGTTTCCAAGCCTTCCCTGTCTTGTCCTGTGCTTCCAGGGGCACAGGGAGGTGGGAGCAGCGGTCAGGTCTGATCCATCGCTGCACAAAGAGCCCACACAGGACTGAGGAACCATTCCTGGAGATGCGCGTGTGATGCTGGGGCTGAGACAGATGTTATCTGGGGAGCAAACCCAGGATTTCACATTGCACACCAGTGAGCTCCAAAGCTCTGAGCCACGGCTGTGACCACAATTCAGCCTCCACGCAGAGCTCAGAGACCACCCCTGCAGGGAATTCACTGCCGTGTGAATTCTGTCTGCCCTTTTGCCTACAAGCACTCTGTGGCTCATTCGCTTCCCTTCATGCCAATGCTGGGCCCAGCAGGCAGGTATGGCTGGCTCCAAGCTGGGCTGGCTTCCATCAGCCCCAGCTGCTGAGCTGTGATGTTTTGGATGGGAGAGTCCATACTTAATGAGCCTAATGAGACCTAATGCAGTGAACCCTCGTGGATCTGTTTTTAGTGATTATTAACCTCCTTCCTCCACACGCATGATCTGTAACCCTCATCTGCCCAGCAGGTCATGGCATCACAGAAGGTGACCAGATTGGCCAGGCATGATTTCCCCTTGGTCAATCCACGGTGATTCTGATAACCTTCCTCTCTTCCATTTACAAGAGATGGGTACAGGCTGTCCACCTGTGTGATCTCAGAGGGATGGGTGACCCCCAGTGTCCCTCCTGCTGGACATCACGTCTCTCGTTGTTAGTTATGAGGTTTCTTAAAGACACACGTGGGGGTATGCAGTGCACAGCAAGGACTGCACACACAGAGCTGTCAGTGCCAGCCTCACAAAGTTCTCTGCCTGCCCATCACACAAGTCTGCCGGCTCCTTACACCACAATAAAAGCCACTTCCTGCCCAGCCCTGCAAGATTCATCACAGCACAAACGATGCTGCTCTGCAAAGGGGCCCTGTGACCCCGATCAGGTTCCGGTCCCTTCCTTGGCTTAGAAAATGAAAACAGGCTCCTCGGTTTTGCTTCCTGTTTCTTGCTGGTTTCACTTCCCCATTCTCACACTGGCAGGCTGCTGCTCTGTTCTGCACAGCAGGGAAATTGTATGCAAGGAATTTTAAACTAGCCTAGATAATTTTCCATTCTGAAAGCTGGAAATTGGGATTTTGCCTGATGACAGAAGCAATCCCAGTTCTCTACTACTCTCTCTTTCCTATACCCCCTTTTCATATGGGCGCAGCAAACTCTTGTTGATGCAGCAGAAATGGAAGGAACACAAAATACCAAGAGGCACAAGGTCTTCAGAGTTTATCTGTATCATCTCTACCGCTGCTTTCTGCAGTCCTCTTTTTCTCAATTTGACCCAGACACCACAGTTTGGGAGGGGGTGGGGGGGGACACGTAAGTGAACCTGATGAGCATCAAATTCACACACAGGGAGAAACACTTCCATCACTGCTGCATCTCCCTGGATGGCTGCTGCACACAAAGCTGCTAATGGCAAACTCTGCTTCCCGGATTAACATAGCAGGCTGTGTGCTATGGGCACACTAGGGCACTGGGGAAGCCCTAGTGGTAGTGTGCATGGGAAGATGTCTTAAACAATGCTCTGAGCTTATCTGATCTGCCTGGTGTATCTGAAGGACGTTCTGCACAAGTGACAACACACACTTTCCCAGCGAGTACCAAAAGCTGCAGCAGAACAGAACCCCCAGCTTAAAACTTCTCCAGCTGTGAGGTTTTTGTAAGGCAAAGATTAAGAAAGGGTCAAAAACACTCCTTGCCCCTAATATTTCTCTAAGATCCAGCTGATTTTAGGATGAGAGTCTCATTCCCTTTTGAATCCTCCATCCTTCTGGCTGCCAGCAGCAACCTGCTGGTGCTGGATGCTCAAGTTCCTGCGATTCGGGATGCTCAGATCCCACAGCTGGCCGGAGTAAGACTTAACAGCGTAAGTACCCATGGAGAAGAGAACCACAGGAGGTTCCCAGAACACACAGCTGCCAAACACCATCCCAGCTTTTATTGGAAGTTTCCGAGCGGCCAGGAGCCAGCCTCCAGCTCGGAGAAGCATTCTGTGCTCCCCCTGGTGCGGCTCGGCAGCACCGCGCAGCGGCACCCGCAGCTGGGATGGATGTTTCGGAGCTGTCTGGGGACGAAACTGCCCGCACTGCTGGGCTCAGAAGGCAGCCCGCAGCCCTTGGGATGGGGAGGAAGAGCTGGGGAGATGGCTGCTGCATGCACAACTACCGGGGGAGGCTGCACGGAGCTCGGAAGCTGTGCTTAGATGTAGCACAATGTCACAGTGCCACCTGCATTTCCTCTCCTCCACTGCAGAGATGTGGTCTTGCACTGAAGATAGAAAAGGAGCACTAGGCAGAGCTCCACACCAGCAAAACAGGGGACAGGGCAGTGAACTGTGCCAGCACTTCTTGGATATAGTGCAATACACCCACATGGTATTAAATCCAGAAGACATTGTTCCTAATTAAGACTTGACAATGCTAACAGAAATAGCCACAGCAGTCTAATATAACCAGCCTCTTTGAAGATTTGAAATTACATTTGCTTCAGAACTGTATAGCGTTGGATTTAAAGAGAAAAACTTACCTTAAGTCACCTTCCCTTGAGCCACGTTACAAATATAACACCATTTACGGGGGGGAGAGGGGGGGGGGAAGCATTTGAGGTTTTTAGGTTCATTCCTTTTGTGCACTGGTCAGTCCTTGTGGCAGATCATTCCCACCTCCAACCCAATTTGCACTTTCCTTTCCCACCCCCTTCCCCAAACCACCCAAGAAGAAGCATGGGGAAGATGCAAGGCAGGACCACACACTGCACTCGTGGAACACAGCATTTGTGTGGAGCACAGTTGTTGCTCCTGAGAGGGCAGCCCAGGAGTGAAGAGGCCATCCTGCAGCCCCAGTGCATAAATCTCATGTTCGTTCTTAAAGCAAATGTTACAACTGATCAACAGAGCAGATAGGAGAGGGAAAGCCTCAGCTTTGGGAAAGGTGTCCTACAGTAAATGCAACAAGTTTTCAGAGCCTGCGAGCTTCTGAACTTGGCCTGTGGCACAAGTGGGAATTTCAGGCTCTACCAAAAAGAGAGGGCGTCAGGAAGCAACAGCAGATGGCTGTGCCTGGTTCCACAGGACATTTTTGCTCTGATGCAGCTTCAGTTGTCTGCTTCTCATCAGTTTTGGAAGAGCACACAAGTGCCACGCATGTTCTTGTTTCACGTGCAGGGGTTCCTATTGCATCAGCCTAATAACCCATTTATTCTTAGTTGTTCACATTTAACATGAACAAATATTTCTGTATTTAATAGACATATCAACTAATTATACTCTGACCTGGGAAAAGGAGACTGCAGGGAAAGTCGTGGCTCTGGCCCAGCATCTCAAAGGACCACAGTGGCATTCAATCCCCTGCTCAAGTGACAATGGCACTAAAGACTGGCTCATAAACACAGCACAGTACCAGGAAAAAATGAGTATCTGAGCAAGCACTGCAGACTGACTTTATAGGAACGCTATTTCTGTCCTTTCCTAAGATAGTATGCTGGAAAAAAAATAAAGCCTGGAAATATTTGGAAGTATGGGCACCCATTTCCTTACTACTTTAGGACAGCCAGGCTTAGCCTGCCAAATCCTGAGCACACTCCATGCAAGAGCTCCTTTTTGCTGGATGGCATCAATTCTGGCAGCAGAGCTCGTGGAATCTCACATTTACCTGAAGCCCACAGCCCTCGCTTCTCCACGTCTTTGCTTTATAAAATGACCTCACAACACAGCCTAGGGAGAAACAATTCAGGAACAGTTTCCAGATATTTGGAATAAATGCTTTCAAGCAGGCTGAGCTTTACAAGTTGGAGCTGCAACCTCCCTGGGGAATGATTCCCATGAGCTCCCGGCTGAAGCAAAGCATCCCAGCCAGGGCAGACACCATCATACAAACCACCTCCTCGTGGTCTTGCTGCCCTTTTGCCTGCCTGATGTCAATCCACCTCTGTAGGCACTGGTGAATTAGGACCATTTATAGACCCACGTCTGGACTAAAGAACTCACTCACACAGCACAATCCAAAGCTCAGCTTCTGCTCTCCATCCACAGACTCTCCACGTGCAGAGCCAATGAAGCAGCCCAGCTCCCCTCCTGCAAGGTGAAATGAAGACACTGCTATTTTTACACTCTAACAACAACAGCAGTGGAAAAAAAAATCTAGACAGAGCCATTCTACATCTTGGAAGAGTGAGAATGGATGAATGTGACCTTCCCCAGAGGCAGCGTTGTCGAGGACACACTTACCTGATCCAAGAAGCAATGCTTCACAAATAGGACACTTCTCCACCTGTCCCAAAAAATAAATCCCTGAAAGCATAAAATTCATCTTTCAGTTAAGGTCCTTGGTTAAAACTAGCTGTCCCATCTACTTATCCAGAGGCATCGTCTACATAGGAAGTAACAGACGCTGCACTGCAAACAGCCACCAAAAAGGCTTTCATATAAATGATAATTTTATTGTAAATAAAACGATACATTGGCCTGGCTTTGCACTGCAAGCCCCCGGTCGGTAAATATAGACTACTGGTTCAAGGTCTTCTGCACAATCCAGGTTACAGCAACTTCTGCCTGCTCTGCACAATTGATGTCAGGCAGGCATTGATGGGCAACAGAGTCCTTTTCCACATTTCAAAACCACCTCCTAGGCCTCTCCTAACTGGGGAATTCAGAGCTGCTGGTCAATTTGCTCCTGAATAAGGTTGGGGTTGAAAGACCTGAAGCCCAAATATCATTAACCCACAGAACATTAACTGAATGCTCCCAGCTCCACAGGCAGCTGCAGGTGACAGGACAGCAGATATTCAAATCTTTCCACCCAGCAGTATTAACCTAAGCACCAATCATGGGGATCTGATTCAGTCCTTTCCCTGTAGAGCTTTAAATATCCGAGCTTTGCTTATCAGGAAGGTGTGTACAGCAGGGATACACACTTGCCCAGCTTTCAGAGATTATCTTTGCTCTCTTGGCACTTGGAAATACCCACTCACCTGAGTGGGCACCAACTTCCCTCTGGGTCAATTTGTTTTGCTAATTAATGGCAAAGGGAATTCTTTGGAGTATCTCCAAGTCCTGTGGAATACTACTCCAAAAACGTGAAAAAATGCAAATTGCTGCAATGTGCAGCAATTAGAATAGGCAAATATTAGATTTTTACTGGAGAAGAAGCCAGTAACCTGGAATGCACAGAATCGTCACGCCAAGACCAAAATGCCAACAGTTTGCTTCCTGACAAGCTCACAGTTTGCCAAATCCTCTGTTCCCAAAGCTCCTCTCTGATGGGAACCTCCAACATTTTCCTGCTCAAAGTTTCAGCTGTTTCAGGATAACAGGACATAACTGCTTATCAAATACATTTTGTAAAAAGCGAATGTTCTCCTCTTCTGCAGCAGCTTCCATCAAGAACCCCAGTCCGAAATACTCGCTCTATCTCCCTCCCAGGAAGGAACAGCTGAAAACACAAAATGACATTTGGAATGGACACAACATTTTACTGTTAGCCTGGCCACCCTCCTCTGAACAAGTTTATTCCCATTTTTTCCCAATTCTGCCAGGATCAAGAGGCCAGATGTAATTCAATTCGGGGGTATCATTACTTTTCTGCCCGCTTGAATTTTTTTTTTTTGCTGTCAGGGCTGCATAAAGAACTGCAGGATAGATGCCAGCCTCAAGCTTATTCGCTGCAGCAGTGAACTTAGGAATCCAGATCTCCCCTTCCCATAATCAAGATGGCTGTGAGGAAACAAAGAAGGCATTTTGGCTTGGCTCTACTCGTTATAAACCATCAGCAAATTCTCTGCAAAACCAGCTGCTTTTTTTTCCTTTTTAAATTCATAAAGGCGTCAAATTTATTTCCCATCCTCCCCCCCCTACCCCGTAACAGTCGAGTCGATATATATAAAAATCACCAAATATGATCTTTTACGATATAAATAAAAAAAAAAAAAGTATGAGGCATCACCGTTTACATGATGTAAAAAGAGCTAAAAAAGAGCGATATAAACTACATTCATAAAAGTGCATCTCCAAACACACAAGTAATGCTTTGGCTTGTTCCTGTGCCGAACGGGTGGCATTGGGTCAGGGACTGGAATACAAGAAGTCCAAGCTGGCACCCCATGTTCTCTGTCGCTGTACAATTGCTATTTACTTTCATTAATACAGACTGGGATAATACAAGTGTATACACAGAGTAGGCACATTTCAGCAGAGGTGGTGGGAAGGACCAGAAGCTCTGGCAGGGAAAGGACTGAGCCCATCAGTCCGTGATGCTCTTTGCTTTGCTCTGGAACAGCCTTCCATGATGCGTATGAGGTAAAAGCCACAACAGATCCTGAGGATTTCGTTGCTTTGAAATATTAAAAGTGACACCATTTCCTCATGCCCTATTCTCCCAAAACACAACGCGTGGGACAGCAAGGAAAGACCATGGAAGGGGGTCTCCGTTTGGTGAGGACAAGCCAAGGGAAGAGAGAAACCTACGTGGAAAGGATCGACATTGCTCCTGTACACCTGCAGGTTCAAGTGGGATAATTGAAGATTCCAATCTTTGGTATATTCGTAGTTCAAGGCTTGAGGAGTGCTACTGGGCCCCATGGGACTGCTGACCACTCCACTTCTGTCAAGGCTGCAGGAAGGACTTAACATCCCTCTGCAGCCATTTACACTGCAGCAAAGCGGTGCCAAATGCTCCCCAGCACAGAACAGCAGCGTCATGCCCTCACTTCCCTCTGGTGCACTCAATAGTGAAGTGCAGGCCACACGTCTGGACAATTTGGAGTCAAGTTCCAGGCTCTAAGGAGATCAACAGAAGTGCTCTCACTAAATAAATTACAGAACAAGGGCTTTCATAAGAATAAAATCCCCCTAAGTGCCTGCAACTGAAACAGTGCATCCTTGTAGTCGTGCAGGGGAGTCTGAAAGTGAAACCAACATTAGCTTGCTTCCACCCATTACATATTGCTCTGAGTTTGGCACAGAAAAAAACACTTCAGATTGTTAAATCCTTTCCGGGCTTTTTTTTTTTCTTCTTTTTTTCCCCTCTTCTAATTCAATATTCTATTATTCGTGGTGTGTTCAAGGAGCCTAAGCTCACGTTAAAACTTGCTTTATCCTGTCAAGAGCTTAACATGAATTCCTGTTAATTTTACTGCATCATGAAGCAACTTCCAAGGTTTTTTGGGGGAAGAGAAGAGCACGTGGACCCTTTGGAAAATGGTTTCCAATACAAGAGTAGAACACCTTTAGTGTTGCTCTTGAAGCAATACTTTAGCTAGTAATTTGCTTGCTTAGTTTCATTTCATGCAGGACACTTTTAATTAACTCAGGAACCCCCAGCACTTAAAAGCTGCTGCTCTCCTGTGTGAAATAAGGACCACTGGTGTCCCAGCGCAGGATTTGAGGGCAGTAAGCCATCAGGAATTCTGTTATCAGAGATGTGCTACCCATCAAAAGCAGAATGGCTTGGATGTATCTGTATGGGTACGCCTGCATGGGGATCTCTGTAACTCTCCTCTTGGTCAGATAGTTTCAGACATCTGCTAGCATTACAAGTGTTCTGTTTGTTTCACTGACTTAATTTGTACAGAAGCTTATTTAAATAGGCTCAAAACATTTTATGGGAACCTTAAAATGAACACCTGCATGCATATAAAACACAGTGCACACTGTGAGGGGATGAGCTTGACTCTGACTTAATGTGCACAAGTAAAATTGCTGTCCAGCAAATTCTCCACGTGAAAAAAAAAAGGCAATCCATTTTCTTAATTTTCCACTAGGCTGGGCCACCAAAGGAACACCTAAGCTTTTCCTGAAGTAAATTCCCAGGCACCAGGTAAACTTTCTTTGGTTTAAGGGATAGTAAAAAAGTTACCAGCCAAAACGATAGGTCCAACAAAAAGCTGTTCTGTGCAACTCCCTTCCACAGGGCTTTCTTCAGACCCAGCAGCCTCAGGGGGATGAACCAGGAGCACAAACTAACCAACACTGCTTTAATGCTAGGACAGATCAAGCCTTGGAAATCAAGCTCAGGATTTTCCAACGTCAGTGGAAGAGCCCTTTTCTCAGGCTCCAGTGATTGCATTCTGCTGAAACATTTCTGATTATCCTGACATTTAGCTAGAAAGACCTCCCTCACCCCCACCCCAAAATCCATGGTTTCATTATAAAATAACACTATTCACATACTTTTGAATCAATATTTTCTGAACACCTTCAGATGCTGAATACTTAAGAAGAAAAATATATAATATAGCGAGCGCATGCTCAATGACACATGGCTTTTTGCTGGATTCATGTACTACAGATATCTCTAAAGCCCTAGAAGTCTGGAAAACAGTGACCCACACGAGTAACCACTTGTAGAAAGCTGATCTTGAAAGCTGTAGCACGTTTCTGTTATGGAGAGTGTAGCTCTTCCAGTTCCCACACCGGTTCAGATTTCTTCTAGGTTCAACAGTGAGACACTTCTTACATTCCCACTTTTGGGCCCGCAGAAAACACGCAGCCAGCTACAATTTCACATCAAGGTAACTAGGGCAAAACGCAGCTCTGTTTGGACAGCTGTCGGTAGAATAAACATTAGTCCAGCAAACAAAGGTATCAGGCACAAGGGCAGACCCTAGGTTCCTTGGTATAACTTCCCCAAAGGACTAGGACAGCTGAGTTGGCATTTTGAAGATGCAGCACCACAATGGGCAGTTGCAACTAGACCAGATGGAGCACTGAGAGCCCAGCAGGAGCTGCTAGCAAGGGAGGTAATTCAGTACTGGAGCTGTGCAAACTGATGTCTGAGCAGCTCTTCAGCAGAGGGTCTGTGCCTGGCTTCCACAAAGATTCGCTTTAGGAAGTCCCGGCAATGTTCTGATATGTGGGAAGGGAGCTGGGGGTTGGTTGGCTGGGTGGCAATTTTGAAAATGGCTGCCATGGCTTCGTACTCTGCCCAGGGTGGTTTCTCTGTCAGCATTTCCACAACAGTACAACCGAGGCTCCTGGAAAAGCAGATGGGGAAAAAAGAAGTGAGAACCGACTCATACAGTAAAGCACAGTGTTCAGAGAGGACTTCCAAGCAGCCAACATCAAGGTACAGCTCTGAAATAAAATGGCTTTGTGCTCAGCGAATGCCATGTGTGCATAGATTCTGAGCCAGATCTGCCAACTTCGCTGCCTTTACTACTGTCAGGCTAGCAATAAAGTGCTGAGACAGGGAGGCTGGTTTCCACTGTGGTTCTCACTGCACTGAGAAAACTGTGAAATGCCATCTGTCCAGCTCTCCTTTGCTCAAATTCTACTCTCAGTAAGCAGTTGTGCTAACAGTAAGGGTGCACACGAGAGGCCCCTAAAGGTGCTGCTGGACCACAGTGGTATTTCAGGAGCTGCTCATGCTGCTGCCTCAAAAGCACTTGCTGGGTTGCAAGGTAGAAAATGTACTTTTGAACTAAATAAAGTCCATCTTTATGAACGAATCAGAGCTGGTTGACCCCACAGAGCCTTTTCAGCAAAATCCCTTTCCATTGCATTGTCTCAGAACATCCAGGTGAGAAAGCTGTCATCTCCACAAGAAATCAAGCATCCTAGACAGGCAAAAATTAACTGCTCTAAACTAAAAAGGCAGCAAGTTAAAAATGTCAGCAGAGCAGATGCATCATCAAAACTCTTAGTGCAGGTAGTGGGGCTCTGCAGGGTAACTCAAGGTAAAAATGTGATTGGTGGCTGGGCCACCTTTCTGCAGAACGTGTGACACCAATGCTTTCACAAGAAAGATGGGTTTCTGTAATACGACAGTGATTGTATTTTGCTCAAAAAGGATTAATTGCTTCCTCAAGGCCACAGATTAAGCAAAGGCAGATAGTGAACTTGAACATCCACTTCTGTGTTCTGCTCACATTGCTCCATTAAATAAGCAGAATTGCTGCTTCTGCCTTTAAACTAAACCCTCTTTTCAAGTGAAATACAAAGAAAAGACATTTTCAGAGGCAGACTTGCATCACTTGCCAAGACAAGAGAGGAAAGGAATTAAATCCAATGAATATGCAAGAAATGACTTCTTGACAACATTTAAAATCCAACGTGAAATTTTTACACTGATTTCCAGCCATTTAAGACTTACTAGAGGAGAGTACAGAAAATGCAAACCATGTGTGCTGAAGTGCTGGGGGTTTGCACAAGAGCAGGCAGGGATATATTATTGTTTAGACTGATTTATACCGTTTAAGCAGATCCGGTTTCTTTAAGATATTCAGCAAACAGCAGGAATGTTTTTCATGTCAAGTCACTCCAGCAATAACAAATAGCTCACATATTCTGCTGTTTAGGAAAAAGAAAATTGGAGAGGGGCCTGCAGCAGTGGCGGGAAGCCAGGTGGCTGGATTTGTTACGTCTTTGAGCCTCTTTGGCCATACGCTTCCACCCTGGGACTAAAATTGCGCTGGAAAATTCTGACCCTACCCTCCCCCCTCCCCCAAATAATGATTGGGATTGTAGGAACTGGAACCCAGCCAACGGCAGCATCTCTTTGATGGGAATGGACTGTCAGCACCAAAAGGAAATCCACAACTCCATCAATTCAGGGAGAAGGGCACGTGTTCCATTCTCTCCCAAAGAATCCCAACTGGGAGACTCTGAAGCACTTAACTCTTTGCACACAAGTTAACTTTCAGCTATGCTTCCATTCACTGACTGTATGGGAAACGGGATAGGCCTTGCTTTACTGTGGAGACACAAACATACTTTATGCTGCTGTCGTTTAGCTTGGTTTTATAATCTTACCTTCCTGAGGCCTCCAAAACTAACATTTTGACACAGGACCATTTTGCTTTTTCCTTTCGGTAGAGGATATTTCTTGGCTATGCCAATAATAGCAGGGCTACAGTTTCCATTCATGCATACTTTAGATCACCTCTGATCTGGCCTGTATCTTGTGTGTTATTCCAGGTTTGGCCATCTTTCCTTTCAGGCTTTGTCAACATACTCAAATTCTGTTCCTTTCATTTCCAGTGTTATAAGCATACCTCTCATTTTACAGCAAAATGAATGGACTCTCCCCAAACAATCTTCAGTCTCTTATCAACATAAGGGACATAAGAAGGGTGGAAACCTCACGCCAGAAAGTCAGAGAATTAGCTATCAGCTTGACGGAGGAATGAATGGAAATTTTTACCTAACCATTAAATGAGCAGTTGTGTATCGACATGGCAAAGCACAGTCTGCAGTGGGTCTAGCCTTAAGTTCAAGCCAACTGCTTCGGTTCACCTTAAGCTGCTCTCACTTTGATCCAGACAAAATCTGAAGTTGGATATACGGTTAACAGAGTGCAAGCGTCCGGAAAAACTTGTAAACTGATCCATAGGCAGAAAGTTAAACCCTCACCATACGTCTGCTTTTCTTCCATAGCCCTCTCCGCTGATCACCTCTGGGCTCATCCAATATGGCGTGCCAGTGACAGAGCGGATGCCTGTTCCAGACATACAGATTGTCTGCAGCCGTTTGCTGGCCCCAAAGTCCCCAAGCTTCACATTCCCAGCAGAGTCACGGAGAATATTGGCTCCTGGACAAGAAGGAAAAAAGAAAAAGAATAGAGACAGCTGTTTTCATGCAATCCAGCTGTTGGATCTGCAGCCTACAGAGTTGATATCTAACCCAGAAATACCCAGGCTCATGCTAAGGCTTTCTCCCTGTCAAGCCCCAGGTGACCTGCTAAACATCATTTCTTTATTTCAGGCTGTAGACAAGCCAACTGTTAATGGCTGCAAATGGGAAAAACTTCAGGGGGAAAACATAAGGAAGCGAAGGGGGAGGGGAAATGAGAACTGAGTCAGCACTGACATTGTTACACTGCCTGTAAACAGTTCAGACAAACTATACAGGGCCCCTAGGCCAATGGCTGAGATAGTACATAGTTGTGTAGAAAAGGATTTTATTTGGACACTGCTCTGCTGAATATACCCAGCTGACCAGAAAGCAATGGTTAACAGATGTATCTAATTAAACCACTTTGAACTCCCACAATAAACAAGTCAATCTCCACTTTACTTGGTCAGAGGTCCTGAACATGAAACACAGAGGAAAAAAAAGCAAACTAAGAGGATACCTTATGTGTGGATACAAGCTAAGGCTTAGAGACGTACACACAACAAACCTTCCTTCAAAGCTGCGACAGGATCAAGAACTCTTTTTTGCCATTATCTGGTATATGCCTATGTGAGCTCCTCTGCTCTCCTTAAAATTTGTGTTCTGAGATGGCTTTACCACTTCACTTTCCTACTGGGAGAGCTGAATTCAGAATAACAACACTTTCCATCCTGCACCCTGGAGACAAGTTAACAGCTTGCTTTAGAAGATAGGTGTAGAGTAGTGAATAATCCATTGGTTGAAAATCATTTGGTATAGAACACCATGTGAGCAGTATACAAGGTGTTATTCATGAATCAGCAGCTCATTTCCCTTTGCCAGCCCTAGAGGGAAGGCAATGAAGATTTATAGGCAGGAACAAGAAGATATTTTTCTTGCAGCAAGCAATGCTCCTGTCCCCTCAGAGCACAGAAAAAAAACTGTGTGGTGCGTGCCACATCTGTTGACATTAACTCTTAAGGAGACTGCCTGGCTCCATCAGGTTATACTGGGAAGAGGAAGACTAAAGTCTAATCACACAAGCTCTACAAGGAAGGTTACAGAGGTCTCAGAGCAGGAAGGACAAGTCACAAGAGCCTGAGGTAAGCAAGACTGACAAGAGAAGGCATAGGGCTCTTGCAGCAATTGTATGTTTACCAGCTGAGAAACAGTACTTTGGTCAGAAAGGAAATTAGAAGAGAATCCACAAGGAAACAAACGTGTTATGAGGGCAGTGAAAGTTAAGAGGCAACTTAACCTCATTTTGCTGAGGAGTCAGAGAAAGATGAGGATTTGCAGCTGAGCAGTCCTAAGAATGAAATAAGGGCTTGCAGTCTTCCTTACTATAAACACCAAGTGCCACGCTCTCAGGCTCTGTACAGGAAATAACCCAACTTCCCTCACCCAGCTCACAATACCCCCTTCCCTAAGGCCTGGTCAGGATACAAGACAAATGGATACTGATACAAAGTAATGTTCAGAAGCCCCAACGAGGATAACGAATCCTTAAGATTTGGTCTCTTTTTGTGAGTTCCTTTAGCACGTGGTGCATCCATAAATCACCAGCTGCTCTCACCCTTTATGTCCCTGTGCACAATCATGTTGCTGTGAAGGTATGAGACTCCCTCGAGAATCTGGCGAGTGTATTTCCGGGTTACATTTTCTGTGAGAGCACCATATGCCTTCAGCTGGTCCTTCACTGACCCCTGTGCCAAAACCAAACAGAACAGACTGGTAAAGAAAAGACATGCCACAAATCTTGCAGTCTCCATTCAATTCCCAGAGCTGAGACCATGTTATACACCCAACCAGCACATGAATGAATTCTGGCCTCTTCTAAAGACTTTTTTTGTGAGGCTCTCAGAACTTCTTACTCCGTGAAACCCCTTTTGAGAAAAGCAAGGACATTACAGCAAAAATATCTTGAGGAGTGTGTGTGCTTTCTGCATCCTTTAGCTGTGTTGGTACAAATGTCTGTGGATACAAGCAATAAATTAGTTCAGCAGACAGATCCAGGTCGAAGGTTTCCCTTTTGCAGGGTCAGTTTTATGCTAGTTTGCTGCAGTGCATGATTTTGCTAATTCAGTTAGCCCAATTTACAAGTTGGCCCAAGTTCTTTCAATTACTTTGGCAGAACAAATTTACACTGAAGTGATAGAACTGGCTTTAGTGATTAACAAAGAGAGTGTATTTCAAGTACAAGACACACTGGATCACACAGTTTAAGCAAAACTTTAGTCCTGACCAACAAAACCACTCATCTCCCTTTGTGTCAGCTCTCACCCCTGGCATGTACTCCATGAAGATGGTCAAGGTCTTCTCTGCTCGATCCCGCAGGCATCCATAATACTGAACAATACGTTCGTGCTGGAGGTTCTTCAGCAGCTGAATTTCACACTCCAGGGCACTCACTTCCTACGGACGGTGGAGGAGAAAATAAGGTTCCAGCCCCAGGAAATATTTCATCCTAATAAATCCATCCACCTCACTGGCAGGATGAGACCACTACCAC
Source organism: Meleagris gallopavo (assembly GCF_905368555.1). Lineage (NCBI taxonomy): Eukaryota > Metazoa > Chordata > Aves > Galliformes > Phasianidae > Meleagris > Meleagris gallopavo. The sequence continues at coordinate 2,462,651 of NC_139432.1, read as the reverse complement.
AGTGATGCAGTCTGTTCCATGACATTGGCTCACCTACCTTATGGGAAAGGCAAACAATACGATGCTTCATGTTAACCTTTGCTGTATAATAAGCTGCTAATAGTGGTGCAGAAATAGAACAGAGGCAGTATCATATTTGAATTTACTACCAGGAAAAAACCTTTCTTTGTTGTCTTGAATCTGTCAGCTGTTTACTGAATGGCTTTAGGCAAGGTGACAGAAAGCATTCTTCAGGGACAACACAGAAATAACCTCAGTCCTCAGCACTAAGCTGATGGCAGCGAGCTCCAATTTCAGTTACAAAAAAGGTCTAAATAGATCATTACAGAATGGACAGGAATCTTTCTGTATGAACCTGAACCCATGAGATACTTAGAATACGGGTGCTAAGAGCTCCTAACTTCTTTTCTCACCTAGTCCTGCACTGATTCGTGCTGATGATTCTGTTTGGATCAACCTTAGAAACTGCTTCCCCTCTTATTTACTTCAAAGAATCTGCAGGCATGCACATGAAACTAATTCTCTGCTCTATTCTTGCCACAGACAACAGGGTATTATAGTGCAAAGGCAAAAAGGCTATCCAACAATTTCAGACTGAATCAGAGATGTTTGTTGCCCAGGAAAAGTATCAGGTTCTTGCTGAATCCAGGGAATGAGCAGGCTGTACATCAAAGGTGCTGGAGAAGGAGGATTTATGGAAAAAGGAATGATAGTTTTCCCCAAATTAGTCCCACTTAACTCTCTCCAGCCCTGTGTCACTAAAAGCTGCCAGAATTGCTTCTCTCACCTCAGGAAAGAATACAGCTCTTCAAGAGCAAGGACCTGGCTGCAAGTAGCTTAATGGGACCAACTGAACCCATTTAAAGTTTGGAGTTTCAGTGCCTTCAAAATATATTCCAGCCTGTTCTCCCTTGGCTCAGATTTACTGACAGATTTACAGCAGAGACATGTATAACCTGCAATGCATCAACTCAGGCCTTCTCTTGGCACCAATATTCCACATGAAACCAGAATAATTAAATCTTCATGGATTAGTTACTTCGACTCAAAGTGGATTTGTTTAACACAGGGAAACAGGGTATGTTGTTCAAGCACTACAGAAGAACCTAACAGCCAACTCATTTGTATTCACTGTGCAGAAGTTGTTTGCTAGTGTATAATTTCAAGGTGCCCTTTCCCATCTCCACTCTTTCTACTGCATTGTCATATTATGTTCCTATTAGTTTCCAGTTCAGTTTATTTTGAGGATAAGGAGAACTCAGTAGTGGAAACAGGCAGCTCATAATTAGTAAAACTGAAACAGGGCCTACCATATACAAGCCCAGGAAATGGGTTTTCTGAGCACATGCACCTTTTTAATAAATTATTATCATTTAAAAAAGAAAAATCCTACTTTTTCTGCATTTACTTTCAATCACATCCATGTCTAACTAGGAACATTGGGCAGTCTAGTATTCCTCAAGTAACCTGGCATCAAACCAGAAAGCTGAGAACAGAGAGCCAAAAGCGAAGCCAGAAAATGGATTTTAGCTGCAAGCTGAAGTTAATAATACGGAAAAGTAATTTTTAAATGACTCCTATTTCTCTCCACACGACTTGAAACACAAGCACAAACTAAATAATGATGCCAGCTTTCGAGGACAGACAGATACAGGCATATTACAAAGTCTGCACAGCAAAGTTTAGCAGCTGCAAAGAGAATTACCTTGCTCGTTTCAGGACTCTCTGGATCAAACTGGACCTGCTTGGCTGCAAGCTCTCTGCCCGTGTCCACATCATAGCACAGATACACACGACCAAAGGCACCCTGGCCCAGCAATTTTCCTCGTCGCCAATTTATCGGAGCGCTCGGAGCTGAAAAAGAGTAAAAGTACCAATTCTTCTTTTTGGCTGTGCTATTTGAAGATAGTGGTGAGCTTTTCAAAGATCAATTCCCACTGTAGAGCGCTTGAAACGCGTACTTGCGGATGAAGAAGTGGACATAAAAGGGACTCTCCCAGGATCAGAGTGGCAGAACTCCAAACTCAGATCCCCAGGCCCCCGTGTCCCATTAAAAAGGTGAAACATTTTATAGAAATACACTACACACAATTTTATGTTATTCGGTAAATGGGCATGAATAGGAAATTTCATTCCACCAGCAGGGTGGATTCCACAACATCACAATCTTAAGAGATGGAGCAGCAATTAAACACGACCTTCTGACACCTGATCTGTAGTTACTACATGCATTAGATGAGAAGAACTGGATCAGCCTCGTCCCATCAATTCCATCCAGCTAAGAATGCTGTTAAGCTGCTGAGACAACTTGAAGGACATCATTTACGAGTACTTGCCCAATTATTGCTTAGTCTGAGGTTCCTTCTCCTGCATGTAGGATTTTATTGCAAGGCTATCTCTAGAGCAGAAAAATTAGAAGTCATAATTCTCTACAAAATCTGGTATGGTAGGAACCATGATGTAAGGACAGTGCCCGAACATTCATCACCTGCTGAACAATTAAGACCAAACAATACACAAGAGAACCACCTAAAGCAGCCACCTCCAGCACCCCCAGCAGGAGGCTGTCAGCAGGGAATTACGAGCTCTCATTGCTCTGCTTGCTGCCCAGCTTATTGCCCAGGTGGCAGTCTCCTGACACAGAAAGTCTTGAGCCCAGTTTTCCAGACTGCCCTTGATAACAAAGCATATTATTCAAAGACCACTGCTTTAACTAACACTGAAAATGACACTACCAGACACATGCAGTGCAATGCATCCAATTATTTTGTATATAACAAGAAATTGTAAGAACAAAAACAGGAACCAACCATCTGGACGGTGAGAAAACGCAGAAGAGCTCAGAGATTAGCTCTGCCATGTCTAATTTAATCAGATTTACTGCCAGTCAGTGTTTTAGTATGTTGCTTACTCTGCTGGCTTAATGTCTTTATTTTGATCTTTAAATTACTGTACGGAATGCTGAAGTTCATTAGCAATGACTTATGCCCTATTTCTTTCTTTTATTATTTTTTTTTAATAACTTAAAGGTCCCCAGATAGCAACTCAGGCATGTTATTAACATAAAAGCAAATCTTTTTACCAAAGAGCAAGTGAAATAAATATAGTCCTTAACTAGTAAAGTAACTGCAATATGCAAGCTTGACTATAAATGTTAATGTATTCAGAAAATAAGTTTGTCTGGCAGTTTTAAAAATCCTGTATGCCATCTAGATCAATCAGTTTGCACCTTTTTATCTCTTAGTTGAATTTCCAGCGTTTTCTAGAGGAAAGGCCAGTTCCCAGTGCAAGACTACATACTCTTACTTGACAATTATTTCAAGCACAATAAACTCCCAACATCTTTCTTACACATTCATATTCCTGTGAGCTGTAATATGATTTGTTAAATCTTACAAGCAAAGAAGGAAGTAGCAGAAAACAGCTTGGTTGTGCAGATCTAGACAAGCTTTAATAGCAGTACTTAGGGTTAGGATTATCACCAGCTTCTAAATGAACTCAACTGAGGGAAAAAAAAAAGACCTCTCAAAGGTGAGTCAGACTGGTCTTAAAACAGAGCCACACGACTACGTGGTTTGGAATGGCTTCTTGAAAATCCAGCTATGATCAAATTGGATCTGGAGTTAATCTCTAACAGACTTTCTTGTCTGTAGCCCCAGGAGCCTTCCTCCAGCATCAAGGTGATCACTTACATTTAGTGGGAATGTTCCTCTCCTGCACAGCAAGGGCATTTTCACTGTCAGCACTCCGCAGGCGCCCCCGGGAGTCCAGGTACTGCAATGCCAGGCCCAGGTTTTCCCCATTGGTGCTTAAGGAACGACTTGAAGGTACCAAAGTGAAAAGATTCCCTTGGTGACGCCGTATCCGGGGAAATGTCCGCCGACCTGGAGAAAAACAGTAACATCTCTCAATGACATCCTTACAACTGGATGGCAATGGCCAGAAGGTAAGCAACGAGGAGAAATGATAGAAAAAAAAAGTTTTGTTCTTTTCCCATGAAGTAGAATCTACTGCTGATCAGACAACACACATAAATCGAATGGACCTGATGTTCAGCACTGCTTTGGACCACTCCCCCAAAGCAGAAGGGAGATATTTTATAATGAACAGTGCAGTACTGCTTCCAAGCAGCCTTATCAGACCTAAACAGAACTTGCCTTCCACAGCAAAAATCTGGTCTACAAGCTACCATACAAACACTAAGGCTTGCTAACAACCACACACACAGAATGGCTTTCCAGACAAGATGCCCAGACTTGCAAATAAAAAACGCAGACTAAGATTGTGAGAACTTGTGCCTCTTATAGAACCTGGAGAAATTAATTTCCATAAAACCAACTAGCAGAGATGTGACTCTCGGCACTGGTATCTTCATTTTAAAGACTCAGAAGCACATGTGCATTGTGAACTAGGAAGCATAATGAATCCTTGAGGTAGGAATACACTGAAGCACTGCTCAACCCTACCACTCGCTGATCAGCCTGGGTGCCTGCAGTAAGCACAAAGTAAACAAAGAAATGCTTCCCTCTGAAAATGTGGCATCGTGCATGGTTGCAATAACTCCAGCACTACCTGCAAGGACCAGGGCACTCCAAGGCTCTTCAGCGAGGTGTTGTGCTTGTCCTTGGAGGTTGCCATTGCTCCAGTTTCTTTTTCAAAACTGGAACAGGAGATCTGAAAACAACTCACCATCGTTGTAGTCCTTGTGCTGCATGGAGACGTTGTAGCGCCGCGGGTAGGTCCCACCTTTCCCAGCTTTGTCATAGATCTGATTCTCACGGTCTGAAAGTAGATGCAAAAAGAGAAGTGAGGCTCTTTCAAAAAGAACACGTTTTCTAAGGACAGAATTTTCCTGTGGCAGCAGAATTTTTAGTAAGACGTAAGAAACAAATAACCTCAGAGTTTTTCAATCAACATATCCCCCATTCCATTTTTATCATTGCAGCAAACTTGGAGGCCAGCCAGCAAACAGCAGAACATGTCTGGATCAAGTACTCTTCATACTGGACACTGACATACCTGAGAACTCCTGTCTATTATCAGGAAAGCTTTGTGCCCTTGACATCCGTGACTTCCGAAACGAGGGACTATTAAGGAAAGAAGGCAAGAGTAAGTTTTGCTATCGACTGGAGAGAAACCTACAAGGACTTTAAAACACAAGCTAATACATTTGCACATCGGCAGCGGTGATTCTCACATCAGAGTCCTTGCAATAATTTCGTGTTAAAACAAAATCAGGCTGAGCCCCAGACTATTTCCCAATGTGGGAAGTCATCCTTTCTGTTCAATTTGTGCCACTTCACCAGTGGTTCTCTGGCCTGTGGTTTGAGACCCAGTGCTTTTTCCTGCAGCCATGCGAAATGGAGGTTAAATCCAAAGCTAAGAGGAAGAGCAAAGCAGAATAGTGGCTGCAGCACACTGCTCATGGGGCAGTAGAGAATGAGGACTGTTGTCTTAAGAGATTTATATGATGGTTAAGAGTTCCTGTCATGCAAACTTCTGTTCACTTTTCTCTCTACCAGCAGCAGATGAACCTAACCACAAATGTTGCTTATAATACTGATCCCTCATGCTCCTCCTTGATTAGCAGGACTCCTCAAGGCAAGCCTAATTACGGCTGCTTGTTTGGCAGCAGGCCTTTAGCATCTCTTAAGAGATGACACAAACATAGTCTGTGCCAGAGCCATGTTCTCTGCATCTTTTGTAAACTAGTGCAAATGGAGTGAGCCTCATACAGCTTTTAGGCTCCCACACGAGATTCCTTTCCTACTACACAGAGGAAAACAGCAGCTTCCCCAAATGATACCCACCCCAACGAGGAACAATCAGGAATTTTTCTTTCCTTCACACACTGTAACTGCTTCTTTGTGACTCAATAAACTACGTGGAGGATGTGGATGGATACAAAACCAAACCTCAAGCATTCAACATAAAGGCATACACTACCTACAGGAATCAGCTTGGGGAAATCGTAAAAACTTGCAGAAGTCCTAAATTACATGTGCTAGAAAGCCACAGCTACTATTCAAGCACATGGGACCTATGGCTGTTCACCAACAGCTTCAGTTGTGAGCACCCTTCCTTCCCTCACAGAATCAAAGACTGCAGGAGGGGAAATTCAATTCTGTGGATTTTAGATTCCCCAAACTGAGAAAGTGACTCGTCTTTGAAAAAGAACACTTCTCCTAGGGGAGTCCATACATAAACATAAATAGGTCATTTCAGTTCATGAATTACAGGTTATTTCAATCATTAATTTTATATGTGGAGCATTTAAAAATTCATATCCTTTCACATGCACACTTCAAATATTCAAACGCAGCACTATTCCTAATACCTGCATGAGATGGGCAGCAGCAACAGCAAAGGAAAGGAAGAGAAAGATCTAAACCATCAGACTATCAGCAGCAGCAAAGAGACTCCCCATTTATCTTTGGAATTAATACAGTATCTTGCAGAACACTGGAATTTAATGTAATGATATATTTGTGTAACCTTAGAATAGGATGTTGTTTTTTTTTTTTTAAATGAACAAGTAGAGCCTTGTCTGAATGATTTAAATACCTCGAAGCCAGATGTTCTCTGACTCTAGGCTCCCCACAGACGGCACACTTCAGAACTCTGTATTTATAACACAGAGCTACTCAAGCACCAGTTTGTTGGGGTATGTTTTTGCCAGAAAATAAACCCACCTTAAAATGCAGTCAGTTCTTTTTAAGAAATATTTTGGGCTGTAGGTAGGAAATAATTTCCTAGATCTCTCCAAGAAAATTTGAGATCGAAAACAAACTTTTGCATAAGTATAACTGGCATATTGACTTTAAGCCCATGAGTTCCTACCAGCCCATACATTTGTACCTGTCTGCTGACCTGTCCAAGGACTGACAGCTTCCTGACACCGAGTTCTCAGCACTGCTTAAAGGGTCAAGCATCTGCAACACAAAAAAAAATCACATGGCAACATCAGTCTGATGCCTAAAAGAGGCTGTGCATGATGATTAGAGTCTACTACTGCTCGCCTGGAGGATGTCCAATCGAAGAGGGAAACTATTTAGAATGCACATTTTTCCTCTGTCTTCCACATAAACTGTTAAGCACGTATCAAATTTGAGCCATTGCTTTGCTGTAGGTGATAAAGGACTCTGCTGTGAAAATGAAAGTAAATCAACTAGTGTGCTGGGTTCCATCCCAAGTGACTTCAGGAACAGAAGGCCTCAGCTGGTGCTACTGCATTGCTGTCTCCACCTGCAAGCTGCCCTTTGGCCTTACTTCCTACTTTTCTGAATGGAAACTGCAGTTTCAAATGCAAGAGGGTCAACACGAGCCTGATAATAGGAAACTTGAGCACACATGTGTAATACCACCAAAACTGCAGGGTTCATTCAGAGGTGGGGAGACAATGACCAAAATGCTGCTGGCAGCTCAACAAAGGCATTGAACGCACACATCTAAAAACAAGTTTGATGTATGGTAAATCACAGAATGGCTTGGCTTGGAAGGGACATTAAAAACCACCTAGTTCCAACCTCCTGCAGCGAGCTGGCTGCCACCACCAGAGCCCCATCCAATCAACATCTCTAGGGATGGGACATCCACAACTTTTCTGGAGCAACCTGTTCCAGTGCCTCATCACGCACTGGGTAAAAAAATTCTTCCTAATATCTAACTTAAATCTTCCCTCTTTGGGTTTAAAACCATTGCCTTTTACGGAATCGCTATCTCCCTGTGTAAAAAGTCATTCTCCCTCCTGTTTATAAGCTCCCTTTAAGTGCTGGAATGCTGCAGTGAGGTCTCTTGGAGTGTCTCTTCCTCAGGCAGAACACCTTGCACTTGGCTTTGTTGAACTTCATTTGGCTCATGTGGGCTAACTGCTCAAGTCTGTCCATGTCCCTCTGGATGGCACCTCTTCCTTCTACTACATCAACTGCACTACTCAGCTTAGTGTCACCAGCAAACTTTCCATCAGAAGAGGGGTGGCCAGCAGGGACAGGGAGGTGATTGTCCCCTCTACTCTGCTCTTGTGAGGCCCCATCTGCAGTACTGCATCCAGATCTGGAGCCCCAATACAAGAAAGACAGGGAGCTGTTGGAGAGGGTCCAGAGGAGCCACAGAGATGATCAGGGGGCTGCAGCACCTCCACTACAAAGACAGGCTGAGGGAGCTGGGCTTGTTCAGCCTGGAGAAGAGAAGCTGCGGGGTGACCTCATTGCAGCCTTCAGTACCTAAAGGGAGCCTACAGACAGGGGAATCAACTCTTGGAAAGGGGAGATAACAGCAGGACAAGGGGAAATGGTTTGAAGTTGAGGGGGGGAAGATGGTTTGAAGTTGAGGTTGGATGTCAGGGGGAAGTTCTTTGCTACGAGAGTGGTGAGGTGCTGGAACAGCTGTGGATGCCCCATCCATCCCTGGAGGTGTTCAAGGCCAGGTTGGATGGGGCCCTGGGCAGCCTGGGCTGGTATGAAATGTGGAGGTTGGTGGCCCTGCCTGTGGCAGGGGGTTGGAGATTCATGATCCTTGAGGTCCCTTCCAACCCTGGCCATTCTGTGATGCTGTGAAACTTGCTGAGGCTGCACTCTCTCACGTCACTGATAAATGAACAAGCAAACAACAGCAGCTGCTAACACAACTACAGCTACTGAATGTTCTAGCAGTGAAAAAGAGAGACCAGAGAGCAGCAGCAAACTCTTCAACAGCTGGATTTACTTTTCTTTAGCCTGATGTTCATACTCACACACTGCTCGTTGGTTTCGGGGATGAATTCGCCTTCACTGTTTATGCTGGTGTAGGAACCCTGCCGAGCAATGCGCTGCTGCCTCTCAGGAACGTACCCAGGAGGTGGTGAACTCCGGCCTGTGTTCTGGGAACCTGAGCCAGAAAGAAGGACATGTCTGACTTTGATGATTACTGAAATGAGATGACGCCTGCATGTACACAAAATCCAAATATTCATCTCTGATGCCAGGCCTCTATGAGGAGCACGTTACAGCAACTATGATTACAGCAACTCTGGAGTGAGCATAGTAGTCTGGATAGAAGTGGAACCAGGAGGTGTGTCATGGTTTCATGATTTTTGGTTATCAGTATTCCACATCATAACATCATGTAATGCACTGGGGTTTGACTGCTGATGCTCAAGTTCCGGGTGCCTGTCTGGAGGAGAAGAAGAGCTACATTTCCCCAGGGGGCTTTGCAGTCAGCGAGGAGATATAACTCCCAGCAAGGTCACCTGATGTTCTCTTCTTTGCCTGCGCTTCTTCGCTTGTGCTCCTCCGTCTGCGCTTCTCTGCCTGCGCCTCTTCATCGGCTCAACTGTACTGTGTGGATTAGATGGCCTGGCACATCAGAATCACGGAAATATAAGGCCCTGGTGGACACTGGTGCACAGTGCACTCTAATGCCCTCGAGTCACCAAGGGACAAAATCAATTTATATCCATGGGGTGACTGGAGGTTCCCAAGAGCTGACTACGTTGGAGGCCGAAATCAGCCTCACTGGTAAAGACTGGCAAAAGCACCCTATTGTGACTGGCCCAGGGGCTCCATGTATACTTGGTATTGATTACCTCAGAAGGGGATATTTTAAGGATCCCAAAGGGTATCGATGGGCCTTTGGAATAGCTGCTGTAGACACAGAAGGTGTTAAGCAGTTGTCTATTTTGCCTGGCCTGTCAGAAGATCCATCTGCCGTGGGGTTGCTACGAGTGAAAGAGCAACAAGTACCGACTGCTACAAAAACGGTGCACAGATGGCAGTACCGCACCAACAGGGATTCCTTGCTCCCCATTCAGAAACTGCACTGGAACAGGGAGGTGCTCCTGAGCACTTACAGTATATTGATGACATCATTGTGTGGGGCAACACAGCAAAGGAAATTTTTGAGAAAGGAGAGCAAATAATCCAGATCCTTCTGCGTGCTGGTTTCGCTATTAAGCGAAGCAAAGTGAAAGGACCTGCCCAGGAAATTCAGTTCCTAGGTATAAAGTGGCAAGATGGCCGTCGTCACATCCCAACAGATGCGATCGACAAAATCAGTGCCATGTCTCCACCCACTAATAAGAAAGAGACATAATCGTTCCTGGGCGTAGTGGGTTTTTGGAGAATGCCCTCCGAATTGAGAGAGACTCCCTGCAATCTAAACTCAACAGTCTTCAATCTCAACAAGACACCCTCCAATCTGAGCTAGATACTCTCATAATCGAACGAGACAGGCTCCAAGCTGAACTGGAGGATGAGAGCATTGGAACTGACCAACCTGATCAACTACAAGAAGCACCACAATTGATGTCAGTTGCCCCTGTAAGAGGACGGAAAATGAAACCGATCTCGACTCAGTTAGAAGGGAAGAAAGAGGAGGAAAGAGGTCCAGAGGAGTGGCTCCAAGATCCACAAGAAGCACCCCTGAGTCCAGGGGAGGGGCCCTCAGTAAGACCACGGTCACCAACACCTATGAGGGCAACAAGAAGTCCTGAAAGAGTAAGAGGTGAGCAAGATATCGTTACCATTGTTGATCGATCTCTGAAAATGAATGAAATTCGAAGTCTGAGAAAAGACTTCTCACGTCACCCAAATGAGCCTATTGCCACTTGGTTACTTCGATGTTGGGACAGTGGGGCCAACAGTGTGTGGCTGGATAGTAGAGAAGCTCACCAACTGGGTAGCATTGCTAGGGACTCAGCCATTGACAGAGGTATTAGTACATGCCAGAACCAGAGACCGGGGTCCAATTCCCCGATGGGGAGCGGTGGCAGCGGGGTCTTTGCCCGGCCCAGAGGTGTGGGGCCTGTGGCCGTGTGGGGGAAAGATCATGCACAGCTCCTAGCCAAACGTGGCTGGCTCGCAGTGCACAGGATGGATGAGGCACCACCCATCCATCATGTCCGACTGGATGCTCCTCGGGCTGATCGCCGTGCTGGTCGTGCTGCTGCTGCTCACCATCTTTGCCTTCGTTGTCTACTCAGGGCTCTTCACAGAGGTGGTGGTGAGCGCTGGCTTGCCGCCCGTTGGCAGCATCACACTGGCCTACAAGTTTCAGGTGGGCCCTACGGAGAGTCGGGGCAGCTCTTCACTGATGGCTGCAGCAACTCCTCGAAGCTTTGCTCCATTGGTGTTTACTACAACCCACACACGGTGTCTCCTGAGAAATGCCGCTGTTTTCAATTATTTCGGGGTCCCCTATTTTCCTTTTCCGGGGGCATGGATCCGCGGATCCCTCCGCCCTTCTAGTCACGGAACCGGACCCAACCAGCCCGTAAACCATTGACAAGGTGTGATGTAAAAAGCAAAATACTGAATGAGCACTTGTGCTACCATTTAAGACACTACAAGAAAACTGCTGGTGAAGCTCCTAACAGAGCAGTTACTTTCTCTTTAACCTCTTCTGTTCAACCCTCCAGGCATAAATTCAGTACCTCAGGGAAGGTAGAGGACTTCAGAAACTCCTGGCTTTCTAACAGGGGCATGAACCTCACTGCACTGCTCATATGCACCAAACAAATAACTTGTCAGAGCAACAAACCCTCTCCCTTGGCTGTAACTTCATCATCTACTTTGAATGTCAGAACTCTCTCTCCTCGTTATCATCAACTGAGCTAATCATACTGATACTGTAAATTCAAATATCCCATGGGAGGACTGTCAGCTTTGTAAACAACCCTAAAATTGGTTTTATTCTGTGAAATTGAAATAGTACGACTAACTTGGGTGAGAACACACGGAGATCAACTCAATTTCCCTTGATCAGATGAGATAGCTAGATGGACACTTTGTGTGTTGAGGGGCCAAAAGATGAGAAAAACATTTTACTCATCTGTTTTGATACTGCCTAAGGAGATTCTGCTGTGAGAAGAAATGTAACACCTGGGGCTTGTTTTTCCCTTGTGGATCTCAAAGAAGATGACACTAGAAACAGGAAGGAATATAAAATCCTCTTCTGCAGCAACGTATCCACCTGCAGCTCCCACCAAGTTCAAACGTGAGCTCCAAGAAACTCTTTGGGTCCAGCCAACCTACCCAAGGTCACCCATGAAGTCAGAGGCAGAGTTTGAAGATCAGCTCTCAAGCTGTGCTCTTTACAACACTGTCTTTAATTAAGTGTGTGTACTCAGGTGCTGTGAAAGATGGGTAAGGATCAGCAAATACTCTCCCAAGAAAAATATTTTCAACAGAAATTATTATAATAAAGAGTGAAGGCAAACACTGGCAGTAGCAAACTGAAAACCTTGCACACACCTTTCAGAGGGAAGAATGAAAGGAAAAAAACACACCAGCATGGCTTTGGGTGCATGAAGTGGTTTGCATGCAAAAAGACAACCTACGGCTTGGAGCTGCCACCTGATTTTCTGAGTAGCTCTGCAGGCTCACGTGACAGCACAAACCAACTGGGGGGGAGATAAACAAGAGAGTGTGCTGTGTGGCTGCACTGAGGCATGGGAGCATACTTTCACTCCTTCCGACCCAATGCCACGGCTGAAGGAAGCCCACGTCCTGCTGGCAGCAGCCCAGCTGCTGTTGTGAAAGGCCCCCATTGCTGGGCAGGAAAAGGAAGTCGGCACTAAATCAATGTATATCAAAGGAAGCGAGTGGAAAAAACACAAGTGCTGCCAGAATGCTTAGCAACTATTTTTTCTCTCTCTTTTCTTTTTTTTGATAATAAAACTTATCTTTACTTCCCCCAGTTGGTGACAGCAGGCTCGAGGCCCGTCCACTTGAGAAGACAGGAACTACACAGATACATATTCTGCATGCAAACAGTTTCTGCTGAACGCTGCTTTCAGCTTTCATTTCATGATGTGTTATGAATAGAGAATTATCTCTGTTTGAAACACTAGAAAACAGGAGTACATTCTTTCCCCAAAATTAAAGATAGGAAAAGAGGAGGAAGAAGGAACTAACTTAAGGCTGAGCTACTGCCAAATTACCACGAGACCTCCAACAGAACTGGAACCCTTCTGGATCTCTTAATAAGGTAGCAGCCTGAAACCATGACATGTTCAGAAAATAAAACCAATGCCTTCTTCATTGATGACAGGCTAATCAGAAAGTGCCCATTAGCTGGCATAAGAGGAGAGAGCAATAGGGATACAGAAGAGGCCCCTTATTACTACACCATTTACCCATGACAGACACTCAGTATGGTCTGTTAGCTTTGGCATCACTATTTGGATACCTCAGCATGCCAACAAAAGAACAAGATTTTTTAAAATGAAAAGCTTTTGGCACTGAATCTGTCTGAAAAAAGTAACATGGTGTTCAGACAAGCATGGATACCACTGCTTGCCTTATAGGAGCAAGGAATGTTGCTCTTTTTATGCATATTAGCATCAGACTATAATGGATGGGAAAACCCTTTCTGTACCAGTTTCAGACATATTTCTAATGATTTCAGCACTTCTCTATTTGGTTTGCTACTTCATAAGAATAAACTGTGTAAAAGGGGATCAGCAGACTCTAGACAAGATGCAAGCAGACTTGCTAGACAAGTCTAGTAGAGAACTACTGGTTTAGTTCTTAAGCTCTTCTCTACTGAGCTTCCACTCACGCATGCTTTGGTCACAGCAGCATGGAACCAACTTGAGTTTAGAGCCACCAGCATGGAGAGAGACTGTTGGCTTCAATTTAATTGCACTTGTTATTTGCCAGTACAATTGCTTCACAAACATCAATCCAAAACCCAGTTAAGATCATATCTGAAGGTTACAGTTAATCAAACTGAAGTACTCCTCCTCCATAGAGGGAGCTGGTGTAGAACTTGGAAACAAAACAGCTCTGACATTCCCAGCTCCTAGTACGGCCCTCGTGATTTGCAGCACCTGTCATCTGCAGCACTGGGTCTGACAGGCCCTAAAATAGCTGTTCTAACAAATGCAACCACGCTCTGCTTCTGCTTTCAGCAAATTTCAGCTCTTCTCACTTCCAAGGCAAAAGTCATTTCCACACACTACCACCTCAGGCTCTAGCCTTCAGATCCCTTCTATTGCTCACCACCTTCTTGCTCTTTCACACCTTACTGAGGTCTCACACCATGATTCTGAACCATGAAGTTGCAGAAGCTTCAGGCATTTTAGTTTTTCCTAAAAAACCATCACAGCTTTGAGCATCTTTCAACCACAGATTTGAACAGTACTTCATAGTTATACAGTGAGACACCACAGAGAAATCAGGCAGCTCAGCCAAATCTACCACAGGTAGAAACCATGGAAATAAAAATGCATGCCTGTGGCTGCTCCAAGCCAATGCACTATGTGGTGCCTCCTGTGTTTTGTAAGGTGTACACAGGAAAGTTCTTCCTGTAAAATCATGCACACAGTCAAGAGAACTGACAACACCTGTCAACTTACAGGGTGAGATTTACATCACAGGAGTCTTACATGGACCTTCCCACTGAATGTGAACTCACTAAGCTAATAAACACAAAGGAAATGAGACAGAATTACATACTACTGACTCCCTTCATTCTCTTCTGTGCAACTGTCTCAGTCACCTGTCCTATTTGCCCTGTGTGCTGCTGATGTGCTAATTACAAGTGGAAGGTAAGGGAAGTCAGCAGTGGATAGACAAGCAGTGGCAATTCCTGTGCTCCCAGTAAAATACTTCATTCCAGGAACGAGTATAGGTTCCAAAAAAAAAAAAAAAAAAAAAAAAAAAAAAAAAAAAAAGAAAAGAAAAATCAAATCTAGATTTCATGAAGTGAAATTGCCAATCTAAATACAAAAGCTTAACGGGCTCACGTAAGCTTTCCAAATTCCTAACCTCAATGAATCTGGCCTTAGCACATCCCCTTTAGCAGCTCCTCAGCTGTTCAACAGCTTAGCAAGGAACTCTGAAACTTTGTATTACAAATGTATGAGGAGCTTTTGAACGTGAACTGCCTTGTCCTAGAATGACCTTTCATTTTCTCATGGTTTTCATCAACTCTGTACAGTAAATACTACTGTCCAAAAAATATTTTCACCCCCCAAAAAGTGACAGAAATACTCACTGACAGAAAGGTGCCTGCTTCGGGGCTCTGCCTGCTGATAGGGTGTGTTCACATCCCCCACAGATTGGGAGGTTTTAATCCTGACTTGTTTGGGCAGTCCAGAATGGGGTGAAGAACTGGTCTGTTGGGTAAAATGAAAACAAAATAAAATGATACTGTGGAGCTCGAGCAGTCTGGCTACAGATTAAAAACATCATTATGTTTAGTATCAAGAAAGTAGCTGAAAATCAGTCCTAGGGCCTGATGTCTTATTACTTCATATTACTTCACAGGACACAAACGAGAAAGGCAGCAAAAGAGGAAGCTTTGCAATTATATTGTGAAACGGGAGTCAAACAACTAGAGCATACTATCCTCCAGCCTCAAACCAAACACAGGATTTGCAAGTCTCAGTGCCGTCTCCCATTAGCAACTACCAGTGAAAGCAATGGGAAGGAGCTCAGATCATGGATGAACCTATAATTTCTACCAGCCACTTCAGCCAGCATAGATAAATTGGGAATCTTGCACTTTCAGAAGCAGTTACCTACCAATGTGGTACCCTACAATTTTTAGAAGTGCAGTGACTACTCAGAGAGCATAAGCAAAAATACAAGAATTTAAGAGCACAAAGAGTTTGAAGATACCAAGGTGAATGCTTTCTTCATCCTCTCCTGAACCTGCACAGACATAATGTAATTAAAGATCCTTTCTCTATGCTGCCTTCATTTCATTCAAAACAGAGCAGTGAAAGGAGACACATCATTTGAACAGGACTGGCAAATGAGGTGTGAGACCATACATCAAAAAAGTACTGAACTGCTGCTCATTCAAAAAGCAGTTTGCACTCAGTAAGGAGGGAGTCAGACTGAAATTGCAAAAACTCTTGTCATGAGTACATTCATGGGAGCTGAATAAGGGGTGCAGGTCTCACACTGCTTATGTGAACAGTTTGGCTTTAGAGCTCTGGGTGTTCAACTCAACCAGTTCTTCCCATTAGTTTCCAAACAGAGAGAAAGGACAAAGGATTGAGTTTCTTGAGAAAAGGAAGAGCACACGTGAGCCACAGCAAGAGGCACAAGGAAATTAATATAAACAATATTCACACACACAGGCTCTCAGTACAAGTCACACAGCTGATGCTGTGAAGTTCAGTTGGTTTATACACATATTAGTGCCAAAGTCACGGCATTACCTTTCCATCCCCAGAAAAAGAAAAAGAGCACAACCAAAACAAAATCTGCATCCTGCACTCCAGGAAAAATAATGCTTCCCGCTCTCTCAGTGGGATGAGATCATGCAGCCAAGAATCCTCCTTCAGACTTGTGGGCTTTTGCTTTATCACATGGAGGACTCTCCTGTCAGACAACTAAGAGACGAAAAGGAAGTCGGAGGAGAGGGGGGAAACAGTGGAACTTAGTGAAGACTTCACTGTTTGTTTCTGCTTTGAGCCAAAGGGGAAAAAACAGCTAATGAAAGGACATCAGCACAGCAGAGGCTACTGGCTGGTACAGGGATGAGACTTGCTGAGCATTTATTGTAGGAAAGTTTTGGTGGCTTATGTAAAGTTTAGACAGTATCACGTTAGATCTGGTTAGTAGCCTAAAGATACTGAAATTTAGAGGGCTGTAAAAGAACTGTTTCACTTTAATACCAAAAGTAGAGGCCACCTTTCGCAGGACGTTTCCTGACAACACAGAGCAGGCTGACTGCATCAGGTCAGACCAAAGGTCTTCTTGCCAAGCACTGTCCTTAGAGCAGCCAGTTACAAATGCTCAGGGAAAGGGCACAGGACAAAGAACAGCATCACCCCCCCAACCTCTTCCAGATTCTGGCACCCAGACACTTGGGAAACTGCTGTTAATACACCTGGAGATATTTGTTTGTCTATTAACATGCAACATCAATTTCAAAAATTGAAAATGAAGAAAAAATATTCTTCTGACAGCTCTAAGAATTACAGGTGCCTGAGCTGACAGCCTGCAATCTTGAACAGAGATGAACATTCCAGATTGACAAGCCACGATCAGCAGAGCTTACAAGACAGCACAGTGTTTTGTGTCATGCTGTGCAGAAGAATTTAATAATTTGCAAATAAAATACCTAAGTTATCAGGGACTTTGGCTTTAAAAGCTGTATGACATTAACTTCAAAAAGAAAAAAACAAACAAACCTAAACACTTTCACTCCTCCTTTACTACTCATGTTATGGTCTTTTCTGCTGAAAAGTGCAGACTACATTGAAACTCACTGCCACAGCCCCTTGTGAGCCAGGACAGTGAATTAAGACACAATCAAATTCATCTTAGGTGCTTATGTGCCAGCATGAGCTTAAAAACAACTCAGTTTCTATACAGTAAGACTGGATTCAAAGCAGTAAGCTACAGAGCTAAAAAAAATCATCAGGAGACTTCCCATCCAGAATAAAAGTGCTAATAGCTTGTCATCAAGAACAACTTGTGCTTTCTTAAAGACAAGCTAATTATGTGCAGTTTTGACACTGTGCCATTAATCAAAACTAAAAAAAACCCAATTCCTCTCTATGAACCAGACTCATAATGAGTTTTCTGCATAGAGTCATTGGGTTCTATGCATAAAACATCTTTCATAATTACAGCTTGAAAATCTCCTTTTAGTGTTTTCGTCCCTAAACACCTGCTGTGGGTAGCAAAAAAAAAAAAGAACAAAAAATTCAAGAACAAACCCTAGAGGTAAGTCAAAACAAAGAGAATAAATATATTCATGTGCATATCTGTGAAGCAAAGCAATCTTACTAATTCCTATTGCTTTTGGCTAAGACTACCACTTTTCAGAGACTTGAGGGTAAAGCCCTTCATTTTGTTGCAGTTATAGAAGTTGTTACCTACATGGTTTCTGTCCTGAGAAAGCAGTAATATTCTAAGGCTTTTCACATTAGAGCTTCGGTCTAAGAGATCTACTGCTTTATCCAGGTCATCTTGGTTTTTCAAAGGAATAGAAAGCTGCAAAACAAACGAACAAACAAACAAAAATACATTAGAAAGGACAACAAAAATGAATCTATTTCCACAAGAGGAATTTAAAGAAACTATAAAAAATGAAAATAAAATCACAATATAAGCTGGGACTCTGACTGAGTTTTCATCACAATACTTTCCCACTGTCTTTTTGTTCAGGGCTTTCCTTCCACACCATGAGAGCTGTGGTTGACCCTGTGCAAATTTCCCTTGGGCAGTTATCCAAGAACAAGTCAGAGTCAGGCCCCAGCCTCCCTGATGACAACAGTCTCAGAATATGTATGAATCCAGATCTAACGATCAACTGAAACCTAGGTTTCACCTAAGAGACTGAGACAAGGAATATTTAGACTTTGAAAGAGGGGAATTAAAGAGGAATTTAAAACTTGCTAGGAAAATCCCATGAAATTTTCCTCAGACACCCACTGTTCTTACCCCACTCACAACTCAAAATTTGGATGTTGTTAAAAATGAAGAACCACTTTCATTTGTGTTGAGCTTCTACTGGTGAATAAGGTTTGGCACCTCTTTCGTTAGGGATGCAGTCTCTAACAATGCAAGGGCAAAACCACAACAGAAAAACAAGGAAAAGAGTGAGAAATCCTAAAATACTTCATCTTATTTGCACAAACTACCCAGCTCCTCAGAGACAAATGCAAACTCCCCAAATAACCCCAGCAGGAAGAAGGGAGATGCTGATGTCTGTACAACACTGACATCAACGTGATGCTCTGTCAGCACCAGCACGTCTTCCTCAAGAGCACAGAATCTGGGATGGAAAAAGGAGATATCACCCAGAGAGCCTGTTACATGTTCTGAACACTAACAAGGATGCTCTGTACCTCATTGTTCAGGTAGTGGAGGTCCAGAGGCTGCCCAAAGGCTGTTTTCACTTTCTGTTGCACATCTTCATAGCGCACGGGACGGACAAATGGGATAATTCTGAAACAAGAAGAGAAAAAAAACACTGAGATCAGACATGTTTCTGACAATGAAATCAAATCAGATGGCTGAATCATTCAAGCCAATCTCATTTGAATGTTTCTTTCTCAAGTAAGTAATTATTTTTTCTAACTTGAATTGATATTACTCATCAAGGAATTCTTGAACTGATATTAACCATCAAGGGATTCTTGATCTGTGGTGCATTTGCAGCTGGTTTGTCAAAACACAAAATTCAATCTCAGATTTATTCAACTAAACGTTTGTAATAGAATGCCTTTGTTCCTGGAGAGAAAAATATCCTTTACTGAATCCATTTCTTCCATGGAAGAGGATACAAACATGCTATGTATGTTGGCTTAAAGCATACTGCCTCAAGCAGTAAACACAAGCAAATAAATTTAGCAAGAGTTGCAATAAAAGCAGCAGAAGGCCCAAAAAAACAAAAGAATGTTTTGATTTAAATACTCCGATACCTGAACTAAAAACACTTCCTTCTATTTTCCAAAACGTGTTCCAACTGAAAGGTTTCAACAAGCTTTCCCACAGCAAGTCAGTGCTGAGCTCCTGACAGAAGGCATCAGGAGGAGGACACAAAGGCATCTGAATGTCCTCGTTCCCTGATTCTCTGATTGCTTGCTCTGAGCCCAGACCTCGCAGCCCACTAACATCCCAGTCCAAACACCCAGCCATTTCCTAGCCTGCTGAATGGCACCGTGTCCTGATCTACACACACCAGTGGCCTCAAGGAACCCACAATGGCAACAGCCACAGCTGCCCTGGGAAACCCTGATGAACACTGTGGCATAGGTGTGCTTTTCAGAAAATGGTAGCAGAGCTTTCTTTGCTGGCATTTATTACTGTTTTGCCTACATAGGAATAAAAACTATAATGCTTTAGGCTAAGTAGTAAAATGAAGTACCAGGAAAGCTTCTAAAACTTATTTTGCTGGAATGTTCTGCTGCAGGAAGTTGCCAAGTACTCAGAAAGTTGCTACCTTGACAGTCATAGAAAAAGATGATTTTATCTCTCCTAGAAGAATACCCAGTAAATAAAATATGCTGGGTCAAGAACTGGAGGATTCAATGGCAACTCCAGCTATGGCCCATTAGACCTCATTTTAGCAAAGCAATGATGTCCGGTGCTCAGCACCTTGTTATTAATCAGTCCATGCACCAGATCCAGATGGTCGTCAGCTCTTCTGCCTTGGAGCTCTTCTGCCTACAAGCTCTTCTGCCCCGCCATCTCCTTCCAAAATGCTTAATTTCCAAAACGTCCATCCACCCAGCATGCTCTGTCAGCACTCAGTGTCCTTGCACTGCATGCAGCTTTTGTTCTAAACAGCTGTAGTGTCAGTTGGTTTTCCCAGCCACTGCCCAGGAAGGGTTCATCCTGCTACCAGACCTACAACACTCAGCAATCTAGAAATAATTGTCCCTGCTAAAAAAGCAGCCCACAATAACGTTTTCTACATATTAGTAAGAAACCCATCCATGAAATTACAGTACTCTGGCACCGTAATTTAGCTCTCAGCTGGACTGAAGTCCCTTATAAAGGCTTCCATTCTACACTCAAGGCATTAAAAAGCAGAGCTGTTCTCAGGTGCCACAAATTCTATTAGTTTAAAAAACTCTGTGCGCTCTTCTAACACAAAATCCTGGACTGCAGGGTTTAAGGAGCCCATTCCTGCCTGACCACCTTAAATATTTGTGGTTAGATCTGGCAGCTCCTCTGAAACCAAGCACACACACTTACATTCTCAGTGCAAGCTTGCTGTCTGTAACTGCATACCACTTTGGGAATGGGGAATTCAGGGAAGCGTAGCTGCATAATTAGACTAATGCACAATCAACCTTTTCATTTTAACGTTACTTGAAGAAAAAGCTTTCTTCTCCCCTGAGCTCCAAGCCATCTTTAACGTGCCCTGGCAGAAGACACAGAAGATGTCAGAAGATGACAGGACAGTGGTGACAAGAGTTTCCGAGCTGCCTTGTCACAACACAGCAGCGTGGGGAGTCGTGCAGTCACACAATGCCTCCAACACTGCGGTGCTGAGCAGAGAGGGCTGCCAGAGGCAGTGCCAGGTCCCAGCTAGCACTGTTTTAAAATTCTCCTCTTGAGCACCAATTTTTTTTTCTTTTTTTGTAAGCCACAGAATTCATTACGCTCTGTTTTTTAAGGAAAAGTTTACAAATTGTTCTTTATTGTCTGCTTTACCCACAAAAAAACGCCTCTGCTCTCCTGTTTTAAGAAAAATACCTACATTTGATAAAGCTCTCCTCCAACAGAGAAAAAGTCAGTGGCTTTTTGAGGCCAACTTCTGAAATTTCCAGGTGATCATTCTATCTTCCCACTGATATAATATTTGCACCCCATCACTTGCTCCAATACAGTGAGCTTTAACAAGCCCTGGCATCGTGCTCCAAACTGCACTCATCGAGAAGAATGCTTCAAACTGAAGGCTGACCATGAACAACAAACTATGAACAAGAGGGGAAAGCTTTAAGTGCTTATTAACACTGTTTATTGCTTTGTTTCATTTCCAAACATTCACTAGCAGTCAAGGTTTAGTGACTGCACTAAATCAGAAACATCCCTTCGTCCTTCACTAAGAAAACCTCATGAATAACCACAGAGAGCTGAATTTTACTCCCTAGAAACAATACTGTAAACACAGAAAGTGCTAATTTATTTGATTTTTTTGTTTGTTTGCCAACAGAAAGTATCTCAAAACCAAACATCAAAGGAAATAACAAGGAAACGAGGAAAGAAGTGAAGACAGACTTACCGTCTTTCCCCATTATATTCAAACTTTATCCTCACATCGTTCTGTATAAAAGAAAGAACTAGAGGTTAGTTCACAATGCAACTCTGACCAACAGAAAATAAAGCAAATGAATGGCCCACATGATGGTTGTAAGGCCCAAACACAAAGCAGGTGATAGCAGCAGGCATCGACTCCTCAGAAAGTGAACCAGAACACAACCAATGTGGCCACTTTCTGCATGGAAGCTGAAGTAGATGGTGGACAATTAAGAGGATGAGATGTCATGGCAAAAAAGAGACACATGCAGGGACCAGATGACATTCTTCACACTGCAGTCACAGTCTCTGCTATGCTAAAACTCAGCTCCTGGGCTCAGTGATGGTACAGATAAGCAAACCTTTGAGAGTCACTGATGAGAGTGCAAAGGGGCTATCATTCCTCTCTGGCAGATGGTTAAAAACACCAACTGCACAACCTGTGCATTTCCCTGCAAACTCAGAAGATGCTGCATGACACGGAAGAGTCAACCTGCTGAACTTTCAACTCTGGAGCTCAAAGTTCAGATCCCAATTTAGGCCGCAAAGATAAAAATAAAAGGGAAAAATCTGCTCTGATAAGACTCCATAATTTCTGCTGCATGATTTGTGTGATTGGGGTGGATGAAGCCATCTGTGAAAGCCTCAGACAATAGGCAATCACACATCTAGGAACTTCAAAACAAACGTGGCCAGGAAATGCTCTTCAGTGAGAGGAAATATCTGGCAGGCCTAGTGGTCAAGAATGCAGTTCAAAGGGACCTATGCAATTACTGCCAGCACACAGCATTCCTGCAGCACCACAGGTACGTAATTGATCGTGACAAACGAGCTCCCCACTCAGAGCAATAAGAACCTGCAGGTGCCTAATTTGCACATCAACTCTACCAAAGACATTTTTTCAGATGTGGGAAGAAAGACAGCAAAATGAAGCACATTTTAGACAGGTCGTTTTAATTGAACAGTAAAGGAAAAATGCAGTAGTGTAGCAATGAAAAGCTACAAATGATGCCCACCAGTCAACTATTGATGAAACATTCTGTTCTGGAGGGAGGAATGATCCCCCTGTAATAGGATTATCTGGGAAGGAAGGCTCTCAATTATCTTCCTCTCTACTATGTGAAGTAGTCTGGTCTAAGTGAACTAAATGGATCTGTTTGGATGAAATTAAATGACAGTCATTTTATAGATTAAATTTCTGACCTCAAGATGAGTTTTAGGTTATGAAACAGCTAAAGGACAAAATTCTCACTAGTCAAGACTAGGCAGCACTAAAAGATCTTCAGGGCTCTACAGAAACCGTTCCTCAACTCGCTGCAATCTGAACAAACTAAAATATCTTTCTCCTCTCCACTGCACCTTTCAAACCTGTAATCTGTAATAAAGGGAAGGGGGAAAAAAAAAAAAGTGATCATGGCTACTGACAAAATTTGGCATCTATTTCCTGATTATGCTTTCCAGAAGGATCACACGCCGGCCATTTGTGTTCACTTTCCTAAGATCTAAGGAGAGGAATTTGAAGTGATCTTAGTGTTTACATTTCAGAGAGAACCTGGAATAGTTAAATGTCTACACTGTGCGTTTCCTTTGGAAGCATGGGGAACCTATCAGCCATACAAACTGCTCTTTGAAGTGACTCCCATAAAGTATCCTAAGAGATGAGCAAGAAAACAAATCCAAGTTTGGGGTTTTAGTATTCCAGTTCTGTGATGTGCTATCATAAAGACTGATTGCAGATTTTGATTTAAGACTTCTCTGAATTTACATTTCAACATGACTTGGAAAGGGTTCTGTACTGCTGTGTCTATGGATTTGTCCAGCACACTCAAGGAAATCCCAGATCTCAGCTGAACAAAAAGATTACGAGCAGACAGAGCACAAGGAAGAGACAGACACGTACTTTACAGCCTGCTCCAGCAAGTTTAAGCCTGTAATAAGTAGGAATACTGTAACTGGAAACAGTAATTTTACTGACACAGGCAGCTTCTCATGTTAACCTCAATCCAACTGCAGTTAACTTGATTTAATTCTTTAAGACACTACTGGACAAACACTTCTTGACTGAAATTGTTGATTTTAAATTGAAGTATTTCATTCAAACAATAAGCAGCATATAGTGCCAGAGCTGGACTAGTCTGCCTTGTCTCTCTACCAGAAAGAAAATGTAATAGTTTACTAGAGACTTTTTTTTCTGGTAGAGAAATGCAAAATAAATCCAAATAGGCTTTGAAGTATTGATGCTGCCACTTATTACCTTGGGACAAGTATTTCATCTGGAAAATAGATTTTGCACCCCCATACTCACATAAGGGCTACTTTCATTTCTCTCTCCATGTGACACATGTCTGGGTAACTCCAGCCAATCCTCAGCGTTGAGGAGGATGCTGCTTCTATTCAGACACCTGTAAAGAGCTGCTTCCTTTTTCACAGGGGCAAGATTTATTACACCTTAACTAAAGCCAGGCCTCTCAGAGAATCCCCTTCACTGTTCTTGAATCGACTTCAGTCTGACTCACTTTTATCGGGCTCCTCATTCTGTAATTGTATGCAGTCTGACTCATGTGAAGATGAGACATTAGTTCATTATCCAACAGATTGCTTTATGCAGCTTTAACCTGCAGTGACCCTCTGTTGAATCACAAGTTGAAATACTTGTTTCCTTTTCATCGTTACTGCTTCTCAATTCTCTGCTTCCCTCTGAGTTTAAGTATTATTTTCACTACAGGGAGAACCACATGCTACTACTGTACCACGACAGTCAGTAAAGAAAAGCTCTCCTGGCCCTCACATCTACTGAAGTGAATCCTGTAAATGTTGCCACACACAATTTTAAAACACGTTCCTAATTTATAATCACTAATATTGAATAAGAAGCAAACGTTCTTACCGGAATTTTTTTTTCTTCCACTGCAGAGGCACACTGGTTTGCTATTGCAGGGCTGCCCAAGAGGGGTGGACTGCTGGCATTGTGCTTTTTCTTTAAGAATAAGAAGAAAAAGTCATTTCAATAAAAAGGCAGCGCAGACCAGAAAACCACTTGTTAAACTTCTTAGCTAATCCACACAGACCAAAACCCATCAGAAACGCATGTGGGAGGAGGATGGAACGCTGAGACATTGCAAAACACCCCAACTGCACCTTCCTTAGGCCATGAAGGTAAATAAATGAACAAAGCTACCGTGCTGGCAGCACCTGAGCAAGAACAGGGATTGTTCACTTGTAATGCTAAAAGCACATGGCAGAATGCAGTCAGCAGGCCCGCTGTCAGCCTGCTCTGCCCCTTCTGCTCCAGGTACCGACTCCGAGCACTCATTAAATATCCTATTACCTGTTTGTTGGAGTGAGAGGTGTCTTTATTCTTCATGGTATCAAATCCAGTCAGCCTGTGACGTCGACTCATCTGGAGTGCTACCAGGTCCTTCATGATGGAGTTCAAGGCCTCTTGTTCGTCTGTGGGGCACAGGAATTTTAATAGTGAGCAGCTTGTGTGAGCATCAACTGTAACACTTCTGTGCCTGTTTTCTGCTGGCTCACAGAAAGACAACTCTTTCTTTAGAGATCTCTGCAAACACACCGTGATTTCATTTAGTCATACAAAAAACAAACAACCAAAGATCCTGGAGTAGTAAATAGACCAATTTTAAGTCGCTTGTCCAATGTCACAAGAGGATCTGACACGGCAAGGTTCAGAACAAATCACAGAACCAAACATCCCAAGGGCCCTGGTTCTGTTAAGATGCCTTCAGAACAAACAGTCCCACTTGGACAGATTTGCTACATCATCACAGGTCATTTAGGAAGAGCAGTCTGATGTGCTTCTGCCAAGGAAAACCCAGTAAGAATCTCTTCCCTCCAACTGTGCATCCCGTTACCTTCAAATTCCTGCTTGCCAGCGTGACTGACTATGGCCAGGAGAAAGAAAATGAAAATTTGGACAAACAGAATATCTCAGTTCAACTCTGTCTGCAGTGATATCCTCAAAATGATTCTCTCCTTCCCCAGAAGAAGCTGATGGACCAAAGTTCAAAGTTTCTTATGAGACTCCAAAATCTACTGAACAGATTCAAACTGCACATCACCAACAACGCTGTCTGCTGCCAGAGCATGATGCAGCAAGTTCAATTCAAGGCCCCTGCAAATGCAAGAAAATAAAAAACGTGCACGGAGATATTTCAGCGTATGCTGCAGTCTGAAAATTAACTTTGGATGCTAAAGATTCCTGATGTAACCAATTTAAGGAGTTCTCCCATTGCAAAATGCACAGAGCTGTGGTGGATGCCAACACGAAGGTGTTCTAACTGAAGGTGCTGGCAGTGGGAGGTCTTTGAGTCTCCTGGGCAGAGCTGCATGGGGTGACTTTGAGCTCAGGAAGCATGAAACATCCCTCACCCTTGCTTCAGGCTGGCTTGTTACGTGGGTGACTTGGCTTTTAGAATAATAAAGTTTGCACAACATGGGATGACACATACCATTCAGCTTGCTCAACCAGGAGATGCCACCAGCTCTGCCACCTGAGGTTGGACAGATCACCTTGTTTCATTAGCCACGGCCTGCTCAGAAAGCATGAGGCCAGGGAAGGGAAGACAAGCAATAGCTGCAAAATGACTCTGATGCTCAGATTGAACCTCTGGCACAAAAAACGGGGCTCAGTGATACGATTCAGTCCAGATCTATTTTACATGATTAAAAAATACCATTTGGTATAGATGAAAACGGAGGTAGCACCACTCGGTTTGAATTTCCAAATGGGAAGTGTGTGGGATTCCACTTTTTTTCACGTGGCACGCCAGGGCAGATGTGGCACTGAGGGGTCATGGTTGGCCTTGGTGATCTTAGCAGTCTTTCCAACCTTGATTCTACGATTCTAACAGCTACTGAAAATAATCCTCTGCTTCTGCAAGCGTAACAATCCTGTATTACTCGATGCTGCACAAAAGGGAAATAAACCAAATTTGGCACGTGAAGTTTGGTTCTGATGGGACGGGACCAGTCACTCTGCTTGTACAGCAGGCACTTTTTGAGACATTAGATTCCTCCTTTCTCCCTGAGGTCCTTAAACAGATCAGTTTGACTGGTCTGAATTGAAATGAGTATCTTTAGGCTACACGTTTCTTCACAATTCAGGACGCTGACTGGGATGGGTAAAGGTGTTCGCTGGAAGTGGGGCAGCTGCTGGACACTCAGTGGCAGACCAGCCTGCACCTGCACTCCTCTGTAAGGAGACTCATTGGGAGCAATTGTTCCTTCAGTTTCACCTCATGCATTTGTTCACGGGTGTCTCTCAATAAAGACGGCTTATGTTTTATGCAGAAGACCGGATTCAGAATTAACCAATGTCTGAATAGCAAATTAGATCTTTGCAATGCTTAAAGGTGACAGATGTGGGACGTACACAGCTTCAAGCACGCAGGAATGAATGCTACCAACATTTAGAAGCAAGAAAGAAGAAAACAGACCTGTGTGTATGGGGGTAACATCTAAACCCGTCCCAACCTGAACAGAAACCACACTGACTTGCTCTCCAGTTCCTGCCCAGAAGGGCTTTCAGTGCTCTGCAGGGAGCAGCAGTGCTTCCACTGCACCTACACCATGTGCTCAAGGCAATGCAAGCCCTCCTCTGCTTTGCTTTTCCTGAGAGGCAGCTTTATTCCTCCCCCAAAAGCAAGAGCTATTGTTTAACCATTAAAAAAACAGGACTGTACTCCCATTAAAAACTCTTCTAGTTAATTTAAACCCGGCCTTCTTGATAGCATTAGAGCTTGGTAGTGCTTTGACACACTGAAGAGACACCAGGTGAACAACTGGAGGCATTCAGTATCCAAGCAATGTGTCCGAGCTCATCCACTGGAACCTCTCCACACAGAGCAGCCCCAACACCAGGGTTACTCAGCTCTGGGGCTTCGAGGGACCATTAACAAACAAATTCATTGTTTCAAAGATTCTGATTGTATCAGGAATCAATAAATGCAACACTGTGCTCCTCAGAGCTGAAGCTCACCTGGGGGCAGCCTTGGAGTCCACATTCTGAGACACTGCATTCACCACATTTGCTCTCAGCATCACTGAGGAAAAGACTATTATGGACTACTGTGGATTTTGACAAGGCATTGTATCATTTATTAAGAGATAAAACTGATCAGGTTATAGAAATTCAGAGAGATGCTGATGTGAGCACAACTGAGCACTGCCATCAAAACAGGAACATCAGGCAGACCAGGCTGGAGATGGGGATGGAAAGAACTCCCATCTCACTTGCAGGAGGTGTTAAATGAGAATAAAACTCTTAAAAAAAGGAAAGCAGAGCACAATGAAATTCCTTGGAAAAACAAAAACAAAACCAACCCCACCCTACCCCCCAAATCTCTGCTTTCCAAGACAAGCCAGATGGGACAATAACTACACTGTCTCTTATACCAGGGGTGTAAGTAACACAACCAAAGCAAGAGATTGCTTTTGAAGAGCACTTCAGCCAAAGGAAATAATTGCTAGGATCCATCTCCGCACTCAGTAACCCCTTGTGGGAGAAAAATGTGGAAAAAAAAGATTATGAAAGAATCACAGAATGGCCTGGGTTGAAAAGGACCACAACGATCATCTGGTCCCAACCCCCTGCTGTGTGCAGGTCACCAACCAGCAGCCCAGGCTGCCCAGAGCCACATCCAGCCTGGCCTTGAATGCCTGCAGGGATGGGGCATCCACAACCTCCTTGGGCAACCTGTTCCAGTGCCTCACCACCCTCTGGCTGAAAAACTTCCTCCTCATATCCAACCTAAACCTCCCCTGTGTCACTTTAAAACCATTCCCCCTTGTCCTATCACCACCCACCCTCACAAACAGCCGTTCCCCTCCTGTTTATCCGCTCCCTTCAAGCACTGGAAGGCCACAATGAGGTCTCCTGGAGCCTTCTCTTCTCAGCACAGTTTGCTTTTTTTTTTTTTTTTTTTTTTTAAATTGTTTCCAACCTTACATCTGAACGCTTCCCCTTTTACCTCGCTGGAACATCTCCAGTTTACTCTCATTCCTTCCTCTTGTTTGGTATTAAGCATAATCTTTGAGCAAGGCAGCCAATAGGGGCTGCACAACAAACTGTGACACCAATGGAGCGGTGAATTGCTGAGCTGCAGCACCCAAGGCACACTGCAAGGAGCAGGGATGCAAGTTTTCCACTACAGCACAGTTTGGGTTTGGCTGGCTACCAGGAGGATGAAGAAGAGCTTGTCTTGGCAGACGGTCAGGGTTCCTTTGGGCAGGCAAAACAGCTATGAAAACAGCTTCTAACTGAACGCTCACGACACGAAATCAAGTCAATCAAATAATAAGTCTATGAATGAGAAAGTGCATCTAAACACCACGGCACCTCACTGCAAAACAAGGAGCAGCAGTTAAGATGCACTCGCAGGGTGCTGGTGCTTGGTGCCAAAGCCCAGGCTGTGCTCAGGGTGGCTGATTTTCAAAGTCTCTCATTTGCTGGAGGAAGTGGGCAGAGAGGACATGCATCTGACCAGCTATCAGCATCCTATCACAGAATCATACCATAGAATCACATCATGGAATGGCCTGGGCTGAAAAGGACCACAGTGCTCATCTGGTTCCAACCCCCTGCTGTGTGCAGGTCACCAACCAGCAGCCCAGGCTGCCCAGAGCCACATCCAGCCTGGCCTTGAATGCCTGCAGGGATGGGGCATCCACAGCCTCCTGCTGCAGGCTGTAGCTCAGCTGTGCAGAGAATTACTTACTAGCTCACTTGTGGATGTGAAACTCTCCGTGGCAGCACCTGGGAAGCAGCAGAATGCTCCGGTGAGCAGCAAGGGCTGCATCAGTGCTGGGAGCTCCATTCACCTGCACGCAAGTGCTAAAGGCTGTGATCTTACACCACGCAGTAGACAATGCCATGCGGCAGCAGGTGGAGCTTATGTGATGTTAGTAACCACACACTGGGCTATCAGCTCCCTCATCTAACAATATATACATCAGAATTCATCCCTGTTGGTTTGGTAGGAAACGGAGTGATCTTGTGTTAAAAAACAAGAAATAATGTGAAATATGGATTTGCCTAAGGAAGAAATGTTTCCATTCAGGACAACGCTGTGATGGATTTGATGTTGCCAAGCATGAATACTTCTTTCTTTCCATCAAAAGAGAGGATTTCCACAGATTGGCTTTAAGGAAGTATCAGCAGCAGCATCATTAACATTAATCACACAATGCAAAAGTTACCACAAATAAAAAATAAGCAATTTTGGAAGCTCACTGAAGGACCCTGTGCTGCTACGTCTCCAGTAGGTCTGGGAAACACAGCTCTGCTTTGTGCGCAAAGATGTTGTCCAGGAAATGCTTCTCATGTTTTAAAAACTACACTTACGGGTTTTAGACCATCGATAAAGGGGAACTGCTGCTCACAGAGAGAACCTTCATCCACATAACGCATTTATTTCAACCAATACAGGGTTTGCTCCACAGGGCAGAGCGGGTCGGTGTGTTTGCAATGGCATAAAATAGGAATAGGGTTAAAAAAAAGCCCCGAAGTAAAAGCATCTGCAGAGTGGTAAAAACAGGAAGTCTGTAAACCTCTATAAAGCAGGATGCTATTTTATATAGCGTGATAATAGAAGGCACGGTGCTGCAGTTGTTTGAGAAGAGCAAACATCTACGTGTTTGTCATCTGCTGCCAGCAACAGCGATGCTGCTTGCAATTCCACCAGCAGAACCAGGGCAACAAGTGAGATTTTTTAAAAGAGAATCTGTTTTAAAGTTCTGAAAGCAGATTTTTGGAAAAGCTGAGCTCTGAGCCCTTCACAACGTGCCACTGAGCAGAACTGTTTTCTGACAGAGTATTAGAGGTAACAAAAGGCTGTTCTGTTTTAAGGAAATCTCAAGTGACTCGCTCTGCAGATTTAGAAGCAAAATCAGAGCATCCCTATGAACCTGGGATACATATTTAAGGTTCCTCTTCTCACTGAGAAATTCCCCCCAGATGTGTGGATTTCAGCTGCCACTGACCGGCCCTGGGCTCAGCCCCCTCCCTCCCCAGGCCGTGGGGGCTGTCACTGTGCAGCGCCGGGCAATGAGAGCCAAGGGAAGGAAGTGACACAGGCAGGAAAGCAGAGCAGGCCAGGGAGAGCCTCGGCAGCAGCAGGCCCAGTGCAAGGAGCACTTCACTCTGGGCCTGAGTGCTGCTCTCCCCTTTGCTTCCCACATGCGTGCACGTTTCTCTGCTTTAGAAGCAAGTGCCCCTATTGCTGTTGAGGAGCTCTGTTTGGAAAGCAGAGGTTTGGAAATAACTGCTGTAGCCCTTGCTGGGAAGTGCCTGAGATCCTCCACCAGTGAGCTGCGGTTGCACCAACAGAGCTCAGCAACCTGCAGCACTGACCTCTCATCGGCAGCACTCATCTGCCAGAGAACCTCATGAGAAACAAGGTGGGAGAAAACTCAGTCATACAGCCCGTTGCAAAATAGTCTTTACAAGATCTGCTCACAACAGCCTAATGAGTTTCGATCTCTCCTTTCACATCAATCAGAACTGCAGTTGCAACACTACGCTGCTTTGTGGAAATGTTCTTCTTCACCCCGAGCTCACGTGTTTACAAAGAGGCAACCAACAGCCCCAGAAAGCACTTTCATGGAAGCTCTGTTGTGAGTTATACAGCATCGGGTTGGCTCCTGCAGAAAGGACACTGCCTGGATATCACAGAATGGCCAGGGTTGGAAGGGATCCTCAAGGATCACGAAGCTCCAACCCCCTGCCACACGCAGGGCCACCAACCTCCACATTTCATACCAGCCCAGGCTGTCCAGGGCCCCATCCAACCTGGCCTTGAACACCTCCAGGGATGGACGGGGATCCACAGCCTCTCTGGGCAGCTGTTCAGCACCTCACCACTCTCACAGCAAACAACTTCCCCCTGACATCCAACCTCAGTCTTCCCTCCCTCAACTTCAAACCATTTCCCCTTGTCCTGCTATGGGTAACGCCATGCTTCTCCCTTTAGAGAAGAGGAGCCCGCTTGCAGATCTACCTATTCATTTACAAAACACAGTTTTCTTGTAGGCGTTGCTGTGCCTGGGATGGTCTCAGGGCACGAAGGAAACACTGTTTGCAATGCAGTTAGGGTACACATAAGAGAACTCATTGCATGCACCGACTGAGCGCTGAGGGAGTCCCACAGCACCGAGTCGAAGCTGCAGCCCACAAAGCATTGCAGCTCTGCCCCGCAGGTAGCAGCAGCAGCGATTCCCTGCCAACAAATGAGTCAATTCTGCTAATTCTAATTCTGCTTCAGAAAAGCCACATTTCTTTAAGTCCTAACGCGGGAGGGACAGTAGAGCAAAAAAAAAAGAAAAAAAAAAAGAAAAAAAAAGAAAAAAAAATGGCAATCGGGCAACAAGAACAATAAAAGCAAAGAAAAAAAAAAGGTAAAAACGAAGCGGTTCTTTACGCCCAAAAATCCGACGATTTGGACCCATGGAGGAGCCGCTTTGGAAGCACTTTTCGCACCTGCGCAGCCCCCCCCCATCCCTCCGCCGCCCGCCTTCCCACGACCAACATCCACGACTTGCGGACCCCCCTGAAGCCGGCCGTTGTCCCCCGCCCCCCGCTTCGCCCCCTCCTCCTTCAGCCGACGCCCCGATCGCCGCCCGCCCCCGCCCCGCAGCCCGGGATGCGGCCCAGGCCCCGCCGAGGCGGCAGCCGCCCCCCCCCCGCTCATCCCCATTCTCACCCATGGCGGCGGGCGGCGGCCCCGCGCCGGGCGGGCGGCGGCGCGCTGAGGTTCGCTGTCACCGACGCGGTTCCATGGCGGCCGGGCCGAGGGGGAGGGCTCAGAGCCGCCGCCACATTCCCGGGCCCGCGCCGCCGCCGCCGCCTCCTTCCGGCGGCCCCGCTCCGGCTCCCGCGGCGGCGGCGGGGCTGCGGGTCGCGGCGGGGCGAGCCTCGCTCGGTGCCGGTCGCTCCCCCGCCGCCGCCGCCGCCGCAAAGCGCCCGGGCCGCGAGCAAAACAAACCGCTCGGCGGCCGCCGCTCACCCCGCCGCCGCCGCCTGCCAATCACAGGGGCCGACCCGCCGCTCGAGGCCAATCCGCGCCGCCGAGCCACCCACCCGACGGCACCGCCCGCCAATCGGTTCGCCGCTCAGAGCGTCGCCCGCCAATCCGGGGGGCCGTGCCGCTCGCGGGGCTGGCCCCGCCTCCTCTCCCGCCGCCGGACGGGACCGGCCCTCAGCCGGCTGCCAATCAGAATGACGGGCGGCCGCGAAGCCCCGCCCACCCACCGGGCTTAGCGCCGGGTCCTAGCGCCCACCCGCGGCACGCAGAGCCCGAGGCGGGCGCAGGAACCTCCGCTGCCGGCCCTTCCCTGCGTGCCTGCGGCTCAATAGGCGATGGGAAAGGCCGCGGCCGATGCCCCCAGAGCCCCGCTGGAGGAGGGGGGAAAAAAAACACAGTTTACAGCCTCTGCCCCACTGATGACCACAGCTAGGGTTTTTTCTTTTTACAGAAGAAATTCATTTATTAAACAAACACAACACACACAAAGTGAATAGAAAACCATAGAGTTCCAGAAGAGAAAGGAGCCCAGAACACACCGAAATCAAGATTCGGCAAAGCATTTACCAGCCACCCCAGGCAGCACAGCGTCCCGCTGTGGGAAGAGATGCCATCCTCATGGCCGTTCCACTGAGGTCCCCTTACCATCAGCATCCCAGCCCAGCTCCCTGCAGGCTGCACGAAGGGACACGTGTCCAAGTCACAGAATAAACACTGCTGTCATTTTTCCTTTTATACGTCTTCCAAAGCACTGCTTCAAACTTTCCACCACCACAGTGCTGCTAGGTGCTGTAATCACACAGTGCCTCTGTTGAAGTTACTCACTATGAAAGTAAATTCACGCGGATTTAACCCTCTGCACTGAGATTTAATGAAGTACAAGAGGCTGGAGCTCGCTATGCCCTGCTTTTCATTTAGGAGTTTATATTAATGAGAAAGGTTGTGCTGTTAGAAGTGGAGCTGCTCACCTGTTCCATTCATTCTGATAGACTCCTGATGACTGTCTCTCCTCCTGGTTTTAGCATTCCCAGCTGCCACCTCCCCTTGTGCAGACCGACCATAAAGCGGAATACATTCCTACTAAAAACAAAACAAACATGCCATGCAACAGATTTTTTTTTCCACAGAGTTTAGGGCAAAGAACTGCTGTTCCTGTCCAACCTAACCTAGTAATTCTACCTCAAACTTCATAAATCAACTAATCTTTTACAAACAACATCCAGGCTTCAGCTGCTCTGCCCTTGCTTTTGCTTCCATTCCACCTGGGGGATGTATTTTGATAGTGTTTTTTTTTTTCCTCCACAAGGGACAGCAGAGGGGTTTTGTTTTATTAAGAACAAGTCCAGCTCTCCTTCCCTGATGCAGTGATGGCCACCCTGCTGTTGGGAAACCCACCTCGAGCAGATGGCTTCAGCAGCTGCTTGTCTATCTGGCAGACATCTAGCTGCAAGCGTGTTGTTTTCTAAATGTTTTCACTCATCAGCAACACAGCAACGTGAGAGAGGCTGCATCAACTGGAAAGCACAGGAAGGAAAACTGGATTGGAAAGGCAAATTTCTCAGAAGTGCGGGCAAGTGCAGGGCCAGGAGGAGATCAGGGTATGACCAAATCATGATGACACCATCTGTTATTTGGGATAATGCAAAGATCTTACTATGCCATACTAGATAGAAAATCCATCTGTAAAGGAATGCTTAGATCAACAGATCTGACCCGTCACGGGTCAGAAGCTGTGCACAAAGCCAATCATCTCAGCCCCGCTTTTGCTTTTGGACCAGAGGGCTTCCACACATATCACCTTGAAATTCCCATCCAAAAAACAGCCCAGTGCTGCCAGCGTTTAGACTCATTTTTAGCATCTCTTGTATCACTCTGAAATTAGAAAAGTCTTTCTAGTTCTCCTGTATATTCATGCCCAGCTTATAGCCATTTGTTTTCATGCCAAGATTATCCTTTCACTTAAATTGTCCTTTCATCTTCCCTGGTGTTTTCTCTCTAAATACATCAAGATAATCATATCCCCTTCCAGGTTCCACTTTAATAGATGAGCAAGCCATTTTAACTCTTCTAATAATACAATCTCTGTGGTGTCTTCCTGGTAGCCTTTTTTTGGCCTCTATTCTAATGTTAATTCTTCTCTCTTATATGACAGCATCATCATTATTGCCATTAGACCAATTCTTCTAAATGCATTTTCACAGAGGCTCACTGCTACCCTTTAACAATTCAGTAAATCCAGCCTCCTTTCCCCACTAACTTCCAAATATTCATATCTTTCACAAATTTATCTCTACCTCTACGTTCACAGCTTTGCACTTTCTGCTGCTAAATTTCATCTCTTGTCTGTTTCTCACTCTTCAACGCAATCAATTCCCTAAGATATTCTAGTTCCTTGCTATTAATGAAGCTTCCCACTTCTGTTCATCACCAAATTTAATTATCACACTTGATTTTTATGCCAAGGTTGTTATAGAAAGGTTTTAATGATTAATTGCAGCTAGAACTGGAGAAACTCAGAGTTAATTCCCCAGTGCATCAGCTATGATGTCAAAACACACTACAGTCACTTTACCCTTCAACATTTTCATCTTTCTTAAATTCTTACATGTTTCCATGTGAAATGCTCAGCCAAAGTCCTGCTACACGAAACCCACTGCAAGCCCTTTGTGTAGAAAGCTGGTTTACTTAAAGAGATACCAAACCTGCTAGTTGCAACTGGTGCCAGTGAGCCAGGAGACCCCAGCAGATGGCAGGAGATGGGCACCCCAGTAAAATGTCCCCCTTCCATCTGCAGTTAACCAGAAAGCCTGGATTTCATGGAAGCTTTTTTCTTCCTTTGAAAACAGAATGATCTGTCCTTAATGGTTCATTACTTCACACACCCAGCTAGCCTGACATACACACAGCAGACAAAAACTGCTGTTTTGTATCTCTGTTCCTTTTTTAGAGACATTATCACAACACTGTCTATATGCAAGTGCCATTGGACTGCCTGGGGGAGGGGCAATGCAGACTTCCCTCCTCACATTATTTTTCCTAGACAAGCTGGTATACCTCTTCTCAACTGCAGCCACAGTTCTGTTATGGAAATTTAGCAGATGCCCATTTTATATATCTTCAGGGAAAAAGGAATAATTCTTTTTTCACTTCTTCTCTACTCAATGCTATGCCAACTTTGAGCAAAAGAATGAGGTTATTCATTTTACAGTAACACCAAGGTAGAGGCTGATAGTCTGTGGTTTTCCACACAGATTGCCCACATCCTTTTAAAGCTGCTGTCTTCCAGAAGAGAAGCTTCATTTCTGTAAACAGCAACAACAAAGCATAGTTAATTCAACACAATGGTGATCAGATTGTTTGGAGATATCTTATGTAAAATCATCAGCATAGGTATTCACCCAGACTCCCCAGGAGCTGCCGTGTTCATAGTCAGCTCATTTGTTTTAAAGGAACTTTACAGGGTTGTTTAACGCTGTTACACTGCACGAAGCAAGAAAAGGAAATTAATCCTGAAGACAGGGACTACAAGAGTGCTGCACAAAGAGCCAGTGACTTGTTAAAAGTTGTACAGGAAGACTGGAGCAGCCCTTTGGGATTCAGCTCCTGGCATCTTTTCCTAGACTCTTAATTGTTGTGCCATCATATTTTCTATTCTGGTAGCACTTCCATTTTCTGAAGCATACCTGTCTGAGTCAAAGAGCCTCCTCTCCTTGCTATCAGATGTACTATTTCTTCTTTCCTTCCTGTTTCCCTTCTTGTTTAGGTACACACATCCTTCCTGGGGAGCTTAGCAGTCTCCAGGCTGAGCGTTGTCTCATGCCAAAACTTCCTTATTGTACATCCACAGCCAGAGAGCTGTGCAAAGGAGTAAACTGGTGGAGGGGGAGGAGAAAAAAAAAAAAACTTCAGACGATGAAGAAAACCATTCTGAAATTCTGAGAAGAATCATCTCACTGGTTCCAGGCAGTTCTTGTTTTGTTAACGCTCTCCTGGGTCTTCTCAACATTTTGAAAATCCTGACTGCAGTCACTGACGGAAAACTAACAGAACCAACATTGTAATCCAGCTTCAGGACAGTGAGACAACACGAATTGGCCAAATCTCACCTCCAGTAAGCACATCAACTACATGAAACTCATCCTTAAAAAGCATGCCTGGTGTTCCTCTTCCCCAGCCCCCGAAGAGCAGCTGGTACCTGTCCTGTTCTGCTGGCCAAGCTATGGCTGTCCTCCTGCTGTCAGCACTCCAGCAGAGGGGGCTCTGAAGCTGTCTGGTTAAAAAATAGGAGCCATTCTCCTCCTCGTGGAGCGAGCAAAACTGAAGGGAAGGAAGAGGGGGAAGGATGTTAGAAATATTACATGCTTTTAGATTATGACTTGCTTCTGAACTGGCAACCTGGGCCACATATGGAGCAGCACACACACACACTCAAAAACAACAAACCACATGAGATTAAAGCACAATCTTGTTATAGTCACGCTGTATTATAACTATTCTGTTACTGTTGAGGACATCTTTAATTTTCAAGTATTTTCAAGCCACTTACTGATCACTGATTAATTAAGTGCTTTTTACTTACAGCTCATAACAGCTGTACCTTCCCAGGGTCACACAGCAAGTCAGCCAGCCATGCCAGATGTCAGTTGTTCCTTAGGGTAGAGAACCTCTTGTTATTTCATCTCTACACATATTCCTCCCAGGACTTAATGACACTTATTTTGCTACACTGACAAGCAGTCTGCTTCTCTCATCTTCTACCAGCTCCTGAATTTTTGCACTCATATGCCCAATTTGCAAAAGTTGTCAGTAGTTTTTCCCACAGGACTTAATTAGCACCCAAACTGGTTGCTTCCAGCTGTATTTTATAGACTTCTAGTCTTCATCACTGAAGAGACAGTGT
This sequence comes from Meleagris gallopavo, assembly GCF_905368555.1. Lineage (NCBI taxonomy): Eukaryota > Metazoa > Chordata > Aves > Galliformes > Phasianidae > Meleagris > Meleagris gallopavo. Next base: position 2,425,017 of record NC_139432.1, on the reverse strand, counting down.
GTCTATAGGAACAGGTGGATTTGTGTGGTTACTGCTGAGTTCGCCTCCACATTCTCACCAGCTGACACCTTTTAGCAACCTACTGCTCCTAATGAAGGGAAAAGATGGCAAATCAGTGACAACAACAACAACACGGTAGGTAGATCATCACAAAATGAGAAAGACAGGTTGAGTTCCCTCTGTTGGAGGATGCCCTGCAGTCACTGAATGTTGTTGCATTTCCCAAAGTCCCATACTGGAAAAGGAGAAATTTAAAACGTTTATGCTGAATAGAAAGGATAGACTTAAAATTGACTTTAAGTTAAAGAAAAAAAAAAAAAGAACAGTGATTTGGCTTGACAATGCAGGCTGCTTTTCTGCTTTAGTTACTCCCATACGGAGATGAGGATTTTTTTGTCAGCTTAAAAATACAACAGGCATTGCTTGGCATCTTTGAACTCTGGCATTAAATATTTGTTGCTTGAGATTGCTGCAGAAACTCAAGCTGATTTCAAGTAGATGCAAGTGTGATACTATTTGAACACGCATTGTTATTTACCTCTACAGTGAAGAGAGCACATTCCCCCAGATGGGAGCTGATGCAGCGCATCTCAATGTTGAAAACAGTAGCTGGAATTTGGCATACAGCAACTTAATTTCTTTGCTTTCATCCACTGGAGTGGAAGCTGAGAAAATTTCTTTGTATCTGTGCTTCAGAATTCTCCGTGAAACAGATCAAGGATTTTGTAAATACGTTTCTAGGGTAAAGACAAACAATTCTTAGAAGGAAAGCATCTTATCCAAATATGGATTAGTTAAAGTTCCATATATAGCTTAAAAAACAGCACAGCATCTTTGCAGGCAACTCTTTCCATTGTGGCCACAGAGCTTAAAAAGCTTTTGTTTCAAAACCAGTACACAAAGAATTAGAGAAGAATCTGAAAGTACATTAGATGTCAGACAACAGAGTGGTTGAACCAGAGTTAATCTAAATTCTTACTGAAGTCATCAGTCCTGCTCACCCAGCTCTAAGGTAAGAGTGTCAAGTTCTGCTCCACTACTCCCCTTCTAGATCCCAGCTCTAGCAACAACAATGGTGACAGAGCCTGTACAGAAAACAGCCTTTAACAGAGGTCACCCACACACAAGAGAGACTTAGAAGCTAAATGAGAGCCTAATTGCTTTGTCTTTAATTTGCTCGTTTTCAGAAAGCCTTAGAGACCAATTACTTGTACTAGAAAATCCCTCTTCCAATCATCTCAAACATGAAAACACATGAGGACAGATGATAACCATTTTTTCTGTAGGGGAGAATTACTATACAAGGAAGTTAGAGAACACGACCACAGCCAATACCAGTGTATGGGCAACATGTGGTAATTTGGTCTTAGACAGTAAATGTGGGCATATTTTTATTATTAGCCATTCTCTGCAAGTTCTTTCGCGACTGGCATCCTAACAATATAATTATTTGGAGTAACCCTATCTCAAAAGTAGCTAGAATAAGCAAGTTAGTTGGGGTATTGGTAGGATGGAAGTTATATAAAATGGCACCAGTTTTGTAACACAGAGACAAGAGAAAGGAGTCACCCTACCTTTCTCAGCAATATATTTGAAACAGGCTCCATGTCTCCTGTGAGAAGTACTTCCCTGCTTGCCCCACGGGTACCAGTTGTAACTCACCACACAGTGAACTGCAGTCAATCTACAAATGTTCCATTTTTATTACAAAGTATGAAAGGCAGAAAATACTGTACCTAATACACAGGAGGCTGAAACTTAGAAAGGAGGTTAAAAAATCTGAGTAAAACTACATAGGAAGCAGGAAATAGCATAAAAGGGTGCAACATTCCACTTTCAAGCGATTTCAGAAAATTGCCTTAAAATTTACAGAGTTTCAACAACACGGTTCCATGACGCAGGTGTTAAAATCCATTGTAACAAAAGCTTTTGTATTCTCCATAAAAATAAAGGGAGTAGAGACACTGCAGTTATCCATGTCAACAACATACGTCTGTTGGATAGCAGGATACTAGGATTCCTCTAGGACAGTATAGGAGCAAAGTTGCAAATCTCAACGTGGAAGGGAAGAAAAGAAGGACAGAAATAAAACTACTATTGCTTCAGCATATTTTAGTGAGAACAAGAAGTCAGGAGTTTCATATGAATGTTTGTACAATCATGCTACAAAGATTACACCTTCAGGAAATTACCACAACAGGACTGTGAATGGAAAGAGCAGAAGGGAAAAAACACACAAAAGTAAACATCTCCTACTGACTATTGGTAACAAAAATGCTTCGGCGCAACAGATTTAAATTACATTTTACACTGCTAGCAACCCAAGTTTAAAAAAAAAAGTTATTTTTAAATAGTAAATTTCATAATTCATGTTCATCAGGTTGTCAAAAAAAAAAAAAAAAGCAATGCATTGACTCACAGCTGCACACTTTCAGCCACTGGTTCTGGCATTTCTGCCTTTGTTCAGGTTTGACAGACCCAACCATTACTTCCAGTAGAGACCTGAGAGTCCCATGTTTCACTGTCAGGAAAGCAAACTCCAAGGGATGCTGACTTGTGGCTGCGCCATGGGCTTGCAGCTACCCTGGGCAGCAATATTATCAGGAAATAACCTTTGTTAGATTTACTGAAGAAGGATGAACTTGATGGAAGCCACATGGATTTTCTTTTTTTTAAATTATGAGAATGAAGATCCTAGCTTGATGCTGAGTATCAAAGGCTGCACAAAAGGCCACCAAGACACTTGGTGAAATTATCTTCTGAAGTTAGGCAGCAGTGAGCAAGTTTCACAAATGCCTTTGCCTCTGGAATCTGCCATGAATTGCTGGATGAGCATTTGGCTACTGGTGTTTAGGTGCATTTTTAATTATTCCTGCTTTTTAGTGCTGATGAATGGTGCTGATGAGAAGTTCTGGAGATCTTTTCTTGATAGAAGTCAGGGGCCCACTACACTCTCAATATCCTCAACAATAAAACACTTCTGACTCTTCTCAGGTAAGCAGGGGACAATACAGCTGCCTCTCTAAGCATGAGAAAGTGCTCTTTAAGTGCCACATACAAATAAATCTTGACCTCTGCAAAGGTCAAAAGAAACAGGGACCACAACCCACAGTATCTTGCCCATTCCAGGACAGGTTTTGAAAACCTCATTTGAAACGTCCACTGTAAGGTAAGTTCAGTCCTGCTCTGGAGTATTGGTCTGAAAGTAGGAAGCAGTAAGCATGTACCAGAGATAACCTGTGTTAACTGACTGGATAACACAGCGTGGACCATTTTGCCAACCAGCAAAGGGAAGACAAACCGTTTCAGTATTTTGATGGAACCATAACTTCTGCAATGCACTGAGCTAATGGCTTACCTCTGTTGTCACTGATCCTCCCAAGGATGTTCTGAGAGAGTCAGAACACCATTAAACACAGGGAACCAACAGGCTCAAGGATCTAGGTTGTATCAATTTACCATCAGCAGGAGTTGTTCTATCCTAAAAATGTTATCTGAAGAATCCATTTACATCTGTACACAACTAATCTGCCACTATTGCCATCATGTTCAAACTCAAGGAGGATTTCCAGACACTGCCAAGTTCCTAAGCAAAGCAAAAAGGTGACAAGCAGCACTAAAATACAAGTTGACCTTGTAAGGTTGTGCCATTCTCTAACTAGAGAGCTTCAGTTTAACATTAGCAGTATTGTCAAGTGCTCATGGTATTGGTGTTTAGTAGAAACAGATAAGGGTCCACTAGATACTGACAACCATAGCCAGTTAAGGATTGCAGTGACTGTTGTATTTAACATTTTATACAAAACACAAACGGCTACCATAAAAAGACTGAGGAAAAGATGACTCTCCTCCTAATCTTACCAAAAATATACTTGTTAAAGTGCCATCTGCAAGAGAACAAAACAGACACACTCAGCTTTTTAATTTACATTTAAAACAAGCACAAGAGCTTCTGCAAATTCCAAAATATTGGACTCCCCTCACCTAGTCCCTGCTGGCAATGATCTATAGTTGAGACTGATGCAGCTTTCTCACTGCGACACCAGGCAAAAATAGATCTTTTCAGTATTATCTAGAACATTCAGGAGAGTAATTACAGCTAAGTTTCGAAAGGATCATTAACTTTGACTTATGAGAGGCAATGCCTCCCCTTTTAAGTACATTTCAAGGTTCCGTAAGGAACAACTTGTATTAACAGTCTCCTTTCGTATCACTCTCTGAAACCACCGTTTCCTTTCTAAATAGATTGTCAAAGCACTCAAATCCTTGCCTTTTAAATCCCTGCACACAGAAGTACAAGTCCAGTAGATGCAACTGACCATAGGCCATTTTGACAATTAGGAGTTTGCATACGACAACACTAATTCAACATCCATCTTCTTTTCTGTAGCTTTTCAGCCTCGCTAACGAGGTATCACACGACTGATATCTCCTGACTGAGAGCCAATACACTCACAACCAGTTGCCCACACAACAGTAGAAACCTTTGGAAAGTTTGGCTTCAACAGAACACGACAACCAGACAACAGCATATCTGGAATCAATCAACTGAAGTGCTATGAACTACAAAGTCAGAGAAAAGTGACATTTCTGTACAAGTATCAAAATCATATCTGTACCAACAACAGCAATTTTCTGTTTTTCTAACCTCACTGACACTCAGACTCCTCCCTTGGTGTCAATTCACTCAGGGGATATGAGGCAGTTGAAAGCAGTTGCTCTGCATCCTCCAGCGAGCACAAAATAATAAAGATCAAACAATGAAGTATTTTTATGCATGAACTTTGAAGAAAAAAAAAAAAAGTAATGCTTAAGGGGGTTTCTTACTAACAGAACTGAACGTTAAGCCAATAAAATGAGCTAAACTCTATCTTCTGACTCACAGACTACAGTGACAAATCTCAAGGTTTTATTTTACCTTGCAAATCAACTCGAACCAGCAAGCAGACAGTCAGCTTGCTGCCACTGTGTCAGCAGGTGCTGGCAGAAGGGCATCCAAGTCTCTCACTTCCTCTCTTTATGAAGTGCCATTTCCACTAGAGAACATCTCACCCATGAGGATTTTCATATCTTTTCAGCCATTAACCTTCCAAGCGACTTCTCTGAAAAGAAGCTATTTTAAGCAGCATTTCCCTGTTCCAAAACAGCCTCTAGTGATTTCAAATGTAATTTCATATGAGGAATGACAACAGATGATGCCCAAAGCAACACGTTAACAGATCTAGGAGGCAGATCAACTGGCTAAACAAACAGGATACATGCTTTATTTAGAATCCCATGGAGTCTACAAAATTCCTTCACTTGCCTTTGAGTAGTTTGGAATGAGAGCTCAATTCCAAGAGTGAACTTCAATCAGTTTTATGAATGGAGGGACTGACACTCATTGGGTTCACAGCAGGATAGTAGTTCTCTAACGTTAGCAAAAGCTACCTGGTTATTTGATGATTAGCCCCCCCATGCACACACTTTCTACCATCACAGCACAACAGGTTCTATTCCTAGAGGAACAGACTGTGCCATTAAGTACAGCCTGTGGAATCTTTTAGCCACTTTATTTTCAACTGAATTAGCTTCTATCTTTTTTAAAGAACAATCCTACAGTTGTTTAAAACAAGTCTGCTGCCTAGCAGCAGGCATGTTCATCTTTTTTAACTCATGCCACCTATGCAAGGGTGAGACTTTGAAACATGAAGAGGACTTCTGGTAGTTCCCATCATTCCCCAATCCCCAAATCAAATTAAGAGTTGGTCTAGTAACAATTAAGCTTGCACTCCAAGCCAAAGTTGGAATCTCTCTCAGTGACACAGGACTTTATGCCTACTGTTCATAATTAAACAGTACATTGTAAGTCAGTGGATGTATTTTTAATAGTTTCTGTAGCTGTGAATGTAATTATAGGTTGTTGCTAAGAAAACCCTAATTTTCACTTAATTCTGAGTAAGTATTTTACAATTTACAATGAAATGCTACTCTAAAAGTTATAACCCAACTATTTGGCAAATACCGCTCTGACATCTAGATCTAGTTACTTGTGGAACACCCTACTCTCAGCATCACAGCTAGTATGAAAACCGACTGCCAAACCAAGTGAAACCTGCTGTCAAAAATCCCACAGCTGAACAGAGAATGCCACTGACAAAACATGAGCTTAAACTGCTAAGAGTCCTTGGCTCTGATATTAGAAGAGGTGATGCAGTAACGTTGCCTTTAATGAACTGCAAGCAGATTTGCAAGGCAGTGCTTTCCTAAGCTCCATGTCAAGAAGTCATCTACACAAGAACATTCTTATGTCCAGAATGACACAACTTGCCAGAGTCCATTCTGTACTGGACAGTGCTTTCTGCATCAGCTTTGCTGTTTCCCTGCAATCCCCTTTCCTAACTTGCCTTCCCCACACAAGCTGACAAAACACAACTTTGCCAGTGCTCTGCAGTTGTAGGTGAATATACATCAGGTAGAAAGACAACGCTGATTGTTTCTGACATTTCCATCAAAACTCAGCTGGTATGCTCTCACGGACCAGCTATAGCTGTCAAGTCTCCGTTGCAAGAAGAGTACTGTGGAGCTTTTATCTCAATACCTGTGTTATATTAAGACTTTAGTAAGGATTTTTATCTTGTCTAATCCACTCGGCTTTGATTGCACCCTATTACTGTAGAGCATTCCACTATTCGAAACAGAAACAGACACCCTTGGATGCATCTCAAATAGCCACAAGGATGACAAGCACCAAACTGTAGCCTCTGGGGCACTGTTTCTTTCACTTGAAATCTGTCTTCTGAGATTACATTAGAGAATTATTTCTTTCAGAGAAACAGTTTTCATCTGCATAGCGGATGAGTTCTTCCAACTCATCTCGCTCATTCAACAAGACCTGACAGTACAAAGCAAATATATTTAGGAAAAAAAGTGTACTCCTTTCAAGAACTCCCAGGAACACAGAACAAATGCAAAGAAGCTCCATGGTACAGGTTAACCACAAGATCTTGCTCGTATTATTTGCCAATCAAGCAAGCTACAAAGTGTGAGACCATTTTATTTTGGTTCAGACAGTAAGCCCTCTAAGGGGAAATCATTTCATTGGAAACGTCAATCCAGGGTCCATTATTACAGATAACATTTTTTTCTGAAGTCATTTCCCTCAGAGGGAGCTCAAGTCATGCAAATACCTTCTGTCTGAAACCCATTACCGTTCTGTTAGCTAACACAACTGCAGGAGACACACAGTAAATTCAGTTATAATTTAAAAATAAGGCCTACCATAGTAGCAATTGCCTCTAGCATCAGAAAAGTGTAAAGAAATTGTGCAACAAGTACTTGTACTTCACAGCACCAGGTAACCAGGTATTGAGAGCCAAGGCAACAGTTAATTCTGGCAGGCCTTTACTGCCAGGGAGCCTGCAGTGTTATTGTGATTTGTATCAACAAAGATATCCTGCTTTGGGTATATGGAAGTGGATCACATATCAAAAGTAAGAATTCGGGAGAAAAGCCTTACTCAATAGAAAGTTAGCCCAATATATAAAAAACATACAAATGTTTAAACAGTTTAGAGGCAGCAACAACAGGAATGATAAAGATTCCTGCCAAGGTGGCTGTTAACATTACCATCTTTTTCCCCACCTTGTTTTGCACTTGCATCTATTAAACTAGCTAGATGTGCCGCCCCGGCTGGCTGACAAACACTTGGACATATGCAGCAACTTAAAGCCTGCAAGCTTATTAACACAGTCAACAAACAAATATACAGAACTTTAACTGCAGGAAAAAAAAAAAAAAAAAGAAAGAAAACCAGAACCCAAAAGGTCCAAGAGGCTCAGCATGTCTCTGCATTTTAGAGTCTTGGAGAGACAGGAGACACCTGCCATTGATTCTTGTAACAGTTTCTTGGAACAGTAGATGCAAAGCAACAACAGATACTGGCCACTTGACTTGTGTTGTTCTTACTTTAGAGGGGTGGGGAAATTATACAGCCCTGCCTCAGTTAGGCATGAAGCAGTAGTGTTACACTCTCAAAATTTCCAGGCAGTTGTTGTAGCAGATAGCTATCCAGTCTGGCTGAGTTGATGCCCACTGTACATTGTTGATTTCTCCCTCTGCTGTATAGGCCAAGATAGGGTCCTCAATGGCACGAGGCATTTGCTGGATGTCCCAGATGAGAGCCTGATGGTCATCCGCTACAAAAGAAAATGAAATCCCAAGTGGGATCAACGAACAACCAAACGTCCATACATGGCTACTAAAAGGGGTGTAGTAAAAAGCTAGCTTGAATATAGCCCTTGCAGTCCAGATAAGAAAGTGAGACAGATACAGTGATAGAGCTGTTTTCCAAGAAGAACTTGGACACATCTTCAGGTAATTATGTCACCCAGGACAAAGTTAAAGACACAACTGGTGGAACTCAAAGTGCAAACATTTAGGAATTAAATTGCAAAAAGAAGTTAAACAGCACTGAAATAAAATAGCTTAGCCAAAGGAGATGCAGTTAGGGCACTAGGCTCACTACTTTCACCCAATAAACCCTAGTAGGTGTCTATTTCCATAAACATGTTAAGAAAATCACTATCAAAGTGCTTGTAAACTGCAAATCATCTTTAGCAAAAAGGAAGGTGAGAACTGCTTTAATTTTTGGGAAGAGAGGATTTTGCAAGTGTAATGAGAGACTCCTAGAGATTTACCAGCAGAGACAGTGAGAGATTGATCAAGAATCTCTTTCCACACTTACCTGCTGTGCAAATGTGGCAGGAAGAATGAGGTGCCCAAGCAATTCCATTTACACATGCTCTGTGGTTGTTTAACCTGGCAACAGGAGTGCAGGGAACTCTGACATCTAGAATCACAACCTTCAGAAACAAAAATCAAACCAAGTTAATAACTTGTATTTCCACCCCTCATCCCATCCAGAAAACAAAGAGTTTTGAACTAAGGCTTTAAATACCTCCCTAAAGGATGCATTTGGCAAGCACACACTGTTCTCAAAGAACAGTTTCTAGCTGTTCAGCATGTTGTGTGCCTTTCAAAAGAAGTCAGACCTCACATAGGAGGCTTGTGAGTTATGAAAAAAAAAAAAAGCGACTCATGCTTCCCTCAAGCACACAGGTAAAAATCTAAGGTACACTGCCTTGTGCACAGAGCTGAGAAAGAACAAAGAGACTAAAATACCTGCACTTATGATTTTATGTGAAAGCTGCTGCCCAACAGGCTCACAGAACCCTCAAAAATTGGCTGAAATACATAGGGGGCACAGAGATCTTCATGTTTATAATACCAAACATACCTCTGGCTCCTACTGGAATGACTGCAATAAGAATTGGCCCTTACCATATTCCACTTACTGCACTCTCATTTTAAGAGCTAAGTGTAAATGACCAAGCCACCTCCCCCAAATTGCCTTGTTCCTCCTGCAGAACTAGTGCCTCACCTCCATGCCATCCATGGCCATCGTGGCAAGATAGTTGGGATCCTGCTTATTCCAGCAGAGACGCAGCAGTGGATGGTGTTGTGGGTCCTCATAAATTATGGTGCTATGTTCCAGATGACGGAGATCAAACATCCTCACTGAGCCATCTGCACCAACCGAAGCGAACATATCTCTCCCACCACCTGCACGGCTGAATGCTATGTCATACACCTGCTCGACACCAAAACAGAACAAATACAACCCGGGTTTAGTGAGCACACCGCTTCCTAATTCACAGCTAAATGGATTTCCCATATGGACAGCAGAAATTGTTACTGCAACTGTAACACTTTTTGTTAAATACTTGAGTTTCCTGGCAAGTTCTTAAATTATTTGCCAAAGGGAGGGGAAAAAACAAGTCATGTCATTACAGGATTATTCACTGAAACAGAACATATTTACTTTCTGGACTCAGATTTTATGTTAAAACGAAAGAATCCTGTAAGATGTTTATTGCCTTTGATATGCAGTTGATTACAAGTCCAGTTTGACGTTTTACCTCATTTTTCTGAAATATTCTGTAGCATAATCTTGTAAAACAAACATTCTCAAATCCAGGTTCTATGATGAGTAAGCAGAATAGTTCTGATAGCTGATAGAACAGCTTTAATTAGTTTGTAATATATTAAAACTGTATCTTACCTATAATTAATGCACACGAAACTCAAATCTTAATTTCGGATCATTAGATTTTTGAATGATCAGATATCTCAAGAAAAAAAAGGAGAAAACAAAAGTTCTGTTCCTTAACTGCTTGAAAATGAAGTGCAATGTAAACAACCAAAAATATTCATCACCTCTTTGTCATGTGCAATAAGCTGGGTCTTGACATGGCCAGAGACCAGATTTACTCTTCCCAGAACCTGTCCTGTCTCCAGACCCCAGATAGTGCAGGTTGTGTCAATGCTGGAAGTACCTGAAACGAAAGCACTTCTTTTAGCAAAATATTAGCAAACTAGTACAATTCCACAAGTCACACTTAATGCTCTAAGTGGCAATAGTTTCTGACATCTAGAGACCAAAGACAGCATACAATTAAAATCAAGAATGTCAAGCAGTCTATCATGCATTTCAATGACCCAAACCTTTTAGCTGCTAATATGCTCTTTCACATTACATGGGTATAGAGTGTAAATAGCTTATGTCTACCTCAGTCTGTGTGGAAGATGCAGCCCTGGGATGAACTTCTCCATCCCTTAAGCCTCGAGTTAAAACCAAAAAACCAAACATAATCACACTGGGACTTCACCAGACTTAATTCAAGAGTGTGTCTTTTTCATTTGGTCAGTCTCACCGAGGAGGTAAGGATCCACTTCATTCCAATCAAATGATGTCAGTGGAGCACAGAAGTCAGAGTTCTTGTTATTGTTCAGCAAACACTCCAGCCGGGTTTCTGTTTCACCCACCTTTAGAAAAAGCAAAGCATGTGTCTGAAATAGCAATATCACATGACTGGTTCCACTTGCACGTCCAACACACGAGGTATTAATCCCAACACACAAGGTATTAATCCCAGGTTTCTATCCTCTCAGCTTTACAACTTAAAACTCTGGAAAACACAATCACCACCTCTATCTTCACTGAGGTGATTCAAACAGCAACTGTCATCACAGTTCTGTTGCTCCTAGAGCCTTCATATTTCATAACATTATTACTGGGTTAAAAAAAAAACCCAGTAAGGTATCAGGTGCTCTGACTTCATTTCATGTCTTAACCTTCACACTGCAGCAAGTGCAAAACATCCTGAAAGGACAGTGAAAAATCTGTTTTCGAGTGACAGTGAGATCAACGTGCAACACAGTTAATGTCACAGTTTGCCATTTCCCAAGGAGAATTTAGAATCATAGAACTGAATTTACTCACTCTCCACACACGCAGGTAGTCACCACTGGTTGCCAGAAGGTCTGGATACACTCCCTTGGTGTCTGGGATCCACATGAGCTTTGTGGTGGGGTAAGGGTGATCAAAGGTGTTCCTGCAGATGAACTCTGAACTCTCTTCATCCAAACCAACAAGCTGTACCTGTACGAAACCATATTTAAAAGAAAGGATTTTTATCCAAATAATAGTATATAATTACAACATTAAGACTGAGTGCATTTCAGAGGGACGCCTTTTGTAACCTCGAGGACAATTAAAAAAGACCATCATGTCAGTGGAATGAGGAATACTTAAAGCTCTGCCTACAAGCCTCAGCTAGGAATCTAAGTGGAGTACACATAATCACCACAGCACTTTACTTTGAAGAGATGATCTTAAGTGAAGCAAAATCCAATCTCTTAAAGGATTAAAGACCACCCTTCTCTTTTCCATACTGCAAAGCCTTGTTTAAATGATAAACTGTTCAAGAATTATTCCAACTCATCTTTAACTGAACCGATGCTGACAGCGATGCTTCAAAGAGTCAGGCAAGTCGTGGCCAACAATTAAAGCTCATATCATTGTGCTCTTAGCTAAAACCCTACAGGCTGCAACAAGTCACCATCAGCGAGCTACCAGGCTGTTCTCAACAGCACATTAACAAATGCATTCTGTCACAACTGCACAAAACTAAAATACAGATTAATTCCATTCCAAAGTCAGAAAGTAAACAGATTTCAAACTTGAAAAATGGAGGGTGAAGAGAAAATGTTTACATAATTATTCAAGTGTTTTGTGAGAGAAGGACAAAGGAAGGAGGTCTGCTGCCAGGTTTTATGTAGCTGATCTCCAAATTAGGTGTTTGTTTTCTTAACAGAATAATGAGATAACACCCGGTTGTGAAAGTGAAGCAAGACAGAGCAGACAAGAAACTATCTCCACATTGCTTGGTTATGACAACACCTGAAGTCATGCTTGAAGTCCAGACATGATGTTATTAGAAAAATATTGACATGTCAGAAAGCATTCAGAGAACAATACGGACTGGGAGGACCCGTTTACCCCAGCAGTGACTGCAAAACTAAACAGGATGAAAGCTCCACTGTGTTAAATGCTGCCCAAACACAAACAGAAAGAGGACAACTCACTGCAATTAGTTTGTAAGCTGCTCACGGTAGGAACTTCCTAATACTTTCCACACATGGCTTCCTCCTGAAGGCTGTGGCTTAACAGATTTATTCTAAGATGTTTATCTGGACAATTCCTACATATTCTCCCATAAGCAATATGGTTAATAAACCATATGTTTAAACTAGTCTGGAAATCTACTGTATCCACCAACACAAGTCCTTCAGCAGACCTTCCACTGTAACATCAGCAGTTGCAAGTCCATTTAGAGATGCTCCTAATAAATGCCAACCTTCCCCTTGTCAAACTGAAGATGCATCTCTCTCACACTGTGGTGACCCCTAGAAAACATACAGGCTGTTTGTAGAAGCTTGGCTGGATGTCTGCCTTGCACTCTTTTCATTACAGCAACTCCTTATTATGCTTCACACTGTAACAGGAACCCGCCAAGAGTCTCCCAGCCTTCTGAAGTGACTGACAAAAAGCTTTCTAACTCCTTTAGGGATCAGAAACCCTAAGCAGATTTTACAAAGGAAGCAAATTGTCCTTGGTCATAGAAAATCTTGTGGCAAGGACAGAATCAGAAGACAAGCAACTTCTAATCATTTCTTCTCCTTTGCTTACGCTGTTTTCAGCTCAACATGAGCGCATTACACAGCCATAACCAAAGCAAATCTAAAGCAGCAGAGAAATCCCTTCTGCTGGTGTGAATTGATACACTCATGCACTGCATGTTCATGCTTAACCTCTTCTCACAAGAAGAAAAAGCAACGATCATGCAGCAATCCAACATCTTTGCATCTTTGACATTTTTAATGCAAGGCCAGGTTAGAGAATAAAAATTGCCTAAGTGACACAAGATCTCTTGGCAACTGCTGAAGATCAGTTGTCTGACGCTGATTGTCAGACCTGACAGCAGCCTGTGATAATTCTGAGCAGGAGGCATTGGTCTGCCCAGAGACAGAAGCAGAAAACACTGCTTGAGCAGCTCTATTCCTTCCTAGCTCAGTATAATCAAAGGTCTGATCACATACAACACGTACAGAATCCCTCTTTTCCATCCCATTGTGCAGGCTGAACACAGGGAGATGGAAAGACAGAACTGTGTTCAGGATGCTAATAATACAAGAGCCCCGCGTGTCCCTGCTGCAAGCAAGGCAAGGTTTGTAGCCAGCTCAGCATCAAGGAGTGCTTGAAGTCTAGGCCAGCTAAGGCTGAGGAAAGTAACTGTTGGTCAGGATACAATCCAAACCTTCTACATCTACCTGTAACTCGTTCTGGTGGGAAAATGAGGGTCTTCAATCTCCACTGGTTTTGCAATTGTGCTATGACAGCAGCCAGAAATGCTACAAAATTATCTGTTTCTCCCACACACCCAGATAGGTTGTGATTGGAGGTGGATTTTCCTATCACAACTGGAACCTTATAAACACGAGGTTGATTTGCAACACTGCATATGTGTAAAGAAGTGCCTTTAGCCAGCGTTTGTTAACTTCTGAAAAACTCTTCCACGTGATCCAAAAGATGACATTCCGTAATTATTTTAGGGTCACGTTCAATCAGACAGCTCTCACCGTACCATTTCATCTTCAGCATTCAATTTTATTTTATTTTTTTGCAAATCTAAACCTTATGGGAAAAAAAAAAAACCCAGCTCCCTGGTCAAAGTGCCACACTGATGCTCTCTGATTGGAGGCAGGATGCAGAAGGTGACACAGCCATAACCCAGCAGTCTGCTCCAAACAGCGCGCAGCATCGCCTCCTCCTGAAGCAGATTTGAGTTTTGTCTTACAGAAAGATCCTGAAATCAGCCTCTCCTTGTTTTCCACAGATCATTACTGATACACAAAGCCTGCAGGAACCTGCAGCATTTGCAGCAGAACTTACAAACACCCTCCCCATTATGCCTCTGATCCATGAGGCATTCCGAAGCCTGACAGCAGTCTGCTGATTCAAGAAGCTCAGGAAAACCTAGCCTGAATAATTTTAGTCCTTTCCCCGGAGCAAAGTCATCTCTCTTTCTGTACCAGTGATTTGATGAGCACAGGTGTAGGAGCTGAAACAAAACTCCTCTGGGGTTCAAAGAGATCTTAGCAATCAGCTTTCTTGTATGCCATACAGCTTGTTAGTGGGAGAGCTGACAGAGGTTCCAAGAGTCTGGGAGCTGGGGGCAGCAGTAAGTCACGGCTTGGCAGCTGATTGAACTGAATCCATCCAAAACAAGGTGTAAACAGCCATTTTATGTATGAAATCTTAAGTATTTCAGGCTCTGGTAATTACTACATTACTACAGGAACAGAAAAATAACCAGGAACTTCTGCTGCAACAATTAGGAAAGATTTAATGCACTAAGAACCTTTAAAAAAAAAAAAAACAACAAGACACACAGGAGGGTAATGAGGGAGAGATACAGCCACCTATTCAGTTAGATGTTAAGAAACCTAGAACTGTATTCTGAACTGGTTTTTAGCGTAGCAGGGAAAGGAAAGGAGTCAGTTATTTAGAACAAAACACTGCAATGGCAGAACAGAAATGGCATTTGGAGCTTGTCAAACGCCTCCAAACCACAAAGAGAAAGTCAAAGTGGAAGAGAGCTTCCATTCTCTCTTCCATTTTCCTTTCAGTTGGTGTCACTTGCACTTCTATGCGTATTTTGATGTCAGAAGTTGGCAGTATAAAACAGAAGTAAAGAAGACTGTACTGAAAGCACCGTGACAAACATCAAAGAAAAAAGGCCACACAACCCTCCCTTCTCTCTCTTTGAATTATCAGAGGCGTGGCAAAATGTCTCAGCAAAGCAAAGGTCATCTTTCACTGTATTTATGGTACAACTTTAATTTTTAATGACACATCTTCACTTCTGTAGCAGCAGCAGCATCCGGGCTGGCATCCCATTCTCATACAACTACTTTCCTGCTTTACACGCTAATTAAATCTTTTAACACTTGGTGCTTATATGGACCTGAAGCCAGCAGAACAGCTATTCCTGAAGCACAGAGACCAGGAGAAGCTCTGGGGAGTATTTACAAACAGCTGGAGCTGACGCAGCCCCACACAATTCCTGTTTGCAGCAACTGTGTGAGCGTGAAGTTTTTGGTTTGAGTGTTGTTGTTGCTGTTGTTTTTTGAAAGAGTTGCTGACTCAACTGCCTTTATACTTGAAGCCTGAAATGAAAAGCAGACCTGATCACATTGTAACTGGGAGCAACCCCCAGGGAACATCCAAACAGAAGGATGTAAATGCAACAGAAACATACCCCTAATTAACAAGCTCTACCACTTCTCAACAACAAAAATTGTTTGGAAGGTTGTTACTGCTGGTTCTCAGAGTACACACTGCAGAAAACAAGTTTGCAAGCTCAGACCTGCCTGGAAAGCATCCTTCTCAGAACCACAAAGTGCTCCCCAGCAATTCACATCTAGCCAGATCATTGGCTCACGTAGGAGCATCGCATCCAGTGCTGCTGCAAGGGCACTCATTTAACTCCTGAAAGAAATATCATCCTTGCTTGACCATCACTTCATCTCAAAGCACCCTCCACGAAGCCCAACACCAACTTTTGAAATGATTTTCTCCATGAAGCAGCCTGACAAAGCTGCAAAGCACACATGATATAAACGCACAAAACTACTTTGGCAGCACCGTTAGTTGCACGCAGACTTTAGGATGCTCTACAGCTATGTCTGTCTCCTCATTTCTCCTCCATTCGTGCACATCCATCACATCAGATGAGTGCATAAAAGGCTGCCGAGGCAGGATGGCTCAGGTGTCTGAAGGGATGAGCAGTGTAAGCCTCCCTGCTTAGATCTAGTGGGGAAACACTGAAGACACAACCTCACCATGACAACCTCGTCCTCAGAGAAAAGCAAAGGTACCGAGGAGTTGGTGAAAGCAGCTTACAGACTCATAAACACATTCCAGAATCAAAGCATCACCAAGGTTGGAAAAGCCCTTCAAGATCATCCAGTCCAACCATCCACCCATCACCAGTAGTTCTCACTAAACCATGTCCCTCAACACAAAATCCAACCATTCCTTGAACACCTCCAGGGTTGGTGACTCCACCACCTCCCTAGGCAGCCCATTCCAGTGCTTGACCACTCTCTCAGAAAAGTAGTATTTCCTAATGTCCAGCCTAAATCTCCCCTGTGCAGCTTGAAGCTATTCCCTCTAGCTCTATCACTAGTTAGATGAGAGAAGAGGCTGACCCCCAGCTTACTACAATCTCCCTTCAGGTAGTTATAGAGAGCAATAAGGTCTCCTCTGAGCCTCCTCTTCTCCAGACTGAACAATCCCAGCTCCTTCAGCCTCTCCTCATAGGATTTCTGCTCCAGATCCCTCACAGCTTTGTCACCCTTCTTTGAACCCGTTCCAGGGCCTCAACGCCTTTCTTGCAGCAAGGGGCCCAGAACTGGACACAGTACTCGAGGTGCAGCCTCACTAGAGCTGAGTACAGGGGGACAATCACTGCCCTGCTCCTGCTGGCAACACCGTTCCAGATGCAGGCCAGGATGCCACTGGCCTTCTTGGCCACCCGGGCACATTACTGGCTCGTGTTCAGCCGAGTATCGATCAATACCCCCAGGTCCACGTGAAAGCATCACGAGAAGGACACAACATTGCTAACAGAGTCCCACACAGCCGATATACGCACAAACTCCAGTCCAGGCCGTGAGCTTTCTGTCACGCTGAATAACAGCCGCACACTCTCCAGTTAGGAGCAGCACCGGCCGCCCCCAACCCCAATCCCAACCCCTCCAACAGCTCCATGCAGCCCGCCCAGCCCTCGGCACGGACGGGAAGATCCGCACCTTGTTGTTGTACTCCTCCACGAAGCTGCCCAACGCCAGGCGGAACCGCTTGTCCGGCCGCACGCTCCAGTTCATGGCGTACACGGTCCAAGGCGCCTCGTATTTGTAGATCTCCTTCCGCTTGCCGTGCAGCGACATGGCTCTGCCGAAGGGGCCCCGCTGGGGCTGAGGGGAGCAGCGGCTCGGCAGAGATGGGGCCCGGGCTGAGCTCGGAGCGAGGCTGATGGCAGCGCTGGGCCCGGCCAAGGGGAGCGGGATGGCTGGAAAGGCCGAGGGGAAGGGGAGCGAGGCCGGAGAGGCGGCGGGGAGCGGGGGAGGCCGCAGCACGGCGCCGCGCCCCCAGGCCCGGCTCCAGACCCCGGAGACGGCGAGAAAAGCGCGGAGGCCGTTCGCGATTCGGCTCCTCACACAACGGGAGCGGAAGCCACGCGAGTAGCCCCGCCCGCTGCTTGCGGGTTGGCTGTGTTGCTTGTCAATTAGCACTTCGAGCATCTATTGGGTACTTCTTCTGTCCGTTTGGCCTGATTCAGACTTCTATTGGTCTATTTGTCTTTCAATTCCAAAGAGGGCCCGCCTCCTTGCCTGGATAACCTACCGTTGCTTTCGATCCCGCCCGAGAGGGAGGCCGCGCTCGTTTTCGACACCTCATTGGCTCCCGGGGGTCGCAGTGGCGCGAGGTGGGCTCTTGAGCCCTTCTTAATATCCGATTGGGCGGAAACAGTGTCAGTCAACCTGAGCTCAAGGCAGTTAAGGGGAGCTAGTCGGCCTTTCTGTGTTGTCGCGAGTTCGAGTCCCGTCTTCTCCGAGTAGTGGATGAAGACGAGCTTATCTACAATTAAATAAAGTTTAATTATGGGGTTTCGTTTCTAATAGCACTCAACGGCATTGAGGAGTACCTGGAACTGTGCACTGCTTCTCAGGAAACCCCTGTGCAGGCTGAAGCCCGGTGCCTGGCTCTGGCCCCTCTTGTTGGGACCGATGGAGCCTTGGGACCCAGCTCGGGGTTTGGGCATTCCTCAGCTGCTCGCAAAGGTCCTCAGCAGCCCCGAGGCCTCTTGGTTCTCTGGGCTGGGGCACGGCAGGGGGATGAGATATCCCAGCTGCTGCAAGGAGCTGAAACCTGAGCCGGACTGGATATAAATAGTGGTTTTGTGGGATGGGGGCTGCGGGCTGGGGGGAGTTCCCATCCAGAGATCAGCTGGGGAGAGGCAGATCTGCCTGAGGAGGATGCTGCCCTTGGAGCTCCTGTAGCGGGGGATGGAGATGGAGATGGAGCTCCTGCAGCTCCAAGGGCAAGCGGTGCAATCGCTGCCTGAAGTGTATTTGCTGAATCGTTTTTTTGTACACGGGGGAACAGCAGTGTGCTGGTGGAACTAGGAGAGCTTTTTTGTGACAGCTGCCAAGACTGAACTGTGTCCTGTTGGGAAGGAGTTATGCGGTGAAGGCCTACCAGCCCCATCCTTGGTCTGCACATGGGCACCATTGGCTCCACGGTCTCTGAAGGAAGCAGTGGGCATGGAAAGGCTGCCCAGGGCAGCAGGAATAGCCCTGAGCTACTGGAATTCAAGAAGTGGCTGAACAACCCCCTCAGATGTAGGGTCTGGTTTTTTTGTGTGGTGCTGTGTGGAGTCAAGGGTTGGACTCAGTGATCCTTAGGGGTCCCTTCCAACTTGGGAAACTCAATGACTTTCAGGGATCTTTACAGATCAGCAGCTTGCTCTGCACTGCCCGTGGTGATCCTCCCCACAAACACAGCTGTAATCCACGTCAGGTGCCAAAAACATCTTTATTAGCAAAGTGTACACTAAAACTCCAGAGAAAGAGATGCTCACAGTTTTACTACTCTCAAAGGGAGCTCAATATGTTACTTGAGCAGTTGGCCTAGGACTGTCACAGCATCTAACCGAATGCAAAGGCGGCAGTGCTAAGTGGGCTTCTCCTACGGGATGCTGCGGGAGTCTGCCAGGGAAAGGGCTGAGGAGAAGGAAGCATCTATCAAACCTTTATCAAAAGAGAGAAGCTGGGAGGAAGGACTGGACGTGATGTGTCTGGGACTTTTCAGCTTTCTGGGATTGTGCTTTTGAGTTTTGTGCTTTATGTCCAGGTCGATGACCAGTTAGGTTCATATGGGGATTTGTGGGATGCGTACTGGGGTTTGCAAGGCGCAGTTGGCCTTGCTGGAGAAGTCAGTGCCCTAGGACTCGTGCTGAAGCGTGCTGATGTGGCAGGGGTTGTTGGCCCTTAGTGTCTCGGTGGCCATCAGGTAGGACAGGGAGAGCTTCTGTCCTTGTCCTGGGCTTCCCACCTGCACTGTGGAGCTCTCCTCCTCCTCCAGTGAATACTCTTTTGTAGTGCCCATGGGCTCTACTGGGCAAAGCCCAGTACCAACACAGTGGTCCCTGCTCCAAAGAGCTGACAGCAAAGTGGCCTTGCAGCTGAAAGCTGTGCGTTTGCTCACCTCTGGATGCTGTGGCTTGCTGGGCTTGTGCTGTTCTGGAGAGGAAGCCTTGGCAAGGAAGAGGTGTGGGTGCTGTTTGGCCTAGCCAGCCTGTTGGTGGCCGTAAGAAAGAACTGCTCTGGGTTCACTAGAATGTGCAAATTAAATCTACTCTATGGGAACCGCTGGAAAACGTTGATCTTGGAAGCCAGTCACACTATGCTTCCTTTCACGGTGGCAGAAGACAGTTACAAATTATACCCCTGAGCCAATGGCATTGTCCTCTGTCTTACCCCTGCAGTCAAAATCAACATCAACTGACCGAGCTCACAGTTGAGGTTCCTCTTGACTTGCTTTGCAGCCCCCACGTCTCTAACTTCCAGGAAGCACTGGGTCGGAGAGGTGTCTCTGAATGTCCGGGTGCTCGGAAGATGCCTCCAAGTGCTCAGGGAGGGAGGGGAAACGAGAGCCCCGCAAGAGTCCCTGGGTGTTTGGTGCCCTTTGGTTGGGAGGCTCTGGGTTCGGGAGAGGTGGGGAGTGGTGCTCCTGCTCGGAGTAGACCGTCATGGTTTCATCAGATGCCACAGTGAGGTGCATCCCACTTGACAAGGAGTCCCTGGATTTCAAGTGGAATTTTTCTACCTCTGTGTAGCTTGGGCTCTGGTAGGAAAGGAGGAACGAGGTGGGTTATGACAAGAGCAAAACAAAGCAGGCAAGCACTTTTCTCACCTGATCAGTCCCCCGAAAGCTATTTTTTTGCTTGGAAAGCCTCAGAGCAGAGGAACCCATCCATTTCCCTACTGACTGGGCAACCTGTGCCCACAAATCAGTGATGCACTGGGCAGAAGCATCTCCAGGCAGACCTCCTGCTTCAAGACCCCTGGGCTTTGCTTGGACCCAAAGGAACTTAGCAGTGCTATGCACACACGGAGGCTGGAGAGGACCACTGGCCCCCCAGGACCCATCATCTGGGGGCAAAAGGAAGCCACGAAGGGTGACCTTACCTGCCCTGGGGCCATCCGCTGCTCATCCTCCAGGGGTGCACATGGAGTGAGCGGCTCCAGGCTCCGTGGGATGATGCCATACATGGCCAGGTTGTGAGAGGATGGTGAAATGGGGCTGTATGCGGGCGGCACTTGGGACAGCTGGCGCTGCAGAAGCTGGAGGATTATATTAATGTCTGACGACATCCTGGACTCCAGCCTGAGGACAGAGCAGCTTGGTGTTAGCACAGTGCATCCTGCAAGAGCCAGACCCTGTGCAGGAGGAAGTGTTGACTTGGCTGCCTGGGGATGATGCTGGGTTGTCTGGTGCTGTTCAGGGAAACTTTTAGATTTTTGGTCCTACTGCCTCTCTCCTGCCACAAAGTCTTTCCCTGCCTAATTTTTTGTGTTGCCAAACCAAGATCTGGAACAGGGAAGTTAAAACTACACCAGAGGTGGGGAAAATGCGATAGTTAGTTTTAACTGGACCAGCTCTTCAGGCCAGCTGTCTGTGCTGACAGATGGGAGCAAGATGGGCTAGTGCCAGCCTTTCTGAACTCTGTAATAGAAGAAAATGTAAAAATGAGTAAGTGCCTTCCTTCTGCCTTGTCCTAACCTTGGGGGAAATGAGCAGCTCTGGCAGAAGTGGGCTTGGCCCTCATTGAAGGCAATAGCCCTGGCAGCACTGAGTGGGTGGGAGATCCGCCCCCCCCCCCCCCCCCGCTGAGGCTGGCACCTTAGTGAGACATCAAAATACACACATGGTTACAATAGTGAAATGAGTTTAATACATGCAGCACCGTGGATTGGAGTGCCATCTATTTGTGTAGGTGCTGCCTGGGGCCTTTAAAGCTGTGTCTCAGGTGCGGGTTCTTCCTTTTTACTCAAAAAGAACAGCAGATGCCAGGGCTGGTGGGACAGCAGAGATGCATGACTGCAGTGAGACTTGCAGTTTGAGAAGCTGCTGTATTTGCAAAGCACTCCCATCTCCTCCCCAAGGACTGTGGTGTCCCAGGGGTTCTGGAGATGGAATCTGCTGCACACACAGCCTGGTGCAGCCACCCCTGTAGAGCAGAAGGTGATGACCCAGAGCACCCCCCCCCAGGTTCTCCCCAACCCTGCACCCCAAGGACCTGCCTACCTGCTGAGCTGGGCCTGCAGGAGCTCCAGCCTGGACTCGATCTGCCCTGGTCTGTAGTCGCTGTGCAGGGGGATGTCCCGTGAGCTGTGCACCAAGGAGACATGCTGCAGGGGCTCCGGGTGATGGTTTGGCCTTTGATCCTCCCAGAAGGTGAACATATTGGGGATGTCCAAGGGGGTGGCTGGAAGAAGAGAAGACCCCTCAGCACCTCTGACTTGCATCTCCCATTCTGTCGATGCTCCACCGCCCAATGTGCTCATGGAAAGCCACCACTCTGACATACATGGGAGAGTCCACCACCCTAGCGCCCAAAGTGCTCGTGAGCAGTTCATCACACTGGTACCCAACACACCAATTTCCCCCGGGGGAAATCCAAAGATGTCCCCAGGGATGAGGTGAAACCTCAGGGCATTGTAGGCACAGAGCAAACACTGTTGTGGACAAAAGGCAGCAAAGACCATTGGCCAGCAGCATGATTCCTCTCAAATCTATGAGTTGTGTAGCTCTGCCCCAAGGTGAGGCCACCATGCCCAAGCATCCCTCAGCCCCATCCTTCCAACTGCAGATGTGGGTACCTGCATAGGACTGGCTGCTCTCTGCCGCCTGCTTGCTGACCTCTGTGCCACTGGCGCTGGCGGTGATGAGGCTGAGTGCTGGTAGGGCAAAGTCATCCTTTTTGGACAGGGGGAAGGGCTCAGCTTTTGTGGGGCTGCCAGGCTTGGCCTCATCGTCACTGGTCTGGGAACAAGGGGTGGTGCTGCTGCCCACGTCATCCCACTGGTCCTTACTCAGCGGATCCTGCGGGTTGGTGAGCTCTGAGTAGGTGTGATACTGCTCTGCATCAGAGGTGCCCGTGTCTGGGTCTGTGGGGCAGCACAACAGGTTAATCAGGGGAACAGCACACGTGACAAAATCAGTCCACATTCCCTGAAAGGTACTTGTAGGGCCGGAGCATCCCAAGTATGGAGGCACTGCTTTGGGGTGCCAACCAGAGCAGTGATTGAATGGTAATCCCCCTCTCTAACTCTGCTGATGCTTTGGTTTGCAGAGCTGACACGATGCTGGGAATAGTGCGGGATGGTGAGGAGGTGAGGCAAGCAGGAAAGGACTCACCAGGCTTGTTGGGCTGACAAAGAGAGTGCTTGCGTCGGCGCACACGCCGGTAGGTGCAGTCATACTCCTCACTGAGCGGTGTGCGGGGAACACTGTCTGCCTGAGGGACAGAGAAACTGGTCAGCAAGACAAGGGTGCCCATGGGAAACCACAAACTCATGGAGTGGGCTGGGAAACGTGGCTGTTGATCAATTCATCACCAAATGGAATGAGGAGCACAGGTTGGCATCCTCACTTCAGCTCTGCCACTTGCCAAATTTAAGGTGTTGACTGCATCCATCCCTGGGACAACATTGGCACTCACATCTCGCAGGTTGAAAGTGATCTCTAAGTTGCTCCAGAAGTTGTCAGAGAAGGCTGGGTACATGTCCAAGACCTCCAGCAGATCCTCCCGCTGGATCTTGTGCAAGTCACAGTAGGTCAGGGCCCTCACATCGGCGTTCGACTTCCCTGGACGGGCATAGAGGCTGATGGGCTCCCCAAAGATGTCATTCTTCCCTGGGCAAAGAGACAGCTTGTTAAGGATAGGTAGGTGCCCATCCCAACTCCACTGGACCAGGAGTTTTGCATGGGGGCTCATGGACAAGTGGGTGCTCAGAAACCCTGACAGTGGAGTAGGGGATTCCACCATGAAAGCCACTGCTGATGGGGAGAATGAGCAGAGCAGTGGGTCATTGGTGACCACTGGGGACTGCTGAGCCATGCCCTACTATCTTCAGTCTTTTGGGGTCTTTCCCCAGCATTTAAAGAGAATCCTCCATCCCATGACCACTAGTACAGTGACCAGTGAGATGATCAAGAACAAACAACTTTAATTTCTCCAGGACTTGAAGAAGTCCTTCCCCCTTCATCTGCCACCCTCTGTCCACTGTTCACCACCCTTTATTTAACACTCTTTGTCCATTTCCCATTGCCCTTCATCCATCACCCTTCACCCCTTGCCCTCCCACAAGGAAGGACTTTTCCACCTAAGATGGCAACCACAATGTCTTCCTTGAGGATCTCAATGGAACCCCGGGAGATGAAGTAGAGGGTGGTGAGGACATCTCCATAGTGCACCAGGGTGTCTCCAGGCGGTGCATGGGTCGTCTTGAACTTCATGGCCAGGGCACGCAGGCAGCCTTTGCTGGCTCCTCGGAAAGCCTTGCAGTTCTGCAGCAGCGTGCGGTTGAGGTGGAGGCAGATGTCTGCTTGCAGGCAGTCAGGGAAGCCCTTCAGCACCTGCAGCGAGCAACGGAGGGATGTGGTCACACCACTGTCCCCAGGATGCCACAGTCCTGGCTACCTTGAGGCACAGGCAGGATGGGTGGCATGTGGGGCGGCATGTTGCAGCCAAATAGGGAGCCAAAAGCCCAAGAAGCTGAATCCAAAAGCTGATCTTCCTTTGGTGGACTGCTGCTTGCCTATCCCCGGCTTGTCACCACATGTGACCAAGGATGAGAGCACTCCCAAGCAATAAATAATAATGATAACCAGATCAATCTATTTATACCCACTGGTTGCATATCCCCTTTCATCTTTCCACCCAAACTAATCTCAGCTAAATGAGAGCGCAAACTGGTAACGAGGTGCTGTCCTAATTAAACAGCACCTGCCTGAATGCCAAGAAGCAGCACAGGCCAGTTGTGCGCAGCAACAGCTAAATATACCCATGGCAAATACCTCTCCTTGAACAAATGCTGAACCTGAAGGTGAGATCAAGGTAAAATTCACAACATGGGACAGTCCAGCAGGGGTTGGTGAGCACAGCTTGCTCTCGGTTCCATCACAATTGCATGTGCTGGCAGTGCTGCACGGCCCCCTTCATTTCCCTGCTGGGAAATCAGGGGCGAACGCATCGATTGGGATGTGGCATGATTGATCAGGCTGTGTTGTGTCTTAGCAGCATCCAGCAGGAACTGGTGTGAGCAGCAGCACGTCCAAGCCGCAGGCTTAACTCAGCACAGGGGATTTGTGACCTGGGTTTGCACTCAGCCAGAACCTGTGCTTGGCAGGGTGCCGTGGCTTTGCTTCCTGTTTTTGCCACTGATGTCCAGCCCAGGGTGCCTCCTCTGTGGGTAAAAGGTGGCCCCCAGGTCTCCCAGCAGCAAGACCCCCTGCGCTGCCCAGTTTATTGAGGCAGCAGGGGCTGAATTCACACAAATCTAGTGCTTACCCCTCTCTCCTTGCAGCTGGCCAAGGCAGAACATTTGTGCCTGGGACCCTAAGGCCATGAGTTGAGTACTGTTTCCCCAGTGCCACTCTGGGTTCCAGACCCTGTGGTGGTGCCTCAGCTCTGTCCAACCCTCCCTGCTAGGCTCAGAGCCACTGTGCCTCTCCAGTGCTGCTCCCCCATTGATCCCCTCTTTGCTAACGAACAGCTGCCTCTCCAAGCTCTAATTAAAATGGATCGAGGTTTATTTAAATGCCCTCCTTTCCCTGACGCTGAGAGCGGGATGCACTTTGCTTAGCAACCGGCAGTGTGGAGAGGAGCTGGATCGATCCCGGCTCCGTGGCTCTGCAGCACCAGCAGAAACTGTTCCGAAAGGGCTTGGTGCTGGTGGTGCTCTGAGCTCCTCCAACACTGCTCTGCAGCCAAGAAATACTCTCATGGTCCCAGGAAACAGCTGGAGGAATGGAAAGATGGAGGGAGAAGGAGAAAAGGGGAGAATAGGGGAGAATGGGCTGACAGACTCTCTTCACCCTCCCAAATCTCCTCTCCATCCTGGTCAAAAGAGCAGACACATTTGGGTGGACCCAAAGGTGGACTCTGTAACTTCAGGACAAGGTTCTGCACAAATGTAGGGCCTCCCTGCATGACACTCACCGCGTTCATGTCGATGCCATTGGTGTAGGACCAAGCATGCTGGAAATACTCCTCCAGGCGCTGGCGCAGCGGATTTGGTATCTGATGGAAGCGGATGAACTCCTTCACTCGCAGCATCTGTGTGTGATAGCGAGCCGTGCCCGAGTAGAGGCGCTGGATGATGGCAGAGACGTTGCCGAAGATGCTGGCGTACATCAGAGCTACAACGAGAGGGCAGGACTCAGAGGGATGTGGGGAGATGCATATCCAACCACCGCGGACCTACAAACAGCAGATTTCCAAAACCCGTATGTACCGTGGATCTGGAACCAGCAGGTTTCCAAAACCTGTATTTCTATCTATCTCCTCATCCATTTATCTGTGCAGAAGAGGCACAGATGGAGGGAGATCCACTCCTAAATCCCCACGTGTGACAGCCTGGTGTCCCACAGCTGCCCCTCCAACCTCCAGGGCCAGGCACTCACAGCCGATGAGCATGACGCAGATGGAGAAGATCTTCTCAGAGTTGGTGTTGGGCGACACGTTGCCAAAGCCCACGCTGGTGAGGCTGCTGAAGGTGAAGTAGAGGGCAGTGACATATTTATCCTTGATGGATGGCCCAGAGGAGAGGTCACTGTCATTGTAGCGCTTGCCGATCTGGTCACCCAGGTTGTCCAGCCAGCCGATCTTGTGCTCCATGTAGGGCCGCTCCACATTGCCGATGGCGTACCAGATGCACGCCAGCCAGTGGGCGATGAGGGCAAAGGTGCACATGAGCAGGAAGAGCACAGCTGCTCCATACTCGGAGTAGCGGTCCAGCTTGCGGGCCACACGGACCAGGCGCAGCAGCCGGGCGGTTTTCAGGAGACCGATGAGGGTGGTGGTCTGCAGGGAGAGGAGAGAAACCTCAGGGACCAGTTTGGCTAAAGGAATGCCTCCAGTATAGGCCTGCTACCTCTTAAGGACAAAAAGGCACTTCTAGAGCATGCATCACCTCGTCCTGGGGGTGATACCTGAGATAGGCCATATCGTGTCACAAAGTGGGCAGTTTCCCTCCACTGACTGTAATGGAAATGAGCCCTGGGACTACAGGTGAGCAAATGAGAGGAGACAAGGCCAATCCCATGTTTTCTGACAAGTTCTCACCTTGCATTGCTCCAAAAACAATTGCCTTTCACCCTGTCCCACAGGCTCCAAGATGAGGTGGAACCTCCAAATACCATGGTAACAACAGGCCCATTCTATTGCCTGAATTTTGAGTCTGGTTGGAAACATAACCCAAAATTCATCCTCGCTGACAGTGTAGGCCAATCCCTACAATGAACTCCCAGCCTTCTGTGTTGGGTCAGCCCCAGGCTGTCTCCCCTGTAGGGGGAATGGGTTCGATTGGACACTATCTTAACACACACAGTAAGATCTGTATGGCTATCTGAGCCTTTGGAGATAAAAATCCAGATCCCATCTGCTTAATAAAAACCTGTAATAACTTTCTTGCCCATCCCTCTGACCAACCATCCCTCTCTTTGCAGGTAGTCATCCATTGCTTGCATTAACCCATGCATATTCCCCTCTCTCTCCCCCAGAAATCCTTCTCCCATCCCTTCATGAGTCTTCTCCTGACCTCGTCAGAGCCGGAGCGGAAGATGAGCAGGTCAAAGGGGATGGCAGCCACCATGTCAATGAGGAACCAGCCCTTGAAGTAGTGGATGGCAATCTTGCCCGGGTGGCTCACCACCTCGTCGTTGATGTTGACGTAGGTGGTGCGGAAATTGATGACAATGTCCACGATGAACATGATGTCCACAATGAGGTCGATGATGTTGAGTGGGTCACAGGAGTAGCTGCAGTTCCAATGCTTCTCCTCCACCTGTTCCTCATTGAGCAGGAAGGCGGCTGAGTATGGAGTGAAGACAGCCGTATAGATGACCAGCAGCAAGATGAGCCAATCCCACACGGCCTTGAACGGACTGTAGTGCAGAATGGTCCATCGGTGGATGCGTGGTGCCTGGAGCTTGTATTCAGGGAGGACATCAGCCCCCAGGGAGAGCACCTGCCAGGAGATGGGTATGAGAAGGATGTGGAGAGCAGGACAGAGCTTGGACAAAGTCATGAGGGGCTCCCATGTGCCAGTGGGGCAGCATAGAGCATACAGTGGGTTTACTACAACCACTTCAGTTACCCTCATCTATGTCTATCCAGGACACCACAAGGTAAAGTGGCCTCTGTGCCTGATACCAAGGTCTGCCCGGCTCCCTTGCTAGCTCTGATGGCTGGAGGACTCTTGGGGAAGACATTTATCCATGTTGTACCATCAGACCCTACCACATTGGCAGTGCATCATGCCATGCTTCCTTGCGTTCTCATCTCTGAGCCACCAGCTCAGGAGCTGCTAGGTGTCCCTGCCAGAGTGATCTGGGGACAAAAAGCCTGGAGATGCAGACCCATGGCTGTGGTCCCGAGCGTGGTGGAATGTTACGCAACCTGCAAGCCCTCTACAATGCCTTTCTTGGCCCCAGCACAGACCTTCCCTTGATGTCTCTCGGGGACAGCTGTCCTCCAAGCAGAGGGGACAGCTGGTGCTACCAGCAGTGAAGCCTGGCCTTGGGCAGTGCCCATCTGAGCATCCCCAGGGAGGGGCAACCTACAACCACTGAGGGGCACACACCAGTTCACAAGTACAGCTAGCCTTCTGCATTGTCACGTGTTCTGGAGCCACCTTTCCTCACGGGCACATGGTCCTACAGCACAGGTGAGTCCCCACGTGTTCCAGCTCCCCCTGTCCAGGACCACCTCCCCCAGCCACCGTGGGGACACAAGGCAAGGTGCTGAGAACTGAGAAGGCTGGGGCTTTCTGCTTTAGAAGCTGAGAGATGATGGCATGAAGAGGGTTATTTGTAGCCAGGTCCTCCCTTCCTGCCCATGCCACTCTGTTTCCCTGAGTGTTCCCATGGCGCCAGCCACCTGTGTCACTAATGGAGGAGGGTGAAAGGCATCCCTGCATGGAGACCCAAGCAAAATGGGTGTGATACCTACCCCTGAGGAGGGAGAAGGACCCATGCACGTCCCACAACCCACCAGGAGCCCCATGTGCTCCGAGACGATGGTGACGGGCACTGCCACAAATCTAGCATCATCTCCAGAAGAAGGGCTTGACCCCTCCTGCACTGACACCTATCTCCTTCAAGGCCACAAGGACCACCCACAGGCTCCCATTACTGGAACCCAGTGCATCATCCCACCACCACCAGCCTCTCCTCGATCCCACAACCCTTGGGAAAACTCCAGCTCCTACCTTCCTGCGGCTCGCTCGTCTCCCCAGATGGCAGCTGACCCTCCGTGAAGCCCGGCTGTCCCCCATGGGGGTCCCCAGCCCCATACGCCCAAGCAGCGACCGGCACGGCGGGTGCAGGACCGGGGCCACGGCATCACCCGCGTATGCACGCACGCGCTTGGCCGGGCGGGCGGGAGGCATGCGGCTGCAAAGGGCATTTGGGAGCCCAGTGTGGATTAATCAAACCCAATCAATGCCCCCGTGGGGATGAGAGCGCCAATGGGGCCACGGGAGCCGCCGACGTCGCTGGTGGACGGAGAGGGAGGGATAGGAAAAAGTGACTGAAATGCAATCGTTGTGGTAGGGAATGAATCGCTGCGTGGGTTTGGGGAGCGGTTCTGGCAGGGACAAGGTGATGCTGCTAAATGCCTGGCCCCCAAACTGAGAGGTGTGTCATGTGGATGTGAGATGGGCTCCTACGCCTTGTGTCTGGGAATTGCAGCAGTGCTCCCACCCTTGGAGCTGAATCTCCCATCCTGCCTGGCTGGGGGCTAGTCCCAGATGTGAGCATCTTGAATGTTTGTGCTCCCTGTGCCTGCTGTACATTCTGCTGCTGGCACCCTGCTCATGAAGCTGGAGCAAGAGTGGGTCAAACCCTGTTGTTTTCCACGCAAGAATCATTAAAAAAAACAAACAAACAAGCAAAAAAAACAACTACAAGCACAAAGATTTGAGGCAGATAAAGGAAAAAAAAACAACCTCCAAAGAGCATCTAAGGCAACCCAGAGGCAGGGAGTGCTTGCAGCATTGCCCCAGAGAGCTGCAGGTGACACCTCTTGGTTGTTTGGGGACTCAGTGGGTGGCAGCATCAGGAGTCCCCCATTGCCTTGTCCCTGTTCCCCTGCACTTACTGGCTTCAGCTGCAGCCGTGCTCATGGTGTGGGGTGTGGGGTGCTGAGTGAGCAAGGTGTACATGGGAGGGAGGAGAAGGAAGAGGGAGAAGGCAGTGGGGCTGTGTGGACTGTGAGTGATAGAGGAGGGGGCCCTGATCACCATGGCTGACCCAGCTCACTGCTGGCACTTGGTGGGGCTCAGGGTCCAACTGCCAAACCCTCTTCCTCTTCTCTTTGCCCCATGAGGGAATGGGAAGGGGGACATGGTGCTGAAGGGGGACATGACAGTGCCACCAAGAGGCCCTCAAGCAAACAGAGTGGGCAGGCTGGCTGCAGGCAGGCACTGACCCTCCCTCCCTGCTGTTTGCCTCTTGGCACAAATCCTGATGCAGCTCAGCACCCCATCACCCTCCTGCCCACCTCCACCACCATCCATCCCAGCAGCACCTTGGGGGGACCCAGAGAGATGCCACCCACAAGAGAGATCCCATCCTGGTGGCAGTGACCTTGCTGCATCCCGGAGTGCCTCCAGCCTCCAGCCTGAGCTTGGCAAACTTGTTGCACTTGTGGCCAGCCCTTCCTCCCACTTGCTGTGCTCAGATCAGCCACTGTCTGCCTCTCGCCGCTGCCAGCCAGTATTTTTAGATGCTGTTTCTTGCTGCTGTCTCTGCTTCGCTGTGAATTATTTAGTGGCCAGCAGTATGGAGCTGCGGCTTGGTGGAGGTACAGGGGACACTGGGGTGAGGATGGGCAGGATGAACCTCCCTCCTGGGGCCATGGGGAGATGCAATGGGGAAGAGAGATCCATCCCATCCCATCCCATCCCATCCCATCCCATCCCATCCCATCCCATCCCATCCCATCCCATCCCATCCCATCCATCTCCTGCCTGAAAATGGGAGAAGGGAAGATTGACCTTTTTGGGTGCTGCATAGCTGCACCACACGACCCTGTGCCCGCCTGCAGCCACAACCCGTCAGCTCCGATCCCATCACCCTGCTGCCAGCTAACGACCCTGCATCGAGCAGCAGCCAGTGCTGCCATGCCAACATCATCCCAGTGCTCCCTGGTGTGCGGGTGTCCCCCAGAGTGGGGACATGGAGGCCACTTGCTGTCCTGCTGCAGGATTTGGGGCTGATCCTTGTGATCAAAAGGTTTGGGACTGAAGGGCTCAAGCTGGGAGGGAACAAGCCTAAAAATTGTCCCGTGCTATTTGGGGAGAACCTGTCCACCATAGGTGGAGGGTAGAAGGGTTTGCTGCAGCCAAGATGCAGAGCTTCTGGGACAAAAGTCCTGCAGAGCACCTGGCTCTGATGGAGATAGCTGCCAAACCTAAAGGTTTTTCTGGGCTCATATGGCTGCATTTTCATTAAATTTGCCTTCAGATGCTCCTAGGAATGACAGGAGGTGCCCTTGAATATACCTTGTATATCATGGCTCTCCCATGCCTCAGTTTCCCTACTGGTAGGAGCTCCCAACCAGAACTGTGGGATGCAGTAACACCTTGCACACATACTGTTATGCCCCTCTCCTTGCTCACATCCTGGCCTGGCATCTCCCTTGGGCTTTAAATCCTCATGCTGCATCAAAGTCATTATTTTCCAACAGCGATTTAAAAAACATTTCCCTTCCTATGCTTAGAAAGAGGGGAAGTGGCTGTGAGCAATGTCCTCTCTGCTCCCAGGTCATGGGCACTATGGCAGGTGACAGCCAGGGTTGGTCCTCACTGCTTTGCCAGGGCCACCTTTGCTTAGTCCCCATGGGGACAGGGCAGTGCCATGTGTGTCCCTCATGGTGACAGAGCAGTGCCATGTGCATCCCTTGCATTGACAGCTCAGTGCTACACGTGTTGGTGACAGTGCAGAGCCACGTGTGTCCAGTTGGGTGACAGTGCAGTGCCACCTGCTGTCTCCCAAGGGATCGTGTGGCCCTTGGCGTGGCCATTTGTG
The DNA here is from genome assembly GCF_905368555.1 of Meleagris gallopavo. Taxonomy (NCBI): domain Eukaryota; kingdom Metazoa; phylum Chordata; class Aves; order Galliformes; family Phasianidae; genus Meleagris; species Meleagris gallopavo. Next base: position 2,393,186 of record NC_139432.1, on the reverse strand, counting down.
CTCCCAGGGTGGGATCCCCACTGAGTGCACAGTAGATAGTGGGACCCTGGGGGCACCTGAGCCACATGTGTGTCCCCTTCACAACCACTATCACACCACCAGCAGTTCATACCCATGTCCCCCCAACCACAAATTACCCATTAATACCAATTCAGGAAGAAATACTTCAACCATTTGGAGGAAGGGACAAAAATTAAATGCTGGGATGGTGGTGGAGAAGTGGCCCTCTCCTCCAAAACCCTCAGGAGTGGCCAGGATTGCATCCTGCTGGCAGCACCAGCACCGTTGCCTTGGTGGCATCCCACTACCACATACCTGTGTGACCTTCTCGGTGACGTTCTGTGTGCGCTCTGTCACTTTGTGGGGTGCAATGATCTCAATCTCCGTGGTGGAGCCCGAGCGGTGCTTCTCCAGATTGAACTCCACAAAGTTGAGCGTGAACTGGGGGATCTGGCTGATGGTGCGGTACTTCATGAGGTCTGAGTCTGAGGTGGAGTTTGGAGGGTTGGGTTTCACATGGGAAGCCTCTGAAATAGGATGGAGAGGAGCGTTGAGGAGGGTGGAGAGAGCAAGAGGTGACTCGCAGAGCCCTAACTCTATTTCTGCACCTCATTTATGGTGCAGGACGATCATGAGGTACTATCAGATGGCACCAACCAGGCCATAATTCTTCAGGGTGGCTTCTGGTATAGGATGTCCAACCCAAGATGCCCAAGAGGGGGCTGCTTTTAGACACATCACCCATTTTTCATCATTAAACCTCCTTCAAAAGGTTCAGAGCAGATGCCCAAATACAGAGGCACCCGATGAGCTTTGCTACCTCTAAAGAACGTGGTGTTAGGAAGTGGTCCCAGTGAGACCCACCAGTGAAGGATGCATGAAAGCAGTTGAAGTGGGAGGTGAGTCTCCTCCTTGTGCATAACTCAATCATGACCAGCACAGTTCACAAACAGTGCCTGGGTTCTTGGCCACTCAATGGAACCAGGAGGTTGGTGTCCCCATCAAGATGGCCCCCACCAAGATATATCCCCACTCTCAGGCTCCAGGCATCTTGCCCAAAGAAGAGCTGCACTGGGGCTGGGAGCAAGCCTCTTCCCATCCAACTTTCCTGCCTGTATTATCACCACCAGCTTGTGGTCTGGCTCTTAGTGATGCGTAATGGGCACATGATGTGTAACGGGCACCTGGGGGCTCAGAAGCATCCCCAAGCACCATAACCAGTGTGTCTCACCCCTTCTATCCCCTGTGGGCAGGGCTGGGTTATTTTTTCAGTTTTCTACCCCTTCTATCCCTTATACTGACACTGACCCAAGAGATGCAGTGGGCAGGAAGTGCCTGAAGACATTGGGAAGGTGCCCAATGTGCCACCCCTCTCCTCCCTTCCACTCAGACTCTTCCCTCCCTCTACATTGCGTCCCTCCCAGGGTCCATAACTTGGGTCTATTTCAGGATCACGATCCCCCACCCCATTTTCTCCAGCCAAACACCGCACATTGATCCCTCTTCATCCCCACTTATTGAGGCTTCTCTTGATTGACCTCCACCTTACGTATATCATTATGTCTACAAGAACAAGAGGACGGCACTGAGATGCCTTCATTTGGGACGGCCACACACAACCTCACACGGCCTCGCAACGCGCGCACAGCACCACGAGTGGCTCTACCCAACGAGCAGGATCTGCCTATGTGGGGAAGCACATCGAGAGCAGCGGATTTGAGGTGGAAAACTCCAATTTATCTCCATTTTGCAGAGGAAAAAGCAGTGCAGGGCAAGAGACCTCCCCCCCCAAGATGTGCCGGTGGCCCCTGGGGCCATCGCTCCCCATCGCAGTAGGACCGAAAACTCCGGGGTTTTTCCCCTACCTGAGTTTGCCCTCCTTTCCCTGAATTTTCTCTGGAACTCAGACCTCGCAGCCTCAAAGTTGTCCAAGGAGGAGACCCTGCGGAGGCTGTGGAAGCTGCCCCCGGGGCGAGACCGAATGAAACCCCACGCAGAATACGACCCTCGAGGGCCCAGCGAGGGAGGCTCTTGTTTCGGGATCGGGTGTTGTAGGGTGGGGTCGGCCTCCAGGCTCGGCCTCCTCTCCTTTTCCAGGAGGGATTCGGTCTCTGACTGCACACAGTTCTCCTTGGGCGATGTCTTCAAGTCCCTCAAAATCAGGGAGTCACCACCAGGCTTTAAGACAGCCGGGAGAAAGCGTTTTATTAGAAGGAGTCCTCGCGTGCTGGGGGAAGGAGGGAGCTGGGGAGGTAAGAGGAGGGCAGGGGCTGGGACGTGCTGCGGTTCCCCCAGTTCAGCTCCAGCTTGGATCAGAACCGAGGCTGCTTTGCGGCGGGGGTGACCGAGCCCTCGGGGACACGGCAGCTCCGGTGGCCCTGGGGAGGCTGCAAGGCGTAGCTGCACAGCTGGGGAGAAGCCAGAGCAAGAAGAGAAGGGGATGCCTTAGGGATCAGTTTGCTGCTCATTTCCTAAGTGACCCCAAATTCCACCTCTGGGATTTCACCTTCTGCTTTTCCCTCTCCAGAGCTCAGCTCAGCTCAGGAATGTGGGTGCCTGGGGTCCTGTGCTGCTGTCTGTGGGGAATGATGTGCTCTGCACCAGGAAGCACTGGAGATGGAATCATAGCAAATCATAGAAGCACTCAGGTTGGAAAAGACCTTCAAGATCGTCAAAGTCCAACCACCAACCTCACCTATCAAGTCCTATCACCAAATCATGCTCCTACAGCACCCCTTGGCCATTGCAAAACATTTTTTCATAGAATCACAGAATGGTTTCCCCAGAAAACCTTACAGCCTTTAACAACTTCTGCAGGGGGTGCATAGAGCCACTGCCTTCCAGAGCAGAAACCTGGGGGAGGAGGTGGGGATGGTTTACACCCAAACCAGCAGGAGGGGTTGGGACTTTGTGTGCTTGCCCAGGGCACACTGCAGCATTTCCCACTGTCCCCAGTGGCCATAATGAAGGTTTTATTTAGGAGGTGGTTCCCGGAGGGACCGGCTGTCCCTGCTCCTGCTGGGCTGTCCCCACTTGGAGCAAGCTCCACCAAAGCAGAGCATCTTCCATGCATGTACACCTGAAATGCGGCAGTGCAGCTTCAACACAGGGGTACCCAATGGGGGTGTGGGATCAACACACCCCGAGCATCTGCCAAAGCTACAGATGCCTTCAACCTGCCATAAACTCACCGGCACCTTTCACCTTATCCAAGCTGGAACGTGGGGAAGCAGCTGGATGCAGGATACGCCTGGCACAGCAACAGCCTTGGGCCTGGGGATGCCTCAGCAGAGCAAAAATCTCCTGCCACAGCCCTGTGCTTTCAGAAAACACCACACCTTTGCCCAGAGGTACCTCGAGCAGTTCTGACAACCAAGAATACACCAAGAAAGCAATCTCTAAAGAGGCTCCATTGATATTTACCAATCTAATCACATCAACAATGACAGCATCACCTCCTTTTGTTGGAGTGCTGAGAAGCCAAAGCTGCACAGGCTGCTCCCAGCCAGAAAGACGTTGGGAAATGTGCCATTTTGAGGATTTTCCCTGCAAGCTCTGCCAGCCATGCTCCCTGCTCACACCGCACCATCTCCAACAGCTCCAAGGAGGGGACACGTCCCCTGATCTGCACCACCCCAATACTGTGAAACCAGCCTTTCCTCCCAGCTCCCATGCCACCGAAGCAGTGCCACCAGGGCCGGTGCTGCCCAGTGCCGGACCCCCACCGCCGGGTACGGCCCAAGAGCCACAGCAGCAGAGGAGGAGCGGGGTGGGGAGAGCGAGGAAGAGCTGGGACCTAGCCTGAGGCTGAGATCAGACAAAGGCTGCGGTTACCTTTCCATAGTCAATGGCTACTCCATCAAACTCACTGGTGGGCAGAGAATTCCGCTGGGCTTTGAGTCGCCGGAGGGACGGGAGACTAAACTTCAACCTCCTACCTTCACCTTGTTAAAAAGAAAAACACAGACAAAACACAAGAGACACAGATGTAACCTAGCTGCACGGATGGCTGCAGTGGGGCAGTTGGGACGATGGCAGGGGATGGGTGGTGGAGGATTTGGGGTGGCTGTGGGGACGCTTGCTTTTCACGCAGCGCTGAGTGCTCTGAGCCAGCAGAATGCAGGGCTGAGCTGCAGGGACCCCTGCCACCATGAGTGCACAATGGGAAAGGTGCAGAGCGTCTCTAAGCTGGTTAAAGCTGCTTAGGGGATTTGGACCTGGAGGAAATCGAGCCTCTAAATCTCCTCGGTGGGACTTGGGAGGGGGGAAACATCAAACTGAAACAAAATGTTAGAAAATGTAGCTCTAGCAATTTGGTGCTGGACCCTTGGGGAGCAGAGCATCACTTCGCTGGGGCCTGGAGCTGGGGTGGGGGCTGCAGAAAGCACCGAAAGGAGGAGAGAGGGGGAAGAGGTTGGAACTGGAGCGCCCATAGAGGGACCCGATGTCCCCCACTGTGTGATGTCCCAAACAAAACCGCTCCTCCTCTTCTGCTCTGGGCTGTGGAGGAGACCATGAGCTGCAGCAACGTGCTTGTGACCTGACCAGAGCCTTCCCCATGTGAAGCCCAGTAGCAGAGCCAGGAGCTGGGCTGATTCCAAGGCTTGGGCCAGCATGGCTTCACCCTACATGAACAATTCAGCAGCCTAAATGAACCGTTTGGAAAGCCTCTGGCTGGCTTCCCTTCGTCTCACTGCTCCATCAGTAGCAATGCTCTTGGTGGCACAGGGAAGGGACGTGGGATGCAACAAGAGCTCCAGAAAAGCATCATCCTCTGGGAAAAAGCAGCATATTGTGGAGCTGACTGCTGTTGGCAGAATTTGCCTCCCCTCACTTAACCCAATACACTGCAGAGCAGTTCAGCGTCAGAAAACCCATGCAAGAGAGCGCTCCGGGCTGGCACCAGCCTTTCCAAGCACAGCTCCGCGGGGATGCACAGGGAATCATTTGCTGCCATTGCTACTGGGACACCTTCTGCAACCAAACATACACCTCAGGGTATGTTCGATGGGACGCGACTGCATCATATGTCGAGAGCATATGAAAGCTGAAGGGCTGCAAGGCAACACCGGTGCCAGTGGTAAGGATGTCCTCAGCAGTTCATGCATGGGAGCGATGCATCAAAAAATATAAACCTCATCCTTTCACAGAGCAACACCCACACAGGATATCCATACGCACACACGCATCGGTCTGTAAGTCCCACGTGCTGAGGATGCACCAAAACCCGAACCCGCACACAGCATCCGCACTGCTGCACACGCAGACACCTTCATGGCACCAGGCTGTGCACATGCACTGAGAGTGGATACAATAAAACACATCACAGCCCCAATACTGTCCCTGTTTAGTCCCTAGTGGCCCCACTGTGGTGCTGCTGTGCCACACCATGTGGCTGCTTTACTGTGCCTCTGTACGTCCCCAAACCTCCCAGCAGCGACCCGCACCCCAGGCAGTGTTTGCATGGAGACCAGGGTGAGATTATTTGCCTGCTTAAAATATAGGTGGTGGGCACAGTGGAGTGTACAGCAGGAGGGTATTTGGGTGCTACACCCCTCCTTCCCATGGTCAGCTCCAACATCTGCATCTTTTGGTACCCACATTCCCTGCAGAGACACCACTGCTCTCTCTTTGCTTCCCCAAAACAGGGATTGGGTTTTCCAGTGTCCCCAGCAGCCCTGCAAAACTCCGGAAGAACCCAGGTTGGAGAGGAGCTGAGACATCCCAGCACAACCATCCTCGTGTGATGACATCCCCATAGCACAACCCCGCTATTGGTGTCACCAAATACCCCCCAGCCATCGCATCACCTCCACACGGGACTCCTGCCACATGCCAGCACCTTCTGCCCCAACCTCAGTGCCTGCAGCAGACCTCAAAAACCTCCCAGCATCAAATAGAGAAAGGCTGGCAGCGAGGAAAAGGCTTAAAACTGTGCCCAAGGTTGGGTGTGGGGCATGAAAGCCTTTTTTAACCTATTTCAGGTACATCACTTCTCTGACCCACAGAGCTGTGGCTTTGCAGAAACGCAGCTCTCCGAGGATGCCACCCTCCCACTCTGTGTCCCCACTGTCCCCACTGCCCCCAGTGTCCCCATCGTCCCTCGTGCTCCCATTGCCCCCAATACCCCCAGTGTCCCCACTGTCCCCAACGTCCTGGTGGCACCTACCTGCACGCCAGCTCTGTGACAGGCGGTGGTGCAGGCTGCGGCCGGAGCTCTTGGCAATCAGCTGTGCCAGGTCCTCAAAGTTGAGGATGAACATGATGACGACGCCGTCCTCGTTCTTCACCGGCACCACATCCACCAGGCACCGGAAACATGAGGCTGTCATGGAGAGAGGGGCTCAGATTGGGGCACAGAGGCCCACGTGCCACAAAGCTTTGGTGGAACGTTCTTTTTGAATGGATTCAACTCATTGGGTGCACCCGGTGTGTGCAGTGGAGGATGCACAAAGCTCCGTCTCCTGCTGCAGCCCCACTCCCATGGGTTGCATTCTGCCTCTTATTTTTTATATCCCAGACAGTCATTTATATTAATGTACTTTAGACTAGCAATTACGGAGTGGGTAATTAAGAACTCCAAAAGTTTCCAGGTACCTGTTCAACCTCATTAAACACTGTAATCAAGTCGTCGCTAATTACCCTGCAATCAGCAAGCAGTTTGGGGGCTGCGTTTGGCTGCCTCCTGTCTGTGGGCAGTGGGTGGCAGCGTAGGGAAACTGAGGCACAGGGATGAAGACCTGTGAGGAGGGGGCTGCAGGAAGACCCCAGGACACTCTCAGGGCATGGAGCTGTGCAAGATGCACAGCTCAACTCCATGCTTCTGCCTGAGCTGCAGCCAGCAAGCAGCAGGGGGACCCCAAACCCCCCACAGCCCCTTCCCCAGGCAGCAATAGGAGGGTATAGAGGGGCTCTCCCACTCTTGCAAGCTTCATTCCAATGGAAAATCCTCCAACAGCCGCTCCCCAGAGTGCAATCAATACAGAGCCCTTCCTTGAGCCGCCTCCTGTTGCGTTGGCACTGACCACATCCCCATGGCCAAATCCCCCTGAAAATCCCCCCCAAAACCTCCCAGAAGCACCAGGACAGCGGGGTACCACAAAGCCCCAGCACCGCCCAGTGCCAGCATCGCACCTCACCCTGCCAACAGCACCTGGGGTGATTCGAACCGTTGCATCGACCCCTGCAAAACCGCCCCACTCTTTCCTCCACCCGTGGTGATTAACGGGGCTGGGGGATTAGAAGGGCCAGCAGCATGGGGATACATGGCCGTGCTCGGGCCCTTGCTGCGTGTAATTTTAAAGAGCTCAGGGCCTCCCGTAATCAGGAGCAGATGGCCGGCATCGGGCAACTTCCAAATCTGCCCTGACGTCAGCACGCACACACACACACACACACACAGAGGGGAAAGAAATGGATACGGTGCAATCCGTTTAAAGGGCCCCGCAGCTGGGATTATTCCTCCCTTCCTTTATTTCATCGTTGTTCACCACACGGAGGGGAAATCCACTTAAAAGCGGGAGGTGGGGTGGAGGAGGGGGTTGTTTTCAGCAAACAAAGCCATTTTGGAGGGACACCGTGCCCAATGGGGGATGGAGAGGAGCCAGCCCCCATTCCCTCCTTTTGTGGGTATTTCAATGGGGTCTGAAAGGTGAGTGGGTACCAGAGCAGTGCCCAGCTGTCCTGCATGGTGCTACAGTGGTGGCATGGCTCGGCAGGAGGATGCAGTGCCAGCCCTGGGGTGCTGCAGCTCTGCTTGCAGCAGGTTGGGCTGTGTGATGCTTTTTCCTTTGCTGTGTTACAACATAAGTTTTGGGGTTTTTTTTTCCCCTGCAGTTGATATTGAAGCATCACCAATGTCCCAAGGATCAGAAACCTGGCAGCTGTCAGTTCTGCGCTTTTCCCAGCAAGGCCATCCTGATCCTGCTCTGTGCTCATGTGATCTGCTCCACTGCATCCCTTTTCTCTGCTGAGCTCCTCTGTTTTGCCAGGAAGAGACAGACCCTGAGCCATGGCACGGGAAGGGTTAACCCCAGGCTGACATGGAACAGCTGAAAACTGGGGACATGAAGAGCAGCTGGGCCATGGCTGGGGCTGGGGTTGGGGCTGGAGGACAGCTGGAGCCTGGTGTGATCCCACAAACTGGTGCTGGCATCCATCCTGCATGCTGGAAGTTTGGTGCCTGGCTGGGACCCGGGCAAGGGATGGTGGCAATGGGAGGACAGGGTGTTGGGGATGGAGAGGACAGCACGGTGTGTTCCCTGAGACAGGGCCAAATCCTCACAGATTTGGGGTCTGTGGGCCGTGGGGACGTGGGGATGCATCCCACACCCCAGCCCTGCTGCAGTGTCCGGTGTGGGTGGGCTGAGCCCCCAGCCCCAAGCTGTCATCCCTGTTCCTCGATCGCCTGTCCCCATCCATCTGCCTGTCTCTTCCCTTCAGCTGTTCGGCTAATCTGTCTCCATCCGTCTAATTTTATCTAGCTGCCAAATGATCTCCTGAAGGAGTCCTGGGGGCATTCACAACCCGCCTGCGCCTCGCCCTGCTCCATGAGAGGGATGGGAGTGGGACCGAGGGCTCCTGTTGGACTGGGCCAACGAGTGCTGGCCTTTGGTTTTCCACTGGAATTTATTTTCCCTTCCCCAGCACAAGCTCTTGGGATCCTCCTTTAAAATGTTACCTGAACCCTCAGCAATGGCTGTGCTGGAAAACAAGGATTTATCCACTGTCTGTCAGTGAGGATGCTGCTTTGGAGCACGTCAACCTCCAAGTCCTGATGGGTTTCTATGGGCTAGAAAACAGCTAATTCCCCAAACCCCTGAGCTGAGATTGAACCTTTCTTTACCAAACATCACCCCAGCACCCAAAGCTGCAGGGTTGGAGGCTTTGTGCTTCCCGACCCATGCTGTCTCCTGACCTTGATAAAAGCACTTAATAACATTAAAAATGTCATTGTGGGAGCCCTCCCTCGCCAGCCCTCTTATCCTCCGCAGCCACCAGTGGTTAATGCATTTGTCTGTATCATTGGTATTAAACTAATCAACAGGACATGGGGGTTTCCAAGAGCTGGACACAAAACAGTATTGTTATAAATATTAAAAAAGAGAGCTATTAATCTGCCCTGGGAGCTCTGAGTCCCTCCCTCCCCCGGCCGGCAGATTTAATCTGCAGGGTCTCATGGCAGAGTGGCTAAATCTATAGTGGCATTATATAACGGAGCAGAGGAGAAGGGTGGGAAGGGCATGGAGGGGATGGGGATGGGGATGGAGATGGAGATGGGGATGGGGATGGGGATGGAGATTGGGATAGGGATGGGGATGGAGATGGGGATGGAGATAGGGATGGGGATGGGGATGGAGATGGGGATGGAGATAGGGATGGGGATGGGGATGGAGATGGGGATGGGGATGGGGATGAGGATGGGGATGGGGATGGGAATGGAGATGGGGATAGGGATGGGGATGGAGATGAGGATGGAGATAGGGATGGAGATAGGGATGGGGATAGGGATGGGGATGGGGATGGAGATGGGGATGGAGACGGGGATGGAGATAGGGATGGGGATGGGGATGGAGATGGAGATAGGGATGGGGATGGGGATGGAGATGGGGATGGGGATGGGGATGGAGATAGGGATGGGGATAGGGATGGGGATGGAGATAGGGATGGGGATGGGGATGGAGATGGAGATAGGGATGGGGATGGGGATGGGGATGGAGATAGGGATGGGGATAGGGATGGGGATGGGGATGGAGATGGGGATGGAGACGGGGATGGGGATAGGGATGGGGATGGGGATGGAGATGGGGATGGAGATGGGGATGGAGACGGGGATGGAGATAGGGATGGGGATGGAGCCATTCCAACATCTGGGATGTGCAGGAGGGCTGGGCCTTGCTCCTACCCAGGGATAAATTTGCTTTAGGATACTCAAAGAGCAGCACATCCCTGAGGGTGGTGGAGATGTTCTGGGTCCATCTCTCTGTTCATGGGACATCTGCTCCAGGGAGCTGCAGAGGTGGGATTTGTGTCCCTTCCAGCTCTGAACCCTGATCGCGCCATCCCCAAGCAGAGCTGGAGGAGCTGTGCCAAGGAGGGACACGGCCAGCTCTCCAGGGCAGCAGTGTTTGTCATCAGGGCCGGGGATGTTTATACATATCCATATGGAGTCAGGCTATGGTGGCTGTCCCCTTACTGAGGTCACAGCTCAGCTCTGCTGAGAGCGACCCTTAAAGAAACACAGACCAAACAACCTCGGCGTGGCCAAAACCCCACACATTTTGGTAAAAGCAAATGGATAGGGCTGTGGTTTGTTGTGCTGTCCCATGAAAGAGATCCCCTTTGCTCCATGCCATGAGGACACAACACCTGCAGTGACACCCCACAGCCGTGCATGCCCGGCCACCAGCCACACAGGGAGCTGCAGGGCACCTCAGTGGGAACACTGTGTCCTCAGGGAAATCCCAGCTTTGGCACAGTGCAGGGACTCCGCTGGCTGATCCCAACCCCTAAACCCACAGGGAACTGCCACAAATGGTGCTTGAGGGGATGAGCCCTGGGCTCTGGTCACAGCAACCACGGAGACAGGGATGGGGATGGCAGGGCTGTTAGCAGGTGGCTGTCCCAGCAGCTGTCTCGTCCTCACGTCTCCTCTTCCATATTCATAAGCATCCACACAGATTAACAGCATAGCGCAGCTGCCTCTCCGGCTGTGCCATGTCACTGTGCCCAGCACTTGTGGCCACCAGCCCTGCAAGGGAAGCCCTGGGGACCCCCACACCCCTCCCTGATCCCTCAGTGCCAGTTCAGCCCCAGCCACGGTGGGGACTTGACCTGGGGCAGCTCTTTGTGGGGCTGATCCTGACCCCTTTGGTTTGGGCACCCCTGGGCAGCATCCTGCACAGAAATGAACTTGGGGCTGAGCTGCTGGCGTTGGCCAAAGCATCGCAGCCTGCAGCTGGGCTCTGCTCTCTTCCCACAGCTGTTTTGGGTCTGCTGTGGTGGGGAGGGTCTTGCCTTCCCCTACCAGCACTTAATGCCTTCGTTCCACCTCTCATAATTAGCGACAGTGTGGGTGTCCTGGGCAGTGCTGTTGTCCCCAGGGATGCGCTGGCGCACCCCAAAGCAGCACCCTGAAACAACACCCTGAAACAACACCCTGAAACAACACCCCATATGGGAACCTGGCTGTGCGTGGGCACCCTGACCCCCTCCGTGCACCTCGTCCCCCTCTGGGCACCCTATCCCCTCCATCCATCCCTCCTTCGCGCTGCTGGCGGGGCCGTGGCAGGCAGCTTTGGGGGATAACATCATCTCTGGCAATCACAAAAGCCAGGAAACAACCACGCGAGCTGCAGAGCCTGGAGTACCGCAGTAATAAACAGCAGGTCGAGCCTGGAGATTGGTGCCGCCGCGCTGAAAAGGAGGACGGGCGGCTCGGAGCCTCCGCGGTCTAATTAAGCAGCAGCTCCCTGTAATGTGAAGGCTTTTTCTTTGCCGATAAGACCCATTTATAATGGGCTGAGCGGGCGCAGGCTGAGTGCTGGGGGGAGACAATTGGAAAGCATATTGCTGGTGGGGTTTTAAAAATAGTCACGAAGGGCTTTCTTCTGAGCTTTGTTGTGGTGGTTTTGTTTTTTTCTTTCTCTTTACTCCCCCTTTTATTTTTTTCTTAATAAAAAAAAGAGAGAGAAAGAAAAGAAAGCAGCTCTGAGCATTTCCTATGGCCTTAGGGGAAGAACAGCAGAGCGGTGAGCATCCCACGTCGGGAGCACTCCGAGCAGGGGAGGATGGAGCTGGATTGTGCTGCCAGTGGGGGATGGATGGAACGTGGTCCCAAATCCTTTGGGAAGCTGCCAGCTGCAGCCACAGGGCCAGGATCACCCCCACTTACTGGGTGCTGGTGGGAAGGGGATGCTGCTTGCATCTGCCGGGGCTTTTCTCTTGCCCAGACTGCAGGTGCAGTCCTCATCACAGCTGCACATCGGCTGCAGGGAGCAGCAGGGGACGGTGTGTGTCCGCTCCCCCTCGTGCCTTCCCAGCCATGCTGGGCTCTCGCCAGCCCTCTTCAGCCTGCAGCCCCACCAGGAGATAGGGGCTGGCATTAGGGCCAGGACAGCCAGATCCCTGCCCGGAGATTGGGTGCAGGCCGGCAGCCTGGTTCCTGCTGTGCATCCCCTTCCCTGCGCTTTCTCCTCCATCCCCTGTGCTCGGAGCTGACAGCAGCAAGGTGCAGCCCCCTTCCCAAGCCTACCTCCAGTAACACAATCTGAAGTGATGGAGAAGTGTCACAGGTTGAAGAAAAGGGAAATAACTTCACATTTTTTTACCTCCAACAAGCATCTGATATCCTGAATCCTCCTTCCCCTGCCAGCCTTGGCCACTGCTCTTTGGCAACGTCAAGCACTAAATATTTATTTAACTTGCTGCAGTATTAGAACTAATCACTAGTATTTTCCATCAAAGCTTCATTTTCATCTTAGTGTAATTCCATCTGTGCACGCACAGCCACATCCTGCTCGATGCCTGCCTGAGGATGGCTCTGGGCTGGAACCAGTGACCTCATCCCACAGATTGGGGGACCACATCCAAGGATCCTCCATGGCATCCCATGGGATCCTCATTCATGGCATAGGGATGTTGTGAGCGCTCCCATCACTCTCAGACACCACTAAAGGCTTGCAACCCCAATCCCAAATAATCCATAGGCTCCTTCCCTTGCTTAAGGTCCCAGCACCCAAATCATGGCACAGATGGGTCCATCCTACCGGGGTCACCCTGCTCTCACCCCTGGGGGGCAGAGCCCTGGGTGTGATCCCAGTGCCCTGGTGCCTGCAGAACCCCTGCCCAACTTCAGACAGCCAACAAAAGAACAGAACAGTGGATGCCCCATTCCTGGAGATGCTCAGTGCCAGGTTGGATGGGACCAGGATGGGCAAGCTCCTCCAGCGGGAGCCATCCCCGCGCAGGGGAAGGGGTTGTATTTAAGGTCTCTTCCAACCCAAATCACTCTACTGTTCATTTTCCAGCTGAGATGGGTGACACCCCCCAGGACCACCCACCCCACCTCCCACCTCCACGTGCACCAGAAGCATCCCTTACTGTCTTTGCGGTAGTAGAGGATCTCCAGCTTGCACTCCTCCGAGCCCAGCAGCGCCTGAGTCAGCTGCGCAATGGAGCTCTTGGTGGTGTCGGGGCCGGTGAGGAAGTCGCAGGTGCAGGGCCGTTGCATCACCTCGACACGAGAGTAACCAAACATCTCGCAGAAGCCGTCGTTGCAGTAGATGATGGCACAGTTCTCCATCTGAGCGTTGGCAATCAGGAATTTGCGGTCTGTGGGGACACGGGAGAGCGTGGGGCTGAGGTGTGCGGCACACAGGGGTTGGGGTACCCGATCTGTGGGTGGGACTTTCGGTGCCTATCTGCTGTGTGGCACCCCAGGACTGGTGCTGGGCTCCCCAGTGATCCCAGTGGGAGGTGTGAGACGATCACCAGCTTGCTCTGTGAGAAAATTCCTCTGATTTCGTGCAAAATGGAAACTGTGGAGACCCTCAGAGGAAGGTCCTTGCTAAGATGCCAAACTGCACAGCCCCGAATCTCCTCACTTTGCTTGTACAAAAGGACTCACTGCTGTCTAATGCATGGGAAACCCATCCCTGTTGGGCATGGGGAAGAGCAGCAGAGCCCATCTCGACCCAGGAGCTCATCAGGGACCTGAGACATCTCAGGCGCTTCCCACCCAGCTCAGATCTGACTCAAGTCAGGCAAGAGGTGAGAGGAGGCGTGAGCTCAGCTTCTGCGGGAAGCCAGGCTGATATCTGCCATACTAATGATTCTCCGAATGTTTTATGGGATAATTGTGCCTTCGGGCTGAAGCTGAAACTCAGAACCTGCTGTGCTGTGTGGCCCGCGTGCTGCAGAAGTCTGGGGCTCAGGTAGAGGAAAGGGGACACTGAGGCAGGGAGCGGCGCTTCCGCATCGCTGGGCTGGAGCCAGACTCTGTCACGCTGTGGGTCTCATAGAGATGCTGTGCTTGTGGTTCCCAGGCTGGACAGAGCCCTTTTCCTACAGGAGATCCTGATTTGTGATTTTTTTTTTTAAAATTATTATTTTGTGTGTGTGTTTTTATAATCGGGGTGTGCTGGGCACCAGGATGGGTTGTGCTGGGATGCAGCAGCAGAGGGGCTGTGGATGCTGATGTGAAGGGCTGAGCACCCCCCAGCCTTTGGCACCCTCCTGGGTCAGAGCCGGCAGCAGCTCAGCTCAGAGGGTCCCTTTGGAGGCCGCCTCGCAGCCCAGACCCCAATTAATCTCCTGGATTACCCAGGAATGGCATCTGTGCTCCAGAGCCCTGTGCTGAGCACCAGCTTTGCTCCAACGTGGAGAAATGGCTGCAGGGTGGGGAATGGGGGCCCCCTGGCACGATGGGGCTCCCCTTAATGTCACCTCAGGGTCCCTGGAGCAGTGGGGCTACCAGCACTACAATGTTGTGTGTCAGCCCCTTGCTGGGGGCTCCCAACCCTGACACCCCCCTCCCCATACATAACAGCCATGTCTTGGTGTGGGCATTTTCACTGCAAACAGCACAAACCACCACGACCAGGAGGTCCCAAATCCCAACGTGAAGGTGGGGAGGGGACCCCAAACCCAGCCCCATTTCCCCCCATGGCTGTGTCTGGGTTATGATGGCTCAGGACAGGATTTATGGCATAGGGGATGTGCCCAGGGCTGGCATAGGGACAAGCAAGACAGCCAGCTCTCCTAGTGGGGATTTCAGCCCCAGATTTGCTTTCTGCCCTGACCACATCTATGGTTTGCCCATGCAATTGTGCGTGGCTGGGAGCGGTGCATTGTGCTCTGCACCTCCCAGCACTGTCACACCCATGGGAACTGCACCCATGGGCAGGGATGGGTGATGTGATGGGGGCTCAGCTGGGTGCCCCCAACACCTGTTCCACCATCAGGGCAGCGCGGGGGCATGTTTTGGAGGGGCCCGGCTGCTTCCCTGCTGGCACAGCTCATCGTGTGCCCCTGCTGCCCCGCAGCCGCCTCTCCCCAGCAGGGACTGATAGGAACCAGGCACAGTTTTTCTCGCTTCCCTTCCTCGGGGTCACGTCACTCACTGCCAGAGCAGCAACGCAGATCCAGCAGGGACGTCTGCCCAGGCGGCAAACTGGGACAGCAGGGACAAAGTGCTGAGGGTCGGGGCGCTGGGAGGTGCGCAGTCCCATAAACCCACTGCAGAATAAGGGGGGGCCGCGGGGGGACCCCGCTCCCTTGTCCCCAGCTGCATAGGGACAAACGCACAGGGGCAAACCAACCCCATCGGGCAGGGTGAGCTCAGCCTCCCCCCACCCCCCCACGCAACCCCCAGCGCTCCCCGATGCGCACGAACTCTTTGCTCCGCTTCACACGCAAACCAGCCCCCAAAAATTCATATAAAGGGATTACTCCGAGCAACAGCAAATGGCAACGTCTCACCAGGGACGGCCGAGGAGTTGAAGGCAAACAGCAGCGATCCGGGCTGCGCTGTACCGGGGGGAGCCCCATCCGCACCGCCCCAGGACCCCCCCCCCCAACCCGCGCTCCCCGCGGTGCCCCCATCCCGCACTCCGGGACCGCTCGTCCCCTCTCGCCGCTCTGTCTATAAATACCGCGGGCACAGTGCGTGGTTGTTGCCCCCCCACCTCCCCCAACCCTCCAGACCCCCCCTTCCCCGAGGAGGTCACGGAGGAGCCTTCATTCTCCCGGGGACACCCGATCCGAAGTTTGGGGACCGCGAGGGGGAGGGCACCGGGAGCGGCACCGGGATCGGAGCGAGGGGGGAGGCAAGGGGGGGTGGGGTGCTACTCACTTTGCCCTTCAAATTTACGGATGATGGTATCCAGGTAGGTGTTCTGGGGGGCCACATGGCCCCGGCGCACCGGCATCGCCCCGACGCGCTCCGATAGCGGCGGAACTCCCCTCGGGGGCGGCCCGGCACGGCACGGCCCGGCACGGCGCGGCCCCGCTCCGCCTCACCCCTGGGCTGGTCGAGCTCTGGAGCGCACGGCCCGGGGCTCCGCGCTCCCGGCGGCCGGAAGGGGGAACCCCTCCGCCCGCACTGCCAGCCCGGCCCCGGGCGGGGGCGGCCGGGGAGGATGAGGATGGAGGGAGGGACGGGTGGAGGAGAGAGGAGGAGGGGGGGGGGAAGGATAAAGGAGGAGGCTCCGCTTGAAAAAGGGGGAAATAAGAGAATAAAATAACGAGAGGAGAATCCCCAAAGTGCTTAGTCACCGCTGTCCCGGCCCGGGGTGGCTCACACAGCAACAGCTGGAGGATGGGGGGCTGCTCCCCCCGCTCACCGGAACCCCTCCGTGCCCCCCACGTGTCACTCGGTATCGCTTGGTACCCCCTGCACCCCCTGGCACTTCCCGGCGTCGGCCCCGCAGCGTGGGGGGCTCCGGGGTGGAGTGCGGGGGGGAGGGAGGAGCAGGTGGGTGCTGGGGATGCTGAAGGTGGGGTTTGTAAGGTAATGGAGGTAATGGAGATGGGGTCCTTGGGGTGATGGAGGTGATGGAGGCATGGTTCTTGGGGTGATGGAAGTGGAGTCTTTGGGGTAATGGAGGTGGTGGAGGTGGGGTCCTTGAGGATGCAAAGGTGAGGTCCTTGGGATGATGGAGGTGGGTTTTTTGGGGGTAATGGAGGTGATGGTTGGGGTCCTTGGGGTGGTGGAAGTAGGGTCGATCGGGTGCTGTGGGTGATTCTGTGATTCTGTGATTGGGATGTAGTCTTGGGGATGCTGGGACATTGGGGTGCTGGGTGTGTTGGATGTGGGGTTCTTGGAGTGCTAGAGGTGGCAGAAGTGGAGTCCTTAGGGTAATAGAGATGATGGAGTTGGGGTTCTTGTGTGCTAGGGTGATGGTGGGAGGGTCCTTGGGGTGCTGGAGTTGCTGGAGGTGTTGGAGGCACTGGGGCTGGGACTCTTAAGATAATGCAGGTGATGGAGATGACGTCCTTGTGTGCTGGTGGTAATGGAGCTGATAGAGGTGATCTTGGGGTGCTGGAGGATGGGTTTGGGGGTTCTGAGGATGATGGATGTAGGGTTACTGGGGTGCTGGAGATGATGGAGGTGGGGTTCTTAGGGTATTGGAGGTGATGTTGGTGGGATTCTTGTGTTCTAGGGGTGATGGAAGTGGATCCTTAGGGTGTTGAAGTTGAGATCCTTGTGATGCTGGAGATGGGGTTCTTGGGGTGTTGGAAGTACTGGAGACGGGATCTTGAGGTGTTGGGACAGTGAGGCACTGGAGATGTTGGAGGTGGAGTTCTTGGAGGTGCTGGGGGTAATGGAATAGGGGTGTATTAGAGTTGGGGGGGTGTTGTGGAAGTGCTGGAGGTGGAGGTACTGGGGCTGCAGTGCAGGAGATGGTGCAGGACAGCGGCGATGGGGTTCAAAGGGCGGTGGGGGAGGGAGTAGTGGTGGGCTCCGGAGTGCCGGGGGTGGCAAAGGAGCGGTTGCTGGGGGTGGAGGGAGGTGTGCAGGTCGTGCCAAGGTGCAGGGGAGGCGCGGGGAGATGCGGGGAGGAATGCGAGGGCAGAGGAAGAGATGCAGGGATGCAAGGGTGCAGAGGCGGGGCGGGGGGGGAGGGGTTGCCGAGGCGTGAAGGATGCAGAGGAAGGGGTACAAGGGTGCAAGAAGCAGGGGGAAGTATGCTGGGGGGGGAGAGGGGGGCATGGAGTGCAGGGCTGCAGGGGCTTGGAGGCGGGGATGTGGGGTCGGGGGTGCAAGGAAAGAGGTGTCAGGGGTCTGCAGGAGGTTCCCGGGCGTTCCCTGGGGGGCATCAGAAGTGGGGGAGGTGCGGGGGGGGGGGCTGCACTCCGGGCGGGGCCACGCGCCCGGCGCTGTCCACTCTCGCGGTGCTGAAGGTCCGAGCGGACCGGGGTGGGGGGCCGCGCCTCTGGGACGGGGGCACTCGAACAGGGCGGACCCCGGCCCGGTACGGGGCTCTGTGGGCACGGAGGATCTCTGGGGGACACGAGGAGCACGGGGAGCTCCGTGGGATGTGGGAGATTCAGGAGGTTTCGTGAGCCACACTTGGGCCCCAGGTCATCCAGCCCCATGAGCTCAGTGGGGTCCCGGTGGGTACCCAGGAGGGACAAAGGGTTTCAGTCCCACGCTGCCCTACCAGAGCTGATGTTCAGACGTATCCCAGAGATCAGCACTTCTCCTGCCCACCTCTCTGTATGTAATGAAGGCTAAGAGGACCACCTCCCTTCCCTTTCTGAGCAATCCCCCCAGGCCAGCCCTCTTCTCCTGAGCCCATTACTAAGAGCAGTGTCCACTGAGGGGCTTTTTATTATTATTTTGCTATGCACAATTTTTCAGGCATGAAATTGGTCTAAGAGGATTATGGTCCATTATCATCAGCAGGAGTATTTTGCTGGGATTTTCAATTAATATTCCAGAGCACCTCAGGAATACTCACGAGGACTGGGTGGCTGCCATGGAGCACTTGACCCACAGCAGTGCCCACCAGAGCCGCCTCTTGTCCCCTGGCCAGCAGTGCAAGTGGGTGGGTACAGCCAGGAGACCTGAAAGCCCATTGCAGAGCACTGCTGCTGCTTTTATCTCTGTCTGTCACAGAAGTCAGCCTTCCCCCAGCAGTGAAAAACTTATTCCATTGTTGAAGAGGGTGAAAAACCCATTATCTTCCCCCCCATCCACTCTGCACACTGCCTCTGCCATGATTTACTGCGAGTCGTGGAGGATATTTTGCTCTATATTACAGAGATGCAGCTTAATAGCATGGGGGAGGGAGAGGGACACAGAGTCCAGGCTCCTGCCTCCTCTGTTTTCTTGTTGATATACTGGGTGACTCGAGGGAGACAGCTCTGTGCTGCAATTTCCTCACTAGAAAATAGGGACGTCGGTCACTCAGCCTTATGAAACTGCTTTGAGATTCCTGGGTGACCGGTTCTGCAAGGGAAAGAAAACTATTATTTTTATGGCTAATATGATCATAATTCTGACTATTAATCACCAGGCAGTCAGGATTTAAGGTTGGTCTCCTGCCCTCCTCTCATCCCATAAATCAGCCCGGACTGTTTGTGGACACATCACGTGGATGTGGATGTGCCCGATGATGTGGGCACGTGTCAGCTTCCAGCCCTCCCCAGAAGTGAGCAAGTGCACACAGGGGAGACTGGGGGCACTAGGAGGGCTTTGGACATGGGAGGGAGCCCAGGACTGACCCCCAACCCCTCTCTCAGATTGGTGTCTATGGTGCACCCAGGGAAGCCTTGTTTCCCTCTGGCCATGTCAGGTGGAGCCTCTTCAGTCCTCGTTTCTCTGGCCAGGAGATCTCATCTGATGAAAGATCCGTCTACTAAACCTCTTCCTCGTTCAGCCCTTGCAGCTGGAGATGCATCCTGTCATTCTCTCTCAGGTTATTTCCGACTGAGCTCCAAGGGCCTCTCAATGCCCCCATGGCTCTCTCAGTGCTTCCCATAGCTCTCCCAATCCCCAGTTGGCTCTCCCATTGCCCACAATGTCTCTCCCAGTGCACTGATGTGTATCCCAGTCTCCCATTGGCTCTTCCAGTGCCCCCATGGCTCTGCCTGCTCCCTCTACTAGTCCCCCATTGGCTCTCTCAGAGTCCACTATGGCTCTCTCATTCCCCAACTGGCTCTACCAGCGCACTCATGGCTCTTCCATTGCCCCTATGGCCTTTCCAGTGACCTCATGGCTCTCCTAATCCCCCACTGGCTCTCCCATTGCCCCACGATTCTCCCGTTGCCCCCATGGCTCTCCCAGTCTCCCATATCACCCCAGCAAAACCAGTTCATGCATGAGGCAGTGAGTCCATGCCCTCAGGAGTGCTTTATGCCCAGGCTTCTTTCAATTCCCTGGGCTTCTCTGGGACTTAAACATATGTTTGCAGTTAATCCTGAGCTTACATTCTATCCCAAATAGGAAGAACTGGGGTCTCTGGGCAAATTATCCTGCTGTTCAAGGCAGCTGAAGGGCTCCCTCTAATTCAACTGAGCATTAATCCTCTCTCCCTGCTCTGCTCTTCTCCTCCTCCTCCTTCACTCAGTTCCTTCCTCCTCCTCAGACAGCATTTTTGAGGTTTTATTCCTTTCCCCTTCTTTCCTTCCTTCCCACACCCCAAGAAATCAATGGGAAACTTCCCAATTTCCTGGGAAGACCAGGTGCTGGGTGCCCTCCCCTCCTGGTCCTGCACCAGCAATCCCCATCGAACCATCTGTTCCTGCAGAGTCTGGGTTCAATCAGGGCATGTTTGGTTTGCCCGGCAGGCAGCGAGCTGCGGGACTCTGCAGGATAACACCAGGAAATAAAATATTTGCACTGTGCAGGGAAGTATAACACACCTGCAGCCACAGGGCAGGCATCGGGTCGGGGGAATAGGATTGGTATGGAGTGGCAGGATGGGGACACAGGGCTCGGTGAGGATGGGCAACCACCCAAATCCCAACGCTGCAGCTGCCGGCTGACGCCTGCCGGGAGAAATGTTTGCCAACTGTGAGCTGGTGTTCCTCCACATTGCTGTAATTAGAGCTGGGCTGCAAACACAGCTAGAGAGTGAGGCTGAGGACAGAAAGATAGGACTGCTGGCAGCCAGCAGGGCTGTCTCCGAATTGGCACAGGCATCCTGCCTGTCTGGTAGTGTTTGTGCCCTCGGCTGCTGGGAGGTGCTCCAGGGATGGACAGGGGAGAGGAGGCTGGAAACCTGGGTAGGACTTGGTGACATTAAGCCAGGTCATGGGGGTTGTTCCCCAGCAGAGGCCAATTCTCATGTGGAAGCAGCAGAAAAAGCCATGGAAGCTCAGCTCCAGGATGTGACATGCTCAATTCACCGCCATTCTTCATGTGCACTCTGCACAGAGGGAAAAACTGAGGCACAGGGCAGGATCATGGCTCTCCCCTTGTTCTTGGGACTGGGAGGATGGATGGAGTGAGCAGGGGATGGATGGGGTGAGTAGGAGGATGGATGGGGCTAACAGGAGGATGGATGGGGTCAGCAGGAGAGTGGATGTGGGCAGCAGAAGGATGGATGGGGTGAGCAGCAGGCTGCAATAACTCAAGGCAGTGCTGCAGGGATGTCCAGGTAAGGGCAGGATGTGGCTACACGTCACAGCTTCTGGGAGGTGACTGTTGGTGGCTGCAGTGAGTCTGCTTGGCTGGAATCCTCCTTGGCTGAGGGAGAGGAGAGCTGAATGCTTGGGCTTGGTGACATGCTCTGTCATCACCTCTAGTTCGTGGAAATTCCTTCCCTGCTCTGTGGGGAAACTACTGGCTCAAGCAGGAGGATTGGGGATGGTCCCCTTTGTCCCATGTGCACTGAATGGTGGGCATGAGGATGAGGTGACTTCTTGGGGTCCCACTTCTGGTACACCCCAAGGAAGCAGGAGTGGCACTGCCACTGCCCAGGGGGGACAAGGACAGAAAGCAACAGCACAGAGCTGGGGGGACATTCATAGGGATCACCCTGGGTAAAGCAGCCTGTCCCTGCCCAGGGGCTGATGGAGGGGAAATGGGGGGTGTGAGGCTCCTGGGATAAGGGGCCCGGTGACCCTAACCTTGTGCCATATACCCCTATTGACACCCCCTGCTCGGGGTGGCCCCTGCTGCTGGCCCCTGGGTGCAGGGTGCTGCCAAACTGCTGCTGCGTGTTTCCAGGCGCTCCTTGTCCCCGGGGAAGGGGAATGTGAGGAACGCAGCCCTGCACGCCCTGCCTGGCCACCCACCAGCTAAGAATAGACCTGGTCTGGCCGGGCCTCCTCCAGCACCAGGGATGTGGGGTCCCCCCGGCAGTCACCTTCCTGCAGCTGAGTGTGGATAATAAGCACAAAAACATTGGAAAATGATTTTTTCTTTTTTTTTTTTTTTTTGCTGTGCCCAAAGGGTCTTTGAGATGGAAAAGGGAACTCAGCGTGATTCTTGCTTTTGATTTGTGGGGTTTTCAAGGCAGATTTGCCCTCTGCAAGCTTTATGCACACACATCCCCAGCACAGCCCTCAGGTGTGGGGTGATGCTTTCTGAGCTCCCCTCAGAGGAGCGATGTGAACTGGGAGGGAAATCTCTTCTTTTTCCCCAGTCTTTTCTATTTATTTTTATTTCCTAGGGAGCAATTTTGCCAAGCCTCCTAATTTCAGCAGGAAGCATGATGCAGAAGCCAGAAGGCAGCAAAATCTCTCCAGATGTTATCACAATAGGGAAGGGAAATCATCCTCCTTTTAAAGGTATCCTGTAGAACATCGGTGATGGTTTAGCAGAGCCCTGAGGGCATCAGCAATTATTGATTGCTCTGAAAACTTCACCTGTTCTCCCACCCACGGCTCAGCCACTCCATTTAAGCTCAGGTTGGGAACTTTGCTTTGCTGTCAGCTGGGTTGGGAGCAACTTGGTGTTCTGTCCTACTGTGTGGTTAAATCCTGGACCTGTGATGACGGTAACGTGGTGTCCTCCTCCATCTCCTGGGTGAATCTTTGTCTTGTGTAACCTCTCTGACCAGGAGACCACAGCTCAGTGCACTCATCACCCACCACTGTGGCATTGTCCAATGTCCTCTTCCAGGACATTCAGCTCCTTGTGGATCTTCTGATGTTGACTTGGGGCTGAGCTTGTATTGCAGTCCCTGAATGACAGTGTTCAGTGAGGCTCTTTTTCTCTCCATAAAACAATTCTCATGATGCTGGCAGGACCTTGTTGACCTTGGAGACCTCATTCCTTCATTAACTGTGCAGAAAGGAGCCACGGGGCTCAAAATTACCAGCAATGAGCTGAGCTTGATGGAGCACACCTGCATCAGCCTGTCCTACGAGGCTGGAAACAAGCTTGGCTTCACACCAGCTCTCACCCTGCAGTGGGACATGACATAAAGTCTTTGTTCTGTGAGCTGGGATGGGGGGTAAGGACAGTGCTCAGTGTGCTGGGGCACAGGGCAGCTGCTTTGGGGTGGGTGTGCTTGGGTGTTTGGGCAGCTGCTTTCCCAGCCCAGGGAATATGGTGGGAAGAGAAGAAACTGGTGGGGGCCCCTCCCTGCGGCTGTACTGTGCATGGATGGAGGAGGGTTGGAAGCAAACAACAACAAACCTGAGCATGACTGGGCAGGCATCTGCCTTCTGCTTGGGTGCCTCTGGGGTCTCAGTTTCCCGATGTAAGGGATGGCTGAGGGTGGAGGCAATCAGATGGGAGAGACAGCAGGATCCATCCTACATCCCCTTATTTCCCCTCCTGCTTGGGGCTGCAGCAGACCGCAGCTCTTTAAGGCTGCAATAATCCCTGGCCTGGGATTAGTTTTGCACCTAATCACTGCAGAACAAATACGAAGTTTTATTTACAGAAGCAGAAGAAAGATGGGGGTGAAAAAAAAAAGCCTCAAGCACTGCTGATCCCAAGATAATCGGAGCTGGAGAGCGGGCGGCGACTGTTGACCTCAGAGCCCCCCCCGGCTCTTACATAAGTGCACGTCATTCAGTGCTGGAGCATCCCACTGAGATACCCCACCCCCAAGAAAGAGTCGAGCTGCTGCACTGGGGGTGACAAGACATGGGTTTATTTCTCATCCATGCAAATGAACAGCCCAGCAGTGCGCAAACCAGGGATGGGCAGAGGTCAGAAGCATACTCTGTCCCTCCCAAGCCTGCCCTCTGTCACTTGGAGCCCCCATGGCTTTGCCCATCCTGGCACAGGGGCTGGAGATGGGTGGTGGGGGTTCACGCTGGATTCACTCCCCCCTGGGCACAGCAGCAGTCCCTGATGGCTCCGTGCCTGCCGGTGCCTGAATTTCTCTTCCTTTTATGCAGATGTTGGCAAATAAATAGCTCTTTTCTGCTTTGGCTCTTGCATAGTGGAAAAAAAAATGTCCAACCTGATTGGAGACAGGAGTCCTGGGCTGTGGAAACCCATGGCTTCGTGGGCAGAAGTGCCCTCAGCATTGCCACCAGCTGCCCAAGTGCCCGCGCTCGCACCCTGTCTGCGCTCCCCCGTCTGTGGCTGCCTTATTTCAGTTCCATTTCCGAGCTGGATTTGAAGGCCTTTCTCCTTGATGAGAACAACTTGACACCCAAGAAAATGGAGACGATCAGGAAGACAAGTGCCAGTGCCAGCAGGACCCAGGCGCCCGCAGTGGCTTGTTTGGTGCCGACAGACATGCCCAGAAAATCAGTTGTGTCAGTGGCAGCGTGCAATTCGGTGGCTGGAAAATAGAGAAAGGAGGGATATGATTGGTGCTAGTGGCTCTGGGATGGGTGCAGTGGGTCACCTGCCCTCCCGTGGCCGGGCTCTTGAGTGACTTGTCTGCTTGAGACTCAGCTTGCTGTGAAATCAATGAGAGGCATCCAAATCCCCTGTGGTTATTGGGGTGGCCAAGGAGCACTGGAGCAGCTACACGCCTACCATGAACTGCATCCCCACCCTGGTGAGGACCAAAATCTGCCCCCACCGTGGACCATGTCCAGCCCATTTCCACCTGTACCTGCGTAAGGAGTCCAGCTGTAGTCGGGCCAGCCCAGCACCTCCCCGTTCTTTGTGTTCTCCTTCACCAGCCATGTCATGAGGGGCTCAAAGTAGCTCATCAGGGCCTCTGCTGACATGTTGGGCTGTCCCGTGATGAGCTGCATGGCTTCAGGCCATGGCTTGCTGAAACCCAGCTTCATGGCATCTCTGTGGGGGGAGAAATTGGATCCATGGATTCCTCATGGCCCTCATCTTCCCCAGGGCTTGGGGTTCTTGGTGCCAGCAGCCCTGGGGCACAGTCTATGCCTTCTGACACCCACAGGGCTGCGAGCACAGAGAGAGGTTTTCATGTAGGATGTTGGAATAAAACCCTCCAGTGAATTCAGCCTGATGCAGTTCACTTTATGGGTTGAAAGGGTTAATTTTGCAGGCACTTTCCTTGAAGCGAGGGGGCTGTTTTCACTAAGGAACGGGTGGGCTGCGGGGGAGGAAGAGGAGGAGGAGGAGAAGTGAGCCTTCCCCTCTGCCAGGGTCCCAGCTACCATCTAGTGGCTGCTTTTGCAATCACAGCTGCAGCACCCAGGGTCCCACAGCCCAGGGACGGGGATGTGGCTGGAACAAGGAAGGGATGGGGCACCAGGAGCTGCATTGCCTCCTGTCTTCCTGAGCCATGGTTTGACTTTAAGGTACTTGGACATAAAGACTCTGCCCATACACCTACCCCAGGAGCTTCCCGGCCTCCTTGGACTGGTAGATGTCACATGTGTGCAGGGGTCCCGTGTGCCCAGCTGCTTTGCAGAGCGCCTCGTGGAACTGGAACTGGATGACGAAGCTGACAAAGTACCTGGAGGGTTACATGGGGACAGACTCTGCTAGTGGCTGTGAAGGGAGCTGAATGTTCTCCCCCCTCCTGCAGAATCTCAGCTTGGAGAAGCGTTACTGGCTTTGAAGCTCCACCTGCATCAATTTGGCCCAATCTGGTGATGCCATTTTTCCTTTTAACATGTGCTTATGGCTACTTGGAGGGATGAGCCCATCCTTGTTGGAGAGTTCCCAAATCCAGCTTCTGCATGGGCTCATTTATCCAAGAGGTGCCCCCTGACCAAGCTCTGCTTCCTCACCTGATGTAGGGGACGTTGGCAGGGATGTGAAACTTTGCCCCTGGGTCAAAGTCATCTTCAGACCTTGGTACTGGTGAACACAAGCCCTGGTACTTCAGCCTGGGTCAGAGAGGGAGAATTAGACCAGCTTGGGGAGGAGAAGGTGGGCTTAACTGGAAGGGGTTATGGAGGGTTGTGAGGACAGGATGAGGGGTTATGTATCCCATCATGTCCCCACTGCAGTCAACTGGGCCACATGGAGAAAACACAAAGAGGAGTGATGGCCAAGCACCAAAGAGAGGTCTGAACGTGAGCATACCTGAGGTTCCACCACTGCTGGTTGTACTCATCCTCCTTGATCCGCCCATCAAACACCTTCCAGCGCCACTGGTCCATGAGGTATCCAAAAGGCAGGAAGGCAATTTTGTCCAGGGCGATGCTCATCAGGTAGTTGATGTCACTTTCTGCCCAGGGTGGGAAGATGTGAACAAGGCAGTACTACAGCCACCTCTCCACCCTGTATGGATCATTCCACCCAACAGCAGAGTGCCCCTGTTGGATCTTGTCCCTTCCACTGATACTCAGACACCATGCATGTCCCTGGTATCTTCTTCCCTGACATTTCCAGCTGCCTCCCCAAGCTCTGTGCTGTGTGAGTGTTCCCATGCCAGCTCACCTTCATTTTCTGTCACTTGGTCCAGCAGGTTGATGCTGTGCAGGTGTTTCGGGGTGGAAACAGACAAGGCCATAACATCCCCGATGGCCTCGTGGAAGCCAGGGTTGGCTCCATCACGGAAGGAGATGGGCTGGTCCATGTACTGCAGGAAGTACTGCACATGGCCCATCTCATGGTGCACTGTGATTAGGTCATCCATGTTCACCACGGTGCACTGCTTGATCCTGGATGAGAATAAGTGGGAGGGGGAGAGAACAGAGGGCAGTGTTGAGGGGTGAAAGTCTTCAGGAAAGACCATACCCCATTAAGCTAATTTTCTCTTTGGTCTCTTTCCATGTCTCCCCTCCCCAGGTCTGATGCCAGCCTGGGCTGGTCTTGCTCCACGGGATTGGTCTCTGGCCATCTTCCTGCCTTCCTGCTGCCCCTGCCCATTCCCTGCTGGTATTCATTGCCTTTTTCATCTCCAGGACAAGTCGGGGTAGGTGTGGTTTGCCCTCCGTCTGCCGCGGGGGCTCCTACCAGCAGTGCCAGCATCTTGATTACCAGTGGGTCTGTGTGCCCTCATCCTACCTGAAGTCCTTGCGGTTGTAGAAGTCCCAGGCTGAGGCATGACACACCACCTCCCGCCCATCTGCTGGCTTCTCAATCATGGACTTGTCCCAGAACTCCTGCGGCATGGGGATGAGGCCCAGGGAGGTAAAGAAACGGTCTGACTCCTCAAACATCATCTTGGGCGTCCAGCCCTGGGGAGAAGCAGACAGAGGGTTTGGTGAGGGGCAGTGGAGACTCCTGGGGTTGCTGGAGTAAGGCTGGGGACAGTTTTGTCCTTCTGGGGAAGGGAAATCTGTAGATGGCAATTAGAGCTGGATCCCGCCTGTGGTACATCCAGATGGGGAAAGAACATTTCATAGAAGTTTTTGGTAGCATCAAAGCATTTAGCAATGTTGGTATTGGCTCCCAAGGGGCAGTTCAAGCTGTGAAAGCACTGACCTGTTGTTTCATGGCTGGAGTTGCATCCACCTTGGTGGCATCTGGGAAGGGCATCACCAAGTCGAAGATGTTGGACCATGACTGGGCCCACATGTTGCCTGGGAAGTGCAGGAGGGAGACATGGAGAGGAGAGAAAAGGCAACCGGTTACTCTCAACTTGTGCACAGGATTGGGCTAGTAGCAATCTTCCTGCTGGGAAACACAACTCTGCCCAGCAAAGCCCTTACCCAGCAAGTGAGCAGGAATGGGACCCCTCAGGCTTATGTGCTCTGCTCCATATTTGTTGTACAGGGCTCGACGTACGTAGGCATGCAGGTTGAGGTATAGGGGCTGCAGCTGCAGGTACAGCCTCTCCAGATCTTCCTCAAAGGTGGGTGTCTCATACAGGGATCTCCAGTAAGCCCCATTGTCTGTGTATCCTGTGGTAGGGTAAGAACAGAAGCTGTCAATTCCCTTCTTGGGCAAGTCTTGGGCCCCAGGTTTCCTCAGTGAGACAGAGGACTCAATGAGAATTGGTGGGACCTCTAAGATGTTGGCTCTGATCTGGACGATTCCTGCTGGGAATTCCCTCCTGGGAAGGGGGTGGGATATCAGGACAAAATACACACTCTAGACCCACTTGGGCAGGCGAATGGCACCTGCTTCAATGGAATATGAAACCACAGGGTTCCAAGGTGATGGTGGGTGTCTGAAGGAGCAGGACACTGACCATTCAGCACAGCTGCCTTGTTGCTCAGTTCCACGTATCTCTTGTATTTGTCCTTGATTTTCGCCCCAGAAGCATCCCGCCAGCCCTTCCAGGCAAAGAGGAGCTCGTTATAGTCCCGTGAGGTAGCCAGGATGTCCGTGAGGTCTGAAGAGAGAGCAATGAAGGCAGACTGATGGTGTTGCGTGGGTTGGCCTGCTGCAATGATGCTAGACCCAATGCACTGCCCAGGGGACGTCGCAGAGAGGGTGGAAGGGCCCCTTCATGACCCTTCTCTGTGCCCCTGTGAAGAATCCCTCCTTCCTGGAGCTGCTGCAGAAGAACCACTGAACTCCCTGCCAGCTCTTACCAGGATCCAAGGGGTGGCAGGTGTTGTTCTCCCTGCAGACCTTGGCTACGCTGTATGTGGTCTCCATTTCTGAGAGGAGGGTGTTGTACTGCAAAGGAGATCGCATTATGTGAGTTTCTTATCCTTGCTCCTGCTCCTGCTCCTGGGGAATAACACAGCCCCTGGGTGTTTCCTTCTGCCCCCTTCCACACTGTCCTGGAAGGTTGTGTGAGCCCAGAAGTTGAGTCAGTATGGAAAGTGTTGGGCCAGCACACAAGGTGCTGTTGTCATCCAAGCAGCTGGACCCCACTGCAGGATGGCATAGACAATATTTGAGTGGGAAACCCTGGAGGCAAGGACCTTTCCTTTGTGTAGCAGGTCTCAAACCACCACTTTCTGCAATGGCAGGGGCAGCTGCCCAGTGTTACTTCCTAAAATCTGGGAGAAGCCTGTGTCTTCACACAAAACAGTGGCAAAGGACACCCAGACCTGTTCTGTCCCCTTGCAGCTCACCTCCATCAGCTCATCCTCTGGCAGGGCTGCCCTCTCAAGAACACTCAACTTATTGAGGATGCGGGTGACAGTTTCGTCCTGGAAGTCCGAGGGGTCGAACTGTCTGGCTCTCATGCCATACTCAATGGTGTGCTTGGACATGGCCAAGTTCTTCTCCAGCTGTAAAAACAGGA
This sequence comes from Meleagris gallopavo, assembly GCF_905368555.1. Classification (NCBI taxonomy): domain Eukaryota; kingdom Metazoa; phylum Chordata; class Aves; order Galliformes; family Phasianidae; genus Meleagris; species Meleagris gallopavo. The sequence goes on along the minus strand of NC_139432.1, from coordinate 2,364,240 downwards.
GGAGACAGGAGAGAAGTTACCTGAGGGAGATCCCTGAGACAGGCCGTTACCAGAAACACCGCCTGCTGTGCCACAACTGCCAGCATCCCCATGGCTTCCCACATGTTCTTCCCCATACAATCCCAGGGTTGTTTCCATACCATGACTTCCCTGTTGTGGTCAGTGATGTTGGTGTTGTAGTCCCAAGATGCCTCAGTGTAAGCATTCCACACCACTTCAGCCGTGCTGTTGTACTCGGACAAGAACTCTTTAGCTTGTGCTTCATCTACTATTTTATCTAGAGGAAGACATAAACGAGGGAAGAGAGAGGAAGTCCTGTTTACAAGAGCATCTCCCCATGGCTGAACCTTTTCCACAGCTGCAGGTCTACTGAAGGATGCCACAACCTGGGAGCAGGCTGAAGATGCAAGTGTCCCATGGGACAGGGGGTGGGATATCAGGACAAAATACACACTCTAGACCCACTTGGGCAGGCGAATGGCACCTGCTTCAATGGAATACGAAACCACCCAGGAAACAACATCCTTAGGCTGAGTATTTCTCTTTTTCCTGGTATGGAGGCCCCACTTATCTGCTGCAGAAACCCCCTTGTCTTGCCTAGGATTTAGTGATTTCTCTTGGCTTCTCCCAGTCCCAGCCTTACCGATGCCTTCAGGGTAGCCTTCGGGGACAGGGGGACGCCAGTCAAACTCAGGCCAGCCCAGCACCTCGTTGGTCTTGTTGTTCTGCTCCTGCAACCAGGTGGTGACAGGGCTGAAATACTCCAGGAGCGCCCCAGCATCCATCTTATCCGTGCCAGTGAGGTTGAACAGGATTTCCTGCCATGACTTGGAAGATCCAGCCTTCAACACCTCCCTGCAATGAAGTGGGACAGTAGGAGTTGGCATGAGACCAGGGCATGAATGGGAAAAAAGCAGTGGTGGAATCTCAGCACCACAAGGGCTGAAGATACTGTTCCTGAGAGGGAGACAAACCTGGAAAACTGCCACTGAAGCCCCCCAGCTATTCTGTGCTTGGGGGCTGAAAACTCTCCATCACATTCTCATGCATTCATTAACACCCAGGGAGTCAATGGGAACCAAACATGCTTCAGTGACCTCTTGTCTGAGTGGAGCTAGTGATGGGGATAATAGCAGGACTCTGGTGAGGACCACTCACCCCACCCCAGTGCTTCCATGAATTTCCATCTATCCATCCATCCATCTGCAAAGCTATTTCTCCAGCCATCTCCATGGCCACTTTTTCCTTCCTTCCTTTCTTCTTTCCTTCCTTTCTTCCTTGCACACCATCAGCTTCCACGCACACATCTGCCCGTGGCGATTGTCCCGACCCTCCTCTGTCCCCACCTGAGTTTGGCTCCAGCCTCTTTGGACATGTAGATGTCACAGGTGTGCAGGGGACCGGTGTGGTTGGCCGCCTGGCACAGCGCCTTGTGAAACTGGAACTGGAGGATGAAACTCACAAAGTACCTGCCGAGGAAGCCCGTGAAGGTGAGCACTGGGGACAAAGGGAAGCAGATGTGTCCCAGGGCATGGCTGAAGGCACCTTGCCACACGTCTGCTCCCCACTGTTTTTGCTCCCAACTATTGGATGTTCTCTGTGTCTCGAGCAGGAGCAATGCATCCCGGTCTCTATCTGAAGAGTTGGGGTCCCTGCACCCCCCACAAACCCCCATCCCCTTCCCAGCACCTCCTCTACCTGATGTAAGGGGTGTTCCCAGGGATGTGGTACTTTGCTCCGGGGTCAAAGTTGCTTTCATTCCTCGAAACTGGAGCACAAATACCCTGGTATTTGGTTCTGTAGACAACAGAGAACGAGAATACAAACTGGAAAGAGAAAGCCAGATGAACCAAGGGAGGGAACAGGAAAAGAAGACACAGTGCTAAAGAGAGCTGAACAGTTGTGTCCTTTCCTGTATTTCCGTTCCTCAACCCATCCACCCATCCATCCATCCATCCACCCATCCATCCATCCATCCATCCATCCATCCATCCATCCATCCATCCATCCCACTGCCATTTTTTCCCTCCCTGCACATCCTCAGCCTCCATGCATGCATCCACCCTCACTGACCATCCCTACCTCAGGTACCACCAGTCGTAGTTGTAACGGCTCGGGGGTGTGCGGCCATTGAACACATTCCAGCGCCACTGGTCGATGAGGTAGCCAAAGGGCAGGAAGGCAATCTTCTCCAAAGCCATCTTCAGCAGGTAGTTGATGTTGCTCTCTGCAGGAAACAGAGCCTGGATGGGGCAGGGAAGGAGCCTGGGTGGATAGCACTAAGGTCACCAGACTTTTTGTTGCCAACAGGGTGAGGAGAGCTGGATGAGCAGTTGGAACAGCATTTCAACTTGTAATTTTGCTCTCTAGCGAAGCTTGCATGGGGCAGAGGAGGCTTTTTCTAGCTGCAGCTCCTGCCTGGGGCAACTTGGAAGTGACAAACCCAGTGTTCCCTTGCCCTCAGCCTGGCTCTCAGCATGAAAATGTCTTTGATGAGGGTAACTCTAATGCACACGTTCACTCTATAGGGTCTTTAGGCTGAAAGGGGTTTGCTCCCCAGGGCTGATATGGCACAACAAACAATGCTACAGTTTGGATCCAGAACTGGAGTCAAAACTGGGACAGTAACCACCATTCCATGGGAAGCACAGCGGGTGGTGACATCTGCTTTCCTCTGCTCTCTGGGGAAACCCTGCAAAGCAGGTTGAAGAAGGACCAGCTGGAGAGCCAGCTGAAGCTGAGGGGTCAGGAAGGGTTGGCAGCAGTGCTCTGAAGGGCTGCTGGCTACCATTGCAGTGCTGGCGTGGCAGCCAAGGACCTGTTAGTCAGACAGCGATGCCTGGAGGCAGGGACCATCTGCTCCATGCTGCTTGTACAGCACCAGCCCAGCACTCTTGTGTGCTGTGATGGCCTCCTTGTCATGAAGTGGATTTAATGACAAGGCAGGAGGACCCGGGACCATCTCTCCTCTTCAAAGCAGCCGCCTGCGGCAGGAGGCTGTGAACGCTCTGTTTGCTCTGCTGCCATCTGCTTTGACGTGTTGGCTGAGAGGTGGCTGCAGGGAGGAGATCCTTGCCAAGCTAGGCAGTGTCCTGCAGCGACAAGTCCTCCTCTGCTGCACTGCCTGGCAGGCAGACGTGTCATCCGCCAACTGCTCTCGTGACTGAGCACGTGAGAGCTCAGTGCTACCTCTGCAGAGCTGCTCAGGGGGCTCCTGGGAGCTTCTTGATGAGGGGAGGGGAAACACCAGAACGACTGATGCTGATAAAGCACAGAGATGCTGCTGTCAGGTTTGGGACTGCTGGGAAAGGGAATGGACAGGCTCTGGGGAGCATCACTGCTGCTTTTGGTGGTGAAAAGAATGAACTCAGAGGGTGGTGAGGCACTGGAACAGGTTGCCCAAGGAGGTTGTGGATGCCCCATCCCTGCAGGCATTCAAGGCCAGGCTGGATGTGGCTCTGGGCAGCCTGGGCTGCTGGTTGGTGACCTGCACACAGCAGGGGGTTGGAACTAGATGAGCTTTGTGGTCCTTTTCAACTCAGGCCATTCTATAATTTGATGAGTCAAGTAGGGGTTGTTGATGGAGACAAGCAGGAAATGTCCATGTAGTCATGAGTCAAGAAGGGGCTGTCTAGGGAGCCAAGAAGGGATCCATGCATGGATCCACAGAGAAAAGAAGGGTCTGTGCTTGTAAATAAGCATGAGTAAAAGGCATGGGGCTTTTCCTTCTCTGGGCTGTGTTGCCAGACCGCAGCCTACCCTGGTACACCCCCTCCATTTCTGGTGCCACAGGCAGTGTTTGAACCCTCCAGATCTGCAGAACACCTGCTGTACCTTCATCCTCGACAGCACTGCTGAGGAGCCCAATTTTCTGGAGGTGGCTGGGGGTGGAGACGGACAGGGACATGACATCACCAATGGCCTCGTGGAAGCCAGGGTTGGCCCCACCACGGAAGGAGACAGGCTGGTCCTTGTACTGCAGGTAGTACTGCACGTGGCCCATCTCGTGGTGCACTGTGAACAGCTGCTCCATGGTCACTGTTGTGCACTGCTTGATCCTGTTGGGTGAAAGCAGAATTATCTGAGCTGGGTGAGGGCTCCTGCCCTGCCCATGCACCCCTTGACAGGACCTCAGGGTCCCTAATAGGGTGGCAGAACTCCATGTGGAAAATACAAACTCAGTGAATGGGAAAGCAGAGCACTGTGGTACCTTGAAAACTTATCCCACCGAGATGGGATGCAGATCCCCCTGCATGACCCACACACCTGAAGTCCTTGCGGTTGTAGAAGTCCCACGCTGAGGCATGACACACCACTTCCCGGCCATCTGCTGGCTTCTCCAGCATGGACTTGTCCCAGAACTCAGGTGGCATTTCCAGCAGTCCCAGGGAAGTGAAGAACTCCTCCGAGACCCGGAACATGTGGGTGGCATTCCAGCCCTGGTAGGACATGTGGGATGGTATAAATATAGACCCCAGAACTGGTCCCACTGCATCACCAGCCCTTTTCTCATCTGCTGCCTCTTTGACCATTGCTGGAGGGGAAGCGGAATCATTCCTGTGTCCCTAACCCTCCCCCAAAATGGCTTTTCTGCTGTTCTTTATGCGGATATGGGCAACCACCCCTATAGGCTCAATGTTATGGACAATACCTCCCCTTTTTTTTTCCAACTGGTGCCACTAACAAGTCCCTCAGCCCTGTACCTGATTCACCATGGTGCTTGTGACATCCAGGTTAGGCTTATCAGGGTAGGGGACCATTAGATCATAGATATTATTCCACTGCTGAGCCCACATGTTGCCTGAAAGCAGAAAACAGCAGGAGTGGAGACAGAGATGGGACAAGAGGAAGAAAAACACAACAATAGTTGGGACCTGCCCCCCCCAGTCCTGTTACAGCTCTCCAGCCCCACCAGCACCCCTGGCCCTTACCGAGGAGGTGAGCAGGGATGGGGCCCTTCAAGTTAATGTATTTGGGGCCATAGCGATCATAGAGCTTTCTTCGGACAAAAGCGTGCAGGTTGAGGTAGAGTGGCTCCAGCTGGTTGTAGAGATGCTCCAGGTCATCCTCGAAGGTGGTGGAGTCGTACCAGGAGCGCCAGTAGCTGCCTGTGTCCTCAAATCCTGCAGGGAGGCAGTGATGACCCCTGGCTTTAACCCCAAAGGGCTGCCCCTATATCCAGCCCCAAGAGCTGGGACTGTTGAGCATCAGTGGGAATTTTACTCCTAACTCAAGGTGTCAACACCTGGGCAGGGGGGAAGTGGAAGCTCTGTGCATTTGGGATGGGGAGAGCGGGACACCACACTTCCCTGATTCCCACCCCTGGCCACCCCATATCCCCCATCCTGCTCGCACCGTCCATCTGATACGCCTCGTTGCTCAGCGTCACGAACTCCTCGTACTTGGCACGCAGTGGGTTGCCTGCAGCATTGTGCCAACCCTCCCAGGCGTAGAGGAGCTTCTTGTAGCTGCGGGAGCTGGCCATGATGTCTGAGATGTCTGGGACAGAGGGGACAAGCAGGACATGAGAGCCCAGTGGGAAGGAGGAGCAGAAGCAGGGCATGTCCCACAGCAGGTCTGTGAGGTGCCATCACCATTGCGTCGGACACAGAACACAGAATCATAGAACCATAAAGATTGGAAAGAACTACAAAGGTCATCAAGTCCAACCACCAACCCACTCCTACTGTGCCCACTCGTAGAATCTGTGAGGTTGAAAAAGATCTCTAAGATCAACTAGTCCAATCACCCATCACCACCATGCCTTGGTGCTCTAGACTTGTGCTCCAGATCCTTCAAAACATTCTTCATCTCCAACCCCATGAACATGAACCAGGACCCTATCAACTATGACCTGTTGAGGATCAGAGCACACTGGATGTGGTCACTGGGAGGCAGGGGACAGGGTTGGGAACGATCTGTACCTGGCTCCAGATCCCAGCAGGTCCCATTGTCAAGGCACACCTTGGCTGTGGAGTATATTTTGTCCATGTCGCTCAGGATGGTGTTGTACTGTGGGGAGGGAAAAGGCATTAGGGCTGGAAGGGGGTGGGAATGGCTGTTCAGGAGGGATTTACAAAGACTTCCCACCTCCGGAGCACGTGAGTGTGTCCGGAAGAGGACCCAGTGTGTTTGTACAACGCAATTTTGGGGGAAGTGAGCATCATTTCTGCACCCGTTGTGCAGAGGCTCTTTGGGACAGACAACCCATGCACAGCCTCCTTGTCCTGGAGCACAGCTATTTATAGTGCCCTTCATCAGATAGAACAGTCTGTTTATCAGAGAGGGCAAAAAAAAAAAAAAAAAAAAAAAAAATTAAAAAAGGAGCAGGAGGAGGGAAGGGTATTTATTTCTCCAAACTTCAATAACAGCAAACAATAGCGACAGGAGGTTTCCTGGAATGTGCCCAGGGAGCTCATTCCCAGGGAAGGAAATTCCGTCCCTCTCTCTCCCCCATTCCTCTGCTTGGGGTGGGCGGAAGGGACAGTGCTGGATGACGGCAGAGGGTGCAAGCAGGGGGGAAATGCAGATGGTGTGTTGGGAGATGTGATGCTCTCTGTTATCAGGGATAGGTTTCCAGGAAGGAACCGGGGCCAATGGTGCTCCTATGAGGAGCTCACAAGCTGAGCTATGCTGCAGTGGAGAGGTAACCCAAGAGCCAGCAGACATGCACAGACATTGCAGCCTGGAGCATTTTACTTGCATTTAAGCTCCAGACCCTGCAAGCTCAGGATTACTATGGGGAAATCTCAGGCCATCCTGATGTACCCAGTGCTGGGCTGTGCTCAGGGGCAGCCAAACCAGCTGGCCTCCAGCTGTGGGCATATGTTGGATGGTATCCAGGGTACACCCAGAGCCCTCAGTGTAAGCAGGAAATCTCCGGTTCCTCCTCACAGGTAGCTCTGTGCTGATGTTAGGGACTGATACCGGCCACGTGCATCCCCAAGGGGGAACCACAAATCCCATCTGTCCCCTCCATCGCTTCCCCACTTCACATCATCCCTTCAAAACACAATGAAGGGCCAGCAGAGGGGTCTGGATGCACAGGGAAAAATGGCTTTCAGAGGATTTAGCAGCATGCAAGCATCTCCAGGGCTTCACCAACATATCACCTACCTGCTGCCGCTTGTCCAGGGGCAGGTTGGAGGGCCCCAGGGTCTGGATGGAGCCGATGATTTTCTTCAGCTGTGGGTCACTGAAATTGCTCCACATGTTGCCATAGAGCTCTTTGGCTTTCTTCCCCCACAATTCTGTGAAGTTTTGTTCCTCCAGCGATGCCTCGACCTGCATGGAGAGGGGGGGATGTGCCACTGCATGCAGTGTCACGAGGGTTTGTGCAAGCCAGAAGGCACGGGACATGTGGGGACAAACAGAGACATCCCCAAGTGACATTTATAGAAAGAGACAGCAGTTTCCAGCAGAATCCAAAGCTGCAGACAAGGAGGTGGCATTTGAGACCTGTTTTGGAGGCGATGTTGTAGCTTGGCTGGGATGGGGGCACAGGGATGGGATGTCCACGCCACGTGGGCAACCCCTGCTCTGTGCCCTATGAGCCCCACACCTGGGTTTCAGCTGGCAAAGGAGTACTCATTTGCCCTGGAGATGCAACCCCTGGAGGTGCACTCAGTTTTGAGTCTCCCACCATCTCCAGCCTCCAATTCTGCCAGCCCCAACCTCCCTTCTCAGGCTATGGGACAGCAGAAGCTCCTGCAGCGTGGGAATTATTTAGGCAGCTGGAACTGCAGCCAGCAGCCACAGTTTTGGGAAGAGGCTCATTGCAGGCAGTAGCATCCACACACCCGGTATGCAAACATTGATTTTTTGGGGAGAATCCCAGCCTGAGCAGTGGGCAGTAAGAACATACAGAACATCTGCCCTATGCCATCCCAGCATGATTTATGGAGCTCATTAACTCGTGGTGTTTCCAGCCTGGCCCCAACAAGCCTGGTTTGTTTTAGTTTAATCTCCACATTCTCTCGGGAGGATGGGAGTTGCAGTTACAGGGATAGGAGTTGCAGTGCAGTGGGGCTGGAGGTGGCCTGGGGCAGGGAGGGAGATGCCTGAAGCAAACACAGGAGCCCTCCTTGGGACATCCTGGTGCCTCCAGCCTCACCCTAAGGACATCACACTGGCAGCCCCAGGGACACCCTGCAGCAAGGGCTCTTCACCCATGGGAGTCCCCACTACGTGTGGAGGCTCATGAGTGAGATCTGATCCCTTCCAGCACTCTGTTTCTGAGCCAGGAGATGCAGGAGGCAGAGTCCAGCTGTGTTTTGTCTTCTCCTTGAGCAACCGCCTGTGTTTGGTCAGACCAATCATGCCCTAAATTCTCCTGACAGCTCTGGTGGTGTGAGCTGAGGCTGCCATCTCTGCCCCAGACCCCTCTGTCCTTCCAGGATCTCTCTGCCCATCCCTGCATGGCTGAGAGCTGCTGCTCCCCAGTGTCCCCTGGGCCACCTCTCTGCTGCCAGGTCCTGGGGGAGCACACAGCTGGCTCAGTCCCTCTGTGCTATAGCTCTGAGCAGAGATTACCCGGCCCAAGGGTTCACCAAATCCCCCCCAGATTCAGCCTTTGGGACACCCCGTTAACCCTTTGGTGCTCAGTCTTTGAGTCATGCAGCTCACATCCCTGCTTTCTCTTTGATGGGTTGATGTCAGGGGCCGGCTCTCCTCCTCTCCCTCTCTGCCTGGGGTAACACTGCATTGGGATCGGGCGAACGGTGTGCTGGGTGCTTTGCAAGCTGCTGGGAGATCTCCCACAGGGGGCAAAATTTTGGGCACAGCAGCCAGAAAAGTTCTTTCCATCTCCCACCTCTCATCCTAAAAAACCATCCGGGAGCCGCTGGGAAGGGAGTGGGACTGGCTCAAGAAGCCCTGACATCACAGTGAATGCACAGTGAGTGATCCTTAGGTATTTATTAATATGGGAAAGAGAACAAGCTGCTCTGGGATGCCCCTGAGGTGCCTCCAGCTCCACTGCCTGGTGTGGCTGCGATGCACCACTGTGCTCAGAGGTCCCAGGGACCACTGTAACATCTGTTGTCTGTGTGTACCCAGACCTCACTTCAACTCACCCTAAAAGGCTGGAGGGAGAACATGGGGTGTCCTGCCAAGCTGGCAGCAGCCCTGGCAGTGTTTGTCCCCATCCTGTCCCTGCTGTGCCCTGCATGGACCAACAAGCAGCGCACAATGTGTGTCCCTTTCCCACAGGCTGCTGGCCAGGCTTGGGGCTGTGTGATGGTGCTTAGGGCATGGAGGTGACACACAGGTCCCCAAATGCAAGTTGGTCATGAATGAGTTGTGCTGACCCTGTGTCCAATTTGCTGTGTGGGGTGGCACATGTAGCTCTGAGCTGCGTACAGCGCTGTGGTTGTGTCCCCATGCCGTGTCTGTGTCCCTGTGCTGTGGCCATAGCAGCTCCCCTCATCCAACAAGCATTAGAGGAATGTCCAAGCAGAACAGGGGCCAGGAACAGCTGTGCAGCTCCACGTCCCAGCCCCAGTCCATGCCAACCCCTTCCACACCTGCAGGGAACCCACAGCATCGCTTCCCACTGGGATCTGCCAACACCAACTGGGCAGATGTCAGATTTCCCACATTTGGAGCGTGTCTCCAAAGCCAGCTTTGTCCCCATGGGTTGGGGGTGACAGAATGTTGCCCCTCTGCCACCCTGCGGTGTGTTCACACTTAGGGCTCTGGCAAGGCACAGTGCCAGGGACGTGGAGGGGGCAGGGCCAGGGACACTTGACACCTGACCCCGGTGTGGGAAGGGGGGGAGCAGGGGAGTGAAAAGTGCTGGGAAAGGGGGAACACCTCTAAAAATAAACCCAGGCTGCCGTGGGGCCGGGGCAGTTGGGCTGGAGGCTCACCAGAGGGACAATTTGAGGGGAAAACATTGCAATTCCCAGGCTGGGAGTCCGAGCCCTGTGCCAACACCTTGGGGCACTTAGGAAGGAACCTACAGGGAGGAAGGAGAGGAAGGTGAACCCCGACCTCCCCCCCCCAGCAGCACCCCCCCCCGCTGTCCCCATCCCACCACCCACCTGCAGGGCAGCGTTGGCGGTCGTCAGGTTGGTGTTGTAGTTCCAGCTGGCAGACACGCTTTGGAAGAGGACGATCTCCGCCGTGCTGTTGTAGGCATCGGCGAAGAGAACGGCCCCAGCCTCGGTGGGGTCGAACTCGGGGGGTTCCAGCCCCGGCTGCAGGGCACCCACCAGGCTCAGCCACGGCAGCAGCAGCCCTAAAGCCGCGGGCATCGTGGTGGGAGCTGCGCTGGAGCCTTGCGAGGGAGCTTCCCGACGCTGCTGCCTGCTTATAAGGCAGCGCTAACCCTGCCCACCGTGCCTGCCTCCCTTCGCCGATAAGAAGCGAGCATTTTTGCGCTCGCCCTTGGGCTGCACCGCAGCGGGGTGACAGCGCTGCCTTTGGGGTGCAAAGTCCCCTCGGCTCCCGGCCGTGCCGAAGGGAAGGGGAAGAGGTTGGGGGGGAAGAGGGAGAAGAATTGAGGAAGGGTGGAGATGAAAATAAAGCGAGAGGAAGGCTGGCAGCGTGGGGTGGGCGGCTGCGGGGTCTGTCCCACGCTGGGCTGTGTCCCCGGGCTCCTCCCACAGCTGTGACCGAGGGACCCCAACACGGTCATCCCAGATTGACCAACAGCTTCTTGGCACAGCTCCCCATGGGCCTAATCTCATTTTTCAGAGGAAAGCAGTGTTTCTTCTGACCGTGAAGGAAATCCCATCCCGTCCCATAAAGTGTTTGGATTTGAGGAATTAAGCTGATGACAAATGAGTAACAAAAAGTTCTTTCCAAATGAAAACCAAATCTAGTTTTGATGGGCTTGATAGCTCGTTTCGTGTCGTGTTTTTATTTTGTTTGTTTCTTTGATGTTGTTGTTTTTTAATTAAATAAATCCCTTTTCCCTGGGGTCTGGCCCCAGCCTTCGGAGCTGTGCCCAGGTTGAGGCCCTGGGCTGAACACGTCACAGTGAACACATCAGCACACTGTGGGGTTGCAGCAGACACCCACCATGGAAGTGGGAGCTTTTAAGGAGGGGATCAGGGCAACTCTTGGACTGTTGGCCCCACTGTGTGCTGGGCACAGCTGTAGCGACCCAATGGGGAAATCACGACTCTGAGGGGACAAATCCTCCCACTATGGCTCCTGTGAGATGCAGAGAGCCACTTCCAGAAGAGAAAGAAGGGATTTAGGAGCCTGTAAGCCGCTGACATCAATAAACCCCTTCCAAGAATCACAGTTTCCCAATCACACCACATCCTGATGCAAGCATCCGCAAAACCTTCATTGCTGACACTGGTCCTGTGCCCAATGCCTGCAGCCCGGACACCATGACACCCACCTGCCCCCCTTTGCCATCCCCTCTCCCAGTAAGTCACGTGACCCTAGAAACTCCCCTGAGAAGTTGGAAAAATGGTTGGTTTGGCTCCAATTTGGCTGATGACCAAGCACTAATGAATGCAGATTTCCTGAGGAGCGCCAACCCCCTGTTCCCATCTGTGCCGGGGGGAGGGGGGGGTTTCCCGGCCACTGGGCCAGGACTGGGGCTGAAATGGGCTCTGCAACCTCTGCATGGTGTGGTGACCCCAACAAGGGCAATTTGGAGCCTTTTTCCATAGGGAAGAGCTCACGGTATTTCTGTGGTTGACGTACCTGCTTCCAAACTCTGCTGCTGCTGTGGGACGATGCGTTGAGCAGGGTGGCTGCATTGCTCAGCTCAGTGACATCCCATCCTAAAGGTTTCCAGCTGAGATCAGACATGGGACAGTGCTGGCAGAGGAAGGGGCCGTGATCCAGGAAAGCAAACGGGATGGATACGAGCCCAAAGATGAGAATTGGTGCCTCTGTACTGCCAGGGTGCCATGGTGCAGATGGACCCACACATCCATTGCAATCTGGTGGTGCTGGAGTGGGTGATGAGGATAAAGGGAACCATTTGAACTCCATGTATGGGTTACCCTGGGCTGCGTGCGATGCAGACCGGAGGGACACGGAAGGATGTGCACGAAGTGTTGCCACGGAGACGGATGCTGGACCACAAGCGGCTGCGGGGCTGTGGGGTGATGTAGGCTCCTGGGTGAGATGCCATGTCCCCAGCAGCTGCTCCAGCTGGGAGGACACTTCCCATCCACTTGCATTTCCATCAACAGCTGCAACCAGCAGCATCCCCCTGCCTGCAGCGTGTGTGTGTGGACACGTGTGTGCACTGAGGGGCTGTGGATCCTGGCACCAAGCACAAAGCTCTGGGGACTGACGGAGGAAATGGGACCAGAACAGTTCAGATATCCCCAAATCTCAGACATCCCATATCTCAGATATCCCCGCAGCATATTGCCCAGGGCAGGATGTTGCTGGGGAAGGAGCACTGTTTGCTTTCATCCTCTTTAACAAACTCTTTGGCTGCCCGACTCACCAAACCTCCCAGCCCATGGCCCTGGGGAAAAAGGGGCAGTGATGGGAAATGAGCTCCTGGCCCAGAGACCCACAGATTGGGAATAAATAAGGAATCTGAAAGCAAAAATCTTAGGAGATCTGGAAGGAATCAGCTGAGATAGAAGTGTGGTGGGAGGTGTGTGAAGAAGAAGGAATTTAGGGATATCCCCAGTGCTGGATGGGGAGATCTGGGGACTTCTATGGGTGTAAGCCCACCCTATGGTGTCCATCTGGGGATGATTAATCCCATCTTTAGGTGCTGGAACAGCTGCCCAGAGAAGTTGTGGATGCCCCATCCCTGGAGGTATTCAGGGCCAGATTGGATGGGGCTCTGGGCAGCCTGGTCTAGTATTAAATGTGGAGGTTGGTGGCCCTGCCTCTAGTAGGGGGGCTGGAGATTCATGATCCTTGAGGTCCCTTTCAACCCTGGCCATTCTTCCTTTTCTTTCATTCAAATCCACATTTTGGCTTTCCCATCACATTTCTCAAAGCATTCAAAATCCCCATCTGATCCATCTCTCCCCTTGAGCAATCACACAGCTCCTGGAAAGGAGGGAATGGATTTGCTGCGGGGTTGACCCCTAAAAAAGACCTTTATTTTGGATGTGCACCCTTGTGTGTTAATTTCCCTCACTGGTGTGGTTTTGTGGGCACGATGGCTGGTGAGAACCTCATCAGGAGAATTCCTCCTCCCACTTTGAACCGTGGTTTTAAATGATGCTGCCTTATTTCCTGATGAATTCAATCAATTATGAGAGCGCATAATTCGCTAAGCTGCTTTCCCAGATGCTGTGACGTCACTGTGAGGGAGAGGGAAAACATCACTGCTCCAAATTCTTCATCTCAACAGCTGTTTTATCACCCTGCAAAATTAGAAATGTGGCAATGAGCCTTTTTGCAGTTTGTTTTGGACTTGCATGTGCTAAAATGATGACAAACCACTGAAACAAGTACTGTGGCCGATGCAAACTAAGAGCAGCAGTAACTGCAATCCTGGTCCAGAGGGATTTGAGCACACTTGGCATTATGGGATGGCTCAGACTGTATAGTCCCATTGAGTCACCTGGGCTTGGGGACAGGTTAGCAGGACCAGAGCACTGCTGGCCATCAGCAAACTATTTCCACTGAGGGTTTTTTTTGGCCATTTCCAGGCTAAAAGACCCATTTAAAACCCAGAGCATCCCCTCTCCTCTGGTTGGGGTGTGGTGCTTGGCAGCGAGCTTGCTGTGTCGTCATAACAGCCACTCCATAGCACGAAAAGAGCACAGTCAGCATCTGTTGAGGCTGAACACAGCAGAAATGCTCCACATCAGCAAGATTTCAGCCCTGCCCTCTGACAACACCTCCTGTCTCGTGTTGGCCAGAGGACACACATTTATGGCTGGTGGCACGAGAGGAGACGCCAACGAGACCACGTGCTTCCCTGCCTGTTCAGCACCAAGCAGCCTGATGGGGCTGGGTGGAGATGGGAAGGGGGTGGAGACGTGGGTTCCACTGTGGGAGCTCCTCCAGCTATACCCCATGGGCTGGGACCAGAACCAGCATCCTGAGGTTGTGACATTGCCCCAGAAGGCAGCATGCAGAGGGTGTGAAAGCCCATGGATGATGACAGCATCTTGGGAGAGCTGCTCATCAACACTAGACTCCAACAGGCAGCCCAGTGGAAGAACTATAGGGCAAGAACGGAGGGCCAGAACTCATCCATCCCTCATCCCTTGTGCTGTGTTCCTCATCCGTTGTCCTCCATCCCTCATCCGTTGTCCTGTGTTCCTCATCCGTTGTCATCCATCCCTCATCCCTTGTCATCTATCACTCATCTCTTATCCTCCATCCTTCACCCTCCACCCCTCATCCCTCACCCTCCATCCCCATTCCCCATTGGCCGAGCACCAAAGTGTGAGGTGATGGAGGAGATCTCTGTGTTTCCTCCACACCTATGCATCAACCCAATAAAATGTGGCAAAGTCCACATTTTTTTCCCCTCCCTACCCCGTGTTCCTTAATAACACAAAACAATCCTAGCCACAAGGCAAGTGAGCGTGACTGCTGTGGGAGCATTAATCACCTGCTATGAGTCCAGTGAGGGTTATCGCTGCTGTTTATCCAGGCAGCTATTAAAATCCCTATAAACGAGCCTTCAGCCTCTTCTGAAAGAGATGGAGTGTGAGAGCCTGCTGCACAGATCTTATCACAGCACTGTGCTCCCAGTGAGGAGAAGGCAGTTTAATTGCTGCCGGGAATAAAACGAGTGCCTGTGCCCTTCTCTCTGAGCCCAGGGGTGGGGGAAGCTGAATCCCAATGGAAATCGATGGGACCCTCAGAAACTGAGGGGGTTGTAGGGGCAGTCATGGATGCACTCAGGACAGGGATTCTGCGTGCTGGGTGCGGTTCTGAAGCCCCAGATCCCGAATCCATTGGATTTGCAAAGTGATCAGTCCTGAGCTGCACCCATCATCCCCTTGAAATAGCATTATTTTTCCCACTGCATTTAGTGACAAAGCCAATCTTGGCAGCTGTGCTCCCGCAGCCGCTCCTCAGGGACTCATCCTTCCCACCAGCATTTCTTAAGCGATAAAAAGTTGATTTAGGGGAGAGAAAAAAAAAAGGAAACAACACACCAGCGATGCGTTAGATCAGCAAAATGGTAATTGGATCATCTCAGGTGGAGGGAGGAGACGGGGCAGCAGCTGGGGGGTGTGGGTGGGCAGGACATGGGGTATTGATCTGAGAGGCTTCTGGTGGTCCTTTGGAGCCCCGGAGGAGCCCAGAGCTGCTGCAGGCCACAGAGGGAACCGCTGGGGACAGTGTCATCCTGGCAATGTGCTGATGGTTTCATTACAGGCAGATTTAATAAAGCTGTTATGTCCCTGGCAACGTTGCTAATTAAAGAGCCTGTTACCAAAAAATGCTGGTGGGGCACAGCATGCAGGGCTGGTGGCAGGGCTGAGCTGTCCCCACATTGCCACTGCTGTGTCCCCAGTGCCTGATGGGTGCAAGGGACCAATGGCCTCGGGTTTGCTCCTATTGTGTGGATGGGGTGAGCAACCATGTGCATCCAACCCTGTAGGGCTGTGGGCTGCTGTGTGGCTATAAACACATATAAGGATGCTTTGTTACATTGCCTGGAGGTGCCCAAGGCCTTGATTTGGTGAGGGACACCCAGCTTGAAGGTCCCCTCCAAGCCAACCACGCTGTGATTCCATGACTCCACATTAAAACACTGCTGCTCTTAGCAGGAGGGTGGAGCTTCCCATCTTGCCATTTCTCCCGAAGGAAGCCCCAACTCTCATCCCCTTCAAGGCTTTTCCAAAGGTCTCAGCCCACCCACAGAAGAGGAAACCCTCTGTCAGCTCTACCCCAAAGCCTGGCTGACCCCTGCCACGAGCTGCAGCCCAGCTGCTAAAGGTTTGCACTTTATGATGGGTTTTATGGCTGAGATTAGCTCTGGTAAACCATTTACCAAACGATTTACCAAAGGTCTGGAGAGGATCCTGCCAGCTGGATGCCAGCCAGCGTTATCCCCATCTGCCATTGGGAGCTGCAGCCCTGCCAGGATGACCCCTGGATGGGCAACATGTGGGGAAGGGGTCCTGGGAATGGTGGAAGGCACTCAGAGAGCAAAGCTAATGGAGGGGGGGGGGGAGGGAGGGTCTGTCCTTGGCATTTTTCTGAGTGTTGGAGGACTGAGTGGAAGAGCTCCAGAGGTTGCAGTGAACGAGGCTCAACACCTGCAGTGCTCCCAGGGTTCCAATATAAGGCTGGATCTGTTTGACATCTATGGGTGGGAGGAGAGGCCCTGGGGCTGCCTGGTCCTGCTCTCTGGTCACCAGTGGCACAGTGAGTGGGTGCACCACACAGCTGTGCCAGGGGAGGCTCAGATGGGGCCATAAGAGAAATGTCTTTATCGTCAGACACTGACACAGGGTTCCAGGGTGCCCACACCTCTGCGTTCAGGAGGCACTTGAAAAATGCCCTCAGTATCCCACTTTAACTGCTAGTAGCCAGGCAGGCAGACTTGCTGACCTTCCTTGGTCCCTTCCAGCAGAACTATTGACACATTTTCAATTGCTTTGCAGAGATAATGCTGCTGCAAAGTGCAGTGCCCCTGTGCCCAGGGTTGCAGTCATGCTCGCAGGGATGAGGTCTTGAGGCTGCTGCACGTGAGGCTCTGCCTTGGAGCAGAGAGCAGGCTTTGCTGTTAGGGTGATGGGTTTCCATTGGGAATGGGGATGTCAGCTCTGTTGAACCTCCAGGGTGTGTTTCCCATGGCAAAGCAGCAGCTGGAAAGTGCTCCAGATCTCACCAGATCCCATTAGGTTTCACCAGGTCCTCCAGATCCTTGGCTGCTCCGGATTCCACCAGGTCTCACCAAATCCTTCAGGTCCTTGGGTGCCCCAGGTTCCATCAGATCTCACCAGCTCTCACAAGACCCCACCAGGTCTCACCAGGTCCTTGCATGCTCCAGGTCCCACCAGGTCCCATCAGATAGCACCAAGTCCCATCAGGTCCATGGGTGCTCCAGGTCTCACCAGGTCCTCCAGGACCTTCAGGTCCTTGGGTGCTCCAGATCCCAGCAGGTTTCACCAGATCCCAGCAGGTTTCACCAAATCCTTCAGGTCTTTGGGTACTCCAGGTGTCAGGTCCCATCAGGTTCCACCAAGTCCCATTAGCAACTTGGGTGTTCCAGTTCCCACCATCCCACCAAGTCCCACCAGATCCCACCAGGTCCCATCAGGTTCTTGGGTGCTCCAGATGCCACTAGGTCTCATCAAATCCTTTGGGTCTTCGGATGCTCCAGATCCCAGGGCCCATCAGGTCCCACCAAGTCCCATCATCTCCTTGGATGCTCCAGATCCCACAAGATTCCACCAGGTCTCACCAGATCCTCCAGGTCCTTGCGTGCTCCGGGTCCCACATGTCCTCCAGGTCCCACGGTGCTCCATGTCACTGGGTTTTCCAAGTCCCACAGCTCTCGACAGTAGGGTGCTGTGAGTCCCTTGGGGTGCCCAGCTCCGGGGATGCTGCGCACTGCGAGCTCCTGGTGACATCTAGTGGCACTGTGTGACGGACACACGGACATGCACACAAACGGGGGGACACAGGGACATGGCCCCCCCCCGCCATCAGCCTTCACACCCGCCCTACCATCAGCCCTGCGGCTGCCAAAACATCCCCTGGTGCCGCTGATAGGGGTGCAAGTGATTAACAGGGGATAATTACGTTAAACCCACGCATGTCCCTCTGCTCAAATGAAAAAAACAAGTTGTGAAGCTGCAGTGTCTTCTGTATGGGGCTGCGTGTGGGGTTGGGGGGGGTCCCTGGGTGGGGGTGCAGCGGGGGGTGGCTGTGTCCCCTGGGAGCGGTGATGGTGGTGGTGGTGGTGGTAGGGGGTGGGGGGGGCAGAGCCTGGCAGTGCGGGGGGGTCACACAACAGTGATGTACAACTCCGAGGACTGTCCCCACGCTGTGGCAGATTCCCCCCACCCCATTTTGCAGCCTCCCTGCTGCTGTCATGGCACCCTCGGTCTGCAGTGATGCTAGGTGGGGGTGGTGGTTAAACCCCCCCCCCCCTCGCCTTGCCATCGTGCTGTTGCCTTGCCAACGCAGTGGCCTTGTCCCTGGCTCAGACGTTGTCACCGCAGGGCCTGGCGCTGGCAGCACACGCAGGTAAGAGTGGAGGGTGATGATGGGGGGGGCTGCATCGTGCAGCATGGCTGTACACCAGGACCCTCCCTCCCCTCCCCAGAACATTGCTGCAAGAACCTGTAGCCCCAGTGCAGAGCAAGGATCCCCCAAGCGACCCCCAGATCATCCCCAGGGATTTGGGGGGGGGACTCTGGGCAGAGGCCACAGTTAGAGGCTGCACACATCCCCCCCCTCCCCCAACATACCATGTGGAGGGGGATAAGCAAAGACCCTCCTTTGCTCTGAATGACACCGGGTTTGCCTGGATTGCAGGCTGCTGAGGGACTGAGTAGCAGGGGGACAGACAGGTTCCCACCATGAGAAAAAGCAGTAGAGAGGGGAGAGAATTTGGGGGGGGGGGATAATATTTGGAGGAGGAACTGATCTGCTGTGTTGCTGACGCACTGCTCTGCTGGGGGGATGCTTTTCACCCCAGTGCTTGGTGGTGGCTGTAAACTTGTTCTTTCCAGGGCTAAGGGGCCACCTGCAGATCCCATGGTGTTTGGGACCAGGTTGTCCCCTCACATCCAGCTGTTTGCAGCTGGCACTCGAGTTCTGGGTGATGACATCTGAGTGTTTTTTGCCAACCTTGAGGCCAATTGGGGCAGGGCAGTATGGGGCAGGTGCCAATTCAGGGCAGGTCCCATGGTTGTGGGGGACACTGTATGGTGGGGAAGGGTCCTTGCTGCCTCTCCTACCCCCACTCTGCCCCTGTCCCCATTGTGTTTCCCAGAGCCTCCATGGCCCCAGGCGCTGGGGCTGAATGCGGACAGGCAACTTTTGCAGTAAAACCTAATGGAATAAACCAATTCCCTTAACCCACTTATCCGGCTGATCCAATAAAGGTGGCTGGGAATAAAGTGTGTGCGTGGTCTTAATGCATGCCTGCCCCCCCCCCTCCATCCCTGGTCCTGGCAGTACTGTTGGTCTGTCTGTCACAGCCTGGCCCCAGACGCTGTGCAGCATAGACAGGGACAGAGGTGGTTCTGGGGCTGCGACTTGGTGGCCCTCATTGACGGGACCTGGAGCAGTGGCTGTGCTGGTGGAAGTGGCTCTGATCCCTGCAGATAACCCGGCACAAAGTGGCTGCAGGTGAGTGGCAGGGGCTGTGAGCGTGGCTATCGTGGTGTCCTACCCCCCAACCCCTGTCCCCAAGGGTGACTGCTTTGGCCACTTGGTGCAGTGGGGACCTTGAGCAGCGTCACTCATCCCTGTGCTGCTTTCATCTAATCGGGATTTTGGGGGTGCAGTGGGGTGGGGATGTGGTGGGGAGGGATGTGAAAGGTGGGGTGGGCATGGAGGGATGGAGATGGGGAGGGTGGAGGGGGAAGGATGGGATGGAAATGGAAGGATGAGGATGGGGATTGGGAAGGAGTGAGAAGGGTGGGGATGGGGATGGGGATGGGGATGGGGATGGGGATGGGGATGGGGATGGGGATGGGGTGGGAGGGCAGATGTAACTGAAGGGCTGAGGCAGAAGAAATGGGGAAGTGGGCTGGGGTTGGGGCCAGGTGGAGGAAATGGGGCAATCATAGAATCATAGAATGGCTTGGGCTGAAAAGGACCACAACAATCATCTGGTCCCAACCCCCTGCTGTGTGCAGGTCACCAACCAGCAGCCCAGGCTGCCCAGAGCCACATCCAGCCTGGCCTTGAATGCCTGCAGGGATGGGGCATCCACAGCCTCCTTGGGCAACCTGTTCCAGTGCCTCACCAACCTCTGGGTGAAAAACTTCCTCCTAATATCTACAGAAGTGTGGGCAGGGAGAGCAGAGACAGAATAACAAGGATAGGAACTTAGGGACAGGATCCTGAGGTCAGAAGCACAGCAGGATCAGGAGCTCAGGATCAGAAGCATGGGGACAAGAGCAGTGTGTGGAGAGGAGCATGGGGACAGGAGAACAGTGGGGACAGGTGCTCAGGGACAGGAGCAGAGTGAGGACAGGAGCTCAGAATCAGGATCACAGCAGGATCAGGAACTCGGGGACAGGAGCAGAGTGAGGACAGGAGGCAGCAGGGCTGGGCGTGCCATGGTTGCTGGGTGCAACCCTGCGCAGGTGACGCAGCAGGAAGCATCCAAGTCCCGTGGCAGGTGAGGGCGGTCCGGGCTCCACCACCCCAGGGTGGGCCCCATCAGGGCCTGGTTGCCCTCGCTGTGTCCCCACAGGCTCAATGGATGGGACCCCATCACCTCCCAGCCCCGCCGGGCTCTCAGCCTACGTGGCAGTGTCACAGCTGCTGGGCCTGACGCTGCTGGCGGCCACGGGAGCCTGGCTGGGCCGTTACCGGGGTGGAGTGGCCTGGCAGAACCCGCTGCAGTTCAACGCCCACCCGCTGTGCATGGTGTTGGGCATGGTGTTCCTGCAGGGGGACGGTGAGTGGGAAGGCCTCAGTGCAACCTGGATGGGTAATTGTGTGGGTGGGAAGAGCTAGGGAAATGTGGGGGGGGGACACAGGGAGTTGGGGGTCCATGGGGAGGTTAAGGGTCCCCAGGGATGTGGGAAGGATACAGAGAGATGTGGGGGTTCATGGTGGGGTTGGGGTTCCCAGGGATGTAGGGGGGGACATAGGGAGATGTGGGGGTGCCAGGGAGTGGGGTGGGTCCAGGCGTATGTGGGGATCCCAGGGAGATGTGGAGGGTCCAGAGAGGTGCAGGGTGGGTCTGGAGGTGTGGGTGTGGGGGTCCCAGGGAGGTATGGGGTGGGCTCAGAGATGTGGGGGAAGGGGAGGTTCCAAGGAGGTGTGGGGATCCTAGGGAGGTGTGGGTGTCCCATAGACATGTGAGGGTTCCAAGGAGGTGGGGGTCCCAGGGAGGTATGGGGATCTCGGAGAGATGTGGGGGTTGCAGAGAGATACAGGGTGGGGCCAGGGACATGTGGGGGTCCCAGGGAGGTGGGGGATTCCAGGGACATGTGGGGGTCTCAGGGAGGTATGGGAATCTCAGAGAGATGTGGGGATCCCAGGGAGGTATGTGGTGGGTCCAAGGATGAGGGGGTCCGAGGGAGGTGGGGTCCATGGGGAGGTTGGGTTCCCAGGAATATGGGGGGACCCAGGGACATGTGTTGGTTCCGGGGAGGTGGGAGGCCCGTGGACACTGCCCCACTGCTCACTGCCCTCTCTCCATCAGCTCTCCTGGTGTACCGGGTGTTCAGGAACGAGGCCAGGCGCTCCACCAAAGCGCTGCACGCACTGCTGCACGGCCTGGCACTGCTCATCGCGCTCGTTGGTGGGTGCTGTGGGTGGGGGCAGTGAATGGGGCCCCCACCCCAGTGCTGATGAGCTCCTTTCCGCAGGCCTCGTGGCCGTCTTTGAGTCGCACCGTGCCAAGGGCATCTCCAACATGTACAGCCTGCACAGCTGGTGCGGGATGGCTGCCTTTGTGCTCTACCTCCTGCAGGTGAGTGCTCGCAGCCCATGGGGAGCTATGGGTTGGTTGCCTGTAGGGCTGAGCATCCTCTGATACCCCAATAACCTGCAGTGGCTCCTGGGCTGTGGCTTCTTCCTGGTGCCTGGTATGTCCTTCTCGCTGCGTGGCCGTTACAAACCCCATCACGTCTTCTTTGGCATTGCCCTCTTTGCCTTCTCCATCGCCACCTGTCTGTTGGGCATCACCGAGACGTTGCTCTTCAACATCAGGTGTGTGACTGACCTGGGTGGGTTGTAGTCCCCAGACTGCCATTAAGGGCTGCTCCAGACCCAGCCTGTGGGGCAGAGCCCAGCTCCTGCCCAGGCCGCGGTTCTGTGGCTGTGAATCACCCCGAGGGTTTGAGTTGTGCTGGTGCTGAGTCATTTCCCACATGCTGTTTAATAGGGGCCTGCAGCAGCTTTTTCCTTTGGTCCTAATGGGGAATATAATTAGCACTACAGTTGCTCTACAGCCAGATGCACGCATAACCACCCTGGAAAGCTCAGGTTCCCCAAAAAACCTCTGCCCACTTGCTGGGAGGATGCAGGGATGTCCCACATCCCTGAGAGCCCCACACGCACCCAGCTGCATGGTGCCGGGCCAGGCTGCCCGTAGGGTCTCTTTGCAAAGCAGTCTCACTTCTTGCACTGATTTGGGGACAAAGGACCCTTCCCAATGTCTGAACCTGCCTGTGGAGGTACTGCAGCTTTCTCCGGGAAGAGGAAGATCAGGATGAGAGGGGTTCCAGCCCTGGTAGGGATGGTCACCCACGCTGCAAAGCTCAAGCATCCCCGTCTGCACCCACAGGGACTCCTACAGCCACTTTGTGCCAGAGGGAGTCCTGGCCAACGTGCTGGGGCTGCTGCTGGTGGCCTTTGGGTTGGTGGTGGGCTACGTGCTGACACGGGATGACTGGAAGCGGGCACCGCTGGCCGAGGAGATGGCCCTCTCCATGGACTTCAAGACACTCACAGAGGGCGAGAGCCCCGGAGGCAGCCAGTGAGGCCCCCAGCTGCCCAGTCCTGGTGGATGTTGGATGTTTCTGTGTGCCCCAGCTCCGTGCCCAGTATTGGTGAGCAGAGCCTTTGCTCGGGGCTCCCTCTGCATCTCCTGCTCTGTGTGGATGGAGGTGCCACCACATATAGCGTCCCCAGGCTCAGCGTTTCCCTACTGCCAACCTCCAAAGCCCATTCCCACCTCTTTGTGCCAAGCAGCAGATTGGATGCGTCCCATCACCAACATTTCTACGTGTTCTCAGCCCACACCCTCCAGGGCTGCAGCCACCGAAGTTCCCCTGCAGCTCCAAGCAATGCCACATCTGTGCAATTTAATGTCAGTATGTTCAAAATGTTTTCCCCTCTTGTGCAATGTGTTGTCTGCAAAGTGAACGCTCCTGCCTTAATAAATATTTGCAGCTAACCCTGTCTCTCACTCATCATTTCGGGTACCCCAAAGCACCTCCCGCTGCCCCAGGTTGGGCAGAACCAGGCTGTTCCCACCAACGCCTGCTGCCATTTGGGATCTTTCATGTGAGGTTGGGAACCATCAGTCCAAAGGCTGTTTCCAAGTGTTAACCATTTATAAATAAGTACATTTTTTTTTTTTTCATACATACAGTTTTCATTGTACAGATTACAATCTGTATACATTGGGGTGAGGGGGGGGGAAATGCATTCTTTTGAACTTTTCACATCTATCTCACAGCTCACATGTACAGACAAGAAAACTCTGCTCAAGCAAATACAGCAAAGGAAAAAATATGTTTTCTTCTTTCCTTATACATGAGAGGCAAAGGCCTCCGCTGTCCGCAGGGGTTGTTCTCCCCACTGCACAATGTCACAACTGTGTGGTGTTCAATATATCATCAGTAGAGAGAACAGAACATGCATTGAATAATATACTGTACAGAGAAAGTCCTTTACATCGGAATTATAGAAAAGCTAAAGGAAAATTAAGTGTCTTAAAGATCTTCCCAGCAAGTGTCTCGAAGGATGGCAACCAGGGGGATTGTACAAATCACAAAATGTGCATACTGTACAGGTCTGTACCAACTCGGATCCTCTCGGAAGTGAAGACAGAAACAGACAAAACGCTGAATGCAACACTATGGGAAAGGGAAGGCCGGGCAGGAGCGACGCCTGCGGTGCTGGAAGTCCACACCAGTCCGTAGGTCAGCAAGGAGCGAAGGCGAAGCGGCCGCCTCTCCTGGGCCCGAGGCGCCCACCCGGCCCAACCCCGCGGGGTCCCGGCGCCCACCTGCCTCCCGCGGGGCTCCCCCAGGAGGGACCAAGTCCTTCTTGCAAAGCTGGCGTGGCACTGAGACGCGGCGGTGGCCGGGAGGGGAGGAGGCGGCGGATCCCATTGGTGTCCATTCACTGCAGAGGTGATGACTGCGTGAGCTTCGGTTTTCTTTCGGGTGGATCTGGAGCAGTTCCAGTGAGATCCAGCTGCCGTCAGTTGGACACGAACGCACCTTGCTAAAGAATTGAGCCCTTAGTGGTTTTAGATTACAAAAAGAGTTTGATTGAATGAAAATCCAGCAATTATCCAAACAAATCTGAAAAAAAGCAGATTGACTTTCACCGTTGTGCTTGTGTCCAAATGCACCCCAGCGGCGTCGGGGAGCGCAACCATCCGGGAGCGAAGGCGTTCTCTGCAGAGGTCCCTGCGCCGCGCCGTGCCCTCAGCCCTTCTCACAACACCAGGAGTCGTCGGCGACCCCGAAGACAAATCCGAGCCCAAAGCCACCAAGGAGTGACCCAGGACCTCCTCTGCAACCAACAGGCACGGCGGCTTGCTCGTTTCTCTAGGTAAGGCGGAGCTGGCACTTGGGTTCAGCTAGACTTCTTCTGGGTAACCCTGAATTCACAACTGCCTTTGTACGAGGGGACTGCATCGCCGCCCGTTCCGTACCACCCCGCTTCAGGACCTAACCCACATATGGCTTAGGCGTGATGCACACACACAGTTTACGCTAGCTAAGCAGGTTTCTTTACAGCCATGTGAAATTAGAAACAAAACAAAACGAAACAACACAACAAAGTTCAGCCCTGGATGAAGCAGCGCAGGGTGGGCAGCCCAGGCTGCACCTCTGGGCTGGAGCAACGACCTCAGCTTTGGAACATCTTCCCTTTGCCAAACACTTTTATCGGTCCCTCATGGCTGTTGTCAGAGCCCTCCAATGTCATGCTCAGCACGTAGGGGCAGCAGCACGACTGCATGATGCAGGCACCCCGCCTGGCACCGCAGCATCCTTCATCCTGGGGTACAAACCAGAACCATGTGAGCCTACACTGGAGCACAAACCAGAACCATGTGAATCTACACCGGGGCACAAACCAGAACCATGTGAATCTACACCGGGGCACAAACCAGAACCATGTGAATCTACACCGGGGCACAAACCAGAACCATGTGATTCCAAACCAGGGCACAAACCAGAACTGTGACCCCACACTGTGCCACAGCAGCCCCACACTGAGGTTGTGGCTCTGCAGTACAGAGTGCAAGGGACATCTGCTGGTGCTGCAGCTCAATACAGGTGTGTGCTCCCACACTGCTGACCAACCGAACCCCAAGAGCCAAATCCAGAAGGTTTCAAGGTTGCCAATGATCTCAGTGCACCCTAAAGGACCCCGCAAGATGTGAGAAACCCGAATGGGAGTTACTGAAAGAAGCTGAAGGCACAGCGCAGAGTGGGGCACTACGGTCTGCAGCAAAGACAGTGAGGGGACGTGGGTGAGACTGGAGCAATGAGGGCACTTCACAGCAGGACCACAAACACACACCAACCTCTGCTCCTGCGCGAGCGAACCCGAGCGTGATGCTGGGGGGAGAGAGCAGCTCCTCACCCCTATGAGAACTGCTGGGGAAGCGCCTTAAAGCCACTGCAAAGGATGTTGTGTTTGAAAGCGACTCCGCCTGTCGATGCTTATGTACAAGAGTTGGTCCTTGTGCTAGAAACAATTCGTTGGTCTGTGGTTTGTTGGTTTTTTTTTTTCCCTTTTTTCTTTTTTTGAAAAATACACCAAGAGACGAGAGCTGCTTTGCTATTTCCTAATGAGGACACTACTCACTTAAATATCCAGTATTTATCAGAGGAACAAATTCTAACAGTAAAGTGCACCCATGTACAGAGAGAACAGATGGAAAACCGCTAGAGCAAGAATCCTGTGAAAATGCAACACTCACCATCGTGACAAACCCACACGCTGCACTACGCCAGTGTTGTCTCCATGTGTGTGGTTACAGTGAGAGCTGTGTTCTGGTTTTATCCTTAAAACACCTTCACAAACCCGAGGTGGCACTGGGGGACATGGGGCAGTGAGCAGCACAGCGCATGCAGCTCTCCAAGTGTGCGCTTTGCTGCGCAGCAGAGCGGGGCTGAGCTTGGTTCCTTTTCCCATTCCAAGAAGCAACTGAAGGCAGAAAGCTGCTCGTGTTCAGAAACTGAGGGGAAGGGGTTTTCTACTTGCAAAGCACAACTGCTTCCAAAAGAGGGACACACAGCAGCACGCTGCTTCCAAGGAGAGAAGCAGCGCTGCCGGCACTCCCCCAGCCCTGTGAGAAAGCCAAGGTTGGGGCTGAGCTGTGCTTGAGAAGCAACAAGCCAACTTCAATGCAAACAGTGCCCTGAACAAATACACAACACAAGCAGAGGAAAAGCCCGGGATGGTCTTGGTGTGTCTGTGAGACACGAGGTCCTGCTGTGCCCAACTTGGGCTGAGCCCAACCACCGCCGGGGCTGGCTTAACTCCAGGCTGAGTGCTGTGGCTCCGTTTGAGGCATTCTGCAAACTACGTCCAGATTTAGGTAGCCCTTTGGAAACATCAACAGGTTCTGCTCACTCTTCCTGCTCAGCACCAGATCCCTTTCTTGCCCCATAACACCACGGATGGGGTCAGCCTCAGCTGGGGAGGGCAGTCAGTCCACAGCAGGGCTTGGAGCCGGCGGGCTGTAAGGTCCCTTCTAACCCAACCACCTCATGGTTCTATGACTTTGCTGTTAAGAGCTGCTATGGGTGAGGCTCAGCAGTGGACAACAGGCACTATTTTTGCTTTAAAACAAGCTCCAGGTTTATCGCTCGTCCAACCAATCACCCTCAGTAATGGAAAGGCAAATTACAAAGCAAGCAGCACTAAGTGAAGCATTGGTAAAGAAGTCCCTCCACTCATCCCAAGAAATGCCAGGGAACAACTGCAAAATTCAGCACAAAGGTTTCTGGAAGTGTCCCCCGCTGTTCACACTGCCTTGATGTGACTTGTGTTTGATTTACAAAAAATAAGAGAAAAACAACCAAAGCACAAAAAAATGTCCTGAAACAGAGCACATAAATAAATTATAAATATCTCTCTTTTAACTAAAGGTCCTTAAAGAGCAAAGCACCATCTCTCCCATCTACAGGTAAGAGAACAGAGCAATCGCTTTGCAAGATTTTGGGATGGACCCTGCAACCGTTGTCACCGGACTCATCCCATCCCAGAGCCACAGTGCCACGTTACACATCCCAGCCAAGAAATAAACTGTGGATTTCCTTTTCGGAAAGGATTTCCTAGTCGAAAAGACAGAACACCATAAAAAGCCCCCAAACAGATGAAAACCCCAACATTCAGCTGTCCTGATGATAAATGTGGTGCCACGTTTGGGATGCAGCCATCTGCTAATGGGTCAACTGAGCTGTGGTCCCACTCCTAACCCAATTCCCTCGGCCCATGAATGTGCAATCTCTGAGCACCTGCAACGTGCCCGTGAGTAAACCAACATCAGGACACCCAGATGACAAAGTAGCAAAGCACCTGGTGACCCCCATCCCTTCTGGCAGCGTAAGCAATTAAAGAAACACAATTCCAATTGCAGTGCTGCACACCGGTCGAGCAGGATGGGTGCTGTGCATAGCTACGAATGATGCTCTGCTCTGTCTGAGCAAAGGGAATGCTGGGCAGGGAACAGCCCTGCTGAGTGGCAGCCTGCAGATGCAGCCCCAGAAGAGGTTCTTGGGACACCTGTTCTGCTCCCACCGGGAACTGTCACCAGTAAGAGCTCATTGAGACATAAGAAACTAACTGAAATTGGACGCGATTGTCTCCTGAAAAAGATCCGGTTACCTCCCACTGCGTAGGGGATGTTCCTGGCCTACCCCGCACCGCGTACTGGGATATCCTGGTTGGCAGCTGCCAAGTGAGGGAGCTCAGCTGGAATTGGGTAATGTACTGCTTGGCTGATGGTGGCTTCACAGTCAGCTGGGGGACGGAAGGGCTGGAGCGCGTGCATGGTGTCTGACCACTGCACCAAGTACCGGAGAAACGTGGTCATGTCGCTACCAAAGAGAAATAAAAATAATAATAATAATAATAATAATAATAATAATAATAATATGCATGGAAATCAAGCTTGGAAGTGTGTGCTGCAAACATAAGGGTCTTACTCCAACAAGCGTCTCTTACACATTAGACTCCACAAATGGTCTCTTTGGTTTGATTGGGGATGTCTGCCCTTGCCGGGAGTCCCGGGAGAGCTGCCTGTACAGGTTGTCCTGGTAGGCCTGTGCCACCGGCAGCGTCCTCGCCACCTTCACATCGGGGTACGAGGAGGCTTGGGTGACTCTCTCCAGTAGGTCTCCCCGGGACCCATTGGCCAGCATCCCATGGGGGCTGTAATAGTCTTCCTCTAGCAAATGGCCATTCTGTGCATTGTTGGTTTTGTTATAAAAGGCAATGTTGCTGATTGAAGAAGGTGGGCTAAATGATTCCGGCTGGGGGAGATTGCCAGGAGACGTAGGGCTAATAACAGTGTCCACTGATGACACGGCCCAGGTCCGGTTCTGCTGATGGAGGTGGGGGTACTGCTGAGTCCGAGCGGTTTTGTCAATGATTCCCATGAACGGTGTGGTCCGGGAACGGGCCGGCTCGCTGGGGTACCCACCCTGAGTGGGGGACACTGGGGACAGCTCGTCGCACGCCCGGTCGTAGGCCGGCTTGAGAGGGATCTCCATTTGCTGGATCGAGGCGGAGGGGCGGAAGTTGGGCGTCAGGTTGGAGGTGGATGAGATGCTATTGCTGGAGGGAGAGAAGCGCAGACCGACGCTCTGCGAATGGAGCAGCGGCCTCGGGGTCGGCGGGTGAGGCTTGATTTCGCTGGGGTTAACGCTGATGGGCCTCCGGATGAGGTGGGACACGTCCGGCGAGCCGAGCTGGCCAGAGGGCATAGATGAACGCTCCAGGTCCAGCTTTGAGTGGCACATGGGGTAGTAGGAAGCAGACTGGCTGCGCCCGATCTGGGGTGTCTGGCTGTACCTCATGCCCCCTCTGTACGCCGAGGACGGCCTCTGCGGAAGATCTTCCTTGGCCAACCCTCCGTGCTGGCAGATGGCCCCCGCACTGAGGCTGGCCTGCACGTGCTGCACGGGCCGACTGTCCCCTACGATCCCCCCGATGGAGCCCTGGTACACCAGCCTGCTCTGGTTGACCCCCATCTCCCCCGCCGCCGCCTGGTACTTGCTGGCCATCGAGTGGGCAACCTGGCTGTAGGCACCGGTGGGGATGACGGTGCTGGAGTGCACGGCTGAGCTGGGCTGGTTGCTCCGCACGATCTGCGCCTTTGCTGGCTGCAGCCTCAGGCCCTGCTGAGGCACGGCCACGGGCAGCTGGGGCATCTGGAAGGAGCGCTGTGACATTTTGGACAGCGGGGATTTGGGCCTGCCGGGAAGTGGGCTGACAGCACTGGGTTCTTGCTGATAGCGAACCGGGGAGCCCGACTGCGACCTGTACACGCTCATGCCGTCTGCGGGGGGGCTGGCGCGGTACTGAGGGCCTCTGCGAAGAGGAGAAGGCGGTGGGCTCTGATATTCCTTCCCTTGGCTCCCGACGGGAGGTGGGCTGAAGCGGTACGAGGAGCCCTGATGGGCAGGAGAGGTGTGCGGAGGACTGGGCCGGTAATGGGAATTCTGGTGTGTTGGAGACAGAGTGGGAGACGTGGACTGGTAGGCCTGCCTGGTGGGAGAGCCCACCGAGCTGTTGGACCTGAAATCAAAGACCTGATGGGAGCCGAGAGGTGAGCCAGAAATATATGCTGAGTCCCGGTGAGCCGGGGAGGGGGGTGGGCTCTGGATGATGGGAAGCCCTTGGTTTGGCCTGGACTCCGTCTGCAAGCCAATGGAAACGTTCTCAACGTCCTGCTCGAGGTACTCCTCCTCAAAAATGTCTTGCACAGAATACAGCTCTTCATGCTGGGCTTCGGGCTCAGGCTCTGCTGGCAGCGGGGGTGGCTGCTGCTGCTGCTGCTGCTGCTGCTGCACCTGCCGGCACTCCTCCTCCACTCGCAGCAGCAGCCGCTGGATCTCACGGTTGTTGGGGCACAGCTTGATGGCCTCGTTCAGGTCCTCCAGGGCTGCTGCAAACTGCCTGCTTGACAAAGGGACGGAGAGGAGAACTGAAGTTACTCTGCATTCGAACAAAGCTGTTCTTGGAGGATGTTGGGGGTTAAATGGCTTTGTCCCGTTTACTGTGACTGCTGCAGCTAGCTGCTGCCCTACAACCCTCCCTGGGATTTATTTTATCCAAATTGAAGGTAAATACTGCCAGCCATTCCAGAAAGAGGGGAAAATATGGTCCTGAGATGGCACAGTCCAACTTTGCAGGACAAGGTTTTAAGTTGAGGGAGGGAATATTTAGGTTGGATGTCAGGGGGAAGTTGTTTGCTATGAGAGTGGTGAGGTACTGGAACAGCTGCCCAGAGAGGCTGTGGATGCCCCATCCATCCCTGGAGGTGTTCAAGGCCAGGTTGGATGGGGCCCTGGACAGCATGGTCTGGAATTAAATGTGGAGGCTGGTGGCCCTGCCTTGTGGCAGGGGGCTGGAGCTTCATGATCCTTGAGGTCCCTTCCAACCCTGTGTTTCTGCGACTCTGTGATTAGCAGAACACCTCCACAGCGCGCATTATGGGCTGACTGATTATTTCTCACAGCACCACCACAAGCTCTGCCCCGTGTTAGCAAAGGCGAAGCCAAAGCAGCTGAGCTCACTGTAGCTGTAAACGAGTGCAGCTCTGATGGAACTGCAGCTGCTGACACCAGTGAAAACGTAGCTTCTGCCCACTGCCAAGCACACACAGCGTCAGAGCTGGCTGCAGGACCCAGGGGTTCCCAAGGGCAGCCCATCAGGCTCAGCTGGCTCTCCAATTCTGCAATGGATTTGGCTAACTTCTGCAGAATGAAGGGTCCGAGCAATGTCAGCAAGCCTGCAGTCCCCCCCAGGGATGGCATGGCAACAGCAAGGCTGTGAGGAATAACAGGAGGTGGAGTTCAGGGAGGTGGGCTGTCAATTACAGGGACATTGTTTGCTTTGGAGCAGAACCATCTGACCATCGCTGTGACCTGAGGGATGATAGCGCTCCCTGGGCTGGATGTGCCAACACCCCAGTTTGCTGCTCTATCACAGAAAAACTCCCCAGCACCTCCCAACAGCAGCCTGAGCTTCTTCACAGCCTACTGGAATCCAGATGCAAGGAGGAAAAGCCTCATCCTCTGGATGTGCTGACCTCAGGGCTGCTGCACAAACAGGGAAACAAACAAGGGCAGAAATGATCATAGTTTCTGTTGGAGAGACCTGGGGAGAAAAGGATGCTTGTATGCCTGGGGACTGATTTAATCTGGAACCCAGTTCTTACGCTTCCTTAAAGCGTTTTGGAAACAATGGAGAGGAAAGCCATGAAAGGAAAGGCACAAGGTCAGCATGGCTCAGCTGAAGGGCTCCTCAGCAGAACAGAAGGTCAGGACTGCACCGCCCACATGGAGTGCAGGAGAAGCAGGCAGCCCCACAGGGGGTCATTCCAGGGGGTGAACATGGGAATGCCACGGGCTCCAGATGCACAGAAAGGCCATACTGCACGGCCCACTGCTCCGAGGGCCAGAAGCACAACAGCTGGCACAGTCACTGCATGACTGGTCACCAGCTCTGCCCTGCAAGGAGTGCTGCTGGGCAGGGAGTCGGGGATTTAAGGTCAGACAAAAGCACTGTGAAGATCAGGAGCTGCTCCTTCACATAATGTGAATCACATTTTGCTTCAAGTTCAAGCTGAGGTTGAACTGAAGTGTATTTTTGAAAGAACACCAGTCTTGGTGTAAAGGCTCCCAGTGCAGCACAGTTTTCCATATTCAGCTAAGATGAATGGCTCAAAAACATTTACGCTCAGTTTTGTCATCTCATGAAGGAATGTTCCTTTGCCACTTCTTCACGTGGGGACACTCACACAGAGCTGCATGCACTCAGCTTTCTCTATCTCCTCACCTGCTGCTGCGTTTGGCCCTTGCTCTTGCATAGTAAGCTTCGTAAGATTTCGGTTTCAGCTCCAGTGCTTTAGTAGCGAATTCCTCTGCCATTCCAAAGTCCTGTCATTACAATAGGTGGGTAGGTGAGTCATTGAATAGATAGATAAATAAAAACATATACAAACTGTGGAGAAAATGAACTTATTACAGACATATTTTGCACGTTAGCTCTGAAAAACTGACAATACTGGAATGTTTCACATGGATTCCACATCACTTACAACCGAAGTGCTCTGCTGGCACATCCAAAGACTCAAAGCCCTTTCCATGCTGCTGGATGCTGTCAGCACCTACCAGAGGCTGGCATGCCACCAGCTCTCTTCTCATTGTGTCCCCAACAAGAACATGCAATCCCTGTCCAACAACCTACAGTCTTGAGGAAATATCTGGTCTCACAGAGCCTGGAATGTAATCTCATGAAGGACTCTTTTTCCACGGTTGAAAGCGATAGGAAACCTTTCCCACGCCCTCAGCTTCCCACTCTGAAACACTGACATACTTGAAAGGAGCTGAACAAAGCTGTGCATGAAGGAAGGGACTGCTGGTACCTTGGGAGCTACAAACAGGACCTGCGTGGCCAAGATCTCCCACCTGGGCCACTATTTCACTGTTCCTTTGCCTCTCCCTATGTGTTATGTTGTTGGGAGTGGGAAGGAAGAGTGTGACAGCGAAGGATGGAGATGTGATGCTGAGTGGCAATGCCATGAGATCAGCTCACACCCTGCTGCCCGTCCTCAGTGCTGAGCTCAGGTGTGAAAAGGATCTCCTCCAACTGAATGCTCACTGTTTGACTTGACACGACAAGGGGGAATGGTTTTAAAGTGAGACAGAGGAGGTTTAGGTTGGATATGAGGAGGAAGTTTTTCACCCAGAGGGTGGTGAGGCAGTGGAACAGGTTGCCCAAGGAGGTTGTGGATGCCCCATCCCTGCAGGCATTCAAGGCCAGGCTGGATGTGGCTCTGGGCAGCCTGGGCTGCTGGTTGGTGACCTGCACGCAGCAGGGGGTTGGAACCAGATGATCTTTGAGGACTATTTCAACTTAGGCCATTTTATGATTCTATGACTTGGGCTCCAGCCCCTAGCAGTCCTGGCAGAAAGTACTCAGGAATACCTCTTGTTTGTCCAAGAACTCAGTAAGCAAAGCCCACCCTGCCAGAAATGAAGATTATGAGCACAGCATACTGCCCTGCACCAAGCAGCTGTGCAGGGACAGGTAAGGCCATGTGTACCCTAACAAATCCAGGGTGAGGTTTAACCTCTCCCAAGGTGTCCATGCTGAGATTCATCTGAGCAAAGAGGCCACAGAGCAGTACGTGCCTCACTCCAGGGGGGAGGTCTGTCAGATTCTCAGACATGGGCCAGAGGTTGGCATTTTACAGTTTGGCCAAAATATGCAAACATCTTCAATCAGATTTCTACTTCTGAACCTACAGGGGAACATTTTCAAGTCTGGTCTGTGGCGAATGCTTTTGTTTGTACCTTCAGCAGCAGTTACTGAAGAAATACCACCTAACAGACCAAAGCAGACATGTAGGCAAGAGGCAGTTACCCTCATGGTCCAACCTACAGGTGCAAAAACTGCACAACTGCTTACAACTATTCAGTTTCTATCATAAACCCTGGGATGACCCAACAAGCAGCAAGCTGGGGATCTTGTCCTTTATGTGCAGGTTTAGCAAGGGGCTGCCTTGCTGAGAGAACATTCACACTTCTGCAAACTGCACTTTTCATTCCCCAGGACTGAGATTTCCTTTTCATTGCTTTTCATCTGTCTCTCTCCTAGCTCAAAGCAATGAAGGTGTCACAAAATCCCATCCTCCCTTCCCATGCAATCATCGCTGGCAGAGATACCACTT
This sequence comes from Meleagris gallopavo, assembly GCF_905368555.1. NCBI lineage: Eukaryota > Metazoa > Chordata > Aves > Galliformes > Phasianidae > Meleagris > Meleagris gallopavo. Next base: position 2,330,522 of record NC_139432.1, on the reverse strand, counting down.
TTTGAGTCTACAGAGACTTGAAAAGTTGTGGAGGTGAAAGTCTGAGAGCAAGGGGGAGGTGGCAGTGTGCTGGAGAACAGACGTGCTGCTGAGGTTTGTCACTAGATAGATGCTGCTGGATTGGAGCAGGGAATGACAGTGCTACGGCAGTGCTGGGAGGAGAGGGAGTGAGTGGGGTGTCTGCGGATGAGTCACTGCCCTGGGGAAGCATCAGCCCCCTAAGCATATGCTCCTTCATTTTAAATTAATTAGCATTCCAAGGAGGGCATCTCCTGGCTCCTCCTCCCTCACTACTGCCCTAGAAATGTGAAAAATGCCTCCACCCCCCAAATCCACATCACCATCAAAAGGGAGTGATAAAAAATTCAAAACGCTGTAAACACAGCCATGAATTTTTCATCACCAGAGATGCATATTAAATCATTACTTTGCTCCTCTGGCAACACATAAAATGCCTGTGCTCTGCAAAGGACAACCAGGGCACACAGAGGAGACCATGGAAGTTGGGGCAGGGCTGCAGGGGGGACGTGGCTCTGTGTGCTGTGCGACTTACATTCATTTTCCTTCGACATCGGGAGAGGTTGAGAAGGAGTGACACCTTCAGCTCACGGAAGGTTTTCAGGTCTTCCCCAAAGCCTTCCCTGGGGAACTTCTTCAGGGCGTACTGGTAGCGCTGGGCAGCCTCCTTCACTTTACCTTTCTGATAGAAGGAGAACATGTCAAGGCAAATCCTTTGGGTGAGTTTACTGCAAAGCACTGCCAGACCCACGGGTGTTCTGGCGGTGAAGGTAACATGATCTCATTATTTAGCTGTTTTCTAGAAATGAAAGCCAGACCATTCGGCCAGTATCTGATCTGGAAATGCAGGTGCCATGTGCAAGCTGAGTTCTCCCATCTCAGGCAGCGGGAAACTCATCAAGAATTGTTTTAATAACTTGATCCAACTTCATCTGGTTTATGGACAAACGGAATTCTGAGCTGGGAGACCAGTAAGCCAGCTCTGCAGAGGACCCTACGTCCCTCCCATAGGTAGATGCACTCCTGGCAGCCCACTAACAGCTCAGGGGTTGATGCTGTGCACTTTAGCAGCCACACAGTGCATATCCAGTGCAGCACTCTGGCAATGAGCCTTCCTCACCACTCCGGCCTGACTCAAACCTCAGCAAGCACTAGGGAGGGTAAGGAACACAAAGCGTTGGTCCTTGGGTGCAACAGCAATAGCAAAGATAAGCATTACTACACTGATGTGGTTCTGACGTTGGATTGGGATTCATCTCCTGGAGTTCAGATGTCTAGAAATTAGGTGTCTGCATCAGCTGGGTTCCTTTTATCGTTACTGGGATGCAACAGTCACCTTCAAAAGGTGACTCAGCCTTGCTATTTTGGGCACCTGTTTTTGGGATAGGATGATCTGTGCCCTGAAAGGGGGCATCCATAGCAGCTGGAGTGAGAGAAACAGGGCAGAATGGGATCTGGGATGCACGCAATCCATGATGACCCAGACAGAAGTTTTGCAGCTATGAGCAGTAAGCTTGAAAACCTCTTTGATTCAGGTTTCAGAGTCGTATCTCTGGCAGATAACTGCAGTTGCAATGCCAGCTTTGCATATTTTCTGCTTTACCCTTGGAGCCTCACAGTGAATCACTGTTGTACTTGTATATTTCTGTGTGTGTGTGCAGATCTCCAGGTCTTAACAACACAAGGAGCAAAAGCAACTCTAACCATAATGGTAAAACACATCCCATGAGCTGAAGGACAATGAAAAAGCCACCTGTGTCTGTTTCCATCACAGAAAGTTCCTTTTCCTTCACAGCACTTCTCTGGGCTATGCTGCCTTGTTGCCTTGCTCACAGCTCAGAGCTGTCAGGTAACCACAACGCTGCCAGATCTGATGGAATGACATCAGCACTGAGAACCTCTGGAAAGCACTTGGGTTCTGGTGTTTTCAAGAAGGAAATGAAGTGCTGGCTCAGGCCCAGAATGCAGACAGCCTTGGCTTTGCTTCAGCTTTGTTAGAGAGTTTGGCATTCAACCTCCCCCTCCCTAAACCCACTAACCAAAGCCAGTTTCAGCACAAGGAATCCTGCAGGCTTTAAGGCAGCAGCACTGCTCACACTGCTATCAAAGGAGGAACAAATACATGCTGTAAGCTGCATTTTCCCTACCTCTTCAAGAAAACTCTCCTCACCTTGTAAAACATGTCTCCCTCTTCCATCAGCTTGCTCAACAGGATGATCATGATGTCTGGTTTGGAGGTGGCCATCGCCCATGTTGCTGGACCTGCAGTGTACAGGATGCATGATGGGTAAAAAACTCATACAATGCAAGGGTGGTAGGAAGCTGGGTGGAAAAAATATCCTGGGGTGGGAATTTCTGCTGGAGAGAACAACTTGTGGTGTGGTCAAAAAGCACCCAATGATGGAGCTGACAATTCCTCTTGCACTTAAAATTAATGGCATCCACATTGCAATGGTTTTTCCTTGGCAGTCAGTCATTAACGCTGGCACTAATCAGCACGGCCATGGGGGGAAATGCTGGGAGCCATCTCCACGAGAGGGCAGTGCTGTTTGCGGAACTGGGGTGGGGGCAAAGTGTGGGGGGAGTGAGAGGCTTTTAAAGGGCAAATCCAAGTGGTTACATCAAGAGTAACAGTAGGTAATTTACTCGTGAATTAATAGATATATACATGAGCGTAGCAGCAAATCCTAGCTAAAAACTTGTGCTGAGTTGGAGATGCTCTGAAGCAAAGAAGTGCTGTGGGACAGCACAAGGGGACCCAATGCAGAGCATCGTTACCTGACTGATACTGGGGTGGCAAAATCTGGGGACAGCTCATTAGTGTGGGGGAGGAATAAGTCACTGCTATTTCTATAAGTAGATTCAGTACATTTTGGGGGAAGCAGGTTAGTTTTTGAGTTCAAGTTATTCTCTGCAACAGTCATTTAAAAAAATTATTCGAAGGTGAGGTAAATTAAAAGATTAGAGGTGTTGGGGACGCATGCAGGCTAAATCAAACAGGAGAAAGCAAGGCTGACAAAGCTATCAGATCGAGGCTGATGCTGACAGCAATGAGATATACCTCGTGGGCGACTCGGTAACGTCTGACAACCTTCAAAGAAAGGAGAAAACAAAAAGTTGTAGGAGAGAGGGGAAAAAAATGGATGAAGGTGAAAAGAAAAAAAAAAAAAAGAAAAAAACAAAAAAGAAAGGAAAAAAGCAGCTGTGAGAGGCAGGCAGCAAAGAAGCCAATGCACCAGCAAAATCCCCTTTGACAGGAAAACGCAACGTGAGCGGCTGCGTGGCGCAGTGCAGGTAACACTGAGGTCTGAAGCGTATACAGAGCAGTGAAGGCAGCAGCTCACAGCAATGCATGGACACAGCACGCCTGTCGGCTCGGACTAGTAAAGATAGAAAAGGCATTACCGGAGGAAAGACCTTGCCAAAGAAACAGTTGTTTATTCACTTTCTCTAAGTGATACGACAGCAATAAAACATCCCAATTTAACAAGTGAACACGGCGCTCCTGACTCGGGGCTGCTTTTGGGTACGAAGCAGCAGTGGGGCTCAGGCTGCTTCCAGGTTGGGGTTCTCACTCCGAGTGCCCCCACACAGAGCTGAGCGGGTGTCCCCCAGGCCCTACCTATCTTTGCTCCTTTCTTCAGGAGGGTGACGACCACCGAGGTGTTGCGGCACCCCACCGCCCTGTCCAGGGGACGCATCCCGCTGTAGTCGACGTGCTCGATCATGGCCCCGTGGTCCACCAGGAACTGAACCTGCAATGGCAAACCAACCGTCAGCTTGCTGGGGAAGGACATCCAGCAACAGCTTGCCCAGCTCCAACTAAAAGAGGGGTGATTTAGGTCAGATGTTGGGAGGAAAACCTTTAGCTAGAGGGCAGTGAGGCCCTGGCAATGCCCGGAGCTGTGGGTGCCCCATCCCCGGAGGTGTCCAATGCTATGGATGCACTCTAGGCAGCCTAAGCTGGTGGAGGGCAGCCAGCCTATGGCAGGGGGTGGGGCAGTGGGGTCCCTTCCAACCTGGCCACGTTGTGCTTATGTGGGTCTATGGTCTTCAGGACTCCCTCCAATACAACTGTGCTGTGATTCTATGGGTCTATGGTCCTCAAGGTCCCCTCCAATCCAACTGTGCTGTGGTTCTGTGTGTCTGTGGTTTTCAAGGTCTCTCCCAGCCCAACTCAACCATTCCATGTTTCTACGATCTTTAAGGTCCCTTCCAACTCAACCGTGCTGTGATTCTGTGGTTCTACCATCTCTAATGTCCCTTCCAACCCAAGCCATTCTATGACCCTGTGATTTGCTATACCAAGCCATGCTGTCTACACCAAGCTGTGCAGTCTACTTGGAGGGGCTAAAGCAAGCTGCCCTTTTGGTTCTGCCACTCACCACCTCCGCGTCACCGTAGAAAGCTGCCAGGTCCAGTGGTGTGCGCCCATTTTTGTCAGCGTGGTCGGTGGCTGCCCCATTCTCCACCAGGGCCCTCACCACGGCCAGGTGGCCCTTCAGGCAAGCCCAGCTGAGGGCTGTCAAGCCCTCCTTGTCCATCAGAGAAATGGAGGCACCTGGAAGGACAAGTGGCAGCTCATTTGCAAGCACTATGACATGACAAACCATCACAAACTCTCCACACAGTGATGACAGCTTGTTTTTAGAGAATGATATATGTAATTATTAATTACTTTATTAGCATTTCTCCCACTCTGTAGCTCACCCTCCATCACAACTCGAAATGCACTGACAGGAGCTGTGCAAGCAGGTTTATTCACACTGAGCTGCAGTCTTGTTCACACTTTGCTCCGCAGACCTTCCTGGCAAAAACCTGAGCAGCAGGGAGGACGTGACATCCCTCAGCTGAGATGTCAATCTTTCCTTTTAACTGTTTTTTGGTGTTGTTTTTTTTTTTTTTTTTTAATCCAGCCTGTGTGAGTCAGAGATGGAGGCCATTCTGCTGTTTCAGCAGGTCGTGGCATACCAGGGGAGCTAAATCACCCCCATTCTTCCCCAAAAGCATATATTTCCCCCTCCTCACCCCCCTCCCTTCTACCCAAATCAACACGATTTCTAGCAGTATTTCTCCCTGACCTTTACCCAATATAAATACTACGTTGTGGGATAAACTACTGCCAACTGCAAGTCAAGGAGGGGGGAACTTGACATTTTCTTGGATGCAGAAATTGCACTGCCATACCAATGGGTCAGCATTGCTTCACACAGCATATGGATCCGCATACGTGATTCGAACAGCAGCATTAAGTGAACACTCCTCTGCGTGGCACAAAGACAGCTCCTGTTGCCATGGCACAGGCAGGGCTCTCGCTCTCCAGAAGAGATGTGCATCAGTTCTGCTGCTCCGAGGAGCTGTGCCTACCTGTGGGATGCTCCTGCCAGCAGCTTGGCATGAATTGCTGCTGCAGTGTTTTTCTCCTGTAGGTAAACTCTCAAGCATGTGTTTCTCCCTGGCTCCAGAAAGCTTAGCAAGTGGGGGAGGAATGTGAACGTCCTGAAGTTCCCATTCATCCCAGCTGACACATCCCTGGGTAGCACACGTTGCCCAGATGACAGCGAGCTGCTATGTCTTCCAGCTCGCCCATCTTGTTTGTGGAGGAGCAAAGCAACGTGAACACTTGCTGGAAATTATGTTCACAAATCTGCACCTACAGCTCTCAGCACAGCCTCAGCACTGTGCCTGCTGCGTGCACAGCATGGCTGGGGCAATCTGGTGTGCTGAGGTGGCACTCTGCTGCCAACACTGCTCCTCACCTCCTGCAACCTGTTGTAACACTGCCCCATGTGGAACCCACAAATCCTTCTGTAAAAGCTCTTGAGATGATCCTCAGCTAGCTGAGGCCAACTGCTGCTCCACTACAAAGGATAAACCTCACTTCATTCCTTCTCATTTGTACCAGTTTCTTTCTTGCAATTAAATGAAGTCCTTTGTTGTTGGGTGGTCCTGTGTGGAGCCATGAGCTGGACTCAGTGATCCTTATGGGTCTCTTCCAATGTGGGATATTCTAGGATTCCGTGATTCTCTTGTGCAGATCCATGAGTTGGACTCAATGATCCTTACGGGTTCCTTCCAACTCGGGATATTTTACAGTTCTCTTGTTTTTTCCCCCCCTGACTTTTGGAGCAGGTGAGAAGGCTCCTGCATGAAGAGGGAAGGCTGGAAAGCTGCACCATCACCCAACCATCCCATTCCTTCCCCAGTCCAAGGGAAGAGCCCCCACACAATGGAGTGACACACTCAGATTTTAGGGCACCAATGCAGCGATCCAAGCTGAAGGTCCCAGCGAGCAGACAGTGCCACAGCAAAGCCAGACTCCCAGCAGAACCTCTGTGTGCCCCTCTGCTCCTTGATGCATCCTGCACTCCCCAGGGGTCTCTGACCCACTCAGCATTAATGATGTGGAACAAATACAAAGTTTGGAGGGGAACTGGCTTCAAGTGCCATCATAGGACAGAACCCTGCTGCAGTGGGAAAGGTTCTGTCTGGATACAACAGCCAACGGACCAACAGCTGCTCTGGCAGAGGTACAACCAGGAAGGTTTCATTCATGGTTCACAGCTCTGCTCCTCCCAGGTGCTCACAGAGCAGCAGGTAACTCCACCAGTCTGGATTTCAAGTTGATTGAGGACTGCAACTCAGTTAATAAGAAGTGTTTACAAACGCTGACTGCGTTAATCAAGCACAGCCAAACGAGATTTGCTTTGCAACACTCTAATTACCGCTTATGGCTTATGATTCACACACTTTGATTTTAATGAAACATTAAACAGGATTGTTAAAGCCATTTTAATTAACATACCCTATATATCACTGTACTCTGCCCAGGCTTGAGCTAACTTTTCAGGATTATGTGTTACGGCAGATTTAGTGGTGTTTAACGAGCTACTTAGATGAACAGTCCCTTTCAAGTACAAAAGGTTTTTATGTTTGATTTCTTGAACCCTCAGCTTCGTGATCACTGTCACAGCCCCATGCAGGGCAGTGCAAGTCCCACTGGCCTGTATTTAAGGAAGGACAGAAACGTGGTGTCTGTACAGGCAGCAGGCAGCGTGCTGCTCTGAATCATCTCAAACCTGACATCAGAAATGAATAAAACTGAAATAGATTCCTGCTGACTGAATGACTCCGAACAAAGCAGTTATTAGACACTAAAAGCACTGAGCAGGGTGGACCTGTGAGTACTAGACCTGAAGAGCACACCATCTTCAAAACACTCAACATGCCAAATCCTTCCCCATGTTAGGGCCTTACCATCCCATTCGTGTGGGTGTCAAAACCATGAGTAGTAATGCTAGCACTGAAAATGGGAGTGATTACATGCCCCATCCCCTGGCCCTGGGGCTGAGCATCACTCTGTGATCTTGCTTGCAGTTCAGGTGCACCGCTTGTTAATTTCTGTCTGAGGGGAAAGCTGGAAGCGCAGCTCAGGGGCACGCTCTGCCCTCAGTGCCCAAAGCACCTCTCATAACACTGCCATTGTAATTCCTACGCAATATGTGGCTTGGAGGCCACGAGTGTCAAACACAGAAAACAAAACATACAGCCAAGATGAGTACATGGCCCATAACTGTGCCCTCCAACAGCTGGGTAAGTGATGGGGACCTCTCCCACTGCCCAACCGGCAATGGGGCCGCAATCCCCATCCCTGAGGAAATGCAGAAGGTACTGGGAGGGGACCCCAACATGCTCCAAGCACGTGCTCTAACCTTGTGCAAGCAGAAACTCCACCGTGCCCAGGTGTCCTTCGGATGCAGCCATCATCAGTGGTGTCCGGCCCTGCTTGTCTGCCATGTTCACGTCGGCGCCGTGGGTGAGCAGCAGGTCCACAATCTGCAACACACAAAGCAAGGGCACACCTGGAGGAGTGCTGGAAGGAGACGGGAGCTCAGAAGGTCCACAGAGGTCCCTGCATGTTAAGGGCTTGGCAAGCCTTCCTGGAAAGCAAGCTGGGCAGGGGGCTGACCTCACACTCTACAGCTCCCTGACAGGACGCTGTAATGAGGAGGGGATCGGTCTCTGCTCTGGGGTCCAACAACAGGATGAAAGGTAATGGCCTTAAGTTGTACCACGGGAGGTTCAGATTGGGAATTAGGGACAATTTCTTCTCCAAAAGTGTGGCGATGTGTTGGTACAGGGAGGTAAGGTGGTCCCCATCCCTGGAAGTGCTCATCAAGGAACGTGATGTGGCACTGCAGGACGTGGTTATGGGCACTGTGGGGTGGGCTGGGCTTGGGCCTGGGGATCTGAGAGGTCATTTCCAACCAGGCAGAGGTGGGACGGGATGCTGACCTGCCAGTGGCCCTGCCGGACGGCGCTGAAGAGAGGCACCACGCCGCGCCGGTTGGGCTGTGCCACGGCAGCTCCCTGCTCCAGCAGCAGCCGGCACACGTCCAGCTTCCCCCGGCCCGCAGCTGCCGTCAGTGCTGTGGAGAGAAGAGGCAGTGAGGGGAGCAGCCATGATGGCTCCATGGTGGTTCCATGGCCCCAACCACAGCACCCAATGGGCAACGCCAACAGAGGATGAGGGATGGATCAGGGACAGTTTCCTGGCTGTGAGTTCTGGGCTCTCCTATGTTGGAATGACCCCAAAACAGCGTTGTTGGGATGGGGGATTTTTTTTATGTCAGCCTGTGCATCTCTGGAGTAACTGGAAAGCAAAAGTGGTGGCTGTGCACTCAGATGTTCCCCATGCAAAATGCTCGTTTTGGCCGCTCCTTCTGGGCAGGACTGACCCCACCTGCAACAGTCTGTGCAAAAACCAAACCATTTCACAGTTGCCCAAGGAGGCTGTGGATGCCCCATCCCTGGAGGCTTTCAAGGCCAGGCTGGATGTGGCTCTGGGCAGCCTGGGCTGCTGGTTGGTGACCTGCACACATCAGGGGGTTGGAACCAGATGAGCACTGTGGTCCTTTTCAACCCAGGCCATTCTATGATTCTATCACACTCTGGCCTCTTAGCTTCAGTGGGCTGGGAAGAAACAGCCGATACCTCCTCCCTGTCCAACTCTGCCCTGCCAACTCAAGAAGTCGGGGTGGGTTCGAAAAGACACATCCAAAACCAGCTCCGAGTGCAGGACCTGCCTTTGACTCGTCTTTGGTATTAATTTTAGACTTTTCAGTTCCTCCTTCTCTCCTCCCCCCCACTCTCTGTGCACTTTAGTGCTGCCTCCGGTGGGAGTTGGAGCAGAAGGTGGGAGTCTATTTCGAACTGACGTCGCTTGTTTTTTTCTCTGAAGTACATTTCTGTGGGACGACTGATTACGAGGTGTTGATGGGTTTCCAACTCCATCGCTGTTAATGGTGGGGGATTTAATTAATTCTCTCTTCTGTTCCACATTATGCTCGAGTCTTCTTCGCTCGGAGTTGAGAGACAGCAAGAGTTAAAAGAAAAATCATCCCTTTACCATGAGCAGAACATACTGCAGCACCTATAATCAGATCCATGTGGGTTTTAAACGTAAGCTACCAATATAGCAGGACTGTGACCAATGTGCACGGCAGAGCGATCAGCATGCGGGGCTTTGGGGTTCTATTTCCAAATCTGCCTGCACTTGAAGTGTTGTGGGTTAATTTCAGGTATTTCACATCAAAATGATTTATGTAAAGCAGCTACACAGTCTGTGTTCACCACAAAAAAGACTTTGCAAGAGACTTTACTGGAACAGGACGACTGGATCTGTAGCCATGCCCTTCTCAGCTTTGCTCTGCTGGACTCCTCTATCCTGCAGCACTGTGGCAGCAGTTCTGCTCATCCATCCCGGTTCCAAAACTCAATTAAACCACTTTGGGAAGCCTCCTGCAAGCACCCACTTCCATAAGCTTTTAGCACTCCTCAGGTGCATGCATTCACCTGCTGACAACTCCATGCAATCTGCATGGCCTGCAGGAGCCACCACAGAACCCACAGTGCAAGGCACAACTTCCCTTCTGCTGCATGAAGACTGGAAAGGGCCAGGAAAGGAGATGAAACGAGAGAAATGGTTTGGTTGGAAGTTTTGCTGCCTGAGAGGTGATGGCTCGGTGTGAAGAACTGAGCCCAATGAGCCCAGCCACCAAGAGGAGACTGGAGCTGGAAAATGGGAGTATTTACACCGCAGCTCTTCCAGGAGAATGGAATGCCATGCTATCACATCTTGCAATAACCAAGGCTTGGCATAGATGCCATGAAACAGTTGCTGCAGATCCCAAAACAACATCCAACAAAACCCAAGCTGACTCCATCCACCCTCGATCATGAGGATGTCGGCTCTCCAGCAGAAGGGATTTGCTGCAGCACTGTGCAAAGCGTGCCTGCTTTCCTACAGCAAAACAAAGTTGATCTGCAGAAGGAATCATTACATCACAGTGGGCTCCGATACGGCGCGTGGATCCATTTCAGGGGCTGGCAGCAGGACACACGCAGGCGGTATTGCTGCTCTTGCACCTCCAGCCCTGATGGAGCTGTTACAAGTGACTCAGATGCTTTGTGCTGGGTTTGATGGGAGCCTCATCCCGGGGGCACACGATCCATCTGGAGTTGTGCTGTCAGCAATTCCTGACCTTATGATGTAACTTGGCGCTGCTACGGGATGAGATCAGGCTGACATCACTGAGCCAGGCTCTGCTCTATGGCACATCAGACACATGAGCAACAAGTAGCAAAAGACAGAAAAGACCCCACTCGGATTTTTGGGGCAGACTGCTATTTTTGGAATAGAAAAAATGGTGGAAATGAGCGTTTTCTCTTCAAGTGCAAACTAAATTCACTATTTACTCTTGGGAAAATAAAATTAGAACAATGTGTGAGGGAGTCTTGCGATCCATATGAACGTATCTTACCTGTGATGGAAGGAAGGACTGCTGCATTTGGTGCTTGGCTCAATTTTGCTCCTTTTCCTGCCTTACCCATAGCTGTTGTAATGGATAAGTGGGGATTCATTTCTAACAGCTCCCCAGTTTGTGTGCTATGTGCTCATCAGCAGTCTGTGCTCACAGCTATCCCTTCTAGATGTGAGTGCACTGAAGGGGAGAGGTCTGGGAGGAAGGTGGCTGTGGGGAAAGGTTTCTGCTGGAGTCCCTGGGGCAGCAGGCAGTCTGGGAACAGCAGAGTCACCCAGATGTGAGGGAAGAGAAAAGCTGGGATTTTGCAGGGAGAAGAGCATGCAGCAAAGCATTGGGAGCAGAAAGAGAAGAGAGCTGTGAGCTGCAAAGGCGGAGCTGGAGGGAACAGCAGAGCCACAGAACAGCTGGGAAAGCTGCAGGGCTCTCCACCAAGCTTTGCCAGCTTATCCAGATAACCAGGACTATGCTAACCCAAGAAGAACATCTGCATTACCCGATGCTGCCTCTGAGGGCACATTGCAGGGACACATCTTCATCACCTCTAACCAAACTCTGAAGCCATCTGGACCACCATCTATCTGCTACCCTTCAGCAGTGCACACTCTGGATGAGCCATCTCTGACCTGGGGTTACGACCTGGCTCACCAATAAAAATGCCACTATTTTGTTACTAACTGCCAATACTCCATCATTTCAACTGAAGAATCCTATAGCCAATTTCTTTTTTTGCTCTGTGACGCCCTTGGGGCACTTTTAAATGGTTTACTTGTAGATTTGTGGCATTATTTCCACCAATAAAGGCAGCATGCCCTTGCTGCTCTGTGGCTGTGTGTGCAGTGAGCTGCTGCTTTCCCCCGTGTTCCACTCCAAGCTGGGACACCTCACTCCTCTCCTTCTGCCATTTAAAGCAGAGCATGCTCAGAGGCAATACTTCCCAGCACGCTCCATCCCTTACAGCACTGTACTTTCAGATGTACTGAGTGCCAATCAGCTCAGACCATAACCTAGTCCTTCCCTGCTTGAATTGACACCAACCTGAGCCCAGCACAGCAGTGCCTGCAGCCCGGAGCATGTCACTGTTAAACAAAGCTGATGGAGTTGAAGGCAGAGCTTTCTCAACCAGACAGGGACAGCACCGCAGTGCATCAGCTCGACAGGAGCACTGATGCAAATGGACTGGTGAGCTGAGTGCAGGAGACAGCAGGTAATATTTAAGAGGTCACTGGAGTCAAAAGCCAACAAGGCCAGGTTTGAATAGCTCAAGAAATGGAGGTGACAGAGTGAGTTGTGTGTGTGTGAGGAGGAAAGGGGGGGATGGCTGGTTTTGTTTTGGGGGTAGTGAGGAAAGGAGGGCTTCTGTGTTAGACTGTGAGCACCAGGAAAAGCACTGCACAAAGGACTTCTTTTTAACTAGCAGGTGATAAATAATGGATAGCTTAGCAATCAGTGCTGTGTGTTACAGGGAAGGGGAGAGCAGAACGGAGATGCTTTGAGTAAATATGCAAAGTATCAAGAGAGAACGAGCAGCAGTGTGCATCCATCTGATTTAACATGGGATGTTCCAGAAACCAGTGGGCTGGCAGTCAGAGCTGCTGTGTGCCCCATGCTTCAAGCCTGCATCAGGAGCTGCAGGAGCTCAGGATTTCCCAAAGCCCAACTGTCTCCTTAAGCACGTTGGCATCTGTAACCCGAAATGAAATCAGAGGAAGGGATCCTCTCTGTCAGAACAAAGCAGGGATCAGTTTGTGTACCAGGAGCCCGTAAACACAAACACAAGCATGCAGGAGAAGCTAGAGATCTGCAGAAATCACCTGTCTCTCCCCAGAGACTGTCAAAGCTGTTGATCTGTGCTCGCTCCACCTCCTCTTCATCTTTTTCTGGAAGGTCGAGCAGGTAGGAGACAATCTAAAACAAAATGACATGTCAGCTCACAAACCTCGATGCATTATAGATAAACTGCTGACATTTTAAAAGAGCTGCTCTGAATACACTGAGGAGAAGGCACTGAATTTCTGCCTGGAACCCTCAGCTCGAGTAAACACTCTCCCAGAGATCCCAGCAAGGACTCTGGGAGTCCAGCAGTGATCAGGATCAATTATAGACATGCACAACACTTGTTCCATCACCAAAGCTGGAAAACTCAGCAAGTTTATCATCAGCTTATAGCTGTGCCTGCAAGCACCTCCCAAGAGGAACCTGCAGTATATTCTGTAAGCAGCCACGTGCATTTAGGGCAAAACAAACATGAAATTGCTTTTGTAAGTTACTATGGTGACTGCTACAGTTTGGGAGAAAATTCTCATTTGCAAAGTTCTGTGCCCTGTTACAAATGATGTCAGCGTACAGATCTGTACGGTTTTGAAGCCACATCTGCTTCTAATTGGTTCAACTCACAGTCACTTTAAGCTAATAGCAATTACCCAGCTATCTTTAATTAGCTCCTCTGATCTGAACACATTATCTACGTTTTTATGGATTGTACTGAACAAAAGCAAAATCTAAAGTCAAGTCAATGACGGCTCCACCTCCCAGCCCCCCTTGCTTGTTATTTTGGCTAGAAATCACAGTTATCCTATGGTGTCCCATGCAGAGCGATGGGCTGGGAGCCTTACCTCTGTGTAGCCCATGCTGGCTGCAGCGATCAGGGCCTGCTGGATGGCGTGGCTCTTTTTGAACACCCCCTGCTGCTGCCCAGCCATGCTCCAGTCGCACTGGATCAGGAACTTCACCACTTCCAGGTGTCCTCGGAGGGCGGCGTGGACCAGCGCGCACTGACCGTTCTTGTCCAAGTGATCCACCTTGAAAAGAGAAGGTGACAAAAATGCAGTGAAGCCAAACCTCGGGTGAAGCATCTTCCTTCCTTCTCAGTTTCCAGCCCTGCTTTCAGAATCATGCCACGTGGGCAAAATGTGCATTCTTCTGGTAACTCCCTTCCATGAGCAGACAGCAGCTCTTCCCAAAGGCACTGCCCCGGGCTGAGGCATCCTCTTGGCCACAAGTGTTTGCTTTGGATAAGCTGCCATTTTACTGTGGTCTTCTTCAGACTCAAAGGCTGCAAAACTATTTTCCTTTTGTGTCTTGAAATACAGCAATCGTGTTCTCTTGCAATCATACACACGCTGTCGTCTCCCTTTCCTAAATCCACAAAGGAAAGCAGCTTGTTTCCCAGATACCATCTCAGGATTCATTCAAGAGAGACAGACGTGTCTCAGCTGCAGCCTGACACCCTGATGTGAACTCGATGCAAGCAGAAGTCAACAGAAAACAGATTTCATTTGGCAGCTCTGCAAGAGCTCCTCTGCTCGGCTGCTCAGGATGGGGCACAATTCACCAGAATACACCAGCTGGGATTTCTTTGCTTAGGGATACTGAAGGAAAGCTTGGGCAAGCCTTTTGCACTGAGTTTATCCCCAAAATTCCTGTTCTCAGAGCAGGAGCAGATCCTCCAACAAGTGGTTCACTCGACTCTTAAAATATCCCACCAGAAGTGACACTAAATAATGTCACTTCCTCCTGTCCTCACATTATAACAGACGACAGGGCAAGGTCTGAGAAGTCCCTCAGTCGCCCTGACATTCATACTGCAGCTTCACAAACCCACGTTTTGCATTTTGAACTGAAGCTAGCCATACAGGGAAACCACTAATTGTTTCCAGGAGGCTTCACTTCAAATAGCAGCACAACTTTCTTCTCTAACCAAGTATTCAAACGTGACTCACTACATCCAATTAAAACTGCAAACACTCACCAGAGAGCTAAAAAAAGGGTATTTTTCTAGGACAAGTCTGACAGAAGTTTTTGGAAGATGTGTCTCAATGAAGTATTTAAAGAACACTCTGTGCTGCAGAAGCAGTGCTGCCATTTTTGCATTGTGAGGTTCAAGGACTTCTCCAGAACAGACCTCAGCAGGCTGTTAGTGCAGCACAATTAGCAGCTCCTGCACCAGACCTGCATTCCAGAACACTCATCAGGACTGCCTGGAGCTGCCTGCCTTTGGTGCTAATGTGACATTTGGACAGGCCATGCTTTTTAAGCAGCAAACCCTCTGCAGCAGCATGCTGTGTTCACCTGATAGGGAATGTTGTTTAGCAAGCAGGACATCTCCTGCCTGCAGCTCATGCTCTGAGTGTGGAACACTGTATGCCAGCTGTTGGAAGAATGGAGTCATAGAATCACAGAATGGCCTGGGTTGAAAAGGACCGCAGTGCTCATCTGGTTCCAATCTCCTGCTGTGTGCAGGTCACCAACCAGCAGCCCAGGCTGCCCAGAGCCACATCCAGCCTGGCCTTGAATGCCTGCAGGGATGGGGCATCCACAGCCTCCTTGGGCAACCTGTTCCACTGCCTCACCACCCTCTGGCTGAAAAACTTCCTCCTCATATCCAACCTAAACCTCCCCTGGCTCACTTTAAAACCATTCCCCCTTGTCCTATCACCACCCACCCTCACAAACAGCTGTTCCCCTCCTGTTTATCCGCTCCCTTCAAGCACTGAAGGCCACAATGAGGTCTCCTGCAGCCTTCTCTTCTCCAAGCCAAACAAGCCCAGTTCCCTCAACCTTTCCTCACAGCAGAGCTGCTCCAGCCCTCTGACCATCTCAGTGCCTCCTCTGGACCCGCTCCAAGAGCTCCACGTCCTTCCTGTGCTGGGGGTCCCAGGCCTGGACGCAGTGCTGCAGATGGGGCCTCACAAGAGCTGAGCAGAGGGGAGTCACCGTACCTTGGCCCGTTTCTTGCACAGCAGCACAACGATGCTCAGGAACCCAGCAGCAGCAGCGTACCCAAGGGGGGTCAGGCCGCTCTCAGAAGCAGCATCTACATTGGCACCGAACTCCAGGAGCAAAGCCACCATCTCTGTGTAGCCCAGGTGGGACTGCACGCACAGAATTGGGGCGTTGTTCAGAACTTCGGTCCTGTAATTCACGTTGGCACCTCCTAGAATCAGCAACCGACTGACCTGCAGAGCAGAAGGAAAGCGCCTGTTAGCTGTGTGTTAAGGATGGAAAGGAGTTTACTGTCAGGGCAATACAGGAATTGAAATCAGAGCCCTTTGTGTGTTTCTAAGCAGATCCATCAAAGCCAGGAAGATCCTCCTCCTGGTGCTGTGGGGTGATGGAAGCCCCCCATGGCAGCCCTGGAGCCCCTCTAGCTCTCCCCTCCCCGCAGTACCTTGATGTTTGGGGTGTAGAGGTTTCTCAGCGATGCCAAAGCCATGGAAAGGCCCTCAGTGCTGTAGGAGATCCAAAGCCCTTGCAGGATGGAGGAAGACACCCCAACTTTTTTACTCAGCCCCTATGAAAAAGAAAAGACAGCATAGATCCAAGCCCTCTCCTTTACACAACACAAGCCCAGCCTGGCTTAATTTAAAGCCCAGGATTAATTCAGTAACCACACTCACACCAATTTAACTGTAATCCCCAAGCTCTGCACGGGAGGCTGCTTCCAGGTACCCTAAACCACACCACACTGATCTTCCCAGGCATAAGGACAAGGTGCAGTTTTAAGACACGAGATGTCGATGCACAACATCTGCTCTTTAGGGTGAATCAATCTGCTTGTAGGAAACAACCTGCAAAGTTGCTGCAGCCATCTGCAAGGTCTATGCAAGGCAGGATGAAGCTGCAAGCAGCCCAAACCTGCTCACCTCCCCCAGAAGATGCTGTGCTGAGGAGCACGGCACGCTTCTATTCTTCTTTTTGTATAAAGCACGCCTTATTTTGGCAGAACTGATTCACAGAGTTTCCTTATTATTCACAGGCTTAAACTAGATGACAATGCATTCTCACGACAGGATAAATTAAGGAAGCCTTAACATTTCCATACCTAACACCAGACTGCCTCCAACCCTTCCTGTTGGCATGCGTGAGCACTTGTAAGCAAGCATCCCTCCTCCTACCAAGGGGACAATGCTTTGTAACCAACCTGCCAGCAGACAGGGATGTGTCTGCAGCCCTGACACACGGACAGCAGCGTCCAGCAGTGCTGTGTGTACCACCCCCCACGGTGCTGTTCTGCTACTGATTTACCATTGACTCTGCTGTTTCCATGGAAACTGTACAGCCATCTCTAGCTCTGCCATCATACACAAGCCCTGATTTCTGCCTCCTCAGTGCTGTGAAGTCATTTATTCTATTTATTCCTATTTTGGAAGCCCTCTGTATCCCTCTGCAGTGTGGGGCTGCAGGATGAATGCCATCAGCAGAGAGTGGGGTCTATTCCATCCCAGGGAGGTTGCTCAGAGCAGGATCCCCACCTGCACCCGCGCTGGGCTGGGTTACAGATCTCCATAATGAGCTTCTTTTCCTCAAAATTCAGAAAATTAAAGAGAGAGAAATAGCTGCTTCAGCTCAGAGCAGAAAAAGCAATGAGGAATTTTAGCAACAATTAAGCATTGCTTTTGTGATACACCATATCAGAGATCAGTATTAAATTTCAGCAAACCCAGCCTAGAGCAATTGGGGAAAGGGAAAATAATTTTACAACGAATGGTTAAAATAATTCAAAAATAGTTATAAAACTGTCGAACCCACAAATAAGCTGTTGGAGTCATCGTCAGGACAGAGGGAGTGAGCACATGTTTTCTGAACAGCCATCTGAAGGTGATCACAGCATCACGCCACAGAAATCCCAACTGTGGTTAAACATGTGGTATTAATGCAATAAACAGAAGATGACATTGAGTCTTTAGGGACTAAAGACACCCAACGCCATTGGCATCACTGAAACAAAGACAAGGACATCTGGGCAAGACATGGAATCATAGAATGGCCTGAGTTGCAAACAATGCTCACCCAGTTCCAACCCCCTGCTGCGTGCAGGTCACCAACCAGCAGCCCAGGCTGCCCAGAGCCACATCCAGCCTGGGCTTGAATGCCTGCAGGGATGGGGCATCCACAACCCCATTGGGCAACCTGTTTGCAGCATCTCCTTGCTTGGTTTCTAACATAGCTGTTCGCCTGAAGTTTAGGTCCTGTTGTATCATGACTGAGCTTTTCTGTTCTTGCCCTTCCCGTCCATGCCACACTTCCCAGTTGGGTTTCCACATAAAATCAAAGAACCACCAAGGCTGGAAAAGACCTACAAGATCATCCAGTCCAAATGTCTGCCTATCACCAACAGTTCTCACTAAACCGCACCCCTCAACACAACATCTGAACCTTCCCTGAACAACTCCAGGGTCGGTGACTCCCTCACCTCCCTGTCAGCCCATTCCAACTCCTGACCACTTTTGGAGAAACACTATTTCCTAACGTCCAACCTCAGTTTCCCCTGGCACAACTTGAGGCCATTCCCTCTCCTCCTATCGCTTGTTACATAACAGAAGAGGCCGATCCCCAGCTCACAACCTCCCTTCAGGTTGTCACAGGGTGGTAAGGTCTCCCTGGAGCCTCCTCTTCTGCAGACTGAACAATCTCAGCTCCCTCAGCTGCTCCTCGTAAGACCTGTGCTCCTGTTAGGACTGGTGATCACTTTAAGACACTCAAACGTTCATATCTGTGTTTCCTAAACTGTTTGTTTGAGGATGCTTGTGCTCAAGAAGGAACACCATCCATTCCCAACCTCAGTACCAGCCCTGTGCACCATCCTGTGCCCATCTCTGTCCCACAGAGACAGGCAATACCTTTCCCACACTGATTAACCCGTGTTTTAGTTTACTTTCAAGAATTTCTTTAACCAATTCTGTAAATCTAGTAAACCACATCTCTTACAGAAACCCTGAAACAAGAACAGACCAAATGCTGCTGGTGCTGACGGACTGCACACAACTGGGATGAGGTTGGAGCAAAACTTCGTTTTCCTTACCTTAAAAATGTGTGCTTTGAGAATGTGATGTCCCAGTTCGATCGTCTGCTGTCGGTTTAGTTTTCCTTCCTGACGGGAAAACCAGAAGGCAAGCAGTGTGTGGCCACTCCTGGAAAGAGAAGAAGGAGCACATCAGTACTTAAAGTCTTGTACCAACAAAAGGGCTTCAGAGAGGAAAGCCTTTAGGAGACAGAGCTGTAAACCATCAAATCCTTTCTATTTTTTTTAGATTATTGGTGACCACTTATAACTGAGCCCAGCTCATTAGAAGATGCAATGATACAATTAACGCAATGATGTGCTGTCTATGAGCAGATATAAATTAAGCAGTGTCGAAGGAACGATGTCACAAGAGCCATGGTGCTGTTTTTAAAGTCATTCTATGGAGTACGACCCTAATTTGGAGAGCACACTACCAATGGAAGCCATTAGAAAATGACACGTTCAAAACATCCGTGCTTTGAAAAATGGCCTTTAGATGACAGCTGCATTCCCCACTGTGTGACCTCTCCTCTGCAGGCTGATGTAACTCTGCATTCACTAAAACTTCTTCCAAATGCAATCTCCACTTTTGCAGCAGCAAAGAGGCTACAGGTGCAGGACCTGCCAGGCTGACAACCCAAAAAAACAGGCTAAGAAACACACAGAACTCCTTTAACACAAAACGCAATAACAGAAACACCAGCTGCCTTGGCTCAGTTGCCTTTGCTGGCCTTTTTCCATGCCCAAAAATCCAGCTCAGGGCACTGGAAGATGGCAGTGTCTTCTCAGACACTCGAGGGACTGATTCTCTGTATGGACACAGAAACACAGTGCAAAAAAGTGACGAGCTGCCAAACATTTTGGGGTGAGAATGGCACGTTTAGGTGGGAATGGAACTGCTGGAGGTCCTGTGCTTGGTGCTCCAGGAGCTGCAGGGTTCTTGGGTTGGCCAACAAATACCCTCTTTGTGAACCTATCCACAGACTGCATTTGCTAAAGAAAGTAACCCTAGCCTTTGCAAGCTGGAGATGCATTTCCCTACTGCAGACACTGCCACTGCCTGCAAAGAACTGGGAGAAACTGAGGCTTTTCCAAGGTCTCCCCAGTGTTATCTGATCAAAAAAAGAGAAATAATTCTGCTGTGGCCAAATATGCAGACCACAATAAGCAAAGCATCTCCCAGCCTTGACACTGAGGGCAGAGAAGAAGTTCAGATTCTTCCATAAGCCCCTGGGTACCCTCAAGAGAATCCTTTTTAACTCACTTAATTCCTGGAACTAAATAAGAATGTGACTCCATATAAAAGCAACCAAACCTCCTCAAGCCAAACAAAACCAAACATGATATAAGCTGCGGCTTCAGAAGGGCTTTTAAGGACAGGGAATGTTATTAGCTCATCACTTGGTAGAGTACAAAGTGCTCAGCCTGGCCAAAAGGCAGCAAGCATAGCAGCAAGCAGACGTCTGCACAAGGGCAGGGATTTATCTGCATGTCTTTGTCCAGAGAGAACACTTAACCCAGGTGCTGCCTGCACGTGGCTGTGCTGTCAAGGCTCGCTGCACGGCAGCATCAGAAGGGAGAAAAGGAAAGTTGGTACAGCAGAAGGGCTGGGATGTGGTTGTAGGACGCTGAGCCACACGTGGCTCATTGTGTTTCCCTCCCATCGCTCTTTCCCCCTTTTGTTCCCCTATTTTAGAACAGGAGGGGATCCCCCCTACACCCCAGTTCATGCCCTTTGGAAGGAGACAGGCAAATAGCATTTGCTCACTGCACTGATGGACCTCTATGAAGGCCCATGGAGAGATGCATCAGCACAGACAAAAACAAACCACTGCGCATCACAGCTTGAGCGCTGAGAGATGGGGAGTGCAGCAACTGCCAGACTGCACCCAACCCCATTCAGCCAGATTATTAAAACTTACCATCACCCCAATACACCCCGTATGTCTGCAGCTCATCAGCCTCACGCTGCTCTGCTTCTGCTCCAGACAGCAGCCAACTTTACAACAAAGGTGCTGTGCAGAGACATCAACTCATCGCCCTGCTGCAGGGAGCAGTGGAAAACGGCACGGGCTTTTTGCTCCACTCTGCCCATTGCAACAGAGGAAATAACAGCACTTGTTGGAGCAGGGCTGACTGAGAACTCTTCAGAAATGCTTGGGAAGGATGTGAGCAGAGCCAGGACTGCAGCAATGCTAAGAAGGGGCTGAAGACTGTGGACAGAAGGGGCTGAGGTTGTGGTTTAGTGGGTGTACGGTGATGGGTTGGCGTTGGTCTTGATGATCTTGGAGGTCTTTTCCAACCTTGATGATCCTTTGAATGGGAATGGTGGGAATGGGTCAACGGTTGGACGTGATGATCTTGGAGGTCTCTTCTGATTTTAATGCTTCTGTGATGATCCAGAAAGTTCTGCCATGATGACGAGCAGCTCCATGCTGACACGCCAACCCCCGCTCTGCTCTGGCACAGCTCTACTGCAGCTGGAGGGCATTTTCCCAAACCTGATCACATGCACAGCTGTTAGGAATAAGGCATCTACAAACTCTTCCAGAATCAAGCACAGCATTCATGAGTAATGCATTACCTCCGCAATGTTTCCCAGATCTCGGCTCCAGGCTCGTTGATAAATACTTGCAGTCACTTGCTCTGTCAGCACTAATTGCATGCTAAAGCAGACTCCAACAGCACAGCCTTTCTTTTTTTCTTCCTTTTTTTTTTTCTTCTCCCTAACAAAGCAGTGGATGGCAGTAATGATTTCTACATCAAGGAGCTCTGTGAAACGATCTGCTTTGAATTTCGCCACTGCAGAGTTTGCCATCACAGATTTTCTATTTTTAATGTGAGATTTCTTCTTGTGAAAAATTAATAGCGCTGCCAGCTCAGCTCTGGGAGCCTTTGTTTGCTGCTGCAGATCATGTGTGACACAGCCAGAGTCTGGCTGGCAAAGGCTGTGCTCAGGGATGGGCACAGAGAGATGGAAAGACCCCAAAGCTCAGTGAGAATCCACTTCCACTTCTGGCCCTACCCAAGGCCAAACTCCTGATGTACCCCCACGTTTCCTTCCTGCAGCTCACCCCACAAAGCCATCCCAAACCCAGTGTGCTCAGGCAATCTGCTCTTCCCAGACATGTCCACTTTGACAATGCCACAACTTCAGCACAGAGAACGACTGACACTGATGGAGCCTCTGCTGCCCAAAAAACACTCAGCACTGATGTATTGATTCCCGTAGCACAGCTTCCCTCTGATGTTAGAACTGCCAATTCACTCGGAAGGAATTACCATCATATAGAGTTATAAAAGCAACAATTCTGAACAGCGAACGTCCCTAAACACAACATGCTATTTCCTACAGAATTAAACACTGCTTTAATTTGCCAAGCTCGTGGGGCAGAGCTCACAGCCCCTTCCCATTACTGAGGGTGTCATAGCAGAGACAAACTGTGCAGGACCTGGTCAGAAAGCATCACCTGCCCACCGGTACCCAGAGGCAGGGCAGCAATGCCCAGTTCCAGTTCAGGGCCTCCCATCAGGGCTCGGGGGAAGTGTGAATTTCACCACCACAGCTTCAGGTTGCTTCCTTTACTCAACAGTTGTCTTATTCACCGATCTACCCACACTACAGCCACTGTTGGCCATCTGCTATATAGCAGGAGCCTAAAGTCTTCACACACTCCGTTCCAGGTGCTTCATGTGGCATTTCCAGGCTGAAAGGGGCCACTGGTGGACATCTCAGCACCGATTTTCACAAGAACGAGCATCCCAACCCCAACACACCTCCATCACTGATGCTGCTCCCTCGGATACCTGACTCCAATTCAACACTTCATACAGCACAAGTGTTCTATGGCTGCCTTCTGGTTTAGCAGAGGCAAAGCACTGCACAGAATGCCTGC
This sequence comes from Meleagris gallopavo, assembly GCF_905368555.1. Taxonomy (NCBI): domain Eukaryota; kingdom Metazoa; phylum Chordata; class Aves; order Galliformes; family Phasianidae; genus Meleagris; species Meleagris gallopavo. The sequence continues at coordinate 2,307,999 of NC_139432.1, read as the reverse complement.
ACCAAAGTATCAGCTCATTGCTTTGCTGCCAAACTGCCATCCCCCACCCCTCATGGGTCACAAAGCACTGCAAGCAGCAGAGATGGGCACTGCATTAAGGAGAGCTAAAGAACTGCACACCTCCATGAGTGCTGGCAAGAGCAGAAATGGAATTGCTCAACTATCCTGGGGTGAAGCTGTGATGAACAAAGCAGCACTGCGGTGCTGGAGGGCTCATGGATGTCTCCTCACTGCTGCGCTGGGGCTGAACACTGGGGAAACCAGTCCCACATATACAGCCACAGCACTGCACACATGGGAGGGATGGGGCTGGGGAATGGAGCCTCCAAGGTCGCTGGGTACGGAGCATGCTGCATCCATTGTATGGGGAGCATGTGGCCAGATGGTGTGACATGGTCAGAGGGCTCATCTGTAGGGTAACATCCAGGATAATGTGCCTGCATCCTCATCAGGAGCTGATCCTGGAGAGCCTCTCCACTGCATTACATGGGAGAATGGCACAGGGTGCTGGGCACTGCTGGAGGCAGTGAGGAGGAAAAATGGGTGGCACCCTTTGATTCATGGTAACAAAGCAACCATTTAAAAAATACAGAGCAATAAGGAATAAAAAAGAGAGAAAAGCATTTCGGAACACCTGCAGAGCCCGATTTAATGAGGTTTAAAACCACAGATCCAGGGAGCAAAGATGGAATTCTGCCGTCTCCGCTCAGCTCATAAAGCTTTTCCCAAATCCTGCCGGTTGCCAGGAGCAGATTACTTCGTATTCAGAGTAAATAAGTGATGTCTGAGAGCACGGTGAAAAAACTGCTGGCGTAACTTAATGACCACATTGGGTGGGCTGAAGGGGCAAAGCCAGCTCTCCGTGAGCTCTGGGCTGACCGTGCGCACGGAGCGCTCGGCACAAAAGCAGTGACACACTTTCTGTCCTCATTTCACCTGCTGTAATTCCTCAGATGTAGGATTGGAGCAGAGCGGGGGATGTGACTTGGAAGTGCTTCGCTTCCATTTGCCTGGGAGTGATGCGGAATGACGACGGGGCTGCTCTCAGCAAAACTCTGGAAGGCTCTGCTCAGTGAGGATTGGAGGAATGCAGTAACAAGAGCAAATTAAGCAACGTTTCGTTCTTCAGTAAGCACTCGTATTGCCTCCAATTAATTCCACTTCTCTCTCTTTGGTGGCTCAGTGCCACCGAATGGATTACGCATTGGATATTCCTTCTTTCTTTAGATGTAAAAGTGGGACAGCATGCAGAAGTTTGCCATCCAGAAAAAAAAAAACAAAAAAAACCCAAAGATTTTATGAGGACAACAACTGAAGACAAAACATATTCCAGAAAGCTTCTCCATCTGAACGCTTAGGTTGCATGTCTAATGAGCCAGCAGTTCGGCTGATGTCCTTTGTGGTGGGAGCAATCACATCTGCTCTTCATCCCATCCCATCTCATCTCATCAGCCATGACTTGCAACGTCTCCCTTTTCTCCTCTTCCAACCAACACTGCAGCTGCAGCTCCATCCAAGTGTGGGGACAATCCTTGAGCCTGACTTACCCCAATGGCTTTAACCACTTCTTTCTCAGCCCTGTACTTCTCCACGAGATCAGAGCTAGCACCTGGAAACCCTAGCCATGGGGATGCTCGTGTGAAATCTCCAGCATTCACTGTGTGGAGTTATTGCCCATTCCTTTCACATTTCAGAATGTACCAGTTACAAGTCAGGGAATCAGACAACTTTATTCTGGAAGTGGTAGAAGAAGCTGAGAAGTTGTGTTGCTGGAATTGCAGGGATTGGGTCCTCACTGCTTGGTGGACAGACTGCGTTTGCTCATTCAATGACCAGGAGGGCACCAGGATGGATCGATTCATCTTTGTGATCCAAAAATATGGCACTTAGCTGGATTCCTCTTGATGGGGAAATTAAACCAGCAAGAAACATTTCACTGCCCTTCTCATGCAAAGGGTACAACCCCAGACCACGGGTAAACACTGCTTCCACAGCGCCAAAATGAGAGCTGTAGGAATGACCAGCAACCACCAAACCCCGTGGTGACCTGCTAATTCCCTGCACCGACTCAGCACAGGCTCTGAGCATCAGGACACCAGGCACACAGCTGGACATGGCAAAACCACCAACTGCCCAACGATGTAAGGGATTCAAATCAATACAAAACACATTCTTTTGCATCACCTCGAGTTCAAATGGCATCTGTTTCATGGAGCAAAAAGCATCACATGTGAGACCTACCCCAAGGCTTGGTCAACGCTCCGTCATTTCAACTAATGATAAATAAATCTCAGCACATTCTAAGAGATTTCCAGAATCTCAGAACATAAAAGAGGGGGGAAAAAAAGCCAGATAACCAGGCATTGTAATGACAAAGCTGAGTAGAGATTTACTGTTTCATTAGAAATTACCCTCCTTCAGTTTTTCAGATCCAAAATGGAAAAGTATTTGGAAACTGGGGAAATTGGAGAAAAGCATTTGGAAAGCCAAGCTGGATGGGGCTGTGAGCAACCTGGTCTAGTGGGGGGCTGGAACCAGATGATCTTAAAGGTCTCTTCCAAGCCAATCCATTCTACAGTTCTATTACTCTGTGACACTTAGGAGCTATCTGTGGACAAACTTTAAGCAACTGACGTGCAGTGGATGGAGCCTGACCTACTGGTTGGCAACGCAGCCCATGGCAGGGGGTGGAACCAGACAACATTTAAGGTCACCTCCAACCCAACCATTCTATGACCCTGTGATCCCACACCTCCCATTTGAGTGTTTGTTGTATAACTGGACTCTTATAGATACAATTTGCACTGCACTCCTTTCCTACATGCTTCCTAAACCAATTTTCTATTCACTGGGGATTGCTGGTCAGATCAGGCTTTCCATCAAACGCAAAAAGATGCTCATTTGTTCTAATTCATTCTCCATCATCCTGCTGGGTAAGATGTAAGTACGCAACTTGGAGGAGGACCAAGTCTCCCCTTGCTGCTTGCCTCCTGACAGAAAGGAAAATGCAAAACACCTCCACTGCATTGTGTTCCAAGAGGGCTCTGCTTGAAACCATGGCAACTGAGCGTGGTTATCACTGCTGCTGCTGAGCCAGCCCACACCGAGTGGAGACAGAGCAGGTTTGGTTCATGATGTGGAACTGAAGGGAATGGGTGAGGAGCTGCCCTCGCCCTCACCTCACATCATTTTTTCACTGAGACGCCGAGATTATTAGGTATCTTCTGATACCTGATCAATTCTGGGTGCACAGTGAATGTTTACTGCAGAACACTGATTTCCTGGGTCTGGTTACAGACACAAAAGCTCCGCAGTGCCACAGCAGCTCCTGTGCTGGGCACCAGCAATTGGGGTCTGAATGATACCAAATGCTGCAGGGGCTTTCTTCATCCTTCTTCTGGAAACCCAATCCTAGGCGTCTGGGATTTCAGGCTAACACCACATCCAGAGATGTGAGGATGGATCTGCACCTCTGTGCTGTAGAAATGCACTGCTCACAGTGGGATATTCCTCCCAGGGTTTCCAGGAGGAACCACTCTCCTCCACAGCCATCACAGAAGGAAAGAAGACCTGAAATCTACCCCCAAAACTGCATAATAGAAAGGAGAGAGGACAGGGCAGGGTTCACCTCACCCAGTTTTATCTGTCAGTGCTGGAGGAGGCTCCCAGTGAGACCATCACCCCACGCTCCCTTTGCAGACCCCCACTCCCACGGCACTCTGCATCAGCCCCACTGCAGCCTTTCAGCTCACGATGGAATCAGCCACCCTTAGTTCCCCCCTCTGACTATAATGCAAGTCTAGACAAGGAGCTTCGATGCTAGTACTTCAATCTGGACACAGTAATTTCACTTTGGGGGTCTGTATCTGACTGCAGCTCTTTCACTGCCTAACCAGCACCGACCACTTTCCCCCCCCACCTCCCTCAGTCCCATCAGCAGCAGCACAGGGATGAAACATTTCGTTTTTTAAGTGCTGCAAAAGCAAGCAAAATAACTGCATGGAAGATTCTGATGAAGGCAAAACACGGAACAACATTACGAGACTTAGGTTAAGAAGTGTCAGAGTGAACACACAATAATCACCACTTTTCCGTGCTCTGGTCACAATGGATTGGGCTTTTCCCTACGATGCTTTATGCTGTTTGTCAACTACTCTACTTGGTAAATGGTGTCAGCTTGGGGGAAGTCATTACTGCGACGCTGCTTGAACCCCTACAAATGCTTTTTGGTGCTCTGCTACCAGCAGCCATGGATGCTGGGGGTCCCTGATGGGAGATCCACAGTGATTGAATTCCCTTTGATGCCAACGAGCCGTCGCTCACAGTGAGACCCAGCACAGAGGGTCAGCAGTCCCAAAGGCCAACACAAAACCCGGAGGCTGGAGATGTATCATTTGCCAGAAGCTTAGAGAATGTGGTGATTTCTGGACATTGTGTTCTTCCTCTTCCCTCTCCCCATACTTCCAAGATGATGGGAACACGCTCTGTTCAACACAAGGAGAAACATTCCCCACTGGCGGTGCTGCAGCCCCAAAGTCCATCATCCCCAATTCCTTTGTGGTGTCCTCATACCCAGGGTACATCAATTAAGAACAGCCTCACAAAATCACATTTCACTTCAAAATTCGTCCAAAAAACATCAGCTTCAGCAGTTCCATTCCTCACTGCATCGACACAGAGAGGGCAATGAGCCCTGTGCTAAGTGTGCTCCTGTCCTGGTGATGATGAGCTAAGTCCCATGCAAACGGTAAGGAAATCAAAGCTGCTGCCAAATCTGCTCCTGGTAGCTCAGTCAGGGGCAAGCTGTGCTTCTTTTAAAGAAATAAAATGAAAAATCATTACTTATCTTCATTGGTGCTAAGGGTTTACAGTGCCCTGAGCTCAATGGCTTAATATCAGCTCTTCCCTGAGAGCTGGACAGGAGGGCTTTGAGGAGCACAACAGCAGAATCTCAAAGGGTTTTCCCTATTAATCAAGAAAATGTATCCTGCTTCATTATCTACCATCAGAGTGCAATGCAATTAGTGTGCAATATACATTAGAGAAATTTATTAGCCCTTCAGTACGTATGGACTCACACTGAAGGCACTGGCAGCCCATTATAATGCCATGTAACTTCTCTCCTTGCCCCTAGCAAGGCACCTGAGTGCTGGCAATCCCACAGGGCCCTATAGATCCCACATATGCTCAAGTCACCATGTATTTACCACCTGAGAGGTGGAGGCCATCACCTCTCGTCCAGCCACTGTTACCTGGGAGAAGAGAATGGGAAGCCCCTGGCCACCTCTGTAAGCACCAGGAGAAACCAAAGCACCCAGGCTACACAGCTGCACGAGCAGCTGGCGTGTGCAGAATGCCATATATAGGGGTGTTCAGCACCAGGGGAGCGTTCTGCAGGTGAGTTTCCTTATCCTGGCAACACAGGACAGCACTGAATTGCCTGAATTCCTCCTGTTGTAGCAAGCACTGCTCCCAGCCTGCCCACTCACAGGGAGGGGAGCAGCTCTCAGCTCCACAGGCATCACAGACACACACACACTGCAAAGAGGGTCGAAAAGAGTTGCCCAGTAACAAGCACTTAATGACTCAAGAGGAAGGATATCAAATAGCTAACATTGATCGATACGAAGGCACTTGCTGCTGTAAGATGCTTTCCAAAGGGTTCACTGTTGTGCAGAACCTATTAAAGCATGTTGGTTTCCTATTGGGAGGAGCTACGTGCTATTTTTCTACTGCAGCCTGTTTGCCACAAAATTTAAAGCAGTAAATTACTCTGAGATCACCAGCAGCTATGGCTGCTTTGATCAGCCAAGAGCTGTGTGGTTCCAGCAGACAGAGCTGTGTTTCGTCAGCCTGGCTGCAGGGCCCACAGATACCCTGATAAGGCTGAGAATCTGAGCGTTTCCCTGATTTTTGTAATCGTATTTTTGGAGATGGGCAGGCAAAAGAGAGCAGAGCTTATGGGGATCAACGACCAGAATTACAGTCAGAGTCTGTTTCCACTCTTCAGTAAAAACAAAAGATAACGCTGTTAATAGTGATCACTGGGCTTAGAGAATATAAATCTAACCATGATTAAATTCTGTTCTCCGTGAGCTAAGCCAGGAACTCTGCTGCTGTCAGAACAGAGATTACAGACGCACTTACAGTCCAACATTGTTAGAGCCTGACTCTGCTCCTTATTCTGCTCTCTGAAAGACACTGAATGGGACTACAAGGAGCAAGGCTTCAAAAAGAAACCAGCTTCAGAAGATGCATCCACGCCGTTCATCCTTCATCTCCCCATCCCTTACTTTGTGTGGTTGGGAGGGGATGGAGGAGGATTCCCCCTCCACTCAGAGCTGGGGATGTCAATGTAGCCCCCCCAGCAATGCCACAGCCGCAGCTCCGAGCTGCTGCGCATGGACCCTCCAAGGTCCTTCCAGGGCTCAGCTCATCCTGGAGATGATTCTGACGTTTGCTGGCTCAGCTGTGTGCCCAGGAAGCGCTCACATCTTTCCACGACCGACACAAAGGTAGGAGAGCAGCACAGATGCAGACACGCACAGTGCAGACAGATGAAAGCCGAGCGAGAGCAATCTCATCCCACGTGTGACCTCAAGCAATGAAGCGATTCTCAGAACAGAACAGAGCGCTTTTAGATGAACACATCCATCAACCCATTGCTCAGAGTGTCTGCTTACCTAGGATCACAAAGAAACTTGGTCTTTTCACCTTCTTCTCTCCAAATAAGCCATTCTCGGAAAGAGGGATGAACAAACATTCGCGTCATGTCTCTACGTTTGATAAGAAACATAGAAAGGTTCTCCATCCTCTGCTGAAAGTCATCCCACTCCAAAGTGCCCTCAATGTTACCTGCATTAATGGCCTGAAAAATATGCTCATCTGTTAAAGGATGCAGAGATGCCACTGCCACATTCAAGAGAGGCATAACCCGATCAAAGGAAGACTGCGTTGGGAACTTCATATTGCACTGCAACAGGTAAACTTCTGACAGAGACACTGGGACTACTTTGTAGCTGGAGCTTTTTAGCACTAGATATCCTTTCTCTATGAGATCAAAAGTGAGTTTCAGGTAAAGATAGGACCCTTGGCTCAAGGTCTTGAGGTGAGAGCTGAGTTTGCCAAAGGTGGTGTTGTCCATTTTGCCGTTCAGTGAGATGTTGTTCTGGATCTCTGAGCTGCTGTGTATCCGGTGGAGGATGTATGCCTGCAGGTCCTGGTCTATGGCTTCGTTCTCTTCCAGTCTATCCAAAAATATTCTGTGGAAGGGCAACAGCTTAATTATTTCCTGCAAAGAGAGAAAAAAGAAGTATATTCATTCTGGGAATGCTTATTATTCATTAAGTAAACTTGATTTGTATTACAATAGCACCTCTGAGACTCCTTTAAGACCTTTTCCAACAGAGAAAGCACATGAGAAGGTGGTTTATGCCCTCAGGACCTCACAACCTCATCTATAATCAAACAGTTTCTGTGTGAGACATGACTGAAATAAAAATGCAGGATGTGGTTCCCAACGCTGCATCCATGAGGACTGGGAAATTAGCACGGAGAGCTGCCCTCATTATCCCCACCCCAACCCAACCCAACAGCGGGGTGCCATCCCTCCTGCTGTCATCTCAGCCATTGGAGGAAAGGATGTGGAGGTGACAGAACAGAGAAATCCCACTGCTGCTCTCAGCAGGGACATGCACCTAACCAACAAGGCAACTGTTTCCAAGCAATGATGTCTAGCTGGATACCACGGCCAGGGAATCTCTCATTTGCTAAACTCACTGATGTTCTTATAGAGCAAAACCCAACTCATTAAAGGCTTTTCCAACAGAGTCCTCATGTTATAGGTTCTGTCACTGCAAACTGGGGAGAAATGACATAGCAGAGCCTGACAGCACAGACTGAGGAGAGCAGTCCCATCTCCAAAATGGTGGTGCAAAACCAAACTCACAGTAAAGACAACAGGGGATGCAATTTACCTACCAGCAGCACACCTGATACGCACTAAGCTATTCTTTATCACAGCCCATCCTGACAACCCAGCAGCTACCAGGACTCAGTGTACCTGTAGACTTGTCCTGACGGTCACAACCAGCTTCAGCCAGGAGGGGAATTTCCCAATCATTTTGCTCAGGAATGATACAATGGTGTCACCATAATCTGGCTTGTGAAATTCAGCCTCGTTTAAGCCATCAATTAATATGATGAAATCTTCATCAGGGATCTTCCTCTCTGAGATGCAAAAAAAAAAAAAAAAAGAAGAAAGCGTTTCCTTAGGAGGCCAAACATGTGGCTACAGTGTACATTAAGGGTAAAGAAGAAAGAAGATACAGTGACAGCATCTCTCTTATGACACACTAATTGCACATAGGTAGGCCCATGCATACTCAACTTCCATCCTCAGAAAATAGGTACTTCAATGAAAGAATGCTCACTGCCAACATGAGCTGCCCACGGTGCTCGGGGAGATCAGTGAAATCCATTCTGTCCCAGCCTGACGTTACCAAGTTGCATTTAGTTCTGAATGTTCCACTAATATCCATATGAAAAACACATATTTTGCATTAAAGTCACCAGAGATCCTTTCTCAGCTGACTCCCCAGTAAGCTCATTGGATGCACCTTGAAAACACACTTTATGACTCTGAAATCATGGAGCGAGTGAAGCCTGAGTTCTATATCCACACCTCGTGTTTCTCATAAAGCCCAAAGGAGAAGGGAGGAAGCAGCGAGAGGGGAAGACTCCCTACTTTGTTCTCCTATATATTATTTAAATTCCTTGAGATTAAATTCATATTCATATTGGAGAAACACGAATATAAGTTTCTCAGTGATATCCATCATTAACCGTGATGCAACAATTTTGCCCCAGCACCATTAAAACTCCATCAGCACCTTGTAAAAGACCTGTTGATGTATTTACAGTGCCCTAAATGTTATAGATCTTAAAACCAATTTCCAGATGCTGCTCATTTTGTTGCAGAACTCTTGGTAGCCATCAGCCAGCCAGCACTCTCCAGCAGTGCTGGAAGATGTGGGGAATCCCCATTCCATATTTCCACTCCCCAAGACCTTGGGACCATCTGGGGGTCAACCTGCTTGGCAAGAGAAACGAGCATCCTCCAAAATGCCCTACAACCCAGAGCTGAAATACTTCCCAATGAGATACCCAGCTCGTCTTCCTGCACAGCAGTGATTCCCAGTGCTGGGAGGAAGGAGCAGCCACACTCCTCCTACGGTGACATTTGTGCATGCCAGGAAAATGAAGTGCTGTGCTCGTGCTGGCTCTGCACGTCCCCATGCACAGGAGAACCACACACGTTGGCTGCATGCTGCTGCTTGCATTTTGGGCCATGTCTGCAAGCTGCTCTGAACAACGGGGCTTCAAGTCTAGTAGAAGCTGCATCTATGTCACGTTGGCTCAGACGTGGTGATACAAAGGGTCAGAATAGAAATTAATCTGGTCTATTTGTGAGGCCGATGAGAACAGACACCATTTTGCAGAGCCCTGAACTCTGCAGCGCTCTGAGAGTTTTCATGACAACGAGCAAAGATCTTCAGTGCAGTGACTGTCACAATGAGTTAGTGACATCTTGTGTGAGGAGGAAAGAAAAGGAGACAAAAATCAATGCTGCTTTGGGAAAGCTCCGAGATCAGCAGTCAGGATCTGATCTGTTAGCAGCTGCCTTAGAAGCTTCAGACAGGATGTCTATAAGCTTCTACGGTATCGGCCCTTCTGCTGAAAGCTTCCAACTCACAAGAGTCCATTAAATAAAGAAAAAGAGAGGGAAAAACACTTCCCCCCCAAAATATGAAACAAAATACATTGTCATGAATGAGGCTGTGCATGGAAACTGCTGTGTTTTCACCTTCAGAACTGCGAGGCCACATTCACGTGGGTGGATGGTGATAGGACAAGGGGGAATGGTTTTAAAGTGAGACAGGGGAGGTTTAGGTTGGATATGAGGAGGAAGTTTTTCAGCCAGAGGGTGGTGAGGCAGTGGAACAGGTTGCCCAAGGAGGCTGTGGATGCCCCATCCCTGCAGGCATTCAAGGCCAGGCTGGATGTGGCTCTGGGCAGCCTGGGCTGCTGGTTGGTGACCTGCACACAGCAGGGGGTTGGAACCAGATGAGCATTGTGGTCCTTTTCAACCCAGGCCATTCTGTGACTCTATGATTTGGGATGGGGAAGAAACTGAGAACACAAAGTCAGACACACGCTGCCATCCACATTTCGTTTTTGGCCTGAGTTGCACCCCAGGAGAGAAGGGGCTGCCAACCTTGCAGATAAGTGCGGTGACAATTTCAGCAACTCCACGTCTCACCTCCCACCCGCAGCTCCAGACCCACTGCTGGGTTTAACTGCACAGCCGCAAGAAAGCATTTCAAAACAAACAAACAAAACAGTGGCGGGGAGCAAAGAGAGAGCATCGGGAGCTGCGTTCCTGTACCTTTATGCAGGTTCTCCAGGGGCTCCAGGATCCCCCTGCGGAAGGAGGCCATGGGGTCCTGCACGCAGGAGCGGAGGCTCAGCATGCTCTGCAGGTGGGGCTCACGCAGCAGCTGCTCCCGATAGGCGACGAATTGGGGTGAGCGGCACAGCAGGGCGGCCACGTTGTGCACAAACTCGGGCACCAGGCAGGTGTAGGCGTTGTCTGCCTGGCAGTAGTGATAGGCGACGACCTGCAAGAGAGGGAAGGAAGGACGAATGCACCTCTGCCAGAGCTGGGATGAGCTGCTAACCACGGCACCGTGTGATTCTGATCCGAGCCTCTTTGAGGATCCCCAGCATCCAGTGCCCATGACAAGGATCCGGATGAACCGCTGGGTGCAGACTGGCACCGATCCTGAGAATGACTGCAGCAATGAAATTCTGCTGGTGCTGCTCCCCAAACAGGCGCTGACAGCGCTCCCAGCTCCACGTAACAGCTGGTAAGGGCTTGGGGTTGCTTTCTTCCACTTACTTCTTGCTGGCTGCTCCCCAGTGCTGGGTGCTGAGAGGCCACTGCATGGCTCCTGCTGGAGCGGAGCTGCATGCGATGGATCCCACGAACAATGAGAACACAGTGCTGTGCATCACCCATCCGCCACTGTGCAGCCCTTCATTCAGAAAATACAGGGAAAAGATAGAAGAAACCTTCTTCTTCTCCTACAGCAACTCATTTTCCCAGGTCTTCACAATTTGCTGGGCTACTCCTTTGAGCATCACACCTGCATACATGTGCCTAAGCTCTACTGGATACCTCACAACAGAATTTTTTGCTACCATGTACCCAGTGTATCAAGCCATAATAAATGCTATGATTTCTTTCTCATTTATTTGGGGATTAAAACTGTGATTCCCGCAGTATAAAAGTCTCGAACCGCCCTTCCTTGATGCCATGTTCCTGGTAACAGAAACCAAACTCCTACATGCAGAGCTCTTAGCTCCAGCACAGTGTGCAGACCCAAAAATGAAGGCCACTTCGTTATGAGAGGCTCATTAGCTTCATCCAGGAGCATAAGGAGCCACGTCATGGGAAAGGGGACAGAACTGTCCTTGGAGGGCACAGTCAGTACTAAATGTGGGGACACATTTCCTTCTTCTGGAAAACACCCACAGTTACAGCACAGCTCGTGGGAACCCATTACATCCACTCCTGACACTCGGGATGGAATTATCAGCATACTGATGGCTGCCTGTAAGATCAATGCAGTGCTTAAGGGGTGGACCTGAAGATGCACCCGTAAGCAGGGAGGACATCAGAAGGGCCCTAAAGGAAAGGCACTACGATGCTCTCAGAAATGCAACTGCACAATGTCAGCTTGATGGTATTTATTTTCCATGACATTTTCTCTATTTCAAACCCAAAAGAGACTGCCAAAAGTGAGCGTGGCGCTGGAAAGCAGGCTCCCTGCCTATCTCAGAGCTGCCTGCCGAGCAGCTCTCTCATCCTACAAACTCCCAAAGCTTTCAGAACGTTTTCCTGCTCCACCTTCGGGAACAAGAACTGGGTTTTACACAAAAAACCAAAGGAGGAGACCTCAGGATAACCTAAAATGAATGTTCCTCTGGCTTTAATTCTGACTGTAACAACAGCCTCACTCACACAGACAAGCCACGAGCACATCCAAGAATTAAAAACAGGAACCCACCTAGCCTGGAAATGAACAACCCATTGAAAAAGGTGTGTTCTCATTTTCTGGAAATCTCATTTCTTCACCGTGAAAAAACTTTGCTGAACTGCTGAGAAGGCTCCAACCAGCTCTTGTCATAAACAAAAGCCTTGAATTTAACATTTCATCTTATCTGGAAAGTGTTACAACAAAGGAAATCACCAGGGAACAGCCTGCTCTCCCAAAGACACCGGTCTGTCTGGATGCCCAGTGAATGTGCCTTCGCTTCAGCCATCGCCTCTGGCAAATGATGTTCACCAAGCTGGAAGCTGTGAAATTCCTTGCTCCAATTACTGCCTCAGACACGAGTGTATGGTGCCTATAAGGAGTCCTAGTGCAAAGTAAGTGGATTACTACAAAAGATGGGAAAATAACACGTAAATCAAGAGAACCAACACAACCCATCAGTCAGTGCTCCTCCACCAGTGGCAAATGTGCAAAACTCTCCAAGTTGGGAAGGAGGCATCACTGTGCAATGGCTGCACACCACAGGTGGGCTCTGAGGATGGAGCTCCATCTCTTTCGAAAACAAATCTTCTGATTCTATTGCTCTGAATGGGATCTCTTAGAAACAGCAAAAAGAAAGCAAGTGAAGACTTGGTCTGCAAGGACGACTTTCCTAACATCATTTGGCCTCTAGTGTATTGGCTGCACACCAAAGAAGAACTTATCATGAGCTTTTAAGCATTTTTTTTAAATATTAATGATGTGTTATAAGGCTTGAGAAACACCAGGCCCGGGGAAGGCAGGCGCTGCCTTTCATGGTCCGTGGCCAACGCCTGTGGGTACCAACACAACACAACCCATCCTGATGTGGGGTCAGGGAGCACCTGAACCTTCCCTTCCTCAGGAGAGTCACACTGACTCATTCCTAATTGTGAATGCAGAATTAAAAAGTAAATTATCCATGTACTCTTCAGGTATGAAACCCAGAGAGCCTTCTGTCCCCATTTTTCCCTACACCAGCCATGCTTTTCTCTCCACCGCACCACTGCCCATGTCTCCCTCTACCCAAACTCCTGTACCCATCACAATCCAGACTGCCTTTCCTCTGCCCTGCTTTGCTCCATCCCCACTCACCCTCTCCAGGATGCTGTGTTTGCTGTCCAGCCCAGCCCAGCAGAAGTGATTTCTTCTCTGTCCTTCCTGCAGCTCTCTCTGCCCCTCAGCCCTGCACGCTGCTCGCTGGGGCTGCGCTCCCCATTTCAGCTGCTTTGTGCAACACGGGTGTTAAGCCTTGCTGAACCCAAAGGGGATTTTGGTTCAGCTGAGAAAGAATTGCATGCGAGGAAGAAGAAAAAAAAAGATTTCCTCATATAGATCGGATCTACGAGAACAGCTATTTAAAGAAAAAGGATGACACGTTAAAAGCAGCGCAGCTATTCCAAGAGTAACAGAAGATGCTGTTGGAACAGGAGGGAGAGCTATGGGAAAGCAGCAGGAAGAGGGCAGGAAGGGCAAAGAGTAGGGAAAATGAGGAACAGAAGAGATTGTGCATCATCTATAAAGCACAGAGGAGCAAAGAGAGTGAGCTGGGGGGAAAGAGGAGAGCTTGGGGGGACAGGCCAGGAGCAGGAATATGGAGCTGGGAGGGCAGTATGCATCAAAGGAGAAAGGAGCTGAGATGGCTCAGGGGAAACAAATTATTTTTACTTAGTAGGACAGGCCAGTTCAAAGGAGTTCTCTGGCACTATCTGTGACAAGTAATATCCTCCCTTTCAGAAGCATTCCTTTGCCATCACGCTCTGCTTGCCCTGTCTCAGCTCCCTGATGGTTCCTCCATCCTCCTCCAGCTCCACCAGCCTGAAAGGACAAACCCCACTTCCCTGCACCCACAGCAACCTTCCCCAATGCTCCCCTGCTCCCAACCAACCGCTTCAGCACTGCATTCTAGCCACATTTCTGCCCTAATAAGACTGATCTCCTTTTGACCCGTACAAAACAGCTTCGAGTCGCTGTGCTTCCACCTGCCAAAAGGCCGCCTGCCACTCAGAACGTTGGCTGTCATTGTATAAATAGAGATCAGCACGGCTGTGTTTTATTCACTGCACATGACCGTGTGTGGATGGGGTGACCCACTTTATGGGGAATGCTCATTACTTTTAGATAGCTGAGTTTGCCAGCAAATGCCCTCTGAAGCTCATTAATGTCACAGGGCTCAGAGGAACGAATCCTTCCACCTCCGCACGAGGTGGGAGGGCTGCTTTCTTTCCATAGCCCACAGCAATGGTAGTGATGCTCTGCCTTACGGCTGGAAGGGTGTGGAAGGAAGTCAGCAATGTGCACAACATCAGCAGAGAGAGCTATGCAATGAAAAAGCAGCTCCCCAGCTCTGTCTATGGGATAATCCATTAGTGCTGTGCTGCCCTTCAGGCTCATCTGTTTAAGTGCTGCACCCACAAGCAGCCAGCCAGCAGCCAGAAACCCAGCAAAGATGGCTTTCAGTGGTTATTTAAACCATGTACTGAAGCCATCAACAATCCTGTGTGAATAAAGGACAACACCTTCAGGGATAGTGGGGAAGTGATCCTAACCAGAGGGGACGCGGCCACACTTCTCTCCTCCTGAGCTGAACCCACTGTGCTGTGGCTGTCAGCCCTTGCTGAGATGCAGAGGTCAGTGGGATGTGGCTCTGTGCTGCTCAGACACTGCTGGGCTCCTTCTGCTGAGCTGAAGCACCAGCTGAATGTAACCCAGGAACATTTGAGGGTGGGGAAACTGTGCCACACTGGCTGAGCCACACCACTCACCCACCCCACTCAGAGGAAGTGAAGTTTGAACATATTGCAATGGAGGAGAGTAAAAAAATAGAAAGAAAAAGGTACAAAACAGCAGAGGTGTGGAGCACATCTTGGATTTAAAAGCCTTGCAATTTCACAGAATTATAGAATCACAGAATGGCCTGCGTTGAAAAGGACCACAAAGCTCATCTGGTCCCAACCCCCTGCTGTGTGCAGGTCACCAACCAGCAGCCCAGGCTGCCCAGAGCCACATCCAGCCTGGGCTTGAATGCCTGCAGGGATGGGGCATCCACAACCTCCTTGGGCAACCTGTTCCAGTGCCTCACCACCCTCTGGCTGAAAAACTTCCTCCTCATATCCAACCTAAACCTCCCCTGTCTCACTTTAAAACCATTCCCCCTTGTCCTATCACCACCCACCCTCAGTAAACAGTTGTTCCTGTTTATATGCTTCTTTCAAACACTGGAAGGACCTTTCAAATATTGGAGCAACCTTGCAGTTGATTGCTCTGTGCAATCAGACAATCCGTTTACAAGCACTGAGGAACCCAGATGAGTTTAAGAACAACACAGAGCTCTGCTCTGCCATGCTCAGCTCACCAGAACACTGCTGTGCATCTCCTGCAGGATGAGCCCAGGCTGGGCAGCCTTCCTGGCACTGCTGAGATCTGGCAGCTGCTCCGTAGCAGAGGGCTGCCTTCAAACGCATTCAGCAGCCCTGTGAACTTATTTCCATAACGCATGCATAAATATATTTGAACAAAAGGCCAACCAAGCACGCAGCCAGGAATGCTCACGTTTCATGTGCAAGTGTCAGGGTGGGTGCTGCAAGTCAAGAAGCTTTGCTTGTGGCTTCTGAGTCTGCCAGATCTGGCAAGGCAAACCCCGGTGTCCTCCCTCTTTAAGCTACAGACTGCAGCAGAGGGCAGGGATGGAGTGGAGATGGAAGAGGAACTTTGCAGGCAGGAGCTGCCCAGCTGGCTGCACCTCCTCATGGCCCTGCTGCCTCCACTCCTCCGGGGCTGGAGGGGAAAAAGGGCTCTGTGCCAGCAAAGTTCTCAGCAAGAGGATTAATGCTGCCTTTAAAAAATATATTGGGAAATTGACAGTAATCTCTGCTAAGAAACAATTAACGTTGCCATACATTTAATATTGCTAGGCGAGTTGTGCTGCTCTCAGTGCTGTTTCCTGGTGCATTTCTCCATCCCTTTCCAAAGAGCAGCACCCAACACAACGCCAACCGCAGCCTCCAAGGCAGCCTGGGGATGGCAGCAGGACTTGGAGCTCTGCCTTTCCCTCAGCACTCCCTGTGAGTCCCACCAGCACCGGGCTGCAGTGCTTACACAGAGCATCGCTGCACTTCCAGCATTTTCTGCACTGATCCCTCAGGGTGGCAATCACATCACCTCCACTTACAGCATCTCAGGAAGACGGAGGGGTAGGGGGAGAAACGACAAAAGGAACAGAGCAACCTCAGTTTTGTTTTCTTTCATTCTTTCAAGAGAAACTGCTGCAGCCCCCACAGCGCATCCGCCCCTTCCTACCCCGACTGCTGCTCACACAACAGAACCCATTCCTGATCCAAGGCAGGCAGTGATACCATGAATCCAACAGCAACCAGCAGGGCTGGAGGGGACAGGACTTGGCCCACTGCTCGTGATGGCTTTTTTCCTCCTAGGAACCATTGGCAAGAACTTCAAGTGGCCCCTAAATGAGTTGCAGTTGTCTTGTTTCCCATCGCAGGGTGGAAAGCACCCAGTACTTTTTTGTACGTCAGTTCATTCTTAAGCATTTTGCTCCTCTGTTAGTGTGCTGGTGAACACCAAACGTGAGGATAAAGCAAAATAATGCTCTTTTCCAGCGTGGCAAAGAGGCAGAGAGGAGCCTTAGCAGTGCTCCTGCTGGTGGGCTGCAGGCACTTCTTTTTCCCATTAATCATTTGCTCATCTCCAACAACGAGAGCGATGAGCAAACCTCAGCCCAAGGAACTCACTGCGTGAAGAACAGACAGCCAAGTCCCAGCCTGAGCATCCAGAGGAGGAAAAGCAACTGTTCTCCTGTCACTCCTGCCACCAGAAGCACACAGCTCCTGAGTTTGGGGTAGGTGACATTTTCAGAAGGAAGGGAGTGGGTGCTTCCCACCAGCGTGCTGCTCCTTCAGCCTCCCACAATATCTGTAATCCTCTTTCATGCCCACCTGCATTTCTCTGACACGACGACCACTGCACAGCCTGGGAAGCAGAAGATGCACACGCTGCAATCTATCTCCTCACATATGATTTGTATCTCCTAAAACACTCCTGCTGATTGCAGCTGTCCATCACTGTCACCACCTTCTTTCTCCCTTCAATTCCAACCTGTTCCATTAAAGCAGCAACTACAGAACGTGTGTGCAAGAACTGTTCTTCCAACAGCCCAACCTAAGGGTCACCCTTTCTTCTTCAGCCAGTGGAACAACAAGAGCTTTAAGCAGGCTGCCAGGAATCCGTATTTCATTCCTCAGCTCCTGATGCAGGAAGATGCTCTGCCCTCCCTTCCTCCTGAACCACAGCATTTCCCCTTTTCTTCTTCAGATGGGGTCCTGGGCACAGAGTTGAGCTTAGCAATGTGAGTGTTTTCCTGCCCTGTAGGAGCACGTGGCCTCAGACCCTCAGATGCCTTTAACCACAATTGCTGACCGAGACCATCAGGGCCATTTGCTCTATTTCAGATTTCAGCACCTTCAAAGCCTCGAGCAACCGACATGTTTGTGATTTCTCAATAGCAACTCAGACACGTGTGACCGAGTTTCCGACCGAGGGGATCACACACAGAACAAAGAGCTCAGAACTGTTATTTTAATGGATTTTCCATTACGTTGCCAGGTCAGTAATCCTTTTTCTCCCGGTGTCACTCAGAGACTTCAAAACCTGCAGCTGTGGAGGAACAGGCAGTGTTTGTTTTATCTGGGAGGACATCATACAGCGCTGCTCCTTCTGAGCAAACCCATTTATCTGCTGCTGACAGCACGCATCCAGCAGTGGTGGTGCTGAGCTCTGCTCTGGATGTTAGCAGGAGTGCATCACAACCTCCAGCCATCCCTTTGACCAACGCCCTGCCCCATTTCATTTGCCTTTACTTCCCTTCCTGAGGCTTGCTGATCCATCAGGCTGTGTCTGTGACACACTGGACTGCTTTGATGCAATAAAACCAGAACTGCTTTTGGTATGGAACTGAAACATGGAAAGTGAGAGAAACCAAACCTCAAAGCCTGCTATATTTTCAGTACAAGTCTATTTGTGATAGGATGCCATGCTTTGGATCAGGATTTGAACACATGCTGAACTGCAGTGGCTCCATACAAGCCTGTGGGGGGTTGGAGCCCAAAGACCTGCAAGGTCCCTTCCAACCAAAGCCACTCGATGGCTCTGTGCTGCTGAAGCACGACCTGGAAGACAACCAACCACTTGTCATATACCCTTCCCAACGTCAGACACCCAAAGATGGTTGGCTGATCACTTCTCTATCAGTCACAGGGAAGCAGAGCAGACTGAGGAGATGCTGATCTCCAAGGAGCCCACTGAGGCTCACAGCAGCACTGGGAACGGACCCCAACCTCCTGTATGGAACGAAGCTTCCCCAGGTTCCTGTGTGCTATGTCAGCCACCTGAGCACCAGAATCCATCCCCAGAAGCCCCAGGTCAGCTCATCATCCCTGGCATCCACCTGCTCCTCACGTTGGAAGGAAGCAGTGACATTTACTTCTGGAATCTGTCTGCATTTGCAGCAGTGGAGTCTGAGAGGGAGATGAAGAATTGCAGCAGAACTGCAGTCCTGCAGTGAGCACCAGAGGTGGCAAATCTCCCCAGCCTTTGGCTATGGGATGAATGGGGCTTTAAAACCCCTTCCTAAAGGGGTGTGCAGCCAAGCTATTTTAACTTTATGTTTTGGTTAAGATTGTTTCTTACTCCTATAACCAGTGACCAGAGATGTAAAAAAGCTTCAGTGCATCTTTTGTGCTGCAGCTACGACACACAGCTTGAAAAAGCCACGTCCCTCACCTTCTTCAGTGGGAAACCGAAGCTAAAACTGTACCCATTTATCAGTTATGTATCCAGCAGGATTACTGAAGCACTCGGGGGAAGAAAGTCTGGACAGATTAGGTGCTTGAGGCAGACACAGCACGCATTGCTGCCTTCTGGCAGCCTGTAATGGTGAAGACTGACAAGAAGCACGATGACTAACGCGCTCTGAATGAAAGCAGAGCTGCCCGCTGCATTCCTTTCAAGAGCTCCATGTGGAAGAGGAGAATATCAAGTCCCAGTATTTATTTACACAGCAATTGCACGCTCTCTGCCTTTGCCATCTGGGTGCAGTGGAAAGCAGACAGCACAAGACAGTATCTGGCTCTGAAAGCCAAGCAAAACACGTCCTGGTGGTAACAGAGAACAAAGACTTTGCTTGGTATTTTCCTCTCCAAAGGGAACGGGCAACAGGAAAGCATCACTGCTCACATCCTCCAAACCCTGGGGGAGGAGCAGGCCCCTTGATTTCACAGCAACTGAATGGCACCCTCCCACCATCACAAAATAGGGCTAAATCCCAGGATCACAATGAAACACGAGCTGCACAGCTCACCCACACTAACAAACACCACTACGTACAGCCCGCACCTACCAGAACACCAAGGCATTTGTTTATTGCTCACTAAAGGCTAGGATCTGTTCTGCATCATCCACGTGCACCCCATGCAGCCTGCTCCTTTACTGCTGTTTGAAACCCACCCCTTTCAAAGGGAAGCACTGAGCAATCTGCTTTCCACTGCTGAAGAAAAGCAATGGTCTGGCACCTGTGCCGTAACACATCCGCTATTGTAATGGTGGCTGGAAAAGATCAAGTCTCAGAATTAGAAGTGAGTGCACTCGATGTAATGGGAATTCCCTTCTAAAGAAGAAACTTTCTTGAGGGTAATAAAACTCCTTCCAGGAGTTCTTCCTCTCTGCTCCCCCAGTATGCCATTGAATGCGCACTTTTCCCAGCTGCCAAAGCGATGCAGGACAGGAGAGCTTCCCAGAGATCCCATGACAACAGAGAGGTTCCCAAGGCCTGCAGCCATCCCAAATGTTGCCATACCTGGGAAGCGAGCCTCCTCATGGCCTCCTCCTGGCGCCGGCGCATCTCGGGGGTCCCCGGGCAGCTCCCACTGGCGATGGAGGAGTGAGCAGAAGGTGGCTGGGTTAAGGGCAGCTCTCTGTTTGCATCCACATCTGTCTCAAAGAAAGAGGTTAGGAGCTGCTGAGAGATGAGCACAGCCAACAGTCGTCGTGCTGGTACTTGCCAGCAGTCTGTTCCTGGCAGTGTGCCTTCCACCAGTGCTCTGCTCAGCACTATGGGCAGTGGGGGAAGGTGACATCTCCAGGCAGCACAGAGCTCCTGGGGAGCTTTCTTTTGGAAGAAGGATGAGAAGGACTAAGATAAAGCTTTAAGCTCATCGTCCTCATCTTCTCCAGTGTACCTTCATTGATTTAAATCACAATGAGTGAACAGAACACTCATGGGAGTATGCTCTACCCTTGAGTTTGGGCTATCTCAGAGCTCTCCATGCTCTGCACTTTGGCTAACAGGTCTTCCTTTGTCACGACCCATCACTCACTCATTTAGTTCTGGATCTTCCTTGAATGGAGACAGAACATTGCTCTGAATGATGTGCCAATTTTATAGCATATATCAACAGCGTGCTAGAGCCAATGTTTCCTCTGAAGGCCACCAGTGCTATAAGAGGGAAAGAAGCAAGAGCAGCAGGACGTTCTGGACAAGGCTTGCAAGTAAATAATGAATTACATTGGGATCACTTCTGCCAGATGTGATCTGCTTCTTATTGCATTTTAGCCATTTCTCTTCCATTTTAGAAAAGCAGAAAGCTTTAAAAGCACAACAGTTCACTCACCTGGCCTTTGTGGTTAACATTCCCAAACCACTAATCTTCACACTCATAGGTACTCAGAGTATTACTGAATGACATTAAGACATGTAGAACTTGACCATGCCTAATTACTGATTTATTAGTTACAGGAAGGCTTTAAAAGCAGCAATCTGAAGCACAGACTGCACTGGCAGAGGACTGGCCTGGATAGATTGCTGCAATGCATCCTTGAGCTCAACCTGAAATCGTAATGGAAACAATGACCCACTTAATGGCAAACAACGAAGGAGGACGGCTGCTGCCTACACAACGGAAGCAAAGATGCACAGTGTCAATTTTGAGCAACACTACCTTCACCTGCACTGCTTTTCTGAGCCAGGAATGAATGGTATGAGGCTGCATTTATTCCAGTTTGCTAATGCTGATAACACAAGTGCTGCAGTACAGTCAGGGCAGCCAATTAGCATTTTATTGCTCAACACAGACATCACAGAGCATTACAGACTTCTTTCAGCCTGTGAAATCAGTAGAGCAGTTCTTATCTTCTACAGCTACACCCAGGGCTTGTGGAGGCTTCAGGAAATAAAACTCATCAACTGAGTGATTCTGAAGTCCTCACCCCAGTGGAATCACTCAGCTTTAACCTCATGGGCACACCTGAGTGTGAACTCAAGGGCTGCATTGGGTGAGCGAGGATCTCTGCCCTTTGTGCATGAAGGGTACAGGGTGCTGCTCAGTGCAGTCATCTTTTAAATCCCACAATCCCTCCCAGCAGACTGGGGAGGCTCTGCTCTGCAGAGTTACAGCTAAAATATAGAAACCAGGCCTGCCTTTCACCCTGCATTGCTGGGTTAGTGCTGACAAGTGGCACTCCTCAACACGGCACCGAGCGGTGACATCTCAGATATCTCTCCATGGCTCAGAGCACTGGATTCCAGTAAACAGATTTAACTACAGTGTCTCTGAGATACACTGACCTAGATCCTTGAAGATGTCGTTAGGTACAGAACCTGGTATTTTTAGTCCTGTCTTATTCACTTACTGGGAGCAGAGTGGTTGGAAAATGCTGCCATCCCCACCTGCAAACTGGATGGGACTGGGAGGTAGAGCTGTCCTGGCTGCCAAACCCACATGGAGTTCTACAGCATCACACACTGAGTCTGTATGGGAAAGGAGGAGGGCAACAAAATGACAGAACGGCTTGGGTTGGAAGGAACCCCAAAGATCACTGGGTTCCAAACCCTGCCACAGCAGGGCCACCAACCTCCAGTTCTGGGACTGGAGCAGGCTGCCCAGCCTGGTCCTGAAGAAAATCCTCAGGGAGGATTTGTAATCATAGAGTACCTGCAAGTAGCACTGGAATCTTTCAGATGGGAGAAAATCTAAGATCCTTCAAAGGCAGGGAATAAAGAGACAGCTATAATGACCCTTCACAAAGTACATTTGCATCACAAACAGTACAAACATTCCTGGCAGCTGCTTCCTTTGCTCTGCAACAAAGACTAAACTGAAGGAGAATGGGATCTTTTTCCCTAAGAACACTGCAGAAGTAAACAGACAAGGGTTAGGGTTAGGGTTAGGTGGTTAGGTTAGGATTAGAGTTAGGTTAGGGTTAGGTTAGGGTTAGGTTAGGATTAGGGTTAGGTTAGGGGTAGGTTACGGTTTGGTTAGGGTTTGATTAGTTTAATGTTAGGATAGGGTTAGGATTAGGTTAGGGTTAGGTTAGGGTTAGGGTTAGGTTAGGGTTTGGTTAGGGTCAGGGTTAGGTTAGGGTTTGGTTAGGGTTAGGTTAGGGTTAGGGTTAGGATAAGTTGTTAGGATTAGGGTTAGGTTAGGATTAGGGTTAGGTTAGGTTACGGTTAGGGTTAGGGTTGGGTTAGGTTAGGTTAGGGTTAGGTTAGGTTAGTGTTAAGTTAGGTTAGTGTTAGGTTAGGATTAGGGTTAGGTTAGGTTAGGGTTAGGTTAGGGCTGGGTTAGGGTTAGGGTTTGCTTAGGTTGGGGTAGGGTTAGGTTAGGTTAGTGTTAAGTTAGGTTAGTGTTAGGTTAGGATTAGGGTTAGGTTAGGTTAGGGTTAGGTCAGGGCTGGGTTAGGGTTAGGGTTTGCTTAGGTTGAGGTAGGGTTAGGTTAGGGTTAGGGGTAGGTTAGACTAGGTGATGTTAGAGCTAGGTGAGGAGGTTTAGGATACGTTAGGTTCGATTAGGTTAGGGTTTGGTTAGGTTAGGGTTAGCTTAGTTTCGGGTCAGGGTCTGGTTAGGGCTGCAGGCTTTGAAGAGCTGCACAGTGCCACACTTACGTTTGGGTGAGGCGTGCGGGCTGTCGGATGCGATCTGCCTCATGCGAGTGCCGTGGCAGCTGAGCGCAACCAGCCTGGAGATGATGGCAGTCTTCCCAAAGCCGATGTTCCCCACGATCACCACACCACGATTCACGCTGGCGTTGGAGCTCTGCAGCTGTGCATCGATCTCATGGAACACCCAATCCCGGCCCACGAAGACGGATTCGGTGGTGATGCTGGGGACCTCGAAGAGCAGCGGCTTCAGGGAGATGTCTGGAGGTCGGTAGGGTGCAAAGCGCACTGCAAAGAAACGCCGGGACAGAACTGTGTTAGTGCTAACTGAGCGTAGCTACTGACCTGAGCGCTGCTTGTTGGGCATCTTTTCATTGCAAGAGGCAAAAAGAATAGAAGCTAATACAGACATTCCTTGCAGCTGCTTCATTTGCTCTGCAACAAAGGCTAAACTGAAGGAGAATGGGATCTTTTCCACTAAAAACATTATAGAAGTGGATGGACAAAGGAGAAGAGAAGGCTCCAGGAGACCTCATTGTGGCCTTCCAGTGCTTGAAGGGAGCGGATAAACAGGAGGGGAACGACTGTTTGTGAGGGTGGATGATGATAGGACAAGGGGGAATGGTTTTAAAATGAGACAGGGGAGGTTTAGGTTGGATATGAGGAGGAAGTTTTTCAGGCAGAGGGTGGTGAGGCAGTGGAACAGGTTGCCCAAGGAGGCTGTGGATGCCCCATCCCTGCAGGCATTCAAGGCCAGGCTGGATGTGGCTCTGGGCAGCCTGGGCTGCTGGTTGGTGACCTGCACACAGCAGGGGGTTGGAACCAGATGAGCACTGCGGTCCTTTTCAACCCAGGCCATTCTATGATTCTATGATTCATTCTATGATTACCCGTGGGTCTCTTGGCACAAGTATTAGCTCCTCCACAGCATTTTCCATCAAAGGAGCTCAGGCAGTTTGACAGCAGGAGGCAGTTTACAGGTGGGATAAGAAAGGAATCCTGCATTCCAGGGCACCACAAATGAAGGCAGTGCCCCAGGGTACACAGTTCTGCAGCAGCTTCCCATCCCTTGGACATCCTCAGATCAACCTCAGCAATGCTCCTCCCCCCTTCCAACACACAACAACAAGATCTTCCCACGTGACAATTAGAGCAGTTTATTTTTTCATGATGGAAATACCAAATGCAATTCAATCTCCCCGCGTGGGTCACGCTTTAAAAATGCAGACTGAATCCAACCACCTCCCCACGATGGGGTGCACTTCCCCATCTGCAGCACTCGTAATTGGCGCAATTAATTAAAGCTGCACCGTTCAACCTGAGTGCAAATACAGCTTCAGCTATTTGTTTATGTCCTATCTTACTACAGAACGAATTTTCTCCCTGTTCCTGCACTGCGACCTCACAGCAGCAGGTCTTCCTCCATACTCCAGGCAATGCACTGTCCCAGCTGTGGCTGCTCGTGGCTCAGAGGAGCCTGATGAAACCAACCTATGGCAGGGACCCCGCTTCAGCAGGGGGTTGGCCTCTCCTCTGAGCTCCCTTCCAAGCCCTGCCATTCTGTGATTATCACAGTTCAGCTGTATGTGTGTGCATTTCTGCTTCAGATGGGAGATGCAAAAGCAAATGCTCGTGGTGCTGTG
The DNA here is from genome assembly GCF_905368555.1 of Meleagris gallopavo. Lineage (NCBI taxonomy): Eukaryota > Metazoa > Chordata > Aves > Galliformes > Phasianidae > Meleagris > Meleagris gallopavo. The sequence continues at coordinate 2,283,274 of NC_139432.1, read as the reverse complement.
GGCGCCCTGATGTTAGCAAGGAGCACAGAAGCACTCCTGACCTGCCACACACACTGCAGCACCAACAGCCAGAAATGCAGAAGCTGGCTGGGCTCAATTCCCCATTTCTGTATGCAAGCTCATCTTCTGAAAGGGTCCTCAGAGCCTAGCAGGGGGAGGGAGGAGAAATTCAAGTGCATCCCCTTGGCAATTAAGGGAAAATCAGAAGCGTTTGTGGGTTAATTAATTCCTCTGAAGGTAATGAAAGAGAGCTACAAATGGCTTCATTCCATCTTTTCATCTCTGTTTAAAAGAGGCACGAAGCACCAAAAAAGCAGCCTGCTATATTTTGTTTTTACCTAATGACTTGGCCATTGCTGGAGTTTGTTTCCATGATGAAATTAATACCGTCATTTGTTTCTATGGGCTGCCAGAGTCAGGGCAGCTGGGGACAGTCCTCAGCTCTGCATCCCAGAATCTTTCCCATGGTGGGGGGTTGGAACCAGCTGATCATTAAGGTCCCTTCCAACCCAACCATTCTGTGATTCCATGTTGTCTCCTCCCTGCAATGCTAATCCCAAAGCCAGAAGTCTGGGCAGGCACAGGGACTGCTGCTGCCATGCTCAGCTCTTGGCTTTGCATTCGTTCCACCTTTGGATTATTATCAAGTGAATAACTAAAACTAAACCAGTCTGGAAACCTTTGCAGGAACATTTGGGGGTGGAGGGAGAAGGTTTCTGCCATTCTTTCCACTCAGTGCAAGCTATCTAGGGAATGCAGGCCTAAAAAAAGCAGGAACTCCACACCAACCTGGGAACAGAAGGATCAACTCATACGGCTCGTTCCGCCTGGAAGGTCTGTAACTGGGAGATGATAGAGATATACCCAAAAAAGAAACGGATGGAAGCACTTTGTGCAGGCAGAGACAGCTGCTGCTCCTTCACACTCTATTGCTGAGATGATTTCTTAAGGGGAAACTTTCAGGAAGTGGCCACGCAGACAGCAGGTGACTGCTTTGGTTTTAAAACACGGAGTTCAGACTGGGGGTTGGTAAGCTGCAGCTCTGTGCCCGTGCCTATGGGATGTGTGAGTGAGTGGGGACGTATGGCAATGCTCTCCTGAAAGCTGCATGGAGCCCATGCAGGTGTGAGCCAGATGGTCATCAGGTACCAAAGCCTCAGGAGCTAATGAAAAGATGTCACTAATTAAGCTGTGGGACACAGTTTATGTGGAGGGGAAACAGTTTTAAATCCCCATTTCTTTCCAGAAGTTAGGATGGGGATGTGTGCATTGCCAACTGCTACATCCCACAGACAAAAGCTGTCCTGAACTTGGACACGAATAGGCACAGCCCTGAGGAAGGCTCAACATGACCCCAGTGGAGATGTGCTCACTTGTCTGCCAAGTCTTGCAGCCCTATCAGCTCCCTGGGTCACAGCAGAGCAAGCCAGCAAACCCCATGCTGAGGACCAGGCTCCAAGTGATGCACGGCCCTGCTGAGCCACAGCTGCAGCCACCACCAGCTCCATTCTGCAGAACAACAAATCCTTGCTCTCAGAAGCTGAGCTGATAGCAAAGGACTGAACAAAACGCAGTGAAGCACCAGGTCACAAGAGAAGGGGAAGCAGGCAGCACTGCAGCTTCAACACTTGGGGCAGAAATTAAGGAAAGGATAAATCAATGGAAAGAACTCTGAAAAAGAGGCTAAAGAGGCTCAGAAATGTAGGGTAAGGATGTGTGCACACATTTTGGATGAACTGTTTTAGCCCTTGAACTGACTTCAGCCCCTGTGAATAACCTGCCCTTTCCATCCCGAAAGCACTGACAAATGCTTGGTTTGTATTCATTTCCAATGAGGCATTTTGTAGAACTTAGGCTGGAAACACCCAGAACTTCTGATACTAATCATAACTTAAACCCATATCCTTATGGGTATCAGAGTGGGACAGCATCAAATCTGGCAGCATCACATTTTCATGGCATCAATGAAACACTGTGCAAGCTTTGGTAGAGTCTGAGAAATATTCTCAACCCCAAGCTGAGGCACTGTCTGCCATATCTTTCCTGGCTCTAATTTTATTTTATTTTTTTTTGCAGCTGAAAACATCAATTAAATCCAAGTGAAGTGGTTGTACTACATGCACAACTGAACAAAACCCACTGGGCTGCCAACAAGCAGGAATCACGGCTCAGCCTGCACCACGCAGGGCATCCTCTGCTGCTCCATTTAAGTTCGTGTTACCTTACTTTGCTGAAAGAACATTTAATGCCTGTCCAGAAACCACTTGCTTTCTCAGACTGTGCTGACAACCAGCGCCCACAGCTCATTATTTGTCTGATATTTTGCTCCAGAAGCACTTGAGCTCCTGATGGAAATGCATCTTGTTGTCCAAAGGAAGCCCGTGTGGGGCTGAGATGCACAACGTGGATACTGCCAACATCTTGAGATGAAGCTCGGGCAAGAAGCACTTTAATATTTATTACAATGAAATGTGGTTCTGAATAACACAGTATCTATCAGCATCTAATGTGTTCTTTGGTAAATAGGAGCCCATAAATTAGCCAAATGTTGAATTTATTTCCTTTCTTTGCTTCAGACTGCAGCTTCTTTCAAGTGTCATCTTAAGTGCCTCCATTCATCACCATGAAACCTGTGCCTATTTTTCATGAACTGCATGTCTGAAAACTCTGGACTGTGCTGTAACAGACCCAAAAGGCTGCAGCATCAGGAGAGAAAAACTGAAAATTACAGAAAAGAGTTTAAAGGAAACAGCTGCCATACGGTCTGTATTGGCCAACAGTCCTGGTCCACGGCAGCACTGAGTCTGGGCAACCCCACTTGATGGGCTGGTGGTTGGACTGGATGACCTTTGTGATCTTTTCCAACCTATTCTATGATTCTATGAGTGTCCATGCCCATGAGCCTCCCTGACCCTACGAGGTTCTCCCACTGCACCAGCACTGCCATTCTGGGAGGAAAAGAAGTCCTGATGGCAGCAGCTGGGGTGCTCTAACGTTGCACCATTTGGGTGCCACCAGGATACATCCCAAGCACCCCTTGTACTTTGGATTGGAAGGAGCCCAGGGCAGTGTGACCTGCTGGATGGCATCAACCCACAGCAGGGGTTGGAACTCGGGGATCTTCAAGGTCTCTTTCAACCCAACCACTCTGTGGTTCTACTCCAGGTTACAGAAACCCATAAAGGCTTCAAATGGCGCTGGCTCAAAATAGCAACACCAAAAAGAGCCTTCACCATCCTATTAAAAACCTGCCACGGTACAGACATTGTAATGCTCTTAGCCTTGGGGATTACATTGCAAAGTTGCTCTTCTGGATCAAATAACTGACTTAGCAGCACAAAAAATAGCCAAGATGGTCCCCATTTAATTTCTCTGCGCTGGGATTATTAAAGGCTGGGACCCAACTAAGTGGGCTGTGATGGGTCTGCTGCACCCACAGCCCACTGGGTCCAAACCCACTGCCCCAACATGATGACAAGAATGGAGGCGGTGAAGCTGAACTCAAGTTTAGCATTTCCAGTTGGAACAAAGAGCTGGAGTTTGCAGCAGTGCAGATGAATGCAACCTCACAGCAATATTTGGGCTCTTTCATATTTTGGGGGAAAAAAGCCAATCCCAAATAACATACATTCATTGAAATGAAAATATTTCCAAATACTGCTGGCTTGATTTCTTCACACCGTCTTCTCTCCCCTCCTCTTTTTAAAAATAGCACATCTTCTCCTCAACCAGAATCAGAAACAAGTTCCAAAAACCCAAACACTGCTGCTATTCCCATGCAACATGAACAAAAAGGGAAAACATGCAAAGGAAGAGAATAAAGAAAACACGCTGCGCTACGTTTCTCAAAAGTGCGTCTGGAAAACAACTTGATTCTGTTCCTACAATAAACTTCCATGTTTTGGATGCAATCACTGCAAATTACGAAGGCTTGGCAAGCTGCTCTCCTCGAACATATGGAAATTCTGTCTGTCAAAGCTTGCTTTCTGCTGCTCATCCATTTCTGTAACAGCCTCACCAGCCAAGATGATTTCATGACAGACTGCAATCCAGCACAACACAAACGCTCTTCGCCCCACAATCGGGGCTCGTGTGCTTTGTGCAGATCCCAGAGCTGCTTTCTCAAAGCAGGAATGGGAATTTTTTACCTCTTCACCCTCAGCAGCAGAAGCCGAAGAAGCCCCTGTGTGTCGCCCTCTGAGCCCCTTATCTGTTTGCTCACTCGGTGATGGGAAGGAAGCACAAACTGGGGGATGTGCTGCTGTTGCAGGGCCATCACTGCTCCCAGAGCTACTGGAAGCTAAAACCAAGAGTAACGGGATGGAAGGCCCATGGACACAGCGTTGCAGCAGTGCCAAGTCTATCTGGAATTAAATAGAAGGCAGAACTGCCAGCCCTGGTGCTTCTTCTCATTGCTGACAACCCTGTGTGGGGCTTGCCAGGAAGAAGCAGATGAGCCTCCCCCCTCAAAAGGCCTTTGAGCAGCAAGAGGGACACCTGAATGCCACCACTGTGAGCAACCCCTGCTGCAGGGAGTGACCCCAAAGGGACCGAGGGGAGAACTCCCAACACTCTGAATGAACCCAGCGCTCAGAAACAGAGAGATGTTGAGGAGCAAGCGGGGAGAGGAGCACGGGGACCACCCGAGGAGCATCCACACAAACCAGGAGTGCATCCCCCATCCAGCACAGCCACACACAGCCACACGTGGCCCCTCATCCTACCTCGCAGGTCCTGCTGTGTGCGGGCTCCAGCCACGCTCTGCCGGGGCATGCGGAGGGAGGTGCGCAGGGGGGTGTGCCGCTGCTCATCCAGGTATGCCAGGTCCTCCAGGTGGGCCGAGCTGGTGGCTGCCGGAGAGAGCAGAGCCCATCTTAGCTCCCATTTCCTTTTGTCAACAAAGCATGCAGGTATATATATATAAATACCACGAGTCAGCAACAGCCGGGATGAGGCAAGGCTGATTTCCCATAGCTTGGAATCAAGAAGTGTTTTGGTAATGGTTTCTCGTGCCCTGGTGGTGTTTGCTCTGAGTTGCTCCCTTGTCAACGTTCACGAACAACAAAGACAAATGGAGACACTAACATCTGATATCCCCCAGTACAGAACTCACTCAACCTGCACGCACACGGGCTTTGACGGTCAGCATTTCCTGCTGCGTTACAGACAACTCAATAATGCATTGCATGTCTGGATATCAGGAAAAACTGATCCGAAAGAGAGGTGATACATTGGAGAAGGGTGCCCAGGAAGGTGGTGGGGTCACTGTCCCTGGAGGTGTGGAGATGTGGTCGGTGGGCATGGTGGGGGTGGGTTGGGGTTGGGTTTGGTGATCTGAGAAGGCTTTTCCAGCCCTCATGATGGTGTGATTTTATGCTGAACTCCACAGTTCTTCAACTCCGTAAGAGCTACTTAGTTTGGATTTGGTCCCTTCCAGCTCAACCATTCTATGGTTCCACTCTGTCCCCTCTCTGTTACGCTCAGGACTCTAAAGACATTGGGAACTCTGGGGAGGCACAGGGACTGCCGTGCGGCAAAAAAACCTAAACCTTTGAGAGACCAGTAAAAATACACAACTAAAGGCAAAACATGTCATCTAAACTAAAGAAGACAATTTTACTGCTCCAAAGTCATTTCCTTATGGGAGAATCTAGTGCTCTGTACAGAGTTGGATGCAGGCATTCAAGGTCAGGCTGGATGTGGCTCTGGGCAGCCTGGTCTGCAGGTTGGTGACCCCGCACATAGCAGGGGGTTGAAACCAGATGATCACTGTGGTCCTTTTCAACCCAGATCACTCTATGATACTGTGAATAGGAGTAATTTATTGCTCTCTGCCCATCTCTCACATATGTGCTCACTCATCTTCCTGGCATCTTCCTGACAGCCCCATCCAGGACTCCCAGTGACCAGGCAATGGTGCAGTGCTGCAATGCCTGCCCAGCACCCAGCTGCTCTGCACCAAGCCCTCCTCCTTCTGTTGATACATCCATTGCACTGCTGGGACTAAGCACCATTTATATTCCATTCACGACTATTTGCTCACGTATCATGACAAGATTGTTACATCAAATCAAAATAATTAATCATGTGACTTCTTCAAAAACTGCTGGCGAAGCCAACTCCGATTCCTTGCTGTGAAATGAGTAAATATTTGGGCAGAGCTCTGCTCACACAGCGCTGGGTCCTTCCTCTGGTCCCACAGCATGGGATGCATCAACTTCACAAAGCAGAGAATTTTGGAATGAAGAGGAGCATTCCTTCCACCTGGCACCTAATGGACCTGCACGGATCTTTCCAAGATCTTGCTGCGGCCAAAAATTAGGTGAGACTGGGAGATTCCCAGGATGATAACTTCCAAGAGAGATGTCCTGCACTCAGCCCCCTTTGGGCTCAATCAATTCTCCAGACCATCATCAGAGATAACCAGAGACATTCAACATCCTGGTAACTCCATTTCTTTATCCTTGACCATTCAACAATTCCTTTTTGCCACTTCGTATAACAGCTTAAACCCAACAATCATTTTCCTTCCAGTTATCCATCAATATAAAAAAAAACATCTTGCATTCCCTTGGAAAATTCCCATTACTCCCTGAGCAGAGCATCAATGCTATAATATGATCACTACCCATTTTTTTTTACTTGCAATCTCCACCCTCATAGGCACACCATGAAAATCCTACCTCTAACCACGCTGCGTGGCCAAGAGATGGGGACTGTGATGCTCACATGGCACAGACCTGTTGGTACCCATACAGGATGTTGAATGCCCATCTGTTCTTGGCACCAATAGATGCCATGCATGATGTGGAGCATTCAAACCACACTGGACTCACAGGACTGTCAGTCTCACCTCTGTGCTGGGGAAGATCACAGAGCAGATCCTCCTGGGAGTGATGCTTAGGCACGTGGAAGGCAGAGAGCTGATATGGGGGAATCAGCATGGCTTCACCAAGGGCAAATCCTGCTTAACCAACCTAGTGGCTTTCTCTGATGGTGTCTCTGCATCGATGGACACAGGAAGAGCCACTGATGTCAACTATCTGGACTTCAGTAAGACTTTTGATATGGTATGCCACAACATCCTCCTCTCCCGATTGGAAGGATATGGATTTGATGGGTGGACTGGCAGCAGGATCAAGTCAGAGAGTGGTGGTCAATGGCTCCATGTGTGGATGGAGATCTGTGATGATGAGTGGTGCCCCCAGGGGCCACAGTGCTGGGCCCAATACTTTTTCATATCTTCATCAGTGACTTTGACAGAGGTTGAGTGCACCCTCAGCAGTTTGCTGACGATCCCAAGCTGTGGGGTGAAGTGACACATTAGAGGGACAGGATGCCACCCAGAGGGACCTAGACAGGCTGAGCAGTGGGCCCAGGTGAACCTCATGAGGTTCAACAAATCCAAGTGCAAGGTCTTGCACCTGCGTCGAGGCAACCCCCATTACCAGTACAAGCTGGGGGACAGAAGAATTGAGTGTAGCCCTGCTGAAAAAGACCTTTTTTCTGGGTCTGGACCAGGCTCTGGGCAACCTGATCGAGCTGTGGTGTCTCTGTGCACTGTGGGGAGTTGGGAGAGATGGCCTTCAGAGGTCCCTTCCAACTCTAAGGATTCTATGGTTCTAACATTCCAACTCCTGTGATGGGGAGATGCTCCCAGCAGCACAGAGCTGCCCTTCTGCTCCCACACCAGCACTGCTGCGTCCAGTGCTCTGTCGCAGAGCATCCCTGCAGCATCTCCAATGATCAGCTGAGATTTACCTTTCCCATTTAGAACAGAGGAATAATTAAAGAGGCCTCCAGCCAGAGAAATAAAAGTCATTTTTTCCTGATAATACACTGCGGTACTTCAAACATTATGCAAGATGAATTGATCTTATAAAATATACTATTAAACTCACAAAAGCTTCCCCTCAATGGTGAGGTTTATTCTGTGCAGCAAGACACTGCGACTGCAGATAGAACACACAGGAGGAACAAATGCCTCCTCAAAAATGATATCTGTGTGCTGCTGCTGCAATCCTTCCAAGGTCCCAATGAACTCTGAATATGGAAAAAAAGGCCCTGGCATGGAGCTGTGATGCAGCAGCCAAACACATGGGCTCAATTTGCTCAGGGCAGAATGCACCGCTGCAAGGTGAGATCCTCCCATGCATCCCAGTTCAGCATATTAATAAATACAATTTAGATTTAATGACATCGTGCTGGGCTGGACGTGTGCTCTAAGTGAGCAAAGAAGAGTCGAGCACAATTAGGTAATGCTATGTTTTGGGTCTTATCTGAATTCCTTCTGTGCCTGGTTGGCATCGATTCTCTTTCCTCTGGGCAAAGCAGAAGGTGTTCACACACAGCTCCTGTGCTGCTCCTTCCTGGGGCCATTGCTGGGTCCATCCCTGCATTTGTGTTCATCCAAAGGCCTGAATGCACAGCCTCAGTGCCAAGTGCCTCCTGCTGACTGCTGTGAGACAGGTTGGAAGAATGCAAGATGAATTACTGCATGCGTTTGCCTGGGATGCGGTAGGAAGAAAGCAAACACTGTTGCAGCTTTCAGTTTCCGTGAACAATAAAAGAGTAAAACAGCAAAGCCAATGCATTCACATGGCTCTGAGCCGTACAACTGAGCTTTAAAGAATTGCTGGAAGACCTGGGATTACTTTTATAGGTGATTTTCTTGGATCCAATCTCTGGCTGCTTGCAGCTCTGGTTTCTCACAGTAGAACAGAGCACGCTCCATCTCTGCAGAGAGGTACAGCACAAAAGCAAAGAGCACTTTGTAGAACAGGTAATGTAATGACACAGGGAATTACCACCACCTCTGCTGTGATTTGCTGTGATCAGAAGGAATTGCCCGACCAGCTTTGTATCCACTTCTTTGCTCCTTTCCATTCCCTTCTTTTATTTTTTCTCTCTTTGCCTTTGAGGTTGGTTTCATTTAGAACTGCTGATGACTCAATTATGCTCTGTGAATGCCACACAGCTCGAAAAACTGGTGTCAGGAGCATCAGAGTGAAGGAAGCTCTTTGTACCACGAAGCCCACACTCCAGAGAGGTGCTGTTATCACCCAAAAAGTGCTCTCTGTGTCACCAATGTGGGGAGGGAATTCCCTTATCCTCTTGGTTTCCAATGGCAGCACACAGCCAGTGCACTGCAGCTGCTTCTGTGCAGCTTAGAGGATGGAATCTGGAATTTCCTGGGCCGTGCTGTGGCAATATCCAAAAGTAAATAGAATGCATCCTAGGAAGAATTTCCTTTATAAAAGTGATGGTGAAGAAAATGGCAGAAATAGTATAAGCCAGAAACAGCAGAGGGAACGAAACCAGCCTTGGAATTTTGGAGAGATGAGCAAAAAGAAGCTGGAGGAATGTTATCTCCAGCAACCCATGGGAGAAGAGTGCAGGAGACAAATGCTAACTTAATGAGAAACTCTTCCCTAAGGAAATCAAAAACACCTTTCTATACCAAACAAAGACAGCCAGCACTGAGCCCTCTGGGCTGCAGAGCTGCCCTGGGCTTCTCCCACCCCCAGACCCATAAGAGAGAAGAGCTGCACTGTTCCCACATCTTAACAAAATCACCTCACAGGTACACTAAGCCATGAACCCAAGTGATCTCCCAAGTGCTCCACCACAGTGCACAGCCCATGTTGGCATTCCAAGGTGCTCCAGTGGTCTTTCAAAAGAAATGTTCCCAGCAAACTATTTTTAATTGCTTCAGAAGATGTTTTATGCAAGGCTGGATAGACAGGTGTTGGGAGCATGGCTGCAGTTCGTGGGCTGGAGGTGACCAAAGAGATGCACTGCATAGCATGGATTGTGAGTCTGGTGTAAAAACAGCCTGGTGCCACCCTGGAGGCTATGCAAGGACAACTTCAAAAGAAAATTTAAAAAAATCATACATTACAAAGCCACAAGGTGTAAGTGCTGCCATGCACTGCATCCCTAGAACAGACTGTGTGTAAACAGACTGCATGTGCACTCATTCAGCAGCATTACAAAACAGAACCAAAAAAGAGCCAAGAACAGCAAAGGTGTTAGCAGAGGTGTGGTTGGCTTCAAACGTGGAACACTGCTAAAAGACAGCATGGCCACGTGCCCTGCTCCATGCTCACCAACCTGTGCCTCGAGATGAACACCTGCAGGGTTAATTTCCAGCCCAATTAGCACACCGGTCTGGTTTACCAGCTGGCTGCAAAGTGTGCAATGCTGGTGCAAGGAGGTGGCTTGCAGGCAGCACTGCCTTTGGACAGCAGCATGCTTTGCAGATAGGCTGCAGCCAAACATGCAGCTCCGAGCTGGGTTCCCTCTCCCATCACTCATATAACAGCTAGAAAATGTAACACTGCAGTGCATGGACTTGTAGGAAAAAACACCCCTGACCTTAAAAGACCAAAAGGTTCATCTGAACCTTCTTTTCCATCGTTATTCCCACTCCACTTTATCCTGGAACACGTGTGTTAGTTGAACATTACAGAGCACCAGAACACAGAAGGAAGAGGTGCTCCCCAGCTCTGCTGGATGGTTTCACCTCCACCTCCAACCCCCCCCCACAGGCAACCCAACCACTCCAAGGTGTTTATGAGTGCAGTGAGCAGCCCTGCACTCCTGTGATGGTGGTGTTGGTTAGGGCTCACCCACAAGAAATGAACCCCAATCCAATGTGATGAGGCTTTGCAGCCTGAGTTCTTCTTGTTCCCATCACTTGTTTCCATGCTTTTAGTCTCTCAGATGTGAGTGCGTGACAGATGCTGTACCATCACACTCTGTATTCTAGCATTGAGGACAAACTCATTCCTATATTGCTTTTGGGCCTCTGACTGTCTGGAGTGGGATTTAAGAGGCAATGTAATCCAGTTATGCAATGCAGCCTGGGTGGAGAAGCACTGCTGCTTTAACAGACATTATCCCAGAACAGATTCTGGTCTGCACACAGACCAAGGCCCAACCTTCCACGTGTCTATGGAGACAGACATCTCAACATCATCACAGGACTGTCACAGGATCTCCCAAGTCAGAAGGGACCCATAAGGATCACCCATCTGCAATCCCAGAAAAGTTACCCAGAAAGCAAAAAACACACAGCAGTAATGCAAGAAAGAATAATTCCAAACAAGAAGCTTTTCAGTACAGCTTCAGCATTTCTAATCCTCTCTCTTGCTGCTGTTCTGGTACCAACTTGAGAGCTGACCTCAGCAGTGTTCAGACACCACTAAGCTATTGCTACATCATTTAAGAACCTTTCCAACAGTGCATCTGAAATTCAATGATGAGAGTTCAGATGCAGTGCCAGAACAAAAGAAGTCTGGTTGTTGGCCGAGCTCAGGTGCTACTCCAGGGGAAGCAGTGCATGCACATGTGTGTGCTAAGGCAGCCAGGGTGAAGTCCCACTGAGAGAGGTGGGATCCACACCAATTATTCTGTAGATAGCTTATCCTAATTGGCTTCACTGTGAGGCTCTGAGCATCAGCAGGGAAATTTGGGCGTTTGGCTTTTCCCTTTGGAAGACAAGAAGTGGCAGATGTGGAATCGACCTCACGCTTGAAATACTGCATATTTGTATTGCAAGGCAGGAAGGAAATACATTTTGCTTTTTTACAACTCCTTGCCAATAGTCTTACAGCTGTACAGCTTTGTAAAAACGACATCACAGATGGCCAAAATAGCCATTAAACAACAACAGAAACAGTTCTCCCCACCAGAGTTTTCCATTTAGAAGTACTGTAGCGCGTGAGAAGACAGTTTTTGTCCCACTAAACGATGATGATTACAGAAAGGAACACAGGACAAGGGCTGTGACATGAAAGGGCTGCACCTTGAACAACCATCCAACCCGAAGGCAAAAGCATCATGCTCTTACCTGCGACCGAGTTGGGCCGTGGCATGAGGTACAGCGGGATGGACTGCACTGACTGGGACAGGACGGTCTCCAGGTTCCTCTCCGGGATCTTGTTCAGGCTGTAGGTTGAGGCTGTCATGTTCTCATCCACACGATACAGGCACGAGTCCATGCTGGACTTCTGGGACTGCCAGGGCTTCAGGTTGCCTCCCGAGCCCATCTCCTTGCTGCCTTCCCCTCCATACTTTGTGCGCTCCACGTTCTCGGAGTAGCTCGTCAAAGTGGCTTGAAGGAAGGAATCACAAAGAAAATGAGCAGGGGAGGAAGAAGTGCTTGCACACACACACTGCTGTGCACGGCGCCGTGCAGCGCCGCAGCCAAAAAACCACACTCATCGTTGTGTTCCACATCCACATCAATCAGAGATGAAATTGCATTTAATGACACTGCTCCTGCAAGAACGTTCAGGCTCACACTGATAGAAGCCATTTGTAATTACAGACAGTATTAAAAATGATGTGCAACGCTGCGTTAAGAGTACACAACCCCAGAAACAATTAAGGATGATCCATTAGCAGCGCTGCTCCTACCTCTGAATTCGCATCGCAGCCAGAACCTTCCCAGACGTTGCTCTCAGAGATGTATCACCTTACAAAATATGATTTATAAAGACTGTCTGACAATGAGTTGCCACACAGACGGAACCCCCACCTGCCTCACACCAACAACTGCTCCTCTGGCTGAGTTCAGCTCAGAACCTGACCTCAATGCTTTGATTTGTGCTGGTTTTGGGATGCTTTCTGTGCAATATCCATCCGTTTCCCCTTGCACTGCCCGGTTCCCAACAGCAGGGCTGCTGATATATTAACACATAATTCACCATTCAACCCAACAATCAACTTTATTGCAACTCTTCCTAAGCCCTGGGTGTGTGAATAGATGGACTTGGAGATATTTATCTCCTAAATCCCCTGAAATGCATCACTTTCACTTAGTCCATGGTAAATACCAAGCCAAGGCCAAACTCTCTGCTAATTTCTGTCCCTGGGCACAATGGTGTGGCTCTGTGGCCTCATGCTGGTAGTGCACACCCCACCACCGTCCCTCTTGGAGCTGCACTCCCCCATTACCACCCATCCCCATGCTGAGCTTTACACTGAGACATCAACCACTGCCATGTAAAGCCACCAACTCATCATCCAAAAACACAAAGACGTAAAAGAAACGTCCACTCCACATCCATCCCAATGGAGTTGGTGTAGCCTCCAACCTTCACCTTTCTTATCTTTTCTCTCTGGGCACTGTGCTTGCCATCCATGCTGCCAGCTCAACGACTGCGTACCCCGCAGGTGTCCCAAAATTCAGCTCTTTGTAACATATTCTGAGATCTGAAACCAATGCATGCAGCTGATGAGAACCACATCTGCTTGTTGGCACTGAGACACCCACTTCTGTCAGGTAAACATTTCAATGGGAGAAGCTACGATAAAACCAAGAGAGGTGCTTATAGGTTTCTTTGGCTGCCAACACTGATAAATACATTTTTTAGGATAAAACTTCCACTGGAACAGCCAGGGCTGCAGTGCTGAGCACAATACGTCCCACAGAACACTTGTTTCAGAAACCTCAGCCTATTTCTCATTAATCATTTCTCATTAACCTTAGCAGAGAAACGCCAGCAGCTAAGATCTTCAATACACCAAACTGAGGGTAAAAAACAAAATAACTATGGGTCAAAGTTAACTTTTTCGAGCACAGATGGCAGGCTCTATGCCCAACCATCACCTTTCTTACCTCTTCTCTCGAGCAAAATATGACTCCTAAGAGTTATAACTTAAGAGTTTTGCTTCTTTAACACTGCACTGTGCTGTGCTCCACCATAACTTTGAGAAATGAAACACAGGTTCCAAACTTCTGCTGATGCTCACACCGCTCTGATGCAGGGTGGATCATTCCAGCACACATTTGGGGCCAACCCTCTGAGATTTCATGGCTCTGTGATTCATGACTGTGACACGAGCAGTGATGGGCTGTGAAAACGAGCCCTAATGACAAAGAATCCCAACAGCCCACAATCCTGAGCTGCACTGAATTGTGCCAGTGCCAAAGGGGCTGAAGCAGCACCCATGAGAACCCCACACCTGAAGTCCTCGCACCCTTGAGGTGCAAATCAAAGCACACAGTGGCTGTCACACTGATGGAGACAAAAGAGGAAACCTTTCCTCAATGCAAAGGTTATAAAGGAAATCAACAATTCTTGGTTGTTGAAAAATCTCTTACCATCTTTAAAGCGGATACAAAACCAGATGGCATGCTCTAGATTTGGGAAAGATAAACTGATGACCTCAGACACATCAGAGCAGGAATGTTCACCTGGGACAATCTGCTGAGAGCAGATCTCCCTGGGCTGAGCCTTCCCCAGGCGATAGCCCTGCACTGGGTTATGGGATGTGCTGGAGCATGGCTGGAAGGGCTGCAGGGCTGTACACACAGAACAGCACTTTGTGCTCTTCCCATTGCTGAATCCATCCGAAAAGCACAACCTGGGTACAAAAAAGGCAGAATGCTGCAGTTCTGGGCTGATCCAGTGGAGCTGGTGGGCTGCAGCTATGCATGCATGGCTGTGGTTGGGGAGCACAGGAGGGATGGAGGCAGGGGGCACAGCAGCTCTGGAGTCATGTGCTGAAAGCACGGGACCTGGCAGGCTGTGCTTCCCAACAGCACTGCACTAATGCCATGTGCAGACAAACATAGATGCACATACATAGAGATCTTCAGTGTGTTAGCTGGTGGCCAATCTACATCATATTTCATACGAGCACAGACAGAATTTGAGGCATCTAAAGCATCTGAGAGCTGTGCAGCCCTTTAAGGAGCACAAAGGCCCTGTGATGGCAGGACTGAGGAATTTATCTCTGTGCAGACCCTGCCACAAGGTTCCAGCCCCACAGGCAGCAGCTGGGCGCTGTGAAGCCCAGTGTGGGGATGGCAGGAGGGGAGGCATCCCTACAGGGTTGGTCTCTTCTTTTTGGGGTTGGCATCTTCTCCCAAGCAACTAATGATACAACGAGGTGATGGCCTCACTTTTCATCAGGGCAGAGTCAGGTTGGATGTCAGCAAGCATTTCTCCATCTCCAAAGGAGTGGTGATGCATTGGTATGGGCTGCCCAGGGAGGTGTGGGAATCCCCATCCCTGCAGGTATTCCAGAATGTGGGGATGTGGCACTTGGGGACCTGGCGATGGGCATGGTGGGATGGGGTGAGGTTGGACTTGGGGATCTGAGAGGTCTTTTTCAAGACTGCTTATCCAAGCAGGAGCTCATCCATGACAGCATCCTCGATGCCACTGCAGTCAGTGCTGCACTTTGCTAAGAAATATCACATATTTACAGGAAATAAGCATTATTTCTCCTGTATCTGCAAGCCAGTCTGCACCCTGCAGCACAAGAGCTGCATTTGTCTCCAGTCACAACACAAAGGGATTTTTGCCATCCCATACAATTCTCACGAGGCAAAAATCATGCCTGGAAAACATCACCTTTCTGCTCACAGTGCAGATGGAACAGCAGGAAAAAGCAGTTTTCTATGGTTACCATTTAACGACAAGCAGCAGCTACAATATTAATTATAGATAGAAATTAAGGATAAACCTCAAGAAGCAAATAGAGATTTTGTTGCATTAAAAACTTAACTGCAGCAGAGCAGTGAGCTTCAAACATTGCGTAGGAGAAACTCTTGTGCAAACACTGCAGGTTCACCTCGTTTCACTCCCATCCCATGCACAGAGAGCTGCACAACCACTTCCAGCCCTTGGATCCTGCACCAGATTTATTTCACGTGGCAGGAATCTGCAGTTCAAGACCCGAACTGAAATCTATGGATGAAGAACTTTATGTCACAGAATCACAGAACTGCAGGGGTTGGAAGGGACCTCCAGAGACCATTGTGTCCAATCCCCATAAAGCAGTTCCCTACAATAGGACATGCAGGTCAATGTCAGATGGGTCTGGAATATCCACGGAAGGAGACTCCACCACCTCCCTGGGCAATATGCCACAAGTATAGATACAACTTGCCATGTCACGTTGGAGATATCCAAGCTAAAACGAAGGAGTGGACACAGACTGGACCCCTCAGCCCTGCTTGAAGCTGGAGGTCAAACCCCAGCCTGCTCCTCGTCTGCTTCACTTCTCTTACAGCAGTGGTCTCACACAGAGGGGAAAAACAAGCACTGCTTTAAGTCACATCGCCAATCCTATTAAAAACAACAGAGATTAAGCAGGTAAACTCATCTCTGCTTCAAGCCTGAAGCTACCATCAATCACAGGGAGCACACAAAGCTCTCGGAACGTAATGAAAAATACCTTGGCCATAGCATCATGCTGACCCTGTATTCTTTTGGTTCTAAATCTGAATTCCCTGGCAAGCAGGACGAGGAACAGCAGGAATGCCTGCGAGGCAGACGGGGCTCAGAGCTGTGTGCTGTGCAGAGCAGAACTGCAGCAGAGCAGCAGCACTGCAAACAGCACAGAGCAGCACTGCAAACAGCACAGAGCAGCACAGCTCTTCTACTGCAGGCTCTTGTTTGGGGAAACGTGGTGATGAGTGTTTTAAGCACAGTAAACATCAAAGAGATCTGTTATAAAGGCTCCAAATCCAATCTACGGGCAGCAGTTCTGATCTTCCAAAGCACAATACGTGTTAAACAAGGAAACGTGTCCCAAAATACAATTATTTGAACACATCCCTGTTATAAAACCACACAAGTAGGATGGCTGGACCGGCTGATCTTAGAGCTCTATTCCAACCTTGGTGATGGTTCTGTGATTCTAAAGACAGCTGGAGGAGAACCTCTGTGATAGGAATGCACAATGACAGATGAGGGGCTCTTTCAGGATCCTAATGGCCTTGAAACTGGCTTTAAAGTTGTAAGATTTAAACAAGAGAGCAAAAAGGAGGCATGTGGAGGGGAGTTATTATACACCAAGTCAGTTGGCTGAGGCAAAGAGGTTGGAGTGCGATGACCCTTGAGGTCCCTTCCAACCCAACCCATTCCATGATTCTGCCATTCCATGATTCTATGCTTGGTTCTAACTCACTTCAGGCTGTTGTTGAGTTTTTCTTCATAACCACAAAGGTTAAACTCCTGCTGCTCTTATAATAAGAATGGAGAGCCCCACCAGATCTCAAGCCATCAGCAGCCAATGCTTCCAACCCCTCTGTCCCAAATCCAAATCCAAAATAACACCTTGGGAGCTGACAGCACTGAACTTCCCTCTAGCTGTCTTCTCATCAGTGCTTTCAGTTTCTTTCTTCCAATAATTCCACAAATCCTTCAACCCTTCACTCCGTGTTCTCCCTCTACCAGCCTGGACTGTAAACCAAGCAGATTTCAGTTTCAACACAACACATCTTCTGTGCCACTTACTTTTGCTTTACTAGCTCCAGCACTCTCTTTCTCCCATTTTTCCCCAAAATCATGGCACACACCTCTGCCAGCCCATTATCCAAGCAGGGTCCACTTCAGCAGCCAACCCAGAGACGTAACCAGGGAAGGCAGCAATGCCATTCCACGACATGGTTGCTGTTTGGGTTTCTCACTCTTCACACTGAGCATGAACCACGAGTGCCAATACAGCCTTCCTTTTGCTCAGTTTGTCCAATTTAAGGAAACAGAGCCACAGTGGGATCAGGATCCAGGAATGGTTCCTACAGCACTCGATGCCATTGAGATGCAACGCTCCCCCTGATGATGCCCAACACTTGAGATGTCTGATAAATCACTTCTCCTTCCTCCTCCTGCCCCGTTATCCCACCACTGCAAGATGCAGATGCGTTACTGAGCAGAGCTCATCAATATCCAACATTTTTCAGGGAGGTCCTCCTCTGGGGCATCAGCACGGATGGGCAGCCTGAAAAATCTGTAGTTCTTAGAAACCTTATTCATTATTAACCAACCGCTTCATGATACTGATGAGAATGTCAGAACTCGAACTCAACAGCTGTAGGGTCACAAGAATATCTAACCAGAGTAAAATCCATCTTGAAGGGACCTGTGAGCTGCTCTTTGCTCCCTTCTCCAAACACAAACCTGTAAAGAAATCCATCTTGGTTTCCTGCCAGCAGCATCTCTTCTGCTTAGCATGCAGCCCGGACCAATTTATTCACAAATCCATTTTTCACCCACAGACACATATGTAGGAAGCAGCGACTTCGTGACAGCTCAGAAGTCAGCCTTCATTGTCAAGCACACAAAACCTAAGAGAAACCAATTAGTGTGCATGGGATGAAACCCACCTACACCACGGCAGCAGTGGTGCAGGAGGACCTACCCAGCTCACTGCCTTTGCTTTCAGCTGCTTCAGTATCATAAACATCTTCTTGCTCCAAATGGTCCCCTCAGTAAACACTGCAGAGCAGCACAGGACTTCATTTCTCACCCAGAGGGTGGTGAGGCACTGGAACAGGTTGCCCAAGGAGGTTGTGGATGCCCCATCCCTGCAGGCATTCAAGGCCAGGCTGGATGTGGCTCTGGGCAGCCTGGGCTGCTGGTTGGTGACCTGCACACAGCAGGGGGTTGGAACCAGATGAGCACTGTGGGCCTTTGCAACTCAGGCCATTCTATGACTCTTTATGTGCTGGCAAGAGCACAGCCTTGCATGGCGATGTCAGAGACGTTCTGCATTCAGCCGTGCATCAGAAGTGCATTTCTGCTGGGATGCACAGCACCCAGCAGCACTGAAGTCCAGTGGAGGAGCACGGGGTTCTGTGAACACTTTTCTTTCCAGTAGCAGATTCTGAACATCAGCAGTTGGCTGCCTCTGTGCTGAGAGAGCCAACAACCCTGGGAAGCTCTTCAGAGGTTACAGCCAGGTCAGCACTCCCAGCAGCCGCTCTGCTGCACTGAAAGGATTTAGCAGCTTCCAGGAGAAGGCTGACTGGCTCCGGGCTCCCGTCAGCTCCCTCCTCCTCCCTCCTCCCCCCTATCCTTGTTCTGCAAGCAAACACATACATTTATGACAGCTTTCAGTGGCAGCTATAAAAGATGGAGCAGATAACCCCCCAAACATCAGCCCTTCCTTCAGCTGCAGTGCCACCACTGCGCTGCTCCTGCCCTGCACTCCTAACCTGAGGCTGAGCTTCCAAGACGAAGAAAACCCAACAGTTCTGCAACAGCTTTCTCCCATAACATCATTTTGGGAGGTTCTATGGAGACTTTGTGGAGGTGCACGGGGGCAGCAGTGCCATCAGCTATCTGGGAGGTGCAGGAGGGTGACCACGACTGGGAATCACACAACACCTCCACAAATGCTCACTCTTTTTCTACACCAGCGCTGCAGGCAGCACTTTGAGATGGAAATCTCCATGGATTTACACTTCCAAGTGTCATTATGGACGCTCAGGGCAAAGGCCATCACTGTGGTTCTCTTCACACAGAGCAAACACAAGCAAGGGAAATGCACCAAGGGGCTCTGCATCCAATAAAGGAGGAATGCAGCAGAAGGAAACCTGATCCCTGACCCTCCAGAAACAAAGGAGCTGGTGCTGCTCTAAACAGGAGAGCACAGCTGTCTGTGTGCTGCACATATGGACCATTCCCCTGGAAATAATTCTGGAGAACCATTGCATACAGAGAGCACCTTACAGAACCAGAGCACAGCTCACATCCAACCGGTGCGACGATGGCACAAATGCACAACCATCCCTCTGCTCGTGCTGCACTGTGCCTTGCAGAGGACGGCAGAAGCAGAAAGATTTGGCTGCAAAAATTCCCACTTCTTTTGCTGCTGGAGAAGATTGTACTCCTGCAGTGTGTTATGGCTGCATAGCTTCTGTTGAAGGGCAGAATGAGACGGTGTTGAAAACGTTATGGTCAAAGGGAAGAGGGGCAAGGGAGGGAGGCAGAAGCTGTTTTGTGCCTCTGAGTGCTAACAGAAGTGGGAAGCACTGCTTTCTGAAAGCCTTCCCCTGCACCATATGAATGTGCTTTTACATGAGTTCTCCATCTGGGATACGTTACCATAACCTTGGGATAAGCCACTTTCTTTCACTTTCCACTTTTTCCATGGGGAAAAAAAGTCTAAGCTCCTGAAAGAAATATTTCCAAGAGAACCTTCCATGTGAGAGGTGAACAACATTGTGTTCTGACTTTAAGAAATGATCACAGAATGGGATGGGGGGCATGACAGAAACAGCAGCTCCAGCATCCCATCCCACCAGCGGTGTGCTGACACTCCCAGCCTCCCAGATGTGCTGCCGGGACCACCTGCACCTCCCATGCCCCTCACCTGGGCAGATGGCACAGCCATCCCCCACAGCAGCCACCCCCCGCGACACTTTGGAGCATCAGAAGCCAGCAGCCCCGTTTGCTATGCAGCTCCCTATGGCTCTTGGTTTTGTGTTTTAACATCACGCAGACAGAAGGGCTGTTCTATGGCACAGAGCACATGAACTGAGCCCAGGTTTCCCCATCAGTCGAGCAAAATATCGATCACCAGCACAACCAATCTCTCCCAACGAACCACCTTCCTTCTCTGTTTTTTCTCCCATCAGCACTATGTCACCTGCTGGCAAAGTGAAGTTGTCTTAGCTGGAGAAATACTCAACACAAACAGAGGGAAGGATAACCATGCTTGGACCATCACTTCTCTCCTATTGCACCTTCACATCTGCTGAGTACACATTAATCTGCGTGGGTTATTTTCTCAAGATTCTCCACACCAGCAACGGGGAAGAATTGGAGACCAGGAAGAATCAGAGACCAGGAAGAATCAGAAGGCATTCCCATTTGTCCTCTACAATTAGGAGTTCAACAGGGCTACTCTAGAAGCTGCAAATAAGAACATTTTTCCCCGTCTCCTTCTTCTCACTGAATAATTCTACAAAAAATCTGACAGTATTTGAGCTACAAAGGTGGGATCTCCATCCATTCTTTTTAACACTGGAAAAGAGTGGGTAGGGACTGAATAGCAGAGAGGAAGGAAAATGCTGAAGAAAGCAGAAGGTTCTCGTATCACCTGGGGGAGCAGGGGAGGATGGCAGCTCCCACCTGGCATTGCCCACCCCAGCTGAGTTATGGGACCTGGAAGCTCAGCCCTCTCCAAATGAGGGTTCAGGTGAGGGGCTCCCAATACAAGAAAGACAGGGAGCTGTTGGAGAGGGTCCAGAGGAGCCACAAAGATGATCAGGGGGCTGCAGCACCTCCACTACAAAGACAGGCTGAGGGAGCTGGACTTGTTCAGCCTGGAGAAGAGAAGCTGCGGGGTGACCTCATTGCAGCCTTCAGTACCTAAAGGGGGCCTACAGACAGGAGGGGAATCAACTCTTTGAAAGGTAGATAACAGCAGGACAAGGGGAAATGGTTTGAAGTTGAGGGAGGGGAGACTGAGGTTGGATGTTAGGGGGAAGTTCGTTGCTATGAGAGTGGGGAGGTGCTGGAACAGCTGCCCAGAGAGGCTGTGGATCCCCGTCCATCCCTGGAGGTGTTCAAGGCCAGGTTGGATGGGGCCCTCGGCAGCCTGGGCTGGTATGAAATGTGTAGGTTGGAGCCTCATGATCCTTGAGGTCCCTTCCAAGCCAAGCCATTCTATGACTCTTAGGAGCATCTGCACAGACAGCAGGAGGGAGACGATGGCAAACAAAGGGAAATATTGGTATGAGAAATAACCTCATAAGAATTACAGGAGAGGGAAAAACGCTGGGAAGAAAGATGGCAGGAAGCAAATATGTGGAGAATGAGGGAGGAAGACAGGAGAAAAGACAGAGAACGAACAGCCGCACTCTTTGCCTTCTACCACTTAAACACTCCCCAGAACTTTGCACCAAACGATTTCCACTTCACCAACCTCAACTATGGCGACTCCCACCATCTCCACATCAGTTTACCAGTGATGGAAGGTGACCGCGGTTCACACCTCCCACCCATCGCCAAAGGTGTGCACACGCTGCTCAAAACAAAGCTTGGAGGAGGAGAGCAGGAGGGCACGCAGCCCTGCTCACCTATGATGCCGCTGTCTCTGCTCTCCAGCGTGGACGTGGGGCTGGTGACGGCCCCGTAGCTGCAGTCCTTGGCAGGGACGTTGGTGCTGACGGGTGGCAGGGTGGAGCAGGGGCTGCTGGCGGGCGGTGAGGCCGTGCTGCTGGTCAGTGTGGAGCAGGGGCTGATGCGCTGCGTCACTGCCGAGCTCTGCAAAGAGGGAAGGTGCAGTCAGCAAAGGGCGGCTCTGTGCGCCGCTATGGAAGGGTGCGAGCGCTCTGCTAATGGTGATGAGCTCACCTTGACTAACAGCGAGACAAAGCAAACTCAGGAAATCCTGCCAAGACCTCCGTGCCATTTACATCTGCTCAGAAATCCCAGCGGGACTGCAATTTTTTCCTTTTGCCTTGTAAATGTTTCCTATCTTCAGGAAAACCGACAGCGGTCTCACAGCTCTGCTCAGAGGGACTCAATCTGGGTAGAGTCAGCCATGGACGTGCTGCCTTCCCCATTATAGAGGGTTCCTAAAATATCCCAGCACTGGGAGGGTGACTTTCCATGGACAGAAGACAAGGAGAAATGAAGCAGCACAAAAAGCCTGCTGTTCTAAAAGTTATCTGCAAAAAAACTGCGTGCAAAAAAATCCTGAGAGTTTATAGATCTGATGCTGTGCACCGAGATGAGTTTATTAAGAAAACAGAATTGCTGCTGGGTGCCATTGGTGACAAGCTGTGCTGTAAGTGTGGCTGCAGGGCACACTGACACTGGGTGAGCCCACCCTGCCTGCCTGTTTTTGCTGTTGCAGAGTGGTCCTGCCCCCAAGGAAGGAGCAGCTGAAGTTAACTGCCAATGTGGGATTTCCTTAATTGAGATTTCTTGTATGCTGGGTGAATACTTGCCTAATAATCCCAGAGATTTGCATTCCCACATTCATGCTATTTGAACCCAGACTGCCCACAGACAGCACCGTGCTCACTGCGTTTGAAGTCAGATTGGTTTCTTCCTTCTCGTTGTTCTACTTTAAGCTCAAAAATTACAAAGGACTTCAGCAAGCAGAACAGGGATCCAAAAGCAGGCTGCCAAGCTCTGTGCTCCCCCAACCAAAGGGGTCCTTGTGGGGTGGGAGCGGGCTGTGGGGCAGCCCCCCAAGCAGCCCAGCCCCAGCGAGCTGTCAGAGCACTCAGAACTGCTGCAGCTCCGAGCTGTGCACGGCAAGGCTGTGCTGAGCCTTCATCTCAACTGCTATACCGAAATCTCAGCTTATCTGAGGGTCAGCAGAACGATCTGCCAACCTTAAAACACTGAAATTAAAGCTCAGTCCTCCGCCGGCCGATAGCATCGCTGTCTGATGGAATGCCAGAAGTGATGTCCTTACCAATTCTTCTATTTGTGGCCCCACTGATGCAGCTCTGCAGACTGAGCTCCGTGCAGAAGGAAGCAGCTCCGTAACGCAGCCACGGCTCGGCAGTGACTGATGTTTTATTTCTGTAAATCTGTATAAAAGAACCTTCCTCTGCGCTCGCTTTAAGCATCCATTCCCACTGACAGAACGTTCTGTATTAATACGATTGCTGCTGTTTCATCTGTCACATCCTCACTAAGCTTCACAGAATTAAACTCCTCTGTCACAGTCCCACATTTGTGCCGCTCCGGCGGCTCCGGTTCAAAAACAGCTCCCCAAAAAGTCAGAGAGAAAGGATTAATTCTTTGACGTTTGTGATCTCTCATTAAGGAGAGCGTGATTAAGGAAGAGTCCTTCCATCCAGCACGCCGTTCCACAGCAACCTGCATTAGGGACTGCATCCTTCAGTGCACTCAGAACCAGGCAGCTGGATGGGAATGGGATGCGCTGATGGGGCAGCAACAGTAAGAGCACCTCTGCCCCCTCATCTGCTCAGCGCTGGAAGCATTAATCTTTGCACCTGAATTTCCTATCACATCATTTTCAGCACTGCTTTCAGCAGCAGAGCTGAGGGAATCACTTTGGGAAGGAGAGCCCAAGAGGTTCTCAACCCACGGAGCCCCAGACCCCAAACAGCCGAGTCCTGAGCCCCAGACCCAGCAAGAAATAAAGGAATTTATGTGCTCGTGGAGGAACCATTCTCTCTTCTCCAGCTACGAATGGCTCTCAAGGGCCTTGTGAAATATCTTTTAATGCAAAAATTAGCACGCAGACCAAGATACCCATCTATTTACAGGACAACCCTCTGCTGCTTCTCTTTAGATATTTCTACTTGAAAGAGAAGATGGGATTTTAATTTTTGTCCAAAGGCAGCAACAAAAGAAATCATTTGAAGCAGAGTGCTTGGCTCTGGAGCACCCCGCTCCACCAGGTGCCTCTAAAGCCCATTCTCTGGCACAATGATAGAGCACCTTCCAAATCCATCACATCTCACATCAACCAAAAAGCTGAATGAAATAATTAAAAACCTCACGAATGTGTTAAAGGCCAAGCTTTTCCAAAAACACATCTGTTGGGATCCATCTATCAGCCCTTCAGGTTGAGGAGGAGATGGAAGACCCAAACCCATCGGCTGTGCCTATGGAGTGGGGCTGAGGGAGCCCAGCTGCCCAGCGGAGCACTTGGAGCAATGCTGGGTGCTGTGCCATCCCCTTCCAGGGGCACTTTGGGACGGAGCTCTGTGGATGCCAACAGGGCCACATGAATGCCCAGTGCCATTCCTGGCTGCTCTTTCTTATAGACTCTCCTAGGGAAGTCAGCAATGTGAGCCTGGTCTCTGGAATTGTGCTGTGTTGGTATCTAAAGCAGAGACAGAATCCTGCAGAGTCATGCAATGATTGTTAAAAGAACAGAAGAGTTAAAGCTGAGCTTGTGAGTCTCATGCTGCTCTGTTACCTGCTGGCTCGATCTTCTCTTAGCTTAAGACAAAATATTCAAAACCAACAGCAGGATGTCTCCCAGCTTTGTCCTCATTTCATCAGCACTGATGGCATTGGGCAAAGCCCCAGGGCTGAACACCAGGATGAAGAAACTCAAGCAGGTTCTGCCAACCCTACACTGCAGCCAAGACCCCGACCTTGTGCTCCTTCCCTTTCCAGCAGCCAGAGAAGATGCAGCAAGCTCAATCACAACAGAGATTGTACCGTTTGCTTTCTATACCTGTTTTCAAGCATGAAACCATCTTGTTAGGCCAACAAAAAGCAAAATCCGTGACCACATGTAAAATAACACCACTACCAGCTACCTATCCTTCCTGGAGAGACAGCCAGCCTTCGTGCAACAGTGCTAGAATGCTTTTGAAATACTGCATGTGAGAAGGACATATTATTTTGATCATTGTACTCTGATTAGAAATGCTGCCCACACCCACATTTGCAGACACAGAAAAGCAAGAGGAGCTGCTTCACACGGTGGCAGCTGATCCCTGGAATGCACAGCAGTGATTCACTGCTGAACGAGGAGATCCAGCCTTCTACCTCACAGCAATCATTTCGTCATCAGGAGACACTCAGCCGTCACGTAATGAGGAAATAACCACCACCTCTCATCCTGCATTCTGCTGGGAACCAACAGAACCACCGAGCACCTTCCAGTGTTGGAACGGAGCTTAAAGGAGCAGAGAGACTTTCATGGGGCAGAGAGCGATGGGACAAGAGGTGAACAGCCTTAAACTAAAAGAAGGGAGATTCAGGTCAGATGTGAGGGGCAAATCTGTTATCCAGAGGCAGCGAGGCCTTGGAACTGCCCAGAGCTGTGGGTGCCCCATTGCTGGAGGTGCCCCACAGCTATGAATGAGCTCTGGGATGTCTGAGCTGGGGGGCAGCCAGCCCACAGCAGGGAGAGGGGCTGGGGGCTGTAAAATCCCTTCCAACCCAAGCATGCAGTGATTTCGCTGTTAAAAGGAGAGCAGAGGACACATCATACCTGGTTCTCATCCTGCACCTCCATGCTGTACTGGGGCCCTGGCTGTACCTCCGTGACTTTCTCCCCCAGGAGGAAGCCCAGGCGAGTCATGAGTGTATTTGCTGCCTCATCTACGGATGGAGGGGGTCCCAGCTCCTGCTCAGCGTCACCTGAGGAGAGAGAAACAAAACAGGTTGAGATAAATTGCTGACCTTGGCTACTGCTCAGTGCATTTACCAACAGAACACAGCTAGCTTTCCATGCTGTGACTTCTGTATCCAGGATTTCAGGTTACACACGTCATTCAAATCCGTGTTAATGTTATTTGATGGTCATTAATTTTAGGTTATTCATTCCCCCAGCTGTGAAGGCATGTTTACTCTTACTCCAGCTGTTATTTCTGCTCTCATTGCTTGTTTTATTCTCTGCACCTCAGGTGGAAGCAACACATTCACCTCCTATTCCCTGCCCCACCAACAGAAAACCCAACTGGGAAGGAAGATTTCCTGGATGTGATGAATTCAAATCTGCATGTGCCAACTTCTGCTGTTCCCAAAGTGCTACACGAGATGCTCAGTAGCAAACCTGCACTTCTCAGGGGCTAACAGCAAAAGACAGGGCAGAAAAATCACGAGCATCGTTTGCTGTCATCTGCAGCTTCTGACATGCTCTGGATTATATGGGAAGTGCTGCTCTGGAGAGGTTTCCCTGAGCATCATTTGGGCTGTGACACAGAGGTGAGAGCACCTCCCAACCCCCACCAAGCTTAAAAATGACATCAAAAGGCAAAATTCCAGATGATTGTTTCCTCGAGTTTTCCTGCCAAAAATTCAGGCTGTTTAATGACTTGTGGCATCCCAATGGCGAGGGCACATTCAGCCCCAATGACCACAGCTGCTGCAGTACAGTCGAAGCCTGAAGGTCAACCTCTTCCCACATCACACCGATGCAACGCTGCGCTTGGCCAGTTGTAGGATGCTAATTAGGATTTGCAATGACTCTACAGTTAATTATTCATCTGATCGTGTACAATCTGGAAAAGAGCCCATCTCCTTTCCCGCGTCCTGGCTCGGGGCTGCTGCAGCTCTCAGCCTGGAGCTTCATATACAGCTCTCTGATAACTGTAACAGAGCGCCATCAAACAGAGGATCAGGATTACGTACAAACCTTCAGTAAATGCAAGCCAGCTGCACCTAGAAACCTCCATCCAGCCCCCAGGGCACATCTCATGGGAGCTGCCTGCAAATACTGGGTGCTTCACCCACACCACAGCTCTCTGGGAAGCTCCATGCAACAAAGTCAATGCTCATGAGCACTGCTGGCTCCGGGAGCACTGCTTACATGGCAGCTTCACCATGGGGAAAGTGGATTACGGAGCACGAGAATGGAAGCTGTCTTCTAAGTCACTGAATCCCTATTGTACCACTTGAAAGCACACAGATGTGAATAGGATGGATTTAAGACAGAGACAAATTTAGATGGATGGCCCAATTTTCCTGAGCTGCTGACCACCCACATTTGGGCTGTGGGCATTTACCATCTCAGGGAGTCAAATCCAGAACAGATATTTTTACGTAAAATGAGAAGTATACGGACTTTGATTTCCAAGGTTATCTCTGCTTTTTTTCAAAGCAGACTTTTAGAATTTATCCCAGATCTCTGTACTGGCCTAAAATTAGCAAACAGCTGACTGTGCAGTCTGTCACACGTGATGTCTGCAGAGATGCATGGGGTGCAACGCTGGGTATGGGTTCCTGCAGCTGAACCATGGCTCACCCCTTTGGGGCTGGATGTAACCCTGCCCACACCAACCCTATAATTGCTCCCACGGGCACAAAACTGTCGTTTGTCCCTAAAATGAAGCGATGAGCTTAGCCCAGCTTACAGAACCACAAAGGCTGGAAAAGACCTCTGAGAATATCTGAGACCCCCATGTCCAACCCCACCCCACTGCGCCCATAACTACATCCCTCAGTGCCACGTCTCCATGGTTCTGACACCTCCAGGGACTCCCTGCTCCCTGGGCAGGCCATGCCAGCATTTGATCACTCTGCAGAAGAAACTGTTCCTAATACCCAACTGGACCCTCTCTGGTGCAACTGCAGGTCACTGCCTCCCATCCTATCACTGTAACTGGGAGCAGAGACCGAGCCCACCATGCTACAACCTCCTCTGGGGAGTAATAAGGTGTCCCTTGTGCCTCCCCTTTTCCACACTGAAGGATCCCAGTTCCCCCAGCTGCTCCCCATGAAAGCTGTGTTCCAGCCCCTGTCTCCCTCCTCTTCATGGCACAGGATGGTGCAGCAGCACAGACAGGTGAGAGCTGCCTGGAAGGGCTGCAGCCCTAATCCCCTCCTCACCGTGCAGGGCATGAACACAGAGAGCATCCAAGAGCATCGTGGGCAGCCTCAAACCATCCACTGCTTTATTACAACAGCGACTGCAAAGCGCAGAGAGCTCCGAGCTTTAGCAAAGCACCCCTGGATTGGATCACTCCACCTTTCAGTTTTTGGTCAGAACTGAGTATCAAAGAAGAAAGCAAGCAGCTCCAAGAGGTCTGTGACTGCTACTGGCAGTGAGACCCAATGCTTCCAGCGAGATGGGCATCACCTCTCCAGCCCTGCATGCACGATGCAGTCAATGCTGCGGCTGCATTTCATGCATACTTCAGTGCAATGGCTTCCAGGAGCACAAACCTGGCAGCAAGAAACACCAACACACTGCAGGGATCTGCTCGTTTCCCATAACACAACCAACAATCTGTTATTAATACCCTCAGCACCAGAGGAGGTCGGGCTCAGAGGAAGGAGAGGTAATTTGTCTGAGCAGCACACGCATTGTTTTGGGGAAGGAAAATGTACAACGCTGCTTTGTGCTGCCAAAACAAATGAACCCAAAAATAAGACATTTGGATTCTTTCAGAGTGACCTTTTCGTAAATAAGAGGCACCTTCAAAACAGAAAGCAGAGGAGCACTATCCAAAAGGCCACACGCAAGAGGTAATCCCATTTCTGGAGAACAGCTCGCTTCTTCCAACCCTTCATCTTCAGGACAGACAGGCAGCTGCTGTGTTACACAACAGGAGCAAATCAAAGCTCCCGCACTGATGTAAGACGGTTTGTGCAGAAACTGAGAGCATTACAAGCTGAGCACACCGACCAAATGGATGCCTCTGATTCTCCTTCCTTTCCAACAGCTGAACCCATTTCAGCTAAGCCCCATCACCTGTGCAATTCACCCCAGAATTACCTGAATGAGGGCTGCTGGGAGCAATTTCATGGATCCCAACAGCTCACCTACACAGGCTCTGGGTACTGTGAAAGGGTTCAACTCTGGACCAACACTACACTGGTCTCCTGGTTGCCAAAAAACCCTATATGTGTAACAAAATCAGAAGTTTTAGCTCAATTCCAGAGCAGGGTGCCAGGACAGACCACAACGCTCAGCATCGTTTCTGGCCTCACTCAGGAGCCAGGTTCAAGGAAAAAGGGAGTTTTCTCAATGCCCCAGAAGTAATTTGCAGTTCTTCCACTTCTGCCATACGGCACCTAGTTCAGGTCACCCTGCCTGCATCAAAAAGGTTTTGGGTGGAGTTGGGTTTGCAGATACAGAGCCACGAGCTGGAGTTGAGTTTGTAGGTACTGAGCCATGAGTTGGAGTTGGGTTTGTAGGTATTGAGCTATGAGCTGGAGTTGGGTTTGTAGGTACTGAGCCATGAGTTGGGTTTGTAGGTACAGAGCCATGAGTTGGATTTGGAAGTACAGAGCCATGAGTTGGATTTGGAGGTACAGAGCCATGAGTTGGGTTTGGAGGTACAGAGCCATGAGTTGGAGTTGGGTTTGTAGGTACTGAGCCTTGAACTGGAGTTGGGTTCATAGTTACTGATCCACAAGTCGGGTCTGTAGGCACTGAGCCACGAGTTGGACACAATGATCCTTGCAGGTCCCTTCCAATTCAAGATGTTCACTGCTTCTATGAGTGATGTGACAGTGGCCCTGTGCTGGGAACACGACCAGGGATCACCAGAAGGTTCCAGGCAAAAGCAGGGGCACTGGGGTTTGCTTCTCGTCAGAACGGTTTTGTTTTCTTTTCTCCAGGAGGAGTTCATAAATTTCATAACATTTCCTTGAAAAATCAAATCTATCATTTCCTAAGCACAGTGTATTAGTTTTGCTCTTTTCAGTAAAGCACTCCAAATGTCTGGTTTTGAACATTATCATTGTAAAATACCGTTTCCCTTCAATCCTTTCAATTCCTGTAATGAAATCTGCCACATATTTCAGCTGCAATTGCTTAAAATGGAATGAGATTTCTTTACGACATATTTTGCAATCCTGTGACTTGCTGGATGGCCACCATTGCCTCATCTCCCAGGTCTGCAACACGAGGTGGCATCTCTGTGAGAAACCATCAGTGTGGCTTTACTCCACGGAATATCTTTACTGTAATGGTTAAATTCTCACTTCCAAAACCAGATCCTGAATGGAACTGACATTACATCTGAAATCTATTCCAGTGAGCGTCAAACTACTGGGTAACAGTTTGCTCAGTGGCACCCAACCTAGAATTTGCCTGAATATAAAACTGATTTGTCTGAAAAATCAGAACTTCTTAAACGAGCAGTGAGAGAATAGAGCAGCTGCATGCAAAGAGTGAACCCCTATACAGCACTGGAAGAAATGGTGCCATATATTATTTTGATCTTCAATTACATAACTGTAGGGTTTTATCCAGACGTCCCTCTTTACATCTGACCTGAATCCGTCCCATTATTATGTACATCTGCTTTAAATTATTCTGGATATACTCGAGCTATATTTGGAAAATGCCCTTGACCATTTCTGCATATTTCCCTCATCTCAGAATTAACGGGACGGCTTTTTCTTTACTCTTGCTCACATCAAGAAGAGAAAACTTCTCCAGCGAGGGATGAAAGCTACATCAGATGCACTGCTCTGGAATCAGCCCTACAGAACCACGTCACTCCTAAGCTGTGACCTTGAGCTGCCAAAATGCTGAGGATGAACACCAAGGAACTCCAGCAGCAGCTCAGGGCCACCCCATGCTGCTTAATCCAGGTGCTTATCTAACAAACTGCTCTTCTCCCTCCTTGCCAGTTCCAAACCTCACCTGAGTTGCATAGCATTCATTCTATGGATAAATTTCAGAGAAATTCTCCTTTGCAGCACAAACCAAAGCTGCTTTCTAGCAGTCCCTCCTGCTGCCTCTGCATCAGACTGCCAGAAGGAAGTCACTTATTAGTCGGGAACCAACTGAGCCACAGACAGCCAGCAAAAGCAACATCAACACTACCAGAAAATCCAATCCAATGTATGTCATGCTCTGGGTTTGAAAAAACCATTTGCACTTGTATTTGGGGATGGACTTTTTTGGATGTGCCCTCCTGTCTACATGCCAAAGAAAAGAGAATGGGGAAAAGATGAGGACACTCAAAGCACCCATCACTGAACTCGTATCAAAAAAGGCCACAGTTGTCACAAACTGAGCATGGGCTCAGGGAATGAGTGCTCCTCTGTCAGAGCAGAGAGGAACTCTTGTCCCCAACATCACTTTGGAGCCATCACTGCAGGTAAGCCACGCCAATGAAGACCTCCCACAGGCCGAGTCCAACTGACAACAGCATCCTCACGGCACAGTTAGGTTGTGCAGCACACAACCAGCAACCTTACCCAGGTAATTCAGTGAGGTCAGCAGACAGGCAGCAGGATGAGAGCCACGTAGGTAACCCCACATCTCACATCTCTTTGGGTTGGGAAACAGAGAAGAGAATCCAGCAGTAAGCTTGGGAAACCTGCTGCAATTTCAGGCCCAAGCAGCGATTTTGGAGCGTGCAGGAAGCTGCACACCTCTGGAAGATACGTCAGTATCACGGATGCTGGCCAGCAAGGCCGTCAGTTATCTGCCCTTTCCAGCCAGCAGCTGGCCAACACTGTCATGTTTGGGTTCCAAGTCATTATTTTTCCAATGATCAGGAGTCACACCATCAGTGATATTGACACCTAAACGTCTGCCCCGTCAATTGGACACCACAAAGCCATCTCCTGTCTGCAGTGTAAGCATGCAGCTGTGCTGACCAGGAGAAAGGAAGAGACAGGATGGGCAGAATACTGACAATCAGAACAAATTACAGCACGGGGAACAATATTCCCACTGGAAAAGAATAAAGAAGCCCTTGTTTTGCAGTCCTAAAGAGTGGTAGGAAGTCAAGGCAACTGGTAAGAGAGCAGCAGAACGGCTTTCAGAGCACCACATATTTTCACTGATGAGAAGCTCTCCATAGCATCCCTGGAGTTCAAGTGCCTTTTGGCTAAGGGGGAAAAAAGGCATCCATTGGATTGATTCAACCACTGGGACATGGGAAACAAGCTTATAAAAGAATGGAGCAGCTCTCCAGAAACACACTTATCATTACAGCTGGTAAAGCCAGCATTCACTTCTTGCATCCATAGAAACTTGCAACAAAACTAATACTGACCCAAAACTCACATCCGAAATCACAACAAAAGCAGAATTATTGATCACTTCCTCCAGATTGTGAAGTATTTGGGAATAAATACATCTTTGAGCAACCTGGTGTAGAGGGAGGTGTCCCTGCCTATAGCAGGGGGTTGGAACGAAATGACCTTAAAGGTCCCTTCCAACCCAAACCATTCAATGGTTCTATGAAATATCCAAGTTGGGAGGAAAAAAGGATGACTAATTGGCAAGGTGATGACCAAGAGCCCCACCTACCATCACTGCCCCTTCCTTTTGCTTCTTTAGCATCCTTATATTCCCACCACGAACTCTGAAGGTGAAGTGTGACCTCGTCTTTGCCCATCAGCAAGGCCACAGCTGAGCACACAGTACAGCAAAGGCCTCTGGTTCTGCCTGCATGCAGGGAAGCGTGGTATGGAGCATCACATGGGCTCAGATGTGAAAATGAGGGCTTTGCACCGACCCTGATGGGCTCATCACTGATGGTTTCAGAACCAATAGCAGCAGTGTGCCACAAGCACCTCCCAGCTCCCGTCCTGCAGCCACGTGGTGCTTTGGAGCTGGACCTCTCTTACACTGCACTTCTGGACCATCACCATACATCTTTTTGTTTGCCTTCCAGAGAGAGGAAACCAAACCCGAGGTTACAATGGAAAGCCAGTGGTTTGTAGATCACATCAGGAAGCTTCCAGAGTACCGTGTCATCTCAGCTCACATAACATTCAAAACAGATGGCAGCAGTACCTGCAATCCCTGTGATTTCCAGCTCTGCCCTCAGGCACTTTGACACAAACTCTCATTCCACAAACCCCAATTTGCACCTTCAGCTGCCATAGAAGCCCACCAGCATCCAACGGTGAGCAGTCTGCAGCCAATCCCAAAATGATGCACCTGTGGGATGCTGGAGGACATCAGGGGCCAGGAGCACCTCCACTACAAAGACAGGCTGAGGGAGCTGGGTTGTTCAGCCTGGAGAAAAGAAGGCTGCAGGGTGACCTCATTGCAGCCTTCAGTACCTAAAAGGAGCCTACAAACAGGAGGGGAGTCAACTCTTGGAAAGGGTTGATAACAGCAGGACAAGGGGAAATGGTTTGAAGTTGGTGGAGGGAAGATTGAGGCTGGATGTCAGGGGGAAGTTCTTTGTTATGAGAGTGGTGAGGTGCTGAACAGCTGCCCAGAGAGGCTGTGGATCCCTGTCCATCCCTGGAGGTGTTCAAGGCCAGGCTGGATGGGGCCCTGGGCAGCCTGGGCTGGTATGAAATGTGGAGGTTGGTGGCCCTGCGTGTGGCAGGGGGTTGGAGCTTCGTGATCCCTGAGGCCCCTTCCAACCCTAGCCATTCTGTGATGCTGTGGAGGGACACAGTGGCCACGGGCTGATGGTTGGACTGGTGATCCTAAAGCCCTTCTCCACCAGCAATGGTTCTGTGACCTCTTTGCATGCCCTCATGGCAGAATCCCAGCCTGGTTTGCTTTGAGGCTCTTCCCACCTCAAAGCACAACAGAAAAAAGTGCTGTCCTCCCAAGAGGAGCGCGAGAGACATCAATGGCTCCCATAGCAACCAGGCAGGGAATGGCCACAATTGCTGCAATTAAGGCTGATTGCAATGATTTCCCATTCCCTCCAGGTCAGTGGGCCGGAGAACGCTGGGCCAGATTTAGGGCTCCCAGTAACAGCATCTGTCAGGCCACAGGTCGGTTTGATCATTCCCAGCCTTCCTCCCAGTCCATCGCTGTCTGGTGTGACAGGGGTTGGACACACATCCTGCTGGCTGATGTTTCGTTTGGAGCTTTTTGTTTCACTTATTGCCTATGCTTTCACCATGAAACCTCCAAGTGCAGCCTTGACTCCTGCAGAAGAGGTGTCCTGTTGGTGTTTGTGCAGCTCGTGTGTGTGTAGAGTGAAAAACCCCACACTTTTTACATGATGAAAAGAAGCAAAAGGAAGCAGATGTCAGCCTCTGTGGTGCAAAGAGAGAAAGGAGCAATGGGATGGCAGTGGGAAGCCCCCAGGTCAGCCCTCACTGTCCATGGCACCGTGAGGGGACCCCACTTCATGGAATGGAAGGAGACACCCCAGGCAAGCAGACACTCACCAACTGCTTCTTCTGCAGAAGGATTTAATCCTATTAAAAGGTAACGTCGGAACGCACTTGGCCTTTGAAGCCCAATGACAAGGCAATAAATCACACAAAATCCAACCACCACCACAGATCTAAGAGGAAAGGCCATTCCCTGAAAGCAACATCCATCTGTTTCAGAGCACCTTCAGCACAGCCCTACGGCACTCAGAGGTCAAACTGAGATGCCAGGCTTGAACAAGAGGAGGACAGAGAGGAGCAGCACCAAGCCAGGAGGCAGCAGCTCCTTCACCACCTGGATGCCCAGAAGGGCAGGGTTACCTCTAATGGCCGTGTAGTCACAGGAACACGTACACAAACAGCACTGAGAAATGTCTTTCTTGAAGCCACAGAACCTTTCTGCCATCTGAAATGAAACCCCTGTAGGACGTGGGGCAATGGCTGCTTTCACTTGAACCGAAATTCATCCTCCAGAACTCAGCACAACCAGCAGCACAGTGCCTAACAATGAGCAGAACAGTTTCCAGTCTCAGCTATGCCCTCCCCATCAGCAGCTCCCTCTGATGCCACCCGGCCCCTTCTGCTCCTTCCACATTTCCAGCAGTGAGTGTGCACCTCTGCAGGCACCAATCCACACCGCAGCAAAGCAAAGAAAAAAATTCTCTGCTGAAATCATCCTCAGCCTTAACACAGACAGCATTGAGCAAAACTTCATCTTCGGGCACCTCAAGCTGAAGCAATCCTTCCTATAAGCAGAGCAGAAAATGTTCTCTCCTCATCGCTACTGAGTGCTTTAAACTGCCTTTAAGTGTGCAATTAATGACATTACTTGTCAGGGATCACTTTGCAAACCCCTCCACCTCCACCCCCTGCTCAGCTCCTGCACACCTCCAACCTTTTTTATTTCCTTCAACTTTGAGCATTGCTCCTCCTGCCTCCTGATCCTGTTCCTGGAGATGCTCAGGTTGACACCACAAACACCCCTGCAGGAGGCAGGCACCATACAGCAGGACAAAGCACGACCAGATACAAGGAAAGGAGCTGGAACTTCTTGGAGAACCAACGCTGGGTGCTGCCTGCTGGCTTTGCCACAGTCCCAAATGAAATTGAGGCCCTTTCCTCCACCCTCCCACTGCAGCTGGACATCACCTACATTCCGAGGCAGCCGTTCTTCACGCACTGTCCAGGTCTCTGTTCTCTCCCTTCTCCCTACACAAGGCTGGTGGGCATGGTGGTGATGGGTCAATGGCTGGACTTGGTGATC
The DNA here is from genome assembly GCF_905368555.1 of Meleagris gallopavo. Classification (NCBI taxonomy): domain Eukaryota; kingdom Metazoa; phylum Chordata; class Aves; order Galliformes; family Phasianidae; genus Meleagris; species Meleagris gallopavo. Next base: position 2,247,760 of record NC_139432.1, on the reverse strand, counting down.
CTAATGGTCCTCACAGAACAGCTTGGGTTGGAAGGGACCCTAAGGATCACCAGGTCCCAACCCCCTGCCACACAGGGCCACCAACCTACAGATCTGGGTCTGGATCTGGTTGCCCAGGGCCCCATCCAACCTGGTCTCGGTCTTTCCCAACGTAATGACTCTATGAGTCTATGACTACAGGAGGATCTCCGTGCACTGCAAACTTTTTCTCCAGGAACAGCTCCAGAAATCCTTCCCCAGATGATTCCTTTCACCATTCTCCCAGGGTTGCCAGGAATGTTCCCTCCCAGTGTCAGCCATGCCAGCACATAAGCACTGCCCAGCAGCCATAAGCACTGCCCAGCAGCACGCCCTATGGCAACTCACTCTCTTCCTCTCCCTTCTTTTTTCCCTCGTGTTTCTTCACTGACACCTCAAAGTACAAGAAAATCCCACATCCCCTTTAACATCACTCCACTGGCAGTGAGAGGAGGAGATCAAAAGGCAAAAAAAAAAAAAGAGAAACAATACGAAATGCCACCATCAGCACTCAGGGCTCTGTGTGTGATAGGAGGATGCCCACCCCCAAACCACGGGCACGTGGAGCTGGGGCAGAAGGACGAAACACACCTGGGAGAGATGCCATGAGTGAGGAATGCAGGATTTCTGCTTTTAAGCCACATTTACAACTCTAATTCTCTGCAGGTGCAATCATAACAAATTCTAATTATTACAATTACAAACACAGGAGTAGAAGGAATTCAGTTGGAAGAAGAAAGGGCTGCGACGGCAAAATTTTAAGTATTTCATGATCCTTGACAAAGGAAGAGCCCTTTTCATAGCAGCTCTGGCCTGGAGGAGGCACTTCCAAGCACAGAGACTGCTTTTTTATCTAAGAAGCCAGTCTCAAAGAAAGCACACTGAAGGAAGCCTGCACCCCAAGCACTGCTCACACAGTTCCCCCAGCCACAAACACCCTGTAGGCTCTCACCATCTGCACTGTTTTTGGGTGTAGCCTCAACAAGACCACACAACGCTGTGCATTGATAGCTATGAAACGTGTTCTCATTCCAGCCCTTCCAAGAGCCAGCACTAAAAATGAAATTTCAAGCTAACTGGATCGCTTTCACCTCCTGTTATCAACACTCCCCATCTCCTACGTTGCCCCAGGGGGGAGCAGCCGTGCAGCTCTCACTTGCAGCACACAGCAAGCAGCAGGTGTGAATGGGCAGCAGTGAGAAATGAATGCACGGAGCTGCTCAGTGCAACGGGGCTGTGCACCACAAAACAGAGCTGCACTACATGCAGTGCTCCCTCTGGCCGGAGCTGCTGTCCCTCTCCAAATGCAGCACCTCTGCATGCAGCTTACCAGGGCAGTATGCATCCACGTCCAGTTTCTGTGCTGAAGAGAGTGTTGGTGAGCCAAGCTCGGACTCGGGGATGCGAGGGCTCTCAACAAACTTTGCTTTCCTCAGAGGGGCTAAGGAGAAGGAGGGGGAGAGAGAGAGAGGGCTCATGAGTAAGGGAAACAGCGAGCAACAGATGGAAGCACTTAATGACACTGTCAGACTCAGATCAGGTTACTCCCCCCCCCCTTTTTTTTTCTTTTCTGCTGGAAAAAAAAAAAAAAAAAGCATCATCTGCATTCTTTACAAGGAGATGGCTCTGATTCAAACTTGCAGGCTGCAGCCTTCAGAGTATGTAGGGCTGCAGCAGCTCCTGTTGCTCCCAAGCACTTCCCTGTTTCCTTCCCACTTTTACCCATCTTTTATAGGAAGCCAACAGGACTGCACCCTGCCATGTAAAAGACTAAGATGGCATAGAGGGATGCAGAGCCTGCTGGGGTTTCAGGTATTTAACTCCAAAGCACTGAAATGAATACACAAATTCTGTATTCAGTGACTGCTTCCTCTGCAGAGCAATGAAAATAAACCCATTTTGAAGCATTGCAACTGTCTGATCTCACAGGTGCTGCACTCCCTGTGGATGATCAGATGGAAACCAATGCTGCCCAGAAGGAGAGGACCCGAGTGCTTCACTTTCATCCCTGCAAATCCAGAAATGATCCAAAGGAATGAAAGGAAGAGCTGGGAAAGGCGAAGCGCCCCGGAGCAAAACAGCACCGGCATCACACAAACAGCACTGGATTGAACTGAGCTCAGAAATCCAATCACAAAGTCCTGTGCCCCTTTTGCTGGTAGTGAAGCAATGATTTCTAAAACGCCTTTAGCACCAAGTTTTTCAATGGGTATTTCTGCCAGACCGGACAAATAGAACTGGGCTGTAAGCTGTGTGCAGGTGACGGCGATGCGCTTCCCAGCTGCGCTCACTGCCCAGTGAAGTGAAAGGCCAACTTGAAAAGCTGCTCTCCAAACTCCTGCCTGCACTGCTCAGCCTGACAGCCCTCCTGTGCACCACTCACATCACACTCCTCCTGCCCTGAACATCAAAAATGGGGCTGAACCTCGGTATGGGCTTTGCTCTCATGCACCTCCCGTGGTACGAGATAACAGCCAGGTGCCATATAAATGCAATGACAGCAGAAGGATTGCTGCCCGGGCCAGAAAATTGTTGGGAACCATTATTCTGCTCAGAGCCATGTGCTAATATTTCACGTGAAGCTGCAGTTCTGCCAATGGGGTTTGGTACAGCTGCCTCACTGCAGCCTCACTAGCAGTCATCTTTATAACTGGAATAGCACATCCTTATTTCATTGTTCCAGGCTCACGTCAGAGCCACCCACCTCTGCTGTGCCAACCAAGCAATGTTCCACTGAAAAGAAGCTCTTCTCACGGTCGGAGATGTTAATAACCACAACTGGGTTGGCACTGAAGTGTTACAGCTGAGGTACAAACCCAAAGAGCCTGCTGACATCCTGAACACCCCCCGTGAGCGCAGCAAAACCTTACGACCAAAATCACACCATCAGCGCTCGCGACGCAGCATAAACCCGAACACAGCACAGAGAAGTGATCTGCAGCATCCCACACCTCCACCTGCTGGGGCTGATCCTTCAGAGCCACAGAACTGCAGGGATTGGAAGGAACCTCCTGAGCTCATTGAGTCCAACCCCCTGCCCAAGCAGCTCCCTGTACAAGTTGGCATCATGATGGGTCTGGAATATCTCCACAGAAGGAGACCCCACCACCTCCCTGGGCAGCCCATCCCAGTGCTCCATCACCCTCACTGTGAAGAAGTTCTTTTTGCATATTGTTGCAGAACTTCTTGTGCTCCAGTCTGTGGCCATTTCCCCTTGTTCTGTCCCACAGGCTGTTGAGAAGAGGTTGGCCAAGTGCCTTTGACTCTCACATATAAGATATCTGTAAACATTTAATAAGATTCCTTCTCAGTCTTCTTTTCTCATGGCTGAACAGCCCCAGGTCGCTCAGCCTTTCCTCACAGGGAGATGCTCCAGGCCCTGCATCATCTTTGTGCCCTTTCTGCTGGTCTCTCTCCAGGGGATCCCTGTCTGTTTTGTACTGGGGAACCAAAACTGGATGCAGTGCTTCAGCTGACGCCTGACCAGGGCAGAGCAGAGGGCAGGATCACCTCCATTGCCCTGCTGGCCACACTCCCTTTAATGCACCCCAGGATCCCACTGGCCTTCTTGGCCACCAGGGCACACTGCTGGCTCTGGACAACCCGTCACCCACCAGGACCCCCAGGTCCTCCTCCACAGAGCTCCTCTCCAGCAGCTCATCTCCAACTGTTCTGATATGTGCCCTCTGAGCTCAGACAGACTCAGCTCACCTCTCTGTCCTCTCATCTACCCCACAGCTTCCTTATCAGGATGTTGTGGGATACGGTACCAAAAGCCTTGCTGAAGTCAAGGCAGACAACATCCAGCCAACACTGCATGTGCACTCTGCAGGACAGCCCTGTTCCCAAGGACCCAATGGCACACATAAGGTTGCATCATACAGGAACGGCCTCGCTGCTGCTGCAGAACCTCCACGAGAAGAGCAAGAGAAGTTATTCAAGAGAATATACCAGAACAAAATCCCAAACCCTTCCCTTGGTGCAAACAAAATCTTGCTTGACTTTGAGAGGAGTTTTTCCTCTTTGAGGGAAGTGATGGCCATTCCAGGACAGGAATCCACTACGTAATGCCAAACCATCACGGGGTCAGCAGTTGCAAGCTTAATAAGCTGCCTTACTGATGAACTTTGTGCAGCAGTGGGCTGCCTTCCACCAGGGCAATGATTTCCTGCTTCCTCCTCTTGGCACAGCAACTCTCCCCAGTATTCACAAAGCCACCAAACCTCACAACATCACCCACGACCAGGGTCCAGAAAAGCAAGGTGTGAACTGAACAGCACACAAAACCAAAGATGGATTTAGGACAAAAGCAGAGATCTGGAATGAAGCTACCAAATAAAAACAGAACAAAACCATCATGCCTGTATTCCTTCCGAATCATCATTTGATCTCCATTAGCACTGTGCTCTGCTTCAGCTTGCTGAGCACCCTAATTCTCCTGCATTCTCTCTGTCATGTAATTTATAGATGAGTTAGCATTCTAATTAAAAAAAAAAAAAAAAAAAAAAAGGTTTTCTTTATATGAAAAGGCACTGGGAAAAGGAAATTACCATGGATCACCAAAAGGCTTCATTGACTAAGCTCAGTTTTGCTCTGAGAGGAACGATTCACACAGAAAAGAGCTCTGAGCATCGCACGACCCGATGGAACAAAGCGCTGCGGGTTTCAGTGGATCTGCACTAATTAACTCTGCACTCTGATTACGGTTTGCACACCTCCATGCACACACCCCATAGCAGCACGCTGCTTCCAGCACAGGTGAGGGACAGTGAAGGACCACCACGAGCGATGGGAAGCAGGGAGCTGCAATCCCCTGCTACCAACGCAGACGAAGAGGAGCTGAATTTTGCAGATGGATATGTCAGAGCTGTATTATCCCATACATTATGTATGGTGGAAAGCAACCCCTCAAATGCACACGCTCTCTCCAAAAACAACCTGCCCAAAGGAGGCCGTGATGGGCACAGGCAGAGCAGCCCTCTGGTGAGGAAACCTCAATGAGGTGCATTCCTGGACTGCCCCCAGTATGGGCTCCTCTGCTCCCACACAGCTCCTGGTTCTGCTGATGGACGAATCACAGGAAGGGGAAAGCAGGCAGCAGGTGGTTCCTTCTGCTGTGGCATGAATAAAGCAGCCAGCAGTAACCAGCACTGCAGGGTGGGGCTGAGAGGGACCTTAGAAATCAGCCAGGTTTTAAAAAGTCTGACTTAAAATAATGAAATTACAGGGAAACATCCTTCTGTTTTATGGAGAGGAGAGGGAAGAGGGACGGAAAAGAAGAAGGGGAAGGAAAAGAAGGGGAAGGGAGGACAGGGAAGGGGAGGAGGATCAGGCAGGATGAGGCTCTGAGCACTTGATGATGTTGTAGATGTCCCTGTTCAATGCAGAGGAGTGAGACAAGACGACCTGTAAAGGTCCCTTCCAACTCAAAAGATTCTATGAAAGGATCCTTCTTTCCCTATGGATAAATTTATTTCCAACGTGGACTACCAAAAAAAGTCTTTATCTCCACAGGGGAAACAGATTTGAGGAGCGGCATCTCATGCACCAACACTGCAGGAGGAGCAGACGGCGCTTTCATCTTCCCATCCAAACCCAGGAGGCTGAGTTCTGAGGCTCAGAGCTGTGTCACAGCAGCAGTTCTCCACGTCATTTCCCATCTAAAATTCTCCTTCTCAGTATCTTCTGAATCAGCTCTGAGTACAAATTCCCTGCGTGTTCCCTGCGGCACTCAGAGGGAGGAGGAAAGATGAGGAAGAAGCCAGCGCCGCTCACTTCAGCTTCCCAAACAGAGGCCTGCAGCCATCCCTATATATTCGGTGCTGTTTCTAACTCCTGTTAAACTACAGAAACAATGGATGAAGACCTGGGACTCCGGGATGCGATCACGCCGTCAGCATTTTCAGCCCACATATGTTCTGCTCAAAAACGCACGGAATCCTCTGAATGGCAGAAATAGGAGCAGTGCTGCTGCAGAAACGTTCCTCACCTCCCTCCTCCCCTTTCCTGACAGTTTTGCTTCATTAAAAGTTAGATTTAAAACAGATGAGAGCACAGCACTCACTGAGATGCTGCCGTTCAGCCCCTGGCAGCTCTCAGCAGCTCGGGGGCCAAAAATGAGCACAGCTGTCCAAGGTGACCTGGATACACAGCAAAGGGAGTTTGTTCCAAAGAAAGAAGCGAAGCGTTCGGTCCCTTTGATCAAATGAAGGGTAACGCCATCAAATTGCTGTTTGGAGGAAGGCAGTGTGCCCGTTATCCCCAGCTAAAGGCTGAACTGTGGATGCACAGCGCTTGGATTTCCAGATCAGTTTCCACAGGAGAAATTAGGAGCGAACAGAACAGGAACTGAAGGAAACACGTTTTCCTTTTCTCTGTAAGAAGCTGCTGTAGGACAGAGCTGAGGAGGAACAAAGAAAGGAAAAACTGATTCCCAGCTTTCCTTGGGGTCTGAACGTCCTTCAAACAGATTCCTTTCCTCCTTCCAAGGCTGTGTGTCACTGCACTGCCCCAGCAATGCGCTTCTGCTTTGGCATTTGGGGTTTCCATCACACACATGGATCAGGTTGGGCTGTGGGAGGCGAATGGAGCACTGAACACAGCTTCACTCACCTCAGGGCACTGCAGGAAAGCAATACTGAACATTTCATTGGTGATTTCTCCCAAAGAAAGGTGCACATGCAGCATAGCTGCTTCCCACAGCAGAGCAAGCAGTGTGTGATCCTCTTGTTTTTTTTCACAGCTTTTCTTTCCATTTCCATTTACACCAAGAACTGCTGACATGAATACAGGATCTGGCAAGTCGGTGTGATGCTGCATCATAGAATCACAGAATGGCCTGGGTTGAAAAGGACCACAGTGCTCATCTGGTCCCAACCCCCTGCTGTGTGCAGGTCACCAACCAGCAGCCCAGGCTGCCCAGAGCCACATCCAGCCTGGCCTTGAATGCCTGCAGGGATGGGGCATCCACAGCCTCCTTGGGCAACCTGTTCCAGTGCCTCACCACCCTCTGCCTGAAAAACTTCCTCCTCATATCCAACCTAAACCTCCCCTGGCTCACTTTAAAACCATTCCCCCTTGTCCTATCACCACCCACCCTCACAAACAGCCATTCCCCTCCTGTTTATACGCTCCCTTCAAGCACTGAAGGCCACAATGAGGTCTCCTGCAGCCTTCTCTTCTCCAAGCCAAACAAGCCCAGTTCCCTCAACCTTTCCTCACAGCAGAGCTGCTCCAGCCCTCTGACCATCTCAGTGCCTCCTCTGGACCCGCTCCAAGAGCTCCACGTCCTTCCTGTGCTGGGGGTCCCAGGCCTGGACGCAGTGCTGCAGATGGGGCCTCACAAGAGCTGAGCAGAGGGGGACATCACCTCCCTGTCCCTGCTGGCCATCCCTTTTCAAGCAGCCAACCAGCTCTTAATCCATCCAACAGCCTCAAATCCATACCTCCCCAATTCAGAGAGAAGTCCTGCAAGGGGGTCTGAAGAACAGCAACCAAAGGGAATTATCCACTCTAGACACCGAAGTGAGAAAGCATGATTAATTATGTGGTATTTAAATATTTCACGACAGGCCGGGGATGATCAAAGGGATGCATCCAGTTACACAGCCAGATATGCACAGATGTGGCAAAGCCAAGGCTGGGAGCAAAGCATCAATGAACCCCAATTCACTCCCACTGACCATCCCTGCCAACACACGAGGTGAAGATACCTGAGCATCCCAAGGCCACAGAGCCCCGGGCTGCAGCACAGAGCTGCTCAGCAAACAGGACTGCACAGTGGATGGGCTGATAGAAATTACAATGGAGTGGAAATATGCAACAGGTGAAGTGATTTCAATTTATGGATGTGCCAGTCATTCGAATGTTTGCTATGCTAAAACTAAGGCAGTTGGTTTGGGTGATAAAGGCAGGCCTTTAATTACAGCAGCTTGCACAAACAGCTGTGCAGCTGATAGCAAACTATTTTGGATCCACGTTTCTTTGTTGGCAGCAGCTACAGGGATTGCTCTATCCCCAAAACGAAGCTCCTCACCTTGGTGTTTATCAACACAGAAAAGAGAGCAAAATCCAGTGCAGAAGCTCCCAGGATTCTGAGCCAACACCAGAACCCCATGAAAGCAGCAGCTCCTGCACTCCTGCTGCTCTCTGTGCACAGTGCAGCATCCTGGTGTCACCCACAGCAATGCCCCGTGCTCCCACTGAGCCAGCAGAACACACAGAATTACCCATCATCAATCACCTACAGGTGGGGATTTCGGGATGGAAAAGTTCCTTATTTCCTCTTGAAGCCAATCTGCTTCTAAGCATGCTTCTGCAAATCATGCTTCACCTGCAAATCTAAGCATGCCTGATGCAACCATGAAAGCAGAACTATAAACATGGGCACATAAATGTGTCCCTGCCTATAGCACAGGGGTTGGAATGAGATGACCTGAAAGGTCCCTTCCAACCCAAACCATTCCATGATTCTATGATAAATAAATCAAACTGCAATGTTTAGGTGGTTACTGCATAGCAGAGCTGGGTACCTGGCCATCAGCAAGCATATTTCATCACATCAACCTATTTATACACGCACAAATGCCTTCTAACAGATATGGCACAAGACAAAAGCAAGTCCATATGTACTGCAAAGCAATCCCCTTTACTGGAAGACAATATGGAGTTATTCTCATCCCCTTATGCAACCTGCCTGCGTGTGATGTGGGTGGCCGGAATCTGCCTGCTCCAGAGCAGCCCCAATGGGCACTGAGCTGCATCCCTGCTGCTGTGCCAAAGGAAAGCTTTGTGGGATGCTTTAATCTGTCCCCAAATTCCCATCCCACTTCCACGCCTCTGCCTGAACAACCTGGCTGAGGCAGGAACACGATTCTAGAGCTCAGACTGGGAGGATGGAGGAGGGTGGGCACAGCAGGGATGGGCTGGCAGCTGGAATGGATGATCTCACAGGTCTTCTCCAAACTTAACGGCTGCATGGCCCTCTTTGTGCCATCAGTGAGCTGCAGGGATATCAGGCAGCCACCAGTAGCCCCTGCCCCCTCTATATGGGGAGGGACACAGAGCAGACCCCATGGATCCCAAGGGACACGAGGATTTCTACAGCAGACATCCCCAACCTGCGTCAAGCAGGACTTGGTTACAACACAGCACCTTTTGGGAACCTAAACATCTGGTTTAATAAAGACAAAGGTATATAACCGAGTCAGTGCTGGGAATCTTGACCAGAGAGGTGGGGGGGATCACATCCATGCAGACCCTAAGGTGAGGCTGGGGGGGCTCAGAGCTGCGGGCATCCCTGCTCAGTGCAGGGCAACTGCACCAGAGGACCCTTGAAGGTCCTCTCCACCTATTTTACAATTCTATGAAATCAGGATCCCTCCTTCTCCCCAGTCTGGTCAAAATATGATGTCCAATTAGTGGGAGTTAATTTGTTTTCCCATTCCATTTCACTGTGCAACGAGCTGATATTTTAAGGCCGCTTCTTTGGATTACTAAAAAAGCCGACGCCGAAATAAGAAAGCAGCTGGTTTCAGAACGCAGGCACACGCATCATCTGCTTGGAGAAACTCATCACGAGCTGCATCCTGGTAACAAGCACGGTGCTATTTCTTGGCTGAGTGCACAGGAGAGGGATGGATTACACTATTTCCTATTCTGAGGTACACAGACCGTTTGCCAAAGGTTTACGGCAGAGCGGTGTGCAGATATGGGGGGGGGATCCCAATACAGGAGGGATGTGGAGCTGACAGAGAGGGTCCAGAGGAGGGCCACAAAGATGAGCAGAGGGCTGGAGCGCCTCCTCTACGAGGACAGGCTGAGGGAGCTGGGCTGTGGATGCTCCATCCCTGGAGGTGTTCAGGATCAGGTTGGATGTGGCTTTGGGCAGCCTGGGTGAGTAGCAAATCTGAAGGTTGGTGGCTCTCCTGGGAAGTGCTGCAGGAGCAGGTGGCCTGGTCCAACCCCACAGCACCTCCTCCAATCTAATCCCACATCCTCACTCCCCACAGCACCTCCTCCAGCCAGAGGAACCTCACCGCTATGCCTGGAAATTCCCACCCGTAGAAACACAGCGATGACAGATGCTCCATTTTGTGCAGCACCGGTGTGAGATGAGGACAGGCTTCTGGCTCTGAGCTCCGGAGCAGGCAGGGCAGCTCAGGGCAATGGATGTGTGAAATGTTACAGCACAGCCTTCCCCCTCAGTTCAGCCATACACAAAACACCCAGAACCAAAAGGCACCAGCACCCTCCCCAGCACAGCAATGGTGTTACCCTCACAATGCACACATCCCTCAGCCAGGAAAGGAAGATTTGAGGTTGGATATTAGGAGGAAGTTTTTCAGCCAGAGGGTGGTGAGGCACTGGAACAGGTTGCCCAAGGAGGCTGTGGATGCCCCATCCCTGCAGGCATTCAAGGCCAGGCTGGATGTGGCTCTAGGCAGCCTGGGCTGCTGGTTGGTGACCTGCACACAGCAGGGGGTTGGGACCAGATGATCATTGTGGTCCTTTTCAACCCAAGCCATTCTGTGATTCTATGATTCTATAAACCAGGAAAGTCCTGGCAGGCACAGGGGCAGGGCTGTGTGCACATTGTGACTTCTGCCCTGCTAACACAGGAGGTGGCTGCACACGATAAGCAGGCAGAACCTGGCTCTTGGCTTGGAAAGGTGAGCTAAAGCTGCTTTGTGACTCTCAGCAGTCCCTTCACATGCAATATGTTGCCATGCCCATTCCAGCTGTGCACACCCAGCTGGCTCCCACCTAACAGAGCCCCTGCCACAGCAAACCATGAGTATGCAGGTGAGGGATGGATTCCTATGGACACAAGAGGAGCCCCCAGGCCAACACGTACCACCCCAGGTTGGGATATGGGGCAGGATGAGAACACTGAGGCTGAAATCACAAGGAGATACTGCACACAGACCTTCTGCCACTCGTTCTGAGATGCAATTCAATTCTCCCTTCTGACATTATGTAAGGTGCCGGGCTGTGTTAAGCCTCCAGACTGCCATGGATGGCGACAGATTAGGGAAAATTAAAAGTTCTTTAATTAAAATTAAAAGAAAGTGAATGATGCATCTTAACAAACACGGCACCCTGAAGCAGGCGGCACTGAACGCTGCTGGGCTCGCCAGGAGCAGCCCTCCATCCCACCCACACTCCAACACCAACACAGCCCTTCCCGACCCATGCCAAGCTGCCAGAGCAACAGCTATGGAAAGCAACAGGGAAAATGTGACCACGCTGCAACCACAATGGTACCAGAACACCCAGGAATGACAGCAAGCACAGCACCCTGCACACAGTGCAGCACCAGGTGCCACTCCTCAAACCACACCATGCAAATGGTTACCGCTGTACTGGTGTTCTTCCCAGCAGCTCCAATTAAACACCTCCTCATCATGATGCCGTTGCTCTAAAACCAAAAATACCATCCTTGATATCCCCGGTGGATTATTTTTCAGCCCGCTCCTCAGTAGATCTGTTCTACTTCAGCAATGCTGAGAAAGTGGAATGCTTTTCAGTGCACATTCGTTTTAGGTTTTGTCCATGCAATCCTTGTCATCTCCATGAGCTCAGGGTTATGTAAAACTATTGCAACGACCAAAAGAAAAACAGCCAAAGCAGCAAAACCTGCCCTTACACTACAAGCCACCTAATGGCTTCCATGCCAGCTCCAGGCACTCAGCCCTCTTATTCTACATCGATTTTCTGCAGAGCTAAAGGAGGCCATGCAAAGCCTATCACAATTTCAATGCAAGTGTACGCAAGAGGAGTGGTGCCGACACTCACAGGGCTTTGTTTCCTCTCCCCAGCACCCACAAGCATGCAAAGCTGCAGCAGGAGGGCAGTGAGACCCAACAGAGCAGCTCTGAGCCTGCAGCTCAGACCCACAGCCTGGACCCACAGACAAAACCCACAGCCTGGACCCACAGACAAGACCCTCGGTCTGGATCCATAGCCCAGATCCACAACCCAGCTGCACAGCCCAGATCTGTAGCATGGACTCACAGCCTGGACCCACAGATCAGATGCACAGCCCAGACTCACGGCCTGGACCCACAGTCCGGACCTGAAGCCCTGACCCACAACCCAGACTCACAGATCAGACCCACATCCCAGCCCCACACAGCTCCACGCCATCAGCCCAGGGCTGCGGTGCACTGACAGCTCCCTCTGCCCACAGCAGCTCAGTGCCCCCCAGCTGCCCCCCATCACCTCTGCATCTTCGCCGTCCCCACGGTGTGGGTTCCGAGATGATGATTTCGGGAGAGCTCACAGCTCCCTCTCTTCATTAATCCCCTCGCTATTAAAGAGCCCTTCCTTCCTTCTTTCCTTCCTTCTTTCCTTCCTTCCTTCCTTCTTTCCTTCCTTCCTTCCTTCCTTCCTTCCTTCCTTCCTTCCTTCCTTCCTTCCTTCCAGAATGCTGCAGCAAACGTAGACTACTTGCCTCCCTTGGGGGACAACTGAAGGATTTCTACACCGCTTCTCGTTCCGCCAGCATTTAATTTGCCCTTTTTTTTTCCGAGCAAATTGTTGTAAGAAGAGGTAAAGGATGGCACAGCACCAAGGATCCACCGATGCTCCCGGAGTGAGACGAGGGGCAGCGATGCAGCCCAGGACTGGAGCCGATGAATGGTGCAGTGCTGCGGTTGGTATGGCAACGGAGAGAAAAAAAAAGCAGCCCCATATAAGGAGCTGTGACATGGATTCTGGGAACAATTTATACCAAGAGGCTGTCGGCCCTGGGATGCTTTAAAGCCGCAGCGTCCCCTTCTCGTCGTTTTGCAGCCGGCATTGTTTGGCTGGAAGGAGATGCGTGCATGGGGAGCCTTGCATAGATTGCAGAGGAACGAGGTGGTTTTGCAGTGCTTTCCAAGCAGAATGCCTGAAGGAACGATGAAGGGAATGGCACTGAGCTGATGGTGCCCCAAAGGAAGGCCTGAGCACCGCGATGCACCAACCTGCAGCACCAGCACTGAGCACCAGCACCAGAATGGAGACAGAGCATCCTCGGGTGCATGGGTGCACTGACAGGCAGCTCAGACACACAGCTGCCATGGTAAGCTGAGGCACACCCACAGTTTAGACCCCATGCTGCAGCACAGGGGAAAAAAAAAAACTATTTTATGCTATTATCCATGGGAAGAACATGTTATCTTGCACTACAGCCACATTATTTTATGCTGTTGTCAGTGTCTTTCAGCCAATGCCTGCACAGACAGCACACTGCAAGCACAGGAGCTGCAGCTTCTGCACCATGAGCTGATGAACAGGTTGCTCCCAAGGCCCTGCTCAGCAAGCACTATTTAAAGCCTTTAGAAATGCTCCCACTCGGAAAGAATTAAGTTTGCAACCTGTTACCCAACAGGAGAATTAAAAATAGCCGAGGACAGCGAGGAATAAAATTACCCCCATGTGTACAAATGGGAATGGCTCAGGGCTGCACCCCAACACGTCCATCTCTGCAGCACCCAGAGATGCACAGCAGTGCTTTCTCTGGGGTATGCAATGCACGGCCCAGTTCGCATTGCAGCCGCAGTGCAATGATGTGTAACAGTGCTGTGCAGCAGGAGCAGCACCTTCCAAGTGCCAGCGTGCCTGCAGGCAAACCAGAATGGTCTGCACGCTCACCTGGGCTGCAAGCACTGTTTGGGGTTGGTTTGGTGCTTTATTATTATCTTCTCAGGTACACTTCCCATTGGGCTTCCTAATAAAGCTGTCATTATAAAGAGAACAAATGAAGTGACAGAGGTTGCGTGCACTGCTCCAAAGCATCCTCAGCCACTGCTGCCCCACTGCTACCAATGCAGGAGAGGGACAGAGCGCATCAATTATGCTCAGTGTTAATTCACCCCTCAGTGCAATGATGACCTTAGCTTTTCATTAATCCAGCAGAAGGGAAATTGCAAGCACACTGAATATTTATCAGCCCCGCACCAGGGCTCTGCATAGAGCAAACCGAGGGATCAGCTGCCAGTGAGCAAGGCAGCCCTCTGCTGAGGAAATCGTGGCACCACGGGGTGGTGTTCAACCCAAAGTGGAAATCATCACTGTGGCATGGATGGAAAACTGACCTGTGCACAAATCAGCAGATCCACTGCTTTGAAAGATGACATTAAAGTCAACAGACAGCACTGCTGTATCTGCTGGGCAGGCTTCTCTGTGCTATACAGCCTTATTTCTCTTTCTAAAGGGTGAAATTAAGACTTTAATTAAGGGATGCTGGTGATGCCCATGGAGAGGGCCAACCCCCACAGCCTGCCCCATCAGTACTGCTCCTCCTATGAGAACACAGCCCTGCAGCACTTCAACCCTGGAATGGGAACCAATCCCTCCACTTCCACCCCTGGAGAACTGCAGACAGCACACAGCAGCAGGGTGGCACAGCCGTGCCGTGTTGCAAACAGTCCTACATCTCCACGGGGAAAAACACACAGAGCCAACACAGCATCTGATGCCATGAAGGGCATCACCCACCACACATACGGACGTGGTGACATGGATGGGTTGGCTGCACAGAACACAAAACAACTGGATAATCCCTCAATGATTTTCTCTCCCCTCTGCCTGCAGATGCAGGGATGCTCAGCGTTTGGAAGCTCTGAGATGGGTTATAAATACGAGGAAGTTAAGAAATGGGTGAGGAGATGTGAGAAACACTACAAATGACAACCAGCAGCACAACGCTGCTCCTCCAGCTCCTTTACACATCACCTCAATGAAAGCAAACAAATCCCTCTAACGACTGCATGAGGATGCCCAGCAAGCACTTCCCTTTCACCCTACCAACAGTAAATTAAACTAATAATGACAAAAATCACACTAAGCCACTGACACATGCTTTGAATTTCAAGTATGTCGGAGCTCCACTGAAAGCATCACGATGTCTATGTTGAAATCAGAGGCTGTGCTGGCTCTGCTTGGGATGGGGTGTTGAAATGGGTGGGGAGGCACTCGAGCACAAAGCAGCCCAATGGGGCTCCAAGGGATGCACAGGGCTGTCCCCAGAATGCAGCTCTGAAGGAAGAGCTGGCTGCTAACAGAAAGCCAGGAAGGCAACCTGTAAGGTTTACAGGCTGACCAGCTACCTGCTTGCACCTCATCTCAGGTGTCTCACATTAATGACCCTAATTACCAACGGAGATGAAAAGCTTCATTTCAGGGAGCCAGGTTACCAGAACCCAGCATGGGAGCAGATGTAACCCCACAGCTTCTGCTCTATCAGTGCCCATCCAGGCGGGCATGGACCCAAAGCAGCCCTCCTCCTCCTCCTCCTATCCCCACCTGCACCCACAGCATCACGTCCTGCTGCACCCTGCACAGAACAGCACAGTGGGGTTGGATGCCTTCAGAGTCCCCTCCACCTCTAAGAGTTCCGTGGTCCTACGAAGCTCTACGAGGGGAATGATTTGCTGGCAAGAGAGCAGAGGCTGTGAGATGATGGCCGTTCCACCCACGGGACAAGGGCACGGCAGGAGATTCTCTCACACTTGGCACAAACAGAGGACACCTCTCCCCACCCCCCAGAGCCACGCAGCCCATCCTCAGCACAACCACTGAGCCTTTTTCAACTTCTCCTTTCACCAGTGGGCAGGAACAGCACGGCACGAAGCACAGCGGCACTCAGGGCATTGGCTGAACATTGGTCTGGAGGCTTCCCTTGGTGCAATGCTGCACCCTGGCTGCTTGATTTAAAGGTGGGCACAGAGGAACGTCCAATTTTAGGCAAGAAGCAAGCTTCCCAAAGCTCCAACCAGCAGGAATGCGCTGGGCTTTCCAATGGCTGCTCAACAGCAGCTGCTTTGGGAAACCCACCTGCTTTTCCACCACGAGGTTTTCCAACCCAACCCCAATGACATCAGTTAAACAAAACAGTGCAACAACATAAACAAACCCTCCAAAAAGATCCCTTCTGCCGCACAATAGCATCATTTCCCTGATGTACTCCCCCAGCCTCCAAACTTTCAGCATAAAGTTCTTTTACAGCTGCTGGGAACGCTTCCACCATCTTACACATTTTGCACCGACGGACCAAAAAAGCCCCCACCGAACGTTATTTAAAGTCCTTACCAGGCAACTTCTTCACGGGTTGGAGCCGAACACTGATAGACTGATGTGTGAGTAAGGGGGAGGATGGAAGGGAGCGGGACATGCCCTCCATAATCCGAAACTGCTGCATACCTTCGGTCACGGGGAGCGGCGGGATGGCGTAGTCTGCTTCGAAAGCACAGTCGTTCTCTGTGGAGGTGCCTGGAGGGACACAAAGAGGCAGCATGGTGATGAGGAGAAGGTTCCACGGGTTTGGGTTTTCATCTCCCCCCCAAATCTGACCCTTCCCATAAAGAAATCGCTGTATTTCTCCAATAGCATCCCAGTGCTGCTCTTCAGATTGCAAACAGCTGCGCCACGAACTGTTTGTTTGGGTTTTTCTTGCTTGCATTTTGAATTTAACCCCAATGAACCAAAAGCCCTTTGACTTTTTGGCATTAGTGGCTGCCCCAGCTCTGTCCTGCCAACGTGGGACGCGTGCAGAGCCCAACATGGGAGGATTGCAAACACCACAAGATGTTTCCAACATCACCAAAGCGTAACGAGGTTACACACACAGCACCCCCATAGGGGCCAGGTTTCAGCTCTCAGTTCTGCAGCCCACAGCTCAGCCCAGAACAGCTGCTCCCCTCCTCCCCAAACACTCAGGTACTTTGGCTTAGAGACGGTTCTTACAGCCACAATCTGAGCTGGGCACTGACGCTTTTCGATTCGTTTCATGCTGCTTTAATTAAGCACACACACAGGGACCCCTGCAGAGCACATCCCTTTAAGGGCGCGTGGAGCATCGTTTATCCTTTGCATTAATTTTGCACAGTGCACTGCTGGAGTTGCAGAGAGCTCAGCAACTCTGCTCGCTGTGCAGCCCATCCCCAACCACCCATCAGCACCAGGAGGGCGAATGGTGTCAATGCCAGCATTGCAGAGGCACACACAGAGCTCTGCCCAAGCACCGGTGCTTGCATAAAGCTGAGGGAAACTGAGCGATGGGAACAAAGGAATGGTCACAACATCAGGGATCAGCCATGTAAGAGTTGGGTGCTGCACAGAGCCACGTGGAAGTGCACACAGAGGGAAGGTGAGCTCTCACTCTGGATGGAGGGTTCAAACCTGCACAGCTGGAGCCCCCAGCCCATTATGTGAGCGCTGTGCTGCAGAATTGGGCTGAGAGCATCCGTGCAAGGCAGGAGCTGTGCTGCTCCACACCTCCCTGGTGTGTGCATGGAGCACGGCCTCAGGGCACACACCACCAGGATGGCACTCTTTAGCAAGTAAAAAATTGAAGAAAAAAAAACCACCAGAAAGCAAAGCCAAGCGGGTCCTCTGCCCCAAATCTGCACCAACACAGCCCAACACTGCACACAGCAACAGAGAAGGAAGCAGCAGCTCCATGCGCTGCAAAAGAACCACTCCTGTACTCTACCACAACAACACAGCAATGCATGCAAGCTGGTGCTGAGCTCCCACAGTGAACACTGGAGAGGAACGAGGTGGCTGACAGATCTGCTTCCAGATGCAACACTTGAAGACAACAAGAGCACAGCTCCTACGTTAGCAAAGCAGTTTCGGCTGCTGACACTGCACTGCTCCGAGCAGCAGCACAGAGCTCAGCCTGCACACACACAGACAATGCAGCCGTGCTGCAAAGCGACGTGAGCTCCTGCAAACTCTGGGGGGTCGCAGCAGGTTTGCAGCTGCAGGGGTTGCAACGGCTGCAAGAAACAGACGGACACAGAGCAGCGCACGGAGAAGCGGGGCCACGACGGAGAGCAGCAGCAGCAGCAGCAGCAGCCATTACCTTGCCCAGAGCGGCTCTGCCGGGCGTCTACACTTGCCTGTCTTCGGTCTGGCGGCTCCTCGCTCCCTCCATCTGCATGAGAACCAAAACAGCACAAGTAGAACATGGCAGAGGACAGGTCAGGCAGACGCAGCTTCTCCTTGAGCCCCATGGCCAAAGGAGCCCCGCAACGAAGAAACGCAAGGCTCTCTGAAATTGCTTCCCTTTAAAGCTATCTGCTGGGCTACAGAGCGGGCAGGCAGTGAGAACAGGACGCTGCTCACTGCCCTGGATCAATGAGGATGGGCACAGAGCACGGCAGCACACGATTAATTGCACGCTGGTGTCCATCGATCAGCTGGCCGGATTAGAAACAACGGCTGTGCGCGTCGATGGGGACATTGGGGCACACGGGGCTGACGTGGGCTGGAAGCAGAAAGCAGCCCAGCTCCACTGCTGGTCAGAGAGCAGAAGCTGGCCCCTGCAATGCATGGTGCTGCACTGAGGGTGTGAACCCACAGCAGGGAGGGAAGCTCTGGCAGCACCCAACTCAGTTGGGATGCAAACTGCTGCGTTACCCGCAGTCCCAAGAGCTGGTTCTGCATTTGGGCTTCCAGCACCAAATACACTCATAAAACAGGAGCTTGGAGCACTGCCTGCAGCTTTTGCAACACGCACTGCTGTTCTGAGCACTGCTGGGTGGGTGTGTGCAACAAATGGCCCCTCTGCAAGCATGCGTGGGCAGCTGGGAGGTCAGGAAGAAAGCAAGGCAAGGCTGAGCACCAAACAAACAGTGGGCACCAAGCAGTGCTAAGGACTGGAGGCTCCAGAAGAGCCCTGTCACACAGAGCGAGGCACTGACAGCACTGACACCACGTGTACAGCCCCAATTTATGGGAAGGAGGCACTACAGAGGCCCTGGTGACACCCAGCACGGCCCCTTGGGCACAGCGTGCACCCAACTGCATGGGATGCCACTGGGAAAGCTCCAACCTCAGAACCAAAAACAGCTGCTGTTCTTCACATGAAAGACTATTTGGGGTATTAAACTGGTTGGTAAGATTTGCATGAATTTGCAGAGTAACTTTTTCCACAGTGCTCTGCAGTGTGATGGAGGCTGCAGTGCAGCTCAATGCATTTGCACAGTGGCAGCAGATCACTTGGCATTATGTCAACAACACACTTCCAGTAACAAACAGCCAAACAAACTAACTTGAAAACACCCTTGCGCTAAATTTATCCCAAAGAGCCACAAAATACCCCAAAACTTATGCGTGCAGCATGCAGGAGCAGCAAGCAGACCTGTTCCTTTCTGTGCAGGGATGCAGGAGTGCAAAGCAGCAGCGTGCATGCAGCTGTCCTGAGCTGGTCCCACTACCAGCAGCAGGGAGGTGGATGATGCTGTGCTGCCACTGGGATGGGAGCAAAGCAATGCAGGGAGCATTTCGCTCATTTAGCCCTGAAGAAATGGACCTGGGGGTCCTGACGGATGAAAAGCTGAACGTGAGCCAGCAGTGTGTGATTACAGCTCAGAAAGCAAATGGGATCCTGGGCTCCATCAGAAGAGGGGTGGCCAGCAGGGACAGGGAGGTGATTGTCTGTCTCTACTCTGCTCTTGTGAGGCCCCATCTGCAGTGCTGTGTCCAGGGCTGGGGCTCCCAGCACAAGAAAGACAGGGAGCTGTTGGAGAGGATCCAGAGGAGCCACAAAGATGATCAGGGGGCTGCAGCACCTCCACTACAAAGACAGGCTGAGGGAGCTGGGTTGTTCAGCCTGGAGAAGAGAAACTGCGGGGTGACCTCAGTGCAGCCTTCAGTACCTAAAGGGAGCCTACAGACAGGAGGGGAATCAACTCTTGGAAAGGGTTGATAACAGCAGAACAAGGGGAATGGTTTGAAGTTGAGGGAGGGAAGATTGAGGTTGGCTGTCAGGGGAAGTTGTTTGCTATGAGAGTGGTGAGGTGCTGAACAGCTGCCCAGAGGCTGTGGATCCCCGTCCATCCCTGCAGGTGTTCAAGGCGGGTTTGGATGGGGCCCTGGGCAGCCTGGGCTGCTATGAAATGTGGAGGTTGGTGGCCCTGCGTGTGGCAGGGGGTTGGAGCTTCGTGACCCTTGAGGTCTCTTCCAACCCTGGCCATTCTGTGGTTCTGTGAGCAGACAGGGAGCAGCACTGCAGGTCACACTGTCAGCATGCAGCACAAAGATGAGAGCAGATCACTGCACTGCTGGAGGCCTTGCAGGAACCACACAGCCATAGCAGAGCTGCAGCCGTGGAGCAATGCAGACACACACAGGGTGGGAGGGCTGAGCAGCGGTGACTCAGCACTCGGTGCTGATGCAGCTGAATGGGAGCAGAGTGCTGAGGGCTCACAGCAAGGGGTGGTGGTGGCAGTGATGCAGCTGAGGAACAACACCACGTTGTTACACGCTGCCTGCGAGCTGTCTCCACGTGCACGCAGAAGAAGGAGGAAATAACCGAGAGAACACCACGATGTGCACGTTCCCTGAGTTCTGCACGCTGAAGCAGGCAGGCAGGAGCAGCGCGTTTTGCATGGCTGCCCTGCAGTGCTGCTTGGTGCTGTGCACACGGGTGGATCCGTGCAGCTCAACACCGCCAGCTGTGGGCAGGAATCAGCCCTGCTCACACAGCTGGTTGCATGAAGCACTGCTCGCAGGTGTGCAAACAGCAGCCGTGCAGCACTGCATGCACTGAGCCCAGTCTGCTGCTCCTCTCACTGCAAATGGAGACACTGCACGAACGGCAGCTCCCAGAGAGCCACAGCTGCCAGGTTTACATTTAATATCAGTGACAGAGCAAAGCCCCGCAGTGCATAAAGCCCCCAGGTCCCAGCAGTGCCCCCTCTGACCCCAGCAGTCCCAAAGTTCCAGCAAAGCCCCCCCAGCTCCCAGCAGCCCCCCAGCTTCCAGCAATGCTCCCTGCTCCCATCAAAGCCCCCCAAGCTTCAGCAATCTCCCCGGTGCCCCGCTCACCCCAGCAGTCCCCCAGCTCTCAGCAGCGCCCCTAAAAATCCATCGGTGCCCCCCAAGTCCCAGCAACGACCCCAAGTCTCAGCATCACCCCCCAAACCCCAGCAGCCCTCTCGGCCCCCAGCGGTGGGGGCCCCTCAAGGTCCCAGCGGTGCCCCCCAAATCTCAGCAGCCCCCCAAGTCCAAGCGTTGCGCCCCACAAACGCACAGCACAGCGCATCGCAGCTCCGTCTCCCCGCCCGACGCACCTGCAGCCCCGCCCGGCTCAGCGCCTCCCGGCCCGGCTCAGCGCCGCGCTCCCCCCGCTCCATCCCGGCTCTCGCTCCGTTCCGTCGCAGCGCCTCCAGCCGCTCGCGTGCTTTTCTCTGACAAAGCACTTTTTTAACGCAGGAAAAATAAGGGCGGGTCGGAGCTCGGCACGCATGCCGGGAAATCTGCGGCAAAGACGGGCGGCGGCGGACGGAGCGCAGCCCCACGGAGCGGCGATCGACGGGGGGCAGCGGCCGAAGTGAGCCGGGGGCAGCGGAGCGATGCTCGGATCCACAGATCGCCGCTCAGCCCCACGGAGCCACGCTCAGCCCCAAAGGAGCTACACTGAGCTCCACGGAGCCGCGTTCAGATCCGCAGATCCACGC
The DNA here is from genome assembly GCF_905368555.1 of Meleagris gallopavo. Classification (NCBI taxonomy): domain Eukaryota; kingdom Metazoa; phylum Chordata; class Aves; order Galliformes; family Phasianidae; genus Meleagris; species Meleagris gallopavo. Next base: position 2,226,287 of record NC_139432.1, on the reverse strand, counting down.
TCAGCCCCACGGATCGCCGCTGAGCCCCATGCACAGATCCACAGATCGCTGCTCGGCCCCAAAGGAACCAAGTTCAGCTACACAGATCCTTGCTCAGCCCCATGCTCAGCCCCACGGATCACTGCTGAGCCCCATGCTCAGACCCACAGATTGCTGCTCAGCCCCAAGGAACCAAGTTCAGCTCCACGGATTCTTGCTCAGCCCCACAAAGATGCACTTGGCCCCACAGATCCAAGCACAGCCCCACGGAGCAGCGCTCAGGTCCACAGATTGCTGCTCAGCCCCAGGAAATCACTCTCAGCCCCACGGATCCACACTCAGCTCCAAGGAACCAAGTTCAGCTTCATGGATCCTTGCTCAACCCCACAAAGTCATACTTAACCCCACAGATCCACACTCAGACCCACAGATCGCTGCTCAGCCCCACAGATCCACGCTCAGCCGCAAGGAACCAAGTTCAGCCCTGCAGATCCTCAGCCAAGTCCCACGGAGCCACACTCGGCCCCAAAGGAACCAAGTTCAACTACACAGATCCTTGCTCAGCCCCACGGAGCCACGTTCAGATCCTCGCTCAGCCCCACAGACCGACACTCAGCCCCACGGATCACTGCTGAGCCCCATGCTCAGATCCACAGATTGCTGCTCAGCCCCACAGATCCACACTCAGCCCCAAGGAACCAAGTTCAGCTCCGTGGATCCTTGCTCAGCCCCACAAAGCCACGCTCAGCTCCATGGAGCCACATTCAGATCCACAGATCGCTGCTCAGCCCCACAAAGCCACACTCAGCCCCACGGAGCTGTGCACAGCTCCACGCTCAGCTCCACGGATCACTGCTCAGCCCCATGCTCAGACCCACAGATCGCTGCTCAGCCCCATAGATCTACACTCAGCCCCAAGGAACCAAGTTCAGCTCCATGGATTCTTGCTCAGACCCACAAAGTTGCACTTGGCCCCACAGATCCAAGCACAGCCCCACGGAGCAGCGCTCAGCCCCACAGATTGCTGCTCAGCCCCAGGAAATCACTCTCAGCCCCACACATCCACGCTCAGCCCCAAGCAACCAAGTTCAGCTCCACGATCCTCACTGAAGCCCCATGAATCCACACTCAGCCCCACGGAGCCATGCGGTGCAGCTGATGCTCCCCGTGATGCAGCACAATGCATGAGGTGCAGATGATGCTCCCCACAACGCACACCAATGTACAAGTTTGCAATCACGTGGGGTGATGCACCCCACCTGCTGTTCACTGCTTTACAACACTTGCAGCCGGCAGGCAGCAGAAAAGCAAAACTGATGCATGCATTCACCTCCGGAATGAAGCACAAGTGCAGCCTTGCAAACTCGCTGCCAGAACCACCACAGCCCACGTGCTTCTCCTGCAGCTTTCCCGAACCCAGCAGCAGTTGTATGCAGGCACAGTGCAGCGGAAATCTCTCCATGTTCTGTTCCTTCCTGTCACTCTGGATGTCGCTCCCTGTCCGCAGGCATTGCTGCACTCTGCCCTCTCCCACTGCAGCTGCACTCGTGCTTCCCTTCCATTTGCACCCACGCTTCCAGGAATGCACTGTGATGTTCTATCACAGTAATGCAGAGCAGTGCAGCACTCCTCGCTGCACCCCAGGACCCCAAGAGTGCTGGGCTGGGTGACCTCATTCTATTTATACAGGCAAACATTGAGGCTTATTAATGGGAGTTTGCAGCAAGACAGCTCTGCTCTGCTAATTAAATAAACTGTGAGCAAGTTCTCACGTCGGCAGCTATTACAAAGCAGGAGGGATTAATTGCGTGGAGCCACGCAATGCAGGAAGCACGTGGCATATTGCAACAAGCATGACAGCAGGAGAATGCATGGCATATTGCAACCAGCGTGACACCGGAAGGAGAATGCATGACTTACTGCAGCCAATGTGACATCCGAAAGGGAATGCAAACCATTTTCTACGTCCAGCCTTAAGTAGAAGGAGGACACAACAACCTGCAGGAGCAGCTGCACGCAGCCCAGCCAGAGAGCACTGTGCACCCATGCACCAATCTGTGCGTGCAATGCACACAGGTGCACACGAAGGCAGGTGGTGCTGCTTTTCTGTTCAAGAATCCCTTGGTGGTTTTAGATAAGGTGAATCTCACAATGCAGGAAGGCCCATGCAAGGCTCTGGCTGGACTTCCAGCAGCTAAGAACTGCATCACTCTGCGTCCTTGGCTCCTGCAACTGCAATGCTGGGCCCTCCTGCAGCTGCAAAGCTGCTGAGGAACTGCTGAATCCCCCAGCCTGTGCAACAGTTGCATCCTCCATTTGGTGAGCTGCAACACTCATAGTGCTACCAAATTCAATCCTTTCCTCTTAATTGACATCGGACGTTACCGCTAATTGCATTTCCTCATTTCCATTGGAGGGCAGTGAGGTTCTGCCCAGCAGCACAGCTCAACCCATGCACCGAGCAGTGCTTCAGCTGCACCTCAAACTGCAGCAGAAGGCAAAGAGCAGACAGGGCCAGGGCTGCTCCGAAACCATCAATGGGGGAAGGGAACAGAATCCTTGGGGTTGGAAGGGCCCCCCAAGGCCACACGGTGCACGGGGAGCTGCTTCCTTGAGCCCACAGTAAGAAATCCGAGGATTTACCTCTACAAACCTAACAGAGAGCTGTGCAGAGCAAGATGTTCAGTGCTGCAGAAGGAATGGCTGTTTTTCTCAATGGAAGGAACAGGATAACGGAGCAAAGCGCCCAAGAGAAGGCGGGAGCTGCAGGGAGGACGTGCTGAGATGAGCTTCTGGGCTGAGCATCCCGTGCACTCCTTCCCACTTCTTTCCACACAGAGCCCTGCACTCCCAGCATGCTAACTGGGCTGCACCCAGCAACTGCTTGCAGTGATTTGTGCTCCATTTAACCCTATGACAGCAAAGCTGTTCCTCGGCCCCACATTCCACTGCAGCAGCATCCCCAGAGAGCCCTGGAATCACCACCAGCACCTCCACGATCACCTCAAAAATGGAAAATAATCCCCTACCGTGGCTTCTGCAGCTCAAAGATGACAGCTGCATGTCAGGCTGCTGCAGGTGTGGGCACACCATCCACGTCACCAGGCTCTCGAAAATCTCTGATATTTGCAGTTAAGAAGCTGCCCCCGTGGAATGCAAACGTTTGGGAGCAGAAGGAAGCAGCTCCGTGGTTCTGGGTGCTGGGAAGGCAGCTCCTGCTTTGGTGCTCTGTGCTGAAGGAGCTCCTGGGAAGCCCTAAGGAGCTGCCTCTCATTCCCCCAAACCTCAGCCCATAGCTGTGAGCAGATCCACACCTCTTTCTGAACAGGAAAACGTTCATTTCTCAGCACTACCTGCAGACTTGTTTGCAAATTCAAGTTTGCTCCCTTTTTTTCCCTCCCCACCCTGCTCAAGTCCTGTGCAATAAAGCAGCTTCGTCGCAGCAAGGCCTGCACCTGCAGTTGTGCAGCACACAGCAGCAGCGTTTTGGGAGGCAGCTGCCTGCAGTCTGCTCCTGTTAGCAGACCTGGCAACGTTGGAACAAAGCAGCTGCAAAGCAGAAGGGAGCAGCACAGCTCCGAGCACAGGGAGCACACTGGCACACCAAGCAGAGCTGGCAGTTGTTGCAGTGGATCTGATGCACCGCTGCAATCTTATGGCAGTCACTGCTCTGGCATTGGGAACGTGGGGCAGTTCTGGTGGAGAGGAAGGAGAGTCCTTCTTTGGGTTCTCAGCATTTAATTGGGCCAAGAAACGCTAACTGTACTGCATCATTAACTTAAAATGGGGCCCTTGTCCTTAGCCACGGCTCGTTCTGCAACAAGTGATGGTGGGGAAGGGCTCTGCAGGACAAACAACCTGAGGAGAGTGCAGTGGAACAGATACACTCATTACTGTCCTCCAGCTGCTTCACAAAGCCATCACTGCATGCAGCCACGTGTCGGCTGGATGGGCACCGTGGGCCAAACCCTCCATAGCAATGGGAGCGTTCCTGAAACGCAGACCTGGCAGCACTGCGTCAGCACAGCACAGCACAGCAGGGCAGAGCCAAGCCCGTGGGGCTGCAGGGCAGGGACCCTGCTAACTGCTGCTAGCACGTCATGCAGCCCTGCTCTCTGCATCCCCACAGCCTGCTAATGCTCCCGGGTGTTATTAACACATGCACAAAGAGGAGGAGGAGGGAGAGAGGACGAGGAGCCACACGTGTTTTAGAAAGGGAAAGCCTTCTATCAGATTGCTGCAAGGAACGGTGGCAAAGTTCAGAGGGACAGAAGTGCAGATCCTACCTTTCCCAGCCTGCAGCACAACAGGGCAGGGCAGCAGTGCAGGAGGGCAGCAATGCAGGGCAGCAGCACAGCAATGCAGCAGCACAGGACAGCAGGGCAGTGAGGCAGGGCAGCAGCACAGCAATGCAGCAGGGCAGGGCAGCAGTGCAGCAATGCAGCCCAGAGCTGCAGCAGTGCCACCACTCCCCTGCACAGCCCCAGCAAGCTGCAACAGCTGCATCTCACCACTGCAATCTGCTTGCATGTGTCTTTTTTCCTTTTGAAGTGCACCTGCTCAGCCTTGCCCTGCACAGCCCTCCCATGCAGTTCGCTGCCCGCGTTCCCCCGTCTGCACTTTGCCTCGTGTGAAATGGAGGTGCAGTTTTTCGGGGGTTATAATGCAAAGGAGATGCAAACTCACTGCATGGAAAAACGTAAGTAAAGCTTTAATGGGGGAACCACACATTTGGTATTCCCACGTTGTCGGGAATCCTACAGAGCAAGCCATCTGTTGGGGGAGGGAGGAACCACTGCTGTTTGCAATACGGACACATTCTAATTAATGAAGTAAAAATAGCGATTTGGCTTGAGGGGCTTTGGCCATTGATGAGCATCCTTTGGTCCATGCACTGCTCATTGAGTTCCTGCAACCCAGGCTGGAGAAATGCTCTGCTCACAGCTGCTGAGCTCCAGGTGCTGTATGAGGACAGCAGCCCCGTGTTGCTCAGCCCTCAGTTCCACTCTGTTAAGTTACAATAAGAAATCACCTTTTGCATTTTATGGATGTTGTCACCGACGCACAGAAGCAGCTGCCGCAGCTCTGAGCCTTTGATGTGGACCCCACTGCATCCTCATCTCTGAATTGGAGAGAGGTGCATGTGAAAGGTGGGCTGCTCCAAGCTGCAGGAGGGCTGCAGCCACAGGGCTGAGCTCAATGGCTCTGTGTCTGAGGGGTGGGGATGTAACCAGCACTGCCCCAGGGGTCTCTGCCTCGGGTCTGGGGCTCATTAACATCTTCATTAGTGATACAGACCGTGACATTGAATGCAGTTTGCTGTGGCATCGAGCCAAGCAGTGCGGATCGTACAGCAGAAGGGAGGGATGCCATCCAGAGGGACCCTGAGCTACTCCAGGTTCACAAGGGCCCACCTTTCACCACGATGAACACCCCAAGTGCAAGGTGCTGCACTCAGACTGATCCCAGTATGCAAAGCGGGAGAAGAACTCCCTGATTTCAAACCCCTGCTGGGATCCTGGCAGCTGACAGAGCAAAGAGCAGCCAGCAAAGTGCCCCTGCAGCACAGCACAGCACAGCCATGGCACCCTGTGCTGCTGCAGCAGTGGGGTGAGGAGGGACAGACCCCATTTCCCTGCCCCGTGCTGCCCCAGCTGGAGTGCTGCCCAAGGGCAGGCACAACATCATGGAACGCTGCTGCCTTCTACTGCTTGATAATGAGAGCCTTGCAAATGTACAATTCAGTTTGACTTCTGCTCAGGACAACCTGAGGAATAAACACATGAATGTCCTTGTGCTATCAGTGACAGCGTTCCGATGGAAACTGAAAGCAGATCAGGCAATGCGAGCATAAATCCCTGTTCACATTTTCACTGTTAACCACAAGAAAATTCAAATATAAATTAACTGTTCCTTTTTAAGCATGAAGTGATCCATGACCTTCACTTCCTACTGCAAGAATGGACCAGAGGTCCATCTGTCTGTCTGTGGGCTATCTGCAATGAGAACAGATATGGGATTATCCATCAGTTATCTCCAAATATATTCCATACTGCAAAAAGTTCTCAGGGAGAGACAAAGATGTGAGAGAAACTCTTCAGACGAGGAACTTCTTAGAAGAACAGAGCTTCAAAAAAATCAATCCTCTTACAAGAGTCCTTCCATTACGTGTTAGTAACTACTGGATACTTCATCCTTCTGAAGGAAAAAAAGGGGAAAAAAAAAGAAGGGCAAGTGCAACTCCAATTAAAAAACATAGTAATGGCATTACAGACCAATTCATCAGCACTGATTTTGGGTTCCCAATGCATCAAAGCGACACTCGCTTACCAGAACAAAGTCCCAAAGATGCATTTGAAGTTGTGGTTTTGCAAAGAAAGGAGCAGAGCTGCACTGGAGCTGCAGCGACTGCGTGATGCTGAAGGGAGGAGATGCACGAGGAGATCTGGTGTCTCAGAAATAGAGGATATCCTGGGTTGGGAGGGAGCCAGGGGGCTCGTCGTGCCCAGTTCCCAGACCTCGGATGGGAGAGCACTGCTCTGCCCATCGGCAGAATAAGGATAAAAGCAGGAATGATGCCTAGAACAAAGCTCTGGGATGGAGGGATGGGGACAGCCCTGCAGAAAGGGGCGTCCATCCTTGGATGGGTGCAGGGCAGGCTGAGCTGGGGGCACCCAGCCATGGCACGGGTGGGACTGCATGGGCTGTGGGGTCCCTTCTGATCCAACCACGCTGTGATCCCATGCTTGTAAGGACCCAGCTCCACACAGCACACAGAAGCACAGAGCAGGAGGCTCTCCATCCCCACCAGAGACCCGGCTGTGTGTGTGCCATGCAGCACAGGGAGGTCACACATCCTTGCCATGGTGATGCTGGCCCCGGGCAGCAGCTCGGTGCAGCACTCACAGCAACACACTGCTGCATCTATCAAAGAAATAGAAGTAATTCACCAAGTGGGCTCCTGTTGCAGGAGGAAACGCTTGCAGTCAGCACAGAAGTAGCTGACATCCCCAAATACTGTGCACTCAGAGCACCAAACCGCTGTTCATACCAAGCTTTCCTTCAAACAAAAGGTTGTGAGACTTGCAGACGTTTTAATTTTAATTTCAGTGCTTAATTCAATACTCTGCAGTACTGGGAAGCCTCACACTTGCTCAGCCATAGGCCTGACTTGTGCTTTTTAAGGCTGCCTCCCACCATTGTCACAGCAGTGTCCATTGGGGGCTGTGTGCTTCCCAACCCCGCAGCAGAACAGCCCTGGGATGCAGCATCTGCTCACCTGGCAGCCAAGGAACCCATGCAGCTCTCCCTGCAGCACAGCCCATCCAACTTCCTCTATACTGCTATATTAAATTCAGCAAAGTAATAACCCAACAGGAACCTCAAGCACCCAGCCACAGCCTCACCTTGACTTTCACCACCAAATCTGGAAGGTGAAACACAAAAGGAAGCAATCAGACGAGAGCTTTGCTCTGCACCACGAGGTTTTACAACACATGGCAGCCCCTCTATGCACACAGCAGTGAGCTCTCTGTCTGCAGCATCCTCTCATGACCCAGGGATGCCAAGAATCACCTTTCTCCCCCTGCTCACATATGGAAAAAACACAATTTCTATGTTGCAGAAGCTGCTCCACGCTCTGCCACTCAACGCTCCAAAGCTTTATTTCCTTGATGTTACCCACGCTCTTTATATTACCTACGCTGCATTGAGGCTGGAGGTGTTCGTGGCCACCTGGATGGATGGGGCCCTGTGCAATCTGACCCAGTGCTCAAGGTACCACTTGGCAGCCCTGCCTGCAGCAGTGGGGCTGGAACTCGGTCATCCCTGAGCTCCCTTCCAACCCAATGCATCCCATGACTGCATAAAGTGTGATGCATTGCTGCTAAAACATGGTTCTCACGCTGAACCTACTCTGATGTTAAAGCAAAAACCTTTCACAGATCCCTGGGGAACTCCAGAAAGACAAAGTGAGCACCAAAAGCCGTGCAAAGGCATTGGGAAAGAACACAACCCTGAAGAGAGGGGAACTGGACTCAGCTGCCCCTGTGTTCCCCAATGGGGCACAGCACAGGGCGAGAAAAGTGGCACCTAGTTTGTCCATCAGTGCCTTTATCACCTGGGGAATCTTACTGCTGAACCACGTGATGTGAAAATTCAGCAGCTAATTAGTGAAGGAAATGACCTGAGGCTTTCCACAACTGACATCTAGTAATCTGAAATCCTTGCAGACTGCTTCAATGCAAGCAGAAATTACAGTTCCAACACTGAAGAAGAACAGGAATGCAGCACTGGTGTTTGGCACCAACCTTCCTCTGTTGCACTTTTCATTGCTTCTATGACATACAGAGGTGTCTGCTTATTTACACCACTCCAAGCAATGACTGCACAGGAACAGATGTGAGTTCAGCGGAGGAACATAACAGAACAGAGATGTTCAACACCTGCATGACGATTTTACACCCATTTATTTACGAGCATTTAATATTCAGCACATTCCTGGAAAGATGAAATGCATCACTTCTGGTTTGCTGCTATCACACAGTACGTGCATTTGTATGGATTGGACTGACTCCTTAACTTAAAAGTGAGATTGGAGCACAGGGAACAAAGTCTGTTGTGACACGAGGGCTGGGACCAGGCTTGCTCCAGCACAGAAAAGCAAACATCAGCTGTATCACCACAGAATCATAGAACCATAGAATGGCCTGGGTTGCAAAGGAGCACAATGCTGATCCAGTTCCAACCCCCTGCTGTGTGCAGGTCACCAACCAGCAGCCCAGGCTGCCCAGAGCCACATCCAGCCTGGCCTTGAATGCCTGCAGGGATGGGGCATCCACAGCCTCCTTGGGCAATCTGTTCCAGTGCCTCACCATCCTCCTGGCTATAGCCAGAATTCCATGCCATCCCCACAAAATCCTGCCTGCAGCCAAAACTGCACAGCATATACACCTATTATTTTGCCCATCATGTTCTATTTCCTCCCCCTGGCCCCCAGAACCTCTCAATTTCAGAGCAGACCCCCGAGCTGCTTTGCAGAATGCCACACTTTGTTGTGAAGCCCCACGCGTGGACGTGCACTGCAGCCATTCTGCAACCAAACTGCTGCTGTGCCACACAGATGGATGCAGAGGGCTGAGGTACCATCCCTGTTTCACAAATGGAAACTCACTGCACAGCCTGCAGGGAAGGTTTCTGCCTGCTTTTGCCACTCCAATCATTAAAGAGACAACACCTGGAGCACGAAGCATCTCCTCTCCTTCCTAAATTCAGCACTGCTCTCTGTCGGTCTCCTCCTAGCAGTGCACTTTTATTGGGTGCACACAGCACGTAAAGCCCTGCTGGGAGGAGGGGAGGAGGCCCAACATCCCAACCCCACACCCCTCTCTGAGCACTGCACCGCAGGCACAGCTCCCACCATCCTCACTCTGCCTCCCCCAGACCCACGACACCACTGGTGTGCACCCCTCCAGCCTTTCCCATCCAGCCCTGGGGATGAACGAGGTGCTCCAGTGCAGAACGGCCACGTTGCAGCTTCCCTGCAACACAGACCTGCATGAAGTGGCCATTCCTGTGCTTTAAAGGCTCCAGCACAGCACAGCACTCAGCAGCACTTGGCAGGGATTGAGGCACAACACAACAGGTCAGTTTGTTCTGTAAAAATACCTTATTGATATTCAGACAAAAAGGATCTAGAAAGGAATTCAAAAAGTATTTCCAAAACTTTGCACAACACCCAGCGTGCAGCTCCTTCGTGAGCACTGATGAATGCAGCAGCAGTGAGCACTGCGTGGGAGGGAAAGCAGAGCATCCCAGCACTGCCCAGCCTCTTTCTTTCCTATCTCAGTAAGGAACAGCAGCTCCAGAGCCAGGCTCAGTCCCCAGCCCCCCCTGGCCCTGTCTTGCCCATTCCTGCCTGAAACCAAAGCTTGTGCATGCATGCAGCAAAGGCCGTGAGCTCTGCTGACTGCACACAGTGCTCTCCACTGGGGCTTGTCCTGGCAGAAAGCATGCAATGAAGGCAGCTAATTGGCCCTGCAGCTCTGAGCGTGGCTCAGAGGGACACCAGTGAATCCAGCTCACAGCCAACTTGCAGCATCACCGCAGGGAAGGGCTGCAGGAGGGCAGGGCAGAGCTGGAGCGCAGGCTGATCGACCTGCAGATCAACCCCAGAGATAAAGCTCAGATAAAAGCAGCACGCAGGAACATGTCTGCAAAACATGGGGATGACCAGAGGAAAGAAAAACACAGATGGGAATTGCCCAGAGGGAATGCAGCTCCCAGCAGCTGCAGTGGGACGGCCCCATGCAGTGCTCACTGCGTGTCCTCCACTCTCATCTGTGTCACACAAATGCCATCAGTGGAGACCAAACACATCACACCTCCCTGCCAGGTGCAGAGCTGAAAAATGCAGCAGGGTCTGAAGATTCCCTCCTTATATTTTCTCATTCATTTTGCACTGGGAGAAGAAAAGAATGAATATTTGGATACAAACTGCTTCAGTGAAAAGGGAGGGAAGAAAGAACTGCACCTGTAGAATATGTGCATGCACACGTAGTTGTGCACAGCACTGCTTCGTGCAGCCACCAAAGCATGCACACAAAATGAATCCCAGGGGATACAACAGGCTGTGCTGCAGCAGAAGTTCATTGCTTTTCACAGCTACTACTGCACACCACGTACATTCACACAGATGCCACTGACACTCTCCTTCTGTGAATACTTGTGCGCTCCTGAGCCACAATACCACAAAGAGCAGCAAAGAAGAAAACGCAGGAGTTGAAATAAGCCTCAATCACAGCTCTACAGAGGAGCAGTGTGGATAAGGAATGCCACAGAGGCATTTTACTGTTACCATCACTGCTACACTTTTAATCATCCAGCATCACCACGACCATGGCACAAGGCTGCCAGCCTGGCTTCAGCAACCCTGGCTGCATCACTGCAAAGTAAAGCAGCTGCCTGGAGAAGGAACTGCAAAGGCACTGCGTTCCCTGGGTTCCACAAGAGAAAAAACCATCACCACAACCACCTTTCATTTGGCTTCAAAGGCTTCTGTGATGCCAAAGGAGCAAAGCAGGTGAAACGCAGATGCGCATGCAGCTCCATCCGTCCCCATACAACAAAGCGGGGAGCTGCCCCCTGCCCACCCTATTTCCAGCCTTCCTATGGGAGGAGTGAGCCAAGGAGCAGAGCTGAGTCCCTAAATGGTGACATGGGATGCAGAGCCTGCTCTGGGCTCCCACCGATGGGTGCAGCTCCCGTTGCCCCATGCTTACAGCGCTGCACGGCACACAGGGCTGTGCACACACGATTCCACAATGCTGTGCTTTGATAAGCTACCACTCGTCCTTGGAAACATTATGTTTGCCTTTTCTTAATTCCCTCTCCTCCCCAAAGGAAGGCCGAAGAGCATTTCTCAGTAAAGTAACGTATTTCAAAGGCAGAACCACAGCAAGGTGTATGTATGACACGTACGCTGTGGCCACAGGGCATTACAGAAAGGTCCACCTGTTGGAAACCCCACCGTAGTGCTTTCTAGAACGTGTTTCTCTCTCTGCTCTGATCACAAGGAACGAGAACAAGAAAATAACTACAAGTCACCAGGGCCATGTGGCAGTGTGATCTCCAAAGCCCTACACAGCCCCCTGTATGGGCACCTTGCAACCAGAGCCAGAGCTGAAGCAAACCCCAAGGACACAAAACCTGCCTCAGAAAAGCAGGGAACAACAAAGTTGTCCTGTGGGCTGTGGTCACATTGGGGCTATTTGCAAAAAGAGTTTTTCCCACTGTAAGAGATGCACACTGAGTGCAACCAGGAGAGCAAGGAAGTGAGCAGCACCACGCACTGCTACAGCTGCTCCCAACAAATGTCTGCAGCCCAAAGTGACCTGGATGCTACAATTCTCCTTCCCAAATCAAACCTGGCCAAGAAGATATTAAAACCAAGGGAAATCAGATGTGTATATCAGAATCAGTATTCATCAGAAGCATATATTAAATCATTTCAGCCAAGGGAAAGGAGGGAATTGTTTGGTTTGTTTTTCCCATTGCGTTTATCACCACTGCATCTCTGCATGTTCTCTTGTGGTTTCCCACAGAATACACAGCTATGCTATTTACACAGACACAAGCACGAACCAACAATCCATCCCAAAATACTCCAAGTGTGCTGCCAGATGGCTTCACAAAGGAGAATGGAAGAACTAATTCAAAGCTCTTACGCTGCCAGCAATCCATTTTTGGAAGGAACTACGAAAGCTCAACAAGAACACTTATCAAGCACGCTGGTATTTCTTGCAATGTTTTGCTCCACAACTACAACCTCAGCTAAGCTCCCACCTGGATGGAGCAGGACAAGGAGCAAACAGTAATCCTGGGATGCTACAGCAAAGAGACGGGCAGAAGCACTGACCAAATTCGGACACTTTTTCCTTAATTCCATCTCTTCCCATTTCTCCATTCCCCTCATCTTTGTTACTCAGAACAAACAGAGAATTGCTAACGCTGCCACAAGTGTCGCTGATGTGTAACTACGACCTTTCTCTGCACCTTATCTCTGCAATGAAAAGTGGACGTGGTTTGCTTGCAGTGTTTTATTGCAATACATCACAACGTGGCACTACGATGACCCTCAACGATGTGTTGAGTCCAACGCATCACCAACCGATGCATCCATTCATTAACAAGATAAAAGGGCCCAGTGAAAGCAGCTCACACAACACGAAAGGAGCACTGCCAGCAGGATACACGTGAGGAGCTCACTTACCACTGGACCTGTTTTTGCGGTTCGATTTCCCTCCTGTAAGGAGCATCTTGAGGCTGTTCCGAAACATGGCGATGCCGTCCCGCCGCGCGGATCCCACAGCCTGCATATGGAGAGAGAACACAGGCAAGAAATCAGCACTCGAGTGATGGTCAATGGGAAAACATGGGGGAAAGCTGTAAGAAAGCACTGCCAATGAGCGACGGGCGGCCGTCAGACTGCTCTGAGAGCTGGGTACATTGTCATGAAGAGGCAGCCTGAACTCAGAGTGAACTGATGCACAGAACTGCAGACCTCCCTGCAGCTGAGCGTGCTGCCTCTGTGCCATTGGAGATGGCAGGACGAGCTGCTGGGCTCACAGCACTGACAGCTCGTTCCACTTTGCTAAGGCAGGTAAGCCATCAAAACTGCAGTGGCAGCTCCAGGCTGGAGCAAAACAACAGCAAAGAGCCTTTGATTGGGACACGCAACGAGGCAGCACTTTGCTCTGGTGTACACACAGTGTGCCACGCTTCAAAGGTAACACGTTCGTATATATCACAACATTTTGTCTTTAACAAGGTAAGATTCCTCTTGGAGGATGCTCAGTAAACGCCATCCAGAGTTACTGCACAGTTACCCAATGTTGTGAGGTATATTCACAGAGGAACACCCCATTCTAAGAGCTTTCTGTGAATAGTTAAAAGCCAACGCGTGTCCCTTTCACACAACCTACTCACACCAACGCTTCAAGGCAGATTTTGGGGTACATGTGTCTGAATGTTATTAGCTGGGACACAGCAGCAGCATTTCTTTTCCACCCATCAGTTGCTCCGACAAAGAACTTTTTCACCTATAGCTCTCCATGCAACAGCAGAAGAGGAAAACACGAAGGAGGCATTGAATGTAGAGCGGACAGCTGAACACACAGCAGTATTTATTTTGGAAGGTGATAACATTACAGCCCTTCCAACAGCCCACCAACCCAAATTTATTTATTGAGGCTTTGAGCAAGAGAACAAGAAGGCAGCAAACAGCTCCTGCTGCTGTCTGAGTAACTGCTCAGCTCTGAAATGACTGTGGATCCGATGCTAAAAGCACCACAGGTGCTGTAAAGGAGGATGTGAAAGGGTGAATGTATTGAGCAAGCAGCAGCAGCTCTGCTCTGAGACCAAGCTGCTATGCTTACCGCTTGCTTTTTTCTTATGGTCAGGGAATATTTCCATGCAGAAGCCTTGTGAGGGTGGGCAGAGCAAAAGGCAGCAGGCAGAGCAGAACTTGGAAGCTCCTTCAGAGGAGGGAGAGGTGCAGGAGGAGCCGGGATGCACCCAGGTCTGCTCCAGCTGAGAACAGAAGCTGGTGGAGCTGCAGCAGTAGAGATGAGGAACAACATAATTAATCTAATTACGCTGATGGAGCCAACTGGACTGAGGCTGAACAATGCCAAAGGTGAGGAGGAAGGTTTGCTAACAATGTTTACCTCCAACCTCGACGTGATGGAATTATTGAACCCTCTGCCCAGTGCTTCTATGGAGGCTTCATAAACTCACTCTGAAGAAGCACCTGGTGCAGGACGAGTGGATGCTTTGCTTTGAGACCCTCAGCTGCCCGCCCTGGGGGCCTTAGGGACCAGGTCCATGCATTCAGAGCTCACCCTGAGGCCACAGAGAAACACCAGAGGCTCCCACAGGTGGTAAGGAAGGCTCCCAGCAGCAGGCTCAGCCTACATCCCTGACACAGCTCCACACCGTGCCCTACAGACAGCACTGCAGCATCCCAGCCCTCACTGGATGGACATCTGATCACTCAAGTGTTTTGGGGGGCTGCACATTATCAGGGCCTACAGAATTAATTTTCACTTCTTTCCTGAAATATGAGGGACAGATATTGCCCAGCAGACACTGGATTTCCAAATGAAAGCGAATTCTGTTTGCCCCAGCTAAGTGAACAAGGTCACCTCTGTGCCAGACCTGGCATCCCAGCGGCTCACACCACAGCAGTGGCAGAATTTATTCCCGAAACCTTAATAATATCCAGCAAAAGTCGATGAATGCCATCTAGAAAAAAGAACTCTGAATGCACTTATTCATACATGTAGCTCAAGGGGGGTGGGGGAAAGCAAAAGTCAGATTTTAAGTTTGCAAACAATGTCCTAAGATCAGTGAGAGGCCACTGCCAGGACTCAGAAGATGCACACATCCTTTGTCGCACCCCGTCTCAGTGCAGATGCAGCTCAAACACTCTGTAACAAAGTGTGCTTCAGTGCAGCAGGCATTTCCTCCTGCTGCTTCACTCCTGCTTGCATTGCTCGTGGAAGGTGAGACAAAGATTTGCAAAACAAGCCCTCATTGTGGCCACAAAGCACGCAGAAAGCTGAACTTGCTTCATGAGAAATTAAGATGTGTGTATACTAAGTGTATATTAACACACCAAAACTGTCCCTATGACTACTACTCTCAAGATTTAACAACGTGTTAATGCTAAATTAATGTTTTTATGAACAAAAAGGAACCTTTCACCAATTAATGAATAGCTTGCTATGCTAAGAGCATTCAGACTTCAAGGAGGAGCAGACATCGAGGCCTTCCCTCAAAAAAGAAAGGAGAGATCTATAGAGCTCATTATTACAGGATGAAAGAACTGAAAGCTAAAAGGAAAACACACAACACAAACAGGGTTGGTCCTTCATGCATTGACCCCCGAGTGTAACATCACTGAGTACAGAAATCTGCTCCACACTCATCCCAACAGCTGCAAGGATGAAATCAGCATCCTCAAATCATTCCAAGTTCAACCGATGCTCTGATTTTCGATTGCCCTGAAATCCAAAAGGAGGTTTAGAGAGACGGCGTGCCAGGAGGGCGGGCAGAGCAGCACTGCTGTGATGCTGCAGGAGGAGCTGAGTGCCACACACTGCACTGAGTGCTGTACAGGAAGATGCTCCAGGCCCTGCATCATCTTTGTGCCCTTTCTGCTGGTCTCTCTCCAGGGGATCCCTGTCTGTTTTGTACTGGGGAACCAAAACTGGATGCAGTGCTTCAGCTGACGCCTGACCAGGGCAGAGCAGAGGGCAGGATCACCCCCATTGCCCTGCTGGCCACACTCCCTTTAATGCACCCCAGGATCCCACTGGCCTTCTTGGCCACCAGGGCACACTGCTGGCTCTGGACAACCCGTCACCCACCAGGACCCCCAGGTCCTCCTCCACAGAGCTCCTCTCCAGCAGCTCATCTCCAACTGTTCTGATATGTGCCCTCTGAGCTCAGACAGACTCAGCTCACCTCTCTGTCCTCTCATCTACCCCACAGCTTCCTTATCAGGATGTTGTGGGATACGGTACCAAAAGCCTTGCTGAAGTCAAGGCAGATGACATGCACTGCTCTCCCCCCACCTACCCAGCTGGTGATGCCCTCACAGAAGGCTGCCAGGTTGGTCAATCAAATGCGATGGATTCTGTATCACAGCACAGCTCTGCCTTACAGTGGGAGGCAGCGGTCTGTAACAACTCTGAAGTAAAAGAACTGAGTATTTACAGCAGTGGTCCAGTGCAGTTAAAAGGGGAAGGATTTAGGGATGATGGGACAGGGGAAATTGTTTTAAACTGAGACAGGGAAGGTTTAGGTTGGATATTAGGAGGAAGTTTTTCATCCAGAGGGTGGTGAGGCACTGGAACAGGCTGCCCAAGGAGGCTGTGGATGCCCCATCCCTGCAGGCATTCAAGGCCAGGCTGGATGTGGCTCTGGGCAGCCTGGGCTGCTGGTTGGTGACCTGCACACAGCAGGGGGTTGGAACCAGATGAGCACTGTGGTGCTTTTCAACACAGGACATTCTATGATTCTATGAAATACTTTCATAATCCACCAGATAAAAGTTCTTAAGCAATACAGAACTTATTACACCAAGTTCTGTACACAGCTTTGGAACAACAGAACATGAACAGAAGAGGAATTAATAATTTCATGTATCCTCAAGCAAAGCCTGGATACTGCTTGTTGTGATGGAGGTCCGTCTGTCTGTCCTCTCCCCCAGAGCTCCTGCAGCTCCCTGTCCTGCACACCTCCAACTCCCCCAGCCTTTCTGCTTCCCCAGCTCTCCTTCATGAGTGAGGAACCACAGAAAGAACCCCAGGACACACGGTGTGCAGCAGCTGAACATGACAACGCCTCACAAGGAAGCAGGAAGCCAGTATCCATCTCTGTTCTTTCACTTTAGCAAAATCAAGGAACCTTTGATGCTATCGCTGGAAGGAAATTCTGACCACACTGCCAACATGGCAGTGCTGAGATCAGAAATGCCACCAGAAGGATGCAGTCAGTCCCTAAACAGACGATAGAACCATTCTCTGCTGAGCATGGAAAGGTAATGACCTTGAAATTAAGGAAATTTAATTCTGAACGGGGCTTCATCACTTCCCATAACCTGGTTTCTAATTCTAGATTAATGGTGCAGACTGAGCCCATGAGGGACGCTGATGTTCTCTGTACACAGTGTCAGCCACTCTGACTCTGAGAGAACTGATACTGAGGAGCAGTTTGGAATCTGATCACCTCCCTTTCACTGACCTGTCTGAAGTGTTGGAAGTGCCTCCTGTGCTGCCAATAACAGTAAGAATTGTCATTTCGGTTGTCAAAAACATCAGTAGCTGCCACCAGAAAACACCTGGGCATTCCAAAAACAAACAGGCATTCCAGCTTGAAATGGAATGGATCTGCAGAACTCAAGTCTACTTCTGCAAAATGAGGAACTGGCACGAATCTTCAGGCACTTCTACAGCTGGAATGAATGGAGCCCAGTGAGCCCAGCACTGCCCCACCACCAGGAGCACCAGGAAGGACAGAGGGGTTCCCCACCTGAACCCATCAGCACTGCAGCTCAGAGTCACGGCGTGGAGCAGCCAGAAATCCTGCTGCCATTCAAGAAACAGCTCCACATTGCAATGCCCACCTCAACACCATTACAGGTGATTAGACGTGAGTGTAGGGATGAGAGAACTGAGGAGGGCTTTCATTCTATTTAAGCAATTAAATTACAGGGAAAAAAAAAAATGTGGTAGGTAAAAAAATCTCTTACCTTGGTATGTCTAGACAAATTAAATCTCTAGGAAAGCGTGTCTTCCTCCATGCACCACAAGTCCTGAAAGGAAAGAAACAAACAGAATTTAGCAGCATCTTCTTAACACAGTACTGCGTGCACCAAAGCGAAGGATCTCAGCCCAGAATGAACCCACAGCTCTCAGAGCAGCATCACCACAATCACAGCCTGTGTTCACACGTCTCCATCTCTGTGAGCCTGCAAACATTCTGGTCACTTGACTCTCCCCCCCTCAGCACCTTTCAAGCGAGCAGAGCAGAAAAGCAGACCGTGTTTTCCCTCGATGCACATCCCATAATGGAATACTCAGAAGACAGTCTGTTGCTTCCAGCATTTCTCCACCAGCACCCTAAGCAGCTCCAGCCTCAGATGGACACAAGTGCCATGGAAGCACTCAGCCTCCAATTGAGAATTGGGCTCTTGGCCCCCTGCTCCACCTTCACACACATACAAAGCTCAGCTGCAAAGAGCTGTGCTAAATGTATTTTGCTCACTGAAAAAGATCAGAGCACCACTGCAGCAGAGCCATGCGTGCCCCTCTGCTGGCAGTGCCTATCTCAATGCCTCTCCCTTCACGTGATGCACCATAAAACAAGGAGCAGAACGCAGCTGGGCAGTGAGATGGAGCCTGTAAAGCAATCCAGAATGTCCCATCCTATCCACACACTGAGCTTTCACTGCCCCTATTACTGCATTGCAAATTTTCATCTGAATGCAGCAGCAATGAGAGGGCTGTCAATAAAAACTGGATGTTGTTTAAGTGCTTTGATTCTTTTAATGCCTTTAACCCTCTAATTATATTCATAAATCTCCCACTGCATGGGAGTGCTGCATCTCAACAAATATATCCAGACAGCAACATACAAACTGTGACAGGGAGAAGAATCAATGTCAGAACTATTCTTACTATAAGGATGCAACGCACCCACCAAACTTATGAAGATGAGGAAATGCTATTGAAACATACACAGCTGTTATTAATGCCGCAAAGCCAAGGAGTCAACAAGCTGAGAGGTAGAAGCACTGGGCCTCAGCACATTGGGTTGAGATAATTCAGTACCTGCAGTACAAAGCAGGTGACCTGCAGGCCCAAGTGGTTACACCTGTGCACGCAATAACTGCATGAGGTTCAAAGGCAGCCAGTAGGGATCAGCTTCACCTCACATTCCAGCACCCAGCTTCAAATCACTCTTCATCACACAGCCCTTCTTAGTGTAGAATCACACAATTGCTCAGGTTGGAAAAGACCCTCAAGTCCAACTGCAACCTCTCCATGCTACCCCAACTCTAACAACCCTCTGCTAAGCCACGTCCCTGAGCAGCAGGGAACGCATCCAGGGATGCTGACTCCACCACCTCCCTGGGCAGCCCATTCCAGTGCTTCACAACCCTTTCTGTAAAGAAGTTTCTTCCTGATATCCAACTTAAACCTTCCCCTGGTGCAACTTGAGGCCATTTCCCCTTGTCCCATCACCAATGAGAAGAGACCAACCCAATCTCACTGCAAGCACCTTTCAGACAATAAGTTTTCCCCTCAGTCTCCTCTTCCCCAGGCCAAACAGCCCCAGTTCCTTCAGTCTCTCCTCATAGGCCATATTCTCCAAGCCCTTCCCCGGCCTTGTTGCCCTTCTTTCGACCTGCTCCAGCATCTCCATGTCCTTTCTGTTCTGAGCTGCCCAAAACTGAACACAGAACTCCAGGTGAGGCCTCACCAACGCCAAGCACAGGGCAGGATGACTCCTCCAGTTCTGCTCACCATTCCTGATCCAAGCCAGGATGCCATCGGCCTTCTTGGCCACCTGGGCTCACTGCTGGCTCATATTCAGCCATCAGCACACCAAGGTCTCTTTCCATCAGGGAACTCCTCCCCAAGCCTGTAGGGTTGCCTGGGGTTGTTGTGACCAAAATGCAGAACTGAGAATTGGCCCTATTGAAACTCACACAGTTTGCCTCAGCCCATTGATCCGGTCTGTCCAGGTCCCTCTGTAGTGCCTTTCTCCCTTAGGCAGATCAGCATTGAAGGGAATAAGTCTGTGAACTTACTGAGGGTGCACTCAATCCCCTCATGATCACTGATAAAGACATCAAATAGGTGACCCCCACCACCCTGGGCAGCCCATGCCAGGACCTGACTGCTCTTAGAACTTCTTCCTAATGTCCAACCTGAACACGTGCACATATGTATGTGGCCACAGGTTATCCCAGTTCCCATGTATACCCCAACACAGCAGGGAATAAATGCACAAAGCAAAACCTGAGTGAACCAACTGCCCAACAGAAAGGCTCCTATTGAACTGAAGGATCACAGGAGCAGCTGCAAGGACAGCTTAAGAGCCATCACAACAGCACCAGGATTTATGGCTGATAGCCTCAGGACAGTGCTGCTCCAACCCAGCTGCCCAGCACCCCAAAGAGCAACACGTCCATTGGGACACAATGACACCGATTCCAGCTGCAGCATCCTCCTGCCAAACTGAAATCCGTGATGGGAAAAGGACTTGAGGATCAGAGAGCCAACAAAAATGCCTTTCTGCCTCCCAGAGCCAATCAAGAAGTGCCATAGCAAGAGACTGCACTGAGAGCAGGAGGTCTGATTTCAGCAGAACAATTATAATCATAGAATCATAGAATGGACTGGGTTGAAAAGGACCACAAAGCTCATCTGGTTCCAACCCCCTGCTGTGTGCAGGTCACCAACCAGCAGCCCAGGCTGCCCAGAGCCACATCCAGCCTGGCCTTGAATGCGTGCAGGGATGGGGCATCCACAGCCTCCTTGGGCAGCCTGTTCCACTGCCTCACCACCCTCTGGCTGAAAAACTTCCTCCTCATATCCACCCTAAACCTCCCCTGGCTCACTTTAAAACCATTCCCCCTTGTCCTATCACCACCCACCCTCACAAACAGCCGTTCCCCTCCTGTTTATATGCTCCCTTCAAGCACTGGAAGGCCACAATGAGGTCTCCTGCAGCTTTCTCTTCTCCAAGCCAAACAAGCCCAGTTCCCTCAACCTTTCCTCACAGCAGAGCTGCTCCAGCCCTCTGACCATCTCAGTGCCTCCTCTGGACCCGCTCCAAGAGCTCCACGTCCTTCCTGTGCTGGGGGTCCCAGGCCTGGACGCAGTGCTGCAGATGGGGCCTCACAAGAGCTGAGCAGAGGGGGACATCACCTCCCTGTCCCTGCTGGCTTAAGAAGTTTGCTGCATTGAGATAAACACCATCAACTGCATAATTTAAAGTGTTTAGCATCATGACTGAGCAAACTCCCAATGGGATGAAATGCAAGGCTGACTTTCAGTTCCTTCTAGAGCAAACAGAGCAAAGCTTTCTCCATCATCTATGCACACACTGCATTGGAGCAGGTAACATCTGACAGCAGTGGCACAAACCTAACTGAATTTGAAGCCTCTACAACAAACACGCTGCTGGTCACATGAACCCAGAGAAATTACCAACTCACACTTCTATCAACAGAGCATTAATGCAGAATTCTAACCCAGCAAGAACCTGGAACAGCACTGATCTGAGCAATGCTGCCCGACCTGCTCTGCTGGAAAGGAATGCTCTGTGATGGGGATTTCCACCTTCACACCAGGTTACTCTTCCTGTTCGACCATCAGCTGGCCTGGAAGCCAAGGGAGCTCAGAGGGCATTCTCAACTCAAGCATTACTCTGCATATACAAATGTGTTGGAAACAAAGCACACACTGACTGGAAACAGCCTCAATTCAAGTTCTAACTCACAAGACTTTTTTTTTTTTTTATGTTTCTATGATTCCGTGTGCTTTTTTTGTTAGGTTTTTTAATGATGGGGGTCATCCAACAAACCAAAGATCAGGAAAACGACAACGATCCTCAAACTGTAGCAATGCAGGGATGACCCAACTGCATTGGGACCCACCCAGAAAACAAGCTCGTTTCCATCCTGATAAACATTGTCTTCTCAACTTCTGACTCTCTAATTGAAAGCAATTACACATAATTACTGCACTTGGAGAGTTTGCTACACAGGAGCACATGCCACTGATAGATCAAGAATTGCACAGGTGACCCTACAGCCAACACAGCACCTCGGTCCATATTCAGATCCCATCTGGCTGATCTGCAGTTGCATTATGCTGGTATTCTCTTTGCCACATTCTCAGATGGCAGCAGCTCCCTCACAATCATCCCTGCAAATCACGTGGGAAGGCATCAGGATTCCAAAAGAACCATGACAAGGATCAGAGAACGGGCCATGTTTAAATGAGGTGGTTCTGCTCACTTCTCACACCTTAAAAAAAAAAAAAAAAAAAAAAAAAAAAAAGGATAGCATTTGCATTGTGCCATCTCACCAGCTCAGACTCACGGTTTAATATGAAAATTATAACGAACTCCCATTTTATTTCCTGCTTAACAAAGAGTTCCAAGCTATCGATGGAGCAATCATCTCAGCATCTTAATAACATTGATCAAATGCACCAAGATCTGTACTGGCAAAGCCCTTTGAGGGCCTGAACTGCCACTGCTTTGCTGTTACACAAATGCTGCTGCAAATCCTCACCTTTCTGATGCTTTCGGATGCTCACTATCATAACATGCTTAATAACATTAAATACAACCTATCTGGTCACCTGCTCTGTACCTACACAGGTCACTATTATTAACTACTTGTTTTCAGTGCAGCACTTGTAATGTGCATATCAATGCCACCACGCATTACAGGGTACGTTCAGCATGCACCAAAGGCAAATATTTTCCTTCCAGAGTCATTCAAGGTCAGGAGACAGAATGCAATTATCTAACGTTTTAATAGATGCCAGCTGATAACTGAAAGAGCAAACCCAACAGCCCACAGCACAACATGGGGGGAGGACAGAGGTCCCCACTCAGGGAATTCTGGGGATGGACACAGAGTCACAGAACTGCAGGGGTTGGAAGGGACCTCCAGAGATCATCAAGTCCAGCCCCCTGCTAAAGCAGCTCCCTACAATAGGTTGGCATCCAGATGGGTCTTGAGCATCTCCGCTGAAGATACAGCCATCACCTCTCTGTGCAGCCCATTCCAGTCTTCTGTTCCCCATGCTGAACAGCTCCAGGTCACCCAGCCTTTCCTCATAGGGGAGATGCTTCAGGCCCTGCATCATCTCTATGGCCCTCCTCCTAGAGATCCTTGGCTTTTTGGAACTGGGGAGCCCAGAACTGGACACAATACACTCAGTGTGGCTTCACCAGGGCAGAGCAGAGGGGGAGGATCACCTCTCTCAACCTCCTGGCCACATTCTTTTGAATGCACCCCAGGATCCCATTGGCCTTCTTGGCCACAAGGGCACACTGATGGCTGATGGCCAACCTGTCACCCACCAGGACTCCTACTGCTCCTCTCCAGCAGGTCAGCCCCTACCACCACGCACTCAAAATCTGCCTTCCTTGCCCCCCCCCCCCCCCCCCCCCAAGCATTCACACTCTGGGCAGAACTGGACTCTATTTGTCTTCTTTGACCTTTCTGGAGCGCAGCACAAACTCACAGACACAGGCTTCCTCCAGCATGGAATCCCTTCAGCCATGGCAGCTGCTATTTGTAGCTTCGTTTCAGCTCCTGGAGCCACAGAACTCAAAAAGCCACTCCACAGTTCCCTAAGGCTCCCACAGAACAAGGGAATTTCCAAGAGAATGGTCAATGCCTTTGCCCACCTGGAAGCATTCAACCATAACTTACGTACCTCAGGACACAGCTCCTGCCCCGACATCCCCACATCCCCTTCTGTGAGCACCTTTGGTAACACCATATTGGGACACATACGAATTTGCCTTACCAACCCCTCCAAACGAAGCTTCAGCACCCCAGCCATACACCTTCACTCCGACACAAAAGCTGTTGGCCTTCAATAAAGATAGGAAAAGAGGGCACAAAAACCACAGGGACAAAGCACTCAGAGCATCCCAGCCCCTGAGCAGCGTGCACATGGATGAGTGCTTGAAGGAAAGGGCACACATTTACACACATAGTTCATCAAAGACAAAAGGTAAGTGCTATTTAGAATAGGTCTGACTACTTAAGCAATGTGCTTAAAGTAAAAGCAGCTATAAATGAACCTATTGTGCGAGCACACTTGAAATTACAGAGTACAGATAGAACACTGAGTGCTGCAGTGTGCCCAGAGCTGCTCCATCCAGCTCACGGCAGCTCAGTTTGCTGAAATCAGAACGCAGCTGGTTCTGATTTCACCCTGCAGTGGGCAATACATGCAGGTATGGAGATGTATGGGCATGGCACGCAAGGTGCAAACCCAGTGAGATCTGACTGGGAGAACTGGCTGCCCTGAAGCCAGCAGTTATGGGTCCGTATGGATGGATGGCCAGAAGATGGACAGCAGCACTCAGAAAACCACAGCGATGGCACCGGAGTGAGCAGCACTTCCCAAACCCAAGGTTTACTTATTTCCAATGGGGCTCTTGAAATCTACCCCTACCCAAGCAGAGCCCAAAGTTAGGAACCATGAGAACACCTTGGGCAATTCACACTGATGGCCCAAAGCCTATGGGAACAATGTGTGTTTATCAAGAACATCCTATCCTGCGGCTCAGACAGTCACCATCTGCCTGCTGACAATAGTGAGCATCCTTTTCACTCCCCCCATCTGCAAAACAGAACACGTCGGAGGAAACTGCTCCCTCCTGGGATACATCCCCACGTCCAGCTTTGGTGCAAAGAGCAGCACATCCCCACCCCACTGCTCCGCTGTGACACCACCACCTCCATGCACCTTTATTTCACTCTGGAACAATGTCTAGTAATAAACAAGTTCTATTTCTTCAGGCAGAGGAAATTTCCTATAGAAACACATCTATGGCATTGAGACGTGCTACAGAAAGCACAGCATCATCTGCTGCTGCGCTGCCAGCCGCACCAGGAGGCCTTTCTTCTCTAACAAGATTGAGTCGGGAGGAGAAAAAATGATTTAACATTCAGCGTTGTGCTTAGATTGGATTATCTTCCATCTAAACTGGATAAGGATATCACATTTTCCAAAGTTGGCTGCTTTTTAAGCAAAACAATGCAAACAATAGTGCAGAAACCACTTACGAGCATTCTCACCTAGGGACTGTGAAGATTACAGCACAGCTTGCCCAAAGAGGCAGCATTCCCTGCAGTGGGGCACTGTGCAGAGCTGGCAGTGCTGTTTGCAGGAGGTGCTCCAGGCACAGTGGTGAGGCACTGGAACAGGTTGTCCAAGGAGGCTGTGGATGCCCCATCCCTGCAGGCATTCAAGGCCAGGCTGGATGTGGCTCTGGGCAGCCTGGGCTGCTGGTTGGTGACCTGCACACAGCAGGGGGTTGGGACCAGATGAGCATTGCGGTCCTTTTCAACCCAGGCCATTCTATGATCTCCTCAGCTGTTCCCTTCTGGAGATGTTCATGCAGGGCAGGGATGGGAAAAAGGAACAGTGCAACAGCTCCAGCACTGATATTCACACTGCTCTTTCAGCTTCAAGCTGAGGGCCCTCTGCTATAAGCTTATTCCATCCGTGAGCGACTCACTGCCTGCTAATCCCCTTCAGGACACCAACCAGGCACAAACAACTGCATCTCACTGTGCTCCCCATGCTCAGCGCAGAAGAAATCCATGGATCACTTCTCTCCATCAGAACAGACCTTCCTGAAGCACACCTCATCCACTGGAAGACCCAACAGCTCCAACATCACCACTTCCACAGCAGAACCTGGAAAGGAAGCAGCAGCTCCAGGCTGCTCAGTGCTCAGAGCCCCTCCAGGTGTGGCTGCGCTCAGCAGAGACCCCAGTGCCACAGTAAAGTTACAAACCCTCACCACCCCACCACAGCATTCACCAGCACAAAAAATGCACGTATATAAATGAAACACATCAGGCAACTTGTCTCTTTAAGAATTAGAATTACAGTAAAAGTGCAACTCAGAGATGCACCTGAGCACCCACTCCACTCCCACCCAAGGACTGGCTGTCTACCTGAGAAAGACATTCCAATGGCAGACCTGGCAGCTGCTATGCAATTTCTCAATGACATTACATATTAACCCTTAAAACTGAGTTTTGGACACAATTTACCCATGGAACAGTGAGAAGTGAGAGGACTATGAGTGCATGGTGTGCAGGATGGCTACTCACACTTCCACCCTCCCTTCCTCACGCTCTGCATTACGCCTGCCTGCTTAATGGGAGGCTCCCTTAAAACCCAGCACTAACACTGCTCACATATGGATGAGGTTTTATGGTTAAAACACATCAATGCAGTGCCACCATGGGCACCTCCATGATCACATGATCACAGAACGGATTGAAAAGGACCACAGTGCTCATCTGGTTCCAACCCCCTGCTGTGTGCAGGTCACCAACCAGCAGCCCAGGCTGCCCAGAGCCACATCCAGCCTTGAATGCCTGCAGGGATGGGGCATCCACAGCCTCCTTGGGCAACCTGTTCCACTGCCTCACCACCCTCTGGCTGAAAAACTTCCTCCTAATATCCAACCTAAACCTCCCCTGGCTCACTTTAAAACCATTCCCCCTTGTCCTATCACCACCCACCCTCACAAACAGCCGTTCCCCTCCTGTTTATCCGCTCCCTTCAAGCACTGGAAGGCCACAATGAGGTTTCCTCAAGCCTTCTCTTCTCCAAGCCAAACAAGCCCAGTCCCCACAACCTTTCCTCACAGCAGAGCTGCTCCAGCCCTCTGACCATCTCAGTGCCCTGATGATCCCCCCCCCCAACCATCCCAATGGACACCAGCAGTGACACCAGCAGCATTCTGAACGCTGTTAGAGAACCAACACAACACACTGAGCTCTAAAACACAGATCCCTCTTCGTGCCACATTTATCCATTCTTTAGATTCAGGCAGCTTGCTTATTTCAGAGCCGTTACTGCCACAAAACATAACAAATTATTCCCATTTTCTGGTTTTAGAGGTGCAATAAAACATCGCCGCTTCCTTCTTCTGTGGTGTAACCATCTGCAGGAAACCATCTCCATCCATCTGCATGAAGTTTGTCATCACACCAGTGCACAAATCCAACCCAAACCCCAGAGCACACATTTTAATGCTGAATATAAGATGCTTAGTGCTGCAGTGCAGGAGTCCAGGCTCTAGAACCCAGGGATGGAGACAGCAAAGCCTTTGTGCACTGCTGTGTGTTATCTTGGGCAGAAGATGGAAGCTCTGCTATACCAAAGCATTGATGCCAACAGGAGGATCAACCTTGGAATTATTCCTGCTATTTCACATCCGTGTGCACAGGTTGGGTTCACAGCTCCCACAACAAACTGCACCCCAATGTGTGTTCTGTGCAACTCTGTGCATTTCCACCACATTATTAATGGCACACCAACACACAAGATATGCAGACTGCTATTAGTTCTACGTCACTGACAGGAGAGGAGCAGATGTGTAACCATAGAATCTTTACTATCAGGATTTTAGAGAAATAACACCACTCTGCTTGCCAGGTCAATCTGGAGACAACAGAAGTGCACCTGTATAACACCAGCCAATATTCAGCTCATCTGAACCAAACAGCACACAGGCTGGATGTGGCTCTGGGCAGCCTGGGCTGCTGGTTGGCAACTCTGCACACAGCAGGGGTTTGAAACTGGATGGTCACTGTGGTCCTCTTCAACCCAGGCCATTCTATGATTCTATGATCCCTTAAAACTCTTTGGAACACTCATCACAGCAGCACTGCTCCCAGCACTGCCCTCACCCATTGCCCCACAGATGTAACTCAAATATTAAACAGAGTATTTTTAAATGATTTATTCTTTAATTTTTAATCCCTACCATCACAAAACGTCAATGCATCCAAGCAGGAAAGCTGGTGCACACGCAGCCACCTGTGGACAACCAGCGTCCCATGCGCAGGATGGGGACTGTCACCTGCAGGAGCACAGCTCCAGATGCCTTAAAATCCTATCTGACTTCCGAAGCGCTCAGCCAAGTCAGCCCTACCCACCAGACAAGTGTTGTTACCCCCGATCCTTCCATCTGGAGATCAGCTGCCTTTTTCAAGCAGGCTCTTCACAGTGCATTACTACACTCAGCATCTTCCAGCTGCTCCCCGCATCCTGCCTTGCACACACACCGCTACCTGATCACAAAGCACACGTGCACACTCAGGAACACCTGGCTGCTGCTCAGAATCCAAGAACCCCACCACGAAGACACAGGAGGTGACACGAGTGAAATAGGAACAAACACATACTGAGATCATGCAGCTCCCAGCTGTCTGCACCTCCTCGGTGGGCAGCTCCAGCCATTCAGCAGCACCAGACTGGAGGAGCTGGGAGCTTCCACGTGGTCGATGTCAGGCCCTGCAAGTCGGATGCACAGCACTGCAGGGATGTAACAACAGCCGGATGGGAAGGGGGGTGGAGAGAGGAAGAGGAAGAGCACAAATAAAGGAAGGAAAACCAACCTGATGTTTCTATAATGAGTAATATGCAAAAGCTCGCATCTGGGAGCTACACTAGAGGTAAACACAATTAAAAAACCAACATACACTTGAAATAATACTGGGCTCTCTTGTAGCTTTCTTACAGTATCCCCAGAATAGCTCCAACTCTTTTGGTCTGAAGTTGATTTTTTTGCCTAAATGTTTAGCAAAAGCCTGTGAGCAATTTGCAGCCTGGCAGAGCCAGGGGAACAGCAAATGCACAAAAAGGCATAAAAATAAAACAAGGTGAAACCTGGAGACCTCTCTCCTTTTCCTAAAAGGAACGAGAAGCATTGAGGCTTTCAATCAAACGAGATGCATCTGGTATGCAAACAAAGCCATGCATAGTTTAAGTGGCTTCTTATTCAGAAGCATAAAAGTATAAATAGTTTAAATTTTATTTATTTTTACTGAACATATTCTGGTCTACATCCTTGTCTACATTCTGTCTACGTTCTGCTCTATATTCTGGTCTATATTTTATCTACATTCTGTCCTACTTTCTGTTCCACGTTCTATGTTCTGGTCTACATTCTATCTATGTTCTATGTTCTGGTCTACGTTCTGTGGTCTGATCTATGTTCTGGTCTACATTTTGTCTACATTTTGTCCTACATTCTATGTTCTGGTCTACATTCTGGTCTATATTCTATGGTCTGGTCTACATTCTATCCTATGTTCTATGTTCTGGTCTACTTCCCCTAGCATGAGTATTTCAGACAGAACAACTCCGACACCAGGAAAAAAGCACAGCAGAATGCAAACTGCATTTTCTGTTTGTTTGGTTGGTTGTTTGTGTTTTTGTTTTTGTTTTTTTTTACAGCAGAAAGCACAGACATGCAGCTCTTGCTATCTGGCTTTCAGCTGTGTGTTACTGATGTGTCCCAGAGCATCTCCAAAGCACAGACAGAGCCTCAGTACCAGATCAGCTCCTCTGAACCCAGCCTGGCTTTGGTTCCCACAAAGGCACTGCGGAAAGCAATGCTATCTGTGCCAGCAACTGCTACGCCAATCTTACTGCTCTTCCTCCCAAAAATACACAGGGGAGATGTGCCCAAGGCTTTTACATACGTGTGCACACTCCTAGGAGTTCATTCTTTACCCTCACCCCAAGCCGTCCAGCCACGCTCACTGTGCCACACACCCGAGTTTCAGAGCCAGTCTACACATCCCTGCAAACAGGTCAGTCAGTCAGGCTCCAGAATTCATTCTCTGTTCTTGTTTATGAAATATCGGATATTTTGCCAATATGAAGCATTAATATATGGTTAATATATTCACTTTTAGAGAGAATTCAACAGCCACCACGCAAAGCCCAGGTGATGTCAAAATAACTGTTTCCTACGGGAGAGATGAGTGGGGGAAGAAGTGGAAATCTCTGCTAAAAGCTCCTCCTTCCATGTACTGCTCAGACACGGAGCAGTCAGTGCAGGGCCTTATCTCATCTCCCGACAGCAAAAATGTTTGTCTGCAAGGAAAAATGCAGCACGAGAGCCTGAAGTTAATCACAACTGCTTCGTGTCACGTGAAGTTTTAGTTACAAGCAAGATAGAACACACAGCACACTGACAGATCAGATAAGAGACGATCTTACAGTGTCTTCTGTTTGCACGAATGCTGCAACTCCTGGCAAAACATCCACACGAGCTAACTGCTTCACCAAGTGTTACCTACCCCACGTATCCTCCTCACTTAAACTGAGCTTCTTCATCTACAGGGTGGTAAGCAGATGAAACGCCCATGCACGTGCTTCCTAAAGCACACTCATTACCTCCCTTTAAAATCCATGCACACATTCAACCCTGGTGCTGAGCTCCTCTGCAGCAGATCAGAACCACAGCAGCACGGCGTGGAAGGCTCAGAAATGTCATTACTGCTTATGTTTATCATGCAGTCTTACAGATGATTACAGGAGACAGAAGCTGCAAAAGAATCAGAGAATCAGAGAATTGCTCAGGTTGGAAAAGACCCTCAAGTCCAACTGCAACCTCACCATGCTACCCCAACTCTAACAACCCTCTGCTAAGCCACGTCCCTGAGCAGCAGGGAACGCATCCAGGGGATGCTGACTCCACCACCTCCCTGGGCAGCCCATTCCAGTGCTTCACAACCCTTTCTGTAAAGAAGTTTCTTCCTGATATCCAACCTAAACCTTCCCCTGCTGCAACTTGAGGCCATTTCCCCTTGTCCCATCACCAATGAGAAGAGACCAACCCAATCTCACTGCAATCACCTTTCAGACAATAAGTTCTCCCCTCAGCCTCCTCTTCCCCAGGCCAAACAGCCCCAGTTCCTTCAGTCTCTAACAAGTCCGCAGAGCAATAAGAGCCAGATGCAAAGCTTATCTGCATTGCAAGGACCCCGTGGTTACGGCTGTGCCAGGGAAATGGGCAGCAGCCAAGGCAGACGGGCTGCGTGCTGACAGAAGCACTGCTAACTCAGCCCCCGACGAGCTGCGGGAGGAAGAACAAAGATGCTCTTTCAGAGCCTATCTGCCTGAGCACGGGCACAGCTCTGACACATTCAGGGTCCGAGAGCACAGCCCAGCCCTGAGAAAAGGCCAGGATTGTGGAGCAGGGTCCTGGCTACGATAGGCAGACAGAAATAGGAGTCCTTGCACGTAAGCACAACCCACACCTCGCCTCACCGTGCTCCACCTCCCCTCTGCCCCACGCAGAGCTCAGAATGCATTGATCTGAGACCCCCGATCCACCCCGAATTTCCCATGCTTGGTGTGAGTGCATCATGCAGACACACAACTGCCTCGATTTCATTGCTTTTGGTGCTGCTCTGTTTTCTTTTTGCACCTTCCACAGAGCTTCGCATGCTCTCAACTCCGCCGTTCCCGTTTTCAGATCATTTATTTTGCATACAGGAGACTTAATTACCTCTTTTCTTCTAATAAATAAGCAAACCAACTCAAAGGAGGCATTTCCCCGCACCGCTACGGATTCCTTCAGATGGGCTCACATGGAAGCATTCTATCCCGCACTGGAAGATGTCTCAGTCACATCAGCTGCTCAGCTCGGAAACGTCAGCTCAGCACTTCTACATCTCCCCGTGCAGATGGCATCTCCCCAAACAAACAACTACAACGAGCCGTGAGAGCCCTTATCTACATCCATCTTTGACTCCAATTAATCCATACATGGTAGTTTTCCGCTCCCCTGAGATGGGAATCTATGAGATACCAATTGCTCAAGGATGCTCTGTGGGCTCAGCATCACGCCCCCAGTAGATCAGCTCCCATTACTGGTACATGGGTGAGATACGCCTCAGCTACAGGCCTTGCCTGTCACAGCCTTCTCCTTCTAAACTGCAGAAGCAATGCTTGCCTATGGACAGTTGCACAGATTTCCCACTAAACTGAGTTAATCCATCTGGTGCATCTGTTACCACGCTTTGGTGACGCAGCTCACAGCCACACAGTGGTGCCGTGGCTCAGCCCTATGGAGGCTCTGCACAGCCTCCATGTGCCATCTGAACAAGGATCATAGAATTATAGAATCACTGAATTACCTGGGTTGAAAAGGAACACAACAATCATCTGGTTCCAACCCCCTGTTATGTGCAGGGTCACCAACCAGCAGCCCAGGCTGTCCAGAGCCACATCCAGCCTGGCCTTGAATGCCTGCAGGGATGAGGCATCCACAGCCTCCTTGGGCAACCTGTTCCAAAGGTTGTTTGTATCCAAATACAAATATCCAAGGATATTTGTACTTCCCCTTATGTACTTATGAACAGAAAATGCACGGAAAGGATCATCCGTAAGGCTCAGGTTGTCATGGCATTCCTTTTTGTTATTCTCTAAATGCCTCTATTTGAAGAGTAATGACCATCATTTTCTGATGCTATCAGTGATGCTGAATCCATAGCAGCCCTCGGTCAGGATCCAACATGATGCAGGAAAAGGGGGACCAAGGAGATGTGTCACGTTATCTTCACCTATTGTTATTTTAATTCCATATTTAAAAATAACTATCAAAAAAAAGATTAGTTCCAACTCTTCCCACCTGCCTACGAGACATCTTCTGTCTGGGCTGTCTTCAATTAAAACTTAGCTTAGGTGATTGATAGTCAGTCCTAAACGATAAGTGCATTCAACCTGTTGTAAAGTGATTGTAAGCATTATATGAGGCTTGGTGCCCTGCCCAAGGATGTGAGATATAAACCCTTCCAACCAACCAGACTGAGCACAGGGCATTCCCACCTTGCACCCCTCCAGGCACTTCCCTATGACCCAAGGGCAGCAGCAGAGCCCTGCTCAGGGCTGGTTGTGCAAAAGAACAACACCACATCCTTCAGATCCCATCAGGCAAAGCCAAAGGGAGCCACTCCATCATTCACTCTCTTACAAGACCCCCATCTGCAGCCCTGCGTGGGCTCAGCTCCCCACGTATCGCTGCACTGAGGGCGGTGGTCCCTCACACAATCACAGAACACCACCAAACCAAGACCCCAGCAGAGTGCCCACCACTGAAAACACTTTGCAAAAATAAAACACTTGCACCTCTTCCCCTTTGGAAACGTATTAATTTAGAAGTGCGCCATTTGGCTTGTGATCACAACTTGTAACTGGCAACAACTCCCACTGCCATTACTTTTTGGGATGACTGCTGCCCACACGGTGACAGATGGTAACACTCCACCTCTGCTGAGGAGGTGTAGGAGCACTGCCTGCTGTCAGCGACGCATGAAAAGAAATCCAGAGACAGATAACATCACCAGCCTGAAGAGAAGGCAGGTGGGCACACGCAGCTCCGTTATGGTTTCAGCCTTCGGAACAATCCTCCTTCGGTGCCTGCTGCACCAAATCCTTGCTCCTGAAGGCAGAGGGGCAGCGGATGCCCCAACACACAGCCACCCATGGGCTGTGCTGATGGAAGGCTGCCTGCAGCTCCTGCTGCCCCAGTGAATGGGTGCAACAGTAGGGATGCGAGCTGGGAGCCTCCGACTGAACCTCATGCAGAAAATGAAATAGGAAAGAGCGACCCGAGCAGGAAACAATGCCTGTTACAATTGCAAATGGGAGATCTCCCCCTTCCTACAATAGGGCTTATTCAAGCAGCTCAAAAACATAGCAAGTACCAGGTCTCAATTTAAGCAGCCACACCTGAAGCACTGTAGATGAAACCCCAGCATTCTGACGAATCCTTCAACACAAAGCCATGAGAAGAACTGAACTGCAGGGCCCAAAGGCTGGGGGCTGGCCAGCAAAACCCACAGCACGAGCACTGCCTGCCACGGCTCGCTGCACCCACCTCTCCTGCACAGCTCCACGGGCTCAGCATTACAGCTGCCACACAAGTCTGATGCACAATTCCTTCTGCCTCCTATCTCTGCACGTTCAGCATGTTGCCAGTCCATCCTCAGGACATTTCACTTGTTTTTCCCCTTGCTCAGAACCTCCCTTATTCCTTCCATAATATCTCTCCAGGAGGGGAAGCTGTCCCTGTCTGACCACTATCTGCCCTTTGCAGATGTGCTACTATGGGAAGGGTCCATCCTTTTACCCAATGTCCTGCACTCAGAGGCTCTGAGCATCACGCTGCCATCCCCTCCCCCCCACGGCCACTCAGCTGCTGCTGCCCACAGGTGTTTGCTTCCCAGGTGACATTCTCAGCATTAAGAACCTCTGTGCCCTCACCATTCGGCTCCTGGACCTCTTCTGATCGCTATCTGGAACATCAAGAGCATGCAGCTGTCAGAAATAGCATCTCAATGCAGAACCCACAGGAAACAAGAGGAGATGTGCACAGGGAAAACACGCTCTGGAGGAGATGCATAGGGGCAAACACAAGGGCAGACGTGTCCTTTGCTGCACACCGCAAAGGGAAGGAGCTATGAACCATCCACCGCTGCAGAAAGCATCTGAGCCCTTTAACATGTCCTCCTGCAGCTGAGCGTTGACACACAGCCAGGAAGATCCCAACTCACATCTGCTTCTCCCTGCAGTCATCTCCCAGCTTTTCACCCCAACTTCATATCAAGCTCAGAGGGAAGCAGCCCAGGAAAGATGCCAGGCACAAGAACAGGCTTCAGCCACGCATCAGCCAACCGCTCCGACACCACCGGGCCCCTCCAGCTTCACACTCTATGATCCAAGGACAGAAAGCCCACCTGGTGGGGAACCCTGCTTTACCAGCCTGTCCTCGACAAACAATCACAGAATCACAGAATTGCTCGGGTTGCAAAAGACCTTCAAGATCATCCAGCCCAACTGCAACCCAACCATACCACCCCAACTCTAGCAACTGTGCTAAATCACGTCCCTGAGCAGCACAAGGGAAAAATAAGGTAAGCAAATAGGAAGGTCCTGTGCTGCACAGACACAGATCAGCCACCTCTTTTCTCCCTGTCAGTAATTACTAACACATTCCCAACGTGACTGCTGTTGAAAACAAGAGCTCACCTACCCAGCAGACTTTCTTCCATCAATGTAACCCTTCCAACTCCGTGCTACAGAACAGCCATCGCTGCAGTCCAACCCCAGTGAGCAACTTCAGCTGATCTAGTATTAAATGTGGAGGTTGGTGGCCCTGCATGTGGCAGGGGGGTTGGAGATTCACGATCCTTCAGGTCCCTTCCAACCCTGGCCATTCTATGGTTCTGTGAATAAGATTTGGGCAACAGAACGTTCACGAGCATGGGTGTCACCAATGGAAATAGTTATGACGTAGACATAAAGTCTCTTTTAGGCTACTTCAGAATTAATTCAGTATTTAAAAATATATATATATATATATTTTTTTCCCTTTTCTCGTTGACACTCAGCAGCTGAGGAAGCATCACCCCTTCTAACGCAAGGAGCTCAAAGCAAAGAAAATCCTCTGGACATCAATTCCTTAGGGATGACTTAACCCAAGGGACATCACCAACCACCATGGCTGAAAGGCTCTGAGAACAAATGGCAGCTTCCATGCCCCGAGCCTGGAGGAAGGCAGGCAGACCACTGCCCCTCTGAGCTGCAGCAAAGGGAAGGCACACATCTGCTGTTTGCACACCCGTGTGTGGCAGCCCAGGAACAAGCAGAGCTCAGCACTTGCTCTGCCTGGCACTGGGTCATGAGCGCTCATCAGATGACTCTTTGGTAACTCACATGGACTGGAGCAGCGTGAATGGAAGCGGTTGTGGGGCAGAAAGAAGGTTATTCACACACACACGAAGATCTGAAGGCTGGGATGTGCACCAAGGGCTCCACTTGTGTTAACCACAAGCCAACCCCATTGCTCCAACAACGCCATGGCTCTGACAGACCTCTCCTAAGGGAGAAATAAAGCAGCTCCTTCCTTCCACGGAGCCTCCATCCACCTCCAGGATACCCTGCAGTCACATCGTGCTCCTTCCACAATGCAGGCACACAGATAACAGACACGGGCAATGCCAACACAGGTGATTCGTGGCTCTCCATGCACGGCACACACCGAAGCAACTACTCCATGTCTTTTTAAGCAATGATTCCTCCAGCAGCCAGGCAGCGTGGCATGAAAATAAATCTGAGTCAAACATGAAAGCAGCACTCTATAATTACCGATGCTTTTTTAAAGAGAAGCTTTCAAGGTGGAGCTTCTCACACCGCAGCAGTATAAATAAATCATTCAACACCTATCAGGAAGACAAGCAGTGAGTGCTGCCCAAAAGAACACGAGGAGGGCTATGGATGATTGCGGAGATTTCCGTCCTGATGATGTGGAACACTGCAGCTCCTGTATCAGAGCCATGCAGCATTCCCACTACAGATCCCCCCATGGGAGGACAAGGCAGGCTGCCCCCAGCCTGCCCACCCACCCTGTGTTGCAGCCCTCTGCTCTGGGCAGAGCTGGGCAGTGCCACAAGCACATTTTGGGGCTCCATCCACGTTTCCAGCTCCTCTTGCTGCAGGCACACACACCAACCTGCTTCCCCCTCTAATTAACACAAGGCCTGCATTCAAATTTCCTACTTTTTAAGTGAATGTAAACCAAACTGCTGCGTTCCACATCCGAAAAATAATGGGACTGGAATAAAGCATAGGAGCATAAGTAGAATTTGTTTTTTGAAGCTCAAAGTCCAGTTAGCAAATAAAGCATAAGAATGATCCCATTCCTCATCCCTGCAAATATCTGCGGACACAGTGGGCTCTGAACACAGGTTTCTGTGCAGTGCACACAGCAGGAATGCTCCTCATCTCAGAGCAGAAGGGAACATGTGCGTTTGGGGGAAGAGCGATGAGGGTGGATGGTGATGGGACAAGGGGGAATGGTTTTAAACTGACAAGGGGAGGTTTAGGTTGGATATTAGGAGGCACTGGAACAGGTTGCCCAAGGAGGCTGTGGATGCCCCATCCCTGCAGGCATTCAAGGCCAGGCTGGATGTGGCTCTGGGCTGCTGGTTGGTGACCTGCACACAGCAGGGGGTTGGAACCAGATGATCTTTGTGGTCCTTTTCAGCCCAGGCCATTCTGTGATTCTGTGGCAGTCAGGAACCACCAGCAGGTCGGTTGCTCCCAGCGAGGTGATGAGCACAGAGCTCCGTGCTCCTGCACAGCCACACTGCTGCTGCTCACTCCACAGATGCATGCAGTGCTCACCAATGTCCATACCTACGTATTAACCATGCTGGGCACAAAATGCAAGACGCCATCTGGATGCAGTGATGAAGCTGACTGCAAGAGTTACAATGAAAGACACAAGGAAGGCTGTGAGACTCTGCCCTGATGGACCTGTACACAGCTGGAAGTGCTGCTCCTGGAGACACCCAAGACTTCACCCACACCCCATGGGCACAGCACTGCACTGGGCACTGGCTGAGCTCACACCTCTGGTGCCCTCCCAGCAGAGCCCAGCTCTAGAGAAGGAAAAACTTGCATAAAGGTAGAGAAGAACATAACTTACATAAAGTTCAAGGGATTTTAAGTTGCATTTTTTTCTCCCTTCTTCAGTGCACCATGGGCTTTATGTTGGTTTAGCTCTAGAGATTTTTCCAGCTCCTTTTGCTTTTGTTGTTTAATGAAATAAGTTATATATTCTATTAACCATAGAATGGCCTGGGTTGAAAAGGACCACAGTGCTCATCTGGTCCCAACCCTCTGCTGTGTGCAGGTCACCAACCAGCAGCCCAGGCTGCCCAGAGCCACATCCAGCCTGGCCTTGAATGCCTGCAGGGATGGGGCATCCACAACCTATTACTGATGTAACAGCACCCTGGAATGAAAGGCAGACTAAGATTCTATACCAGCAACCCTCCAACTTGCTGCAAGCAAAGCAGGAGAGCTCACAGGTGAAGCATTCTGCTGCAAAACCAGATGGGAAGCACAGCCTGCAGGACCCACTGTGTGCAGCTGTGCTGAGGGACGCACATCTGGGCCAAAGGCACTGCCACACAGTGCCACACAGTGCCACACAGTGCCACACAGTGCCATCCATCGTGAGGAGCTCAGGCTGGAAGGTGGGTGTGCCTGCATGCACTGCTGCAGTAAAAAACAACTGACATTTCGCCCGATCTGCCAGCTATGTTCGAGGGTTTCTCCGTTCTAAAGGTTGCGTTCTACGTAGACTTGCATTCTGAAGGTTTCATAGAAAGTCAATCTGGCGTGCATAGCCTGAAATGCTGAAAGGTACCTTAGGAAACACATTTTTGCTCAGAAAAAAAAAAAAGGAATTCCAGCTAAAAAAACAGACAAGCAAACAGCGCATCATCACGGCCAAACCAACGGAGATGAAAGCAAGATGGGAACCGCTACAGAGCAGCAGCCGCCACCGAGCACGAACGAATTCCCAGCATCGCGTGAATCAGCCGTGAGAGCGGAGCCGCAGCGCAACGCGCGCAGCCCCGCGTTCCAACCGCCCGGCGATCCCAGCGCGGATCCCAGCGCGGCGCCCAGCGCACCGCCGACAGCCCCGGAGCACCGAAACGCGCGGATTTCTGCACCTTCGCACGGATTTCTTTTGGAATTCACGCCTTACGGACGGACGCTCCGTGCTCCGTTCCGGGCTCTGAGGTGGAGCGGAGAGGCGGCGCCCACCGCCCGCAGCCCCACCGCCCCCCCCCGGGCAACGCTGCGGCTCCGCGCCCCCCGCCCCGCTCCGCCACCGCTCCCCTCCCCTCGGGGCATTGAAGCGGCGCTCCGACCCCCCCGCGGCCATTCCGCTTCCAATCCCCGTTCCCATTCCCCGCACCCCGCGCCGCGCCCCCTCCTCATTTCCAGACACTGGCGGCGCTGCGGGCGCCGCTTCCCCGCACCGAGGCCGCCCCCCCCCCAGCACAACCAGGAGCCGCGGAACCACCCGACACCGCGCTCCCCCCCGACATGTCGCCGACATACACCCCCCCTCCCCGACACACACGCACCCCGTACCTGCCGACGGCCCTCCCGCACGCACAACGCTCCCGCTCAGCACAGCGCCGCTGCGGGCGCGCGCCCGGCGGGGAGGGGCGGCGCGGAGTCGCGGGGGGGGCGGCGGCTCTGCGGCTGCTCCCGGGGAGCGGCGGCGGCTCTGCACCCACCTCCCCGCCCCGCGCGTTCCCTCCTTCCCTCCGGAGCAGCGCGCCGCCGCCTCGCGGGCGCGCGCGCGCAGGGCCGCGCGGAGGGCGCAGGGAAAAAGCGGGCGGGGCCGCGCTCGCCCCCCGGGTGGAGGGGGAAGGGAACGGCGGGCGCGCCCCCGGCTCCCTCCCTCCTTCCCTTCGTCCCTGCGACGCGCGCGGAGGTGAGGCGGGCGGGGCGGATGGGTATTCATGAGGGGGCGTGGCTATGCAAAGCGCGTCCCCTTTCCTCCGCCGGCGCTGGGCGTGGTCGCGGCAGCGAGTGGGCGTGGCTCCGCGCTGTGAGGGGTCGCGCGCCCGTCCCGCAGTGAGGGCGGGAAGGCGGGAGCGGCGCTCAGGCGGCGTCCATCAGCGCGGGGCTGAGGCGTCGCGGCCGCAACTCGGTGCCCAGCCCTGCCCCGCTTCGGCGGACGGGCTGACATTTCGGCCTTACTCAAGAGAAGGATCTTTTCGGCGGCAGTACAAAGGATTCCCTTTAATTAAGTTAATTGCAGACCCTACACTCGCCGGGCAGGACAAAGCCCCGTCATTCCAGCACTATTCCCTCAGCGCTGGTGAAGCCAATGGGGCAAAAACGGGCATGGGCAAAAATCAAGGATGGTGGACAAAAATCAAGGTGGCCCCACTCAGGAAGGGGCCAGAAGAAGAAGAGGCTGCACTGCTTGGGTTTGGCTGTGCGTTTGTCACAGCAGATGGACAGAGACATGTTTTAAGAACCAGAGCCACGTTTTGGGAACCAGAGCCACATTTTGGCAACCAGGCATGGCCCAGAGTGAATACATATCACATAGTTCATCACCACACAGCCACGAAGATTGGAAAAGCGCTCTCAGCTCCCCACCATGCCCGCTGAGCACATCCCTCAGTGCCACAACCCCGCAGCTCTGAGTTTGGGGATTCCACGCAGCCCTCGGGGCCCAGCAATCTGCACTTCAGCAGAACAGCAGCGTGGAACCTTCCAGAAACAGAAACCCGCAGCCTCCCACCTCCTTCTCTGCTCCCAGCAGAACTGCCATCTCTAATTGCTGATCCGCTGTTGCCCTTTGGTCTTTTTCGACCACGTACACTAGAGGGGAATAAGACGTCGTCAGAATAATTCCCGTGTTTTCCTTCAGCGACTTATTAGCATAGCAAATCATTGCCTCTGCGTTACAGCACCGTGAACATAATAGTTCCACCTACGAGAAAATATTCTCAGAACTGATGTCAGCTGCTTTATATATGTCGCCATATCGTTACAAAGAAAACAGATCCCAGGCCGTAGGTTTGTGGTCGACAGGGAGATGTGATGCTCCCATACAGAGCTGAGGAGCCAAAGGGAACAAGGCAATGGCAGGAGAGCAGACAGGAACACAGGAACTGAACCTAAATGTCTGCACACTCAGCCATGTGAACCCAATACTGATTGCTGGGCACCCCGAGGCATTTAAAAGCAGTGACAGAGGGTCCATATTCTGCACTGTCCTCACAGTGGCCAGAAGTGGATGCTTCAGCACGGGCACATGGAATGGTTCCCCCAGGTCTTATGGCAGTCTGCAGCATTTCTGTCTGTTGGACCTCTTGAAGCAGATGTGATTCTGGTGTATTTATGCTGTTGCACAGGCTATGTACAGTGCGTTAATCTCAGCTGGGTGCCCTCCAAGTAGGAACCCACTGCTCCAAGTCAGTGCTTGGGTTTGAAATCCCTACGGACTGAAAAGAAAGCATCCTTGCTTGCCACCCCAACAGCTTCCTCTGCATTTTGCAAGGAGCCAGATCCCACTGGAACACACAAGGTTTGTTCTGAAAATGCCTTTGGGACACACAGGCACGCTTAGTTCCTGCATCCTGGCTGTTCAGACTTTATGTACGACACCAACCCGCCCAGACCTGCAGGACTTCAGAGGCACAACAGCAGGTATTTGAAGAATATCAACACAAAATACCCATAGCACTTAAGGCTTCAAGCATGGACTCAGGGATGGGGGAGTTTTTCAGAGTCACCATTCTGGATTTCGCTCCAGAAATCTGATCCAAGTTCCCCTTTGGTCACATCCATGCCTTACCACCTCTGGCCCCTTAGCTTGACAACCGCTGATGGAGACAATTTCCTGGTGAAACAGGGAGCTACAAAAAATGACATCAAACCTCAATCAACTCCTTATGTTTTGCATGGTCTTTGCACCAAACTGGCATGAAGTTTGTATAACAGCAAAGAAAAATAAAATGGCTGTAATAAACAAGGTCTTGTCTCTTAATCAGCCGGAATACCTACGGTAAGACATAAAAACACTTGGTCTCTTAAATCAGATACCATCAGATAAACTTCCAGATGGATGCTATTCAGCGTGACCATATAAAAATAAACATTGCTTACAACATTTGTTACCTAAGAAATTGATGCCTATGGAGGAAATATTTTAGAGTAATGTCTAGATGTGAGATGCTGATTTTCTTCACACTGCAGCAGTGTGACAGAACAGCGGTTCCACCATTCCTTCACTAATGAACAGCGTGTCTATTCGTGCAGCCTGGGGAGTGTTCAAATAGATTTGGGGTTGGTTTTTTTTGCAGAAGGAAAGGGAGATTTTTGTTTTGCCGGCTGTTCAATTTTCATTTTTGCAATTTTTGGCAAGAGCATCTTGACCTGTGGGTAACTGACTGCATTTTGTCTGAATGGGAATAAATGCGTGCTTTGTGATCCTTCTACCATCAGCACTGCATTTGGACACCAGCAATGCCCTCCATCTGAGCAACAGCTGACACAGGGACTTGCAAACAGAACTTCTGAGGATAAACAAGAACAAGGGTAAGTAAAAGCAGCTTCATTTCCTGCACACACCTGCTCAGGGGTGCGATGGGCAGACAATGCGGAACCAACTGCAAAGGGAAGCCTCAGAGATTCTGTTTAACAGCAAACACTCATTAGAGAAAGAATAATAGTGTATGGCAAATCGTAACTGCAAGTTTGGAAGAGAGGATGTATTTATGCAGATCATAATTCAGCAACAATGCCAAGCTCAACATTTTCCACTTGAGAGGCACTAAGGGTGCTTTAATGATTGCATGTGATCAAGATAACATCTTGAGTGAAATAATGCAGCTCTGGCACACCGGGGTACAGCAATCAGAGTGCAAACAGCACTCATGTAAAGAAAGAAAAGTCATTATTGCACCTTAGATTTGTTCACGTTACAGAGTTGGTGTGTTCTCTGCAGACAGAAGGTACCAGAATTTGTGTGCGCCCAAACAGAAGAGCAGCTTCTGGCTTTTCCTCACTCAGTCACACCACGACCACCTTAACTCTGTCCATAAGAGTTAATGACTGCTGATGACAATCAAGTGAATGTTCATTTATGGCAGGAGCAGCGTCACACAACTGCAGTTTTGCTACAGGCTATTTATGGGACACACTCTGTGGCCACCATACACTGAGAGCAGCTCCACTTCCAGTTTGTGTGTGTGTCCATTAGCTGGAACCTCCCACAACCCCCATCCTTTTGTATTTCTGACCCAGCATTCTGGAAAGCTGTTCAGCACAGACCAGTTTTTGCTGCGATGGTCTGTGTGCACAAACATGACATCAGTTGGCTGACCAATGAGAACAGCCAGAAAACTTTGAGAAGCTTTCTATTTTTTTAATCCTTTTCTACAGAGTTCAGACAAAGATTGCTGCTATAGGGGCTGCACACTCCAAAATTAGTCTTGTGATTCTAATTAGCCCAATCAGTTTAAGAAAACACTTCTGCTAATAAGTACTGCCCAGGAAAAAGAAGACCAATTATGGTGCTATTTTCTGCCTGTCCCACTTATTTCTATTCTCTTCTCCACTAAGAGGAGCGATTTGGTGTGCTAAAACAAAAGGAAAGGAGACAACAACCTTCATGCATGTCTAAGATCAACAGGAAAGGCAAGGAATTATTTGTTCTCCATCACTGACATGAACAGACAAGAGGTACCGGGAATAAAGCACGGCAACGATGATTCTGATTGGAAATTAGGAGTAATTTTTTAATGGCACGGATGGTTAAGCATTGAAATAGACTTTGTGTCAACACTGGGATATCCTATCCACAGAGACAGTAAGCGTTTGTCATAAAATAGGCCTGATTTGGGCACTCCAGTCATGGCTTGGATTCCTTGGGCAATTTGCAGCAGCCTGTAAGGGCAGATGCAACGTGTGGACAGAAGCAGTGCAGATACAAGTCCTGATTTCCAGATAAGTGCAATTTAAGCTTTTCAGGTAGGTAGAAAAGTATTAACTCTAGCCACTTCTCCCAGAAGACAACAAACCTTATCAGGAAAGCACTGAATTCAGAACACCACAAAGCTGATGCACAGAATTCTGCTGAGCAGGCACTCATAGGGCACTGCCACCCTTTGCAGCCCACACCTGCAGGACCTTCCGGGAAGCCAGACAGCACTCCTTCACCATCAGACCTGGGAAAAACACTGGTTCTAAAGCAGCAATCAATACTTTGCAAGCCAACAAAATAATAAGGCTATTTATTTAAAGCATAACTGTCGGCGGTTTGATAAATTGATCTCATGTGCTGTATTGTAAAGAGTACAGCTTTAGTCAAAGTCATTCTTAGGAAAGGAAAAAGCTTTGGTTCACTCTATCTATTTCTGTCAAATACACTGTAACTCAGTGGTGATGGAACAACCAGTATTTATCCAAACTGCTACAGGAGCCCCATACACTCCATTAACCCACCCCTGCATTAACAGAACAAGTCAGATTCTTCTCCAGCACATCGTGTCTCCCGTTCAACCTGCACAACCAATCAAGATGGATTTTTTTATTGCTCGCCTACCCCAAAATTGAGTGCTATATGAGAGCCTTGGTCTGAGTGGTTATTTTGTTAAGTGGGCACAGGTGAAGAGGAAGCAGCACAGTAACTCCTTCCAGATCTAACACAGTGAAACGCTTCCTCCTCTGTATCTCAGATTCTCCTACACCATATCAGCCCCACTGGTCCCAGCAGCCCTCGATGCGCGGAAGGCTGACACTCAGCAGTTGGTTAAGGTGGAGCTGATGCCTCAGCACTAGGAAGCACTCAGCTTTGCAAACTTCTGAGATCCCTCAGCTCCCACAGAGATGAATTACGATGGCAGAAACCACCACGTTTGGCAAAACGGCATCTCACAGCAGGAGGCATGGAAGTGCCTCCTGTCCAGTAGCGGCATCAAGTCAGACTGTCACAAAGAGTGAAGAGCGTGCCTCCAGCCCAGGGCAGACACAACAGCTGATGAATTTGTTTGCAATAATATTGGAAAAGCATTATTCCCATCCCCGGTCAGATATCCCCTGAATCTGAAATGCCATCCCAAGAGGGCATCATTATCGCAAACCGCAGCGATGCTCCAAATCCTTTTTTCATGACATTCCTAAACTGTTTGCTCTGCCTTGATTCATTTCAGGAAACTGATAAGGCAGCTGTAAAAATACACCGTGCAAAGCACGCTCATATTACAAACCAACTGCCAGAATCTGCACTTTTTTTTATCCCAAGGGAGTCAAGATTGTTGTTTATTCCATTTTCCAAAAGGCACATGAACTACAACGCAACCTTCTCTTAATGAACCCAACTGGTTTTGGGAAGTAGGTGTGTACTGACAGAACATTTTGGCTTGCAATGATCGGTAAAGCAGCCGCCTCTGAAACATGTGTGGGCTACACTCAAAGGATTTTCTTATTATGAAAGGGGGTGTGGGTCTCTCATTTCAGGAAAATGATCATAATTTTCTCTGTTCCTACTCAGTGTCTCCTGTAAGCGTTGCTGCCTTTCTCACGACAGCTTCCCAAGCGAGGTGACAGGTCAGAGGATCTGCCAGGCCTGGCACAGTCCTCACACCGCTTCCATGGGAACACTGGTGTCAGTCAGAAAGGGAAAAATAGGGGCTCAGCTTCTTATTAGTAACAATTAATGGCATTTTTTTCCTCAGCATTGTGTATCTTAAAGGCACAGAAATGCCCAAAACGTAGCTTGCTGAGCCTATTACTCCAGGTTTTA
The DNA here is from genome assembly GCF_905368555.1 of Meleagris gallopavo. NCBI lineage: Eukaryota > Metazoa > Chordata > Aves > Galliformes > Phasianidae > Meleagris > Meleagris gallopavo. The sequence continues at coordinate 2,181,515 of NC_139432.1, read as the reverse complement.
TTGATACGTCCTTCCTGCAGACCTTCCCAACTGCTCTGTTATTCTCCTGAACCTTCTTTCTGACGCTGCTGTGAGCCGCTCCTGTGTGCCACCACTCTGGTGTTGTTTTACACCCTGGAGGTGGCTGCAGTTCAGCTATAGATCCCTCTGCTAGCAATATTAGCACTCTGTGGCAGCACAGGAATCCAGATCTTCAGGACTAATGACACTGTAGAGGTACTTGAGGTGAATTTACAAAGTGAAAAATGACGCTTTGATCTGCAGTTCCTTTTTAACACTTTCCTTACTTCAGTTGATCCCAGTTGCCATTGCAGCCCTTGCTTCTGTCTCGTATATTGGTCTTTTGCACTGACAGCTAACAGAAGCTCACACATAAAGTAATTTCTTCCTCCTATTCCAGAGGTGCTGCCTGCAGACTAGACCTACACTGAGAAACAAAGGTTGATAATGGACTTATATTTAACGAGGCAACTCGTTACAGATTGCATTACAGAGCTACAGATTGCTCCTGCTGCCACTGGATTCCCTCCATGCATGCTCATGGCAAAGGAGCCCAGCAATACCTCCAAGATATCCATGCAGGGAGGGGCAGCATGGCCTCTCTGCCACCGCCTGCAGGCCCCTCCACCACTTCAGCCAGAAGTTTAGGGGCTCTTCACTGGAAGAGATCTAAGCGAGGTGCTCTGCTGCTTCATCCCTATGAAGGACTCCCATTCCATTTGGGAACACTACCGCTTTCCCCAGCATCCCACCCCAGCTGCCTCTGAAACTACAAAGGCTATACCTGACCAGAAGCAATGGCAGGTGGCCACGTGGCTCGTGCCTCTCTGAGGCCTCCCTGGGCGTTTCTGCTCTCCAAGAGGGTGATATGACAAAACAAACCAGCTGTTCCCTGAGCGCTCCATGACAGGCTGGAGCCTGGAGAGTTCAGAGCAGCACTTGAACTCTACGACTCGTGCCTATAGCTTTGCCAAGCAATTTCTTCCATTATGAATCTTTGTTGTGTAACAACAGATACTTTGCAGTTTTTTTGTTTTTTTGTTTTTTTAAGGTAAGCCGTATTTGAGCCGAATCAAAAATAAGCAAGAGCTAAAATATCTGCAGTGCTGGGGCTATGCCAAACACCCACAGATCCTGTACCCTGCACTCAAGTCTTGTCAAGTAGCTCAGCACATCTTTGTTCTCATCATTTACTTTTATTTTATGCCTAACTGAGAATGTCCTGATTAACCAAGCAAAACACTGCAAGGAAAGCACAGGGAACGTTTGGTCAGCTTTGGGCGCTTCGTGCTGCTCCAACATCCACAGCTCTCATGCTGAGATATTTAGGCTTACGTACAATTGTACTTAGAGCTCCTAAATCTTTTTCCCCAAAGTCTTTTACAGAAGTAAACAGATAACTAAACAGAATGGTGGTAAGATCTGTTGGGGGTTATGGAACAACTAGTAGAGCTGGGAAAGGCAATGATAAACAACTCCTTCTGCTAAGACAACACAACCCAAGCTTTCCAATCTGCAGTCATTTACCACAGTCCTTGCAGCCCACGGACACCGAGGTGCTGCAGAAGGTAACAAAGCAAGTGCTGTCCTTTCACACAGACAAGGGTTATGTCACACAGCATCAGGCTGCATGTCAAAGTGCTCACCTCCGTACACAGATGAAGGAGCGCAGAGGAAAATTAACAACTTTGGTGACCCAACCAGAGAAACAAAGCACCCAGGACTGCTCCTCCCAGGTACCAACTGGATGTGGGAAGGGGGAGTAGCAGCCTTGATCATGCTGCTGGATTTTCTACCCTACAGCAGGTGGTACCCTGCATACAGAGGCTGTGCAGCAGTCTACAGACATGGCATTTTCCAAAGGAACGTTCTGAGGGAGCACCAGAAATTATGGGAAGTTGAAAAATCACCGTTCTAATCAGAGTGCGTGTAGTGAGCGAGGACATTTTGCTCAATGAAATAAGGACTTTGGGAATGGAAGCAAAAGAAAGTGTTTTGTATGTGATGAGGTGAAGTGAGATGAAGTGACTTATACGTATAAGAAATGAGTGATCCACCATCCGTTTGAGCACTGGCGATGCAAGCCGTTCTCTTAAATACAAAACAAAAAGAATATTTTTCTCTGCCATTTGCAGAATAAGACACTTCTCTTCACTAGCCTGCGTGTGAAGTGAGAATGAACAGCATTTCTTCATCTGAAGCCCAAGCAGACAAGAAACACCCCTAACGAGTTTGTTCTAGTCAGAATCAGGAAAGGCAGTAACAAAACAGCCTGTTTTTCCGGTACTTTCACTTTCCACACACCCTGAATTACACTCACTTTTATGGGAGATGGAGACCATTCACACCCTTTGCAAAATGAACAGCAGCAGCCGGGCAAGCAGTGTGGAGGGCAGGAGACCTGCCTGCTTTGTTACACAAGCACCTGCTTTCAGGATGCACCGCAGCAGAACCGTAAGCACCACAAGAGCTGGGGCAGCACTAAGGCTGGGGCTGGAGCCAGGGGAAAGAACCCAAAGGAAGGTTCAGCAAGAACATTCTGAACTGCCTTTGTCAGGGAAGCATCGAGTCCTCGCGTTACACCACAGCAGCAGGTGGGTGACAAGGACCCCCACGACCTGGTGATGAGTCTTTGCATCCAGAGCTCTGGGATTACACATCTCCATGGCAGTGCTGATGCTGTCCTATGGACAGTGTGTCTTTGCAGTACCCCTAGGCTGCCTGCCTTCAGACCATAATCTCCAGGAGAGGCAACTTCTGTTCTGAGTCCACGATTGACTTTTTAAATGTACCCCAGGCTGCATTAATAAACCTGCAAAAGAGTTTGAGCTGGGAGGCAAAGTAACCTTGTAGTCCATGTTTTGTAATGACAGCTTCAGGATTTGTGTCCTGAAAACATTTGGGTGCAGAAAATTAAAAGTTAAAGGTGAGAAACATTAACTTGAGGAGGAAAAACAAAACAAAACAAAAAACAATTACCAAAATCAAGCATTCCAAGTTTAAAATTACAGTACTCCTGGAAGGAAGAAGCCTGAAACAGCACTTAGGAATTCAGTTGTGAGCAGGAAGTAGAACAGTGCTACACAGCACGAGCTGTGATGTCAGCATAACCCAGCAGAGGATTTGTGCTTTGTCCCTTACATCTGGATAATAAATAGAGACCTGCTGTAAGTCGGTGAGATGATTTGATCAAGGCTGGATTATCAGAACAGAGGAGGTAAGCAAAGGTAAAATAAAAAGTAAAAATAAAAATAAACCCTCCAAGTTGCTCATCAGTCATTGGTTGAGGCAGCAGGACATGTTTGTGTTGTCAGAGGAGCAGTGAGACTGTGGCAGGAGGGACAGAGAGCCCAGACTGGATGCATGGGAGAGTGGAGCTTCCCTGAAAGGCTCCCAGGGCCGGCTTTGATGGAATTCAAAGTGTTTTCTCTTTAACTATTCATCCTGTGAGAGTAAGATAGAATTCCTTCACTCTGAGAAAAAGGGACGGCTTGAACTAGTGGGGAAAAGGGACTACAAGAAGTAATGGCTGGGCTATCAGGACTTCTGGAACAGTAAGTGCTGCGGCCCCAAGCAATGCAGAAAAAAACAAAGGTGTCTGAAAGTTAACAACTTAGATATATTTCTTGTATAGCAAAAAGATACACGTACAAGTTTGAATCTCAGCTTCCAAAGGTGTCCTTAACACCTGCCTGCAGTACTCCACTGGTTATGCAGTACTCCACTGGTTATCCCTTACCTTACACTTCACTGCAGATTGCTTCTGGAGCTGTATGTTAGCATTCGATGCACTCAGTGGGAGTGGCTGCTGAACATCTTCCAGGAGAGCCATTAAAGATCCTTCCTGGCTGCCTTCAAACCATGCTGCGAGCCCCAGCTAGGAAACCTGTGCATACAAACGTAAAGATACCTAAGCAAAGCCAAGAGGAACACATTCTTCCAATGCAGAGCCTGCGAGGAAGGACAGCACAACAGCTGAGGACACTGACATTGTTAATTCCAGCAATCCGTCTGATGTTCACCCATAGAAATTATATTTATGACACTCAAGAAGCTGTTAAAAAAAAAAAAATAGCAGAAAGCTCAGCACCAAGGAAACTATTTGCAAATGGCAGTGTTTGAGAATGATCTCATTTTAAAAGATTTAATGCAGCAAAACGTGTAACTGGAAATGAAAGGGGAAAAAAAGAGAAAGAGAAATGTCTTAAGACGAACGTTTGAGGAATATATCACAGGTTTTGCCAAGAATTATTCACATACATCTGCACAATCCCCCTCCAACTATTTTTACTTTTCTGTGGGCCAATACAGAGAGCTGCGTATTGTCAATCCTAAAAATAAGCGTTTGAGCTTTAAAAAGCATTTCTATCGCAGTATGGGAAAGAATGATAACGTTCAAATTAACCTTTCTCACGGGCTGTGCTGCCTCAGCCACGGTAGGCAGAGGGCAGAGCATAACCTCTTCCTCACCCTGCGACAGGAACAAGGAAACATGCCAGACAAAGGCTGGAGGACCACAAGCAGAGAAGGCAGTGCAGCCCATCCTGCTCTGGGATTTGCATCACGGAGAAGCTGCCCTGTGCCTTCCCAGAGCTCACACCATGTATGCCCGTGGTCCCTGTCAGCCTCCGAAGCCAAAGCTGAGACCCCAGCGCTGTTCCAACAAACAGTTGAGCTCCCTTGGCTTCAAAGGCCGTTTCACACCATAAATTCCAGAGTCATTGGAGAACCATCCGTCTGTTTCATCGTTGTGCTTGGTGCCTGTCAGTGCTACCTTCTCTGCATACCTATTAGTTGCTCTAATTCCTTAGGTCATTAGATTTCAGAACACTTCCTCTACAGCAGGTACGGCTACTCTACTGACCATCCTCTAAATAAGCTTCATAACAACTAAATAAAATAAGACATTTTTTTCCCCTCCGGGCAAATTGCAGACATTAGGGACATCTCCCTAGCCTTCTCAAACACACATTTACAGCTGCCCATAAAACCCTTGTGGCCATTGTCCTGGAGGAGGGGCAGAGATGACACAGGCTGAGGACAGGCACTAAGGCCAGTGTGGGTTCTGCTTTTTCTTTGCCACAAAATAATGCAAAAGAGTGCAGCCCACTCCTCATCCCTTCCTCCCAGCCATGCAAGCCACGTTCTAATCATTCTGCATCGACACAGAGCCTTCTGCATTCCCTTCCAGCACAGGAGAAGTCCGTCACCTAACAAATACCAGTGCTACAGTCCCAAATTCCCCTCATTTACAGCACTGGAGTACTATCAGTATTGATAAAACCGCTATGCGGTGGATGCCATGAAATCAGTCACTTGTTCAGCAAACACTACTACCAGCACAGCCTGTGCATGCTGTCCCTGCTGCCACTTCCCAAGGCTTCTTCAGCTCTCTGCAGTGTCACCCATAGGTGAAGGTGGAGCAGATGAGCGCTCAGGAGCTGGGGCTGGCCACCAACAGCAGCCAGAGCTCTAACAGCACTCCACAGCTGTTTGTAACACAAAGCATAATTTTAGCAGCAAACCTTTTTGTTTTCCTCTCTATTCAGAAAACAAATGCAAAACCTTCCGGGGAATACTTCAAACTGACTTTGCATGACCCTGAGCCATACATTAACTTCATCGGCAAAAAGAGGACCGCAAGCAAAAGTATCTGGAGCACAAAGCTGAGCAGATGAGCATTGCTGAGCTTTGGGGACAGCTGCTAAGGGTCAGAGCTGCCAATCTAAAGTAATTTTGGCCTTGCAGTGAACAATTTTATCCACGTGCAGTGAAGGTCCTCCCCTTCTCCCTGCTTCCAATGACCCTCCGGATGCTATTCTTGCTATGTAGTCATGACAAATGTGTTCAGTACTGTAAAAAAGCCAAAAGGTTCCTTACACCAATAATTGAGCCACGTCTCTGCAGCTCCACTGCCAACATCGCAGCTCCACTGCTGGGCCTTGTGACAGCACAGTGCAAACACACAACTGCAGGCAAACAAGCGAAACACACAATGAAAAGATAACAGCTGGAAAGCACGAGCCCAGCGCATTGTTCCCTCAGCTCTGTGCAATTAGCCAGCCGTGCTGGCTGCTTACAATTCCTGTACAGCAGTGTTGTACATGTTCTAGGCATTACCTTGGTGTAAACATCTGTGCAGCAAAGAAAACGGGGCCCACAGCGAGGATAGCTCAGGCAGAAGTGAGGCATAAAACAAAACGGGAGCCTCAGTTCCCTCTTTTCCTATGGCTTAAATCCTTGGCTTTGCAACTCTCATGCATTTTTCGACCATTCTAATGTCATTTCCTACAGCCTTTTCATTTGTTCTTTTGGGGAAATGGGAAAAGCAATTTTTCTTTCCTTTACGCTTCAGCACTGCTAGAAGAATAGAAGGAGTCCAAAAAAGCTTTGACAAAAGTATTTTTTTTCTCTTAGAAAAATAAGCTTTTCTTTCATTTCAGATGGACACGGAGAAAGATCGTTTGCAAACACGATCCAAGCACGCTCACTTTGCAGAGCGAGCTTTCCCTCCTGACCTACCCGTGCTCCACTACTGTTTCCCAAACTCTTCCATTTGGAAGGCAGTACAAATGTGTGGGAAACACTGTCAAGCTCTGGAACATCTTCCAAACGAAAATAACTTTCAGTTTTGGCAGTGACACTTTCAGTACTTACCAGGTGTTACGTGCTCAATGCATTATTCTAAACAGTGACAGCGTGACCCTGAGGCTGTTTTTAGGCTATTTAAAAGTGGGTTCAAAATCTCAGCTTGCTGCTCCAAAGAAGACTTCTGGAGCTCTTGGAGACCAACAGCCACATCTCCAGAACGGAGAAGAGAAGACTTTACCCCACAGGATCTTCTCAGCCTTCCAGAAACGCGGTCTCAGGTGAGCAGTGGGGTTGGAGAACACCTTAATGTACAGATACACAGATTGTATCTCTACATTATCTTAAAGATCTATGCTATGGCAAAAGACATAACAGCGTAGGCGTAGCTAACCACGCTTCTCTTCCCTTTATCAAACCCTAAGCGAAGAACCCGTGTGATTGTACGACAGATTACGCAGCAATAACACGGCCCTGCAACAGAAATGGAAACTCAGTGGGCAGCCCGTGCGCTTTTCTCCAAAACAAGCTGTGAATAACTGCGGAGGAAGCAGCCTCCTCAGACAGCGCCGAGTCAGAAAGCTTTCTGCTGTCCCTTGGTCCTGCACCCAGCAAGGGGCAACCACAGGTAGTGCTGCCTTACGTCTGAGAGGAAAAGCAATCCTCTGACAAAACAGCGGATGAGTATTTGTCCCGGTTCTGCTCTTTTCGTTATTTATCTCGAAATATAAACTTGGACGAGTATTTTTTTTTTCTATTAGAAAAATAAGCTTTGCTTTCATTTCGGATGGACGCGGAGAAAGATTGTTTCCCAGCCACTCGCTCCCCGTGTGCCTGGGCCTCCGATGCTGTGTTTCTCTTGCTCAAAACTCATTAAGTCGACGCTGTGCCCTGAAGGGATTCCCACAGAACCGGGGATGCTCTGCGGTGACACGCGGGGCGCGACCACCCAGTAAAGAGAGCAGGGAACACAAATGTAATTCATTCAAACGCACAAGTCTCACTGGGACGGTTTGTACCCCCTGTAACCCGCACTGCCTAGCACACTAACTTACAAGCAGACGGATTCAACCTAACAGCCTAATTTACATAGCAAATGAGGGCAGAATTTCAACAGCGCTCGCCTCTTGGCAAATGTGTGACACCGGCAAAGTAATATTTTAAAATCAATTTGTATTTTAAAGCTGTTTGCTGAACATCTCAAGACGTGGTTGCTGCTATTTGATGGGAATACGGCGGGGGATGGCAGGGCCTCCCTGTACTGTGTCCTCAGAGCACGAGCAGCCCAGCAAGGAGAGGAGCAGCCTGCTGTATACAGCGCCTTCTCACACCTTATTTCAGCTTTATTTCTTCACGTGCAGGAAGGGAAATAAATAAGCATTATAAGCTTCGCTCTGTGCTGCTGCCTCGCCCAGCTATGGCGGATGTTTACCGAAGGGATTAAACTAATCTTTGTCTTCTCCCTCTTATCTGGAGCCTCATATCCCTTTCCTAGACGGTAAGTAATATCATACAATAAAATATGCCACTTCGTGCGGTTATCGGTTTCCCACAAACATAAGGACGTTTTTTTTCCATCTGATCAATTTCAGACACTGCAGCCGTTTCACAGCACTGTATCACACCCGCCGTGAATCTTCAGCCTCACTGCGATCAAATATTTTACATCTAACTAATAAACTGAATGCAGACGTTAATTCCCTGCCACTCCGTGCTTTATTGTCTACAGATAAATTATACAGGCAGAATCCCTCCAGAAGCACAGAAAAGCGTTTGATTTTGATTTGATTTGAAGTTGGATTGACAGCAGTGGTCATTCGCAGGCAGTATCTGCTCATGCATTACAGACTACAGATAAATGGAAAATGGTTACCTTCGGAACTGCCACTTCCTCACCTGACATTTACTACAAAAGATTAAGAAGAACCATTCCTGCTGACAACAGAGGACTGAAATCACACAGAACAAGCAGGCTCAGCCCCACTCTGCTCCAGCCAAGGCTGCATACCCTCACTCCGTCTCAATGGGTATGGTCAGCTTGTTCCAAGGGAATAACATCCATCCTCTCAAAATAACCTGGATCACCTCTCACCTATCGCCAAATAGGTTGTGAAATTACCTCCCCTGACAAGGAGCACTCCAGTGGGGATTTACATTTGCAGACAACAGGACAAAAGATTGGAAGTGAAGCACACGGGGCACCTTTAGGTGCCATCTTCTGTTATCGCTGACATATGTGACTAGTCACAGCCAACTCAGCGTGGATCCAACGTTTGTCATTTCTACAAGGATTGAGTAATGCTAAATGTCACTGTGGGCTGGTGTGAGTGCTGTTTACAAGAACACTGGTACAAGATACGAAGGGCCACATTTACGGTTGGTACAGCAAGTGGAAACTACCCATTCCAAGACACTGGAGCAACGCTAAACTAAATCACTGGGAAACTGCCCTGCTGTGTTCAGATGAATTTTAATATATTGTCTAAAAAAAAAGATCCCAAACCAATAAAAACTGCGCAACCAAAAATGTTTGTATCCGTTTCTAGAAGCACACGTGCCAATTAACCCCAAGGTTTGGGACGTGCAAACGCTGCAGCCAAGTTTAGGAGGGGCCTTTAAGCATTCCAGCAAACGCTTTAGGCTCAGTTTGCATTTCTCCTTCTACCCCAATTAAAAGCAGTGACAGTGGCAGAGCCAGCAGAGCAGGAGGGATGAACACAGTGCCAAACGCAGCGTCCCACAGACCAACAACATCCCAAAGTCCAATTGCAGCTCCGTGTGCTTCTCCACACTGCCTTCTGAAACACAGAAAGTCACCAGAGACAAGGGGTTACAAGCTCTCTGCAGCACCAAATACAACCTATCACTCCTCACCATGTATTTCCTCATTTAGAGGATGGAAAGAACTGCCACCATATAGGTCATTAACTCCTTGACTGGAACACCATGTGCTCAATGACCCAACGAGATGCTGACGCACGTCCCCTTGGGGTGTTCATTATCCTGTGCACTCCCTGGTTGCAGGAAAAAACATTAGGAATGCGTTATTCCCATAGGGAAGGAGGCTGTAAGCAGCAGGTAATGAACTTCCCAGTGCTGTTTGGAGCCAACCCAACACAAGGTGCCAGCAGACTGCAGCTCCAAGGATAACACGCCACACTTGCTCCTCCCTTCCAGCCGCCCAGCTGGGAAGATCCATAAGAAAGAGGTAAATTTGCATTATTCAAAACTGGGAGATCAGTGTGCTCACAGTGATCTCAGCTCAGCCGCACACAGCTCCAAGCAGGGCGCTGCACTGCACACCTGTGGGCTCCCAGGGGATCCCCACCGTCGGGCTGTGGCTCTGACCCCAGCAGAGCTGTGACCACCCAAAATTCTCAGAGCTAACTTGAAACTTGGGCCTCGTTCTGCCAGCGTGTGTGGGAGGGGTTGTGTGTCTGAAGGCATCCCTTGCAAAGCCAAATCCCCCCTCCTTTGAATGGGAAGACTGAAAAATGCACCCCTTCTTGGCAGTGCAGATGATGTCCTTGTATATCTTTGAGGTCAGCAGGGGGGACCTGACAGGGAACCTCAGGAAGGATGAGATTCAAATACAAACACAGCCCAACTTTATGCTTCCATTTCACCATGCAGCTCTTAATGATCTCCTAAGCTTTATGAACCCACGTCCTCCTCCACCAGGCAGCTCATTATCAGCAGCCCTCGGATGGACAGGGAAGATCAAACCTTGTAAGGACCCCGTGTCAGAGCAGAGATTGGAAGAATTCTCCAGCAGATCCCAGCACCTGCACCCCAAGGGGCTCCAACTGACGACTGATCAGTTGTAAACCTGGGAGGCCGAGGACGTGTCTCCTTTCACACTGGGCACATGGCATCACTTCAATTACTCTTCAGCATCACATGTTGAATAGAGCACTCTGATTCTTTTTTTTTTTTTTTTTTTAGATAAATGGACCGTTGTCTTCTCCTTCCTGTGAATGTCCCTGCATTGAACATTCAAGAGAGAGAAAGCAGAGTGGAGGGAAAAAAAGCCCCACAAAGGCAAGAACAGTAAGCATATTCCACAACAATTATTTTCACACCAAAAAGACAGAAGTGGATGGAAGGAACATATGACCAGAACCACGGGCACTATTACAAAGCACCGGCTGCCTCTCCTAGCTACCAGAGCATAGGATGGGGTTGCTTAGTAACCCAGCCTGCCTGCTCCCTGCTCGGAAATCAGCCATAAAAGGAACTCCCTTGCTATTGCAGCGTTGCCACGGCAACATGCAGAAGTGATGGATCCCGAGTTAGAGGCACACCTTAAGCAAGAATATGTTTCCTCTCATTTTAAATATTTTCCACCCCATAAACACATGGAGTCTGCGATTCTATCTAGCTCCTGGCAAGGCTAACTTTTGTTGTTTGCGTTCGTTTAAGACTTTGCATGTGTAGCAAAGCAATTTGCAAGGAAGAAAAGATAACATTCATCCAGCAATGAAGTAAAACATACAGTAGATGCGAACACGCATTCCTGCAATGCACTGACACACAGAGGGAGGAGGGTGTTGTGCAGACACAAGCTGCAGTGAGGCCGTGGGACAGCAGCACTGTGCAGCCTCACTGTGCAGCTGCAGGGAAACGTGAGGCCTGCCCAACCTCAGTGACTGCAGAAGGAGCCCAGACTCCTGGGAGCCACGTGGGGACCTGCAGCATGCAGGGCAAGGCACAGCCGTGTGCCATTCTGTGCTGCTGACAGACACAGGGGGTGCAGCTTGGATGAGATGGCCATGCTTGGGACACCCACCATAACTGCTGAGGGAACAGGCAAGGCTCAGATGAGATGCCCATGTTCAGGACACCCAGCTGAACCCAGCAGGTCCCACTTTGTGTCACCCCGCGGTGCACCGCTGTTCTGCGCCGTCTGGCATGGAGGGCTGAAGAGCTGTCAAGTCCTAATGATCAACCTGGCTGAGGAGCAAGTTCTCTCGGGCCATGAGGGAAGGGAAAGCTGTTGGTTCCTAGAAGAAAATTTGCCCCTGAAGCCAGCGGGTTACGTAGGTTTGCAGGATGCCAGCTGTAGCCCAACATGCACTTCCAGCAGCTCTGCCCACCACCTCTGCATGGCAGTGATGCTGCTGAGGCAGACACACACCGGGACTGGACCATGCTTCCCACAACCAGGCAGCAGCAGCCCACAGCAACAAGGCCACATTCATCCCCCCATCCTCAAGCAAACACCACGAGCACACGGCGAGGACACACACAGAGTTCCCTTTCTGCTGGAGTAACACGCCAACGGTGGGCAACTGGCAAGGAGGGGAGCAGCAGAAGCGAAGCTCTTTTCTTCCCAAAAATGTCTAAAACGGCCTCACAAACCAAAATTATACAATAATTATCCTCTCCCTTGAGCTGAACACAAAAAGGTTATTCACTACAAAGCCCTAGCAACCATCTTACCCTTAAAGAAAAGGAAAGCAGACTGCCAAAGCAGTAATGAAATGACACACAACTGTTAATTTCACGTCTGTTTCTCAGAAGTCTGTAATAATAACCAGTAATTCCTTACAAAGCATCCATTCTTGTTCCCTAATTCCCACCTAGGGATATTAAAAGGCTTAACCGTTCCCTAGCTGTATCTTGCAGGAGATAATGTCCACTTTATTCCTAAAATAAAAACACATCACTCTTTTTTAAGGAAAATCACCAACTTCATAGACAATCTATAAACGTCCTCCAGTGACTCCAAAAGGATCAGCAGGACTAGTAATGATGTCTGGGCACACAAATTAGTTTCTCTGGTGACTCAACATGGCTTGAGTTCGATGGCCTCAGCACAGCGCTTCGGAAGGTCACCTTCTGTACTTGGAACCGTTCTGAACAGAAATGAATGAGAATTGCCCCAAAGCAGACAAAGCGGTTTTGTTCTGCACTTAGCTGAAAATGCAGAATTTTCATCATCACCACTCACATCTTTTCAGAGGACACCAAGCAGATTACCGAGCGGAGATCTGGAAACGACAGCAAAGGCAGGATCAGGAATAGCTCCTCTAATTGCACTGCAACATCATGCCACCACAGAACGAAAACAAATTCTGTTCCAGAAGCAGAAATCTCTGCACAGCTCCTGCTATCAGCCCACTGGGAGGAGAATTGCCTCAGAACACGGATCCTGCGGGTTGGTTCAGGCTTGACATCCACAGGCCTGCGAATCCAACCCAGCTGCCAGCTGCTTTTGTTTACGTGGGAATAAAGCAAGCTACAAAGCTGCTCGAGGCGTCAAACAAACAAGTGCATCCACATATGGTACCTGCTGGACAAAGCCAGATGTGGGCACACAAACATGGCACTGTCTGACCAGGCAGACCCTTCTCTGCAGCTGTGAGCATGCATGCACACAATGCATCCTGCGCCCTAAACATGCTGCAACTCCCAACTGCAAACGCTGCTTCTTTAGCACAAAGCAATGGCAGAGATCTCTGTCTTCAGCTCTGCACATCCTCATGGGACTGGGTTAGAACAGTGCCTGCAAAGCTCAGCTCCTACCTGAATTCCCCATGCAAGGCATCAGCAGTGCATTACAGCCCTGACCTCAGATGCAGCAAACCAACCTGTTGCCTCAGCAGTTACTCTGACCCACACTGCTGGGCAAAGTGTCAGACAGCGAGCCAGCCTTGCGCCCCAGTGCCAACACTGGGCTGTATGTGTCAAAGCTGAACCTGCACACAATACCAGAAACACTTCTCATTACTGCATGCTGTCTAATAAGGAGCTCAATGAGTGTTTTGTCGAGCACTGAGTGACCTGGATCTGTTCAGCCTTAAGAAAAGAAGACTGAGAGAGGATCTGATAAATGCTTATCGATATCTTAAGTGTGGGAAACAAAGGCACTTGGCCAACCTCTTTTCAGCTGTCTGTGGGGGCAGAACAAGGGGAAATGGCCACAAACTGGAGCATAGGAAGTTCTGCATCAATATGCAGAAGAACTTCTTCATGGTGAGGGTGATGGAGCGCTGGGATGGGCTGCCCAGGGAGGTGGTGGGGTCTCCTTCTCTGGAGATATTCCAGACCTGTCTGGATGCTGACGTGTGCAGCCTGCTGCAGGGAGCCTGCTTTAGGGGGGGTTGGACTCGATGATCTCTGGAGGTCCTTTCCGACCTCTGCAATTGCATGTAATAAAATTAATTTCATTCTGCCCATGATATATCTGGTTTGATTCTTGAAGTGGGAAAATTCAGACGTGTAAGTTGTTGAGATGGAAGCCAGAATTGAAGAGATTCCCTTTAAACCAATTAGGCACTTGTTTTGCTTATATAGAACCCTTCAGAAGAATGGTCTGAAGGCACATTACCAGGCAAAAACAACTCGATACAATCCCAGGAGGGCTGCTGCCACTGACAGTGCGTTAAGATTCCATTTGTACGGCAGAAGGATTCCTAAATCAGCGCCCATTTTTTAACCATTTTTTGCTTTATATCCCAAAGTTAAGACCCCGGCCACAGGAAGCTGATATTTCTTTGAGAGCTCGTTGACACGACATGCCTGTTGGCAGCAGCCCAGCATGCTTCCAGGACAGTAACACCGCTCCCGTGCTGCAGGCAGGCTTCTCCATTATCCTATCTCTGCATTTCAGGAAGAGATGGCAGTGGAAAGGAAGTCGGTTTAACCTCTGTTTGCATTGTGCACACACCGGTTCAACGCAGGTCTGCGTGCGCTTACGTAAGGTGGCAGACAGATGAGGCTCAGCACTGAGGCCCACACGAAGCTGTGCGTAAAATATCTGCACAGAGGACTCAAAAACCAAGCGGGGCTCTGAAGCAGCGCCTCAGGAAATGCAGCTCTCTGCTGACTTGTGCCAGCAAGCCCTGGACGTTCCATTATTTATACGCAGCTTCAGACGAGCAGAGCAGTGTGCACTAGGTGAAAATGTGCTGCACAAATAAGAGTCAGACCAAAAAGGTGCATCTGACAAACCCAAAGGAGCACACAAATCCATACAAAACATATGCAGGAGGATGTATGGCATTCTGAATAGGAATGTGGCTAGAAATGCACTCATTTTTAAGAATCATTTCTAGAAAACATCATGAACTCTGCTACTCTAAGCACGGGGAAAGGCTCAGAACAAAGGAAGATGCACACAGACAGCAGCAATGTGTGTGTGGGTATGGGGAGGACTGGGAACTTGGGAAGCTGAAGGAGGTCTGATGGCACACAGGGACACAGCACTCAGTGGCACCTCAAGGAAGCTGCAGAGGATCAAAAATCTGATGGTAAAGCAACACAAAATACACACCACAGCACATGCCCAGGGGGAGCGGACCCTGGCATGGCTGGTGGATGCTCTGCTTTCAGTTCTGAACTACAGACGGACCCAGTAGTGACTCTAGAGTTTAAAGCTGTGCCTTGAAGTGGTACTTGAGAACAAAAGCAGTAGCACAGACCTTTAATTTATGCATCATACAGGACTTGTGTCCCATATTTGTGTTCTCCCTGTGGTTTTGTCTCCCTTCTGCTTAGCTTTCCTAAGGAAGCGTTTGCATTTGGTTCAAGATACAATTTAGCCTTGGCCATCATATTCTTCACTACTTAAAGACATTTCTCAATACTGAACTTGCACTGAGGAGAAGATCCTTAACAGATACAGTGCAACAAGTAGATTTATTCTGCGACAGGCTGTGTTTCCATGTTCTAAATAAAAGCCTGTGTGCTGTTCAGACAGACCTGATTAATGGAAGCCCGATGTACAAACATGACTCACTTGGTACACTCACCAGCCTGATGGTGTCCCTCCCCCAGAACGAGTGGGAGACTCGCACAACTGATGACCATACCCAAAGTTCTGCTCGTTCCAGCAATGACCCCATTGCAGACGAAGGCCCTGGTCCTGCTGCCTGAAGGTGCTAACCTGGCATCTCTGCTCTGGACAACACCTTTGTTACACCACGATCCTCCAGCAGCTTGCTTCTGTGCTAAGCATGGAGATTGAAGAAAACCCAGTCTAGCAATAGCAGTGCCTACAGAAGGACAAAGGCACGGTACAGCTGCAGAGCATGCTCTGTGTACAGTGCTCATGTTTATACAACAGTGTGTGTACTTAAGGGGTGAACAGCAGGATGTGTGAAGCTGTTTAACTCTCCAGTCCCTTGCTCGTGTCGCCTGGTGTTATGTGCACAGCAGTCCTAAGGGCTCCACAATACTTCTGCCCACTGATTCCAAGCACTGAAACCATGTGCTGGACTGGAGGGAATACAAAAGGATGGGCAGTTTTTAGCAGGAGAAGGAAGAAATGACAAGCAGAGCTCAGAGGGCAGGCAGCAATAGGACCTGTGGCTGCAGCACCCACCGGTCAGGAGCAACACCTCCCACCTTTTGCCACCGAATCCTCTCAGAACAGCAGCAGGGACGCTGCTTTCCACAGACAGCTGTGAGGTGACTGATACCATCCCTCCCCAAAAAAAGCCTCCAAGCTTGTGTTAAGTTTCCACCAAAACATTTACCATCTAACTTGGGAAATATCCGTATATATGGTTCGGAGCCATTCCTCTCCCCCAGGAAAATGTGCCAATTCCTATGTTACAACGTGTCTCCCGTGGAATTACTGCTACTGCATCTACTTCTTAGAAACAGAAGTAATGAGGTGTAAAGCTAGAAGAGGTAGAGGAAGCCAAGAAGCAGCCCTCCTCCTCCTCCTCCTCCTCCTCTGTTCTACAGAGGGAGCTGCTCCTGACATTTCGATGGGAGTGATGCTCAGCAAGCCAGAAAGGGAATGTGCCAGATCAGAGGAAGGGAGAACCTGCTGCATGCTTTCACCTTCATTCACCAGGTTGCCAAAACAGCATTAACTGATCAGGTAGATGTCAAAGCTCATTCAAGGAGCAGCAATTCAGAATTCCCTTCCAGCTCTCAAGGAAGGTGACCAGCATCACAGGACACAAAGAACGGGGCACAGAAAACCCTCTGTGTGTGCAGGGCTCCTTGCATCAAACTGGCAGCCTGTGATCTCAACTTCAGTTTTATCACTGTCTATCCATCACCTTTGGTTGCTTTCAGGTATGCTGTTAAACAGTGCTATCTTTGGGACCGTAGGGGAATTCATCCTATTTCTGGGAAAGCTCAGCCACTGATTATCAAAAGAAGGGGAAGCAGAGGAACGAAAACCAAGGGGCTCAGTCAGCTCAGCAGCACCCATTTTCTCACATCCACAGCAAAACCAGACGTCCCCCCACCCACCAATGAGCAACTTGTGCACATTTACACATATAGAAACACGTACTGGTACATCTATGAGACCAGTGACTGCTGTGGCCCCTCTGCTCGTGAAAACATTGCATACAAAGTGTTCAGTCAGCCAGAAAACACAGTGGGAATCCCTTTTAGAGGCCTTTAAACACGACATGTAAAACACTCCTCAATGCTCCTGGTAGCTGCTGGGGTTTGGCACGTCTGAAAACACTGATGGTGAGCGTGGGGATGCAAATCAACGTACTGCTTGGAGCTGGAGAACACAACGCACATCCCTCCTGTTAACGAAGTTACTGCTGAGCTTTTGGTAATTGACCAAAACCAGAACGTGACCGATTCACCCATGTCACCAAAGGACACAAACCCTGAACATCCTATTCATTGCTTTGAGAGTATATTTTCTCCACGCGCTGACTGACGCACCATTAAAATTCCTGAGGCCATACCAAAAAGAAGTTCTGCCAAAAGCTGCCCATTAACAAGCAATTAATAAACAAGCTTTAAAGCACGAGGTTGCTCATGCCATCCCACAGAAAATATTCCTTGTCTGCTATTTCTCACCAGAGACATTTTCTGACAGAACATTCTATCTCTGCCAGGGATTGCAAAGCAGAAGGCTGCAGTTCGCCAGAAGAATGAAATTTTCACTTGCTCACTCTCCAAACACTCGGATTGATTAAACTTTAATCTTAAAGGCTGCTTGCTGGCCCCGTGGACAAGAGATGCAGTAACAGAAATGACACCATGAGCAGCACAGTGCCATGCAGCAACCGGAACGGGGTAACAAACCCACTCAGACCTACATCAGGAATCTGCAATCTGTAACAAGAGGCCTTTGGAAAAAGAGAAGGTTCACTTTGGCCTTGCACCACCAACACCTCAACGCTCTCCTGCCATATCCGCCAGGCTACAAGGTCCTGACTCCTGCAGCAGCATCCCTCTGTGTCAACGATTCTCCTCACGGCCTTTGAAGAAATGCTGCTTCAGAACTGACCCCTGTGAGGACAAGGGAGGCTGTCAGCAGCAGACACAGTCCTGCCTTCCACTTTCCCAGTTATAATAGCTGCTTACAGAGGGCTGACCAGAGATATTCTTTCTCTAACCAGAGGGCAGACTGAAGGTCTGTGCTGGATTCCTCATCTGCTGCAGGGTTTGCACAAATGTGGGCTGTGGGGTGCTTGGGGCCGACCCATCTTTACAAAGCAGACATTAACCTGCGTAGCAAACCCAAGCACAAAGGCTAAGACAGAAAACCCCATCAAAAGGGGACAAATGCAGCTCCACATTCCTCAGAGGACAAAGGATTGTTGTGGTTTCTGAAGTAAAATATAGTTTACAACAGAACAGCACCAAATTATGTGCTTTGCCTGGCAAAAATAGTTGCAGACCGGAGGCAATTACTAGCTCATATCTAGGAGCCCAAGAACGTTGGAGCTCCTCCAGCTCTATGTACACTGACATGTACATATTATAAATGCATTTCCTTCAATTCTAAACACTGCGCCTTGCATTATCATCATTACTTAGGTTTTAAAGTCAACCTACTGATTCTTTGCTTTCCTCTCTTCTGAATCCTAAGTGCACTGCAATGGAAGTCCCAATAAGTAGTCTTGCCTCAGCTAGCAGAATCTGATTGTAAAACGTCTTACGACAAAGTGCTGCTGCTCAATTTTGCATTCATTCTCATCGTTTCTGAATTCACTCATATTTGCATTTCAGATTTCATGCAAGAGGATCCATCTTTAGAACACAGCAAACGAGTCCCAATCCTCTAAGAATAAAATCAATTCCCAGAGGGTGGGAACAAAAAGGGAAAAAGAAACCGTATCTGTACATGGAGGTCTCACTCTGAAAAGATTACCCCCCCGGGCAGTGTTGAGGTCTGCAAAAAGTGTGATGTTCTGTCTTTCTCAACAGCACTGCTCACAATTTTGCTCAAGCTCCTGTCGTGGGCACAGCATAATTTAGGAAAGAGAAAACTGAGGACTTCAGAACCGATCTGAATTGGAATGGAAGCCTTCGGTGAGCCAGGTGAAGTTTGCTGCTATTCTGGGAGATGTCAGCCTGCTTTGCTGACGCTTTACAACCAGAAGCTGCAGCTGTTTGAGAGGTGCTGCTGTTTGCCAACAAGGCTGTGGGTCTCACAACCGCCGTCCCAGCAGGACACGTTCCATGCACGTCAATCCACAGGGACTGATCGGGCTGGGACCTTCCCATTTCTACAGCCCTCGGCCAGATTTTGCACTTTTCATTCCCAAAATAACCTGCACAAAAGAAGAAACGCAGCCTCTGAGAATCATTTGATACCCCTTGCTCAGGGGCACGCTGGAAATACGTCGCCACACAAGAATTCTAAAGGCATCCCAGGGAAGCAAAGGTTCCCTCCCAGGGCATATTCCTGATTACATGCACTGCAGGACAGGCATTTTTATCCCTGATTTGTGTGTGTTCTACACCCGAGATTCTCTTCCTGACGCTAAACTCTAATGAATCACACGCACAAAAAGAAAGAAAAAGTTATAAAGCAGAACACAGAGTGACATGTAAATCCAGACATTCATGGGTGGGATAAAGCAAGCTGGAACAGCAACCTCAGGCATGCTGTTTATATAAGGAAAACGCAGCTTTCAATCACGTGGGTAACACCAGTTGGCTTTCATCTGTTAGCTCTCAGTCTTTGTCATCTGCCCAGCACAACTGCTGCATTAGCAGGAAAGTCAGCAGAGAGAAATCACTCCTGAAGCAATGCAGACAGCAAGGGGAAGGTGAGGCCAACAGGGAAGAAAGCAAAATACCTGAAGATTCAATTAAACAAAGCGAAGTAACATTAAAAGGCCATTTCTGTAGTGATGGATCTGAGTCTGCCAGCACTTCAGTCATTCCTAAAGCCAGCCTGATTTCAGTGGGAAAAGAAGTGCAGGGCCCTTTGTCAGTGCCATAGGACACTAAGACATTATTCATATGCACACCCTGAGCAGATGTTGCTCCCAGAACCCTGCTGCCCATGCACTATAGATTATGGGCCAGATTTACAACAGTATTTGGGGACTTAAGCATATTACCTCACGTCACGTGGCATCTGCAGAACGGCCAAGCAAGGTTACACCTCCCACTTAGGCTACATTCCAATAGCTGGTGGAGATTCTCCTCAAGTTGTGTCTTTAGCTTCTTCTGGGCAACGACTGCTTTACTTTCATACACTTTAGGAGTCCATGTGCACCAAAACAAGGATCACAGTGAGAGAAACAGCCATGACTGCACTGACAGACATCCATGTCCCTCTCAAACCTGACACTCTCAGGCAATGTTCCCTGTCTTTCTAATTAATGGTTTCCAACCTTCTGATTTTTTTCTTCCTGTTTGCAACAGGAGATTGCATGAACAGCTCGAAAATCATTAGAACAAGCCTCACAAACCTCAACAAACAAGGAAATCCCGAATTACGGGAGACCACTGAGCCCTGGAAACCTGACAACATTAAAAACAGCAAGGGTGAGCTGAGGGCAGAGTCGAGGCTGAGTGTAAACTCTTCTGTATTCGCAGCCGTTTTGCCCTCTTGCTTTTTTTGTCCCCATCAGCAGGAGGAGAGAAATGCTCAGATGTGAGAGTGACAGAGCAGCATCACAATGCAGGAGTCATTAGGTATCAAACCTCTCAAACCTCAGCTGCCTCCTCCTAAATTCCTTCCCAAGCTTCCTCCCGATGGCTCCTTGTCCCACATAGAAGGACGTGGGCTGCTTCTGTCTTGGTTTGAGCCTTTTTCTCTGCCTCTGGCCAGAAGCAATGGGCAGGTACTGTGGTCTATGTAGAAAGGTACAGGTAGTAAGGGTAGCAGAGGGGAGGCAGCACCTATGGTAACTAAATACAACGCTGGTTGGCAGAGGTGCACCCACTAAGCATTAGATCTGGAGAGGATTTTCCATCCAGGTTCTAACCTTGCTTTTTTGGGGCTGATTTAAACAGATTTTTCAGGAACTCAAAACTTGAACAGTTCTGCCTTGATTTTTTTTTATTTTTCCTTGTAGCAACAGCAGCTGGAGCATCGTCAGCACTAAAGCAGCACTGAAAGCTCTGCTCTCTTGTGACAGCAACAGGACCAGAGGGAATGGCGTGGGGGCGATTTGGACTTGATGATCCTTGTGGGTCTCTTCTAACTCAGGATATTCTGTGATTCTGTCGGAAATACCGACAGAGCTCCTTTCTGTGCAGCAACACAACGCAGCTCAACGCGCGGCTGCACCGCTGCCGGCAGAGCCGCTGCTGCCCGAACATCCGCGCTGCCTGGAGACGGACGAGACAGAGAGGAAGCGAACAGGAGCTGCGTCTGGGGGCAGAGCCGGGACTTGGCGGTTAACCCACAGGATTTACCAGAGGAAACGGCTCAGTGACCCCACACGCGATGCCAGCACGAAGCCTCACCCGGGGAGGCGGCACGGGAGGCAGCGGGAGCCCCGAGGTTCGTTCCGCCGCCTCCAGGAGGGGCTCACCGCCCCCTGAAGGGCCGGGCAGTTCTGTGAGGACCCCCACGGGGCTCTTCCCCTCGCTGCACGAAGCTCCGCCATCTCCTCAGCACCGCTCCCCCGCCCCTCAGCGCCCCGCCGCGTCCCCCCCCCCTCCGCCCAATCCTCACTCATTCACCCCCATTCACTCACCCCCACGGCCGCGTTCCTCCCCGACAAATGGCCTCCTCAGGTAGCTCCTCCCCGGCGCTGCCACACGGATCGCCGCCTCCTCCTCCTCCTCCTCCTCCTCCCCCTCCTCCTATTGCTTCCCCCATCCCCCCCCGGGGGCGGCCTCAGGTGCTCGCACACGTAAGGAGGAGGGAAGCAGCCTGGGCCCGGGTGAACCTGATGAGGTTCAACACGGCAAAGTGCAGAGTTTTGCACTTGCACTTGAGGAATCCCAGGCATCCATACAGACTGGAAGGAGCGGTCCTTGAGAGCAGCCCTGGGGAGAAGGACCTGGGGGTCCTGATGGATGAAAAGCTGAACGTGAGCCAGCAGTGTGTGATTACAGCTCAGAAAGCAAATGGGATCCTGGGCTCCATCAGAAGAGGAGTGGTCAGCAGGGACAGGGAGGTGATTGTCCGTCTCTACTCTGCTCTTGTGAGGCCCCATCTGCAGTGCTGTGTCCAGGGCTGGAGCCCCCAGCGCAAGAAAGACAGGGAGCTGTTGGAGAGGGTCCAGAGGAGCCACAGAGATGATCAGGGGGCTGCAGCACCTCCACTACAAAGACAGGCTGAGGGAGCTGGGCTTGTTCAGCCTGGAGAAGAGAAGCTGCGGGGTGACCTCAGTGCAGCCTTCAGTACCTAAAGGGAGCCTACAGACAGGAGGGGAATCAACTCTTGGAAAGGGTTGATAACAGCAGGACAAGGGGAAATGGTTTGAAGTTGAGGGAGGGAAGATTGAGTTTGGATGTTAGGGGGAAGTTCTTTGCTGTGAGAGTGGGGAGGTGCTGGAACAGCTGCCCAGAGAGACTGTGGATCCCCGTCCATCCCTGGAGGTGTTCAAGGCCAGGTTGGATGGGGCCCTGAGCAGCCTGGGCTGGTATTAAATGTGGAGGTTGGTGGCCCTGCCTGTTGCAGGGGGTTGGAGCTTCGTGATCCTTGAGGTCTCTTCCAACCCTGGCCATTCTGTGATGCTGTGTACCCATAGCACCCTGAAACCTGAGGTTGGAGTTGTGTTGGCACAAAGCGTGTCAGTCATGGTGTGGGTGATGCCTCTGTCCCTGTGAGCTCAGAGATGAGCAGCAAACTCCCATTCATGTGGCCCGAGAGCAGAGAGAACATGGCTGGATGTGACCTTGGTGGTCTTCTCCAGCATGGAGAATTCCATATTGGCATGGGGAGAGGGGCAGTCCCCAGGGGGAACATGGAAATGTGGCACTGAGGTCACAGCCATGGTGGGGCAGGGGATCTGAGAGTTCTTCTCCAACCTTCATGCTTCTGTGATCACCAGAGCTCCCTCCTGGTGCAGCCCAGAAGCTGGATGAAATACAGTGCCTTTAAGCCGATAACTGCTCCCAACTCTTCCAGCTGATGCCGAGCTCAGTGCTCAATAATCTTCCCTGCCCTGTTATCCTCGCCATCAGGTAACTGTGGTTGCTCCAAAACCCTCCAACCAGCACTGCAGCAGATCCTGTTCTGCTTTTGGCAGCATTGTTGCAAAGCTGTTCCCTATCAGGTGCTTTTTAAAGGTGTGTGCGGATACACACAGCGATCAAGTCACCCCTTAACCTTCTTTTCAATTAAGCTGAGTAAGTTAAGCTCCTTAAACCTTACATCATTAATGCTTGTTTTCCAGGAGCTGGATCATTTCTGTGGCCCCTCTTTGAACCTGCCTTAGCATTTCCTCATCCTTCTGTAGACAAAGAGCTGAGAAGCAGACACAGTGTCCTCATTTATCTCACCACTGCTCCGAGAAGGGGACACTGCTTTGTGCCATTTTCAGCCATCTAGTGACCATCACAAACTTTTGTTTTTGAGGAAGAAATGTATTATATAGAATGCATTACGTAGAGTATCATATTCCCACAAAACACTTTATTCTAGCCTTGTTGTCTTAGTGATTCAAATCACTAAGTTATGCTTTAGTGTTTTTGGAGCATGAGGCGTGAATGCAGACACTTCTTGAATTTCAGATAGTCCTCAGTATCAGCTTAAAAAGAGAAAAAATGGAAAGCGTGTGTGCTTTCCCAGTGCTGTTGTGCCATGAATCCCAGCACACAGACTGCAGGAGGCTCTGAGTGATGCAACAAGGCTGAGCTTGGCCCTCAGGGAACGACTTTAGCAGCTGGCTTAGGCTATCTGATATGGGAAATATTCTCAGGTGTTGGCGTGTCACAGTTCTCAACATATTAAGTCACTGAAAATGCCTACGTAAACAGTGCCTGACAGAGAATCACAGCTCCTGCCTTCAGAGCCTCTTCCCTTTCTTCTTAAATAACCACTGAGCCTCCATGTCCCGTTTTCTCCTCTTCTCCACCCCTTCCCATACTTTACTCTTTGCAAACAAATCCTACTTCTGTTTTACAGGTGGGAACACCGTTGGGGATCAACGTTTGCACTGAGCACCACTCTGAACGTGTTCCTCATTCAGATATGGAAGGTAACGAGCTGCAGAAATAGAATCATAGAAATCACAGAATCATGGAATGGCCTGGGTTGAAAAGGACCACAGTGATCATCTGGTCCCAACCCCCTGCTGTGTGCAGGTCACCAACCAGCAGCCCAGGCTGCCCAGAGCCACATCCAGCCTGGCCTTGAATGCCTGCAGGGATGGGGCATCCACAGCCTCCTTGGGCAACCTGTTCCAGTGCCTCACCTCCCTCTGGCTGAAAAACTTCCTCCTCATATCCAACCTAAACCTCCCCTGTCTCACTTTAAAACCATTCCCCCTTGTCCTATCACCACCCACCCTCACAAACAGCCGTTCCCCTCCTGTTTATCCGCTCCCTTCAAGCACTGGAAGGCCACAATGAGGTCTCCCTGGAGCCTTCCTAATAGAATTAGGGATTTTCCGCATAGGGGCTAAATGACGTCTTTACAATTAGCCAGTACGACTTTCATTTTGAGAAAACAGGTCTTTCCAAGTCGAACAAGTCATCATTAATTTATACGTATATCAGTACTAATCCTGCTCAAAACACAACTCTTTCTTCTCAGCTACTGAAGATGCACGACATGAGCAGCATCAGTGCAATCCTGCCCGTATTATCTTCCCCATATGTTACAAAAAGTAAAGCATGAGGTCATCCTTCTCGTCTCACTCCATCACTGCTTTCATTTCCCGAGGTTGCCAACAAGCAATCCATTTATGCCAGGCACAGAGAGCTATTTCCTTTGCTGCTGCTTGGCTGATGTAGTTTCGGTGTTACACTGGGCTTTCGCATGGCTGACACTGCATTTCATTCCTTGAGAACGCTGAAAATACGAATGTGCATTTGTATGACAGGTTTTAAAAGCACAACTTGGTGGCATTTGAGCTGCTGTCAGACTGCAGGTGGTCGTTGTATGTGATGGCAGAGGTGGTGGTAGAGCTGCATTGTGGTTTTCACAGGGAAGAAGCTGCAGGCATGTCATTAATGAGCCAGTATCAGTCTTTTCGGTTTTTTAGATCACGTTTGCTCTCTCTTTGAACATCAGTAACTATTTACCATAGCAATCCCTTTCTGACATCATTTTTTTAGTTACTGGCAAGTCTATATACTGTTTTAAATATCAAAATCTTGGCTTTTTTATCTCTGGCTTGCATGGCTGCTCATTTCTCTTTCTTCTCTGACGGATGCTAAGTCATTAAGGCAGCAGAAGTAGTTCAGGATGACAGTAACTTACACTTACCATCTTTCTCAATTCCTTTTATCATTGGTGATATGAATTTCTGAAATACATTCTCAGAACATCTATTTCACATCTGAGAAACTTTGATTCTGACATCCCCTCAGATATCTTGGGTTCTTTCAGAGGAACGTTGTCATGGTACTTTCTTAAAGCCTGCATTGTGCTCCATAGCCTACGAGTTTTGCTCTTAGCACTTGTGATTCAGCTCCTAATTCTCTGTGAATACAGCTTGCATTCTCTCCTCCGGTGGAACACATTTGTTTTTACAGGCCAGCTGGACAGCCAGGAATCTGCGTGCTGCTCCTTGGCTCATGCTTTCTCTCATTAGCTCTCCTTTGTTAGCTGAACACAAGTGATGCAGCTTCAGGATACGTTCAGACCATCACACGAAGTGAGAAGCAACCAAATCTGCAGGTCTGCAGAGAGCAAAGACAGGGATGGATTCCAAACACACAGAGCAGCACCGAGGTGACAAGACTTTTCAAAGACAAAGATCTTGCTTTGGTATGGACAACTTCAGTATCCACAAATTAAACCGGTCATGTTAACCCACCTTGAGATCTGCAGGGATGAAGTCAGTATGTGAAACCGCAGAGTCAAAAAGTATTTCTGCATGGCTCAATCAACCATACAGAAGAGGTGTGGTGGGTTCCTGGTTTTGCTCTGCATGCAGTGGGTCACCCACTCATTGCACACCTTGTAGTTCACCCAGACATGTTAAGACAAGATTTGCTTTTCAGTGATAGCTGGCACGGAACGCATTCCTTTTACAATTAAGGATTAAACCAAATGACAGGAATCTTTATGTTGGCATAACAATATATATTTTTAAAACAATCTTTGTGTGCAGTCTGGGCTGACAAATACCAGGATGTGTTTTTATCACAAGAGAAACAGTGGAAAGGAATGAAGAGGAAAACAGGCTTATCCCATAAAGCCAGAAAACAGCTGCAGCCCAAGCAATGGGTCTGCATGGATCTGCTCTCCCCACGTTGAGGCTGAAGGCTGTGTACTGATCCCAGCATGCTTCAATTCATTATTTCATTAAAGACTTGATGAACCATCACAAGGTCTAGAAATTGCTCAGAAAAGAGCAGTGTTCTTGTCTGTAGAATGCTGGATTCTGACAAGATCTGAAAATTACTGAATTTTCTTGTGTTCACATTCCTAGTTTCCCATCTATGAAGCCAGTGCTCTGCTGGATCCCAGCGCCACTCATTTCTTGCTGAGAAACAGACCGAGCTGATTTAAGGCAGTCATCAATTTTGCAGCTACAGTTTTTGCAGTCAAAGAAATCTTTAACTGCCACCTGTTGCAGGACATGTTTGAACAGAAACCTCCTGTAAGAGAAAAAAAAAATCCCCATCCTTGCTCTGTGTGCAGCTTTAGGTTACCTGCTGTGAGATAGGAAGCACAGAACAAACAGAAGCCCATCAGCAGTGCTGGATACATGCAGGAGATGCCATGTAAGATGGAGTGAGAGTCTCAGGCAGACAGAAAGCAATACAGAGAGCCAAGAGGTGCCTGCATCACATGTTAAAGGTTATTTCTAAACAAGGCGGCATTGATTTCATTATCTCATAGCAACACACAGCAACATTTCCATCAGCATCTTTGTTCTGCCTTTATCTTATGTGGGGGTTAATATTTTAATACTCTAATATGCGTACTTCAAATGTATCCTTAATTATTTACAGTTATATTTGCTTACCACACTGGCACACGTGGGTTTTCTGCTTCCAGCCTTGGAATACTGCTCAATTTCAGCAGCACTTACAAGCTTTTAGACGGATTAGGCCCCAGTAGCCCACTTGCTGTTTAAATACAGTAAAAGACTGTGACTGCTCCTAATTGCTTACTAAGCAACGATAGCTGTTCAGGAGAGCATCTGGAGCCTCTTCTGCTCCGTGCATCATCAAAATAATTCTCAGCTAAATTCCAAATGCTGGTCTTTATTACTGGTAATTATGTAACAGGCAGAGAGATCACATAATGCATTTTGGAGCCAAGCTGAAATGTGTGAAGATGCCAGTTATCATCTGTTTATTAGCAGATCGGGCCGGATTGATACGGAGTCACTGGAAGCAAATTCAGAGCCCTGCAAAGCTGTTTGCACAGTCACTGCATTGACTTGGAACAACTCAATGGACTTTAAAACTGAACTAAAATGGGACGACTAAAGCAACAAGGAAAGGTCCAGAAAGACTGCAAGGATGTGACACGGCTGTCCTGAAATGAATGTATCTGTTTGCAGCTGCTGTCTGATCATCAATAATTTCACAGCCTGAAGGGGAGGAGGGAGCCCTGAGCGGTGTAGGAGCTTTTGTTAGAAGCAGCTCTGTGTGCAATCTGTCTCCAGTCTGTGAATTAAGGCCGTTCCTTAGGCAGGGAAGCCTACCTGCTCAGGCAGGTGCAAACTGCTGTATTTATGGGCAAGGCTGTGAAGATACTACTGACATTTTTGAGCTGGTCTACCTGTTAGCACCAACTCCATGTCAGCTCTACCAACATCTGACCTGTGGTGCTTGCAGCCTGGCTCTGGCTGCACCGTTTCTGCCAGAGGAGTGAACACGGGATGCAGGAATTAGCATCCCCTCAACATTTTGGATCTGATTTCAGTGTTTCCCTTCACTGGAAATGCCCTGAGCCCTGGCCACGACCTACAGGCTCACAGACTGACTATGCATCACACAAATATAGGTCTGTAAGACCCAAACTATGACTGTTTTCCAAGCTGAACTGTGAATTTTGCTGGAAACTGTGGTTTTTAACTTGTGGAATTGGTTTTTCCTAGGTTGGTGCTTTAGATTCTGGTATGCAACAGTTCAGCTTTACCAGCCACTCTGCTAGCTTTATTTACAGCACAGGGCATGGCAGCAAGGCACTGCTGCTGTCACCCCCTCTATTTCACTATGCCAAACACTTGTGGAGTATAGGGACTGCTTTGATGTCGATATTGGCCATGGGTTCCTTTAGTCATATGAAGAGGCTTGAGCAGGCCAAGTTGATTCTATGGCCATTCCAATTGCTCAGGCTAAGTGAGGAAAGGGGAATAGAAAACTCCATGAGAAGCAACAGCTTCTTCATTTTAGAGACTTTTATCTCTTGAGCTAGCAGTGAGCATTCTTGAACACAACGCTGAGTTCCAATAAATGATTGCAGCGTTTTGTTTATATTTACCAAAGTTATTGCATTAGCAGGTCAGATAATTATTCCCATTAGTGGTGAGCTTAGTCACTGCGTGGATTAACTCTTATCACGTGATGTACCTCCTTAGGAATACGAGTGCTGAGCAGTCAGACATGAGATCATCTCTTCCAGGTGCACAGCATAGAAAAATCTCTTTTCATTGCAGACAAATAATATGTTTTGTTCCTGAGGCAAGTCTGAAACTACAGAAGCAGAACAGAGAATAAGGTACAAAAAAACTCCGCACAAGGGAAAAGCAGAGTGGGAAAACCCAAAGTCCTGTCTTTGCTACAGGCAGTTCTGGCACCCCATGGCCATTCAGCACACTGCTCAGATAGGGAACTAAACTGTGCTCATACAGAACCAGCAGCACAAAGGATTCCATTTCACAGCACCTGCCTTAAAAGTCCAAAATCCAAACAACAACAAAAAATGAGAACTAATTTAGGAAAAATTAACATCTATGTTTTCTATCTATTCTTATACACACTGCATCTTCCATTTCCTCAGAGTCAGATTTTTGCTCATGACAGAGCTGTGCTTCCACAGCACGATGAGGAAACATCATTGACCTGAAACCCCAAATGCTGAATAAAGCAAGGAGCTGTCATGCCAGACATGCTATAAAAGTACTCGTGTAACGGCTGGATTAGCATCAATGAGTCCAAGGGATGGGTCATGATGATGCAGTAGTGATGCAGAGCTCCCCAGATTATCTTTGTTATCCACTCATTGCTCAGCATTGTGTGACCTGAACTGCAGTTCCTGTTGGCTTCAGGGTGGGATGAGTCTCACTGGGATGAGAGGGAATAGCCTCAAGTTGTGCCAGGGGAGATTCAGGTTGGATGTTAGGAAATACTTCTCCAAAAGAGCTATCAGGTGCTGGAATGGGCTGCACAGGGAGGTGGAAGAGTCACCAACCCCGGAGGTGTTCAAGGAAAGTTGAGATGCTGTGTTGAGGGATGTGGTTTAGTGACTGCTAAGGTAGACAGTTGGACTGGATGATCTCGTAGGTCTTTTCCAACCGTGGTGGTTCTGTGACTCTGTGATCCTGAGAAGAAGTTTGGTTATGTTTTTACTTGAAATTATTCCTAGAGCAAGACGCTGATAGCTCAGATATTCTACTGTTTGTGTGTGGTTTTAGTAAAGTTCAGTCATCGACAGCCACCCGTTACAACACTACTGGAAACCCAACTCTTTGGAGTGCTCTGCCTTCCATGATCGTTCATCCATGATGGGACAAGTGTGAACTGCCATGAAGAAAAGCACTTCTCCTCAGCCACAGCTCCCACCTGCTGCGTCCACGCCATGTCTGATCACCACATCTCACCAGATACCTGCTTTGCTAACTGTAAAAACACAGCCCTCTGCCATCGTCACACCATTTCCTGGATATCTTTAATCTGCTGAGATCTGGGTATCTGTGCTTATTGCTATTCATAGCCTGTTTTCCATTTGCTGTCATCTCCATAAGGAGGTTCTCAGAGTTAAAATGTACTAAACATGAAAACTCGGTGCTGTGTCTCTCATCAGAGTAGGATATTTCTCAAAGCAGACGTGGCTCATCACAGAGGTTAATCTGTTTTCCAAAACACTATTTGGTGGTTTTGCTGAACTCATCTTAATCCAAAATACCCCAAAAGTTGTCTGTTACATTTTAGACATTAGAAAAACAGTTGAAGTGTATTAACACAAGGAGTTGGGGGTTTTGTTTGATTTGCTGGGGAAACCACTATTTTATTTATTGATTTACCAGCTAGCAATCCAGGGTGTAAAAAGCCAAGGAATTGTAAATCCTCCGGTCAAGCTCCCAAAAAGTTAATACTGGCTATGCCCAGCTGTATCTCGAGCACTGAGGGCAGTTTGATTTCTCATTTGAGATAAAACCCTCTCAAGGGCGACAAACATCACATATTCCCCCAGCCTACATGTCTGGATAATGGAGTTTCAGGGGTAAATTTCAGTGAGCCAGAAACAGAGGGAGGAAATCTCCATTCCAGCCTGCTTCACTGGGGGCTGTATTGACCACAGATCCATGAACTACTCTGCCAGCCCCCAGCAGCAGAATTCCACTTCTCCTACAGCACAAGTGAGCAGTCTAAATGCTAAACTAATTCGTAAGAAGCTGGGATGTTGCCTCCATGCTTCCTGTGCTGCAGGGTTAAGTGTGGACACAGTTCTCAGGGAGGGCTGAAGGGTGTGAGTCGGGGTTTCAGATATGGAAAAATTCTACAGTGTGAAATCAAGTCCTCAGAGTAAACATTCTCTTATGGGATCGAGTCTGTTCTCAAATCAGGTCATTACATGTAGGTCAGAGCCATTCCCTAACATGCACACTGTTGGCAAATGCAGAGGATATTACTTTAACTTGGCTGCACTCGGACTTTCCCATTCTACAAAGTGATCTTCCTTGAACTCAGCAACCATTCGAACAGGCACTGGGTGAATGTTTTGGCTGGACGTGCATGCCTCTCCCATGTGCTTCCTCTTCCAAGTAACATTAGTTTTGCAGTAGTTGCATCCAGGTTTTGATGCTTATTTCTGATCCTGGTTTGAATACAGCGCTCAGTTACCAACCTCACTTCTGTTTTGGTTGTTATGCTGCCATCATCAGTGCACTGCGTGAACAAAATGACCAGCAATAATTTATGGCTTTCCCCCCATTGTATTTCCAGTGAGAGAATTACACATGGCAATGCTTTGATTTTACTTTTTCTGTTCCCCTCTCTCCAAAAGCTGCAGTGCTACATACTCATAGTAGAGAAGCCAAGTCAAAAAAGTGCATCCAAGTGTTGGTGTGGAGGTCAGCAAAGGGTTTGTAATGGGCTCTAGCTTTCTGGAAGTTCACTCTGCCATCTCTGGCCAACATCTTCATCATGCAAGTAATGCAGCTCGTTAGATTTATAGAGTAAGAGTTGAAGCCAAGGACCTGACATCCACATTATACACATTTTAGGAGGTTCCACTTCTGCCTATCGCATGGCTGGTCACGTGGATGAACGCTAATTACCAGCTGGAGCCTGTCTTCAAGTTAAACTTCATCTGAAAGGAATGTTAGTATGTGCTCTCCCAGTCTGCTCCACAGCAAGTGGAGGCTGCAGAGCTGCTCCAAAAGCCCAAGATCTGAACAAAATGCAGCTGCAGATGCACCCTGCCCTCTCAGTGGCACAAGATGCACTTGATGGGACTTGTTTTGTTGGTTTGTTTTTGTGTATCACAGAAATGAGACAACTATTTAGCAAGAAGTTTTCTTGCCACACATCAGTCTCCTGACCTGGTTTAAATTCCCTTGGGGGTCTCCCAGGTGAAGTGGTGGTGCTGCTGTTCATTCAGGTGCAGGGCAGACATTCATGTTCAGCAAACAACAACATGCTGAAGAAAACACCATTCACAACGCAAACTCTTTGCTAAAACCCAATCATCCGTTCCTACAGCTTGACTGGAAATCTTTTTCCCAGCCCTGTGCACAAGGCAGGTGAGAGAGAGACACACAGCACCTTCATTCTGTTTGCACGCAGAAAATTAGATTGATATTTAGTGCGTACAGATTACGAATCTACAATTTTAATAAAATACAAATGCTGTAAAGAGGTCACTGGTGTCTATAAAGCCTATTTTTCATCAAGGAGGAGAAATTCTCAAGCAAGAAGTGAGGAAGTATTCACATGTGCTGTCTTATTGAGTCCCATGGCGTGGGAGCTGAGGAAGCATTCAGTGCAACTGAACTCAGCTCCAGAGAAACAAGCAGGGGCACCGAGGCTGATGTTGCATTGCTGGATCTGGCCCTTGTGTGTTGATACAGCAAACAGTGATGTTTTCTCACTACCTTACAGGAAAGGGTGGTGAGCTGAGCAAACCCACAGTTGTTTTATGATTACAATAGAATGGAGGACAGTGGTCCAACAAGGAGCTGATGATGGACAAGGAGCTGACCAGGCAGCCCTGAAACACGAGGGTGTTTTATTTCCGTCTGCCAGAGGACATTCATGCCAACAAATATATTTGGCTTCTGCATATTTCGGGTATTGCATTACATGACCATACATTGACATGCATGCAGCTTTTAAAGGGAAAGAAGTTTACCCTACAGATATTTCTAGTTATCCAACTTTGAAACTGTTTGGTGAGGATTCAGTTTGTTTGCATTACTTAATGGTTATTTCCAGAAGAAACATTTCTGTTTGCTTAATAAGGGCTTTTTTTTTTTTTTTTTTTTTTTTTTTAGTTATTGAGCAAATTCAGTAGCCTCACTCAAAATGAATGCATCTGCCTGCTAGTCTATCATTTGTTTAACAAAACTTTAATATTTTTCAGTTCCATTGGATAGTATTTATCAAGGCACTTGCTCTGCTTCAAAACTGAAAGTGTTAACCCAAAATACACCCATTTTTACATAGAAACCAAAGGACACCTGAATTTAGTCTCTCACTCATCCTCATGTTTGCTTCCATCGCTTTCTCCCTGATCCAGGGACACTTGAGACACTTAATCAGGTGAAAAGAATAGCTTTCTAATTTCAGAATAGAGGATAATGGAGATCTAAAAAGATATTTGTGAACAATGGCTCCCTCTAGTTTTTACTCCGATCTGTTTGGTGCCAACAGGGAGTTGAAACTAAAATAAATCTCTCCCTAACCCAAAGGTTTATCTTGGTGGCTCGTTTTCACATTGTGAAATAGGATGCTTTATCATTTTCATCCTAAATTCAAAGCCAAATAGAATTAAAATGGTGGAACTAAGTATATTAAAATGGACTGTGAGATTAGAAGATTATGCACGCTATGGTCTCAGCTTAAATAAACATACAAATATCTGAGTAAAAAGAAAGGAAATTACAGTGCCTCTGAGGAAAGAGCCTAAATCATTTTAAAGCAAAGTAACATGGATCGTTTTGTGATCTGCAGAGATAGAACTTAGTCATGTAGCATTTGTCTTTGGCTAAAGCTTACGCTCCCAGCACATGTAGCTTTCAGGAATTTTTCATTCCTACTCTTCATTTGTACCACACAGTACTGCAGATTGCACTGTTCCTCACTGACTGTTCAAAATTGAAGCTGTGTTGTCCAGAGCTTGAAAGTGGTATCCAAAGCTTGGAAATAGCACCCAGAGCTTGGAAATAAATGGCACCCAGAGCTTGGAAATAAGTGGCACGCAAAGGTTGGAAATAAATGGCACCCAAAGGTTGGAAATGGCATCCAGTGCTTGGAAATAAATGGCACCCAAAGGTTGGAAATGGCATCCAGTGCTTGGAAATAAATGGCACCCAAAGGTTGGACATGGCATCCAGTTCTTGGAAATAAATGGCACCCAAAGGTTGGAAATGGCACCCAGAACTTGGAAATAAATGGTACCAAGAGCTTGGAAATAAATGGCACCCAAAGGTTGGACCTGGCACCCAGAGCTTGGAAATAAAGGCATGGAAATAAAGGCACCCAAAGGTTGGACCTGGCACCTAGAGCTTGGAAATAAATGGAACCCAAAGGTTGGAAATGGCACCCAGTGCTTGGAAATAAAGGCATGGAAATAAAGGCACCCAAAGGTTGGAAATGGCATCCAGTGCTTGGAAATAAATGGCACCCAAAGGTTGGAAATGGCACCCAGAGCTTGGAAATAAATGGCACCCAAAGGTTGGAAATGGCATCCAGTGCTTGGAAATAAATGGAACCCAAAGGTTGGAAATGGCATCCAGTGCTTGGAAATAAATGGCACCCAGAGCTTGGAAATAAATGGCACCCAGAGCTTGGACATGGCATCCAGAGCTTGGAAATAAATGGTACTCAGAGGTTGAAAATGGTATCCAGAGCTTGGACACAGCACCCAGAGCTTGGAAATAGCACCCAGAGGTTGGAAATAAATGGCACACACAGTTTGAACGTGGCACCCACAGCTTGGAAATAAATGGCACCCATAGCTTGGCAGGGGACCTCCAGCCCCACGCAAGTAGAAAAAGCACCTGTGAACATCTGAACTTTGGTAAGATGTTCCAAAAGAAGCAGGACATACTGAAGATCTACCCTGGAGCCAACACATCCAGCTCTCCATCAGCTGCCGTGCGAATCGAAATAAAGGTAAGCTGTTTTCTTTGTTAAAGAGCAAAACCTGCTACTGAAAACTCAAGTGGCAAAACTGAAACATGAAAAGAAGCTGCAGAGTTGTCATGATCTTAATCCTCGAAAAGCTGTTACCAGTGAGGTGGACACATCATCCTTCGGAGAAATTAATTTAGCATTAAAAGTTACCGTGTTCTGATCTCATCACAAGGAATTTTTGAAGAGTGGGATTAATTTGGGAGTGAATCATAGAATTGGAGGGGTTGGAGAGGTCCTTTAGGGATCATCGAGTCCAAACCCCAATGGCAAATGGATGCATATCAGTGCAAAACCCCAGCATCGTCTCGACAAAGCTTGTGCCTGTCCTCCAGAATACAGAGGGCAGAATTGTTTTGTGGCAGAGGAAACACAAAATGCTTCAGAACTGAGCGAGCATGGCATGGTTTGAATGGCTCACATTGTGGCTCTCCTGATGATATCAACATGCAAAAGGTCATAAGTTGAAATGAGACTTGCAAGGTCACAGTCTGGTAACTGGGCACATTCACTGCTGTCTGCCTCTGGTTTGGTTCTACTTTTTCTGGGATGACAGAATCACAGCTTCTGGGTTTATTCTCATGGTGATGATACCACTTGGGGAAGTTATCTGTAAAACAGAATCAAGATATAGATTTCTGGGGCAGGCCCTGATTTGTACAATGGAGATCTCCCTACTCCAAAATGGGATTAAGTAAAATATGAATGAACATCTCAAGAATATTCTGTGTTATACGGAAATATTTCTCTTCGCTCTGTGTTATGCAGCTCTGGGGAGAGACCAACGAAGAGCAGGAGAAAAAGGCTTCCAATCTGTGCACTGTTCCTTCCTGCTATGCATGCAATTGGTTTTCTAGAGCCCTGGAAGCAAACATGGATCTGTCACCAACAATTCTGGCACCACACCAGCCCTTACGTTTAGAGCATCATAGAATGGCCTGGGTTGAGAAGAACCTCAAAGATCATCTTGTTTCGACCCCCCTGCTGTGTGCAGGGTCACCAACCACCAGACCAGGAATTTCCTATTACAGGCAATGGTTCTGTCAAGCAGAAACTGAAACACAACGTAAGCTCTGAAAACATTGAGAAAATTGTGTTTGACTCAAATGAAGACACCTCAGGTGAGCGCTGGAGACGTGGAAGGGAACCATTTGTCCCATCTCAGAAATAGCAGTGGAAGGATGCTGTGTGATTCCTGTATCACTGCAGTGAATTTCCTGTGTTCTTCATACAGATAAATGAGTTTAGTGACAGAACCTTTGGAAGTAGAGCTCACGTTTACATTTTTAGGTCATTTTTAAACTGTCACACGGTGGAAAGTTTAAGGTGGAATTAAGCTGTAACTATAAATTCTCTCTTTGAGAACTGAAGGAAATGGTTTAGCAGCATTATTCAGGGCACCTGAAAATGATAAGGAATCACAGAAGATGCAGCTGTGCCTTTCAGGTCAGTGTCAAACATGGAACCAAAGGGCAAAGATGAAGCACATCTCCTAATTGCAGGCAGAGCTCTGCAGTTGTACTCATAGGGCTTCTAACGACTCCATATTTCATGCAATTTCAGATTTGGTTGAGATAAGGTCATTCTAAACGAGTTATTTGGCTTTAAAATATCAAAAACAGCAAAGTTACTCCTCGTTATTGTTGTTCACTGTATCAAAACAGCAAATAAAGCCTCCGTAATTTAAACAGCAGGCGTTCAACAAGTTCCAACCCAACAATGCATACAAGTAAATTCTGAGAAAACCATGCCAAGTTTGCCAGGATGAGCTCATCAGGGCATTGTTTCGCTGAAGTCAGTCAGTGTGGATGCCAGCAGTCTGCTTTTTAAAGTGATATTCCATTTTTAAGCACATTTACAGAACAGACTGAGCACTAAACATGACAGCAGAGGAATGGCTTCTGCTTCCGTGGGTAGAGGTGGTGGTCACACAGCTGTATCCCTGCAGACAAAACCCAGGCCGATGCAATTCTGCAGGAACCACCATCTTTGCAGGTCTACATCATTGCAGAAACACAGAAGATTTTGATGCTGTTCTCCACGTGTGATTACACTGTGGCCTCTGCACAAGGACACTGTTCAGGACTCACAGATGTGAGTTTAGGTGTGATGTTTTTGGTTGGTTTTGTTTGTTTCTCTTGCAAGGTTTTGTGTGGGGGAATAGAACGGGTCCGTTTCTAACCCCAGTTTGCTGCACAGAAGTGGCATTCCCTTATTCAAAACCAACACAATTCTGCAAAGATAAATATTTTAAAATTAAGGTTAAGCCCATTCAAGTGTGCACTCGTAGGGTTTGAGGTAATGCCATGACATCACTGCTGTTTCACATCTCTGAGTCAATCTAGAGCAGAAAACAGACCTCTGGTATTTGGGGAGAAGGTAGAGTCAGAATTAACTACTGCCCTGATCTTGTAGCCATGTAAGGACAAAATCTGACTGCCACTCAGAGCTTCGCTTACATCAGTGTGCAGTCTGGGGGGTGATGGACTGCTTTACTCCAGGCAGGATTGGGTAAAAACACAGCAATTAATAGAGAGCAGCACTGCTGTGTTGTATCTACAGACATGCAACTTGCTGTTTGTCTGCAGGGAACACAACTCAAGCTTCCTCCTGATTTATCAGCAACACGGAGTTCAAAGGAAAGTTTATCCTCCAGCTCTCCCCATCCCCACTGACTTTCCTGGCTGTTCTCTCTGTACCACCTCAGACCAAAGATGCGTTCTCTCAGTTCCCCACTGCATTCCCGATGTGTATTATCCTCATCTTTTATTTCTCCCTCATCGCCTAGTGTGCCTGCACGCATGCTGAGGAGATCTGACACACTCACCTACCCTTCCCAATGTGGGTTTTGCTGTCCCCCACCATTTCAGTGCATTTATCTTCACAGCACCTTGGGCTTGTTGGTTTCTGTTTGAGTGAGGAGCTACGAATGGCATAAGAAGCTGTAGGATAAGTGTTAGCAGAGCACTGAACTGACTGCGGACCTCTTATCTGCTGTCTGAAGGCCCTGATTACAGATTACACTTTCCATTCAATATTTGTTTGAGGCTCAGAAAGCTCTGCTTTGCTGGGGCAGTGAGGCAGTTGTGTAAAACAGCACAGCCATCTCTTGTTCTTTGATGTCAGCCCTTTGGAATGATCACTTTCATCTGCTTCAGACAGCTACCTAGACAGTGAACATATGGTTTTGGAGAACGAAATACTCCAGCTTCTCAAAACCAATGCTGGGCTCCCAGTTTACTTATCTTTGGTTAGACTTGAAAAGCTTGTCATCTTGGATATATCTTAGCATATAGTAGACCAGGAGCAGCACAAGAAAAACCAAACCTAATGGGAAGTGCCTGCTGCACCATGTCTTAGTGAGCTCCTAACTTGTCCCTAAGTTTAGTAAAACCTGCACAGTGTCACAATGACATCAGTTTGCCTCGGAACAGAGAAGGATGTAGCCACAGTATGATGTGCTATGGCAACCACGTGGAGAGCACAAGCACTTTTCAAATTGCACTGCAATTGAAAAGAAGCACATTCAAGTGCACTCGTGGAGTAGGAGAAAACGTGATAAAGAAGCCCCAGGAAATTTAAAAACCAGCTGTACAAATGAGCAAACTGCACAAGCTGTCCAAATATCTCCTTGGCATGGAAAACAAGCAAACACTTAACAGAAAAGGGAAGAATCCCATGGGCCCCACACCAGTGAGGGCACATAGTCTGCCATAAGACAGCTTGCTTTCTCTGCCTGTAAGTTTTCAGTCTTTCCTGCCAGTTTGAGTTTGCATTGCATGAGGCAGATCCACAGAGAGACACAAGAAGGCATCACCCGTTGCAGTCAGTGCTCCATCACGAGGCACTGCAGACAGGTTTTACTGGTGCCAGAGCACTGTGGGTGTGTTCATGTTACTACCTGCATTACTTGGCAAAAAGGCCACGAAAAGTTTACCATGGGTGCAGATTCCTTTCTTTGTGTGATGTCAGATGGGGCCATTCAGATCCTCATCTTCACTCAACACTGATTCCCATGCTAGTTTTCAATGGCATTCATTGCTCAGTTTCCTGTGTGTCCGTTGCCACAGCTTTCCAGTTTCATTATTCTTAAGAGGGTCATCTTATACATTAATTACAGTCTGTACACAGAGCTGAACTTTGTGCTAACATCTTTGCACAAGGATTTCTGGCGAAAGCATTGACTCCCACCCAACTCCTGCAAAGTTTCAGTTGCAAAGTACAGCAGACGCACACCATGCAAGATGATAATTGGAATCTCTAAAACTATGCTTCTTTTTTGTTATCTTGTTATTTTTTTGTTAATATGGCTTTGTGTACCAGTGTTAAGAGCCAGAGAGATGTGTTGCAGGACGCCCTTGAGGATGAGAGCAAACAGCAGCCTCCCCCAGAGCACACAAAACAAGAAAGCAGCTCAGCTTCAAAGCAGGGCAGCACAAACTGGCTAAAAACCTTACATCAGTGTGCAATAAGCAAAGGAGATAAAAATGCTCGAGTTGAAAATCTCATCTTTTACACTACGTAAGAACAAGCCCTACGACAAGCTGATGGTGCAGCTCCTGTTGCATGTATAGAGCTACTTTCTTCTGAACCTTCATATTCAATGAAACGAGGGCTGGGTGGGTCAGAACATGTTCCAGTATTAATCGGCTTTTTGCTGCCGTTGCATTATTTAGTGGTATTTATTAGCTTTTGTCACATGTCCTACCAGACAAGCAGTATTGATTTATCTGTCTACACTCCAGCAAAACTGAGGAATGAATTCATATAGCTAACAAAAAGTGTACCACAGCTGGGTTTACCCATAACTGGATGTGCCATATCATCAATACCAGGATGATATCTTTAAGCCAATGTGCTAAACACTCTATCTAGGAGTCAAATGGCCTTTGATGCTTGCTTTTTGTTGTTGTTCTGAACTCAGATCGCAGAATTCTATGAAATTGTGCAAGCAAATCAAATGAAATCACACTTGATAACAGGAAGCAATCTCAGGAAAGGAGCTCAGCACAGTCCCCAGCTCAGTCTGCTGGTAAAGCT
Source organism: Meleagris gallopavo (assembly GCF_905368555.1). Taxonomy (NCBI): domain Eukaryota; kingdom Metazoa; phylum Chordata; class Aves; order Galliformes; family Phasianidae; genus Meleagris; species Meleagris gallopavo. Next base: position 2,142,047 of record NC_139432.1, on the reverse strand, counting down.
GGCACCTCAGCAGCCTGGAGCTCAGTTTCTCCACAAGCATCATGTTCAGATGATGGGTCAGCATCCAGTGGATGCAATCTCTGGTCTTTCACCTCGAGGTCCTTCCAGCTCATCTTTGTTTCAGGCAGGATTCTCTCCCACTCCCTGCACTGCTCCTGCTTTATGGGACTGTTTGCTATTCACTTTCCTTGCAGTGCCTTGTTTAGGAAACAAAAGCAGCACAATAAACACCACAGCAGCATGGAAGCAGCTGCGGGCACATCGAGAGAAGCTCAAGCAACATGGAAGGTGAGGATATGCAATAAATATATGTGCATTTGTTTTATTTTTTAATCACCATTTGGCTTAATGTTTGGCTTGTTTCAGAAAGTAAGGGCTACATTTCCTCCTTGAACTTCCTCGGCATTTGGAAACATGCTGAAGTTCATTGCCAGCCCATCTGCATCTCCATCCTCATCATCCACAGCAGCTGTGACTTCTACTGCATTCTACTGAGGGCACTGAATGCTGCTCAGTGATGAGGTGATGTTTTTAGTGGGACACTTCTACAAGTCACACATTCTGTTGCTTTATTCTAAACATTAATAAACACCTCTGAAGCTTAAACCAAGCCTTCTTGGCACCAGGGACGTTTTTGGGACTTTTTTGTTACAGAGTTGGAGGAAAAAAAAAAAGATTCCTCACTGTGACAGCATCCACCACAGTCCACAAGCGTGCTCTTTGAGCACTCTGTCTGTGGCTCATGGCACAGCCATAAGACTCACCCTTTCACTCCTTTATAAAGCTTGCCTTTGGGACAGAGCCCACGTAACCAGCACTGCGTCCTTTCACTTCAGCTTCTTTATATACTCCAGCCATACCCAGCAGCTCAAGTTTCAAGAGGCACAGCTTTGTTTGTCAAAGTTATCTTTAATTGTTTGCTATTTTCTACTTGTGATCTAAATACTGTCATTTTCTTTGACTGCAGAGACATTCAAGTAGAGGCAGAATGGAGGAGCAATAGGTTCCCCATTGCTCGTTGTAATCAACAAGCTGCTCGCTCGTTCTCAAGAAACTGCTTCAGCAATTAGACTCAGAGATGCCATCAAAATAACATTCCAGCTCTCAACTCCACTGGAAATAACCCAACCGTCTGTATTTTGGAGTTTGTCACCTATCCTGGGGACACGGCAGACGGCAGCTTCAGAACTCAGAACTTTTGTCTCTGAAAGTTATGGAAATTCAGAGCTCGGGGACAAAATGGACACCTAGAGGGTTTTCCTGTCTTGCCATGGAAGGTTGCAGATATTCAGATCGCTCCCACTACGCCAACAACAGGAAGGTCCCTTCTCTTGAGTTTCCTCACCTACATTTGCACTACCACCTTCTTAGGCAAAGCAAACCACAGTTAACTGAGGGGAAAAAGGAGGGGAAAACAAACAAACAAACAAACACAAAAGAACAACACACAAACATTCAGCTGCTGGCGTCAATTAGAAGAGTTTGGTGTTCTGAGATGTATCTGTATTTGTGGGCAGCCAAAATGAAGAACAGAGAGAAATCCATGTGGTTGAGGTTTGCATGTGTGAAGTGACAGATTCACAAATGGCTTTATTATTGTTATTATTGGATTTTTATTTCTGCAGTATTAGTAGATCTGAAGCCTCGACGTTTTCCTCATTTAGAATTCTGTTTATTAACCAGGAGCCCAATCTGCTCATCAGATGCCACACAAAAAGATCTAGACGGTAATCAGTAAATACTTCACATGTTTTCATCCATTGGCCGTAAATAGAAAAGCATTAAAATGCTTTGTTCTATAACAGCACAGTTCCTATTTAAGGAAAACTCATTCCAGTTAACCAAGCAAGAAATGAACTCCCCCTGCACCACCACAAACCTAGAAAGCTTGCTAGAAAGCACACCAAGACAAATAGAGGGGAGGGCATTCTGCAGAAGCACAGCTGCTCACGTGCTCCATAGGCAGCACTCAGACACACTGAAAGCAGGAAGGGGATTTAGAGACTGGAAGGGGTTTCTTTTTCATGTTTATCAGCTTTAAGGTACATATCAACTCTGGATATTGGGTATTATACTTTCAGGTCACCAAATGATAGGAGTCCTTAGCAAAGCCTTGCAATATCTGAGAATATTAGCACAAAGATATTGCCTACTGTTCAGTGGGAGACTTCACCAAAAAACAGAGTTTTTTTAATTATTATTATTATTATTTCTTCTGTTATGTCTTGACAGTCTACTGGTCAGCACTCAGACAAGGAAGATGAGTGCTGTATTTGTTGAGCTGTATTTGTTCTCCTACAGATCCACTGCTGAAGCCTGAAGATGGTTCACCAAGAACGTCTAACAGAATGGCTCAAAACCATAATCATGGAATCACAGACTTGCTCAGCTTGGAAAAGACCTTCAAGATCATCCAGTCCAACCACAACCCAACCATACCACCCTAACTCTAACAGCCCTCCACTAAACCGTGTCCCTGAGCACCACATCCAGATGGTTTTTAAACACATCCAGGGATGGTAGGGGAGGGAGAGAAACCCACAAGACCTCGACAGAACATATTATGTTTTGCCAGATTCACCTCTTAGCAGATTCCACTATACTAATGGAGTTACAGCAGACTTAAGTCTTTAAATGTACTAAAAAGGGTGAGTTTAACTCATAGCTTGGATCATCGCAGTAGAATTTTTCTTTAGCACAAACACTCTCAGTGAATTAACTGCAGAAGTTAACATTCTTGATGAGGCCATTGGTACGCAGTGAGCAGATCACCAGGACCTAAAGCAGTTTTCTTGTGCTTGGTTTGGATTGAAAGAGGATCTTGACACCAAGTGCTGAAAGATTTTACAAGCCAATCTACAGCAATTAGCCATATCAGATGAACATCAAGTTTTATAGAGATCATAAGCTGCACACGTGAGACCAACCTGTATGAGAAATGTTTGAGAGACGAGTCCATGAAATGAGGTGAGACGTGTGAAGTGTCAGAAGAATTCAGGTGGGGAGGAGAAGATGAATATTGGCAGAATGCATCAGGAAGGCAAGTTCCAGCCAAAGAAAAGAGTCTTGACGTTACTGGTGGACAAGCCATCCTTGATTTCACTCTCTCTTCTGCTAGCACCCATTTCATCCTGCAAGCACTGCTCCTGTTGTGCCATTTTCACCCCAAGTGGATGTTGTAAGCTAAGCTTAGAGCAATGCAACTGCACATATTCACAATGCAGATGGCTCCTAATGGAGAGATTGCAGGTAATCACAACACAGCTTGGTATCTTCTCCTTTTAAAATGCATTCTGCAGTGATGCTTAAGTACTCAGATGTACTCTGGCTTCCAAAGCTCCCAAACGAGCAGTGTAATTTTCAACTCACTTCTTGCAAGTGAGCACTAACAACATGAAAAAAAGCCACCATCAGATAATAACCTGAAAATTAACCTCCAGAAAGGATATAAGCACGTCTATGATACACACACACACCCAAACACCCAAACCCAGGGTGGGTTGTGCGAATCGCTGATCCCATATGTGGGAAGATAATAGTTTATGCCAGCTTTGTTTCTTTAGGATTCAGAGGCAGATGATGCATCAATGAAATCCCGACTCCTTGGTTCCCTGCCAGGCCTTGTGCATTTACACCCCTGGCTCGCTTCCAGCCTGGGGAAGTGAGTCACATTTCCCAAACCTTCCCTGAATCGTTTCTTCAGAAGAATTGAAGCTTACCCTCAATGCCACAGGCTGAGTGCAAGGGAACCATTGCTCACAGAGTTTCTGGAGGGTCTGGGGGTCAGCAAGGGATGGCGTGTTATCCAGTGAAAGAAGCAAGAGAGACAGTGCCCTAAGAAATACACTTGTCAAGATAACCATCTCAGCATGCAGGTGACAGGGAGGTGATTGTCCATCTCTACTCTGCCTTCATGAGATCCCGTCTGCAGCACTGCGTCCAGGTCTGGAGCCCCCAGTATAAGAAAGACAGGGAGCTGTTGGAGAGGGTCCAGAGGAGCCACAAAGATGATCAGGGGGCTGCAGCACCTCCACTACAAAGACAGGCTGAGGGAGCTGGGTTGTTCAGCCTGGAGAAAAGAAGCTGCAGGGTGACCTTACTGCAGCCTTCAGTACCTAAAGGGAGCCTACAGACAGGAGGGGAATCAACTCTTGGAAAGGGTTGATAACAGCAGGACAAGGGGAAATGGTTTGAAGTTGAGGGAGGGCAGATTTCAGTTGGATGTCAGGGGGAAGTTGTTTGCTATGAGAGTGGGGAGGTGCTGGAACAGCTGCCCAGAGAGGCTGTGGATGCCCCGTCCATCCCTGGAGGTGTTCAAGGCCAGGTTGGATGGGGCCTAGGGCAGCCTGGGCTGCTATGAAATGTGGAGGTTGGTGGCCCTGCCTGTGGTGGGGGGTTGGAGCTTCGTGATCCTTGAGGTCCCTCCCAACCCAAGCCATTCTATGATTCTGTGACATTATTCTATGATTTTAAGGCCATCTGTGTGTGCGTAGAGCATGGGTTTTCCTCTTCAACGTTTCCCATTTCTTCATCCTTTAGAAGAAAACTGAAAAGGAGACTCCGTTCATAAGGGGAGAGTACATCCACTTGTTGTATGGCACTCAGATGATGATCGCTTTTGTCTTAAACAAGAAGGGAAGATGGCAAGTGAACACTTCCAGGCAGCTCCTCAGCTCTGCTGAGACTGAGATGGCCATACACAAACCTCAGTGCAATGCCCATGGCTGCACCACACAGCAGTGCATCTCACAGCTCCTGCAGCTGTAACCCATAAGAGCGACAGACTGCTGTCTAAAAGCAAATTCAGAGCTGGTTTTGCAGTAGGCACGTGATGCAGTCTGAAGCTATAAACTTAATTTTTGGTCTCCTCACAGGGGCCAATGGAGGGCTGTGCAGATCCAAGAGGTGCAGAACCTGATCACTGCTATGGACAATCATAACATGACTGCACATTACAGCCATCACCAGAAGTCACTGGGTACAAATTGCCTCTCTCCAGATCAGAGCCTATTATCCCATTTTGGTGTTGCTGCCTTGCAGTATTTCCGTGTGCAGTGAAATGTCAGCATTAACAGAAACCTGCTGCACTTCAAGGAAGAGATACGCCTGCTTATGCAGATTGTAAGAAACGTAGAGAGGCTTAATTCACCTTCAGATCAGCTTGTATAATCCTAGAGTGATTCACAGAACTGCCCCTTGTCCTGAAGCTTTGCATAGAGGAAATCTGTCATCAAGGAAAAAGCAGCAAAGGAAAAAATCCTTGTTTGCTGTGTAGATACAATACAGGAACAGACTGACAGAGAGCAACTGGAGATTTCATTGTCCTTCACGACATTACGTAAGATGAGAAATATAGTGAGCAAAGTGACAGAAGAATTGGACTGGACCCTGGAATCCCTGCCAGCGTCCCACCCCTTCTTTTCCTTTTTTTATTTACATGAACATGCAGTTTTAAAGCCAGAAGTGCAGGAATACAAACCAGAGAGCTTCCTAGTTTGATGGTAGCCAAGAATGCTGTTTTCTGAAGGGTTAATTGCAAGATGTATTGATTTTATTAGAAGGCAATGCTATAGCACTGAGGAAAGAGATCAACACGCTCAGCAGCCAAAGACCGCCTTCTTGGTACTACTTCAAAACACTCGTCTTGAATTTAAATGCACAAATTCTGTTACTTCATTGTTATTGACAAGTTTCCACAACCCTAGGGAGCTCAAGTCAGACAGAACCCCACTATGCAAGCTGGAAGTAAATAAGATCTTGTAACACGGCCTTTGAGCAAGACACAATGGAAGCTGCCTTCTGCAGAAGCCTTACAAATGGCTCAGCTCGCCTCCGAGCTCTGCCAGGAGCATCGCCCAGCCTGCACAGCCCCAGTGCTCCCAGCAGCCAGCAAACCAGGCTCCTTGTGTGCCACGCACAGCGCTGAAGCTTGCAGATCTACTTGGATCATCCAGCTCGCAAGTTCTGTGGAAGGAGAAACTGCAAAGCTCGTTTTCCCCCTCATGAATTTAATAGGGGGAAAAACAAAAGGATAAATTGCAAGAGTCCAGGGTGCTCGGAGTAATTAAACTGCAGGTTGCACTCCGTTCTTGAGATGGATTCTATCATAGTGCACCACTGCACTTCTAGAATATCATTTACAGTGCCTGCACAGTGATGCCAGAAGCTTCTAAAACACATGGCTAGGTGTCCTTGTCTGTGCTCCTACCCATCTAAATAATTCACCAGGTCCTTCCTATCCGCTAGGAGATGTGCAATTGGGTACAAATGTGCCTCTCGAATTATTTGCTCTAAACGGAGTCTATTTCCCCACGTCTGCATGCCTTTGAGCCTTCCTTTTTAAGTAAATTACTACCCAGGATGCTTCAACCTAAGTGCTGACCAACAAAATGTTTTGTATATGATTAATTTGCATCTGTGCAGTAAAATATATACGGGAGTATGAGGTGTTGGGCTGAGATTGTCAGCCACTCTCCAGAAGCCTAAAGGAGAACATCGTGGCCTGAAACCTCCAAAAGTAATACAGGAACTGAAGGGAAAAGGCTGGGAAAAGATGTAACAGTGAAAGAGCAGTTTGGAGAGGATTTACAAGTGTTGTAAATCATGTAATGTTACAGCACAAAGATCCAGCAAGCACGTTGTGGATGTGCACACACACAGTTATCACTTCCCCTCCTCTCTGTCACCTCCCTGCAATGCACTGCAGCGCACACACTGCTCCCCAATGGCTCACAGTGGAACACAGCCATCCCTGACGTGGAACGAGGGCTGCTGTCCCACACCAGCACTATTGCACCGTGGATTTACAGAGGAATTAATGATTAATCTCTATAATTCCTTCCAGCACCAGCAGCCGGCGCTTAAATGGCAGATGCAAAATGCAAACAAAGCACTTGGTTGTCAAGAGCGAAGCAAAAGAAGTGTTGTGCCCTGGGGGTTGATTAGGTTTGCTGTGGACAAATACTCAATTAGAACTTGGGAGTGCAAATTTGGGGAGGCAAAAATCAGTTGCCCTCAGCAGAACGCTGCCAGGATGCTGCGTTGTAGTTGATGATGACACAAATGGCACGGAATCTCCAATGCCTACAGGTGGTCAAGATGCCTAGCTGTGTTTTACTGAGAAGTGATGCTTTTTGAGGTGGCTCACCCTCTTTCAGGAGGTGTTGTACTGTCCAGTCCTGCACCAGGCTCTCTGCAACACCACAGTTCTCCTTAGATATCCCCCCCCCCAAGGAATGCAGGAAATCCACTCCTAGTTGTTCAGACTAGCGATGGTTATCTCCATTATGGCTGAGCTGGATTAAAAAAGAAAGCAGCAACCTCCTCCCCAAAACCACACACACCACAGCTCTGGATAACACGCCCGCAGTTTTAATTGCACCATCTTTCTCCCTTCTAATTGTCGTGTGGCATTCACTGTTGCAGCAGTTAGGTTTGCTTTCTTCCCAGTGAGTTTTACTGATCTTTGTTCATATTTTCTGGAATAGCCCCATCTCTCTGCTGGACCCCACAGGGCCCATGCTGGCTTTGTGCTCACACAGTGCTGTTCTTCAGACCCTAACTGCTGACTTTTGGTTACCTGCATTCAAACCTCCTTTTTTGTTTTCTTTTCCTATCTAACAGGATTTCCTCCCATTAAAGCTGGCAGCTCCGCACCTTCCAGGCTGAGACTCAAAGAGCCAACATCCCCCTCAGTACCAACACTGAACCCTCACAACAGGCCAACAGCTGTCAGTACTGCTAATACTAACAATTAGCAAACGAAACACGAATTATGAGAACAATCCAGACTGAGCAGGTGAATTGCATTCAGTAAGCCGAGATGCTCAACCCACAGGCTTTTGTTTCAGCTGAGTGCTATTTATGCAGCTCCCTCCTTCCTGAAGGCCTCTCAGATGCAGACAAGGAATTAAATCAATCGTCCCGGTTGTTGCCTCCATCCCAGCATAGACACAAAATGCAAAATGATGCAATATATGCTGAGCAGTGACAGGACTACACACGTGCATCCATAGCTAAATGTCACCTGCATGCCCCTCACCAGGGCTGCCTTTGCTTTGGCCATACATTCCCAACCTGCTGCAGCAGGGCGATCTGCACTGCCCTTCCCACATGTGCCTGTTAGCACATAACGACAGGACATCTGCTTTTCACTAACATAAGATAAGAGGGGGTCACTGGAATATGGAGATAAGAAGCCACACGGCCTGCCCAGCCAGCAAACAGTTTATCACTGCTGTAATGCCTAAAACCACAGTGAGTTGTAGCATCGTTGTGTAGTTTAGTATACTTACCAGGTTCATTAAAAGCCACTTAGGGTGAAAACATAGCCTTATTTGGTTATACATAGGCACAATATGAGCTAACAGATTCAGGTCTCTAGCTTGGGCTGCAAGATCTCTACAAACTGCTTTGCAAAGTTTATGGGACTGAACCACTTCCTAGCCACCAAAAAGAGGGTAAGAAAAGCAGTGAAATTAGCAGTGCTCCCACTTACCTTGCAGTTGTGCTTTGTCCTCCTTGCTTTCTTCTGAGAGCTGCAGCACAACTTGCCATCCTTCTTTGACCCTCAAGCTCTTCAACCAACAAACTACTTGCAAACAGAGCTCTCTTTCCCAAAACCACCCACCCACTTCTATTAGGTGCCTCCTTACAGGTCAGCCTTAATCACACCTAATCCTCTCCAGCATCCTGATACAAAGGAATTGGTTTCCTAATTGTAGCAGCTGCCCCCCTCAAGTAAACCTCTAAACATGTGCCATAGGGTTTCCTGGCTGCAGGGAAACACTGTGGCCATCATCTTGAGGAGATCACTCCTAATTCCATCATTTCAGCAGGCAGAGCAGAAAGAGAATACAGCAGTGCTGCTATTTGTTACCAGGCACTGGGTCAGCATGATGGATGTGCCAAATTAAAGCACATTTCCCTTGTCATGGTGTGCTTGCTATGAATTGCAAAGCTCCTGATGAACCTCCTGTTAACTGTCAGACGAACCCCATGTGAAACTCTGAATGCACTCAGTGCCACACAAAGCTCTCTGCAATGACATTTGGGGATGTTTTTAAGTCTGCAGAACATCACTTTGATGCAGAAATATGGATCTCGTGGAGTCAGCCTATAAAAAGTTCCCCCCAGCTATCCTGGGCTGCTTGTGGCTTGTCTGAAGTCTCTCATCAGTCGTGATCTGTAGTGATTCTCTGTGATTCTCAGCCCTGACTTCCTGGAGGTTGGGTGGGATTTTAATGAGAACCCACTCGCTGCGATCTGGATTCTCGGGATGCCTTTCTAGCCTTGCCATTTTGAAATGTTCACTCTCAAATCATACAGACAGAGTGATAAGAATAACTCTTGGTTGTTTTTTTTTTGTTTTGTTTTGTTTTGTTTTTTTTTTTTTGGTGTTTTATGGCATGCCCACCCTTACAATTAGTCGAAATTTCTGGCTTCGTTATGAGCATTGAAAACAAGACGAGACAAAACAAGGCAGAAAAAACAAGGCAGAAAACCCCAAACCAAGGACAAACGCCTTCAGATTTCTCCTGACAAATCCTCCATCTGGATGAGGGAACAAAAAGTGAAACCACTTCCAGATGCAGAACATGAACCGCCTGCCTCTGTGCCCCAGGACTCAGCATTCCCACAGCATTCCCTTCATGGACAAAGATCTTTGGGGATGGTTGGATGGAAGAGCTTAGAGCTCCTTTCCAACCTTGGTGGTTCTACGATTCCATGATGTGTTTTGAACCTCCAGCCACAGAGCGTCAACGAGAGACCCCAAAATCCCTGGAAAACCCAGAGGCAAATATTTCAGTTTCTGAAAGTTTGGGTTCAGGTGTGAGATACCAAATCACATAAGGAGCAAGAGAACTTGGTGCAGAATCTGAGGCTGTGGCATGGAGCAGCAGGACAGAATTACAGCTGCAAGGATGCTGGCTTCCAAGCAACCTCAATTATCTGTTAATGGCCGAGCATTACATGGTCAAATGTGCTCCAAATTAGTCCAATTCCCTTTCCTATAATAGAAGCCAAGCTCATCTGATGCAGGACATTTTACTGCGAGCAGGGTAAATACTTCAAAATGCAAAGAAAATTGTAACGAGCATCATTTACCCCAAATGGTCAGGAATGGAAGGGACAGCGTTGGTGCCAAATAATAGAGCGGCCAGCGGTTCCAGATAGCTGTGTTAAATCGCTCCTACAGAAGCCTATCAGCAACAGGCAGACTTGAAAGAGAATCCACTTGCAAACAAACACTTCAGAGGGAATACAGAATGAAAGCGGAGCCCCGTGGGAGCAGTTGGGTGAAGCTGTTAGAACATTCATTAGTCAGACATTCAAATATTTTGGTACAGAATCACGCTGTTTCCCTTCTGAAGGGCGCGTGCTTCCCAATGGCTGACTCAGCCTACCTGATGTTAATAGGTGATGGCAGGGAAATAAACGAGCGGTCCCACAGGGCACGATGTGCTGCTTCAGTGACGGACAATTAATAAGCATGCAATGCTATTTTTTCAAATGTTGACCATGCACGCTCCTCTGCTGTAGGGCTGCTCGCATCATTTAACCCTCCGTCCCACGCAGGTCCATGCTGATGCCATTGGGATGGGGAACAGGCAGTGAAATGCACCCACCCGGGGCTATGGGAGACCTTTGGGTTTGAAAAGCTGCTCCCTCCCCAGTGCCACTCTTAAATTCAGAGGGATGACAGAGGCTTTCCCATAATCATCCCTTCGTGGAGAGACAAAGAAGCTTTAGCTGAAGTGACAGTGGAGTCTGGTGTCAGCTCTTCTCTTTTAGAACCTCAGGTTGGGTTGGAGGTGGAAATGAAAAATACCAAATCCAGAGGACAAGCGCTCAGCCCCGTGTGAATCAGAAGAGTGCATTAACTCCTGGTCTTGAGTTAGCTCTGAGCATTATTAGCACAAAATTGTGATTAAATCCATCCAAAGCTCTTGGTGTGGCTTTAATCATGCTTTAAAAAAATAAATGAAGAATTGGAAATCACAAAACTAAGCGGCAGCCTTAGGATTTCTTAATGCTATCAATGGCGTTGAAATAAACAGATAGGATTGGTGCATTAACAGCCTCTTAAAAAATGCAGTGTAGCATAGATAAATGGAGGAGAGCTTAATGGCAACCCACAGTCATGTCTAATTAGAAATCGTCCTGATTATGACAATAAAGCGGAGCTTTACTGCATCTTCAGCATCCAAATTTGGCAGACGAGGTGGCCGAGTGGTTAAGGCGATGGACTGCTAATCCATTGTGCTCTGCACGCGTGGGTTCGAATCCCATCCTCGTCGGTGGCAAAACTCCCCTGATGGGAGCACAGAGCAGTGTTCTGCCCAGTGGTGCTCAGTGCCTCAACTGGAGGTGATGGGCACAAACTGGAGCAGGGGAGGTTTTGTACAGCAACATCAGCAGAACGGCTCTCTGTTCTCCAGAAGTTGTTGGGCACCTCTACCTTGGGTACCTCCAAAATCTGCCACGATTGTTGGGACCAGATGGGGTTACCCATCCGCTCCAGCTCTGTGCTTCTGTTATGCTGTTTTTAAGCATTTCCATGCTTTCATTTTCTTAACAAGCATTCTCTTTGCTGTTTCTAGCTTTGTTAAGTGATGTGTCTAGAGAAATCAGTGTTAAAATGGGAAAGCCTTACTGATCCTTACTGATCTGGGGGGGGGGGGGGGAAGGGAGGGAAGGAAAGGAAAGTCAGCTTTGGAGCTTAAAACGCATTTACAAAACTCTTGTTTAATTGTTCTCATCAAATATGCAGCATCTCATGTATTGGCAAGAGGGACTCGGTTATGAGAGAAACACATTAAACATCAAAAAGTGGGAGGAAAAAAAAATCAGGAGACACAGCTTCTGGAAATTAGGGCAATTTACATGATATCAAGTGTCAAGATGTTTAATTGGAGCTGCCTACAAAGAGTAAAAGGAAAAAAAAACCACGGCACACAAACATATTCAGCGGGCTCCAATGCTTTCAGAGTCTGGCGCAGTACGACTCTGATTCACCATCCACGTGGTGTGTTAGCACTCCTCCTGCTGATTTGGTTCAATGAGATTTTAAGTTGCGTTTATGAGTGACTGATGAACTTCTACGAGCTGCTTTGGAACCCAAGATGAAGGTTGGTGTCTTCCTGGTTAAAAGTCACCCTTCAATAAAGCTTTTGTTCCCATCTAGTTTTATGTTCCATGCTGGATTTCAGGTGGCCAACCACACTGCTAAATACCAAACCCTTCTGCAATCACATGGCTCTCCTAAGCTGACAGCAAGATCTACCTTTGAGTATCTTCTCATTATTTCTTTAAGGAATTAATGAGCTTATTGGAGCTTATTTGCTTGTTGGCAGTTCCTCGCAGTCACCTGCTCAGATGGGGAAGTCACTGTGCTCACAGTGATTAATTTGGGTTCCGTTTGTGACTGTAGAACAGCCTTGGGTTGACCTCTACGTCACACCCCCATTGCAAAGCATTTTATCCGTTTTCCATTCCAAAGATATTTTGCTTTGTTTCGACTCTGACGGTGTCACGAGCATCCAACCAAAGCAAACGTCGCTCTTGGAAAAGTTGTGGAGCCCATGGTTGTTGGCTGAGAGGAGATGGGCCATACAGCCCTGATGACCTCTTGTTCCTCAGCCAACGGGAAGGACTTGTGTTCCCCTCAGAGGCAGAAATAAAGTGGTAACAAAGGGCTCTCGGGCAAATCATTGATTAACCTTGGCGTGGTAATGTTCCCCAGAGAAGTGGAATTGCTGTCCCCAGCCGCTTCGCTGCCCTTCAAAGTCCTGTTCCAATGTCACTCTCAATGTCACTGAGCAGGAAAATGAGAACACACGTTTTCAGTCCCAGCTGATGGGTGGCCGTTGTGTTGCAGATCACTTTGCCAAGGGAAACAGTGAGAAATGGAATCATTACACTGCTGCTGGGGAAACTTTTCTCCGAATCCTTGTGTTTCAGTTACAGGAAAACACATCCTATAAACAGGATTTCAAGAGTTGCAATGCCTGGGAACAGCACTAAATGCCAAATGAGCTATTTCAGCCCCGAGGAAGGCTCCAGACCTCCGTGTTTACAACACAGCCCATATTCTCATGGCAAACCTCGCGCAGTCGGAGCAGCTTTGAGTTCCTTGTTGGATTGGCTTCCACTTCCCTGGGGTTGTGCCAGCGGAGGGCTCTCCCAGTTCTGTCGGCTGGGGCTGCAGTGACACCTAGGAACCGCTCCGTTCATTACAGCTGAGGTTTTCTAATTTCTTCTTCTTGGGCCGCTCTCTGCCTGCCATACTGGTGCTACTGAGAACCCCAAACCCACAGCATGGTTTGCCCTCTGCATGGCTGCTTTACTCCTCCTGTCAGATCCGATGCTGCACAGCTGACAATGGCATCCAAAGCAAAAAGAAAGCACCTTTTCAGCCACCTGGGGGAAAACGATGCTGAGCACTGGGCTGACTTGCACAGCATTCACACTGACATGCAAGGAGAGGCCGGGCTTCCTGCCTCTCCACTTCCCCACAGCAATTCAAGCCTGAAGACAGCATCAAAAAGCGCATTTGCATTGAACGTTGGGGAAACTTTCTCTTCGGATGGATGGCAAAACAGAGCCCAGAGAGCACTGCAGAAGAGCGGGCCATCAGTGCAGCTCATTGGCAATCATGCACAGATTGGCCTCTGCTTCCAAGTTTAAAAGAAAGCGAACTCATCTCACCTTGCTATGCTCAGTTAATTCTTTTCTTACCGATGAAAAAACACACCCTAAAACACCCTTCTTCTTTCTCTTGAACATGCTGAGAAGCCCCATGACTTTGGAGTTCCACCAAAGCTTTGCATCACGTACCCCTGTCTGTGCTTTTCGTACCCTGTATACTCTGTCCTCCTTTAATTAAAGCCAAAACACGAGTGTCAGTGCCACTCAGTCCTCTTTGTCACCCAACTGATGACTTTAAAAGCCCAAACGTTGACTGCAAATTGCACCAGAAGACCGTAGGTGGAGGTAACTGGCAGCGATGTCAACGTGGCATTTCTGTTGATGATTTGCTGCTGTGCCTTGTTGGGAGCAGCAGGCTGGAAGTGCTGTTTTTAGCTGCCCTCCTTTAATCTTCATAATCCCAACCCATGGAGATGCCTGTGGTTCCTTTGCTGTGCCTTTGGAGTTGCAGATAGCTCTGACATGCTGTGCTCCCAAGGTTTCTTCCGATCAGAGCTTATACAGCGATGTGATCCTCGCAGCCAAAAGGTCCCAAATTTTATTCTCTGTTATTTTACATGACCACCACTGAAGCATCGCCATCAGCTCGAGTGGGACGAACCTCACTGAAAGCTCTTCTATTTAGCAGTCCTTTTTTTTTTAACAGATAGCACTACCTGAACAGAGGGTCCTCCCTTTATTCCAAGGAGGAGAATGAATGCAGGCAGCTCCTCCACTCAACTCCTGCCTTGAATTACTGCAAAGCTGACATGCAAAAAAACTGCGCTGACTCCACCAAGAGCATCTGGCAAATACTGCTGGTCCTTAGACTGCACAGCAAAGGGCCTGGGTGAGCAGAGCTCTGCACAGTTCGGATTCATCGCTACAGAAGTGCTGGAGGAATTCTTTCAAGCCAGAGCTATATGTGAACCCCTTGAATTCTTGCCTGGTTAACACATTTCCTAACTTCTCGATTCATAAAACACATTACTTCCTAAGTTACATTTCTTTTTACAGCGTGTGATGAGAGGGTGTAATTTTGCAAGTTTTAAGGCACTGAATACCCCCTGTGCTGCACTAACCCTGCGCTGGTATTGCTCAGCACTGGAAAGCTGATCTGCACGCGTGGCTGAGCTCATCCAGCTCCAAATTGGGCCTCATAAACTGCACATAACTGCAGCAAACAGGGGGCAGGCACCGAACACGAGCTGTGCATATTGTAGGCATGGCAGCATTTGCCATTGCCCCTGAACAGAGAATCATAGAATGGGTTGAAAAGGACCACAATGATCATCTGGTTCCAACCCCCTGCTGTGTGCAGGGTCACCAAGCAGCAGCCCAGGCTGCCCAGAGCCACATCCAGCCTGGCCTTGAATGCCTGCAGAGATGACTGAGCAGACCCTGCACTCCCATAGCATCGCATTCCTCCTCCACCCAGCAAAAATTGATAACTTCTGAGTCAGACTCACGGCCGTATTCAGGAAGTGAGGAAACAAAGCTTTTGTGGTCACTGTTTTGGCACAAGCTGGTTGAAATGCAAAGCACTGCCAGGTGCTGTTGGCTCCTGCAGGGCTCGCAACCCATGCAGATGCAGACCCCAACTTCCCCACATTGCAGCCACGGAGCTCTTTCCTTCTGCTGATCTGTCCACCCTGAATTTTGAGCCTTCTTTGCAAATGCCAAATCTGGGGTTTCCCCCAGATGAAAGAAAAAAGAAAAAAAATAAAAAGGGAGAAAAAAGATGGGGGAGGAAATTTTATTTCCAAGCTTCTAAAAGGATCTTACAAACCACAGAGAGTAAAAAATTGCAAAACTATATATATATATTATATATATATATATAATATATAATTGACAGGGTCCTTTTAAGCAATTCTTCACATTATCCTACTGGTGATAGGAGATACCACGTAACCATATATACGCTTTTCCTGTAATCCTGATTGCTGCCGACAGCTGGCAAAATTATTCCCATACAAAATTTCCCCTATATTGTACAGATCTCTTTGCTCAAAGGTAAAGAAGGAAGAAATGGAACGAGATTAATCAAGGAGGGAAAAAAAAGGAAAGAAAGAAATGGAAATAATCTCTTGAAAGAAGCGTTCCCAGGAAGGGCTGCGTGCAGGCATTGATGCAGCACTCATAGCTCTGAGTGGAGCCCAACCCTGAGCTCAGCACTGCTGCATTCCGCCCACCCCAGCCTCAGAACTTCTCCCTTTGGGATTTCTGAGCTCTGCTCATGGCAGGAGATAGAAGAGGATCCCTCAGCTGCTCCTGCTCCCACCCGGCCACAAGCAGCGGCTCTCAGTGGCACAGGGATGGAGATGGGGACGGACTGGTGCTCAGCTTTCCCAGATCTGGCACAGCATCGGGAACAAAACCAACAGCTCCACGCCAGGAATGACCTCAGGAAATAAAAACCACGACTGAGGAATGGAGCCGGGGCAGAGCCGGGGCCCCTCCTGCCCACAGACGTCACAATGGTGTTTGGACATCATTGCCAAAAAGTAAACACAAAATGAAGCGATCCCTTCATCCCCAACCCCCCCAAGAGTTCCTCAAACACTTAATGTCCAGCTTAAGTGAAATCAACAGTTTCAAATCCACACAGGTGTCAGAACGGAGAGCACAGCACTCTGCGGGCCCCGCTGACCTCACAGCACCCACCTGGAAGGGATGGGAAAACGTCTCTGTGTGGGGGTTGTGCTGCTTTCCTTTGGAGCTGTGGGGGCTCTCTTGGGTCCCATTCCCAGCAGGGAACCCCCCCGGGGTCCGAGCATCCTGTGGGGCTCTATGGGAGCTCAGCCCCATGGCACAGCCCCACAGTGCCTTCCTCCTCCTCACCTACACCTGGCACATGGAAAATGCAACCACACACACACCCCAGCCAGCTGTGTGAAAGAAGTATATATTCAGCACGCACTCAATACAGCATAGCAGGAAAAAAAAAAAAAAAAAAAAAAAAAAAAAAAAGCAATCAATTCCATTGGGGGGAAAAAAAAAAAAAAAGGGAAAAAAAAAAAAAAACAAAACAAAACCCAAACCTCCAAAATTACCACAAAAAAAAATAATCCAGAATCAGTCCCCAACCTACATCCCTAATGCTCATCCTCGGGGCCTCAACGAGCCCAAGCTGCCCCATGCCATCCCTGCCCCACACGGTGAGCACGTGGCACCAAGGCAGCCCTTCGCTTTGTGCTCCTTCCCCTGCACACTCTGCAGTTGGCCAACGGGACCTCAACTGGCACCGCTACAATGGGAAGGATGCGCGGGGCTTCCAGTTCTCCCAGCTGCTCGTGGTGTGGGGAGCTCTGTGCTTACTGGGATGGGGGGCAGCGAGTGGGACGGGATGGCACCGCCAGCCCAGGGGGAGCACGGGGGGAGAGGGGCTGCAGCGCCGGGCATGGGAACATCAGGGTTATGGGGGACCACAAATCTGCTGCTGGGGGAGGTGAGGATGAGGAGGGTGGAGAGTGGACTGCGGGAAGGGGAGGTAGATCGGCTTTGGAGACCTCTTGCCCAGGAGGATGTGCTCTCAGACACTCGTTGTCTGAGGGGGATGAGCCCCCGCAGGGCCCCGATTGCCCACATGTGCTTTCTCCCCAGGGGAAGGTGTCTCGGAGCCCGGCCAGAGAAAGCTCTCCAAGTGGAGGCAGCTTTCCTCTGAACCTCTGAGCCCTGAAACCGCCTCCACAGCTGCTGCAGGAGAGCTCCCAGCAGCCGGAGGCAAGCCTGGGGGTACGGCAGCAACCCCAACCCCAGCCCCGCTCACCCCGGGGACCACCTGCGTGCCGATCCCCGTTTCCCCCCCCCCTCCCCGTTCCCCCTGCCGTTAGTCCTGCTGCTCGTTCATCTCCATATCCGACACCAGGATGTTCTTCTCGGCCGCTTCGCTGGGGTTGGAGGTGGTGCGGCTGTAGCGGGCGCTCTCAAAGGCTCCGCGCTCGGAGCTCCTCCGCCGTTTGTACAGGAAGATGGCGATGCCCAGCAGGGCGCTCAGCGCCAGCGCCGACAGCACCACCACCGCGATGGCCGTCGTGTTCTCCGGCAGAGCTGCGGGTAATGTAAAGTCCAGTGAAATACTGATGCTGTTTCCTCAAGTCCTTGCCCAAGCACCGGTCTGGCCGTGGAGGAGCTTCAGTTGGGTGCTCTCCTCGAGGGTGGGTGGATAGAATGGGGCAGGGAGGGATGGTGCTGGGGTGTTCTGGGAGCATGGTGACCATGGCAGAGCTCTGGGACAGCCTGTCTGGGTCGGTCCTGATGAGTGTTCACATCTGGCAGCTGCCCGGGTTGGATCTATAGGATCCCATTAGATGTGACAACTCCAGAAGGGCAGGGGGTCCAGCAAAGGGCCTGCAGATGTGCTCCTCCACAGAGGAGGACTGAGAATTGCCTGGGATGGGATTGACCTTAAGCGGAGCAAGGGGACGGTCAGGTTGGATCTTATGAAAAGTTTGTCCTCTAGAAGAGTGATGATGCATTGGCACAGGCTGCCCAGGGACGTGGGGGAGTAACTGACCCTGGTGGTGGTGAACTGTGGAGATACGGGGACAAAACAAGTATGGTGGGAATGGGTTGGGGTTGGATGAGGATCTTAGAGGTCTTTCCCAACCATCCTGATTCTATGGTTTCCCACCCAAATCTCCCATTTTTTTGTTATTCACACAACCCACACTGCAGCTTAGCCTGGCAGGACTGGTTCCAGCTCCTGGTGCTGTGCCCAGGCTGACAGTGCCACTCACCTGCCCTGGAGAAGCTGCTCTCCTCCACTGCAATGGAAACACAGAGAGATGAGCACAAGAGCAAGGCTCCCTCCCCCCTCCCCACAGATCCCACTACAACACAATTGCCCCAAACATGGCCAACCCTGCCAGCAGGACACAGCTCTGCCCTGCAGCACCTTGCCCAGACCCCCAGTCTCTCAAACACGAGGTCCCTACCTCTGGGGATCTTGCAGATGACACCCATGGTGACGTTGGTGCAGGAGCCCAAGCGCCAGACTCCATTGCTGCTCTGGATCCAGTAGCAGCTGTTCTGGCTCAGCATGCTGGGCCCCGTATCATGCTGGCCCCAGTTGGAGTAGTTCACAGCTGTGTTGTCATGCCAAACCAAGGTACCTCCTGGAAGTGAAAGAACTGGGTCTGGGGATGCCAGCAGGGATGCTCTGCCTTTGTCCTGGTGCTGAAAGCAGGAGGAGGTGTGATGGGGTGATGGGGAGGACCCCCAAGACCGGGGAGGACACACTTGGCACGTCTAACACAGCCTGAGACAGCAGCCCTCATGGTCAGATCATGGCCTGAGCCCCCCATGCTGCAGCCACTACCAAGGGCTCCTCTGTTCACTACAGAGCTACTGAGAATTCATGGTGATACCCAGGAAGGGTCCTTTTGTGCCCTGTACCTTTGGGGTTGAACGTCATGCCCAGCCAGGCGCCCTTGGATGGGCCCTCGTATGCCTGGAGGTGCTCCCACACGAAGACGTTCTCCATCTCGTCCTGGATGGACAACACTGTGCCACCAACTGCGGAAGAAAGAGGGATCAGGGGGTGAGCTCAGAGCTGGGGATGGAGCTCGGGAGCAGCAGCAATGGGGAAGACAAAGCTGAGGAACCGCTGATGGCCGTGAACTGTGAGATACATGGGGAACCCAACACAAAGCAGCACTGAGGAGAGATGATGGCTGACCAGGGCTGGACCATGACAACAGAACAGGGGCTCCATCTGAAGGTATTCTGTTGTATCCACAGGTAACGTGGGGACCCACCTCCTTCCATTCTCTTCCCATCGCCTCCCACAGCCCTTCCATACCTTTCTGGCACCTCCGCATTGCGTCCTTCTGCCCTAGGGTGATCTCCATGTGGAAGGTGTAGCAGTGGTCCCTGAAGGGGATCCAGGATGAGTCCTCCAGCGACTTGGGGCAGCTGCCGCTGTAGCTCCACTTGTGCGTGCGGGGGGGACCTGGTTGGGGGACATGTTTGGGGGGCAGGGGTTATCGGGGCACACAAACCCATGTGTTGAGCTCCAGAAGGTCCCAAGTGGGACGCCATCTCCAACCCGATGTCACACCCACTGCTGGGGTCCACGGAGCCCCCCGGGCCATCCACCACGCACCCGACTGGAGCTGGCAGATGCCGCCCTGCAGCTTGGTGTCACAGCCAGCCGTGCGCCAGCTCCCATCCACATCCATGTAGGCACAGCCAGCAGCCTGCTGGGGCTCCCCGTCCTGCCAGTTGGCGTAGAACAGGTTCTCCTCCGACAGCCATGAGTAGCTCCGACCGCCCTGGAGAGCCAAGGGGAGAGGCTGAGGGGCAGCTGCTACCCCCCAGGACCCTCCACCCTGGGTGCCTACCCCGTGTCCTCACCTCATTGTTGGCCAACCCGATCCAGAGTGGGGCTCGTAGGCTGCTGATGGCCTGGGTGAGGAAGGCCTGGCTGTAGGGGTCGGGGATGGTGGCCAGGGTGGCATTGAGGGTCTCGCACAGCAGCAGGGCCTCGTGCCACCTCAGAGGCTTCTGCAGGATTCGGTAAGTGCTGTTGTGGTAAAAGAGGGTGCCGGTGGGCGAGGGGGGGTACGGCGTCCGCGCGGGGCTCAGGGTTGGGTCTGGGGGAGCAAAGAGACATGGTCAGAGGAGGGGTCACCTCACTGCCCATCCCCCACAGAGCTGGGGCATCCCCACAGCAGTGCCATGCATGGGACATGTGCACCTGGCTGCAGAGGGCACGTCCCCAGAGCCTGCTCAATGGCGAGGTGCCATCCTAACCTCGAGGATGCCCATCAGATGCACATCACTATGGAGCTCACTGGGCCAGGCTGATGTGCACAGGGTCAGCAGTGCCCCAGGAAACAACAGGGCCAGGTGCTCCCCACAGTTTGTCCTCCTGGACGTTGCCCCACGCTCCCCCAAAGCTGATCCCATTGCTGACACTCCCATAGCGTGGGGTGCTTACAGCAGCCCCCACCTCTGCACAATGGGGCTCTGTCACCCCACACCCTACCTATGCTCCGCTGGCAGATGTAGCCATGCTTCTCCTCCACACAGCTCCGGTCATCCCAGCGCCCCGTGAAGTGGGGGGGTGAGCCGTGCCACACCAACACGCAATTGGTCTGCAGGCCAAGCCACAGAATCAGAATGGCCCCCAGCATTGCTGTACTGTCCCACCACACACAACCATGGAGACTACAAACTGCAGGACCAGATCCTGCTCTGCCCTCAGAGAGCCACTCCCACAGTGTGCAACCTTCAGCCCATCCCTCGTGGTGGGACAACATGCTGAAACCTCCTCAGGGTGGTGGGTGCCCCAACCCCTCTCCAGCCCAGGGCCAGGGGATGCTATGGAGCAGTGGAGTCTCACCGGCTTGTCTCCAGGGCTGGAGGAGCTGCACTCCGAGGGCTCCCCAGGCGCCCAGCTGACGTGCCGCAGTGGCTCACCCTCCACCCACTGGAACTCCTTCTTGGCATCATGGAGGCCAATCCAGAGGTCGAAGGAGATGTTCAGCAGCATGGATGTGATGAAAGCTGTGAGGGATGGCGAGGCGCTGAGGGCCACCTCCAGCAGCTTTGGGGCTGGTGCTGGCGGTGGCCGGGGGGTGACATACCCTGCTCCAGAGGGCTGGAGATGGTGGCCAGCACGGCACCCTGGTTCTCACAGGCCTGCTTCGCCTCCGGCCACTTCACGATGTCAGCTTTGTCGTGGCCATTGAAGCTGAAACACTGCATGGGAACGGGGGGCAAAGGGTGGTCCGGGAGCGTTCCCATCCCTCAGCCATCACTGCCAACCCCAAAACCCCAACCTCTCCTTGCCCCCAGCCCAGACCCATCCTGCCCTATTCGATCCTTGCCTGTCCAGCTCACCTTGCTGAGGAATGGGACCCAGCCACGGGGACATCCCCCACTCGTGGGAGCGGGCGGTGGTGGGATGGACGGCTTCACAGCGGTGGCATTGCTCCGCTTGCAGATGTAGGGCAGCGCCGTCGGGCACTTCTGATCCCCCCAGTCCTCTGTGGGGAGAGGCGGGACAGGGGCAGCCCCTCAGCTCAGCCTGCAGCCCTTGGCCCCTCCGGAGCCCAGCACTGCAGGACGTGGCCCCTCACCTCTGCTGGCCGTCATATAGACACACTTCTTGTCCTTGTTGATGGGACGGGGTTTGCCTGGTGCCCAGGAGACGAAGTTGAGGAGGGACCCATCAGACCACCTGGGAAAGCACAAAGCAAGGACTTGGTGAATGGTACGAGCTGGCTGCAATGCGACAAGTGGCATGGCCAAACTGGGACTGTGCAGCAGTGCTTCCCTCTCCTGGGTGAGGAACCAGCAGCCCTCACCCCACTGTCTCAGAAGCACCAACCCAGGATGGGCACAGCCCGAGACAGGCGTTGTGCTGTGGTGCTCTGCAAGCTGGGGACAGCAGCACAGGGACACACAGGGGTACAGGGGGCTCTGGTCCCCACAACTTACTTAAACCTGCCATCATTCTCGTAGGTGTGCAGCCCAATCCACCAGTGCTGCTCCTGACCCCTGGAGAACTGCAGGACCAGAGAGGGAACATCAGTGCCTGCTCCAGGGCCCTGCACACCACACCACCATCCACCCAAGACATGCAGAGCCAGGCTATCCCCCAATAAGGCCATGGATGGAGGGAATGCGATGGACACAGAGCAGCCCTGGAAAGCAGCGTTCAGGCAGGAGCATCTCCTACCTTCTTCAGGTTTTGGCCCAGGAAGCGCAGCTCGGACTCGCTGTGCACTGACACCAGCTCTGCCTGGAACCAGCTGCAGATGCGCTGTGCCTGCACCCACGTTGAGTGGTGCTCAAAGAACTTGTACTCAGCCTCTTGGTACTTCACCCACTCTTTGCTGCCTGCAAGCAGGGACCCAGCATCACACTGCAGCTCAGCCACCTCCTATGTCCCAGCACCTCTTCCCCATGAGAGTTTGGCTGCTGAGCTGCTCTCTGAAGGACTCGGCATCCATCCAGGAGCCTGAGCCTGCCCTGCTCTGGGTGATCAGGAGGAACCGGCCCTGGGCAGCAACCGCAATGGAGCTGAGTGCTGGTGTCGGGCTGGAGTTGAGGACACTTTGGTTCCTCTGTTCTGGCTCCCACCCTCCCACGAGCCCACACACAAAGTCAGTCCTCCTCTGGATAATGCTGTCCATGCCCAGTACCCTGCAGTGAGTGTGGGTTGGTTGTGCCCAGGGAGGACGATGGAACCAGATGGACACACAGCCCCTAACGCACCTTGGGTTGTGATCTCCGGCTCCTTCACATCGGTTCCTGGAGAAGGAAAAGGGAAGCCGTGACCTTATCTGCAAACCCCTGTGGATTCTGCCTGGGGTAGCAGGCCATGGTACCTTTGGGCAGTTTGCAGATCCAGTCCAGCTGGGCTTCGCACTGCATCGGCATCCACTGCAGGGAGGCCAGGTCCAGCACCGCACAGTTCCGGATGTCGTCGTCATCGTAGTTGCTGCGGTCAAAGTTGTGGTAGAAGAACTGGGGGCCGAGACAGATAGGAAGGGTTGGGGCTCCCAGACTGGACTTCCACCCCAAATACATCCCCGAATCCTCCAGTAAAAGCTGCCTGCAGTACTGCTGCTCCCTGGGCTCAGCTCTGCATGCTCAGTGCCTCACTGCTGGACTCACCCCCAGCCCATCGCTCCACCGCCAGCTCCGGTCCCCTGCAGGGTCGCGCCGGTTGAGGCCAATCCAGAACCAGTGCTGCTCATGGATCTCTGGCTCTGACTCCCTATGGGAAAAGGTCAGAACACAGCCAGCCTCCAACATGGAGGCTTTTTTTATTTGCACTTTCACAGCCGGCTCCTCACCCAAAAATCTTGTTGAGGGTATTAGCCACAAAGTGCTCCTCCTCGTAGCTGCCCAGGCTGAGCAGCTGGGCTCCCAGCTCCCGGCAGAATTCCTGTGCTGCGATCCACGTCTTCTTCTCTTGCAGCTTGTCAAAGTTAAACACCTGGGGATGGAGGAAAGTGGGGTGCTCAGCCCTGGGATCCCATTGGGATACCCCTGACTTGGGCAGGGAGCAAAAGCAGAGCATCATCTCTACCCTACAAGCACCAGCATCCCAACTTCCAGCCCCAGCGCTGTGTCCAGGATGCATTTTGCATGCACCAACGTACGCCCAGAAGATAGGGGCACAGCTGGGGTTCACTGCAGCCCAGCACCCCGTACCTTGTAGCAGTGCCGCAGCTTGGGGTCCGCGCTCCATCCCAGCGGGCAGCTCCCGGTGAGGCTGGGCGTAGGGTAGGCGCTGGGCAACTCGGGGTTCACCGGCGTGCCCAGGTTCTGCCGGCAGATGTACTTGGCCTTGAAGGTGCTGCAGTTCTTCACCTCCCACAGCCCCATGGAGCTGCCGGTGGCCAGGGCCACACAGCCACCCTTATTGTAACCTGCAGCCGGCCTCAGGGTCAGGCTGTGGCCGTGCCAATCCCCTCCCTGGGCAGAACCAGTGGGGATGGGGACATCCCGTCCCACCCGCTGCCATCCCCTTACCGGGCTGGTCGCGGTTCCAGTGGGTGTACATGACCTCATCGCCGCTCAGCCAGCGGAAAGCGCCCGTCTCATTGATGTCCTGCAGGGCTGTCCAGAAGTACTCTCCATCCCATCCATAGATGAGGCTGCTGACATACGCCTGTTCGAACCTGGAGGGCAGACGTTGTGAGCTGTGCCCCCCCTTGCCTTGATCTCATCCCAAGCAATGGTTCAAACCCCATCCCCGTGCTGCTCATTTTCAGGGCGCAACGCTGACCTGTTGGTGATGGTGACCAGTGTGGAGCCGTAGTCAGAGCACATCTTGCGGGCATCGCTGTAGGTGACACGGTCCTCACCCAGCCAGAAGCAGGAGGGGCTGTGCCACTTCCAGCCCTGGGGACATGAGACAGCAGAAGCTGGTAGGAGCTGCAATGAACCTCTACAGAGACCCCCTCGGTCTTTTCTCCTCTCCAGGCTCCCCAGGGCTCTCAACCTGTCCCCATCAAGGGGTGCTCCAGGCCCCCACCATCTCTGCAGCTCTCTGCAGGACTCTCTCCAGCAGTTCCCTGTCTGCCTTGAACTGGGGAGCCCAGCACTGGATGCAGTGCTCCAGATGAGGTCTCCCCAGGTCAGAGCAGAGGGGAGAAGTACTTTCCTCTCCCTGCTGGCCACACTGTGCAGTGCACCCTGGGGTCCCATTGCTTTCTTGGCCATGAGGGTACATTGCTGGCTCGTGGTCAACTGTTGGTCAACTGTTGATCAACCGAGACATTGCTTGGCCACCAGGTCACATTGCTGGCTCACGGCCAACTGTTGGCCATCAGGATCCCCAGGTCCTTCTGCACTGAGCTCCTTTTCAGCAGCTCAGCCTCCAACCTGTACTGTTACATGTGGTTATTCCCCCCAGGTGCAGGACTCTACATACGCCTCTGTAGAACCTCATAAGGTTCCTCTCAGCCCAGTTCTCAATTGAGCCCATGCCAAAACTGTCCCCAAGCATAGGGGCTGAGCCCCTGAATGGGGTGGGGACATGGGATGGGAGCCAAGTCCCCCGCTGCCACCTCCAGCTTTTCCTGTGAGGTCTCTGACCCCCAGCTGACCCGGCATGACCGAGCTCTAGCAATCCAGCAATCCTGCAATCCCAAAGGACAGGGCTGCAAGGAAAACAAACAGCCAGACAGCTTCAAAGCAGCACATATAATTCTCCCTGCCAGCATCCAGCCCTGCCGGGGAGCGGGGAGGGGAGCATTATCCTCCTCTTGTGTCATGGGGCTGAACAGAGAGCAAGTCCCACTGCAGCCTGCTTTAATCACTCGCCTGTTGATTTTGGAGCCCGTCCGGAGTTGGACACACAACAGTGCCTGTCTGCTGCCAGAGCAGGGAGCGGGCAGCAGCACAGGGAGGGATGCACACATGATGGGATGTCAAAGGGTGGGAAGGGTGAGAGGGTTCAGCCCCGACTTAGAGACCTTCCTGGCACTGGCACTGGCACTGACCCTGGCCCAGCATGCCAGCTTGCCTGGCTGCCATAGTGTCCCCAACCTCTTGCAGAGCCAAGCATCTGTCTGAGTTTGCTGGAATGGAGGGAAGGTCTGGGTGAAGCTGCCCATGAAGCCAGGCAGCATCTTTTGCCAAGATGGGGAAACTGAGGCAGGGCACAGCTGGCCGAGATGCTGGGGTGGCACGGTCCTGGTCAAAATGCACCAACTCAGTGGCTGTGTTCAAAATGGGGTGAAAATGATCAGTGGCACTGCACTAGGCTCCCCATCCTATGCCATCCCATGCCATCCCATGCCATCCCATCCCATGCCATCCCATTCCCATCTCACTGGGCTCTTGCATGGAGCAGCTTTGCTGCAGCGTTTTGGTACATCAAGACTCAACGTAAGCAAACAGGGAAAAAAAAAAAGATGAAATTCTGAGCTGGAAACTCAAGCCAGAGCACGGGGGAGGATCTTGGATGATGAAAGCATGAATTTTGTCTCAATTTCTTCTTGTGGCCTCATGCAACTGCAGAAGCCCAGGACTCTGCAGTCTCCTGGGCACAGACCTGTAGCTCTAGGAGTGCCAAGGGGACCTTCAAGTCTGCACTTTGCAAACCCATTCTCCATCTTCTGGGCACTGAGGGATTGCCTAAGAGACTGCACCCCTTTGCAAGGGGCTCCCATGCCTGCCCCACCTCACCTTTCTGCACCCGTGGTCATCCTCCTCTTTCTCCTGGCTCACCCGGCCGGGCTTTTTGCAGATGGAGGGCAGGCTCTGGTTGCACGGGCTGTCGTTCCACCTCCCTTCCTGGAAAGGGTGGAGAAGAGCAGGACTGAGCCCAGCTCACAGCCCTGGGGAATTTCCCAGACTGTATGCCATCGATTTTCCTTCCCTGCATCAGCCCCCATGGATGCGCTGGATCCCTCCCCTCCCAGCAGCCAGGATGAGCCAGGTTCAACCCAAGCAAGAGATACTCCCCCTCCTCCCTCGCCATAAGGATGCCATCGGTATAGGATGCATTTCCTGCCCTGTGCTCTCACCGGTCCCCAGATGGTGACACAGTCCTCCAGGCTGTCACGGAAATTGTTGGGCTCAAAGGGGTGCCAATAGGTGAACCTCACAGGTGTCCCATCTGACCACTCGAAGTTCATCTGTAGCTTGAGGTCATTTAGGCCAATCCAGAGCTCTTCCACGTCTGTCAAAACAGGAGGCTCAGAGCCAGAAGGCAGAATGGCCTCTGCCTGGCTGCAATCTGGCAGAAACCCTCCCCAAAAGGCTGCAAAACTCCTCTCCAAGCCCCCATCCTACATGGGAGCTGCAGAGCTCAGAGCCATGCAGCAGGTAGGGCAGGGATGCTCTCTCCCCACAGAGGGGCAAACAGAACAAAATCTGCCTACTTATTGGTGTTTTCATCCTATTTCTGCATTAACCAAATGGAATTAGTGATATTTTCAGATGGGTCCATGCTATGTTCTCCCTCCTGTAATGCCCTCGGCATGGCACGATGCATCACACTGAGCACAAAGGTTCACGGCTCCAAATTTGGCTCTCCCAAATATCCCCACAACAACCAAAACCCACGTGATCTGACTCTGCACAAACGTAAACATGAACAGGATGCCACTATTTCCCCACGCACACCCCACACCTATAGGCTGGATGGGCTCCTCTCACCTTGCTTGACCTGCTTGGTGACAAACTCCAGCTCAGAGAGTGTGTGGATGCTGACCAGGTCCCCCCCGCTCCGCAGGCAGGTCTTCTTTGCATCCTGCCAGCTCTTCTTCTCTCCCACCAGGCGGTAGCAGTTGGATTGGAAGGACTGCCAGCTGGGCTCGCAATCCACTTTCACCTCTGACCATGAATCTGGCAAGGAAAAGCAACAAAGGGCTCCCACCCTGCTCCCCCAGCCTCTCCTCTGCAGGGGACTGTGGTCCCAGGGGGATGCTCAGAGAGTGCTTTGTGCTTGGGACAAGAGCCCAAGGCATGGGACAGCTACAGGCAAAGCCTTACAATGGCAAGGTGCAAGCAGTGGTAACTTTAGAGCTCCAGGAACAAAATAAAATCCCTTCTGTTTGCACACCATCAATGCAACAGCAAAGCACAGAGATCTGGGAAAGCACCAGGGATCTCCCATTTCTCCTGATGTCCGACCTGTGAGTGTACTGAGCACTGAGGTGGTGCTGCTCTGCAATTTTCCAAATCGATGCCCACCCTGGATACCCCGATCGCCTCCATGAGCTGCCAGTTGGGACCAGAGCTGGGATCCCACCCGCACCCACACCCTGAGGTTGCTCAGCCCCAACTCACCTGTCAGGAAGGGATCAGTGGTGGCATTGGGCTTCTTCTTGCAGACGTAGGGGAGGGCGATGCCACAGTCACGGTTCTGCCACCCCCCAGACGACTCAGTGCGGATCACACCACAGTTCTCCTCGCTGGGGTTGTCAGGCTGGTCTGGAAATGGGAGTTGGGGGAGGGAAAACAGGCTACTGGGAGCTCACAGGGCAGGGCACAGCTCTCCCTGCCCCGAGCAGAGATGGATTGATTTTGTGGCACACAAAAAGGGATTATTTGTTGTGCCTCGATGCACAAGGACCTGGAGCATCAGCATGAACCAGAAATGCCAGATGGCAGTCAGTGGTTGTCCCCAGACTCCTCCAGGGATATAATATTTATCCCCATGAGTGCCTTGGGCTGATGGCATCGGGCACAACCTCAGCATCCCCTGCAGTGGGTCCTTCTGCCCTGTGAGCTAAGGGTTAGAGATGGAAGTGGGCAAATAATGCCACCAGTGTCCTCCACACCCCAGACCACTGAGCTACCCGTCACTGGTGTTCAACAGCCCTTGAAACAAAGATGCTCAGCTCAGGGCACCTTAGCAGCCCAGGCCACCTCTCCTGCCACCTGCCCAGAGCCACATCCTTTGCTCACAGCCCATCTCCTGCCCCTGCCCCCTCATAAAGCCCCCAGCTCACCGCTCTCCCAGTTGAGGTACTTGAGTGGCGAGTTGTCAGACCACTGCCATCCCCCATTGATGTCCAGGTCATTGAGCCCAATCCACAGCGTGGAGCTGTACCCGGTCAGCAGCCCTGGGGCCAACGTAGAGAGAGGGGCAACATCAGTCCCCCAGCTCCAGCTCCACGCACAACCCCAGCCCAAAAACCAAGCCCAACCCAACAAGGACAGAGAGCAAAACCTGGGACCAGTTGCCCCCGGTGTCACCAGCTCTGCCCTAGGGTGGCAGGGCCACCCTGCCTCACCATTGATATAGGTCTGCTCGTGGATCTCGGTGATGCTGAGCAGGTTGGCTCCTTGCTGCTCGCAGCTGTTCCAAGCCTCCCGCCAGGACAGTGTGGACTGGAAGTTGAACTGGTAACAGCTGTTGGTGAGATGGTCCTTGTCCCAAAAGGTCTCACAGTCATTGCCTATAGGGACAAGCAGTTGGCACCCAGCACATCCCACTCCAACTCCAAAAAAAAAAAAACAAACAAAAAAAAAACCAAACCAATATCCCACCAAAGCCAGGTGCAACCACGAGGATGTTCCTGCATCCCATTGGGATGGGACAAGCCACCCAAACTTACTCTTTATGGGACAGAAGCCCCATCGCTCATCCTTGCCGTAGTCCTGGGTGGTGGCACACCAGAGGTGGCCGTCCTCTCGCCCTGTGCTGGTGCACTCGTGGAACCATTGGTTGTCGTACTTGAAGGGGATGGTGCAGGGCTTCCCGTGTGAGTTGCCCTGGATGGTGTAGATCTCTGTGGGAGAAGAGGGTCCCCCCATGAGGCTGCAGCCAAGAGGAGTTGAGGATGAGGGTTCTTCTGGTTGGGGGATCAGGGGGTGCCTGTATGTCCTGGCTTTGGCTGAGATAGTTAATTTTCTCCCTAAGTGCTGTGTTTTGGATTTAGGATGAGAATAATGTTGATAACACAGAGATGTTTTACTTGTTGCTGAGCAGTGCTTACACTGAGTCAAGGACGTTTCAGATCCTCACACTGCCCCATCAGGGGGAAGCTGGGAGGGCACAGAACAAGGACAGCTGACCCACACTGGCCACAGGGACATCCCGACCATACGATGTCACATGGAATGATAAAACTGAAGGTGCTGACTGGAGGGAGTGTGGGAACTGGCTGAGCATCAGCTGGCTGGTGGTGAGCAATTGCATTGTGCGTTGCTTGTTTTGTTTATTCTTATGGCTACTGTTGATTTTTTTTTCTTTTTCTTTCCCTATTTTTTCTTCCTTATTAAGCTGCTCTTATCTCAACCCACAAGTTCTTACACTTTTATTTATTTTTCTCCCCCATCCCACCGCAGGATCAGGGCAGAGAGCTGCATGGTGTTTAGCCTGGGACTGCTTTTGCTTAGGGGCTACAACTACTGCTAATGGTTCCTGTGTGTCTGCAAGGCATCAAGGCAATGGGAACAAAGTGAATCACAGAATCATTAAGGTTGGAAAAGATTTCTAAGCCCAACCTCCAACCTACCCCACCATGCCCACTAAACTGTGTCCCTCAGTGCCACTCATTAAATCATAGAATGGCCTGGGTTGAAAAGGACCACAAAGCTCATCTGGTTCCAACCCCCTGCTGTGTGCAGGTCACCAACCAGCAGCCCAGGCTGCCCAGAGCCACATCCAGCCTGGCCTTGAATGCCTGCAGGGATGGGGCATCCACAACCTCCTTGGGCAACCTGTTCCAGTGCCTCACCACCTTCTGAGTGAAAAACTTCCTCCTAATATCCAACCTAAACCTCCCCTGTCTCACTTTAAGACCATTCCCTCTTGTCCTATCACTATCCACCCTCTACTCCAGGGATGGTGACTGCACCGCTGTGCCAATACAGAACCACAGAATTATGAAGACTGGCAAAGAAAACTAAGAGAAGGGAAGCCCCATTTGGAATACTGCATCCAACCCTGGGGCTTGATCCGGTGGGGGGCAAGCAGCCCACAGCAAGGAGTGGGACTTGCTGTGGGGCTTTGGTGTCCCTTCCAACCCAACCATGCTATGAAGCACCTAGGAGCGCAGACGATGAGCCTGACACATGGCAAAGCCTTACCAGAGTAGGGCACGGAGCACAGATCCTCCTCGGTTCCATACGTCCTCCACTGTGAGCTGCGTGCCTGGTCGCCCCTATCCAGCGAGGCGTTGCCTGGCCGGGCTCCGAGGTGCTGTGAGAGCTGCTCCCCGAGACCACGGCAGCTCCAGCGCATGTTGACGGATTCACGGTCGCACTCGTAGGTGGCCAAGGGGTGCAGGCCGGCCGTGGCATTGCCCCCGTGCCACGACACCCCCAGGCACTGCATGGCCCCCACGTTGAAGAGGCGGTTGCGTGAGACCCATTTCCACTGGTGGGCTGGGGAGCTGGTGTTGCAGCCTTTGGTGAGCCGCACCAGCGAGTCCTTCGTCTCCAGGCAGCCCTGAGCTCCCACGTTGTAAATGAGGAAGACTTTGGAGTCTGGGTTGCGAGAGGGGAAGAAGCGTGGGGAAAGAAAAGGTTAAAGTACTGCCAATGGATGGCCTGGCATCATAGAATCATAGAATCACCGAGGTTGGAAAAGACCTCCAAGATCATCCAGTCCAACCATCCACCTATCACAGATATTTCCCACACCACGTCCCTCAGTACAACGTTTCCTGAACACCTCCAGGGGCAGTGACTCCATCTCAGTGAGCTGGCCAACCCTCCGTTAACCTGGCCAACCCTCCTTTGAGGTGGCCAACCTTTCCTTATCATAGAATCACCAAGCTTGGAAAAGATCTCCAAGATCATCCAGTCCATCCCATCCACCTTTCACTGATAGACCATGTCCCAAAGTACAACATCTAAACATTTCCTGAACACCTCGAGGGGCAGTGAATCCACCTCATTAAGCTGGCCGACCCCTTGTCACCATAGAATTATAGAATCATCAAGGTTGGAAAAGACCTCCAAGATCATCCAGTCCAACTGTCCACCTACCATCAGTATTTCCCACTACATCACATCCCTCAGTACAACATCTGAACGTTTCTTGAACACCTCCAGGGACGGTGACTCCCCCACCTCCCTGGTCAGCCCATGCCAGCATCTGACCACTCTCTCAGAAAAGAAGTATTTCCTAATGCCCAACTTGAGGCCATTCCCAGACATTCACTGGGAGCCTCCAAAATCCCAACCTCCACCATGCCCACACCACACAGCTGCTGCCCACAGCATACTCACAGCTCCCAGTCCCACAGCATTTTCCCAACCCCCTTCATTGCCAAAGAGCATCGCTGAGGCCCTCCTCATTCCTTCTCATCCCCAAAGCTGCAGGAAGCAGTAAAACCAGCAGGACTCTGCACTGGTGTCTCCCAGACCTTCACCCAGTGACCCAGTGAAAAGCAGCGTGTCAAGAAAACAATTTTTCCTTTTTTCCTTTTTTTGTTTTTTAAATCATCCCATTTCTTCCACCACAAACATCACGAGCAGTCAGCCTGCTCACGAGCCTGGCTATATTTAGCTTTGGTTTGCTTTGGTTTGTTGCCATTGTACGAATTTTTGGTCTGAAAAGGTTCTCATTTCCAATTCATCCCAACCTTCCCCCTGCCCCGGCTGTGTTGTTCCAGGCCACCAATCCC
Source organism: Meleagris gallopavo (assembly GCF_905368555.1). Lineage (NCBI taxonomy): Eukaryota > Metazoa > Chordata > Aves > Galliformes > Phasianidae > Meleagris > Meleagris gallopavo. The sequence goes on along the minus strand of NC_139432.1, from coordinate 2,109,795 downwards.
ACTCATTTCCAGCGATCCCACTCATCTCCAGCAAAGGAAAAAAGAAATGGAGGAAGGAGGAGAAAGCAACCAGAGGGCTTTAGTTGGCTATGGAAAAGAGTTCTATGCATCTCGAATGGCTCCAAAAAAGAGTGTTGGAAAGGCTTCATACCCCAGTGGGGATGGCACCAGGGATGACCTCAAATAATGATGGGTGAGAAGGGGTGTGGGCTCGGTGTGTGCGGTGCTGGAAGACAGGATTTGGGAGAAGAGCCTTTGAGTTCCTCAGAGACATTTTTCAAATTCCGACAAGTTTCATACTAAGCAAAACCCTCTCGGAGCAGAGCTGCAGGCTGCCCTTGCAGCTCTTTGCCAGGAGCTGAGCAGCAGCGCTTTGGGGCTGGAAAAACCCCTCTCCATCACAAGCACAGCGAGGGTCAGCACCAGGACAGCCCTCCTGCTTCTGTGTCAGCCTGCCTTTGGGAAAGTAAAGGCAAAAAAATAAACAACGTGAAGAAAAAGGCCCAGGGTCAGCCTGAGGAGCGGGTGATGCTCTGTGCCCCACTGCTGCCTGCGGTGCTGGATTGGTGCCTGCTGGGGCCAGAACCACAGTGCTGCGTGGGTTCAAAGGAAGCTGCCCAGACTCCAGGGACAGTCCTGGGGCCAGAAAGGCAGAAAATATCACCATCCTCTAAAAAGAGGATAGCTGGAGCTTGGAAATTATAGCTTAAGAGTTTTGGGCTCACAGGATAAAGAAGGAAGGGAAGTCACCTGCTGGGCTTTCTGGGACCCACTGGTTGCTCCTGTGAGGAGCTGCAGGAGTACGTCGTGCTCGGGAGCATTAAGCACACACTGATACCCCACAGAGCTCCCAGGAATGGGGCATTTCTGGATGCACTCTGCTGTGCTGCACACACATGGAGCAGAGGAGCACAGTCACACTCCTGCTCCCAACCCATTATCCTGAGGGATAAAAGCCAGTCCTGGCAGGATCCAGCACTGGTGGAATGATGCTCTCGGGGTAAACCCTGATCTGCTCCCCATGGCAGCAAAACTTGGGCAGAACTGAAGATTTATGCAGAGCACAATGTCCACCCTCTGCTCTTAAATTATCGTCCAGTGCAGAAACTACAGAGACATAACCTCTTCTGAGTCCATGCACAGAGCTCTGGAATTGCCAGCACTGCCCTCCAGTGATGGTACAGCTATGGGTCACTCCTTCCAGAGATGCTCCTTGCATTTTTGCATTATTTTTGTGCTCCCAACAGCACTGGCAGAGCTTCCCCAACTGCTCTGTGCTACTGGAAACCCAACCACAGCAAACACCACAGACCTGGGGAGGAGCTGCCCTCTAGCAAATGGGGGAAGAGAACTGGGAACTGCACCAACCTGATGCTCTGTGATGCTTTGCCTGGACCGGCCCAAAACAAACCCAAATTCCAGCCATGAAAGGTCAGATGCCACCTCTGCTCCTCACGCCCTGCATCCTTCCAGCAGGGTCAGCCCTGAGCTCTGCACTGCTGTGCCCCACCATAGCAGTTCTTTGGTTTCATTCTGTTTTTAATGCAAGATGTAAGCAGTCAGAAAGCCAGAACTGAAAGGAACTCAGCTCAGCCTTTCCCACAACAGCTTCGCCACCGCACGGCAAACAAGGAAAGCATCACCACCTGCAATTCTGGGCAACGTGGGCAGCACGTGGGATGAGGCTGACGATGGATGCTGGTTCCACGGGAGCACACAGGGCCCCTCGTAGCCCCATGGGGCTGCAGACCCCATGCAAAGGAAGCAAAACTGCTAACAAACACCTTCGTTATCTTCATGGTGCAAGTGGGACTGGAACAGTGATGCAGAGCATCACCCTGATACCACACAGCGAAGCTGGAGGAGAGGTGGAAGCAGCAGCTCATCCACAATAAAATCCATGGGGATGTACCCAGCCCAGGAGGAAGGTAAGCACCAGAGAAGTGAAAACCCTGCAATAAAACGTAGAGGAAAAGAGGAACCCTCCACTGTTCTCATTAGATACCAGAGAGGTTTGTCCAACAGTGAGAGCTCCATAAACACAGCCCTGCATGCACAAAGATGGGGATGGAACCATGGGCATGGGGAGAGAGCTGGCCCCAAATCCATCCATCTTCAGTGCTGTGGGTTTGGGTTAGGTGGAAATCCCCCTTCCTTAGACAAACAGTCCCACAAAAACCCAGCGTTGCCACCCCTCCTTTGGCACACCCAGCAGTTTGCCCAGGTGAGGCTGCAGCCATCCCTAACGTTTTGCCACGGAGAAGAGCAAAATCGTGGTCATAAAGAGCAAGTTTTGGCCAGAGAGAGCCCACAAAAAGAGCTGTACAAGGGTGAAGCTCAGGGCTGGAGCTCAGAGCAGCACAGAGTTGCTGAGTGCCTCCTGGCTCACGGAAAAGCTGATATTTGTGGGTGGGGGCCAGATGGGATGAGCTCCTTGCTTAGCTGTGACCAAAGAGGGCTACCAGCAGCACCCTGCTCCTTTTCCAAAGCCTCAGAGTGATGTTGGATCAGGTCCACTTCCCACATCCCAGCTCCCTGTGGGCAGTCAGCCTGTTCTCCTTGTCTGGGATGTGGACAAATAAAGGTCCAGCTGTTTTCCATGGGGATGCTGTCTGCAGGCAGGGTACGCAGCTCACCCTGGCTGTGGAAGGGGACGAGGGAACAAATCCCAGCACTGCACCCAGCACTTGAATTTCCCCTCCTCCCCCCCACCCAGCAGTGGACAGGGCAGGGCAGCCCAGCACACATCCCCACAATGGGGTCTAACTGAAAACCATCAACGTTTTCAGCACTACTAACAGCATACACACAGATTATTCCTCCCATGCTTCTCCAGCACCATTCCTCACATCTTTCTGTTCTACATGAAAAATCCCATTTATGTCCCCATCGTGGCAGCATGAGGAGCGATGCAGCACTGAGCTCTGGGAGGGGAGCCTGAAAAGTGCCCTCTGTAAGCACCCAAATTGCCTCCCCCGAGCTCAAAAGTTCTCTCAAGAAGCTGCCAGTCATCCCACTCATCATTTTCTAACCCTTAATTAATTAAAGATGGGTCCTTTACGAATGAGAGCATCTGTGTAGGTCTCTTATGGGCTCCGAGCAATCTTAAGAATGAGAAAAATGTAGATGCTCCACAGGCTCTACACAGCTCACATTAATTAAAATCTTGCTCCTCAGCAGCAGTGGAGCTGAGATGGATCACTGGGATGGATCACTGGGACAGCCCTTGGGGCCACGTGGGCTGCTCCCGTGTCACCATCCCATAAACGTTGGTGGCACGCGGTAACCCCGGGGCCAGCAGCACTTGGAGCCATACAACCTCTGAGGTTGGGAAAGAGCACTGCTTGGTGGGGCCCTGGAGACTCAGGTTGGATGTTTGGCAGAAATTCTTTACCCAGAGGTGATGAGGGCCCAGCACTGCCCAGCACTGCGGGTGCTCCATCCCTAGAGGTCCCCGAGGCCGTGGATGTGCAGCCTGATCCCACCTCCCTGCTCCTGCACGATCCCAGTTACCGTTCCTTGGAGCTGCGTTTGCTGTGCCAAAAGCAAAGAGGAAAATGGGGAGGACTCCATGCATTGCCTGCTGTGTTTATTGTAAAGGCTGGAAATTCTTCCCCAGGTCCCTTCTTCCCTCTTCCCTCCCCACAAAGCTCCATAGCAGCCCCAGTCCATGCAGGGGAACGGTTTGGATGGGTGGAGAAGTTTTCTCAAAGTCCTGTTTTTTTAGCCCATCCCAGTATGATGGGGAGGGAAGTGATGCCATCAGCCCAGCCCAGCCCAGCCCCGAGACCCCCCCCTACCAGGGACCTGGAGGCAGAGAGCATCCTTTCCAACAGCTTAAAGGGAAATATGGGATTCATCCCAAAATCCAAGCAGGGATCGTTCCCCAGCTGCAAATTCAGTGCTGGGGATGCAGTGTCTGCTTGGATGGAGCTGCGTGCGTCGGCAGCACCTGTGATGTGGCACTGCTGTCACTGCTGTCCCCATCCCAGCTGCCTGGTCTGGTGGTTGGCAACACTACCCGTGGCAGGAGGTTTAAACTAGATGGCCTTTGAGGTCCTTTTCAACCCAGAATCGTAGAATGGCCTGTGATTCTATGGGGAGACATGGAGAAACAGAGAATAGTGCGAGGGGGAAATGAACGAGCAAGGGAAGACCCCAGGAAAAAGGAGCAGGGAGGGAAGGGTGCAAAAGGCCGAGTGCACCTGCAGGCTCTGCAGGGCTCCCTGGAGGAGCTTATAGAATAAATCATAGAATCACAGAATCACAGAATGGACTGGGTTGAAAAGGACCACAATGCTCATCTGGTTCCAACCCCCTGCTGTGTGCAGGTCACCAACCAGCAGCCCAGGCTGCCCAGAGCCACATCCAGCCTGGCCTTGAATGTCTGCAGGGATGGGGCATCCACAGCCTCCTTGGGCAACCTGTTCCAGTGCCTCACCACCTTCTGAGTGAAAAACTTCCTCCTAATATCCAACCTAAACCTCCCCTGTCTCAGTTTAAAACCATTCCCCCTTGTCCTATCACCACCCACCCTCACAAACAGCCGTTCCCCTCCTGTTTATCCGCTCCCTTCAAATATTGGATGGCCACAAAGAAGTCCCCATGGAGCTAAAAAAACTCAGAAGGAATGGTGCTTGCAGCCGTGCAGCAGTGGAACCTGGGCTGGGGGAACTGAAAGCAGCCTTGTTCCCCCCCCGCTCCCACCTCGGCAGCTCCCACCGACCGCAGGGACAGAGCCGCCTCTGTCTGCCTCTGTGCTCCGCGTCGTGCAGGAGAGGAACGCGCCAGCCCTGCATCCGACAGCGGCATCATCGCCAGCATCGGCCCCGATGGGCAGCTCAGCCCTGCTGGAATCCACAGACCCCGGAATGCTGCAGAGAGGAGCAGCAGGACTTCGGGCCAAGTTGTTTTATGGGGGCGAGATTGAATGGGGAAAGTTCATCCGAGAGCGTCTCCGCGGGGCAGCTCCAGCTCTGTTAGGATTCCTCCCCCATCGCTTCGTCTTTCCCTATTCCGATCCCCTGAGCTGTGCCTACGCTGCTATGCTGCACCATAAAGCGACCCAAAGCCCCGGCAGGCAGCGGCTCGGCTGTGGGGAAATGCCACGGGGCGAGGGGGGGAGCGGGGCCGGGCGGCAGCACCTCCCCTGCTGCCATTTCCAAATCTGCTTTGGATTTGCTGAGCCGACGTTAATAAAACAGGGCCGAGGGCTCACTTTTGTTACCGTTGGGACAGAAGTTAACATTTTTTTTTTTTTTTTTTTTTTTTTAGGGCAAATTAATCCGAGGAGCAATGTTTGCTTCTTTACCGGACTATCCTGGGGTAAAAAGCGTCTGAAACCGCTGTTCGGGCATCTGTGCACATGGTGACCTCCGAGGGCTTAAACCCCTTCCAAACCCTACAGCCTTCATTGCGAAAGTGAAAAGAGAACCGTGGGACCCCCCATCGGGCCCCGACCCCGCAGATACCCCCCGATAGGATTAACGCGCTGTGGGGGGCGGCAGGATGGGGGACGAAGGGACCCCGAAGCCCTTCAGCCCCTCCGGGACACCCTGGGGCTGTGGGGCGTTGGGAGCCGCGGCCGCCCCCCCTCTCATCCCCCACCCCCCCCCACCGGTGCCGCCCCTCCCGGAGATGCGGCAGCGTTTCCGCCCGGCTCGCCAGGAGCTGCGTGGCCGTACGGAGCGGGGAGCTCAATTCCGAAGGAAGAAAAAGCCTAAAAAACGACGGAGCTGGAAGAAAAAACGACGGCGTGCGCCCAAAAAAAAAAAAAAAAAAAAAACCACCAAAAAACCAAAAACACAAACCCCCACAAAAAATCACAACCAAGCAACCAATAAATAAATAAATAAGAAGGGGGATGGGGGGAAAAAAAAAAACAAAACGCGGAGGGACGAAAGGAGACCGCGGGGAGACGGAGTAAAACAAACGGCGTTCAACGCGACTCAAAGCCGGGCGGAGGAAACAAACCGCAGCGAAGCGGCTCCCACCCTCCCCGCCGTTCGCGGCCCCCCCCCACCCCCCTCCCCCGCGGTCCCACCTGGGTGCGGGGCGCCGAGCACCGGGCGCAGGGCGAGCAGCAGCCGCAGGGCGAGGAGCAGCAGCAGCCGCGGGCACAGCGGGCAGCGGAGGGCGGTGCGGAGGGGCCGCGGCCCCGCGGGGCTCCCCATGCCCCGCTCCGCTCCGCCGCGCTCGGGGCCTCGCTGCTCCCTCCTCGCCGGGGCCGGGAGGGGTTGGGGGGGGGGGTGTGGGGGGTGGAAGGGAGGGGGTGGGGGGGGGATGGCGGAGGGGCGGGAGGGAGATGGGGGAAGAGGAGGGGGAAGAGGAGGAGAAGGAGGAGGAGGAGGGGGTGGGACGGTGAAAAGAAGGAGGAAAGAAAAGAAAAAGAAAAAAAAAAAAAAAGTTAAAAAAATAAACTCGAAGGGTGTGCGGAGAGCCAGGGACGGCCTCAGACACTGCGTCAGCGGCAGCCGCGCTGCCCTCGTCGTGGGCCCGGAGAGCTCGAAAAAGGGTGGGGGGGGTTGGGGTCTGCGCGGTGGGGGCTGCTCTGCCCTCCCCCCCCCCCCGATGCGCTCCGCTCCGCGCTGCTCTGCCCGACAGCGGTGCTGACATCCGAGCTGGCACCGATCCCCCCCCCATCCACGGGCTGGGTGATTTCTGAACAACTTCGAGCTATTTTTTAAACCTATATATATATATATATATATATATATATGAAACATCTCCTTCCATCCGGTGCTGCACAACCCCCAGAAGCCACGCAATGTGCCGGGCAGGATGCGTTGCCGTTGGGAAGCCCAGCTTTGCTTTTAGGTCCGGTTCTCCCATCGCCAGTGCTCTCCCTGGGCGCCCCAGGGCTCCTGCATGGATGGCTTCGTGCGGAAAACGCTGGAAATCGGCGTATTTCCCTGCTTTTTAGGGCTGCGTGTTTCTATCTGAGCCGTGCTCAGAGCTTGTTCAGGCATTTGGGGTTAAAATCATTAAACACCAGCAGCAATAACCACGGGGAGCTGCTCGACCAAGCAGGAGATGCTGTGCCGCGGCACCCCGAGGAGGTGTAGCCTCATATTAAGTCCAGGGAAGACGACGAGTGTGGCTCTGGTTGCAGGATGAAGCCCTGAAATGGTGCAGTGCGAGGGATGCTGCTGGGCTGCCACGTTTGGTTTGGCAGCTCTTGCAAAAATAAAGGAATCCGTTGTTTCCCAGCAAAGCAGGAAGGACCTGCAGAGCGGGGCCAGGGTGGGCTTTGGGGATGCAAACCCTTGGGGGGTGAGGGGAGAGCAATTAAGCGCATCAGCATCTGGGCTGTTGGGTTGTTGGAGCGGCGGATTAGTTTTTAATTGAAGCAGCTCTGCTCTGCTGCGGGAGCTGCTCACAACAGCCCGGGGAGAGGAACGGATCCACACAGGGGCAGGGTTGGTCCGGTCCCAAAGCCTTGGGGTGGGGTGGTGTGACCACCCGAGGTGCCATCAGTGGAGCTCTGAGCCCCGCAGTTGGGTCCCCCCAGACGGCAGACCCAGCAGCTCTTTGCCAGGAGGTGAATCCCACCAGCAGGAGGGGCGCAGCCCAGCCAGACGGCCTTGGATCGTGCAGAGCATCACCGCCTCCCGGTCCCTTTCAATCCATCTCTTGCAGCATGCTGTGTGCTGTTAGAAGATAATTAGCACTTCCTACTAATGAACACCCCCGGTTCAGGCCAACAGCTCCTCGCTTACTCTCCTCCTAATCCGGTTTAGTACCGGTTGAATTGCTACTCGTCGGAGCAGACCTGGAGGAAATGCCTTTTTCCCTCCCCCTGGGGCACTTCCAAGCTGTCTGACCCCGCCGGCCCCAACGAGCTGCTGCGGCCGCATGCGGGGACAGCTCTGGGGAAAGCTTTTTGCACCGAGTGAGAGCCGGGAGCCGCGGGTTCGTCCCAGCTGAGTCAGCAGTGGGAGATTCCAGGCTGCGGATGGAGCATCCCAGCCTATCTGCCGGTGGGGAAAACGAAATAAACACTGTTTTTTGAGGTGGTCGCAGCAGAGGGGGTGTGATGGGACACAGTGCTCGAGTGAAAATGAGCGTGCAGAAAGGTTTGAGAAATATTTCCTGGGCTCAGACTGTGCTGTGAGGACACCTTTGGATGGAGGCTGGCTGGCTGTGAGCACGGGCAGACCTAGGGCTGTGTGGTGCCCCACAGCTGGGAGGAAGATGTCCCCAGCGAGCCGTGGGATGAGCTCTTACCCAGCAATTTGGGATGGGACACCAACCCTCGTGGCCACCCCGCACTCCCAGGGTACAGAAGGGCTCCTCAGGAGTGGTTTTGTTAATGAAAGGGGATGTGATGGCTTCAAGAAACCACTTCAGATAAAGCAATGAGCCGGTCTGAAGGAGGCTGAAGGATTAAAGAGAGCCCAGATCTGAAGCGGGGGTGCTCAGGGCCAGAGAGGTCTGCAAGCCTGTGAATTTGGCTCCAAAATGGGGCACATCTGAAGCCCAGCAGCTCAATGCCCTATGGGGCAGACCCTTTCCCTACCCCCTCACCCTGCTGACCCTCAGCCCTTCGCATCTCCGCAGCCCTCCTTGGGATACCCTCATAATGCTGTATGCCCTCCTCCAGCACAGGGCTCCAGCTGCACCCAGAGAGCAGGACGACCCCCAGTGCTGCTCCTGCTGCTCCCAGGGCACCATCGGCCATTGTGGCTGCATGATGGGGGACTGCGCTGCCCTGCGCCCACCTCAGCACTGCCTCAACCTCCTCCTCCTCCTCCTCCACGTCGGGCCAAAATCAACACCCACCTGGCACGCGCTGCACTGAGGTCACTGCTGAGGGAAGAGGCTGTCTCGGCGTCTGCTGGCTCCTCTCTCCCCCGCGCTGGGGAAGGGAAGGGAAGGGAAGGGAAGGGAAGGGAAGGGAAGGGAAGGGAAGGGAAGGGAAGGGAAGGGAAGGGAAGGGAAGGGAAGGGAAGACCACGTCGCTCCCATCCTGCAGGAAGAGTGGAGGCTCTGGAGTGGGGGTGCTTGGCTGCTCCTGCTCCATCCTGGCTGTGGGGAGATGCAAAATAAATGAGGGTGAAGCGGTGCTGGGTATGATGACTATGGCGGCGCTGCCCAGCGGAGCCTTCATCCCGGGAGTTCTCACATCCTCCTGCGCTGGCACCATGCTCTGAGGGCTGGATGCCAGGGTAGGGATGGGGAGTGGGAAAGAGCAGGGCCGGCCATGGAAGTGCTGCAAAATCCTGTGCTCCTTTGCAGGCCTGAGACATGCTGAGGGCTCTGCCACTATGGGTGGGGGCTTTGGCATGTGTCCCTGCTGGGGGCTGGGCAGGGGATCAGCCCCACAGCTCCGGTTTGCACCTTCCAAAGATGAATGCAGGGGTTGTGGCCATGCTGGGTGCCAGGGCTCGGCCACGTCGGGGACTTTGGCCACCAGCCACGTCCAAGAGCGCTGTCAGCCTGGCTCTGCTCAGCACCCAGCTGCGTGAGGAGGGATGCTGGCCAAGAACGGCCCTTAAGTGTCAGGCAAGTTCAAGCTGCAAATTATTTATTAAAACCAGATGTGCTCGCTCAGAGCTGCCACGAAGAATTTCAGGGCGCTCCAGCCCTGGGAGGGCCAGCACTGAAATCCCTGCCCTTCCGCCGCGGGGGCGAGAAGAGGCTGGGGCTGCCTGGGGAAAAGCGCTGCCCCAAAGCCAGTGCTGCTGCTTCTTTCTCCCGGGGCACCCGGACAGGGGCTGCGAGGAGTTCCAGCCGTTTACCAGAAATCTGACTTTTAGAGAAAAACACTTTCTCCTCGCTCATGACTCAGTCAAGAGTTAGCAGTGCCTGGTGTGAGGCCCAGAGGGAAGGCACCTGGAGGGTGGCAGAGGACGGCACATCCTGCGTGGTGCGCTGGGAGAGCAGTGATGGGAGTGGGGAGCAGTGCTCCCACCCCTCCCCATGGCCTTCCCAGATGGAGCATCATAGGTTCAGGGCCACATGGGCAGCCCTGGATCCTTTATTTCCAGCTCATTTGCCAGGCACAGCCCTCTCCCTCAGCCCCCTTTCTCATGGATGGTTTTGGTGTCCACCGCTCCGGTTTGGGTGCAGATTTTCAGGTTAGCAGGAGCTGGGATGAGGCAATGCTGAACAATGTAGTGCTGTAGCTATGGTCTCAATGCAAAGCTAAGGCAGGCCAAGAAGGAGGACATGACCAAATCACCGTCCTGTCCCCCAGCCAATGCATGCTTACAGCTCCTGGGCTGCAGGCAGCTTCGGTCAAGCGAGGACAGGGCTGAGCTGAGCACCGCGTTGTGCTTCCTGTGAACGTAAACCAGAGCCAAGCACTGCACAAACCCAGCACCACTGCTCACAAGGCTGAGCCCCTGTCCTGCTCCACACCACACCGTTACGTTTGTGGATCCAGTCCCAGTCCAGGCCAGCCCTGGCCATTGGGAGAGGATAATGAGCTCTGCTAAACCTTTCACTTCAGGCTTTACCAGCCCACCTCAGCACCACGCAGCACTGACCCAGCTGTGGAAGCAAGCTGACATTTGGCAATTAGGAGCAACTGGAAAAGGAGAAGAAAGGCTGCAGCAAAGCGATCCCATGGCACAATCCAGGCCTGGGAGCCGTAGAGCTGCACAGGGAGCTCAATTCTGGCAGCTCCTCACCAGACAGCACACGCCAGCCGCTTTTCCCGTCCTTCACGCCCCCCACACAGTTAACGCATGAAATGAGAGCTTTTCTCAGCCCCAGCTTCTGCCCCCCCGCCTGGCAGACAATCGGGTCCTTGTGGCCAAGCCGCCTGGCCCTGGGCGTGCAGCGCGGCGTTTGCTTGGCCTCCTGCCCCCAGCCCAACCCAGGGCAGTCGCTGCAGGAGTGCGCAGATGCTCCGTGTGCACCGCGGGGTCTCGGTGCAAAGAGGCATCCGTGTGCAGCAGGAAAGTTGCCTCTGTGCTGGGTGGGAGCCCCGCTTTCGTGTGCTGCAAAACCTTCCCTTCCAGGTTGTGCCGGGTTCAAGGCACGGCTGCTTCAGCACCCAGAAAACCACTTCTTCCAACAGCAAACCCCAGGGAGACGCAGGCGGCGGTAGCAAACCTCGTGTTGAGGGTTTGCCAGGTCACAAAATAAAGCAGGACTGGCCTAGTTGGCAGAGGGAAGCTCGTTTCATAGCATGACGCCTAATTGCTAACGTAGGAGGCGAAGCATCCAGCAAGGCAGCCCCTGGGGAAGCCTCACTCCTGTCTGCGCTGAGATCTGCACGTGTCCCAGCTGCAGCCATGCCATGCACATGCTGTGTACCTGACCACCCCCTGCATCATGCCACTGCTGCTGAAAGGCAGCCGCCGGCTCCTGCTGTCCAAATCTGCGTTGCATCGCCCCAACTGGTGCTCGGGACCAAAAAAAATAATCAATTGCAGCAGCACAGAGGGAGCCGCGCTGCTGCCGGTGTTTGGTTTCATCTGAGCTTTGCTGAAAGCTCTCTCTGACCCCGAATGTGAGGAGGGTGACGTCAGGGCTGCTGGGAGCAGAGGAATCCTCACCCATCCTGCAGCACAGCTGACTGCTCCCTGCCTGGCAACTCCTTGCCATGCAGTGCGGATCTGGGCTGCAAATTGGGCCCTGCAGTGCTTCATCCACCTACAAGTGGACACAGTGCCTTCAGCTGCCAAGGTTTTGTTGCCTTTCTCCTCCACCCCCCCCCCCTCCCCTTTTCTATTTTATAGTTTAAAAGCTGTTGAGACTTGGCTGGATTAAACGAAAGGAGCTGGACTTCTTGTTGCTGTTATTCCAGGCCATCAGCTTTCAGCACAGCCGGGGCAGAGCAGGAGGTGCACACATTTTCATTAACAGACACAAAAAGAAACATTTCTTTGTGGCCCAAGCATAATCAGCTTCCGAAGGCAGCTGCTACTCCAGCAGAAACGAGGGCCAAACTCCACGCTGATTTCTTCCTCCATCTTCCAGAGTTTGATGGGTCAGTAGGTAAATAAGACTCAGTGATTTTCAACAACTCCCTCTTCTGATGCAGGGATCCCACTGGTCTGAGCTGCTGAGCACCACCTCCACCATCCTCATCCTGCAAACACCTCGTGCCAACACTACAAAGAGCAAAAGAGTGAGAGCCAAGCAAATCAGTTTCTTAAAACTTATTTTAATATCCATGTCTCATCTGTTGGGTAGAGCCAAAACAGTCTGGCCTGGTTTAAGTTACAAATTCTTCATACACTTCTCTTTAAGTAAATGAACAGTGTGGCAATAGGGTCTGTTATTGGAAGTGAAACCCGTACTAACAAGGTGCTGCAGCTAGAATTCTACCAGGGTTCTTCACTGCTTTCAGCCCCAGAAAAGGCTAACGCTGTCCCCAGGTCCCTGAATGGGTGTCACACAGCAGGAATAAATGCATCTGACACAAAACTACTCACACCCACAGAGATAGCACACACTGTATGGCCAAGAAACAACAGGGCTGGGATATAAAAAACCCTTTTAGAATTCTCCCCTATGTGGACAGGCACCAGATCAGCCATTGCAGCAAACAGGACGAAGCATCAACCTTGATTTTGCCCTACAGATAAGTGGAATCACTGCTGGCTGAATAGCTATTTCTGGAACAGACCAGCAAGGATAAAAGGGCCACAAAATGATGGCCGAGTATTTAAAGATGCAATATTTCTTTTGTTTCAAATACAACAGTTTGGAGACCACCTTCACACAGCTGCAATAAAAATCAAAGCATGGTTCCGTGCTTCCCAGATCAATTTGCTTAATTACTCACTTTTTTTCTGAACAAATAACACATGTTACCAGAGGGTGATTTCCACTAAGGCAGGCAAGTGCAAGTTCCCTCAGAAAGTGCAAGGCTGCCAGCACTGCTTGCCACAAGAACACCATGCAGGCACTGCATGCCCACACTGCTGGAGCTGCAGGAGCACCCAGAGGTGCCATGCAACAGCCCCGTGCATAGGATCACCTGTTCCTTAAACAAGGCCCTGGCTGGCAGTAGTGGCACTGCCTCTCTCCCATGAAAAACTTTGTTCTTGAATACTGCATCTTTAAATTTTCCTGGCCAGGGACTGCTGCCACATGTTAGGAACGCTCCAAGCTGGCTGCCACATGTTCAAGCGCTGAGCTTTTTGGTGTTTTCAGTCCTCCTTCAATGCAGGGGGAAAGGGGGCACGGTGGGGACAACGGGCTGATGTTTCCCAGCAGGCAGATTCCAGCTGGAGGTGCAAGCCCCCTCCAGGCAGATTACAGAAGGGCGACAGAAATAATGAGGATATCTGTTCCCTTCTAGAACGTTATCTCCTTGCCTTCCATTTGCAATCTGGTGCAGCGATGGCAGCAAGTTAGAAAAGTCAGCAAGTTTTAAAAGGCAAATGCTAAGGGAGAGAGGAAGCTTTCCTGCCAAGTCACCTAAGTGAGAAGAACAAGACAAGCCTTCTTTCTTCAGCTTTGGATCTCTGTAACGTGAATGAGATACATACAGTACTGAGCGAGCACAGATTACACCTGTGATCAACTGAGCTGAGCTCCAATTCCTTCCTGTTCGCTGCCTGCCTCCTCAGCAGTCAACAGATATCATGCTCACAAGAGCAGAGAGCAGATTATGAGCACGTCAGGGGGTGTTTTCAAAAAGAACAGCACTTCAAATAAATTAAAAAGGTGCAACCGTTGAGAGGGCGATGAAGCAGCAGCTGAAAACCTGGTGGCAGTCTGAACTGTAATCCACTCTGAGCACAGGAGATCCAGGCAGGCCTGCCTATGAGCTTCACCGCCCTCCTGAGAAGGTGAATTATTTGTTAGAGGCCACCCCAAGGGAGCAGAAAGCTGCACCATCTGCAGAGCGCCATGAACTTGTTAATACGGGTTTCACTTTGAGACCAGAAAACTGTTTTCTTCCAAAAAATTGTTATTTTTAAAAAACTGAAATTAATTAGGGGTAAAACACTAACGCTAGTGCCATGAACAGGCAGGATCAACTTTTTTCCCCTCCAAAGGGCAAAGAGTCATATACCATCCCCAGCTGAACCTTGGTGCTTCGAGCTTTTCAGGAGATGTTACCTAAACTTTATTAAAAGAAAAAGAACAATGTTTAAATATCAACACTGGACTCGACCAGTCTTTTTCCAAAGTCCACATTCTTCATATGAAGCACACACGGCGTCCTGGATTCCCCAAGGCTGCATGTTCAGAAGTTCACAGTACGTGGAACCACGTCTTTTTTTTTTTTTTTTTGTTATATTTTCTTGAGTTTCCCCTCCTTGTTCAGAGCAGCCACACTTTGTGGTCATTTGCTGGACAAACCTCAAGCCACCTCCTATCCACATGGCTTGGCCTAGATGCTGAAGGTTTTCTTGATGAGATTAGATGTTGTCATGCTCTATGGATGGAAAAAAGCAAGAGGAAAAAAAGCACCTGGTACAGGTTTCTCAAGACCCTTGCGGATTCCTCTACTCCAAAGCCGTTTCTGAAAGTCTTTTTGCCGGTTTCTCAAGCAGTTTTTGGCCTATTACTCTGTGTCAGTTTGAAGAGCTGTTATTGGATGATCCAGAGGTTGATGCAATTGCAGCTCCAGCTGGGCTGCTTGTGGATACAGATTTGCGGATGTGAGGCAGCAAGTACGGGTCACAGGCCAGCTGCTGGACATCTATCCGATCCTCCTTTCGGTAGGCCAAACAACGCCTGATAAATGCCTGCAGATACCCCCCAAGGCAAAACAAGAATTAGTAGACTGACAGGAACAGGAAGCTTTCTTTGATAGATCTAACTCTTTGGGAGCTGGGCCAATCTGACAACCCAGCGCTGAAATTCCTTCCCCAGTGACTGCACGGACAGCCCAGCTGCTGTGCCAGAAGCACATCTTTTAGCAGGAGAAAGCACAGGTAGAGAGACATGCTGTACTCCATTCAACCCTGAGGCTGACAACAACGATGCAACAGATCACTCTGCAGGAGATGAGAGTTGAACGTAAACTCCTTGCCAGTTTAGGAAAGCCAAAAGAAAGGAACCACTGGAATTGGTTGCTGAATGGCAATGCAATGTGACTGAACACTGCTGAGGACTCACCTTTGCTTCTGGTGTGACTACTGGCTTTGGAGGGAACTGCACCTCGGTAGCTTTCAGAATCGTGTTCTCCTGGAGAATATCTTGTTGTGACTGGTTGTGGCCAAAGGGCTACCAAAAAAAAAAAAAACAAAACCCAAAACAATAACAGTTAAAGACAGATGACAGGCCTTAAAAAAAAATCCCATAGTGCTACTGTTAATCATCACTTGACATCAGCATTTTTCCAGGCAAGAAGCCCGTGAACACTGTGAAGGTGCTTGCAGATTCCAGCCAGATGAACATCTGACACACTGCTCTGTTTTTGAACTGAACTAAAGGGACACCAAGCTGGAACATGTCCGGGGTGTCTCCAGCTCAGGCAGGAAGGATCTCCATGTGCTTGCAGACCTCATAGGTCAGCTTTGTTACATGTGAGAGGACCTTCAGCCATCTCAGCCGCCAGGAGATTCACCTCCTTCAACCCCTGCTTGGCTGGTTCCACTGTTTGTCTGACTGACACCACAGTGTTTCTATCAGCCCAGGCTTTCCCAATTCCTGGTTACCAAAGACTTGTAAACACGAAAGCTTAAGGAATCCTTTTCCTGCCCAACCAACTTGTTCTGTCATAAGAAAAAAAAAAAAAGATAGTCTTTTCTCAGAACAAATCACCTCTTCCTGAAATAGACTCTTCCCTTCCAAAAGGCATTCTAAAAACATTACAAAGATAGATACAAAGAGTAGGACTTTGTATCTATTTTATTTTAAAACACTTGCAGCTGTTGAGCAATATCAGGCCTGACAAAGACTCTGCATTCAAAGAAAAACATCAGAACATCGAAAGAATGATAGAACAATGCCAAAGCAAGAATGTCAGGTGCCTGGCCCTGAATGACACACTCATCTTGCCCATTATCATCTCACTGGAAATATGACCAGCAGGAAAGATGTTCTGAAGAATGTTGCTTCTGAAAGTATTGCCACGTAGAGCAAAACACAACCTAACAAATTATCCTCTCTCCATTAACGTGGGCTCTGTCTTGGAACTGGTGGCAAGGAGACAAGGCAAAAAGCACCTTCTAGTCTGGCAAGGTGAAGGGAGCAGAAGCCAGAGCTGCCTCCCAAAGGTTTGGGAGTCACTGCTTGGAAAGAAGTTACATGCTCTCTTACCTTTCTGCCGTACAGACACTGATAGAAGATGACCCCTACTGACCAGACATCAACTTTATTTGAAATCTTTGGAGGTTCTTTCCCAACCACGAAACATTCTGGTGGCAAATACCTGATTAAGAAGAATGAACAACAGGTTATGAGTATTATCTTCTAATACTTACAGCCATTTTCTTTAGAAAAGAAGAAATAATCTTCTGTGATCACATGTTGGCTTGGGATTCAAAGAACCCAGTTTTGATCCCGTGCATCTAAGATGACCATTGCCATACCACTGCTTTTCTTGAAAACCACAGTCCCAAGGACTCTCCAGACACTGATGGTCTGAGTTAGTCAGCACAGTCAGTTTCCTTTCAACAGAAGCACATAAAATAACCTAGTTTTCTTTCATCTTCAAAACTGGTATTTGTTGTCAAAAGGGCTTGGCCAACAATTTCACAATAGAAATCCACAGCCAAAAATATGTATTTCTAGAAATTCAAGCCTAGTTGGCAGTTCATAGTTAGAGAAAGCTTATCTCAAGCTACCGCTAGTTTTACTTTTGGTAAAGAACAGGCCTAATCATTTGTTCACACAATATGGAAGGCTTTAACAAACGTTACAACGTGTACAAATGTTGCCCACAGGGACACACTGCAGTTTGGGTAACATCTAATAATTACATCCTGTGGTACTTAATGCAGGTCTTGCTCTCAGCTGCATCACTTGCAGCGATGACATCTGGCACCGGGAGTCAAGTATTGCTGCAAATATCTTTTATATGGCACTTGGAAGTGAAGCCGTGGCTACAAACAGTACTATGAGATGTATGTAAGTTGTAAGAGCTAACTCTATGGATTTTCACCTCTCTTCAGTGGAATGCTCTTTCCTACTCCCTGATGTACCTGCATAGTATTCTCCTTCCCTCATTTCCAGGGTCTCAAGCCTCTACCATCTCAAGCTGACAATGGCAGCACATGCAGAGCTAACACAGATGCAAAGAGATCTGTAAACCCTTCTTGATCTTTAAGCTGCAAGTGCCCCACAGGTGATGCTTACCAGTAAGTACCAGCCCCCTGCGATGTCAGCTCCATGCCATCAACAGAGTTGTAGCTGTCATCATCCATGATTTTGGAAAGCCCAAAATCTGTGATTTTTATCTCTCCACATGCAGTACCATTGACTAGAAGAATGTTACCTAAATAGAGGAAGGAAGCAGTCTCTTAGAAATACATTGAGAAGGAAAAGCAAGAATAAAATTGCATTGAAGTCTGGTCCTCTACAAGAAAACAAGCATCCTACAAAGCACAGCAAGCTGCAGCTGCCTGGGGTAGGTGTTTTAAATTCAGAGACAACTCAGCTCCCACTGACTGCTAGATGTGATTTATCCATCCTCAAATGGTTCAGTTGCCTAACATTACTTGGAGCCTTCGGATTACGAGCCCTATTCTCCACATCAGCTTGATGCCTGTGCTGTTTTGATCCCTCCCAAAGGTCCTGCTGGAAGGGCAGGTCAAAAAGAAAGACTAAGCAAAGAAGCAAACATACACAGTTATGACTCATTCTGTCCAGAAGTCCTGACTTGCCCCAGTCTCTCAACAGCCAGAAACTCTCTCCCTTCCTGGCAGTGCTCCCCAGTGGCTTTCTAAGCTCAAAAAGACAATTACTGCTTAAGCAAGAGTCTTTCATAAATCCATCAAGGATCAAGAATTCAGATCATCACTGTTTTTCTCAAAGCATACAATAAAACAGCAGAATTGTGTGTGGTGGCAGCAGATGAATCACAGCTTTAGACAACTGCAGGCAGAGCTCTGCTGCATGTTCAGACACAGTAGGAACAGCCAACAGCTGGGGGAAGGAATATGGTCACTAGAATAGTGCAACAGCACCACCTCCTGTACAGATTCCTCTTGCTGATGCAATAAACCACATCACAGAGTTACACAACACCGACGAGGTGCCACCAGTAAAGGAAGGCAAACCAGAGACAACTGTCTGAAGAGGTGGTTGAATTTTACTGGACTAGGAAAAAGCAACGTAGCCAACATCCCCAAAGAGAGCACTTCCATTTCTGCCTTCACTACTCTATCCAGTGCTAAATAGAGCCCTGCAAAAACATCTTTCAAAGGACCTTCTGCTTGGTAGATGCTAATGAATGCAAAGGAGGACTGGAATGTGCATGTCCTCTGCTTTGTGAGCTGCCACGTAATAAAAACCAAACCAACCAAAAACCTGAATGCTTCCCAGCTTCTGCCCCCAAGATTTCAGGCAGATGATTACAGAAAGAATAAGCCAGAAGAATGGGAACATAAAACACACTAGTAATTACGGGAACCTTTATGAAGCAATAACAGAAGCTCTTAACAGCAGAACACAAGCAGGACATTGAGAAACCAAACACAGACACTTGGTGGTTCAAGAGCTCATTTTGAATAAGGAGGCTACTCTTTCTGGAATGTTACTTCCTTGTTTATGTTGCAATTCTGGAGACAATACCCTTTTCACAGAATGTTCTATGCATTATAGCTTTTTCTTACTGCAAGTTTATTTTCCCAGGCAGGACTGTCTCCTTTTTGCTGTCTGACCAAAATCAACACCCCCGCTTCACTTATAACCCATTACTTTCAGTTAGCATCCTTATAACCCATTACTTTCAGTTAGCATCCTTAAGCACGTCAGCTACCAGCACAGCATACCTGGTTTAAGGTCATAGTGTATGATGGGAGGTTTGATTTCATTTAAGTATTTTAAAGCATTCACAATCTGCATGATAATGGATCGCGCCTCTTTCTCCGACATTAACTTGTGCTGCTTCAGGTAGAAGTCCAGATCGTTTCCCTCACAGTATTCTAACACTGTACAAAACCTGAAGGCAAAACAGTAGCAGTTGTAATTAAAGCATCTGATAGAAACCAGACCACTTTGTTGTTGTCTGTCTGCAAGTCTCATCTATTCGATCAATACATTAAGAGTCCTCCAGCCAATTAATCTCTTCCCAAAATTAGGGCACCAAGAGCACAATCGTCAACGCTCAATAGTACAAAGGTCAGCTACGTTCCATTTAGCACCAGAGCAGAAATGGAAAGCAGTTCTGGCTGGGGCCTGTGCCCAGGTCAACAAAAAGCAAGATTTACTAGCAGAGCATCACATCTGACATAACAGGGCATGCGAGAAAGCATCTCTAGAAAATCTGTGCATGCTGGAACTGCCTCAGACAGACATCTCTGCAGCACTGTCTACAAGGCCTGGATATACTCTGGACTCTGCTGTAAGATTCTGAGAGATCAAAAACTTTGTAGTGGATGGGTCAAACTGAGTCAAAGCACACAGCAACGCAACTTACGAGTCAGTATCCAGTGAAAAGTAGTCATATAGCTTAACTATTCGAGGATGATCCAGTTCTTTGTGAATTCTGTACTCTCTACACGCATGTCTGAAAATAGGAAAGTGTGAGCATTAGTCATGCAAGTGACACAATTCTAAGTTCTGCAGAAAGAGCACCCAGACACACCGCTCGGCAGTCCAAGTTCAATCACAAACCCATGCACATCACACAGCTTAAGAAAAGGCAAGCAAACGAGGAGCTGCTCAGAATAGTTTTTTTGAGAACCGCAGAATCCAAGTGTATCAGATTCCCAAATGCTGGCAGCACTACAAAATAACTTCATCCTGATTAATGGTACTGCTCGCCAAAACAGAATTATCTCATAATAAATCGCTATGGGATCCAAGATAGCTGAATGCAAAAATCAGCAAGTTCTAGAAAAGTTCCAGGATGCTCAACAGTCCAAGCTCCAACTCCAGCTTAGCTTATGCCACTGACACTTGAGGAAGCAAGATCACAGTTTTGTCTTTGAAGTTCTGTGAAAAAGTTTGGCTGTGATTCTGCAGCACTCATCTAATCCATGGCATTAGGAAGCAAGTGTTACCAATGCTTAACAGGCTTCTTGCAGCCCTCCTCTAGACTGTGACAAGTTATTCCTATCACCTGTGGAAAGCTCAAGTATTCTAGGAAACAAAAAGTAGTCTTTCACCATGCAGGCGTGTGCCTGGAAGATGGATATGAGCACTCTTTTTTTCTGCAAGATCTTACACATTTTGAAGAGAAGCCACTTCAGTGCTTTCTTTCCACAGCACTACTGGTGCTTTAAAGCCTCGTGCTTATACAAAACTGGGGGTGTGTGCACATACTGAAGACATTTCTAACAAGAATGTAAATTTTACAAGTAGATGTTGGGACAGAGTGGCTTTGGAAATATGGCAAAACAAAGGAAAAAAATAGCTGCCTATTCACAGACAGTGAAGAACTAAACACAACTTGGAGACGTGTCTGTTTTACAGCCTTGCTTACTTGTGATAGTTTTCTTTCTTCTCATCCCTCCAGTTTTTATTTAACTGGTGTATTTTCACAGCTACATATCTCTGTTCTGTTAAATCAAATGCCTGCAAAGAGAAGAACTGAGCATCAGGAGGAATCACAGCCTCAACTCAACGCTGCAGAAGCAGACAAGATCTAACAAATCAATCTCCCCACCCAGGAAATCAGCATTACAACAGACTGAGCGAAGAGCAAACCCACATTTTGATGTAATTAGTTTCACTAATGAAACCAAGCAACTCTGAAAACAATTGAATATTCTGTGCTTTGATCTGACCCTTCCCTATGGGATTCAACTAATGCTGCATTTATTCTGACATTTTACTACCAGTGCTACAATGGGATCAGAACAGCCAAATTACTGAAATACAGTCACTTAATCACTCTGGGAAAGACTTTGTCACTATTCCCCCAACCAGCTCACTGGTTTTCTACACTAAGTTAAAAACAAAAATGAAAATCACACAGCAGATCTTTAATACTTTGTTTCACGCTGGTAGCTCAGCTCTCCATCTTGAAGCAAAATGTCTCAGCTTGTTTAGAAGCCAGAGAATTCGAGGGCTGAACTGTGTAATTCTGGTGCTGCGTGTCCAATATCTTGCTATTTAGGCAGCCTTTAAAGAATAGATCACTGCAATTGTGTTCTTGGGGAAATGAAGAAGTCTGTTACTTTGTCTGAGAGCAGAAACATCTAATAATTTACAGGATTGGGTAAAATCCTATTGTAAGCAAACAAGGATAATCCACATCCAGCTGAAAAGCTGTATACTGAACTCCTAATGCTTAACAGATCAGCATGGACCATGGAGAAGAGAAATAAGCATTTCTTTGTTTTAGTAATGTAATTATAACTCTTATGCACAGTCAGGTATGAAGCATTCCTATGCCCTTGCTTTCACCCTTCGCCTGTGGAGCTCTGGATTTCTACTGAGTCATTGGAGACACCAAAGAGAAACTGGGAGCACTTGCAGGCAGCACTCCCTCTTGGCTACCTGAACTGTATGCCCCTCTGGTTTAGGTATCTGTTGTTATACTGCATCAAAATAATAAATCATCATGATGTTCCCAACATTTGCATTGGAATAGCTATGTTAATTCTACCCAAATTCAACATGAATTAAAGACTACTGGGTATAAGTGGAGAATATTTAGCACTGGAGAGGATTTAAGTGTAATAATCAAACAAGAACCTCCAAAGTATCATAAGTCTTGGCCATGCAAAGAGTGCTGACAGACAAGCACTCCTCAGTTCCAAGGACTGCACACACACCCAGTCTGCTACTTAGACCATAAAACGAAGAAAAAAGCCTTTTACCCTCAGGAAATAAAGGTTTTGCTCTTATTTATTTTCTCTTTTATTTACAGCAAAGTTCAAACTTGCTATGCCATCCTCAGTAAAACTTAGCCATGTTAAGGTATTTGTGTACAGCACTTGAATGGTATGCTTCTGTCCTGGTGAAACCTGCAGATTTAGTGCAATGTTTTCTTAAAACATACATTTGCAGGAAATTTGACCTCTGAGGACGTGAGCAGAACCTAAAAATTTCAAGCCTGCTGTCTAATACAAGCCAGATGTAACATGTGTTCTGTTCTTCTCTCTTCCACAACCACACACTCCATTGTGAAAATGATTGTGAGGTTCTGCTTACTGTGGGATTTCATTGCAAATTCACATTACATCAGATTGGCATCTTGAATTTACCTTATATACTTCACTGAAGCCTCCTCGACCCAGAAGATGTAGCAACAAATATCTATCGTTTAGCGTTGGATGGTCTTTAAATCTGCCAAGAAAGACACAGTTTAACAACACTGACAATGAACTGTAATAGATTACAGCTCTTATACAGCTTAGAAACATTTTTTATATTGAGACTAAAAATATCAGAACTGGCAGATTTGACACTATTTAATCATTTTCTATTGATACAAGGTTATATAATGATACTTTGATGTGCTCAGAAGTCTTTGCCCTGCTAATGACACATTAAGGTGAAACACTGATTTAAGAAAAGATACAGTATTTGCAAATCTGATTTGTCCCCTTCGTAACAGCAATACACCCTCTATGACTCCGTGGGCTTACTGTGAGTTATCTTCATTGTGTATCCTTTTCAATTCCCTGATATGTAGATTTCTAACCCTCTCTAGCCGTTCCAGCTCTGCCTGGATCTCTGCTTCTTCCTGTGCAAGAGAAAACCAAAAGGAAAACACAACATTGTTTCAAGTATTGTAGTCAGCATTTCCACCTGGAGCCAAAAATACAACTCCATGTGTAAACAGATTATTGGCAA
Organism: Meleagris gallopavo; assembly: GCF_905368555.1. Lineage (NCBI taxonomy): Eukaryota > Metazoa > Chordata > Aves > Galliformes > Phasianidae > Meleagris > Meleagris gallopavo. Next base: position 2,086,965 of record NC_139432.1, on the reverse strand, counting down.
ATAACATTTCTGGGAGATGAAAAAGCTGCTCACACCCATAGAATCACAGAACCATAGAATGGCTTGGGTTGGAAGGGACCTCAAGGATCATCAAGCTTCAACCCCACTGCCACACACAGGGCCACCAATCTCCATTTAAAGAGTCAGGCAGAAGGTGAAAGGAATCACAGAAACACAGAATGGCCTGGGTTGGAAAGAACCACAGCGCTCATCTGGTCCCAACCCCCTGCTGTGTGCAGGTCACCAACCAGCAGCCCAGGCTGCCCAGAGCCACATCCAGCCTGGCCTTGAATGCCTGCAGGGATGGGGCATCCACAGCCTCCTTGGGCAAACAGATCAGGTAGTTTTGTTTAAAATGGCAGCCATTCACTCTCCAACCCCTCTCCCCTTCTGCAGGCTAGCTGTGTGATAAATCTTTTAAGATTGCATCTTCAAAAACTGGGACGTGATGTTTTAAGGAAGACAGGCTATAAATACAGAGACTGGTATCCTGGGCTTCCACACGTAGATAGCAAAAGCAAATGAGATTTTTCTCAAGCAAGTACAGACTTCAGAATTTGAAAAGCCATAAAAGGGGAATGTTTGAAGGATGCAGGATGATGTGGCCTGCCTGACACTGTGGCTTACACATTACACGTGCGTGGTTCTAACTTAACGTTAAGGAAACTGAGATTTCCAGTACCAGATTCTGTGTTCATCTCTTATAGACTGCCAGTGTGAAAACTAACACAGCACATAAATGTTACAATAATCTTCCAACACATCTCAGGGTATTGTGTTTTCTACCCAAGAAATATAAAAGCTGCCTAAATCAGAAATGGAAGTTACAGCAAACAGCTTCTGTTATAAGATGTCATTTGAATGGACAGCATGCTCCAGTTAACAAGGGCAAGGCAAGAAAAGGCTTGTTCACATGGGAGTAACAGCCCTGACACCACACTGAACCACATGTGCAGTCTGAAGTTGAGAAGCAGGAATACCTTGCCACACATTTCAGTGGTCAGCAGCTCAAATTATGAACAGCAGAACATCTTAATGTAAGTTTCATGGACTCTTTAGTCCCTGGGTGGTTTCTTGTTTCTCTTTAACACCAGGCCAACAGCCACCACCTCACCCTGCAAGCAGGGTGTCCTCTCCCCAAAGCAATTTACTTTCAACTGAGACCCATTTCTCTATCATAGGGCAGGAGTGACTGATAAGCCAACACATGACCTGAAAGAACTTTCAGCTGTTACTCACTTAGCAAAGACCAAAGAATTTTTATCTGGATCACAGAGATTTCACAGCTCTTAAAGATGACTTCTGTTCCAGAGAACACTGGGTCTAAAAACCAAGTGAGGAAGTGCTGAGAGGCTCTGCCTCCTGTAGGAACACGACCTGTACACCTTCACCTCTGTGATGTGCAGCACTGCTGCTCCTGCCCCTCTCCTTGAGAAGAAAGGAGCCATGTCAAAGTTTTATGCACAGTCCATAGGGCTGAAAGGTCCACTGCCCTCAAATACAAGACTTGTGATGAGGACAGGGTTGCAAACCTCAATTAAAACATGCGCCTTGAGCAGTATTATTTGGCACACATGACTCAAGGGACACAGTAACCCATTCGTCTTGTGACTGCTCCTTCCCTTCTCAACCAGTTCTATTTTTAGGCACAAAAAATGAGCCAGTTTCCAAAAGTGGACAAGGATAAGAACAGCTTCAGACAATGCCACGATCCCAGAACATTACTTCATTTTCCATTAAGATCCATTTCCAAATGGGATTCCTCTGTTCCAGGGTGCCACTTTACATGCCAGACAACCTGCAATTAATCCACTCCAGCAATGCGGAAGCTATAGAGCAAGTATGCCTGCAGCATGCTCCTGCTCGTATCACATATCTGCACCCACTGGACAATAAAATGTAATGGGCAGCGTGCCAGCAGATTCCATGTGTGCTTTAACTTTCCCTCACCACTGAAAATAACGAGGTACAGCAGCATTAATGAAGCCTTGCATTCAGCTGAAGTGTCAAGGTTACAGGAAAAAATATTTAGTGTAGAGGTTGTACACAACCACCTCAGCAAAGATGGAAGGTTGGCAGTGTGTTGCATTTCCACTTTTCCTGTTTCACTCAGGAAAAAACTCTTTGGCCTTACAGATCACACTGCTAGTTAGGAAAGTGGCAGAAAGCCTTCATTTTAGTTTGACTTCATCTGCTAAGTGTCCCAGAAGTTTTATTTTTACAGTTTTGCAATCACGTTGAAAGCAACCAGCAGCTTATTGAAATATAAGCTCACTTGCAGCTGTCACTCCTACTGAAACCAATATATGTGAAAACAACAATGCCTTCTACCTACCTAAACACAACTATTACTTAAAAGACTTTACAGATCTGTTAGAGATAGTGCGTGACAGAGACATGGAAAAGCCACTGCTGCTTGCAGTTTGTTTTGTTCTTGTCATTTCTTTCCCTTGATCCCCTCCTTCATGTTCTCTCATGCTAAGCACATTCAAAGCCCAGCTCCAGGCAGGCTCTATTGGCAGAATAAGATGCAGCAGAACTCCCATCATGAAATCCTAACTGTGAGGACATCATTTATTTGCTGAAGTAAAGAGCAACACTACCGCCCTGGAAAATATGATTACAAAATCCTGAGCATCCTTGTCAAGTAACAAAAACCTCTTGCTTAGCAAACTAGTGGGAGTGATCTCTGCATGAAATGATCCTGTTTGGAGAAATACTGAGTCAGAAACCTACCTCAAAGCCTTCTCTGCAGTTCTTACCTTTTTCAGATGACCCAGTCGGAGTTTGAAGATTTCTTCCTGTTCATGGTATTCTGCTAGCGTTAACCTGCATGGAAGAGACAGATCCGAGGTGTTGAATTTCCACGTGTGTTAAAGCACATGACTTGCAATCTACACCTTCTCCTATGGAAGCAGTAACTGCACAGAGTATGTCAACATCCAGCAACCTTTTTTTTTTTTTTGGTTAACTCCACAATCTGCCAATCAAGTAAGAGACCAAAAGCTGAACTTTTAATAAAGCACAAATCAATTTCAAATTCAGGTTCCTAGTAACACTTATTTAGGATAGTGTGAGGATTGTGACACTACACCTGGCTACAGCAACACTGCAAACTGAGCCATGAACTGGGATTCTGAACTTTTGTTTCAAGCTGTCAGGTGGTTCCAGGGAAATCATGGGAAGTTTACTTCACTTTTCCACATCTCTGACCCTGCAAGCAGCTACAGTGGGATAAGGAAACAACTGCCATTTTTACTGATGGTAAATAACATGCAATGTTTCCATTCTCAGCAGGAGGCAAAATTCAGCCTTACACTAAAACAGTGATAGGTTCCATCCCTAGTGAAATGTAACGGTGCACTGAGATCTGTGAAGTTACAAAACAAATCATTATACTGATTTTCTCACTGCTGCCAACATGGGTAAAGGCATCATCATGCATGTGAACATAAGGTTATGAAATCCACATCAATCGCATCTGTTTACTTTGTAAGCAAGATAACATGCGAGAACATACAAATAACCTTTCTGAACCTAAAATTAAGTCCAAACCATGCCTCAAGAGGATCCTTGTTGCAGCAGTTATGCTCTGTATAGTACCTAGTACAGAAGTCAGCATGAGTTCTCCACAGCACCAGTATCACACTCAGTTTCAAGAGGAGATGGAGCCCTCTGTCTGCTGGGCTGTGCTCCCTCAGCTCACCTTACAGCCAACTGAGACAATGTTGGATGCAGCTGGTTCACTGCTCGTCTTGAAATGCCACTACTTCCCTCCCCTGCTTACAATGCAGAGGGGCTGCACAGCTGAAACAACTTCTACAGCAGTTTTTAAGCAGGTAAATCTAACACAAAACTCACAATGCTCCCTTTGAAAGGATTTCAACCATAAGGAAGTGCTTATGACAAATTGAAGATATGTACCAAAAACACCTGATATGATAAATGTTTATGTGATGCCTCATTTCATATAGAAGTGTGCTATTCCACAAGAAAAATACAACAGTCTGAACTTGGATTTAGCTTATCTAAAAGGCTTTCCCAGATGTTTAGGTCTTTGGTTGATGTTGCTGTGCAAAGAATAAAAAGACAACTGAATAAACCAGCAACAAGCTTTCCACAAGTTCTTGTGCACAAGAGGAATGCAGAGCTAAACACCAACAGTCTACTCACAAAGCAAGAGATGTAACGAGTACCAGGCTAGCACTGCCCAAAAAATGCCATGTTTGCAGCAAGCATTACAAAAACCAAGAAGGCTCAAAGACAAACACTGTCCTGTTTCAGAAACACAGCCTGAAATGCACTACTTCTGGTACAGCTGAGACTCTAAAACTGCCCAAGCTGTTCAACAAACCTCAAGGTTAATCCAGCAGATAATGTCTGTGAATGACAACACGTGCTTCATTCAGGAGAGTGATGCTGGGACAGGGTATGTCTGAACCTACGTAATGAAACCTTCTCCTTTCTAAGGCACAGCAACAGCCGTGAACTTAAGAGGAAACAAAAATCAAATGAAATTATTTGGCCAACCACTCTTGATTCAAGTTTCATAAGCACTTACGTTCAACTTGCATAGAAACCACTGTAAGAATTGCACAAAAAGTAAAACCTCCCTTTAACATCAGGAGGATGTTGTACCTGAATCACATCAGTCCAACAAACACATCTGCGTGCAAGTAGTCAGTCACTGCAGCTGATTACAAAACCAGTGTATTCATCATAAGCTAGAACACTCCAAGTGAACAGCTGAGCAGTTTTAATTAACAACACGACAAGCAACTCCTCTAAACCACAAAGATAAAACCTTAAAATACAATGGTGAAGAATGACAGAGCAGCAGAAACACTAAGAAAACTGGGCAGCACAAAAAGGCTCACCAACATAACCAGGTAGAGAGGAGATCACCTCAAAGCAGGCTCTCTACAGGCAGAAACTCACTGCATATCACAGATAAACATCATGATTGCCAGGCTTTATCAAAACCCACATTGCCATGCCAACAGCATAAGCTTCAATGCAGCTGCACTCTTCTGTTAGGTAAAACCATCACTGCACAAATTGGAAAGCATTATGTTGTTGCTCAGATGGGTGACCACATCCAATTTACTTCTCCAAAATCCATCTGCCATTAAAAAACTCAGCTTTAAAAGCGTATGCAGTTGTTTTTAAGCCCTCTTGGCCACAGTGAGGGGTCAAGATCTCCATTCAAGCTACGTATTTGCAGAAAGCATATACTGCCACTCCTATACAGGAGACCTGACCAGTGTCAGCATCCTACCTGGGGTACCACTTTGGCAAGTGAGAGCATTTCAAACACACAGCTAACCCAACCATGTGCCACCTTTGCTGCAGGTGGGAAAAAAAAAAGTGGGAGCTTTTGCTTAATATGCACTTTTCAAAGTGCAAAGTGAAAGAATACAAAGGGCTCCACAATCTCTAAGTAAGGCCATAACAAGGAGATTTGACAGTGCAAAAAGAGAAGTGTCACTGAGAATTACGATATTAGCCAACAGCAATAAAATGATGACTGAAAAGTAGACTTGTAGAAGCTACAGGGAAGTACTGACTGCCCAGAGTGGGGAGAAAAAGAAGAAAGGAAAACTAGGTCATGTACCTCAGCAGCACATTGCGAGTCAGTTTTATTTACAATAAGGTTACTTAATGTGATTTCCAACAAGAAACAAGCTGCTCAGGGTTTGGCTTCAATTTCTAAGTAGCAAAAACTTTTAAAGAAGTAAGAGCAACGACTAAAAGTTCTTGTGAGAAGCTTTGTTCTCTAAGAGCTCCAGCATTCCCAAAGTATTGACAACTTGAAAAACAGAAGGAGATCTCCTGTGAGATGAGAGAGCAGTACTTAAATAATGCTTCCATTTCCCTCATTCAAATATCTGGAAAGAACTGCTTTTGAGATACAGTTCAATGTATTATGCACTGTCTTTATAGAGAACCTTTTTTCTCAGTACACCAAACCCATTCTTTGAAAAGCCTCACCAGAAGGTACACAGACATAAAAGCTCCTGAACAAGTATTTTTTTTTTTAAGCAAAGTGTTGTAGTGTTATCAAAACTAAGGGTGAAGTCTTTTACTTCTTTTGCACATCGCTTTTTTCAGCTCTCTTGCTGCATCAAGTTTGAAAACTTACTGCATTCAAAAGAAATTAAGCTCACAAAAATTCCAGACTCAGCAATGATCCATGTTTTACTCCAATGAAAACTATTTAGAACTGCAGCCAGATGTTTCTGAATGCCAGGCTAATTCCACACTATTCATTTGTGCGTGTAGTGAAGCCTAGAGGCAAGGGCAAGATTCCATTTCCCAGTGGATATTTTGTGCTCTAATCAAAGCATGCAGCTTTGCAAGGCACAAAGAAGGCCACAGAACCTACGTTTCATTTTCTGCTCCGTTGGTTTTGTTCTTGCGTTGCTTCTGCTCATTGCTTGCTGGGGGGGTCTGGCCCATTGCAGGTGGCTTCCGTTTTGCTAACATTTTTCGTTGCCTTTCTATTTCTTCCCGCTGGGAATTTATCCTTTCCTGTTGCCTGGAAAGATGAGGGCAGAAAAAAAAAAACAAAAACAACACAAAGCAGATAACTAATGGAATGTACTCAGTCGTCCTCAGCATCTGCTTTTAGCAGACTTGAGCAATGAATTCAAATCAGCTGTACTCTTAGATTACCAACAAAATACTCTTGTTCAGAAAGGGAGGATGTGCCAAACATTGACTCAGTTTTGTTTTTTTTTTTCCCAAGGTATTTTTCACATAGAAGTGGATTCTTTTCCCGGCCCACAGAAACCTTTCAGTCAGTGAAAGGTTTTATTCATGCAGAGGATATCCAAAACCAAGGAGCTGCTAACCTCATGGAAAACCCAGGGATCTATGGTAAGTCACTAAGTTTCCACACGCTTTTTTCCTAGAATACTCTGTTCTAAATCCTAGACTTTCCTGTTTGAACTGTTCCTCAAGTCTGGCACTGTCTGAGAAAGTATCCCTATGCTTTAAGGGTACAGTTCAGTTATCCTTAGTTTTCTGAAGCACAACTAACACCATTCCCAATTTCACAAAGAAAAGAGTCTTTCTGTTTCAGAGGGGAGACTATCATAAAGCTGCCTTGTACCATTTTATAGTGATAAAAGCAGCTGTGGAATTACAAACCAAATGACTTGTGAATTTAGATGTTTAATTCACATTTTAAAACAGACTGAGATTGCAGGTAAGGATTCCAGAAGTATTTCTTCCATGTCTTACAGCTCAAACTAAGGAGAATATTATCAAGTTCACAATCTGCATCTAACAACATGTGTGCCTTCTATCAGACCATAGAAAAATTAGATGATTTTAATGGATTATACACAGCTCTCTCTATGCAATTAATTTGCCAAGTCCTACTTAAAGGTCGAGGCCAGGTGGGAATTTACTGGATATTTCCATTAATATCCTGCATAAAAGGGTGTCTGATCTTCGTTTCCAGGTTTCTGCAGTTACTTTGATCACAGTTACCAAAAGGCAAAAAAAGTTAAATAGCATGGATTTTCTTTTTTTTTTTAAGCTTTTTTTTTTTTTTTTTTTTTTCCTTTTAAAGTTAGAAGGGAAAGCGGGGAGGGGAAGATAAGCAACTTTCCTGGATGAATATAAGCAGATATGCAAACCAAATTGATTGGCTCCGGATACACAAGAGAGTCTGGTCTCCCTCTCCCCTCACTCTATGCATTGCACAGCCAGACAGGTGCACATAGAACACCTAACAGGGCAGCCTGCCTCTTTCCAACCCAGAGGCCAACTCAAACAATTTGACTCCAGTTTTAAGTCTCTGGAGTTAAGTGGAAGCTTATTTCTCACTGAAAGATTCCTCACTGTCTGTAGCTGAGTCCCTGTGTGATCCTTTCATACATCAGTCACACCGTCCTCCCATTTTGACATGCAAGACATCACACACAACTGCTTAGTTTTTCCTTTTCTGCCTCTGTAGGTAAAGAAAACTGTCCTCACTTGATGAGGTTCTGGAAGGCATAGCCATCTGTCCACTGCTCAGTGAAGGACGCCCCGTGCCGCACCGTGGTGAAGTGACCCAGCCTCAATCGATCCTGCATGCTCTTATCTCTGCACGCCATCTTCTCCTGTTTTGACTGAAAACAAAACACGTGTTAAAATAAAACCCACAGATTAGCAGCTAAGAGTTAGGCCTTGTCTAAACTCACTTCCAATCCTTGACACCTTTTCCTCTGTTCCAGTACTGCTTATCTGAAACCAGCTGAACTTTATTGGTAAAATTACTGATGGTGCTTCTGCAGTCTGACAGGTATTCATTTGATAGCTTCTCTTCTGGCATTTCAGCTATTTTCTTTCCCATTATTGCTTGGACTGCTTACCCATTCTATCATCAGTTGAAACTCAATTTAACAGTAGGATTAAAACTATCTCTGCATCAGTAGCTTAGCTGGACTTGAGACACATCTCTGACCGGGCCCTTATTCACTCTAATAGGAGGTGAAGGAGGAAAACACACCCCAAATCAACGTTAAGACTAAGATACAATGATAAGCCAACTCAATCCTAGCCAAACAGCACTCCCAGAAGAGACAGCCTCAATTAAGACTCCAATAGAAAAAAAGTGCTGGTGGTATCTGTCACAGAGTATTTCCTGTAAGTGAAAGAAAGTTTCAAAGGCCTGAGATGAGAACAGCAAAGCTTCAGTCAATTAAGATTAAAGATGAACCAGCACAGCTCCTCACTGGAGCTACAGGCTGCTTATCTGAACACCAGGTCTACGTAACACAGCCCAGAGTTACAAATCCTCCCAGAAAACGGAGTCCCATTCAGCCAAGAACAATCAGCTGAGTGACAAAAGCAAACCAAACAGATTGCCCACACTGGCCAGCACCCTGGTATTCGTGCCCATCCAGTGCCCACGAACAATAGGTATTATTGGCCAACAGGTGAAAGAGAATCAAAACCCCACATTGTTGAACTAAAAGGAAATCTGCAAATCTTTCAACAGTGAAGCAAGCTGGATGCCTGTAAACAACAGCTTGGCAGTTTCTCAGCGTCTTTATCATGTTATTTTAGGTACTGTACAAAGCAATGATCTCCAGCTCCGCCATTTGAAAGAAAAAGGTTTTCAATCACTTGCCCGTGTCACAGAGCATATCTGGCAATTTCACTTCACAATGGGACACTGCTCTTGTACAGCAGGTGCTGGACAATGGTGCTTTTCAGGTATACAAGTTTCAAAGCAAGTAACTCCTGCTGCATTTAGAGCTCAGACTATTTCACTTAAGCAAGGGAGATCTTGAGACTCAAAAATAACCAAACTAAAACATTCTGAATGCTTTCAGTCTTCAAATTACATTCCTATTTGCAGAGAAACAATTCATGACAAAATTCCAGTTGTCTCTTATCACCAGAGCAATAGGAGCAGATTTTCACTGCCAAGGAAGATAGAGAAGCTTTCAAATGCACCAACTGTGACTGCAGCCTGCTGCTCACCTTTTCTATAAGGAGCTTCTTGCTCATCGTTACACATCTATTCAACCTCTCCTTGTACTTCTCCAGCATCTTTTGTTGTTCATCTATCTGCCGTCTCAAATCGCAGTTGGCCTGAAAGAGAACAGAGAAGACAAGCCTTTAAGTCACTCAGTGAGAGCCAAGCTGAGCACTACCTAGAAAGAAAGCTAGCTTGAGGCATCAGATAAAGGAAAGCAAAGCAGGCAGGATAAAGGAGAAAAACGAAAAATACAAAAAGGCCATGTTTCTCTTCTCTAAACATCCAAAGAAAGCTCTTGCATTTTTAACCCATTCAAACCTTAGCACCCTACAAAACATACAAGTGTTACCATTCTCTTACATATGAAAAACTAAGGTACAAAGAAACTAAGCACAAGGATTTTATTATTTATTTTTAAAGCAATTGAGACCTCGTCACAGCTATCTCAGTCAACCCTGGACTAGCCTCTCCCTTTTAGCCACAATACTGGCTAAAGAGTAAAAGGACAGACTCTGCATTTTCAGTTAAATTCTCCTCTGAGCTACTGTCCATCAGCCCTGCTATACAGACTTCTCCCAGTAACACTGCCACAGTGCACAGTGGTATTTGATGTGCTACTATTTTCACTGATAAAAAGTTAAATTTAACCCTTCCTTTTCCAACCAACAGCTTCTGATTTAACTGATTTTCTGATAGTAAAAATCCTGCTCCGTGGATTGTTTTCCCACAAAGCCACGTGTGCTTCCATGTGCATCTCTAAGAGCATGCCTTAGTTTTTAGGTACTGAGACCAGACACACACACAGTCTTTGCTCTTCTCCTTTAGTGCATTTTCTAATCCTTTTCAGCACTTCACAAGAGATGCCCCTCCAGCTGATGAAAGGCAGATCAACTACAACCCCTCCATTAAGAAAAAAACCTTTAAATCAAGGATCTCATCTTTTACTGAAGAACACTAATGAGACAGAGAAGCTTTACTCCTTAGGTTTGACCAAAATACGTGCTCTTCATCTCTGTTTGTTTCACTGATTCATAAATCAACACTTCAGAATAAACTCCCTACTGAGAGGTTGCAGAACATGCTACTAAGCAAGAGGCAGGCAGCTCCCCAGCATTTAGAAGGGGATAATTCTGAAGAGAAATATCTTAAGTTAGCTAACAAAACTCACAACAGGAGTGCAAAAGATCAAAGAAAGACCAACCCTGCTGAGGAGACAAACACCTGAGCTTAGCTACAATGACTCTGCACTACAGAACCACACTGTTACAGCTGCCTTGGTTGTGAATTCAAGCAGGCCCAAGCAGAGTGCAAACCAGATAATTATTCTGAGAGTAAGAGATGATTGATTTGTTTTAACCCTTGTGAGTGTTGGTTCTGCAAGTGGTACAGTACACAAAATGCTGCACTGCAGCCCAGCTGGCGCAGGCGATCTTGGTATCTTTAAATAGCAGCTTTTACAAGAGTTGTCCCACTTCAAATACTTACTCTTAGTAAGTCATCTATCCTCCCTTCCTTCTTCTCCAAGTCAGAGTTCTTACTGTTTTCTAGTGCAGATATTTTTTCCATTGTGAGGTCCGACTGTAGAGAAAAACCACCATAAACCACATTTAATAAGAACAGCAGATATTTCACAGTTAGCACATTTCATCACAGAATAACCCTCTTGAAGCTGAACAGATTTAAGAACAAACAAATCCCATCCCATTTCCCAGGCTAGGGGATGTCCTCCACTCCTCATTTTCTTATTGTATGATGGGGTCCTTCAGCATAGGAGGCTTGGACAGTCAGCACAAAGGCCTAAAGCTCTGCTCTGAAGAATGCAGACACAACAAGCTACCACCACCTCCACATGCTGCCTGTTTTGTTTTAAAGCTGAATTTTGCCAGCCCACAGTGGTCTCTAACACTCAGCACCCTTTCCTGCAATACAACCTGCGCAGGAAAAAAATGAAAACCAACCCACTAAAACTCACCCCTCAGCTGGAAAACCAAATCAATGGCCACAAACAACCACTGGCTAGACAACAGATAGTATCTATATGTTTGGTTTTTTTTTTTTTTTTTTTTAATCAGTCTTGGCCAAAAATGCAGGTTCTTATTTTAAAATGTAACAGATTGACATTATTTGTGTAATTAGGCACAAGTTTTTCCTTCTGACAAACTGATGTGTTTTTGCCCACTAGGGTCCCAAACTTTACTGTTTTTGAGTGAAATCTGTTGGGAAAATTGTACCGGGCGCAGCATATATCAAATACCTTCACCCAATTATATGATATGCCCATAAATGAAATACAAAAGACATGCTATATTTTGCAGCAACAAGAATATTTCAAACTCAGGATTCCAATTAATTGGTAGGGAAGAAGTCAGTACGCACATGAACATAACATCTAAAAAAAAAAAAAAACAAGTCAGCTCAAGGGAATCTTGCTCCTTGGCTGCAAACACAGATTTCACCTTTACAGCTAGAAAGCCACTATCCTGGTTCTGAGAAGAGTTAGCAGAGACTTACCTGCAAAGTTCTTAATAACTGTTCTCCAAATTCCAGGCTTGCCTGGAAGCTAACACCACGAAGCAAGAGACAAACTTGGCAGACTGAACACTGTTACTACTCTATCCAGTATGGGAAAGATCAAAATGAACACCTGCCAGCACTGCATCTCAAGCAAGATGAACCTAAATCCTACAAGATAAAGAGAAGGCTCGGGCAGGTCACCTCACTGCTGCCTTCACTTCATTTATGCTTCCTGACAGCCTGCAGGAGGCACACAAGACTAAAACTTTTGTGGCTGTTGAAAACTCAAGACTGTATCCACTCAGCCGAGCAGCAACAGTTTCTTCAAGTAACTGAGGGTTACATCCACTTGTCAGATGCACATACATGCTTGCACCGTGTCAGATGATGTCATGCTTCAGGATGTATGCTCCTACATGCACGGTGATTTATTTCACCACAACTCACCTTGCCTCAGAGAACTTGGAAGGCCCTCACACTAATGGAAAAAGCTAGGGAAATCATGCTCATACTCCCTTGCTTTCGGCATTGCCAAAAAATTCAAGCTGGAAATCTCCGAATATTTTATTTTCCCCCATCTATCAACCTCAAATAGTTTGAGAAAACAAAAATGTACAATATTCTCATCGCACAGGCAGGCAGCTTTACAGATTTTTGCCTTAAGCATCTACTACATCTGCATCTCTGGAAAATACAAGGAAGCCAAGTGCTGGCACAAAGCATTCTAAGCTAACACATCTCCCTTCTTAGGGAAGATGGATGCTGCATTCTTGTTGAGCACAGGAGATGATAAGAATATCTTGCTCGCTACAGCTGGTACCACTATTTTAAGCAGTGATGTTGGGATAGCAGAGGCTGACATCTGAAAAGCCTCTCTGGCAGGTACTTGAGCTTTGGCATCATTCTATCACAAGCACTAGCAAGATGCAGGGATCTTCACAGACCAGCATTTTAACAATACAGACAACAGAGCTGACCCCAGCGACATGACAGGTCTCAGAGATGTTAGCTAGTTAGCATCCCAGCAATTCTTCATGCACAAAGAACTTGTACCACCTGCTGGGGAAATGGAGAATGAACTTGCCCCAGCAGTGAAGCTATTTGACACAGACTGATGTGTGAAAATGACTGACACAAAACCGACTGCTTAGAAATCACTGGAGGGAAGGGTCACTCATGGAGAAATCAGAGATGAAAATCAAAAGATTAAGAACAAATGAGCAAGATGCACTGTAGGTAAAGCTTAATGTCCTGATATGCAACAGAGGAAGATGACAGAGCTAGAAGTAAATCTTGCTGTAACACCACAAGAAGAATCTTAACAGATTATAAAAGGAATCACAAGACTGGCACAAATAAAACAGCTATTCCTCTTCTTGACTCCAGCTCACTGAACTTGCTGAGAAGCACCTTTGAGAAGACATCACGTCTCACCTTCTCAGGGCAAACTAGGTCACAGGTGTATTCTTAACAACTGCAGAGGACAAAGAACTTGCAGCTAGGCTGTGGGTATTTGTGTAATCAGTGTGGATGCACTCATGATTGACAGCACTCAAACAGAGGTATCCATAAGTGCAATTTACTTTATGTATTCACTAGTAAGGAGATGAAGAACATTCAGGATACAACACAACTGAAACGGACAGGGCAAGACAGAGCTATTCCTCCCCTGAGCATCTTCTCATGCAGTTGAAAAGCTGGCCACAATACTGACACAGAAAAGCCTCAGGAACATATCAAGCAAACTCCAGTAGCAACAGCTGAGAAGTTTCCTTTTACAGGATTAAGAACAAAGTTCAGTGTGATTCACCTTTAATCAGTACAGTTAAAGACTAAGTTGGTACTACCAGTTCTTTTGGCATTGCGTCTATTTCAAGTGGTGTAGAAGACAAGCTACACCAAGTTTAAATCTCATATCCAAGAGATGTATCATCTGGTAAGCTATACCTGTGACTGTTTGTGCTGGATGGAAATCTGTTTTTGGGAAGTGCAGGAATGCTCAGTGTTCCCTGATCCCGTAGAAGATGGGCTGCCTTGCTGGGCCTGCAAAAGAAAGTCAGGGTATTGTTATATGCTCCTCAACATGATTGCTGGTGCCCATGCAGATACACTTATCTTTACATGGGAGGTGTAATCTGGCCTGGGTCCCATACTTTTATGTTAAGGTTTAAGAATGCTCTAGAGACTTAGTTCATTAACACAAGAGAATCAGCTGCTCTGAAGAAGTCTGGCCCAACCTGCTAAAAGACAAAGCTTTTAAAAAACCTAGTATAACTCATGTCAGCTGAGATTAAGCTAGCCCAAAATTTACACTTCTAAAAGCAAGGCTGTACTCCATTCCTTTTGATTTTCACAGTCGAGCAGGCACTCACACTACTGTTTCGACCCACATAAGACTTTTAAATTGTTAACTTAAAACTCAACTCATTTTATTAACAAGCAAAGCCTGGGACCTAGAACTCTTCACAAGGAAGAAGAACTTACCAGGAGATGGTAGACTTGGTCATCAATAAACCAGGCTGCACTTGAGCTCCTTCAAATGCCCCATCCCTCAACTAGAAACATCCCCTGGCATTCAAGTCCTTTCAGAGCTGCTCACCGAGACAAAAGTAAAGCAGAGGCCACCTCCCCTCTGTGCCAGCTGCTCATTCTCTAGCCGCTGTTTCGCCAGCATCACCGACATCAGCGTTGGCAGAGCAGAGTGATCCTCCTGTGGTTCCTTTGCTGTGCTGCCGTCTACCCCATACAGCGGCTGCTCCACTCGCCGCTGTAACACAGTCAAAAAAAAGACAATAAACTTTTTTTCCTTTTTTTTTTTTTTTTTTTTTTTTAATTTAAATTTTTTAAAAACTGATTCTCTGACTCTGCCAAAACTGTTGTCAGTGAAGCAGCTGCTCTGGAATGGACAGGCAGCACGGTGAGGTTCTCATCATTCCAACTGGATTCCCAGAATGTTCGTTCCAATGTCAAACATCAAAAAGGAGATGAAGTTAACAGTTTAACAAAATAACAAATGGACACACAGGACAGAATTCCTTGCCAGTTGACACACCTTTCCTTTGAAAATATCTCTATTTCGGAGCCAGCGGGGCAAAATAGGTCAGAGATGCAGAAGTCACAGTACATTGCAACTCTGCTTGAAGTTACAATACTTTGTTTATTAAGGACTCATTTTAACAGTCAGTTGTCATAATAAATTGGTTACCCCAGTAAAGTAAACTAAGTCATAACTGCTAAATGCAGCAACCTAACCACGTCCAAGATCCAGATATCAAGTAGCCTCATTTCTGTCATTAAGGCAGGGATAAACCACTTGTGAGATAAGCAAACACTAACATATCCCTAAAATTCTTTACAAAGATGCAGAGCATCTGTAAGGGCCAGCTTCCTTCTCATACAGTGGACACATTTTCCAAAGGTGATCCAGAAATGGGGTTCAATAAGACAAGAGTTATCCGAGCTATGTTGATTACAGCACTCAGACTTCAAAAGCCAGCCCATGACCACTGAGATTTGGCAGCCTGATAACACTCATCTAAGTCACCCCAAGCCATAACTCTGGGCCAGGCATACAGCACAGAGAAAGCAAGAAGTCAGATCAGGCTCTGGTTTCTCTTAAAACCTAAATTGCAACCTGCAGCATGTTTTCTGCCTAACGTTACAGATGTCAAGAGCTTTCTTCCCCCAGTGGAACGTCTGTATATGAGAGCGACCTTGCAAGAGGCTGAAGACCTGCACGTCGTTCTTCTGATCAAAGGAGAAGCAAGGCAATTTAAAGCAGTCAAGAGATTTGAAGACAAGAAGCAACAACCTGATGCTGCTACAATTCCTCTGCAAGTCCTCACTGCAGAAAATTTCCAGAACAGCATACATTAACTCCCAGGTTTGGAGCAGGTTCATCTCGCTGTGAAAGACATTTTAACACTCCGCTCTCTTCCTAGACCACACTGACATCTGCAATGGATAAGATATTCCATCTCCTCCAGTTTCCATTCATCCCCCCATTTTTAGGGCTTAGCTCAAACCGTTGGTATTCAGTTTGTAAGAAGATGATAGATCTTACAAATGCACGTAATAGTTTGTTATGAATATGCAAACATTGCAAGTTTAGCTGCAAGAGTAAAGAAGAGAAGATAAGAAACACAAAGAGCACCTGCTCAAGCAGAGAGACAAACTGACCTAGCTCAAACTAACTGTACTATCAGCCTTCACCACGTGAGAAATGTTTTGTTCAAACTTTTACCTACTCAATATATACAAGCAGAGAAGAAGAAAAGCAAAGGAAGACTCATGTAGTCCCATTATAAACACTTGTAGGGTATTTCAGCTGTTGGAACGAAGAGCTCTCCCTACTTTTGGAGGTATTCTTTCTTTCATTAACTTCTTTTTAAGGAGGAGTATTAGTGAATTAATAAGACAAGGATGATCAATTATAGATACATTTTGTACTTATAGACATTGAAGACATCTAGAAGCACAGCTGAAGCTCACCCTAAAAGCAGCACTGCAGAGTTTCAGTATCTAGTAACATATATTGAATTCAGAGCTGGGATTTAGTTCAGTACACATTCATGAAATGTGCAAAGGTCTCTGCAGAATAATGTAATCAGTGAAGTCTTTGCATTTGGTTTTCGGGGTACTAACCTCTCCCACAGTGCTCTGTGCTTCAGTGACACTCAACAAATACTGAAACATTTTAAAGAGGGGTGATGGCAATGTTCAAAACTAGAGATCAAATACCACGGCCTCTGAATGCTGCTTTGCTAGTTGAAAGAAATTTCTTCAGATTGTGCAAAAACAGCTTAAAATACTGGTTACTCCTTCATATTCAGATTGTGCAGAAATGCTCAGACAGCAAAATTGAATTATTTAAACAAAAAATACCAACAGATGTGCTTGTATACACATCTCTTTGCAAGCTTTTGCTAATGCTCCTCACAAACCACATGCACAGACAGAAGGAAAAGATTTTCCCAATATTACGATGGTATGCACATCTTTCCTTAGACCCAAAGGGTGAAATCAAGATCAGAAATATCACTGTACTGGTGCTACACAAGCATACATGATACTCCCAACTTCATGCAGAAGTTCATGAGCCACACTAGAGTGCAAGGTAACAGCAATTAAACCAGTTCCTTCTTTTATTAAGGACAGCAAGCCATCTGTATCCACACAGCACATAAAAATACAGACTGTGTGCATGCTTTAAGTTCAGATAGTGACATCATTTGCTGGACTAACAACTGCTGCAGGATCCTAAGCATTCAGCTTTGGTGCCCAAACCCAGTTTCAGCTATAAAAAACAAAGCACAACAACACAATACAAAACCAACAAACAAAAAAACCACAAAGAGAAGCGATTAAAGACCAAGTGAAACCACTTACCAAGAGACCTTTCCTTCCTGTTCAGAACATTTTATCACCTGCCTGAAGCACGGCCACCAACAGAAGCAATGTGCCACCCACACCATCCCCAGGAGAACACTTACTGGTAAGGGGTTGGATAAGGAATGCTGCGGTGATGATCTGGCAACTGGTGGCACACTTCTACCAGGACTGGTTCCTGGGCCGCTTCCCCCAGCAAACTGACCAAAGCAACAGATTTGATCATCAGTAATTCCACACAGATACTGCACTTCAGTAAATTTAACAGAGAAAGAAGCAACATGATATTAAAGATGAAGCCACACAGGCTCCGGGGACTCATTTAAACAAACTGAAGATAAGCTGGAAGGAAAACTTTAAAATTTCATGTGTTGTTGTCAAAAATAACAGCAAAAGTACGTACTTCAGACAAACATTTACATTTGCACTGGGTACATTTCTCGTTTTAAGACAAAAGATATAAGCCAGCTCATCACTAATGCGTGGCTGTACACTAATTATTTACTGTGCAGAATTAGGAATTCAATTCTCTGTGAGGAGGTGTGTCTAACTGTGCACCATGGAAGCATTTGTGCCAGTTGCTGTCGAAGATGAGATATGTAAGCAGCTGGGCAACTGGTCTACTTGGTACAGGAATTGTTCTGCACTGCACCATCATGGAATCACGGAATGGCTTGGGTTGGAAGGCACCTCAAGGATCATCAAGTTCCAACCCCTCTGCCATAGCCAGGGCCACCAACCACCAATACACCTCACTTATAAAAAACTTAAACCAGGAAAGAAATGAGCACTAATAAGCAGTTGATTTCTGATTCCAAGCTAATGAGTAAAATAAAGAACAAACTTCTGGGGCTGGGGGGGGGTGGGGGTGTGGGAGGAGGCAGGTAGATTCCTTTGCACAAGATCTTGTATTAAAGTAGGTTTGCATACTAAGAGCTCAAATATCCTCATCCAAGATCCAGGTGCCAGGCCTACATTTACATAACCACTCTTTAAAATAAAAACCAAAACTGCTTTATCGGTTGTTCAAAGAGAAATTAATTTAAAAACCAGCTTCCAAAAAATCTCACATCCTCCACCCAACCACAGTTGGATGTATCAGCTTAACATCATCAATCAATGACTCCAAACTATTATTATTTAATACGATAGATCAATAACAGCAGTCAGATTACAGACCTCCATCTGCAGATTGTGCACAACATGAATTCAATCAGATTTCTCAATCCGTGTAAAGGTACTTACCTCAAAATAGTCACTAATTTTATGTCCTCTAGGAGTGCCTTTTCCTACAAAGAAAAATGAAGAATGAAAATCAAAGAGTTTATATATATATACACACACACACACACACACACACACACACACATATATATATTAAGAACAGAAATTATTAAGTAGTTTTCTGAAAACTACTCCTATATTTCATCACTCTTTCCCTGTACTTCTTTAGGTGCAACACTGACCATGACAGAAGCTTCTAAAGAACAAAACACTGCCCCAGGGTTACAGCTCTGTGCAGTTGTTGGGAGGGTTTAGAGTTGACAATTCAATTAACTCTCAATTCCAAACACGTCAAATCTAATCAAACATCATTTGTACTTGCTGAAGGACTTAAAAAACACGAAACCTCGTTGGACATTCCACAGTTCTCCAAACTTTCCTTCAAGATGAGGGCAGAGCAAAGGGTACTTTTACCTCTACTTTACTCCATCACCTTCACATAAATTACTGCACATTAGATTTCTCACAAGCATCCCTGTAAAAGTTAGAGAAAAAACTAGCAGTGGCTTAATAGCACCTCATTAAAAATTAGCCCTTCTCTCTTACTGCAGTATTATCAAAGCCATTCTGTCAACGCAATCCTCAGTACTTTCTTTTGAAGAATAAAAGAAATAAATCTGCCCCTTCGCCCCATAGGAAATGCAAACTTGGACCGAAACACTCTGGTTCTTCTCAGTACTTTGAGTCAGCACTGTCTGCCTTATACTCAAGTACAGTTTGTTCCCTATTTGTTATGGTGAGAACCTCCTTTAACAAAGCAGGCATACGTCTCAAATAGGCAAGAGAGAGTACATCCTGTATTCTGAAGCCTGGCTGCAGTATACATAGTGACATGGGACCAGAACGACACTGCAGAGATGCCATATTAAGCCTTTGGGCAGTCTGTCCCAAAAAATCTAATCATTTGGGCAAATAAACTGAAGATGAGTGTTTTCCTGCCAATAAGGACAACAAGGTTCCCAGAAGAGAACTACACCATCACGGAGTAGTTCACAACAAGCTGCCTGACACACCCTTGAGAAGAGCCATTAGTTTCCTAAGACACTGACTGTGCAAAACATACACAAATCACCAACCATTCAGAAATCCTACAGCTGGGTCAGGAAAATGGATTACCTTGACTGGTCTCATATGCTTCTGCTTTCCTTTTTCTATTCCGCTGGTCATTCTGTTTTTTCTCAGGAGTCTGTTAAACAATACTTCAAAATTAACATTTCTGCAGTTATTCCAAAGTTTAAAGAAAATGCCAAAACACAATAATCTGCTCCACATCCCCAGTGGCAATTTCATTTCTCTGGTGCATTTGCTTCTACTGCTGGTACTTAAAGAAACAATAGCACTCAAAGAGCTGCTACCTTTGGATACAAGCACTGCAAAATGGACAGAACACGGTTAGAAATTAGGTTAATTTCTTCCCCCTGTCCCCCCTTTTTAATTGCAATATGCCAGCCTCACAGTTAGCAGAACAAGTTCACATAAAAAAGTAAAAATAAAACAATCTGTGTAAACCATTTCAGGATGACTGCAGAACTGGCACAAGGGACGTAGGGTGGCTGAGAAGAGGACAGTTCATCTTCCTGAAGCTGTTTGCACACGGCTGGCAGAACTGTGCCATCCATTGGTGCACATCTGCAACCTTGCACAAACAAAGGCAGAGTTCCCTGAGATGGCAGCCAGGAGAAAGCTGCCACAGATGCAGCACTTCATCTGGATTCGGTTTGTTTTGCATCTGTTCTCATTAAGGTGAGAGCAAAAGGGACCCTGGCATGGTGCATTCTGTGTCACCAGGGTCACATATGTGGCCAACCCTGCTGAAATCGTGAGGAAACACAGCACTGGAAACAGCTCACTGAGGCTGTTGGAAAGAAAGATATCTTGTCATTTCCATCACCGTGTGATTAGAAAAAGAATCTCTTATCTATCCTAAAGAGTCCCAAATGACTTCCAAGCTATAGGCTTTGCAATCGCTTCAATCACTGCAAAACTGCAGCCCAGGGGCAGGAGGAAAACCACAGTGTGCAAAACAACACTGGGGGGAGGGAAAGGCATGGGCAGAAAGTTTGTGGTAAACCTAAGCTTCGTGCTCTTTGGAAACCAAAGTCCAAAGTACCCTGTTTAAGACCTCTGCCAAAAGACTTGCTCACAGTAAGCACAGAAATCAATCTACCTCCTTTAATAGGATGAAAAGGATAAAGCTGACACAACCAGAACCCAAACCCAAGCCTGGCTGCGTCCCCAGTGGATGCTGGACACCTTTGGTCCCACATCACCAACCAGGCCATCGCTGTCATGTTATCTTGGTAAGATGATGGAAAGCTTGTTAAGACTGAGGTGGCCACTGTGACTGCAAAGCATTTTTTAAAAATGAGAGGCTAAAAAAACTCTGTAACAATCAAAAGAGTTGCTGCACCAGCTCCAGCATGTGTACAAGTGAATGAAAAAGCCTCCTCAGTGCTGAGCGAAGAGCAGCTCATGTTGGAGTGACTGTAACAGCACAAGCCCCACATTACAGCCTCCGTGGAATTCTAGGCATATTAATGAGAGTCAGTTTCAGTTGTTTTTCCACTCAAGTACATTTATATAACCAAAATTACACACAACGTTATCTTTTATAGACTGAAAAGCCAGGAATGGAAGATTTGATTATGTAAGCTTGGTCAATTTAAATCACTCCACACAGGCTGATCAAAAATCAAGTAAAATAAGACTTAATGCTCAATCTTTCACTCTTAGCTGTACTTGCACAGATACTTTGTTCTTGAATGACTTAGCTTCACCAGACACCTCATATCAGTAATGTCACATAATAGAAGGAAATATGGCCCACAACTTACCTGGTAATTGGGTGGAAAGCTCTTTAAAGCCGTAAGAAAATGGCCTTTAATTTGAGACACTGTTATATGAACATGTGATTTTGAAACAAAAAAAAAAAATTAACTCTGCAATTCATTTTACTGCTGCTTTAGCAAGTGTTTAGAAATAGCTGACACTAAAGCAGTGAGTTTAAATGGGGACAAAGGATCAATTTTCACCTCCCCACAATTCTACAGGGCGGCTCATGAGAACACTCAGCTTTGTACAGACTTCTGCAAATCCACATTTTTGATAGGTAAGGCAAACTTTTCCATTAATGCCCTCTGGCTTTTTGTTTGACCAAAACTTTATCCAAAACCCACAAACAAATCACAATGCAGCTGAAAACAATTTCATAAGCTGAGTTTTATGAATATTGTGTTTTTTTGGGGTTGGGTAAAATGTGCCTGTTGCAGTGGGAAGCTTTAAGAAGGGTTGTTTCACAGCGTGGTCCAAAGGCTGTGCTCACTCCCATAAAATTCATTCTACACTTTGAATTCAATCGTGTTTAACTTAAACTGGATGACTGTTTGGGTTTGTGCCTGCTTACCTCCAGTTCTTTATCACTGAGAGAACCCACGCTGCATAAGCTCTGGTTGGAAGACTCGCTATTTAATGGACCCTAGTGGAAAACAAGCAAATATAGTTAGAAAATTTCCCTACAAGGCAGATACACTCTATCACACATTGCATCTCTGGGCAAACTATGCTGCACTAAGCCACGTGGATACAGCAGCAACATGGGTCAAATATCTATACACATGGTAGTGCACTAAAAACTCCA
Organism: Meleagris gallopavo; assembly: GCF_905368555.1. Taxonomy (NCBI): domain Eukaryota; kingdom Metazoa; phylum Chordata; class Aves; order Galliformes; family Phasianidae; genus Meleagris; species Meleagris gallopavo. Next base: position 2,064,661 of record NC_139432.1, on the reverse strand, counting down.
CAAGTCATAGGGAACAAGACTGAAGCCAGGCAGCTTTTTCTCAGTATTCTGATTAGGCTTTTGCAATTATGTCTATTTCTGCATCGGTTTAATTCCTATTTAACCACAGTCACAAAGCCGTCAAGGCAGTACTCACAAAGGTCTAAGACAGCTAACTGGCTTGAGAAACAAAACTTCTGATGTTGAGCAGCATTAGTTCAAAGCACAGGTCTTTAGGCAAGCATCTGCTTGGCCTTGGCTACAACTTTAGAGGCAAGACATACATTACTGATATCAGATGCTGGCAGCACCACCATTTTTTCTTTATTTTTTTTTATGTATATTTTTTTCCACTAAGAAAGCGAACAAGTTGTGTTAACAGCAGTAAAACTGTCACCCACACGACAGTCCCTCTCACCAGGCTACTTTATGGGCCCACAGCTGAGCTGCCATAAGAGCAGTCGCTCCCAGCAAGCTGATGCACAAACCCAAGAGGCTGGAATAGCTTTATCAAAACAGTATCCAGATACCTACAAGAGTCTGACTGCATCTCTGCAGGCTCTGCTGGATACACACCTACAGCTTTAGGTATCCAAGCATTTTGCAAAATTATTTTCTAAAAAATCGCTATCAAAATTGTTTTTAAGAAAGAAAGAGAAGTGAATCATGCAAAGTCACTGTTTTAGCCTATTGCTCTGACACAAAAGTGTCCTCCCACAGCCCGAACTCAAGAAATGTAGACAAATTTGACAACGATATAAAAACAAAATCCACAATTACCGATGGAACGCATTAACAGGAAGAACGACACGATAAAGCCACCTCTCCATTAATAACTTGTGAGCATCTTTTCCCGAAGATTCATTCTATTTTGGCATTCTTATTTTTGCAGTAAGCGCTTCCCACCAACCAACCCTTCCTCAAGGCAAAGCTGCTTCTCATTACATGTTGAACAGAAGACTTAGGGGAGGGTTAGTGCAGAAGCCTGAGCACCACAGAAGGATCCCACAATAGATTACTTTGGAGGGTAGCAGTTCTCCCTTCCCCACTTATAAGAAAGACAACCTCCATACAGTGAAGCTTGTGACACAACCTAGCTATTACTAATCCCTATTCCAAGCAGGCATCCACACAAAGCAACAGTTCTGTTTACCTTCTGTGTGACGCTGTGAATGTTAACTAGAGAATTTGTTTCTCCTTAAAGGACATGCTTAGTTGCTTCAAGGAAAAAATAAAAAATAGAAATGAAAAAAACAAACCCAAACAACCTACACTTGAACAACTCAAGAAGCTACATGTTCAGGAATCTTGTTCAGAATCAAATTACTTAGGAACGTGGCAGATGATAATCTTTAAGGTGGTTGGATGGGGACCCCTGGAGATCATCTAGCCTTACCTCCTGCTAAAAGAAGTCCTGTACATCAGGCTGCACAGGAACCCACCCCCTTCAACTCATTGTTCAATTAGCTCAAGACACTGCAATTAGCACAAAGACATTTCACCTTGTGTCCTCAGTGATACAAAGCTTAACGTTTCATTGTGTCCTACACTAACAACCAAGCTTTCCACACTGCCCCGATCCTTCCCACTGTGATGGGGCATAGATCTTACTGTTAGAACTCTTGGCTGTCCTGGCCATTTACTTCTTGGTCAACAGGAATTAACAGAAGTGCCAGCACTAACCTTAAGCACCTCTATGTGCTCTCAGTGATAACAAGGATAACATCTTATGGCAAACCTGACAGAAAGTTAACCTTCTCACCCATGTAAAAAGATTGTTTACAAACTACACAAATGCTGTCCCTCTACATTGCTTCACTTTCTCTCATGAAATCAAACCTGAGCAGCATGGCTGAAATGTCAACCTTCTGTGTGAGTGTGAAAGCTTGATTAGACACAGAAGCATCTCAGCCAATTAGCACTCGCTGGTCTCAGACGGACAGGTTGGGGTTCTGACATCATGAAGATGAAAGTGAAAGTTGTTCCCACATTTGCTTCAATTTCCTTGCCTCCATTTTGCACATGGATAGCAAATGACAAGAACAGCTGCTCCCGAAATGCCACATTTGAGCTTTTCAGGAACACTGCGGTTGAACGGATGTTCTCCATGGGGCCGGGCTGCACTGCACTCCAACCTGTAATAGTAAGCTGATGAAGCCATCCGTAGTGAGAAACAATCCTAAGATTTTTCAGAAATCCAGGTTTAAACTCATGTAATCATAGAATCACAGAATGGCCTGGGCTGAAAAGGACCACAACAATCATCTGGTTCCAACCCCCTGCTGTGTGCAGGTCACCAACCAGCAGCCCAGGCTGCCCAGAGCCACATCCAGCCTGGCCTCGAATGCCTGCAGGGATGGGGCATCCACAGCCTCCTTGGGCAGCCTGTTCCAGTGCCTCACCACCTTCTGAGTGAAAAACTTCCTCCTAATATCCAACCTAAACCTCCCCTGTGTCAGTTTAAGACCATTCCCCCTCGTCCTATCACCACCCACCCTCGCAATGGAATAATAAGATCTGGAACGCAAGCAGCCTCCAAAAATGCCTAATACAAAATCTCTAATGGATTTCCCCCTCCAGAGGACAGCTATCTGTACTATTTCACATGTGCAATCTACTGTTCCAGAGGAGTTGGAATGAAACACTTTTTTGCCATCAACAAAAGAGCAATTCCATTCTGATTACAGATTCTCCCATTACTGTAGAACATCCCCTAGAAACTACACTGACAGCATCATAAAATTGAATTCAACAAAGAAATTGAAATGGTGAAAAGGAACTGACTACTTTGTTACAGAATCAGGAAAGCAAAGTTTGAGAGCTGTTTGTAAGTATCTGCAAGTTCACTGTCATGTTTACTGATTTTGTGAACAAATGCAAAATCCTTTCTAGACAATTTTTGACCTAATTCCACCAAATGAGTTTTTGCTTCCCTTGACTGCCTTCAAGTAGGCCTACAGCTTCTATTTCTTTTACAGCAAAGCATTAGGCCTGTATTACAGGCAAGAAGCTAAAGCATCTTGTTCACGTCAAACTTAGCAAAAAAACCCACTCATTCTGAGGTATTCAGACTACAAAAACACAGAGTGCTCATTAGGATGTGTTGCAGCAATGAAGATGCAGTACCTGGGATGTTTAAGGAACACAGCCTAACCCTCACTGCTACTGCTCTTCTCTCATAGTTAGGCAAGAGGAAGGAGACAGTTTTCATGACCCTCCAGCTAGATACCTACTTTCACACACAACTTCATGTTATCAACTACTTAAAGCAACAGGTTTAGGCAATGGATATGAGAAACTATACATCTGAGTGTCTGCCCTTCAGTTAATAGCGAGGGAGCGCGTGTGCACGCTAAAAAAATCTTCAAATTTATGTTTTATCATTCCTGGCTGTTTATATTTAACTCAGCATCTGACATTGGATAAATGTTCAGTACTTAATTTAGCGTACCATTTTAAGTGGTCATGACACAAAAAGAATTAAAGGAATGAACCTGAATTTTGGGAAAAAGTAAGTAAGCAATGGCAAAGAATACTGACACCAGAATAAAGCTTGGAAAGCAGTAGCAGAGAGCAAACTTGCACAAGTTCACACTGGAAGAGCTTATGAATTTCGTTTCTTGAATCATCTGCAGTGGCATCAGGCTTTTCTTGCAGTCTGCACTGGGATAACAATGCACTGCTCTGCCCTCACTTTCAGCCCACTCACCCACTATACCCCATCAAGGGAAATGGCGATGGGGCTCAGCAAACATTTGAAATACGTGGGTAAAAGAAAGAAGCTAATAGTTCCTATGCTGTGTACCCAAATGACAAGCATAAGAACAGCACGCACTTCCTCCTCAGTGAGGAATTTTTCTGAGATAAGCTGGCATGCTCTTTTCCCTTGTGATTCACCTTTCAACTGCTCTAAGTGGCCTACCTATGCACAATAAAACCTCCATGTTGAGAACTGGATGCAGGAGCAGCAGGCCCTTTCAAGACTCCCACTCAAAGGCGAAAATTAAAAACCTGTCCACTCACACAAGCTACTCAGTTAGTCATTTCTCCCTTTGCAAGAGCCCTGAGAATGCCACAAACGAGGCACAGTGGCTGAAGTTTCAATAGAAACAGCTCAGCCTGATAATAGATCCCGTTGCAGTTCCTGTAACAAAGTTAGTCTGACTCAGGCCTCCCTTACCTACCTGCTGTTCAAGCCTATATACTGCCTCGCATGACTCGTGCATCTCCCCAGCCTCTCCAAGCTCCCAGACACGATGCTCCAGGCTCGTCTGTGCCTCTTCTGTTGGGCAGCCTCCATTTTGTGATCTGCAACTCCTCATACTGGAAGAGAGCTCTAGGAATCCAAGCTGCCTAGCTGGAGTCTCACACGTGGAGCTACGCGCGTTGCAAAACTCTCTTGCTAACTCAGTGGCGGAGATCTGCTTCACTACCTCAGGCCAATGCAGCCCAAATCATTCTGAATTCTGCAGCAAATCAAGAGATGTCAAAGGGAAAAAGCCAGTCCTTTGTCCCACTAGAAGTTACTGCTGACTCCACACAGGCTTACACCGAAGAGAAATGCTTTTCCAGCCACTCTAATCCATGGGCTACTCCACAAGCCAGGTTTAAGAAACATTTTCATCTTATTTCGAGAACCTCTGAAGTTGAGAATTAAAGGCTGCTCCTAGAAAAGCTCAATGTTAACCAACTTTATGGCCTATAATGAAGTCCCCATATCGCCTACATGCCACAGGTTTTTCTTTTTGCCATGAGACGTGAAGCTACCATCGGCCGTGCACAGTTACCCTCCCTTGTATACGATAGGTAAACAAATTTGTAACAGGATTTGCTTGAGCTCCATTATGCCTCAAGAGTTCTCTTAGAAAAAAAGATTATTTTACTGACAGCAAGTTGGACAGAAACGTCACACAACTCAACCTGAACCTCAATTCATGGGGAAGGAACAGAACTGAGATCTGATAACTGCTTCTGAACTCTAGCAGCTAGACAACACTTTTGAAATAAAGAATACTGCCCAAAGAAACATCCAAACAGTTTTCAGCTATCTGGCACAAATTCCTGGCACTTTCTGCAGTAACTGATAAATTTATATCAAAGGTTCAAAACTCTTATTAATTAGTTCCTCTGGTGGCATGTGACACCTGTCAGGGACTACCAGTGTGCAGCTCTGCTTCCCTCCAAAGAAAACAATTATGCTCACGTGTTAATTCTCAGCTTGGTAACTTTTGTTGCTAAAAACATTGCTAAGCAGACTACACAACTGGTAGTTATTGAATTGACTGAGAGTTTCTATTCTGCAGCATCAGGGAAAGAATAAAAAAAAAAAGCCACAAAAAAAAAAAAAAGCTGTTCTTTTTTATGAGCTGTTCTCTTTTTGGAGGCAGATGTTCTGCAATGTCAGTGACACTCTTCAGGTTATTTTCATTTTCCTCTTTGTGATACCTCAAAGAGAGAGGAAAGGGAGCAGTAGCTGCCACCAAGACCAATGCTTCTTCAGTTGTCTCACACAAAAACAGACCCAGTCACCCTCTAGAAATACTTCAGCCTTTCTGTGGTTGTTACAGCGAAGTGGTGCACACAGTTTAGTTTAAAGACCATTTAACTATCAACTTGTAGCAAACACCCACAATGCAGACATGATCCAGCCTGGCTAAGCCTGAAGCAAACTATGCACAAGCACACGACTTCACCCATCACAACTACCTATTCCAACCCCCACCCGGCACAAGTCTCTGAAAATGACACCCATCCTTGTGAGCTAACCCATGTGGTACCTTAACAGACAAAACTAAAAGATGCCATCTCCAGAAACAAACTCTTTTTTTACCTTCTGTACCTCACGACCCAAGGAAGATGCCCAAGATGACTAGCCAGAATAATATCTCAAGTGAACATGCTTAAATTTCCCCTATATACGTAAACACAAACTAGAGCCAGATAAACAAGAATACTTGTAGATGTCAGACAGTCACATGTTAATTCAAGGACTTGCTCTGGGAATCTGGGGGAGAATGGCACTTCACCATATGGCAGGAATAGATAGCTTCAGAAAGCTGGCGATGCTTTAGATATCTGGTGACCTGGATGCACCACAAGGACTATCACAGTTGCCTAGAAACATCCCTTGCTCATAAATTCCATGTGTTAACTCCAAGCTTCTAGAGAAGTATATTCTCCAACTACTAAGAAAATTCATCACAGTCTTGCAACAGAATTTTGTGGCATTTAGGATTGCAAACGACCTCAGCCATTGGGTTGTGCCTTCAGCCACCACGGGAGGTGACAGCCCACAGCTGCTTCCAAAAGAGTTTAGGATTTCTGTGCTCTACTACTGTTACTGGAAGGCACTCACAGAATCCTGTGACCCTGATGGCTAGAAGCATTTTTTTTCCTAGTTTCTAGACCAAAAACTTATTCTTGATCAGTTTACTTAGAGTTGCATGCAGACATTTCTTTGCTTGCAAACAAGAAGGAAAAATAGGCTTAAAAGCTGCAGTTACATGAAAGATGCCAACTAGCACGTCAGTTTTATGCAGGCTCAAAACATACCCTGTACTTTTCAACATTGAAGAAACGTAACCGAGCACACTGAGCAGCACAACAAGCCAATGGAAGGCAGGAAGCTCAGAGCTGTAACTGCCTGCTGCATTTACCCAATAGGAGAGCATCTAAGAGGACATTTCTTCCTTTTATGCAATAAAGAGCAACAGAATACCTCTATCCCAGGAGGATGTGCCAGTCCCAGTCCCACTAGATGGCACTAATTTACTCTAGGTAGCTTTCCTTCAACATTTAATTGGAGAGAGCTAAAAATCTCAGTTGAATCACACAAATTGTATCACAGCTTTCCCAACACATTCCCTTGAAGACAGTGACCTACCAATGCCAGTGCGGAGCATGACGGACGGAGACTTGGGGGGGTAGGGAGGGAATTTGAAGCGCCAACCTGGGAGGGAATGTAGTATCTGAGATTAATATTGCAACCAAGACTTGCTGCAACATAGTAGAGTCATGCTAGTTCATATCAACGGTTGGCTGATCTATTGCAAATTAGCAAGTATATCAATATATATTGTGTAATGCACTTTAACAGTTTACTGACCAACACGAGGTAATACTGCACAATAACAGGGCAAAACAAAACTCAGGGAAGAGCTTTGCTTAAAGCGTGCTCTCCAAGAAATGAGGACTTATCACTTGGATTTGTTTTAGTAACAAAATGATTTGTTAATATTCACCTGAACAAAGTAAGGGTGCATACTGTTTCCAGACTAGACACACAGAAAACAATTTAGACTTGCTTTCCTATATCCTTTAAAGGTGATTCCTTTAAAAGGAGCAGTTCCTAGCTTTTTCAAGAGCACTGAGTATGTTGGCACTCTTTTAAACAAAGGCAGTCTTCTATGATTTTAAGTCTTAAGAAAGTTGTTTGACTTTATTTATACTCTACCTACACTGGAAGGAAGATGCAAGAACAGATGAGAAAGCACATTAAAAGTTGTAATGTTGTATAAAATATCTTTCAAGATCATAACTACATTACAGAGCATAAACTTGTAAGAGCCCTGAGATCAGAAGTCTTAACAGTGGGAAAAAGATCAAAAAAGCCCACATTCCTACTTCAGTAACTGAAAGTTTCTCGTTAATGACTTCAGTGTTAATCACCCTCACTACACTGCTTCAAAACTGGGTCTTTTCCTTCTTCATGCTCTCTTCCAAGACTTGTCTGAGATCTGGCTGAAGTACATAAAGAAAAAGTATGTACTCAAACTAAACCAATTTAAAGCTCTGATTTACTATCAGTTTTTCTAATGCAGATCTACAAAGTTTCTTTCCAAAACAATGCTAAGAGGCTTCCAAAAATTCCATTGCAAAGATGGTGTTTTACCTTCCACCTTTCCGTTGCTCAAAACTCAGCACCTTCATGAAAAATAAACTCCTTATCACTGACCTAGTTTAAAATGAGTTCTGCCACCATTTCATTGCTCAGAGAGGAAATCAATTTAGCACTACCAACAACATCTGGAGAGCTAATAACTTAATGCTAGCACATCCAGCAGCCACACAGTGTTGTTGTTAGGTGTCTCACCTAAGAAAATCAGCTACTGGGTAGTTTTGAAGTAGTACGTGAGGACAAAGATGGGATTTACCAGCAGGTTGTGGATCACTGATAGGGGAAAGTTTACCTTCAAGTACTTTTGGGTGTGTTTCATGCAACCAAGTAAGTAGGCAATTTCAACACCTTTTACCCACAAAGAACTGCATGGACAAATTCCTGAAAATATTCAGCCTGGTTACATGTTGTATTAAACACAATCAACTTGAAACTGTATCTAACAAGGGGCCAAATCCAATTCCCAAATGCATACTTGGGAGAAAGGAAGAGACGGGTAAGATTCCCAAAGACAAAGCTGTCCTTTTTTAGTGGAGTGCAAGCTGCCTTAAGATGGAGCAACTCCTGAGAACTTATTTGGAACCCCAAATCTTCCGTATAGAGTGCATCTGCTCATAGAGATCCCATTTTCATTCCTCTTCAACATACTTCAGACAAATCAGCAGTCAAAACAGAACTATGGATACAAACACATCCTGCTAGCAAAGCAAAATTAGCAAGGGGGGAGGAAGAAAAGAACGCAGTGCAGAATGTCATGCCTTTCACTGAAGGTATCTGTACTCACCTTAGCAACACCAACTCCAGTAAACCTGGCCTCCAGTAGTTCCTGCCTTCGTGGGTCCAGGCTATGCAATTCTTCCATCATTTCTGCTGCTGTGGGAGAATAACGTTCAGATTATGCAATGCAAGGAAAGGAGAGATTTAAGATTCTGTGCCACTGACAAGACTCAAAAGTGCCTGTTTTGAAGCATAACCACGTAGAGAGCATTTTCTTGCAAGAGAAATATGAGATTACCATGCAATAACAACATGATTTTGTCACCATATTACTGTACGTAAACCACAACCCTGATGGAGAGGTTCATCTTCTCTCTGTAGCACCAGCCATTTCAAGATCTCTTAATCCAAGAAACCAATTATGTCACATTCTCCCACTGGATGCTTTATTAAAAGGAAAACGCAGGACCAGAGCGTTATGACTAAAGGCTTCACAGCTTCCCATCCATCCTGCATGACTAGGAGAAAAAAGCAAAGAATCCTCATCCCAGAATTTATTTTTGGCCAACCCCTAAAACAGAAGGTCTCCCAAAACTCCAGATTTCACTGACAACAGCTCTGCTTCTTCCAAGCACGGAAAGGGATTGTCAGAGGAAAATAATGCATGTTTACATCTCTCTGTTACGAAGTACTGGATACCCCCAGCTGCATCTCTACACTGGATGTACCTGGGGTACCTCTCGGCAATCTGATGCCATGGATGCCATCACTTGAGGGATTCAGAAACAACAGACCAAACAAGCGTGGTTGTGTAAAGAGCTGAAGAATCATAAAACGTAAAATGCAGATACTGAACTACGAAGAAAAAAAAAAAAAAAAAAGGGACGAATTTCAATTTTCATTTTGACTGCGAATCGCATCTTCCCAAATGCACCAATCAAGTCCATCATTTCCAGAAATGTCTGTTCCAGTTTCATTTCCCAGACGAAGGTAGGGGAAAAAAAAGAGACAGAAGATAAAGATTTGCCGTATAAAGAAGCGTATGTGAGGAGGAAAGTTCCTGAAGGGCAGCAAGTGCCCTCTAGATCAGGCAGCATACAGTTGTTCCTTTTATTAACTGTCCATTTTGTCCCTGCTGTTTCCTCCAAATGCTGCAGCTCTAAGTTACAGAGGGCTCAGTGAATCAATCATTCACAAGCGCTCTCCCCAACCGGCAACGAGCCTCAACAACCAAACGCAGCCAGCACAGAACCCCATTTCTACTATTTGCTCCAACAAAGCTATCAGCCTAGTTTTCAAAACAGGAAATCTGTGCACGGAGGAAAATGACAGGCGAGCCCTAAAGGTGTTCAAGAGCTCCGTTCTCATTTATGGGGAGTGAACAGCGGGGATGCCGGGCTGGGGAAGGGGCAGCCCGGCTGGGAAGGGGCCGCACCAAACCGCCCCCAGCCCGGAGCCCCTCTGCCCGCGGGGGTCTGGGGAATGCCCTCCTCCATCCGCCCACCCACCCACCCACCCATCCCTGGTGGCACGGACGGCATCCTCTCCCTGCCCTCCTCCCGACGGCTCTTAGGGGCGACGCGCGGCCCCTCTCTCCAAACACGGGCACGCGTTGTTCGAGCAGCCTGCCCAGCCGCTGCACCGCCTCGGCCTGCCTCCTCCCGTCACCGCCTCGCTGCCAGGCCGGGGATCCAAAGGCCGTGCCCACCCCTTCACCTCCTCACCGCGCTCCCCCGGGGCCGGCCTCGTTCTTACCTCCCCCCCCCCTCCCCCAAATACACCCCAACACCCCACCGGGGCCTCGCGTTGATCCGAACACCCGCGGCCCAGGCCTCGCTCCGCCGCCTCGGGGCACGCACAGGCCGCGGCCCTTCCGCCTGACCCCGGCCCGGCCCCGCCGCGGCCAGCAGCGGCCAGAGCTCCGCCGCCACCCCGCCCTCCCTCCCCCGGTGGTCGCCGCCCGCCGCCCCCTCCGCCCCCACGGCCCACGGAGGGTGGGGGATCCCCACCGCCCCCCCTCTCCTCCTCCTCCTCCCTCCTTCTCCTCCTCCTTCCCCAGGCTTCTCTCACCTGGTGCTGCTGCTCGTGCCGCCGCCCCGCCGCTCCTCTCCCCTCCCGCCCGGGCCCGGCGCTCCCCGGGCACCGCTCGGATCCCGCCGCCGGGGGCAGGAGGAGGAGGAGGAGAAGGAGGAGGGAGGGAGGGAACCTGCTGCTGCTGCTGCTGCTGCGGCGGCAGAGGCACGGGCGGGAGGGGGAGGCCAGGGGCGGCTCCGCGGCCTCTCGTGAGCCGCCGCCGCCGCCGCTGCGGGCGCCCGGGGGAGAAGGGTGGAGGGGAAGGGAACGGCGGCGGAACGGGGTGTGGGGGGGTGGAAGGTAGGGGTGGAAGGCGGGGGCGAACCGCTCGGTGCGGGCGGCGGAGCGGGGACGGAGCTAGGCCGCGGATCCCCGGCCTCGCGTAGAAGCCTCGGCCGAGCGCGGCGCGCGAAGGCCAGCGGAGGTGGCGAGGCCTCGCGGCAGGACAAAGGCCCGAGGGAGGGCTCGGCGGGTGCGGCGCCCGGGCAGGTGGGGGGGGGGGGGTTCGGTGGGGGGGTGGCGGCGGAGACCCTTCGCTCGGCGGGGGCGGCGCGGTGCGGGCAGGTGCGGGGCCGGTGCTCCCCCTCCCACCCCTCCCCCTCCCGCGGCGTTCGGCCCGGCCCGGCCCGGATCGATTGGTGCACACACAGTGGTGAAAGCGCGCGGCGTCTCGCGAGATTTGCACGGCGGCGAGAGGGCGGAGGGGGGGTGGGGGGGGAGGGCAGGTCAGCGCGGGAGGGGGGAAGGGGGGGGGGGGCAGGTCAGCGGGGGGCGTGGCCTCGAGTGGGATGGGGGCGGGGCTAAAGGGAGGGAGGGGCCGCAGCCCGGCCCTGGGGTGGGGGGGCAGCAGGTACGGAGGGGTGGGGGGAGGGGCAGGGCTGGGGAGGCCTATGGGGGTCAGGGTCGGCTGTGGGGTCAGCAGGCTCAATGCGGGGGGTGGGTGGGGCTGGGGGTCAGGACAGCCCTGGGGTGTTTGTCCCTCCTTAGGGGTGACCTGACCCCCCACCCCCCCCAAGGCTGTCCTTAGAGGGAGTTGGGGGGGGGGGTCTGTGAGGGGGTCTGTGAGGGGATGTCCCCATCTTCCCCAGCCAGCAGTGACCTCGCACCCGGGAGCAGCCCCATCCCCTGGGCTGAGGGCATGCCGGTGCCCCTCGACCCTACCCTCCCCCCTTCATCATCCCCGTAGCCCCCCAGGATCGTGGTCTAATCCTAAATACAGCCCCCCCAGGATCCAGGCTGCCCCTTGCATCCTTTCCTTGGGGCTGACGGAGCCATCAGACACAGCCCGGCGGTTCTGCGCTCACTGCTGCCTTTCTAAGGCCAAGACGTGCGATTGAAAAAAAAAAAAAACAAAAAAAAAAGGAGAGGGGGGGAAGATGAGAAAGAAGAGAATCAAAATGCAAAAGGCTCTTCCAGAGGCGGCGTGGCAGCTCCGTCGCCCCTTTGGCTGCCGGTGCAACCTGCTCGCCTGCAAGGCTGAATCGGCTTTCTGAAAAGCAAGCGAGGAGAAGGAGGATTGGCAAAAAAAAATCAAATAAATTAAAAAAGAGGGGAAAAAAGAAGCAGCACGTCGAGAAGTGACCAGGCCTGTCCGACGGGAGGCAGGCGTGGATCGGTGATGGGATCTGCTCTGGGTTGAGGTGTCAGAGCCCAAAACCGAGCACCCGCAGCAAAGCCCATCCGACAGCGGGAGGGGGGCGAAGGGGAACCGCTGAGCTTCAGCCCTGGAGGGGGGGGGGAAAAACCACCGTTCCTGCAGCACCATGGGGGGGAAGCGCTGTTATTTTGCACTCGTTCATTTATCGTGCTCCGAGCCCGGCGTTATTCGTTAACTTCGTGTTGCAAATGGCTTTCCGAGGCGCCTGCCTCATCTCACAAGCTGGGTTTCCTGTACTTTAATCTGCTTTTTTTTTTTTTTTTCTTTCTGTAGAAGAGCCACTCCAGCTTCAGCTCCCGCTGCGTGATTCACGTTTTCAGCATGGCCAGCAGTAGGAATTTGTTAAAAAAATAAATAAACGACCTGCTTTCCCTCCTTCCCCACCCCCCGAAAAAAAGAAGAGGAGACATTCTAGGGTAAATATTCTAAATTAGCTGCTAAACTAATCACAGCCATTTAGGGAAGCGCTAATTAGTACCATTTGCAGTTAGCATGGTTCGAAAGGATGTATACATTTCATTTGTTCCGTTTGATTTTGGGTGGTGGGAGGAGATGCTTTGGGGGGCTGTTGGACCCACGAAGGGATCCCAGCACCCACAGCTGCACCTACGGGCTGAGCTTTGAATGGGGCAGTTTGTGATCTCAGAACACTGAACAGGAACCCAGATGTTGCACTGCTGAATCCACTGCTCTGTGCCCCATCTTTGTGTTCTGGAGGAGTTGGGGATCACTTTGGTGGGGACCCTGGGAGGCTGAAGGCTCCTGGATACCTGGAGCACGTATTTCAAACACAAACATTTTGTGTCAAACACACACAGTCGGAGCCGTGGGTGGTTACTTCAGCAATAAGCTGAGGTTACACCATCCTCCTGTGCCTTACCAAAAGGGTTGGGGTACGCATCGTAGAGCCCCATCTCTACTACAAAGCCAAATGCTGTCCTCCCCAGATTATTTTCCACGTAACACCTGCAGCCGCAGCTCCTTTCCAAGACACCAAACCAGCTCCCATAGGACGAGGCAGCTCGCCTTTCTGTGCTGTAGAGGGGAAAGGAATCAACAGGTAATAACTGCATTTATGGCCGTGGGCAGAAATTCAGGAGAATTCCTCTAAGAGCATCGTGTGCTGTCAGCAAAGTGCCCAGTAGGTATGAAGGACAGACAAGCTTACCAGTTAGCTTCTGCAGGAGGTCAGCGATGGGACTTTTCCCCATCAGAGCCTCTAAGTCAGAGATCCTGGAAGTTTTCCTGCTGTATTCCATCACAGCACCACTCGGAGCAGAGCTGGACCGTCTGTCCCCATGCAGTGTTTCCTTTCTTACTGCCCTTGCCTGTGTGCCCTGGCACAGCAATGGGCTCCAATGTGAAAATGGATTTATTGATGATAAGACACATTTCAGCTCGGGTCTTTGTTATGGCATTCTTTCCCATAGGACTTAATACCCCAGATTCAGACTCAGCAGAGATATGGTGATTTTTTGTTTTTTGTTTTTTGTTTTTTTTTAAACAAAAATCTGTTTCTTAAAGAAGAAAAACTGAACGCATTGAGATGTCCTTGCAAGGAAAAGCTGTTTGTGACTTTGTTTGAGCAGGGAAAGGTTTGGTGATTGAAAGTGGTTAGGATGTGGAAGAATTTAAACATGTATAAGAAAATGTCCAATTCAATTTGAAACTCTAGCGTCAACCATGAAGATACTACTTTTAAAAACATATAAACATAATAAAACAATTGGAAAATGAAGTCTGGTTATCTCAACGCCACAGTATTCAGTAGATTTGGAGTACTTGGATCTCTAAGAATCCTCATGCAATAAACCTTCCATTCTTCACACAATAAACCTGCATGGCACACAAACACTCCTCACTTTTCCCCCATTTCCACGTGAGATGCTGCAGCTCCGACACACTGGTCCTTTTAGAGAAGCTGCTTTGAAAGCTGGCGGGCAGGATGGCTATGAGCAATGCAGGACGTACAGGGCTGACCAAATATTATCTCATCCGTGGGGGCAAGCCAGCCCTCCTACACCCTCATCTGTGCCAGATCCCTCTCATACAGCATCCTGCTCTCCAGGTCTGCCATCAGCCAGCAGCAATGCTTCCCGCTGCATCCCCCCGTGGCAGCACTCCCGTTTTCTCTCCCTGGATGTCAGCAATATCTTTGGCATGTTACGCTTCTATCACGGTTTGGAAGAACTACTCAGCTGCCGCAGCCATTTTGTCACTGAATTCAACTGGAGCTTCCTCCAGCCAGCACCGTGCTTAGCAAAAAGGAGAGCAAAACCTTTGCATCGCTGCTGTGCTCTGAACCAACGTTAGATTTGGCAAAAATGTGCTGAGATTTTAGAGATAAGGCAACGCAGCATCTAACAAGTTCTTTGTCGTGAATTTTGAAGATAAAATATCAGAAGGTCATTATCTTTTTTCTTTTTTTTTTTTTTTCCTCATGTTATCAGTGCTTTGCCTTTGCTTTCCAGGCTTGTAAAAGATTGTAACTGCATTTTTCCTCGTGTCTCTGTACAGCCATAAGGTGTAGGAATGCACTGACATAACGCAGCACCCAGAAAAAGGAGAGCTGAGATTCCTCTGTGATAGCAGGAATCCGGGACCCGAGGAAAGCACCAAATTGCCCCAACCTTTAAAGCATGAATGCTGTCATCGGTGATCTCAAATCTGGAAATTTTACAGCTGTTGAGATGGAAAAAAACAAAATCAGTTCACTCAACAGGTTTCTTATGGATTTAGCACTGGGGGATGATCTCACCTCGAGGCATCACATCCAGAAGAGGCCAAGCCCTGCCTGCAGAGCTGGCTGTCCTACCGAGCTGCAACTGGAGAGTTTGTCAGACACAGGGCGTTCAAAACAGCTCACCCCAGTGTGGATTCTCTAGTGTGTAGTAAGGCTCCAGCACAGCCCTTTCCTCACTAGGAAAGTTAAAAGGGTCTCTTTTCATTTTCATTAGATGGGGAGAAGGCTGC
This sequence comes from Meleagris gallopavo, assembly GCF_905368555.1. NCBI lineage: Eukaryota > Metazoa > Chordata > Aves > Galliformes > Phasianidae > Meleagris > Meleagris gallopavo. The sequence continues at coordinate 2,049,365 of NC_139432.1, read as the reverse complement.
TCCAAGATAACATGCCATCACCTGACTCCTTCCTGAGGCCATTTGGAGCCTCCACCCTCCCACACAATGGAGTTTATCTAGGAGGTTGTTCCTGCCCCTCCCTCTGTCTACACCTTCAGGTATCCCATTAGGGAGGCTCTGATACCCGAACCCAGTAGGAAAGCATCCAGCTCACACAATCTCCACGCTTGCAGCAAGCAGAGCACAGCCTCAGAGCAGTGCCTGAGCCAAGGCAGCGCGTGTCCTGCCTGCCTGCCTGCCTGCAGGAAGCACCCCAGCCAAAACTCACAGGTAGGATATGAATACCTCCGTGATCACGTTCACTTCCCCAAAGCACATGGCATCAGTGAAATCCATTGTTTGTTCTGCACGCTCCCGAAATGGTGTGATTTTCCTCTATGTGCAGCAAACCTTCCCCCGTCATTCACTACTACTTCCTAGAATACATGAGAATATTATTCTCGGCAGGATTTGTCCTCTGCTTCTCTTCCTCCTGCTTAAAACAGGCATAATAACACCCTACCTTACAGGGCTTTCTGAAAGCCTCTATTAAACAAACTGCTCTCAGATTTGTGTAAGAGGAAAATTAAATCAACATCCCATTGTAAAGCTGGAGTTATTGCACGCATATTTCTGGCAGGATATTCAGCCTCTATGTGAGTGTGTGTAAATACATACCAACCTTCACACCGAGGGTTGTCTCAGTAGGGAAGGAGTCACTACAGAAGTTAAGGAAGAGTTAGATTTAGTCTCGATCAATCTCTTCATATCCACCCTTGGTGATGAATACAGGAAAAATGTACAGCTGCATAATTAAAGACTATAGTGAAGTGTATCTCCTAGGTGTTCTGTCTTGATGAGGGGGACCAAGAGCAGTGCCTGGTGCTTGGATAAAGGAGTAGTTTAAGGGAAGATCAGCCTTTTTTTCCTCTAAATGAGGAAACCCATCCAATAGCCCCAGAGAAGGGTGGCACGGGGCACCTCTCCACCTCCAGCTGCGCAGAAGATGCCCTGTATGCCTCATGCACAGGGTGTGAGCCTGGCCCCCACGACCCAGGTCTGCAAACAGCAGCTTTCCATTCCACATCAGCTGAAAGAACGTTTCACAAGCCAAAGGTTTGGCTTCAGATTGGCCCCAATACTCGTCAGTCCCCAAATAAAGTGAAAACCTGAGAGCTGTAAGAGTCCTTCGGACTACAAAACATCGAAACAACCTGAATACAGCAATCGTGCTAGCTCTCCTCTCCCAAATCAAGCTGCTGCTCACATGTTCCATGCTGCTGCTTGCAGTGAAGACTCTGGGGCTTCTGCATTGAATGAGTCAGGGTAGCAGGGTCCAAATCTCACTAGGCTGTTCTTTCTTCCTGGAAACACCATGAGCCAACAGGCTGGCAGCTCCAGGCACGTGCTAGCAATCTCTGCCATCGCTGCTTCCCAACCACAACCAGGTCCCACTCATCCAACTGTTGTCACATCTGTGTAGGGGTCAAAAACCATATTTTCAAAAGCAAAAAGCCTTCTGAGGGGCGACATCTCCAATCACACCCATCACTTCTGGGCTTGCGCTCTCCATAACAAAGGTAGCTGTATTTCACTTGATTCAAATTAGCACTGCTGTTGCCTGCACAGATAATTTCCTGCCGTGTGTCCCACTTTCTCTGCGATACAAGCTCCCATTCTGCAAGGCAGTTAAGCACAGGAACTTAACTGCCTTCAGCGGGAGTTAAGGACAAACTTCAGAGCTTTGCTGATTAAGCACAGAATTGACAATTCCTTTCCCTTTAGAGCACCATGCTTCACAAGCCTCCTCCAAAAACTCATCCCTCCTCCCTGCACTTCTAATAATTTCTATCATGCCCTGAAAGCGTATGTGACAACATCACTAAGTGAGAACCCTACGGATAGCTGTAAAAAAAAGATGTGTGCCAAGCACACACCCCTGTCTGGGAGGATGAATAGCTACAACTGCAAAAATGATCCTGGGCATTCAAACACATTCTCCCAATCCCTAAACATGCTTATTCTCTTCTGGAATGAATTTTCTGTAACATGGCACCAAATCAAAAGCAGTTGCACTGCTCAGATTGACAAATAAGGTCCAGTTGGCTGACAAGAACAAAGAAGAGATCTCTTCCCAACCCTGCATGACTCAGTTTCCCTCCATCCATCTTTACAGAGATGGAGGGATGCTCACCAAATCCCTCAAGGTGACCCTGCTGCCTCGTCTCCATCAGCACTCTCACTTCCAGGCACTAAAACCTGTGCATATCTCATTTGTGCTCAGGAAAAACAGTTGTTTTTTTGATTCCTGTAGGGAATCTGACTGCAAAGCAGCCAAAGGCTCATCCAACACTGACAACAAAGGAAGGTCACTCAGCTTTGGTTATGATGCAGTGACAAAAGCCACAGGCATGCACAGAGGTTACTTCTACTCACACCTCTTTCATTGAAAACAATCAGGTTTCATTTATCCTGGAGCTCTGCAAGTAACTACACAACCAGAAATGGTGATGACATATCCTGAGATGGCGGAGCCAAAGCATTTGGAAGAGAAGGCGATCGTGTCTGCTCTCAGAAGCATTTGGTGATTACTTGTTGTAGCCATAAAAATCCTTAAGGGTGACTGCTGTCTCCTACATCCCTGTCCTCCCAGGGAAGCTCTAACGTTCACTGGAATTTGCAGTGTATTTATTTTTGAAGTGAGGATATCAGAAGCACTCTCAGATTCCTGCTCTCTTTGTCTTGCTCCCCTTCTGCCCCCCAGGTTCCAGAGCTCACCTGTGAAATCTGGATGCTGTGGGAGGAAATACATACCTGGGGAAGCAAAGTGTTCCTTGCTATTTGCTGGAACCCTCAGCGTCACAGCTGGATTGAAAGCCCTTCTGAAGGATTTTTTCAGGCTCAGCCCAAGTCATGGGCACGACGCCACAATCCCTACACGAAAGCGCTATGCAAAGGGTCAGAATCGGCGATGATAAGATTCCCTTCCAGCCAAAACAATCTACAAACATCCAATAAAACCCACCATCCTCTGGCAAGAGCCAGGACCAGATTTTCTGTAGTACAACAATGTCTGGCTCCACAATCACAGGGGCAGTGCCTCTGAAGAGCAATGAAATCATCTCTTCTGCCTGGGAGGTTCGACAAGCTATGTTGGCAATGCCTGTCAGCTACAGACCACAAGGCTGGAGCACTGGGAACAAAACTTGAGCAGATGTGTTCGGAATTGCTTTAAAATTAATGTCACACTGCTTAGAAGATAAAAAAGAACAGTGAAACGTAATGAAAGTAAACTCAAGAAATCTTTGCACACGCTAGAAATACATTGTGCAACCCAGCCTGCTCAGCAGGCTCAAAGTGGGAATGGCAGAAGCTGCTGCAAGTCAGGACCAAGGTACCTGAGCAGGGTGGTGTGGGAGGCAATGCCTGCAGTTGCAGGAGTGCAGCAGCTACAGAGAGAATGGGAGTTGACAGACATTAATACACGACGTTCAGATGGTGTCTGTCTGTAAGAAGCCTGGCTCAGCTCAAGGCCATTAACTTGTTGCTCTCTGAACAGCACCGTAAGGACTGGAAGCAGAAGCACGTTGGCCCAGCATGGTTTGTGTTCAATGACTGCTTAAAGATTACAGCAGAATGAAGAACGTTGAGAAAGGCGCAGAGCTACTTGAATGGCTGCAGGCTCACAGGGCTGCAAGTTTTTGCATGAAGCCCAAGTCAAAACCAGGCAGACAACTGGGATGCAGCCTTCAAAGTAGAAAGAAATAAATTACTAGTCTTCATTTCTTCCCTTTCAGGAGTTTGAACATAAAGGGGAGTCCGTCAACTTTAAATAAATCCTGTTCATAATTAAAAACATATTTTCCTGTGCTGCATATAAGCCCCTGGATAACTAATAAGGCATTTTTCGAACTACTTTAATTCACACTAATTAAGCTGCTTGTTTACCCCAGTGAATAATTTTTCTTCTAGGGGGTTAAAGCAATCCCAGGAGGCGCTCTCCCCTCCAGGGACCAGAGGGAAAGGACCCCAGGGAACGACCCAAGGCACCAGTAACATTCAGAGGTGTTTCACAGCAAGCAACAGAGCTGGTTACATGAATCACATCATGTCAAACCCTCACTGCACTTCTTTTGCTAAGCCTGATTCTTTGCACGAATAAGACAAAGAGACGTGAAGTTGCTCAGCTCCTGGGGGCCTTGAAAAGCAGTTTGCCTAGACTTTGTTTGAGTTCCCAGCCTTGCTGGGGACCAGACTTTGTAGGCCTAGCAAAAACATAACAGTGGCTGCATAGCTCTTGGGTTGGGTCAAACATGTAGCAAAGGAAGATAAATATGTTAGAGGCAAGTGGAAGGGATGGAAGGGGAATTCGGAATCTCACTGGCATTTTCTCTTGCCTTTAATATTGTTTCTTTCAGCATTTCAAGCCCATAGGCTAACTGGCAGGATTTGGAGAGTTAAGGAATTCCTCCCAAGCATTGGTTTATTCATGCTTTGACTCCTGTACTCTATTGAAGATCCATCAAGGGCAGGTCAGTAGCAAGGTATGATTTTTGAGTTTCCTCTACTAAACAAGGCAGGAAATGGAGAAGCATAAAAGGCCACAAAATTGCTATGAAGCAAAACCATTTTATGTTTGTTTTTTTTTTTTTCCCTCCCCCAAACAACTGCTTCAAGCCTCATTTTTTATGCCATTTGGAAATGCTGGAAAGTCTGCCAGCATTTTAGAAAAAAAAAATAACTGGGAAGAGAATCCTTCACATAGTGTATACTATAACCAATTGAGCAAGAATTCTCTTCCCAACTCTTTGATTCCACAGTAAGGGCTGAAATGGCCTGAGCCAGGAAGCCTGCATTAGAAGACAAACTAATCACTGTGGAGTGACAGAGTGATGTGGAAGTTATGAACCCATTGTGCTACCACATGCCTAAGAGCGTGCCCCTTCCAACCCTTCACAAACCAGGATGCTCCTTGAAAACTCCTGCAGACCCTCCGAATACAGCAATGACACTTTGTCAGCTTTTTACTTTCTCTTCCATCTCAAGAGAGCAGTTATTTCATCATCCACGTGTCCTTATAGTCAATGGTTATTCTTAGGGAATTGTAAACTACTAATATTAGTGTCCAGATAACAAAGTCTGCATGCTATGCACAGCACAAACTGCTCTTCAGCTGATGGTGCATGCTTAGTAGGCATTGTTTCTTCAAGGAAAAAAAAAAAATAAAAATCAGTTACCTAACAGTGGCTGAAATCCTTCAGATCAAGTGCCCACAGGCATGTGAGTTTCTGTGGAAGCTTCATTTATATTGCTCAAACCAGAAATGAAAAATGTTACCTCAGAATTTATTCTAATATCCATTGTCCCACATCCTAAAAGTAACCAAACAAACCAAATGGAATAAAAGTTGTTAGCTGTCAAAAGTGGGGTAACACCTTCAGAACACCACACCTGGTTTCCTTTAAAAAAAAAAATAAAAAAAATCAAATGTTGGTAGACATTCTTTAGATTTCTTATCAAAGACAAGTGCCTTGCCTTCTCTGGTTTAGCACATCACCATGACAGGGCAGAGCAGCTTGTGACCTGGTTCTGCAGCCAGCAAGAACATTTCTTGACTGTTCAGGCAGAAAAAGCAGGTAATGGATTCTGAGAGAACTCTTGTCCCACAACCTGCTTTTGTCTCTCTGCACTCTGGAGGTGCTTCAAAACTGGCATCAACCTCCCATTTCTGAAAGGCTGAACACTACCCGATGTGAATTCACAGCACCTGAGCTATAGCGTGCTAGCTTGCTGTACAAACAATCTTGAAGACAGGAAGAGCAATAATCTGCGTTCTCCACAGGTTATCTGCCCACCAGGAAAGTGGCACAGAGAAACAAGCACGCTCTCAGTTCATGTCCTCAATAAATGTATTTTAACTGGTGAATCTGCACAAGTCTGAAGGACTGGAAGAGAATTGCATGAGATAAGTTGGCAAAGGGATCCATATTGTACCTAGTAACCAGCTGCAAAGGAAATCAGATTTACCAACTGTATCTTGGGAACAAAAGAACAAGAGTACACAACACAGAGACAAGGTTGAAGATCTTGTTTCACGTAGAGATCCACAGGAAGAGAGTTGCTACTCAACTTGTTCAGCTCCTCCTAGCACGACTTTCTTATGTTGTTAAAAACTATAAACTTTAAAAATCCAGCCCAGTAGCAAGACACCTTAAATACTGGTTGGTCTCCTCCTAGACCATTTGTCCTTAGCAAAACTCATTTGAAGTGATGCTAGGTGCTATAAAAGGCACTGAGGTTCTGTGCACGCTGACTTCCTCAACAATACACGTCACCAGGAGGAGACTGCACATGGCCACAAAGAGGATAAAATCTGACAAAGCACACCCTGCTTCCTCACAGCTGAGGGGCAGCAGGCTTTTGGTATTTGCACTGGATCCATACTCGATACATTGTCATTTGCTTCCCACGGTTCACTTGCAGTCGACGATCAACCAGATTCTGTATTTTCTGCAGGCCAGCTCTTGTGAAGAGATCATCTATTTCATCTGGAAGCAGAGAGAAGAAGAGAAGGATGCTACAGCTTTCATTTAACTGTTATCTGTTCGTGCTGAGGGCTAAACAGAGTTGAAAGATGGGCCAGAGGAAACTCATGGTCTCTGTCTGGTAGGGAAATGTAAAGATCAGACAGGACTTAACTACTGTGTTAAGGGGGGAAATAAAATGGGGGAAATAAAACTACAGTCTTATAAGTTTCCTTTGAATTTACCTTCTACAAAGGAAGGAAAGAGGGATTATGAGGACAACTGGTTACAGAGAGTTGATGAAAACAACAGCAGTTTCAGACATTGGTATTGCCTCTAGTAACCAATTAAAACCAATTAGACCTTCTAGTGAGTAGGGACAGATCCATTCCTTACCCCTCCCCCCTTTCTTCATTGAGATTTCAGAGTCTGCAAGAGCAAAGAACCAGATCAGATATCAGACCTACGCTTTTAAAATGGTGGCAATAAGATCTTTGCTGTTCGGGCTGGAGGGGAACTATATTCATTATGGTTATGTTTGGAAAAAAAAATCCTGAAAAAAACACACCCAGCTGGGGCCCAATCAAAGCACTAAGAGCCCACAAGGCTGCAACGCTTAAATAGGTAAGTATTCCTGACCAAGCAAATAAGTTTCATAGTGCCCCAGCACAGTGGCCGTGGGCAAAGTCAGTCTGAGTCCTGCCGAGCAGCACAGAGCGCATTCAGCTGCAGCTTGGGAGCGTGTGATTGGTATGGAGCTCCTGTAGAAAAGAGCTAGCAGGTCCTAGCTTGTGCTCTTTTATCAGATGATTGACATAGGGAAGCATTTGCCAAACATACACTGAGCATTAATTTTGTTGAGACAAACGAGACTTGTGCAGCGGAGAACAGAACTGTTCATTGCAGCTGTGCTGGTGCACTAAAACAGACTGGCAGCTGTTCCAGCACCTCACTACTCTCTCCGTGAAGAACTTCCCCCTGACATCCAAGCTAAACCCTCCCTCCTTGAGCTTATAACCATTTCCCCTTGTCCTATCACTACCTACCTGAGTAAAAAGTTGATTCCCCTCCTGTTTATAATCTCCTTTTAAACACTGGATGGAACTACGGAGCCTGCCCCAGCTCTATACTGAACCATACTCCTCACATTCCACTGTGTGAAAACAGTAAAGTTAAGAGAAGTTCCCTCCAATCGTGTTCACCTGACTGCATATTCCTCAGGTAACAAGATCAAGAGAATGTCTCCACTTCCATTCCTCTCAGCGTAGCACACACGCCAGTCTTAATTTCGAAAGCTTTTCCACTTAGGAATTCACTGTGCATATTCACATCAGCAACCGACAGGCTGAGATCCCTGTGTGACTGGGAGACACTTCACATTTCACACTGCTCCAAGAAAAACTGGCTGGAAAGAGCTAGCAACAAAACTTGGGTGCACAGGGACAAAAAGAGGTGAGGATGTGTCTTCCAGCCTCCTACCTTGGGTGAAGAAATAGACTCTGGTGCCATCACCTCTCACATAGAAGTTAGCAGACAGACACTGACCTAAGGGCAAGAAGGATTTAAACAGTTACCAGCTATCATTTAAAAACAAACAACTGCTGCATATAAAGACAGAAGCAATTCTCCTCCCAGCACACGCTGTGCTTAAGGGGAATTAATGAGCTGCCTCCCAAACAGGGCAGACGCTACTCCAGAGAAGCATAATCTATTAGTGAGCTGTAAAAGCTCCCCATGGGAAATGAAAATACCTTTCTTGAACCGAAGCTGGGCTAGGTCGTAACGGCCATAATCTCGTAACAAAATCATTCCTCCAGGTTTCAGAAGACGACTCAGTTTGTTAATGACACACTGCATCCTGAGGAAAGAACAAAATGGCAGTACTCAGCAGTCTGCAAAAATCAAGTCTGTTTGTTTAGCCTACTTTCCCAAAAGAAAGTATGAAGTTTCACATCTATTACAACTTCATATAAAAGCTACCAAAATTTGAAATTTTCTGAGCTCTGTCAGACTGGGGTGGGTTGACTTTATCTGGCCACCATTTTTATCATAGTTGCCAATTCTGCCTTTTTTTTTTTTCTTCCCTTTTTTAGCTTAGCCTGCCACAGTACAGATTAATTGCTCTCTCTCAGTAATTACAAAAATAGTTCCAGTGGTTTCTGTAAAGCAAAAAGTGAATTTGAAGAAAAAAAATGCTGCAAAATAAAACCAAAGAGAATAAGAAAGAGAGAACAAGAATTTTTAAAGTTACTTATTTGCATCTGTCATTCCATTCTGCTAGGTCACAGCACACCGTCACACTAAGATCACACCACTTTTCTGAACTGTTTTCTGAACCCCCCCTTCTCACCACCTCACATATGAAAAATTCATCTACTCTTTGAACCTAACGATCCAGAAGTGTACCTCCCAAAAATGAGAGCTGACTGCGTGGTGTGGCTGCTGTTCAGAATAGAGGAGCAACTGTGACCGCAGCAAGACTACAACTACAGCCATCCAGCACTTCAAAACTATACCTACCCTGTAACAGAATTTGCTAGAACAAAGTACCTGCAAATTCCACTTGCAGAGCTTAATGGAAAACTGGATCAGTCACAGAACCAACTTTAATTTTCCTTGATGTAAAGGAATCTACTTTGAAGCTTTACACGTATCTAGAAAAGCTGTGACACACATTAACACCCAAAAACTTTCTGACAACTTTTACACTGGCTCTACTAGTTTCTCCATAAATTCCACTGCAGGTTCAGCTCCATCAGCCTAATCTTCAAGTATTGCTAAGCATTCAAGAGTATTTTCCCATTATTCATTGTCTATCAGTACCTACCAAGCATCTATATATTCTGCTGCAGGTAGACATGTTTCATTTAACAAGATTCTTTCTTTCCTGCTCTTGCAGAGTTCATACTAACAATAATTCAGGTATTTAACAGCTAACAGTCTCTCTGCACCATGTTTATAACAGTTGGTCAAATCCTTAAATATTTCCTTACTTATCTGTTGAATAATCTACAAAAAGATACGGATGGCACAGCACACAGATCACTGTATTATCAAGCAAGTGCTGAAACTAAATAATTCATTATGTAGAAATCTACCAGTCTTCTTAACTTAAAGATCTAGGGAGATCTCATGCAGCAACATTAAAGAGTACAGTGAGGTTATTTATCAGACAGTTTAGTTTTTTCATTTGTTTGGCAATTTTGGGATGGGATCACTTGGCAAAAAGTGAATGAAATAGAAGTATCTTCTTGACATTCCTGGCATTGCTAGCTGGTGCATAGAACAGAGGTGCAACCTTCAAAATACATCAGTAATGCAGGCTGTTTTAGTCCTTGATATGACTGTAAAACTGTACAGATGAAGTAGTAAAGCTGTGGAGATGAAGAACTTGAGACACATTAAGATTAGAGAGAGAGAGAGAGAGCCAGGGAATTTTAAGTCTTTGAAGTAGGTTATGTTGGTATAACTTTAACAGATTACTAAAAAGCCTTAGCTAAACTGGATGAAATGGAAGAAGGTACAACAGCATGACAAGTATTCCCCACTTGGCACCAGCAAGGCTTCAACAATTAAAGTTTTTTCTTCATCTCTGCTCTTTTTATGTTTGCCTGATAAAGACCTCCAGTTCTGTGTGTATTTTCTTTGGACCCAGAAGGAATTTTTAACTTACTTCTCTGGGAGAATCGCTGAGAGGACAAAGATGAGAATGACAATGTCAAGGCTTTCATCTGGCATTGGGAAAGGACTTTGGTCATTGCAGAGGTCATGAACAAATGCAAAGCAGCGAGAAGAATCATATTCCACATTGCTCTGTATTTAAGGGGAAGATATTACAGAATTAGCAGACATTAGAAGTCTACATTTCATTTCAAAAAGGAAGTTAACTTCCAGTATCCCAAACATCAGACCTGGCTCCATAAAGTTACACTCATAAAATCACAAGTAGATTTCTAGAAGTCATTTAATTTTTGAGAGCTGTTGCTATGGATTGTAGTAACTCCTATATGCAGTACTTTTATCAGCTTTGAGGATACAATGACACGCTGGATCTGCTGCTGTGCCCCCCATTCCATCTCATGAAATGACTGATTACATTTGATACTTCATAGACTCATTCCCAGCTCTGTTCTGACCTGAATTTTGTTAGCAGTATTTGTCCTTCGACTAAATCCCAGCTTTCTGCTCCACAGTACCTGTCCTCAGCTGCCTGTGCAGAAGCACTCCTACCACTTGCAGCATTGCAGTGCTAATAATACACGCACAAATCAAACACAACTTCACTTGCTGTTAAAAAATAGCCTGAATGTTTTCAAGGTTCAGCAGTTACTCAACTAAAAGACCACTGCATTTAAAAAAAAGTGCTGCCAAGCACAGGGGAAAGGAAATCTGGCTGACTTGTCTGTTGCCAATGGGACATTGTGAGGACTCTTGTTTCCCTCATTTCTACAGTCTTTGGTGGCTCTTCTTCCTGATTTACCAGTACAAGGGTCAGCATCAGGGCTAGCTAAAATAGAAAGCTGCCAAAAGAGCTACACAGCTGATGGCTGCCATGATATATTTACCTCAGTGTGCAACTGGCACCATGTACTTCCTACCTTCATAAGTCACTACTGAGTTTACCTGGACAAGATCCACAGCTGTTGTAGAAAAGTCACAGCAATAAACAAAAAGGCCTGGATCACTGAAATAAATAAAGGACACTATCATCACGTATAGAAAGGTGTTCCACAGGAATTACAGAAGTGTCTCAAACACACAGAGAACAAAATTGAGAGTCTGAAATCCTAGCCTTTAGTCTCAGTCAGTCTGTCTGTCTCTTATCTGCTGTGCAAAATCTGGCTCATCACTTTGCTCTTTTATGTCTCAGTTATTCTAACATGGAACTGACTGCTTACTTTTCCTTCAGAAGGAGAAATACTAAAGCCTGTATGGAAATGCTTTAGAACGAGACACATATGTTTGTATTTTAAGACCAAAGACTTCCAGGCTCAAAACACAATTATTTGAAGACTCGTACAATTTGTCAGTTATATCTGGCCTTTCAACACGAGGTTGTCTAAGAAAATATGCAAGCTTCCCTATTCTTTTTCAGGGGCTGCTTTATCACACAGGGGAAGACTTCCTGAGAACTACTTACTTGTTGGTTTGTAAAATTGGGAAGACTGTATTTCCAGCACCACAGCCAACCTGCACAAACAAAGCAGATGTGCACAAAATGAAAATTATTCCTTCAACACATCCCATGCAGCTGATTTCAAATTAACAGCCACAGAACAAAGTGCATCTCAGAAGTAACAAACGAGCACAGCAGTGACCATCTGCAAATATCACTGCAAGATCTGAATATGCTCAGCACTGAGGAGCAGGGTTACATACAAGCACTGTGGGAAACCAGTTCAGTTCTCCTAGAAATCTTACTAACAAACTCTATATTGCTACTCTTCTGAAAATGGTTACTGCTAGCATCCCAAGCATAACAACCAGTATGTATGAGTCACTGAAGCACTGGAAAAAAAAACATGGATTAGTTACATTCCCTTCCACAGAAAATCAGAGCATTAGAGAAAGAAGTTTGCTTTGCTATAATTATAATCTGTTGTTTCAGAGTTACCCTCACTAGATGGCTCTCCCTCAAGTTACAAATTAGGCCTACAATGATTATACCTTGTTATTTCTTATGTCTGTTCCCATCTGAAGACCCATTTGAGGTCTCACACAACTGGGTTTAGAATACTTCTGTGTCTAAATAATCAGTAAAATTGAAAGTCTGAGAAGAAAAAACCACAAAGGGCATGGAGTGACATATGGCAGTGAGAATATTCAGGTAAGACAGGAAAGCCACCACATCCCAAGAACATTTGTCTGAGAAAGTCTCAATGGCTCAGATTAAATGTAAATCTGAAGGACTCTTTATACTAATTCTCCCTGGAAGGACAGAGTTTCCACAGAACAGGAGCACTCAACAAAAATGGTGATATCTACACTGAACAAACTATAGGTGGCAGAGTAAAAGGTCTTCATGAGCAATCAGGGGACTAATATTTGTAAGTACTAGAAATCTGACCTGGACAAGCATGATACCCTTTGTTAATCTGAGATTTCCTGTTATGAGATGGAACATAAGGTCCTAAACAAACAGCATTTCTACATTCTTGGTTTCATTATTCCGTTTTATGCCTCCCAGGACAAACAAGAATCAGCACAAACATCAAAACCATACAAGATTTATACAGACAAATAAAACAATCAACTCCTTATAGAGAAGATGACATTTAAAATCTTGTTTCAACATCAGAAGATTAGAATTTTTATTTTAAACTTGAAAACTTGTCCTTGTGCTCTGTGTGTACAGTCCAAACCAAGAGTCCCAGCAGCTCTAAGTTGCCCTCTGTCTTTACTGATGTAAGTTGACCTTCCCACTCACTTGTTTGCCACAATACATATTTTTATATCCATCACTCAGTCACACAAACATTCAAACAAGAAACCACTCAATGTGTGATTCATTGTTTTATAGCTATTACCTCTAATATACGGTAAGAAGCAGAAGATCCTGGGTAATCTTCATCACTTCGTTTCAGCTTCTGTGGAGCCAGCTCTTCTGCACAGAATGTAGACCTGTTTTTTATCAGGTTTAACTGATTCTCTGCTCTGGTTTCTACCGTGCAATGTCCATTTTCACAGCTTCCCAGCCCTTCATTTTTGGGCTCTTTGCAGCTAAATTCACACAGAGAATCCTCATTTTGACTCGGGTTCCTATTTGGTGCCAGCTCAGGAAATTCAGTGAACAGCCAGTGCCTGTCCTTGAAGAAGCCATTTTCATGGATTTTATAAAAGTCATCCCAGTATCTCTTAGCATTCACCTCATATTCCTCTGTAAACACAAACAAAAACATCACCAGCAGTCAAATCAGAAAGGTGTCAGAGTTTAATCAGCTCAGACAGTCAGGGATCACTGCAAACATCTACTCAGTAATCTGCTTTAATAAGTATGATTATTGATTGAAAATCACCTTGATTTAAGTTGTACCCTCTCACCTGAACTCTCAACCTGCCTTCTACCTGACATTTTGTTAGGAATTAAAAAAAAAAAAAAAAGCTAAAAGAGAAAAGGAGAGGTCTTGGTAGGATTTAAATGAAGGATTTAAAGAAAATTGGCAACAGAAAAGCCCTCTTTGAAGTAGACTGGAATGAAGATATCCATGTTTTACTTTCATTTCTAACACTAACCTATTCAGTTCACAGGAGTTCACACGAAGTGAAACACTTAAATCTACTAAAGAATTCTGTGACAAGTGCCTGGAGCTGAACTCTGACATGCTACTACTTTTTTCAAACTAAGGAACACAAAAATTGGTCAACTTTACTGGCCCAGCATAAAACTCAATTAGCATTTACACCACACTCCAAGATTACAGGACATCATGTTTTAAACAAGTACTCTTGGAGTCCAGTCTGCAGCACTTTTTTTTCCCCACCATGGATCTGTGCAGGTTAGAGCATCACATGAAATTACAGCAAAAGAGAGGAATCAAATAAATGACCACTATCACTGAAGTAATAGCACAGAGCTGAGGTGGAGAGACCAAAATTGGTAAGAATTAACTTCAAACAGCGAGCAATATTATTTTCACACCTACTAAATACAATCCAGTAGCAAGATAAATATTACAATCAGAACACTTAGGAAGCCATGATCTAACAAAATTAGAGTCATCTATATAATTATCCCTGCAGTACAAAGAGATATTTATAAAAATAATCTCTTTACCTTGATTATGTGGATTTTCTCCTTTTAAGCAGCTGTCCTTAAACAACAAGCTGAACAAAACTGCAGACTAAAGCATAAGTTTGTGTTGTGATCTCACTGTATCTCAAAGTAAGTGGGGTCAGGTCTGATTATTATTTGCAGAGAAGGCAGTCAATGACTACTAATGTCAGAGGAATGAGGGTTATTGATTCAGTCTCTGGTGCACTCCCTCCTGAACTGTCACTTCTTCCATGCACCAGTAGGGATACACCAGGCTGCTGGTTTGGAAACTCTTTCAGCTACCAAAGATATGAAGTCCTGACTCCTGCTGATCCCTGAAGATGCCATGACAGGCTCTGATTAAAACAGGATGTTTACCTAAGGAACTGTGGCAATATTCCAACCCAGCCACTTCAGATTACCCAGATTTTCCCTCGTCCTATGTTAAATTATTGTGAAATTCTGTTGGATGCTATTGAAGAGCTGCTATCTTGCACCTAACATGTGTGGAAGCTTTATTTAAAGTTCATTTGCAAAGCACTGGAATTGAGGATCAGTAGTAAAATAAATATAAGAACTCAAAGTCCAGCTGATCATGCAAGAAACAGGATTAAAATTGACCATATTAATATTTCAGTCTGAATTCCTGCACAACTCACACCACAAAAGTTTGCAACATATTTGCTTCAAGATCCTTTATGTAGTCTAGCTCATAAGGACGTTGGCATGTGAGTCTTATTCTTCCAGAGACTTGATAAGAACTTCTGGCCTTTCTGCACAATTTTGTAAGGACAGCCCCTACTCACCCTTTTACATTGCAGAAGATTTGTAAACAAAATAAACTGTTTTCAAAAGTCAGGAAGAGAATTACAGATCCTCTGATTTGCAAGGAGGCTAATTATGGAGCTTCAAAAGAAAACCAAGCAACACTTCCTCTTCTTTCCCTGCTCCCAGACAGCAGATACACCTTCTACAGAGCACATAGAACTTCTCTCCTTCAGAATAAATTCTGACACCTCAAGTCCTCCAAAGCATAATACAGCCATAATGACCAATAGCCTGTCTTTGTTCTCCTGCTTGGACATTTCTGATTCTCAAAATACTAGACCCCTCAGGCACGTCTGGCTGAGTTGACTTCCCTATGTTTCAGCCTTCCCATTGTCTCCACATGCTTCCTACTGAATAGCAGCCATCAAAATTTGACTGGCCCCCATTGTTCAGCCTGGGAAATACATCATAAAGACCTGACAAACTGCTCTAACATCAAATTTCTCCGCAATTCCATATTTGTATATACGTTCTCAAAGCATGATGGAAAGCACCCTTTAATGTTAACCAGATTTTAAAATGAACTCAACACAATGGTTATCACAATAGAAACTGCTGGATACTTCTGGGAATCCAAGAAATGAGGAGGACTGCTCCTTGGTATAATTAAACTTGCTATTGTGAACACAACTGGAAGCTATATGGGAAGTGTCTGAACAGCTCCAATAGCATTCGGCATCGCCTTACAGATGTACACTCAATTTAATTTGAACAAAGGGAGTGGATCCATCCTAGAGCTCAGCAGAATATAACAAGATTATCATTAAACAAGTGTCTTATCACACTGAAGAACAGGATATCATTTCACCATCACCTGAGGGGCCTGATGTATCTAACCTGTGTGGAGGAAAGATGCAAAATTAACTAACCCCACAACTGCTTCAACCAAGTAACTTCACTACCAAGTAACTTCTGATGATTAACACTCCAATCAGGATAAAATCATTCTCCTTCACTTCAGATTTAATCATTACCATGCTGTTAGTGAACTTGGTAGAATTGTATACGGATACTACTTTATTAGATCCTCTTAAAAGTGCTTGCAGCAAGCAAACAAAAGATTAACTGTTGTATGTTAAGCATTGAACAGTAAAGCACTAACTGAAGCTGTTGCTTTGTATTGAAAGAAGTTTGTTGACAGGAAACAGTAACAAGTGCTTCAGTGTACACAACATAAACAAAGAATCTCAAGCCAAGATGACTCCTCCCAACCAAGGTCACTTTACTCCCGCGGAATGATCCTCAACAGAAGGTGGAACAGTCACAAAAAGGTAAACTTAGGACAGAAAGATTCCTCCTCTGTCATTGTTCCCCCACTAGGTACTAGATAATGTATTCTGAATACGGTGGAGGAAAAGATGAATGAACGAAGATGCAAACATAACTCTGACCAGACTCTTCTGTTGCTGTGCACACAAGTCAAGACGTACACATTACAGTAACATCTAAAAGTACCTTGTTTATCTTGTGGCAATAGCTGTGAGCTGTTCTCTTGAACTTTACTCCTGGCAGTGGCTTCCTGCTCTTCTGACCATTCCACATTATCCCTGTTGTAAAAATTAAAGTGAACTACTCAGCTGGGAGTTGTAAGGCAAAGACAGAGAGTTTTAGATAGCTCTCCAAATGGACAGCTGTGGGGCTTTTCTGCCATCGCCAATTCCAGCTCTGCAGCAATGTAACAGTTACCAGATGGGAGGACAGCTGCCAGTTCTGAACGAGCTGCATTTGCAGCATTCAAAAGGCAAAACAGCAAGGGATCCTAAGAGACACCAGATGTGTTCTCTAATCCTTTTACCTGTTTGATGGTCAGCTAAGTTGAGAAGAACTAAATCCTTACTGCAAAACCACTCAGCACAAATAGGCCTCTTTGGAGAGGAGCTGCCTTTCTCACACGGAGAACAAAACACTGATCTCTTGAACTACTTCTACTCAAGCAGGTCAGCAAAACGTGCATTTCATTTAACCATCTTCAAAAACTACACTCTTTTTCTCAAGTTAAAAGAAAAAAGGCAGCTAGGGTTATTTGGAAGGTGAAGTATTATATTAAATCCAATTACACAAAAAATAAGCATTAAGAACCTATTAATAACTTAAATGTGCATACCAAGTTGTGCAGTCATTAAGATGATTCACTTGACTTTTTTTTCTTTAAAACAAGTGAATGGAAAACAGAGTACAAGGATCAAGAACTACTCTGGCCTCAGAAAGAATTGGCCTTTTGATGTTAATTAGCAAAACAAAGCCTTAAGTTTTGTGTCTGAAATACTAGATTATTAGGAATTTCTGCAGGGAAATACCATTGAGGACGCTCTGTAAGTCCCAAAATGAATGACAAGCTGATGCATGTGCACATTACTTTATTACAGCTTAAACACAGCCAATTTTCAACAGAACACAGCAACCAAAGACCTGAGGTGGATATATTTACTTTAGAAGTGCAAAATACCTTCAGTTCCCAGGAAACTCAAGAATTTGGGCACCTATATCTCTGAAAAATACAGCTTTCTCCAAGCAAAGTCCTGCTCCACCCTAACACCTGACATGACCTCAGCGCATCACATGGCAGTAAATAAGTGAACTTATCTTCATTCAATTTATACATTAGCTGCATGTATTATATATATATATATATATATATATGTATTATATATATATATATCCCATATATTAGCATGCAGATTTTAGAGTCGTAAGCCTTTGAGAGCTATAGCAACAGAACAGAATCCCAGAACGGCCAGGGTCCCAGGAAGGGACCTCAAGGATTATGAATTTCCAACTCCCCTGCCACATGCAGGGCCACCAACCTCCACATTTCATACCAGCCCAGGCTGCCCAGGGCCCCATCCAACCTGGCCTTGAACACCTCCAGGGACGGGGCAACGATCGCCTTGAAGCAGCGCAGCACTGAGGAGAATCCTGACGTACGGAGGGCGCCTGCTGGATTCTGACCGCCTCCACCAAGACAAGCTCAGGACCAAAGGGATGAGTGCTACCCAGGGCCGGGCCCTTCCTCACCTCCGGGCCCTCCCGCCCCCTCACAGCCCCACCGCCACGGCTGCCCCGACCGCTCGACGCGGAGAGAAAAGTGAGAACGATGTCTTAAGCCGAGGAGAAGAGCCGGCAAGGAGCGATACTCGGGGAGCGCAGGCCGCAGACAGCGCACCAAGCCCTGAGGAAAGCGGAGAGGCACCACGGGGCGGGCAGGGAAGCGAACGAGAGGACCCTGCGGGGACGGGGAGGCCACGACCGCCCTCACCAGGCGTTATGCTGGAAGAGGCGGGCGGGGTCGGTGAGGAAGCGCCTCCCGAAGGGCCGCCGCCGCTCCGGCGCCTCGCTGGGCGCTGCCATGACGGGTCGGGCGCCGCCGGAAGCGGAAGTACCGCCCCGAGTCCGACCCGACAGGGGACTGGGCGGGAAGGGGGTGTCACGTGGGGCGGCAGCGGCGGGAAGTTGGGTAGGGCTGAGCCGAGGCGGTTCCCTCAGTGCTGTGGAATCTCAGATTCTACACAGAGAGGCACCCGCGAGGATCGGTGTCCGACTACCCGAACCCAGTGGCTGAGAGCGGTGTCCCATCACTCCCTGAGCTCCAGCGGGTCGGGGCCGCGCCCTCTGGGACTGAGCCCTCCCTCACCCCCAGCCGTTCCCCTCTCCTGACATCTCCGTGCCGTTCCTTCGGGCTCTGTCGCTGTCACGGAGCTCAGCCCCTTCGTGTCTCTGTAGCCCTCCTCCGGACTCCCTAAGAGTCCTTAAAGTGAAGTGTACAACCAGTGCCCGGTGCTGTACCACAGAACAATGCAGTCCCCTCCCTTGGCCAAATAGCTCCCTGTGCTGGACAGGATAACAACAATAATCCCACCTTTCCCAGCTTTTATTTCACATTTTGAACGCCAGGAGGAAGGGTGACAGCAGGTCCGATCCAAAACAGCCCCCATCCAGCATCCACCTGCCTCTGCCAGTGCCCTAAAACAGCCACTTCTTCCACGGTGGCTGCCTGGTGGCCAGCGGGAAGCGGCGATACCGGCAGTCCTGTGCCTGCAGCTCCTCGGCTGTCACCAGCTCTCTGCATGCGTTCCAGGACCAGGAGTACGTGGAGAAAGTGTAGTGAAAGCGCTTGCTGCCCGTCTGCCGGCCGATCTGAGCCCCGTCGATCTTCTGCCACAGCTTGAGCAGGCTGGCCTGCTTGCGGAGGGCCAGGTTGCGCCTGTAGCGTTGGGCCACCTGTGCCTCCTGATGGAGGGGAGAGGAATTTAGAGGGCAGAATCCAATGCAGGAACCATGCAGCTCAGCCCCCACTGCAGGCATATAGCACAGATGTGCATACAAGGCTAGAAAGCACCTCAGTGCCATGCCAGAATGCAGTGGAGGCAGGTTATAACTAATTCACACTGATGATTAACTGTAATAAACCAAGCTATTACTATACCTCTGGTTTCATTTTTCCTTGCACTTAGGACAAAATTGCTTGTTATTACCCATGTCTGGTTAAAGTGTTTGCCAGTCTATAAGTATATAGGTTACACGAGTCCAATTCTGGAATAACTGCTTTACTCACATTACCAAGGTAACACCTCTGCTCTGAGTTATATACTATCTGCAGTCCCCGCCTCCTTGCTACTCTATGTAAGTGTTGCTACCAAGTATCATTCCATATTTCTACTTGCTATTTCCGGATCTTTGCTAGCAGGGTGTAACTGAGTGCCACAGCAGAGAAGGGTGAGGAAATGTGAAGTGAGTGAGTGCAGAGCATGGAGCTGGACTTCACACTCACATGTGCTTGTGCCTTGCCCTTGCTGGCTGTTGGTGGGTGACGCCGTTTGTTTGGGCTCTCTGAGTTGATGGCAGGGGAGCATTTCTTCTTGCTGCTCTGACCAGAAGCCTTGGCTACAGCCTGATCAAATAAAACATAGGTTTTAAGGCTTCTCAGGCTTCCTTTGCTACTATTGCATATAGCTGAAGCACCGCCCATGTCTCTCACCTCCTGAACCTGTTTTTTCTTAATGCTGAAATGGATCTCCTTTGAAGATACCAGCTCTTTCTTTCTCTGCCTTGTCTGCTTTTGCATGTCTTTTTTTGGCTTCACCAATGTCTTTGCATCTTGTTTAGAAATCAGTGGGAAGACAGGTACCTGAGCATAGGGGCTCTCTGAATTGGACACGTGTTCTGGAAAATAAGAACAAGAGTCACTGATAGTGTAGCCACAGCCAGCTGCCTCTTGGTTTTGCTCCTCTGACCAGGGTAGGGCTAGGTAGGTCCCAGATTCCTCACACTTCTGAAACACGAATCTAGTCAACCACCAGATACCTCTGGGGGACAATTCCTTTCTCCCTAGGAGACTCTAGAGCAGAACTCCAAGTGTTTGATTTTGCATCTTTCCCTGTGAGTGCTACTGGATGGATGGACTCCTAAGGTTTGCTCCAGCTCAGTTTTCTGTGATCCTTTTAGAAATTACTGCCTAGGTTTTAGGAAACATAGAGCCTTGGTGCCAGCCTTGTTAATAAATTTATTGACGATCCAGATGAGGGGATTGAGTGCACCCTCAGTAAGCTTTCAGATAACATCAAGTTGGGAGGAAGTGTTGAGGGTAGGAAGGCCCTACAGAGGGATGTGGGCAGGCTGGATCTCTGGGCTGAGGCCAGTGGGATGAGCCTCAAAGACACCAAGTGCCAGGTCCTGCACTTTGGTCATGACAACGCCATGCAGTGCTATAGGCTTGGGGCTCAATGGCTGTAAAGCTGGATGGAGGAAAGATTTTGAGGCATTAGTTCACAGCTGGCTGTACACGAGCCAGCAGTGTGTCCTGGTGGCCAAGAAGGCCAACAGCATTCTGGCTTGTATCAGCAATAGCACAGCCAGCGGAGCAGGAGATGATTGTTCTTCCGTAATCAGCTCTGGTGAGGCCACACCTCAGTGCTGTGTTCGGTTCTGGGCCCCTCGATACAAGAAAGACATTGAGGCCCTGGAGTGTGTGCAGAGAAGGGCAGTGGAGCTGTGAGGTGTGTCAGCACAAATCTTACAGGGAGCAGCTGAGGGAACTAGGATTGTTGAGCCTGGAGAAGGGGAGCTCAGGAGAGAGCCTTATCAGTTTGCAACTACCAGAAAGAGGGATGCAGTGAGGTGGGAGTCTGCTTCCTCTCCTAGGTAACAAAAAATACCTATATGGAGGTGTTCAAGAACCGTGGAGATGTGACACTGAGGGACATGGTTAGTGGGCATAGTGGGGATGAATCGACAGCTGGACTTGGTGATCTTAGAGGTCTTTTCCAATCTTAATGATTCTATGAAACTTTTGCTAATATAGGACTGAATAGGGCTGAAGGACAGCATGCAAGCCTTACCTTTGAGTTGTTCCAAATAAGCTGTTGCCTCTCTTTCCTTCATCATTGAGATGCGGGCAGCACTTAGATAGGAAGATAAAGGATAAACCAGAACTTTCCTGTTTTTCTTGTTCTTTTCGTGACTCATGAAGAAATCAGCATATGTCCAGGCTTTCTCACTAGTGCAGTCCCTAAACTTCTGCTGGTAGTAACTAGAAGACAAAAGGGGGCACCGTTGACCAGTGAAACACGGCCCAAGGATGCTGCAAACTGACATGCCTGGAAAGATATTTAAATGGGTACACGTGGTATTTATAACAACACCTTTGTAAGGTAGGTACCAAAGCTATGCAGGTGCTTTTGGACGTCCAACTAGACATGGAACATTTCAGGAAATGTAGTCTTGGGCCCCTGTTATCTGTTTATCTAATTAGATAGCATGTAAATATCACAGTGAAAGGGGGAACTTCCTTCTCTGACTTACAACACTAAGGAAGCTCACCTGGAAATCTGAAATAGAGTTCTCTGGGGCAGAGCTTCCAACTCCACTAGCTTCAGCAAAACTTTGAGGAGGAGGATTCCTCTGGCATCGACATGATCGAAGTTGCCCGAGTCGTTTTTGTCAGGGACTGGAGAGGAGGAGAGCAGTCAGAGCCACAGCTGAGCCTTGCCTTACCTTCAGGGGGAGTGGAGAACCCAGCAGACCCCAGCAAGATCTGTCCAGGGGGGATCCATCCCCATTTTCTGCCAAGTGCTGGTTGGATGTCCAGCAGGGAGGATGAGTTCTTGTGGCTTTTCATTAGCTGTAAAGCTGGTCACAGTGCTGATTTCTTGTTCAGTACCAATTAGAATGAGGTAATTCAGGTATCTCTGGATAAGTAAGAGTTTTGCTGGAGGGAAGCAACATGTATGTAGGTAGGGTATTTCTTACTTACATACTGTCTGGATAAAACAATTCTTGTCAGTAATGAAGGTCAGAAAGTCAGAGAAATTCATTGCTTTGTCTCCTGCAAACAAGTGGCATCTCTGTTAGCAAAGCAGATTTTTGCTAGAATGAAAAGTTAGGGTGAGCAGCTCAGAGCTGGCACTGCAGAAAGATTTGCTTACTAAAAACTAAGGGCAGGAGTAAAAGCTCTTAAAGCTTTCACATGTAACTGGGTTGTGGAGCATGCATGAGGGGGTCTGTAACAGCAGTGCAACACACATTCATAAAGGATAGAGTCACTAGTGAGTGCTAAAACGCAACAACTCCAGCACAGCCTTTGCCTTAAAGTACATTTCAGTACAGCAATGCCCAGGGATGGAAAGGCACAGGGAGAGGGGCCACTTTACGTGCACATACAGTCCATGCATGGTCTGATGCACTCACCATCAGCATCCGCACACACCAGCTTCTTTTGTGCCTCTTGCCCATCAAAGCTAATTCCCAGCTGCTTAGCAAGCACCTCCAGGTTCTGAAGGTTAATATTGCCATCCAGGTCTTTGGGGAAGAAGTTGAAAGCATCGAAGAATGCTGAAGGCAGGCAGGGAGAGGACAGCAGGTTAAACAGGGTTGGGGGGGGAGGCTCTACCTGTCTTATGTTCTTTGAACAATACAATGAACTATAATCAACAGGGATTTGAGCAGGTTGTTCCTTGCTGCTAGTGCCAATGCATCTGCCTCTAAATGGCTGCTGACAGTGTAGGAGAGCTGGGGAATCTGGGGAGAGGAAGGGTAAGGTGGTATTTAACGTGTGGGGCTGGGTGAGGTGCTTGGTTTAGTTCCAGCTCTGCTCTCTTGAGATTCAGCTGTCCCTCTTCCAGAAAGTGTACTGATGGTTTTCTGCATCAACCCACAGCTGCTGGGCTCCCACATCCGTGGGACACAGGATTGTCCCTTCCTTTGTGCACCCCACAGTGTGGTTATTGTGTGGGGAAGATCATGCAGTGCTGCAGGACCCATCTAAAGGTCCAACCACTCCCGCTGGTGCTGGCAACATGTCTCCTGGGGGGAGCACATAATGAGGTAACATTACCTTTCTGCTGTTTCTTTGTCATGTTCTTCACTGCTTCACTCTCAACACTTGTCTGAGGGATCTCTGGGAGTTCACTGCCATGCACAGAATGATAAAGGGAGACGGACAGAGTGGCAGCTGAAGCACAATTGTATAACAAGCAACAGCATATTCCCTGTTTCCACCTTCATGCTCACCTGGCTGTATCTATTTTGAGGGGATTTAACACCTTCTTCTTTGGTGGAAGCTCTGTTGCTACACGGGTTTGGGGAACATGGCCAAGAGCAAGAGCAACTTTCTCTGGATGTGGAAAGACACAAATAAACAGAGTTTCATGGGCTTCCCTCTCACCAGCATTCACATCTTCAACATCCCAAGGAGAGCTGGAAGGACCCCGGATGACACTTCTCCCTGTTTTGTGCTACAGCAGCACTAACTCACTGTGTCCTTCTGGCCATGGGCAGCAGAACACCCAGCAAAGGAAATCCTATGTCTCCCAGCATCCCCTGTCCCCTGCTGCAGCACCTTCTCTATGGGAAACCTGAATTCTTTCTTCTTGACACTTAAGTCTTTGACTTCCTATCCCACCACAGTGGATACAGAGCACGACTTATTCCCCCGACATCCCCTTGCCTTTCCCTTCAGAGCAGCCACTGTGTGAGACAACTTGATGCCTCCCCACAACTGTAGAAGCTATTTTGTCTGTTTTTCCTTTCTCTGCCTCTTGTACATCGTGCCTCGTGGTAGCCAAAGGCTGACAAGTCACAGAGGGGAACTGTCATCAATATTTCTATGATTCACTGACCATCCACTTGTGCCTCTTTCAGCTCCTCCAGGGCTGAGTGGACGCTCAGGGCAGCCAGGATGGAACCCTCACTACTGACATCATCCTTGTCCTCTATGAAAACAAACCAAAAAAAGCCTCCTTGAGCACTGTTTTCCTTTTAAGCATGGATATTTTTAACACCATCTTAATCATATTAGGAAGGTGCCGCTGCCTTCCGTGCACACCCAGAGCATGGAGGGAGATGAGTTAAATAAGAACCATGTTATTAATATCATTTGCCTTTCTCCAGCTCTGTCCTCAAGAGAATTTAAAATCTTTTCAGCACATTAGTGAAATTAATCTTGCCTGCTCGCAGGGAGGAGAAAAGCCCTGCCATCACTGCCAGGAGGGGGAAGCAGAGCATATGAGCTGGCTCACAGACTAACCAGGCCTGTGCAGTGCAGGAGAGTTGCAGCAAGAAGGGGAACAGAGGCCAGAGTGTCAGGTAAATCTTTGCAGCCCACTCTACATCTGTGCTTTCCCACCTTTGTGGCTCAGGAGCTACAACACTGACTTTGCTGTGGGCAGCAACATGCCATTGGAAATGCACTGCAGCTGCTGGTCTGTCTGCCTCTCCCTGCACAGGTTCGTTACCAGCAGATTTGCAGTTCATTAAAACATGCGGCCACGGAGTTTTCTTTTGAAGGACTCTTGTCTGATCCTGTTTGTTGTTATGTGGCAGCAGATTTTGTTTATGGGGATCTTGCTCACCTTCTCCCATGGGTGTTTGCTGGACCTTCCTCACCGCCTTCATGGATTTACTCAGATTCCTGTTCACAGCACCTGGGGGGAGGAGAGCTTTCAGTGGAAATAACAGACAGCTATAATAACAACAAGAATAAATTGGTGGAAATTATGGGCATCAGAACATCAGGGAGGACCAGGTGCTGGACCACTGGCGGCTGCTGCATGAGCCAGGGGCTTTCCTAAAATGTTGGTTGGAGATTTGTTGCTTCTAAATGAAGGCATGATAGAGTCCTAAGCACTGGGAAAAGGGCAGCAGGATGGGAGTGGTAGAGGAGCAATCACATCCTTCTCTAACAGAGACTTTTCTCCATGTGTATTTCACAAGATTAGGAACTCAGTGTATTATTGTAATAGAATCAACTGTCTCGTATGTCTTGCATTAACATCACATCCTCATTGCTTGATAAGCACCAGTGAACGTATGCAGAATGCTATAAAGTCAGCTGTTGGTTTCTAGAGATTTTTAGGCTTCCTGCAAAGGAAAAGGACATCAAAAGCTTGCCCTTACCTTCCATGTGTCTCAAGGCTTCATGCATCTCCTGGCTGCTCAGGTGAACCTTGCTGGCTGTGGGGTCCAGGGTGAAATCAAGGTCTCGAATGTTTTCCTCATCTCCTACAAGAGATGCTGGGCAATGTTTAAATGGAGCAGTGACTGGCTCTATGGGGATGTCTGAGCAATGACAGTGGCAGTGAAGGAAAGGCAGAGACCCTCACCATTCACAGCAGCAGGATCCAGCTCCTCTGCAGGGTCAGAGCCCTGACTATGCCTGAAGTCTGTGTCCTCTGTAACAAGAAAGTGTTAGAAACCTCCTCTCCATGCTGGCAGCCAGCGGAGAGAGACTTGGCAAAAAAATAAAGGTTATTATTATTATTATTAATAATAATAATAGAGACTCCTTTGCCTTTCACCTACCCTTTCCATCTGAGGATCTAAAGGACCTTAGCCACAATAATGCAATGAAACTCCCTCCCCTCCAGGCAGGGTGAGATGCTGAGGCCAAGAAAGATTAAATTCCCTCTCCATGGCCATTCATCACCCAATGATTCCCTCCGTGCACTATGCTGTACGTAACGCTCTCTAGACACAAAACCCCATTTCCTTTGATACACTGAGGAATGGTGTCTGTGTCATGCCAGGACACACAGAGCCACTCGTGCCAAATAATGCAAAGCAAAAATTTAACACAAGATTAAAGGGAAGAGTGGAGAATTTCACCCCTGCTGCGTGCAAGGCATATCCTATACCATGGCCATCTGCAGGCACCCAGCAGCCTCCCTGAGTGTCTGGTTTTCTGGCTGCAGGGCTGTGCAGAAGCAGAAAACAAGGAAGGATACCAGTTCCCACCTGCAGTGTGTCTGATGATCTGCTGCAGCTCCTCTCTGGCTGAGATGACCTCACCAGTGCCCACACTGGAGTTGGGGTCCTGACTGCTGGCTGCATCCCCTGGGGCATAGGAGGAGATGGAGCATGGCTAAAGGGGAAATACTCCTGAGAAAGTACTGACAGACAGACAAGAGCTTTCAGGGAGGCTTCTTGGCTGCAGCTTTAAGATTTTCTACAAAAAAGGAAGTTGACTACACTGAGAACATTCAAATCCACTAAGGGTTTGGTGATTTTACAGCATCTTGCCCCAAAACCGATTTCCAAATTTTTGGCTAGCTAATCATCTAGGTTGGAGATCCAGGCTTCCCCAGAGCACAGCATTTTCATTTCTAGCCTGACTCATTACAGTCCTAGAGATACTATAAAGGATAAATCCCAGAGCAGCCTGGTCTGATCTCACAGCTGACCCAGCTTGGAGCAGGAGGTGGCACTGGAGACTTCCCAAGGTGCCTTCCAAGCTGCACTGTTCTATTACTTTGTGCCTTGGGAAATGTCAGTATGCTGACTATAAAAGTCAATTCCTTTCTCCTCTTTATCTCCAATTCTGAAGCTTTCTGCCTGGAAAACAATCCAAATCCTGAACTCCCCAAAGTGCCGACACACCCCCCAGTGCCTGCTTGTGATCAACGTCCAGTAAATGCATTTCCATAGGGGCTGGGTGAGACTTCAGCCCTCCTACATCGACCTGCTTTCTTGCAACCAACAGGGAAATGTTTTTCATTTCAGAAAGTTTCCTAGACCTGGAAAACACACTTCTGGGTTGTGAATGGGACAGGATACACCTTGGACTAGCTGCATCAGAAGGAGTTTCACTCATTTTTAGGTTTATTAAAAGGCAACACACTACTGCTTGCCGCAGTGATGAGCGTTAAGAAGTGGGAAGCGTCTGCCTGAGTGTGTACAGAGATCCCCATCTAGTGGTGTCCAACACCAACAGCCTCCACACAGCCCAAATGTGCAGGTTCAGAGGGTTGGAGTTGTTATCACTTAGCAAATGGCTTCTCCTGGGGAACCGTGAGCAACCTCCAGCCCCACTCCTTCTCCAGGAACACCTCTGGCTGCTCACGCTCCTGCAGAGCACCCAGCACAGCCACATGGCCCTGTTTTTGGGGTCACAACAGCTGGTCCTCACGGTGCTGGGCTCTATCTTGCCAGCAGCCGTGCTCTTTGGCATTAAAGAGCAGGGAGATTAGTTAAACATGGTCTTGTCTCATGCCACAGCTCAATGAGAAATTGAGATTTTCTGCATTACAGGGGCTTGGCCCACTGTACCCCTCTGTGGGATCCTGGCTGTGGCACACAGGGTGGGTGGTGGCTGCTCTCTGCTGCGTACCTTCCTTGTGAAAGCTTCCGTCAGCCTCCAGAAGTGGGCTTGGTTTCACCTCTCTGCCTTCTGGAAGGGAAAGAGAAGTTTGGGGCTGGAGGATTCATGAAAACACCTTCCTGCAGGTGATACAACAGAGGGCTGCAGCCTGGAGCAGCAACTGAGGAGCATCTCATGGTTACTGGAACTTGGGGCCAAAGGAGAAGTGGGTGCTGGTGGATGTGGCTACAGAGTAACATGGTCACATTTTCGTTACACCCACGGGACAACACCAGGCTCTGTGCTAAGTGCTGCCAGAATTGCCTGGGTACAGACCGTACCCACCTTCTGGAGGCAAATGACAAATATTAGCATTACAAATATGTATCTAATTTCTACTGTTAATTTAAAGCTGAAGATTTTGAAACTGTGATCGAGATGGAGATGACGTGGGACAGCCTGCCTGAGTCTGCAGCCAGCATGGAGGCTGAGGGGCTCAGAGCTTCACCTCTGGGAGATACCATGTGTTCCATGTGTCCTAAAACACATCAGAGAGGGAAGGCAAGGCTGATGCACGTATGTGTCTGGGTTAAGGCAGTGCCTCCATGCTCACCGTGAGCCTGAGTGTGTTCCAGCCCCTTCTGCATCTCCTCCTCTGCAGGGCAGATTCCCTGGCTGTCCCCCATGGCGGTGCCTGGGCTGTGAACATCAGCCTCATACCCTGCAGTGGGTGAAGGAGAAGTGAGGGTGGATGAACACCAGCATTAATTTCTTCCATTTGAAACAGTCCCTGACTGTCTTGTTTCTAAACAATGTTGGATTCATTTCAGAGGGGCACACTGAAACCAACACGGTTATAAAATCACAGAATCAATAAGTTGGAAAAGACCTCTAAGATCATCAAGTCCTACAGTCAACCCATCACCACCATGCCCATTAACCATGTCCCTAAGTGCCACATCCACACATTCCTTGGATGCCTCCAGGACAGTGGCTCTACCACTTCCCTGGCATCTGGCTGAACTGAGTGGGGAAAACCAGGGGTTACCTTCCACCTCCAGCACAGCCTGGTCCTCCCATCCTTCCTCATCAGCATTCACGCATGTGTTGGATGAGACCTTGCTCCTCCTACAAAAGGAGATGCCCATGTTGAGCTCCTGTCCCTGAGCCTTGGGATCCTGGGTCACCCAAGGGGCAGAGCTAGGCCGTATTACCTGTGCTGGGGTGTGACCTCGGGGGGGCTGGGAGTCCTGTGCCCCTCTGCCTGGGGAAAGATCTCCATGGCACTGCTGTCCCTTGAGGCTTGCAGCTGATCCTGGTTGTTGCTCACATCTTTGCTTTTAATTTTCTTCTTGAGCCGAGTGCGCCGTTTGTTGAGTGATGCATCAAAGGACCGGGGGGTCTGAAGTGGGGAACAGCCATACCATCAAACCCCAGAGAAAGGAACAGGAGGCCTCAGCAGCTGCCAGAACCATCCCAAGGCCAAGCCCTTGGCCCAGATGCACCCCTGGGATTGTGGTTTGCCCAGCCTCACCTGAATTGCTTTATCCACTTTTGGCATGCCTGTCCTGCGCACCTCCTGCCTGGGCGGGTACGTCTCAGCCATCAGGATCACGCACTGCTGGATAGACCTCCTGCCAGATGGGCATCATTCTGTCACCCTCCCCAGCCCATCCTGCAGCTTGAGGGTGAGCAGGGAGCGTGAAGGAACCCTAAAACATGGACAGGCACAGGCTCCATCCATCCCTTCACTTACTTGGAGGTCCTGCTAGCTATGGAGGTCCTGCTGGATGTGGAAGTTCTGCTGGATACAGAAATCCTGCTGGACACAGAGGTCCTGCTGGATTTGGAGGCTCTACTGGACACAGAGGTCCTGCTTGGTGTGGAGGACTTCTTGAGGGCCATCACATCTCTGGAGCTGGCAGCTTCTTCCAAGCCATGCTGTGGTGGCTGCTGCTCCTCATTGGCTACAAGGCTGTCAGACTTCAGTGGCTTGTGGGAGTCCATCCCCTCCTTGGCTGACACTGGTGTGAACAGAGGCACTTCAGGGCTCTGCTGGCATCCAGGTCACCCCTTTCTAGTGACCCTGCCACTGACTTACCCACTGGTCAATTAATTATCCTGGTAGCCTGAGGCATACCCAGGCAGCTGCACCTGTCACTAAGCTCACTGCCTGGTGCCACCATTCTGCCTGATGTCACAGAGTGCCTTGGACATTCTCTGGCTCAGCTCCATTGTGCCAGCGAGCACTGGGTTCCAATGGGGACCATAAAACTTCATTAGACAGAGTGGCACAGGGATGGGGACAATGTTCAGGGCCTGAGTACAGGTGCACATCCATCCCTCCAGCTGCTCCTTGCTGAGCTCTGCACTATACCCATAGCATCCAGTGGGATCAGGCCCCCATGCAGCCACTCTTGGATGGAAAGACCCAGCCCTGACCCCCACCCAGCACAGCTGGGGACATTGAGTGCTGCTCCAGAGCCTCCCCTTGACCCCACTGTGTGCAGTGTGGGCATCTCATATCCCACATGGCAAACGGGGGCTGTCAGAACCAAACCCACTCTTCTGCCCCAGCTGGGAGATGACCCTACAGGACTCAGCCCCAGCATCCTCACAAGTCCAACTGTGCACTCTTCAAACAGTGTGTTTTTCAGCATCTCGTGTACTCATAAAGTGCTACTTTGGAAGGTGCCACCAGGTGTCCCTGCAGCCCTTTGCGAAGTAATGATGAGTGGGTGCCCAGTCAGCACTCCCCTCCCAACTTACAGAACTTCACCCCAGCTGCCCCCCACGGTGATCCTGCAGAAGTCAGCCCAGCTTCCCTCCTTCGGGGGCTTTTCCAGCACACTGAAGGACTTTCAGAGACCTGCAGAAGTATGGGCATTATTTGCCTTGCAGCAAAGAGTGGAAACTGCCAGAACTGCAGGCTGCAGTGGGCTTGGGGCTGCCCTGTGACCCAAAAAGTCTCCTGGAGAGAGGGAGAGAGCCATCCACCCATCCACCCGCTTTCCCCAGGCTGAGCCTGCTGGCTTGGGCAAGCACTGGATGCTGACACCATTGAGTGTTTGAGGTTTTTTATTTGGTGCCCTGGGAAGTGCCCACAGGGGCAGCAAATCTCTGCCCACCCAAGGGCTCAGCCCCAGATGCCACTCAGCACCATCCCTTATGTTGCCAATTCCCACTGCTGGGGACAGGCAGGGGACTCAGCCACCACCTGCAGAACAGTCTTGGGCACTAGAGGTGGGCATGGGGCACGGGATCTCCATTGCTTTTTGGTAGAACGAAGGGGAACAGAGCCACCAGGACCTGCATGGGGCAGGCACAGCAACAACTGACCCAGCTCTGTCACCAGGATATTTTTTTCCACAGCGGACAAAACCATGGGAGAGGCACAGCTGAAGGCAGCAGGATACAACCTGACTCCTACCAGCTCTTCTGGACCCTGAGCCACACAGAAAACCAAGCACAGTACCATGACATAGTTCAAACAGCACAGAGAAAGGCTGGGAGGTTGCTCCCCAGAGAGCCAGGCTCAAGGGATACAACACATCCATGTGCTTTGTGAAGGGGGACGGTGGTGGGAGACGCTGGGACCAGCACAGCTGGTGCTACATGAAAGTGGCTGCTGGTGGCACATAGAGGGAAGGAGGAGGTCACACAGAACTCAGACACTGCTTTGCACTGTCCCGGACCACAGCAATGTCAGAAAAGTGGGAGTGGTCCGGTTTGCTCAAGTGTCTTCAGCCCGCAAGGCAACACGGGGGCTGCAGCTGTTCATTGTGCTTTCTCCAGCACAGGCCATGCCGGAGAACACAGCTCACAGCCTTGGGCTCTACCCAAATCCCCTTGGCCAAATGAGCACCTCGCAGTTCACAGTCTCTCCAAGGCAGAATTGTCCCATGTCACCACATTCAGTGTATGGAGGGGCCGCTGGCCCACCGAGGTAAGGACGAGAGGTTTGCTGTGGAAGCACATCCCTGCAGTACAGTGAGGTGACGGATAGCAGGGCCAGAGACAGCCAAGGGGTTGCTGAATTACACGCAGACACACACACACAAGCTCTTCTGTAAACTGGACTCCAGGAGATCCCACTGTCCTGGGCTGATCCCACAGCCAGCGCCAGGTGCAGCATCCTACATGTTCCCACGGTATGTGATGTTGGTGAAGGTTGAGGTTGCCTCTTTGTATAATGGGTTGTTGCCCTGGAAAAGAAGCAAACAACATCACTTTGTGCTTGGCATTGGTGGTTGCTGCATTTGGGGAAATTGAGGCACCGTTGGATGCAGAGGGCAGAGCTTTGGAGGAATAATGTGCTGCATGAGGCTTTATGGGGAGAACAGGAGAAAGCTGTTGTGGAGGAAAGGCAGCAAGAGCCCCAGCAAGAAACCCCCCATCCCTTCCCTCTGGGGAGGGACACACTGATACATTCCAGCCCCCTCCCTCATACTGTGGGTGCCTCAGCCCTTCCAGCATCCCGTGGCAGCAATGTTCCATCTGCTCATGAGGTGGAACACTGGTATGGGTAGTGAGTAAGAGACTCATGCTGGAGGAAAGCACTCGAGATACACTGGGAAAAGCAGCTGGGACATTTTCTGTGTCCTGTGCCCAGTCCCTGGGAACAACAGGTGTCCAGACTGCTGGTGCCACTTCAGGTCCTGCTGTGCCACCATGCCACGCTTCAGCGATGAGCTGTTCCACAAGGACCATGGGCAGAAGGGGATCACAGACTGGGCTCTTATGCTGGGAGAACTGGGATCTGGATTCACTCAGCTCAGAGGATGAAGAACTGATGTCCTCATGCACCCATCCCTCTGACCCTTACCGTGTCCCACTTGGCCCTGGCCTTCTCCTCCTCGAAGCGGGCGAACTCCCGGCGGTCGTGGATGGTGATGAGGAGTTTCCAGATGAGCAGGGCAGCCAGGCCGATGAGCAGGATGGCACCCGTCACTGAGAGCAGCACCACCAGGATGTCTGGCCCCTTCGGGCACTCTGGTGGGATAGAAGGGCACGGTTTTGTGGTCTACAGGGGGCTCCTCTGGTCTCTCGAATGCTCGATTCTCCATCATTTTAGAACCTCTAACTTTGAGCATTCAACAGTTCCCCCCACACGCTGCCTATACCTGCTGTGCTGGAGCTGTGGAGGGGATGGGTTGTTGCAATTAGACCTGGGGTTCCTTTCAGAACCTTTTGGTTTGAAGGCTCTGCAGTCTCACAGCCCCCTTCACAGGCTGAAAGCAGCCTCCAAAAATGCTGAAAGCTTTGCTCCATGCAAGGAGTGCCATATCCCCAACCATGGGTGCAATCACAGCATTACTCCTGAATGGCCGACTGGAGCTGGCTCTGTCTCAAGAAAATGAGACCCCTGGAGTCAGAACTGGGATGGGAGGACTGAGCTCGTCCTTGGCAGCTCAGCAGGGGGGTGAAACAACCTAGCAGTGTGGGGAAATGTGAGACAGAGGCAGGCAATCACAGCCCGGGTGCACAGAGCTGGGAACAAAGCAGCACTGTTACTCATGCCAGAGCCTGGCTGGGAGGTACAAAACCCCCAGGTTAGTGCAGACCCCCCACAGTGAGTTGCAATTAGAGCCCCAGCCAGGCCCTACCTGGCTCCTCTATGACATAGAGGACAGATTTGCCACTGGAGTCCTCGTAGTACTGGAAGCGCACCACGCAGTCGTTCTCATCCTTATAGGTGCAGTTCACAGCATCCTTGCCCCTGTCACCTGGGGAGGGGGGGGAGGTGAGTAGCTGTCAGAACCCTCGTGCTGGGGGGCACACATGGAGGGTGCACACAGCCTCAAATACCCATGCTTTAGGCAGAAACTTGTGCACTGTGCTCCATCCCAGCTCTTACCCAGCTCCTGCACCGTTTCAATCTCATCACGGCACACACGGCCACAGGACTGCTGCTCCACCAGCGTGCCCCGCTCATACTTCTTGCACTCCACGCATTCCCTGAAGAAGAGGGAAGAAGTACTGAGAGCTGCAAACATCCTCAAGGCAGGGCACCCTCTTACCCTTTGCTCTCTGTAACCCCAACCCAAAGGAGCGGGGTGGGGGGTGGTGACCACGCTGCAGGCACAAGGCCTGATGGAACCATCCCAGCTTTCCAACCCAACTCACTTTTTGATGGTGCAGGCATCTGGGCACGTGGGACACTTCTCGCAGGTGTTCCCGTAGGAGCCAGGCTGGGTGCAGTCACACTTGCCACAGATGCAGGTGCCGTGGCCGCTGCACACCAGCCCGTTGCTGGACATGCACGTGTCGGTGCGTGTGGTGCAGTTGCAGTAGTCACCAGTCCAGTCTGAGTCACACAGGCAGTCCCCACAACTGCACTTTCCGTGCCCTGGGGACAGCCAGGAGGACATCAGGACCCTCAAATGGATCCCTATAGATCCCTGCTGGGGGATCACCCCCACGGGATGCTCCTGCACTTGGTGCATGGTGAAGGAAAGTGGAGCAACCGCCCAGAACATCTTCATTCCACCATCCTTAGGGTGGGACACTGCTGTTGCCATCACTTTGCTGTTTGCTGTGTCCCCAGTGCTCCTCTTATCCCACCGAGAAAAAAGCCAAATCTCATGCTGAGCTGTCTCAGCTCCTGTGGCAGTAGCTGGAGATGCTCAATCAGCTCTGTCTGAGTTACCCAAGCTTTAGGGATTCAGTCAGGACATCTGGTCAACCCCTGCTGTCATTTCCCAGCCCTCCACTATACATGGGAAACTGACTGCTGAGAAAAGCCCAGCCAGCTCTGCATGCTTGCCTGGCTCGGTCAGACAGACAGACAGACCGACGTCCTCAAACCCTGCCAGAGCCCTCAGCTATTTGGATTGCGGTTCGATTTTTGACTCCAGCACCAGACACAGCAAGAGGTGGAAATGCCACAGAGCCGGCACGCGCCGACCCATCCTGAACACAGAGTGCTCTCAGCTCACTCTGCTCTCAGCTGGGGAGGGCTGGGCACCATCCATTCACATGGCCTCAGGGGCACTGGCATGAGAAATAAATGTGTAACCCTGCTAATGAGGAACTGAATCACAGGAAAATAGTGCTGAGCTGTGTGACAGTGCATGGAAATGTGGGGGAAGGCTGGGGAGATATGGCGAAATGTGATGTGACTGATGGCAGTGGGGTCAGACAGGGCATTGGCTGCCAAAAATGGGATTTGTGGGTAGTGCCTCCGGGGAGGGCTTGGCCACCTTTCCTCCACCCCCCCCCCCCCATCTCATTTCCTCTCCAGCCCTGGGCTCACAGCCAGGGTTGGCCCAAATGAGTGAAGGGTTTGGGCACAGAACTGGGAAACAACAGATAGGGTTAATTAACAGCTCGCCCATCTCGATCAGCATCCTTTTGCCCTCTGTGCTTGATATGGGTAATGCTGTGCAAATATGCAGCGCCATGGGTGGCAGCAGGAGGAATGTCACATCCCAGTGCTTCTCCCCACCCTCTCCCTTAACACCCTGGTGATTTTTCCTGCAGAGGAACACCCCTGACCCAGAAGGGCTGGTGGGATTCAAGCAGGGGCTGGCACTGCAAAGCCGCTTCCCTTGATGCCCCCCAGCCACCCTGGTGGGGCTCCAAGGATAAAGTCTGCTTGTATCCTTCTGAGCCCAGCCCCTTGCCAAGGCTTTGGTTCACAGGCTGCCAAAACAGGAGTCACTGCTTCGCACCCAGAGCTGATTCAGGGCTAAGAAAGCCAACAACGGGAACAACATATGTGACAAGCCCCCAAAAATCTAGCATTTGTCTTCTTCATGCCGCTGGGCAGCAAAAACACCTCACCAGCACAACCCACACCCCTGAACACAATGCTCACCTGAGCACATCTGACCCTTGAAGCGGACGCAGGAGAAGTCATCGCACTCGCAGTACTTGCCCGTCACCTTGCCAAAGTCACTGCTGTGGCACACGCACTGCCCACAAATGCATTCACCACGCTGGCTGCAGAGGGGCTGTCCTGGCTGCGGGCTGCAGTTGTCCTGCTGTGAGGGGTTGTACTCCTCCTCTGAGCACTCGCAGTGTGAGCCCAGACGCCCCGGGTTGCAGCGGCACACCCCGCACTCCAGGCTGCCATTGCCTTTGCTGCAGAAGGAGCTGTTGGCCTCGGCCTGGCTCTCGCAGGAACAGTTGCAGTCGAAGTTCACCACCACGGTCAGGCTGTCCTTGAAGCCCACGGGTTTGATGGTGAAGGATTTCTGACGCTCCTGTGGGCAGCCTCGCACCTTGGCCTCGATGCTGAAGCTCACCTGGGGGCAGAAAGGTGTGTCCAGGTGTTTGTACCCCCATTGGGTGCCAACAGTTGCAGTGTTGGGGTTCCCACTGCAGCCTACTCCATGCCCAAGCTCAGCCAGCTCAGAAATGGAACTAAGTTCCTTATGGCTTCTCAAAGCTGTCCTGGCATTGAGCGGGACACTTACCTACTACAGTATCTAGGCAAAAATCAGTCCATAAGTGTCCAGAAAGACCACAGATTCTGCATCCACTGGACTCATATAAGCATTTTTCCTCCTTGCTCTCACCCAGCTGGACCCTCTCTTCACTAAGTAGAGATCACAGTTTCCCCTGAAGAACTTGTGCCCCCAGGAAGTGGGAGAGGAGCGGACAGTGCAGGTGCAGCATCAGGTGAGCTCTCTGCACCACTATGTAGAGAGCAAAGCACTCCCCAGACAGGAGCCTCACCGTGTCCCCAATCTTGAGCCCCATGCAGGACTTGAGCCCAGTGATAACCTCGTTGTTGAGGCAGGTGGCATTGAAGGACAGGGACAGCTCTTCAGGAAGGTCACGCACCTCCAGCTCCACTTTGGAGCGGATTTTCTGGAAGAGCAGAGAGGAATGATGCAGAAGACAGCTGGACAGAGGCTCACCCACAGCAGCCTCCTCACCACAGTGATGTTCCTATGCATGCAAGAAAGGAGCCAAGTGCTCCAAGACTTCCCAGAGCTATCCCGTGCCATTTCCCACTGGGAATGCTTTAGAGGATGGGAAGGGACAGGGGTGATCTCCCATCCCCACAGTCCCCAAGAACATGGGTGGAGGCAAATGCTCACAGTTAGCCCAAAGGCTTAGGGAGATGCTAGGAGCATATGGGCTGCTTGTAGTGGTTATGTGGGGAGAAAGAGAGCTTCTTTGGGATTGTCACGGTGCAGAGCTCTCCTTTGAGTAACTTGGGGCAAGGTCCGTGCCCTGTGAGGGTGATTGCACTTTTAAGATGAAGCCCCTACATCTTGCTGCCCATGGGATTGGGATGTGGTGGCACTGCACACTCACCCCATAGGCATCCACGATGAGCTGCAGGACATTGCTGGAATCTCTGGACAAGGTGCCCACAGTTGTGCCTGGGATCAGCTCACTGTAGTTCTGGAGAAACAGCATAAGAAAGATGGTCTGCTCATGACAGGTGAACACAGTTGGGTCAACCCATTCCCATGCACATGCAAGCTTCCCAGGGTGCTCTGAGAATGGAGGACAACCAGGCTGTGCCCAGTCATCTGTGGCCAGCTGCAGTGTCCTTTTCAGGACCCCAGCAGCCCCCCATGCAGGTTTCTGCATGGCAGCCATTACCTGGTAGAGACCAACAACTGTATCCGTCACAGCAAAGATCAAATTGATGTTCTTCTGTGAGAGCTTCTCGGTCATTAGGCCCAGAGAGGGATAGTCCTGGAGAAAGAAAGAGACCTTACCCTGTGAACGTGCACTCCCAGCCACTCCATCAAGCTCTCCAAGCACAGATGGACCACCCCTCTCATCACCAACAGGAGATTTGGGCCCCCCAACCACACACTTGCGTTGGGATTTACCAGTGTGGTAGAGGCTGAGTAGAAGTTATCCTTGTCAATGTGGCACCGGGCATCGTTGGGCTGCACGATACCAGCCAGCCTGCCATCCAGTGCGATGTGCGTCTTGGCATCCGTGGTGAAGACAAGCAGGTGGGACGCGTCGTTCCTCCAGCCAATTTTCTCCTGCAGCCAAAGGCAGTTTCTAGTGGTGCAGCAGTGAGTGCCCTACATCAGCACCTCGTTGCTGCCCTCGCTGCCACCTCTGGTCATAGCTTGGGAAGGTGAAAGACAAGCTTTGATTTGCTAGAGTGGTTATCATGGTGGCTAACAATTGAGGGACGTATCTCCATCTCCAGCAAAATCAAGGTGCAGGCAAAGATGATGTTCTTCTGGGTGGTTACTGCAAGGCTGACATGGGATCAACATGCCAGTCCCCAGAGCACCTGTTCTGCTCCTCTCACCTCCCAGGACCCCATAAAGGCTCTGCTCTTCCCTCTTCTTGGCTGAGGACCTAGAAATCCCCTTGAATGTTCACCCTGTCTAGATCTCAGGCTAGCTGCCTATGGCTCTGTCCTGGTACAGCAGGTACTCTGTGCCAAGCCCTAGGCTGAGCCTGGTGACCCTCTCCAGCCCCAGCCAGGCCTCGTTAACCCTTACATCACACACGGTGGCCTGGATGATGGCATCGAAGCCACCCTCAGGTGCATCCCTGTTCCTTGAGACGCTCTGCTTCTTCACCTCCTCGTTGAAGCGCATCACCTCGTCTGTGAGCGACAGGACATGTTTGTATCCAAACATGGGCAAGCACTTTTCCCCGATCCTGTGGGAAAAAAGTTATCAGGGCACGAGCCTCATAGGTGCTTCCAGCTCCCATCTCCACCCTGCAGCCATTTCACATCCTGTGATTCTCATCTGGATGTGACGGAGGGATCCAACTGACTACACTGGGAGCCTGAGGGCACAGTTGGTGAAGGACCTTGTAAATATCTGTCACGTTATAGCGAAGCTGGACTCAGGTCATCTCCTAGCCTCTGTCCTGCTGGGAGTTTTTTTAGGAGAAATTTTCTTAGATCCTCAACAAAAATGTTGTTTGGTCCCGAAACCAAACACCCTGCTGAAATCCATTTCCATGGGTGTGCAAACACAGTTCAATGCTGCCCCATCCTTACAGACCTCCCTTAGCCTGAGACTTACTCATAACAAGGGTTCCTGATGGCTTCTGGAGGAGAGATGTACATGTAGGGGGAAATGGGCTTGTCCACAAAGGCCCCAAAGCCGATGCGAAGGTTGCTGGTGAGCTTGCGCATCTCGCTGGCCAGCTTGGTACCCAGGTTCTGGATGTTCCTCAGATCATCCTTCATGGAGTTGGACAGGTCCATTAGGTAGTAGATGTCCACGGGATAGTCTTCTACTTGGCGCACTTGGACACGGAATGTCTGGGAGTCATCTGTAATGGGACAGGGCAGAGGAGTAAGAGATTGTCCCCCAGAAGCCCCAGGAGATGGCCTAAAGCTGTTGGGAGGAGAATACCACAGCTGGGCACTCAAAGGAGTAAATAACTCACGGCAGGGTGCTTGTACGTAAGAAGGCAAAGTGCCCCACAGCTCCTGTTCTCCAGGCCTCCCACTATTAAGGCCTGAGAAGACTCTCCTGCTCAGAGCTGAGTCCCCTGATTGTTCTGTGATAAGCGCAGCCAACACACAGTGGATGGAGTGAAACACCCTACATGTAGGCAGACAGACTTATGGGGACATCCAGGGGACTCTGTGGCTGCTTCAAGACTCTCTGAGCACCTGAGGCCCCCAAGAATCTCCTGGGTTCTCCATTCCTCTTCCTTCCTGCTCCCCTGAGCTCCTCCCAGCTCCTGCTACCAAGGTTTTTGATGAAACATTTCCCATCAAAACAAAAACCTCCTTACACAGAACCTTCTGGGGAACAGGCCAGCATCGATGACTTCTACACTTTGAAAAATAAAAACACCGAAGCAGTTAGGGTTGACCTTTTCTTTCTGCTTTTTAGAAGAGACAAAGCTTCCTTCTTGTTGATCTTCGAAAGTGCTTCTTTGAAATGCAAGCTGGGACACAGCTGCTGCCTGCTCAAACTACCTCTCATGTCAAGAAAAAAGCTTTAATCAACTTTAATTATTGCTTTCATGTTTCCTTCTCAATCTGCACATCTGAGATTTTTGATCTTCAGGATGGAAAAGGTGCTTTCAAAAAATCAAGAACCCCAACCTGTCTGTACCTCCGTGCAGGCAGAAGTCCCAACTTTGTCCCCACAGAACATCTGCTCTTCCTCACTGAGCTAAAACCATGAGGACTGAGCTCGTGGGATGTGCCCTAGTTATAACCTTCACCATTTGGTCTTCACTTTCAAGCTGAAGACTGTTTCTCCCTAAACACAGCACATTATCTCATGCCAAATGCCTTTAGATCTAAAGACAGCAACAGCCTCTCAGCAGCTACACATCCACATTGGGTGGGGAGGACACATCAGAGCTGCTGTCATTCATTTCAGGATGACCCCTTAGCCAACACTAAGGATGTGCTATCAGCCACTAACAGCTGATCCTGGGGCTTGAATGAGCTCACAGATCCAAAATTTGCTCTTGCTAGGACATCCATGAGCGGATGGATAATAACGGCAGGGCTGGGTTTTGTGTGTTGAAGAGCACAACCACAGCAAAGGCACCATTTTTCTCCACTTCCCCCAAATCCCTGATGGGTGACACCAAAGGGGACATCAAATAGGGGGAGTAAAATGTGAATATTTATTTCAAAGCCCCTTTATATAGGTCTTATGTGAAAGGTCTTATGTGAAAGCTCGGCGTCAGCTTTATGGCACCAAGAAATCAGTAGCTAAAGTTTGAATAGCTTCATGAATAGCCCATGAAATGTTGAAGCCTCATCCCATCCTACCTCCTGGGGTCCTGCAGGATTGAGACGAGAGAATGAATGGCACCCATCAGCCACCAGATTGCCCAACTGGGGACACTGCTGGGGGGTTTGTCACAGCCCCAGTCTGGCATTGCCCTCAACGGTTGTGAGACAACCTCATCTGGATGGCTGTGGTGATGGCTCATCCATCATTTGACCTCTCTGGGTTACTCCCACAGCATCTTACAGACTCTTACCTGGCCGCAGGTTCAGCTGGATCCTCTGGGGGCTCATTTGGGTGGTGGTGGACCCCCCTGAGCCCTTATCACTGAGCGGCCGCTCCTCCAGGACTGTAACACTGCTCCTGGGGAACTCGATGAAGTCCTTCCCACAGCCATTCTGCAGGAGGTTGGTGAGCAGGTCGCAACGTGGGGATGACTGTGCCAGCTCCTGTGGGACAGGACATGGTCAGGAGAGATGGACAACTCCTCTGAGCCAAACCCCTGCTGAGATCCAGGAGCTGGAGCCTCGTACTGGGATTTTAGCAAAGCTAAGAGGGAAATTGCTCTAATTGTGTGTGCGCACAAAGAGGGTGAAGCAGAGCAGAAGCACGGGCAACTGAACATCTTTTGGGGTTTTTTTATTGTTATCTTTTCTAAATGTTGTGAAAAGATGACCCAACTTCTCCCCAGTGTTCAATGCAATCGTCAGAATTTTGCTGTGAGCAAACTCGGTTCTGCTGCAGGAGAGCCCAGTGCTCCTATCTCAGAGCTGTTCAGCTTATCAGCAGCTCCCCAGCTTCCTGCTGGAGCCCAGCAGGAGGGAAAGAGACCCAAATAAGGAGAGAAGGAGCAAAAAGTCTATCAGGCTGTGGGAGAGGCAGTCAAGGGTCTGTCAGAAGCAGGAAATGGAAAGTGTGAAGTCACAGCAGGGCTCCAACCCCCCCGAGTTTCCTAGAAAGCTTCCTGCCCTTATTGCAGGGTATGCAGAGGGGTCTGGGCAGTCCCAGAGATGGGTGACATTTCCCATCAAGACTAATAAGGGAAGAATTCCTCTGCTGCTGCCCTCCCCTCAGTGGGGCTCTCCCAGTTCCCTCCCACAGCACGGAGCTTTCTCCATTCAGAGTCCTGGGAGGGGAGAGAAGCAGATCTGCTCCCCCCAGCATCACCGCAGCTCCTGCCCAGGGTATCGGCTCCCCCAGAGCCAGGTGGGCTGAACCCAGGAACTGATTTGTGTGCTTTATGCAAACAAGGGGAAAAGTGCAAACAGCATCAGGAGGCCCTCCCTGGCAGCAGTGGCCTTTGTCTGCCTTTTTCTCCTCCCTCAGCCCAAGCAATAGCCAGAAAATACATCAGCAGGCGTGTTCCTCCCTGGTGGCCTCCCACTCCTCCCCACGCAGCACACTGCAGTGCACAGGACATGTTGTCCATCCACATGAACTCCTTGCACCCCTCCAGCTCACCCCATGGGTTCCTACTGCAGAGCACAGAGCCCT
This sequence comes from Meleagris gallopavo, assembly GCF_905368555.1. NCBI lineage: Eukaryota > Metazoa > Chordata > Aves > Galliformes > Phasianidae > Meleagris > Meleagris gallopavo. Next base: position 2,007,542 of record NC_139432.1, on the reverse strand, counting down.
TGAGGCCATTGGACCTCCAGAGTCCTATCTCCCCATAGCCACCAAGAGCTTTCCCAGGTGCTTTGGACTCAGGAAAGAACCCATCGGTAATTACACACGTTCCTGTCCTGAGCAGGGAAAGCACTAGAGAGATGAGGTTGAGAGGCAGAATGGGCAGAAAGGCTTTTAAACTATGACTCTGGACACTTTGGTGATACCCATCCCCTTCCAGGATCAGTGGTATAATTCCTATTGAGAGATACCCATGCAGAAGCTCTTTCACTCCAGAACAACATCCCTCTCCTTTTCCTAAAGGATGTTGACTTGGCACTTGCAGGAACTTCAGTTGGAGTGGCTCAGAGGCAGCTCAGACCCACCAGCACAGCCCTGGTGGCACCAGTAGGGCCTCCCCATGAAGGAGATGCTGCAGGCAGGGGGTCCCACCTCCATCACAAACCACCCCACAGACCCTGGCAGATGCTCCCCAGTTCACATCCCTTCTGGACAGCTGGACCAGCTACTTCCAGAAGTCCCTCTTCCAACCTCTCACCAACTCTGTCATTCTCTGACCAGGGTTTCAGCCCCCCACCTGCACAAGCTCTCTCTGGGACTGGGTACCCCATGAGTTCACCCCCAATCTCCACCTCTAAACCCCAAAAGCAAGGACAGGGCCAGGCATGGTGCTGTCAGAGCCAGCCCTATCCCACACCATCACCACTGCAGCATGTTGCACATCCCCAGGGCATCTCCATTTTCATCTCATAGGCAACCACATACAGGGAGAGATTCTCTGCAGGAGAGCTGGTGGGAGGACCCAAAGCACAGACATCTGCAGATTAAACTAAAAGCTTCCAGAGTTTCTCGAAGGCAAGCCCTGGCCCAGCACTGCCTCTCCCTGCTCTCTGAGGGGAATGGAGCAAATGACATTTTGGGTGGGTGAGACCCTGGAAAATTTGCCACGATACTCTCTAAAGTGATTTCAGAGCTCTAAGGATCAGCTGGCTTTTCCCAAAAGGGAAAGTGAGTAGGTGGGCACATCCATTAGCTGCTAGGGGTGGTCCAGGGTTCCGGAGAAATAAAGAAAAGTCAGCTGTCCTCTACTACTTCAATGCTCAGTGATCACAAGAAACAGCAACAAAATCCTCCTCTTGTCCAAAGCCAGGACGGAGCAGGAGTAACTGTTAACCCTGAGTGGGAAAGGAAGGAGCACAAGAAAGGTTGCTCTCCCTTTAAGTAGGGAGGGGGATCGGAGACCTCCCCCACCCCAGGGATATTAAACAAACCCTTAGAAAAAAGCCCTCATTTGCTAAATTAAGACAATGCTCTCCAGATGTTGGAGGCAGAGCTGTGAGCAGCTTGCACAGCCCAGCTGCTGGCAGTGGGATGTTTCTTCACCGCCTGTCACGTCTGTCCATGAGCACAACCCCAAACAGCGCTGAAATATTGCCTTTTTTGGAAACCTTTGCTGATCTGGGGGAAAAGGAAAAAAAAAAAAAGGCACAACTAAAAGCTAGAAGCATAGCAGCCCCCACTGCAGCGTTAACACACCAGCAGCCCAGGCTGGGAAGGAGCAGATGGAGGATTGAGTCCTTATCACGGCACAAATTCAGCCACTCCTTGCAGGAGACAAGTGGGGCTCATCTGCACGAGCATCCTGTGCAGCCTGCGATGGGAAGATGCTGGGAGGTGCAATGGGATCTGCTGGGACCTGCAGGTGGGCAGCAACTGGGAGATCATCCCACAGCTCAGATAAAGTTCCTGGTCTTCTCCCCACTTGTGGATGAGAATTCCACATTTGCAGAAGGAGAAGACAAAGACAAGTCTTTTCTTAGTGCTTTCTTGCAAGGCACAAGGAGTGCATTGTTACAGCAGTGCCTCACTGAGCCCTGCAGCCTTAAGTCCCCTTTATCTACAGCTCACCAGATGCATCATTGCTGGGAACTTCCCCTCTTACATCCCTGATAGACCAACCCTAAGGGCAGCATTTTTGGAGAGCATAGTGGCACATCTTCCCACATCTCACCCACACCCAGACAGTGGATTTCAGAGCCACAGCTCTACACTTACATCTCCTTTAACTCCATAACCTAAAGCAGGAACCTCATCTTCCCATCCCCCATAATCCCACAGTTAAAAGACATTTAAAGCCAAACTCGAGTTCTAATCAGTATTATTTTTCCTTCTCCTAAATCCCCTTTCCAGCCTTTCCATGAATCAGATTCCTTTTAGTCAGAACTTCACAAGGAGCTTTCAAGAAGCAAACCAAAAGGGAACCAACTTTCTAAGCATATAGTTTGAGACAAAATGAGTTCTCAATGGAAGAAAGCAGCACTCCCCAGAGCTCCCACCCAGAAAAGAGGCAGATTTGGAGACCGAAGAAGGAACTCAGACTGAACTCCACGGTGCACACTGTTATAGTCGCTACCAGATGCCACTGAGGGCTGTGTTCAGACACAGTGGAAACAGATGGAAATGGATGTAGCTGCAACACACCATCCCAAAGCCCAGCCCCAGCACTCACCTCTGCAGAGCACCATGCACAGAGTGGGCTGACAGCCAGGCACTGCTTGCAGGAGGTCACCCCTCGGGTAGTACAGATGTTACTCCCTTGGAACACCAAAACAGAGAGCTGTCACTGCCTACTCACCATCACCATCACCATCACCATCACCATCACCATCACCATCACCATCACCATCACCATCACCATCACCATCACCATCACCATCACCATCACCATCACCATCCCACCTGCATATCCTCATCCCCTTCCCAGCCCCCAAATTCAATTTTTCCCTCCCTACTCCTTTAATAGCCACCTCCCCCAGCCCAACACCAGCTGGGCTCCATCCTGCTGACATCTCCTGGCAGCCCAGTGCCAGCTCCTTACTGTGACCTTGACTCTGCAGCCCTGGGAGACATCATCTCTGGTGCCTCTCTGTGGGCATTTTGGGGCTGTGGTGAGCTCTGGGTGCAGCAAGCTCTTGTCCCACCTGCCCCAGCATTGGGAATGAAGGTGAGAGAAGTGGTTCCTGTCCAAAATGAAGCTGACAGCTGCTTGTGATACTGCTCTGGGTAAAACCGGGGTTCCACCAGTGGAACTGGCACTGAGGATGTTGGGAGACACCTCAGTTGGAGGACATCACAACCATTAATGGGGCCCCAAAGCCACCAGCACCCACTGGGGCAGAGAGGGCAGAGGTGGCAACTGCATGGCTCTCTGGTTTCAAAGCTGATGCAATGAGGGGATGGGGACATGGCCATGGAGTCATCACCTTCAGCTCTTCTTCTCTCTTGAGACACAGTGGTCCCCAGCATCCCTGGGGCAGCTGGGCCCTATAGGTGCTGTGTGCCCCCCATTGCAGACCTGGGACCACTTGGTATCGGTGTGGAGTTGCTGCAATCCTCCCATGCTCCCCTGTTCCCTGCCCAGGGCCCTCCCTTTGCAGCCTCAGTGTTTTCTGCAAAAGTGGGAGGAAATACATTGTGAAACACAAAGAGGAAACAGCAGAACGGTGAGGTCTGGGCTTTGGGCAGAGCCACAGCTACAGCTGTCTGCACCCTCTGGTATTCAGAGTGTTGTGCAGTGTAGATGCATATTCCTGCATGAACATGGTGGCACAGGGAGCTGAGCACAATGCTGGGACACAGAGAATGCCACCACGCTTAGACACATGGCCCTGCAGCATTTTGTGTTTGCTCAGTTTTGGGGTTTGTATCCACACCCGGAGCTCTCAGCATACACCAAAACCCCCAGCTGCAGCTTATCACAACGAGAAAGCCTCTGTGGGAGCCTTGGGGCTGCGTGCCCAAAGCTGGGAGCAGCATTCTGAACTGCAAAACTCAGGGGAGCCCTGTGCCTCACTAACATCACTCAGCAGCACTGTGACCCCTTGGTTGGGATGGAAGAGAGGTGCCCAGGAGCCTCCTTCCATGCTGGGGATCCCATTTTCTGCCTGATTTTGGCACATGGGACCACAAATTGGGTGCTCTGCCCCATCACCAGAGTATGTTTATGAGGATGCAGGGCTTTTCCCCATCCTCCAGCACTGTTTTGAGCCATTCTTGGTGTGCTCAACACACAACTGGATGCAGCTCTGGCCCACTGGGAGGAGCCCAAATCCTCCAGGCGCCAGCAGTGCTTAACACAGGGCCCTTATCACTATGTGAACATGAAGGGGATTGTGGCCAGCCTCACCTCCTGCCTTGGGAAATATCCCTATTTTGTCATCTACAGCTTTGTTTGCATGGCTGGACACAGTGGGATGCGTCAAGGAGCAAAGATGCTGTGGTGCTGTGGGCACAAAAATGGGCTGGAGGAGAGCAGGAGATGCTGAAGGCTGAGCACAGCCTGCTCTCAGCCCTCAGTGCTGCCTGGCTGTGAGCAGGTTAACAAGATTCCAGCACAGCCTAAGCTAATAAACTCTGTGCATCTGATTTATTTTTTTTTCCCATTCATTTTTAGGTCTTGGCTTTTTTTTTTTTTTTTTTTTCCCCAGCCATAAAAGTGAACCAACCAAAGCACAAAAGCTGTATTTATTTGTTTTCATTACTACGAAAACAGCTGGCCTCCTAAAATGAGCTGCTCCTAATTACTCAAGCCTTCAAATAAAAAACAAGAAATCCCAACACATGGAACATGGGGTGCTGACATGAGCAGTATGGGAAGCACCGTTGAGGTCAAGGAGTGTTCAGACAGCACACTCCAAGTGATGCACTTGGAATGCCCCAACCCATGTCTGTGGCTGAGCATCCCCCTTCCCTGGCTGGGAAAAATTACTCAGACCTCAGCCTACACCCCACGTGCTGTGTGAGCCAGCTTTTCCCCCTGCTAACATGCAGAAATCTTGATAAGGATGGTTTAGAAAACTTGGTGAAGATACAAGCTGTTTTGACATCATCTCTGGGTTTTCTGCTTGACTAAGCAATAGGGAGCTTGGCTTTTTTTTGGCCGCTCCTGCTCACTCCATCCAAGGCTACGTCATTTCTTGGAATATTTCCTCATTTACCAGCATCTTCCTGCAGAGGAGATGGCCCAGGCTGGTTTTGGGATGGGTTAAATGCACAGCCCCAAAAGTGTAGCCCTACAAACTCAGACTCTCCCAGGGGTGAGCGCATCCATACAGCTGGCTCAGCACATCCCAGCCTCGGGCTGTTCCTGGGCACTCACCGAATCCAGCATTCTTTAACCAAAATAACATTGACCCAAATCCCCTCGGGTCGGGTCTCTGAAACAATGGGGCTGATTTACAGACCGGGAGCTGAACAACACCCCTTTGTGGCTGCAGGATTTGCTTTCTGGAAACTTTGAGCTCAGGAACGCACCTGGAGAGGATGTTCCCTTCCCCGGGCTGCTCCTTCACAACGCATGGAAAGTTCTGAACAAAGCAAACTGTTTTTGTGCTGGTGCCAGAAATCGGGGCTTTGAAAGACCAGCACCAAAAGAACAGGAGAAAAAAGGATGTGATACATTAATGCTGACCCTCAAAATGAGATGGATATGGAACTGCTGGCCCTGTGCGCTGCCATTGCTGCCTGCTGGCAGAGCCCACCCCAATGCTCCCACTACAAACCAGCACCACAGCCAAGCACTGCATAGGTAGAGGGGCTGAGATCACTCTGCCCAAAGTGAGAACAAAGCGGGGAGCCCCGAAAATTAGGAAAATTCAGAAATGGGGATCTGTGCTGAGGTCACCCTCTGCCCACTGCCCCTCTGAGCGATTTCCCCGACAGCGTGGGAAAGAAGAGAATCCCAGGGTTTAGGGATGACAGCATGCAACCCAAGCGCTGCATGCAGCGTCAGGGCAAACCCAGCATTCCAGCCCCACACCTACCCCAGCTGCCAGCAGCGCAGAGCACCAGGATGCTGAAAGCGACACGGAGTTCCTCCATCTCCTCCTCCGAACCCCGGCTATAGGGATGTGGGATGGCCCCGCCGTGCGATTTTGAGATGGTTTTGAGCCGTCCAAGGGATGAATCATGCGCTGGGTGTGTGTCACACACATACACACGGAGCGGGCCGGCCGGAGGAAGCTACGCTACACTGCTTCGTCACTCGAATTGGAGTCGGGCAGTGCCTCCTCCCGTCCTGTCCCCCGGGGGCTCCCGGTGCTTATTCCCTCTACTCGGTTCATAAAAGGGCTTAATGAACCTGGGCACAAAGTGCAGGGCGCTGCTGACCCGCTGTAACAGGCTTGTTCCCATAGGCTCTTCTGCTGGGTTTAATTGCTTGCAAAACCTCGCTCCCTCCCTCCCTTCGTTAACCCTTTCGGCCGCGGGGGTTTTAAACTTGCTGAGGCTGAGCTGCTTCAGAGCGTGAGGATTTGAGGGAAAACAGAGCACATGCATATTGCAATGAAAGTGGGGGTTCTCAGCAGCCTTTCAGGTGGGAAAATCCCTGCTGGAACGGCTCCGGAGCTGTGCAGGAGGATGGGTACAAACCCGACATCACGAAAGGAGGGAAATTCAGACTGGGCTGCGTGATTTGGAGCTGATTCTCTGCTGGTTGTGCTGGTTTTCTCTCAAAGCCAGCAGGCACAGATCCGCACAACCCCACCCGCTGTGCGTGCATAGGGCTCATTGCATCTGCCCGGACCCTCAGAAGGAGACAACACGGGGACCGAGGCTTTCTCTGCTCCAGGAGCGGCACTTTTCTTGGCCAGAAAAGAAATTTCTCAGCGTTCTCTCTTCCCCCCTCACCCTCCCCAAATCCCCCTCCCTCCCTGCGGAGCTGCTGCCCTCCGGCGGCCGCCAGGGCTCTGTTCTATGGGGAAATTGTCCTGCGATCTCCCCTCTGCCTCCTTGACGTGGATTTGCTATGGAGGGGCCCAGAGAAGCCCATCGGCCCACACGTCGTGTTGACAAAGTGCTGCTTTTCAATTGAAACTGGGTTGCTCACAGCCCCATCCAGCCTGGCCTTGAACACCTCCCAGAAGGGGCATCCACATCATCACTGTTCCAACGTCTCACTGCCCACACAGCAAAGGATTTCTTTCTAATATTTAGTCTAAATCTCCCCTCTTCCAGCTTAAAACCGCTTCTCCTTGTCCCATCACTACCTGCCCTTCTAAAAGGTCCCACCCCAGCTTTCCTGTCGGCTCCCTTCAGGTACTGGAAGGGCTATAAAGCCCCCATAGAGCTTTCTGTTCTCCAGCTGAAGAGCCCCAGCTCTCTCAGCCTGTCCTCATAGTGGATGTGCTCCAGCTCTCTGACCATCTTTGTGGCCCTCCTCTGGACCCTCTTCAGTAACTCCAACGTGTCCTTCTTGTGCTATGAGCTCCAAAACAATGCAGTACTTCAGGTGGGGTCTCATGAGAGCAGAGCAGAGGGGCAGAATCACCCCTCACCCTGCTGGTCACACTGATCTTGATATAACCCATGGTTGGCCTTCTGGGCTGCAAGCACAGATTGCCAGCTCATACTGAGTCTTTCATCAAATCACCCAAATCCTTCTCCTCAGGGCTGCTCTCCAAGTTGTCAGTCCCTCAGGTTCTCTTAGGGTAATAGAATTGTAAAAGTTGGGATGCACCTCTCAGATCCCCAAACCTAACCCATCCCCATCGTGCCCACTGGCTGTGTGCCTCAGTGCCACATCCCCTTGGTTCTTGGAGTCCCATCCTGCCAGGCAGCTGGGTGCCTGGCCTAGAAAAGGGACAAGGAGACTGTGCAAGGAGAGTGGTATACTCCAGGTCATGCTTCCAAAAATTTAGAAATGGGGATCTGATTCTTCTAAAAAGAAGGAAAATGATACAGAATTTTGTATTTGACTCCTTGAACCCTTTCCTGGCTGGTGCAGGAAGGTGCTGCTTGTCCTGCAAGCACTGCTGTGATGGGGATGTGGGGCACATGAGGATGGGAGGCACTGGGCAGAGTGTGGGCTCTCATTGCTGCTCTCTGGGGGTTGGGTGCTGCCTGGAGAGCTGGACAAAAACTGAGCTGGGGGGAATCAATTGTGGGATGCTCTGCATTCTTCTTGGGAAGCCCTTCTTGGGATTAAGGTGAAGTGCAGCCAAGAGCCAAGTGTTCCCATGTCCCTATGTCCCCAGGGGGGCTGTGATCCCAATGTGATGCTGCAGTGCCCAGATCCAGCATAAGAACACGTTGGAGCTGGATCTGGAGCCAGCAGAGGGAGCAGAAACTCCTCCAGCCCGGAGGCAGCAGGGAAAGGAGCTGCCCCTGGGATGCTCTGCTCTCCCAGGGGAATTTTTCATGGCCCAGGGGTTGAATGCAGGGGGTTCTGTCCCCTTGTCCCATCCAGGCTTCCTGCTTCACTCCTTCTGCTGCAAAATGCCCCTATGGAGCAGGGAGAGCAGTGCCACCAGGAGGAAAAAGCAACAAGTAAAAGTCAAAGCAAGCTGCTTTGCACCCCTAAAAGCCGCAAAAGCAAAATAGGGACTCTGCTCTCATTTGTTTAATAGCGAAATCATTGGCATGTTCCTATCAAGCCATTCTCCACCCCCAGCCAGCCGGCCTCCTGCTCGTGCCTTTAGCTGCAATTTATCAATTCTCATTTGGGTTTATTAAAATCCCCTCTGGGGGCTGTGCAAGCAAAGTGAGCTGAGACGTACACAGATCAATCAGAGCACGGTCCCCGTGTCATATTTCTTGTCCTGCAGCACCCAAACACATTTGCACCCACGTACGGTGCACGGACTATGGCTGCTGCTGCTGTAGGACCCTGAGCTGGGAATGGGGGTGGGATGCAGAGATCAGGGTGCAGCATCACTGTGCTCTCTTCTGATGGGGATAAAGGAGCACGGGAAGGGGGAGATGGAGGCGCCTGGGTGTAAACACCCCCCAGCCGGAGGATGATGATCTGGTTGTCAGTGTAGGACAGAAGAGCAGAGCAGAGCTGGGGGTGGACGGGGCTGGATTGGGCCAGCGCTGCTCTAAGGAAGGAGTGGGTGAGTGGGTGGCACAGAGCAGCAAGCAGGGATCGGTGAGAGCAGCACGGACCTGAGGCTCACAGGAGGGTGTATGGGGAAAACAGGGGAGCTGCCGGTGACCCAGGCCCAAACTGATGGGGTGGGCTGCTCTGGGAAGCAGGTGGAGGTCTAGGGGAGAGGATGCTTAGGGCAGGATCTCAGAGGTCAGCGCACAGCCAGGGGGTAGCACAGGTGAGGGTGTGGGCCCCCATAGCAGGGTGAGGGGCTACAGCACCGTGGGGAAGGGGTGGGCAGCCTGGGTGAGCTTGGAGGGGGGAGGAAGGCGGTCCTGGGGGGAGGCTGCAAGGGGGTGGAGTTGCTGGTTTTTCTTTGAACACGGGGAAGACTTAAGCTGGGAACTTGCATCCGTGGAGCTCCCAGCTAGCAGGCGTCAGCTCCCTGTTCCTGCTGAGGGTCCCCATTGCTTTGGGGTGGCAGCAGGGCAGGGAGCATGAGGCCACCTCCTGCTGCCTTTCTCTGCCCCGTGCCCCCTTCTCCTTCCCTCTCCGTGCTCGGGTGACCGCGCTGAGCTGCTGGTGGCAGCTGGCAGCCTGCCACCCCTCTCTGCACACCTTTCCTTCCCTTCCAGCCCAGACGTCGGGAGCAGGAGTTGGCACGGAGGAGCCTGCGGGATGTGAGCGCAGCAGGGGGACCGCCAGCTCCATCCCACCTTCCTCTGACGGTTGGGACCTCGCATAGACCATGAATGGATCCTTCTTCAACCAGAGCCTCCTGGATCAAGGAGCATACCCCAACAGGACCCGGGGTTTGGGACTGCTCCTGGCCTGCTGCAATGGGACCGGCTCGGTGCTGGCACCTGACGGTGGCTCCTCGGTGCTGGCACCCGACGAGCGCAGTCTGTACATCACACGCGTGGTGCAGATCGCCGTCCTCTGCGTCCTCTCCTTGACTGTGGTGTTTGGCATCTTCTTTTTGGGCTGCAACTTGCTCATCAAGTCGGAGAGCATGATTAACTTTTTGGTGAAGGACCGAAGACCTTCCAAGGACGTGGGAGCTGCAATCATGGGGCTCTACTGATGCCGTGGGGCAAGTGTAGGCAAGTGGCTGGAGCTGGTGCTGAGATGCACGTACCCATGTGTTCGGGGCAGCTGGGGGGAGTGGGGAAGGGGGGATGATGTCTTTTTGTATGTCTGTGTCCATGGGAAAGCAAATCGGTGCTTCCCAGTGAGCAAACTCAATCGTGGTGAATGGGGAGATGTCCCCAGCATTGCGTGAAGTGCAACGACCAGCATCGTGTTGCATGCAGAAATGGCTTAAGTTTTGCATGAAACTTGCAGAAACGGTGATAATGTGCAGATCTGGACTCTTGTCTGCTGTTACCTTGGATACCGCCTCTTGGGATTTAGGGCTAAAAAAAATAAAAAGTGAAGAAAATGAAAAAAGAAAAGAAAAAGCAAACTCACTACAGAATGAAAAGAAACGATGAGGGAAGTGGAGTGCGTGGCATAGACCACATCTTTGTCCATGGGGTAGGGGAAGGGAAGGGCCATGTGGGTCGGACAGCAAAGTCTGCATGCTATGAAACGTGTCAATCTGTTGTGTTCCGGACCTCAAGCATGCACCGCTGGGTGGTTTTGTAACGGGGAGAGCATGTTCCTCCTCGATTTCTGAACTGTCCTGTCAAATAAAATGCAGATTTCCTCTTTCACACTGTGCCAGAGGAAGAAAAGAAAACCCCCATAAACACCAAAACCACTCCATCCTCCCCAAAAAAGCATGTTCGATTTGTACGTAATGGCTATTTTTCCTCCCCAAGTGCTGTGTTGTTATGGTCTTTGAGGTTTTTGTAGCTTTTCTTTGAGAACTGGTGAACAGTCAGGGAGAAAAAGGGAAAAAAAAAGAACCTGTTTCAAAAGAATTTGGTGTTGTCTTCATTTTCTTTCCCTTTGTGTGCAGAGCTCAGGTATTTCAACCCCAGTTCCAGAGGTTAAATATAGCTGTCCCACCTTCCAGCTGAACTCCAATTAAAGGTTGTTATTTCAAGCAGAAACTAACATGCTTTTTGTTTTCCAAAGGCAAATATCCTCTTCCTTAGCAAATAAATTTGACAGGAACGATGTGCTCTGGGTGTGTGTTAAACACCTGCCCAGCATGAAAACACAGAGATGCGTAAGGACGCACCGAACACCTCTTGCAAAGCATCATTTCTGACTCTGATTGAAATCTCCATCTCCTCTCATCCTGGTGAGCTGTCAGAGCTAAATTGTATGAGAGGAGGAAGACTCCCAACCTTTGTTCTGTGATGGAATTACAGCCCTGTCTGTGGGTGTGAGATGGAAATAATGTGAGTTTTGTTGCGCCAACAATATCCCTGCTGGGTCTGCAGCTGTAGTGGGAAAGCACTCCCGTGTCCAGCAGAAGCTGTTGATTTGATGGACGTGGATGTGAATCCAGAAGGACAACTCTCTGCCTTTCCCAGTTGCAGGAGCAGGATTATGGCAGGGTTTGTAATTAATCAGTGTTTACTGAGCACCTTCCTCAAGGTTCCTGTGGGTTATTGGTGGGGCACAGAGTGAGATGAACGCAGTGCTGTCGCTGATTGCTCTCAATGTGCAGAGGCAATGTGGCAGCAGGACCAGATTTTGTAGGGTCACAGGAGCAGGAGGTGGAGGAGCAAAGCCCCACCAAGAGGGGAGACCTTCTCTTTGGATCCCAAGGGATGAGCCCAAATCTATGTTGGTTTATTCATTCTTACGGCCCCTTCTTAACCGTAAGGGCTATGTCTACACAACCAGGTGTTGGGAACCAGCAGAAGAGGATCTGCAGGGTGGAGCACTGCTGGACACCATCCTCGTTACCTTCCTCATAGAATCAGAAAGGTTGGAAGAGACCACTGAGGTCACCAAGTCCAACCATACCCCACAGCATGTGTCCCCACAGTGTGGCTGGGGTTCTGTCTTGCTTACAGTGAGCTGAAAGCATCTTTGAGCAAATCCCCTTCCCTTGAGATTCCCAATATAAAGATGATCGCTCCATCAAGAGGGGGAAATATTCGGGGATTCTGGAGGACTGATGTCAGCACTGAGAAAACTAGAAGGTAAGAGACACCCAGACAGCAAGGTGCTTGCTCCAGGGCTTGCATAAGGATGGCAGCCCACAGTGGCTCCTGCAGCCCTTTGCCCACAAATAGCCCTTCTTCCTCATCCCACCTCCTGCCCACCCATTTAGATGAAGCTTATGAGTGGGTATTGACTCCTACGAAATTTTTAAGCAAGTTTTTTTTTTTATTTTTTTATTTTTATATCTTCTTGAGAGAGGACATTTTAACATTATTTTGCTATTCTTTTTTTTTAATAGTTCATTAGCTGCCAAAACATCACTGGTGTGCCAGGAGTTGTGCAAGTAGGACTGAGAGACAGTGCTGGTTGTACTGTGCAGGGGAGAGGAGAGAGAGGGGACCAGCACATCAGGGGCAGAGTGAGGATCAGACATTGGGACTCATTTAAACTCATCTCCTGGCAGTAGAGCTACCACACAACCCACAGTCACACTGACCAGTGGGACTGGTGGGCTGAGCCACATGCCCTCCTGGGTGGCACCTTTTTGATGAGAACACTTTGAGTTTTATCATAGAATCATAGGATGTCCTGGGTTGAAAAGAACCACAATGATCATCTGGTCCCAACTCCCTGCTGCGTGCAGGTCACCAACCAGCAGCCCAGGCTGCCCAGAGCCACATCCAGCCTGGCCTTGAATGCCTGCAGGGATGGGGCATCCACAGCCTCCTTGGGCAACCTGTTCCACTGCCTCACCACCCTCTGGGTGAAAAACTTCCTCCTCATATCCAACCTAAACCTCCCCTGTGTCAGTTTAAAACCATTCCCCCTTGTCCTATCACCATCCACTCCCATAAATAGCCATTCCCTCCCCTGTTTAAAAGCTCCCTTCAAGTACTGGAAAGCCACAATGGCAGTGCATGGGTGATTAAGCAGTCCTGCTAATGGGAAACTGCATGAGCGATCTGCTCTGACCTTTGTGGTCCTCCTCCAGGAGCAATCCCCATCTTGGGGACTCTGTTCCAGCTGGAATTACTTATTTCTACACAACCATCGGAAGAAAGCAGGTGTGAGAGCATTTCCTCCTGCAAACAGCAAGCCTCCACCTGTTTGCACCACTGGAGAAATGAAGAGATGCCTTGACCCAGTGGTGGCAACCAGCAGCCCTGTCCATCCCATCCTGCCTACAGGTGCAAGAAACCCAAAGCAGCTCCCAGCCACAGCCCCAGCAGCTCAGCTTGGGGGCAATGAAAGAGTTAAACGAGATGAGACAGACAAACAGATTAAGGGGAGGGAGGATCCCTACCTGAGCCTGGCACCAGATGTACCAGAGCACATGCACCAAACATACACAGTATTTAATAATTCCTGCGAATTGCCATGGTAATGAAGCGCAGAGTCAGGTTGGCATGGCAACCACCTTTTTTTTTGAGGCAGGGAGGCATTACTCAGGTTGTAACCTCAATCCAGATGGAGCACATTTCTGAGAGGACCCCCACTCTCCCCCCCAAAAAAGTTAAAAAAAAAAAAAAGAAAAAAGAAAGAAGTGAAATAAAATCAAATTAGATAAGTAGCAGTTTCCTGTCTCTTGTCTGGCAGTTCTGGGCTTGTTCTGTAAGTAGGTGGAGAGGTGGAGGGAACCAGGATGCTACACAGCTCCCAGAAAAGCTTTGGAGCATTTCCACAAACAGAGTGCTGCTGGGTGCTGGGCTGGGACATTCCCGTGGGGGTCTGGGATACTCGGATACCCCCTGGTTTCCATCCCAGCCCCTGGCATGGCTTCAGGGGTCTCCCCATAGAGACATGGAAGGTCCACGAGTATCTCTCCAAGTGACAAGCCCCCATCCCAGCCAAGCCCAGTGAAGGATCCTGTGGTCCCATCTCCCTGCAGGTGAATCATAGAGTCACAGAATGGCCTGGGTTGAAAAGGACCACAATGCTCATCTGGTCCCAACCCCCTGCTGTGTGCAGGTCACCAACCAGCAGCCCAGGCTGCCCAGAGCCACATCCAGCCTGGCCTTGAATGCCTGCAGGGATGGGGCATCCACAACCTCCTTGGGCAACCTGTTCCAGTGCCTCACCACCCTCTGGCTGAAAAACTTCCTCCTAATATCCAACCTAAACCTCCCCTGTGTCAGTTTAAAACCATTCCCCCTTGTCCTGTCACTATCCACCCTCACAAACAGCCGTTCCCCCTCCTGTTTAAAAGCTCCCTTCAAGTACTGGTGCTTGCATCCCAGCACTGAAGATCTCCAAGATGGGACATGGGGGCTGGCAACTGGTAGCAGAGCACCCTCCCAAAGGCACATCTCAGAGGAAAGCACATGTTTCCTGAGCTCTGGCAAGGTCCCTGAGCTGCGGGCTCTCGGAAGAGGCACCCGTCAAGGTGGAATGGAAATCTGTGTGCTCATCCCTCCTATCAATGGGCAAACAAACGCCACCTCCACCTCCTCTCCCCAAGCTGCCACTCCATGGAATGTATTCCAGGTTTGTCCTGCCCCTCGTATTGAATTTTAACCTAGCACTGGGCAAACCAGCAGCTCTGGGAGCCTTGTTCTTATGAAAGAGGCTGAAGCAGAGTGTGCAGGGTTTACTTAGTAGGGAGATAGCCTGAAATACACAGTGTAATGACTCAGGAACATTGGTCCCTGCATCCCCACTGCTGCCCAGCGTGGTTCTCTTGTAATGTCTATGAGAGAGCCATCAGCCCCCAGACAAAGCCTCTGTGGTTCATTAGCTCTGATGAAGGGACAAGTTGATGCCACAGCAATTTGTGCCCAAGGGAGAACTGAGATCAAATGATGATAAAATTGAGGAGCCTCACTGAAGTGAAGGCTTTGAAAGGGGTTTCTCCCTCTCGCCGAAGCAGAGCCCTTCTAGAACTGCACAAGCATTCAGAAACCTCAGTGCAAAGCATGGACCTTACAGCTCACTGCTGGTCACTGGGGCTTGGCTGATGATGCTATTAACTTGTGAGGGTGGTTCAGATCCGCATTGACAGCTCTGACCCACACAGTCCCTGGGCAGTGGCAAAATAACAGATACAGAGCACAGAGCTCTCAGGGATATTGCTTTGGACAGTGCTGCCTGCGAGGAGTGAGATCTCATTAGGTTTGACGGGTTTGCAGGGGCCACATGCCAATGCAGGCATCTCCAAAGCAGTTTTTTAGCTTTCTGAATCCAAGTATGGATGAGGGGTTGGAACAAACACTGAGCCCAGTGAAGCACAAAACAGCCTCAGCATCTCTGACAATTGCCTGTTTACGGTGTGGGACGAACCTTTGGGTTTTCACCAGTTTCCCCATTAAGATAGCTTAGCCAGGCCATTCCCCAGCAGTGTGGCCAAGTTTGTTCCTCTGATTTTACAACCAGATGTCTTCTTGGACTTGTTTATTCCATAGGGACACAATGATGGAAAATGAAGTTCAGAGAAAATCAGAATATTGCCAACAATCAGTACGGTTTGGCACATCCCTGAAGATATCATATCACCATCAAAGTGCTGGAAGGAAGAAGGGGCACTGGCAGTGCTCAAAGACATGAGGAAATGTAAAGTGGCTGCCTCTGATCTGAAGAACACTGCTCTGCATGCGGTTCGGGTTGTAAGTGTAACAGAAGTCCTGCTTCAAAGATGCCTTTACAGCTCTCATCCTTCCCAGAAGCTCGTTAGCGTGGAAGGCGTTTTTGCATAGTTAATTTATGGTGGGTTAATCAACAACAAAGCAAAAACGTGGGGTTTTTGTAATGACAAAGATTTTAGAACAGCAGGGTGAGAAGCAGAGAGGTGGGTCCAAGGCAATCTCATCCACCTACTCAGGACCACAATCCTTGGCCATGGCAAAGTGCTCTCTGTTGGGGTGAAGCTATTAAATTGAGTTTCCTCATCTTGAGCTAATGGGAACAGTGCTGCTCAGGTGAATCAGTACCTAAAGGGAGCCTACAAACAGGAGGGGAATCAACTTTTGGAAAGGGTAGATAACAGTAGGACAAGGGGAAATGGTTTGAAGTTGAGGAAGGGAAGATTCAGGTTGGATGTCATGGGGAAGTTCTTTGCTATGAGAGTGGTGAGGTGCTGGAACAGCTGCCCAGAGAGGCTGTGGATGCCCCGTCCATCCCTGGAGGTGTTCAAGGCCAGGTTGGATGGGGCCCTGGGCAGCCTGGGCTGGTATTAAATGGGGAGGTTGGTGGCCCTGCCTGTGGCAGGGGGTTGGAGCTTCGTGATCCTTGAGATCTCTTCCAACCCTGGCTATTCTGTGATGCTGTGGTTCTGTGAACGAGTTCTTCCTGTCCCCAGGGATGAGCTGTGAAGGCACCATCACTGCAGGTGGGATTTCCATCCTGGTGAGGAGCTGTGGGGATGGATACAGGTGTTGATGAATAGCACAGCACCTTCCAGGAACACAAGCTCAGAGCATGCTTCCCTTTCCACGACAGCTGCCTGGCTGTGCTGGCTGCTGGATTCCTGCCCTGGCACAGCTTAGGTTTTGTGCACACAGGGTTTAATCCAGAGCCATCCTTGCTGGCAGGACCCACGAGTGTTCACATCACAGGTTTCTGTGCAGCTGTGAGCGCTCCCCTCTTGCCTCACTCAGTCCCAAAATGCGGGTTTAATGGGACAAGACAGCAGAAGAAGCGAGCAAAATGTAATTAGGCTTTAATTAGCTAACTCCGTTCTTTCAGATAATTGAAAATTGGACTAATTGGTTGCAATGAATTCCCGGTACAGCTAGCCAGCCAGCTTGGTGTGTGCTCTGCCAGCTGCCACACACTCCTGTCCCCAACAAGCACCAGCCTGGCAGCTGAACATGGCTATGACCACTCACTGCCCTGCTGCAATGGGGTGATGCATTGGCACAGGCTGCCCAGCCAGTGGGGAAGTTCCCATCCCTGGAGCTGTTCAAGGAAAGTGGAGATGTAGCACTGAGGGATGTGGTTATGGGCATAGTGGGGAGGGTTGGAGTTGGCCTTGATGATCTTAGAGGTCTTTTCCAACCTTCATGATTCCATTTTGTGCAGCCAGAGTTTTCTCAGCATCCAGGGATGGCTTGGGGAGGCTGAACAGCTCGAAACAAAGGCACAGCTACTCCCTCCATCACAGCATGTGATAATCATGCCTAGAAAAGTGCTGGACTCGTTCTGCAGCCTTGGCTCAAGTTCCACTCCTCGCCCTCTGCTAGCAGCATGCTGCGTGCCAGGTGGCTGCATTTCATTATGGAGTTTATAAAGCGCCTTGGGAAACGAGACATGGGGGGGATGAGGAATTACGCACACATTTCACTCAGCAATGACTGCTCATCATCTCCTTGTACAGCAGTGTCATAATCACTGGGGAGGAAGGAGGTACTAATCACATTTGCACCATTCCTGCAGTTCACAGCTTTTATTTTCTGTGCTTCCATCTGCCCAGGCTGAAGCACTGGGGGTATTTCTTTGCTTTGGGGACAGAACCAATTTCTGCCTAATGTGCTTCCCAAATGAATGGGAACACTGCCTGTGCTTGGAGTGCCAGCACTCCACAACTATCCCAGGTTTGTTGGCATTAGGTGCACCAGCTGAGAACCTGGGAGGAATCTGTGCTGCTCAGGAATTAGTCACAGCCCTGCTGACCCACAGGTGTCTTACAGGAGGGCTTTCAGATGGACTGCTCCATAGTCCACTGCAGCAATGTACCAGGTGATCCTCTAACAGACAGCTGAGAACACCTGGCACCAAAGCACAAAGGGACGCAGCTGGATGCACCCAGCCATAGCTCCCTACTCATCCACCAAGGCTGCTGAGATGGAGAAATCAAAGAACAGCAATGACGAGGCTCAGCATCACTGCCTCCTCTTTGTTAGAGGGCAAACACCCCTCTGAGCCCTCCAGTTGTGGCCACTGCTCAGCAAAAGCTGTAAGGCTCATGGCAGCTGCAGCACAGAGGATCCCTTGCTGTCTATTCATGCTTCCCCAGTTCAGACACACAGGAGTCATGCTGTGAAACACAGCAGGGAACCTGGAAAAAACACCATCAATTAACCATAGAATCAGATTTACACATTGGTCAGTTCGTTCTTTGCTTCACCAAAGCACAGCATATATCCTCCCTACTGCAGGGAGGAAGGGGGAAAAGCTGTTGCATTGTAAAGATGTTCCTCAAGCTCCCCAGAAAGTGGGGTTAGATGGGTGCTGGCAGGTTGGCCTCCTGCCCCACTGCCCTTGGTTAAAGCCAGCAGTGTTTTCATGTGCACCGGTGTCTCCTGGTTCAGTTCCATTTGGTCTCACACCGATGGGTAGTTTTGAAGCTTGGGAAATAAGCACAGAGACAAAACATTAAAATCCTGTGCTAAAGCTCAGCTCGCTTTGCCATAGTCCAGCTGCCACACATCACTGCCATTTCACAGTTGTTTTTTTTTTTCTCCTTCTTTTAGTCTCCATTTACTGCAACATGACATCAGAAGAGCTTCTTACAAAACAGACGTTGTTACCTTGGCTGTGTCAAAACACCCAACCTTTTCTTATGTCCCTCCCCCATTTTTTCCCCTTTTCCTTTACATGTGCTCCCCCTGCCCAGCTGGGAAAGTCTCCCCGTGAATCCAGGCTGTTCCAAGGAAATGCTTCCACTTCAATACAATCCAAAAGGCAAACGGTTCCAAGTCACCCTGCCATGGTTTGCTTTGTGTGGGTCTCCTGCAAGTTATTTCCTCTCAAAATCTCAAGCTGAATGCAAGAGAATCTCCTGCGCTTTTAAATAAGGAATAATTTCAGCTGGGTCATGAATTGCGAAAGCCCTCCAGCAGAACAGCTTCCAGTTTTGTGCTATTAATGCACCTTATGAAACTTGTCGAATCTCAGCCAGCCTTTGCTCTGGATCTGCTCTGGGGACTCTGATTCGTGACTGGGGAAATGCAAAGGCAGAGAAGGAGTGAGGAGAGCATTTCCCAAAGGGCAGACAGCGGCTGCTACACCAAAAGCAACTTCAGGGAATCCATACTTTGCTGGGGTTGCACGTTGCTGCTTTGCCTGCAAACCACCAGAAACCAACTGAGATGCTCTGAGCATCACAGCCCTTTGCACACATCAGGTCCTGAGCTGACCAGTTTTACAGGAGACACAGTCAAGGTGCTGCTGGAGCTCCTGCAGTGCCTGTATCCACCGGTGGCTCATGGCACAGAGGGTGTGATGTCCTGTCCCTGTGGTCCTGATGCTGAACATCACCCTCCTGCTTGCTCCACAGGATGCATCCTTCCACTGGGTGCTGGATGCTGAAAAACCAAAATAACTCCCTGTTTTCCCCAGCCAGTGCTGAGCTGTTTGGGAAGGCGTCTGTAACACCACAGCAGATGGCCAAGCAAGCAAACTGTTTTTTATGTCACCTCCATGTTTCCTCCTCTGCTGTCTCCTGTGCTGGAGGTGGTGTTTGGGGCTTGTGGGAGCTGTTGGCTCACGGCTGGCACCAGCACTGAGAACACAGCTTTGTGACCTCCAGCAAGGCATCCTCCTGCAGGAATCTGTGCCAAAGACAGAGCTTGGATAGGACTGGAGCTTGGGGGGGGGGGGAGGGGGGTTGCTTTCACAGGTCCCACTGCCTTCCTGCTGGCCCAGGCTTTTGGATTTTGCCTTGAAATGCCATGGGAAGTGGGCCAGGGTCTCCCTCTGCCAGCTGGTGCCTTCTCCTGGCTCCTCTTCTCACAAACCTGTCACCAACTGCACACAGAGGGCTCCAGGCTAGCCAAGGCTTTGAAAAAAGCCAATTCCTGATGCTCCTTGATCTGCCACTGTCTTTGTGCTGTCACTTTGCATCTCCAGGCAGGGGAGCTCTGAGCTCCCTTCTTAGGACTCAAATGTTTTCATTATCCAAGAAAGAGTGAGCTGGGGAGAAATGGAGCCCCACATCTCTCCACATACCATGGAAATGCAGCACATCTGTGAGAGTGAAGGGGAGTACTGAGGAGTTGGTGACATTCTGTGCTCACTGTACCTTGGAGTGGTCCAACATGGGGACACATGGTTGTGTCCTCTGTCCTATGGCAGTGACTGCAGCTTCGTGCCACCGTCCCTGCTCCCATGGCAGGAGGACGCAGCCTGGATGCCAGCTCCTTTTGCAGCCCTCCTGGTGCAGGAGGAGTGAC
The DNA here is from genome assembly GCF_905368555.1 of Meleagris gallopavo. Classification (NCBI taxonomy): domain Eukaryota; kingdom Metazoa; phylum Chordata; class Aves; order Galliformes; family Phasianidae; genus Meleagris; species Meleagris gallopavo. Next base: position 1,987,514 of record NC_139432.1, on the reverse strand, counting down.
TGACATCTCCATTTGGCCCAGTGCCCATCTGCCTCCTGCTCCTGCCTTGTTGAGCTTGGCACTTCTCCCCCTTCTCCCTCTGTTTTTCTACTTGGAGATCTCACACTCCTCTGCCTTGGCAGCAAAGAGACAGACAAGAAGGTGTGGATGGATGCACAGACCCAGAACAGCTCAGCCATAGGCTGAAATAACAGTCTCCCAACTCAAGGGCCTGGGAGGGGGAGTTTGCCTCCAAGCTCCCATCTCATGATGGTTCAGGAAAATAAAGCAAAAAGAGATGGTGGTGGGTAGACACAGGGTAGGGCAGAACGTGGGTGTGATGCTAGGTAAATTCTGTAGTGGAGAAGCAGAAGGTAGGGAGAGGCAGGGAGGAGCTGGAGGGGTCTGCACCCACACACCCAGAGCACTGCCATGGAAATAACTTGCTATTTGTGGTGCCAGCATCCTTTCTGCTCCCACAATGAGCCAGGCTGGGTATCTGCCCACCCCCAGCTGCATCTGTGCCACCAAGGTGTGCCACATCAAGGGTCCCCCTGCCCCATTGCTCGCATACTTCAGGAAGCAGCACTGCAGCTGCTAAGCCTCATTTCCTTTGAGGTGATCCTTGTTGGGTCCTCATCCCCTGCTCTGCTCCACAGCTGGGACAGACAGACAGGCCGACACCGCCTGCCTCTGCTCAGAGTTATTTTGGGACAATGTTTCCATGAATAGCTTCCCCCATCTGCCAAAACCCAGCTAAAATCTGAGCACTCCCCCCAACCCTCTGTTTTTTAATTTAGTTGTGTTTTTTTTTTTAATCAGAATTTTCTTGCATTAAGATAAACCAGGTTGTGCATTAAACACTGGCCCACGCATTCTGGGAAACAAAGAGGATGAAGGAACTGTGATTCAGACTTGTTAGCTGGTACACACTGGGACATGGCAGCTTGCAAAAGGATTTTCCAAGTCTGCAACACACGATTGTGTGAAAAAGCACTACAGCCTGCAAATGTGCAAGTCCCAGCCCCAGAGATGTCACAATGACCAAGAGCCAAAAAGGTCCCTTCCAACCCAAACCATTCCATGATTCTATGATGTGTCCATGTATAATGGAGAAGTCTGGTTAAGGACTGGAAGATCAGGGCAACACCAAAGGTCCCAGCAGCCAGCTTCAGTGCTGCTCAGGCTGCTCCTTCACTCTTCCTGTAGTAGCTATGTGCATGAATGCAAGCATCTGCAAATGAAAGGAATAATAAGAGAGCATGCAAGTGAGGAAATAAATCACACCCAGGCACTGGTGTGGGTGCTGTGTCCCAACCCCTGGCAGCTCAGCCCAGAAGGGACAGCCAGCACATCCTGCTGGGATCCATTTCCCATTACCTCCACCTGCTCTATTCTAGGAGCCTGTCTGAATTCATCCCCTGAGGCATCACACTGCTCAGCTCCGGGCCCTTCCCACGCAGAGCTCAGCCAGCAGTTTGCTTCCTTGCCATGAATAAAGCACTGCTCCCCTACCTGCCCCTCTGCACCTGGGGGCCCACAAGCAGCCCTGCTCTGAAGGATCAGCAGAGGTTACCTCCATCCCCCAGGGAGGATGAGGAAGGAAGGATCCCTGTGTAGCACCAAGTTTGCATGGCGAACCATTAACAGCATCTGGGAGCAGGGCGATATGAACATCATTAATGTCACGCTGACCTTCGGCAGCATCCTGCTTCCCACTAAGGGAAGGAAAAATGCTATACTGTTGTCTTCACCCTTTGGGTTCTGCTTCCAACCAGGGTGAGCAGGGATGGATGCTCCTGGTGGGAACACCGATGGCTTCAGTGCCCATGACTGAACTGATGATCTGGTCTCAGGCAGATCCCAGCCCTGCTCTGGGAATCACCCTGGTGCAAAGCCATAGCCAGACGCTGGTTGTGAGGAGCACGGGTTGTCTGTGGCTCTTTGGAGCAGAATCTTCACAGCCCTTCTGGCTCCTCGATGCTAAGAGAGCCAACAGTGCCCTGATGCCCTTTGTCCTGTGGGATCTGACCCAATCCCTCCTACAGTGGAAAAACTGTTTCCTGAGAGCTCCCTGTCAGCAGAACGTGACAGGGGTGGTAGAGTGGGCGAATCTCTGCTCTCCTGTGACATCTCAGAGGTAATAGAGCCCATAAGCAGGTTCAGAATGCCACCTGCTTTCAGAACTCAGGCCAGGGCTCCATTACAAAGGAGATGTAATGATACAGAACAGAGGTTTTCAAGGAAATGAATCTCCCACTTCTGGGGGACTGATAACGTGAGATGGGAAGACCCAGCAAAAAGGAAAGAGAGAAGTGGCCGCCTGGGAGGCACACACATGGAGAACTCAGCAAGCCCAGAGGCAGTGAGACATTAGCATCACCAGGACAGACTCAAGTGGTGAGATATGGAATATTCTGTCCCATTTCAAAAAACTGCACACAGATTCCTACAAGCCCCATACTCAAGGCTCAGGTGGAATTATCCAACCCATTGCCTCCTCTAAGGGCTTCATTTGTGAAACACTGAGCATTTCAGCTGCTTGTAGTGACCTGCTCACTGTCAGCAGGGCACACCACGACCTGCATCCCCATACACCTCTTTTGATGCCATTTAATTTCTGTCATTTGAGCACTGCTTTTCACAAGCAGATATCTGCATAGCCTTTCTTCTGATAGCTTCCCATTTCCCAGATCATTTCCAGACTCATGCAGTCTCATTGAGTAATTCTGTGGATTTTCCTTCCAGGAATGTCCAGTTTCCTTTTGGATTCATGTAAACTTCTGCCACCCTCACATCCTGCAACAAAGCCTTCCACAAGTCAGCTCCCCTTGTATGTAAGATGTCCCCAAGCACACATCCCTCCTCTTGTCTCCCAGCTTTGGCTCTGATGGCTGTGCCACCACTGCAATGTAAGCAGAACAAACCATGGTGGATGGTCTGGCCCAGGGTTTTTGGCAGGTGCTCCTCGAGGCAGTGTAATCACTCGTTTAAATCTCATTTATTTTTACTTTAGAAAGCTCTCCAACAGCACAAAATATTTCTTTCCTGCATCTCGTTGGAATGGTGTGCATATTGCCATGGCAACCATGCCAGAGATTTTTGTGGTCCCAGACCCATTTTATTGGTTATTAGGTATCTGTGCAATAAAAAAATATATATAGCTCTGCTCTCCCATCTGTCTGCTCCATCTGCTTATTTCCAAGTGAAATACAACCGGTTGGCTCAGCCACAGCATTCTCCCCTCCCTCATGGGAGTGGGTGAAGAAAACAGAGAGACGCATCTGTAAGCAGTCAGGTGATGGGATGGAGGAGGAACAAAGGACCTCATAGTGGACATAGACCTGACCATTGCACATCTGCAAGGCCAAACCGATCCTTTTTTGCAGTTCAAGCCTCTGCTCATGGTAACCAGACTCCCTGTTGCCTGTGATCAACCAGGTGTGAAGGAGCCCATGTGGAGCATGGCCAACACGAGGTTGGTTTGCTGCTGGTGGAGCTGCAGCCCAGCCCCAGCCGGCTGTTTGCCTACTATGGGGTCACAGGGAAAGCGAAGTCAAACATAACAGCATTGGGAAGCACAGAAAACTCATCCCAGCATCAGGACGCACAGCCAAGCTGCATCCATCAAGGTCTTTTTGCCTTTATTAAAAGGAGAGAAACCTCACTTCATTCCAATACGCCTTGCTCAAGGGAATGGGAAAATATCCATAACAAGACCTCTGTGCTGAACCGGCCAAGGTCTTCCCTATGGTCACCTGCCTTGGGCTGGGGTTCACACCAAAAGCCGTTGGATGAGTCCCACAGATTCCCAGCGGTGTCTCTCTTTCCTGCCCACCCCCACAGCCGCAGTGGGAGGGAGGACACATTCCCAGCCTCCGGTTCCCTTACATTATTTAAGCTGTCGGTGGTAATTATAGTGCTGCGTTTCAGTTTGATGCCTCCCAGGGGTCCAAACCACACTGAGAGGCTATAACAGTTCCTAAAGGAGTACTTTGGGAACCTCTGCTAGAGCTGAGTGTGTCTCCAGCAGCCAGGGCTGAGCCCCCCACTGCTCCAGCTGCTTTCCTTCTGCTGGAAGACCCTCATCTGTGCTCTCTTCCCCTACAGAATGCGCCTTTCTGCTCATCAGATGGGAGCCACAGCTTTCCTGCAAGGAGTGGCAAATTGGCATTCAGGTTCTCAGTGCCACCATTCCCTCACCTGCCTCCAAGCTCTAAATTTCTCCACTTGAAAGGAAGGGGAAAGGGCAAGGAGGATGCACAGCTGCATCTTGCTCAGGTGACCCTCAGTGTCCTCTCCCACAGCTGCATTCTGCTCCATCTGTCCTGCAGAGCAAGGCAGGGTGACCCTGTCCCACTGCTCGAGCTCCCTAATTCTTACTGGCTGTAAGAAACCTGCTGCCCTTCTCCCAGTAGGAATCAACACTTGTGGTCACAGCACCTTGACCACAGAGCCTGGAGAACCCAGTACAGCCCTCTCAGCGCAGGAGGTGTTGCTAAGCAAGTGGTCAAGCCAATGCAAAATGAGCAAATAAGCAGCTGGTTGCCTAGCTTGTAGCAGCATCCTCCAGCCAAGTTGTCCCTCAGGATAAGAAATGAAGGTCTAGCATCCTTCTGTCCATAGCACCTGCTCCAGACATTGGATCCATTTGCTGGATCCATTGCTGTTTCCATTTGCTGGTGGCAAGAGAATGGGGGAAAAAATACAAAAGAAGAAAAACAAAGATGAGTTAGATTGCATTGAGCTTAGCTATAGAAGTCTGGTGTTAAGAACAGCCTTTAGACCAGGAGATATGAGGCTGCTGCTGCTCAGCTCCTATGTGCTTTGCACAATTTACATAATAAGCCCACAGCAATTATAATTTCATCTTGAATAGGTATTATTTTAATTGCAACCGCCTTTGCAGCGCTAATTGGAGAAGTCACAAAGGACCAGCCAAGCAGGAAGGCTGCTGATGGCTTTGGCCTGTTCACACACCCTGCAGACCCCCATGCTGGCCAGCCATGCTTTGTGCAATGCAAAGCAAACCACATGGTGCCAAAACAATCTGTCCTTAAGCAAAAATGCAAAGAAACCAAACCTTTTCATGACAACTGCAGCCCTCAGAAAATCTGTTTCAAGACATAATCCCACTGCCTGACCCTACAGTTGGGCATCACAACCTTGGGTGGGTGCTGTACCACTGCCTTTCCCCAGAGCTGGGCTCACCCATGCTGGGCTCCGTGCCCCACAACTGTTTCTTCTCCCACCAAAGGAGGTCTGGGAATAACAGATGGCTGTTTGCTTTCTAACAAAAACAACCGTATCACGTTGAGTGCCTTAATTCCCATTGTTTGATAGCTTCATATCCAGCCTACACCCTTTGGGCTGCAAATGATGCTGATTTGCTCACTTGCTTTTCTGTGGGCACAGACAGCCGTTTCTCACCACCATTCCAGACACCAGCAGCCTTCTCTCCATACATTCCAACTCTGTTCTCCTGAAGCTGTTCAGGCCTTCCACGTGTCCCTGCCTGCTGTCATCTGCCCTCTCTAATTTATTATCCACTAAATCATGATGCTCCAAAGTGGACACACATCAGCCAGCAGTGAGCAAGGCACTCTAATTATCTCCTGCATCTTGGCTATGAGAGTAAGGATGTCTGTTTGGAGGAGAAGGAACAGACCAAGTTGACAGTAGTCTTTTTTTGGGCTTGAAATAAATGCTACTTAGAATTACACAGGAGTGCTTTTAATTAATTGCCTTACACTGACAGCAGTTGGCAAGACGTCCCTTTGCCCATCAGCACTCAGACAATTAGTTTGCTCTGTGCTCCACCTGAGTTGGTAGAGTGGCTCTATATTTATCCAGCTCCTGGATCAGCTCAAAGTGAATCACTTCCATGAGCGACCATCTGCAGAGAGAAAGCTTTACATTTCTTCACAGATCACATCCCCCCAGCTCAGGGAGTGGTGGCAGGGCACTCTGACCTCTAAGGAAGACTCACTGTGGCTCCTGCCTAAAGTTACCAGTCTTGCTCAATATAGGGAATCTGGGGGCTTCTCTTTATATTTATGCTCCAGCTTGCTAAGTTTTCATGCTTTGGGATGGGGCATGTTGCATGAAGCATAGGAAAGCACTCTTTCCTCACTTTGGTCACTGGTGAGTTGTGATTAAGCCCATTTTGCACCATATTAGCAGCAGAAATAGCACAATTACCCGATTAGATCTTTGCCTGCAGGCTGCTTGCCACATGTGCAGTGAACAGCTGGATCCAGGATACACCTGGATGCAGAGAATTAACACAAGACTGATGCCAAAGCATCTATCCATCCATCAGAGCAGGCAGCTTTAGCAAGAAAATCCCAGCTTCCCAAAGCAGGGCTGGCTGAAGGCTGAGATTACACCTGCAGGGAGAGGAATGGTGTTTAGAACTGACTTGCACTTACCTTGAGAGAGGAAGAACAAATACTAGGGGCTATCACAAGCAGCAGTTATTTGCTTAGTATTTTGTTCTACAGAAAAGCCTCTAGCACCAAGGGGTGACAAGATATGCTTGGGGACTGGCTTTATTGATCCATCCCGACTGGAATTATGGAAATACAAGTCCAGAATTTGGCAGTGTAACAGTCAAGTAAATCTGCATGGCTTATTTTACAGCGTGCCAACAGCAAAATAAACAGTACAAGCCTGATAATAGCACTGTTGAATTCAGCAGTGTGCTGTCATCTTAAGTGTGTGGGCAGACACACAAAACAAATACACAGAGAGAATAAAATAAACTAGCTTTAAACACAGCGACCAGAGAAGTGCTAGCAGTACTTCAGCAGGTAAAAGCTTGAAGACTTGTGTCTTAACCATGTGTGTTTGAAAGCTGGAGAGGAGAATAATGCATAATCTTATAATTGAATTGAGATGGACCTAACACTGGAAGCCACGAGTTAACGCTGTGATGCATGATTGGAAGCAATATGTGATAACAACAGGAGTCTGGGTCTGCAGAATCAGAATATAATTTTAATTGACTGCTGGCTTAAGCTGGATTAAGCTAAAGCAAGTTTGTGGTTATCAAGAAAATAAGGAGACAATGGATCTCAAGTACAGATGAGATCACAAAGTTAAACCAGAGCAGCATGATTCCAACTTAAATTTCTTAAGAAACTGTAACTTAAGATTATTAATTAATAAACTTGAGAGAAGAAGAGTGAAAATGCAGTTAGCTACAACCTTAATGTAATCAGAGATGCCTGCAGGGAATAGACACTGCTGTGGATAAGTGACATGTGAGAAGCACTGAGACACAGGTGTCCAAAACAATGAATGAACAGGCAGGAACACACAGGTCTTGAGCAGCTAAAGGGAGAAGAGCCTAGAGAGAGGAGCGAGGAGAAAAGGGGAGGTGGAAGTGGATGAGGAATGGGAAGGTGTGATGGAAGATACCTGGAGAAGGATGAAGCACAGGGAGAAGATATAGTGTCACATCTTACAGCACAGCTCTTCCACCACAGGAGCTGGGAAGGACTCCTACTTTGCCCAGAGGTGGATGGAGTAGAGCACAGCCCACTGGGAGCTGTGTGCAGGGTCAGCAAAAATCCCTTCTCAAGTGTGCAAGAGAACAGTCAGCTCCTCACCAGTGCCTTCAGGCACTGCTCTCCCCTCCCACCCACATGCACTTCTCCAAGCAGCACCATATGCTAATCAAAAGCCAGAGCTTCGTTTTTCTGCCTTTAAACACATCATCCCACCCCAGGATGTGGAGGCTGTGAGCAGTCTGGGGGCTCTCGTGTTGTTCAGCAGGATTGGTTTCTCCAGCATGAATGATTGCCTCAGAGCTGCCCCGTTACTGGAGCTGCCATACAGCATCTCCAAGACATCCAAGAGAATGACCTAATGAGACATCACAGCAGTGGTCCTGCTGGAACTGACTGAAGAAGGGAGCTGGGCTTCAAAGGATGCCACTGAGGAAATATCCCCATTTCATTAAAATCCACCAGCCCCTAAGTCTGCAGAGCTCAGGGCTGGGAGAGTAGCCTGGCCCAGAGGAGTTCATGGCAAGGATCAGTGCTGCACTGAGGGGCTTCCACACTGTCCCCATATCCTCATGGGGACAACATGATCCCTTGGTCCTCTCTCAGGTCCCAACAAGGGCTGCATCCTAGCAGAGGGTGCTCTGGTGCAGGAGAGCTTCAGCAATCACTGCCAGCAACCAGAAGTTGTCAGTTGTCATAGATACCAATATGCAAACAAGGGTCTGATCCTGCTCTGCTCATCCCTGCCCCTCCAGTTGGGTGAGATCAACAAAAAGTGAAAGCAACAGGCAGGCTGAAGCTTTGCCTTTGGGGCTGTGACTTCCAGAAGTTGTTACCAACACAGGCAGGCTTCACCAGGCTCTCATTTCCAAGGAGAAACATCTCCCCAGACATAAAGCTGAGGCATGGAGATGTTACGGATTTCCCATTTGAAATCACTTTTTCTATTTATCTTAAACCTTTTCTGGTTTTCCTTCTGGCCAATGTTTCCCATTTGGCGTTCTACTTGAACTTCAGGATTGTCAGAAAATGAGTTCTTGACCAGAATATTTTCCTTTGAAAATTGGCAATTAAAGATGGACCTTTGAAAGATGAAACTTCAATTCCCAACTTACTTCTGAAAAGCTTCCTTTACATGCACAGAATCACCCTGATTTAACTTAAGACCTTTTAGGATACAGCATAGCTGAGATCTACCACAAATAGGAATATTTTCAAGATACTGCTTGCAAACATAACATAATTAGTTATAACAATCTGGTCAAATAGCAGTGTGGGCTGATGATTACAAATGATTACACTGCTGCCATTTACTGCCTTACCACCCCACGCCAACAATCCCTTTGGTTTTCCAGAAACCCAATGACCTCTCTCTTAACTCCCAGTCCAGGGAAGCACCTAAACACATGCTGACACAAACATCCTCAAGTGTTGAGAATACCATGTGTGCTAACACACTTCTGTCCTAAATGTAGTGCAGAAGCAGCATGGTTCCCGTGTTCTCACGGAGAAGCAGTCCTAAGAAGGCAGTGGGACATGCAGAAATCCCTTGGAAGGGGCTTTTGACCAACTCCAGGACAGAGCATGTGGGCCAGACCTCTGTGCTTGATACATATGTGCTTGCAGCTGAGCCCAAACTCCCTCCATGGGGAACTCTTCGAGCCTTGCTGGAGGACCCAGACCTTGGCACAGGGAATTTTTCTCCCATGCTCCTTGCCCTTGATTGCAGGGTCAGCCCATCTCCAGAGGCAGCTCCCCCCACCTTTAGACAACCATGACTCCCACCCCCAGCCCTCAACACAGACCTGCTAATTACACTCATCTCAAGATCAGTCAGAAGGAATTTGTTCCCTCCAAGCTGGGCTGTAGAGCTAAGTTGGGCAGCAGCAGCTGCTGCCTCCTCATCCCTGACCGTGCCAAGGCAGCAGCCTCCTTACATGTTGCTGGATGTCTCTGACATGTACATAGCAGTGAGTGGGCATTAGTGTTGCCTCATTAACTTGATTGTGTTTTGGACTGCAGCCCTTCGGGTTCATTCAAAACAGGGCTGCAAATTCCTTTAGGGTTTTTCTGAGAGAAGAAGCTGAGAGTGACTGTGGTAGCTGAACGTGTCCATACTCTTAAGAACTTCAGTGATATCCTTTGACTCAGACAGCCACACACAGCCTTTCCCAGCACCTCCAGCCTGGTAGAGCAGCCTGTTCCCACCACCTCCTCCAGCTTTACTCCATGTTGCTGCTCTCCCTGCCTCGCAACCCAGTGTTCCCATCATTGTTTTTTTCCCTACCTTCAGCATGCTGACACCCAAGCTGCGTTCAGTCTCGTAGAGCATCCTAAAAGCTGGAAAAGGATCAAAGGACAACACTACTGAGCTTTATAGCTGACCAGCAGCCCTCCTGCCTGCACCTCCCAGCTGAACACTAGCAGCCTCAGCCCCACAGACATCACACACCTGTGCCCCACTTTGCCTCTTCCCTGCTGGGCTCTTCTCCCCATTCTCATCTCTAAGGCAGTATCTGATATCCCTTCCCAAGTACTGCTGGGCCAACAGGTCTGCTGGCTGTGGGCTTTCCCAGCACATTTTCTGCTAAAGAAGTTTCTTGGGATGGCTTAGTGCCCTGAAACTACTGTACAAAGCACAAGATCTGGAGTGGAACCAATGCTCCTGCTCTGAGTCTGCTGCTTCTACTCCAAGCAGCAGAGCCAGCCCCTTCTCTTGTGCGATTTTTGAATCCAGAGCTCATTTTTGTTAAAAACCACCCATTGCTGGAGCGATGCCTCTCGCACTGCATTGCTGCCCTCTCCTGGAGTACCAACAGCTGCCAGGCTCAGAAAAGTTTTAACTAATGATGATCTCTTCTCTGAGGCCATGAAGTTGGGAATCCTTTCAAAAGATCTGCATGCTGAGGTTGGCTTTGAAAATGAAGAGATCTGAGGCTGAGCTTTCTCCTATCCTAAGCCATGTAACATTGATGCCAGCAAATAATTTGGATTTTACAAGGGGTAAAGAAAGAAAGCTGAGTGCAAGGTACAAGTCTGGCTCCCTGCCTGGGGAAGGATGCTTCATAGGAGTAAAGACAAAGAGTTCCTCAATCTGTATGCTAGGTTCCCCTTTTGTAACCTCCATGTCTCTCTGTGTCTGGCACATCCAGTGTCAAAGAGAGATCTGAATAAAAGCCAATACTTATAGCAAAGGGGATAGTTGTAATCAGAACAATTTGCAAAGACAAATTAAATGAGGAGAAATGTGTCCCTCTTCTTCATTGCTGGATATGTTAGCCTGTGTGGACTGGGTGGAGGCATACGCAGAAAGCTGTAAGGATGTTCTCCCTCAATGATGTTGGCCTGCATTTGTGGAGGGAATCTCAAAAACTGAAGTTTTGTCCTCCAGTTCCAGCACAGCAGGTGTGTCATCACTCACAGCAGCAAGGCTTGGGGTCTTGGGAGGGGTGAGTTCTCCATGCAAGGACTCCTCTTCACCCTCCTGAGATGTGTCAGTTTCGCTGGTGATGCTGAGAGCTGCAGCAGAAGGGCTAGCCTGAGGGCTCTGCCTGAAGATCCCACAGAACTTGGTCATTGTCTTCACTGACTTGGTGATTTCTGCCATCTTGGAAGTCACTGGTGATGACAGCTGGTACTCTCGGTACCAGTAGCAAGAGGCACTACAAAAAGACAGAGATCCAGAGTGAAGAATGGGATCCCCATGCCAGGAACCAGCAGCAGAGCCATGCAGCCACCCAGCACCACTCTCAGGGCCAGGATTCCCCAGGGCCATATCCAACAGCCTCCTTTAGCAGGGGGTTGGAATTAGATGATCTTAGAAGTCCCTTCCAACCCAAACCATTCTATGATTCTATGAGGCTCTGTAAACTGCTGCCAATGGTTATCCCCTCTACAGGTATTCTGCACCCCTGTATTAGCATGCTGTCTTTTGCTGGTGTCACGGTGATGGGCTCAGGAACTCCATCTGTTACAAAGAGTAACATAGAGCTGGGGAACCAAAAGCAACAGAATGACTCAAAATACCTCATATTGAGAGAAGGAGACTTACAAGATGAAGAGCATGTTGGTGCCTATTACTAGTGGCAAGATGATGAGGATCAGAAGCGGGATCTTGCGAATGATGGTGTCAACTGAAGAGAAAGAGAAATGGATTGATTTACCTCAAAGGGAGAAGTCCCATTGGTGCAAGCTCTGGGAACAACCCTGGTGTTAGTCTCCCCAAGTAGCAGAGATGATGGGACCTACAGTACTCCTAGCAGTGAAGTTAGCAGAGCTCAAAGGGAAGTTGGGAACAGCAAGGTGAAGGGAGATCCGATTGCTCAGAGCCCGGTGAGAGGGGCAGTGAGGAAGATGGGGTCTCCTCAGAGATAATGATGGAAGAGACAGTAGTTTCCTGTTTCCAAAGGGAACTTTAAGGTCAGTAGAAGTTGCCGTGGCCAACATATCTGGGCATCTGCTCTGGGGTCCCACTACATTGCCTGCCCTGCATTGAGCCATCTAGTCCCCGCCCTGCCCTGCTCCAGCAGCAAATAGATGTACCCTGCTTGGTCCTTTCCTCCTTCATGCAGTCTGTCGTGGATCTGGCACCCAGTCCCCGGGTGATCATGCCATCCTTGCAGTGAGTGCAAAATGCCCTCCCGTAGCTCATACTGTAGGTTCCCATGGGGCATGGTGAGCACTGCCTATTTGTAGGAGGGCTGAATGTCCCTGGTGGGCATACAACTGAGGAGAGAACACAAAGAAAGTTCTTTCTGAGCAGCAACACCAGCTGCTCAGAAAAGTATACAGATATACTCAAACAAGAGTCAAAAAAAAACAATCCCTAATGATTTATGGCTCGGAATTATCCCTTATAGCACTTTCCCCAGGCTCAGTGTGCATAGAAGGAGCAGCAAAGACCCAGAGACAGAGATTTGCATGAGAAGGGGAAGGGGCAAGCAGGGCTGGAAAGCAGAGGGAAAATCAAAAAGGGTGGCGGACTCTTGGCTCACTGCAACACTCGAGACATTTTCGCAGTTGCTTGGTCTGCCCGTAGCCCTTGCTGCACTTCTTGATCTCCAGGAAGCCAACAAACGCAGTGGTGAAGACAATTCTGGAGATATCAGGCCCAGTGATGTGGAAGGTTATGTGCTCCGTGAAGAATTTGCTAATGGCAGGCTGGACCTGGGGAGGGGATCGAGAGAGGAGCTGAACCCTTGCTGCAGAGGTCCTCTACACTACAGCAGTTGCAGTGGTTCCAGGGCTCACCTTTTCGAGGCTCTGCTGGACTGTTTTGCGGTAGCAGTATGTGTCCACCTCCACACCTTGGGGTTTGCATTGTTCATCCCAATTGGGCCCGAAGAAGGATACTACAGTACAGAGAGTCATCAGCACAGCTCAGGCTGCTGCAGCTCCAGTAGGAGGCTGGCAAAGCCCTGAACACCTCTAAAATTTAGCCATCTCTTTCTCGCAAGAATGCGTAATTTCAGAAGCCACAGAGCTTATTTACCTTCTAGATGTACTTGGACAACAAACTCATTCGAAGAATTGTCGGCTGAGGGGAAGCAGGCGGTGGTCTCGGGATGGATTTTGCAATGCTGCTCAACCTCCAGCTGCTTCAGCCTCTCCTGTAAATCCCACAGGAACATCTTGGTCCACTCGTTTTCACAGAGCTTGCTATGGAAGATCAGCAAAACCTCCAGGCCTCCAAGCACATGGTAGCCTATAGGAAAAAGCCCTAAATGTGTCTGATTCTTCCTCCTTGTCTAGAGGGAACTCCCTCAACCAGAGAGCTGAGCTCTCTCCTCTCCCTCCATGGCTCCTCCACCCCTCCTGCCCTCACTGTGTTGCCCTCCTGCTTTTTAGCATAGGACTCACCAAACACTCTGTAGTGGAAAGTTTGGAACACAGGGAGCCCATGCTCTGTGTAGGACATGGTGCAGGAGTAGTTCCCACTGTCAGCTGCTTGGAAGTTCTGGAACAGGAGATGTCCTTCTTCAGTGACTGAGAGCAGCTTGGGGTCTAGTGCAGGAAATTGAGGGGTTGAGAGATCTCCAGGAGCTGTGCTGAGCTGTCCCAGTCCCTGGGTGGCTGTGCCATGTTCTCCTGGGCTGTCCTAGGGTTACCCTCCTCAAACCACAACAAAGACTCTACAAGAACTCCCAAAGCTGCTCGTTCCCTTCCTTCTCTGATGAGGTGTTGAAGAGTAAGGAGGAAGAAATTTAGATTCACCAGTGCTCTCTCCTCTGCTAGAGATAACCCTGTCTATAAAAGACACATCCGAAAGCCTGAAAATATTCCTAATGAAACCTGTCAGGACCTCCAACACACGCAATCTCGCGAGGTCCCAGCCCTTACTTGCTCCTCATTTGCTCCACAGAACTTTGCACAGCTCTTTCCCCTTCTACCCCTCTCTTGCCTCACAGTAGCAGAGCCCATTGTGGCTGAGGGGAGTGAGGACCTTACCTGGACTGTCCCGCACCCACTGGTAGGTGGGATTGGCCACCTCCAGCTCAATCGTGCTGCAGGGCAATGAATATAGGCTGCTGTCCATGTGGATGAAGACGTCACCTAAGCCAGAGAAAGAGAAGCAAGAGCTGGAGCATGTTTCAGGTGTTTCAGGGCATTGAGAAGAAACAGACGTGGGAATGAGGAGAGAGGAGGATCTGAAATCCTTTGAGAACCTGTGGGAGATCTGAATGGACCCAATTCCATGGAGGACCATACTGGAGGGAGACCTGAGGATGCTTGTGGGGTTAGAGCAAATTAAATACCAGGAGCTGAAGGAATAAATGGCAAGAAGTGAGGCCAGAGCTGATAGAGAAGACAGAGTCAGACTGGGATAGCTCTGCTGACTGTAACTTGGGATGCCACATCCTCTGCCCGGGTTGTTGGCAGAGCAGGCAGTGGGGAGAGGTTCCTCTCATCAGAAGTCTGAACGTGGGCTGGGAGGGGTGGCTGTTCAACCCAGGAAGGAGACCCCTGGAAGGGTCAGGGAATTCCTGCAGGAGGGCTTGGAGATCTCACCCCCATGGTACTCCCAGGTAGAGCGGGCAGGTGGGTCCTCAGACAGGAATGCTGGCTGTCCTAGGAGTGAACAGAGGGGCAGTGCTCAGTGCAGGGGGTTCTCACCTCACTGTGTTCTCCTCTCCCAAGAGTCAGAGCAGAATAAATCCACCTCCGTGCTATCCATTTACCTGAGCAGCTCCAAAGGACCAAGGTCAGGATCCCCATGGTCCCCAGCAGCCCAGGTGCTCCAATGTCTGGCCAGAAGCATGGAGAACAGAGCATCCTGCCTGGCTGTGCAGTATGGGGCATCCAGTTGCCATGGCAACGAGGAATCCAGTGCATCCTTCATCACCTTAGTGATGGTTCAGAGTATGACAGCATGAGGCCTCTTGCCCAGTGCCAAGTCTTCTGCCCACCTAGATGGCATTCTTTGTGACTGGAGTCTGCAGGAAACATGGACCTTCGTGGGATCATCAGTAGACAGGGAGCACCTGAAGGAGTACAGCTGGGAATATCCTAGAAGAAGGGCTGTGGATTTGCAGGGACGTGGCCAAGAGTGATAATCAGAGGAAGGAAGGAGGAGATAGAAGATGAGAGTGCTATGCAAAGCTTTTTTGTTTTTGGTGGAAATCCTATAAGAACAAGAGGCGAGTATGACCCAGAAAGCCTAGATCGGAGTTTGTGCTATAACTCAAAGCAATCTCTTGGTTCAGAACTGAATGTCTTAAAAGGGGTGTGTTTCCTTAGTGCTCCTGTTTGTCTTGAAAATGAGATTTAATTTCCTATGATTGTACTCTGAGAACTAAAATGAGCTGTTAAACAACATGGAAGATGGAAACTTGGGAAAAGTAGGGCTGAAATCTCCTATTCACTTGTACCGGGGTTTCTGGGGGTGAAGGGTGGGGGAGAGATAAGTGATTTTGGAAAGAAATATGTTCAGTCATCCTACTGTGGTGTGAAAAAATAGTATACTTGAGAAAACAGCACGAGTTAAAAAAATAAGAGAAACCTGAAACCCACTTCACAGACCTCCCACTTCAACTATGGCACAATAGAAGCTTGGAGCACTCATCAATTTGAAAGCAGCAGAGAGCACTGATAACTATTCTTGGGGGAAACCATGACAAGCAAAGGCGGCCTTCCTTCCCATCCTCCTCCCTGAATGATGAAATCATGAGAAAATCCTCATCCTCCCCTCCCTGTGGTTTGAGGGGTGGGGGCCAGAGCAGAGCCAAAGGGAAGGGCAGGGCTGAGCGATGGAAGCTGCTCATTTCCAGGCTGTGACAATGGAGAAATCTGCACCCTGATGAATAATGAGATGAATGGCTCCTTAGTGTTTCTAAATAAAAATTTTAAAAAATTGAAATCCCCCTACGCCCTAGAGCTCAAGTTTCTCTGACAGTTTTAGCAGAAATAAACAAAGTCTGGCATGGAATCACTTGGGATAGAGCCACATACATGTACAAGCAGTGAGATGAAACGAGGGAAGCTGCTTCTCTATGCACGGTGCTCCCTCCTGGCTGGGCTGGGTTGAGGCACAGCACTTCTCTCCCCCATCACATCTCCTTGGGAAACACATGAGAGCCCTCCACTGTGTCGCACTGGAGTGACACTTGTGAAGCAGTTAGAAAGAGGGCAAGCAGCCAAGCCAGACTCAGTACTGCTCTATGGATCTCATTTCCTGAGGAAACCAGGCTAAAAGTACGTATGATCTGAGGCAGGTGTGACATTTCTGAAATGATCCTATTATTTTTTACATTCCTCAGCTCACTGCGGGGTGTGTTTGTGAGTTCTCAGGAAACATGCTTAGCAATCACAGCAGCATCAGGAGATGGCACCTTTATTGCATAGCAAAGTGCTCCACTCCCTGTTTGAAATGCAAAATTCAGGCTCACGGATGACGCTGAGCTTGGGTCAGCCATAAAAAAGTGCCATGAATACTGATTCTCACTGTCCTGTGGCACTTGTTATTCATTTACTTATCTGGTGGAGAGTGCAACAGCCGCATCCATGAGAAGATCATTCCCTGCATTGTTCTGACTTAGAATTAACCACTGCTCCCTCCAAAATAAAAGTTGATTTTGAGTAGTTTCTGCATCCTTGCATGGCTGGAAGAAAAGAATCTGAGATTTGAGGGCGTTTTGTATCAAGAAGTTTTCCATTCGCCCTTGGTTTACATGAACTGCAGCAGTGCCCAGAGCTGGAGGAGCATCCTATCATGCTCCATCCTTTCCTCTGTCCCTCTCTGAGCCCTGCTGGCAGATGTCAGGATCTCACAGTCTGTATTTCCCCACACTGATCTCCTGCAATTAGCTTTGCATGGGAGGCCTGGATTACCGGAAAACTGAGTTTAAGCTGAATAATCATAGAATCATGAAGGTTGGAAAAGACCTCTTGGATCCCCACGTCCAACTCCAACCCACCCCCCACGCCCACAAATCACATTTCTCAGGGCCACATCTCCACATTCCATGAACACCTCCAGGTGACTCCTCCACCTCCCTGGGCAGCCTGTGCTGATGCATCACCACTCTTTTGGAGAAGTTTCTCCAAAACAATCTGGCTAATGCTGGGCATGTCTAAGTCTTCGATCCACAAAGAAAGAGAGATAACTAGCTTTAACTTTGGGAGAAATCACCATCTGTGGCACTTCATGAGAAGAAGCCGTGGTATCTTGGGGACTCCCCAAGGGAACCACGATGTGAACAAGATTTTTATGATGCTGTTTAGCAAAAAAGGAACATGCATCTTTCTGCTGCCATTGAGTGCTTATGGAAGCTCAAGAGGTGGATCTCTTGAGCTGCTTCCTAAAGAGATGCTTTGGGCTCTCAGAGCATCACCTGGACATGCTACCATCACCTCCCCATGGCACCATAGATGCTCACTTAGTCCTTTGGTTTCAGACCAGAACCCAGGCTTTGGTGAGTCTTCCGCTCTAGGAATGCAATCTTCTAAAGGCAGTGACCCTGATTATTGTAGCCAATTAGTTGTGTTAGCAAATGCAGGGTCACATCCATCTCCCTATGATGCTTCTGAAATGCAGCAATGCACATCTCCCCATAGGAGAGCTTTGCAGCTGTGATGAGAGAAAGGAGCTCTGCACTTTAGACCCTATCTAGAATCAGTTGAACATGGCTCATTAGGAAGGAATTATGCCCATACCTCTCTCCGTGATTAATAGTGTTTGTGGTGATAAATATTCAACACAGGCACCAAAGCAACACAGCTGGCATTTATCTCTTAGGTTGTTTTCTTCTATAAAGGGTCAAGGGTTGATAATAAAGGCAGGAGCTGCTCTGATGCTACCTCTGAATTAACCCCAGTGATGCCAGGCTGTTCTCTGAGACTTGCAGAAGGGCTTTGGTGCTTTGGCAGGTCAGAGCCCAGCTCTCCTCGGAGCTCTTCCTAATTTGTGAGCAATGCAGAGGGAGGAACGGCCCAAGCGTAACGGCAGGGGGAAAAGAAGAAAGGGCAGGGTGGAAAGCAGGCTGGGAGATGAAGGGAAGTTCAGCTGCTCTGTGTGTGGAGCTGATGATATTTGGGAGAAGGGGGTGGGGAGGCTGGGGGGAGCAGAGAGATGGAGAGGGCAGCAGGCTCAGCATCTCCTGATGGGAAGGATAATGATTTCTCTCTGCCAGATAGCACGGGGTCATAAAGGAAAGCAGAAAATAGTGTTG
Source organism: Meleagris gallopavo (assembly GCF_905368555.1). Taxonomy (NCBI): domain Eukaryota; kingdom Metazoa; phylum Chordata; class Aves; order Galliformes; family Phasianidae; genus Meleagris; species Meleagris gallopavo. Next base: position 1,969,357 of record NC_139432.1, on the reverse strand, counting down.
AGTTCTGCTAGAGGAAGGTGATGTAGCAGGAAGAGAACAGCAGAGGGTAGCAAATACCTGGCTTCATGAGGTTGGGGTGAGCCATAGTCATGATGGGTGGAAGAGTTTGGCACAGGATTTGTTTGAAAAAAAAAAAAAAAAAGACAGCAAAGCGTTTTGATAAGGTGGCTATGTTCTTATCACAAAGACTTGTTGTACAAGACATTTCCTTTAGAAACTTCCTGCTGAGATCTGCAGGGTGACCCCACCACTGCTAGGGAGAAGGTGAGGCAGAATGAGCTGCTTTGATTATAATCAGAATGGAAGGTTCTGATCAAATGAAAAGAATCTTCTCTGTGTGAGGATTTCACTCACCAGGAACAGAAGCATCCCTGCATCTTGATTGCTCTTTGGGTAGATTCTTTCTTGCTTTTCAGCTGTGAGCTTTGCCCAGCTCTGCCTTGGCATTGTGTCACAGTTATAAGGTCAGAGATCTCCAACTCCCAGCCCTGGGTGTCCTCCAAAGGCCACCCCTGCTCTCACTGGTTCAGAAGGACAGTGTGCAAATCAAAAGCACAGACATCCTTTTGGAAGCAATTCCCTGTGCTCACACTCCTTCAAACCAGCACAGAGACATCACCTCAGCATGTCGGGATCTTCTGCTCTAGGTGTCATTAGCACCCAAGCCTAATTAGCTGGGCAAACTGTCTCCTTCCTTGCCTGCAGATGCTGATGATGTCTTATTCTCCATACCAAACTCAAGGCTTTGGTTTGCCCTTATAGCAGCTGGGAGGCTGCCCCAGCTGCTGTTCTCTGTCATCACATCAAATGGGATCGTTTATCTTCATAAGAGAGCTGGGCTGAGAGGGCCACGTGTGCCAGGCCATTCCCAAGCTTTAGCTTGGAGCTGGAGGATGATGCTTAGGTGATGGAGAAGAGTACACAGCCCTGGCTGCTAGGAGGGGGCATAGTCATAGCATCTGGCACGTTGAGCTCAAGGAGAAGGAAAGAAGGAAATGATAGGAAATCAGCTGGGAGCAGTTTGGGCTGACAGCATCCCACTGGCTCCATATGACCCATTTAGACTGGAGGTTTACCTCTCTGCCCTCCTTGCACAGGACCCCACAAGCCACATATATACCCCCTCTTGTCACAAGCATCCCATCTGCCTGACTGGAAAAGGGACAACTTGAAATCAATGCAGGAAAATAATAGCGTTGCAGGTGATCTTCAGAGCTGATTTGTCTGAAGATTTGCCTGCCTTATTGATTTACACGCTGCATTTTACACCCCTCTGTTCTGAATAAGTGGACCAGTTCGTAGGGTGGCAGTGCTAGGACTGGGACCAGATCCTCAGGATTATTTCCTCTGCAGTTTTTATTCTGAATACGATCCAATGCTGCAGAGCTTTCAGTTCTGTTTTAGAGAAGGATACATCTCTATTTCTCTCTTGAACATAGGAAGAGGTTTTCCCCTCAGTTTTATATTTCTGAGTCATTCCACATTACAGCAAATTTCTGGCAAAGTTGCAGTTATGGCTAAATGGTCACTTCAAATTTAAGTCTCTTTTCCAACAAGTTTATACCTTTATAAAGATAACAACTGTGTTTCTGGGATGAAGATTTCTCTCCTCTTGGCCTCACCCTGAAGTCCAACTACTCCAGAACACGGAGAGCAAATCAGTCCAAACCCCTGGAAATAACTGATGGCACTTTGCCCTTTCCAGCTGATTTTCCCCATGGTGAGGGCTGAAGGAATGATACTACCTCTAATCTGAGTTGCAAGCAGGGATAATTTGGCCTCTCTTAAAACAAGAGCAAACAAAACCATGAGAGCTGGCAGAGTGAGCCATTGGATCTGCAGTTTGTTCCTCAGGGCTGGAAAGCCTGGTTTTGTGTTTCTGTTTGAGAAGAGCTGGGTGAATCCAGGCAAGCCCTTTCTCCTTCATGTCCATCCCTCCTCAACATGACAGGGATAAGGACAGTGACCTCTTCCAAAGCCACACACCAGATGTTGTCCTGGACAACATTACGCCCTGTAGCAAACCCCAGGGAGCATGGGAACAGGGAGACTTTGACCACAGGGCAACGTGGGAGCAGTGTGACCTCTGCCCATCTCAGCAGCATTGCAGTGATGCTTTCTTCCCTTCTGCTGCTCTTCATGAAGGAAAGCTGGCAGTGAAAGCAAAGGCACCTTCTCCTCTGCTGCTTGCTGCAGAGGCATCAGTCAAGAGCTCAGCTCTCTCTGGGCACTGAGGCTTTCCTTCCACAAAGCTTTTTCACATCTGGTGCTGTCCAACCACCGCCAGCCTTCAAGCTGCCCATCTCAGGATGGATGCTTTAATCCTTGAGTGTTCTGAGAAAGGCTTTGGATTATTTTCCAGCTCCCAACAGGCATCTTGCCCCAGAAACTCTGGCTCTCCTTTGCTCTTTTTCTCTTCTGTCATCCATCCCCCTGATAACACCCACGGTGCCAGAGGAAGGGTGATGCCAAACTTCTTTGCTTATTGTCCTCAGAAACTTGAGCTTGTGGTTGGTTGCCATCAATGGCAGCATGACAGCTGTGGAATCCACTGCAATGCAGGGGCTGAGCATCCCTCTTTCCTACACATAGAGTTCAACACAACAGCCCTGGGAAAAACCAATCTGGCAGGGCCATTGCAGCTGCAGTGAAAGGGAGGCAGCACACAGCCACTGGGGAAATTGGTCTAATAATTTCTAAAGTGATACCCACAGTTCTACAAGAAAACGTACTGAAAGGCAGAGGTGAGAAGGCAGGAGAGATCTGTCTCAGTTGGTGCAGGATTTCTCCCTGGAGGAAATTCATTCAGATCTTGTTTAGTGCAATTCTGAGCATCCCCAAATGATGGAGCTTCCACCTCGCCTGCACTCAGGAGGCCAAATTGACAGGCAGATACTTTTCCTTAGCGCTCAGCCTGGATCACCCCATCTCTGCTTTCACCCCCCCCACTTTTCCCACCATAAAGATTTCCTTCCATGGCACCAATATTGTTCAATATTTGTGGGTTGCAATTGTCTCCCTGAAGCAGTCATCCCAAAGCCAGCTGGGTCTGCCTTTTCTTGGCTTCCTTCACCTCCCCCCAAGCTTTTTCCTGCTCTAAACTAAGATTTCAAACGAATACATGGATGATTTTAAAGCTTTGCCAAATGTCACCTTAAAGGCAGAAATAGATGGAAGAGCCGTCTGCTCCTGGGAAAGGTTTGAATTTAAGGAGAGAAATATTGTTTGCTGAAAAAACAGGGAGGTATAAAGCTGAAGAAGGGAGAGGTGGGCATCAGTCCCAGCAGGTATCTGACCCCGATGTGAGAGCCATGGCATTTCTCTGGGATTGATTGGCTTTGAGCTTGTGGTAGAAGCACTGCTAATTTTCCTTCCTGTTTCATTATCGACTGAAGGGATGTTTATTACTGATCCCCAGGAAAGCATAAAGTGCAAGGTGAGTAACACTGCTGTTCAGAAAAGCCAGATGGGGTTGTTCAGCAAGCCAAAGCAAAGCAGGGAAGAAAAACAAGCCAAGGCACTCAAGCTCATGCATTTCAGTTTCCAGCCTTCCCTATTCAAACTCCAAGGCACATCCACCTATCCCAAACACCAATATTCACCACCTCAGGGCTGGGCTGATGACTGGACATGAGCAGCAGTGTCAGACTGGATCTTGGGATTCTTCTCACCGTGCCCTGCTGTGATGTTTGGGACCAGGTGTGCAGGTGCCAGGTTTGTTGCTTCTGGAAAGAGTTTTTGGATAACTAACCTCAAGGTTGGCAAAATGTTCATCCCACCGAGGTACACCCAGCTGTTACACATTTACAAGGGATCATCAGCTCTTCTTATTGATGTAGTGATGAGCACAGAGCAAGGAGCAGAGCTTGTCCCTGGGACAAAGCCCTCATGTATGTCCAGGACCACAACTAGATTCCACTGAACAGCAAAATAAGATGTGACAGCAGGTCCTCAGTCACTCTTGCACAGCTCCTGGGGCAATATGGGGTCAGCAGGTCTCTATATTGCCACAGTGAGCCACTGGTGATAATGCCTTCAAGCTCTGCTAGGAGGCATGACTTCCAGGCATTGGGCTTCTCACTATGCCTTCTCCCTGCAGGATGAGAAAAGCTTCTCAGATTCTGCTATTTTCACCTTTGCAGATGCTTATCCACTGTATGCAAGTCACCTCTTTGTCTTCAGTGACAACTAAATTGTTTAAATGACAATGCCTGGAACCAAAGCACTTCTGTTCACAACACCGCTTATGGAACCATCACTCTCTGAACCTGACGAGCTCTCCCAGGGACAAGTGTACAATAACAGCTTTGTGATGCGCTGGGTCTGTACCTTAACCCACAGCCCTGAGCTTCTGGTCTTCCTGGGCTCTGGGAGGTCATTCAGCCCAGGCAGAGCTGGGGGCAGAGGGACCCTCTGGGCAATTTACTTCGCTTACCTGCTAATAAAGTCAAGCAAAATACAGTATTTTCTGAACTCGGAGCATTTTCTTGTTGTCAGTAGTTGTTACTCTATTAAGCATGTGACCATAACAAGGAAACTTGTGCCAGACCATCATTACAGTGAGTAATTCTGCTTTTCTAGGTGTCTGCAGACAGCTCCTGTCTGGCAGCACGGATTTCATAACGACCCCTATTTTTCAGGGAACCTCCTGGTGGGTGGCTGTCAATGCCCTGCATGGGATGGATTCATCTTGCACAGCTGGCATCCCTATACACAACCAGGTGCCCCCAGGCCCTCTGCAGGTGGAGCAGGTCCAGTTAGTGGGCCTGCTTCATTCCCCAGGATTTTTCTTCCACTCTAAAGAGTGCCAAAGAAATCTCTCCCAGCACAAAGTATTACAGATCTACTGTGATAGGATGGGGAGGGACACTGCACTGAAACTTTGAGGATCAGAGGCGTGCTATTTGCTCAAATAATCTTTTCTTTGGCTTCAGGGAGAGCTTCATGCAATGCTTTTACCTCACTGTGGTGATCCAAGGACTGCTGTGCACAGAACAGAGCCAGCTGTCAGGGTCAGGAAGCACCAATAAATCAAAGTTGTGCACTGGAGGGGAGCCCAGCACCATCCATCCACCAGCACACCCGTGGTTAATCTGCCACAGGTAGTGAGAACTTCTCAGTCCCAGTGGGAAGCAGGTTGGTTGTGAGTGGGATATTTCTGGCTTGCAGACACAGGATGACACAGCTGGTTGGACGAGGAAGAAAACTTCATTCTTAAACTTTGCACTCACGTATTTCCACTGTGGAATCGATAGAGGCAAAGAAAGAGGGGCCTTAGTATTGAAGAAAGCCTTGCCTGATCTCAGGTTATTTTCAGTACATTTTTATAACCCGTTCCTGTAAATAATTGGATAAGCTTTGGTTCAGGAGGCATTAAAGGTGTACCCCCACAGCCTGCTTGTGCTATCAAGATCCTGACTGCACCTTAGGTGATATCAGCTGTGGGAAGGAGAGATATGCATTTGTGCTCCGCTGTTGTATAAGGCCCTGAATCCAAAAGAATGCTTGTTTCATGGCATGGAAACAGGATTGGGGTTTGCCTTAAAGCCTGGTGTGGAAGCAGGGATGGGGAGAGTGATGGGAGTGCATGGTTGGGGCTGGAGCCTGCTTGTTGCAGTAGGTGGACATGGGATCCTCACCCTTCTTGTTGGGAGCAACTTCTGCCTTTAAGTTTGAGCTGTGGAGTGGGGAAGGGGTCTGTGTGCTCTGATCTCCTCTACAACAACAGGAAATGGTCCAACAATTCACCAGTGACAGAAAGATACCCACAGACACCAAAAGGGAGAAACTGAAAACTGGAGGACACAGAGAACCTGAAACCATAGTTGCTCATACAGTGATCCATCCTTGTGCCTGTACACTTATGGAGGTTTCCCAGTCTCCGTGGTTACCTAAAACTATCCCTATACACACAGGGATCCATCCTTGTGCCTACATCTTTATGGAAGTTCCCCAGTCTCAGAGGTTTCAGAAAACCACCACTGTACATACAATTGTCCATCCTTGTGCCTAGACACATACAGAGGTTTGTTTCCAAGTTTAATACTGTAACACAAGAGAAAGCACAGCAATGACAGCAGAGCAACAAAGTCCTAGGCTGCAGCAAGCGAGGACTTGCTCAAATGCAAGACCTGTGGGCACAGAAACAAAGAAGCTCCTTACCTTCAGAAGTCCTCAGGTACACAGGGATCTCCACCAAGATCCCCTTGCCTCCACTGCCAACCCTTAAATGAGGTCTGTCAAGGGGTGGGTCCTGGCTCCAGCCCATCCAGTCACTCAGGTGCATTGCATTGCATTGCACCCAGCTGAGCTCCCCTGGGTTGGCCCTGCCTTCCCACCAGGTGCTCAATCCCTGGTTCAAGCCATGGCTTAGCATTTCTGCTACACCCAGCCTTAGTGTAAAACCATCATCATACATACAGTGATCCACCTTTGTGCCTACACATTTATGGAGGTTCCCCAGTCTTGGTAAGGTTTGTACTCCTGTCCCCCAAACACAAGCAATAGGGCAATTTCCCATCTCTTTCCCGTTTCTCCTCTCTGTGACTGCATGGGATCCCATCCAACTTTTCCCTTGTGCTGCAGCACTACCAACAAACACTGCTCTGCAGATGCTGGGCATCACCACGCTGCCAGCAATGGCTGCATTCCCCCCGGCCACTCATCCTGGTTATTGTCTGACAGTGCAGAAGCACTGAAATCTAGATGAGGGTTTACAATCACAGCATTGCTCAGGAGCTGATTGCATCAGCATATTTGGTAGTGGAGAGGTACTTTGGCTCTGAGCATTTGGGTTTTTTTGTAATGAAGTGAAATATTCCTGTTAGATGTACCCTCCCTTGCAGCAACTAGCTGCAGAGATCTCTGCAATCAAATGTATAGGAGAGCTCCCTGCTGTAGTTTTCTTTTGATCACCTTCAGCATGTCCTTGCACTGAGAAGTTGGAGAAGTTATTCTCGATGCACACCACAAAAATCTTTTTTTCCCAGCAAATTCTGCCTTGATTGGATAATTGTGTCCTTCAGCAGAGGTATATTTTTGCATTTTGTGCTGTGGAGCCAAATACACGGGACAGGACAGATCCATTGCTGATGTGAATCAGCCTTGCACCACTGACAACTCCTGGGAAACACTGATTTATTGCCTGCAACCTGGTGAAGGTACAGGATTGCAAAGAGGAATGCACAGACAAAAAAAGAAAGAAAGGCAAATGCTGCACTTCTAACGAGAAACTGCTGCTGAACTGCTGCTGCTGAACAACCTCCAGACTTTATTGCCAAGGCAGGCAAATAAAACACAGCCTTATGGCATAAAGAGCTCAATGCCGATCATCCATCCGTCTGTTGTAAGCAGCTCTGGGTCCACAGGAGGGTGTTTGCATCTAAATGACTCTTAAATGGAGATTGAAGATCCTGCAGCAGCAAGATTTCGGGGAAGTCTTGCAGCTTTTGCTGAATCAGAAGGGATGTGTTCGTTGGAAGCAGTGGAATGGCAGCTGAAATGAAGTGGGGTTGGTTTTAGGACTATGGGTGCAGGGTCAGCAGTGGGGTGTGAGGTGGTAGCTGCAGGGGAAACCGTCTCCCTTCTTCTAATACAGGCTTTGTTTGGAGCCTCTTGGCTCCCTGCAGGGGAAGGACAAAACACAGCTTAGAGAGAAAACAGCTGCAATCCCTCCTATGTCACCAGTGGGTTCCTCAGTGCCTCGCTCACCCCGGGACACACACAGCACAAGCCTGGGAAAGCTCTGGACAAACATCTGCCAGGATTTGTTGATACCTTTCAGGAAACATCTCTCTAGCCAAGCTGTGCATCTCCTCCTGGCTGTGATAATGCATTTGCCAGACAAGTCATTTTTAGAGACCATTATTTTGAGTGCAACATACCCAGCAGGCAATTGCAGGAGGATTTGGAGCATATCAATTTCCTCTTGTCTTTTCATAAAAAAAAAAACCTAAAAAACATTTTTCTGCCTTGGTTTCCAGTGTCACCTTGGGCAGCTCCTGAAGTCACCCATGTGTCCCTGCAGAACTGGGGCTGAGGATGGTTCTGCTGAGTTCTCCCCATACAGAGCATCCTCAGAGAGCTCCAGGGTTGAGCCAGCTGCATTTACTCACTTCATCCCCAAAGTCTGCTTGCTCTCTCAGGGTGTCCGGCATGGCTCAGACACAGCTCATTAGGCAGCCGGAAGGAGAAGCTAATTATTGCTCATTAGCATGGTACCTCCCTCTGGGCATCTCAGGCAGCACTCAGGTTTGGGCTGGCAGAGCAGCACTGGGCAGAATGCACTGACTCCATGGGGCACCAATATCCCTCACCTCCAGGAAGGAGTGGGCAGTGGTTTTGGCTGCTTCTCGTAATCACGCTGCTGAATTGCTTGGCTTGTGATTCATGAGCATCTCCCCGGCTCTCCTCCTCCCTGCGGCTTTGTTACCATCACTGAACTATTCTCACACATATTTGATTGATGTCAAACACAGGCTGGGGATCTTCCTGTCCCTGCTCCCCACCGTTTCCAGCCACAGAAGATTGATCCTGTCTGCCTGAGTTATCACCCAGATGCCCGAAGGCCTGTTAAGACCAGGAGAAAGATGCTGCTATCATCTGAAAGTCTAAACACGGCTGCTGGAGATGCTTCTGCATGGCATTCCTCCAACAAGCTCACGCTACTGCTCACGCTGAGCCATGAGCTCTGGTCCCCGTGTAGCAGCTGTGCTCCTGCCCAGCCTGAGAGCTTCCCAATGGGTCACACCTGGGCTCCTCACCACGTAGCATGTTGATGGAGACTGAAAGTGAGAGCTAGAGAAAGAGCAGGATGAACACATAAAGGTGTGTTCTTGGCTTCCAGCTCATCGTGTTATGAGACAGAGGTAGCTTTCTTTATTAATAACTCTCTGAATATCCCTTCCATGTGGTTACTGGGTCCCACCACTGCAGATGTAGGTGAAGCTCCTTGTCATAAGCCCTTGTGGACATCAGGTCATTCCTGGCTTCCCCAATACCAAGAAACTGTTGGGACACAGCTATTGTTAGATAAGCCTGGGCTTAACCTCTCTGCAAGCACTGGCTTTGACCCGAGGTCCAAATAATCCCTAATATTACCCCAGTTTTGAGTGATGAGAATGGGAAGCAGCAGCTGCCTCTGTAGTGATTCAAGTGGGACAGCACTGGAGAGCTTCACCCAAGAAGCACTGCAGGACTTGCAGGGCAATAGCACGTATGTGTAACCACACACTGTGAACTGGTGGGCATTTACTGCTGCAGGATCCCTCTTTAAACCTTTGGGAGTTTCTCATAGCTCTGATTACACTTCTGGAATCGATTCCAATTTAATGCAATTTATTAGCAGCTGGTGGGCTCTTTTTAGCCCCAGTGAAAAAGAATGGATAATAGTGGAAAAATTAGGTAGAAGCCATTATTGCTATAGAGTAATTAACCATGTCCAGTGAAGCGCACTGATAACAGAGTAAAGGTAAATTGAATCTCTGCAACACGCTGCTGCTGATAACCTGTAGAAAAATGCACTGCATTCAGCATATTTTGGTTTCCCCCCTTTGCAAATTACTGACTGTGAACAAAGAACCCAGGATGACAAAACACCCATAAAAAGGACATGTCACACAAAGGCCTTGGTTGGGTCTAAATAATTTCTTGTGATGGGGAGCTGCACTGCAATGGCCTCTGTGTCTGCTCCTCCTTCCTGTGTTAAAGTCTGCCCGCACAGCCCATTGTGAGATGTTTTAAAGGTAAATTAAATCTGGAAGAAATGGAGAATGGGGAATTGAAAATGAGAAGGGGTCATAAGCTAATATATTCAGTAATTACAAAGGAAGGTAGAGTTATTAGTACTATGTCCTTAAGATGATGCTGCAGGTGCTGAGTCTGGCTTTCCACTCCATCTCCAATTTATCACCTGTCCAGGAGGTGTTTTAGTGCCTTGCCATGTTCACCTGTGTATCCACACACCTATACACCATACATTTCTAAGTGGAATTTCACAGATTCTGAGCAATGGCATGTTTGGGTTTGCAGATCTTTGCACTTCTGTCACATTTAACCTTCTGCTAGGAAGAGGACAGGCTAACAAGAACAATCCTGACAATCAACATCACGCTGTCCCTCTGCAAACAACAGGACAACTGACTGCAGCAGTGATGTCTCCAGGCTGTCAGAAAGTTGTCACCATTCCCCTGCTGCACCCATCACTGATGGAGTGACAAGGCAATCTCTCTCTCTTTCTCACTGCTTGCATCCCTGCATCCCAGAGCATCCCCAGCACCCTGGCAGCGCAGGGGGATACGGATGGCTCTGCACATGATTCTGGTTTTGGTACTGCAACATGTAGCAGTTCCCTGGCTTGGTAGAAAGATGCAATTCACACTCAGTGCTTGGAATCCAGCACTCGTGGATAATCCAAGCTGGGAAGGAACATTGCAGGGCTTGTCCGACAGCTTGGGGATGCGATGCAGCAGCTTCAGCCTGCAGGGTGTAGAATCCTCCTTGCCAAAGCCCTGCTATTCTTGGGGGAAAAGATAGGCTAGTGTAACCTCGACATATTCATATGTGACAACCATGCCTGGGGTGGTGGGATCCCAATTGTGTCCCCATCCCATCCTTCTTAGGGTCATGCCAGGATTCCTGGAGTCACTGGTGCCCGCCAAGAGCCAGCAGTGGGAGCACACCACATTGCCTGCTCTGATGCTGCTGTGCAACCTGGAGGATTTTACACTGTGCTATGCTGCTCACAGATGGAAGCATCCACATCCCCCAGCACTCGGGATGCTAAATTAACACCATGGCTTTAATCTTGCAGGTGTACAAGCACAGATCCCCCAGGAGCCTGCTGCAGAGCAGGAGAGAGTTCATAGAGATTGACTTTGCATGTTAATGAAATCAGGTTAGAAAACCTGATTATTCCACAAGGAGTTAATGAGCTACCAGGATAAAAACATGGCTGGTTGTAATCCTGGTGGGGATTTCCATCTGATACCACATCCAGCTCTCCGCAGATCTCCTTTCTGTCTCCTCCATCCCTTTAGTGGGATGGGATTGCAGTGCAGGGAAAGCCATCAGCCCACTGTACTGCTGCTCTTCTCACTCCAAACCACGGGGAGTAGCTCTGGGAGCTGCCTGAGCTTGCTGAGATGTGGTGATCTGTGCAGTGCTCAGAGGAATTGAGCCAGTCTCACTGTGCTGGCAGGAGCCCAGCTGCCCATGTGCAGCCACTCGGTCTCTCTGCTGTCACTTTGAGCCTTCTACGGGGTTCTGACACCCAGAGGGCACCTATGTCTGCAGTGAAAAGGAGAGGGAGGGAGATCTCCAAGGGAGTTTTTAGCAAGCGTGTAGGAAGGGGAGATGGAATAAGAAGAAAATATTGTATTGGAATTCAATAGAAAAACAAAAAAAAACAACAAAAAAATGGAATGGGGTCACATCCGCACAGGAGAGAACTCCTTTATGGAAAGCAATGCTCTTAGAAGTTCCTTGCACACTCCAAGTTCAATAAGGAGTGTGCAAGCAAAGCTCACCTCTCCTCTCATTTCATTTTCACAAAATGAGCAGAAAAACTCCAGCAAAGGCACATTGATGGTGTCATTAGTTTTCAATTTGGATGCATTTAAGCTGTCAGTGCTGTGCGGGGAGGTGCTGTGTGTGTTGAGGGGCTGGCAGTGCCACAATTCTGGGTTCCAACCATTGCCTTCTTGTTGCAGGAGGAGAATTGGAGGGATGGGGGTCTAGGGAGAAGCTGTTTAAACTAAATCTTTCTTTCTTTGCATTCATTCTCAGGAATGAATGAGGTAAAGAAAGAAAGAGGATCCAGATGTGACCACAAGGTTCAAGATTTCAAAAGCATCCTCAGGAACCGGGGGAAAGGCAGAAGACCCTCAGCTCTCTGCATTTCTCTCTTCCCATTTTATTCTTTGGAGATTATTTTTCACTGATGTTGCAGAGAGATGCCAAGTTGAAAGCCACTTCCTCTGAGACATTGCTGCTACCTAACACGGTGCCATGCCAATATGTCCCACCCTGTGCTCTCTGCTTGGGTGTAGGGGCAATAAATTGCCCCGAGAAGGGATTGTGCAGAAGGAATCAGGGTCAGGAAGGCACTGGGGTTCTCAGCTCCAATCCTGCTGTGACCAGGAGGAGGATGCAACCTGGTGGCAGATGTGCGACACATCCCAGATCACATCTGTCCCAGTGGTTGTTAAAAATAGGACTTTTCCCCTTGGAAAATTTCAGCTGAAAACCTACACAACCACAAGCGGTTCTGAGGTTTTTAAAATGTTTCTTGGAAAGGCTTCCATGATTTTGGTTCCAGGCCAAAGTATCTTCGGTTTTCGGCAACAGCAAGTGGAAAGCTTTGCCAATAAAACAACATTTGGGGTTTTTATCTTCCAGTGGGAGAGAAAAACAAGAAAGAAATAGGTACTTTATTAAGGAAGAAAACAGCCATAAATCCCCAAATGCTTCTCAAGAAAAAAAAAAAAACAAACACAAAGAACAACAACATTTTGGATTGAGGATTTCATGAGCCTTTGCTGTAGGGAGGAAATGGTGGAGAAAAGAGAGAAAGCCTGGTCAGGGCATTAAAGGATATTGTGTGCATTTATATTGTACATAAATATTATCGAGCTGCTGGAAAAAAAAAAAAAACCCACTCCTCTGGGTGACCTGAGCATTGCAGAGGTTTTTAAAGTGCATCTCTTTGGAAAAGGAATGGCTATTGACTGGAGGGGGGAAGAGCACACGGAGCTGTGAGTATTAGGAACAGACATGGAGAACATCAGCCCAGCTCCAAAATTCCCATTAATAAAAGCTCGTACATAAATAAGGATGACAGCTATTGATTTTCCTTTGCAAGCAGCGTGCCCTGCCCTGGGTAATGAAATGCAGCCCCTTCTTTGGAGAGGTGTCAGCATGGCATGGCTGCAAAGGTTGTGATCCAGAGGGAAAAAGAATGATGTTTGGCTGAGAGGGAACCACGGCTGCTCTGCTCAGGGTGTACCTGCTGGAAAATGGCTGCTCTGGGCTGGAAATAAGAAAGCAGAGGAGAGAATGTTGAGTTACGAGCAGTGCTGGTGTGGAGTGGTGTGCATGGGGCTGCTGGTGGAATTCGTCAAACTCCCCTCAAACCCAGAGTGATTTTCTTCTCCTTTGAGACTGAAATATTTTACTGAGCTATTTCAGATGTGCACATTGAGGATCCCTCCCAGGATACGTTTGAATGGAAATCTGCTTCCAAATCCTTTTAAAAATTCTTCTTATTTATTTATTTATTTATTTATTTATTTATTTATTTATTTATTTATTTATTTATCAGTGTGTTCTAAGAGCCCAAATTGTGCTTATCATTGGGATTTGGATGATTTTTTTCCCTCCATTCCAAGCGTACTTCACTTTCCCAAACACTTTGCTTCCAGCATGGGGTCAAAGGGGCAGAGTTAAGGGTATCTGTGTTGTTTCTGTTGACTAATAGCTGTGTCTAACTATGCAAAAAGCATTTCCTGACCAACCTGCCTTTCAGTTGCAGGGTGCTGCAGGAGACTGAGCATCCTCCAACTTACTCCAATCCTAAAAGGACAGCTCATTTTCTCTAGGCTAGATTTGACACCTGGCATCCCTTTACCCAACCCTCCTATTTCCCACCCCTACTGCTGCTGCTTTGTCAACATCATCAAGTCGAGAGGCACTAATTACCTTCCAGCGAAGGGCACAGAGCCCTTGGGAAGGAACCTGCGTGACTGCCCTGCTTGCTGCCTGCTTAGCACTGGGCTGCGATGCTGTTAGGAAGAGGATGTGCTGTTGGGGCCGTGTGACATTTCCAGCTCAATTTTCATGCACTGGAGCTGGAGGAGCTGAGGGATGGGTATTAGCAAGGTGCTGTGAAGTGTGGGGCCAGACGTCAGGAAGGGGAACGCAGAGCAAAACTTGGTGTTGGGATGGTCCTCTGGCTCTTGAGCATCCCCTGAGCAGAGTTAGTGCCTTCCCCAAATACTTGGTGTTCCTTCCAGGCAGGAATAACCTATTTCCTGTCCTTTCATGGGGAATATCAGATGTATTCAGGGTGATATAACCACCTTTGGACATTCTTAGTGTGCTTCTGCTGCTGGATGCAAGCAGCACCCTTCATTATGAGTCTTGAACACATGGTCAGAGATGTCCCCGTGTTGGTGTTTCCAGGTGTGTGATGACAGCTAAACACATCTCCCAGCTAATGCCAGGGGTGTAACTTACCCCAGGAAGACTCAGGGAGTGATTCCTGCTAGGGGAATATCTGTCCCTCAGTGCAGTGATCTGCTGCAGGGCTGCCAGCAAGGTGCTCCCCAAGCGTTGCTAAGACAGACAGCTGTGTGCTGAGCCCAGTGTTGTGTCAGGTAATTAGCTCCCATTTATATCCGTTAGGTGTGCAATTAGCCTCCTATTAATGCAATTAACGCCGTGGCATTAGCTTAAGTATGTAATTGGCACAGAAGGTAGCTGCAGTTCAGCTGCTGAGTGTGGCATGGCATCTACTGTGTGGTTTCTGCAAGGATGGTGAGGAGGGATGGGGGTGGTCAGCTCCCTAAGCCAATGACAGGTTTTTTTGGTGCAGATTGTTGCACTGTGTGAGCCTGGCTGTGCACCCACTTGATAGAATCATAGAATCACAGAATACCCCGAGTTAGAAGGGACCCATCAGGATCTTTGCTTCAGCTGCAAAGTGAAGAAATTCTCCATCCTTCTTCTACCTTAAAATCCCCTGGAAATGCTTGGAGGAGCTGATGAGATGAAGCCCACCTCCTTCCCAGTGCTGTGGGACTCTGGGAGGGGGAGGGGGTTTGTCTTTTTAGGGGGTCAGATCTGATCTTGGCAGGATGCAGGACTTGTCCTGAAATCACTGCAGTTTGCTCCTGCCCTCCCTGGGACTATGCAGACGTCAGAGGTGCTGGTCCATCTGGCTGCCATTCCGGGGAGTAAGGAGTGATGGAGAGAAGAAATAACACCTCCATCCTCCCCGAGCCATTCCTGGCACCCGGCCCCTCCTGGCAGCTCTCAGACAAGAAGGTCTGACAAGCACCACGGCACAGACACAGTTGGCCTTTCAGGATGTCAGGGATGGAGAAGGGCTGTGGGGATGGGGAGGGATGGAGGCTTTGCTGGATTCTACCCTGGTAGAGATAGACACACTTCCCACGTGTCCCGCTGCCCTTTGGGTGCACAGACAAGCCACTCACCTTCAGATGGTGTCAGTGGTTAACAGCGGAGCAGAGCGAGGGGTCACACTGAGACTGGCCCCAGTGAGAGTGTTTGGCTCGGGGAAAGCTTCTGACAATCTTGATTAACAGCCCCCTCATCTGCTCACAGCAGCGGTAAGCCACGGGAGATCTGGGCTGATGCAGCTCTATAATCAAGAGGGTTTCAAAGAAGTAATTTTCTCCTCTTGCAACCCAGTTGATCCTCATTTAATTGCTGCTCGTTCTGCATAGATTTCCTAGAATTGCCACAGCACTGTCTGCACTTCATCCTCTCCAGTAAGTCTGCGGTGCTTGACTCCTGTGTTGTTTTGCCAGGCTGGGATGTGTGATGCTCTGGGGTCTTGAAATCCCTCCATACAATTTTGGCACAACACAATCAAGATGCAGCTCAGAAAACAGAAAATCTCTGTGGACAGAGCCACACTTTGCTCCGTGCCATCATGAAGCGAGTTGGGTTAAAAAAAAAGAAATAGAAAAGCACAGAAATCAGATGCTGAAACCCTGCTGTGCAGGGAGCAGGTCCCTGACGTGGTACTGGCCCACTTTGTCTTGCTGTCACTGTCACAGGCTCTGCTCAGTGTTGGCTTGACAGGTTTTGTTGCTGGGGATGGGATGAGTTTCCCTTAGCATTGCCTTGCACAGAGGAGGCGGCCAGAAGCATCCCTGCACACACAGTCCTGCAGAACACACAGCCACCTGGAGCAAAGAAGGGCCATTTCTTATCTGCTGAGCCTGCCTGTGGTCTCTGAGCACTTCTTTAACCTTATTAATGCATTAAAATATATCTCCCATTAGCCACTCAGATCATTTTCATCAGACTCATAAGCATTTCTATTACCGTGCCTTTGGCTTAGTGATACATTACTGGTCAAACTTCAGCCTGGACATCATCATTCCAGCTTATCACACAACATTTGTCCTGTATATCTCAACTTATTTTCCTTTCTATCTGGTAGACAAAGTCACACTGCTTTTTCCTGGCTTGTACCAAGCTCTTAGCACTGTCCTTGCAGTGCATTTCATTCACATTATGCTCTCATAGTGAGGTTTTCTCACCTGTGTTCGACCAGGTCTCCTGCTTTTGCTATGCCAACACTTCTGTGATTGTGAATGCTACAAATACAGCTCCAGAGGAACTCAATGGGACCATCTAGTTGCCCCACCCCTGTGCTCCTGTAAGAAGGGCTGCATGGCAGCAAGCAAAGCAGCCAGGGAGCAAGGGAGAAGGAGACCTCTGGGTCTTGAGCAGTTGTCCCCTGTCACTGCTTAGGAGAACCCACATTGGGCAGTAATCCCCACGGGCATGGTGCTGAGACCCTTCCCCTGGTGCACATAAATTAGGGTCTTCCCTTCGTTGTATCAGCAAATGGCTGGAAAAAGATGCACCTGTTGGGGCAGAAAGGGATTGTGTTTGGGGAATCGTTGGTTGGGTCTGGATGGGCACCTCTCACTGCTTCCACCAGGCGGAAGGATGCTGGGGGATGCCAAGTAGGGCACCAACCCCCATCACACTGATATCTCTTTGCCTGCTCCTGAAGCAGGGCTGGATGCAGGAGCAATGCAGCAGATCTTTCTGCAGGATGGCACTCGGCAGAGCCCAGCATCTGGTTTTGTGACACAGTGCAATCCGTGCCTCAGTTTGCCCAATTACTCCCGGGCTAACACCAAGGGTTAATGCAAGCTTGTCTGTAGAAGCTGCAACCTTGTCAAGTGCACAGGAGACAGCGATTGGCAGGTCATTCATCTTGGAATTACTTGATAACTTCGAATACAATCATGTAATCAGCGGGAACGTGTAATTATTATTTATGTGCATGGTGCTTACCAAATTACAGCACTTTCCAAGGCTCAATGAGATGAGCAAATTAATTCTGCAGCAGAAGAGCTTGACCAGAAAGAGGTGTTTGTGTCTGAATTTCACTAGTAAACACTGATGTATGAAATGAACTTGGAGTTTAATTGCACATTACCTTTACTCTAGCTCAGCTGTGAGAGGGAGCATAGGATGCTGCGTGGAAAATTTAGAGAGGTGTTTCGTTTTTCTAGGCATGGTGGTATTAGTGTGGGAGACCCATAGTGGGGGTCCTCACCTTCTTTAATGGGACGGTGCAGCATCCTCATGGAAAGCTGTATCCCTCCTCTGCCCTATGGGATGGACCTGGGGACACAAAGCCCCCAGATGGGAAGTGAAGAGGGGCCATGCTGGGGGTGCTTTCTCCAAACCATAAAGATGCCCCCAAAGTCCTTGAGAGAGGAATCAAAGTCATTTTAATCAAAGAAGGCTGAGAACACACACACACCTCTCTGTACGGAAAGCAAAGTCAGAGCAAACCACCGAGAGAAAGGAAAAACAGCAATGCAAATGCAAACACGTTTGGGTTTCTCTCTTTGCTCTTTTCAGTTTGCAGCTTCTTCCCCACCAGAAATGACAGCTTTAAAAAAAAAAAACAAAACAAAAACCCAAGGGAACATAGAGCACATCGCTTGTTGGAACACCTTTTGTATGTACAATGAAAACACACTTCTTGGGAGGTTCTCCCTTCTCTATATTGCCAGAGCATCCCATGGGGAGTCCATTCCTACAGGATGTCACCTGCTGTCACTGGGCAGAGGCCTGGGATGGGCTCTGGCTATGCCTTAAGCAGTGCTTTCTCAGCAATTTCCTTGGGGTTTGCACCATTTTTACACATCTGCCCATATGGGAATAAGGATGGGGTTGGCTGGTTTTCCCACTGTGTAACTCCAGGGTGTTTTTTGCTTCACCCACACTTGGGATTGAAGGGCACTTTCTGCTGGTGATAGGTGAACTTTGCCTGCCCCATATGAAGGAACTGTTCCAGTGGTGGTCACTGGGTGATGCTGGGAGCTGCTCCCACCATGGTACTGGGGGCACTTCTGGGTTGGGCTGCACAGTAGACATGCAAGAGGGAAATCTCTGAGGGAGAAAGAAAAATGGAAAGGCAGTTTGCTTCAAACTGCTGAATGTTGTAAATGTTTAAGGAAAGATCCTGAAGGTTTTAGCCTGAATCTTTTTTTTTTTCTCTTCTTTAACAGAAAAGAGATTTTGTTCCTTTTTGGTGGTGCACCTTGAGGAAATCACATCCTACAAATTCTACAATGCTTAAACCTCCCAAGGAGGGGAAGTACTTATAGCTGGTCTTTACAGGGGGGCGGAACTGAGGCACAGAAGTGTGAAGTGACTCCTAGCAAAGCCTGCGGGGCCTCGGAGGCAAAGTCCTGGGATGCAGGAAGCAGCCTCAGCCCACAGCCCCACTGTGTGAGCATCCCATGGGGGGTAAAGCTTGGCTCTCAGGTCAGGTATGGATCCTCCACTGCACACAGAGCTGCATTCTGTGACCACGTGAAATGGGATGCTGAGGGCAGGCCAGGGACATGGTAGAGCCCAGGAGCTGGTGTGGGGATGGAGGCTGCCACTCCTCCAAGGCACTTAATCCCAGCATGGGAGGGATTCGGCCCCGGTCTCTACATGAGGGCAGGGAGAAGCTTTGGCACTGAGCTTGGTGGGAACAGGGCAGGGAGGGACAGAGCCACACACATCTCCATAGGGCTGCTCTTCCTCACCTTTCCCCAAGCAGGAACAGGGGGCCAGGTTGAGTCCTGGGGTTCTGACTTTGCGTCCTGCCTCCCTGCCCTCTGTCTCACGTGGAGAAATCAGCTGACAGATGGGGCTCCAATAACCCCAGTGCTTTAAAAACACTGCGTTGTAAAGCAAAGTCCACAATCAGCCCCGGGCTCTCTGCCACCTCCATCAGCTCAGAGGCTTTTGCCCATCCTGAGCAGCATCCTCAGCTGAGGGATTAATCCCTGGGGCATCCCTGCCTTGGTGTCACCTCAGACAAGTGACAAACACAGGGCGAGTTGGGACACAGGGCATTGTACTGGGATGGATGCAGACAGAGCAGCTGCTGCAACCTCTCTGGATTCCTCCTGCCACCCCAGTAGGTCACACCAGGCCAAGCAGGCAACAACACATCTCAGATGTCCCACATCCTACAGATCTGTCCTGTCCATACAGGAGCTTCTGCAGAGTTTCCTATTACCCACTGCAAGTTCGTGCATCCTCTGCAAGCAGCACACCCCGCTCCTGTACCCACACAGCAGGGTCCCATCGGGCAGCTGCCTCCTCCTGCCTCACACTGCTGAGGACTGCTTGATGCTGTGGAAGCTGACCCGGGTCGGGGAGGTGGGGATGGACATGGCCCGAGCCACCCGAGCACGGATGGAGTGCTTGTCCTGCCATCGGTGCCACCGCTTCCGCACAGCCGAGCGCACCTGGGGGTGACATAGAGGAGGGGACAATTAATATCCATCTAGCTGGCCAACGCTGAGCTATGCACACTGCAGAGGGATTATCTGAGCTCTGCTTGCAAAAGGCAAGGGGAGGGTTGTGTGATTTTTCCCAAAGGAGGAACGGAGATCTCCTGATTCCTTTCTTTTTTCTGGTCCTGCTATTGAGGGTCTGGCACCAAACGGGGCTCTGAAAGCTGTTCAAAGACACAAAGATATCCTCGTGGAAGGTGTGAGGGGCTGAGAGGCAGGAAAGTGACAGCTGGGGACTTCTGTGGCTTGTCTGGTCCCCAGCTGGGATGGAAGCCATAGCAGGACCACACGCTGCATAACACAAGATGCTCACCAGCGAGTCCTCGTCCAGACCCTTTTCCTCTTCCATCAAAAATAGCAGCATCAGTGAGTTACTTAGCACATCTGAGCCTGTTATGTCAGGATGCTGCCAGCTGCCTTTTGTTGCTGAAAAGCAGTTTGAAAAATAACCCAGAGAGGGGTCTGCGTCTTCTCTGGAGCTTTAAAATACTTATGCTGCTGTTCCCTGGGGCTTTGCTGGTTGCTTTTGTGCATCACAGCCAGTGAAGGTGTGAGAACATTAAGGAGGAGGAGAAGGAAAGGATCAGCTCCTGGTCTTGTCTCCTTTGCTTGCTGCTAAGTTTTAGGTTGGACTCTGAGAGGTGCCTCTTTTCACATGCATGTGGGAATGGGATCCTGGGCTGCACCAAATCCCACACGTGCACCCCCAAAGCATCCATCTGCAGTGGTGTATTTTCCTTCCCCAAATAGGAAGAAATAGTGATTAACTGATATTTCCTATGAGATGTCCTGCTTTGGCTGAAATTCCTCCCCAAAGCCTTGCCTTGCTTGCTACATGTGAGATAGGCAGCAAAAATTCTCAGTTTCTCACATTTTTGGAGGCTGAGCATCTCTGTTAAATCCAGCACAGCGCCCAAACAAGCCATAACAAATGTAAAGTCTGGGAGGAGGAATTAGTAAAGGCTGGAGACAGTATTCCAAACAGCAAAGCCCTGGAAGCTGTCAGCTGTGTTTGATTTGCATGGAGTGCTCATGGGCAATTCTCACCAAAAACAAACAAAACAAACCCACAGAACCACAGCAAACAAAACCAGAAGGAGCTAAAACTACATTTTCTATTCCCTATGGAAGCAATTCCCATTTTCTGTCAGATCCCCCCGGCAGGACAAAGCATAGAGCCAGAGAATATCCTGTTCCCTGTGTGGGTACAATGAGAGGTTGTGGATGTGCCGCAGCTGAGGGTAACTCATCTTGCAGCCCCTCTCAAGGATGGGCACAGACCCCCCCAAGCACCCTCACCCCAGTGCTCACCTCACTGTTCAGGAAGCAGTAGAAGACAGAGACAAAGAAGCCCTGGAAGGAGACAAATGCAGAGTCACAGTAGAGTTACCCCTAGGTTGAGCATCTCTGAAGCAACCCCCAGGTCAATTTTTGGGATGGAGGAGGAGTGAAATAAGACATCAGCCACACCATGTGCTCCTCCACATCCCTTGGGCCTTGGGATGGCAGCTGGAGCTGAGAGCCATACCTGGAAGGACTCCAGGAAAGAGTTGAAGTAGATGAAGACGACCCTGGAGATTTCATCCTCCCCTGGATTGACGAAAAACAGCATGTAGGTGATTCCCAGCAAGGGCAGCAGCACCAGTGTGGCCTTGACTGCTTTTCTGAGGAGAAACCATGGAGATGAGCTGCCACCAGGCAGCGCTGAGCATGGGGACTGCCCCCATCCCACTCTCAGCACCAACACGAGCAGAGTTGGTTTCCTAAAGCAATCCCCAAATAGTTGGGCTGGCTTGAGCATTTTGTTTGGCCTCTCATACAGAAGGGGTGGTGGATTGCAGAGACCTGACCTTGAGCTGCTGAGCTGAGCTGCTTGGCTGAGCGAGGTCTTCGTTAAAAAGGAATTAAGGAGGGTAAGATAATTTACACCCATCGAGATGGGTTTATGAAAAACTTATCTCAGCTAATTAATTTGATATCTTTTCTTGATGAGATTACAAGTGTGGTTTGTGAAAAGTGATTGTGCTGATGCAAGAGAGCACGGGAAGGATAGGGGCTCACTATCTCATTTGTTTTGATTAGGGAATGAGCACAGTGCCAAGCTGACAGATTCCACCAGTAACTTAATGACAGAAAAGCCATCCTTGGTGGGTCGGGGACCTGCAGGAGGGCCCCAGCCACCAGTGTAAGCTGGCAGATGGCACGAGTGAGCTGACAATAGCTGAGGATGTGAGGCTTCAGCTGGCAAACTGGAATATAGCTGGAATATAGTAACCACAAATTGGAGACGCCATCATACTAAGGTGGTTCCTAGTTCTGCTTTACACTCCTGCTCTTACCTGTACTGGATTGTCTCTGACGTGGTTGATGCTCGGAGCTTGGTCATGAGAATCCGAACGATGTTGAACAGAAAGATGAAGTTGATCTAGAAAGCAGAGGGCAGCTGGTAAGTGTCTGCTCTCCCGTGTTCTCCTCTATTTCCACAGTAGAGGAAACGTGCTGAGGGAATTGGGAACACCTTATGAACCCAAACCAAGCCTGGGGTGAACCTCAAAACTGAGAAGCAGTGGATGCAGTATGTGTGGACTCTGTTTCTCACGAGGATTCACACTGTCTTCCTTGCCTGGGAGAAGGCATCTATGTATATATTTCAGCAGTAAGATATAGGAGCTTATTTGCAGGACCGAGGGCTGAAGGATGCATCAGAAGATGAGTGAAAAAGGGGTGTAAGCAAAAAGTGGATGGAGAGGAGGATTGTAAAGCAAACAAAGGGATGTGGGGAGATTGGTTGCCGTTGTGGCAAGGAGCTGCTCTCCTGGCTGTCAACTGCTAATGAAATTGGGGGGTGGTGCTGGGGCTGAGCACAATTGACACAGATTAGAAGTGGCCAGGCTACCTGATGGGCTGGGAAATGAAAGCAGCTCAATTATCCAGCGAGGTGCAGGGAAGGCTGCTTGGTGCCAGTGATTAATGCCCCCTTGGTTTTTCCCAGCAATGGGCATGGAAGGGGGAGAAGCTGCAGGGACCTTATGCACAGCTTTTGTCCTGCAAGTGCTGATCTGATACTGGCACTGCTGCTTGTGACCTGCCAGCTCTGCTCCTCTTTGCCCCTTCCTGAGAAAGTGAAGTCCCAGTAAATTGTTTGACCTCAGGATCAAGCGTTGCTGCTCAGCCAGTGGCCTGGAGCAAACTGCTTGAGAGCAATGAATGAGGTTGAGGCAACTCCTGATGTTTGGCAGAGCACTCACACACAGACAATGCCTCAGCAGTGATGGGGAGACTGATCAGTGCTTGTGGGGTTCTGCTAATAGAAGCATCCCTATCAGAGTCCCTTTCTAGCCCACCTCAAGTTGTCAGGATCCATGCATGATGTTTGTCATCACAGCTGGGTGCTGTGTGAGTGGGGGGAGCCAGGCTTGCAGGGCACTGCTGCCATGGGACAGCATAGCTGGCGAGACCCAGGTCCACGTACGGATGGGAAGGACCTGATATATAGCAAGCAAGGTCACTCTGCCCTTACCAGAAGCACCAGGATCATGGGACCTTGATAGATGTAGTCAGTATAAACTCCTGCTCGCTTCCCAAACCAGCACCTGCAAGGCAAAGGCAGGCAGTGTTGGGAACATGTAGTGTCAGGGACAGGAGGTGACAGGGACAAGCCTGCAGCACAAGTGACCTAGGTTGACTACTGCCCTTGCACAATGTCCCTAAGTCACTGTCATAGTATGAAGGCACTAAGACTTAAGCTGCTGTAGCTGAGAGTGGGCTGCTATGGAACAGCTTCTCTCACACACCAGACTACATGGGAAGGTTTATACTAGTCCTGCGTGAGTGTGGGAGCTGGTTACTGTGGAGCAGGGAAGGAAAACCTTACACAGATAGGTCTAGGATAGCTCTATCCCCGGCAAACCTCATGAGAGCTAATGGTAGTATCAGTGTCCTGAGAGCACCTGGTTGAATTTTAGTTAATCATTCCTTCTTCTGTGCGCAATAAGGATGCTCAAGTCACGAGGCAGAACTAGTGCTGCAAAACAAGGCGAGCTGCATTCATCGGAGGAGGCTCTTTTCAGTTCCACCATCCCCATGATGAACTCATCAGGTTCCTGTTAAGTCCTCCATTAGCAAGTCTCTGTGAAAATGGCTCAGGTGGTGGTAGTTTATATCTCTACCGGTAGATTAAATCCCAGCTCCACTTAGCAAACACTTTGTAAGAGCTGTGGCTTAATCTAGCTTTTTCCCTTCTTAAAAATCTCATTTGCAGTTTGAAAGGAAAAATACAGCAGCAGGCAGGGCTTGTGCTGAGCGAGCCTAAAGGCGGGATAAAAGAAAGAATGGAAGGATATCATTTTTCCTTGCACCATTTCCATGTCCCCCACCTCATGTGATCCCCTGCAGGCACATCCATGCCTGCTGTGTGCTGGATCCTAGCACGACCAGGGAATTGGAATAGAGAAGGAGGGGGAAGGAGAGCAGTGAGGCTCACTTCTCATTGTCGTAGTACAGCTTCCCGATGGCCCAGGCGACAATGATGGGAAAGGGGATACCTGCAGATGAACACACAGACAGGTCTCAGGAGTGCAATACTGCAACCAGTGATGGTCTTCTTGCACAGGGCAAGCTGATATGGACATGCAACTACTGTTCTCATGCTCCTGAAAGGGGCTGTTTAGAATGATAGAATCATTAAGATTGGAAAAGACCTCCAAGATCATCGAGTCCAATCATCAGCCCATTCCCACCACACCCACTAAAGCACATATTTAAATGCCATTAGGTGAAGCAAGAGCAGAGGATAGGCGTGAGTATCACTCACTGCATGTAGGGGAGGCCCTGGTACTTACACCAGCCAATACAGATGAACATCCACTTGCGGAGCTTGTCAGTGGAATAGGTGAGGACGATGGCTGTGTGCAGGTAGCAGCCCTCGCCAAACATCCAGAAGAAGTTGGTGACGTGGAAGTAATTGTAGGCAGCTGTGACCAAACGGCACCAGACCTGCCAAGAGTTTAGGAGACACAGTGAAGAGCAGAACTACTTCAAGGAGACAACAAACAGATCACCATGGCTGCTTCTTGATGATGCCACAGTAAAAATCAACATTAGCCCTGCGCTACAGTGAGGAAACTGAGCCATAATGTGACACAGACCCCAGCAGAGCAACTGAGCCCATAAGCCTTGATTGCTCTCCAGCCACCAAGCAGCACTATTTGACCTCTGAAGTAGCTTTTGTGGCCTCGTCTCTAAGATCCTTGAGCTTCCCACCTACCACGTTGCTCTCGTGCACCTCTGGGTTCATCGTGAGCTGCACCACAAACCATGTGGCATTGCGTAGGATGAAGGCTGTGATCAGGTTCCAGTGGATGATGTTCCTCAGGCACCGGATGCTCCTGCAGAATGGGGGGATTAAGGATCATCAGAGCACCATGGGTATTTGGGGACAGACCCCAGATGGGCTGCAGGGGAGGACAAGGCTCTTTGTGGAACTGATTGTTTTCAAAGGAATCTAAAACCCAGTGTTGAGATGCTGGGGCTGTGCCCTGAGTGACACAGCCAGGAGATGGAGGGCACCAAGTAGGACCCTCTGCCTCTATAAGCCATTGCTTTAAAAAGCACAGGGAAGAAAATAACTCTGAGACAGGCATTCAGACTGGAGAACAGCTGGAGAACAATGGGCTACAGAAGGGACGTAGCAAAACACCAGGTCTCCAGGTCTGTGCCCACCCAAAAGGACCTCTGTAGGCTCATCCCCCCAGCAGCAGGTCGAGTCTCTCACCGCAGGCGCATGAAGAGGACGAAGGCCACGAGGAGGGCCCCCAGTGAGACACAGTGCCCCAGGTAGTTGATGATGACTGCGATGTGGTAGTGCAGCTTGCTCTTCTTCTGTGGAGAAGAAGACAGAAGGGGGTCGGTGAAAGCCCAAACCCTCCTCCTTCACCACTCAGAGCTGCTCTGCATACTGGGGGCCTGTTTCCAGAAACCTATTGGAGCTCTCCTGGTGGAGAAGCTGCTGGAAAATGCAGATGGGGCTAACTTAGGCAGGAAATATACAAACCTGTCCAGGTAATGGGCTTGGGCACTTCACATCTTGCTCCTACATCAGCCTTGCTCAGCACTGGGGCATCCCTGACCCATCATCTGAGGGAAACCCTGCTGCAACTCAGCCAAGCTCACTGGCAGCATGATGCTTGATGTCTTTGTTCATTCCCTTTAGCCCTAGGGGCAGCTGAGAGGCTGGAATGAATTTGGGCAAAGAGAACAGGGGATCACAGGAAGGCATGAGTGATAATTAAATTAATTGATTTCTCCTGCTGTTAGGCACTCATCCAACCTGTGAATTAGCAATTAACTGAGTGAGAAAACTATTCCTGGCAAGAGATATCAGCATCCTAAATACCAGAGGTGGTTATCAACTGCAAATGAGCAGCCTGTATCTCTTCTCCTTTGCTCTGAGGGGTGGCTTGACCTACACAGAGGCTTATAATTTTTGCTATCCATCCCTCTCAGCTTCCTAAATATCTCCTTCATTTCACTGCCAGCAGGGAGATATGGAGTTTGTGTTGTAGCGTTTTCCTGGTAAGGAGCTGCAGAAGCAGAAGAGGGTAATAGATGTGGAGGATGTGCTGACCTGTACCATGCAGCCTGGGACCAGGAGACCTCACATTACAAACCCTCTTGGCCTTTTAACATGGAAGGAATCAGAAATAGTTTTGCTTTTGCAAAGGAATGAAAATGTACATCTAGTACAGAGTCAAATACGCTACCCACACCCCTATATAGAGATGGATGCTGATGCATGCCCAGCCCCAGAGTTCCCTTGGGCCCTTCCTGAACCTGGATGCTCTTGCCCTTCAAAATTCCATCATCTATTCCTCACCTTCTGCCTTGACCCCAAAGCACTACCAATGTCTTACCTCCTCACTGAGGATCTCCTGGCACTGGGAGTAGTTGACCCGTGCTGCCCAGCTCCCATTAGCGAGGCACTCCCTGTAGCCATTGTCTGAAAGAGAGGTGCACATTGAGGGGTTAACAGTGCCTGGAGTTGGGCTCAAGCCCATGGATGTGACAGATGTGACCTGATGATTGTCAGTAAGGAAGGGGTCTCTGGTATCAAGCCAGTGGCATCTTTCTCTTTGAAGTTGCCTCAGATATTTCTTCAGTTGATAGATAACACAGGATCAGATTCCTGGGGTGCCACTCCTGCTCTACAAAGCTTTAAAGTGAGAAAAGGAAGAGTAGGAGTCTTTTCCAGAAAGCATCAAGGCTTAGGAAAGTGCTTTCAAGATGATCTGTCCCTTAAGAAGCTGCCCCAAGCCTCCCAAAGCACTCATGGGCCAAAATGTGATATGGGAAAGCTCAGAAGCCCATCCTTGTGCTTCCAGACCTGGGTTGAACTTCTTTAGAAAGAGCTCCTTTGTCCTCATTTTAGCAATCTGGAAATCAGAGGCAAACAGCTTAAAACTACATAGGAATGATTCAGACCTGCTCAAAAGGGCTTTGGGTCTCACCAGTGCTGCCCCTCAGTGCCCACCAAGCAGCATGAGTCCAACTCCTCCACCTGCTCCAGCAATAACCTGCACATGCATTGTGGGGTTGGCTGCATTAGGAGCATTCTTTGCCTCTCAACAGGGATGGTGAGGGGCAAGGCTAATCAGGAAGGCACAGCTGTGCCAGGCCTGGAGCAGCCTCCGATTTGCATCAGCATAAGGCAGTGCTGGGCTTCTGATATTAACAGGAGAGACCACGGGCCTCATCAGGGCAATAGGATGAGACAGGGATGGGATGGCTCTTGGGTAGGCATGAGAGGGAATTAATGCAAACAGACTCCTGCAAGGAGGCACTGTGAAGCAGGATCTGCGTGCATACAATCTTCCACAGCAATAAAAAGGTGTGGTGCAGAAAAACTGATGCTTTCTGCATGGCATAAGATGTTTCTTTCACCGAAAGTAGTGCTCAGGTGGTCATAAACTCATCTGTGTGCTACATATTGCTCTGGGGGCATTCCAAGTGCCCTCACTTCATCCCCTGTTCCCAGCACATTGTTGGCAGTGACATCTCAGCCACCTGTGTTGGAAGGAGATAACAGTGAGGTCCCTATGTCCCTGCTCAGTTGGGGGCTATAGACCGGAGTGCCACCTCCAGCAGCAGGACAACTCCTTCTTCACTCCCTATCCTCCAGATGGGGACATCCCCTGTCACCAAGATGGGGACGTTGGCACCCTTCTCCTTCCAAGTGCCTGTCAAGAAGCACCTGCTTATACAACCGTCTTCTCCAAAATGCGAGATGCTAGATTATTTCATTTTTAGATGACATGTCCCTCAGAACACCCAAGCAAACTCTTTACCCATTGATGTTCTGTCAATTGTGCCCCATTCCACTATCCACCCCATCCCCACTGCTGCTGCTCAGCTTACTTGTGGTGTTGTACCGTACGCCGTAGAAATACTCAGGGCAGGGCCGAGCCACCAGTTGTCCCACTGCACTGCGGGGCCAGCACGTGCCAATCAGGTCCACCGAGGCGTTGCACTGAGGCCCTGGTGGGAGAAGGGTAAAGGTTTAAGTGGAGGACCTAGAGTGTTTGTGGTCCTGGTGGAGCTGTTGGGTTGCTGTGTGTTCTTCTCCTAGGAAAACTTCATGGTGGATACTAAACACTTCCTGCACTGAGGTTCTCCAAAGAGCTGGTTGATCCATCCTATTCATAATCGTTGCCCTGCACACTCAGATTAAGCCTGGTTACAGCATAAGCCTAGTTTCCTGACCCAGCCTTCCACCTGAGCCTAGGGTCCCCTGCTCTGGTCCTTCAAAAAGGGAAGTATCTCTTATTCCACATTTTGGAGAGGGTGAAGGAGGGAGAGTCATTTCCTCAGACACGACTTTGGCATCTGGTCCCACAACAGCCCTATTTTCCCATTCCCAGTGCTGGCAGGATACTTCTCAGAGCCCTCCTGGCTCCAACATCTCCTTCCCAGCCATCCCTGTTGGTCTGTTCCAGCCTTTTCAGGAAGAAAACTCCAGATTTCAAGCAGGACTTGTGTGCTTTTCTCAGCTACACAAGTGTGCTAATGTAGACATTAGGTAGGCCAGATTGCAGGCTTTTTTATGTATAATTTGTGTATATTTAGAACAACATGTACTGTAGCTAAATATGTCCTAGCTCCATCTCAAAGCGAGGTAGGAAGTGCAGTGGGTGCAATATCAACACAATGCCACCCCCAGCAGACAGCAGAGGGGTGATGGGCAGCACACCTCAGGAGGGCAGAGGTCAGTCCCAATCACTCCTGGGAATCAGAGCTGTTTGTGCTGCCAATGCAGAGCCAGACATCGCCATTCCCTAAGGCAACCTCCTCCAATTAGAAGCTCATTGGGTGTAAGAACACATTTTCCTCTCGACCAGGACTTGTCACAGTGCAGGCTGTTATTCAGAAGCCTTTCCCAAGTATGGATAGAGCTGGCTGAAAAGCAACTGAACAAAATAGCAAAGCATTGCATTATGATTGTGATAAAAGTATTTTTTTTAGGGGGGAATATTTTTTTCCATTGCTTATCTGAAGAATTGGCTCTGTGGCTTCTTGGGACATTCTCAGTGCACAATTTGAGTGTGAAGGAAAGGAGGGTTGTCTTCATTCCTCTTTTCTAGAGAAAGAAAGCTCCAAGTGTGTGAGCTGCAAAGCATCCGAGCGTGGTGAGTGCTGCCTTCTGCCTTCCATAGCTGGTAGTGAGAAATTAATTTTAACACTGACCTTTGCTTTTAGCTTTCTTCATGTGTACGGTTGCTGTAGCAACCTTTACTTTATGTTAACTGTTTTAATGTAGCTTTTCTTAGGGAAAAAAAAAAAAAGCGTTTAATCACACATGTAGAGTGCATGTCTGTCTCATCTGCATCCATTAGGAATTGCTGTGCTCCTTAGGTGTTTTGACCCAAACTTGGCAGAGAAATAGAGGGTCACAGGCAATGAAATTCCTATTTAAAATTTTATGATAATACACATCCAGATAGAGAAAAGAGAACTGGTAATTGCTTCCACTGAGGACAATGTTAAATTGTGAGTGCTCTCCCTATTAGTCACCTGGGAATCCACCCAGGTGAGAAGTCACATGAATACCTGGAGCATGAACGATTAATTTGGAATAACCCAGCATGGGAAAATGGAACTTGCACAGTGCCAATGGCAAAAACTCACTCTGGGACTCTGGGACTGGGGCTGAGCACAAGTGCTATTTTCTCTTGGTCTCTTGTGCCTCAGTTTCCCTTCCTGCATCCCAGGGGCTGTGCTGTGCTCACAAGGCTCAGCAATTACAAGTCAGCAGAGCCAGAGGCTGGCAGCAACGTATTCCACTCAGTAAAGCAAAACCACTGCAGGACCATCAATAACAAAACCCGTGACACACTCATGGAAATTATGTGGTCAGACAAAAGTGGCCCTGTTTGGTTACAGTTCTGCTCAAGTTTGGATGCAATGCCTCCACTTTTCTCCAAAGCACTTGATTCAATGTTGCTTGGCACTCCACTTTAAGTGGGAGGCTATAATATCTCTCCCACTTTCTGAATCTCAGAAACGTTGTTCTCTCCAGCATGTAGGGAAAAAAACCTCTCAATCTGGGGAAGGGTTAAGTAAAGCAGTAAGAAGGGTGCCATGGGGGCTGTGCTGTCCCCTTTGCCCATCATACTATGTGCTCCAGATGTTCCCCAGTGGCACACAGCTCCCAGCACTTAGAGCACTGTTTAGCATGGAAATGATATGCATCAGTGCTAAAGGCATTCAGATCTGCTTTGCAGCCCGTCCTATTTGCAGGGGATTATTCTCCCAGGTTCTGCAGCCGCCTGCTCCAGCTTCCTCAGCATTGTTGACTTTGGTCTTTGCAGCAAGAAAGGTCAATAAATATCCTATTTGCATCCAATTCCCCCAGTTTTGCTCCTTACTCTGTGTAGAAACACAGGGTAGGAGAGAGCTGGTCCTGCTTTAAGACAGAAAATGTGGCACTGGGGAAGCCACTCAAATCCCTTCTCATCCTATTTCCTTAAGGGTTTTTCTGCTTTGAAGCAATGTAAAGCATTTCTGAAGAAGTGCTTGTCCAGGGACTTACACTGAGACGACTACTTTACAATAACTGCATCAGGATAACTATAGCAATATCCTTGCTGCTTCTATAGAACATAGCATTATCACTGCCTGCACTGCTCACAGAAGCCTGAGACAGCTCCAAGATAAAGCCATGCAGACGTATGAAGCCTGGCAGCTAATCTATCAAAAGATTTGGAACAAATGTAAAGAGGGCAAAGCACATCTACCCTGTGCCAGCACCACCAGACGTGTGGCTGCAGTGCTACAAGCCAGTGCCAGGAGGTTTGGAACAGGTTTGTACCATCAAATCATTGCTTTGCTCAAGCAAAGACTGTGCTGATAGAGTCGTGTTGGGGAACACATCCCCATCTCACACCCCAGTAAAGCTTTGTAGCCATGCAGAGCCTCAGCTGGATGCTGCATCCCCAGCAATGCTACAGCTGCTCTGCAGATGAAGCCTTTTTCAGTTCATGCAATGCCAAAGGGGCAGGAGAGATGATGGGAGTCTGAATCACACACTTGTCCTTATGCTGAGTGATGCAGTTATTTATCTAAGGTATCTCAGGAGGCTGAGTAACAGCTGAGATGCGTTAGCTCATATCTCTACCAATCTGGAAATGTTACTCAACAACTATCTTTGTTCATCCCTGATGGCCTCAGTGGCTGTTTCTCATGCAGGCTGAAGCCCTGAGCTCCTAAGGGACGTTCCTTCTGCAGCACTTGTATTTAGCAACCTGGGCTCCATGTCTACATCTAACCAGAACGTACTCACTGCAACCAGTATCTAGGGGTACACAGCACCATAAAGCATCACTCATCCCTCCCAGGCAGCTCCACTGCACTGGTGAAACAGGAAGAGCAATTTTACACCTCACTGTCCCCAAACTAAGAGCCTTGGTGAGAATGCTCTTATGTAAAGGCTCTGACATGTCCATGAAGTGCAGGTGCCAAATGCTGGAGGCAGTGAATGAAACAGCACTGGTGGGCAATTTACTTAAACACAGGGCTGAAATTGGGGTGGTGGAGTTATTTGCCTTCCCTTTGAGTTGAGGATGAATACTTAACCAGGCTGGGGACACTGAAATTGTCTCAAAATAACCTGATCCTTGCTCATTCCCTACCTTCAGCACTGACTTGGGTGGTGTTGGATGTTCCTATTTACTTCTGTAAGTGTCCAGTCCTCAAAAAAATCCCCAGAAATCCTCCCAGGCATTCAAGTTGCATGATCCTCAATGAAAAAGTAATTAAGCGGGCCAGTTAAGTGTTATGATAGCAAAGTGCCTTTGTAATAAATTTCCAGCTTGTTGCTATTCATGCTCACTGACCACCCCCTTGGGTCTTGCTGTTATTCTGGAGAAGGATAAACAGGAGGCATCACGCCAAGCTTCTGCTATTGATGGGATGCATCCATGCTGCGTCAGCACCTGAGACAGCTCCAAGATAAACTTAGGGAGACTTTCATAGCGTGTTGGGATCATATATACGTATGGATTATGTAAAGGAGCGGGTTGGTTTGGGCCACATCTTGTTCTGATATGACACACGATGTGGTTATTGTGTTATTTCCAAGGGTAGCAGTCAGTGTTTATTCCCTACTATCCCTGGGCTTTGTGCTGGGTGAGCAAGGAAGCACAACCCCCCGCTGGCAAAGGTTTCCTCTGTAACGTGGTTAAAAGAGAGCAGAGCAGTTGGCAGGGATGTTAGAGCATCCAGTCCAAAGTGCAGTTTAACAGCACTGAGATGTGCTAACACTCTGCTTCCTACCAGAAAACCTCAAACTGTCACCATCTTCCCTCTTCCACGATGACAAACAAGTGAATAAAAGCAAGTTTCTATCGACATTCCCATTTCCCAGATGATGGAGCAGAATGGCTTTATCAATACCTGCATACACTTAAAACACTGTGATTTTTCCAAATAGGTGAGTACAAATTTATCAGCCCCAGTATCACTGCTCTCCATCAGTGCTGAGTCCCTGCCAGGATTCCCTGCTGCCTCTTTAGCCCTTTTATTAGTATTTCTGCATCGGTAGGAGAGATGCCAACCAGGCTGAAGGGAGAAGAGGCGCTGATGTTGTTAATTTGACCTTTATGAATTTAAATTCCAGTCTCTTCCCCTGGGGAGGCAGCAAGTGAATAGAAGAGCTGCAGCAGGGCAGGGATGGCTGTCGCAGTGCCACTGGTGTGGAACTGGAGAGGGTGGAAGGCTCCTGGTTCCAGTATCACCTGCTGCAAAACTTGTCCCCGCACCTGTTTTGCAAAGCACGTGCAATGAAATGTTCATATTGCTCACCGCTCTTCTGTGCTTCTCAGTCCCAGGCTTTTGCTGTATCTGTCCCAGCTCAATTTGTTTATTTGAATGCAAAGCTATGCTCCCTTCTCCCGTTGAAGAAAGCTCAAGTATTTTAAAAACAAACAAACACACATTTTTATTCAGCTCTGCCTAGCTTTGGTGTCACTTCCTTTTGCTTTAGGTGAATGTGCAGTGGCCCGAATCACTTCTTTCCTGGAAGGAATCAGCTGTGCTTCTTGCTCTCTTCTGGGCACGCACAGGGAATTAAGGATAACAATTTATTGTGATAACAATTTAACAGCTTGAAGAAGTGAATCGTGCAGCCAGAAGCACCAGAGCTATTAGCAATTGGGTGCCAACTCCTTGGGCTGATCCAAGCCTGAATGCATGAAAGGCAAAATAACCCCTCAAGCACTTGCTCTGCTCGAGTGCTTTCTGCTGGGCTGCTCTGGAAAAGCCTCACCTATTAGTTAGGAGGAGGCTTTCCCATCTACTCAGACTCCCATTTCCTTCCCAGTGCAAAGGCTGCAGTGAGAAGCATTCTTTTGACAATGGGATGCTTTGTCCCCATGGGCAAAATGACCTCATCCCTCTGCAAAAGCTTTGTGGCAAGGGGAGAAGCAGCTGTTTACAGACCTCAGGGAATTGAAATCAGGAAGGTAAATTGCTTTCTGCAGCATTCTGAAGGCTGGGCACCCTTGGGACAGGCACCTTTCAACCCCGAACAAGGTTATCTTCATTATTTCTCTTTGATTAAGTTCAATTAAGCTTAATTTTTTGGTTTCCAGGTGTTTGAAGGTGCAAGCTGACCTGACTTCTAATGCACCTTCTTGGTCTCAAGTCCAGCTTAACGATTTGGAGGAGCAAACAGAAAAACAGCCTTTGCAATAGAGCAGCCAATCTGAGTGCACGAATACCCACTGAGAGGCACTGTTGATGCCTACAATAGTAGGTTGGACCATCATGCCTATGCAGACGCCTGAATGAGGCTGAACACCAAGGGACATTGTCCAGTGAGCATCACCTGCATCTCTCTGCACCTCTCTCCTCTCAACAGAGATCTTTTCAGCTCAGTGCATGCACCTCAGAGCATGGGGGAACCACCCAACCTTGCATTCTCATTAAGAAGTATGACATTTAGTAACAAAGGGACTGGCAGTGTGAGAAGGGTGAGAACCTGGGTTGGGATGATTTTTGGAGGAGTGATGCCATACCGGAGCCTCTCTGTGCATCCAGCTGATGCCCAATGTGCTGTGCGCTGGAGGAGCCTTGGGCTCGTGTTGCCAGCATGTGCCATTTCCCAAGAGTTATGCAGACATTAACAAATTAAGTCTTGTAGCCTTGCTGCAATTCCCATTAGCATCATCCTAACAAGTCCCTGCTTCAAATAGCCTCAAAACAAAGTTGCCGGTTTTGTGAACATCGCTTCCTCAGAAATGCTGCCTAAATCAGGCAGGGCTTAAACAGACCCCAAGGATGAGGGCTGACGCTGAGCTTCACTTAGCAAACAACAGGCATAGGACAATTAGTTTCAGCTAAGCCCCCTCCCTGAGCAGGGAGCAACACTCACGTGCATCATCCCCATCCCATATCAATAGTTACCCATGCACGACAGACAGGATGGCAGAGATTTTGCAGATTTAAAGCCTGGCCTGTTGTGCTCTCCATCCAGAGTGATGGATGCATAGGTGCACTTGTTCCTGAATGGCTTTGCACTGATAAATCCCAATGGAAGGAAGTCCAGTGCCTGCAAAAAAGCAGTGACTGCTGCTTGGAAATGCTCCCTGCTCTCTACCCCAGGCTTAGGAAGTGACAGCAGAAGTGATAGGAGCCATGAGCTGAGCATAAGGAGGCCCCATACCTTGTGCCATGGGCCAGCTCCTCCATCACAGGAAGGTCTGAAGGTGCTCCCCACAATGTGTGAGTCAGAGCCAGAGACACAGAAAACCAATGCCATTTATCACTGCTTAACTTGGCCAAGGACAAATACCTCGTGGAGTAATGAAACCTTCAGGGAGCAAAGCCCATAAGTGATGGCCAGGCTTCTCCTCTGCATTGGAGAGACATGCAGACATTTCCATTTCTACCACCAACTTTGCTTTACCCTTGGTTTTCTACCCTCATGTTTCAGGTTGGGGATGCTCCTTGCCAAGGTGCCCTAGGCTCTGCCAAACATCCAGGCACTGAATTAGTCAGTGCTCACCTGGAATTGTTTAAAAAAGACTTTTTAATGTTGTTGCTAATGGGAGCGGCATGGCAGGGAGCCATCCATCACCCCAATGGAAAGATGCTCTGCTGAGCAGGGACTGGGTAAAGCTGGGCAATTGTTTGATGCACGCTCTGTTCTCTGTCAATTACAGAAAAACAAGTTCCGAAGAATCCTGGATCAGGGAGGACCTTCCTCCTGCTGCCTGAAAGTTCCTCTCCTCTCCCTCAGCCACCATTCCTCCCCCCAGATCCATCACCAACCCAGATCCATCACTGCTGTGGTGACATCTAAATCACATCTTTAATGTAGGACAACACAAAATGCTTTGTGGGCCTGACCTAGATGGATACAAACCCTTGCAGGGGTGTTGGATATGAAGGAAGTGCCCATCATCCTGCTGGTGCCACCCAGCTTGGCTGAGCCAATCCCAGCCACATCCCTAAGAGCTGCTTCCACGTCCTCAGCAGTGCTCAGTGGCACAACATAGGGAGCACTGAGGACAGAGGGCAGCTGAGCCCTGAACACACCATGGTCGTGCTGCTTTGGTGACGTGGTGTCTGCAGAAAGCCACAGCCTCTTGTTGTCACCTTTGGGCACGGATATGGTGCAGGGGTGCAGACATAGGGGACAATGGTTCCTGGTTAGCAGAGGGCAGTCAATACTGAGGACACTTTGGCTCCTGATGTCCTTGGGTGCAGTAGGGAAGGGGCAGCATGGCAGCAGGAACAGAGCAGGTGTCTCTTTGCCCACCTCTCCTCCTGCCCAAAGCACATTTATTTTTCCTATTTTTAGCTCTCCTGAGCTCTGCATCTTCCACCTGCCTCAACTGACACTCTGCAAAATGCTGATGCAGTGTTCACCACAGGGCTGCAATGCAGCCTCAGCACATTCCCACCCCCAAAAAGGGGCTCACCCTCACCTGGCCACCCCTGCCTCCGCATGCCCTGAGCATGAGCTGAGGACACAGGACACTCACCTGTGTGGTTGGTGGTGGGCAGCAGGCTCTCACAGTACTGCTCTTGGATGGAGGCTGCAACAGGACTGTCCCAGAGGAGAAACGCCTGCACGGGGAGAGAGCAGATGAGAACAGCTTTTCACAAGCAACATGCAGCTTCCTCACACCTTTGTTCCTTCCTAGATGTGGCAGCAGGTGGGTCTGATCTGAGCTTGCCCGTGTCTTGTCCCCAGATCTGCATGCACCCATTTACAGGACTGCTTTTCCAGTCTTGGGGACTCATATTATCTGTTTTTTTTCCCCACCCATTGTTCTTCTTCCCCAAATATTCCCCCAGTGACCCATGCTGCAGCCCTGCACAGCCCATGCTGAGCTTCAGTTTCTCCTGTTTAGCATTTTAATCACCATTTTTAGCATCTTTGCATCCCAAGAGCAGGCAGAGGAAACATGATGAGCCTGACACCACGTTCAGATTTGTGATACCTTATTAAAATCACAGCCTTGTAAGCTGTCAGCAGGAAGATGCTAATATGCGTCCTTAAGGGGATCTGATCCACAGGGTGGGGATGAAGCCTTCTCAAGGAGAAGGGCTTCTGCAAGCATTGCCATTACCCTTGCATGGGTAAGCATTGACCACAAACAACACCATTGGCACATGCTTCTCCAGAACAGCTCCTGGGTGGCTCTGCAGCTCCTCTAGAAGTGAGAACCACTGACTCCATCTGCCTGGGGAGCTATTTCAGATAAGTTGCTGCTGAAGGATGGTTTCTGGCAGAGATTGCGATGACCTCTTCAGCCCTGTGTGGCAGGAGCAATGAATGGATGCGATGAATGGATGGGATGAATGAGGGATGGCAGAGGCCAGTCCCCGTGCTCAGTGAATGGCCATCAGCAGTAGGTGAGGCTGAGGAGGCTCCTTCCCCATGGCCAGGCTGCTCTCCAGCGCCCCATCCCCCTTCCTGTGTGCCATTTACCTTCAAAATCAAGCTGGGTAGGGAAGACAGAAATCCCCTGCACTCTACTGAAGCATGAGCAGGATGTATTCAGATGGGGAGACGAGCTCCGCACCCACTTGCTCTTTTCCAAACAACTATTTACTGCCTTGGGAAGCTGGTTTTGACAGCAAGTGAGATGTCAGGCAGACGTACAAACAGAGCTGAGAATAGCTCCCTTGTTATGACTGCTCCAGATGGCACATGGGATCCAGCAGCACAACCCTGCCCCAAATGCATGCACTGCAAGGGCTCCCATTGCTCAGTCCTGCAGGATCCCACCACAACCAGTGATGCTCTGAGTGAGGCTGGGCTCTGGGATCAGTGTTAGTGAAGCATGACCCCAAACATGAGAGCTCCCAAGATCCAGAGATAGGGTAATTGAGCTGCAGGGGTCCATCCCCTCTGCCTTGGTGCCTGCCAGACCTGTGGTTCACTGCATGGGCAGCTGGGACTCAAGGTTTCTTCCCAAAAGGGTTTGGAATGATTTCAACTGAAATGATTTCAACTGAACAGGCCTGCAAGCGTTAATTGGATGTGATGGTGCTGATCGCAGCCTGCTCAGCCTGGCAGTGCCCATCCTCCTTCCAGACACAGGGAGAGGTCTTGGCACTGAGCTGCAGCATGGGCTGAGCTACAGCTCGAGGGGTGAGGATGGAGCGATGGAACGCAGGCTCTGGACAGGCTTTGAAAATGGACTAAAATGGCAAAAAACAAAACAAAACAAAATCCTCCAAATAAAACAAAACAAACAGCTTGTTTTCTTTTTTTTACCTGCTCCCATCAGCCACGCTGCTAGCAGGGCTAAGGTGGTGACTCCAGGTGCATTTGCACAAGCCAAAAGCATCCTAGTACCCTGCTGGTCAGGCTCTCATGTATGCTTTGTCCCCTGCAGGTTGCTTTAACCCCTCCGCAGGCTTTGCAGAAGGAAAGGTCAGAGCTCTGTCCTTGCATCCCCACTGTCAGCTGCCACATGGCACCCAGCGAGTCCCAGCCTGGCCGAGCTAGAGCCACACACACCCCAACCTCCCCTTTCCTCAGCCCTCCCGCTCTTGCTCTGACACAGAGTACAGCCAATCCTGCTCTGCAGCAAACAAAAACCTTTGTGATCTCTCTTAGGCTGCCAAAAATCACAGAGCGCTTCAGCTGAGCATTCAGCTGTGCAGGGGAAGGTAAGCAATCTGCTTTTGCAGAAGCAGTTGCTCTGCATGGAGATCCTGCTCTGCCGGGGCATGCTCCTGTGAGCATGATGCTCTGCCAGGAGTTGCATGGCTCTGTGCTGGAGCAGCTTCTCCATCACATGCAGCCAACCATGGCTTCAGCACTGCTCCCCCCAGCCTATACTAATGTCTCTGTTTCACACACCTGGAGGCATCACACTTGATGCTGAGGATACTTAGTTAAGCCTGGAGCTTGCAGGACACAGCTGAGACACCAAAAGGTGACACTGCCCCATCATTTCTGCCCCCTATGCATCGCAAACACCCTCTGTGGTCAGTGTGTCACCCCCCAACAGATCCAAATTGGGTCAGAAGGGAAACTGAGGCACTTGGGACAACTTGCCTAGGATTGTTCAGGCTTTGTTACAGGTTGTTTGCATCACATTCCACCAGCTGGGCTCTGAGCCGCACAGGTTTTTGGGGAGCCTCGGCCCAAGGATGCTCACTGCTGATACGAGCATGAGGAGCAAGCTCTGACACACACACAGGCATATGCACAGGGCATCTGTCTCTCTGACCTGCCTCTGACCTAGCAGCAAAATTCAATTAACAACAATTAGGAATTAATGTTCCCCTGCAGTGCTTTCTCTCTCCAAAGCAATCCACAGATATTAATTAATACGTTAACATCTGAGTCAAACATCACCCCCCCCCCCTTCCCCCCATCCCATACTGCCCAGGGACAGGCTTGTTCCCCCTCGAGATCTCCTTGCCTTAAACAAGATCAGATCTGCATGGCAGAAGGGCTGACAGACAGCTCAGAGCAGCGAGAGAGATGGTTTGGAGTCTAATTAGCAATCTAAGTCAGGGTTTTCCACGGCTGACAGAGCTGTAATTGGAGAGCAGAGCAATCAGCAGGATGCGAGCCAGTGGCTTTGCACAGAGAGGTCAGTGGGACTGATGGATGGGTGGTGATGGCCTCCAAGACCCCTGGGAGGGCTGGAGGGGGTTTTGTAAGGACAAAGCAGCAGGACTGGCTTGGTTGGTTTGGTCAGTGCAGGAAAATCCCTCAAGATGAGGGCAGCTGGGTGGAAGGGTGTCACATCCTCCTGCGGGTACCATCCAGTACAGGAGCTGGGCTGGAGGGACACCCCTCTGGAGACACTTTTTATGGCCTCTTCTCTCAGTCAGGTGCCTCCAAAGCTTGGTTTCTCTGCAGGCTGCCTTTCCCATGAGGATGCACCTGTGGTTGCTCACCATGGCTCAACCATGCAGCAGCCTCCCTGCAGGTGTTCCTGCTGTAGAAACCCTTTCCACCCCCGGTGCTGCTCCCCAGCCCAGCTGGGCTCCCTGCCAGGCTGCAGCAACAACTCACACTCATTCTTCAGTGAGTGTGGAAGAAGAAAATCCCTCCTGAAGGAATTCCTATGTATGGACAGACTGATGCCCAAAGCAAGAACCCCAGGAGGGGTTTTCCTATGGCTGATGTTACTGTGCTAATGTTTCCACCTGGCATTAAAACATGTGAATTGATGAGTTTAGCCATGCTAGAGGGCCAGCCCGTGTCCCCAGGCAGACAGAAGCTTCGATGTGAGTATTTATTACATTTGGAGCCTCCCTGAGCACGCTGGATGGAGAACATAACAAAAAAATATCAATCAGGGTTAAGTGAATGCCTGTAAAGCTTGATTTATGAGAAATTAAACTG
The DNA here is from genome assembly GCF_905368555.1 of Meleagris gallopavo. Taxonomy (NCBI): domain Eukaryota; kingdom Metazoa; phylum Chordata; class Aves; order Galliformes; family Phasianidae; genus Meleagris; species Meleagris gallopavo. The sequence goes on along the minus strand of NC_139432.1, from coordinate 1,929,406 downwards.
TTTCCTGGATTACACTCCCATCTCTTGCTTCATGTAAATAATTTCAATTTGGGTTATCTATCACAGGGGACATGGATTTTTGGGGGATGGGTGAAAAAAAAATGAATGATACCATACAGATGTTAGAAGCTAAAAAGACAAATGAGCTGGTGTAGGGGACACTGGGAATCAAAGCAGCTCCTAAGGCATCTGAATGGGCCAGAAAAAAGGGTGCTAAAGGAGATGAGCACAGATGATGTACAGAACTGCTTTCCTGAAGTGTTTGCATTAAACTCCCTTACAAACTTTAAATATGGGAACTCTGAGAATTCAAATATTTTCACTTTGGGGCTTGGAGACTTCTTGCTTCCATCTGCCCCACAGTCCTCCCTCATGTTTTGAGGGCCATGACCTGGGCTGAGCAGCTGCCATTTAACTCACCTCTAACTTTCCATGCTTATCTCTATTCACAGCCTAAACCCCAACCACACCAAGGCAATGGACAAACTTCCGAGCCAGCTCTGTGTGGGGTATCTGGTGAGCAGGGCTGTATTTTAGGACAGGGCTGAGCCTTCTCTGCAGGCTATGCTCCCTGCATTTCTATATATTCATTCTATGGCAATAGAGCAGCTATTCTGGGAACAAGCTGTGCAATTCCTGTTCAGCTTTCCATTGAAGATGTGAAACCACAGGGGGTGAGCTCACACACACTGCATCAACTCCAGCATTTAAAGAAAGCAAGATACAGAGGAGATCCCCAGAGTCAGAAGCACATCCTACGTAGCAAAGGGTGGGAAGCTGGCTTTGGGCTTATAGCTACTAAGGAGGGTCAAGGACCCTCATCACATCTTGGCTTTCCTTTATTATCAGCCCCAGTAATGCCATCAGTTCCTGACACCACTGCAGATGAACTCATTCTTTTTCAGCCACTTGTTTGGTTTGTTTAAATGATGTGCAAGATGCCAGAGAGTATTCTGAAGCAATTTTGGCTGCCTGTCTCATTGTCTGTCCATCACCCTTGCACAGCGAGATGGACAAACCAATCAATCATAGAATGATTTGGATTGGAAGGGACCTGAGGTTCCAAACCTGTTGGCCACACTCAGGGTTGCCAGCACCTAGATTTAGGACTAGACCAGACTTCCCAGAGCCCCATGCACCCTGGCTCTGAATACCTTCAAAGATGTGACATCCATGACCTCTCTGAGCAACCCATTCCAGCACCTCACCACCCTCTCAAAGAAAAAACTTCCCCCGATATTTAATTTAAATCTCTTCCTTCCTTTAGTTTAAAACCATTCCCCCTTGTCCTATCACTACCTACCCATGTGAAAAGTTGATTTCCCTCACATTTATAAATTCCCCTTAAATACTGGAAGGCCATAATGAGGTCTCCCCACAGCCTTCTCTTCATCAGGCTGCTTTTTTTGTGATTTCAAGGTCTAGAAGGATTTGGAGGACTCAGCCCCATCTTCACAATGATACCATGCTTGGGGAGAACACATGGGAGCAGCTAGAGAAGTCCTCGAGCCTGGGGGCTCAAGGAAGGCACAGGAACCTCATTCCAGAGCCTTAGGGCTGGTTTTGAGACCCACCTTTGCTCCATACTCCCCCATCTCAGACCCTTCCCCTATAAAAGCAGGGCAGTAGCTCTGCCAATGCTGTCCCTGTGATGACAGGGGGAACCTGGGGTGGGGCGGGGAGAGGTCCCACTCTATCCCACTTTCATTTCTCACATCAGAGCCAAGCAAAACCTGCACCAGGCAACACAACTGCAGAAAGAGCTCTTATAAAACAGGACTGGGGCTGTGCACTTAAAGGAGCGAGGAGCTTTGCAACGCAGCAGCAGCTTGGTAGGGCGCTCAGCAGGCACAGATCAGCTCCTCTCACCCAGGTGAGAACTTTTCATCCCAAAGGAGAAGCCAAATTTACACAGTGAGAACCCAATCCATGGGTACGAACTGCAACGGTGCTAACAGGGTGAGCTGACTCTGTTTTTGCTGTCCTTTTAACTCTGCAGTCACAACTGGGCCACTGAGACAGCATTTTGCAGAGAGCAAGGCACATTTATTCGTTTTTTAACCCACTTGACACAGAGGTTTAACCATAATTGTGGTCACTGTTTAGCTGCCTGCTCAGGATATCACTGGAAACCTTTCCATTTCTCATTCCTGGGGTGTGGGGTCTACCCATGCTTTGGGCTGGGAGCATTTGCTTAACAGATGAGCCCTCAGGGAGAAAAAGAGTATTGCTTCTGACAAAGCATTTGCATTTTGTGCAGAGCTGCAAAATTAACAGTGGCTCCAGTTCCAAAGCAAGCAATACAGGGAGGAAAGTCTTCTGCTTTGCAGGTGGGGGGTTGGGGAGAAAGGAGAGGTTTCTTTAGGAAATCAATAAAAGAGTGGGAAGAATGAAGCTCTCCACTTGTGCTGTCCCCATCCATCACACCCCCAGCACAGTCGCCCCCTCCCACAGCCAAAGGGAAACTGATGGCACTGGGAGCATCCAGTGACGGAGGAGGACCTGGTGAAGAACCTCCGGCTCCAACCGCCAACCTCCCCGCTGTGAGCTCCTGCCGAGAGCCCACGCTGAGCTGGGGGAATCCCCGGGGGTCGTTGCGTTGCCTTTTCCCCTTTGACTTTTCCTTCATAGAAAGGGAAAAGTCGGAGACACGGAGAGGGTGGGTGCGAGGGGAGGAAGGCAGAAGAGTCCTTCTGGGATAAAGGTCTGGCGAGTATCTTACCTGCAGGAGAAAGAGGAGGAGGAGAGCAGGACGCGGACCGGGCACCATCCTTAGCTCCCTCCGCACCCAGCGACCCGGGGCATGGCCGGCTCTGCTGCCGTCGGAGCTCCAAATCCTCAGGCTCAGGTGCGTCCGCCGTTCCCCACTCACCGCCTTTTATAATCTCCTTGCGAGCCGCTCCGGCTGCCAGCCCACCCCGGAGCTCGCCGGCCGATGGGCTGCACCCCTCCCCACCGCCTCCCACTCCCCCTTCCCTCCTCCTCCTCTTCCTCCTCCCCTTTTCCTTCCTCCACCTCCCTTCAGCACCCCCCAGGATCACGGTCTCTCCTTTCTCTCCCCACCGAAGCCAGAATTCGGTGCTGCTGCTCTGGGCTCTCCTGCAGAAGCTGTGGGCACCCCTGGCTCCGTGCAAAGGGATTCGGGCTGCAGATTGCAGAAGGGCTGCTGCATTCGTAGGATTTTGTTCTGGCACACGGGTAGGGGAAAGGGAGGCTTCCCCTTCTGTCACTGCCACAGCCTGCAATCCTGTGCAAATTGGCTGGTGAATCAGCCCCTTTCTCATAGGGATGTGGGGAATGGGCTTCAAGACTCTCCTTGTGATGGAGATGCTGCAGGGCTGTGCTGGGGACATTTGACTGCAACTGGAGAAACTGAGTCACGGGGGGAAGAGTCCCTCCTGAGGGCGGTGTTCTGCATAGGGTGGGTGGTGGAAGGGGCAAAGGCAATGGGGCAGGAGTTGTGGGCTTAAATAGCCAACAAGGGTACCCTGGTTTAGGGGAAACATCCTGGGGTGGGAGGAAGCAGTGGGGTGATGTGGGGAAGCCTGGACAATGTTCCTGGGGCTAACAACACCCTTCAGCTTAAGGCTCAGTTGTGAAGGGGTCTCTGTCTTGTGCCAATCCCTGGCAGCCTCCAGTCTGAGCTTCTGGAGTGATGTACTGTAAGTCCCCATGTCTTGGGTCCACCTCTGTGCTAGATCAACCTCTGTGTGGGTGAAGCTGAGGCAGATTCTGGGCATCCCTTCTGCACCCACCTAGGGGGCCTTGGGCAGCTGTGGCTGATGAGATACTTTGGGAACTGGCAGCAGAAAACCAGGCAGTAAGCTATGGTTTGTTCTTTCCTGAAGGGAATAATGGTGTGCTGCTGGGAAGAGGACAACATGAGATGTCATCATTGGGGTGTCCATCCCGGGGGGACTAGAGACATTTACCATTCCTAATATCAGTGCATCTGCTGGCAGCAGGACTGTGCTCCCCTCTTTTTCCCAGCCACAGCCTCCAACCCCAGCTCTTTGCAGACAGATCAATAGGAGGGCAGTGTCCTCTGATGGATTCACCGCCGAAGCCTCCATCCATCTTCTCTGAGCCACTTTCTGTCTCTGAATCATGGGAGAAGGTGGTGGGGGGGGGTGAACAAGGTCCCACCAAACCACAGTGAGTGTCCAGCCAGACCTGCCCCTCGGACTCCAAAGGGTGAACCCTTCCAGCCCAATCATTAACGGGAATAAACAACACATGCATACGTCTTCCGGCATTAGCTGGATTTAATCAAGTGTGTCACTGCTTTGCCAAAGATATTTGAAAATATGTAAAGCTCTGATAAACGGAGGAAATTCTTTGTCTCTTCGGTCTCCTGATGTTCTTACCCTTGACAGTGACAGGAGACAAACTCCAGATCTACCTCTGCATTACCTTTCCCTTCAATGCTTTCTAGAAGGGTCTTGAGAAAGATCCCTCCATGTGGTGGGGGAGTGGCAGAGCGTGAGTCTGGGGCCAATGCAGGCTTTGAGCTGGGGCATCCACAGGAAGGAAAGCTCAGCCCTTCACTGAGAGCACTGTGGGGTTGGGGTACAGCTCCACGCTCTGCTTTTGGAGTCTTTTGGAGACTCACAGGGCTCACTTTTTTCCTACCAGGAGCACCAGGCACCATTTCCACACTATGCCCCAAATCAACTCAGCTGAGAAGAAAGCATCGCTTTCAGCCTCTTCCAGCCTTCGGCCATTCCTTGGCCATCTCAGCTTGCCCAGGGCTCAGATGTGAAATATTCACTGTGTTCTCAGGTGCCCAAAGTGTAGGGTGAAAACCAAAGGGAACATCAAGTATTTTTAGTTAAGGAATTGGTTGCCAGGGACATGAAGATAATTCCTTCCCTATATATCAGGGAAATGACTGTGGTGCTGTTTTAGAGGCCTAATTGAGGGGATTTATAGTAAAATGCAACTTGTCAGATGTGGTGAAGGAAAAATAAAGCAGTCCCTGAGACAAGGAAATCAGTCCATTCGTCATGGTTAATCTCAAACTCCTCGGTGCGACGCAGAGACAAACGTGGGAGATGGGTATTAGGGATGGGAAGATGAAGAGAAATATCGGAGCTCCAGGAAGGAGGAAGAGGAGCGATTTAGGCTGACTTTATCTGCCTTTGGGATGTTATTATTTTATGTAACTGCACACGGTTTGATGCTTCTGTTTCTGAGCAGCTCTGGAGCGGCTGCTTTTTGGGGCTGTTTGTGTGAGTTACGCCACTGCAGAGCTCCTCTGTCATCTTGCCCTGCTTGGGGCTGCTCTGTGTGTCCGTCCTGCATGGCACAGCCAACAGGGATGAAACCAGGGCTGGTCCTTGGGAACATGGCACACATGTCCCCCATTCACTCATGGGACATTGGTTCCAGTGGTGGCCCATTTGTTTCCAAATGGGACATAACAATCCCCAGTGCCACGGAGATACAGTTTGAGCTGGTAGAATAGTTAAGTCTGGTTTCCTGGTTGCACACAGAGCCAAGATTGGCAGTGTGCCTCTGTTTCCCTTCTGGTGAGCTGGGGATGTGTTTTTCCTGTGTCAGTCAAGCAAAACAGGATAGTTTTAGCATGGTGCTTGGGGAGGAAGGGCGTCAGAGTACGGAGCTGCTTTCAAATCCAATTGCAGGCTCTGTCTCCGGTTTCTGACCCATTTTCCCTCTTCTGGAACTGCCATGAGCGCAAGATGATGTTCTCAAATGCTTTCTTACAAAAAAAAAAAAAGTGATTGCTGGCACCACGTGTTCCTCCCCCAAGTCACCACGTTGTGTAGTTATGCCACAGATTTGGGTAGCCTTGTTTTGGGTAGCATGTTTTGTTCCTGTAAGCCTTAATGCTGCTCTGCAGGGAACAACGTCAAAGCTTAACCTATAGACCAGCTAAATGTGTTGCAGGAAGGGAGGTCAATGGCTCGTTGCTCAACCAACAACATCCCTTAGCAGTTACTGCCTTAAAGTTGTGACAGCAGAGGGGTTTGTTTGTCCTGAAGACCTCGATAAAGCCTTGGGTGACCTCCAGGCACTTCAGACACTGCTCATCCCATCCGTCTGGAAGAGATGCTGAAGTTGTCCATACAGTCATGCAGGGAGAGAAACCAGCATCCTACTGGGAGAAGGAACCCAAACAGCACACATGCTGTTCTCACTGCTCCGTGCAGCAGAAGACTGACCCTTTCAGCACACAGATAATTTCCTCCCATGCATTCTTTTTCCTTTCTCGGTACATCATGTTAACCAGAACCCTGAAACAGTGTCTGCAAATTAAAGCACGCAAACTGGAAGAAGCTGGGAAACCCACGAAGATCTGGGATCTGACTGAACATTTGATTTCTGAGTTTCTTAAAATAGCTTGTCATATTTTTCAAATTGCTTTCGGGAGGAAGTGTCAGTTTTGAATAGAACAGGAACAGAAAAGCTTTTGTTTTACAGCTAATTAAACCTCAAGGCAGAGCTCTAAACTAATCACAGTAATAGTTGTAATTATTATTTTCCTCAATCAAAACGCTTTTAGTGAAGTCAACCCAAATTTGCCAATTGCCGTGTTGGCATTTCCCATTAGACAAAATGCCACCGTTTGAGATCACGATAAAATCCCCAGTTTTATTCTGGAGTCTGATCCCATCAACCCAGCAGACCGAAGAGTTCTGCCTTTGTGAGCTGTTACTGCACTGCTGTTAGCAAAGTTGTGTGGCACTGATGGATGTGGTAGCATTGCACAGGTGCACATGATGCTGGAGATGCTTTGTGGACATAGGGACATGCCTGTGCCCCCAGGGGACACGACATCATGGGCATGGATTTGCCATTGGTGATGGAAACATCCTGTAGGGATCACAGAGAACTGTGATTTCCCCATGGCAAAAATCCCTCCCTCTTCTCCAGCCCCATAAATGCCACTCAAGGCATGTCTTTCAAATCTGGTTATTTATTCCTCTTACATTTGATGAAATATTAATCTTCTCCTCTCCAAAAGGCAATCAAATAAAACGCAGAAGGAATGACGCACAGGGTCTCTATGCAGAGAGAAAAAAAGCAGCAAAACTGAAATAAAATGAAAGTCTAAACAGCATGGAAAATTCAATAAAAAGCATCATCATGGTGGCATGAAGGATTGCCCAGTGCCCTCGGGGCAGAGAGCCCTGGGAGGCTGAACAAGGCCATGCCAGAAGGGTATGGGAAGGACCCATATCCAGCAATTGCTTGGGCAGATCTTGGGATCTCGGTGGGATTTCTTTGAAGGTGAAGCGTTGATCAGCTCTGTACCCCCTCCATCCATTTTTCTACGTCTGTGGGAATGGTGGCACATCTTTTCCTTTCAATAACCTCACAGGCAATCTCCTGATATTCAGTGGGCTCTCAGGGGTTCTCCAGCCACGGCCCGTGGACAGATGAGGTGGTTATTCTGGAAGGTGATGGGAGAGCCCACTCACCTAATCAGTTGTGGAAATGCAATAATTTGGCCACATAGGCAAAAAATTTTTTCCAACTTTATTTTTCTCCTGGAACGTGATAACTGTGATCCTGTAGGTTCCCATTGGGGAAATACAAGAAAGCCCAGCCATTTATTGGGTATTTCTTCTGTTCTGTTTTTAAAGTATGGAGAATACTGATACACCTCTAATGCTCCATTCATAGGGTTTAAGGTCTCAGCAGCCTGTTAACTTTATTCCTCATGAATGTTTTTCTCCATCGTTACTCAACTAGGAATTTGTCTTCATTAAGTAAAATTAACTGCTGAATGAGGGTCAACCAAAGGACTGCAATTTATTTAGGGGGAAAGAAATAGCGAAGGAGGTTTGCAGAAAGGGATGCAGTTTGGACAGGTGCTGTATTTCTTTCTCTGGCATCTGTTCTAGAATGTCTTCATGGTGGACAGGGTGTGTGAATGGGAAAGTTTTGTGTGGCAGCTCACTCCTCCTCCATGCACACGGGGCATTGCTGTGGCAACTGCAGCAATTGCTGCTGCGGAGCAGTTTATAACAAGGCAGAGCTGCCTTTGGAGCAGTGCAGTGCCATTTTCTGTATGAAGAAGAAAAATAGAATGGAATGGAATGGAATGGAATGGAATGGAATGGAATGGAATGGAATAGAATAGAATAGAATAGAATAGAATAGAATAGAATAGAATAGAATAGAATAGAATCACATTTCACTTTTCTTCCTTCCCCACCCCAGGCACCACTTGCAGAGGATTTCTGTTGCTCATAACCTGACTCCTCTCCCTCTCCTGTGCACATCCCAGGCTGTCTGGGATAGGGCCATGTATGAAGCCAGAAGCATTCTTCATATCCAGGCTTCTGCATGGGCAGTTTTTGACCTCAAGCAAGCAGGGATACCTTCTCCCATGGGTCTTTTACCTGTGGTTTTGTTGCATCCTGGGATGGCTCAACCCAAAACTCTGCACTCCCATTAACTTTTGCATATTTGGCTCAATTGAATTCATTTTGCAAGTTTTGGCTCCAGCTTAGCACCTTAGTACACCAGTGCTCAGAGCTATCTGCTGCTGGTATCTGGTAAGACACAAGGTGCAATTTTTGCTGTGCTTGAGCTGAGATGCTGCTGCCTTTGGCAGCACTCTGTGCTTCAAAAGCTTTGCTGCCACTCAGAAACTCATTGTGGTGGTGTTCATGAATTCCTGCCCCAATTCCTGCTGGGAAGGTTTTATTGGCATCCCTAAAATCCTGGTCTGTGTTCAGCCTCCAGGTCCTCAATGGTCACCTCCTGTTCAAACAGAGCAACTAGGAAATGATGGCTAAAAATGCAGACCCCAAAGCACAAACCTAGAAGGCTTCAAACCCCGAAGTGATTCTTTCCTAATAAAGCACCTGGAAATTTGAGCTATTTAACAGCTCAGCCCCTATAAGCAGCACAGATGCTTCTCTAATCACCGAGTGGGGTGCAGTGATGCCCAGAAATGCCCTTCAATATGTTTGGGAGATATTTTTCCCCAATCCTCCCGGGGCAGATCACAGGCACTCTGGCTGCATTGTGTGGAGGTGAAACTTCTGCTGCCCTCACAACGTCTCCAGTATTTCCCTCTGGAAATCCATGGGGAGTAGGATGGTTTCTTACAGAGTGCCTGGAGCATTCTGCAGGCTCAGCAGCCAATGAAATCCCTTTAACCTCAAATGAGCAGAGAAGCAGCAGAGAGGGGAGCAGGTCAGTCTGGGAGTATGGCATGTGCTAGGGCTGCTCCCCTGTTTCTGCTGGGTGGTTTTGCTCCATTCCTGGGGTTCTTAGCTCTGATTTTTCTCTCTTAATAGCTACTCCCAGCCTAAAAGTGCACTGGCTTGCCCTATCTCCTCGACCCGGTCGCAATTTCATTGATTTATTAAGAGGTGGGCTCCTGATGTACGAGCACCACAGGTCAGGGTGCCCTCCACTGACTCCTTTTGCTCCTACAGACCATGCCATGGTCACAGGGACCAGTGGAAAGAGCAGCTGGGCATCCACAGCAGAGGATCTGTGAGAAGATGGGAGCATGCTCCAGCCTCAGAGAGGTGCTCCAAGGCCTTGGTGCTCGGACAAAAAGGACCAAGAAATGCCTGAGCAAGAAAAAATTCTTAAAAAGCAGAGATGCATCCTTGTCCTTGACCGATATATGGCTTCTGCATCCCCAGCAAGAGGTCAGAGCTGAAGGCATTGCTGATTTGTCACTGTCTCCTGGCAGCACTTGGATGTTCATTATCCCATGCGGTGCACCCAGAGAGACTGTCCATCCCTCACTCCCTGCAGGGGAAGCAGTGCTGGTGATTTACGGCACACTACAAACCGCTGAGCCGGCGCTGCACCTCATCCCTTCCTCTGCTTCCCTAGCAAATCTGCACGTGTGCTCTGAGGGTGGGACATCCAGGACAACCTCCTGCTTTCCAGCAAGGCAATGTAGGTCACGGCTTCTCCGAGGCACCTCCATCCTTTTGACAGATCAGAGATGAGCTGACCCATCCTGTTGTTGTCTGCTCCCTGACACTCATACACAGGACCACAATGGTTGCTGTTACCAAACTTGAGCCCCAAAGTCCTTCTCATGACTCTCTCTCCTCCAGAGCAGAGATGATGAAGCCCACAACTACTTCTAGGGTGATGCAATGTGACATTGCTGTGTTTAATGCTGCAGATGTTTGCTTGAAGGGTCTGAGTTTGCCTGTGATTGGTCCAAAGGCCAGTCTCTGCATCATGAGAGGGACCTGGACCAGCATCATGCCATGTAACTTTCTCCACTCTGAAGAGCAGAGGCCATTGGGAAACCAGACCACTTTCCAGTGCTTTTCATCCTTTTGCTATCAATCTCCTTGGATCTACACCTTTGGGTATCTCTGTGTTCCTCTTTCTGTGGTTACCTCACCCATACTGCAGACAGAGTTTAACCCTCAGTTTGTAAAGGATGTCACAGAGACAAAGCAGAACATATGAATGCTTTTAACAGAGTGAGTTATTAATCAGGATCTCAACGTGATATTCATGCAGCAATTCATAGGGTGTCTCCACCAGGAGATGCAAGCATCGGGGGAGGGATGATGTCCAGCGAGAGCTGATGGAGGTGTTGGTAATCCAGAAGATGTGTCCAGGGAGGGCTGATGGCTTTTCAGAGCCTTCACTGCAGAAATAACTGCAAACCCAGAGGGAAGAGTTGTATGGGATTTTGGAAAGCAGCACCCCAAGGGAACGCTGGGGACCATCACGGCACAGTCTGTAGATGCCACCTAGGGGACACACACAAGACCTCACTCCTCTGCCTTCTTGTTTGCATGAGAATAGGGGAAAAATAATAAATAAATATCACAGCTGGCTCAAAATAGAAGGGGCAGAAGCAATCGATGTCCTTCCCCTGCCATCGATCAGTGCCTGGCTGCTGGAGGAGAGTTATTTGCTGCTCCATGCGTCTTTTGATGAGCTCTGTTTCAGCTCGGGATGCTGCTGAGCAGGTTTCACCTGGGCTGGTTGCATAATGCTGCCATGGGGTTGTCCTGCTGCACTGAAGGAGGGCAAAGAGACCGGAGAGCAAACAGCCCCCAAAGAACCTCTGCTTTGACCTTGGGATGCACTGAAAAATGTTAAAATGTACAAATGCTTCCTGAGTTGTAAAGATTGCCTGAACCAGAGAGTTTTTGACATGCTGTGGTGTTTTTTCTGCCAGCCTTCAATGCCTTTTTTCCCCTGTTCTCACTCTGTTGTCAGCATTTAGTGTGCTCCACTGGCCTGGCTTGGTGGGAAGAAAGAACTTGAGCATTTTGTTAGGGATCAGCCCTTCTTCCCTGTGACCCCATCAGATGCTGGGCTTGCTCTTGTCTCTTCAAACTGCTTTAATCTCATCTTGTGAGAGCCTGATTGTGCCCCAGATTTTATTCTAATGCAATCTTTATAGGGCTGCAGTTCCCAACAGGGGAAACCCCACTGATGTGCACCAGGGCTTGGCCATGGGATGCCAGGCCTCTGGTGATGTCTCAGCCACATTTCCATGCTTTAATGCAATGTCTGGAAGCTGAGATAATCCCCAGCCTCTTTTGGTCTTGTTTCCCAATAGCAGGATGAGCCCAGGGCCTGCATTTCACTGGGGTGTGAGGAGGAAGAAGCTTCAACCCAAAACTCAGGAAGCTAGCAGTGGTTTTCAGATGATTTCTGCTCCTTAATGCCATCCCAACCATTTCATACTGCTGTGATGAAGGTGTGTGGGGAGCTTGAGCCGCAAAAGTAATCACTGTGAAACAAGTTTGTGTGATTAACCTCGTTATTCCAGCCAAAGGACCTGGATCAGCCCCCAGTCAGCTTAATGGCAGCGCTGCGGATATTACCCAGCCCATACATCTTCCCTGTAATCACCACACTGTGGGATGAGGCAGGCTGATCTATGGGTGTCTGCCTGTCATTTCACCGGCCCTGCAATGGCCACTGGGATTATTTAATGCAAAATAAGTCGGCGGTTGGGCTGGGAAACACTGCTTGGTGGAAAAAGGCCTAAGGGCATCCTGGTTTTGGACCTGAGAGATGCTTTAAGGCACTGAAATATTCCGTAAAATAAAACCATTTCTTTCACATTTGTTCTTTGTGTTCATCTCATTTTAGCCTTTATTCGACTTGGTGGGGACGATGCTCATCTGTCACCACACCGGGGCTCAAGCTCCCTCCTTCCCACCCACATGAGGTATCAGTTAGGTCAGGTCAATTGAGCCTTCAGCAAGATAAAGCTCAAAGAGGGAAGAAAGTCATCAGATACAGGAAGATCTCAGCTCAAGACATGCATCAAAATCACCCGGTGAGGGACCAGCCTGGCTGTGTCACAGCTCTGCAAAGCAAGTCAGAGCTATTTCCTGTGCCTTGTTACAACACATAGCAAAGATTTTTAAAATATTTCCAGAAAGTGAAATGCAGTTCAGCCAATGGAAGGGAATAATCCAGAGATACCCTGCTAATGTGTTGTGACAAGCTCCCTGTTGCAGTGCATTAGATCTACACTTAAATGCAGTGACACAGAGAGAGAGTGAATGAGTGAGAGCCACAGAAAGGTTCCCTGTGTTCAGCTGTGACACCAACAAACCTCAGAGAAGGAATAAAACAAGCAAAGACGTGGGCCAGACCCATGGCAGGAGACAGCCTGGCCATGCAGGTGAATACTTTGTGTCAGCTGCTCTTGACTGGGGAGTTCAAACCAACCTGGGCTGGCTGGGCTCAGGAGAAATGAGACATGGGGTGTGGGTTAGAGAACCCAGGGACTGACTGAAGGCAGTTCCACTTCTGACAGTGATTACACACAAGCCAGGATCCACTCCATCTCTGAGAACAAATCTGGACAAGGCTGGGTTTGTCCCCCCCCACCCCTCACCAGAAGTGCTGTTGATGCAGTGGGTGAGGACAGGGCAGGTGCTCATCACTGTTTTTAGCATCTAAAGTGGCACGTGGGATTTCCAAAGACTGGACCCCACTTTTACTCTGCATGCAGCTGGTGATGCCAAACTCCCCCAGTGATGACGGGACACCACGCTGTTCCCAGGAAGACTGGGGCTGGAGGGACCCTTCCATTCAACTGATTCAACTGAGAATCAACTTTTTAATCAGGTAGACAGTGATAGGACAAGGGGAGATGGTTTTAAGCTCAAGGAGGGAAGATTTAGGTTGGATGTCAGGGGGAAGTTCTTCACAGAGAGAGTGGTGAGATGTTGGAACAGCTGCCCAGAGAGGCTGTGGATGCCCCATCCCTGAAGGTGTTCAAGACCAGGTTGGATGGATAGCCAAGTCTAGTACCAGATCTGGAGGTTGTGGCAGAGGGGTTGGAATTTGACAATCCCTGGGGTCCCTTCCAACCCAAGCCATTCTATGGTTCTGTGATATGATTCAGCTGTGGCTGCCTTGCAAGCAGTGCGGAGCTCGCTCATCTCAGCCGAGCTGACAGCACAGCCGCCGTGTGGAGGGAATTGCCAGAGGCAAAGAGCAGATCTAAAGGATCAGCTTGAAAACCCTGAGTGGTGCCAGGCTGCAGGCAGAGTGCCCAGTCCAGGTCTGCAGAGCCCTGCCTGCCTGCAGCTCTGATAAGTGTTCTGCTCCACGGGGAACTGCCTAAGGGGACCTTCGCTGGATCAGAAAGCGGAGAAATGCAGCACCTAATTGCCTTGACAAAGACACGCAGTGCCAGAGGACGTGAGAATCCCAGGTGTAGCAGATGAGTTCCATCACCCCTGCGCTGCAGCTGAGCCGCCTCACACCTCCTCGCTCCAGGCAGCGTTTCCAGCCGAGTAGTTCCTGATGGCAGCGTATGCATGGTCAGTCCATTCACACAAGCTCTATTTCTTTGGCTTTTTGGAAAGGATGTGTAGGTTAGCACAGTGCCAGCACTAAGGCTGTTCTCTCTGTTCGAGCGCACAGGGAGGGAAGCAGAGCTCTGCTCACTGCACCCCACTGACACCTCCATCCATGGACCGCTCAGCATCACCACTCTGATTTAAGATGCTATCTACTGAACACAGTGGAAACCAGTACAGCAGGTTCATAACCCAGCTCTCATTGTAGGAGGAGCGGAAAGCTTTGCTTTAATTCATAGCAGACCCCTATGATCCAAAAGGTCAAGATTTATTCATAGACAAGTCCTCCTCCAGCACCAGTACACTCACTTCTGGACATGAGTGAGCTGGCATAACACTCAGCTACATAATAAGAAAGGCACTCCTGCAAGACTATGGCTGCAAGCATTAAGCTAGGGATATCACGGAATAGTTTAAGTCAGAATTAATCTTTCAGTGACTTCTAGGGCACATCTCATCTTGTCCTAGGGTTGGAGCCTGAGACAAAGGAATTGCTCAGACCTCTCCACAAATAGGACATCCATTCTGCCCCCACTAAGCCCAGACAGAGCTGGGCTTGGGTTCACCAGCTCAGTGCACATCATGCCACTGGGAGCTGAGCAAGGAGGTGACCCCGATGTCCCCTGTGGAAAAGCCACCTACAGCTGCCTGTTCCCCAGCTGGAGATGGCCCTGCCAGACGTTTGGCTCTGTCTGTCTCTTCCATCCAAAAGGTCAACGCTTCTCCCACTGCCTTTGAATTTCTATTTCTTTTCTTTCCTCACTACATTACATTTCATCTTCAAATCCTTTAGAAATGGTATCTAGAAACATTTTGTATCTTCAGTCTTCTCTTTTTCTTTGCAGTCCGGCCATTTGCTATTCACACTTGGTGAAGATCTAATCTCATTGTCTCCTGACAACTTCCATTTTCACTTGTGCGGGTACAGAGCTCCGGTGAGGCTCACGCTTCAGCTTCAGACACGTTTCTGAAAAGCTCTTTCAATTGGAGGCAGATTCCTGGCTTTGCTGCAGTTTCAGAAGTATTTGGAGATGAAATAAAACAGGTTTCTATTCAGGGAGAAGTGCCAAAGGGCTGCAAGTGGTTAGGGCCAAGTCCTGAAAGTTGGGAGCATGTGTTCTAGGGGAAGGAAAAGAGAAGAAGGTGTTCTGGGAAGGGGGTATAGAGAGAAAGGGAATAACCAGGGAGTTAAAAAAGGCATTGATATAAGAGGCAGAGAGAAAACAGTGTGCTGCTGTGCCTCCTTTCCATCAGCTGCAGGTGAAATCTGGAGATGTGGCACTGAGGGACGTGGTCATTGGTCATGGAAGGATGGGTTGGGCTTGGAGTTGGGGATCTCAGTGGCCTTCTCCATCCTTCATGATTCTATAATTCTAAAATCCCACCCTGACTGCAAACCTGCTGAGAACTTCCAATTTATCATTCTTTCAAATAGCGTCTTCCAAATCAAGAGTCAATTGCAATACATGGGAAAGGAACAGAAATGAAAATAACCCGGGAGTGACATCACTTGGAAGCTGCTTGGAAGTCTCTTGGCCATTGCAAAGGCACTGCCATGGTTTGCTCTTTGCAGGGCTGCTCTAATCTCCCATGCTCTAATGACTGTGTTGGGTTATAATTGCTGCTTTTGTCTTCTGCACTTCTCATGCTTTTTTTTTTCTTCTTTTCCCTGAACTAAGTTTGTAGAGCAAACAGAAGCAGCTGTAAAATAAAATAATAATAATGGAAAAATTAAAGTGCTAGAGGCAGTCCCAGCACTGTCGAAGCCCCACTGGTCTAAGTGTAGCAATTAATTATAAAGCTCACTGGTATATGTGTATGCATGTGTCAGGGTTGGGATGAAGGGGAAGAGCAGTGCATGTTTGAGAATGTGACCATAAAAAAAAGCCAACAAATTTTGAGCCAGCCAGGAACAAAACACATCTTATTGCTGCTGACTGTAGCCTCAGCCCCAGTGGCACCTCTCAGTGGTGAGGGCAGTTGAGTCTCCCAGCTCCTGTTGGACATACAAAGGCTTGCAGATGTCATTTGCAGAATAGATGAGTATCTATTACATGTTCCAGCCAGATTCTTTGTAACGATTCTACAACCTCAGTGCAATCAATATGATTTTCTGCAGCTTTCCAAGCAGAGTGTCAGTCAAATAAAAGAAAGTTCCTCCTTCTGATTCCTCCCAAGTGTCAAACTGAAGTCTTCCTCCCATGGGAATCTATTAAATCCTAACATTATAAGCTACATTTGCTTAATAATGTTCCTACTTTCTCATTATGCCATGTGTGCATGGAGGAGAAACAATGGCAGCACAAAGCTTTTGTGAGTGCAAATATATTGGCATTTCTGCTCCACGTGTGCTTGGATGTGTGGGAGCAGGAGTGCATGGGGAGCACGGAGGCAGGTGGGGAAGAAGCCTTGAGCTTTCCTAGAGAGACTGTAATGGAGATTAAATTGTATTTGATCTACTATGATGAGCAATGTGAGGCAGGCCAACTGATGATGCTCATGGGAGAACCTCCTTCTGTCCCTTCTCCATATTATTTAAGTCATTTGCAGGCATCATTCCTTACCATTGATGCACTGGGTCCAGCCTTCTACCAGCACGAGTACAGAGAAATGTGTTCCTTTATGCCTTTCCTGCACCAGGGGCAGGTTTGACCGAAGGAAGTTGTCTGAATTCAGAGCAACAGCATCTCTTTATAGTTTTATTACACAAACAAAGATCCTCCGTGGCCAAAGGGTTTCTCACTACACTGAACTTGCAGAAATGCAACACTAAAACAATCATTTTGAATCCTGAGGGAACCAACTCTTAAATAATTCAGTCAGGGAGAAAAACGATTCCAGGATGTTTATGAGATGGATGAAGGGATTTTAATTAGTTGGCAAGCTTTCATTTAAACTCCACGGCACTCCAGAAGGGGGTATATTAGCTCCTTTATGAAGGTTTTTTGCTGTTCCTAGCACACACCTGGTGAACTTGCATTCAGCACTGGGCTTTCTGGGGAATGCTCAGCACTAGGAGAGGTGGTTGGGTGGCTCCTGGTGGGCAGAGCAGTGCTGGGGAGCTGTGGTTTCCCAGAACCACAGACAGGTGCTGCCTGAGGGCTGTCCTGGGCAGAGGCTGCAGGAATATCTCCATCAATCCCAGGTGCTGCTTGCAATGAAATGAAGCCGACCCTGCCCAAAGAAGGCTTCCATTCCTGCTATTTCCAGTCTGGCCCACTTTTCCTTTTCACAAACGGCTGAGAAAGGTGTAAAGTTGTGCCTGATTCATATCATCCCCCAGCTCCAGGGGCTTCACATTCCTTGCTGCCTTTGGACCTGGAGCCCCTGTTCCTGCACTGTGAGTCATTTCCCCATGCCACGCACTCAGCACGTTCTCCCACTCAGGCTGAGTCACGGCATGGTTCTGCATTCCCCTCCAGAATGGCACTCACTCAGCAGGAGTTAACGTGGTGTGTGCATTATTTGAGAGGAAATCTGGGAATAAAGTTGGGATTCAGATGAGATAAAACTAATTCTTCTTCAGCTCTCTGCAAGGGGCAGTTTCACTGTAGTTTTGGGGTAGGTGCACATATCTAAGCCTGCTTCCCCACACCTGGACCACTACAGGTCAGGCAGCCAAATGTATCACACCTGGAGGAAAAAAAACCACATAAACCAACCTTTTAGTTTTCCAATATTTTCAATTTTCTGCAGAAAGCCTATGTTTGGACAAAGGATGTGTACTGAGGACCTGCCTTTCTGGTGGACCTCCAGCTCTGCACTGCTCCATGGGCTCATCCCCATAGCAGAGCACATGATTTCCAGCTCTCCTGCTGCTGCAGGACCTGTTACATGCACACCATTTGATTTTCACCTCATGAACCCAATCATTTCCATTGGATGCAGCCAATGTGCTGGAAGGGCATCCAGCCCTGCTCTGGGAATAACAGAAGGATAGTTGTTGCATGGATTAGTCATGGTCGTTGCAAATAAAACTTGTGCCTCATTTCCAGTGCAAAGCTGCCTGGGTTCTGATCCTCACTGCAAATTCCTTCTCCTATATATTCAAGAGCACTTGAGTACCTTCTATTTTCTCTGCAGGGAAACACTTACTCCCTGTGAACAAATCACTTCTCAATCCATTTCTTTTTCTCCATTTCTGATCAGCTATCCAGACTGAGCTCTTTAAATCTCCCATGATGTCATATTTTCTTGAAGTCTCCAATCACACCTGCTCTTTGTTCTCGGTCTTCCCTTATTTTTCACCTTCTCCATGGACAGGAGTTGCAGCAACACCTGAGCTGCCTATGCAGGCACTTTGGCAGAATGGGAATAGCAGACATTTATTTGTCGACCATTTCTGGCTGTAACACAGGCATGTAGTGCCTGCAGTGTTTGCAGCCAGCCTAGCAATCAGTACTTACATAGCCCAGTCCATTTTCTTCCAAATTCCAGAATACAAACCCCCATGAGTGAGCCTGCTTTGACCTATGATGCTGGGCTTTGCTTCTGGGAAGAGCTGAAGGGAAGGAAGGGCTACAAATGCATGGATTGGAACAAGCTTATCCCAATTAACTGGATCCCATGATCAATTTCCCCATTATTTTGACTGTGATTGTGAATGTGTTGTGCGCTATGACATCCTACTTGTTCTCTCTGCACAATGCTCCATTAATTTCTGCAATTTCCTCCATAAGGAGAAGGACTCATCACTCATTAGCATTTAATATCAGGATGCTTGAGAGCCCCTTGGCCAGCTTTTGGAAGAATCCTAAAAGAAAATCATCCAGGACCACCTGTTTGAAATTATATAAACATGGTTTTGTTCATATCATACACTGCTTAACAATCTCCTCAGTTGCAAATGGACTGAAAAGTGTTTTATTTCTCTCAGGTCATATGGTCGAAGTTATTTTTCTGTTCCTTCACAAATATGGAAAACAAATATTATTGGAGATCTTTCAGGGCTGCCAGTATCCGTTCCTCAGATATGTACAACAGAATGAAACCTCATCATGGGGCAAGCCTGGAAATAACCTTGCTAATGTTCTTAGCGGAAAAAATGACCACTGGTTTTGTAAAGGAGGAAGCTATTTCTTAAAAGACTTCAAAAGAAAAAGCCAAAGGCAACCTCTGACTCCTGCTTTGAAGATAACACAATTACATGAAGCGCATTAATGCCTTGAGTGATCTTTTATAGTGGATGATGTGAGAACCTGAAACATCCAGGAAAAGCAAAATGCAAAGGGAAAAGGGAAGTGATGGCGTCCTACCAGAACTCAGGGACATGGCAACACTCAGATGCCCTCCAGCAGAGCTGGTGGATGGGCTGAGCATTCCTCACATCCAAGGCTGCCAAAATAATCCCTGTGCTTCGGGATTGTGGCTCTCACTTCCTCCTTGAAACATTTCTCAGTCAAAAATGCTGTTTGAAAAAGGAATCTGAGCTGCCCCATGCACCTCCAAGCTTTCCTCCCTGCCTCTACTGATGACTTGAGTCAGACTGAAGGGCTCAGGGTGAGACTTGAAGGACAGAGTATGAACACATCCCTCCTCCCTTTTCTCTCTGCTGTCTTTTTATCCCCTCCACCACCCCGCTGACATCCCAGCCCCATACCCTTCTCTTCCTCCCACTTCTTCACCCTGAGCAGTGCTCCTGCAGCAAGCACACACCTTGGAGCCCAGTTAGTGGAGGAGGGATGCTGGATGTGCATAGCGGGGTGGAAGGTGGAACACAAGGGAGTGGGTTCTGGTGCACAGAGAGAATAGAGGGTAGAGACTGTACCCCTTCCTAAAATACACACACATACGGGCACAGGAATAAAAGAGCTCCAAAACAAAATGGAATTTTGTCACCCAAAAAAGCGCAGTGTGACGTTTAGTGGCAGGATATCCCAGGGGTCCCTTTCCAGTTCTGTAAGCTCTGATTTCCACATTTGTGCAAAAAAAAAAAAAAAAAGACGACTTCTTTTCTACCTGTCAATGACCTGCAAATGCAGTCATGGGAAGCAAGGTGCTCTTTAGAAAAACCCTTGGTGATGGGCACAGACATGCCCCGACCCTGCAGGTCTGCAGCAAGGAGCCCCCAGCCTCACGTCCTGCTCTGTCGTTGTCAGCTTTCTCCTAGGCTTCTCACACATAGTGCTTGGAGTAGGCAACAAAATCCCATCTGTGTCGCTTCTATTCACAATCCTTGGTGGTCCCGTCAAAAAACGATCTGGGATGGTGTTGAAAATCCAGTTACATTTTAAAAGAGGGGGCTAGGATTTGTGCTTGTGGTTTTGCTTGAAATCTCTACTTTTCCAGGCTCAGAAAATCTAGAAGGAGCTTGAAAAGACACCAAAAGTTGATTACTATTTCCAAATGTTGTGACTTAAATCAGTCACCTTGATTTGATGGAGCGGGTGGAGAGGGGAAGGACGAATCCCAATTTCTCGTTTGGATGGGGGAAGGGCACTCCTGTGCTTAAGGAAACCAAAATGAGACAAGAAGGAGGATGCATCTTTGTGAGACGCAGAGCTCAGCCAATCTCTGGGTAAACTGCATCCTTATTACATATTCCACAAACAACTTTCCACTCCGCATCCAGACAGCCGCCTACCAGCCATTGAGTGTGAGGATGTTGCTTGCATGACAACCACCACTTTTGGCAGCTCAGAAGTCGTGGAGCACAAACCAAAAGGGCCATGATCACTTTGCTGGCACCTCACCCAAGGGACAGCTGAGTATGAGGTCAAGGCATCACTGGAGATGAGGGATATGCATCCAGAGCCAGGGCAATAGGTTTTTCCAACACCATGTTTGGAAGTTGGGAGGGTTCCAGTTGTAGAATTAGAGTATCTGGCAGAAAATCGGAGTACTTCAGCAAAAGCTTCAGTTGTTTTGGGTCAAGAATGCTGTCCTGGTGCCAAATGGCTTCACTAGAGGTTGCCTAAAATAGATGCCTTGAGTTCCTTTCTGCTGCCCAAACACAGGTGTCTAAAGCTGTCTGAGATGCTCCAAGCTACCTTGAATGTAGCTTGGTCTCTGACACTGGAAAACAAGACACAGAGTCATAGAATCATAGGCTGGAAGGTCTTCTGAGATCCCCAAGTACAACTCCAACCCACCCCCACCATGCCCACTAACCATGTCCCTTGGTACCACATCTCCACAGCTCTTGAACACCTCCAGGGATGGTGAACATTACGCCCTTACAAAAGAGACAGCCCAAGGCTGACAAACCCTCTGTTGCATCTACCATGGGGCTAAACACCATCATTTAGGCAACCACAAGCTGCTGCGGCTGGTAAGCTGACTCACTCCTTTTGCTCCATTCACTTTCTGCTTTTCTGCTGCTGAAGGCACGTGTGAACACAAGCATCTTGTGCCAGCAATTGGTGTTGGGGCTGCAGCAAACACTCCTTCTGCAGTAGGTTGCCCGAGGTATAAATATCACCAGGAGCTCAATGGACAAAATCCCTCGGTGTGAGTTTGGCAGCCAAGAGGAGGAGGATGACTCAGGTTTTCAAATGCTTGAATTTGTGACACAAGCAAATGCAGCAAAATACGATGGGATGGAGGTCCTCTTCCCAAGCACGCAGCTCGTATATATTCTGGTCTGTAGAGGAGGGTCTGAATGCTGCAGAGCATTCCTGCTGGAAGCTGCTGAATGTGCCATGAAAGCAAGGGCGGGTTTTGAGGTGGAATAAATAGGACTTCAGTCAGCTCCTCATCAGGGCAGTCACGGCTCTTTGTGAGTCTAATTGGGACGGAGGTACCTCTTGCCACCAGTTCTTTAAGCTGTAGCAGTGACAGAGGTCTGACAGCTGGAGGAGGTGCCAGAAATGGTGCAAATTAGCAAGGTGTGAGTGAGAAAAAGGTTGTTCTGGTAGAATTGTGCCTGAAATTGAGACTGGAGCAAAGAGCTTGGAGGACAGATAGCACTTACCATTTGATGAGCTACAATCAATGGGCAGTGCTTTTCTCTGTTCTCTGTGCAAACTCCTTTTGCCTCATCTTCTCCCTTAAGTCAGGCATCTGCAAGGGAAAGAAATGGAAAAGAACTCCTGCTTATCAAACCAGCGCATTTTCTCATCAGATATACTTGTCCTCTTATTGCAAAGTCCTGCACATTGACTGCAATTCCAAATGATAAATATTTACCCCTTCCTGCCCCATCCACCTCCTGCCAGAGAGCAACAAGAGAGAACCAGAAACATTTCAAGCATGGAGAGATGAAGCAGGGAAGTTACATCTCTGTATCGAGGTGGTGCTCAGATTTGCACTTCATCAAGAAATCCAAGGAGTATCTGCCATAGGGCTGAGCTCCTGCCCACAGATGTATGCCTATAGACTTAAGTACAAATAAAACTCTATTTGGCCTATTTGGCGAGCAGAAAAAATAAAACAAGGACAGCGAATGTTTGTTTGTTTGTTTGTTTGTTTTTTGCCTGCATAGGAATTTCCCCGTAAGCCTTCACCAGCTTCCAAAAATACCTTGATATGTTATTTTCTCCTTTCTCCTACTGATTCTCCCAGCTGTCACTTTGATAGACTGAGGAAAGTACTCTGCAAACACCCTTCTCCACAGAGAAATCTTTCAGCTGCCTTTTAATTTCGTGTTTAATTTTTATTTTCATACCTTGAATGTCTTTTCAGTACGGCTGCTTCAATTCAGAGGAGGGGATCATTAGTCTTAAGCCCAAATCTCCGACTCTCTGATTTTCTCATTATTGTACATTCCGTAATTCCTCCCTCATATTATTCCTGAAGCAGTTTTCAGCCTGAGGATTAGGCACCGAAAGCTAATAATGGGCGTTCAGAAATTAATTTGTCCTCCTTCTCAACTAAAAACAAACAAATGAATAAAACTAGCTGCTACCGAAACACTCACGTAACATATCAGTGCTTGTCTGGAAGCCTGCCTGGTGAGACAGGTATTCTGTAAGCTGCTCACATCATCTGTAGAGGTAATTTGTCAGGTTTGCTCCATATCTGTTTATACACACAGTAGAGCATTTTTCCTGTGCATCATTTACCCGTCTGCATTTGGATAAATACATTTATGAACCAATTGCAGACTGATCCTTGGTTTTACCTTTTGGCTCTGAAAGCTGCTTGATGCCTCTAAGTCCAAGCAATAAACTCTATGCTTGCGATGGTTCTGATTTGGGGTGCTTCACTTCAAGCCCAGAATGACAAATTTTGAATACAAACTGTGAGGAGCAGAGGAAAGAAGAGGGGTGAGCTGGGTGGTGGGGATTGGTAGCATAATCCAGTGTTGATTTCTTGTCTGTGTGACTGCAGCTGTTGAATGGAGCTGGATAAATTCACATGAAAAGGATCAGTGAGTATCAGAGATGTCTTGGATGGCCTGGTTAACAGTTTGTGTCCTGTGGACTTGATCCAATGTGTGCTACAAAATGAGCTGGTTTTCATTCTGGGAATAACTGTGGACTCAGTTGGATAAATTAGCAGCTTTCCTCCTTTTATTAAGACATGGCGATCAACCATTTATCCCCTCTTAACCAGCCCAGAGGAGAAATAGAATTGTCCCCTTTAGCCCCTCTTCATGGTTATTGTGGTCAAGCCCTACAGCTCAGCTGGTGGGCAGTAATGTTCTAATTCATCTTAATTCAGCCTGGGTGAAAGACCATCCCCTGCCTGAGCCTCAGCCCTTCTCCCCCTGGAGAAGGAGCCTAAAGGCAGAGTGATGGCATGGGGAGGAATGGGAGTTGGCCATTGAGATATATTGAGGTGGATGGAACAGGACCAGGGGAACAAACCAGTTGAAGCCATTCCTGCCCATAAGATATCAATGAGAGTTTCTCTTGTGGGAGCCAACCCTCAAACTAAGGATGTCCTCCAGCATCTCTCTGTCCTCTTTCCTGCAGAGCCACACTGAATGCAACGTATTTCTACAAGCACGATAAAGGGAACTTCTGAGGGACAGAAAAACAACAGTAATTTTGGGGATGTCAAAATATTTTAGTGTGTTTTGAGTGACACAGTAGACCTGAGCATTGTCAGAATGGAAACATCTCTTCTGTGTTCATTGCAAGACCACAAAGTGTTGTTTCACTTCAGCTCAGAGGAGTAATAACTATGAGATGACAGGTCCAGAAAGGATATTAAAGAGAAATGGCTCATTCCATGGGATTCTGAAATCCTGTGGATTATAAAGGGGGAATATACAATGGAGGCTTAAAGGAGCTGTGTAATTGTAGGAACGCTTTGTTCATGCATCTTTGCACAGACTGGCCACAGTGGCCTTCAGATCACAGCCTTCCAACTTGTTTTACCTCTCACAACCATGCAAGACAGACAGCTTTCAGGAATTGTGCCTCTGACCTTTCTGAAGCTCATCATGTATTTACAGAGGATCCTAAGGGGCTCACTCAAGAACCAATGGCAAGAGCATTTGCCACTGAAAGATTTTCTGGGTGGGTTTCTTGCAGAAGATGCTTTCATGTCTGAAAGGAGATTGAGCTGCTCTCCCTGCTGCCGTGCCTGTCTCTGAGAGCTCTGCAGTGTAATAACCAACAAATTACAATGCAGTGTCTTGGGCAGTGTGGATGTGGTGTCCTGGCATCAGCCCATGTGCTCAGCCTCGTATCAGCCCAAGCGAGAGCCTTGGAGAGTTAGAGAGAGGAACCAGGAAAAATGCTGCTGCCAGCAGAAGATGCCTATTGCTTGCAGATATAACCAGGCAGATGGCCTGCTGAATTTCAGTCCTTAATTAAAAGTTCTTTATTCTCTAAGCTAATTATAGTATAATCTCTGCTGTGGGAGGGGCTCCTTTAACATGGAGAGGATGGTAATGAACAGCTCCGTCTGCCTCCTCATCTGCCTTTGTCTGCTGCTTTGTGGGTAAAGATACCCCTGGCATTAGCTCTGAGGTGGGCCTGCAAAGAGGAATAAAAGGAAAGAATATGAGGTCCCAGTCAGTCCTGGTGTGATGGAACAGGATCTCTCTTTTGTGTCTACCAAAGAATGGACAACCCAGTGTTCCCATGGCACACTGGACCCCAGATCAGGCTGTGATGAGCAATGAGCTAATGCAGGTACATTATTTCCTCCATGTTTTCCCTGGGGCAAAATCAGTCTCTGGAATTTTGATGTGATCAGCACAAGCTTCACAGAAGAGGTTTCAGCCAATGCTGTGCTTCTTTTCTTTAGGATTTGCACCATAAAGTCACCCTGGCCTCCCCACTTCATATGGGGATGGACGCAACCTCACCACGCATCCCACTGCTCCATCCATGAGCCTCTGGAGATGTCCAACTCCTGCTCCACCTATGAACACCAGGATCCAAGTGTGACACACCTGTAGAATCGCTGAATAATTGAGGATGGAGGGACCTTTGCATCCATCTGGTCCAACCCCTGCTCAAGCAGGGTCACCTAGAACCACGTACCCAAGTCCATTGCCACGTTGCTTTTTAATATCTCCAAGGAGGGGACTCGCAATCTCTCTGCACACTCTGCTCCAGGACTCAGCCATGTGCACAGCTCAGAAGTGCCTCCTGGTGCTCAGACAGAACCTCCTGTGCTCCAGCTGTGCCCACTGCCTCTTGTAAACTTGTGACCGCTTTATCCCAGGGAGATAGCCTCTGCTGGTGCTTCCTGTCTCCAACCTCATCATCCATCACTGCAATGGCTCTACTAAGTACTGAAATATATAGCAGGCTTCTTGCCCTCCTTCCTCATCTGTCTACTGTGACCCTGCCTAGAATGCAAGGCAGAGAAGTTCATCCCATCTGCTCTCATCCTTTGCTGAACACTAATTCTCCTGGACAGCCTTTGTGATTTCCCCAGGTCCTTGGGTTTATTGTCCTATCTCCAGCTCAGCTTTGCAATTAAAGAAAGAAAAATCCAGTGCCTACAATGCAGTGTTTGACCCCGTGTGAGCAGCTTGGGCTGCCTTTGGTTATCTCTACAAAAGTGGGACTTATCTGGGAGTGTCAGCAGCTCTGTGCCTTGCAGGCAGAGTTCAGGGAATGGAAATGCTGCTGATCTCTATCCGCCTGGCATTTCTCCTTCTTTTCTCCTTCCAAATCAATGTAAGGGATCTTTTTCAGCCCCTTTCCAAGTTAAGGGAGATGGGGGCAGTTGGGATGGATGGAAAAATACTCAGCAGATGAGAAACTTTTCATGCGATTTCTACTGCCCGCAGCTGCTATATATAGGTTTAATTAGATGAAAGGTGCCTCAGGATTATGCCGTGAGATTTGTTTCCTTAGCCCTGTAACTAATGCCCTGTGGTTTCAATAATGCTGCCCGGACTTCGTTAGCTCCCAAGCAAATATCTGCCTACGGAAACTGCAGAACTCTCCCAGGGCTGTCCAGGCTGAGAGCACCACATGAGCTTGGGAGTGGTGGAGGCACTGCTTTAAATGCTCTCTAATTATCTTCAGCCTGGGTTATGGAGGAAGCGGTTTGGCACCTGTGAATTGAATTCTTGAGAGAGAGCATCTTGAAATGAGTTTCTTCACCTGAGACTGGAAAGTTTTGTCTCCTGCTTTCCACAACCCTCTGTGGTGGAGGCAGGTTAATTCCTCCTCACCTGCCTGGAAAATACCTGAGTCTTTTCTGATGGCTGTGGAGGGGATGCCAAATTATCCTGCTTCATTCTTGCTTGCTTTGCCTCTTTCTATTTGAGTTATGCTGGAAAAGGGACGTGGCTGCAGAGCTCAGAGCTGCTTCTAGGAGGGGACCTATTGGTTCCTGCCCAGGAGGGTTTCCAGATTGTAGGGCACAGCCCATAGCACACTGCCAGGGTCCTAGAGACCCCTGATCCCATGGGGCTGCCACTGGGCATAATCTAAATTGTTGCTAAACAGGAGCTACGTGTCACTGAGGCTTTCTGCCCTGTGTGGCATAGAACTGAGGCCAGACATCATGGGGATGGGCAGGGCTGAGCTCCCTGCTGAGACCTACACTGAATAGGTGATGCTGCCCACCAGGAAATGGGTTGGCACCTTTGGCCCCACAGCCAGCTCAAGGAACACAGATACAACTCTCCAAGAAGGCCTTCAAGAACAAAGGTATTTCAAGCTAAAACCTAACTACACTACTTTCTTTTCTTGTTGTTGATTTCAAACCACAAAACAGACCAAAATGCAAGCATCACACCATGTTACCAAAGCTTTCTGCAGCGTACTTCTTGGGGAGACAGATTCAGTTTGCACACTTTACCAAGGAACCCTCAGAGTCTGATTCCTACTACCCTTCCTTAATTACTATCATCAAAACAGAGCTTTGCAGAGAGTGGGATGGGGGAGAAAGCACAAAGCACATCCAGGCTGCTCCCTCCATCAGAGAAGCACTTAGGAAAGCTTTTTGTGGAGCAGGCGAGTGCACCCTGCTTTTCTTCCATTCCCCACCATGTTCTATTTACCCGAGCTAACTGACAAAACTGCTGCAGCAGCTTTTTTCTCCTGTCTCCCAGGATTATTATTATTTTTTTCCCCTGCCGTTATTATTAAGGGCACAACAAGATTTATTTTCTGTAAAACAAGCCATGTTATTATGAAGACAGATTTAAAGGACTGGATTAGGAAGCGGCATTACAATACATTTTGCATGAAAATGAAATATCATAAGCAGCTCCTTGGCAGACCTAATGTCTTTCAGGGTTGTTCTTTGGGAATAGCAATTCCAAGCAGGGACTCCAGAAAAAATACAGCGTGGTGGTATAATGAGAAGATGGTATTGGGATGGATATGCATGAGCTGAGCAGATTAATATTTAATGAACTCTGAAGTCTGCTATCCCCTAAATATCGAGGGCCTGGGATTTGCAAAGTGGCTAATTTTAAAGTATTTTGTAGGAAATTATTCATGCTTTAAAAAGTACATGACTCTCTTGCAGTCTAAGTCACTGAAATGGAATTAAACTCAATGAAATTTAGTCATCAAAATGTCAGGCTGAGACAACAGTGATGAGACAGGATGTAGTTTTCTTTAAGGGACCCATTGAAGGCTGGGAAAGACAAGCTTTGAGCACAGAGCCATCCCATGGGGCAGTGGTGGCCTCATCCCAATAGGGAATGTTCCCAATGGGAAAACATCCCCCTTTCAGCTTTCCAAAGCAGGGAAGAGGCAGCAGCAGAGCAAGGCAGCAAGAGCTACAGGGGAAGAAGATCACTTATAGGGATGAACTCAGCATGGGGTGCTGGTAGTGGGGCAGGAACAGAGCTGGGTCCAAACCAGCAGCCTCAGTCGAGTAGCAGTGTGTCTATTTTTATTTATATTTAATCTAGAAGGATTAATTCAAGCCTACTTGTTGACCTGGAGTCTAATAAGACTTTACTTTGGCCTGGAAAAGTGTTTTTTGGACCACAACTCAGACAGTTCTTCTGGCCTCTCTTCCAGTCTTTACCCCAATTATTTCTGATAAAATAATTATGCTCCAAAGAAAACGTTTTTACTCAGAAATTTATTTTTTAACTGGGGGGTGGGGAGGAAAAACTTTCTTCTCTGGCATCTTCTCCATCCCATTTATAAGGTTTCCACTCTATCTTGCTAGACAGCAGTTTGCTGGAGTTAATGCACCTTCTTGAAAGGCACTGCTTGACCCGACCTTGTGCTTTGTGCAAAAAGGCAGAGGAGAATGGTTCTTCACCTCGCATTCTGTGAATGCAATAAGATCACTGACTTAATGAGAGGAGATAAAAGAAACCAAGTTAAAAGCGTTTACAGCTATTTGAATGCTACTAATTATGCCAAAGAGCATTGCAGAACAGGGAGAGAAAAAATATGGCAATAACCATAAGGGAGAGGCAGAGCAGCAGAAGATTCATTTTCTTCTTGTGTGCCTGCAGTTCCTCATATAGAAGATCTACGTTGTCAGTACAAACAATAATTATGACACTGGCTCATTAGGAAGGTACAACAGGTAAACACTGCAGTCAACAGGAAAGTCACACCTACCTTAGCTGTGACCCTCGAAGCAAAATGACTCTTCTTAATAATGAAGGAGGAGGGCAGGATGTGTGTGCAGCCTCTGGTTGGATCTGCATGGAAACAGTTGGAGCGTTTTGTTTTGTTATTTTTGGAACGGAATGTTGACTCAGAAATCAATTTATCCTTTCTCTGGATAAATTAAGACAAAAGGTGAGCCTGGAAATGAGGAGAAAACATTGTGCATCAGCTTGAGGAAAATGCTTTAACCAACATAAAGTAAGCAGATATTTTTGTTTGTTGTCTTGTGAACTGAAGGAGGATTTGGCACAGGACCTGTCCAGAGATAATTGCCTCCTTCCTCAACTTTTTCGTTTGATCCCTGAAAAGATCCATTATTTGCACAGCAATTATTGTAAGTACAGCTAGAGAAAGCCACATTAAGCCCCAATTTGAATATTAAGCATAATT
Source organism: Meleagris gallopavo (assembly GCF_905368555.1). Taxonomy (NCBI): domain Eukaryota; kingdom Metazoa; phylum Chordata; class Aves; order Galliformes; family Phasianidae; genus Meleagris; species Meleagris gallopavo. The sequence continues at coordinate 1,900,260 of NC_139432.1, read as the reverse complement.
AAAAGGCTTTTCTACAATGTGAAGTGTTCTCTGATCTGCATACCAATAAATGTCAATGTATTGGTGGTCACAATATCTCAGGTGTAGGAAATAGCCTTTTTCTTCCAGTGCCTTTGGAAAACAAACACAGCAGGTGATGCCCACACTGCCATGCTATAAAGTTTCCAATACAGTTTTGTTTCAGCTTCAATCAAAAAGCCAATCCCTTCTTGCTACCTGATTATTTCTGTGTTAAAGCTAGCAATGCTATCTAGAGGCAGAAACAGGGAGGAGTGTATTTTAAAAGTCTCTAATTTATTAAACTCCAAGCCAGAAGAAAATTGGGAAACATAGTCCCTCTTTCTTCAGACAGCTGGAGAGATGGGGAGGTGGAAATACCCCACTTTCTAACGACATGAAGGAAAGGTTAAAATGAACATTTGTAAGCTGCTGGATTCTTTTCTTCTTATTCTTGACCAAAGCTTTTGGAAACACCGACTGCTGCCCATCACAGCTTTCCAATTCAGAGGGCTCTCGCTCCCTGTAATTGACTTCCATGGGCTTTGCACATCATTATCAGTCTGACAGCCATTCCTTATTTATTTCTTTGATTTGATTGAAAAGCCGACTCTGGTGGTGTGTGACACATTTCTATTAGCATCTACACAATGGGATGGAAACGCCACTTGCACGTTCAGTGGTTGCATCGTGCTGTTTTTTTGGGGGAAAGGTATTTCAAGAACGCCTAGGCATGCATTTCAAGAAGCCAAACACAAGCATGAACACTGGAAATAAAAGTATCAAGGACCAAAACTTGGTGATCTAAAAAAGGGAGAAGAGAAAAGAAAAGGACATGACATTTTACTCTCCATTAATGACACCCAAAGATGGTTTTGGGAAAACTGAGCATCAGTGCTCTTAGGAAAATTTGGGACAAAGTACACAAATGTTGGACCTGAGCATTGCTGTGATGCGGATGGAGACCTATGAACCTGCCCAGTTTAGTTGTGCAGGATATTTATCTGGCAAGACACTTTGCCAGGTAAGCATAGGAGTGCCTTCCTCTGCTTTCCAAAGGAGTTCCTTCTTAATTTGTACTGCTGGCTAAAGGCCCCCACTGGTTCAGCTTTCTAGCTGAAAATAAGGATTTAAAGAAACTAGAATGTGTCCCAGAATTGACTGATTTTGTCAAGAAAAATATTGAAGTGGGAATTGAAGCCTTTCCTTCTGATTATATAAAATTCATGTGGAGAGCTGAATAGCTGCTGCTGGAATGGACCCAGCTGACCACATTGAAGAGAAGCATTTGAAGGTTTGTCAATTCTTGTGACATTTCCCAGAGGCTTCATTTAGAGAGAAATTTCCACTTGTCCTCAGCACTGGAAGATTACAGGATGTGTTACAGGAGGTGTGAGTTGGAGAACACCAGATAAAGCAGTGGCCAGGATCTGAATGAGCAGAGCTGTGCCCTGAGGTCCCCCCCAGGATGATGCGGTCCATCCTTTCCTTATCCCAAACGCATTCATAGTTCATCTTCCCTTATCCTCACATCCATTTACTCACGTCCCTGTCTTAGCATCATTAAAGTTGGGGAAGCCCCCTAAAATCACCAAGTTCAACCCCCACCCACCCCCACCATGCCCACTGACCATGTCCCCAGGTGCCACATCTCCACATTCCTTGAACACCTCCAGGGACTGTGACTCCACCTCCTCCCTGGGCAACCTGTGTTGATGCATCACTACTCTTTGTGTCCCTCTACTCTGGAGATTACAGCTGTGGGCCTCCAGAACAGCTGAAATTGAGGGAGGTTTCACTGCCATGGAGCAGGGCACAGTGAGACTGTGCCAGCAGCAAGGACCTCCTCTGCTGCCTGCCCTGCAGAGCCTGGCTGCTCTCCTTCCCACCTGCCAGAGCATCTCCCCAGGAAGCTGTTTGGTTCTGCATTATCTAGATGCTGATGTTAGCCTGGCAGCAGCAACAAAAGCATGGGGGTTAATTAAAAACATAAGAACATAATTGCAATTAAACCCAAACAAACTGCTGAATCAGGATAGCAAATAGCCTGGAGACTGGAGGGAAGGCTAGTTTGCTCATTATTTATTTATTTATTTATTTATTTATTTATTTATTTATTTATCATAAGGGCTGATGAGGCACAGAGCAGTCAAGCAAACCTTGCAACATGAGACGCATCGACGGCGAAATCGTTTAGCCTGCTGAATAAAAGATAAAGCTGAGACTGGGAATGGGCAGGCTGCTCCAGCCAATTTAGGTTGGTTTCATTCTCGCGGAATCCCAGGAGTCTGCATTGAGCAAAGATCTTTTTGTCTTGGCTGGAAAACCTCTCTGGCTGCTGCTAGCCCACCGACGTACCCCACTCCAGGCTCCTCAACTGGGTGATAAAAATGCATTGGGAGCAATCTGATGGGCAACGCAACCCCTCAGTCCTCTCCAAAATCTGCTCCAGGACAGCCTCCCCAAGGGATCTATAGAGAGAAGGATGATTTCATAGAATCATAGAATGGTTGGAGTGGGAAAGGATCTTTAAAGGTCATCTCATCCAACTTTGCAGCACATCCACGCTTCAAGGAGAATCTCATGGGAACATCAAGGACCACCTGAAAATGAAGCCCGGGACATCACAATACCAGCAGTACCAACTCCAGGGTCAGTGGAGAAAGTTTTGCACCTTCCCACCTTCACTAGCTGGATTTCTGCAATACTTCTTTGCAGCAAGCCCATTTATTACTATCGCTCTGGAGTTGTGTTGTGCTGCTTCAGCATACCCCACGAAAGGCATGAAGTTGGGTAAAACCAGTGAAATATAGGGTCCCTGACAGCAGGACTCAGCAAGCAGGCCGCTGTTAATCTTCCCTTTGCTACTCTTTGTTCTGCTTGCAATAAATCCCCACAACCTTTGCTCTTGAAATTACAGCCTTGCTACTAAAAAAAAGAGAAAAAAAGCACCAGAGATGGCCATGTGCAGGAATAAAATAACGGATTCATGGCTTGGCTTGGCTTGTACTTTTGCTTGTCAAGGTCTCAGTCCTAGCACACTAAGCTGACGTTCAGTATAATGCTACAGGAACTAATGCTGGACCACAGCAGATTGGAAAAGTTGTTGGATTAATGCAAGAAATGGGACTCGCAGTGCTGAGCAGGGCTGAAGGGGCAGCAGGAGACATGATGTGGGGATGCTCCTTGCAGCTCTGGAGTTTGTTGATGGCTTTTCCCCAAATGCCAACTCTGTGGATTTAAAGATACTTGTGGGAAAAGGTCAGCTGTGATGAATTAGCTATTTGTAATAAAAGCTGGGAAAAAAAGAAGTTGTTTCTGAAGTTACTATTTGCTTTTATATGATCAAAGTAATAACTTCCGTTTTGGTTCAACATTAATTTCAGTCCATGAATTCACATAAAACAAGTGTTAAAAAATAACAACATCACTTGATAGCACTCAAAGTTCTGAAACTATTTGCAGGGTCTTTGTTGGTGTAGAACATTACGAGTTTTGACAATTCACCTCCAACTGAAGCAGGAAAAGTATGGAGAAAAATCACTGGAGCCCATTGCAGACTCATGCTGCATGGAAGAACTGCAGCAGATCTGATGGCACAAGAAGCCAAAGCTTGGTGACAGTCCAAGCCATCCCAATGTCCCTCCTGATGGTTCCACTCACAAGCTGCTGAGTTCCATTTCCTGTGGCACAACAAATCTCTAATCCCAGAACTGATTTCATGGTCAGGGGTTTAGTTAACCTGTAGCCCTGATTCCTATAGTCAACAAGATAGCTTTACATTATTTGTCAGGCAAGGTGAATTGAAGAGGGTGCAAATTTGTATTAGCTTCCAGGCAGGAGCTGTGTAAGACTGCCTTTGCATTGCTGAGAATTGCATCTCTGGGGCAGTTCCTGGGCAGTGCTTCTGCCTGATGCTATGCAACAGGCAGTCCTTCATGGTGAGACCGTAAACACTCTGACAAAGGTGGAGTGTGTTTAAAAGGGGTAATATCTTTTATTGGGCTGACAAATATAGATAGAAAATGGAAGAACTTGGCACACACCAACTTCTTTGGGTCTATAAACGTTGAACAGATCTTCACAGCCATATAATGGCAAGGGAGAGAAACAAATGCCAAGCCAGCACCATCCAGCAAAGCAACAGGCAATGCTTTCACCCTCTGGGAGAAAGAACCAAGCTAGAGGGCATGTCTGAAGAACTTAAGACCCCAGCAGTTGTGGATTTCATAGAGCAGCACAGGAGTTGTCTCTACCTGGGACTGGAAAATTCCCATCAGAATTGGTGTAAAATGAGGTTTTCAATGCCGTGCTTTCTGTCCCTACGTAAATCCCCAAGACCTACATGCCTCCCCAGCCCCAGTTGCCCCCAAGGAGGCCATCAAATCATTTTCTCTGAGGACAGCTCTATTTTGAATCATTCACGCCTGCAAAAGCTGTGCATTGGTCTGAAAACCTCAAGTTTTGGAGAAGCCTGAGTAGGTTGATTTTCACACGTTGAACTTCTCTGGAGTGAAAAACTAATTCTTTTTTGAGCAGTTCCACTGTTTAGCTCACAGCAGAAGAGAAGTCACAATGAACTAGCCTTGAGTAGGAGTCAAATATGAAAAACAGACTCTTGCAGAGGAAGGGAAGACGTGAACTCAGTGCTTCAATCATATAAAACAGAGCAAGAGAGCAATGTCATTGCTTCGCTGACAGCTGTGTTGCTGTTCCCAAATATTTTTTTTCTCATTCTGACTATGCTAGCTAATCTAATCAAATAAATGACTTTTCTCCCCAGATTTTGCCCAGTGGATGATACACAAATGCAAAATTTTATTCTTTGCTAGATGGAAAATTTAACTGGGATTGCCCCCATCTGCAAGCATGTATCTGTTGGAAACATTTTATAGTAACACACCAGGTTGGACAACACAGCACAGGGGAAGAAGATGAAAAAGAATTGGGTAGACTTTCTCCCTCAGAACGAAAATCCCTGCCCTCCATGTTCCGTTTACATTTTTGCACTGTTTTATTGATGTTGGTATTTTAGATACATTTTGTAGGAGGCACCACAGTGTGTTTTAATATACTCAGATATTTGAGAGCGCTGAAGGCTTTTTTTTTTTTTTTCTTTCCCCTTCTTTACTTAAACCTTTACCTTTAGATATTATTAAAACAAAACGATGCAATATTGCTGAGGTAAATGCCAGGAATTTTGGAATTGCAGAAACGTAATTTCAATCCGGAGTGAAAAGTTAGGGCAGAGATTTGAGACTTCTGTGCTGGAAGACATCTCTACTCTGAGTGTGGCCATAGGAACTGACCACAGTGTCATAAGGGTATTTCTGGTAGATCTTCTTCCGGTCAGTTTACATCCAAACATGACACTTTCCTCCATTTCTTCAAATGTTTGCTTTTTCCCTGTATCTCAGCAATTGCTTGTGAGTCATTTTCATGAAGAGAAAGGAAACAAGCTGGGTAAAGGCATCATCTGTGTTGTCATGGAATGCTCAGACCCAGAGACACATGAGCACCCATATTATTGCTCCTGGCCACTGCAAGCCCTGGTCTTTTCTAGATCTTCCCAGATGTTTGTTTTTGGGATTTCCATCCAGATCCTTTGGTGGGCATTAGGAATGGTACCAGGCACAGACCCACACTTCTGCCATTCCTCTGTGGGGCAGCACATTTGGGTAAAATGTCCATTTTCTTTGCAAACTGTTCATGTTAGGCAATATTATTCATTCTGTCCTCACTGGAGGCCTCAAGGCTACAGCTGATGATAAAGAGTTGAAAAGCAGAAACTTTTTAAACTGAGATTCAGCATCCACAGGAAAAAAAAAAATGGTAATGCGGGGTGACTGGGAGCCCTTTGTAGAAAAACATAGGGGAAATCTGGAAAGCAGACAATAAAATACTCTTTTCCAAGTGAATTATTAATGTCGATGTAGGAGGGGATATATCCTGGGAATTCAGCTTTGCTGATGCAAGCTTTCCTTCTTCTATCACCCCACCCCACAGCTCTTAGACAGGAGGGCTTGGGCTGAAAGGCAGCAATATCTGCTGTTCGACAGTGACTCCAGAGCAGTCTAACTCATAATTTTCAAGAGAATTTTGCCTTTCATCAGCTCCCATGTCCAAAAAACTCAGCCTGTGCTGCCAGAGTCCATCTACTCTCTTCCTTTATAAGAAACAACAGTTCATGCTGCTCTGTGTGATAGCACCAATACCTGCATCTTCAGCAGGGGATGGGTGCCTGTACTTGAGCTTTCTGTAATTGTATTTGGAGTAAACATCAGCACAGCCCAGGGACTGCCACTGGCCAACACCAGCTGCAGCTTTTCACTCACAGCTCTGCTTTGAGCCCTTTCCTACAAGAAGAAATAACTCTTTCCACCCAAAAAATCCCAAATTCCTGCACCAGCTCCAAGAAGAGCCAAAGAAAAGACAATGCAGTCCTAGATACAGTGTCAAGCAACACTTACTATTCCTCCCTTGTCCAAGCTATGCATTTCATGCTGCTAAGTCTGCTGGGATCAGGAAAAAATTCCTTCTGCATCACAGCCATCAGACAGAGCATTCCCAAGGCAATCCAGAGGACATTCCAAATGCAGCAAGACTTCAAGATGCTGCACCGATCTCCAGAAAACACACAGGACAGATTTTCATCTCCAGCAGATGCCCAGAGGACTTGCTTCTGACGAAGCTTCCTGGTGAAGGTACCAGGGGATTTGGTGCTCTGCAAAGCAGCCTTCCAACTCTCCTCCTTTCCCACCACAATGCAAAGCCAAAGCACAGAGCTGGTGACCTAGCAGGCAGAGAGAGGCCAGCAGGATCTGGGGGAGGCACATGCCTTAGTATTGTGGAACTGTAGAAACCTTTGCTCACTAGAGCCCTACATTACAACCTCATCACTTACATCCTCCCCAGGTGCCCTGCCTGTCATTGCATCACCTGCTTTGCCTCTCACCACCTGCTTTTCTTCCATTAGCAGCACCTTGCAAAATGGAAGGAGCTTGGAGAGCCTGTTTACATCAAGGATTGATCTCCCTGTCCTCCAAGAATGACAGCAGCAGCACAATCACATCCCATGGGAAGGTACCTCCCACACCTTCCTTCCCCATTCCTACAACAGAGCAGATGCTCCTGAGTGCTTTCTGAAGACCTTGTAGGTGTTCTGCTGAAAAGTGCATCCTTTCATCTAGGAATGGTTATTCTGTATTTGTGCATTGTGTGTTTTGCTGGGCAGGGTGCGGGGGGGAATATTTTGCTAGGAGGTTTCTTTTGCCTTCTCCCTAGATGCACAGGGCTATTTGCTTTCAGAATGCTGATAAATTTCTCTATAGCAATGCAGGACCAGAAGGAGAAAAACCCCATCCCCTCGCTTACAGCAGGAATGTGCCTCTCTTACACACTTTAGCTTAAATTTGAGGCAGGGACCTGGAAGAGCAAAGATGTGCTGCTCAGCACTGAGCATCCCAGAAAGCACCTTTAAGGTTTTTGCTTTGTATGCACCACCATCTAGCGCAGCACACAGGAACTTCATGTTTTCCCCTTTTATTTTATTCTGCAATTGTACTCAATCACTGGTGCTGGTGGAGTAATTAGTGCTTAATAAAGTCCCCACTTCATAGAGCTATTTATACTTCTTGATCATTGCAAGCTGCTTTCAGAGTGGGCATGGTTGCTATAGTCATGGTGATGGGAATCTCCCTGCTGGATTCAGCCTCTAAAGTGATGGTGTTGGCTTTCCTGGAAGGATGGGACTATTCTGGCTTCTGGAGCAGCAGGGCAGCATGGCCCAGAATAGGATCCACTGAGCAAGGGAAGGGAAAGCCATCACCTTGAGAGGCTGATGGGTAAACAACTTCCCAAGCAAGTTAAGAGCATGGACACTTCTCAAGAATCTCAAGAGCATCAGATGAGCACCTTCCATTGGGTCAAAGCCTTTCTCTGGGACAAGCCACTTGTCTGGGGTGGCCCTTCATCCCTGGTGGCTGCTTTGAGACAGCTGAAGTCTCAAAGAGTGGAAATAGAATTACATTATTCCAGGCAGAGCTGATTTCATGAAAAATGTATCATCTTTCCACAGCTTCAACAAAAATGTATTGGTTTCTGCCAGATTTAATTAGAAGCCATCTATTCTCAAAACCTGGGAAGAAAAGGCATGAGGGGGGGAGTGAACACAAAAGGTTTTAAATACTTCTGCTCTACATCGGCAGCTGAATTATCTGACTTTAACCCTTCGCCTGTAAATGACAATAAAGCTGTTTCCTCCTCCTGAAAGCACACTGGAAAATAATCATATGGAAACAGAGTAAAATGTTCATTTCTTTGTGATCTGAGTTCAAGAATTGCCTCTTTGCTTTGTTTTTGCTTTGAATGTATTATTTTTGTCCTGAAGGGTGAAGAAAAGCTGCTGTTTTTGTAGGATTTATGATTAAAACTGTTAACCCCATCCAATAATGGTGAGTCCAACAGAAACTCACATTCAACAAAATGCAATATTTCTGTTGAACTTGAAGGCCCTTCAAATCTTGTGGATTTTTTTTTTTGTCATTTTTATTTGTTTTGTTTTGTGTTTCCCTGCAGTATTGCATCGTGTCAGTCTTTGAGATGAAAGCCCTGCCATGGGAGAGCAAGACGTTTAATTTTGTAAATGTCAAGATGAACAGTTTCAACTTTTCCAAAACCTTTGTCCCCATTTTATATTGAGCTGAACTCAGCAAATCCATTTAGTCAAGTCTGCAAAAAACGATAGGGATTTCGGAACGGAACTGACTTCTTTTTTCAATTCTTCTTTCAGGAGAGAACTAAAGCCCTGTGTTCAGTTCATACCGGGACTGCTTTAGAAGTCATTCCCCACACTGATGAGTTTTGGTTTATTCACTGAGCACACAATTTCCTTGCCATTAAGACAAGCATCAAATTTGCTCCTGTGGACCAAAAGGAGGAGATGCAGTTATTATGTCATGCTGAAGATGCATTCATCTTGCTGACTTGCTCCCAGGCCCCAGTGCTCGGGCTTCTTCCCCACTATCTTACTCCTGCTTAAGGGATCTGAGTCCCAGCCCATTCCTGGCCAGCAGCGAACATCCCAACCTCTTATCCAAGCCAGACCTCAGCCAGCCTGAGCCATGGCAGTGAAATTGTCTGTACCCTCTTTGCCATTCCATTAAAAGTTGATTTGTTGCTGTATTAAAATGTGAATAACCAAGAAAGCAAGGGTTGGACTTTTTTCCTTCCTTGCTGTTATTAAAACTCTAAATCAGATTGCATGCTGAGCCATCTCTGTTACCTTCACAAATGAAAGCAGGGAATTGGCTTTTTTCATCTTTGACCTTCGATGCAAACAATGTAACAGTGCACATGGATTTCTCTGAGCCTGTTGTGTGAAGCTGTGTTAAAATAAACAGGATCCTGTAGGAAAAGGGCTCGGAGACTCCTCTCCTTGGGGGCATCTCTGCTGCCATTCAAGCTGCAGAGAAGGCAGTGGGCAGGCAATTGGGCTGTGCCTTTGCCTTGTTGTGCTGCTCAGATCTCATCTGATTGCAAATCAAGTGAAGGCCTTTGTAGATGATGATACTGTTATTACAGAAACTTTCATCCAGATGGACTTTATCCATAGAACTCTAACCCAGAAATGTTGGTCTAGTTGGAACATGGCTGGAAGAAGGGCAGAGAAGATGGTGGGGAAAATGAGATTTTAATCTTCTGTTACATTCAGACTAATGTAATTCTTGTTATTTGTCCCAAAATGATAATCCTGATGTTTTGTTTTTGATTGGACTTTGTACTGCTACTACACCAGGTTTATGCCTGCTGTTGTTTATTTATACTGTTTTCTTTTATTTGATTCTTCTGGCAGACGATTTTGCCCAGATATCGCTCACCAACATCACTACAAATAGCTCTGGCTGACCTGAAAACGCGTTTCCACTGATCAGATAATTCATCTTAAATGCTCTGCCAAGTGAGAGCAGTGACTCACTCATGTCTGCAGACCTGGGGACAGCCTGCTCATCATCCAGGCCAGCAAACTCACATCACACAGAGGGCTCAGCAGCTTTTATTTTGTCTGTGACACAACTAACCGGGGAAAAGCAACTCCTCTTTCATCTTCTGGAATGAATTTTCTGTCCCTCCTATGACAGGAGACCAGCAAAGACACGGGGTTGAAGCCAGAGGGTAGAAAAATGAGAATAATCAGCAGAGCACGTAGTTGGGATGCAATGCCAGCAATGGGCTCATCGAGGCGAGCTGATGAGCACTGCTGTCTGCTTGGGTCAGAGTAAACTGGCAAGGCCTTCTGCTGCTGGGTCATGAGCTGAGATTGCACAAGTGGATTTTTAATAACTGACGCCAGAGGGAGTTTTTTTCACTTCTTTGGGATGACTGAAAAATCAGATTGGAAGAGTTAACTGCAGATGGAATAGAGCAGGTTAGTTTAGGTACTGGGTCTTTCCCCTTCTGGTTTTGATTTGTGGCTTTATTTATTTATTTATCTTGTAAATTTGAATGAAGTATTTGACAAGGTAGTGATGAGCTTTGAAAAAAAAATCTAATGAGAGCACTCTGCAATAGTTTCCCCACTGAAAATAGCTTTCTCCCACAGCTTTTATGAGCCTTTCTTTGCACCCAATATTACACAGTACATCAGGGAACCTCCTTGCCTTCCCCTTCTTTATCACTGATGGAGAAAAGCAAGCAGAGCAAGTGCTGGAGTCCCTGAAGCCACCACGTCAGTGGCCATGATGTGGTTCATCACGCAGCCCATTCCAACAATGCTGTATGATGATGCCTTCAGGTGATGAGCAGTGCAAGTGCACATGATTCTTCATCCCTCCCCAGCCAACCACGACTTCTCGGCTTAGAAACTTCATGAGGTGGATTCTAGGTATTCAGTGTCCCTCAGCAGGTCTTCATACCATGAGCTTTTCCCATGTCCTGAATGCCCACACACCCCCATACAGTCCCAAAGGGTCTCTCCCTTTGCTCATCACAGATGGAGGCCATGATGAGTGAATGCAGCTTCCATGGCAAGGAGTTGTAGCCCCATTTGGTGGAAGCTCAAGAATGATTTACAGTGCTCTACACTTTGGTCAGCTTGCCCTTTGGTTTGCTAGCACCAGATGTTGAGACCCCACGAAATATCACACGTGTGAGGATTTCTGCAAGGACTGTGCAGAAAGCAGTGCACTGTAGTGATTGGTCTCCAAAGGAGCAAATGGCTCAAGGTAAGGCCCTTTTCTGTCACATACTGCATACCTGAAGGGAATCTGGGCAGTCCTGCAAAGCAATAAAGCCTGTGCTGCTCAATTCTGCAAAGGGAAACTGCTCTCTGCAGTTATTGCTGCGTCACTTTGTGCTAACTTAAATTATATTCAAATGGAATAAGGAAATTTCATGTGTTCTTCCCTCTCAGAAAGGGCAAGGATTTAGGATGAGACTTGTTCTGTTGGTGCAGGAGCAGCTCCTCTACAGAGTGGAAATAATCTTGCTGAAGAGTAAATACCATTATCTGGTATAGTTCCTGTCCCCACTGATGCTCAAACCATTAAATAAACACTAACTAACCAGCACCCCTGGGAAGAGGAAGGATTAGGCTGATTCAGCACACTGGGGGCCAGAAGCAAATTAAATGACATGTGTGCAAGCAGCAGCATCAGAGCTGGGAACCAGCCACCTCGAGCCGACTTTGCCTCTTCCTAATTCCACTGCTCTAATTTCTGTAATGAAGGGTCTACTGATGCCAGAGACACAGCCTGGGTGTACAAATCTGTCCCCACAAAGCATAGAGGCATGATCTCAGGTTCATACTGTCCTCAAGTGCATGACCAGTGCACCTAATACAGACTCAGTAGAGGCAAAGGCCAAACAAAACTCATAATATAGCCTTGGCTCAGCTCCTGGCTTTGCACCACTGGGACCAAACATCACTGCAAATGGTACATCAGCAGAGGGAAGATGTATTGGATGTCTCTGCTCCCTCTGCAGCCCTTGGAGATTTGGCTGAGTTAGCCACAGAAGCACAGAGAACAAAGCAGCTGATCTCAAAGCAAATTCTTAATGGAGCCTTTGTGTTGTCTTTTGGGATTGAGGACCCCCAGACTGGTTGGGAGCTTCATACTTGGTGCTGTGCAGTGCTCAGGCTGATGTACCTGCATTGCATTCCCAGCATCTTTTCAACCTACGTGTGCAAGCCAGCCTTGTGACCAGGGTTTTATAACCCTTGCTCATGGGAGCTAGAAAAATACTTTTTAAGGTGCTGAAGTCAAATGGGAATGGCACAGAGAGGTGTCTCTCTATGGAGTGCCAAGGATGGGCCATCCCAGCTCACATCCCAGCTCTGCTCTTTTGGCAGCAGGACAGCAATTACTTTTTAGATTGTTTTTCTCATTTTCTCAGTTCATCCACTTGAGGAAAGACAATCAGGGTTGCCATAGCAATGAAAGGCTGTCTTCTTAATTTGCAGGATTCTTTGCCTTAATTGTTCCTGGAATTATATTCCTGTGAAAACTGCCTTCTTGGGAGAGTTTGAGCTGGGAGCCACACCAGTACTGAAGGAGAAGTTAAAAAGAGGGAAAAGATGATGAAGACACTTTTGGATAAAGAATTAAAAGAAATATCTTAGCCTGTTTTGTGTGCTGGCAGGAGCAGTGCCTGCTGTTACCCAGAGAGAAGGGCCTGGAATGGGCCCTAAACTTCAATTATTTATGAATAATTTAAGATACTTTCCTAGGCTTTCCAATTAAGCAAGAGTATCAGGCAAGAACTGACACACACAAATCAAATTAAAATTGTGTGATGTTTAACGGGGAACAAGTAAGCTTTCAGGGACTATTTAAAAGGGGGTGATGGGGTGCCAGAGGAAAAAGCTTTTCTTATATCTCATTTTTCATTCCCAAATCTCTAAATCCAAGAGACACGATAGAAGCCGCGTCGCTTGCATTTGACATATAATGAAAAAACGTGTTGGATTGCTCAGGGTCACTCAGCACAGCAATGGCACATGGGGGTGGAGATGGAGGCCTTGTAACCCCCCAGCTCACTCTGTACCTGCTTGGAACATCTATAATGGGAACATCTTCAAATATCAGCTGATAAACAGAGCCCTGGAGAGAGGGCAAATAAATCTGTTATTGCAGAGATGCTGGGAATGTCAGAGCAAGTGGGACAGGCTCCGACTGCAGAAAAACACTACTGCAAATCCAATATTCCCTTTCTGTAATAAAATCTGTGCATGTAACTCAGTTGGTTTGCAGGCTCACGGCTGGTTTGAGCTGGGAGTGATCTCTGTGTTCTGGTGAAGTCTCTTCCTCTTTTGCCAGAGAGGTCTGGAAGATGGAATCTGCCGGCACAGAGGAGAAGGAGGAGAAGGAGTGGAAGGAATGTAGCCCAGAATGTCCTATTGCTCCAGGACACCTTCAAAGTGAAGCTGGATCAGGTACTGGGCAACCTAATCTAGCTGTGTTTGTCCCTGTTCATTGCAGGGGAGTTGGAATAGATGAAGGTCCCTTCCAACTCCAAAGATTCTATGATTCTATGCCAGGTATGGCTACTGGAGAAATCTGCCTCTCAGAGTAGTGCTTCAAAATGTTGATTCAATGGCATCTCTGTAAATACAGTGTTTTTACTGGCACCTTATGTGGAGCAGGAGTACTGCAAAATCACTCAGAATCACTAAATCACAGGGGTTGGAAGGGACCTCTATAGGTCATCTAGTCCAACCTCCTGCTAAAACAAGTCCTGTAGGGTAGGTTGCATAGGAAAGCGTGAGCAAACAACCTGCTATGATTTGAGTGCTTGGTATAAAAAGCAAGCCTGATGTACAGATTGCCACAAACTTGTATTGCATCCAAAAACAAACAGGAATAAAGTGTTGAAGTTTCAGAAACTGTCAACAGTTTCCAGAAGATGGATCATTGTGGAGATAGTAAATGTGCAACTTTTATTTTCCCATATGAAGGCCCAGGATGGTGCTCAAATACCTGCAGCCATGAACTGTGAGGTCACCAACTAAGGAAGGGGTTGTGACATCAGCAAGAGATGACTGTGACCTCCCTGACGCTCGTGCATCAATTGGGCACCGGTAGAGTGCAGCGAGGACTCGTGTCTGGAATCCGGTCGAGCTTGTTTGCGAGACTTGGAGCGCCGTCCGAGGACTTTGTTTGGGTCGTGCTGTGTGGCTGCCGGCAGCACTTCTGGGTGCCCAGCCCACAGCATCGCCAGTGTTTCCCCGGCCCTGCCTGGCTCAGGCAGCTGGGGCTCCGCCAAGTGCGCTCGCAGCAGCAGAGGTGAGCGGTGCAGGGACACAGCCCTGGGGTGGGATTGCTGCTCACGGACCGGGCGTCACTGCTGCCAGCCCCGGGGACAGCGAGTGACCGCAGCCTCTCTCTCTGTTTCAGTTTGTGACACCTTCTGCCTGCTGCGGCGCCTGTGAGGGGAGCAGCCTCCTGACCTCGGCTCTCCCAGCCCACAGCACAGCCCAGGGCCATGGAGGTGCCATCGCCCTGGACCTGCCCCATCTGCGGGCACGGTCGGGACGATGTGGCCTACGTGACCCCCTGTTTCCATCAGCTCTGTTATGGCTGTGCGCTCTGGTGGGCCGGCCAGAAACCGAGCTGTGTTGTATGCGGGCAGAAGATCAGGACCATCGTGTACTCGGTGAGGTCAGACGAGGATTACCTTGAGTGTGCCGTCCCACAGCCCGCAGCACGCTCAGCTTCTGGCCTGCAGGGTGAGCAGGGGCCTGCAGAGCCAGCTTTCATCGCTCCGGAGAACAACTTCCCTCCGGAGGTCTGGGCTGCCTTTTTCCAACAGCAGCCCGACCTCAGACCCCTGCTCCGGTGGCTCGATCGGGAGTTCCGGACCATCTCCAGGAGCACGTGGTGGGTGGTGCACTCCAGGCAGAGCATCGTCCTGCTCTGCCTCTGTATGTACGGGCTGGACGAGGCGGTCCTGCTGCAGGAGCTGCAGCCATCCCTGGGGAACCTCACGGAGAGCTTTGTGAGGAGGCTCATCACCATCACCGCAGCCATCTACGGCCCGCAGCTCCGCCGGCAGCAGCGCCACCAGGACAGCCGTGCTGCTGCTGGGCAGCAAGAAGAAAGATCCGCAGCCGCCCCCAGCCCCACCACTTCCCACCAGGGGCCTCCTGCCTCCAGCCCAGGCCGCTCCACCAGTCCTGCAGGCCCCAGTGCTGAGGAGCTCCCCAGTGACCTTCAGGGGGGTCCCGGGCACCGCACCACCAACGCTGCGCCCTCAGGGGAGGAAGCGGGGCAGGCGGTGGCAGCGGGCCTCTCCACCCAGGGCAGGGTCCACTCTGCTGGGGGGCACAGGCGACCTAAGAAGAGGAAGGCCAGCAGCAGCCCCCAGGGCTCGCTGCCACCCCACAAGAGGCAGCACCAACGGCAGCGCTAGGCCAGCACTGCACTGCCAGCCACAACATGGCTTGGGGCTGGGAGGCCAACATCTGCCTCTCGGTCTGCTTCTGAGAGGCCAACATCTGCCTCTCAGTCTGCTTCTGAGAAATAAAATCTATGATTAAAAAAAGAGACCAAGTTGAGCAATTGGGGTTGCTGTCCCTGCCCATGCTGGTTTCTCACTTTTCTGGTCCCACAGAAGGCCACAGAATCACGTGCTCATCTCCACAGTCAGAAAACAGCAAGCCCTGACAGTGGCAATAAAACAAGCGTGGGCCCCAACACGCACAAGATGGACCTCGTGTCTAATAATAATAATCCACTCATTGGCCTCCTCCCATTCTGCCAGCTCCAGGCCACAGATAATTCACTTATCTGCAGAAAAGATGCAATCCTTGTTGTCGTTGCTGCTGCATTTGTTGCCATTGTTTTAAGAAAGTAATGAAACCAGAGCAGCACAGAACATGAAGCTGGCCTCGTTTGTTCCTTGCTGAAGATTTAATCCTGTTGTATTTCTTGCCTAAGCAATAAGATGACCAGCAGGATGATGGCAGGCAAGGAATGCTGTGTGTTACACTGCAGAAAAGCAAACAGCTGCAGCAAAGGACCAGGAAGATAGGAAGTAAAGCATCTGTCGGAGGAACGGCCGTCAAGCAGGATCATTCAGCAGCACTTGCTGAATCAGTGTGCACAAGAAGGCCAAAAATCACTTCCCAATGGGACGGTTACAGTCCGGTGTTTCCTGCTGCCCATAGGGTTTCATGCAGTCCTTCCTGCACCTATTGGCTGGACAGAAGGTGGTTTCCCCAGTCACCTTACAAAGGAAGGCAGATAGATACTGAAGAGTGGCTTTGACAGCAATTCCTACAGCTGTGGAGTTCAACTCTCACATGTTTCATCTCTCACCTACAGTCTGCTGCCAAAACATTAAAAAAATATTTAAAATTATCTACTGAGCAGCTCTGTCATAATTCAAACCCACACCTTAGCACCCAAATAACTAACACAACTTTTGCCATTTCCCAGCAGAGTCCCAAGAGCTGCTGTCCCAGATGCTCTGTGAGCATCAGAGCCACCCTGATGAAGACCAACCTATGTGTACCAGAAAATTAAAACTAAATTAAAACTTCCTTAGAAAGCAATAACATTTCCATTTCTACCAGGATGATAAATTGAATATTTTTCTTTGAAGGATGAGCCCCGCACATATCCCAACTATATCTGCTGACAACAAGAACCTTTTTTACCCGTCATCACCATCAAGGCAGCAGCTCAAGAGCCACCATGCCCTCAGACTCAGGCACTCACAGCACACGTGTCAGCAAGTTTCTAATCCTGGAGCATTTATTGCCAGGGCTGGGGCAGGAGAAGCAGCACAGCTTGATTCATTAGCTAACATTTGTTCAGTGCTCTGAAGGCTCCAAAGTCCTGAATAAGGTCTACAAGTTACTATTACTGTTTTTCTGATCTCAGGATGAATTCCCCTTGCTGGTGGTTAGATAAATTTTGCCATGTAATTGAACAAATCCAAATGGGAATAGCAAAGATGCTCAGAGAAGGGACATGCTGGCATGCTCTTATATGCTTACATTCCCAAGCCTGCAGGCAGTTAAGAAACCTGCCCGTAAGCAATTAATTATTATCCCTCCCCAGATCTGCGCTGAATCAGAGCTCACTTTCTTCTCTGCACATTCCTGGCCTTTTTGTGCCACTGTCCGACACAGGAGTACAAGTGTAGGTGCCCACTCCTTACACAAATGCCTGCAGCAAAAGAACCTATCAAAGCACTCTCTAGGGACAATTCGGAGTAGCTGCAGCTTCTCCAGTCAGTCTGATACCTGATGGCTGAACTGACAAGTTGATGCTTCTCATCTGTTGTATCATACAGCCCGGTACAGAAAAATTGCAAAGGTCCTTCCTAGAGGACACATCCCTGTGCAGATCCATACTGCAATAACCCAGTGATGGGTCTAAATCTAATACAGAGTAAATGAAGCATCAGCGAGCAAGCACTGATACCCCACCAAAGCAGCGTGGCCTCACTAAGAGCTGCTGTGCCCTGAGGTCCTCAGCTCCAGCCGCAGCACCGCACACACAGCGTGCAGGTACCAAACAGACTGAGGAGGAGAAAGGTCTCTGTGCCCTGCTTGCCAGCCCTGATGACTCACAAGCCCATTGTCCAAAAGATTAAACAGAACTGAAAAAACCTGGTAGCACGATCAAAATATAAGCAGCCGTGGCTCAGACACACACAGAGCTCAGAGCCTGCGCGCTGCTCTGACTTCCCAGGGCTGGTAGCAAACATGGGCAGTGTCACCGGTCACATCCATCTCCTTCAATCTTTGCCCTGCCCGCAGAGTTCAGAGGCAGGTCTGCGCACCCCTAATGCTCGTGGGGACCCGAATTTCCTTTTCTTCTCACAAAGCTCTCATCCGACTCCCAGAATGAGACTGTGAATCTCAGAGGCAGCTGCCAGCTTTTGCTGGTTAATGGTAAATCTAGACTTTCCTGTTCTAGCTTTCTTGATGCTCGTTTGCCAAATTATGATTCGGTGCTTGAATTTATGTAAAATTTAAATGAGCAGAGCCCAACACACTCGTGTGCTAAAATGCTTCAAGTTAATTTGATCAGACTTCTGGGTCCAGAGTCCCAGCAGACCAGCATAGATAGACTGGGGCTCGTTTATATTCATGTACTTCAGATGGAAACAAAACAAAAATAGAAGTTAGGTCCAGCAGAAGGTGCTTTTGAGATCTCTTTGCTGGGCTCAACAAAACTAGAATATCTGAAATATTTCCACATCTCCACAGCAGCCTGCTGAGCCCTTGACTGGCTGTAGTGGGGCTCTGGGTTGCTGCCCTAGGAAGCTGCTACACAAAGATAGAAGGCTGCAGTCCCGCCGCTTCCCATCAGGGAAGGCCTCCTGCCTTTGGACCAGGCCCCTCACTGCTCTGTTGTCCTTCTCTGCACACACTCCAGGGCCTCAATGTCTTTCTTGTAACGAGGGGCCCAGAACTGAACACAGCACTGAGGTGTGGCCTCACCAGAGCTGAGTACAGAGGGACGATCACCTCATGCTCTGCTGACTGCTCTATTACTGACACAACCAGGATGCTATTGGCCTTCTTGGCCACCTGGGCACATTGCTGGCTTGTGTGCAGCCAAGCATCGACCCACACCCCCAGATCCTTATCCTTCGTGCAGCTTTCCATCCACTACATGCAGCCATTTGAATATTTCATGTTTTCTTTCAGGGAGAGTTTTTATACTCTTTAATGGCTTTCATTTTATAACCTATTAAAAATCCAAGCATAATATTAAGTACATCAAAATCCAATCATGTTTTTTTAATTTTCTTTCGGTAGTAAAAAGCCTTTTAGCCCAGCCAAAGCTATCTTGGAAGGGATCAGATTTAATTTCAAGGGAAACATCAGCATTCCACATTATGTTCCCGTTTGGAAAGGAGGACTATTTTAATTAGCCAAGGTCTCTCAGCTAAGTGGAGCTGTGTGTTCCCAGTAGCTTGGAGCTATTGACAATATGCTGATAGGTGATAAGGGTGTCCAAAATTTTAGGGAAAGGTTGAGGAATAGAGTGAGACTTAGGGGACCACAATCACCTTCAGCAAAGCCCTTGTTCCAGGTGTCAGTTTGGGCCCAGAGCAGTTCAGGCTTTGCCAGTGCAAATTGGCACATGTTTCTCAGCGGGGCTGCAAAAGTAGAGGGGCTCCCAGAGGCTGAGACCTCCCCTTTGCCTCTTTTCTTCCCAGCAAATCCATTTCCCATCTGTTTCAGGGCTCTGTGCACTGCAGCATGTTCTTGTGACACAAGAGGGCAGGCACAGGCTGTGCAATGAGACAGGGTCAGGCTCTGTTCCCTGCATCCCTTGTCACCCTGTCCTTACTGCCCCCTCCATCACCACATCTCTGTGGTCCCGATTCCCCTTGCCATCCCTCCCAACCTGTGTCCCCAACCCTGATGGTGTCACCCCCATGCAGAGCTCCAGGTGGGATCAGAGCTGCCTTTCCCAGTCCTGGGGACACCCTGGCCACCGCGGTGACAACAAGACTGCAGGCTGCCCGCATGGCACCGTTGGGCAGCATTTGTCTCCACAGTCCATCTCCAGCCCCAATGCAAAAAGCCATGAGCATTTCTGGTGCTGTGCAGCACTGCTGGAGATGCTGCTTCTTCCTCCAGACTGCACCCGCAGCGCTATACACAGTCAACTAATAAAAGGCAGCAGATGGTATATGGTATGAATTACAGAAAACAGCACTGTAAAGGCAGTGTGCATGGTGAATAAATGAAAGCATTAATGCATCAGGCCAAACAGCACAGGCGGTGGAAGAGGAGACAGATTTGGAGCTGGGATGGTGATGGGTGGGAAAGGGAGCCTATTCCTGCCAGGCATTTTTAAAGGGGGGGAAATGGTCTTATCTCTGCTCTGGAGAGATGCTTAGCGCAGGAGGAGGCAGCTATGGAGCTGCAACCACTTCTCTTAGCTGCTTTCATTCTGGTTCACACCTGGCTCTGCTCAGTGCTGTCCACCCCATCTGGAAAGCACAAGACAAGGTGCAGGAGATTTCTAAGGTGTCAGAGTGCCAGCAACCCAGAGACCAAGTGGTGTCTTCAACTCATGGCTGCAGTGCAAACTGTGTGACTGCTCACACGTCCTTCGGCTTCTCTTTGCCTCAGTTTCCCTGGTGTAGAAGAGTGAGAGCAGCACTGCATAGCCATATAGCAGTGCTGGGTTGAGTAGTTCAGCCTGAGAGATATTCTGGCTGGTTAACAGCACAAGACTTTGCCCAAGATAATCTTTGGGTCTGTTCTCAAGGTAATTTCACAGGAGGCTGATAGTCTCTGGGCATCACACCACAGACTGTGACAGCCTGTGGCTGTTCCTTGAGCCTCTGCTCTCAGCTGACTGTCACATCCATGCCACCATTGCCCCAGGGACCCTCACCTGCCATAGTGCTGTATGGAGACAGAAAGTATTTTTTCCTTCTACATCTGAGATAAAACAGATAAAAATACTGCTGTGCACAGTCAGTGTGAAGAGGAGCTACTCCTGACCCTTCTCAGACCCAGGGCTACACCTTGCTCCTTCCCACCTCCTGCAGCATGCGCTAAGAATGCTGTCACATTAGAGGCTTCAGTGTGCAGGATTTTGCAGCATCTCTTGGCTAGGAAATCTTTCCCAGTTTGCCTCCCCAACATCCCCACCCCTCCAAATCTCCCATCTGAAGACACAGCTGGGAGCACCTTCCCTGCACGCATCCATCACAGCTGCCTTCCAGCAGCACCAAACATCTGGCAGTACTGCTCTCGCCTGCCGTGGGGCTCAGATCGATGCATGACTCACAGCTCTCGGTGCTTTGCCTGCTGGAGTCCTGAAGTGCAGGGAAGCTGAGATAGAGAGAAGGAAGGAGAGACACAGCAGCCCCTCTCTCCCACTACCTCTCTTGCTTCATCCTTTTCTGTCTTAATTTTTTTTTGCTCTGGAGCTGCTGCATGGCAGATAGTCTTCATGCTATTGCTTTTTAACGCTATGTGCACACATGGAGCTGAGAAGCTTTTTTTCCCCTTTTCATTTTTTTTTTAATCCTTTTCCCTCCTTCCCCTTTTTCCTCTTTTACTTCTCTTGCATTTTCTTGCTGTATTCGCTGCCCAGCTTTCCCTGAGAGAAACTCTTGCAAAATAATACCGGTGGGGTTTTAGGGAGGGGGCTATTTCCTAAAGCCCTGCCCAAAACAGCAGGGTGGGGAGGAGAAGAGATGCCCAAATCCGGCAGCACCTTCAGAGCACGGGAAGGATGAGTCTGGAAGCCTCGCTGCCAGCCATCAGCTCTGGGTAGCGGCATCCTTGGCTTCACGCACCAGTTAACAGGCTGCGAGCTGCTCCGCTTGTTTTAAGCTCTCCCTCTCGCTTAATCTCATCTTGTTCGGCGTGTGTGTGTGTGTGTGTGCGCGCGTGTGTGCGCGTGTGTAGGGGGAGGACTTTATTTCCATTGGCTCGGCTTTTGCTTCCCACCCACATCTCTTCCACATCACCTTGGTGTCTCCCTAAATAAAACCAGCCCTTCTTATCACACCGAGGAAATCAAGAGCTAGAGTTTGAATGGATGTTTGTATAAATATTTACCCCTACGAAGCTATTGCTGAGCTGGTGGGATAAGCTCGTGGCAGCTGGTCTGAGACTGTCTTCGCTCTCTCTCCTCTTAAAGGCTCTAATTACTTTCCAAGGGGAGGGGAAGGATCCCAGTTCCGGCTACAGTCTGACCCAAAAAGCAGTGCAAGGATTTCACCAGCTACTCCCAATGGATCTGAAGGACAGCACCAGCGAGGGCAGCATGGGGAGCCTGCAGCCTTCCAGCATCCAGATTTTTGCCAACACCTCCACACTCCACGGGATCCGTCATGTCTTCGTCTATGGGCCAGTGACCATCCGGCGCCTGCTCTGGACCTTGGCCTTTGTGGGCTCCCTGGGGCTCCTCCTTGTGGAGAGCTCGGACCGGGTGGCTTTCTATTTCTCCTACCAGCATGTCACAAAAGTGGACGAGGTGGTGGCAAACAGCCTGGTGTTCCCCGCCGTCACCATCTGTAACCTCAATGAGTTCCGCTTTTCCCGGCTGACCACCAATGATCTGTACCATGCTGGGGAGCTGCTGGCTCTGCTTGACGTCAACCTGCAGATCCCCAACCCTCACCTGGCTGACCCGGCTGTCTTAGCCATCCTCCAAGAGAAGGCCAACTTTAAGCAGTATAAACCTAAAGTTTTCAACATGCAGGAGTTCCTGGCGCGGGTTGGCCACGACCTGAAGGATATGATGCTGTATTGCAAATTCAAAGGCCAAGAATGCAACCATGAGGACTTCAAAACTGTGAGTATGAGCAGATGCTCTGCTTTTCTCCACTCCGGGCATGTGGATGGTGGTGGTGCAGGACCAGGATAGCCCTGGATGTCACTGGCTGTGTTGCGTGGGCACAGTATGATGAGCATGGGTTGTGGTACAGCTGAGAAGGAGCAGGCAGCCTGTTGAGTTTCAGTTTGCTTGCTAAAGCCCTTCCTGTGCTGCTTCTCAGCATGGTGTGGGGTGATGTGGGGGCTGAGCAAAGGGCTGGCAGCAGGTCCAGCACCCACCTTACATGAGGATCTTGGAGGGTGCTTGCTGTCACACCAAGTTGAGCAACAGAGGGGACCTGGGGGTCTCTTGCTATGGTCGTTGAATTTTAGCCAGCTGAAGGAAGAAGGCAGGGCTGGAGAAAGGCCAGCAAAGAAGCACGCACTTGGGGATGGTCTGAGCAATGTCCATCAGTCGGTTGTATCTCCCTGGGTGTTTGTAGCCTTGATGAAATTGTGGCTTCTGATCAAACAGAAGGGAAATTTTTCTGCCTGTTCCTGATGGTTGTGGATCATAAATCCTAGTTAGCTGTGCAGTGTGGTCAGCGGCTGAGTGTCTTCATGGTCTTGTGTTAGAGGAAAGAAAAAAAATATAGAAAAAGGAAAGAGATCAGGCTGTGTTCTGATGATGGCAGGGAGCAGGAGCAAGCTGGGCAGCCTGAGGATCTTGCAGGAACAGACGCTGCTCAGCTCATGGCTCCTGGCTGCCACCCGAGTGGCAGCTCGGCTTGCAGACAGCATCAGAGTTAAATAGAATCAAAAAGTAGATTGTTGGAAGAGGAGATGGCACCCGTGCACTGCTGGGTAATGAGGGGCTGCAAAGGGGCTGGTGGCTGGAGTGCTGCCTGGGCAGAGCTGTGGGCACACGAGTTGGCACGGGACTAAGCTGCACTTTACTCTCAGGCCATTCTGGCTCATCCCTTCCCACCAATCTGCCACCAGTCTGCCCTGGTTGGGGGCTCAGCAGCCCTGCAGTCAGCCATGCGAACAGCTCCCAGGCAGCTGTCTGTCTGAGAGCAGTGCTGCCCGTTCTGCAGATAGGCTGGGGCTGAAGCAGACTTTGTGATGGTTTGGTTTGCCAGCTGGATTTGAGTCTGTTTTTAGGAGTATTTTGTGCCTCTGCTGCTTGTGGGTCTCCCAGCAAATGGGTCCAACTGACTCATGTTCCATAGCCATTTCCAACACCTGGACTGTGCTCTTCTTAGATGCCTAAGTAGGAAGGTTGCATTTCATGTCAGTTGTTGCCTCTGCCTGTTTTGGACTGGATACCAGGCAGACTGCTCCTTTCCTTCTGCTCTGTGGGCAGACCTCAGCAGAGGCTGCTGTAAGTTTTCAGAACGTATCAAAAAAGTTGCTAGGGGAAGAGAGAACTAAAGCAAAACCATGTGTGAGAAAGTATGGAGAATGGGATAGAAAGGGAGATGCTAAAATCCAGAGGAAAAGTAAAGATATGCTTGCCAATAATGCAGTAAACACCAGCCAGAAGCAAAAGCCCCAAAGCCTAACTAGCAGGTTCAAAACACCTGCAGGGACTCAAAAGAGCAGCTCTTGTTGTCAGGTTCGAGGGGAGCTCTGGGCAGCATCCCTGGGAAACGGGGCTGTTCGCTCCATGGCATCTTTTTCTATATAATTTCTGGGAAGACAAAACTTTCCCTGACTGCTAAATAAATCCTGGTTCTGCTAAATCAGGTTGGGGTCAGCTAGAAACAGATGGGGTACTACAGTCTGACAGCAGTTCTCTTTAGCAAGCACTGTAGAGATTCAGAAATGGGGCAACGAAACACTTCAGTCAGTTATGCAAAGCAGATGCAGGTGATCCAGGAGACAACATCTTCCCAGTGTTGCCTTCTGCACCTGATACATAGAACTGCATCAGAGGAAGTGCTGGAGGCACAGGCAGGTGTTCCAGCATCACCAACTCCAGGCAATCCCTCATGATATGGAAATCTGGGCAGCAGAACTCAAAAGGGACTCAGAAGCTTCGTTTTCCTTTCAGACTTTACCTCTAGAGACAAAAGGCAGCAAAAAGTGCCTGCTTAAATGATGAGTAGATCTTTCTACAGGGAGCATGCTGTAAAGGTCTGTTAGCTGCCTCCGGGCAGAATCAGAACCTGCAATTCTGAAGGAACGTTGTGTTTAATCATCAGCGACCTGTTGCAACTTTGCACACAGGCTCAGTGACAGCCCATCCATTCTGCTGCATTACCAGCTGGAAAAAGAAAAGCGTCGTCACTGAAAATTGATTTCTTTCCTCCCAGGAAGCAGAGGTGTAAATCCCAGAGCAGTTCTGTAATGCGTCATGCTGGTGAAGAATTCCAGTTCTCTCTGTGTTCCTTTCATGCACCTGGGAGCAGTTTTGCAGCAAAAAGCTGCATCAGTGCAGTACAATGCAATAAGACGCTGAAGAAGGTTGTGCAGCTGTCCCTTGGGGGTAATGTGTGTGTTGTGTGCAGTGCACTCCCTGAATAAAGCTGCTTGCCCCATGTGGGAAAGCAGCAGCTGACAGGGCAGTGTCCTGACACACTGAACACTTGACCATACCTTCCCTCCTACTCCTCCTCCACTCCTCTATTGCTGCTTTATTCACAGGATTTGAGCTGTGCTTCCTTGCACTCCATGTTCCTTCTCCCTGGGATAATGTCCCTGCATTATGGTCCCTAAGCTTTTCTGCAGGAATACATCCATAGGGAACAGCAAGGACTGAGCAAAATATGTGCTGATTCCTCAGTTGGCCTTGCAATGCACTGAGATAATGCCGACCTCTGCTGTAGGCGAGTTAATGAAGAATAGAAAATTGGCAGAACACTCTTTAGCAAACACATTCCTTTAGAGTATTTGGAGGAAGGAAACCTGATAACAGCAGCTGAGGAAATCCTCTCTTCTTTTGTGCATCACTCCTCCCAGGAGGTCTCAGTTGAAAACGACCTCACAGATGGCATCTTTCTGGAGGAGCTGCGCTCCTGCTGCTCAACATGATAGTAAGGTCTTCCCATCCTACGGCTGCTGAGCATGGAAAAGCTGTGGTTTGTCAGCCTTAAATACACTGCTGTAGTTTTCTGGGTTTCTCTATGGGTGTGCTGAAGCAAAGCTTTTCCCCAGGCTTGAAGCCATGGCTTGTGGTCCTTGGCTGCTCTGGAATAAAGGAACAGTAAGGAGCCTTGCAGGAGGTTTTTGTGTGTGGCACAGTAAATGCATGGAATAACAGGAGAGACAAGTCTATGAGACTCATCTGACCTCATCAGACAAATGGAGAATGACTGATGGGCAATGGGGGTATAGATACGTATAATATAAGCGGCATAGGAATGGGATATTAGAGTCCCACCTTGCTGAGAAAAGTAACCCCAGCAGCCAAGCCTTGGCTGAGATATTCAAGGTGGGGCAGTGGATGCACATTCTGGTGTGGGAGCACATCCTTCTGTCATGTCATTTGTTAAATGGGATCTGTTGTGAGAGCTTCCCCTCATAACTAGTTCATTTCTGAGGTAACACAATAACTTAGCTTGTGCCTTCTCTGCTTTTGTTGCTGGATGTCTATTTACGTATTTTCAGTGGCTGTGACAATCAAAGGATATAACTCATGTATTTTCAATACACATTTTTGCTGATAGACAGTGTCCACATAATGGAGACCATCTTATGTGAATATTTCTATTTTGAGATGCAAGTTTCCGTCGATCTATTTGTCTTTACCCATGCATACATTTTCTGCCATCCTTTTTAGTGCGCCCGAGAGGCCACTATTTAGTGAATAGCTTTTGCTTCTTGGACTGATTAGTCCATTCTCATCCCTTATTATACAACTTTCACTTTCCTCCAAACAAAAAAAGTGATAATCATGATGCTAGCTGCTGGATTCAGAATCGTATGACCTCTGTTTCATCTTTTTTTTTTTTGAATTCATGACTTTTTCCAAAGGTTGCCTCAGAATCTGTGAAATATGCCATAATGGGATCTGCCATTTTGTGATAACTTTTACACAAATAGGTTCAGTGGCAGTGTTGTATTGTTTCCTTGTTGTCTGTAGTGGATGAAAGGTAAAATCATGGGAAATATTAAAATGTGCCTGTGCACTTTCTACACGAACCAGGCTTTAATATTGCCATGCCTAAAACTCTATGTGAAGAAACATAAAAAACAATACAATACAAACCTACAAAAATAATACCCCAAAAAAGACCACCACCACCAGCGACAAAAAAACGCATGCACACATACACACAAAAACATGGTTTCCATTTGGAGAGGCAAAATTGGAGCCACATAGCTTGTCCTGACCTACTTCCATACACCTCATGGAAGTCTTCCTTCAGGACTTCATGACAAATAGAATCATAGAATCATTAAGCTTGGTAACGACCTCTGAGATCCCCAAGTCCAACCCCAACCCATCCCACCATGTCCATTAACCACGTCCCTCAGTGCCACACATCTCCACTTTCCTTGAACACCTTCAGGACAGTGACTCCATCACCCCTCTGGGCAGCCTGTGCACCACCAATGCACCACCACTCTTTCAGAGCAGAAATGTCCCTAATATCCAACTTGAGTAGAACAATAAGTAATTTCTCTGATATTCCCTTTTAAAGAGTCTTTGTGCTTATTTGACCAAGAGCAGTGATGCCCGTGCTAAAAAGCATGATGTGGTGCTGTGGTGCTTATTCAAAATGCTCCTAGCAAGGTGCTGGTGGGTATGGTTCAGTGCCTGCAATCCCCATTGAAGGCAATGGGCACAAATTGAAACTGGTGGTCATGAAATGAGGAGAAGGTCACACTTGACAAGAAGAAAAAACAGGTCTGACTTCAGCATGGGGCTGGGTGGCCTCTTGAGATACCTGACAACCTGAATTATTTCATACATATATTTACATATATAATATGTAATGTATTTCAATAACTCTTTCAACTGCATACAGTGTTCAAAAGAAAATAAAAAAAAGAAATATCAAGTGTTTTTTTCCAATTCCATTCATCTTTCTTTTAGGATTGATGAGATACCTTATGTGGCTTTCCTTAAGAAAGGCTCTTTGGGAAAACACATCCATGAAAAGCTTTCTTGCCCGAAAGCAAGCACAGCTCTGAAAAAGCTGGCACTGGGCATGCAGGTCCTCCCTGGCTTCAGAGGGATGAAAACATGAATTGTGACTATATTTGCAGGTTGCAAAAATCAGTAGATATTTTGCCACCTGCATCTGCTGAGAGGTTAAACAAAAACACAACTCTAAATGTATGCCCTGTATTGAGGGGTGAGAATAACCTGAAAAGTCTACTAAAAGCTCTTTGGGATTTCTATACTTGCAAATAGCCATGAGGAAACCTTGAAAGGTTCATAAACTCAACAACTAGGATGGGAAATGAGCTAGATGAGGTGGACAGAGCTGCCTCCACCTGCCATGGATCAATCAATGAGACCAGAAAGAAAGACTGCTCCTTGGAGGTGAAAGAGACTGCATCATTTAAACAGACTGACACCTGTGTGCTCAGAGCCCATCAAGAAACAATTTTTATCCAGCCATGAGTATTATAACTGAAGCATATTAAAAAAAAAAATAAAAATCTGAATTGTTTTGATCATTTGCTGTTGTGGTCGCTGTTGAGGAAAGGATTTATCCTGTGTGTTAAGCCAGGGAGCATGAAGGGAAGAAGTGAGTGGTGGTGGAAAATGCACGTGTGTTTGCCAAGGCTGGGATAGATGAAAGGTTTAATCTGCACTTGGTTACATTTCCAGAGAGGAGCCCAATGCAGAGGGACTTGGCCCACAGGAGTGTTTTCACCTACAACAGAAGTTGCTCATTTACTGCTCCCATCACATGAGCCAATTCTGCACAGAGATTTCCTTCCTCCTCCACAGCTGCTCTGAGGAATTTGAAAAGAAAATCAGAGCTGAAAAAGGCTGAGTCAAACTCAACCTACTCACCAGGTTCTTCCTCAGATCAGCTGAAGACTCCAGACAGAGTGAGCTTCATGGTCAGCCCTTCGGCTTTCCCACCAGTCAGCCAGGAGGTGCTCAAATCCAACTTCCAGGCTGTGTTAAGAGACAGAGTTTGTCCTGAGGGAACCTGATAGGTCTGAGTCTGTCCATATTGCACATCTGGGAAGAAAAAATACAAAAATAAGCAGTTGAAGGTCAAAAATTTTAGTGGGATGAAGTTTTAGTTGTTTTTTAGAAATTTGCATCTTTATATCTTTGTTTCAAAGATATTTGAAACTTGGAAATAAAAATGGAAGTAATAGGAAGGTAGGCATGAAATTAAAATAATTAAAAATCTGTTTCCTTTTCAAAGCTTTTGAAATTATTGGGGGAAGAAAGTCAAAACTGAAACATTGTCTTTTTTCATGTTTCATCTTGTTGCTTGCTCCGGGCTTTCTCAAACCCCACTCCATGGTGGAGGACAGTCATGACTTCACCAGACAGCCGAGTCCCACAGAAGAGACCCAAATGTTTGTGAGTCTGAACATTTAAGGGAAACAAATCCTGGTCCAGGAGATGAGAATAAATAAATGCAAGCAAATGCGCTCTGGTGACTTAGCTGCATGTACTGTAAGCAGCATAATTGAAGGGCTCCAATTTCAGCCAGCGTGAAGAATGTCTTACTTTCCCAGCTCAAGAAGATAAAGATGAGCTGAAACTCTGGTACAGCACAGGAGAAAATAATTGTCAATCATTGGGATAACTCAATGGCAGGAAAGAAAACATCTTTACAATATGCCATGGCTTGGCAGTAAGGGCTAAAATACACTCAGTTGATTGCAGAAGAGAATTAATGACCAATGGGAGGAATTAATGGAAGCTTAATCCTTAAGTCACTGAATTTTTCAAGATGATGCTCTACTGCTCTCTAGCACCAAAATGGGTGGGAAATATACAGCAGAACCGTTAAGCCTCTGTATTTCTTCCACTGCCACCTGCTATGCTTTGGGAGAGCAGCATGTGCGATCCATCTTTGCCTACCATGCATCCCAAGCAGTGTTTGCAGCACTGTGAGCTCATCAGCAGTTTTCCAGTGATGGAGAAACCTGTGACAGCTGAACAAGCATATCTGGCTTCAGTTTGACCTCAAATGGGGGACAGCATTTTGTCTGGGGAGGTGGGAGGGACTCCAGACCATCTGGAAAGTGATGATTTACTTGAGGAAGTCTTGGATTAGAACATATTTTTGCTATTGAGCTTCTATTTTTTTCTGTGAAAATATGGAACAGAAATTTATAGTGAAGTTTGCTGAGAACTGCAGTTCCAGCTCATCATCCACACGCGTCTCTTAGACACACTGGTTGGACTGTATCTCCCAGAAGGTAACACAGTGTCCTCCTCTACTAGGGAGCTGATGGCTGGTTACAGCAGTTGTACAGTTCTGATGTATTAATTTGTTTTCCTGCATTTCATATTTGGGCATTTTTCCTTTTTACACTTAAAAGGTACCAAATGTTTCCAGCAAAGCTTTCTGTAAAAGCTGCTACTGAGCTTGTTTCTCCAGCAATACTCCCACCAAACCCAATCTTTATGTGAAACATGGAGCCAGTTTTCATTAGCAGCATAACCAGAAAGGGTGTGGATAGCATGTCCTCGTTAGGAGAAGGAGTTGTTGAGCCAGATGTTAAAATTCACACTCGTTGATTGAAAAACTTTTTTTTTTTATTTGTACTCCACCCTGGTGATGAAACCCAGTGCCACCATCCGTTTTACAGCTGCTTCAGGAGCACTCTAAGTGGCCATTAACTAATGCTAAATTATGATGGAGCATCTCCTGGAATACATGTGACATCCACATGAAAAACAAATGAATTCATTCCTGTCAAGGCAACGACAACGGATTGCAGCTGAATTAACACGAGTGCTGGTTGCTGCTCTACACCAACTGCAGAGAGTTCCTTGTAGGGTGCATGTAATTACAGGGACACACACGATGTGATGCAGAGGGATGCCATCAGTGTGAAGATGTAGCAACACGAGCAGCTATAATATCAAACCAACCCAACTTCCATTGAACCTTGAATTCCTTAGGAGTTTGCTTCCTAAGGATATTGGTGCAATGAAAACCAAATTCACATCAGAAACCAGCACAGGGTTTTTAAACAAGCCTGGAGTTGGTTAGGTTATCTCCTAACAAACTTTTCATTAGAAAATGCTCTCTGAATGCACACACACAAAAAAAAAAAAAAAGAAAAGAAAAGAAAAGCCTTCTTTTCTGAAATTGCACTGACTGGAATGAGATTTCCCAGGAGAAAAATGAAAACATTTGTCATAAAGCATTTCTATTTTCCATGAAAATAATTAAAAAATTATATATCAGAACAAAACCAAATCTTGAAAGCCTGGGATGCTTCATTAAAAGCTGGTTCATTTCAGCTGGTTCTGAATTATTTGATGGGAAAAGTCCTCCTCGGGGGATTCGTCACCTCTTGGAGTCTCTGCATTTTACATTTATAGACTTGAGGCAAACCAGGGTCTATTTTAAATAAGGTTTGGGGCAAAAGCCAGTATTACCTGGTATTAGCAAAGGCTTACATCTGCCTTTCCCTGAAGGAGGGGATTTTATACACTGTGCTCAAATGAGCTCCCTATTTCAAGGGGCAGGTTTCAATGCCTTCTGATAGACCATCTCTGAGCTTTCTGGAGATGGCTCACTTGCAGCCTTATTTCCTGATAGGAGAAACCTACAGAAGATTGAAAACTGGCTAATTTTGCCTCTATTTGAAAGACTATGAGAATTCTCACAGACATTCGGTTTCTACGAGCTTCATGAAAACTGGCAGCTGAGAGAGACCCAAACTCATGTCCACTGAGGAAAATCAGGGCCACCAATGACATTATGCATTTCATCTGACAGCAACCAGCTGTCCAACAAGCATATGTGCCCCACTTTCTCCAAAGGCAGCCTAGTAGTGACAAGACAGCTTACACTTCTCTGACAGCACAGACAGCGTAACGAACTAAAAAATTAGTATACATAGGGCTGTGTTACCCTTGGGACAGAGAGAAACAACCCAGGGGTAGATGTGTGAAGGTTGGTACATGGATGAGGATGTTAGCTGCTCCTAGAATATTCTGATTTTCTCGGTGGGAGTCCATAGGGGCAGAGCAGGGAGAAGCTAGAAAACAAAATACCAGCATCCTTTGGAAAACAGGCTTCATTAATTTCTGTTTCAAAGACAATGGATTTGGGTTTTTTTTGTTTTTTTTTCTTCCACAAGTTATGTAAAGCACTCGTTCCTCCCTGGAATTTACAAAAAGAATTGCAGAGGCCAGAGCATCTCACTGATGAGAATAAGTGGGTTCAGGATGTGTTTCTACACAAAGCTCTGGTTGTGCTACAAGGGCAGATACAGCAACAGCTGCATGCTTGTTGAGATGCTCTTCTGCTGAAGTGTGAGTAGTTGAACATACATATGTCTACCTGCACATGCATGGATTGAATAGCAAGGCTGCTGCTGCAGTACCTGCTGGGAACACCAGTCCTGCATCCTCAGTTTTAACCCCCATGTTGTCCAGAAAGTCAGCAAAACTTGTATTGGCTTATTATTGCAACATGGCATTGCATGGCTTATATATATTATATATAAATATGAGCTATTATATATAAATATGAGCTATTATATATATATATATATATATAAAATATGAGCTATATAGGGATGACTGGGGGTAGATCAGAGCCTCATGGTTTTTAGAGCTTTGTTCAATAAATTCTCACACACTGATTCCTCAGAAAGAATGTAGACGAAGGACTGGAAGAGAGGAGACATTCCTTTTTTTTTATATTGAGGTCCAGACAAATGGCGTGGATCTGATTCCTCCTTCTTGAGCTTGGGAGAAGACATGGAGAGTGTGGGTTTAAACCATTTTAATACCTTTTCTTGTAGGACTCCCCAATTCTGATTAGTTCCTCACCATTCTTGAATGACTTCTTCTGCACTTTGACTCTCGTGACTCTGCCAAAGAGATGGGAAAAGGCAAAGATCTCTGCTCAGAGCCCTCCAGCCTTGTTTATCATGGTTTCTTTTCAGCCTATGTACAGGAGACTGCAAGCAGAAATATTTCTGTTTCTCTTTGATACCCTGCTTATCTACATGATCTCATTGCATCCATGGTGCTTAGCTCTTGGGCTCCAACCTGAAGTGAGCTAGCAGCTAAGGGTACGAAACATGAGTACTGATGTACTGCCTTACAGCACACACAGATGGGATGGGTGGAAGATGTCTTGCATGGTTTCTCTCAGGGACCAGAACATCACCATAGGCAGGATACATAGGACCAGCCCAGCTCTAAGCCTCCGTAATTTGGCATCAGCACAGTGTTCAGATTGACGATAACATTTGTCAGCACCGTGGGGCAAGGACTGTCTTCCTAGTTTATGTTTATTATTAAGCATTTATTTCTAATATTGATTAAAATTTAAATATGGAGGGGATTTGTTTTAGCTTGCCTCAGAGAATGGCGTGGGTTGTGATTTCGTGCAGAGACAGAAAAATATCTATTGCTCCCATTTGGAAGGTATTAAAACCAAATGCATTTTTTCTCCAAATGTCATCACTCAAAAACCATTTTGAAAGCCTGACTTGCTATATTTGCAAGTCAGGTACGCAGTGTACCTGAGCATCCACAGCTATTCCCAGCTCTGCAAACCCCAGATAGCTTCTGCAAGCGCCTGCAGGCTAAATAGCATCCCTAAGTAAAACGCTGCCTCCCTTTTCCATTCTGGAACACTGTTAAATGTGGAGGGGTATTTCTGAGCCTAAAATTATGCCTCCATTTCGTGTGCTATTAGCTGTTTGTTGGTACAATTAATTGCTGCATATTTTCCTCCCGTGTTTTTAAGCAATCTGTAATGGTCCCCCCTTGCAGGGGGTTAAAGCACAGGTAAATTCATGTGGCAGACTATTTCTAGAGCTCAAGCAAGGACAATTTAGTTAACAGAGATAGGGAAATGAGATCTACACTTAAGTTGTTGCAAATCAGATAGGTGTTTACACAGGTCCCATTTGCAGTGTAATCGAGGAAGCTGGGGAAGGGGCATCAGTGAATTGTTAGCAGTTACTGTTCATCCTTTTGGCTTGTGTATTCTGGTCCTCCTGTGTTTTTCTGTATCAGAAGAATAACTGCCTGAATCGGGTATGTTCTTGTAATCACACTTTCCTCCAAAAAAGGCTCTCACACACTTGTTTCATCAAACAATAAAACCAGAAAACAGTACACACCATCTTTGGGAAGAACATCTCCAGCCTGCCTCTCCTCTCAGCTGTGTGCCTAAGCAGTTCCATCTCACTGCAGCAGTTCATGGTTCCACTTAGAAACATGGAACAGAATATCCTGAGTCAAAATGGATTCCGTGTGCAGGTCTTGGGCTGAATCCAAATAGAAAATGTGGATTCCTCTTCTCCACTTAATAAAAGCAAGATTTGGAGCAGCAGCATCCATATCAAGCCTTTTCTTCAGCTACCACGTGTTCCTGGGACACTGGAACATTACCCCAAATGCAGCACCACATGAATGCACCTAGACTGCTTTGGGATTCCAGGTCCTTCTCTTTCTGTGCCAGCTCGTTTTGGGGTCTGTGCAAACCGTATTACATTGTTCAGCACAGGTGGCCATAGAAAAGCAAGAACAGGAGTGTTATATTCTCCCAAACCTGAGGCCAGCTGCTGCTCTCCTGCCTGTATGATCCCTCATTAATACACAATTATCTTCCTGCTTCCTGAAAATACTGGTGTTTAGCAAGTGGATAATTTATTTATGCTTCTTCAAAACTCTGCCCCAACACGGAAACAAATATTCCTTCCCTCTGAGGAAGCCATCTTTTTGCCTTTTCACTTTGAGCTCCATCATGGATGTTGCCATGCAATGGCAACGTTGTGGGAAAGGAGGTTAAGTGCTGAGGTTAAAACAGGTTCAAGCATAATCCAGAGTGCTCTTGGCAAAGACTGAAGTGTTGCTGGGCTTCACTGCCCACCTGCTTAAAGTGGTGGAGTGGCTCACTATTGTTTCTATATGTCTTTGTGAGAGATGTAAGAGTCAAAGAGAAATACAACATTTTTCTCCCCTTAACCCACATTCAATGGGGAACAATGACATTTAAGACCTCAGAGTGCATAGAAAGGTTTCCTCTGCAAAAACTGAGCTCTGCTCCATCATCCACATGTGGCTCAGGCTCAGCTATTGGTTATGGAGGTACATTCCTCCATGGCAGCATTTTGGAGTTTTCACAGAACCGTTGCCTGCCTCTAAGCCAACTGGTGGCTCCAAGGAGCCTCAGCTACACTTCTGTATTGTTAATCCTATTCGCCTTTCCTCCAGCCTCCCTCCCGATGGGATCGCAGCCCCAATTTCTGCATCAAATACCAATATCAACCAGCAATTTTCATCTTGTCTCAATCCTTTCACACCTAGCAAGGTGTCAGGGAACAGCTGCCAAACCAGGACATTCGTGAGGCCTCCTCCAGCAGTATGAGACTCCCAGGCTGCAAAGTAACTCAACATGCTTTTAGGACCACCTCTAGAAAGCAATTTAACCACCACTAGCACAAGGAAAATGATGCAAGAATGCTTTATATATTATGGGAAGGAATGATCTGCCAGGATCAAGGCAGAGGGGTTTGGTCAGCAATATATGTTTTCAGACCTGTCCTGCAGTGCCTTCCCTGTCGGCACCCTATGCTGCCAAAGGTCTCTCCTAGGAGGGAAGGGCTGAGTAAACCTCTGATGCACTCTGCAATGCAAGATGTCACACAGTCATGGAGCAGCCCAATAATAAAGGCCTGGAAGTACTGAAGAGCTCACATATCACTGAGGAAAGACCTTCCTGCTCCATTCTTGCCTACCCATCTTGCTCCCATTGATCCCACAAGTACACTCAGCGGCTCAGAGTAGTCCATAATTTTGTGCAGATTTAGTGCAGAATCATAATGCTGAAGTCCCAACTATATATTTATATTAAGTCCTACTTTAACTTTGTGCAGCTTGCCAAGGATCTTTACAAAGCTGTATCATGTAGCTGTCAGAAGATGTTCATGCCAGTGGAGAAAGATGCTAGTGTGGGGTGAAGAATCTCAGATGTTAAAAAGCAGCTGAACCCAGACTAGATCAGGTGTAGAGAGACACTACAGGGAGGATTAAAGAAAAGCACCTGTTCTAGGAGAGAAGATTATGAGAATTTAGCTTGTTTAAGCTAGCAAGGCAAAGGCTGTGCAGAGGGATGCAATTACCCTGTAGAAAATATGTCAAGGGGATAAGCACTGAGAGGGAAGTGGAGCTATTTCAGCTAAATGGTGATACTGGCTTTGGAGCAAATGGTATATATTGGTCGTGCTAGAAGTTAGAGGAGATTGTTGTGTATTTTTTTTTTTTCCTTAATGCTTGAAGTATTCATTGAAGAATGAAATCCTGAAGTAACTGCTCAGTAGGAATAATGGGGGGAAAAAGCCTGGCAGGTTTTCAAACAGGATCATCACTTGCAGGCGGGATTATACGATGCGGTTGCTGGTGATGGGAGGATGAGCTCATGGACCAGTTCAATGCACAGCAAATGTCTCCCTTACTGAAAAGGGATGGATGGGTTGTACACCTGCACCATGGATGTTATCTGGTCTGGGTTCAGTGAGCCTTGCTTACTTATGTTCTAATGCCAAGGTGAGGACAGTTGTATTGAAATAGTAGCTGTGAGTATCGTTGTATTAGATTTTGTATAAGAATGGATTGGAATGGTGGTCTCTGCTCTCTATTGCTTAAAACAATGTAATGGGTCTTTCTGATTTAAGGGATCTCTGAGCAGCAAGGGGGGAAAAGGGGAGAAAACAGTGGGCAGATTGATCCTGACCCCTATAGCTTTCCACTGCTCATAATGCAAGGAGGATAGAGAAATGGAAACCCGGTTTGAAAAGACAATAACACAGTCCATCAACAGAAATGAGTTAGTTGGTCTTGACTATATCCACCTGGGAACTCTGATTATCATCTTGTGAAACAAAGCACCTGGTCTATTATCCCGTAAATAAGAGAGAGCAAATGTACAGTGTTTTCATTACAAAGCATGGCTTCCCTGCAGGGCTGCTGCGTGTACCGGAATATGCTGCAGTAGAGGAATGAAATTTGGAAATTTGCCCTAAGGTTTCCTAGAGAGAGAAGGCAGTAGTAGCAGTTAGAGAAATTCTCGCTCTGCCTACCAGGGCTCCCCACCCACGGCTAAAAAGTGATTGTTGTTGCTGTTAATTAGAGCTGTATGGAAACATTCACAGACCAACCTGGAGTTGCATCAGATGTGCTTCTCAGGGCTGCGTTACAGGCTCAAATTGCAAGTCAGCTCCCCTAAAAGGAGCACTGAGATGCTTGAAGGGTGTGGGTGAGTGGAGATCTGGCATCAAATGCCATGGGAATATGTTTAGGACAAACCGAGGTCCAAGTGGGCGCTAATTAAGACTCATTTTCTGATGACTTGGGGGATGTTATCTAACAAATCCAGGAGTGCTGAAGGTGCAGCTCAACCTCCTTTCTTCTTAATTTTAATGTCAGCACTGGGATTTTGTACCAAGTCCATTTTGTCTCCTTTGGAATCCTAAATGTTGTGCTCAAAAGTTCCACCCGAGGCCCCTTGGCACTACAGTCTGACCTTGTGGGATTGAAACCCTTTGGTGCTTTGCAAGACATAAAAGGGATGCTATGGATCAGACCAACTATCTCACCTGGAACTGCTGCAAAAGGAGGGATGTGCTGCTTAATCAGTGCATCCAATAAGGGAGACTGAATAGTAAATCCCTGCCTGTTGCTCAGGTTAAAGTCCAATGAAGCTATTCACGTGGGTGGCTTTGCTGGAGCTCTCTGCAACATTTAAATCAGCTTTCATGGTCAGCAGTAATGGGTTCCTGCCAGTGAATATGCAGCAGGAAAGAAGTGTGAAGGATCTGCCCCAGCCAGCAGCTCAGCATCACCCCCAGTACGTGTCAGACTGGGATGTGAGAGTTTCCATCTCTCTCTGCTGTGTTCCAGATCATTTGTTTTGACTCTGTGCGTATGTTGTCAATTCACCAGCACCTCTACGCAGTCAGTTACAATTCACATTTGCTGTTTTTTTTGTTTTTTTTTTTAATGAACATTTGTTCACTGGAGCATTTTCTGGGGAGTTTGCATGGCAAGCAGAGCCAACACACATCCCAGCAGCCTCCAACACAATCCAAGGTGAGGAATCAAGCTCACAAACAGATCAAGATTATGGGACCCCTGTGGTCTTAGAGGGGGACTCTGTGAATGGGAGTCCTGCAAGGAAGTCCCGACAGCCACATGGATTAAATTCTTCTTGCTGATGCAGTGGAAAATCCCAGAGAGAAGCACTGCCAGCTGAGTCACCTGAAAAGCCAAACACAACCTCAGCCATCACTGCACTGAAGCACCACGAGGTTGTTATCCAAAATGTCCCAGGATCCCCAAAGCTTTGGAAAGAACTGAGAAACAGAAAGGATGAAGACAGAGCTGGGACTGATTGTGATACTTTTAAAGATCTAAAACTCAAGGAAAAAAGGATGCTTATGGGCTAGGTGAATCTATCAGAGACTCTGTTGATGCAGAGCAAGGCAAATCCATAACTACTGGAGATAAATGTGTTCAAATTAATTACTTCTCCCAACTGATGGCAAATGATGCAATGACTAAGTGAGACTGCTTTCCTTTCTGTACTGTGAAAGCCAAATCTGCAGCACGTGCTTGGGAAGGACATGGCAGGAAAGCTAGGGAGAAGATAGAGGAGCGGACACAAGCACTGGGTGGCTCCGAGTCCTCCTGGGATGCAAGTCCATGGCCAGGACACTGGGCTCAGACTGCAAAGTCTTTTACTTCCATCTCTTTGCCCTGGTTGGACAAAATCAGCTTGGACTTTAAGTAGGTAAGATGCTCTAGGATTGAAGTCATCTTGGGATGCTCCAGAGAGGAAGAAGTGCGGGTCAGTGTGACACTGCTTCGTGCAGCAGCTTTTAAAGGAGCTGCTCTCTGTTTACTGATCCATATGATTTAGACAGGGGGTGTAACATAGAAGAAATGCTGCATCCAGCTGGGACACACGGGTCACAGATTCTACCTTAAGGGAAGGACTAGACCAGAGATGAGGACAGTGCAGGAGAAACATGGGAGCAGAAGCCCAGCATCTCAAGGTACTTCCAAATAAGTGGACTTGGAGAAGCACCAGGGTCCCAAGCACCTTTTGAACAAATTAGGAGTCTCAAAATCAGACTTGTCCACTCATATTGAAGTGTCTCACGAAACGATCTCAGGTTTTTGGGGAGTGTTCTGTCAGCAATTCCATCTGAACTATTTTAGCAGTAGGAAAGCATCCTGGCTGCTCCTTTTAGGTCTCACACACTGATTTAGTGGTTTAGAGACTGAACTGCTCATTAGCATTTTGGGAAGCAGCAAAGCCACATCAGTGAATCACCATTTCAGGCACTTACTCAGCACCTGTGAGTTTAGGATCCTGTTAGCAGCCATAGGGAGTTTCAAACCTGTTCCCAGTGAAGCATTTCCATTAGCCCGGAGAGAAAATCACATTTTGTCTCCTGCCATTCCCCAGCAGTCAAACGCTTCTGCTTCATTTTCCTGGGAGGTGGCAGTCCCAGGGACCATGGCTGCTGAGCTGCAGTTTGCCCTGTTTGTGACATGCTCTGAAATCATTTTGTTTAGCACATTAAGCCAATCTGCTTCCCAAAGCCAGCTGCAACCACAGCCCTCTGGGAGAGCTTGGAAGCCCTGCTGAGCCCACCGAGCAGACTTTTGTGGATGGCAGCAAAGAGAGGTGAGAGGAGGAAGAAAGGAGAAGCAGATCAGCACAGCACCTCCAAGCTACTTCCCCTTTTCCCAGAGCCTCTTACCATTCAACAGAAACACAAAAGAGAATAAAAAAATAATATTTACTGACTCTCTGATGAATGCACGTCAGAGGCAGGATCCATGTGAAGGATCTCTGCATTATTTATGTCCCTCTGTGCTGTTTGCTATCCCTGGATGAGCAAGTTTTCTTGTTCAGAGAGATGCTTTTAACCGACAGCCACGTTTAACCCAAATCCCTCTTTTCTCCACTGAGCTGGGACTGTAGGACACAAAGGCATCACAGCTTTTGCTTCATCTCCCCAGGTGAGAGCAGCCAAAAGCATTTGTCAGAGCGCCTGTCGGTGGGATGCGGTCCCAGGAGCCTGCAGAGCACATCTCACCCAGGCAGGGTTTGCTGCTGGTACCCTCATCAGCTTAATTAGAGGCAGCAGAGCAGTGCTGAGCCAGGCAGCAATTAGATCTGCATCCTCTCTGTCTAGACAGGCCTTGGAAATGGTGCTTCTAAGCCGAGATCTTCCAGCTGGGGAGGTTGGATTCACAGCTTTGCTGGATGGTTTCCCTTGGAAATGGTGTTGCTCCTTGATGGGCTCCTGTCCTGTTGGACTACAGCCCATTCAGACCTGCTTGTCAAAGTCTGCTAAGCTCAATTCATGGTTTTTTTGCTCCTTCATGCAACCCATTTCCTCTGCAAGCCACAGCAGAGGCCAATGATACCTCCTTCACCCACTCCCATGTGGGTCTGGGCACTCCCTCCTGCTCATCAGCCAATGGAAGAGGTTGAGCAATGGTCCAGGCAAAGCCTCTGCAAGGTTTGGGATGGACAAACAGATCCCCTCCAAGCAGATCTACACCTGCCTCTTCCTGATCCCCACTCAAAGAGATCAGAACAAAAATCAGAGCAATATGAAAGTGGTAACCAGAACACAAAATTCACACACTGATATGGGCTTATTTGAGTTTTACTTCTGTTTTAGCATGAAATATGAATCTGTATTCTACCATTAGTTTTTTTATATTGTGCCATGCTAGGCTTCATATATTATTAAAAGTTTATGTTAAATATGATATTAAATAGGTTCCTTATGCCCATTTATTAAGTGGATATTTAGTACACATTCAATGTTTCTGTAATTATGGAATGCCATCAATATTTCAGTATTGTTAAAAAGAAAAGGGATTAAGGCTCTGCGTTGGAGCAATTGGTTTTACCTCCCTAAAACGAAATACTGCTGAAACTGCACTGCTGAAACTAAACAAGAAAATCCACGTGACTCATTCAGACCTCTGTCCTGAAGCATTAATTTGATATTTTGATGTGAAATTCTCCAGGGCTCATCTGTGTACAGCAGGAATCCCCATGGGTCCTGACTGGTGCTGTACTAGCTGGCAGCCTCTTCATGCACAGCCACCACCAATCATGCCATAAAATACCCAAATACCCATATACATGGACCCTATGGCATTAGCAGTTCTCTTTTAGGTCACATCCCTGTGCTAGAAATGGGCTTTTTTGTTGTTCTGAAAAACAAGAGTTTTCAGCTGAATGGATTCCATTTCCAGCTGTGCACATGGGCTGGGTGAGGTTGCTCTTGCACGGAAGGCATTCTACAGAGCTGGGAAGGATGTAGTAGCAGTTAAAGGTCCTTTGAACACCTGGGATCTCTCATCTTTCAATCAGTTGGGTAGTGATCCTCCCTGAAATCACAGATTCACACAGTGAGAGGAGGAACTGTGAACACAGGGGAAGGTGCCCAGACAGAAAGCCCAAGCAGGAACACCTGCGAAGGCAAGAGCAAGTGCCAAGAGCTTCCTTTTTCCTCTACACCAGCAACACTCATGCTGCCCACAGACCAGTTCTCCAGACTGGATTTGTCTAATGAGCAACAAAGCATTAGGAAATCCAGGCTAGTGGCCAGGCAATTCGGGGCCAGTGAATGGGAGAGTACTTCAAGGAAGTGATTGAGAGCTCCTCACCTTAAATCAGAGGCTCCCCCAGTGAGAGGGCTCTGGTGAAACTCCAAATCTTTACTGTGACTTCTAAAGGAGGACTAATGTGATTGTGAGCTCTTAATCGGTGGACCACAAACCTTCCTCCTCCCCTGGAGTGGGTTTCTTCTTTATTATCGGTGAGGAAAGCATGACAGAGAGATTTCTCAGGGCTCTGCAAGTGATCTGTCATCAAACAAACTGTCCCCACATCCCAGCCTGGTGGTTTAACCATGGGGAGATCCCCTGGTAGCAGCTACCCTAGGGATGCCCAACCAGAGGGATCGCTATGAAGTGCACAAAGAAATGGTGGCTCAGCTGCATGGAGGGGCTCACAGAAGGGGCAGGCAGTGTCAGAGCTGAGCACCTGGAAGGTTCACTGTCCTGAACCTCTAGAGGTTCCTCAAACACAGCTGCCCCCGGGGCTTTGGGTGAATTCATTCTGGAGGTTGGTGGCCCTGCCTGTGGCAGTGAGGTTAGAACCTGATGATCTTTAGGGTCCCTTCCAACCCAAGACATTCCATGATTCATTAAAGGCTCAGAGGCCCCTAAGAAAAGCACTGGAGATTTGTCAGCACAGCCCTGGGAAAACATCTCATAGGAAAACACAGTTCTTCCTCTCCCTTCAAGGATCCCACGCTTTTCATTCTCCCTGTATCCACACAAGCCAAGGCTCGGATATGAGGTGAAGAACACCCCCATCTCTTCTAGCAGGAGCTCAACGAGGAAGATACACCATAAATAACCTTTCCACTCACAGCTGTGGGTTTATGTTCTAGGCTGAAGAGATTAACCGTCTCCCTGCTCACAATAGAGAGCGTTTGTAGCAGTTATTTCCACCCCTCTCCCCACACACACCCACCTTCCATGGCAAATATGAGGTTGTAATTCTCAGGGAGGCATGATTTATGGGAAGCAATGCATTTTACTGTCCAAGCAGCTAAATATTATGTAGAGGTGCAGCTGATACGAGGTCTGGGCAGTATATTCTTTGGCAGACTCTCCACAATTTTCCAATTCACTGAGCTAATATGGGATGATTAAAATAAGTCTTCTTCACTGGCTACTACTCTAATTTTTCCCCTGCACCGTGTAATTGTTTCTCAATTTATTTTTGCACAAATTACTCTGGTTTTCCCTTTTCCATATAAGCCTCCAGTTTAAATTTTCTTCCCCTTGGGCACCCATGGAAGGAGCTCAGGGGATGCATTCCCACGTGTGTCTCAGTCCTGATCCATTTTGCTGCTCTCAAAACTGGGAAACCTGGAGAATGCAGCCCTGTTCTGCTGGGACTGCCATTCTTTGAGGCACCACAGCACAGACTGTCCAGAAGAACACCGTGCAGCAGAAGACCCCCAGCATCCAACACCCATTTCTTGCTTAATATTGAAGACAGACACAGTCAGTGACTGAATTGCCTACACGGTGCTTTTAAAAAAACATATGCAAGTCTCATTGATGCTATGGTTCCGTATTTGTTAACTTTGCTTTAAGCAGTTGGATTTCTTGTTTAGCTCTTCCTGCATCCTCATGCAATCTCCACTGATCCTAGCATTTAGCTAGCTGATATTGTTGTGACATAACTTGAATGCTGTCCTGCAGCTAACAGGTTATATATATGCCTGTTTTGCAGTACAGATAGAGTCCTTCTTTGGCCCTAGGAAATTACAGCTCCTGTAGGCAATGAATGGCAGCCCATTCCCAAATGTCCCAGATGCTGGCTCTGCCTTCACACTCCCTTGCTGGTGCTACCGTTATCACCAACACAACACAAACTGACTACAGTTTTGCTTCTGGTCTCAGCAAGGCACAAGGAGTACAGTAGGACTGGATGCATATCAAAGAACAGGGAATCTGTTGTCATGATTTTATTTTTTTCTTTTTTGCCCCTGGGGCAGAAAGCATTAGAGGTATTGCACTGTGTTCCCAGAAAATTAAGATTAACATGGCTATTTTCTGCTCTACTTTGAAGTGTAGCATCATTTGAAGTAATCACGTACCTTGGTTCTCCTCTAGTTTTTATTCAGTATTTACTAGAGATGCAGAGTGCAAATAAATGAAAGGGCAGGCTATGTACACTGTGTAAATTGATATGATAGTGTAGGTCTAAGTATAAATTCCCTCTGTACCACAGGAGCAGGTTAATATTCCACACCAGTGGTAATAGTAGCTACGTAGCATCTGAGATATAGAGCACCGTATTACCAGTATAGACCTGATGACTGTTGCTGAATTTAGAGATTGCATTATCCTCTTCATTTGTATTTTACGACTGTGCTTACATTAATGTTATTTCCACTATGTGATGAGAAAACACCGGTTAGAAAAGAAGAAACAGGAGCTATCATTGGTCTGGGGACAAGTGTAGGACACTGCTTGTGATTGAACCAGGATAAGGGCAAAGGCAGAGCAAGGTAAAGCATTTCAAACAGGGACAGGAGAATATTAATGCACTCCTATGCAGAGAAATTCTGGTAATGTGAACAAGAAGACACAGAAGCAATGGATTTCCCTTGACCTTCCTTGGTCCAGAGAACATAAAATTGAGAGGAGAGGAGAAAGATCTAAAAATACACCAGGAGGCCCCTGGAGAGAGGAAAGGGATGGTATGTACTCCATAGCTGCAGTGATAGAAATCATCACAGGAACAAGGTAGATTGAGACTCTCTGTGTTGGGAAAAGCAATGGAAGTACACGGAAGAATCATTTCACTAAGGTGTCTGGGAGCCTGGGAATGGTGCATTGCCTTTAAGAACAGGAGAAACAGTTGGTAGAACTGACTGAAAGAGAAAATCCCTTGTAGGCCCTGCCATTATAGCTGTGCTAACTTCCAGCTAAAGAAATGAGAAGCTTCTATCAGGTGCTTGCAGTAGCCAGGTTGTAGATTTGGAATTTCCTCCATTCATCCATTATTTTTTAAATCTTAGTGCAGGAGGACTGCTGCTGTTGAGTATGTCTGCAAACACCCAGAATACACTGCCCTGACAGCAGCAGTAAATCTTCTGCAATTGCAACACAACACAGGCGAGCAAGCTGAGCACTCTTCATGGTAGGGATGGTTTTACCACAAATAGATCTGACCCAGTGGCCCTCTGCATGTGGATGGCTGCTGCACAGCAAACTGGCCAAAGCTGGGATGGGATGGAAAACAGGAAAGTCAGGAGAGTCCTTGAGCTTTTCTGGGGAGAACCAGCCCACAAAACATCTCTGACCGTTCTTTCCCCCTGCTGGGTGGGAGCTGGGCTGATGGATGGCAGTTCGTGCAGGTCCCAGATTCTGAAGTGACTGCTCGAGGCACATCAAGCAGAGCCCTGGCAGCTGTCCCATGCAATAAATGGTCGTGACAACCTATCACCCAGTGATTTTGCTTCAAGGCCTTAGCTGATACAGAGGCAATTTATCTTTGCTATATACTGTTCTTGTAAATAGAGGGTCATCAACCCCTGTTATAAGCGTGAAAGTGGAGACAGGATCTCTTCAACCAAGGCCTTAAATCCAAAGAGAGGCCAAATCATTCCCTGGCCTTTTGGCAGTAATTAATTTTGTTGTAGGGTGTTCTGTATACTTGGCTCTGGGGATGCAAATTGCACCTGTTCAAGGAATTTGTAGCTCTGCCTCCCCGTGAGCCCCCAGGTACACCAATCACTCATCATTATTTATCAGTGCACAGAGGCTTTCTCCTCTTCAAAGTCATTTCACCAGCCAGACAGACTGCGGGTCTGCAATCAAAGCATTTTGTGATGGGAGAT
The DNA here is from genome assembly GCF_905368555.1 of Meleagris gallopavo. NCBI lineage: Eukaryota > Metazoa > Chordata > Aves > Galliformes > Phasianidae > Meleagris > Meleagris gallopavo. The sequence goes on along the minus strand of NC_139432.1, from coordinate 1,855,415 downwards.
GAAGCTTGAGCTGAAGCTGCAGGATGAAGGCTCAACGTGTCTGTTCTCCATTTACAGTTAATCCTCTTCCACAGCACAGTGCCACAGGCCCACAGCTGCTGAACACTGGCAAGCGTTTGGGTTTGCCATTCACAAAGGGTATGAGGTGAGGCTTCAGCCCCTTGCTAGGGTTAAAACTTTAAGGATAGTACATATTAAATCAGTGCAAAGGTATCCATTGCAATGGAAAAAGGAAATACAGAGAAAACATACCTAGCTTCCTGTGGAATAAAAAGAACTGCTGCATTTTTGCCAGTATCACAGTGGAAAAGCTAGGCATCTCATTTCTGTCAACTAGAAGCCATGAGGAAGCAGAGAGAGGAGGATGAAAAGAGACAACAAACCACTAGCATAGGTTAAAAGAAAAAAAGGGAGAAAAGTATCTTCTGTCCTTGGTGTCGTGCCACGTTAACAGCATCATAGCTCTAATAGGATTCAGAAAGGTATAGATAAAGATAACAGAAGAAATGAATCCCAGCCAAGACAGGGCTATGATCATTAAGGGAATTTTAACTTAGCCTGAAGCGATGCACTGCAAACATCTTAAAACATAACCTCTCCACGACCTTGGAAAAGATTTCTCCCTGCTTGAAAATAAAATTCAGAAGGGGAGAAAGGAAAAAATTGATAGAATAAGCACTCCAGACTTTAAACACAGATATTATTGAATCCAGCCTGTGTAAAGCTTTCTCAGCTGCTGGTATGATTCCTTATGAGAAAGCTTGCGTATTGTTTCACATTATTTGCATTTGGGAGAGTGACTGACAGGTGATTAGGGGCACTTGATTAAGCACCAAGGTTTGCCATCCTTGATATGGGCAGAATGAAAAGGAGGCCCAGGATTAGGGGCCGTGCTGCTCCTTGTCTGTAATGTGGATGCATACACTGCTTTTCTTGCCAACACCTCCAAGCTAAAAATAAAAGTGTGTCTTTTATAGCTGGCCTGCAGGAAGAATCCGAGGCCTGTGAGCAAGGACAATAACATATTTCATGGGAAAATCTCATATGGCTTGTTGTACATGACTGACCAATATCAACGACAGAAGTGAGGAGCAGCATCAACTACCTTGGAGCAGAACGAAGAACAGTGTTGGCACAGAGCCTAGGGATATCACATGCAAGATCTGAGAGGGCAAGCTGAACCTCAGAGCATAGTGTCAGGCAGGAAGCACATGGCCTCTCTGCCACATGGCTTTGATTCCAGCTAAAGCCTTGGGCAGGGTCCCTTGCAGTGTCACATGTTGGGAAGCTCCATGGTGACTCCAGCTGCGTGGGTCACAACCATCTTGTCTGAGTGCTGGTGACCAGTCATCGAGACTGCTGTCTATAGAGTGAGCATCAGAAGATATCACTCACCCACATCACTTACTATGACCAAACACAGGAAAGGAACAGACTTTGTTTTAAGGTAAGTACGTCACAAGCCTCCCTGAAGAGAAGTATCCTGGGGAGGGCAAAGGGACTCCTACCCATCTGAATTTGTATAGAGAAGGGATGGTGGCGAACACTAAAGCCAACTTCTATCATTTATGTCATGAACACTCCATTCAATAGGGTCAAATCACTCATTTCTAACTCTTTGGCCTAGGATCCTGTCTCTAGGTGAGGTGATAGATGGGCTATTGTGTTCTTGAGACAAGACTACCTGCTTGGCAGTGATAGCTACTGGCATCTTGACTGCCCTCCTACTTCCTCCATCTCACTGCCAATGGCCACGTCAACATCTGGATCACTTGATCTCCAGCAGAGAAGAATGCCTTGGGGTTCTGCACACATTCTGAAGTCTTCCACACTCTTTGGAACCTCTGCTGCATAACAACAAACTGGATGACATCAGCAACCCATCAGGAAGAGCAGGAAAGCAGCTTCCTCACTCCTGGAGCTAACAAGCTATAGAAAAAGCACGAGTCCCCTCCTAACTTGCATCAATCAGCCACAAAACCTGCTCCAAAGGAGTTCTCATTGCTCTGCTCCCCTCTTGTGCCATAGGGACTGCAAAGATAGGTGATGGAAGCCTTTAAAGGGGATTGCTCTCTATGTAGTACACACTATTACAGCTTCATTACCTTCTCATATTCATTTGGGGCAAATAATTGGTTGGGAGTAAGTTTTATCCATATTTGATTTACATTAGGAGAGTCCTCTTCTTTCTGCATGCATGTTGGTGAGAAGTCACCACTTCTCAATGACATTTGTAAGCAGTGCAATCATGGTGAAATGCCTATTTACAGCCAGACTTACTCTTTTTTAACAGGTCCATGCAGAGCATCTTTTGCTTCTGGCAGGAACAGCCTAACACCCCCTCAGCAAATGCTAGAGCCAGTAGGCAGCCTACCTCTCCACTTCCTTCTGAAGGTTCAGCTATTCTGCAGCTTGAGTTCCATAAGTGAGGTCCTGACGCCCACTGAGGAGGTGAAAGGCAGTGTGTGCGGTAATGTATATCCTAGGAGTGAAGCCTTGTTATGCTTGATGCTTTCTCAATGGAGCATCTCAGGGGCATGGTTAAAGTCTGTTCTTGATGTGTTAGCCTAGAAGGTTGTGCTAGAGTCAAGCCATTAGTAAGATCAGCCCAAATCTTCTGAATGCCATTTCCTCCAGAGGGAAAGGGGGTGGTGAGGTAGAAGAGATGGAAGGGAAAAAGATCTTTTTCTGAAAAGAAAGGAGATCCTGACTCTTTATCTGTGGATACCCCCACCCTAACCAGGCAGAATGGGATGTTGGCATGGGAGGAGGAAGGATCACATCAGTGTCATATGTTTCCTTTCTCCACAGCTGCCACTGGATGGGAGTAACATGAATCACCAAACACCACAGCTATTTGGTGTGGCCATGCAGGGAGAAGGAGAAGCTTTGAACCTGATACTTGTCACCATCCCAAGCTTGGACCAGCCATCCCAAAGAGGGATGTCGCTACCCATACCATAGGCAATGCCCAGGAGGTGCCACCTTCTCAGTTATTGCCCATAAGAAGAGGACAGTGGTTCAGGAGTGACTGCATGAGGAGAACACCCACACCACTGAATACCTCATGGTCTTGTGGAGGAGAGAACGTTAGATCTTGTTTTGGACTTCAAACTGTCTTCGGATGTCACCTTTACATATTTTCTATGACAGTTGCCATCTTAGTTTTAAATAGTTCCTAAAAAGCACAGTGTCAAATCAAGACTTTCTCCAACTTCTTCCAGAAGAACTGACAGCTGCACAACAGACATAAATCCTCAGTTTCCCAAGCTGTTAGAGAAGCAGACAGACAAATACACCTTCATATTTCTGGCCCATTTGTTCCTGACCGTATCCCTCTGTTCCTCATTTCAGTGGTTGTAGTAGGATCTCTTGCACGGCAACCGTTGGTTGGGTCATAGCACATAAGCTTCAGGTGAAGTGCGTGGGAAAAAATAAATCAGGCTCTCATAGGTTATCTCCTGTGTTGCTCCAAGGTTGTGATATTTGACTGATGGCTGCAAGATGTGATGCTGTTGCAGGAATATATGGTTCCCATTCGTGTTTTCCAGTTCAGGGCATTCTCTGACTCCATAGAACATTTCTGTCTGGGCTGAGCATACAGCCTGCCGAATTAGCTAGTAAAGGTGGCTGAGAATCCTCTTCAGACATGTTAGGATGCAATCTGCTTTTCCTTTCTGCTCAGACACCTATGGTATGTGTTAAACTGGATCAATTTACTTTGCTTCAGTACAAAACAGGCTGAAAGTAGAGAGCATTTATCTATTTATAAATGTGAATGAACACTGATGATAGCTAGAAAGGACTTCACTATAATTTCTCTCCTGGATTATGTTTGTATTTCAACTCACTATATATAAGCTGCTTTTTTCCTTGAGAGCAATTAATTGGTTCCCACTGCCATTTTCAGCCATACTAGAAGATGGGGAGTGTGGTGCTTCTTTGGACGTGCAGATGTAATGCTCGTGGTCTTCTGGCACCTTCCCCCAGCTGCCAAACACACAACCAAAGGAGGATGCATCTTTGATAGCAGGATGGGGAAAACTGAGGATATTTGTCATCACCATTGCCAGTCTCTGCAAGGACCCAGGACTATGCTTGCTAGAAGGCATTGAAGAGATCTCATATTCCCATTCCCAGAAATGGAAAGCATCACCTCAACACTTCACACTTGATTCTGGAAAAGATACTGCTCTGTTTTACATCCTGATTATTTTATTATCTTCATGGAACTCACATCAAAAGAGGTGTCCTTTCATGGCCTCCACATTAGTTGGACCAGATCTGGGAAGTGACCCAAGAAGAGCCATAAGCTCTTGCTATCAACTCTTGGATTCGCAGTACCTGCAGCCAGGAGATGGGAGCACCACAAACTGCTGTGCTCAGTGGGATGCTGAGCTGTCATTCAGTGATTGAAGTATGCTACCTTGATCCCAGTTCCATGGCAATCTTCCCAGTGAAGCAGGTGGGCAGCATAACAAGAACCCAATAAGTGGGTTTGTAAGCCAGATTTGTTTGGTACTCAAAGCACTTCACAGCTTTCTGTGCAACAAGGAGGAGCCTTGGAGGGAGGCGGGGGGGGGTCATGTTAGCAGATGGAGGTGAGTGTTAACACCTTAGGGCACCAACCAACATCCTACAACCCATCTCCTCCCTGCAGGGACAGCATGGGCCAGGCAGCCCAGCAAGGCTCTGAGGAGAGGACTTCCCAGCTCTGTTAGGGAGACCATATTAAAAGTCACATAGCAAAAGCCAATGGTTCCAAAGTTCAGGGATTACCATGTGCCAGCAGGGAGAACGAGATGAGCTAGTTGGGCTTCAGAGCTGTCATCTGCAGAGCTTTCATTGGCAGAGTCCTCCAGCTCATAGGCAGAGCTGGCTCAGTTTTCCAGCCCAATTAATTGTTGTTTGTTTTATTGGAACTTTGGGCAAAAATGCCACGTGTTGCTGTTTGAGAAAAGATGCCTTTAGAAAATAAGTTTCTGTTGAGTAGGGAGGGCCTGTCTGCCCTTGGCAAAGCACAGCTCTGATGGGTTTGGTTTACTTTGGTACTAAACAGACCTTTTCTCTCTAGTAAAAAAATATTTTGGGCAAAGTCGTACTTAAAATAAAACATCTCAAAGCACCATATTCCATCTCAGAACTCTCTCTCCTCTTCTGTTCTCTTCCTCCCTCCTTTTATTTGTTTTTGTAATTAGGGTTTGGTTTTACTTTGTTCAAGTTCAGCAAGCAGATGGCATACTGGGATTTGGGGGATGACTGTAAGGCTGTATCAGCCAGAGCAGCAGCCAGCCCTCCCCTCCCCTGCTCCTCTCCTCCAGGGGCTGAGCCACTTTTTGCAGCACAGTCCATCCCACACCCACACTGAGGACACTTTCTACAGTTCCTTTTTTTTTTTTTAAGCAGGTTTTCAATTAATAGAAAGCCCAATTAAAGGATGCACTGAAACAAAAAAAGTCACCCCAAATTTTAAAATAATTTTTAAAAAAAGGATAATCAAAGCTTGCTTCTTCTCAAAGTGCCAAATTGACACAGGAATAAAGACTGAAATGTTTATGTTCTTATTTCCCAATTCACAGCTTGAGCTCACAACACATACCAGTACCAAGCTATTTTTTATTTTTCCAATTGGAAAATAAATAATATTACATCTCCCCTTCTCCAAATGAATCGAGCCCTAACTCCTATTTCTTACAGTTTTATGTTCCTGCCAAAACTCAGACATAACACAAACTTACTGCTAAAAGGTAATTGAAAGGAAGGAGCAACCAATATATGCTGTTTTCCCTGATTAAACAAGGCAGCAGCTTTGCACATGAAAGACGATGTTATAAGTAAACTTGAAAGTAACATTTCTTCCCAAGAAGCATCAAAAAGGGATCTTTCACCCAAGGTCATCTCTCCTGGATGCTGTGCAGCATGTGATGCCTGCTGTTATGGCACCTCTGCATGGACAGCCCTCAGCAGAGCCCCTTCAGCACCCTTATTAGCTCTGATAAATACTCTGCAAGTACACATTTGGGAAAGCAGAACCCTGAATTCCCATCATACTACCCTGAAACAAAACCACTATGGTGGAGAAGGAAAAGACCACAGCACCAAAGCAGGGGATTAAGGGATATCAGCTGGAGGAGGCTGTGCTACATGCAGAAGCAAACAACACACCACTTGTTTGGACTTCTGATGTTCAGGCACTTAAAATTAAGCAAAGCATTGAAAATTAAGCAAGAAACCTTGTAATATGATGGAAAGGGCAGCAATAACAGCAGAGCAGTAAAGTCCTAAGCTGCAGAAAGTGAGGACTGCTCAAATGCAACAGCCCTAGGCCCATAAACAAAGAAGCTCCTTCCAAAGGCCTCAGGGACCTGGGATCTCCAGCAAGACCCCTTTAGCTCCACTGCCAACCCTTAAATGAGGGCTGGGAAGGGGTGGGTCTTGGCTCCAGCCCTTCCAGTCACTCAGGTGCATTGCATTGCATCGCATTGCACTCAGCTGAGCTCCCCTGGGTTGGCCCTGCCTTCCCACCAGGTGCTCAATCACTGGTTCAAGCTGTGACTTAGCATTTCCACTACACACCCCAATTACAGTGCCTCTGCTCCCATCTGTTTGCTGGAGATAGTGGCAATGCTCTATTTTCCAGTGATGTTGTAAAGATAGATGCAGCCTTCAAGCACACGAGAATTGCAAAAAGGAAGGCAGTAAAGTATTCTCCTTGTCCATGGGGGATAAGATGAGAAATAATGGGTTTAAGTCGTAGGAAGAAAGATTTAGGTTAGACATTAAGAAAAGCTTCCTAATGGAAAGGAGGATGAAACCCTGCAATATGTTGCCTGGTTTTTAACAGCGTTAGATGTATATCAGAAGTGGTTTGGGGGAAAGCTGCCACAGGGGGATTGCAGGGGTGAAAATTACCTGGATGAGCTCAGACGTCTTCTGGGCTCTGTCCTGAAGGTGTTGTGTCAGCAGAAGCAGAGCAAGAGGGAGGAACCCAAGAAAACCCAGTTGAGGACAGAGCAGAACCTAAACAGAGCTGCTGTGACCATGGGGAACAACCATCTGGGAGTGAGGGGGGGGGGTCTCCTTTGCAGGAGATGCTTACTGCATTTTTATGGTTGGGCAGGAAGAGGGGTGCCAGCTCCACCTCCATGCAACCTTGTGATTTCTTCAAGAGACCACAGCCAGGGAATCTCATAGGAACACAGAGCTTGGCATATGTGGGTCCTCAACAAAATGCACTTGTGGTCTGGGTGTGGAATGGCAGCTGGTGTTTGTGTGACCATGCCCTATCGCCCTGAGCATGTGCTTGCCTGGAGATCCACTTTCCAAGGCTTTTGCAATCTGAGCTCCTCTGAATTCCTGGAGATTCTAACATTAAATCCCTTCTGAAATAGCAGGTGTCTGAGAAATGCAGCAGCCCAGAAGCTGGGATCAACACAACTGGGCACTCAGAGCTCACTGACCTGACCAGATAGATGCTGGCTGCTCAGGGATGCAGTTAGAGGGACTGAATGCAGCAGGGAAGCACAGATGAGTGCTCCCTAACCAGATCAGCAGTGCTCTGGCAGTGCTGGAGGGCTGAGCTTCCCATCCCACCCTGGGATCAGCCCAGGGCAGAGGCTCAAGCAAGCAGGTGGATGGCTATTAGCCTTTTCCCTAGCTTTGAAGGAAGGATGGGTTAAAATCCAAAGCAGAAAGATATCTTTCTAACAGTTCCTGAGGAACAAAGGGAGGAGAGGAAGGGTTAACCCACTGTGCTGCATAGGCTGCAGCATGCAGTAACTGCACAAAGACATCCAGCAAGCTTTCATGTATGATTTGAGCCAGAGCAAGCACACACTGCAGCATCCTGTAGCAGCACTGCATGCCCGTAGACATAACCCATCTGGGTGCTAACACATCCCCACAGGAGCAGAAATGCCTTTGGCTGGTTGTTGAGCAGCCCAGCTCTGAGGGAGTTAAGTGCTCAATACTTAAATCCTGGGCTGCTGCATTTTATTTCTGTTTCCCTCCAGTGGAAGCTTGTCTCGGGGATCATTTATTGGACACCAGCAGAACATTTCTTTCCCTCCTTAACATAAAAAGATTTGGGAAGTAAGGATTAATCTCGCACATAAGTCAAAGGTTTGGCACAAAAGCTCTCTAGGTAACTTTGTACTCCAAGTGCCTTTCTCAGCATTAGTCCTTGAGCTGGAAGCAATGCACAGACAGGAGTGCCAGTTTTCAGCAAGGAAAAATCTCTGAGGGTTTGATCCCTGCTTCTCATTGCAGTGACAGGCAGAGGTAGTGCTGGGCTCCCTGATGTGGTGGTTTTGGAAAGCCTAAAAGAGAAAAAAAATATCCTGGGAAATGGGAAATTTGGTGTCTCAAACTTATGGGACAGAATCACTCAGTCTTGGTCAGATAGCAGCAGCCAGGTGAAGAGCCACCCAGAGAACATAACTTTTGTGAAGCTTAGCAAACTGTACAGGCAGGGACCTCCGGGGATGCAGGAAGGAGAACAGTCTCTGCTTCCACCCTCAGGCTCCCCGAGTCCCTCTTTGTTATTAAATCTGGATCTAACTCTGCAGCCTTTAATGGGCTGAATCCCATTACCACCACCCCCCCATTTACAGCTGGGGTAATCAGACCCAACAGAGCTTGCCAGAATTTACAGGGCCTCATTCCCACCTCAGGTCTGTTTTTAAGCTTTGTTAACCATTGCACGAGCAATGTAACCATCCCTAGCCATACTAATTTGCACAGCTATGCTTCAGCCTTGCATGAGATGCTGCTAGGCCAGGCTTGTTATGTGATTATGGCCATGGTAAGGAGGTGCTGAGCTGCTGCAGCAAAGCCAAACCCAGCTGCAGCTCTCAGCACTGCATTAACTGCACAACAGCAAATAGAGAGCTGTGTCCCAGCCAGGCCCAGATGCAGCAGCAAAACACTGTGCCCTCAGCTGCCTTGCAGCTCCATCATCATAACAAGGGCTGCAGGCCTTGGAGCCCCTATAATGCAACCACTGCCATGCGGTTCTTGCAGGAGTAAGCTACAAGTGCATCTTACTGAGTCAGAGCCTCAAACCTCCCTTTTGCAACATCTCTGAGGAGAGAGAGGGCATAAGTGTGTGCAGAGCCAGGACAGACCCTCCCCTCCAGCTCCCAGCCCAGCTCTGTGTTTAGGGCAGGTCCCAAATCAGGCTATTGTACTTGTTGCTCTGTTACAGGCCTGCTCCCCCAGATCAGCCTGTTGTCTGAAGGACTATTCATGTCTGAGCAACGCAGAGATATTAAAACCCCTTCACTCTCAAGGGAAGTAAAAGGAAAGACTTTAATTATCAGCCCAGTCCAACAAAGCAAATACATCTAGGTTAATGAGCATCCCACTGGCAAGCACCTTATCTGAGCAGGTAGATGTATTCCTTGTAATAGAAAAAAGCTATTCAGTAGGTAAAAATCCTGCTACTGATCCTAGGAACTTTTTTTTTATGTAATTAAGATTTCATTGAGACTTCTTAGCCCTGCCTACTTTTCTGGTGAGGCATGTCCTGGGTATATAAGATTCAAACAGGGGCAAGTTTCATTTATTTGAGACACTGATGGGTTTGGGGCTGAGGTCCTGCAGGAAGGATGCTGGCAGGACCTGTTACCTCCTGGGGCTGAGGGTTTCAGTTGCAGGTTCTGATTTTTCAGCTCTGCCTCTTGTACTTCTGAGCCCAGCTACAGATGCTCATATCTAAGCTCTTCCTTAGAATCAACTACAGATTTTCCCGAGCTGCCTATCTCTGTTTAAGGTAACTGTTGTGGTTATCTGTGTTGGGACACATAACGCTCTTCTGCCATTCTAGACTGAAAAATAAAAAATCGCTTCCTGGCATCTGAAAAGCAGAGCCAGGATTTACAGCTCAGCTGGGCTGTGTGTTTGCTGTTCCCTCTGCAGTGAACCTCTCGCTCGCTCCAAATGTTGCTCTCAGTCCTGGTCAATGGCTTTGGGGTTCTGTGGAAGTGCATGAAAGCAGTTGCCATATTTTGAAAGGCACTGAGTCTTGCATGGATGTGACTGGGCTTGCAAGTGTTTAAGCTCCTTAGAGAAATTATATGTCATACTTGGCTGGTCTGCACCTGTAAACATAAAAACAGAAGTGTTGTAGTAATGTACTCAAATGGTAGCTGCTCACAGTAATATCTAAGAGTAGGTGGATTGCAGGGGAAATAAAAGCAGAATTCATCTGTTTTGCTTTCCTTTCTCACCTCTGACTGGCAGGGAAATGCTTTGCTGTCTGCTGCACCCATTGCTTTTAGTCAGCTGCTAAAGCACTGCAACAAAAGTGATGGCAGCACAAAACAGCCTTGACGAGACACTATTAGGATTGATTGCAGATCTAATTATAGGTTCCCTGATATCTGCATTAAAGTGCTGTGAAGCCCTGCTGAAGGGCAGAGCACAGATATACTACATACAGACCACGGCAATCTTTTGCCCAGCACCATCTTGCCAAAGGAGAGGAGGCAAGGAAAGGATGAGGACTGATTAACTGCTACCTGCCATGTGCTGCAAGAGAAGGATGGGTACAGAATGGGAGCTTGGACAGGCTGCAGGGCTGTGCCATGAGTCCATGAAGCTGCCAAGGGGAGAATCCAGCTGGCTGGCTGACGTGGTTTGCTGCGTTCTTTCTCATCAGGCATTGTCTTGGGGTGAGTTAAAACAAGAAGCAACTCCAGGCTGGTAGATGTGTTCTCCTTCACAGCTCTGGGGGACTTTGGCTGGCTGGAAAAAATGATAGACTCCCAAAAATCTGACTGCAGTATTTCCAGGAGCAGATCATACCATTCCAGGTGTCTGAATCAGTTTTGTAGGAACTGAAAGCCAGCCCACTTTGCATCCGAGTGCAGAGTCCATATAGAGATAGTGTTTACATATGCAAACGAATGTCTGCTTATGCTAATGAGCATACACATTTGCTAATAACTTCCACTTAGGAAGCAGTGAGCTACTTCCATCAGCCAGCCCTGGAGCTCCGTGCTACACTCAGTTTTTGCCGTTGCTTCATTCTCTAGAAAAGCCCATTCTGCCCTCCAAGGGAAATCTGTGCTGCATTACAGCCCTCACTTGCAGCCTATAAAGCATCTTTGTCATCTTGAATCAGGGAAGTATGAAATGCTAAGTCTGGGAAGGAGCTGCAGCTGGAGTAGGGTGAAATTCAGCTGAGCATCCCAAACAGCAAGAAGCAGGAGTTCTACACAATTTAAAGCAGATGAGTTCGGTTTGCTTTTATTCCTGAATTTTTACATAGGCACAAAATCTGCAGTACAAGGTGGCATCCTGGGAATGAATACAAAACAGGAGAAAAAAGGAGCACTTGTCCTTCCTGTCCCCCTTTGCTGTCTGAAAACACACACAGATCTCTGTGCTCAGGTCCCAGAGCTCAGGGCTGTGTGAAAATGGGGAACCATCCCCAGTACTGACCCGAGGAAAATGATGGCAGAGAAGGATGGATGAGGGGTAGAGGAGCCGCTAAGGGAATCCCTTTGATAAAAATCAGCACATCAAATCATGCACCATGGGCTTCTATCTCCTTAGCACTTCAGAGCCTGCAAATCTCCTATTGATTTTTTCCATCTCACTTGTCAGGGGATGGTGCTCACTGGAGATAAGGATTCCTCCCTAGGGCTGCACACAGCGAGGCAGGGCGCTGATGGCTGAAGGGAAGCATCCCCTGCTCAGGACTGACTGCAGAAAGGCATTGCAAAAACCTCCTTATCTGGGGATTTATTTCGACCAAGCATTGCAACAAGAAAGGCTGATCTTTGTCCTGAGCATGAGTTTGCAGGGACAGCTTGTCTTGGGGTATGGGCAGGAAAGCTCAGTGCAGGAGTCAGTGCACTGAGTTGGCTGGATTGGGATTGCAGGCGCCGTTATTGCATCTTTGATGTAATCGCTCACTTCTGCTGAATAAAGTCACTTTGACCCAAGATGAGAAAAGGAGATGGTTTTTTGTTGTTGTTTACAGAGCTTGAAAAAAATGATTTTCAATTTAAAATAAATCCTCCCATGTGCATCAGACGCTACCACTGTGATGTGAAATAAAACCTGTGGTTGGTGATGTGACGTATTTTTAATAGCCAAAAAAATGTGTTGTCAAAGGAATTGCTCTACATTCTACATCCACTCAGCAAGTCCTTGTCACTCCCTGGCTGTCAGCATTCCCCTTCCATGGCTTTGTCTCTTTGGGGTGGGAAGAGCTCCATCCAGAGCCACATCCAGCCTGGTCTTGAATGCCTGCAGGGATGGGGCATCCACAACCTCCTTGGGCAACCTGTTCCAGTGCCTCACCACCCTCTGCCTGAAAAACTTCCTCCTAATATCCAACCTAAACCTCCCCTGTGTCAGTTTAAAACCATTCCCCCTTGTCCTATCACCACCCACCCTCACAAACAGCCGTTCCCCTCCTGTTTATCCGCTCCCTTCAAGCACTGGAAGGCCACAATGAGGTCTCCTGCAGCCTTCTCTTCTCCAAGCTAAACAAGCCCAGTTCCCTCAACCTTTCCACATAGGAGAGCTGCTCCAGCCCTCTGACCATCTCAGTGCCCTCCTCTGGACCCGCTCCAAGAGCTCCACGTCCTTGCTTTTCCCTTCAGCAAAACGTGAGACAGCAAGGTGGAATATTTGTGATTAGCAGAAATTGTCTTCTCTTTAATCTACCATGAGAAAATGCAGGAATGCCCTGGAGAGGTGCAGATTAATGACATACTAAAGCAACATATAATGGGCCATGCAACAGGTGTGATGCTTTGGCCACACTCCGAGTTCTCCCCTGCAACTCAGAAGTTATTTACAACAGCATCTTATCCTGTTATGGAAATGGCTTTTTTCTCCTCCATTTGGGTATTCACAGTGTGCTGTGTTATAAGAGGCTGGCAGAAGGGCTGCCCTGTGCTGGGCAGCATGCTGGAAGACTGAGTAAAACATGGGTGAAAGCCCCATGCTATTGAAATGGAATAAAACTTCAGTCGTGTCACTGTTCTCACGAGTCTGACACACTTTCTGATGCACGATCGAAAGCATGAGTTCTGTTTAATCCTACTGCCAGAATTGCTCTTATTTACATGCCCTAAGCATGCCAGGAATAGCAAACTTGCAGTCATCCTCCGATTTCAGCTTTTTTGGATTAGTGACTTGTTTGTGGATTCTCTCCTGGAGTACTTGTGTGTATTTGTTAAATAATCTGGACAAACTTTAGCTTTGGTGGTGAGCTATCAGCATGACAGCTGTCTTTGCTAGCAAAAAGGACTGGAAATTTGCACTTCAGATTATATGGTTGTCAGCTCCAGTGATTTTATTATGGATCTTGCAAAACTTAATGCTTTCCTTAAAGCTTCTGCTCTTCTGATAAGATGTGAACTTAAGCTCTGATGTCATTGCAAAGCATGGAGAGAAAAGGTTGCAGGTGTGACTGCAAAGGCTGAAAAGCCAGCTGGTAAATGAAAGGTACTCATGTACTCTACAGCAAAATCTCATTATTTTGTGGCTAACTAGCTGCCTTGGTTAGAGCAGGGCTTCCAAAGGGGCAGTGAGCTCAGTACCTACCCAGATACACGCAGACATAATTTGCTCATATGTGCCTATAAATGCAAAAGCTGTTAGCAGGAGAAGGGTAAGGCTAGCAGGCTGCTTGACCACAAAACCTATTCAAATCCTCTGCTGCTCCTCAAGCTTCCTGCTGTTCTGCTCCTCAGCTGCTTGCTGAGATCAGTTCCCCCAACAGAAGCCACACTGCAATGCTCGTGGGGCCCTAATCTTTATGGTGCAAAAGCCAGCGTTCATCCCTAGAGATGTGGATGCTCAAGGCTCACTTTTCACTCTGCACCAGAGACTTGGAGAGCCAGACAGAGTGAATGTTTAGCAGAATAAAATGCAAACAGCTGCAAAACTCACTACCCCCAACCTTTGCCAAAGCACTGCTGCCCTCTCTAAATCATCTCTGATGCTATTTAGAGAAACTGTGAGGGCTGCATGAGAAGATGGGAGGATAAGTAACAGTTTGTGCTTTAATGCAGGCTAGTAATCACTGGATGTCATCTGAATGTGCCTTATATGTCAGCAAAGCGAGGCTCTCCTGCCCTATGCTTCTCTAAGCTGCTTCCCCATCCCCTCCAAGTGAGCTTTAGCAAGCAGTGAAAATGTTTAAGCGCTGTGTTTTTGATGTGTCACATCCATCAGTGGTTCAATCAGGAGAGATTGTGTAGATGCTGACAAGATGTTTTGTCTGTGAAACTATTTAGATTGATTTAAAGCACCAGGACTTGTGCTTCCAGGATGTGTGCGTGCCTGGAAACCGTTGTTATGGCAAACATGGGCAGTCAGCGGGGCTGTCAGAAGCAATGAGCATTGGGAACCAGGGGGGTTTTATGGGTGTCCCTTCCCAGTGACAGATTCAGCAGGGTCAGAGTCTGTGTGTTCTGGCAGAGGCAGTGTGTGGGCAGGGATGCTGCCATCCCAGTTTGGCTACGAAGGTGGCACAGAAGAGTATTTTCTTGCAGGCTCTCGTGCCAAAGAAGTGCAGTGATGCACTCAGGTGAGATCTCAAAGTCCTTCAGGCTTTGCCCAGTGATAGGACAAAGTTGAGCTGCCATGTGGGTATGGAAGTGGCTGGGGTAGGGGATCTCCAGCGTGGAAAGCGGCTCCTGAATTTCACCTCCTGGGAACAAGGGGGGATCCTGGTGCAAGTTTCTAGTGCACATGTCCTGAGATGGCTGCTTGAATTCAGCTGCTGCTTTAACCTATTGCAAAGTAAACACCAAGCTGAAGGTAGGGAGACCCCTGAAGCCAGTGGGCAAACAAGCAAACAGCCCCTCCAAAGGGGAGAGCTGGTCAAGAAGCAATTAACTTTTTGAGTCTCTTCTGCTGATGGGAGGAGCAGATATTTTTAAAAGCAGCTGGGTTTCCATAGAAACCCCAGGAAAGGGTCCTGTAATCACATGGGGGAAGGGTGCAATTGTATTCCATCCAAACAACTGCCAAGAAGTTAAATGCTGCAGGTGATGCAAAACCCCCAAACCACAGCTGAGCTGGGGTGGGGAGAGGTGGGGTGTTGCTTTCATCTTATTTACCCTCTTGCTGCTGAATTCAAGTTGTTGTGTATTTATTTGATTGTTTTAGATGACTTTCACTGTCCTGTTCCCAAAAGCAAATAACCCCCAGATGCTTTGTTGTGCCTAATGAAACAGAGTCCTATTGTGGCCCTAATGGTGTCATCACCCGTGGTTACCTGAGACTTGTTAGGTCACCAGCACAGACAGCTGCAAGCAATGGACTTTTTGGGGTACAGCACAAGGAGGAGGTGGGCACAGATTCACCCTCTGCCCCCAGGTTCACACTGCAGCTGTCACCAGACGATTCCAACCAGGAATGTACTGAACCTCACTTCCCCGTTCCCCTGTGCTGCCCCAGGCTTCAATACACACGGCCACAACTTTTCCTGGACTCGCTGTCCCTTTGCCAGAGAGCATGCTCTACTTTCATCTCCAGTTCTAAGCATTTGAAGCTGTAATTACCAGAAGAATTTGATGCAGAGCGCATCCAGGAATACGAATCAAAGCTTTTGCTCAGGCAGGCTGAGAGCTGGTAATTACAGAGAGGGAAGCTCAGTGCTTTGCAGCAACTCCAGCTGCACGGAGGGGAGCTGACCTCCAAACACATCTGAGGTGCTTCGTTATCAGAGATGGAGGGAGATGGGACGGAGCACAGAGGGATGGGTCATAAAGTGAGGGAGATCCAGATGGTACTCACCAGTAATTGCTCTGAGGTCTTTGCCCATCACTTCTGTGCTCTCCAGGCAAGCTTTTTCAAGCTGCTTTTGGGAAGTGGAATTAGAGGAAGTTTCAGCAACCTTGTCATTCCAAGGTTAAAAATCTCAACATCTGACAATATTACAGAAATCATGATAGTGCTCTAGAAGTATACTATTCCATGTTTTTTCTTCTTTTTCTGCTTTTTTTTTCTTTTCTTTTTTTTTCTGTGCAATTTATGGCATAAGAATAAAAGAATATTCTGCTTCTAATAAGAATATTCTGCAGAATATTTAACTTCAGTGAAACATTCAGTGAGAATTTGCTGTTTGTCACTTTCCCATGCAACACTACAGATATATCCAGACTAACAAACTTCCCAGGAAAGTGTTGATTACAAACACAAATATGTCTTTCCTGATGGCAGAAATTTTGTTACTGATAAGAGCGGTAGAAATATTTGCCTCTCCGTTGCCAGAACAATAAACTGAAGGTTGCCAAGAGCCAATAGACTTTGGTGCTTCTCCTGTGTTGGAGAGATGAGGATACTACAGACTATCCTTGTGTTTTGGGAGTCTTTGTATCTTCATTAGCTCCAGGGTGCTCATAAATAGCAAACCATCAGCCTGGGTGCCTTGAAACCCTTCTGTTAGCTAAGCCATCCATTAGCTAAACAGCAGTTTTAAGACCAGAGCTTCTGTTCTCCCCTGGTCAAACTGCCATAACAAGGGATCTTTCTGAAAATCAAAGGCAGACAATCCATGAAGAGATGTGCACGGTGCTCCTGGACTTCTTAAGAACAGATACGTGGCAGCATTTGTCAAGGTTAGGTAGTTCCAAGTTCCTTGAAACGCTTCAGCTGAAGCTCAGATGTAAATAAGTCGCCTGCAGGCAAACCTCAATGGGGATAGTACAGAAAATTCTTATTTCTTCTAGAGTCAGATGGAACATTCCTCACACTTGTGCTGTTTGTGGGCCATAGTTAATAGTGCTGCTTTTCAAGCAGGCCAGGCAATCCGTTCAGGCTGTCATGGAAAATACCATCAGCCCTAAAATCAGCAACATCTTTATTGCTTTGAATTCACTGCGAGCCCAAACCATTTTTGCTGTCACTCTTTAGCATCATGAAGACAATAGCAGGGCAGGGATGGATAATGCACTCTTCTGTACTTGACCCTAATAATGCAGTTTTCTGCTTTAATGAAGCGCAAGAGTCATATACTGGGGGGGAAAAAGATACTGTAGTCAAGCTATCATTGGTCTGGGAGGCCAGATACATAATGTTGAACTGCCCTAAAAAGGCTAAACCCATTGGCCCTATGTGACCAATTACTGAGCATAAATGTGTTGCACCCAAAATCCTTGCTGGATGTAGGAACAGTTTCTTGTCGATATTTTTTTAGAGATTTTGATTTATTTTTTTCCCACTCAGAGCAGACCAGAAAATGCGGAAGTCAACATTCTTCATGAAATGAAATTTCTCTTCATCCACGACAAAGCTTTTTTATTTAAATCACTGTGAAGCTTTCGATTTCAAGTTGAAATGAAAAGAGATATGGAAGGATTTGGTTTATATTCCAAAGCACTTCGATCTCAGACTGAAATTATATTTCCAAAATGCTTCACAGAAAAGTCCTTTTAAGTCCTAAATGAAATATTTGGGTTTAAAAGAGATGTTGCAAATGCTCTGTTTCAGTAGTTTCCACATTCCCGCTTTGTTTTCACCACAACCACTTCATGCATGAACACTGTTTTGAGTTCTGTGCTCAACCACCTGCTAACCAAGTATTTCACTACACTCCTGGACAGGTCTCATCATTGTAAAACGGCTTTACAGGGAAGGTATGTTTGCATTACAGCCATTGCAGAGATTTAACACTGGCAATGGTGAATAAAATCCTTTAAACACTTGTTAACTCGGGGAGAAGAAACGAGTTAAGCTCATTTGTCTCTTTCTCCAGATGAATTTTTCATTTTCTCTTCCAAGCCCATTGACGTTTGCAAAATGATCTTCTGGCATATGTTCAGTCAATAACATTGCTGCTGGTTTTCAAGTCACCACAAAGTAATGCTTGGCATAAGACGTGCGGAGGGGTATGTGCGTGTACGGAGATATGACAAAAATCCTTGATTTTTTTATCTCATTTGGATACACTTTGGGCATTGTCTTTTTGTGTCTGTCATCGTCAGAGCTGTCAGCACGGTTGGGAACTGTGTGGCTGATGGATTGCACTTGTCACCACCTCTGGAAAAGGCAACAAAGAGCGCCGTTGAAGATGTAATGAAATCATCACCATCCTGATAAAAAGTAAAAATCACCTCAGTTTAAATCCACAGCCAATAATTTATGCAAAACTCATTGTTTTGAATTCACAGCCCCAGGCACAGTGTCCTGGATGATGTTTGGAGTGACTGGCTTCAAAACGCTTGTTAAGATTCCAAAGTTTATTTGCCATGTTATAAAAGGGAGAAAAAGTATCCCTGACATCTCCAGCATCCTTTTGAATGGGGAATGTACTCTCTTCTCTTCTATGCATCTCTATTGGACACCACATGGCCTGAGATGATGGCTGGTTTTTCACAACACTTTGGGCTCTTCCTGTGAATTGAGTAAAGCAGTTATTTGTCAGAGAAACAAAGCTTTATATTGGCTCATCCTGTCAAACTGTGGAATAAATTAAAACGGAGCGTTGTTCTGAAGAGTACAGTGCTGAGAAAATGTAGAATTTGTCTCAGTGGACTTTGAAAAGGGAAGAGGGAGAGACAAAAGGGAAACCTCTTAATGACCAGCCAAAAAAGCCTAAAAATTAGTAAGCATGGATCATTTTTATTGGCCTGATCCACGGAAGTCATGGAGAGTCACATTACTGATTTCTGAGTATGTCATCTTCGGAAGAAGAGGCATAAATTGACTTTGCAAAGTCAATGGGGATATATTGACCTGTACCACTACATACCTGCCCCATCTTCTTTACTGCTTCAGGATCACGAAGCTGTGAAGTGAGCAGTCCTTAATTAAGAAGTAAGGCAGTTTGAAACTCTACGCTTCTGTCTCCCTCCTAATTAATCCCAAGATTAATTTTAAAGCTTGTTTTCCTCCTTTGAAAAGTTCTTATGCCAGAGCTGCCCTGTTCTGCAGCCAAGGAGACCCACACAACAAGCTGACTGCAAAAGGCAGCTTGGAGGAAGACAGCAGGCAGCCAAGAGAACTGAGCTGAAATTTTGATTAAAAAAAAAAAAAAAAATTGTTAAAGAACGAAGTAAATTTTACTTCAAGTCATCAGCCTGTAAAGTGGTGTCTCAATGTGTATGTGGAGAGCATTCAGGTGTTTGGGAATATATCTGTAATTAGAATGAGTAAAGCTTGCCATCTGGAGAGAAAATCTGCTTTCTTCTCGACATGGCTGGGGTCGAAGGCAGTTCCACATATGCTACCAACAGAGAATGTTCTTCAGCACTTACCACCTGCTTGGTTATCTGTGTTTAGCAATGAATGAGGGCTACGTTTGTGTCTTGGGCATCAGTTTGATATAGCTTGGGTGAGGGACTTGCTTTCGATACACGAGGAAACTCATGTTCATTGAAAAGAGTATCCAGCAACGTGCTCCAGGCGATCCAATGGCAACCCACCCCTTGTGGGCTCTCATGTTTTATTGACAGCGGGTAGTTGGTGATTTTCTGAATGTTTCTGTGAATCAGTGAGAAGCATTGCTTTTTTCCAGCAGTGAGTTTTCCGCTGCCTTCATTGCTAGGGGAAGCCTGAAACTGAGACCCAAGAATGACCTGAAAATTCAAGCACCAGCAAACAAGTAAGAGAAACCGAAACTCATTCAACAGTATTGTGTTCTGTTGATATGACTGTTGCTTGCTGCAGGTCCACGCTCTGTCTCTTGGTGCTGTGCTCTAAAGCCTTGGGAATGAGGAAAAGATGCTCTGAGTGCACGTGGGGCAGGAGGGCAGGAGCTGAGTTGCCCTTGCACAGTGCAAGAGGCTCTGAGACTTGCACCAGGAGGTTGTATACATTCTGCTCCTTGCATTCCTCCCTAGAAAATAGGAATACACTAGCTGAAGAGCTTTCACTGTAGAAAAAGGAAACCTCTTTCATGTGAAAGCAAGGAGCTTTCACATTCTGATCTTGCAGGAGTAAAATAAACTATAACATGGTCTCCTTCTCCTTGCCAAGTTTCAGGACTTGGCGTCATCATCCCCTACCATCAATATGCAACTAATGACTCGAGTCATTAAATTATCCCTGGTGCCTTTTCTTGCTGAGTAGGAGGAAAATACTTGTAATGGCTATTTTAGGGGCATGTGCCTGTTTTTCTGAAATAACTTTGAGCTTAGAGACTTTAATGCTTCCAATTAAATTATACTTGAAATTATCAGGGTGAGTTGTTGGGTGGTTTCCTTCTCTGTAATTGTGTCCTTGTGGCAGAAGTAAAGCTTCCTTGATTTCTGTCCTTCTGACCTTACTTATCACCATGCACCAGCCCTGACCTGCTGGGACATAGTGTGACACTACTGGTGTCTGCAGTGAGTATCTTGCTGAAGATGTTCAAGATTACTATGGTTGCATCTGCAATATGGATGTGCACATACCAGAGCTGTTATCCCAGAATTACTTGACAAGGACTAAACACATCCAGGAGCTGGCGTAGGTTCTTAGTCTTCATCTAATACAACAATATGTTGACAGTGCCTTCAGCTGCAAAAACGGCAGTATTTGTCAGCTGAGTCATCTAAAAGCTCGCTTTAACTTAGGGCTGGATTCTTGTTTCCTCTGCAGAAGGGACTCTTGCTCTTTTCTTGCCTTGGTTTGGGCCCAAACAACCACTTTTCAATTGAGAAGTCCATCATGAACTTGAATGTAAGTCTTTGGCTCTGAGATTTCTGACACTGTTTCAGACTCCACAGTCTGTGAATACACCCCTGGAAATCTTTGTGTGAATACACATGTTCATGTTCATACATTCACAGCTGCATGAACACAAACAGAAGATGGAAGTTCCCATCACCATTTATCTCAGCAGGGTGCTTCTGGGTTTTGTTGAAGCCTGATTTGACAAAGATCTGAGTGTTGTAGTTGTGTTTTTTTTTCACAGAATGATTTAAGGTTTCAAAATTCCTTCATGAGTCTATTTCTACGCTGATCTGAAGGCAGTCTCACCTTTTCATTTTCACACCTATGCATCACTCTGCATCTGGCAAATTTTGTTTATTTACCAATCATTCCTGGACGTCTTCCTTTGAAAATAAGCAGTGCCTGCTCTCCAGTTTTGTTTAGTGAAAACAATGGAAATTTTAAGGAAGAAAATTCTTTACATGCTTTTCTTGTGGCTTTAGGAACAGCATTTGTGTTAACATTGGGGTTCCTCTGAAAGCTTCACTGGGGAGACTCATTTTCTGTCTCAGACCGCCTCTGATGTCTTTTCTAAGAAGCACCTGAATAGCTAAAGAATAATCCAGATCTCACCGAAGCATTTGAAATGGGCTCTTATGGAAAAGAAGACAAGGATTTATGGCTGGTGAGGACTTGTTGCAATGAGCGTGGAGAACTGCGGCTCCAATAACAGCAAGATTTATGGCTTCCAATCCATCAGCGCCCAACTTGCACGAGAGATTTTTATGACAGGAACTTCATCAAGACAATGCAGGCACCTGAAGGCTAAGTCTCTATTCTCAGGAATAAAAGCCACAATTGGAAGGTTTTTTGTTATCGGAAAAGATTTCTGAGTCATCTGAAGATTAAACGTTAAAAAATAGCTCTTACAAGGGAATTTCTTGGGAGAGAAGCACAGCTGAGGGCTGCAAGGCTGGAGGGGCATAATGAAAGATGTGCTCAATCTGCTCCTTGCAAAAACTCTCCTTCAGGTTTGATATCCCCCTTTCAGTGACTGCAAAGTTTGTAAAAGTGCTGCAGTAGATTGTTTGCTCAAAGATGTCATTGACTGCCACACTGAGCCTGACAAAGGGTCCCTTTGTGTGTGACACCTTCCCCCACTACAGCTCCCTCTTTTTCCAATTAGTGTCATCATCACTTGCAGCCGTGGTTGGTAATAAATGTCACGAGAGCTAAGGATCTGTCCCATTGGCTCTGCCTGTAAGTCACCCTCTGTCCATTTAACTTACTGTCCCTCAGCCTACTCATTGACAAAGACCAGACCTATTTTTCTATTCCTACAGTGTCAAGCACAACTTCATCCTGATGACTCTTTCTACCCTGGAGGCAAGCTCTATCCCTTTTTACCTTTTAGCAAGGGTGACTTCAAAAGAAGTCTTTTGCAATGTTCTCTTTTGCAATATTCTCTTTCTACCTGTCTCTCCTATGTAGCTCCCCATTCAGGGACCGTTTCTCTGCTGGGAAAAAAAAAAAAGAAAAAAAAAAAAGAAAGCTTTGGAACAAATTTAATGGTCATCTATTCTGTCTGCCAGCTGGCCAAAAAAGTGTGTATCAGCTGGTCATAGTACATGTTCATGTCTCCAGCCCAGGAGACAAGTGGGTAGGAAAGCAGGCTATACCTCTTGTTCTTATATATATACATACATACATATATATACACATATATATGGTTCCTATTGGTAAGAGAAATAACTGATTTCAAAACTGTATGCAAGCTAGAATTCTCACTATTTTGTTGTTGTTGTTGTTGTTGTTTTTCTGCAGGTTCACTACAAACCCCCTGTTCCTCCTGACTCCATGCTCTATTTATTCCTAGAGCTAGAGCTCCTTGGCTGCCCTGGATTCTGCAGGTCTCCTCCCCACCTCAAACAAAGCTTGTTTGTGCCTGGAGGAGCTTCAAAGCTGATAACTGCTGAGGTTTTGTCTCTCCAATCTATCCACTCTTTGCTGAGGGAGATCTTCACTTTCATCCTAACCAGAAAGCACTTCCAAGAGGCAAGACTGGTGTGTACCACTCACAGATACCCCCTGTGCCTGTGCTTTCTGCTCCTGCAGCAGCTCAGTGTCACTAGTGGTATTGAAGTGGGCTACCCAGTGCTGCTGTTGCCTTTCTGCCTTGATCCTGCTTTGCTCTGACTCAAACTGAACTCTTCTTGAGTACAGGATTCATCTCATCTAGATGCAGATGTGCGAGTCTGAATGAGTCATTCTGGGCTCATTTTGGTGTTAATGAGGAAAGAGATGCTCCTGATGAGTAATTCATCTGCTCTGTCTATCTTCTATCCAATTCCCAAGAGAGGCATCTCTTGTCCTTCTGGACTGCCCTCCTCTCTCTGCTAACTACAAAGGTGGTCACTCAGACCTAGATGCTGCTTCTTGGCTCATTCAGAGCCCCCACCTGTACAATTAACCAAAAATGTCCCAAACATATTCATGACACTGAGTAAAAGGGGCTGTAAATGTACTAGTTGGATTCCCAGAGGTCCAGTTCAACAGTACACTCCACTCCACCTAAAAGTCAAAAGTTATCCTAAATAATTCCTTCTGACAGCTTAATAGTGGATATTTGACTTTAATGCTTCCTTGATGACATTTGCAGTGGCCCAGTTTGCTGTCTTTAGAAATAATAACTTGTCTTGATTTTATCTTTGAGGTGAAAAGCAAAAAAAAAAAAAAAAAAAGATAAAAAGAAAAAAAGAGGAGTGAAATCTAAACCTGGTAACCTTGTTAGATATTTTAAGTCAATAAATTATCATCATGCATAGCATAGTATTTCAGCTTCCCACTCCAGTGGATGAGGGTTCTCTAATACTTGTTAGAATAGCAGAGATAAGCGACTGCAGTCTGAAGATGGAAGACTGCAAATAATGCAAAGATCTGTGGATTTTGTGATTTTATTTGGGCTAGGGGAGAAAATCCTTGGATTCCTGAACAGTCAGAGCTAAGAAAGGCCTTCATTTCAGTTAGACTGATCCCTTCTTTTGTGCCAAAGATGGTTCTAAAGAACTAAAAATGCTGCAAGTGTGATGTCTGGGTTATGCCAAGCTGTGGACATTTCTGCCCTGTTTAAAAATTCAGGACAGAATGAGGATTTTCTGCATTTTTTCTCCTTGGGAAGCCAGGAATCCTTGTCAGAAACACCATGCAGTGCTCCTGGGTTCTGGATGGTGTTGCATGAAAAGTTGTGGTGAAAGCTGATTGATGTTGTGAGATGTAGACCTGGTTTTAAGAAGTGTTTTAAATCAGTGCTCCTTGAAGCAGAATGATACACCTCAAGAGGAAACCAAGGGTTTTAATGAGCCAGAGATGTTCATGGAACATCGCTGCTGTTTTTCGTTGTATTATTTTCTCCAGACAAATAAAAATCCTCAAAGCCACAAACTTCCTTTACAAGACATCAGAAGGTTCTGGCAAGGAACTAAAAAGCTTTTAATGAAAACTGAATTTGCTGCTTTCTGTTATTTTCATTCCTCTTTACAGTCTTCCGTGTAGGTTGGATTCTCCAGGGTCCCTTTCAGCTCAGCCGTGGCTGATGCTCCCATTTCCTAATGGAAGATTTCCACTGATCCATTTGGGTGTTACAGTGGGAGCTGTGAATGGGGCTAATTCTGTAACAGGAAATTTGGAAGTACTGTCTTAAATGAGGCCTATCCTTACAAATCTCAGTACCCCACAACCACAGCCATGGGCTCACGTTGTTTGTACTGAGGAGTCATTCCATTTCTCCTTTCTGATAAACAGGAATGTATTCAACATTTGTAATAGTTTATTCCTCTGTCAACAGATGAGAAAATAATAATTACACCCTGCTCTGCAGGACTGGGAATTATAATCAACACCAAAATCTGTACTAATTAGAAGTTTGTTTTAGATGCTTTTTTTGAATTTATTGCACAAGAAATTGCTGGTGTCAGCCAGTTTGGCTTGAAGCAGTGAATCTAACAGTGACACATCGCTGTTACAATTGCCATTGCAGCAGCAGTTAAAACATCCACCATTTCTTTTCCAAAGCAGTAAAGAACAAAAGCCATAAAACAAGTTCCACCAGTCAGCCAGAGGCACCATTCTGCTGTAGGAAAAGTTCTTTTTCTCAACCCAGACACAAGAGTTGTGATTGTCTGCAACTTGTTCTTGTGAGGTTTAACACTCTTTCATAGAATCACCAATGCTGGAAAAGACCTCTGAGATCATCCAGTCCAGCCATCCACCTATCACCAATATTTTCCACTAAACCATGTCCAGTACAACATCTGGATGTTTCTCAAACACCTCCAGGGGTGGTGACTCCACCTCATTGAGACACCTACTTTGAGCTGGCCAACCCTACTTGAGCTGGCCAACCCTTCCTCATCATCGACTCACATAATCACCAAGGTTGGAAAAGACTTCCAGGATCATCCAAGTCCAACCATCCACCTATCACTGATACTTGCCATTAAACCATGTTCCTCAGTAGAACATCTACACGTTTCTTGAACACTTCCAGAGGTGGTGATTTTACCTGGGCCATCCAAGGGTGGCATTGGGAGTGCCTAGAGCTGGAGCATGCCTGGGATCCTGCATCTGCATTCATGTAAAGGCTCAGAGCCACAGAGCAGCACTATGGGGGGTTCCATCCTCTACAGCAGAGACCAGAGAGGGAAGGAGAGGAATAACTGAGATTGCGGATTGCGTTCTCTTGATTGAGTAGCTGTTGTTCATATATGTGGCTAAGTGAAGTTTGGATAGGTTCCCTTTTGTGCCTTGGTGCTAAAAGGGGGAAAGAAAAGCTCAGGAGTCCTCTCAGGCTGTTCATGCTTCTCTGTGTCTATTGTAGAGTGCAAAGTCTATGAAGATCTGAAGGAGATTAGGGGCTTCCCTGGCTCTTGCCACTTCTGTTCATGAGAATTGCTCTTGCTCACATGGTGACTTGTGGCAAAGGTTATGGAGTGTTTCATCCATGCTGGCAGCCAGTGGGGAAAGGATTACCTCTGAGATACATGCATTGTGCCTTCTCTTGCTGTGATGTCTCCATATCCTGGCATTGCAACCTCCTGTAAATCTCAGTGCTGTGGGAGGTGTCCGTGCTCAAAGCCATCTGGACTGAAGTCTTGGTGTGCTTGGCTGTGCGCTCGCACTTCCCTAACGTAACGCAGCCGCTGAGCTGAAATAAAGGCATCAGAGATCAAAAGTCTGGAATCTCACAGTTGCTGCAGGTGGAAAAATACCTGAGATGATGCCACACAATTTATTTACAAGAAAAGGATTACACAAGGGTGCCTCAGCAGCCTTCTGTGAACTGGATGCAGTATTATGACTGAGGTCTTTTCTATCCTGGCACGTCACATATCCTCTCACTGACTTCCAGTCTTAAACGGCTGTTAATTTAAAAAGCTCCCTTGTTCACCTCTGATACAGACTCGAGAGCTTTTCAGGCTGAGATGAATTGGAATCCATGTAAGAGCTGTAAAATGCTTTGTACGGCAGTGTTTTAACTGGATGTTTCTTTCTAACTGCATGTTGCTCTGCAGCTGAGATGCAATGAACCCAGACCTCGCAGTGCTGCTCATGTGGCTGTGCTGGCTTCATTAAGTTTACACAATCAAATTGTCTTGATTTTTGATTTTTTTTAAAGCACCTGAGAAATCCAGGTGAATGCGAGACGGCAGAAAAAGGCCTTTAAAGAGCATTATGGATCCTATTTTAACTCGGGCAGTTTTAAGTAGTACACCATCATTAAAACATTGCCTGCGAAAATAAAATAATCCTACCAAACTTCAGTCCTTTGTGTATCAGCGCATTGCCATCTCCAGCCTTCCAAATTGCTGCACTCTTTTATATTTGAAGCCAGAAATACAATGGTTGCAAAGTGCAACCAGGCTGGGCTCCATGGGACCCGTTCAGCTGAGAGGAGAATGCCTCTTGTTGCTGTATACTTCTTCAACTTCTTACACTGTCTTAAAGGTAAGAATAAGCACATTCAAATGTTGGCAATTACACATCAAAATGTCACACTGGAAGAAAAATCCTCATCACATAAAATTTCTCATTTTGAATTGATTGGAAAGTTCCAGCAGGAGGAATGAGAAATGTCGAACTTGATGTCACAAGCAAAGACTTTCTTGGTTACAAGCAGCAGAACAAGCCGTCATGCCTACAAAACAAATGTAACTGTTTCAGACCAGCCCTAACTCAGTCATTCCAAGAGTAATGAGTTTGCTCGAGAAAATATTATACTGAGACTTCATTAGTCAAAGAAATGCACCACGTATGTCAAAGAAAGCTTGAGGTAATATATCTGAGATAAATATACTCACATATGCCAATCAAATTCAAGACCAAAGTTGCTGAATTACCTTGCTTAGTAGCAAGGTAGATGCTTACTGCAGAAAATGAGGGGAAGGATGGATGTTTCTTCATGTCTCTAGGTGAAGGAGCAGCACAGAGTTTGTTGGGTAGATTTCTGTGTCCTGTGTTATGCTAGAGGTCAGGCTAGGTGGTGGCTATATTTCCTTCTGGCCTTAAAAAAAATGCACCTGTGGAAATAAATACATAACTTATGAGCCACTGAATCTGTGTGCTAAGAAATTATTTCTTATTTAGCAGTATAAGTGACATCACCTGCAAGAATGAATAAGCTGCATGTACCAGAGTCAGCACTTGAGCCTGAAAATGGGAAAAGCATGAGGAGAGAATCTCAACCTCCTTAATCACCTCACAAATCAAACACATGGGCAGTAACTCTTGTTGAGAGAAAACTCAGCTGGGAAATATGCTCCCTGCTCTCTGCAGGGAAAAGACAGCAGTTTGACACAAAGAGTGCGTGGTTTTTTGTTTTCTCCCAAGTGATCCAAGTGCCAGGGTTTGACTTGCCAGAACTACTGGGGAAGGTCAAAGCATTCCCACGTTCCAGCACTTTCATGAAGGTCATGGTGTGTCTGCCAGGCAGGGCTCCAGCTGAGGCCCATCTGCCTTTCCCTGAGTATTTTTTTCAGTAGGAGAAAAAGCATGTTTTGCTTAACCTGAATATCGTGAGGCATGCATGAACCCACTGCCTACTGTGATCGGAGTGACGAAGAATCATAGAATCACAGAATGGCTTGGATTGGAAGGGATCCCAAGGATCATCAAGTTCCAACCCCACTGCTGGAGGCAGGGTCAACAACCTCCAGGTCTGCTACCAGACCAGGCTGCCCAGGTCTCCATCCAACCTGGTCCTGAACATCTCCAGGGATGGGGCATCCACAGCCTCTCTGAGCAGCCTTTCCAGCACCTCACCACTCTCTGTGTGAAGAACTTCCCCCTGATATCCAACCTAAAACTTCCCTCCTTGAGCTTAAAGCCATTCCCCCTTGTCCTATCACTATCTAGCTTTGTATGAAGTTGATTCCCCTTTGTTTAAAGTTTATTATCCCCTTTTAAATACTGGAAGGCTGCAATGAAGTCTCTTCGCAGCCTTCTCTTCTCCAGGCTGAACAAGCCCAGCTCCCTCAGCCTGTCCTCATAGGAGAGGTGCTCCAGCCCTCTGATCATCTTAGTGGCCCTCCTCTGGACCCTCTCCAATTATTCCACATCCTTCCTGTATTGGGAGCCCTAGACCTGGACACAGTACTCCAGATGGGGCCTTATGAGGGTAGAATAGGGAGGGACAATCACCTCCCAGACACTGCTGGGCACCCCTCTTCTGATGGAGCCCAAGGACTTGAAGGACATTTTATGTCATGGTCCAGGCTTTGTAGAGAAGACTTTAAGAGTTCTGACTGAGTCCATGTACCAAAGCAATCCTACATAAACATCAAGCTTAAATATTTGGATGTCTGCAGGTTTGTATGTCTTTACATAAACAGTGGGATTTGGTTTTGGCTTTTCTTGCCTTTGGCTCTACACTCGTTTCAGAGTCCATTTGCATCTGTTCAATGCACCCATGAACATAAGACCACAACATGATGGTAATTCAAGTGCTGCACACACAGTAATTAGTCTGCAGCTGTGGGTGGAAGCAGGTGCTGCACAGACCATGTATGTGTGCCAGCTCTCCACTCATTTTGCTCTGTCTTATACCTCTTTATATGTTTTTTTTTTTCCCATTCTGTACCCCAGAGTTATTTTCCTGCTGTCAGAGAGAGAAAATGCTCTATAGCTATCAGCACTCTGAACATGAGATTGGGCTTGTCTGCTGGGCAGGACAAGCTGGGCTCAGCCTGAGCCACGGGCATGGCAGAGTGGCTGCTCCAGGTCCATCATTTCTTAATTGGTGGGGCTGGACACATGCAGAGGTGAAGTTGGCTTTTGTGCAGAGGCTGGAAAGTGGCTGTGGGAGGCTAAAAGTGATGGATGGCTGCAGAGCATGAAGTACAGGGCTCAAATCCCCCCAGCAAGGCGCATAGTGCAAGAGTGGCACTGCTTAGGTCTTTGGTTTCTTTTTTTTTTTTTTTTTTCTTCCTTATTATTATTAGAGGGATTAAGTGGAATTTAATTGGTACTTTAGCCTTCAGCTGCCCTCAGTGTGGGAGCTGCTGAGCAGACAGAGCCAGCACTGACTGCAAAGCCACTGAACTCCAGCCTCTCACCTTCGTATCCTCCCAAAAGCAAACAAACAAACACTCAGCTAATTAACTGCAGTGCAACCCTGACTCAATGAGCAACGCTGCGAGACCCAGGAGAGAGAAGGCAGGAAAAGGAGGAGGATGAAAAAGTCAAAGGATCAGAATAATAAACTCCTCCCAGGTGCAAGGATGCAAAATCATTCTGGGCTGTAAATTCCTCGTTCATCATCATCCAGTGAGCACAGGCAAGGAGGACTGGCAGGGAGGCCTTCTGCTTGGATGACCCATAGGAAGGCTTTCCTGCACTTTTTTCTATTCCAGCATCTGAGCTGGAGTTAAAAGAAACTATGCTGGGCAAAAGGACTCCAACATAGCCAGTGGTAGGAAGGTTTGGACTGGTCTCTGGGTTACTTTTGAACCAGTTCCAGTGGGCTTTTCTCACAGAAATATCTGGTGCAGCTGAAGGAACAAACCTCACTATACTGCAGAAAGCAAAAGTTACGTTTTAGTAACCTGGGCTGCTGCCTGTCACCTGGCTTCAGTGTGAGACCATGGGCTGGGTTGTGACGGCTTTGCTAGTGCCATGTAGCCATGGAGCAGTGCAGGGCGAGGGCCACTCAATGAAGCCAGAATGTGTCTGGGTCATCCTGCCAGAGCAGCACAGAAAGTTGTTTTTCTCTGAGCTTCCCTTCTGCTGAGTAATTGCTTCATGTGAGTTTGTCATCTGCTGCTGCAGTGAGACAGGGCGAGCAGCCACTGAAGTGGCTTCTGTTCCTAAATCTGCCATGTGCTGAACTCGATGGCTTGAATTGATGCCTCTATTGCTCCATCTGTGAAACTGAGACAAGTGCTATGCTCCTCTACAACTTTCCAGGAGATGCAGCCATGAAATGTGTTACATGGGAATTTGCTGTTCTCATTCAGGTACAGATTAGGATGGAGTCTGTTAGGTCCCTGGTCCCAGGATGTAAACCATCAGAAGGCACAGCCAGGTAAAGCATTTCGTGTTAAATACATATTTTCGAGCTTCTTCATCTGCTGTTCTGTGCTGTCAGCAGACTTTGGCTTTGCAGAATACTTGAAGCCCACCTAGCACAGGGCACATCTCCTGCATATTCAAAGCAGGACATGCATATGTTCCTTGCTATTATGGGATGCAGAGAGGTGCTAAAGCCATACAGGTTGTGCTGAGTTCTCCCACGGTAGAGAAACATCTCAACATGCTCTGTGGGCATGAGTTGCCCAGTTAATGTATTAATATGGGAACTCTAACATACCATTTCTCACAAACATTTGGGTACACTTGCCTAGATTTTCTGGAATCTGGAATTGAAATAATTCCTGAGCCCCTTTGCAAGACCAATGTAAGCCATGTCTGAAGCAGGCAGCCCCTGGCTTCTTTTGTAACATTTCTACAGTTATATCATATTTTTTCTGCTGCTGGATTATGTCAGCTGTATAGGTCCATTGAACAAAAGAGGTTTTACAGAGTACCTGATTATTAGAGCTATTATTTTTATTCTCAATTTTGCCATCATGAAATCAATTTCAAGGTCAGCGGGAGCTGATGAGAAATGCCAACTGCCATTATACCCCTCTGGGCTTATTTTCTCAATGAGACTCGCATGGTACAATATTATTCAAGGAAATACCAAAGGTATGGAGACCAATGATACATTTAAGAGACTTAGTGGGAAATACAGCAGCCTTGTGCTGCCACAGAATTACTGATCAAGTAATGCAAGAGCCCAGTTGCCTGCAGTGTCACACCAGTCCTACTTTAAAGTCCTCTTCAAATTTGCTAAATGTTAATGGAGCTGCAGAGGGGTAAGAGCCAGGGAGAGAATGTGCTGAGAAAGACACGCAGCCCTGTGAACTGGTCAGAGTGGTTCTGGAGCTCACAGAGTGTCTCACAAGTAAAGTTCTGTCATTGTGAGTGAGACTAAATGTGCAGCTGTCTGGGTGATGGCAGTTTCATCATTATCATAGGATTATAGAGTCATAGAATGGCCTGGGCTGAAAAGGACCACAATGCTCATCTGGTATCAACTCCCTGCTGTGTGCAGGTCACCAACCAGCAGCCCAGGCTGCCCAGAGCCACATCGAACCTGGCCTTGAATGCCTGCAGGGATGGGGCATCCACAGCCTCCTTGGGCAACCTGTTCCAGTGCCTCACCACCCTCTGCATGAAAAACTTCCTCCTAATATCCAACCTAAACCTCCCCTCGCTCACTTTAAAACCATTCCCCCTTGTCCTATCACCACCCACCCTCACAAACAGCTGTTCCCCTCCTGTTTATCCGCTCCCTTCAAGCACTGGAAGGCCACAATGAGGTCTCCTGGAGCCTCCTCTTCTCCAAGCTAAACAAGCCCAGTTCCCTCAACCTTTCTTCATAAGAGAGCTGCTCCAGCCCTCTGACCATCTCAGTGCCTCCTCTGGACCCGCTCCAAGAGCTCCACATCCTTCCTGTGCTGGGGGCCCCAGGCCTGGATGCAGTGCTGCAGATGGGGCCTCACAAGAGCCAAATAGATGGGAACAGTAGATAGATAGTAGATTAGGATAAATAAGGACAACATCTTTTTTAAACACGCAGTCCTTATAGACTGTCTTTGAGTTTCTTGACATCTTCACTATAAGAATATATCATGCTGATTGCTATTTTTGAATTCACTCCAAATGCACTCTGTTAATATTAACTACAAAGATGCTCCAACAGATGATGTCAAACTAACAAGCATCAAAAGAAGCAGTAAATGCAGACTGTTGGGTCATGTGTGCTTAAAAGAAGTTGTGCCTCACATTCCCATAAGTGATTCTGAAGAGGGCTTCCATCACCAATGAAGACCTGGAAATCACTGACAGTTCCACAGGGAGCAATGGAGAAACGGCACTGAGCTGTGAGCAGCTGATAAAACATCAGCTGAAACACATTACTGGCTACAGGCCTTGAAGGGTAGGTGTGGGATTTGCACAAATAGAAAAACAATCCCAGATTTACCTCTTGACCAATTGCATCTCCTCTGCGTTGTGTCCAGCATTTAACCTTCAGGGGACAGGCCAGACAGAGGTCCAGAATTCATATGATTTTCCCCCATAGGCTTTCACAATAGCCTATTGAGTTAGCAGGGTGGCTGTTGTTTAGATGGCTCACATGAAGAGTGATTTCTTCAGCACGGAGAAGCTTTACCTGGGTTTTATCAAGAGAAGTCAACTGTTGTTGAGTTTGTAAAGAGCTCTGGACAGAGTGAAGCAGTTTTGCCAAGGTAGCAATAATCTTTCTCCCAAACGTTTATTAGCAGGCTATTGCAAATGCCATAGGTGAATTGTGGTGCAGAAGGTCGAGGGACAATTGCTTTCATCTGTCTGAAATATACTCTGAGAGCCCATTAGTACATCGTGTTTAGTGTTGTCCTGGCTCAGTTAATTCAGTCCAGCTCTGGCCAAGTGCCACTATATAAACCTCACTGGCATTTTCATTTCCATTTCCAGCAGCCTTTGCTGTCAGCAGACCCTTTGACTGCCTCCCACTCAAGTTTTTAAAACTTTGGAAGAATCCCTTCTTTGTGCAAAATTGATCTTCCTTCACCTCCCAGAGAGACATATTCTGGCAGAACACTGCTGAAAAAGCTGATGCTACTAACTGCAATGGGACTTTGGCCATTTATTCTGTGTTCTCAGCACCTCCTGCAGACAGAGACCAAACCAACAGGGAATGAGAAGTGAGCTTGTAGAGGACTTTACCCTTTTGTATACATCTAAAGTTTGGTCACCCTGAGCTGTAGGAAGAATCCTTGTATGTCTGTGGAAGCTGCTGTAATTGAGAAGAACATCTCTTACAGAAGTGGACCATCAGTCTCCATGTCTGTGGCTCGTACCACTGCTAAGTTCTTCTGGAAATCCAACTCTCTTCCTTTAGTCCTTCCTCCAATGCAGAATACCTTCATCAGCTGCGTTTGGCTCCTACCTTGTCTTCATCTCCTATACAAACACTAGGTCCATCCTCATTTTATTAGGTCAGAAACCAGGGCACAGAGTTAATTTATCTCCATTAACTTCATGGATCTATGATGACAATGTCACTGTTTGAAAGAGATGTCCCCTCTCTTTATGGTGAGAGGCAAAAATTTCCTGCCTGATTGTCTAACATTTCCCTTGCATTGTGATGAATTGTGTCCTGTGGGTGCTGGTTTTTCTCCATTAACTGTTAAGGGATCCCAGATCGCTTGTTCAGATAGAGATGTCAACACTGAGGGCATATACATTTGGGCAAAATATATCAGTCCAGAATGTCTAGGGGGCGAGATTCATCTCATCACATACTAGGTGTCCAGAGTGTGGATGTGAAAAGCTGAGCCAGACATCAAGGCTTTTTTCTCCCTTTACAGAAACAGCTCATCCTCAGATGTCAGAAACAGTGGATGACTAATCTATCCTTTGGCTATAAAAGGAGTCAATGTGGCTAGCTGAGATGTCGATACATATTTTACAGATGACTCAGGGTAGGATCTAACTGAAGTGCCTCATGCAGTTGCAGAGCCCACATACCAACATTCAGCAGCAGTTTGTCCAGCTCTTCTCTGCAATATTGATGCTTAAGGGAAGAAACATCATCCAAGGCAGGTCCTTCAAAACTTGATGGCTGCATTTCCCTAAATTCCAGCAACAGTAACACCAAAATCCACCACCTTGTTTGACTCTAATGTCCCATCGGAACAGCTTAGCAGCCAACAGATCACTCTCTTTGGGCATCTGTATCTCCAGACGTGCACATAGCTTCATCTGAAAGAAATAAGCCTCCAACTACAATGCTAGGATGAGGGGAAGCTAAAGTTGGCTGTTCCCTAAAAAGCAATCTCCATCTAGTAAGGAATTTGAAGCAGTCTGACATCTGTAAAAAAAAAAAAATGTTTGAAGGTTTAATGAGTTAAATAACTGAATAATTCTAGGCTGTTATGAAAGAGAGTAGCCCGTAGTCAGAGTTGAGCATCACTTGTAACCATAATGGGTGAAGTAAACATGGTCTCCATTTTTACATGTTTTTGTTGGTTTGCTTTTCTCTTATTGCATGTTTTGGTGAGGCTGAATACTAGATTGATGCCCTGGAGAGTTTGTATTACCCTTGAGTTTGCTCCACTGACAGTCTGTAAGAGATCTTTTGGCTGAAGCCTTGCTCAAAAGTAATAGAAAAGAATTATACAGGTCTGCCTGCTAAAAGCACACAAGCTTTATGAGATCCTCTAGAGTGCCATCTGTTGTTTCTCTACCTGCAATTAACTTAGAGAAAGATTTATGTTGGAAGGCCATTTCAGAGATCCATCTGATCTAACCTCCTGCAGAAAGTAGGACTCAAAGCAGGAGCTACAAAAGCTCTTGCCATAGGCATTCTCTTGATGAAGGTTCTTCTACCTGAACCAAAGAGCTAGCAATCCATGTTTCACTTACAAACATGATAAAACTCCTCAAGATTTCAATAATCAGTGATAAAATAAATAACATCACTGCTCCAGCAGGGAGAGGGAGGTGATTGTCTCCTGTGCTCCATCCTTGCAAGGCCTCATCTGGAGTCCATGGGGCCTCCAGTGCAGGAGGGATGTGGAGCTGCTGGAGCAGGTCCAGAGAAGGGCTAAGAAGATGATTAAAGGGCTGGAATACCTCTCCTATGAATAAGGACTGAGTGAGTTGGGCTTGTTTAGCCTAGAAAAGAGAATGATCTGAGGGGACCTCACTGTGACCTTCCAGTACTTGAAAGGAGCTTACAAGCAGGAGAGGGACCAACTTTTTACACAGTCTGATAGTGATAGGACAAGGAGGAATGGCTTTAAACTAAAAGAAGGTAGACTTAGGTTAAATGTTAGGAAGAAACATTTTATTTGGAGGATGGTGAAGTGGTGGCACAGATTGCCCAGAGAAGTTGTGGGTGCCCCATCTCTGGAGGCATTCAATACCAGGTTGGGTGGGACCCTGGGCAGCGTGATCTAATGGCTGGTAGCCCTGATCATGGCAGGGAGGTTGGAACCAGTTGATCTTCAAGGACCCCTCCAACCTAAGCCCTTGTATGACTCTATGAAAACAGGCTGTAATACCTGTTTCTCTTTGCTAACCTTCAACAGAACCCAGGGTAACTAGCTCACAAGCAAGGCCCTGCATTAAGCAACCATTTAATGCAGTGTGTCATGGAAATGGTTTCTTGAGGAACGCTTTAAGCCTCAAAGAATCCTGGCTCTGGAGCTGCCAGAGATAACTGCCAGTGCTTCTAAGATAAAAAGCACTGGGGCAACACAAAGAAAAATATACAGCTGACAGTCAAGCTGTTCCCTTGCCTCCTTTCTGTTCTGCAATTTGCAAAAGGTGAGAAGACCAAAAGTCTTGTTAAACTAGGAGTAACAGCCAACTGCCCACATCTTGATTTCCTCTATGATTTCTTTGCATCGGTGGTTCAGAAGCCCTTATTGGCCCTGATGCATTCAGGTGTGTGACATTCTCCTCACCAGTGCCCAAGCTCCAGGAAAATTATGTGGGTTGTTGTAGTTGAAGTATCTCAATTGTTCCCAAGAAGTTTGCTTTTCCATTTCATAGCTTTATAAGTCAAGTAGGATTCACATGCCAGAAGGACAGCTTTGTATGTTATGTTGTAACTGAAAGATTGTTTAGCTGGTAGAGCCATTCCTTGCCCACCTCATATATCCAGAGGCTCCTTGGAGCATCATCACTCCTTGGAGCATCATCAGGATAGTAACAGGAGGAAGAGGAGAGGTAAGGACAGCTAAATGAGGATCTCAGGATAACTTCAAGGCTTGAGAAGCCTGGATGTCCACGAAGGGGCCTGCTTCTGCATTTCATGACCTTATGAAAGACAAAGACTGAGGGTCTGGGGGACCACTGAGCTCCTCCAGGCAGCCGCCTACCTTGCCTACAGTTAGATCAAGCCCTGCCTTAGAGCTGGTGTTTGGGATACTGGTGCCTGCAAATATCTCACTTGTGCAGACAAACTCTGGCCTCAATCGCTCAGTTCAGATTTACTCCTCTCATGCTATTTATGTAGCTTT
This sequence comes from Meleagris gallopavo, assembly GCF_905368555.1. Classification (NCBI taxonomy): domain Eukaryota; kingdom Metazoa; phylum Chordata; class Aves; order Galliformes; family Phasianidae; genus Meleagris; species Meleagris gallopavo. The sequence continues at coordinate 1,819,176 of NC_139432.1, read as the reverse complement.
CAATTTTCTGCCACAGGTCAGTGGGAAAATTCAGAGCCTCATTTACTCCTGTAATGTAGGTTCTCCAATGCAGCATAAGGTTATCTCTAACTTTTCTGCTATTATGTGTATAAAGGCAAAAAATCAGATAAAAATCAAGATATTGAAAAGAGATTGTGACACGAAAAACCTTTATAAGAGTGTCTTTAGGAAAAAAAAGCCTCTGTTTAATACAGGTTTCACATTTATATAAGGATCAGAAAATTGAGATTTCTTTGCAGCAAGCAAATAGATGACTGTGTGGAGATAAGGCAGAGAGAAGCTGAAAAGTGGTAAATTAACTAAAAGCCTGGATCTTGCATGAGCTCTAGAGAAAGTTCCGTTGATTGAAATGAAAGAATTCTTTGCAACATTTATTTTCACTAAAACTAATCTTGGAATTAGTTTTTGGTCAAAATGATGAAATATTATCTGCATAACAAATATTTTAGCTTTTAGGGCTTGAAGATGAGAAGGGATGGCAATACATTCATCCAGTGATCCCAGGTATCCAGAACAAGGGTCTGGAGTCTCCCATTCCCCACCTGAGTGAGCTGAGACTCAGTCTGTTTGCCACTCTAGGATGGATCAGTCACTTACTGTTCTTAATGAAACTTTACAAAAGACTGACTGTTCTGATGCAAAATGAAAACAAATGTGCAAATCTCCAGGAATTTCACAATCCATCTTTCCCAGCCATGCCAAATTCTTTGAGTTAGTCATTAATCTTTTCCTACTAAGGATTTGCTTCTTGCTTCCTTTGGATCTATATGTCTCCTACTTTCTCCCATACTCAAAGACTGTGCTTCTGATCCAACTGTGTGCTGCTCCTTCTGGATAGGTTCTGCCTGCCTGGTTCCTGGTGGATGCTTAAGGGTGCTTAAGGATGCTTCCCAAACTTGTACAGCCTCATGGCTTTTACAACCTTGTTCCTGAAGGGCTGCAGATGTGGTTTTCTAAATAAGGAGAAATCTCCATCCTCAGTTGGACACAATTTTAGGTCTCTGTCAGTCCATCCTGCTTCATGGAAGATTCACATGCATCTCTAGTTAAAAACCTGTTCCAAGAGCAAAGAGATTCTTCCATATTTGCCATAACAACATGACCAGACAAAATATCCCCATGGGCATTGAAATGTTTCATGTGTATTTGTGTTAGTAATCCAGCTGTGGTCTTTGTCTAATAGGAGTAGAAATACTCCTATAAATTATCTTGGTTACCAAGAAACAGAAGGATGCTGGTACACCAGTTATTTCATTCCCAGATGATGAAGGGATGCTCAAATTGAGCATCCCATTTTTACATGGTTGTATTTCTGTACTGCAAGAACAAGAACCTCTATTTAACCTGCGCAGACAGTAAACAGTCCTGTATTTTTTTCCACATTCTGCCCTTTCAGCAAAAGTTGAGATGCATCTTTGCTTATTTAATTAGTTTTTCTCTCCCTCTGTGTTATTAAACCACATTGCCTTCAGCAGATGATGTTTTATTCTCAGTAGGAAAGAAATAATGGAAAGAAATTATTCCAGATGAAGCAAAAGTTCCCACCTTCTTTGCAGCTGAGCTTCAGAAAAGCAGCAGCACAAGTCAGAAACAGAAGCAAAGAGAGGAATCACATTTGGCAACCATGTGTGCCGGCAAGGGGTGAGCAGGGGAACACCAGATCCATTGGGCAGCTAAGGGAGAGAAGAAATCCCACTGCCTCATCCTCCATCCCTCAGACAAGCAGCAAAAGCATCCTTGGAGGGAAGCTGCCTGTTCCAGCTAACAGATCTCCTCGCTGCCTCAGTCATTTCTCCCACCTGCTGCTCTTCGTCTGATCCTTCTTGCTTTCAGACCCATTTCTTTCTCTGTGGTGAGCAGTGGTTGGGATTTCATCCCATTCAGCTGTTAATATCTGATTCTGCCTCTAGTGAAGTGAGCACTCATTAAGTTAATTTCAGCAACAATATGAACTTCAAAGGACTGAATTAGTCGTAACAGCAAAATATGATGTGTTGGCATCAATGTTTATTTATTGCTCTCGGCCGCATCCTAATGTTGCTGCTGTTGAGGACAGAGATGGCACTGGGGGAACTTTTGGTGCTGCCTTTCAACTTGACTTTACAATTCTCTTACATCAGTAGTGATTCCACTCATAGAAAAGCAGAGGTTTGCAAGACCTGGCATTAGGGCAGGGACTGACTGCCCCAAAATATGCGCTATGGAAAATAATGGACCTGGAGAAGAGTTATATTTCATTGGGTTCCTTATATCTCTCTTGGAGATTGAGAGCTGTCAGCTGCTTTGTACTCACAGGTTCAGACAAGCTCTGGAAGACTTGGAATAATTTCAGCACACCAGGAGTCTGCTGTTCTAATGGAAAGCCACGCTGTTTTGCTTTGCTTTGTTTTGCTTTCCTTTTCAAATCCATCCAATTTCCATGAGAATTATCTCAATATTAACAACAGGTTCGGGTGTTTCAGTTCTGTCCCTTTGTGCCATACTGAAATGTGCACTCCGACCTTTTGGTTTCCTCTTGCTGCTGTTTCATTGCAATCAGCAATCAGAATCACAGAATCACAGAATGGCCAGGGTTGGAAGAGATCTCAAGGATCATGAAGCTCCAACCCCCCACCACAGGCAGGGCCACCAACCTCCACATTTCATAGCAGCCCAGGCTGCCCAGGGCCCCATCCAACCTGGCCTTGAACACCTCCAGGGATGGACGGGGCATCCACAGCCTCTCTGGGCAGCTGTTCCAGCACCTCACCACTCTCATAGCAAAGAACTTCCCCATGACATCCAACTGAAATCTGCCCTCCCTCAACCATTTCCCCTTGTCCTGCTGTTATCTACCCTTTCCAAGAGTTGATTCCCCTCCTGTCTACCCTTTCAGTACCCTTTAGGTACTGAAGGCTGCAATGAGGTCACCCCACAGCCTTCTTTTCTCCAGGCTGAACAAGCCCAGCTCCCTCAGCCTGTCTTTGTAGTGGAGGTGCTCCAGTCCCCTGATCATCTTTGTGGCTCCTCTGGACCCTCTCCAACAGCTCCCTGTCTTTCTTGTGCTGGGGGCTCCAGCCCTGGACACAGCACTGCAGATGGGGCCTCACAAGAGCAGAGTAGAGGGGGACAATCCCCTCCCTGACCCTGCTGGCCACCCCTCTTTTGATGGAGCCCAGGATCCCATTTGCTTTCCGAGCTACAAGGCTTCATTCTTGTTTTGCTGAAATGATTGGCATTCTGTCAATGCCCGCTGCTGTTGATGGTGAGTGCTGCATAGTCATCACAAGCATTAACAATGCAAGCAATACTGTAACATGTAAATGTCGCCATAAGGCTTTCCTATGTAAAAAAAGTTTGAAAAGAAGCAACTGTTTCCATGGGAAATGGGAAATACTGACTTTTCAAAGCTCATTTTCATCCCAAATTGGAACCAATATTAATTACCCCTGAAAATACTATCGTTTCTGGCCATTCTTGTCATCTTCCCCTAAATAACAAACCTTTCTGTGCTTCCTCATGCTGCTTTTACTGGATTTCCCATTTGTTCATTTTGTGTCAGTTCCTGTTGCTATCCACACCGGGCAACCATTGGTCGTTCAGATTTCCAGCAGCACATTTTGCACAGCAGGGCATAGAAAGACTCTGCAATTGGCAGAACTCAGTTAATTGATTGTCTCATTTAGCTCTTTGAAGACTGAAACAAATGCACAAAAGTCTGTAGTTCAGTAACGAATGAGGATTTGGAAGCCAATCATGGTCTTTGCTTGTGTTGGGCATGACATACAGATATAAAAACTGTTGTTTTATCTCCTGTAAATATAATTACCTAGTCAGATGAGTGATTATAGCACTCGTAGCCTTTGCTGTGGAATTAAAGCACTTGGAGGGCTATGAAGCATTATATGTGCTCTGGTAAATCAAATCAACCTGAAAATGACATCATGTATTATAATGCCAAGAGCAAGAGCAGGAGGCAGGGACCCTGATTCACAAAAGATTTCAGTGGAACTTATCTGCCCTGTTGTTCTCACTGGTCTTTTCCTTGCTGGTCCCTCTCTTTGGATTTTGGATTGTTCTCATTCTTTCCAACTTGGTATTGATTCCAAGGTTAGGTCCTGTGATTTGTATGGGAGAATGGTGACAAAATCACTCTGCTTGGGCATCATGCTGCTCTACTTGTTGCCTTCGTCTGATTAGATGGTAGGGATTTCTGTTCCCTCTGTTTCACATCTGAAAGAAGGCACAGTGGGCAAAGAGAGGCAGGGAGAGCTTTGAGCTGATAAGGTGCTTACCATTAAACTGAGTAACACAAAGGAAGGTGCTCACCTGGGACAGATTGATCAGGTGGATGAAGGGAGGTGTAGCCATGCAGTCCAGCCCCCCTTCTGTGCATCCCCTCCTTGTGGTGACAGTGAGGCTGTATCTAGCTCTGAGACTTGGCACCAGCATCCAGTTCTTCCTGCACTTCCAGAAGTGCTGCGTGCACTTCTGTTCAGGGACTGGGGATGGGAAACCACCAGTATCACCAGTCTGCAATGGAGTGGGGCCCCAGCCTGGCTGCTGTCTGTTGCAGTTTTAAACTTAATGCTGAAATCAAAAATGCAATTGAAGGGCATTTCCCTTTCCCCCTGTTAGAGGGGGAAAGATACTATTTACTCCCCTTCTCTCTGTTCTTACAAATGTCTCCTTATATTTTTATTCTCCTTGAATGCATAGAAGCAATTCTTTTGAGACACTCAAAATATTGCTGGCTGTTCCAAGTATCAAGGCAAGTGTTAATGCCTTACAAACGGAACTGCCTGCTTTCTTTTGCCATCTGTAGGGAATTCCAGGAAGAATGCCTGAATGGGGGGCTGACAATGACTTGTGCATGGCTCCTGTTCCCTCTATCAGGCTATTTCCATTTCATGTCTACTGACATTTTAACAAGCCTTTGTAAAATGGTCACGCGTTTGCTATAGTCATATCTCCTGCTCATAGAACACATGTACAGAACAGCATTTTGTAATCACTGGCTTTACTGTAGACAAGCATTAAATCTTCTCTGTTAATATGTGAACTGCTGTGTACTTGACATCTCAGAAATCCCCTAAGAATGCCTGGCTCCACAGGAAAATGCTCTGAGGCAACAGAATGAGACTGAGAACAGCACCTCTTGGGTTCCTTCTTTATCCATTTTCAATTTCTTGATGCCTCAGTTTACCCATCTGAACATTAACGTATTCCTGACAAGACAATGGGATACTTTGGTTATGAAATCCTGTACAGCAAGAAGGGACAGAGATGGTTCGCTTTAGTGTCTGCCTGGCTAAGATCCTACAAAGCTGACCAAATCAATGCTTAATTATTTTCTCATTGCATGAGGTGTTGGCTTTTTCTAACAGTTTTTTGTTTGTTTGCTTTCTGAGAGGGAGATAATAAAATACAGAAAAGATGGTTGCAAAGATATATTAACTGATCCACTGTCATTAATTAAGGTCCTGCGTAAGTGGAAAGTTTGTCAGTTGAATCAACTAAAGCAGGCGCCATAAAACGCACATATTTGATCTCCTCTTCCTCCTCCTCCATCCCATCAACTATTTAACAGCAGACAGCAGGTAAGAGTGGATGCACACTGTTTGTCTCCGCTGCATTTCCAAAACACGCTCGAGGCTTTTGGATGTGCTCTGAAGTGTTAATGCTGAACTTGGCTTGATAAATGAATAAGCCTTGCTAGCTGGGGGCTGCCTCCTCCGTGTTCCCCTGATCTGGTGTGGTTCCCCAGGTGCTGAGTGATGGGGAAGAGCAGCCCCTGTTAGTTCCTATGAGTGAGTGCTAAGCCAAGGGACCTCATCAGCACTCCCACGCTGGCACTGGGATGCTGGCTGCAGAAGAAAAGCAGTTGTCGCCATGGACACCAAAACAGTGAGGACTCATCAGAAAATATCGATGGGGTAAAATGTCAGTGACTGAAATCTAGACTGGGATGTGATCTTTAAAGGAGAACAGTGAATCATCTCTTAGTTGTGAATGGTGAAGTGATCCCTGACTGCAGGGAAGCTTTGGCTCTGGGGAAATCCAAAGGGTAATTTGCATCTTTCTTGTTATTAATAGTAGTGTTACGGTACTGGGGCAGCATCCCACTGTGTTCAGATGATGGATAAACACAAAGAAGGCATCAGGTCTCACCAGTTTGCTGATTGAGTGCCAGGCAGGAGCCGGGTGGGCTGAAAAGACAGAGCTGAAACCCAGGACATCTGGAACCAATTGGAATTGGAACTAATTGGACATTGGAAGTGCCAAGCCTCAATGCATTCCATGCCAACCAAAACTTGGGTGAGGGCCAAATCTGAAATCTGGGCCCCTCTGAGCAGTGCCTGATTTGATGCAGCAAGGGAAGGTTGCAGCTTTAGGTCCTGCCTCATTTAGTCCACGCTTGCAGCTCTTAATGCAAGGGTAATATTTCACCTCTGTTGAGTAGAAGTTAAAACACTCGACAAGATCTTCCTGCCCCTAACCATGGGGCAGCTGTGATCACTGTAGTTTTGGGAACATAAAACATCCTGCTTTCCCAAAAAGCAACGAAGACCTCAGCCCATTTATCATTCCAGAGGGCAATTTTCTCATCCATTTTCAAATCAGAACTTCCTCAGATCCCAGAGCTAATCAGACACTGATTTACTGCTTCGTTTTGCTACATAATTTGCAAAAATATATCCACAGGCTTGGCTGTAATGTGCCTTTGCATTCCGTAGTTCTCTGAGTATATCTGATTACATTAGTCAGCCTACTGAAGCAGTTGTCAAATGGAAAGGATGACTTCAATAGACTCAAGTTTACTGCTTAGAGAAACTATATTAAGAGAAAAGGAATGCCAGTAATTCAGCAGCTAATGCAATTTTAGATTGTATGTATGCCAGGCATAAATAGCTACTTTGCAAACACTCCTTAATGTGTTTCTGCTTCTCTCGGAATATTTAAACGGTCTTAATTTTTTCAGATCATACACTGTCACATTGAGATTTGTCTCTTACACTACCAAGTGTCTCTGAATTGGGTTTCCAGTGATGTGAGCTGAAATTGAATGGAGATGGGATCTGATGGGTTTAAAGGCCTTACCTTGAAAGGGTGTCTTTGAGGGTCCTCTTTGCCCATGTGAATGAGCTTGGAGGTGCAGTCGGATGCTCTCTCTGTGCATCAGGTGTGAGAGATGGGGAAGGAGATGATTGCTAAAGTAGAGATCAGTTTTAGATCATTTCTTCCAGATATCTGACTAGGAAATCTCATGAGAAAAACATGCTGGAAGGATTTATTGTAACTTTGGTTGAGGACAAGAACAGAACCAGTACATTTGTAGCAATGGGTTAATCCCTCTTCTAAAACTTCCAGGTTGAAAATGGGCATTCCTGAACTCGGAAAAGATGCTTTGATTGAGATTTTTATGAAGTGCCAAAGTTTCTGTGCACTGAGGAATGAGATGAAGAAAAGGGAAACAGCAAAGAGAGGGAGGGAACGTGAGCCATCAGTTTGCCAACAGCCTCTGAGATAACTGGCCACTTAGAGACCTGTGGTGAGCAGTTTGCAATCTGACAGGCTTACTAGGCAGAGCAAACCCAAAGCATTTTATTCCTCCTATGATCCTGTTTCAGTAACTTGCTGTTGCTCATTACCACACTGTTAAGAAAGTGTGGCAGACAGGATGGCTATTTATGGTTAGAGACTTGTGCAAGGATTTCAAGCCGTTAATGATTTTAGCTCCAACTCTCATGCAGAAAAGTTGGATATTTAATCGTATCGATAAACTTTTTTTCCCATTTACCTTAATTTGGGGAGATTTTCAGATCTGTTCTTCAAATTTGTAATGCATATTTAAAACAATAGTAATCATTCTGCCTGCCAGACAGACTCTGAAATAACCCTTGAACTGCTTTAGGATTGTTGCATTATTATTGCTGCATGTTACGAAGATTATTTTTTAGAAGGAATTAAAGCAGTGAGTAGGAAGTTAGTTGCCACTAGAATATAATTAATGCAGAATACATCTGACTGTAATCAGGATGTTCTGATTGCAGTCTAGTGGGATTTCTGGATGTCCTTTTTAGCCATGACATCATGCAAACCTGATTTTGACACCATTAGAAGTGAGGAATTGAGATAGGAACTGAGGATACTGGAAGCACTCATGTGCTACTAAGCTCTGTGTGAGAAGGCTCAAACCCATCTCAGTCCAACTCTGCACACAGACAGAAGTCAAGCAACTGATGAGGCATTAAGGGACAAATTTCCATATTCAGATTGCTAGTTATTGAATTTACATTAAAGGCCAGGATGAAATGTCCAGAGGGACCTATCAGACTTGAGAGGTGGGTCCATGCCATCTTCAGGAGGTTCAACAAGGCCAAGTGCAAGGTCCTGCATCAGGGCTGGGGCAATCCCAAGCACAGATACAGGTTGGGTAGAGAATGGCTTGAGAGCAGCCCAGAGGAGAAGGATTTGGGGGTGTTGGTTGATGAAGAACTCAATATGAGCCATCAATGTGCTCTTGCAGCCCAGAAGGCCAACCATATCCTGGATTGCATCAAGGGAATTGTGACCAACAGAACAAGGGAGGTGATTCTGCCCCTCTGCTCTGCTCTCATGAGACCCCACCTCAAGTGCTGCATCCAGTTCTGAGGGCCCCAAGACAAGAAGGACATGGAGTTGCTGGAGCAGGTCCAGAGGAGGGCCACGAAGATGAGAAATGCTGTGAGGACAGGCTGAGAGAGCTGGGGCTATTCAGCCTGGAGAAGAGAATGCTTTGGAGGGATCTTGCACCCCTTCCAGTACCTGAAGGGGGAAAACTGGGGTGGGACTTTTTAGAAGGGCAGGTAGCGACAGGACAAGGTGAAATGATTTTAAACCAGAAGAGGGTAGGTTTAAACTAGATATTAGGAAGAAATTCTTTCTGTGAGGATGGAACAGGTTGCACAGTGAGGTTGTGGATGCCCTCTCCCTGGAAGCATTCAAGGCCAGGCTGGGGCTGTGAGCAACCTGATCTAGAGGGAGATGGGAACTAGATGATCTTATAGGTCCCTTCCAACCCAAACCATTCTATGATTCTATGAATTTTCTCTAATAGCATTTCCAGCACGCAACTCCAGGAGCCAATGTCAGTGTCAGAAAAGTTGGACAGGTTTGGTGGACCATCCTTTGGTGCCTTAAAAAGTTCAAGCTTTCTGCTCTCACGAAGCCTACTTTTAATAGATTGCTGTGGAGTATTTCTCTCAATCTTTGTCATCAATTCTCAAGTGTTGCAAAGGAACGAAGGGTCCTAATTATTGGTGAAACTGTTTTGAAAGAGTCTCATTTTTTGCATTAAAAAAAAGGCAGGCTAATTAATCAGTGCACTGATGAAAAAAGAAATGGTTGAGTTTTCTTAGAAAGGTAGGTCTGAGCAAAAATCCAGAATGTTCATTCAAGTCTTTTCTTCAATAATCTCTCCTCTCATCTTAAAAATGTCAGCGGGTTCTCCAGTTCTTTGTTCCTGAAGGCTTCCAACGAACTTTCCCCTTGACAGCCAAGAAACACACTGATGAAACACTAACTCTGCTTTGCTCCTTTACAAGAAGTATGCTTGGCAGCTTAATGCACCTACACGTTTTCTTGATGCATCAAGCATCAGGACTTGGGATGTAGGAGAAATCTGCATTGTTGGTACAGACTTATTCCGGACGGATTACACAGCAGCTTTTGGGTAACTTTCAATACAAAATATTTCCTAGAGGAGTAGCAATAGTTGTTCCATCTAACAGCCAGGGCAGCTGCCCCAGCTGTACAAACACAGCACAATTTGGTTCAGCTTAGCATTTGCACTGCCTCTTATTCAACCTGTTCACTTTCTCAGACAAATCCTGGCCAGTGATGTGAGGGGAATAAGGTGGGCAGGAGCTCGGCCTTTTCTGCTGAAATATCATTTAGAGACAAGTAGCCCAATTTGCCTCAAGTAGAAGAAGAAATTACTTACACGCACTGGTTGCAATGGGAGAGCAGCACGGCCATGGCAAATGGTACATTCCTTCTCAGGATGGTGATTTATCAACCACCTCTGGGCAGTCAAATTTCCCCTTCAGGGATGGCTGATCTGCTAATCAAAGGTCACAGAGCTCCTGTAGTTCACAGACTCCCCTCCTGGCATCAGGTTAATATTATGGGCTTTAAAGTGGAGGTCCAGGAGCAGCTCCCTGCATAGCTCTGCTGCACTGCTGAGAGCATTGTAAGCATGCAGTGGGGACGTGCAGCTGTAGGTTGAGCCTCATCTGTCAGTATTCATGAGCCTGTGGCCCCCTACCCTGCCAAAGGAAAGCAAATCAGCAAGCTCGCCATTTCTTACGGCAAGAAAGCCACCAACATCAGTAGCAATAGCCGGCAATCTCTCTCACTGCTTCTCTGCTGTCTGAAGAAAAGCATTTTCCACAGGGCTGAAAGAAGGAAATCTCACCTAAAGCCTTCCTCAACGACTTCAGCTCCTCCATGAATTTTGTGTAGTCTTTGATAAACAAGGACTGCTGTACTGACAAGGAATTCTGTCTTTTTTATTGCAGCGTCAGAGCATAAATGAGATCTGACAGAACATCTTCAGGTTGCCTTTGGCGTACTTTTGTGTTAAATGCTGCTGTGAAGTGAAGGTTTTCTGTATGGACAGAACACTCCATGTCTACCCTCCATTTCTGTGAAGAGGACTTTCTTTTTTACCAGTTTGGGTTGAATTTCTTTTTAAACGTCTTCTGCCCTATTTTATGTGGAAGTGCTAAGCTAAATGAGTAGGATTTAGATGACAAGAATCCTCAGTTGCACATTTGTATCTCACAGAACCATCAAGGCTGGATAAGATCTTATTTATGTCCTGAGGTCCCGTGTATGTATAACTTTATGCCATTGCTCAGATGTCTGAGTTTGTATTCCTGCACTGAGGAACACGAGTTGCACCCACCTCTGGTGCTCTGACCTACTGTCACATCTGCTTATTAGGGAAAATACTTGTTGGCATTAGAACTGTGCCATTAATGACACACACTGCTTCTCAGGGAGCTTACCCAAGACCATGGAGGAATATTCCAATCAGGGAATTTGGCTTATGGGAAAATGAGGATTTAGTTTCCAAATTACACCTCTGCTCAGGCAAGGCATTGCAGCACAGAAAACTCACAGTGCTGCTACTTTTTTTGCATGCTTGATAATCTTGACATCTATATCTTTTTTCATGTGAAGTCCCTGTGAAATGTATTAGCAATGCTGTACAAAGCCTCCATCACTTAAACAAAGCTCCTGGAGTACAATGCCTTTTTTAAAAAGCAAAGACAACCACTGAGGTCACAGATAAGAAAAGGATCTGCAGCTTCTTAGCAATTAACAAAGACAATTATGTTCTTATAATAAAGACTTTAAAAAAAAAAGCAACTCTGTGGTTATAATTATAATCAGGCAATCATACACACATCTTTTGCAGCACACTGAATTGAGTTGAACACTTGCAGTAACCTTTTCTGAATGCTTATGTGCAAAAATGTGTGAAATCATGTACCCGAATAATGACAGAATTAATTTTATTCGCTTCATTCAGTGACTTCTTTGTTGTACAACAGACCCAGAATTTAAGGCTGAAGCCATAATCTTGCAAGAAAATAAACGGAGTTTCTGATTCGACCCTGTATTGGAGAATCTGATTGTGCTGGGGAATGGCGCAGTCCTTTTGGAGCTCATGCACAGCTTCAGGAGTTGCTCTGAATGAGGGATTTATGTGGGGTGTTTGTGGAGGTTGCTTTCTTGGGAATCATAGAATTATAGAATGGCCTGGGTTGAAAAGGACCACAATGCTCATCTGGTTCCAAACCCCTGCTATGTGCAGGTCACCAACCAGCAGACCAGGCTGCCCAGAGCCACATCCAGCCTGGCCTTGAATGCCTCCAGAGATGGGGCATCCACAGCCTCCTTGGGCAACCTGTTCCAGTGCCTCACCACCCTCTGGGTGAAAAATCATATCACTGTATTGTAGGGGGAGTGGCATGAGGAAAAGAACGTTGTGGTCACTGTTGCTTCCTTTTCCATTTGCTTGAAAATGTGACTTTGAAGGAAATTTAGCTCATTTTTAGAAAAAGAATATTGCAAAAGACAAACTCTGAACTTAGGCATTTCCAGGGGAGGAGTTCCTACAATTACATGGGCTGTGATTTCTTTATAGCTTTGACCTACACAGATATCAAACATCTAATGGGGAACAACTCCAGGAAACTGGTGAGTGGAGGGATGCTCATCAGACACCCACATATTTATCCAGTGGGTACTGCTTTATGTGCTTCACAGTTGTTTCTGCCATGGATGAAATCAGTCTGGGCAAAGTTCTGCCTGCTGCATTGCCTTCCACAAGGCAAGAAGCCTACGGATTTCTTCTTTTCTTCCTATCTTTATTGTCCCTTCCTCACCTTCCAAGCCCTGAGGTCTGGAAACTTTAAGTACCAACCTGGTCCCAAAGCATTTCATCTGCTAGTAGCTCTGTGCCTGGGCATATTATTGGCCTGGCTTTCTTGGTGTCAGTATTCAGAAGGATAGTGATTATGATAGTGGTATGTTTCTGCAGACATCACTGCCCAACAAGGATTCCCTTCAGAATCCCCAGGGAAGGGCACTGGATTCAAAGCAGAGGGATGAAAAGGGATGAAAAGAGGATCTCTGGACTGAGAAGCATGCCTCACTGTCATTCCTTCTTGCTCATCCTGACGGCAGGGTCACTCACTGGGCTAACTCTGTTCATCACAGCTCCAGGCTGTTGAAGGGAGAAATAAATAACAGCTGGTTTTACAGTCAGCTGCCAGAGCTGCTACATGGGCTGTCCAGAGGGAGAAGCCATGAGACTAATGAATATTCAGCAGCTTTGTGAAATCCAGTGCATCCTCTTCAAGTTGTCCCAGAGATGAACTTGGCTCACATTGGTAGACACCCAGGAGTGACTGCACCACAAAGAGTAGGTAAGGAGACGGACAAACCGACCAGCTTAATTAAAAACCTGTGTCATTTGTGAGTACTGACATGCAGCATTTATAACTCTGATCTCAATCATTCACATGGCATGTTGGCTTGATGTATGAGAAGCAAGCCTAGCACCCAGTGCTTCCCTCCTCATAATAGTTCCCTCATATCTCACCTCAGCAGCTCTTTCTAGTACTGTTTTGTTTTTTTTTTTTTGCCAGGTGCTGACTCTGCACTTGGATTTGTTAATTGTAATTCAAATTATTCACTGCAGTTCAGATAAAGACAGATCGATCCATTAGAATGTGAAAGATCAAAGCACGTCATCCCTTGTTCGTTCTGCAAGGGGAAGAAGCATCCCAGGAGTCTCAGAGCATGCCTGAAAGGCAGCAGGAGCAGCTGACTGATAGTTGGGATCTTCCTTTCCCTGGAAGCATCAGTACTTGATCCTTGTCAAAGGACTGGGGTTTAAAAAGCTTTTAGGACTCTCCCACAAAGAAAATTTTACTTACTAATCGGTTTGATTTTTCAGGCTTTCTTCTAGACTTGATATTCTGCACCTTATTGCCACACATTCCTGCCTTGAACTCATGATTTTCTTTGAGCTGATGCATCAGTCCTGTACTGCCACGGTACAGAGAACAGAGCACGTGGTGTCCATGCTGAAATTCGTGAGGTATCTGATGGACTCAGCATCAGCCCAAGAACCCTTTCTCTATGCTGGTTTGCTTCAGCTTCCCCAGACAAAAATGAGAAATGCAACATTCCCCCCAGAAAAAATGTTGAAACATGAAAATGGAGCAAAACCACATTTTCAGACAGATATTTTTTTTCTCCTGGAATGCAAATCTACTTTGACACACAATCCCCATCCACTTCTAAGTGCTGGACTGGAAGCTCTGGAAAACAGAGTCCCTCTGGTTTTAAGCAGAGCGTTAATGGTCACAAGAGAGGAAAGAATTCCTCCATACACAGCCTCCTTACACACTGGCTGTAACAGAAGTCTCAGATGACTCTCAGCAAGGCTGTGGATGCCTACAATGTAGACATGTAGTTAGATGAATTTGTTCTCAAACTCTCTAGTTGAGCATGCTAGGAAGAAGATGCCAGATAACACCACTTTTGGGGGTGTCCATGGTGAGTTTTACAGCTTGAGTGGAGACACACACACCAATCCCAAGTGCTCCTTTTGAAAGCTTACATTACTGGACCAAAATGATGTAGAATGTCTGTCCACGAGACCACTCCTTAACTGCTTAGTTGTACGTGTCCTGGAAGCAGCACCAGTAAGAGCCAATATCAAGCTGCTGGGAGCAGCTGATTGCTGAGAAAACAACTCCAGCAGCCCAGGAATGTGTTATTTTATTAGAATAAAACAGCTCTGGTAGCAGAGTGAGCCATTTTAGTGTGGGCTACTGAAGCTCACCATCCCTACTAATAAATGTCTACTTGCATGTGAGAAGGAGGACAAATAGGAATTGGCTTTTGGCAGTCTGTAACACTGTTTTTTTCCACTGTTTGTGTAGTTTATAGCAAGGCTGATGGTTTAACAATGCATATGACTGTAATCTATCTGTTGAGCAGCAGATTGTTTGTTCTTAGCCTGTGAATTGACTGTACCTGGCCTCAGAAAACCTTCTGAAAGGCAAAATCATTCCCCGGAGGATGAGAGAGTGAATAAGAGTTAGATAGTTATTCTCTATGTTTGCTTTCACTCACTTTCTTAATAGCAATATCGTGGCTTTCAGTAATGTAAGAGACTAATGAAAGATGCACATGAAAATATCTGTCATAGAGGACTTTTACCACTACCCATCAAAACATCTAAGCTACTCCCACAGGAAATGAAGAGAAATATCTCCTGAACTAGCTTCCATCATCTACCCTTCCTCAGATCAGTTTAGCTCTTTGTCTCTAACAAAAGACAAATATCACTCTGCCAGGCTGTTCTGAACCAAGGTCAGTAAGCGCAGCTGAGGGCTGGCAGTAAGAATGATGAAAGTCTGAAAGGCTGGAATTGTGAGTGATGGAAGACAACAAAATAAAGGAGTGCATGAAATAATGCCTGTGTAAAGAAATTAGAAGAGCTGTTCCTATTTACGAAGGCTGCTCCAAAAGTAATGCCTCCTGTGGATGTCCGGACCCTAGAAGTGTTCAAGGCCAGATTGCACAGGGCCCTGGGCAGCCTGGTCTAGTATTAAAGGTGGAGGTTGGTGGCCCTGCCTGTGGTGGGGGGGTTGGAGATTCAGGTCAGGATTGAGGTCCCTTCCAACCCGGGCCATTTTATGATTCTATGAGGAGGGCCACAAAGATGATCAGAGGGCTGGAGCAGCTCTCCTATGAAGAAAGGTTGAGGGAACTGGGCTTGTTTGGCTTGGAGAAGAGGAGGCTCCAGGAGACCTCACTGTGGCCTTCCAGTGCTTGAAGGGAGCGGATAAACAGGAGGGGAACGGCTGTTTGTGAGGGTGGGTGGTGATAGGACAAGGGGGAATGGTTTTAAACTGAGACAGGGGAGGTTTAGGTTGGATATGAGGAGGAAGTTTTTCCCCCAGAGGGTGGTGAGGCACTGGAACCGGTTGCCCAAGGAGGTTGTGGATGCCCCATCCCTGCAGGCATTCAAGGCCAGGCTGGATGTGGCTCTGGGCAGCCTGGGCTGCTGGTTGGTGACCTGCACACAGCAGGGGGTTGGAACCAGATGAGCATTGTGGTCTTTTTCAACCCAGGCCGTTCTATGACTCTATAATTCTATGATTCTATGATTCTGCATTGGTTCATGACAACAGAGGTGGATGTTGGTGGTATGGCAGCAGAGGTTGAATCTTCCCAACAATATGCTGTTACATGTTGTTGCTGTGCAACAATGGATGGCAGCAAAGGGGCAATCAGAGAAAATGGAGTCTGACATGGAATGCAGATGAAGCAAAAGGGTGGCTCTGAATTCCTCCATGCAGAAAATATTGCACCTATTGACATTCACTGATGATTCCTGAATGTTTGTGGAGGCCAAATGGTGGATGTGAGCACAGAGCGGGGTGGCTGGTTGCATTTCAGCAGTGGTGACAGCAACTGTGGTCACCTCTGCTTGTGCTGATTTTGACGAGTGCTGCATGCAGGCTCCTGTTCACTGCTGGTGATAGTGCATAGCTAATGGTGGTGACTGTGTTCCAAAATACTGTTTTGTAGCTGAGAATTTGCTCTATCAAAATGTGTTATTATGCTTTTCGTATCTGTTATCATTTACATGGAAATAAATAGGATGCATTACTTTTGGAACAACCTATGTATTTTTTGTGCTACCAGATAGAGTAGGCTGCCTGAGCAAATATTTTACTCTTTTTCCTGTTGCTCTGACCAGGGAACAGCTCACATGTCATGGCCTTGGAGTGCCCTGAGGACGGATGGACTCACAGTAAGCTGCTGCTGTCCTAACTCTAGTGGTAACTCAATGTCTTCCCCCCTTCTCTGCTTCTTAAATTAAGGATTAGACCCTGCAGTGCATCATGGATACCTCTGGGCTTACCTTCTTTGTCACCAAAAGTGATGGATGGTTTTGGTCAATGATATTCTTTCTTCTGAGGATAAACCCAAGACACTTGGGGGTGAGAAGGACTGGAGATAAAGATGCTGTACCCTTGTAAGTCTGTTTGCCCCATGTCACCCTCACAGCTGCCTCCTGCTGCAACCTTGAATTGCTCAGCAGGCTGTTTACTGATGCTAGGCTTGCTGAGATGGGCTGCCTCATACCTTTTAGCTAGCGAATTTTGCAGGGAAGAAAAGAGATTGCCTTGTTTCTTTGGTCTGGGAAAACTCGCACTTCAGATGCCATAAGGGAACACACATCTCTGCTTGGCTGACTCATCTGTCATCCCAGTAAAACGGTTTGACAGCTCATGCCTGTGTGCAGACACGGTCTCCAGATCAAGGCACAGAAGGTCATTTAACACAGGGATCTCCCACATTGCTTGCTGCTTCTCCCAGCAGAGCTTTACCAAAGAGTTTCCTTTTTTTTTTCTCTTTGCTTATCTGGATTTACTTTGATATTATCTTCTTCTGAGAAAGGACATGGCAAAACAAAACAAACACACTGGCAAGACAAGCAATTGCAAAAGCAAACCTTGGATCACTGAGATGATAGCTGAGAACTTGACAGAGGAGTAGAGAAAGAAAAGGACTCAAGGACCAGACACTTATCCCAGTGCTGCACCAGTACAAATCTACAGCAATTTCTTCAGTTCCAAATGATGTGCAATACATTTCTCAGACAGCAAATCAAGTTGGGCTGAGAACTGCTGCTCTGCCAGTAGCCTAGTGGTGGCAATGAACACCCAGTGAGCAAAACTGGCAGAGAGAGGGAGAAAAGGTATATTTGGGGGTGAAATGTGTCCTCACCACTGCACAGGATGGTAACTGCCAGAAAGTGAAGGTAATACTGTTCCTTTTGCATTTTTATTTTTATTTTTTTAATATAAGCAAGGACTGCTGAGTGCATTACCCCTACGATACTAAATGTAATGGCAAGCAAACTAGAGTTCATCTAGCTGGACATCTGATCAAACCTTATACGACACACCAATCATCTAATTTCACTAGTCAAATAACCAGCTGGGTCAGTTGAAAGAAAGAATAATAAAGCATTGTATTTTTGTGCCTGAAGACAATCCCATGACAAATCATGTCTTTAAGAGATGCTAATTAGAGCCTTCCCTCTGGGGAACGCTCCTGCAGCAGAGCCTTCTCAAGTGCTTCTATTACTCTCTTCCTTGCCTCGTCCCTCACACCAGTCTATATCAGGTATTTAATTGGCTCTCCCACAAAGTGAGAGGTGTCTCTCACATCAAGTTCAGTGTTTTCAAATCTTAATGAGCCCTTGGACCTGGGTTCACTGCTAATTTTTCTTGGTTTTAGCTCAGAAATTTGACTTCCCAAAGAACAGCAGTGAATCAAGAAGTCCCACCTTCCCAGCTGCAGGCCCCACAGCTCCTGCTTTTATAACATGGGATTCAAGAGGACTTCATTTAACTCCTATGACATGATCAGTCTGATCCTCAGTGTGAAGCAGGTGCTGGAGTATGTGTTCCATGTCTGTCTGTCTGTCTGTACTGTAAGCACATTGTATCTATCATCCCAACCATCTACAACCAGAATGCAGAGGTTGGGCACCACAAAGGCACCAACTTAGAACTGCGATGATAACCATGTGGAAATATTAGGCAGATCAAGAGCAAACCTGAATTTCAGCGTGTCATTTGTGGCTATTACCAGAATTTACCCTCATCCCCAGTGCCTGGCAGCTGGCAATGCTTTCCTCCCACACTTCTGGACACTTGTGTTAGCTCCTGTGTCTGCATGGGGGAATTTAACTCAAGAAGCATATATATACCATATATATACCATATATATCCACTACTGATCTTCAGGCTCCTTTCCCACAAGACGCTCAGAAGCTCCTCATTTGGTACGCCCTTAAAAATGTCTTATCTCCTTTGTTGCACTCTTTCACCAAACCTTCATTAAATGTCCGTTCTGGTGGAAATGTAGTGCCTACCCAAGACAGAAATCTTGCTGCAATGAAAACTGCACATGGAATAAGTGCATAATTGAATTTTTATTATACACTTTGCTTGCATTTTTAATTTCTTTGCACAATTTTATTTTCCCATGAACTAGAGTCATGTTTTTTTTTTTCAAAGGCAGCTATTGTCACACTTCTACAAGGAAAACTTAAAATGTAAAATTTTGCAACCATCTAATTAACTTTCTTTTGCTCTGTAGTTAAAAGGTAGTTAAACCCTAAGCATTCATTCAACTTTAATGAGGATGGGAAAGTAATTGCATATATATTCCTGTATAATTATGACTTAATTGCATTACTAGTAGATTTATCTTTGCTTATCTAGTCTAGCTCAGGAAATAATGTATTAAAAATGTGTTGATGTTTGTTTGGGCCGTGCCAAAAACCAACATGATTAGGAACAGTACTCACACAGGAGTACATACAAGAGATGGATGTAATACAATATTTGACAGGACAGAGTCCTTCTAAAGGCTGACTTTGCATGCTTATTATTAGCTGTGGAGGTGATAAATCTCTCCAAAGATCAGCAGGAATCCAAGGTACAGATCTTTCTAGTGTCCATTTTTCTGACTCTTCCTGAACATCTCAGACAGCTTTGCAAAAGGATCTTGGTATTTATTCAAGCATCAAGGAAGTTAATTTTGCTGGGCTAAGGAAAAGCACTTCGTGTTTGAAGCTGGGAGCTGTTGAAAAATGCAACCTTTTTACATGGGCAGATAGTGATAGGACGAGGGGGAATGGTTTTAAGCTCAAGGAGGGAAGGTTTAGATTGGATGTCAGGGAAGTTCTTCACGGAGAGAGTGGTGAGGTGCTGGAACAGCTGCCCAGAGAGGCTGTGGATGCCCCATCTATGGAGGTGTTTGAGGCCAGGTTGGATGGGCCTTGTGCAGCTTGGTCTAGTCCCTGATCTGGAGGTTGGTGGCTCTGTTTGTGGCAGAGCGGTTGGAACCTGATCTTCGGGGTCCCTTCCAACTCAAGCCATTCTATGGTTCTGTGATTCTATGAGTCTATGATCCGTGCTCCTGTTTCGCTGTCGTTCCATCCTGCTGTCAAATGCATGTTTCTTTTGGGCTCAGGAAGGCACTGTATCTGTCTTGTTTAACATGGAAGTCTGAATGTCAGGGTGATGGAAATGGTCATGCTTTTCAACTGGGTGTACAAATCAAGGTGAAGAGCTGTTTTACAGGGAGATTTCTAGGGGCAATAAAAGCCATTGCCTGAGAAAGCAGGGCTGTATCCATACTGAAAGATTCAAGAGACTCACAGGAATAAGACTAATTGTTACTGAACTCATGGAATGGTCTCCGGAACAAATTTGTTCCATGTTTACTGATGCTCTTTATCTCTTGTGTGCTCTTCTGGTAATGATATTGATATTTTCTAATGCTCTTCATTATAATCCCAAGCCTTTAGCTGTTTGGGAACGCATCTGATTTTGCATTTCAGCAAGGATTTTTCATGCTAGATGCCTTCCTCACAGCTGGGCTAGTTCTTGAGGCTCTATGGGCTGACTCCTACCCAAATGCTGAGCATTTTTGCATAGCTAGGGGGAGGCAACAGGCAGCTTCAGAAGAAAATGAATCCCTCCTATCTCAGGTACCTTCAGGAGAGACATGTTTTTTATTTCCCTCTCCTATAAAAACGATAAAAAAAGGAGAACAGAATTGCTTTGGAGAATAATTGTCAAGTTCTTCTATTTTCTTGCCAGTTGTCAGTCCTTCTCAGCACATTTCCATGATATTTTCCTTTGTCCTTTGCAATACAAAGCTACAAATACCCTTCTAAGTGTAAACTGAGATTCTCACAGTTATGATTCTAAGAGCTGTGGCTGGAAAAAAAACCCATCCTGCTTTAGGCATCGTGAGTCTTATTTAAATAAGTGAAGAGTGCTAGAGACATCAACACAACTGAAATCTGAATACTGATTTAGAAACTATTTATAGGGTGAAAAAAAAAAAAAAGGAAAGAGAAAATAAAACTGAAATCAAAACACTTCGAGAGAAAGGCGAAGTTTGCACTTCAGATTACCCTTGAGGGAAATAATGGAAAAAAAAAAAATTATATTTGAGAGGAAAAAAAAATTATCTGCAGCAAATCCTGGAACTTGGCCCTTAGCAACACTCATCAGTGTGCTGAGAGCCAGAAGAAGGCCAATGTGTCTCAGCATCCTCATGCTGGGGGTGGGGTGTCAGTGATAACACAGCTCCTGAGTCACATCCCCAGAAAAGATGGGTTTCCCTCTCACTGAGCAGATGATTTCCTGGTGTCCTTTTGTCTGTGCAATTTAATTTTTTTTTTTTTCTGATTATGATTATCAGCCACCTATTTTTGTTGAAAATGGATGCTGAAGTGTGACAGCAGTTATCAGCTTGGCTGAATAGCTGTTCGCTCCCAGCTCTCTATAAATACAGAATTTCTGAAATAATCTCTAACACACGTTGCTTAAAAATTCAAGGGCAGATGAATAATGAATATCAATGGACACTCCTGCATTAAAATTTAATACTAACCAAGGAAAATGGAAATAGACGTTTTCCAGGATTCTGCAGAACAATTACAAGCACTATCATTTCTGTCTGGAACGGGCATCCTTGCTGAAGACTCGTGGATTTTACTGAGCAAAGTGAAAGCAGACATCTCAGTAGAAAAAGGTGTAGAATGCTTGGAGCAAAGCCATCTTTTCTACATGGACTTCCTAACAGTGCAGAGTGCAGTGTAGAGTGAATCGGTTTTAGGGAATTAAATAATTTAAAGCCAGCAAAGAATATCAGAGGAATACTGAATAACAGCAAATGCCAATCCATGGCTCCTCTTCTAGGCCAAAGAGCTTTTACATAGACACCTGAACTTGATGTCAGAACCTCATATGGTAACAAGCTGTGAGATCAAGAGCAACTGATTGGTACTGGCTCTGCAAATCCATGCTCTGATTAAAACAGGAACTATTTCAAGGAATTTCTCTGTCATGGAAAAAAGCCTGTTGGTTCACATAGCAGATGGAATCCCCATACAGCAAATTTAAGCCTACCTGCTAGAAGGCTTGCTGTCCTTAATGTTTCTGATGCTCTCTTTGGAGGTAGTCACAGGTTCACAGGATACTCCTCAGAATCTGGACGTCTTTAAAGTAAATTCCAAAGCAATTGCATCACTAAGGGGCATTCTTGTTCATCCTGGGTAGTGAGAAGAAATGAGTCAAAATCTGGGATTAAAGACTGTAAAATGTTAAAGGAGAGACATATTTACTCCAGTTTATTATGCAAAAGCACAAGTTAAGATTACGACAGGAGACAGCTTAATTCTCCTTTCAGTTCCTCTCTGCTGCCTGGCAGAGCAGTGGGAAGCCAGGTATTTCAATGGTACAGCTCACTTGGAAAATTGCATTTTTCCATTTACCATCTTTACCTCTTTGAAGGTAAATTTCCACTTACCCTCCTCCTCTTTGCCTAAGAAGTTTGATTCCAGCTGTCACTCAGAGCTGTTAGTACTTTTAGCTACGGATCCTAAGGAGGCTGAATGTGCCTTAATGACATTAGCATTGTTTAGCAGAGTAGATCAAACGAATGGCAGTAGCTGATTGGAATAATAATATTCCAATCTCCTACTTACAACAGATAAGCCTATTCATTGCCTTCACTTTATTATAGCCCCCTGGTAGTTGTAGCTGGTTGTACTGAGTCCCACGAAGGTGATCTAATATGGGATGTACTGGACTAATGACTTCCATGCACCAGGTCAGTTGGACACAGCTGATAGTTTTATCTGTGTACAGTACATTTCACAGTGTCCTTGTCCTATAACTTTCAAGGATCACTGATATGTTCTCTCCACGCTCTGTAATAGCAGTGACTTTGGTGCACAGGTAAGGAATACAATTTCTGCACATGGGTAAGAGGATCAGGTCCAAGAGCCTCACTAAGAATTTAATAGGTCCTCAGTGTGGGTTTTGATGCATGAATTAAGAGGAATATAACCCTGTTTTCAATTTGGACCTTCGCTTCCCTTGGGAATTTCTATCCTTGTTGTAAGGGCAGTTGATTTTGTGTAATAGATACTACACACCACAACACTCAGCTCAGTACTAAGGTAACTTTTCTTTTATGTTTTAGAGAGACAAGTTCTGAGTTTGGAGCCAGCATTATGAATGGATGTTGTCACAGAATCGTAGAACAGCTTGGGTTGGATGGGACCTCAAGGACCATGAAGCTCCAACCCCCCTGTAGCATGCAGGGCCACCAGCCTCCACATTTAATACCAGACCAGGCTGCCTGGGGCCCCATCCTTTTTTAGTCTAACAAAAGATAAAAGTTTAGGTGTCTTGGATGATGATGGTATTTGAAAGGGTCAAGAGACAACCTCGCCTCCTACCGCCATTCAGTAAACACTAGATGTCTGTTCTGCTGAAGTGTCAGTGGGTAAAAACAGTAGCAGGGTTGGTTTTCTTGGGACTTCCTAATGTGGCAAAATGAAAATGTATCACAGAGAAGGGTTTGATTTGGCTGAGTTTCTCAGGGAACCCTGAACTCTGCGGCTCACTCTGGCTGTTGGGCAGCCTGTCTTCCTGGGGCTGCCTGCCCACTTCTGCAGGCTGATGGTGCATCTTTGAGGCACTCAAAATCAGAGACTCAAAGGAAGATTAAGCTTTCAAGAAGCAGAGGAGTCTGCAAAATTTACAAAGACTGTGGCAGGATAAGTTCCTACACATCACAAAAGGAGAAATTCAGTACAGCTCAGTGGTGTGTCAAAGAGTAATAGAGATGCAAGAGACTAAGAGCGCCTAGTGCTGAGGCATGGCATCAGCTGGGTATGAAGAAAAACAGGATTCTGGGCTTCATTAACTCAGTGACTTCAGCAGCATGACACAGAAATCCAATGGGAAAAAAAAAAAAAAAAACACCTGCTTTAACTTGGCAGCAATTTTGTTTTGTTAGCAAAATATTTTCAAGGGACTCTGGTTGCTAAATGAGAAAGTAGATTGGGTGGGGGTGAAGAGGAGGGTGGAAAATGAAGTATTTCAGCAATTATACACATGAAATCAGAGACTGGCTGGATATGATGCAACACAGTCCAGCTGCCTGACTGTGTAATTAAACTCCTGCCTGTCTGGCTGAAATGCAAGCGGCATTTCTGCAGTGAGGTTAAATTACGGGTTGGTGATGACAAGCAGACATTATGAAAATGTCAAAATTAGCATCTGCTGAATGAGAGTGCTGGATGGCCCTAGCTACAGTCAGGAGGCTTGGAAGGAGCAGGGAAGAGAAAGTTTGAAGAAATAAATAGTCTCATTACTGTGGCTGCTCCTATCTGCCCTCTGCAGAGCAGTTACTCCACCATACAGACAGTTTTGTCCAGTTTCAGTACTTTTTCCAGAGGGATGACATTAGAAGACCAACACCAAAAGTTGGCTCCTGCTCTGAACTGCTCTGTGGCAGTGTCCTCTTTCCCCATTAGGTGATGGGAAGAGAAACGTCCCCTCAAAGAAGGACAGACTTTAAAGTTAAGAGGATAGGAGGGTTCCTGCAATCATTTCTAGAGATTCCTCAAAGTAGGTAGGCTTCGTGTTCGCTCACAGTGCTTTCTGAGCAGCTGCTCATTTACCATTTCCACGTTAACCTTGCCTATGTTGTTGTCAAAGCAAAATGAATGAGGCAGCTCACAGCTGGAGCAGGCATGTCTGTCTTTTTAGCTTTAGAGGGAGCCATGGAGTCCTCCCTGGGTGATTTCTTGCCTGTACAAAATGAAGCTTTGTAGAAAGATTGTGGAAGTGTTGCAGCCAAACCATGGCAGAAGTGAGGAGTCTACGTCACCTTCACTGCATTGCCTTCCTGCAATGCACTGTTTCAGATCTCTTTGGACTTGAACATGAGCCTTCAGCATATGGAAATCTGTGTGCTATTGATATGTTAACTAAGGTGGGAAAAAAGAAAAGAAAGGATGGAAAAATGGAAAAACAAGAGTATTAATTCTGGCCCAGCTTCAATATGCTTCATGAGCTGGAATTTTTTGATAAAATTCATTTTTGTTCATTCTGATGACAAATCCTAAACATAACACTATATTTGGCAATGGAATACAGGAAGAACCATCTTGGTCCCTGCTCCTCTTTAAAATACTGTCACCTTGAGTTCACTCTCAATTAGCCCTGCTTCTGGAGATAGAGCTGTTATCTCCTCTCAAGAAGAGACTTCTCAAGAAGAGACTCCAGTCTCAACACAGACTTCTTCAAACCACATTATGGAGCTACAGGGAGCACCATCATGAAGGCAAACCTCTTTTGCAGAGCTACACTATTCATATGCAGTCAAGTGAGAAGGTACCAGTAGTGCTTCCTCTGACATCTTCTTCAAGTTCATCTCCTTCATGCTAATATGGCCAAAATAAACCCAAAAGGAGAAAAAAATATTTTTATAAGTAAATTAAAAGGCTGTTTTACTCACAGAAATTGCAATGATTATCTGAAATAATAGGAGTAAACTAAACTGTGCAGATGCATATATTCCCTTAATTCTGCATTGTATTAATTTGTTTGTTACCTTCTTTCATGGGCACAAGTGAAAGCAAAGGAAGCCAGACTTGTACCTGTGGGAGAGAGATCAGTAGCAGGCTTTCAGTGAACACCTGCTTGTGTCAAACACAAACCATCTTGTTATTTCTGAATTCAGTAACCTTTGCTGTTAAGAAGATTGGGTACGAGAAGATACAGAAAAAACAGTCCTTTTCCATTCAGGAGGAGATATCCAGCTAAGCTAATATGAATTCAGGGCTGAAGTAGGAAAGTGATAAGCAAGGGATACAGCTAATTTAGCTAATTTGCCTGATGAAGTGCTAAAGGGATGAAAGGGATTTTTTTTTCTCTTGCTTTCCACTACTCTCCTTGAATCTGGATTAACATCATTAATTTCTTTATACAGCTACATTTCCCACGTGGGGCTAAAAAAGGAAGCACGGTTCTCCTCCTCCATGGCTTACTTGGGAGGGGCTGGGAAATTAATTCCTGCATGCTGTAAATTCTGAACCTTACTGGAAGCAGGGGAGGAAAAGGGAGAGGGAGAGATTAGTGAGGGAGCCCAGCACGAGGATCTGCCTCTTGATATTATAGGGAAATCACTGAGCATTTTTTAATAAGATTTTTTAACAAACTAATCAGCAATATTGGATTTTCAAGGATTTCAGAGGGAATTCTTGCTAATTGAAGTGTTTTTTTCCATTAGCATCTCCCAGCAGGAGCCTCACGCACAGGTAGAAGAGCATCACGTATCTTATAAAATCAATAGTGCAGCCAATTAAAAAAAAAACACAATTAGTGTGGTTGTTTCACATTAGAATTGCTAACTCCTAATGGATTCAGATGTCAAGGCTAGGCAAAAATGCAGGAGACCAGCGTGGTTTAATTCAGTGAAAACATTGGCACAGTCTCTGCAGTGATGTGAATTCCCATTCCTTGGCCCAAAAAAAAGCAACCCTACTCGTGCTCCTGTATTGCAGTGCATTTCAAGGGGGTTTAATTACAGCCCAGCTTCCTGCACTGCTGATAATACCATTCTCTCTCTCTCAGATGAAGGGAATAGTCAAATGTGTGATGGTGTTCTTCCTTGGGAGCAGCAAGATGATAATATGTAACTGGAAAAAGGTTCCCTTCGGTTCAGTAGCATTACAGCAACCCTCTGAGCTTCAGTGACACATCCTTCCCTCCCCAAGCTGTCTTTTGGTGTGCAGTGAGATCAAACCTGATCTCTCGGCTGGGGAGGGTGTTAAGGGGAAATTCTGTGGGCCTGGGTTTCCTAAGCCAGGACATTTCTGATAAGAACAGAGTAAGACGTCAGCTGTCAGTATCTGACAAGCTGTTGTTTCAGCATGGTCAGCACAGGTTTTTGTATTGTGGAATGCAGGAAGCCTCGAGCATCACAGGCACTTCCAGATGCTGCAGCCAAACTCAAGCCTGGCCAGAAAATGCAGGTGACTAACAGCACAGCACAGGTACATTTGGAGTATAAATTCCAGCACTGTATGAATCACAGGGAACAGGGAAGCACAGCAAGAGATGGTCTGCTGTGCTGAACGAAGAGCAGGAAGAGGAATGTGCGTTGGCTTTTTGAAGTCATACGAGGTTCATGTTTATGCTACAATCTCCTGTTGACCTGGTAAATCTTCCTCACAGAGAGTGAAAGCACCTTTCTGCACTGTGACAGTGAACAAACCAAACTATTTCTCAGGTACAATGAACAGCATTGTTGCATCTAATACAAAAATTGCAGTTACACCTATGGTCATGTTTGATTTTATCCTTATTAGCCATGAATAAAGCTTGTAGCACTTTGCAAATGAGCTCCAATCTACACCATTTGACTTATACTACCAAGGATTTAGCAAAAGTAGTTTTAAATACAGAGTTTAGTCCTTTTGAGGACATTCATTTGCCCCTGTGAGTATCTGGCAGTACCATTGTAGCAGTCTGATTTCAAGTTGAAAAATTCAATTCAGTGTTGAATTTTGGAGACCTGGCCCTATATTTTCAAGCAAGATGTTAGGTGGCAGCAAGAGCAGCTTCACTGCTGTGATTTTGCAGCAGGTTAGGATTTGCCATTGTTTCTACTTGCTCTGAAGATGGGCTATAATACTTACAGGAGCAGAAAATAATGACTGAAGGTCTGCGCTGATCACACACTGCCTTTGTACAATGCAAGTGGAAGGAATACAAAGATGTTGCATCTCTTTATTCTGTCCATTTTTATCATTTATTCCATTCACAGTCGTAAGGTCCCTCTCTTCAGCCCTCTGCATTAATTATTGATGTCGGAGGTGCTGGAAAACACAGACAAAACTGTTTTGTTAGAAAAATAGATTCACTGAAATCAAAGCATTTCATGACAGCACATTATTTTTTGATAACCGTTTGTCAGAACAAAAATCAGTACAAATGATTCCACTTATTCTTTTTAATATTACAGCATAAAAGTGTTTAATTTAAATACAGTAAAATTGCCATACGCTTCATATGGTTTCTTTTGACTTTTACCCTGTATATAATTACTTTAACCTTAGATTAATTTTGCTGCTGAATTATTTTGTTATTAGCCCATACTCATGTCTTTTTATGGCCGCTTCAGTCCAAAATCCTTAGCTTTCTGAAATAGTTGCTCTTGGGAGACTCCCAGTCTAGCAAACAGCAGAAGTGCAGCAGGTGTAGTGCCAAACTACACTCCTCTCCCTGGTGATACTTAATCCTTTAAATCTCCAAGCAGGGCTCCTGCAGGCAGGGGGCTTTTATGCTGCTGGGCTGAAAATGACAGGTGACCACAAATCAGAGCATGGAGGATGAACAGAGCGAGGTACCAAACTCATACTGCAGGAATTCAAGGTGATGGGAGTATTAAGGTGTTTTTCAGCTTCTATAAAATGACAATGAACATTTTCTGCAGGCAGTCAGAGACGGCACTGGAGCAGCTCTGCTGACAGATATGAGCAAACAACACATTCCCCTTCCAGCGAGGGACTTAGATCTGAGAGATGAGCTCCTGTTTGTTTTACTAATCCACTTGCTCATCCTGCTGGGCTGCCCATCTCCCTCTCTGCTCACGTAACTGCTGTGCCTGTCAGCCCATGCTCCCTACCACAGCCCTGGATGTGCCAAGGGCCAGCTGTGTGGGACCTTCTGTTCTGAGGGCTCAACCCCAAAGTCTGGAATTTGGAGACTTGACTTCCTTTCTGAATCCTTTTCACATCCTCCAGCCCCTTTTCTCTCTGTCCAAGTCCCCTTTCTGTCTCCCCACTTTTTCTAATTCCTATTGTGCTTCTCAGGCTGCTTTTGAAGTGGCAGCAGCCTGCTGACATACACACTGCTCAATGCACTGGCTTTTATTGCTTGTTTGATTATGCAACTGCTGTAGTAATTTGAAACTGTGACCAAGAAAATATCATCCATCCTACAAACTTGGGTCTGAATTCAAGAAATAAAGGAAGAACACTTGGAGTGAAATGGGAATTGATAAGAAGCAGAAAAGGATCTTTCTTTCCAAATATTTTTCTTTTCCTTATAGGTAGTTATTGAACTGGTGTCTCCTGTGAGCTGCATCAGTAAATACGTCAGCATGCAGCAAAAAGTCTGAACGGTGGCCATTGCTAATCTCATTCTTACAGCTAATGAAGCAGTAGGAGATTGACAGTGTGGATTGCCCAGCTACTATAGTATCCAGTATTCAGTTTTGTTGTTGTTGTTGCTTTAAGTTTGCTCTCCCTACTCCGCCACCAACAAAAAGAACTAACCTGATAGGGATAGGTAATGAAAGTAATCTTCCAATGAGTGGAATAGCTAAGGTGATAAAAAGTTTATTATAAAGGAAGAAAGGCTAATGCCTTGTCACACTGATCCCACTGTCTTTCCATACTTTCCTTTTCAAGTAATGTTTTGTTTCCTTCACCAAGGATCAATCTCACTTTTACCAAAGAGAGTTTTCTTATGAATTTGTCATTGAAAGAATAGGATTTCATTAAGTTCTTTTGTTATTCTTCCTTGTTTCCCAGTTGGGGGAAGTTTAGCTGAAATAAGTTTTTCTACCAGCACTCAACTTACTCACAACTTCTTCATTGCACAGGTCACCAGCAAAGGCAGCCTTTCTTCTCTCTACGGAGAGCTGCAGAGTCTCTTAATTGCATTTTAAATGATACCCTGCAATGTCTGGCAGTCACTGATGGTGCTCACAGCTTCCCAAAGTCTTGTCAGATCAGAGGTGTGAGACTGGCTATAGAGAAACTTCCAGGGCAGGCCAGAGGCGTTTTAAGCTGCAGGATGAGAAGCAGAATGCAGGTCTATTCCCAGAGGT
This sequence comes from Meleagris gallopavo, assembly GCF_905368555.1. Classification (NCBI taxonomy): domain Eukaryota; kingdom Metazoa; phylum Chordata; class Aves; order Galliformes; family Phasianidae; genus Meleagris; species Meleagris gallopavo. Next base: position 1,789,800 of record NC_139432.1, on the reverse strand, counting down.
ACGTGCTCAAAGAGCTTTTTTCAGGGAGGAATCTGGATAGTTTTCAGGAGTATTGCTGTGACCAGGCCAGTCCCTTTAGTACCTCTGCTATAAACATCACTCAGTTCTTGAAAAATGCCCATAACAGCACTTGCCTTGTGTCCACAGCTGCAACATTCCCTTACTGCCTTCATGCTTGGGATTGCAAAGAAGGGCCATCCTTGTGTAGACTTTGAATTTGGGTCTGATTACTGTATAAATATCCATGGGGCACTGCACTACCATCATATTGCACCTTACAGGGTGACAGATCCACAGTCACTGCCACAACTAATCTTAAAGGAGGTTCTAGAAGATGGGGATGCAAGAAGAGGCCTTAGGTTTGGCTCTCCACAGGCAGTGTGAGTACAGCCATGCCATCCTTCTCACTGGCTCAGAAGTGCTTAGAACATTCTGGTAACAGCAAGGCACTACATAAACCCTGTTTCCCACTCACACATCCCACTTGTTAGACATGTGATGAAATACCCTCTGGATCTTTCTCCAAAGCAACATAGCTAGCTAGCTTAGACTAAACTAGATTCCTAGATTTCAGAAAGCTAGAATCAAGCAATATCATTGCCAGTCTATGTTAGTGTTAGGCATCATCATAGCACTTCTCCTTATGATTATCTCCTACTAAAGTGAGGGTAATAGCATTGCTCTGCTGCAAGGTTGAAAGGATACACAAAACAGTGAGTAACTGCTGCTTGAGCATTTAGGATCTATCAGATAAACAGAGCATTGCCTGTATTTGACAATCTTTTATCAAGAATCCTGGACACTTTGTAGTAACCTGATTTCGTATTTGTCTCAAATTCCTGTTTATGCATCACAGAATTAACCCATGAGCCAATTATTTTTGACCGGACGGTGTTCTTCTGAATCTGAGTTTATACTGTATGCTCCTGGAGTATTTGATTATCTGGGGAGACAGAGCTCATGCAGTATGTGCATGGGTAACCTATTAGCCTAAGTAGGAGGGAGTTGGTGAGTCATGTACACAGATTTATTTTAGGTAACATTACCCTGAGTTGTACAGATGTGGTATTGTGCATTACAATAACTTCATTTCTTTTAAATCAGAGCCTTTGGGGCATTCATCTTTTAAAAACCTCTCTTGGTGGCATTACATATTTACTGTTGATTTCTGGCACTTTGGGCTACAGATTGCTATAGACAGATCTATTCTCTTAGTGCCTTTGGGCTCTATGCAAAAGCTGCAAAGGAGAAAGAAAACTTTCCACTAAATATAAACCATGCTCACTGTTTCAAATTCTTTTCACACATACTGATTTTCAGCTTTTTGCTAGCTGATTTAATTACATTCACAAGCTGTCCTCCATCTTCCCTTCTCACTAAAGTAAAATACAACACCTGGGCTTTCTTAGTGGTTTTGTTGTTGTTATGTTTGGTTGTTTTAAAGCACAGCATACAGAAAATAAATGGCCAGGATAAAAACTTCAGAAATCTTATTGTTCAGTCTTTATTTTCAGATTGCCAAGAAGGACAAAACAATTGATGGAGTTGGGTCAAGTTATAAAAGTTTGAGTATTTACACAAGTTAGCTTGTGTAAACAGACAATAGATAAGGTGCTAAAAAACAACACCCAGAGTGCAACTGTTCTTGGAATTTTAAAGAATTGAAAACATTACTTTTTCTTACACAAATGACTTTTTGCAGCTCTTTACATTAAATCTGAGCAGGTCTTAGGTGTGGGGTTCTGAACAAGATGCGCTTGGATTCAGCATTCAGGTCTTTTCTTATGACAGCTATTGATATGTACAACAGAATTTGGCTTGCATGATTATATTAGCTAAGAAATGTGAAAGTACCAAAAAAAAAAAAAAAAAGTCAACTTCCTGGTATCAGCAAATCTGCTAGCATGGACGCTGCTATACTGGCAACAGACCACTTTTGTCAGCTCAACTCATGGCATTTAGGAGCACTGTATAATGAAGCTGGCAACAGCCATGCTACATGAGAAGAGTCTGACAGTGTGGTTATGCCAGAAATAATCTGTTATACATGAGCCACTATCTAATTCCCTGGTCTGTTCTGATCTTCCAGTTTTTTCTACTATTTACAGCCATACAATGTGTTCCCCATGAGTGGATTATCCAGCTTTAGCACAGCATGCTCTGAGGCCATGAAGAGTTTGGCCACGGGCTTCCTATGATGCTGCTGGAGCAGCATGAGGCAGCAAAACCATTATGAATTTCACTCTCTGAAAGTCTATGCACAGGAGTGGTGTCTGTTCAAAGCAGCACAGTCACAACAGAGAACAGAGTGCCCTGCCCCATAACCTAACATTTCCAGGCTGTGCAGTGATTCATTGCACGTGTATTCACTCAAGATTAAATGAAAAGGGTCAAGGCTGTCTGTGATTTCTGGCAAATTGATTTCTGGGGAATACATGGAGCCAGCATTCCCACCAGCAGGCAACACTTACGGCACTCTCTTGAAAGCTCTCCTTTGTGTTCCATGATTTTTAGACCTGGTACCATCAGCTTCAGCCCCTTCAGTATGAGCTGCAGGAGGTAGGAGAGTAGCAAGCATGAGTCTGTCCTCCTTCAGGAGGCCCTAGAAAAGACTTTCTCCGCATTGCAACTGCTGCTAGTTCTGAGATCTCCTGCAAACTCTCCACTCAGTATCAATGCATAATAACTGATGGTGACTGCTCACATTTATGATTCATTTTGCAGTTAGCTGCTTTATCTGCTAATGCTTGCAGGGAGTCACTCATGGGAATATGCAGCCCTCCATTTCTGCCCAGTTATTAATTGCTTAAGCAATTAAATGTCCCAGCAGTTACTCAGTAATGACTCTTAGCGCAGGGATGTTGACAATTAACCTGCAACCTGCGATAATACTGACTTCATTTTGCAGCCATGCTAAGAACAGGAATAACAGCGCAGCAGCTTCATAAATACATGATTTTCCCATGCAACTATATTAATTACATGGAATCTTTCATGCCGCTGAATAGCACCCCGCTCTTCAACACAAACCACACCACTCGTCTCAGATGTACAGCAACTGTGGTGTGTGAGGGAGAAGTACTGTTCTCAAGTTCTTTCCAGGTAGTGTCAATGGTGCAGGTCTCAGCAGCTGCTACATTCACAGCTCACTTCTCTCTTGCAGTGACCATGCTGGCTCCTTCAAGGGGTTTTCAGGTAACACAGAAGGGGTGAAGCACCTCTTTTGTGAACACTTGTATCAGTAGCGTGCTTACATTTTATTCAGTTTAAGGCTTTTCTTCACATTTTATTTGACTTACTTTGCTCACTAGAAAATTCCCACATCCTTTCCAGAGGAGCTGCTTTCTCAAGCTTAACCCTGGTTCCACAAAACACCACCCAAACACAAAGACTGAGAGCAGTGTCCCTATGCTCCCTGAGCTCTGGCAGTTTGGGGCTGTGCTCACTGCCCTGGGCAACCTGCTCCATGCTTACCGCCCTCAGTGGTAAGCCACCCTAACCCCTACCTGACCCCCCAGATATAGCACCGTGCCATTCCCTCAGATCCTATTGAGATCACCCACTTTAAGCGACAGGCATTAAAAAAGGTTTTTAAAAGCACTCAGGACCGATCTGAGCACAGCACAAAGGAGAAAAACTGAGCGCAGATCCAGCTCTGCATCACGCGCTAAGAGAAACACGGCTCCCACAACCGCGCTGATGTTTGAACAGCCCGCCAACCGCCTAGCGAGCGGCTCCGCCAATCATCGCGCTTCTCTTTCAATAGCTCCGCCAATCACCGCGCGGGTTGAACCGCTCCGCCAATCGCGGGGCGGCTACTTGAGCCGCCTCGTGAGCAGCCACGCGCCTGTGGTGCCGTCCTTTAACGGTCGTGCTCGTGGCGCTGAGCGGCGCCGCCGCTTCAGGCAGCGCTGTGGCAACGCCTGGTGCTGAGCCCAGCACCCTGTGCTGTGCTGGCTGACATCCTGTGATGTAAAGCTTGTGTAGAATCCGTCTATTTCAGCTCTTCTCCGAGACCTTTTTCTGTTGTAGAGTGGAAGTGCAAGTCCAGGCTGAATTTGCTGCCAAAACTGTAGTGCTTCTCAATGACCAGCAAGTGTTTTCTGAGGCAGTGTAGGACACCAATGAGCAAAGAGCTTTGCAGGGTGCTCCTGCTGTCCTTAGAGGTTTTTTCACCTCTGCAGCATCACCAGAAGGACAGCCACCCTTGCATCACCTACCTGCCACCAAATGATGTCTCATGACGGACCACAATGATCATCTGGTTCCAACCCCCTGCTATATGCAGGGTCACCAATCAGCAGACCAGGCTGCCCAGAGCCACATCCAGCCTGGCCTTGAATGTCTGCAGGGATGGGGCATCCACGACCTCCTTGGGCAACCTGTTCCAGAGTTACGTTAAAATAAGCAAGTTTTCCCAGAAGTATATTATGTATACAGTGACTGGTGCCAAGCAGGACGTCTGGTTTCCTCAGTACGAGAACGCAGCTGAACTTCTTATCTCCTTGGTTCAAAGGCACAGCTCTTTCTAAACAATTATCTAAACAATTTGCAGGGCAGGGGTGTCCGTCAGCAAACACTAGCAAGCTTAACACTGTTGTTTCATGATAAAGCAGAACAGGTTTACAACATGCTTCCACATCTGCAATGCTACAGCACAATTATCTACATGGAATCATAGAATGGAATCATTGAGTGGCCTGGATTGAAAAGGACAACAGTGATCATCTGGTTTCAACCTGCTATGTGCAAGGTCACCAACCAGCAGCCCAGGCTGCCCAGAGTCACATCCAGCATGGCCTTGAATGCCTGCAGGGATGGGGCATCCACAACCTCCTTGGGCAACCTGTTCCACTGCCTCACCACCTTCTGTGTGAAAAAGTACAGCCAGCCCTCTAGCACGGATACATCACAATTATCTACATCACAATGCTACATACAATTATAACATCTAAAGGTTACTACGGTGGTGCAAGCAACTTATTACTCATGGAACAATTCAGCTTTTAAGGATATATTAACTGAATATTTTGTGTAATTACTTCTTTAAATCAAAATCTTTGTTTTTGGCTCTCTCCCAGAGCTAATTAGAAGGTGTAATGAACTTTGGTTTGAGTTACTTTCTGAGATGCTTAATTTATCACTTCTGGCACTGCAGCTAGAAGTCATGGGGAATCTGAGGTACAATGTGTTTAGATCAGAGTGTGTTTGAAGGTCTCAACCTGATGGTTTCTTTCTTTGAAGTGGGCTGTATAACCATGCAGGAAACTCAGTGTTGCAGCAATGTATGGCACAGTTTTAATGTGAATGCCTCACAGATTGAGAGCAGGCCAGCTACAGCAAGAGGGGGCAAGCTCCAGGCTGGAACTTTAGTAAGGAGCAGACTCCAGGCTGAATGCAAATGCTTAGAAAATCCTAGAAGAAGCCTGAAATGGAACAAAATTACAGTGCTCAAATAAAAAGCAAGCTGGGGTATCACCACTGCATTCTGCACTGGAGGTGGGCTGTGGATACTTAGAGCTCTATGGGAAAAACAATCTTCCTCCCACAGAGAGTTACCTGAAGGTGCAAAGCTGGAACAACGGACGCTTGGGCTGCATTCTCCATGCTGCCTCTTCAAGAGTCAGGGTCTTTGGATTTATTTGCATGAAGAACAGTGTGTGCTGAACAAGGAAAATGGGCATTTCCACAACATCTAAAGCCCGGATCTCAAACATGTAAGCTAATCTCCTGTATATTTAAAGTGCTCAGCAATGATTTAAGAGGGCAGTAATTACTTGACACATCTCTGAAGTCTAAATGGAGTAATGTGCTGGTGTTTTAAGTATGATCCAAAGCTCATCATCTCATGTAAAGAGCAGGAAACCTAGTTCTGAAGGTTGCCAGCTGCAGAAAGATTCTCAGGACCAGTTAAAGCTGCAGGCTGTAACCTGTATTCATCCAGCCACTGGCTGTTGGTGCGAGGATGCGGAGCTGACACAGGAGGATGGCTGGATTGCTGGTATGTATTCTGGGCATGGAGTGGAACGGTGGAGGGAAAGAACAGTCTTGGGTATAGAGCTCTTCTGATGTAAACCTTTCCCTAGTGTATAGTTTACAAGCATTGGTGTTGGGGGATTGCAATTTTTGAATTTATGCATTCATCTGGGCTTTTCCAGTGCATGCTGGAGGTTCACTTTGGGACTTGAGAAATTGTTATTCAAAGATGCTATTATGCTAAATGTTTGAGAGCTTTCCAGACAGCACAGCCACTTAGTCAAACTCATTCAGGCAATGAAAGTCCATTCAAAGTCTGACAGCTTCATTTTCCCCAATAACCATTAAATAATGGTAGAAACTGCCACATGAGCAAAGTAACTGAGGGGTAGGCAGAAGGTTTGTCTGTAAGGAAACAGACAAAGAGATGAAAGCACTGATGGGCTTGTGATTTGACTGCAACGTGACAAGTGTGTGTGAGCTTTGGTAAATGACTTGGGATCCCTGGTGTTGGTTATCTGCCAAATTAGTTATACCCAAACAGCTGAAACTGTATGGGAGGAGCACATACACAATGGAGAGGGTGTAAGCTTCCAAAATGCAGTTTGAAACGTCCATATGCTAGAAAGGGGTCTAATCCCTTCTGATGTGGCCGAGAGCAATATGTTATTGTTGTAAACAATAATGAGAGCACCTCCAAGAACTTTGCCTTGAAACAGAGTGGTTATAGTTATAGTGACATGGTGTGGTGCCTCAGTGCTTGGATGGTGTAGATTCCGATGTTCTGTGTTGCTCATACCTGCAGAATAGCTGCAGTGGTGCTATTTCAAGTCTAGCTCCAGAGCCATATGTTGCATTTTCCAGACTCCAGTATCTTAAAACTTTAATGCTTGAAGGGCTTGAAATATTTAGTTTGTGTCTGCAGAGATGTATCACGAAGTGTGGCCTTACCCATTCTTTCTGTTTACCAAAAACTTCATTGTGATCTGGAACCTGAGGCTTCAGTGTCGTGGCTTCATGTTCTGGGCAGTTCACCCGAGGACACACAGAGGCACTGTCTCTTGTACTTAGCTGATCATATTCTGTGCTTGCTTTTGTGTATCTGAATCACATAAGATGAGCAGTTGATCCCAAGGAGCTCAATAAGGACATGCTGCTATGAATGCTGAGCTTGGCAGTGCCTGCACAACTTCTGCTGTTCCTCTGCCATGATGAGTTTTTTTTTCTGCTCCCATCACTGTTGGTAGAGCTTCTGGGTGTAGAATCACACTGGTGCTTTACTTGGATGACACAGGTTTAGTCTGGATATGAAAGAAGTGTATGCAGGGATGGAGGAGGAGGGCAACCAAAGGGAAGTGATGAAACATTTGCGAAAGAAATGAAGGAAATGGGTTGGTGTCCATAATATTGCAAACTCTGTCGCTATCACAGTGCCTGTAACTGGAATTGTTTCTCAGAGCAGGAAGATTGGGCTTTTCTGGTTACAGAAGTGAGCTTAAGAAAAATGAGATCTTGACTGGCTGATGATTATTAAGTAGCTCTTATTGATTCAGGATGGGTTTTGGGGGGTACTTGAGTCAAAAGGTATGCTGCAGCTTTTCTGGCCTTATTCTGAAAGCAGATAAGGGAGACCCCTCTTGACTGGATTTGTATTTCACCCTCTTCCCTTCAGAAATTTCTGCAGCAGATGTCCTCCAACATGCAATTTTAAAAAAAGAAATATTGTCTCTAATATTTTCTCAGCTCTTTTTTTTTTTTTATATTTGAAATAAAGCGACAGAAATTAAATCACATATTCTAAGTCCCAGCTGCAAAGCTTCTCCAGTATTTAATTTAGAAATGTTATCCACAGGGCCGTACAACGATAAAGCTTTGTGCTACCTGCAGAAAAAGTATTGATGCTGGCTATTTGAAATAACAAATAAATGCCTTTTTTTTTTTTTTTTTTTTTTTGCAAAAAAGGAATTGCAAGATTGAAACGAGACCTATGGCCAATTAAGGCTGGCTTGGGAGGCAGTGAGGGGGATGGAAGACTTCTGCATGTCTCAAAATAGCTTTTAGTGGTGTAAAACCTGTCTATTGCAAGGAGGAGAAACAAGGCAAATTCTTCTGTCAAAAAGAAAATGTTCTCCAAAACTTCAATACAGATGGAAAGCCAAAGGGAAGAGCAACATCATCCATGCAATCCCATCTTTTTGCTGATGATTTTTGCAGTCATTCCAAATTGTCCTGGGAGCAGACGCTATAAACTTTGTTCTATAAAAATTCAACTTTGTTCACCTTATGATAGAAAATAGCAGAGTAAATGCCCTCTTGTATCATCAGTAATTGCTGGTGCTTGGATTTAATGCCATGCCTTGGACTTTGATTGACCTTTGGATGTCAATTGAAGCAAGATTTACAAGAGCGCACAGTTCAAGTGATGCAGCCTCTCAAAAATACTGTAGGTCCAAATTCCTGTTGCTGCTGCTGGAGTGAGAATCCAGGCAAGGCTCTATAAAGTACATTTCAAGGCTGCCTTTTTGCTTTGAACTTACAGACAATGGAAAAAAAATGAACTGAGATGGACTGGGGCTGATTTAATCAGCTTTGTGAAGAATGTTCTCTGTGGGTAGAAATTTTATCTAGGAAGGGCGTAGCTTGATGTTCAGCTGTGAATTTCCAGGACTTCCATGAAAAGAGCATCTCAATTGTATGATCTTGCCTACTTGATGTTTTTGGGTAATGTTTCTTCTTAATGTTATGCTCTGCTTTATGGAGAAAATTCCTGATGTATGATCATTTAGTTTACATTCTGCAGGTGGCTGTAATGAGCCCTGCTAACCTCACATTCTACCTTTACATATTGCTTTCCTGTCAATTCACATTTCACAGTTTTATCTGGGATTTGGATAAATCTGTAATAAAAAAAGAATCCTTATTTTGTCACCTTTTGCTTGTTTCTATACACACATAAAGTTGGGGGCAGCTACTTGAATCTTCTGTTACAGTGCTCAGTCCCAGAGCAAACTTAATCTTTCTTACACACATTTCAGAACCAGCTAGCTCTGAGCAGTAAGCCGGTGGTGGAACTAATCTTTCCAAAGACATCCTTCTCAGAACAGGGGAAAGCTGTAGGGAGCACAGTAAGTAAAAAAAAGTATCTTGAGCAGATCTCTTCTCGGTAAACTTTCGAATGGACCTAGGATGAAAATAAAGGTTTGAGACAGTTCTTGCTAACAGGAGGATAAATGTTTTAGGTGAAGATTAAATCTGTCACACCCCTTCCAAAATGTCATCTTGAGGTTGGTGGTGGACCCAGAACTGCATACCAGAGCTGCAGCTCTGCCTTCAGTGCTGGGAAACCACTTCCCTGGTGGAAGTATTTCCTCCTGCTTTTCACATGGATCAGTGTTTCCTTTTCTCATTTTGCTTTAGTTGTTTTCTAGGGTCCCTACCATTCAGGAGCATATCGAGGAGAACTACCATATCTAGCAAGTTCTTTCCCTACAATGCCTACTGTAATTACTCTGCTAACTTTCTAACTTTCCTTTGCAATGGTGATAGATTTAGGAAAATAAAAATTGCATGTTTACTGTCTCAATACAATCATCTATCTTCTGTGATCTTTTGACACTTTCTGAAACTTTTTTGCCTGGCATCTTTTTTGCCTGTTCAGTTTTGGATGTGATGCAGTTTGATGGCAATCTGTTTGTCAGGCTTCCTTCTTATACCAAGTACTCACATCACAGCAGGTTGTTTGCTTAATGCTCTCCTGTGCAACCTACTCTACTTGTTTTAGCAGAGGGCTGGACTGAATGATCTCCAGAGGTTCCTTCCAACCTCTGCGATTCAATGATTCTATGTGATTCTGTGGTAAGTTCCATGGAGAGAAACCTGAGTCTCAGAATTTTGAATGGGAGAAACTGCTGGACATATGCTCTCTTTATTGAGAAAATTGACAACAAACTAGGCAGTGGCTCCCATGCCAAATACCGTCCCAAGGTAAATCATGGCTCTTTTGACTGTAATTAAAGTACCATAGGAAGCTCAATTTGAGTGGTCTGAAATAAGTGGTAGGCCTGATTCTCCTAAAGCAATTGCTTGGATCAGAAGGGGTCTCTGGATATTTATGTGTGATCTATGACCACGTGGCCTCTATTCTTGGTGATCAGACCTGGTTTAGCAGCCTCCATAGGCATCCCAGGCACCACAAGGGGAGGACAGAGTCCCACTGATGATACCAGCAGTCTCAGGGGAGTGACAAACTTGAGCTGTCACCCCCAAAGCCATCTGTGTTTGCAACTCTTTTAAGGACAAGCGCTGCAATGAAAGCATATGTGTTTTCAATTGGTAAGACAGCTCATGGTGAAAATAGACGGGTTGTTAACGAGACAGGCAGATGGCAAATTTGCTGCAATATCATGATTACTGTACTTCAAAGAGATAATCAATAATCAGGCAATTAGGTTCTTGTTAAATCAGAAGCAGACTTTGAGACACTTACAAGGATGCATTTTCAAAGCATCCTGAGATACAAGGATGGTGCTTCTGTACAGCAACAAAAATTTTTGCATGAACCTCCTACAGATCACTTAATGTCTCTTAATCATAGCTAATCATTCACAAACGTAGCTGACATTAACATTTTATGAGCTATAACTATATTTCCACGTGAATGTTTACACTTTATAGTTTTTTCCTCTTTTTTTTTTTTTTTTTGTAAGTCTCCTTATTTTGTGTTTTTAACTTTTAAAGGCAGTGATTGACTTTCAAGCGACAAGTGATAGAACATGAGGAAACAGCCTTCAGTTGTGCTGGGGAGGTGAATGGTTGGACTTTATGATCTTAATCTGTTGCATTGTCATTTCAAGAAAATTACTTAATTAAGGATAGTGACTGTTTGTAGTAGAGGGATCTGAAACCTGGAAAGGGAGTGTTTGTTACAAAGAGCGTGCTCTGAATGTCTCCAAAAATTGGACTAATGAGTTTACTAAAAGGCAGGAGGGAGAGAAAAGAAAATCCCTCTTGCAAAATGAAATGTTCAAAGCCTTGGAGATCAGTCTTCATTCTCACAAAGAAAGAAAAAGGAGGAGCCAGGACTGTAATACTCAGACACTTCAAATGATTGCTTATATTTAAGTGTTTGGAGAATGAAAGTTCAGGCTTTGGAACAGTTCACTGAGGGTAGCTTTGTATTCTCAATCACTAGCAATTTTTAAGTTAAAAAGGACTCTTTCTCCCATTAAGATATTTTGCAGTTCAAATACAAAACAATTCAGGCATATCCAATGAGTTATATTATACAGAAAATCAGATCTGATGTTCATTATGATTCATTTTGCCTTAATGTCTGTAACTTGCTTTGACAGAACTTAAAATGTGTTTCCCTGCCAGCTGTTACCTGTGAGATTTTTAGTGTGAATTATTTTTCTCCCTGGTTGGTTCTCTATAAAACCATGTTTTGTATGGACTCTCTTCTGAAAGGGTATCTTGCAATTTATTATGAATTCTGTGCATTTAAAGACTTCAGTGAGAAGAAAAATCAAGGCATCTTGCTTTTGAACAGCATCCCATAAGCAACGAGGTTTTCACAAAGATAGCAGAGATCACTGCTCGACTCATTCAGGCTATGGCATGTGAGGCAGACAAGCCTAAAACATCTTTTTTATGGATAGAATGATGGATAAAATACAGACACACAAGCACAGAATAGGGCTGAGTTGATGTTTTGAATGATGTCAATATTCCTACAAACTCAAAAATGAGAATCTGTGAGTCTTTGGTATGTAATGAGAGTCAAGGAGCAGTTCTTTTAACTTGATTAACTCATCACTGACGAGGTTTTTTCTCTGTAATACAACACATGGTCCATAATAGCAGGCTTTTGGTTAATACTAGGTGCTGTCTTGAACCTGCCATTACCAGAGTTCAGCTTGCATTTACTTTTATGAACTATGTAACATACCAGTCGGAAAATACATTAACCCTCTTAGTCCAATTATATACACAGTAGGCACATTATTGGCAACGCAAATGGATGGTGAACTTTGCATCCCCAAAGAAGCCTCTCTTCTGTCAAGTGTTCTTGATTCTTCCATATTCATCATGGATGATGTGCACTCTCACTGAGATACATTTAAACAGACTACTTGTAAATCCACAGGCAGAGTGTATGTTGATCTTCAGCCTTTAAAAAGCAATTCAGAGGCTCACCGCAAAACAGCTTTCCAGGTTCTGTGCACCCTGTCTCAGCTGCAGTAAAGCGCTGTATTACAAACTATGTGTTGAGTGGGTTGAATACTTCAGCCATAAACTGCTAACTCATGGATGTAAATCACTTCAGGCAGAGATGCTGATTTTGCTAACAGCAATAAATGACAATCTCTTTTCATTAAAGAGGTTCCCTAGCCCTGGGAGGAGGCTACTTCTATACACACATGGTTGCTTTTACCTCCGTGTGTGCAGAGATGCTCCTGTTCCTTTTGGGTGATCAGCAGTTCCTTCCCAACAGTTATTTTTGCCTTTGGGAGTGACGTAGAGCTGCCTCTGTACTGTCCTTCCTGCTGTAGGTGATTAAGGTGTCTTTGTAAATGCTTCTTGCTTGCTTTCAAAGATCCCTCCCTCCCCAGGTCAAATTCTCATATTGTCCTGTGTTTCATGACTCCAGGGACCTGGCTGCTATGAGCTCCAGATGCAGCATCTTAATGGAGATGTGGTTTTCAGGAAAAGTTTTTCTTCAATGTGAAGGGAAAGTAAACCAACAGAAGCAGTTGATTTTGCCTCTCTTAGCTATGCTGACTTCACGATCATGAAATAGAGAAGGTAATGGGTGTTTGAGGGAAGCATTACCAAGATGTACAGTGAGACAGAGCTTCAAGAGATGTCTGGTTGCCTGGTGTATTCTGGGATCTCAACCAGTTACTCAGCCAGGAAAAGGGTTTGTGCACTGGGGCCAGCTCTGACAGCTTTGGGACCTCTCAGAATGGGCCTAGCTGAATCTAGTTATTCACACAGCTTGTCTGCAGATCCTTTGTAATTTTCCTTGTTAGGCTGCTTACATTCATCGGGCACAAATGAATCTATCAAATAGGTAGTTTCTTTAATAGCTGAACATGTATTGAATAATGACCTGGCAGTGAGTTTGAGGTGTTACGCTAATGTTTACTGTCTCTGGGGGACATTCCTCTTTTAGATGTCTGATTTAATTATTTCCTTGATCTTTTGTTCCTGTCAGCTTCCACTCCAGTCAGCAAAGCCCACGCTCCAGATGGTTCTTGGAGTATCCCCTGAGTGCAGGAAGGGCTGAGGTCACCTAGCCGAGTTGTTTCTTTCATACACTTTCCCAGTTTAGAGCATAATGCTGTGTTTCATGCAGCAGTAACTAGCTGAGTGCTTTCTCCCAATGTAATAAGCTCATTCTGACCTGGAGGAAAAAATCCTGTGAGAAAATATTTTATGAATATATTGTTTTATATATGCACTGACAGTTTCACTTTTCTAGAATTATATTTTACATTTTTTTTAAATGATATTTTTCATTTCATTGTTTATCAATAGTGGGTCTTAACAGATGCTACCGTTAATGAATATGTAATATAACTATTAAAAAGTGTATAACACTTGAGATGATAAGTGCAGCAGTTACTTAGTGCTGATTGAAAATCTCTTCTACATCCAAATATCTTCTGTTTGTAAAGTGTCAAACTGTTTGATTACACCAAGCTGCAGCCATTTTCATCTAGAAAGAAATGAGACATTTCAATCAGTGCTGAATAGAAGCAGTACTTAATGATGTGAAAAAGCTAAAAAAGACCAATGCAAAACAACAACCAGACTACATTAACTGTTATATGATGTCATATTATCTCTGCCAATCAAAGCATTGTGTTTCATGAAATAATGGGGAAATTATAAAAATAATAAAAGCTGGAGCATAATTGCTATTCTGAAACCGAAGAGTATTTTTAGAAAGCAGATATTTTATAAAATTTCTGTTTAGTGAAGTATTATATCTTGAAAATAAAATGTCAAATGTCATTTTCTTATAAAATAGGGATTCTGAACTTCATAAGACTGCAATTTCTCTAGCCTAGTTTTCTAAGGAAATGAGACTGATGTGTTGGGGTTGCCTTCTCATATGCTCGTCTGTTTCTTTCCATCAGTGTGTTTTGAACCCATTAGTAAAGTTCAGGTGAATTTGGTATGAAATTAGAGATCTCAGAGATGACAAAAGTCCCATGAATTTTGTGAAAATCAGAAGCCAGATAAAGACAGGAGATTCTGAATGTGTCTCTCTACTGAGGAGATGGCATAGAAGTAAATTCATTTCTAATTAGACATAAGAAAATGCTAAAAGAGAAGAAGCTTGCATCTATGTATGCTCTGTGATTGCAAGAAAGCTCCACTGTAGGATGCATATCTATAGGGAGTAAGGCTTACACTCTTCATTTGCTTGTGAAATGGTTTTCTGCTGGAATTTAGATGTGGGAAAGGGATTCACTTTATCTTGCTTGAGATTCCATTAGTAAGGCATCTACCTCAGAAAGATGTGGAAACAGGCACTTCCAGATCCAACAATCCTTCAAACATGTTCTGGATGTATAATTAAGGAGGAGGTGATAGAATCAAGAAGTAAGTATCCAGGTCTTGCACATCTTATGAAAGGTTTTGGTCCTCTGAAAAAATAAAAGTCCTGGTATATCCAGAATGACCCCTTCCTTGCTTGCAATTTTGAGATACCCTGTGCCATCTTCCAGCACATCTCAGCAAAAATCACTCCTGGATCCCAAGCACATCTTCAGTTCTGAAGCCAAGCATGATACTTGTTTTTTTGGATGCCTACAGATAAAAGTAAGGAAAAGTTTTTTTTCATTTGTTTGTTTGTTTTTCTCCAGTAAACACTAAGCCGAGTCCTGGCAAGCTCTTGTTCGTACTAAAAGTTCTCTTGGCTTCCATCTGCTTATTCAGGGGAGAGACACTGAGCTCCAGAGACAGTAAGCTTCACTTTTCTCAGGTTGCCTAGCAGAAACAGAGATTTCTATAAAGATGTGCAAAAAATATTCCACTGGGGCAGTTTTCCGTAAGAGAAAACACCATATCTGTGTTTCATGGCACGATGTTGACATTTGTCAGCTTCTTTGGGAAATCATGAGAACATGTTTTGGCTTTATCATACAGTGACTGCATTCTCTGTAGAAGAGGAAACAAACCATGCATAATTTAGAACATTTGCACAGAACCTCTCCTGCACTGGGATTGGAGTGAATGTGGAAAGCTTTAAATTTCAGGAAAAAAATCCCACCTTTTCAAGAGGTTTACTTCAAAACCACAGTTCTTCCATTCTGGCTATAGAATCGAAGTAAACAGGTTTGTTCCTCTCCAATAATGGGCAAAGACAATCAGGAATGAATTACACAATGCAATGCTACAGATTTCCATCCACTGCAAGTGTGGACGTGAAGGCATATATCTGAGCATTGGATCAACCCACAAACACAACAGCTATTCTTTAAATGATGGATAATAGCATGCATTTTTTTCATTTGCAGTCCCTCGAGGAAGAAGACATTAGTATGATTTATAACTCACCTTCAGGGCAAGGATCTGCATCCTTTAAAGGGGAGGCAGCAAGCAGAAAGGCAGGCAGCTGTTCAAAGCATGCGTAGCTGCAGTGCCTCTTCACATCTGAGATCTTGGGTGTGGGTGGGAGCACATGCATGCATGTGTGAAGCACTTTGCCATGTTGCTTCTTAAAAGTGACCTCATGCATTCAACAACTGGAGAAATGTCTCCTGCAACAGCAAGGCTTTAAGGGTCATCTCTTGTGAATAGCTTCTGCATCCGTGGAGCATGGATGATGATCATTCAAAGCGACAGGAGCGTCTTCTAGCCCATGGCATTGTCAGCAAGCCAAACTGCTCAGAGATGACAACCCCGCTTCCTCAACAGACTCTGAGCTGTCACTCCCCATTTGGATTAAACCAGTGAGGGCTCTGATGAACTGATTTCAGTGAGAATACACAAACTGCAACTAGTGCAAAGGGCACAGTGGAAGTGAGGTTTGAGTCTGAAAACACTGTGGAGGTGGGAAGGGATTGAAGGAACCTTGTAAGCCAAAACCAGAGTGAATTGGTGGGTCATGAGACAGACCTAGCTGACTTGGAGCTGTGGAGTTACAGTATTGGGATGCTGACTGGAAGTCCTGCTGGTGAAGGTCTACCAAGAGATTGTTGTGCTCTGATTCATCTCTGACTACAGGCTGTTTGCAGCCACAACTACATTCTCACTATAGTGCACTCCTAATGGATGTCAGCACCAGTAAGCTGGGACCTCCTGCTTTAGGGTGGCAACCAGTTAAGTGGGCTTTTGAGACCACATGCCCGGATTCATACAATGTCTGTTTTATATTCAAGCAGATTTTCAGGTGTGAACTTAAACTTGGCATTTTGTAAAAAAAAGATGGGCTAGGCACAGTCATGTAAAAAGGAATCTGTGCCAGGCATACAGTTACCTAAAGGTGGTCCATCTCTTGCACTTGGTTTGTGGAACAGGGAACATAGGAGATGCAGTCTTTATATCTTGATTGTTGGGTCCACAGTCTTTGAGCTTTGGGCAGCTTTACTTTTGGGCAACATTTCCATAAGGGAAATGGTTGGATATAAAACATTTTCTTCTTAGATCATCCTCTGAGAATGCAGCCCAAAGATGTGGGCTTGTATCACAGCTGGAATGGTAACTACAAGGTTAGATTAACATCCCAGCAACTGTCAAGTGGGTAATGAGAAGGGAGAGAAGTCCCATATAAATAGGCACTTTTAATGTGCAGATTTAAGATATTTGCTTGCCTGTTCTTCCTGACATTCGAAACTCTGTACATAGATTTTGTAAATAAACAGCTTTACTTTAATTTGACAATGTGCTGAGGGGGCTTTTGAGTGACTACGGAATGCTTGTTAGTCAGAGCAGCTCAAAGTAAGAATAATTTTCACATAGAGTAGATCTCTGCATTCAGTGAGTCACATCAGACATCCCTGTTTGTTGGATCCCACCTCACTGATCAAACTCCGTTGTTGATTGTCTTTGAACAAAGCATGCTGATTTTTTTTCTTTTGCTATTTTGAGTTTCCTATATATGCAGCATTATGTGAGGTAAGACTGTTGTAGAGAAAATATGCTTCAGTAGCGAAGAAAGCAAGTGGAACTCTTGGCTGGAAGTTCTGCAGAAGTCAGAAAATCTATTCTAGTCTTCACATTTTTCAGATAACTGGAAGATTTTTGTTTGGCTTGAGAGAATCACATATTTTATGTGTTTGCTCAGTTGGTGTCTGGCTCCTTGGGAGTCACTCAAGGCAGATGTTTCAAGCAGAGACAAAAACAACTGTGAAGACCTGAATGTTGAGACAGGTTGCCCTTGCTCTGAATTCCACAGAGGAAGGTCAAACACACAGCATTAAACCAAAGAGCACAAAAACTCTTATGGGTCTAACGTTGCCTGAGATGTCTGGAGGATTTATCTCTGTTGGTTTCTGCAAGAATGTTAACACTTTTACTTGTCAAGTTTACCTGCCTCACTGAGAGCTGTACTGAAACTTATTAATTAGTCTTTTGCAAAGTGCTTTGAGGTTTTCAGATGAAAGGCAGTACAGAAGTCTGAAGGATGTAGAGCGTACATTACCAGCTGAGAGCCACACAAAGAGCTGGAGAGCGTTGAAAGGAGTCCTGCCAATTAATTTACACTTAAACAGAAGGTTTTGTTTTTCTGAGCATTAATAAAAAAATAAAAAAATAAGTATGCACTGGAAGGTTTGAGGTCCCCTGTGTAAAATGAGGTATTTATGTTTGGTTTTGTACAGTTTTGCTAATCAAAGCATTAAGACTTGAAAAATTAGTGATTTTCTGATACTCAAGAAAAATACATATGAAATATGTGAAGACTCGCTTGCTTTTGTGAAGGCTTGGTAAAGAAAGCTCTGTTAAGAACCTCAGCTTACTAAGGTGAAAGAGACTGTAAATATGAAAAGTGTTTTTGTTTTTTTTCTGTTTCTCACCTGAGCTGGCTAAAATACAAGCAGTAACCAGACAGCTTAACCCAGAAAAACATCCTTAGACTTTTTAAGATGTGCTAATGCAGTGCTACTTAAAGGTGGGGAAGTAAAAAAGGAGAGAGAGAGTAAAGACAAGGGAAAGAGATTAAACTTTAAAAAGCCAGTGAGACTTCAGAATGATTGTTGATTTTTGTGTCTTTTTAAATGATCAAGAAAAGCTGAAATTAAAGAAAACAAAATTGAGTTGCTGCTGGCATATCTGAGGTGGAACTGGCATTTGCCATTGGATTTACATCATGTCCTTTGTTTTAAGATTGTCTGCTGATTTCCTGTGATGTGACAGCTTTTAGGCTGATGATGAGACCATGTTAAGTGCCAGCATTGTGCATACCTAGAGCGTGTGGGATCCCAGCATCCAGGTGTTGATGGAGACTTTTTCTGCAGTAATCCTCAGCAGCTGCTGGATGACAATTCTGAGAGCCTCGTCCAGCCAAGAGCCCCACACAGAGGAATTGCTGGTTGCCTCGGGTGCAGAGAAGTGAGGAGCAGGGTGCTGGGCAGAGACCAGCTGGTGTGGAGGAAGACAGGACATAGATCAGCCAAAGTGAAGAAGGAACAAAGGAGCCATTAACACCTGAACACATGAATTTGGACTCTGCAATTAAAACTATAGGCCAAGCTCAGTGTAGTTAGCTGGAGAACTGTTTATCTTAATCAGCTGTCCAGAGAGAGAGGTAACTAGTTTGTGATCAGATCAGCACCTGTCTGAAATGTGCAAACTTCACTATCCTTCACAGTGTCCTTTCTTGCCTGTTGTTTTCTATTCTTAAAGAGCAAAATCCACACCATCCACACCATAATACAATGTTATATGTGAGGGGAGGAAGAGATGTTTATTTTTTTTACAATTTCCCTCTGAAAACAAAAAATCTCATCGGAATCATCTAAAGCCTCTGGCTAACCAGACCTCCTGGTTCCAAGTGTTGTGCCTTTGTTTGGATGCTGAGAGGCTTAAGAAAATTAAGCCTATTTGTCAGTAATATTAAGTCTGGGAATAAGCACATGACTCTTTCCAAAGTTTCTGTACCCACTGGTTCTACCCACCTCCTAATGCTGAATGATTTGTGGATATTCTCAAATATAATTTGGTGTTTTTCATGACAGAAAAAGTATATGGTTCCAAGGCAGTGATTTTTCATGAAATTTTTCTGCAGAATGACTTCCTTGAAGTCCCTCTGGTGAAGTTTCTTATTTCTAAGAAATCTTAAAAATAGGATAGAAGGTTTTGTTGTTTCTCTGCACATGAATTTGTGTATGATAAATTTTCAGGACAGGTTTGACTTCTGCCTATTTCTTTCTTCATGGTTGTTGTTACCAGCAGGAAACCATGAAACACTGAAAGCAAGAGCTGAAATAATGGGAAATGCTGGGAAATAGACTATTATACTTAGAATCATAGTATGGTTTGGGTTGGAAGGGGCTTCAGTGAGCATCTAGTTTCAAACCCCTGCCATGGGCAGGAACATCTTTTATTAGACCAGATTGCTCAAAGGCCCATTGTTGGCAAACGTGAGGTTGTACTCGATCTTGCTGTCCGTATCACTGACAAAATGTTAAGCAGTGGTGTCCTAATATCGATCCCTGTGGGTCACCTCCTGTCGTTGGTCTCCATCCAGACATTGGGCTATTGACCACAACTCGGAGTGCAAGCATGCAGCCAATCCATTATCCACTGAGTGGTCCATCCATCACCTCCATGCCTCTCTGATTAAGAGACAAGGATGTTGTGTAGGACAGTGTCAGACACTTTGCTTAAGTCCGAGTAAGGTATACCTTGTGTATAAAGAAATCAATCTCATTGCCCAGAATTAAACAAGGGAAATGTCCTGTTTTCTTTGTGACTTGATGGCATGAAATCTACTCAAGAATTGTCTTTATCCTGAATTCTGGTATTTAAGCTTTCACATCAGTTCATAATTACAGCAAAGGGCTTTTTTCTGATAAAGAAATTCTGATCTGAGAAAATACTGATATTGGCTTCCATCTGCCCAGTGGCCATCTGAAAAATCTGAGTTACGTGCTGCTTCCAGGTACGTCTCAGTGAACTGACTGTCTCCTCTGCTAGGTCAGCTCCTGCATATATAGTACAGATGATGTTATGCCCAGTGACATTTTCCACCAGGTTTCAAAGAGTCTTGGAAGTATCCATCAGCCCTGACCTGAAGTGTGATAGGGATCAGTTTTAAAAAAAATATGTAGGTCACTCCAAAAGTAATGCCTCCTCTTTATTTCTATGGAAACTACAACAGGTACAAAGAGCACAATTGCACTTCTTGATAGAGCAAATTCCTAGCTACAAAACAGTATTTTGCAACATAATCACTACCTATGCACTACCTATCACTTGCTATGCACTATCACCATCAGTGAATAAGAGTCTGGATGCTGCACTTGCCTAAATCTACACCATCAGAGGTGACCCACCATTGTTGTTGCCACTGTACCACCCACCACTTCACTGTGCTCACATCCACTGTTTGGTCTCCATCAAAATTCAGCAGGTGTTGATGAATGTCAGTGGGTACATTTTTTGCTGTATGGAGGAATTCATTTCCACACCTTTGCTCCATCCATACTTCCATGTCAGATGCCATTGTGTCAACCTACCCCTCTGCTGCCACCCGTCACACAGCAACTAAAAGGAATACTGTGGGAAGGTTCAACTTCTACTGCCACACCATCAACATTCACCTCTGACATTGTGGGCCAATTTGTTAAAATAGGAGGCACTACTTTTGGTGCAGCCCTCATAGCTCTATTCTGTAGATTCATAAAGAGCTGCACAGCGGGACTGAATTAAGCAGTCTTCTAACGCAGTGAATTCTGAAGGGTTGTGAACCAGCTGTTCAGCAGAAGGGACAGCAAGTGTCACATGGGAGCCACAAGGAAGCCTGCAATGGCTGGTTAACCCATTTAGCACACTTAAAGGTGAAGCACTCATGAACACACAGCAAGTTCAGTAGATCTCTGAAGCAGGAAGGTGTTTTAAAAGTTGCACAAAATTACATAGACAACTGTGGTTACTACTCCTCACTCAGCATGAATTTTGGGTGGTTATTTTGTTTGCATGCCAGCACTACTGCCCAGAGACAGAAGGGCACAGAAGGGCCATATGAGTAAATGAGCTGCAGCAGAATTTACCAACACAATTTTAATTGACTTTAAGTCCTTTATAGGAGAAAAACCTCTTTTTTTCCTGTAAATGTTTTTGCGTTTTGGGTTTTTTAATGTTTCCTGATTCACTCTTTTCAGTTGCAAGTCTGAGCTGTTTACCTGAGATTTACTGTAAAAGAGGTGCTTTGGTTATGGTGTGTGAGTACCTGCTCAGGTACTTCCCCTTAATCATCAATATTGTCATTTAAAAGGCTGGCTATCTTACTCAGTATCTTTGTTCTCCATCTTTGTGGCTGAGGATTTGGGAAACAGCACTTCATGGCAGTGACACTCAGCTGCAAAGCATGAGAATATGTCTCAATCCAGCAGCCTCAGTAATCCCCAGCTTCCACTTGTTACCGTTATTATACAGTTACATCCTATTTTTTCTTTGTTGTGTTGGACAGATTAATAAACATAACCTGATTAGCTATGGCAGAACTTGGGCAGGTTCAATCCCAGAGTTCATACAGGTGCTGCCACAGGCCATAACAAAGGAAAACAAAGCAGACCTTGCTTTTATGTATTGCCTGAGCAGCAGTATTTGTAAAAGCACAGCACCTTCTAGCTCCATTTCATAGTGTTGATCCAGCATTGATTCAGAAAAAGAGAATATATGCTTCCACTGTCCTATGGCAGCTGGAATGACCTCTTCCCACGTACAGCCATATCCAACTTGGTCCTATTTAATATAGTTTCAAAGAGCTGAAAATGCTTTGAATAAAGGTAGAAAAAGTGCTGGTAAAATGGATCTTGCAAGGCAGAAGTTTAATCCATTCCTAATATTGCCTGACTTCTTTGTACTTGTGAGCCATATAGCACACTAACACAGTCAAAACAGTTTCCTATAGAGAAGCAGAAGTGAGGGAGAGGTGCACAAGTGTGCACATCATTGTGTGCACCTCTGCAAAAGCTGGCTTTTAGAGCAAAGCTCTGACTTCATTGTGTGCTCCATGGTCTTCCCATGGATGCCTGTTATAAACTGTGCAGAACCAAAGAATACTCAAATTTTCAGCATGAAACCTCCCTCCGTCTACTCAGAAATCTGCTTAAGATATAAAGTTAGCCAAGAAAAATGGTACCTTAAAGAATGGTGATATCAGATTATTTTGCTTCTGTTTTCTGCAGATACGGAGACTTTTGTCCACGTGGTGAATCCACCCTTTGTATTCCCTGGTGGGAGCCCATTTCTGTTACAATGGATTTATGGCAATTGAAAAGTGGAGTTTTTTACTGAAAACAGAATAAAAATATTTAGAAAACGTTTTGTGCAGAATTCTGACATCAAGTAAAAACACTGGGAAGAAAGACAGCAATTTTATCTCCCAAAGAAAGAAGATGTCACGTTTCATCTTAATTTCTTAGGAGAGTTGAGTTAGCATTATTTTTGACGGAGATGTAGGATGTTGACTTCCTTTTTAAGAAACAATACTTTCACTCCCTAATCTGCAAATTCTTACTGGTATTGAGTAGTTAAAGCGTGAGAAATAACACCTAGAACTGCTGTTGAGTTTTTCCAGCTCAGGGCAAATGCAGGCTTGATGTGAGTAACAAGGGGAGCGAGAAATAAATCATTCCCCCTTCAGAGAAAGGGAAAGCTTCTGCCCTTATCACTTGTCTCATCTCTTGTCCTTATGCCATGCGACTGGTACAGCTCATAGACCTGGGAATGGTGTCAGTTCTCTGGTAAAACAAGTGGGAGTTGGGAAAAAAAAGAAATCAGAGACAAGAAGCTGCCTGCATTGCTGGGGAAGCCACATCTGTGAGCTCCAGGTGGGTAAAAATGTACAGTCCTCTCTTGCTCCAGGTGTCGTCCAGTGGAAACCCAGCTGGGAGTGGTGGCCTGAAAGCAAGTTAAGCAACCCCTTGTTAGCATTTAGTGCTGTGTTCCAGCTGGCAACAAACTGAAAAAAAAATGCAGATGGGTACATACTTTTCTCTGTGCTTTTCTGATTTGACATTTCAAGTGGGATATTGTTTCCCAGTGGGAAAATTCAGATGATAATTTCCCTGTAAGAACTTCAGAGAGAAAAGAATAATACCCCCAATCTTCAACCCAGCAATGATTCTGACTACCTAGGTTCTAGGCACAATGATCAGCTGTTTCCCAAGGGAATTGAATTAATTTTGATAAGCCTTATTTCAACTTTTAAGAGAGTTTTTATTTTTTTAAACATCTGATTGATACTTTTTATTTTGCTTCATTGTTTCACTGAATTACTTCAAAGGCTTCCTTGATTTTCACCAGAGCATGTTGTATGGAGTGCATCCCCTTGATCAGATTAAACTTTGAATTGTGATTTGCAGATATAATCAGCAAATTGCACAAGTCAACAACAAAAGTCCATGACAAATTGCAGGTTCCCCTAATAGTGAATCATTGCCAAGCATCCAGATGCTGGAGCATGCAAGCTCTTGAATGAAACAGCTTGTAAATCTTTGCATTCAGACTGAAGTTAGAGGCCAATGCCATTTTCCACTGAATATTCACGGTCAAAGATAAATGTTCCGTTAACAGGCAACATCAGGGTGTATGTGAATAAAAGTAAGTAAATAAAGATGATTAATCTAGAAGGCTAACTCTTGCATTGCAAGGAAGAGCCAAAGTTTGCATACATAAACATAGCTGGAGCAGCTTGCTTGCAGACAAAGGCAGTGGTAGAATGCAATGCTGAGGTGCCTGAGTTAATGTGCAACACTTCTCGGAAGATAAGGCATCTGAAATGGATCTGTTTCCTTACAAAAGTTTGGTCTTATTCACACACATAAGCATTGCTTGGAACACTCAAACTTAGAGCTAGTTCTTCCCTGCAGGAAACTTGAATACCTCTTTGGTCAGTTGAGGCAATGGACTGAACTCCTGACTGTGGGCTTCATGCCTGTACTGACAGCAATCACTTAAAGCCATCGCAAAAGCTCTCCTCCTAAACTGGAGGAGCACGGAGGACTGGATGAGTTCAGAGACTGTGGGAGATGTGATACTATGGCAGAAGGCTAAATGGGCCAGGTGAAAGGCAGGCATCTGGACTGAGCGCCCTGCTCAACTCTCCATCCAGATTATCATGGTCTGGCATCTCAGACTCTGGGTGTAAATACAGAGGATCCTGATTTTAGCCCGATCTTTGTTGGTGTCTTCATTTCACCATACAAAGAAAGCTACCTCCTTTGCATGGTGCTTCAAGACGGCAGAGTGCCATCTAGGAAACAGGGATTTCTTTTACTCAAAGGAAGCGCCTCTTTTCACGTGTGTTTTGTTCACACTGAAGGACAATTTGTTGGCAGTGTTTTGGTTCTCAGTTTATGGCATCTCTCTGGTTAACTTCTGCCCTGTGAGTGAATGAAACCAATGCTTTATCTCCCTGTCTACAATATGCTATTTCTGTGGAAGCAGGAGTGTAATGAACTTGCTGTTTATTATAATTAAGAACAAAAAAAATCCCTATACTTTTAAATTAGATTATAAATCTTTCAGTGAAATTCAATACTGCAGTGATTATGTTTTCTTTCCCATAAGAGATTCTTCAGTGATAGGAGCCAGGCAATTCCTGTTCCAAATAATATGACCCTGAGGACTTCTGCTGTTACATATTTGGCCTTTTTTCTGTGACTTCTTTTTTTCATAATCATCTGAGATGAAGCTTAAACACAGTAGCGCTAGGTAGTGAATTATAAAACAACTGATATTTGGAGAGAAGATTGCTTTCTTCTTTTTTAACATCTGCTTGTTTTTGGGGGTGTTGGAGAATACAAAGATTCCCAGTATGTAACGATGCAAGTACAATTTAAGACAAATCACACAGAAGCTTTATTAAATATGACTCTGTATGTCAGAGGTCTTATCCTGGGGACATTTCTCAGACTTGTCCTTTTAACCACCTTGTTTACATCTGCTTCCAAAGTAGCCATGTTTGCCTCAGTCATTTGAACTGTCTGATCCCTGCTTCTTGCAGATCTTTAAATTCTTTGGGCATCCTGGCAAGGTGATGTTTTTAACCTGGCAAAGGCTGTCAGCAACCTTTTATTTCCTTTTACCTTTCTAATGCTCCTTTGGTTTCCCTTCCTCCCTCCCACCCACCAAAAACTGTTTCCTGTCTTTAATTGGCAAATAAGTCCAACACCTTTAGGGCAGAATAAAGCTGAGATATTGCCAGCTCATAAGGAAAAAAGAACACTGCTATCCCAATAGATGAAAAATGAGGTTTGAAAGATCAGGCTGCAAAGGCAGCTAGCTTGTCTTCCCTGAAGAAGAATTTCCACTGAAGCTTCAGTGAAGGGCTGAGCACAATGCCTCTGTTTGTACCTCCCATCCTACCTGGTGATGATTTAGGAGTCAGTATTTGTCGTGTTTCTTTTTCTTTGCCCACTGTTTCAGTATTGAAATGATGTTGAGTCCTGTTTGCCATAAAAGCCAACCTTTTGCATTGCAATATTGGATGTGAAGGGGAGGGTTTTAAAAAAAAATACAGCATTCACCCCGAGACCCTTTTAGTCTTCTGAACTGGGTGCTGTGGTGGTGGGGCACATGGGATGCACAGAGCAGTTCTGCAGGTACAGGGGCTGCTTGTGGAGAGTTCAGCACACGGAAAACTCTCAGCTATGAGTTTGCTCCCCACTCCTGGCTATCATGGAGCACAGAGATGAAATTAACACCTCGTCAGTGCAACAGAACAGATGTTTTCTTCCGTCTCAGAGCTAGCCTGGCAGAATGAGGATTTGTCCTTTTTTGTTTCAGTTCCGAATAATTAAACATTTGTAAAGAGTAAATCTTCAGATGTTTGCTCTCTTCTCCCACACCACCTTGTGACCTAACTGGAAACTATGCTGAACTCTCCTTCTGAGCCAGTAGCTCCGAAATGTCAGAAAAAACCTTCTTTGAGTCGGCAAAGAGGAAGCAGCCCACCTATTTCCAGTCACTTCTGCATTTGTTTGTCACAGCTCAGTTCTCGTTTGCTTCTGTGAGCCCAGGAGCTGCAGCCTTAATAAAGAGCCCTGAAACCACTCATGAATTGAAGTTTTCCAGTGCTGAGCGCAACCCCAGGGCCTTGCGCTGGCTCTGGCCACACAGCTGACTCATGCTTTATATGACAGGAGCAAGCACAGAGAATTCTTGATCAAGTATTTTAAAAGCATTCGTGGAGGCAGCAGCTGCTGTTAGCAGAAGGAAAATTCAGGATCTTCTAAAAAGAATAGATGTCTTTTTTCTTCGAAGTGATTCCAGTGCTGATTTCCTTGCAGGGTAGAGCTGGCCTTGTTCCATCCTGTTTGTCTGGATTTCAAACCTCCTACATACCCCACCTCCTCTTCCAGTAATGCTCGATCTGCTCAAAACTAGGCCAAACCCTTTCACTTGGATTATGGAAATGTTCCAGTTCAGATGCACAGAAGTTTAAATATGAATGGTGCAATGGTGAAAAGAATCTCCACTCCCAAATGTAATGGGAGTATAAAGGGCTAAACTTTAACTCCACACCTGCACTACAACTAACAATTTGTCCTCCTTTTCTGTGGAAAAACAGCTCATATAGTCTTAATTGCAATGACTTTTCTCTCAATATTGCTCAGTTACTCTCAGTGTTGTTCATTGGATGTTCTTCTGCTTTCTCCCAATGGCAGCTTCACCTTTATCTCCTCCTGTGATGTCCAGCAAGACAATCACTTGAGAATCAGTTTGCAAACAGAGAAACTTGAAACTCACAGTAATCATAAATGCCGCTAATTAGCTACAGAGCAAGTTAAATAGTTGATCATTGCCTTTCAGCAAATGAAAGACACAATTACAATTCACAACAATAATTTAAAACAATTAAACAGTTACTGCTGGAGTTATTTTCATTTAAATTGCAGTGAAGTGAGCCTGCTCTCCAGCAAGGCTTTAGCTCACTAGTACACATTTTCCTCAAAAAAAAAAACAACCCAAAAAACAACCACAAATCAAACCAAAACAACCAAAGAAACTCAACTGTATATAGGAAAAAATCAATAACATATCATTTGCAGCCTGCAACCCCTAGAAGATTTGTAGAGTTGAGCAGGAATACTAGATTGTATTTAACAGAGCTTTAAGGAACAATGTGCTTACTAGGTGAAATTTGCAACAACCTAGATTGAGGTTTTCAGTACAGTCCAATGGGACTTTGATTCAGAACAAAGTGAATGTTTAGAAACATGGTACTTTCTCCGTCTTCTCGTGTAGTACTAATATTTGGCAGACATTCCTAACTGAAAGGTTTCAGCAGAAAGGTTAGTTTTGCTTTAAATATATAGAAGCTTTCAAGATTACAAGTTTTATCCATTTCATTATAAGATCAGAAATTTTCCAGTGACAGAATGGAGTCAGAAATGGGCCAGGAGGGGTGTATGCACTGTTTTCCTACTGGCTGCAATTCTGTTTCGCCTCTATCACTCACATCTGAAGAACTCCCTGTCCTGTGTGCTAGACTGCTTTGAAACCTTACGCAGTTCTTCCTTTGTACTTGCCTTAGAAGCAGGTAAGTGAGCTTGGCGGGAGGGATAAGAGCAATTTGCACTTTCCTTACTTTCTGTTTTTCCTGGATATAGATTTGTGATCTCAGCGTTGCAGCAGCTGGAGGTGCCAGCCTTTGTCACTGCTGCTTTGGTCATTCTGTCTGAACGCTGTCTTCTAAACCTGCTCTGGAAATTGCTTAAAGATGGTTGATTTTTTGTCATATTGAAAACAACTGTCTTTGCTCTTTGAAGGAATATACGTGCAGAGGAAGAAGAAACAAAAGACACTGTAACTTATTCCAAGGTACAAGGCTGTAAGCCTGGAAATCTTGTAGGATCCAGAAGGTGGAGAAAATTTTCCTCTCCGTTTGGTTATGAAAGGTCACAGTTGTTACACTTTAAGTCCTTGACCTTCTGTTTTATGAAGAATCTATTTAAGATTTTATAAAGAAGTCACTGAAGCGTGGTATTTAGAAGAGGTTTGAAGGCTGTGTTGGAGCTCTCCATGCTCCATAATCCCTCATAGCCCTGTCTGGTTCCTGCAAAATGGAAAATCCA
Source organism: Meleagris gallopavo (assembly GCF_905368555.1). NCBI lineage: Eukaryota > Metazoa > Chordata > Aves > Galliformes > Phasianidae > Meleagris > Meleagris gallopavo. The sequence goes on along the minus strand of NC_139432.1, from coordinate 1,761,562 downwards.
TGCCTCCTCAGAGGCATGTCTCAGCTGGGAAGCTCGTTCCCTCTTATGTGGAGGCATCACAGTAACAGGAATGTGCCACTTCTGTTGAACATTTCTGTTTGTCATTAATGCATGGGTCTTCCTTCAACTTTCGACTTGTCAGGCTTTCATCTTGACACAGTGAGTCTTCAGACATGACTTAATCCCAACGCAGTGCTATGTCTTTGTGCAAGTGGTCTCACAACTCTTTGATCTCTTTTTCAAAGATCTAACAGCCTTCATACTGGACAGCAAGTGTGAGATAAGGACCTAAAAGGTGAGGGAAGTGAGGTGATAAAATATTCTGTAGCCATTCCAGGATTCTATGATTGTAAAAGTCCAGTTGTAGAAGTCCCTGGGAGACTTGTGCTGGTTCACCAAGCACACACACCTTCCCCTCACCTTCCAGCATTTTTACTCAGAGCTGGTTTTTCACAAGTTGAGAGACAGAGGTGAAGACCTTGTTGTGTTATTAAAAACATTGCTACTGAAACCAATTTCAAAACACCTTGTCTATAAAAATACATGCTCCAGAGGAAGTAAAAAGAAAGTGGATGAGATAAAAGAGAACTTCACATTTCCTGGAGGTGACTGCATTTTTTTATGAGTGGATTAACTGATAACAAAATCCTTTGTAGATAGCTCACACTGCTCACTATCAGTACTATATCATCTCTCTGCACATGTGAAGAGGAGGAGGTCATGAAATGGCAAGAATTCATATCTAATTGCTCAGGAGTTGTTTGGGTAATAGGTGAAAAAGACTGAGATCAAAGCTTTTCTGTCACTTTTTAAATAAATTATTCACAAATAAATGTTTTCTTCTGTTTGGCTTTTCCTACAAGACAGGTAAATACTGTCTGCTGAAAGACATTTGCTGTTTCCTATCAAAGCTAACATTATATTTGCTGTGTTCCAGACAGTGGTCTTTGAAGGGACATTCACATTGTCATGCAGTAATACCTAAAATCCGCTACAGGATTTAAAAACTAAATGTTACAGCGTTGTTAATTTACTGCTTGAGTCGAAAACATGGAAAGAACTAGCATCAGTGGAAACTATTTCACAAAACTGAAATGCTATGAAGTGGGGAGACGAGGCTCATGGTTACTCGGATGTTACTCAAGTCATCAGTTACAAAATGAGGGCATGTTGTGGGTTATGGATGAGTAAGGGATACTGCTGCACTCTGAACTGCACAGTTGATCAGTAGATTACGTTACAAGACTAAACTGTCAAATAACCATCCATTGAGAAATGAGTGTGTAGGGATTGTGGTCAGTACTGTGGCTCTTTTCCAGCCCTGCATCGGTGCTCAGAGATGGTCAGAAAAAATGTACACACCCATGGAACAACCTCACAGCCATGACAAAGAGCAGAGAGGAAATTTCAGTCCCCAAATCCAGGCTGCAACAGCATATTGCAGTGGATAAGGCATGCCCTGGGATCTACAGCATATTCTTGCCCTTGCTGTGAGTCACATCACTGCTGTAAGCATATGTTTTCCTGCCTGCTAAATGGAAATAATGATGTTTCACCATAGATGCTGGGAGGTGTGGAGGGAAGGTGCAAATCAAAGCTGTAAGAGGTGAGGTTTGCAGTGAGAGTAACTGATAAATACCAAAAAAGCCTTGCACTCTTTCAGGCACACAGCCCTTGAAGTTTGTGCAAGAGAGAATATCTTTTATTACTTCAACTGATACAGCTGGAAGGAAACAAATCCTTGAAGGTTTGTATACCTGAAAGCTTGTCTGATATCCTCTCCCTCTCAAAATCCATTCAGATAGAAAGTATTACCTCTCTCTGCAAACTTTTCACTCTGATACCCTAAGATTATCACAGTCAGCATTGCTGTGAGAGTTCAATATTACAATGCTAACGAATAACGTTTTTATTACCTACTATCTTTAGATGAAAGACCAAGGTGAAGGCACTGAGGAGGATCTGATTTGAGTTGGAAGCAACACTCCCTGAAGTGCCAAGCTTCTCAGCATTCCACTTGCAAATTGGTGTCTCACCATCTTGGTTGTCTGAATCAGTGGCATATGGTGCCAGTTCATTTTGTAGTTGTCATAAAAGATGCTGCTGGTGCAATGCTCTCACTCCAGGTGAAACAGCATGGCACATGTTGCCAAAGAAGTCCTTGTAGTGAAATTGCTATATAATGAATATACTAATTAATCTGAGAGCCTATGCTAATGAGACCAATGCAAAGGCATCTGGAATCCCAGAGGGTCTGCCATTCTACTTCAATATGTACCATTTTAATACTAGGGAAGGAAAGATTTTGCTAGCAGAGGGAAGCATGAATAATGTATTGCTGTGGATAATGGTAAATAGTCATTACATATTCCTCCTTGCCTTTAGATGTAATGTGCATATGTTAAAGACTTTGTTCAGTGGAAAGGATTATTTTAAACAGGGAGGTGCTGTTGAGTGTCTTGCAAATTACAATCATGTGGACATGGCAGATGGTACTTCAGAGTCCGACAGTTGCCTATGACATCAAATTAGTTACCAGAGTCAAGATGGCCAATTTTTGCTGGATGTGTCTGGTTTGCAAGTAGTAAACAAAAGAGGGGATGCCTTTCTGAACGTAGGGAGCCTGTGAAGGGTTTTGAGTAAAGACCCCCACCCCAGTCTATCTCTTTGAAAAAGCTGAAGTAGCTATCAGGGTAGGGGGCTTTGGGAACATATTTGCTATTGCCAGGCAACAGCAGAGATCTGCTGCTGTCCATGGAGCTCAAAAGCAAAATATCCCTTTAAAAGTCTTGCTACTCCTGGTGAAATTAGCACTGGCCTAGAATGAGGTCAATGGAAGGAGATGCTGAAGGAGGCATCTTGTGGAACACAGATATTGCTTGTGCTCAGCTACAGCTGGCTGTGAGAGTAGTGTCTGCACTGGCACAACCACTTTGAAGTCAAAGCCAAAAGGATTTTATCCAAGTCAGGCAATATCACAGCAAGGACTGCTGTGCACTGAGATCACACTAACTGAACATGTTCAGCAGCCAGCCTGAATGGCGGTTTCTATTAGTTCAGAGTCACTTAAGGATATGCAGATAGAGTCCTACACTGACGTGCCAAGTAGTAACGGACTGGAAATCTGTCCATAACTGATTGTAAGTGCAGCTGCTGGAAAATTGTCACTTAAAAAAAAAATATCTGTCCTCACTTCTGGTTATGTACAGCCAGAAATCTGCTAATCTGCTCCTTAAAGTCTATGTGCTTCAATGCCCCATCTGCAAATAGGAAAATATCCCTTCCACATTTTCTCCTACATAGATTGTTAATTGGGTCAAGTATGTTTTGTAATATAGCCAAACTATTATTAGTCATGGTGGTGGGAGAGGCTGGACTTCCTGTGCAGTATCACCTTGCTGGGGGTCCCACAGCAAGGCTCGGGAGCTGAGTCCACTGTTCCAGTCCTGGGGAGTATGAGCTGATAGGCTTGGACTGCGCTGTGGGTATCACTGAAATATTGAATTATTCAGCCTCATGGACCAAGGGTGAATCATAACCAGAATGCTGCTGTCACCCTGATAATATCTTATAAACCCTACATTAGAATAACGTCTATGGCGTTGTTCACTGCCTTGTCACAACCACACATTCATCTCTTTGTGCTTGCTCCTGGACCACCCAGTGCAGATCTGTGGAGCAGCTGCGATTCCTGGCTGGTTAAAGATGCCTGGGCACAGGTTTGAGGGGCAAAGCAAGGTGTGTGACCTGTACTGACTCATCATATTTGGATGGAGTCATTCTGTGCTTAATTTACACGTGCTCTAGGTTTGACCCTCTCTGTGGAATACACTTTGCAGTAAACTGGGCAGCCTAGGGGATGGAAACAGACTGTCTGAGCAGCCTAGTCAGCAGCCTAGGGCTGCTTCATATTTGGGTGAGAAGTTGGAGATCTCTGCCCTTTTCCACCTGTTCACTGCTGTGCCGCTTGCCAGAGGTTAGCACATCTAGCTGATCTGACAGCTAGAATTGTTCACTAGCCCAATTCTATCAAAATGATCTGGATTAGCTTAAAACATTGCTAATAGTAGTTTTTTGTTTGTTGAATTTTTAAACCCATTTTGACAGAAACAGGTTAGACAGCAACTCTACGATCAATTATGCCAGCTGACGTCAGAGGCTGGTAAGCTCTTAACGTACCTTAGCTGAACCCAGAACAGCATATTTGACAGCAGCCACAGTGCCCACTGTATGTCAGCGTGTGGAGCAAGCAAACATGGCATGGAGGTAAGCAGATGTGTTGAGCATCACCTGACATCCTGCTTCAGGAAGACCGCTGGGGAGATGTGTTTGAAAGGAATAGGAGAGAAAAAGCAATCCAGGAAAATTCAGGCCTGCTCTCTGCCGGGTTTGCAGCTCTGTCATCACAGCCTGCTCTGAAATAACTCATCCTCATGTAGGATTTGTCCCCTCTGTTTACCTTCTTGGGGCAGGAGGGATTACTCTGGCTCTGTTCATACAGAGTAACATGGAGAATGGAAAGGGTATACTCAGTGGCATGGTGAAGTGCAGTGGTTTTAAAGCTGAAAAGAGTCTCAGTGGAGGACATTAAAAGGCCGGGTTGAAGTGCTTTCATTCAGCTGTGCTTTTCTGCTCAAAAAAATTGGACTGACAAAAAAAAGGCAATCACAAGGGAGGGACTGGGTATAGGAAAAAACATCCACCTGAAAGCTGAATTCCTCCTGAAAGGTCAGCAGGATTAACTTTTTAGTTTTGAGAGGAACTAATGCATCACAGGTGAAAACCTACAGCAATGTGTCAGAGGTGGAAGGGAAGGAAATGTAGGTATTTTTCCAGGGGCATTCTGGTTCATTAAATGCTTGATGAAATTTCTGAAAAAGAAATACACCACCCTCCAGGACGTCTCTTATTGAACAATTTGATTGTCAGAATATCCACACTCCAGAGTTATGATCAAAACCAGACTTAAGTTATTAAATTCCTACTTTTGAGCACTTTTACAAATGCCTTCGGTTATTAGATTCGCAGCCTCAGGCACTCATGGGTTGGTTTTCTGCCATAAATTTTATAACTCTGAAGGACGCTGTTCAAGAAGTTTAAAGATGAGAACCAAGGCACAAGTTTTGTTGAACAACTTTCCTCAGTTTTTTTAAGATATATATTCTTGGAGGGAACTTTGTAAGCAGGCAGTGCTCAACATGAATTTGCACATCTGGAGCTCAAGACAGTGATCTTCCAGGATGTCTGAACCCAGGGCTGATAAGCTACATCTTCTCAAACTTCAGATTTGGGCACAGCAGCAGTGGAATAAGGCCTTATTTCCTAATCTCCATCCCTTGGGTCTGACAAGACTACCAGACATTTGTAATGAAACTTTCTGGATTAAATGAACTTCTCAAACTGCATTTCTTCCCTTTGTTTATATATTTATTTTTGACAGCATTTCTTACTATTTTCTCTCTGCATCCACAATTTGCACAGGTAGGGCTGGATTTGGTGCTAAAAACACAGCAGGGCTGTGGGGCTGGCACACTAAATAAATAATGTCAATAAGATGTTTCTCCTCTGTGGAGCTGGTAATAACCCTCCCTCTATGAAGCTGTGCCAAGTTTATTTGTCTTGTTCAAACCCCAGCTCAGAGAAACCAACTCCTTTGGCTTGTTTAATCTTTTTCAGCATTGAGCTGCTACTCCCGAAGTCTCTGACGCAGGGTTTCTAGAGCACGAGGAACGGAGACAAATTTGAATAGATTAAAAAAGTGGAGAAAAAAGGTGCATGGCAGCAAAATTCAAAGCAACAGAAAAGTGGAATCTCCTCAGCTGGTCATCTGTACTTTTGAGTTTATTTTTAGGCTTGTGACTCTGAAATTCCTCATTAGAAGTCAATGGCAGATAAAGGAGATTGTGCTTCTAATCTATTCATGAGGAGATCATTCCAACCATGACCCCCTTCCATCCACTTGATGTAACATTTACTTAAATCAAAGAGGTAATTAAACTCCTGAGATGTGCAATCCCCATGGTTCATGTCCCAGATTAAGTGCAACAAATGTTCTTCAGTAGTAAAAAGACAGAACCTGCGGTTATTGCTGAACCAGACAATACCTAAGGCATAAATACAAGAGAATAATTTTGGTCGAGGTTGTTCTGCTTGCCCTAGAGCACAGTGTAGGAGTCCAGGCATGTAGGAGCCCGAGCGTTTACCTCCGTGCCAATCAGGATTACTAAATGTAGTTGATAAATGATAGAGAAAACCAAAATGATGGACATGAAATTGAACCAACAGGCATAAAATTGAACCAAGTTAACAGGAACTGCATGTTGGTTTGGTTGGTACAGAGCTGGCACAGTTACTGGTAATGACAGAGGAGCCAGAGGAAAAATCTCAATAGTAGGTGTTCAGATCTATGTAATGATTTAGAGAAGAAAAAAAAATACCCACATTTTTTTTTTATCTCATTCAGTTTTATCATCTGAGATTTCCAAGAAAAAATATCATCTCCCACTGAATTGGGCTACACTGTACCCAATCCTTTCATCCTCTCCAAATTGGCTGGTCTCTATTGTCCTGCTTCTGTCAATAAGCCCTGTGATTTCGCATATCTTAGCTTCCTGGTGCAGCTCTTCCTGGGGCTGTCTACTTGTGAACTTCCAGTTTGCTATGGGTAAAGCAGATTACTTGGAAGTGAATCGCAGTACAATGTATTCATTATTTGATTGGTTTTTTTCCAGCCCACACAGGCAGCTGTAAATGGCTGGGTCATCAGTCCCTTGCTGCTCTCCATTCAAGCATGGTTGCATTTGTACAGTTTTCTCTTGCAGTCTGGTTTTCAGCATCAGAAAATGTCACTTGTCTCTAGGGCTGCTCTGACTGCCAGGCTTATATCAGAGACTTTCCATGCCCTGGCCAGTTGTGCTTTGTGCCACCAGAAGGGAGAGCTCCTTTGGATGCCATCTGCTGATCAGCTTATGCCTCAGAGCAGAAAAACGGGGTGCCCTATTAATTATGATCCTGACTCCTGCCACAGCACATGCTCTGATTGTTTGCTGTAAATGGCCTGATCCCTTCTGAGTCTGCATTAAAATGTTGACTGTTGCATTCTTCTCCACTCCGGGTGAGGGATTTTATGCTGCCTCTGGAGGTTTCCCAGGATTTCCTGGCTGTTGAAGCAGGGTCGAGTTTCAGATGACAGGGTTTCAGTGTCTGTTGTTTCCCTAGCAATATGTTTGTTCTTCCCTTGGCAGACAGGGTCTTAAAGGGAGAGTGTCCATTAAAGGGAAAGTGTCTGAGCTTCTTTAATAAGTAAAATTGTGTTCTACCAAACAACCAAGCTACAGGTTGTGCTGTGCCTGCCTGCTCCCTTGCTCCACTTGGAATTTTTCTACTCACAGTTCCTGATAAGGGAGCAGTAGAGCAAAGTTCTGTTTCTTACTTCTTTCACTTGGATGAGGAAATTTCAGTGGGACATGCAACACGTCATGGAGACTGCAGCACAGAGAGATCTTAAAGCATCCCTAGCGTTTATGGATTAGAGCCAGGCTGGAACAAAGATAGGTCAAGCTAGCTGGAATCACAGTCAAACTTGAGGTTAGGTATTAAAACACATCACGATCGGGTTCTGCTTTCCACTGCTGCTACCCTGGCTTCTCAGAGAAGCATCCTTTGGGCTTGACTCTGCAGTCTCTTCCTTTCCTTCCTTTCCTTCCTTTCTCCCTTCCTCCCTCTCTTCCTCCCTCCGTCCCTCCCTCCCTCCCTCCCTTCCTTCCTTCTCCTTCCTTCCTTCCTTCCTTCCTTCCTTCCTTCCTTCCTCCCTCCCTCCCTCCCTTCCTTCCTTTTCCTTCCTTCCTTCCTTCCTTTTCCTTCCTTCCTTCCTTCCTTCCTTCCTTCCTTCCTTCCTTCCTTCCTTCCTTCCTTCCTTCCTTCCTTCCTTCCTTCCTTCCTTCCTTCCTTCCCTCCCTCCCTCCTTCCTTCCTTCCTTCCTTCCTTCCTTCCTTCCTTCCTTCCTTCCTTCCTTCCTTCCTTCCTTCCCTCAAGTTCAGAAATCACCAGGTGCACCCACATGTCCTTCTCAGGATATTTTTCTACAACCATGTGTTATTTCCTCATTAAACTCACGGGAATCATATATGATTTCTTTTAGCCTCAACATGGAGCTGTGATGCTGTTAGGTAACATATGTGCTAATACCATAGCCATGCCCATGCAACCAACGCAACTGGGTTCAGTTGCCTCACAGGGCAATACAGCCCGTACTCTGCTGTCATACACTGGCAGCACTCAGCTTCATGTGCTTTCTGTCAGACCTTCTACATCTCTGCCTTCCAGACAAACATTAAATACTGCCACTCCTTTTTGTGCATATAAAAACATGTAAAATTGTAGAAGTGGTGCTGTTTGGATTAGCGGAGAGATGTGGACAATCTTAAGAAACAGCCAGCTGGCTGCAAAGCCCCATTCTCTTAAACAGGAAAGAGGCAGCTAAGCCTGAAGTGCTGTTGTTTTCCCTGTGAACCTGCAGCAGAGAACGGAGCAGCCAGAGGACCAACTATCGGCTGCTTTCAAAGCAAGAACTGAGAGCTGCCTCTGCAGTCAGCAGGCCACTGCTTCCCCCTTGAGTTTCCATCATACGTTAAGGAATAATTACAATCCCCGTTGAAAGCAAAAAATGGAATGCAGGACTCAGAAGCTTAGCCTGTCACATCCATCCTTCAAAACTGAACTCTCTTGTTTTGAGAAAGAGTACTCTACCTTGGCCTCTGTATGCGACTATTTACCTGCAGAAGAGTCTTTATCCCTCATAATGACCACTTGGCTATGCTTCTCAGGCATCTCTTACATGTTTGAAGGCTGCTTTCTAAGGAGGCTTTCACAATAGACAAGGACTCCAAAGTTGTTTAAAAGATGCAGCTTGCTTCCACAAGCCACAAACCAGTAAAGTTTTTCAAAAGACTTATTGGAAAAAGCAGAATTGCTCCTAAGACAGACAAAAAAATGAAGCCTGAAATAGGAATCTGTTGGGATCTCCAAGGATGGCTGCTGTTACTTTTGATGCCTGCTGTGCCTGGCTCATGCATACCAAGCTATGCCACCAGATGAAAGTTCAGGAAGGAATTTTTTTTTCTTGGGAAATAAAATTCATCTATTTTCATGCATTTCTCTTTTAAATTCCAAACTTAAAGCAACCAGCAACTCTAATCCTTCATACTGGGAATACGAGAAGGAGCCATACTTCTTACAAGTGCAGGCACTGCTGCATCTAGTGGAAAAATTGGAATGGGATTTATTTAACATCTTGTATGTTTGCATCAGATGCTCATGGCTTAGAATCATCATCTCATCACACCATTCAGAATTAATTTTGAGTCAGCTGAGTTGTGGTAGCTGTAAATGGTCTTCTCCTGCAGCAGATACCAGGTCATGCAATGCAATTTAATCCCTTTTCATTGCAAATGACAGTAAATTTTTTCATCTTGTCTTTCCTGTGGCTTGAGAGGAGTCATGGAGAACTCCAACAGTGCTGAGCAGACAGAGGGTCTCTTGCTTAGCAGCTTGGGCTAAAGAATTGAAGTGGCCTTGATTTGCTTTATTTTAATTTGCTTTGGATAAACTCAATCACTTCAAAAAGTTCATTTTTAATAACTGTTGCGAGTGTAGCGTTGAAGAAAAACCCACAGTGTATTAAATTTGCTTTGCTTCACTCTCTAAAAGAATTTTATTTTGTAATGGATCAGCAAAGAGCAATCTGTTGAGAGTGGGTAACAGAACTCTATTTCAAAGCTCCATCTAATTTGTTTCCTCAGCTTCTATCCCGACAGCAGTTGGGCTTCTGTAGCTGTTTACATTTAGCTCCAATAACATAAGATGATGTACTATTAACTGCTAAACTAATGATCCTAGACCTAGCATTTTTATCGGGACCTTACCCCATTGAGCTGACACTCCTCAGATCATTTTCTTTCTCATTAAAGTAATTAAAGTCAACATTGTTGGAAAGGCCTTCAGGCAATCAAGGACAGGGCTGATACTAATAAGCAAAGCAACGTTCACATTTATGTTTCCTTTGATCTGCAGTTTAATTGCTGGGAAGCCAGGCGCACAGCTTTTCCAGATAGGTTTTTCTGTGTGTATGTAACCCCCCTGGGGGGAGGGCAGCAGGCAGCTGGAGCAGAGCCGTTCCCCTCCAGCCACCGTGCTGCTTTGGGGAGGCAATTCTGCCTGACAGTGCATGCCCCCAGTATCCCATTTGCCTCTAGACCTTCTTGTTCCTGCCCTGCAACAGCCAAAGGCTTCTGAGTAATTTTTTCTTCGCTGTAGTAAATGATTTTAACGGTGAAAAAGGCAGAAATTGAAAGGGAATGGAGATTCTGTTCAGCATCTGTTTTTCCTGTAAGTTCCACAAGCAAATTTACATCTGTGATCAAAGGCTGTATAACAGGGGGTGGGTGAGGGGAAGAACTTTGGGTGATCTGAGTCCAAACCTGGCTCTGCTGAGGGATCTCATTTACCTTGACCACATTTCCTCATTTGTGAAGGCTATTTTATAGGACGTTGCAGTTGGAGTGCAGTTCCAATCAGATGATGACGCCATACAAACACGTCGTAGGGCTGCTTCATATTTCTGTGGCTTTTTCCCTCCCGACTGCTGCAAACACTGTTGTTTCCCTCAGGTAATGGCAGTCCTGTTGGGCTCTGCCCTTCTCACAGTCCAGCCACAAAGATCTTGCTTCTGAATAGCAAATGGCTTATTGCAACCACTTACCTGCAGCACGGAGATAGATACTGCAGGTGATGATTAAGACCTGTCTTCTGTAAACATAAAACATAAGTTTTGAGCAGTAATAACTGCTGATGTTGCCTCATGCCTTCCATGGGGTGATCTGTCTCTCAGTTGCCTTTCAGTGTGCATTCCTCACCTCCTCCCAGCCTGTACCCCTTGCACAACAGGAGTGTGCTTCACAATCATCTGGGCTGAGCTCATGATTCCTGAGAACATCCTTTGTTTGCACTTCTTCTGGTGGTTCTTTTTGTCTGATAGGTCAATTCAGCCAACTGAAGAGAAGCTTCTTATTGCTGGGTTAATGAGCTGAACTTGATCAGGGAAGGACTGCACCAGGTTTGGAGCTGGCTTAAGATAAGGGAGAGAGCTAGGAGCAAAGAGAGATGGAGAAGCAGCACCGTTGTTAGGAGCTGTTAGATCAGCTCGGTCCCCATCTGGTGAAACAGAGATTTTCAAAGCTTTTAAGCTAAGTACTGCAATGCTGTGCTTTTCCCTGCTGTTCTTAGAAACTGTGACTGTTCTGCTACTTCTGGATCTCTTCTCTGCTAACTCTTCTGCATGCTGTTCTGTGCAGAACACGGCGGTACACTGCACTGTCTGTTTCAAACCTCAGCTCTTGTCTATCAGTTTCCTGCAGCACAGGTATATGATTGCTATGGGCACCAGGGAGATTTGAAAATTAGGTCATGCCTCTATTTATGCAAAAGCACTTGACTGACTTTACTCACCTCATACTGTTAGAGAAGTAATACACATGACAAAGCCAGAGGTTCCAGCAGCATAAAATACACTTTTAAATTACATAAAAATCTTGCAAGACTTTTTGCTGAGCTTCTTAACTGGTATAAGCAGACATCTTGAAGTGTAGTGTTACATCCTTGTCTTCCCAGAAAGGGCCCAGATTTTAATAAGAATATTGTCCTTTTGTCTGTCTTCTTTTGCTCACCTCTCTATTGAACCTGAAAGCCCAGGAGAAGCTCAGTTAATTATTTCCAGTTGTTCTTCAAGGCAGCTGATTAAAAGTGACTGAGGCCATAATGAAAGCCAACCAGCTTTCCAAGCTCCATATGAAAACCATTTGCCTTTTATTCCCTTAGGCTGGAGAGGGAAGATTGGAGTTAATACTAGGGGGGAGGGGAAGGAAACAAAAATTTTCTCAAGAGGGGCAATTATGGAAATAAAGCAGCTACTATTGCTCACGAAAAAGCTTTCTAAAGAGAGCATGGCACAGTTCATGCTGCAAAGCAGTCTGGTTTGAGGATTGTGAAGAATAGATCATCTTATTGTTGCTATTGTTTTAAAAGCAGCTTCTGAGGCAAAAGGCACTGCTCAAAGGCTCTGTTCTCAATGGATGGCTCCTGCTTAGCTTGGAAAAATGGAACTGACAGATGTATAGTTTTGTGAGAAAGGTTTAAATCAACTGATTTCAAGTTGCAAAGAGAAATCCTGCTCAAGATAGTTGGCACTTCTTATCATTGGAGATTATGTGTCTGCTGAATAATTCTTTCTGAATCTTTTGCAACTGTCTGAAATCGTGGCTCAAAGATGAGCTGCTGTCTTCTATCAAATAGAACAGGAGTTCATGGTATTTGCGATAAACATCTACAGATGTCTCCCAAACTCTGCTTGTTATCAGTCATACACAGTTCGCTTCTGCAGTGATGTGGAAAACATGCAGCTTCACATCCTACGTGTGAGGGATAATGAGAAAATGCACTGTGGCCCTTCTGGCTTCAGGAAGCAGAGAGGAAGACCACCTTGTCCTTGACTGTTTGGCCTGATGTGAGCTACCTTCTAAACTCTCCCGTGTTTCATTCCAGTATGAAAGCAGCACTTGAATAGCATGGCTGCAGTTAACAGCAGTGTCCCTAGGTCAGACCTGCCTTTCCTCCTCAGGTTGGCCACAGCCTGTGGAAAGCAGGAGAAAACTGATGCAGGTCTGGAGGTGATGGTGACCTCCCTGCCCAGCTGCTTATTCTGCTGGTTCGTTATTCCTTGGATTTAGGGAGATGTTAAGCATTCTCTTGGATGTTCCCATTAGGAAATGAAGCTTATTGCCAGGGTGTTTTTCTAATAGCTGATGTTTTTATCTTTCTCTTTCTAGTTGCTCCATAGAAATACCTTTCTTATTTTAGGAGCTTGCCTTTCTAAGACCTGCACAAAAGCAACATGAAATCAGTGTTTTGTGGAGGACTGAGAATCAGAATTACTGTACTTTCCCTTTGCCTTCTGTGTTACAATGGGAAAATTACTTAAATGCTCTGTACTTTGGTTTACCAATGGGAGAGTCAATGACCTCTGTAGTAATTACCTTCAGTAGCTGGAACTGGTGGATATTCAAGACAAAATATGTACTACATGATGACACTTGATTTACACTTCTTAGTGTTTCATTTCTCACTCCGCTTAGTGCTTTTTGGGTTAAAACTGTGTATGTGCCTATTTCCATCTAAGCTGTTTTCAACAGTTTCAGTCATTTCTGAGAATGAGACATAGAGAAAACGTATCATTTAGATAGCTGGAGAGGAAAGGGCGACCACAGTGACCTTACTGCTAGCATTTCTCAACTTTCCATGTTCTGTTTTGAAATATTAATGGTCCCTTAGTGTACTGGCTAGTATGGAATTATCCTTGTAGTATGCTGAATGCTTTGCAGAACACATCAAAAATATTCTTTGCACAGATGCGTGACGTGACTGTAAACATGAGGTTTAAGTTCCTAAAATATCACTACATGTTCATATATTTTAGAATTTTGCATGAATTGGGTGCTCTTCCCATCTCTACAATGATTGTTGTTTGTTTCTGGGGGGGGAGGATATTTGACTCTTCCTATGCTCCAGAAAATAAAAAAAAAAAGGCAGCTCAGTTGCTAGGACTGGATATAGGAAGGTAAGTGTCAGATTGGCATGTTGTAGCAGGGGTTGTGGGTGACTACTAACAATTTATTGACACACCAAAGGCAAAGTCAGTATGTCCTGAAAGGGACGATAAATCTCTTTGTTCACTGGAGCAGAATCTATTGCTCCATCTACTCAGCATTACATTAATTCCAGGAACGTGTGGACGGGGGATTTCTGTCTAACCACACAAATTCCCACTGGCACCAGGCAGAGGAGGAAAAAAGAAGAGACAGGTAGTCTGTGAGGGAGGTTAGGAGAGCAACTGAACTTCTTGATTCTACGATTCTATGATTCTTGGAGCTTGTGGTAGCCAAGTGGGATGAATCATTAGTATAGCTAGAAACAAACAAATAAAAACCAATCCTTTTAAAAGGTCTGTGGTGCCCAGGATATCATATTTTGCTAAGCAAACCAGAAAAGTACAGCAATACCAGCGACAGTATCACATTTCTAGGTAATCTGTGTTGTTTCCTGGGGTTAGAACTGAGCAGTGCTGGGTTCAAAGTATGTATTAAAAAACAAAGTAACTCTTTCCTTTTGTAGAAAAATTGCAAGGGCTGCCATTTTTCTATCTTACTGGTTTCTGAGGGGTAGTGATTAGTCTGTTAAGGACTCGTTGTGCTTCTCTCAACCAGTCATAAAGCAGACTTTCTCCTTTGATGACTATAACAGTGCTGAGCTCTCAACATGGATGTTAAGCTCAATTAATTTGTTAAGTGCTTCGCTGTAAGGATGAAAACTGAATTTTAAGTATTGCTCTGTCAAATTCCATCTTTCTTTGCTATCTGTGCAGAAGGTATGCAGATGCGTTTCATGCTGGTGTATTCTTAGGCTGTTCCTTGCTGTGCTGTTCTGTATGGATTATTTTTACATCCTCTTAATTCCAGCACTCCATGTGGCTCTTATACAGCGTATCCACAAAAGCAGTGGAGCTAAAAGGAGATTTCCTGGCTAAGTGCTGGCCTTAATTAAGGTGCCAGAGTTCTGTTTCAGTTATTCAGGGGTTTGGAGGCTACAAATTACAGCAGTGGAAGAGAAAGGGGGTCAAGCTGTTAGCAAATGAAGTTTGGCAGGCTGGGCTCAGCCCCAGCCTGTGCAATACCTCTGGTCTGACAGTGGGCAAGTCACTTCTTTGGCCTGTAATCCTCATCATACAGAGGGGAATCTCCTGCTGTTTGTTCAGATGATGTAAAGCTTTAGATAAGTGAAATATATTTGCTATTAATACGAAATTGGTTATTTAATTCTTCTGACGTTGCCTTACTATCAGGAGCAGATTTGGCAGCATTGAGGGGCTGGGGTTGTTGCAGAGGCTCGCTCTGCCTTTTCATCTTCCTCCCAGTTTTGGTGATGAAATTATTGGATGTCTGAGGATAATGCACCTCCTGTGGGTGATGAAGAGAAATAACCCATCTGGAGAGAACTTTGGACACCTCCAGACTGCTTGTCTCCCTTCATTAACTGAATATAAGGCTTCTGTGACTAGCTTAGACCTGTACAGCTGACTTTGAAACTGGAGTCTGACCTGCTGTCCCTGTTAAGACCTGTGTTAAGTTCAAGATGAGGCAGGGCCTGGCTTGATCCAACAGCTGGCCTTAGAGTTCCACAAAGACACAGGTTTGTGATGTTCGTGAGTGACGGGGAACAGGAGAGAGATGCTTCTCCAGACTTGTCTGCCCAGTGCAGGATGACTTTGTTCCAGGAGATGCTGTAGCTCCTGCTGTGCTCCCTGCATGCGCTGTGCAGGGTGCTTGCTTGGCAGACCTAATACCCTGCTACGATAGTTGGTTGGAGTCTGCCAACAGGCTGTCATCCTCATGCTAACAGATAGGACCATTCTTTTAAAAGCCATTAGGTAGACTGTCAGTTGTTCTCTCTCCCCACTGAGGCTCTGTTGGAACAGTGCTGTTTCTGGGCAAAATATCCTGAGTATTTCTTCCAGCAAGTGAGGGCTTGACAGGAAAGAACCCAAAATATGGGGAGAATCTGAATAGAGTCATCTTTTGATAACAGTAGCAATGCTTGACATCCTTGCACCAGCTGTGCCCTTCTGCTGCCTGCTGGTGCTTGTAGTGCTGCAAGGCCTAAGCATCTGGCTCTTCTCTAAATACTCAAATCCCTGGCACATCATCCACTGGAGAGCAGAGATGACCCATATCTCTGTGCATGGTAGGTGGATTTCCATATATTTACTGGCCATTAGGGATCTCAAACTCTGGGAGCATTAGGATTGACAAATCAAATCTAAGCAGTCGTGCTGTGCTTCTGTATTTTCTGCCATGCTGAGCTTCATGCCCAAGGAGACTGACAACTGGCACATTTACACAAGGCCTTCATCTTCTTTGCTGGACACAAATAGGAAAGAAATTCCCCCAAGTTTAGGTGTCTGAGTTGTCATGGGAACATCTCCTTTCAAATACTCCAATAATATCTTAATTGCAGTGGAGGGACTAGGTGTGGAAAGTGATGCAGTTTGCAGCTCCTCTCCCCATTGCAGCAGAAACTGCTCACAAGCACGTTTGCCTTCACTAAGGATCATTGTGAATGTATAAAATTGAGTGAGATCACCCCTGCCCTAAGGGTAGCAAGCAATCACTACCTGACATCTTGCATGTTTTCTCCCATCCCCAGGAGCAATTTGTAACCAGGGCTCTAATTCTGCTCACTGCTGAGTGACTCTGCTGATATCATTAGAAACAACATGTGGAAAATCTCATCCTTTGGGACTCAGATTCCTTCTATTTTTGAAGAGGGAGATGCAAACAACAGAAATAAAGAATAATAGACATAGATGTCAGAATTACAGTGCACTTGTTCAAGACCAGAATCTTGCTAGGGTGTATTCTTTGTAGAGAAAGTAAGGTGGTCACAGGATTGTCAGGTTAAATGGAACAGTCCTGAATGAAATTCCATGGAGGGAAGATATCAGTATTTCCATAGAGAAGTGAAGAATTCTGAGAACAGATATTCCACTACCCTCCTTTTATTTATTGCTTCCTTCACTTTACATCACTGCATTAACAATGTTGTCTGCCCGGGGAAAGTGGAATACATATTCTTTTTCAGATAACAAATATTTCCAGATCAGTGGTGATGTCTTAAACAGGATTCTGAAGTGCACTGGGTGGCTGAATGAGAGATTATGTTTGAAAGGTGTAAAGGGAAGCAGCATACATAGCAGTTATGGGCATGTGGTTCCCCTTAATGGACTCAAAGGGACCTTTGGTTGTGACTGAGAGAATTGGCAGTTTGCTTCACAATTCTTCCTTATTCTTGAACAGCAGAGTTTGTTTCTTATCTCATGCTGTCATCACATACTTATGCCTAATGGTGGGCAAACAAAGGGGAGAGAGAGTTGTGATCCCTGGTCATAAGCTGAACGTACCCAGCTTCATTTCAAGACTCTGGTAATTTCAGCAACTTAGCTTAAGGACCATATATTGTGAAGCATAAGCAATCCTTTGAAACTCAGAGGAGGGTTGCTCATAAACTGGTTTATTTGCAACCAGCAGGCAGGCTGAAAGCATCAGCCAGAAAACTGTCTCCCCATGGCCATTGGAAAGATGTGTAATGGAATTCCAGCAGCTCGGTACAGATGATACATGTTATTAATTTGACATCATCTTTTGCTTAACGATATATAGCTTCTACTTCCCCCATATCTTCTGAGATGGAATTCCTTGTATCCATACAAATTTTGTAATTGAACTTCCTTTCTAGATGGGCATCCTTGTGCTATTACTGAAGTCCTGCAGTGCTTTTCTTCTCTTACTCCTATGGGAAACACCTGAACATGAATAAACCAGTGAAAAAATTACCAGTTTTAACAAAAAAAAAACCCTCATGCTGGTGAAATGTCTTAATTCCAAAAGTAAATGAAATCTGTGATCACTTGAAAACATGCATGTGAATTATATCAGTGGAGATTCTAGGGAGCACCTGCCATGCACTTCTCAGATTATTTCTACACAGAACAGTTTGGGTTTCTATCTGCTCAGCTGGTGCTAGAGTTACTCTAAAGACAGAAGTTCAGCAAAAGCAGATGCCTTGTTCAGGAAGGTTCTGCTTCCTGAAGGACTATTTTTACCATGTTAATGAGCAGAAGCTTAGGTTGTGTTTTATGAACCTCTGAAACAAATCGGTGTCCATTCATTCCTTGTTGGTGTGCAAGGTTAACTCCTGAGGTCAACTGTGCTTTTTTTTTGTGGTATCTTTGCTGCTGGTGGATGCCAGGCAATTGATTTGTGTGTGCTATGAAAATGCCAACATGAGTAGAAAATATTTATTATTGTTTTAAGTGCCAAAAATTTACTTGGCTCTAGGAGAAACGAAATGAAGGCAGAGCCTGAGCAGAATAGGTTACTAGGTAATAAATAAAATGAAAGAGCACATTCTAGGAATTCAAACAAGGTCTTCAGTGGAGGAGATGTAATGCTTCACACCAAGTGTGTAGGTTCATATGTCTGCTGAAAGGGGACAGGAAAGGGTCTGTCTCTTGTAGTCGTTGCTCTGTATTCAGCAAAAGCAGAACATGATTAGGAAACGTAACTCTTTTGATAATGCCACTTAGCAGATGGCCCGATAGTGAGGCGGCTGGATCTGCCACTGCACACCTCAAACTGATTAATTTCCCATCCTCTGTGCAGGGAGACAAATTCAAGGAGCAGGTCAGAGGGGGCAGGCAAGGATGGGGAACAAAGAACGTGTTCCATTGTCTGTCACTGGGATAAAATAGGTCTGGGGGATTGCAGTGATACTGAAACCAAACCATCGAGTACGAACAATTTAAAGAAATGACAAATGGGTGGTTGGATGCTTCGCTGCAACTGACTAGTTGATTTCTCCAACAGGGCTATTTGCTTCCTTCGAAACAAAGGCATTAGGATTGCTGCTTTGAATGCTGATGCTTTCAAAGTGTGCCCAGCAAATGAAAGCTTTTGGAAACATGCCTTAAATTCAAAGATGAATGAGCAGTCAGACGGGGCCAACTAATACCTGCTGGGAGGAGACTGACTTGAAACAATGAAGCCCTGTCACAAAAAGGATGTAAATCATAGCTGGAGAATGTGCACTGTTTTAGTTTTACTCACTTCATTGTGACTGCTTCTTAGTGGCAGATGGCCCTGCAGTTTTGGGAGCGGGCTGTCTTGCATAGATATGTGTGTGTTGTAGGATGGGCTTCAGCAGAACATATCACACTTGCCAGAAATAGTCAGAAAAGCCTTTTGCAACTTCATATGTGACGAGGTTGACTTCTGAACGAAAATCAGAGCTAGCTCTGATCTTTAAGCTGTTTAACCTGAGACGTTGGTCTTGCCCTTTATCTTCGTCATGTCAAGGAGTTCTTTTGAGAGTATCATCTTCACTTCACTGTCTGCACTTTGTCATCTGATATTTGAAGAGAACTTCGGGGATAATTCATTCAGTAGTTCAGGTTATTTTAAGCTTACAAAGCTTCCATGAGAAGTAGGACTGAGTACTTTGGTTCAAGTATAAATAAGTCACTGAGTTCTTATTGTAAATATCTACTCCTACAATGCTGCGTAGAGAGCGATAGATTCAATCCTTAAAACTCTCAGTACAGATAGTTTAAACCTCAACCTAAATTGGCCTTGGCATATTGAGAGTGCTGAGGGATGGAGAAGCCAGGAACATGTTGTTGTCTTCCTTGGTGTTGAAAGAAAAAATTCGTAGATTGCAGTTGTTTACTTTGTATCAAGGGAGCAAGACAGACAAGAATAAACCACTTATTCTGATCTTCATCATTGAAAATGAATTCTAAAGGTCAGAATATTACTCACTATTGGAGTTGAAAATAATTTTTTTTTCTAGTTAAAAATCTTTAAAGTAGAGTATTGCTTTATATGAATACAAAATGACAAAAGAGGAGGATAAAGGATGAGGGGAAGAAAGAAGTGTTTGCATCAGGGAATTCTTGTTTTGGGGAAGGGAGTTTGGTTTCTTTTGATCTGAAGATAAATTTCTGTTTTTAAATCAGTCCAGAACATTCAATAAATCCATAACTGGATCCTAAATTGCCTGTTTGCTGCCAGGGACTGCAGGCAGCCAGCAAAGCTGGGACCTGCTCTGGGAGATCCAACAGGCGTGGAGGCCCCTGGATGTGAGATGTGTGCATTCTCCCTTAGTTTGGAGCACAGAGCTCACAGAATGTAACTGTCTGACAGGGCAATAATGCCTTGCAATTGCTATCCCTAAACCCTGCAGTACTGGTGACAAGGGCAACCACCTTTTATTTGGCACAACAAAGCATTTCTGAAAGAGGCACTACCATGAGTTTCTTGAAAGGAAGTCCAACGTTAACATTTTCCTTATTAAATACTCCATATTCAAAGTGAAATAAAATGCAGTAGAAAGCAGTTGCATAGCAAATGGATATATATGAGCTTCCAATTCTAAGTAGCTTCCCGTTCTTTAGGATAAAAGTTATTTGAAGAAATATTGTAGTCTCCTGAAGGTCTATTGGAAATTTCTTGTAATGGCTGAAAATTCTTTTGGGCTTGTCAGCCTGCTTTGAGCAAAGCCATTTTAAAACCCTCACAGTGATGTGGCATAAACTGCATCCAATAATAAAACATAAAACCTTTTTTCCCCCCCATGTGGACGTTTTCCCTCAGTGAGGTGTACAGTTTGAGATTTTTGTTTGCTTTTAACTTCACATTTCTCAGATCCTTCCCTAAAAACAAAACCCAACAAACAAAACAAAAACAAACCACAAACCAACCCACCAGCTCCTGAAAGTGTTCGTACTGCGTGCGATGCTGAATGCTTGCTGTTCTTTAGTCTTTTTTTACTCTTTTTTTTCACAACTGCTTTTGCTAGAGGGAAGAAATCAAAGATGGGTAGAAAATCAAGCTTAAAAATGTAGAAAACGTAACTTCCCTATTTTGTGGAAATGATGAAGGGGAAAAGAAAAAAAAGTGATGAAAACTTTCCATTTATAAACTGGAACTGCTTGTCAAAGACTCTTCAAGATGCTTTTAGACACGCTAGCTCCCTGGCAGCAAGAATTCCCACACATGTATCTATGATGAGAGGATAAAATGCTACGAAACCCATTCTTTTATTCTCACACATTGTTCCATATGCATGTCATTCACTATTTCAAAATCAGCAATTTATTCAGACTTCAGGCTGTTATTGCAGTGTACAAGTTGCACCTGTTGCTGAATATCTTGAAGAAAGGTACTTCAGAATCCCGGTTGAGATATGTTGCACTTCCATATTGCTCCAGAAATCTGTTTAGTCCACCTTTTCAGTTTAGTTACAGAAGTAGAAAGGAATTGCCTGGGGAAAACATCACAGAATTGGCTTTACCAACCCACAGTCCTGGGCATCCTGAGCAGAAGACCTGGATCTGTTCTGGGAGTGAAGGAGGTGCAAGGAGGACTGTGAAGCTGGTTATCTCCCAAGTCTTTCTTAGCTCCTAAACTAAACCGTATAAAAAGAAAGAGATTGGAAGAAACCAAAAGCAAAATCCCAACCTATTGCTTAAGGAGCAAATCTTGCCTCGCCTTTTTCAGGTAAGAGCACTTATAGGCATGCTGGGAATATCTGTTACATCCCTGCCCATGAACTCAGTCCTCAGCCAGCTTTACTGGCCCTTCTGAGCTACCCATGGTACATGCTGGAAAAACAGTTCTCGAAAGTGATGAACCAATGCAATTCAGGTGAGAAGTGAAGCAGAGTGCTGGAAATCTCCATCTTACAGCAGGCACTGCAGGGCTCCCACTTCCACAGCTGGGGCTGCTGGAGTCATTAGTGCCAATTCAGATTCCCTTGGCCTCAGGTTAAATTTCAGAAGCGGCTCACACCTGCTGGATGTTCACTGTGGTTTTGATTGCTTCTAGGAAGAATGATGCTGTATGTACTAACTTGGCATTGGGGAAAGAG
This sequence comes from Meleagris gallopavo, assembly GCF_905368555.1. Lineage (NCBI taxonomy): Eukaryota > Metazoa > Chordata > Aves > Galliformes > Phasianidae > Meleagris > Meleagris gallopavo. The sequence continues at coordinate 1,739,971 of NC_139432.1, read as the reverse complement.
ACTTTTCCTTAATGTTCTATTCTGTCAGCTAATGAGGATAAATAAGGCTAGAAAGACTTCACTGCTTTCTTTTCTGTGTGTCATGGCCCTGGTAGTCTTCTTACAAATGCAGTGGAAATGCTAACTCACTGCCTGAACCAGTGATTGAGCACCTGGTGGAAGGTAGGGCTCACCCAGGGGAGCTCAGCTGCATGCAGTGCAATACACCTGAGTGACTGGAAGGGCTGGAGCCAGGATCCATCCCTTCGCAGACCTCATTTAAGGGCTGACAGTGGAGGCAAGTGCATATTCTGCACTCCTGAGGCCTTCTGAAGGTAAGCAGTTTTCTTTATTTTTGTGCCCACAGCTGTTGCATTTGAGCAAGTCTTCACTTGCTGCAGCCTAGGACCTTGCTGTTCTGCTGTTGTTGCTGTACTTTCTATTGCATTACACCAAGCACAAACACATATAGCTTTATTTTGTGCTGCTTGCTGGGATCTGGTCATAAGTGCAAGTGGCTTGGTGTAGACCAAAAGCTCATGAACTGTATTGTGCCCTTCTTTGCTATGGTAGCAGGAGACGTGAGGGAGTTTCAGGCAGCCTTATGCAGGGGAGAAGAAGAGTAATTTCAAGTCACAGCTATGCTTCTTTTCTGTGCTGTGGGTTCTGGTCCTATGCTATGGCTCCCAGCTCTTAGTCATGAAATTGAGCAGAACGTGTAATGTTAATGTTGGTTAATTGAAAGTACTTTTCCCTGGAGGCTGCTTACAGTGCAAGCCATTACATCACAATTAAAACCTGTTTGATATCCACGCCTTATGAGTATGATAGGCCATTTCTGAAAGAATGAATTGCTCTACTTACAGTTCTTACAGTTCCACTTTGTGCAAGAATGCAGGGTCTGGTTGTCTTTCTCAACCAGTGAGCTGGCTTAGCACATCCAATATCTACCACCAGCTGTGTCTGATACCTCTGATACTTCTAAGAAAGTCAATTTCTTCTCTGGAAGACTCTGCACCTTCCTAAATACCAAAGTGGTTAAGTGCAATAGATTATTTTATGCCTGCCGAAGCCAGCTGATTCTTCAAAGCATAATGCCTTAAGAAAAGCCCTTCTGACGCTATATTCTGGTGCTATGTAAGGCCACTAGCCTTGCATCAGTGTTTATATGACTTGACATTGGAGAGGAGGTTGTCCATGACCGTGTAACACTGCATCTTGATGATCCTTTATTTACTCAGCCAAAAAGTGGCCTGACATAGAAGTGCGTGCAGCCCCTTGGCTGACCTACGTTTTGTGCGTGGGAATGGACTGTTGTTTCTGCATTTGATATTAAAAAGAGCAATTGGTTTGAAGAAGTAGGACATCACGCATTTGTATTCTGTAACTTATCCTTAGAAATAGTTGATTTAAGAAGTAAAATACTGTATATGTTAGTGGCATGTTTTAGAAACATTATTACTGAATTATGTGATTAATTCTTTCTAGCAAAACTGCAGTAGTTGTTAAATGTTCCAAACAATGCAAGTATAGTGTTAGGGATTAGAAAACATATTGTAAAGTTGTTCTGTTAGGATATGAAACTCCCAGCAAAAGAAAAATAGATTTAGCAAACATCAAAGCAGCCGGGGCCTCTCCATAAGGCCGGACTGTCCCACTCCGTGAGAAGGCTGGGATGTGACAGGCAGGCACCAAGATACTGCCCTGTCTTTCTCCCCAGCTCATCTTTGTGGGAAGAAGGACAAGCAGATATCCGCAAAATAATGATCAGGTGTGGAATAAGTTAATGAATTAACTACAGATTTATGCTTATGCAGCAAAAATTTATGTTTGTCCAGTGTTTCCATGTTTGCCCAGTGTTTGTGTGTTTAATAAAGAGTTGAGAAGATTGTGAACCTAAAGTACTCAGCCAAGGAAGAACCAGGGGAGAAAGAGATCAGCGTTGGGGAATAGGGAATAAAAGATGTAACACTGTTTTTCTGGGTGCCCTCCTGCTTGCAGGAGGCCCAACATTGCAATTGCAAATAAAATCTGCTTTATCAGAGATACTGTCCTAGAATATTATTTGGATATTTCCAACATGTGGGCCTAGGGTATAAAAAAATGCACTCCAAACACATGCACTGTTACCTGCTCAGGCCAGTGACTGCTGGCAGCCAGCAGCTGGTCAGTGCTGGCTGTGGGACAGAGTAGTGAGTATGGATCGTGTACCTGGTGCAAGATGGGTTGGGTTGAACAGCAATGAATCAGCATCTCAGATGCTGCCCCAGCTGGCTTTGCTGTCACTGTACAGGAAGGTAGTGAACTTTTCTTGGAGTCTTCTAGAAAGGAGCATTAATGAGTTCCAAAACCTGAAATTCTTACTTGAATTGCAACCAACCTTTCTATTTGTGTGCTCTGATAACTGTAATTCTCTTTTCTTTTGTGTGTGAAGAGATAATTTGATGGTTGAGTATAGAAAGTTACTTGTGACATGCTGAAGAAGTAAACAGTGGCAGTGGTGATACTGCAAGCTAATTTTGCAGCAGCTGGTGAATGCGGGGCTCCAATGCAAAGGACATTTTATTTTGTATGTGTTACAAGTTTCTGAATGCAAGCCTCAGCTGTAAGAAGTTGCCAGTGACCTGTAGAACACTTTGAAACAATCTGAACCAGAGGCTGTAGAATGGCTTGGGTTGAAAGGGACCTTAAGGACCATCCAGTTCCAACTCCTGCCATGGGTAGGGACACCACCCCCAGCACAGCAGGCTGCCCATGGCCCCAGCCAGTCTGGTATTGGCCACATCTGCAGATGGTGTACTCACATCTCTCTAGGCATCCTCACTGCTCTCATACTGAATAATTTCTTCCTTGTATCTAATCCTCTTCTCTTCTAAACTTTTTATCCCTGGTCCTATCACTATAGTGCCTGACAACCCCAATTTATTGCAGAGTAGCAGCTGAGGGCTGGGACTGTTCATGTTTTCAGTGGCAATAGAAAGCAAATCCTTCCACTGAACCTGGCTAAATTTCCTAGATGGGCTCTTAGTGAATGTCAAATTGGGATGTGATTTTAATTTTCTCTGAGTAACTAACTATACTGCACTGTCACAGTGATTGCTACTAGCCAGGTAATTACAAGCACATTATGTAAAAACAGCATCTTAAATCTAGTTGAATATTAATCTATGTCAAACTTACAGTGACAACGTGCTATTCTTACTAAGGAATATTGATGTAATGATTCCCTTACAAGAATACAACCCTACAGCACAGCAAGCAGACGTTTCCTTTAGAGGAAAGGAAGGATGTAGTTTGCTCTCAGAGCCACTGCTATTTCTGTAACTTCTGTTTTATGGTGCTGCCTGCTAGCAATTATATTCCTTTATTTTCCTTTTGATGACAGAGAAGTTCAAATTTGAGAAAGAAATTTGGAGGAACGTACCAAGCTCTCAGGGATGTGCTTCAAACTAGGATTTGAGGAATTTAATTTCTGGATCTGCTCTGAGCAAAAGGAAAACGCTTAAGTGGAAATCAGTGGAACTGCCCAACTCCCCCTTCCTCTGTGTTCTGTCTTAAGGAGCCCCTTGCCCTCTTTGGCATAGAGGGTTCTTGGGGCTCTGCATACAGAGATGTGGAGTCAGCTGTGTGGTGGGGCTGAAGGGGGCTCCTCTGCTCAGTCTGGTTCTGTAAAGGAGAATTAGTTCTTGCAAAACAAGAGTTTGGAAAACAGCAAAAACTGGGGAGAAACTATACAGCCCAAACTGCAAATCCAATACAGCTTTGATTTTTCTTTTTAATTTTTTTTTTGTTGCTGTTAGAAAACAATTCAGCAAATTGTATTGTGTTGATTGCAGCATCATCCGGACCTGAATTGTCTTGGTAGTGGATGGGAGTTGTGGGGTTTTTTGTTATACCTCCAAGTTCTTGCTAAAAGAATCTCCTGCATTATGAACATGAGCCATCCGTGATGCAATTCAGTCACCAAAAGCATGGTGATGACTCTTACAGAACATGAGCAGTTCTGCTGCTGTATTTGGCAAGGGGACAAGAGGAGACATCAAAGCTGATACGCTACACACCAGCATCTCCAAACAAAAATTCTCATTTCAAGCTTCTCATCATGCCAGGGATTTTTGCATTTAAAAAATGTTAAAATACTGCTGTTCTTTCCACAGGAAGGCATTTTTGTTTCTCAGTTTACAGCTGCTTTTATGTTTGTTTCTTCAAACTTTCCCACATCCTGGTGGAATTTTCTTACGATTTTTTTCTGTGCATGGGATACATTGCAACAAGCCAGCAAGAAAAGCTGCAAATCAGTCCATATGCCATCAAATGTCCAGCTTGTATATCCAGAATTTGCACGGATCCAAAGCTTAAATACTTCATGACCATAATTGCTTTTTCCTCTCCTGAGAATTTGGTTTCGGTTTGTAAAAACTCAGCTCAATAACAACCGCAGTTCTTGATGGTCTTAACAAAAACTAGTATATATTGCTGTCTTTATCCTTTGGTATGACCTTTCTTTTTTCTTTAAAATGAAGTTGAGTTAGGCCTCATTCACCAAGTGTTCCAGGTTGCCCTATATTGAAAATTTGGAGTCATCAATATTTACCACTTCATGGGCTGCCGTGTTTTTGCCAAGTTAGCAATTATTGTGACTTTCCTCCGAGGCAGTGGTAGAGTTATTAGTAGTAGAGTTATTGACTAATGTTTGACAGAACCAGGCTGTGAGGAGATCAGGGATACAAGGGAGAACTAGAAATGTGCTGGATTTTGGCTTCTTAGTCCCATAACACTTCAATGCCTTGTGCAGCACACTGGGTTTGTGCTGTTACTGATCAGTAGATGTAATTTCTGATCAACTGTTTTTATAGCTATATAGCTATATTACCTTTGTCACCCTGCTCTGCCAGTCCTGTAGTCTCAGCAAAGGGAAAAATAAATGTACATTTGCTTGACAAGAGTGAGACCAAAGCCATGGCTGGTGACTGAGCAAGGTCTAGGCCAGCTGTGCTCTTGGTGCTGATGATATGACAAATATTAATGCAAGTATTATTCATGTTATGAATTCAGCTGCACTTTCTTGTCGTAAAGGCATTGTTTTCCATAGGAGCTCCATTGGTATTCCTAACATGTGCTGAGATCCATCCTAAGTATGATCAGTTTTCATTATGTTTCTGTCTAGTTCATAACGGGGCATAGAGCGTTCTGAGTCGTGGTGCAGGTAATGTTTCAAAATAAAAGGAATTAAATACAATGCAGATGTTACAGGATGTCAGTCTCTATTTCAGTGCCTGCCAGAAGAGAAAACGATGAATGATGGTAGGAATGAAAGGTGCTAAAAACCTGGCAACAGAGTTATTGTCTGTGATCTTTAAGGACCAGGAACCAAGGAACTGCAAATCCTGCATGTGGCAGAGCTAGAGGAGGGAAGGAGAACCAGAGATCTTAGGCAGTGCAGTTCAGGAACAACTATTTGTGTGTCAGGGATGGAATAACCAGTGTGCTGTCTCATTCTGATAGGCAGTTAGAATTAGCTTTTTTGTAGGTATGTCTGAGGGCTAACAGTAGTACAGGTTTCTTAAGAGAAAAGGAGTATGTAGGGCTTCTGATTCAGTTATGAAGCATATAAAAAGATGAGTTTACATTTTTGGTCAGCTGTTCTCCATTCAGTTAAACCTGAAATGAGATTGACTGCATTAAAGCCATTCTTTGCTGAGTTCATCCATTGTTTATAAAGGAAATTTAAGAGACATAAGGGGCATTTAAAGGTAATAACATTGGGTTAATGCTGTATTGTATTATCATGCTTTGGAAGGATGCTTCCTGGTCTGATTTTATGATATTGCAGTTAAATGAAAATGAGTTAGCATGCCAGCTTCCCTGAATTGGGTTTCTCTTTTTTTTTTTTTTTTTTTAATTTCTGCTTTTAAAAAGAGTGCCTTCTCAAAAGCAAAGAGCATCTGCCTCTGGTACCTTCCGCAGTGGATGCTGAAGAAAATGAGATGTTCCTACCCTACTATGAAATGAGGTCACCCAGGGCAAAGCGAAATCATGCTGTTGAAATACTACATGGCATTATTTTCATTAGCAGTGGCTCAACTACACAACGCTCTACTTCAGGCTTTGCTGAAAACAAGATGAGTTGGGAAGCTGTAAATATTTCCAATTGCAGGTTAAAGGGTCCCAGGTTCAATGCCTGCCACTGGAAGCTTGGTCTCAGTCTGCATCTCTGCCATCACCAAACAGGACAGTAATCCACTCAGCCTCCTGTTTGGATTGTTGTCCACTTGACTTTTTGGTTTCAAAGATGTTGTCTTGAATCTACCTGTCTGGTGGGCATCTGTGTTAACCCAAAAATCAGGCTGCTTCCTCCAGATCACAGTCTTATGCCTTGACCCATGTGATGCACAGAAAGGAATGAAGCATTACTGTTGCTTTGTGTTCCTATTGATTCTATGAATAAATGATAGGCTCTGTGTAATGATGGAGTGGTAACTATAGTTTCCTTAAGGGTGTAAGTGCCAAACTAAATATTTAAACCCTGTGTAAATAATTGAAGTATCAGCCTCTCTTCAAGGGGAGGTGATGGCGTTATAATTTCACCTCTCCCTCACTTATCTGCTTCTTGGTGCAATCCCCTCATCTGGGAAACACAGACTGTTTAGAAGGCTGCCTACAGTGTTTTTAAACTAGATTTTTCTTATTTCTGCCAGTGTGTCAGCGAAGCATTTTAGCATTGCTCTGACAGCAGCACAGGTGAGCTGGGCTCATACTCCAAGGAATATATTGCTAAGGTTTGAAAACCCAGTTCTTTAATGTTTTGTCATTTGGGCTTTTTATTCCTTTATGGATTTCACGACCAGTGAGGTAATCTGGGAGGTTCTGAGTGTCTCATCTTCATGAAACAAAAGGCAGTTACAGGATTCAGGAAAATGACCTGGAAGAAGGTGAAGGCTGGGGGAAAAAATGCAGGAAGAAGTAAAGTCAACCTGGAGCATAAATATCATTACAAGGTTACTATTTTGCAGCACTTTGCCAAGGACAGCAAGATGCTTTGTTGCAGTGGGCAAAGAAAAAAGAAAAATCGTAGATCCCTCCTTAGCACTTTGTGTAAATTCTGCAGAAGAAGCAAGAGAATTTAAACCTCTGGGTAAGGAAGTGCAGTAAACCTGTAGCAGTTTGCTGTGGCAGAGATCGGGTTGTTCTTGCTAACAAAGCACTTGCCTTTGTAGCTCATTTCTTTGTGAGCTGATTTATGTGTAACACAGGTGATAGCAATGGGTTGGTGTCTCGTGTCCTGGTGAGATGTTAATGAAGGCAGGATGCATTTTCCAAAATGTTGACTGTGTTAATCTTTAGAGTGAGCTCCTCTAGTGATACTGTAATGCAGGGTAGATAGAGCCACTAGAGGAAGATATATGAGAAATACTGCCATGTTCCCAGCCGGCAGATAGCATTTGCTGATGTGTATATAAATTCCCATACTCTGAGAGTACAAACAGTGGTTAGAGACAGGAAAACCATTCTGACACTCATCCCTTAAACAATTTCTGTCAAGCGAGAGAGAGAAACAGGTTAGAAACTGCTAAATGCGTGGCTTGGTTGAGAAACTTGTGGTGAATTATCCTGAGAGGTGCAAACGATGCATTTGGAAATTTTGAACTGTGGGAGTGTTTAATATTCCTTGTCGTAATTATTATAATTTTCATATAATTCTTAAGGATGAGTCTAATTAAAGAACAGATGTTTAACTTCTTTATCATTTTCTTAGCATATATAGATCTGAAAGTCATCAGGGAAAACATTCACATCTAAATACGTGTGGTGTTACTCGATCTCTGACTGTGTAGCAAGGGAAGAAGAGGTTAGAAGATATTTCTTACCTTAAATTAGCTACAAGCAGGCTTAATAAACCTTTAATAAGAAACAGTGGCAATTTATATAAATGCACTGAGTTACAGATTGAGGAGCTGTGCAGTGGGTAACCTGTCTGAGCTTCACTTCTCTGCGGGGCAGATCTGTGTATGGGTGAGGGATTTTGCTGGAGGTGGTGAGGGGTTGCTTGATCCCACCTAAATTTGCTGGTAAACCTGAACTGGAGGTACAAACCATTGCTGCGGGTAGAACTAAGTGGCCTCAAGAGAAGCAACTGAATGACAGAGGGACCCAGCTTTCATGTGCTGAAGGAGATAATCCTAGCACAAAGCAAGCAGAGCCTCCCATGTGGGCAGCATAAGCTTGTTTCAGGATCCTTTGTGTATGCAAAGAAAATTATGCAGTCCATAATGAAAATCTCAAAGCTGTGCCTGTGTTGGCAGCAGTAGCCAAGGCATCCTTGGGATCTAATCTGGGTTTAGCTAGCAGTAGTCATACTTCTAGTTTCAAGGGACTTGTCTACAGGTGAAGCCATTTTTGGTTAGCTAATCTGGACAAGTTGTATGTGATCTCCCTTATTTCCCTCTTTGAAAACAAACAAAAAAGAGCAATAGCTTAGTCAAGCTGTGGGGTCTACTCTCTTAGATCATCTTAGGCCTTCGAAGTACAATGCTAATGATGTGTAATTGCTTTCTGAATTGGTCTCTTAGAGAAAGTAATTGTATTATAGGAGCTGCTGAACCTCCCTGCGTGATCTTGCAAAGAAATGCTAAGTGGATAGATTCCTTTTCATGAAGTGTGCTCATCATTGAGTGTGCTGCTGCTGAATGCCCTTCCTAGCCAAGGCTTTCCACGTTTAATCCTGCATTGCTGCATTACCAATCACTTGTTCTTTCATATTGAAGTTTAACTCTTGATATCCGTATCTCCAGCTTCAGCTACAGAACGAGCACTTTTCCTGCCAACAGCCTCTTTTCTCAGAAATATTATGTTTTCTTACTTTGAACTGCTCAGTAAAGCGTATAGTGGCAAACTTGGCAAATTTCTCTGATGTTATTCAAATTATTTATTGACTCCATCAGAAATGAACAACCTCCTCTTAGTAATAGCACAGCCCAGGAACACAACATAGAAGCCCTTGGAGAATTGATTTTACTCATGGAAGTTTTGCATGCTGTGGCTGCTTCAGAGAAACAGCCCTCTTGTTCCTGCATGTTCTTGGCCAAAGTCTTAAAGGTTTGCTGTTGGTGAGTGCAGAGCTCTGTCCTGCTAGGGAGGGCCACCACAGTGCCCAGTGTTGTTTCAAGATGTGTACAGCTCTTCCTGTGTTCTCATTCATGGATTACAGTGAGCAGGTTTAAGTTCTTCTGATGAGCTGGGGCAGGATTTATATCCAAACTACATGTGATGCACGCTATTCCAAGCAGGATCCATCAGGTGCTGAGCTCTTTTGCTTTTGATTGTCTGCCATTATTTTGTGTATAGATATTTTTATGTTGCTTTGATTTGATTATTCCAGCTGACATAGAGCTGGAGCTTCTTTATTGCTCTGATTGCACGATGTTGTGTTTTCTCTTGCTTTAATAAGAAGCCTGCCAATTTGTTTTTCATGATTCATCTCTGTATGTCTTGAGGCTTCTTATTTTTGATGAGAATTTCACAGCTTATATTTTTGCAGTGTTTAGGATGAATGCTTATTAAGCTTATCATGATCCTGAGGCATCAGCTCAACAAGATACCCAAGCCTGTGCTTCATTCTTATCATGTGAGTAGTTCCAGTGATTCCGAGGGAATTTGCTGCACATCTTTTAATCTAGACATAATTATGTGCAAAGTGCTGAACTGAGGCCTTTGTTCTTTATAGAACAGCTTCTGAAAGAACTACTTGCAGCTTTGGCATTGTCTCAGGAATGGTGTTGTTTTGAGTTCAGATTTGCCAGACTCATTCAGAAACTGTGGGTTTGCACTTCTGCCATTCAAGATGTGGACTAAACAATCAAGATATATTTTTAAAGGTAAATTATTGAATTTTCTCTTTGGTTGAAGAGCTGTATTCCTTTTAAAACCGTCATGTCTAAAAATTAAGTGTTTAAAATGGAATTCATTTAATTTAGTCCCTCTGGAACCAGAAAAATACAAGCTCTGATTCTCAACAGAAGGAACTTCATTCAGGTCTCAGCTCCAGAGAGGCTTGGGGCTTTTCAGTGAAATTCTGAATTGTCAGAGGTAAACATTTCCCAGACGTGCACCCATTTTAGTGAAAGATCATCAAGTCAGAGTGGTTCCCAATGAGTCAGGGAGCTGGCTTGTCTATGTGTGTGCTATAGTTAACATAAAGGTACTGAGAGCAAACTTTCCAAACATCCGCACTCTTGAACCTCAGAAATACCTTCACAGGGTGCTTTGGGGAGCAAAATGGGCATCCGTAGGGAAACTTTAATACAGGCAAAACATCCAAGTGTGCTTAACTCTGTTCCTGCCTGCATGTAAATGTGTTTTCTCTCTGTCTTGGATAGAGAATCAGGCAGTTGCCAATTTGACATGGATATACTGTAGGACGGACCATGTATCTCATGGGGCTAGAGATGTACACAACTTGCAGCCAGAGCAGCATGATCTCAGCTGCATCCAGACCCCCCAAAACTATTGGTCACCAGGACAGCATGGTTCATTTCCAGGTTCTCAGGTGCCTTTGCCATTATAAAACACTCATGCTTGCTATGCTCAGCACAGGTGTCCTCTGGCCCTGTAAGAGAGAAGAAAATATTTTTTCCATCCTCCAGGGGGGGAGCTTAAAAACTGCCTTTTTTCTGTTGGGATGTACCTGAGTCTTTTAATTTCTTTTCTCTTAATAGTGAAATATGTTCACTGATCCCAAAATACAGCATGTTTCTTGGAGATATGGGAAGTAAAAATCTAGGACCAGAGTATTTTAACAACCCTTATCCCAGTTATTTTACAACCATTTCCTATCTTGTCTATCAGAATGAACCAATCCAAACAAATAGTGGTGGCATTTATTTGTGGTTCTTTCATGTTGACTTGAATATGCTTTTTTTCAAATTGCTTATACTTCTGTAGACAGATGTTGGATTTCCTACCATTCTCTGTGATTTTTGAAGGCTGCTGGTTTCATTTTTGCTATAGAGGGAAAACAAAAGGGGGGAAAAATGTAATCTACAAACATAAAAATATTTGTGATAGAACTTGAAGGAAAAGAAAAGAAAACAAAAGAAAAGCCAGTGGCTAAATTGTTAGTTGACTGACACCAATTAATAATATCTTTGGTGAAGGAGAAACAATTCAATGTATTGGGTTTAATTCAAATCCCCTTGGCCTGTCCTTTCTAGGGATGGAACAGTTGGAACAACCGCATCACAACAGCAGTAATAAAAACAAATCAAAACAACTTCCCCATCACAGTTCATGAAACAAAGACCTGGTAAATACAGGCATACTTTAGATGTTTCTGCAGATGGCACACAAAACATGTTCTGTGGAAGTGTTCATAGCATAGCTCATAGTGATGCTGCAAACATAGGCAGTCAGGGCATCTGGGCATTTCCAAAGATTATTTCAATCAGCACAATCTGATTCATCTGTCTCCCCTCCTCTTCCATCTCATCCAAAATGAAACAAAGCCTCCTGGGGAAACGTGTGCCAATGATCAAAGGGAGCTCCATCATAAGAATTCCACTTAGGGCTAATGAGAAGGTAATTGTGGTTTAAATAAATGCCATCTGATTGCTATCTCTGCATATTTACTGGAGGCAATGACAACTGCTAAGCTACAGCCTGTGACTTATCAGCTGGACCCAGGACTAGCCCGAGTAGCACAATTCTTGTAGTTTATTTTGTTCAGACTTAAGCTAATCAGAACAGGGTGCTTTTCCAGTGGTCTGGATATCTTACGTAATTCCCAACAGCACAGAGGTGTTGGGATTCTGGAAGACAGAACTAGTGGAAACCACCCTTTACAATCAGCTTCAGGCCTCTTGGCATTCATGAAATTGAAATTCAGTTGTAGGAGCACTGAAGAACTGGGGAGTTAGGACTATTTTTCTCGTGTTTCATGCAGAAAACAGCTCCTCCTTTGATGGCTGATTGCCCTCAGCTTGCTGCATGCTGAAGCTGGTTGGGCAATACTTGTGAGCCAACTGGGAAATACTTGTGAGCTTTAGGGTCGTGCTCCCTATCTAACTCTAATGGAAACTACAGGATTTCCTTGAACTAACCCCCGCTGGAATTACAGCAGGTTTGGTAAAAAAAACTTCCCAGCTTTATTTTAAGAACCTCAGTGATGAGGAATCCACTGCAGTTGATTGGAACCCATTGATAAATTAATTCTTTATCTTATCCCTTTGTCTAGTAAGGAAAACTTCTCTAGTATCACATCTTTCTTGCATAAATTGTTATTTTATCATATAATAAGTTATTACTTGTTATTATCAACTGCTGCCTTTGGGAGTGTAATCATGTCCAAGAATTCTACAGCAGTTGTTTGCCTGAGCTACATACACTGGTCCAGTCTACAACAGACTCAGCATGGCAGGTAGGTGTATCTAGAGAATTCAGGAGAAAGAGAAGAGGTGCACAGAGAAAATGTTCAAGTTTGTACTCTTCCTCAAATCCTTCCTTCAACTTCTACAGATGAGTCCTGAGTTCCTTTCTGGAAATTGAGATAAGAAAGCAGTGAGAGCGATCCCAAGTCCTGAGAAGGAGAAATAGGGTAAGTTAGGTCCTGCACGTCTCGTGCAGAGGGACTCCCAGGCCCATACAATCCCTTCACACCCTCACTGTTATGCTGTAAGACCTACACCTCTCAGATGTTTCCTTTTCGTGTCCTGTATGGTGGCCCTTTCCTCACTGTGTAATTGAGTGACATTCCCACCAGCAGCACTCCGTGCCCAAGCCCCTGATACCCCACTGCCAATGCACCTCTCACTTATGGAGAAGGAACCTGATGTGGGCTGGGCAGGAGGAGATGGAGCTTCAGTAAAAAGGCACAACTTCTGGAGAGTGAGGGTGGGGAGAGGTCCTGATTGCACCCACAGCTGGAATTCTTTCTCCTGTTGTGCCAAACAGACTGCTCTGTGAAATGTGACAAGTGACTTTTTTACTTCCTAGATGTCTTCCCCCATAGAGTTACAGCTCTTTTACGCTCATGGAATCTTACCTTACATTTACAGGACAGCCCCAGTCCACCTCTGCTACTGCACAGGCTGAGGATTTTCATAGCCCTGGGCGCCAGCATAGATCAGTCTCCTCCCCTCTCAAACACTACTCCATGTGAAACATTTCTCTATTGAAAAAAGCCTTTCCTGTTCTTTGTGCTGTTTTTCTATCTCATTACACACAGACCATCGATTAAGCAACAGTGGAACTCGGGAAAAGGCAAAGTGGCTTGGAAGTAATTGATCTCCATTCAGTCTTGGTGGAAGAAGTCATAATCTATAGTGGTGATGTATCTGTCCTCCCATGCATTTCTTTTTGCAAGGAAACACAAAATTACTCAAAACTTTAGGACTTGTGCATTTCAGAATATATTTGAAAAACAGCTCCTTGTCTGATTAAAAATAATGAAATTGTTGCTAAGCTACAGAATATGAAATTTCGGAACATCAAATTCAATTTCTGAGAGAGTCCTGTTTCTTCAAGCAGAGCCCATTTTCACATGGTAGGTGTCTTATGCACATACATTCTAGGCTATTTCTTTGCCATTTCTCAGCTGTGTTAGGGCTGAGCAGGGATGACCATGTTACAATGCTGTTGTGGCATTTTAGTCCTATCTGCTATGATGTCAGTGCATGGGGAAATCCTCTGAGGTCTGTATCAGAGTACATTGGTGATGGATGGATGTATCGGCTCATTCTAAATGTTCTTGAGCTGGACCCGTTGGAAGGAAGTTTAGTGTCAGTGTCGAGTGGTGGGATGGTAAGAAAGCTTTTGTGACACTGAAAATCTTTGTGGCAATTACAGAGAGAAAGTGAAGATGTGTAACAGGGCAGGATGCAAGGATGAGTACAAGGAAGACAAGGTCTGAGCAGGGACGGCAGTGCTGGGGAATGGTCTGAGAGGGCCATGAGAAGGAGAACAGAGTACTCAGTAAAATATCAGATGCTGCAGGAATAAGAAAAAAAAAAAATAGAAAAAAGATCTAATATTTGGGGATTCAGTATTTGCTGCATGACACAACCTGGAAATCACAGGCCAGTATGTAGCAGGGCTGTGTGTGAACTTAACACTGGGATGAGCTTTTCTGAGATAGTAATGGTTCAGGCATTGCGAACAGCTGTCTGTTTGGGCACTTGAATCCTTCAGTGAGCACAGGTCCTTTCTTCAGCTACGTGGGCTCTCCTGGTGCTATCTGGAAGCTGTTGATCCCAGATACTGAAAATGAGATGCGTGTACAGACTTTAGTTTACCTTTAGAATTGTCAGTGTTAGCTGAACAGCAGTGGTAGAGACAGAAAGGTGGATTGTGGCCATACTGTTAGTAGCTGCTGCTGCAAAGAGCAGGGAAATAAACAGCACCCAAACCTGAGAAGATCAGAAGTGATAAATGATTTGCAGCAGGCAGGAAAGAAAGGCAAAAAGCAAACTCAAGAAACAGAGTGGTGATCTGGAGAGAAATGTAAATAGTCTGAATTGTGGGCACTGACAGGAAAAATATAAATGCTTGTAGAATAAGAAAAGAAGCTGCTCTGCAGAGGTGTGCAATCAATTACTGGAATAGGTGAGTAAGAAGCACCAGCTGAAACTACTTCAGTGAAATGGCTTTTTGACACTGTACTGGATTTGTGGCTGAGCAGATGCCTTTGAGGAAGAAGTGGCTGCTTGCCACACACAAAAAAGAAACAACCACAACCCTTTTCTTTTTCTTATTGTAAGCCTGAACTCCTGAAAACCAAATGTTTCATATGTCTTTTAACACTAGAAATTCTGCCAAGAAAACTTCAAACATTTTTGTGGCAACTCAAGGCAAAACAGCTAAAGTTTTTCTTCCTTTCTTTCCTATTTTCTGTGAGAATAATGACCAGTGTCACAGCCGATTCGTAGTAAGAAGGATGAGCAGGTTGCATCTCTGCAGAGAGCAGCAGCATCTTATGGGCTGCTGGTGTGAGGAGGTAGAGGAGATAATTTGTGGAACTGAAACTCCGACTGTCACAAAGACTGGCGGCTCAAATGTTCCCTGTCAAACTGACAAACTGTGTAAAATGTGAGCAGTCTTAAAGGCTTCTGCAGAATTTGACAGAGTATCTGTACATAAATCACTGGAGAGCAAATCCAGGTAAAAATATCTGTGCTAGCTTATTAGCATAAAATCAGAGAATGGTTTGGGATGGAAGGGACCTCAAAATCAAGTTCCAACCCCCCTGCCACAAGGCAGGGCCACCCCTCCCTGTCTTTGTTGGCCACCCCTCTTCTGATGGAGCCCAGGATACCGTTTGCTTTCCAAGCTGCAAGAGCACACTGCTAGTCGTGGTCAGTTTGTCATCCACCAGGACCCCTGGCTCTTTCTCCGCAGGGCTGTTCTCAAGGATTTCTTCCCCCAGTCGGTATACGTACCTGGGATCACTCTAACACAAGCCTTGCTCTTTGCTGTGTTGAACTTCTTTAGCTTTACATGGACCCACCCATGCTAGCATCTCCCAGGAGTGTGAAATAGTGGAGTGGCACAGGTAGGAAGGAGAGGTTGAGGTACCTCAGGAAAGTGTCTTCTCCACCCCTGCTCAAAGCAGGCCCAGCACTGGATTCAGACCATGTTGCTTAGGTCTTGGCTCCAACTGGGTCTTAAAAATCTCCAAGATGGCACAAAGCAAATAGAGGAGAGGATGCAGTCGTGCAATGCCAGGGCTACTATTTGCCAGCCATGAGCAGAGCAAATACTCTGTCCTGCGTGGGGTGTGTTTTAGAGAACTCTGACGGCAGTTAGCCACAGAAGCAAAGCAATAATAGTAATGCTTGGTGTTAAAACAAGTTTCTTTTTAAAAATAAAGTTCAAAAGAGATTGTGTGTTGTGAATAAAACACAAGACTGACAGAATAAAACAGCAAAAGAAAAAAAAATATTACAAAAGGGACAAATTCTGCCTATTGGTTGATGGAGCATATTAAAGCTGGAGACCAGTATTCCTTGAACAGAAGAAAATTCCTGCTAACATCCACAAAGGGTTTCTGAGCTGTAACTGGCAAAAGTCACTTCGTGGTAGGAGAAGGTAAATGATTAACAGCTGGGTGAGGGCTGCAGCCTTCTATCCTTGTGTAGCAGCTTCCTAGGGCAGCAACCCAGAGCCCCACTACAGCCAGTCAAGGGCTCAGCAGGCTGCTGTGGAGATGTGGAAATATTTCAGATATTCTAGTTTTGTTGAGCCCAGCAAAGAGATCTCAAAAGCACCTTCTGCTGGACCTAACTTCTATTTTTGTTTTGTTTCCATCTGAAGTACATGAATATAAAGGAGCCCCAGTCTATCTATGCTGGTCTGCTGGGACTCTGGACCCAGAAGTCTGATCAAATTAACTTGAAGCATTTTAGCACACGAGTGTGTTGGGCTCTGCTCATTTAAATTTTACATAAATTCAAGCACCGAATCATAATTTGGCAAACGAGCATCAAGAAAGCTAGAACAGGAAAGTCTAGATTTACCATTAACCAGCAAAAGCTGGCAGCTGCCTCTGAGATTCACAGTCTCATTCTGGGAGTCGGATGAGAGCTTTGTGAGAAGAAAAGGAAATTCGGGTCGCCACGAGCATTAGGGGTGCGCAGACCTGCCTCTGAACTCTGCGGGCAGGGCAAAGATTGAAGGAGATGGATGTGACCGGTGACACTGCCCATGTTTGCTACCAGCCCTGGGAAGTCAGAGCAGCGCGCAGGCTCTGAGCTCTGTGTGTGTCTGAGCCACGGCTGCTTATATTTTGATCGTGCTACCAGGTTTTTTCAGTTCTGTTTAATCTTTTGGACAATGGGCTTGTGAGTCATCAGGGCTGGCAAGCGGGGCACAGAGACCTTTCTCCTCCTCAGTCTGTTTGGTACCTGCACGCTGTGTGTGCGGTGCTGCGGCTGGAGCTGAGGACCTCAGGGCACAGCAGCTCTTAGTGAGGCCACGCTGCTTTGGTGGGGTAGCAGTGCTTGCTCGCTGATGCTTCATTTACTCTGTGTTAGATTTAGACCCATCACTGGGTTATTGCAGTATGGATCTGCGCAGGGATGTGTCCTCTAGGAAGGACCTTTGCAATTTTTCCGTACCGGGCTGTATGATACAACAGATGAGAAGCATCAACTTGTCAGTTCAGCCACCAGGTATCAAACTGACTGACAGTCTGGGGAAGCTGCAGCTACTCCGAATTGTCCCTAGAGAGTGCTTTGATAGGTTCTTTTGCTGCAGGCATTTGTGTAAGGAGTGGGCACCTACACTTGTACTCCTGTGTCGGACAGTGGCACAAAAAGGCCGGGAATGTGCAGAGAAGAAAGTGAGCTCTGGTTCAGCGCAGATCTGGGGAGGGATAATAATTAATTGCTTACGGGCAGGTTTCTTAACTGCCTGCAGGCTTGGGAATGTAAGCATATAAGAGCATGCCAGCATGTCCCTTCTCTGAGCATCTTTGCTATTCCCATTTGGATTTGTTCAATTACACGTCAAAATTTTTCTAACCACCAGCAAGGGGAATTCATCCTGAGATCAGAAAAACAGTAATAGTAACTTGTAGACCTTATTCAGGACTTTGGAGCCTTCAGAGCACTGAACAAATGTTAGCTAATGAATCAAGCTGTGCTGCTTCTCCTGCCCCAGCCCTGGCAATAAATGCTCCAGGATTAGAAACTTGCTGACACGTGTGCTGTGAGTGCCTGAGGCTGAGGGCATGGTGGCTCTTGAGCTGCTGCCTTGATGGTGCTGACGGGTAAAAAAGGATCTTGTTGTCAGCAGATATGGTTGGCATATGTGCAGGGCTCATCCTTCAAAGAAAAATATTCCATTTATCATCCTGGTAGAAATGGAAATGTTATTGCTTTCTAAGGAAGTTTTAATTTAGTTTTAATTTTCTGGTACACATAGGTTGGTCTTCATCAGGGTGGCTCTGATGCTCACAGAGCATCTGGGACAGCAGCTCTTGGGACTCTGCTGGGAAATGGCAAAAGTTGTGTTAGTTATTTGGGTGCTAAGGTGTGGGTTTGAATTATGACAGAGCTGCTCAGTAGATAATTTTAAATATTTTTTTAATGTTTTGGCAGCAGACTGTAGGTGAGAGATGAAACATGTGAGAGTTGAACTCCACAGCTGTAGGAATTGCTGTCAAAGCCACTCTTCAGTGTCCATCTGCCTTCCTTTGTAAGGTGACTGGGGAAACCACCTTCTGTCCAGCCAATAGGTGCAGGAAGGACTGCATGAAACCCTATGGGCAGCGGGAAACACTGGAGTGTAACCGTCCCATTGGGAAGTGATTTTTAGCCTTCTTGTGCACACTGATTCAGCAAGTGCTGCTGAATGGTCCTGCTTGACGGCCGTTCCTCCGACAGATGCTTTACTTTCTATTTTCCTGGTCCTTTGCTGCAGCTGTTTGCTTTTCTGCAGTGTAACACACAGCATTCCTTGCCTGCCATCATCCTGCTGGTCATCTTATTGCTTAGGCAAGAAATACAACAGGATTAAATCTTCAGCAAGGAACAAACGAGGCCAGCTTCATGTTCTGTGCTGCTCTGGTTTCATTGCTTTCTTAAAACAATGGCAACAAATGCAGCAGCAACGACAACAAGGATTGCATCTTTTCTGCAGATAAGTGAATTATCTGTGGCCTGGAGCTGGCAGAATGGGAGGAGGCCAATGAGTGGATTATTATTATTAGACACGAGGTCCATCTTGTGCGTGTTGGGGCCCACGCTTGTTTTATTGCCACTGTCAGGGCTTGCTGTTTTCAGACTGTGGAGATGAGCACGTGATTCTGTGGCCTTCTGTGGGACCAGAAAAGTGAGAAACCAGCATGGGCAGGGACAGCAACTCCAACTGCTCAACTTGGTCTCTTTTTTTAATCATAGATTTTATTTCTCAGAAGCAGACTGAGAGGCAGATGTTGGCCTCCCAGCCCCAAGCCATGTTGTGGCTGGCAGTGCAGTGCTGGCCTAGCGCTGCCGTTGGTGCTGCCTCTTGTGGGGTGGCAGCGAGCCCTGGGGGCTGCTGCTGGCCTTCCTCTTCTTGGGCCGCCTGCGCCCCCCAGCAGAGTGGACCCTGCCCTGGGTGGAGAGGCCCGCTGCCACCGCCTGCCCCGCTTCCTCCTCTGAGGGAGCAGCGTTGGTGGTGCGGTGCCCGGGACCCCCCTGAAGGTCACTGGGGAGCTCCTCAGCGCTGGGGCCTGCAGGACTGGTGGAGCGGCCTGGGCTGGAGGCAGGAGGCCCCTGGTGGGAAGCGGTGGGGCTGGGGGCGGCTGCGGATCTTTCTTCTTGCTGCCCAGCAGCAGCACGGCTGTCCTGGTGGTGCTGCTGCCGGCGGAGCTGCGGGCCGTAGATGGCTGCGGTGATGGTGATGAGCCTCCTCACAAAGCTCTCCGTGAGGTTCCCCAGGGATGGCTGCAGCTCCTGCAGCAGGACCGCCTCGTCCAGCCCGTACATACAGAGGCAGAGCAGGACGATGCTCTGCCTGGTGTGCACCACCCACCACGTGCTCCTGGAGATGGTCCGGAACTCCCGATCGAGCCACCGGAGCAGGGGTCTGAGGTCGGGCTGCTGTTGGAAAAAGGCAGCCCAGACCTCCGGAGGGAAGTTGTTCTCCGGAGCGATGAAAGCTGGCTCTGCAGGCCCCTGCTCACCCTGCAGGCCAGAAGCTGAGCGTGCTGCGGGCTGTGGGACGGCACACTCAAGGTAATCCTCGTCTGACCTCACCGAGTACACGATGGTCCTGATCTTCTGCCCGCATACAACACAGCTCGGTTTCTGGCCGGCCCACCAGAGCGCACAGCCATAGCAGAGCTGATGGAAACAGGGGGTCACGTAGGCCACATCGTCCCGACCGTGCCCGCAGATGGGGCAGGTCCAGGGCGATGGCACCTCCATGGCCCCGGGCTGTGCTGTGGGCTGGGAGAGCCGAGGTCAGGAGGCTGCTCCCCTCACAGGCGCCGCAGCAGGCAGAAGGTGTCACAAACTGAAACAGAGAGAGAGGCTGCGGTCACTCGCTGTCCCCGGGGCTGACAGCAGTGACACCCGGTCCCTGAGCAGCAAACCCAGCCCAGGGCTGTGTCCCTGCACCGCTCACCTCTGCTGCTGCAAGCGCACTTGGCGGAGCCCCGGCTGCCTGAGCCAGGCAGGGCCGGGGAAACACTGGCGATGCTGTGGGCTGGGCACCCAGAAGTGCTGCCGGCAGCCACACAGCACGACCCAAACAAAGTCCTCGGACGGCGCTCCAAGTCTCGCAAACAAGCTCGACAGGATTCCAGACACGAGTCCTCGCTGCACTCTACTGGTGCCCAATTGATGCACGAGCGTCAGGGAGGTCACAGTCATCTCTTGCTGATGTCACAACACCTTTTTTGCCTGTTCACTTTTATGTGTGGTGCAATTTGATGGCAGTCTGTACATCAGGCTTGTTTTTTATACCAAGCACTCATATCACAGCAGGTTGTTTGCTTAACGCTTTCCTGTGCAACCTACTTTACTGGATGTGCTTTAGCATGTTTTGCCTTGAACAGCTCTTGCTGTCCTTTTCTTTGCCACTCCTAAGAGGAAGCAGAAAGTCAGTTTCAGCGCTTAATGGCAAGTGCTGAACTTTCTCTTGTTGTCAGTGATTGTGATTTGGGGGGTGTGGGGGGGTGGAGTTTATTTCAGAGCTTCCCCCACAATAGAGGTATGGGGTATGTAAATACTGTGGGGCTGTAGATGATGTTTACAGCCCAGGGGAGAGAATGAAAAGACAGCTGAGTTGTACATTCCTCTTTAATCTCATTAACTGAAGTGTTTTGTGGCTTGAAGGACTTGCTCTGTAATTACAGCAAGATTAAATGCTTGGGGTAAATAATAGTTATTAAATAGGCAGTATATAAATGCTACCAGAATGAGATAACATTGTTTATTTCTTCTATTCCTCACTTTTTTCCCTTCCAATTGCTTATACTTATAAATAGCAGAGCAAATCATTGGATCTGTAACAGCTCTTTGCTGCGTCTGGAACAGATGAAGGGAAAAGCTTACCCACATACACAGTCTACTCATGATTTTTAGGCTCCTTCCAGGAACTGTGATTCCCTAGACTGCCTAAGTGTAGTGAAGAATTTACATTGGCCAAAACAAAGCTCATCTGACTGGGCGAGACTGCAACCTGCTCTCATACTGCTCAGCTTAAGTGCTCCCCTGGTATCTTTTAATATGGATATGTGGTGTTGAGAGTGAGAAATACCGTTTAAGGTAATTATTATAATGTGCTTGCAGGGATTTAGCAGCATGTTTGTAGCCACATGCTATTTGAATTTTTAATTGAAACAAAAAACCAGGGTGGGGGAAATGGAAGAAATTATATTTTAATGGGGGTGAGTAAGTGAATAGTTTCCCAGCTGTTTTGCTTGAAAGATTTGAAACTAAGAGGAAAACTTGTGATTTACAGAGGCAGAGTTGGAGAGCAGAGACATCCAGCATCTCTGACCAGCTGCTCATGTGGCAGTAATTCAGGTGACCCAGGTCTGGGCTGGAGGAGTGAAAGAGGGCTGTGCAGAGAAAGTGCCCATGCAGGGACCTGCTTTCTGCACTGAAATCTACCAAACCCACTCTGCTCTGACAGATGGGATCTGTTCTGTTCCCAGTGGGGTCAGAGATGTTTTAGTGAAAGTGAACTGCTGGAGGTAAGCCTTCTGGTATAGCATCCAAACAGAAGATCTTTGTAGGTCTTTTGCAGCGCATCTCTATGAGAGGGAGGATGCTGACTGAGATGGGTTAAATTAGACTGAACAATTCGGAAACAAAAGAAAATTTTCTTTAGATATTCATGAGCTGATGTTTCTCATTATTTGAGTTCGAGAGAGCTTTTCACTCTAAAAATTATTCCAGTTTAATTGAGAAATAATAAGCTAAAAGCATTTTCAAGTGAATGCAAAATTTTGGTTGAACCTGAGAAGAATTTTTATTTCCAATTTGCAAAAAAAATAAAATTCAGAATGCTTCCTTTGAGGTTAAACAGAATTAAAAGCAGCTTTCTCCTCACCCTCTCCATCTCTCTGTCCATCCATTTTAGACACGCCTAATGAACCAAAATTGCTTTCATTCACTGCTCTGCCCTGATCTGAGCCCTTCGTCTGTACATAAAAGAATGTGGTCTTCTGAGCTACTCAATGTGGTTGAGCAGAGAAAAGCCTTTAGTAAGAACAGGAAGCAGGAGAGCCAGGCTGGAATGGGGATCTACAGGGAGGAGCTGTAAGCCCAGTGTTTCTCTGCTCCCTGTCCTCACGTTCACAAGGTCTCTGACTTTCATGTTGTGACAGTATCTGATTCTCTGCAGTTTGAGCCCTGGACGTTTCTTTTGCACATGTGACCCTCACAAACAGTAGCCCAGAGGCAGCCTGCAGGTTGCAGCAGAGCCAAGCTGAGTGCTTTCTGCTGTCTGGACACTTTCTGTTGCTTTAGGGAGGGCAGCAAACCTGCATCTGTGAGGAGCAGTTATCCAGTGGGTATGTACCAGAAAAGAGGGATCAGGAATTTCTCTGCATGATTATGGGGCAAGATTTAGGACACCAACAAAGTAAGACTCCTGGGGATTTACCAAGCTCTGCAAATGTCTGCAACCCACCATGAAAACCTGTCAAGAGACTTATGGTGCCTAAGAATAGGATAGTGTCACTTCTAGTTGTCTGTGTAACCAGCTTGTGGTGGGGCTCACAGCTCCCTCCAACGTGTCTGCACTACAAGGCAACCCACAAGGATACCAGTTAGTAACTGCAGACATGTGGCTTTCAATCTTTTTATGCAAGTTGCACACATTTTCAGCTCTAGAGATCTCCAGCTTAACTCTTTCTAGGGTAACCATCACAAGCAGCCTGTAGTTCAGCCAGCACTGAGCT
The DNA here is from genome assembly GCF_905368555.1 of Meleagris gallopavo. Classification (NCBI taxonomy): domain Eukaryota; kingdom Metazoa; phylum Chordata; class Aves; order Galliformes; family Phasianidae; genus Meleagris; species Meleagris gallopavo. The sequence continues at coordinate 1,717,104 of NC_139432.1, read as the reverse complement.
AACCCACCTGAAACTGCATCAGGCAAACCATTGGGAGTAATTAGCAAGGTAGATCTAAAGATTGAATAACCAATTTAGCACTGCATAGATAGCCTGAGATGTACACACTCCTCTAATTTCAGGAAATGGTACGTAGTTTTATGCTAGTTTGCATGTCACGTAATACCAGTGATGTACATTAAGTCCAAGAACCACTGCATGCATTGTGCTGCACTTCCATATCGGTGGCTCCAGCCCACAGATTGCCAAGCTTTCTCCATCACCACAACACTCTTTGCTGGTTTGTTGTTCAATTAACTTCTGTCGTGACCCTTGGAACATGCTGAGAAAATCCACACCTACCACTAGGTTTTGAGAAGCCTCTTCAACCATTTCCATATCATCCAAATGCACAACACTTGCAGAATCCACTTGCATAAAGTTTGCAGCTGAGGAAAGAGAATATTTCTGGGAAAGGCTGGCTGCATGGGTGCCCTCTACAAGTGGGTGCTCTACAAGAAGGATGCTTTTAGAAATCAAGAAATAGAGAAGTGATATTAACAGTTCTTTGGAGAGACTTCATAGAACTGAATTAGGTTTCTGAAGCATATTAAGGAGACTTTTTGCATTGATTGGCTACTAAATAGATTTCATGCGTTGCTTTGCTTGGGAGCCAAGCAAGCTCTTGGTACTCAAGTCTTTCACCTCTTGGAGAACAGCAGCAGCAGGCTCCTGTAGAGGAAAGCTGCCCCTTGCTCCACCCACTTCATTTCCCCATGACCCTGTGCCTGGGCACTGCCCGGGGATCTGCTGCTTAAACCCTAGGCACAGTGCAGTACAGGCAGGGCTCAGTGTGGAGTTGCTGATCTGCTGCTTCACCTAAGCTGCAAACACTGCCTGGGGCCACAGGAGCTGAGCTGAGCATGCCATACTGCCCTGTGCCATGGCTGTCAGCTTTAATACCAGCAGGGCCTTCTAACAGCCTCACAAACCCTTGTGCCTCTTAATACCCAGCCACTGCAGCCTGTGCAGAAAGCAGCTCCTTGGCACAGTGCTGGTGCATACAGCAGATATCCCTTCCTACGGCTGCACTGAGGGAAGGGAAGGTGTTTTCCTTGAGAGGTTTAACTCACTGAGCAATTATTCATTTCAGTGGCTTTACTGCAAAACTCGTTTTGTCTCTGCTCAGATTTTAGCTGAGAGAAGCTTGAATAATTTAGAGCCACGAGTTTAGGGGTTATTTGTATTTGATCTCTCATTTTCTTCCTTTCTCTCCCATCTCATTGCAGTCATATATCTTTAAACTCAATTCCTCTTTTCTGTTATGAGTATGATCTTGCTTTCAGTGGGAGAAATATCCGTTACTTTGGGTGAAACTCATCTCTTTTAACTGCAGTCACCTGAAGGTAATGGGAGAGAGCAGCACCATCGAGGGGAGAGAATTTCACCAGATATAGGTTGGTATTTTGAGATGGGATAAAAATTCACCTGAAGAAGCTGTTCTGTTTCCATTTTCTGTGGATAAACCCTAAACAATGGGATTGGACACGATACTTTCTAGACAGATGTATCACAGGATCATTAAGGTTGGAAAAGACCTCTAAGATCCCTCAGCCCAACCCCACCCCATCCCATCCCCTCCATGCCTACTAACCATTCCCCTCAGGGCCGCATCTCTACAGTTCTTGAACACCTTCAGGGATGGTGCATCTACCACCTCCCTGGGCAGCCTGTGCCAATGCCTGACCATTCTTTCTGAGAATAAATTGTTCTTAATATCCAACCTGAATGTTCCCTGGTGCAACTTGAAGCCATTGCCTCTCATCCTATCAATGTCACCTGGGCGAAGGGGCCAACCCACCCACCTTGCCACATTTTCCTTTCAGGGAGTTGTAGAGAGCAATAAAGTCACCCCTGAGCCTCCTTTTCTCCAGACTAAACAGTCCCAGGGTTGTATTCCCATTCTGAGTTACCCATTCTGCAGTATCAGTATAGTCTAGTGATTCAAAATACAGACATAGAACTTTGTGGGTGAGGATGAGGCAGAGATGAGTCTCGTTTTTGCAGTGTGATGGGCTTGACTCTGCACTCTGGGTAAGTTGGATCTCGTCCCCACTTACTGCAGTCTCTGCTAGGAGTGGCATGAGGCAGGAGGTGGAGGAGGAAGGTGTGTGTTTGTGTGCATTGCAGAAGAGTCCCAGACCCATTCCCAAACTTGATAGTTCTGGGAGGATGAGCAGGAAGGACAGTAAATAGCTGCTCCTTTTGCTCAGAAGACTCAGGGAGGTGAGGAACGGTGCTTCCCTGGGCTGTTGGGTACTCGTGCTTCTCTCTGCTTCTCTCCTAGCTAACTGGAGTGGCTGTACCAGCACCAACATCTCTCCTCCAGCAGCAGGGCAGCAAGGAGCGCATCCAAGTGGAGCTCCTTCATGCAGGAGGCAATGAAGATGGGTAGTCCAGCCAGAACCAAACCTGTCACTCAGTGACAGAGAGGGAAGAGAGCAGCAGAGCATCACATAAGCACTGCCAAAATGTATCTAGATTAGCTAATGTGTTTTTCTCCATGTCCTGTTGTGTTTATGTGAGTGACCATGTTCCCATGAGATGGTAATAATACACCTTTCAACTCAAGAGACAGCAGCCCATGGTTTTGCTGCTGCAGATCTCAGACTCTATGCCAGTTAATTCTTTACACTGGATCCTCCAGTTTAGGGACACATTCTCAAGAGCTGAGCATGCTATTGTAAAACAGGCAGTACGAATGCTTTCTGCTAGGCTGGGCTGTCTGCTCATGGGACTGTTACTCAAGGTGCTGGCTTTAGAATGGTAGTAGAGGGCTATGCTATTTTATTGCTAGAGTAGTAAACTTAATTATTCCTAGCCAGCTTGAAATGAAAGATCTTGGCCTCAAGAAGTGAAGAAATTCTTTGCTGAGAAGAATTATCCATGTTTCCTAAGAGGCATATGAAGCAACCAGTCCTCATAGTCATTCAGCCCAGCCATGCACACAGCAGGCCGGGTGTAGGGGTCTGCATATGAGTAGAGCTGAATATTCTCTTTCTGGCTGTGCACTGCCAATCCATGGCTGCTGCTTACACCCCAGCAGTAGTTGTACATGAAGGCTGCAGCAGCACTGCCCTGGATGGAATGTGCCTTGTGCATCTTTGGGATGAAAGGCACAAGATAAATGTGAGCCTCATTCCCTGCTTGCCATGACCTTGTCGCTACATAAATACAGATTGTGCACACAGTCCTATCAGAAGACACTTAGGTTTCAACACCTGGTTTGGGGCTTTTAATCAGACTCTTAAATACTGATATACAATGGCATATGATTGAATTACTCCTGCTTATCTGTTGAACCAGAGGAAGTGACCCCATAGATTTCACTTCAACTGCAAGCCCAACTGCATTAGCTTGTTCAAGTGATTGATTTACCTTCTTCTTCAGAAGTTGGCAAATCCTTGTTTGTGTGGTGGTTCATCTGGACAGCCTCAGAGATCACAGTCTGTTGCATTTAAATTGGGGATTGATAATGAAAGCTCTTGCATTTTAACTCATTGATGTTTTATCTATCCCACACCATTTGCATCAGTTCCCCAAATGTAGAGCTTCAATGCTAAGTGCCTTTTTTGTAGGTCTGGTACGAATTCCTTCAAGCTATGTCCATGCAGACACATCTGTGCTTGAATTCATCCTCATCCTATCCCAAAAAACATGAATGGTGCCAGCATGCTGGGGCATTGCAGCTCAGCCCACATGGCTGCCCAAGCACTTGGGTTTTTGTCCTTGTTGGAACCAACTGGGTTCCAAAATATAAAATATATAATAAAATCTATAATAAAATTTATGAAAAGCTATGATAAGGAAACACAGTTTACAACACTTGCAGAAACAAGCTTTTTCTTGTTTGTAAAAGTATAAACAACTATTATGTTTCTTAATATTTGTACTACAGACTGTAGTATAGACTGTACTAATTAATTTGACTGCTCCTATGTGTTTGGCTTAATATTTAAAACAGAAGTTTTTCTGACAGCATGGCCTTATCTGCAGCCATGGGTAATCTCCATGTGGATATTGATTGAGAAATTTCCTCCCAAGCCCTGGGATTTGAAACTTGGTGCCAAGTACCTGCAGGTAAAGCAGTTTGTCACTGCTGCAGACCAAGAACACCTGACTTTGGAGTCTGTTTGAAGACAAAATTAAACAAAATATCTCTTTCAGCAAAACTCAGGTTTATGTTCTCTATTTATACGAAACAGAAGTAATGTGAACTTTGGGTATAACCTACCTGCAGTCTCTCCCAGGTCCTCATTAAGAATTCCACTCAACCTTTTCAATGGAGGAAGTCCTGAAGGAACTCACTTAGCAGCACTTTACTACTGGAACAACATCTTCTTTTACTGTTCCTTTTTTGCCTCCTGGCCACTCCAGCTATCTCTGGAAGTTATGTGAATACTGCTGCATGCAAATAGATAATGAGTGCACTTCTGTAGGACAACCTTCCCTCCCTCTCTATTACTTAAGGGAGAAGACTTATTACATGGTTGCTTTGACTTCTCTTTGTCTGCAGGAGTGCACATAAAACAATGCTAATTTGCCTCAGAATGATTCACATCAATGCAAAAATATCCTTCAATATGGGTGTTTCCTTCTTCAGGTTTATCCTTCTGCTTAGAAAATAAATTGAAATAGCTTTATGACTCCATCCTATAGCATGAAAAAATGTCATTGGCTTTATAAGACCTTGCAAATCACAGTGAATATATTTTATGACACAACAAGCTGTGTCTCAGTGTTTTTCAGAGCCTGGAAATACAGATATGACTGAGTTGGCATGTTTTGATTGTAAGTTTTCTGTCTGGGGAACTCAAGCTATCAGTTTTAATATGTTATTTCTCCAAAATGAAAACACTTGACTTTATCAAGGAGTATACTGACGTCTGTCTGTCTGAGAAAGTTCATTCTGTGAAACTTTTAAATTTTGGTTGCTGTTTTTTACTTGGAATTAAATTAATATAAAGGTCAGAATTTCCCAAGGAATGCAAATGAAGTCATGCAGTGGACTCAAGTCGATGCTTCTTCTGAAAACAAGAGACATCTGATAGGAAGAACTCGACCCCAAATGCTGAGAAGGCAGTCTTGATAACCTCCCAAAAATTACATTTCCAGTTAAAAAGTTGACATAAGTCATGCTTTTTTTAAACACTTCATTTTTGAAAAATGTAAAGCATTTCAATTTCTTCCTTATCCATGCTAAAGAAACTCTAGTTTTCCTTCAGATAAGAAAACAAGAAGCAAATATTTATTTCCTAACTTTATGCAAGTTTTGAGCTCCAGAATAGGACTGGAAGTGGGTACATTTTTAACTAATCCTCAAGAATGGGAATAAATCTTTTGCCTGGGGTGAAACAACCCAATTAAGGGCTTCTTACTGGATAGTTTAATTAAAAGATGAGATTATAGATTGTGGTGATATGTTGGAGTGCTGTTTGCTAGAGCGTATTTAAAGTCATGGCTGGAAGGTACCAAGCACTGTGTGTATAAAAGCCTAAAGACTTTGCAAGCAGCCCTTTGGCAGCTTGCATGGAGCCGTGTGCCACTGGGAAGAACCAGAGGTTTCTGCTTTCTTTGCTAACCTGCTTGTAATTCAGGACCCTCGTGTCTAATCCTGTTGTATCTACTTTATCTGATCACTTGATTTCTGTTGTTGTTTGTTTGTTTCTTTGTTTGTTTGTTTTCTTGCTGCTCCTTCTACTTTTATCCTTGGAAGCGTTTGCTTAAACCACAAGTATTGAGTGAAAATAAAGAGTGGAAGCAGCACTTACTTGAAATATTTGGGTTAGCTTGAAAAATGGATGTGCACTCACTGTCCTCTGAACCGTGTGAATAAAGCGTGGCACTGAGCAGGCTGCTTCGTGCATTGCTCACATGGCAGCAACCTTCAGTCCTCAGTCTGATTCTTGGAAATCTTCAATTCCTGGCAGTGCCATAAGGGCCACAGAGGCCATTCCTGCCTTCTGGTTTCCTCTCTTGCTTTCCCCTAATGGAAAGAGAAAGCAGATAAGTGGGTCAGAAGTGAGATTTTAGCTACAGAAACATTTAGGAAAGAAAAAGAGCAGAAAACTGATGCAAGACCAAGTTCCTGGGACATACTAGTGGAGATGCTTTGTGGGACAAGGAGGAAGAAGCAAACCAGGAAAGTTTGCTATTGGATTCTCACCAATAGGTAAAAGAACTGGTGAGAATGAAACAGAGGACAGCTGGGGTGAGAATGACTCCATTTCTTATACAGGGAAGAAAGAATAACAGTGGAATAATGATAGCTGTCAGCAACTCGGAAGCAGCAGATGAGATTTATGAGAGGCAGATACACGAGGAAGGAAACTAAGGAGAAGTCAGAGTTTTTAATTTGATAGCAGAGCTGTGAGTACAAATCATCTCAATTTAGAGGAAGAATGGAAAATTCAATTAGAATGAGCTTGACAAAATGTAAGCTCTTCCATTGATCTCTTGTTTCCTTGTTGCACATGCAGAAAATGCAAAGCAAGTTGGATGAGAAAAGCTGGGCTTTATGGATGGTCAGTGTGTGGAGGCTCACAGGCCCAAGGCTCGGTCTTGGGACCAGTGCTCTTCAACATCTGTATCCGTATGACACAGACGATGGCATCGAGTGCACCCACAGCCAGTTTGCTGATGGCACCAAGCTGAGCTGGTCGATACATTGCAGGGAAGGGAAGCCATTCAGAGGGACCTGGACAGGCTGGAGAAGTGAGCCCATGAAAACCTAATGAGGTTCAAGAAGGCCAGGTGTAAGGTGCTGCACTTACGTCGGGGCAATCCCAGGTGCTCATACAGACTGGGAGAAGAAGGAGAAGAACCTCTTGAGAGCAGCCCTGCAGAGAAAGACTTGGGGGTCCTATTGGATGAGAAGGAACAGGCTGCCCAAGCAGGTTGTGGATGCCCCATCCCTGGAGGCATTCAAGGCCAGGCTGGATGTGGCTCTGGGCAGCCTGGGCTGCTGGTTGGTGACCTGCGCACAGCAGGGGGTTGGAACCAGATGATTGTTGTGGTCCTTTTCAACCCAGGCCATTCTATGATTCCATGATACTATGAGAGGCCTCACAAAGTGCTGTTCTGCTCCTGAACAAAGATGTTTGGCTGACCTCCTCTGCTTAGCACTGATACTCTGCCAGTTTGTATTAAAACCAACCTCTGTCCACTGATGCAGTTTCCAGGAGCAAGCTGTGTCAGGCAAAGGGCTACAGCAGAACATTCAGTGGGGAAAAGGAGATTCAGAAACAAGCCGTCAAGAGAAGTTAGCTGAACCAAAGGTACTTTTCTTGTAAAAGACTTTCTTTTGGAAATAGGAGTTGTGGGTTTCAACTTGACCTCAATATCTGGAAAATACTAAGCAGCCCTCAGTATTTGTTGAGCGTAACAGAGGGAGCAAGAGGATGAGTTGCATCCAATCTGGATTAGTAAAGCATAAATCATGTCAAATAAATTGAATTTACTCCTGAAACACAGAAAGACCTTTTGGATGGTAGAAAAGCATATGTCATGGAAGGCAATGTACTTAAGTGCAAGAAACATGACATTTCCATAAGCATGTTAGAGAAATTTAGTCAAGATGAAAGTACAGCAGGGTGGGCAGGGGAGCTTGAAAGAATTAAATGAGTCAGGTTTCATTAAGAATTGTCCTGTGTCCAGTTCTGCTCAGTGCTTCCATTAACCCATCCAAACCATGCCTCAGCAGATGCACTTATTACATTTTTAGAAAGCTGGGAGGAACACTGTATGATTTTGACAGGTAAGAGTGTTGGGGAATGTTTTCATTAGGATACAAACACACAGCCAAGCAAAATAGGCAGCACTCATCAGACACACACATACAGGGGATAGAAGGGGCTAGGGCTATATGTTAAACCAGCACCGTGTCTTAAGTACAAGAAATCCAGAGTGTTCCTTCATCTCTGGGAGAGATCCCAGTACCAAGAGAAGCTGTCAGAGCAACAGCATCTCCAGGCAGAGACTAATGGCATTTGACTGCTGATTGCAGCTGCAGAAATGCCAGTTTAGCAAGCGATACATCAGCTGCAGTGCCTGCCCAGGCTCCAGTTTTATTGCCTTCCAGCCACTTAATTGCATGTCTTGTTGTTAATGGAGATCAAACTGCTCTGTGTCAGAAGTTCAGCTTCAAACATCTGCTTGCATAAATCACCTTCCTTATTTTACATCCCTTATGTATAATTTTTGGTGTATATTCCAGCCTAACTAATGCAAAAAGGTTTTTATAGCCTTCTTGTGGTCTTCACATGAAACAAATCTCTTCTCCGTGCCCCTGGTACGCAGGATAAACTGTAATGAAACAAAATTGCAGCAAGATTCAGCTTAAACAGGAGTGAAATCTTTAATACTAGGAGTGGTGATGTACTGAAATGGATTACTTGACAAATTTTCTCATCATAAGAATGGCGAATTGGTTTTGCCCTTAATGCCTCTCTGCAGACAGGCAGCTGGCTTCCAGTTCAGCACAGGCTGTCAGAAGTTGTAAACATACACTGCTCTCTCTGCTGGAGACTACTTTTGTTACTTGTTTCCATCTATTTTTGAAACAGCCATTCATGCTAAGAGGGTCTGTTGTTTGTATAGCAGAGCAATTATGCTAATAATAATGTGGAGTTATGTTTTATTTTGATGTTAATTTTAATGACTTGGGTATGGCAGCAATTTGAGTGTATGAATGACTGAAAAAAAAGGCAAAATATTTATAGAAATCCATAAAATTAATGTTATGCACTCCATTTTACAAGTAGCTTGAAATGGGCTTTGAATAAGCATTTAAGATGATATATTCCTGTCTATATAAAAATGTCATATCTCATCTTAGGAAAAGTGATTTTAAATAGCTCTTGTAATTAACTATTTATTATTATTAAATTATTTACAGTGGTATGTTATTGGAAGCATTAAATGCTTTTACATCTGAGTGTCTGATGCTACTCCTATGGTTATTCTTCATTACAGACCGTGGCTGCACCAATTCAAAATGTGTTAGAGACAAAGAGCTGTGTGCTCTGTGCTGGCTGCTCACACCCCTCCATGGCTTCTTGTTAGCATCTGCTGGCCTTGGTTATGGTGTCCATTAATTGTGGTCACAGATCCTCACCTCGCCATGCAATTGTCTGGACTATGAGGTGTGGGGGTATTCTGATTCCCAGACTTTCTATCAGATTGTTTCTTTGGTAGGTCCAAAGCAGGCTTAGACCCATAAATTAAACTCTGATATTGTTTTGTTGCTGTGATTCATCTAAAATTTGCAAGAAGACAGGCCTGGAAGAGGTCTCAAAAAGTCATTTAATCCATTCTGCTCCAAATTCAGGTCATTTTTACCCAATGTCTATGTGGTTAAACTCTCCCAGCATCATAGGCTGGTGCTGCCCTATCCTTAGCGCTGGATCCAGTTTAATTCAGCACTGAAGCTAAACCTCCTTATGTCAGACCTGGGCTTTCTAACTCTTGGGAATGGAGCACCAGAGATTCTGCTAAACCTTTGCAGAGCTCTGCTTTGCCTCTTTGAGGAATTCAGGTCCTGTTGATGGCTGACACAGGAGGAGGGGCTGGTGCTTTCAGAGAGATCTGAGCAGCAGTGCTGGAGCCACAGCCCTTCAGCACTGTTCTCCTGCTGTACTGGAGGTGGATAAAAGTGAAAGATAAGCATCCAGGCCTCCCCTGTGAGGATTTATTGAAGCGATTAAGGATAATAATTGATATTTAGTTATTTAAATGATCCTAGACAAGATGAAGTGGATGTCTGCAATACCAGTCAGATGGTGGCTGTAGCACTGGTTCCCTGCTGACAGGCTGTGAACAAACCCCCAGGGAACCCTCACAAGATAAACTAGAAGAACAGTTTGCCCTCTGGAACTCTGTTTCCATTGGGAAAAGGAATGAATTCATTTTGCCTGCACCTTTTTGTGTTTCCTAGTCAGAAATGAAACACAATAAACACAGGAGAGGTTATAGAGCAAGGGCTTTGGAGACACTCTGAGTAGGACAGAAAGATTGTAAAGTGATTTCAGCTTCTTGTAATGCTCATGCTCTTATTTCACTTTGCTATTCTTGCCGTGCTCAGCGTGCATTGACTCTGGTAGGGGTTCTTTTGTTTGTTTTTATTTAAGAATTCCCACTGGCACAACATAGACTCCTAATGAGCAGTATCTTTTGGACCTTGAAGTTCTGTTCAAAACTTTAAAATTAGACCTTAACTAGCACAGGGATTTCCAACCCGTAACAAATCTGGGCTAAGAAGCTGAGCTGCACAGACCTTCCTCCAGCATGGAGGGTCAGAGCCTCAGCTGCTGCCCACCGTGCAGCTGAACCTCAAGAGGGGAGCAGGCTCGGTCAGTGTAAGGCAGCCAGCAGTTGGATGTATTGGCAATGTATTGATTATTCGGTGATTTCTTGCACCTGGTATGGGCTGTCCACTTTATTTTTGCTGTCACCTGCTCACGAGTCCCACCTGGCTTGCAAATAAGCCTTTGTAATTCTAACAATCTGTGTTTCTTTGCCTTTTGAGGCTTTCTAACTGAATTGCACCATCTAGGGTTAGCAAGAGAACTGCAGAGCTCTACTCCTCCACTACTCATTTTGGTGATGGTGAAACGTGGAGACTGGAGGAACTTAATGCAGTCAGTAGCATCTGGAGATTCGAGGACAGGCAGCTATGAATGGAATAACCCCAGGCCAACTGGGAACCCGGGCATTACAGTGCTATTTGGGCTCTCTGTAATAATTTCACCAGCGCTTACCTGTGCAGCACTGCCTTATTTGCCTCTCCATGTTCTCCTTTAGTCTTTCTAATCCAATGCATTCTTTCCAAGGCACTGCCCTATCCACGTCAGCAAAGCCCTCTTGCACTGCCAGGCATGTGATAGAGCACCAAGCACATTCAGTTTGGCCCTCCTTCCTTGTGTATGCCTCATCCCTGCTTCCCTTACATACTGCAGCAAAAGGCAGAGAATGAATCTGGCTGGTGTTTGTGTTGGAATGAGATTTTTTGATTAATCAGCAGACTCCCGTTGGAGCATCTCCTGTCATGCTGGCAGGCTGTCTCGTCCTCAGGCAAGGTTGATGGGAACTGATCTAAGCTGAGCTGGCAGTCACCAACTCTCACAGACACATCCCATCCTTGTCTGCTTTGAGCCAGAGGGAAATGGGAGCCCAGTGGCCCCAAGTGCACTGAGGTCACAGAGCTGGACTCTGTAGGAGAGGATTCAAACACAAAGTGAGGCATCACTTCTGCCTGCTTTTTTTCTTTTTTTCTTTTCTTTTTTTTCCTTTTGGTCGCCAAGAGCTTTGTGTGACCTAAAAGGTGCAGCTGTAGAAGCTGCCTGTTTTAGGGCCCTGTTGCTGTCTTTGTTGCTGTCTTCCCCATGGCCCTGGGGAAGAGTTCCAGCTCTGGGATTGACAGCTGCTTTCCCACTTGCATGTGGAGATGATTAAACATTTGTCAAAGCAAGGATCAAAATTCGCTTCTTCCTGCAGTCCATGACCTAACCAGAAATATATTGGATTTCCAGCTTGGGAAGCCTTTCACCATCTCAGAAGTGATGGTGAAGCATCACTCTGGCGGGTTGATCCTCACTGAAGGGTTGCTTTCCTGGTAAGCTGAGATGTGAGGATGTTCTCCATGCTCCCTGTCCTGGCTGAACTTTGTCCTTCCTGCCTCAGAGCTTGGTCTAGAACGAAGAGATTTCTTTTATTAGAGAGGAAAAGGAGTGATGAAGCCTTTCAGCATCTCTTTTCATGGGCAGCAGAGAGAAATGGGTATTTTTATGGCAAGTTTTACTTCATCCCCAATTGTCTGAATTAAGCAATTTGTCTGTCTTGTCTCCCTCCATTGCCTCAGAGATGAAACTTCAGCTGGCTCTAAATACCTGCAGTGCTTATGTCTCTGGTCAAATCACGTGAGATTAATCCAGTGCACATCTTCTTGCCTTCCTACTGCAGATTGTTTTCTACCAGTGGCATTGTTAGTATCAGGAAGGGAACTGGATCTGGAAAGCCAAATTCCTGCAACATCTGCTGTGTGTGAATTTCCTAACAACTCTCTGGAAGCATTCAAGGCCAGGCTGGATGGGGCTGTGAGAAACCTGGTCTGGTGTGAGGTGTCCCTGCCTATAGCAGGGGTTGGAAAGAGCTGATATTAAAAGTCCCTTCCAACCCAACCCATTCTGTGATTCTGTGCAGAAGGGCAATGGACCACTAAGGCAGAAAAATAAACCCCAAACAGTGAAGCAGCTGCCTGGGAAAAGAAAGCAAAGGCAGGTAAATAGGCCATGTTTGTCCTTGGCTGTGCTGAAAGGATCATTACCTCGAATCGATGTTATCTCCATTCTGCAGTTTCCTGTCAAAACGCCATAGAAGAGCAAAGCAGCGGCACATTTCCCACAGAGCTCTTGAAATCATCTTTAAAGCATCTCTTGGGATGGGCTCAGCTTGGAGATGCTCCTCTATGACAAGCACAGAGCTCCCAGCCTCGATGGAAAGGCTGAGAGAAGCGGGAGGTGCATGGATGGATGGAGAGAGTGAAGAATGAAAGCACCCAAATGTCTTTGCTCTGCTCAGCTGCCAACCATGCAGGAGCAGTGCTAAACTAAAGAACCCCACAGCTGGTTCTTTGAAAAAACTGAGCAGATCAGGTCTTCATTCTTTCTTTTCAATCGTGTATAAATTATTCATTGTATCAGGAAAAAGAACAGCCCCTTGCCCCCCCCCCCCCCCCCCGCCACATACACACACCAAGTTCATTAGCTGTGATCTAAGAGTTTAGTAAGCTTAACAGCACACCCTAAGCTTTCTGTCTCTCCTGCTGTGCAGGACTGCTGACAAGTGATGAGCATCTGCCATGCAGACACTAATTGCAGAAGGGCTGCAGTAACTGAGCACACTGGGAGCTATGGGGACCCCGGGGCACATGTGCACTGATCTGTTCAGCAGCTGGATGGAGATGTACAGACAGGGTTGTGTTTTGGGGATATTTGTCTCTTTTTCTGCTTTCCCTTTTGTTCTCACTGCCACTTTTGCAGCAAATGGGCCATCTTGGGTGAATATGACTGCAGAAGAGAGGTGTAAAGATAATTATGTTGCTGCAACTGGGGAAATGAGCGGCTGAGCAAGAGGCAGAGACCTTGCATTGCTGCAGCTTTGGGAAGAACCACTCTGTGCTTGTTTCCTATGAGAACATGGAATCTAACTCCTATTTAATACAGGGAACTGGGGAGAGAAAGCATCGATTGCAGCTCTCTGTTGTTTGATGAAGAACTCAAAGGACCACACAGCAGAGGAAACCAGGCTGCTGTGCTGCAGGACATTTTTGTTTTTCAACTAAATATTCTGCAACAAAAAGCAGAACTTTTTAGAAAACGAGGAAATTCTGTTCTGCTTGGAAACCTGGCATTTTGTGATGGAAAGTAGAAAATATCAGTGGGTTTGGAATTTCAAGTCAGCTTGGACAGAAGTGGAAAAGCAAATGAATGGATCTGACCACCTGTCCCTTGGTCAAGGACAGTCCCAATCTCTGTAATGCTGTTATAGCCTTGGCAAAGGCTGTTCTCTCAATTTTGGTAACAAATAACCAGGAAAAGCCACAGTCTCTGAACTCAAAATGAACCGAGATGCTCCTGAATTTGACACTGCTTCTCCTGCTGAACTGCAGAGCCCAACAACCTGTTTTGTACAAAATGACCCATCAGTTCTAGCAAGCAGTGCTGCCTGGCACTTGCTCAGTGTGACGCTGTCTGATCGGTGTTTGCTCTTCCTGCAGCCCTTGGGGGTCTGGGAATTGATCTGTTACCGTGCAGCGGGTGCACGACTTGTAATACAAAGCAGCAGATGAAAAGACTCTGTGGTTCTGCTAATGGAAATCACCCTGTGTTGCATGTATTTCTTTGTCAAGCTGCTATTAAATGATATTGTTTCTGGCTGTGCATCCTCTTTGAGCTAAAGTGCAGGCTTTTTATGCCAGGAATCCCTGCCTCTTGACACGATCATCCTCTCAGGTTGCTCTGCCCACTGTGCATGTCCCAGGAGAAAGTGCCCTCAGAGGAGTTCTGTAATGTGAGGTGTGAAAGTGGGGCTCAGGTCCGTCCTGAGATGCTCCAAACCAGGCAGTAAATACACCCCTATTCGAAGGTGAGCTTGGCAGCCTTTCGTGCATTTGCTGTCTCTTCCATGAAATGAACTTAGCTTGTCTCTTACTTCTCATTTCACTGTTTTCCAATGGCTTTGTAGGACTGCTTGAACTAATGAGAGAGGTGAAGGGGCCTTGGGCAGAGCTGTCACTAGAGCAGAGAGAAGCACTGCAGGATGCAGAGCAAAGAACAGCCCCCCTCTGTCTGCTTCTCTGTGCGTGCACCGGGTTCCTTTCATCAGCAGGGGTCTTTAATTCATAACTTGTTGATTCCCTTTAAGGATAGATTTGAATGGAGGTGATTTGCAGCAAGAAAAATTACTTTATTACGCAATTTGCATCAAAACATCCGTTCCACAAAAAGCTGCAAACCTCGGGCCAGGTAGAACTGACAGACAATAGCCAAGCAATGAGATGAGTTTAAAATTGTCCTTATAATACATCTTTTTCCTTTTGTGTGAAAAATGGGGGGAGAATGGGAGCCTTTGCAGCTGGCTTCTATGTATCTGCCTTAGCTAAATGTCATGGATGTTGCAGGCTCAGAGGCTGCATGGAGCCTGGAGGATCCATGGCCAAAGAGGGAACCCAGGGTACAGGCAATGCTTTTTGTCCTGGAAAGAAGAATGGAAAGTGGCAGGGAGTGATGATGTGGGGAATACGGGATCAGTGCTGCAGTGCACCATGTAGAAAGACACTCCAAAGTGAATATGGGGCCCTGTCTTTTATCTTGGCTGTGTGGTACTTCTTTAATGCAAAACTGTGTTTACCAAACTGCTGTTTTCTGTTTGCTGGCTTTTGTTTCCTTTTGCAGGAAAGTATTTCCAAGTCTGCTTTGCTCAGATGTGCAGTTGAGTTTTCTGGGAGGGTTTTCTTTTCATCTTTATATCTTTTCCTGGGGCGAGAACTCCAGCTCTGCTTAATGCCCACTCCCCTGCTCCGCTTCTTGCCCAGCTCCACTTACTGCTCCTTTCTTATAGAAATGAGAGAAGACCTCCTGGCAGGCCCTCAAGCCCTTCTCTTGGATAACTCCTTACTGACAGACTGGCACTGGACGTCCTCTGCTCTCAGCTCATCCTGCCCACTGACCCTGCAATTCCTATTGCTAGCAAGACGAAATCCCTAAGGTGAGAAATCATGGGTTGCAGGTGCTCAGCTGCCTGAGCCATAAATCTCAGCGCCCAGACAGATTGCTGTCTTCCAGCCTCACCTCCTCTAATGCTTTCCCAGCTCTTTTCGGTTTTGTTTCCTTTTTTTTCCACACCTGCCTGCAAAGCCTGAAGTGCTCATCCAGCAGCAAACCCAGCTGCTAAACAATAGCACCATCCAGGGGCCGGCAGGGCTCCTTTCCATTCCTGTCTGCAGAGCTCCCTGCAGGGAGCTGGCTCCTCTGGGCCAACTTCCCAGTCTGCCTTTAATTTTCCTAGCAGTAAAGAACTGAACATGGGGAATTGAGCTTCTTCGCATTGCTGTGTTTGCCTTCTTTGTGCCATGCAGTCAGGAAAAGAATCCCTGTATGATGCTTCTTGAGGGATTTGCTGTGATGCAGACGTCTTAAGTGGCTGGATGTGTTTTCATGGAATGCTCAGAGGCTCATTTACCCATCTCTTTAAGTATAAGCAGTGCTCATGCTAAAAGTTATGCATGGCTCTACATCTCCTATTTTATTCTCAAGCTGAGTAAATATTCCCCCTCGACTGAACCACATAATTTCTAAATGAGGGTAACAGGCTATAACAAGAGTAAAGATGCAAAGGAGAAACACATCCTTATGATCAGATGGGAGTCTAAGTAGCAGAAAAATAACAAATCAATACCGATTTTTTATTTTATTTTATTTTATTTTATTTTATTTTATTTTATTTTCTAAAGTAAAGAGTGTCTCAGAAGAACTTCCTTGCATCTTTTAGAAGTGTTTGATCCCGACCGCAGCTGGAGATGGCAGTATAGCATTCCAGATGAGGTAAACGTGGAGCTCCAATCTGATCTGCCTACGAACCAGTCAGGCAAAATGGAGATAGTAAATGCATTGGGTTGGCTTCTGCTCCTTCTTTGATGTATATCTGGGCTACATCTCTCCACTCACCAGCACTTCAGTGGTGGGTGTTCAGTGCTCATATAGCTATGTTGGGGCCATGGAGGAGAATGGGAGAAGTGATGAAAACAGCAGCAATTCCTATTACAGAATCTAGTTGCATCTTATAATCACAGTATTAAAGTTGAAAACTGTTTTTTTACCCTGCTTTCTGAAGCTTGGGAAGTTATTTTGGTTTTAATTTCCTAAAGAGCACTGAAACTTTTGGCCGAAAGATTTCTTCAGTTAAAAACTGTGGTTCCTAATGAAAACCAGTTTGCCTGGGAATTTTCTGTCCCACTTTGTTCTATGGCACTGCCTGAGCACAAACATTCCTGTCAGCTGATGCATTCGTGTATGGTACTAATGAGCTGGCTGCTTTACAGCAAGATATATGTATCTACATGACCTGCTGCTATTGAAGTGCTTACCCTGGTATCCTACAGATACAAATTAAGTGTGTCTGTCACTGCAGTGAATGATGCTCTCTGCAGTGACTCCAAACCCCCAGTGCCCTGTGTTTCCTGCTATGAGCCAGAACAGTCTCCTGCACTTATTAAATTGAAAAACACACTTCCTTCTCCCAGCTTAGAATGCAGGAGGGCTGAATGGTGGTGCAGGAGCTGTGTGCTTGTAATGTACAAAGCCCTGTTAGAATGCAGCCCCTGAAGCACTTCTTAAGGCACTGAATAAATCCCGTTCATTTCCACAACACCATCAATAAATGTCAGGATGCATTTCAGAAACCAACGAACAAGAGCTGATTCCACATCTCAAAGCCAATGATGCTCCCAGAGACCTTAAGGTGCCACATATTCATGCCTTACTTTGATCAGCTCACGTTAATGTTGCTTTTAACCACCACCTTTCTACAGAGGTCTTTCTGAGTGCACATTCAGTTAAGAAAGTGCCTTTAAAAGCATTTAGGTGCTAAACTTCTTCAATGCTGTCAAGGGCTTCTGGGGGCCGAACTTCTCTTTGGCTGGGAGCTTTGTGCAGGAAGGCTTGGAGGACCAAGACAGGCTGAACCACCTTGTTTCTAGTAGGGATGGATTGGCCTCATTCCTCCCTTCTGAAATCACAGCTTGCCTTCCATATAGCTTTATTTTGGAAAGGGAACTGCCTCAACAAAGCACCAGGGGCACAGTTGGGTGGTGAGCGAGTGAGATCTCAGGAGGCAGTAAACTGGTATTCCAGCCCCCAAGGGGAAGTTTTGTGTTTGGTTTGATCTGAAGGAAGAAAGATTGCTGTGAGTTTCCAAATGGATAATTTGTAGTAAAGAGCAAAATCAACTTTGATCTTGCTGAAATAACCCAGTTATGGCAACACAGAGGAAGATTTTGCCTGAAAATTGTGGTCCTGTTTAGATCTGAGAGAAGAGCCCCTGAGAGCATTTTAGTAACAGACTCTGGAATAAAGGTTTTTTCTTATAAAGAGAATTTCTGCTGTTCTCAGCACTGCAAGGCCTCTAGCATGCCCATGTGAGCTAGGTGAGTTAAGATTTAAAAAGGACTTTTTAGAGACACTTGTAAAAGCTGTTTTATAAAACTGTGATTGCTCTTGATTTTTGGTTCCTCTTTGAAAATTCTGTACTATGAGAGTGGTGAGGTGCTGGAACAGCTGCCCAGAGAGGCTGTGGATCCCCGTCCATCGCTGGAGGTGTTCAAGGCTGGGTTGGATGGGACCCTGGGCAGCCTGGGCTGGTATGAAATGGGGAGGTTGGTGGCCCTGCCTGTGGCAGGGGGTTGGAATTTCATGATCTTTGAAGTCCAACCCTGGCCATTCTGTGATTCTGTGATTCTGTGAAAGGGGTCATCGAGATGCAATTTGTTTTCAGACAACATCCTCTGTCACCAGAGGAGTGGGTTGGCATACAACTAGCATATACCTCACTGCTCCAGCCCCCAAAGCAGACAAAGCTCAGTGGCTGTGCTTTGTCCCTGTTCCCTGTGCTCGTCCTTGTGATGGATTGGTCTCGTAATGTCTGAAGGTTTTGGGGATGGGAGTAACAAACCTCAGCACTGAGGAGTCCAAGTTTCATTTGCAGGGTGGATTGGACTCTTGAGTTTCTCAAGATGGTTTCAGGTTATGGTTTCAGTAATGGTTTCAGGTAATGGTTTCAGGCTGCGTGTTGCTGATTGGCATCCTCTAAGTGATCAGCTGAGGTGTTTTTAGGATCTTCTTCTCCCTCTTCTCATTGTTTGTTGCACATCCAAGGCACTGTGCTCTTATCTTCATCATAGAGCTGGCAGGAGTGACATTGCAATTGTCTGAAATATTTGCATCAGCTCCCTTTCTTCAGCAGTTTGAGTGAATGCACTGAGCTAAGAACAGCAAGGCCTGTAGTGGACAGACATGCTCCTGGTGGCAGCTCTGCTCTGAGATGGAAGAAAAGCCTCAAACTGATCACAGTAGAACTGCAGGAGCTCATCCTGCCACGTCCTGCAGTCACTGCAGAGCCGGATTCAGGGACCCAGCACAGCTGCCATGAGTGCTCATGACATCTGGAGCCATGGGACCAGCGAGGGACTCATTGAATGCTTTGTTTGGGCTGGTAGACGTGGCTTTGTGCAGCTGGAGGAGAGCTGTGGTGGCAGCATATTGAGCAGCTCTGGTGGGTCAAACAGGGCTCCTGCTGTGTAGGGTGGAAGTGAGGCCAAAGGCTGCTTTTATAAAGTTCTCAGAGACTTGAAAACAGCAATGGGGCTTCAAAAATTAAGTTGCCACATCTGCTCTGAACACATTTCTCTCTGGAGGTCTCTGGCTCCAATCCTTGTGTGTACTAATATACTGGCTACATTGGAAGCTCCCAACCTCTCCACTGAGACTGCAAACACAGGGAAAGGAAGCATCCAATTCTCTGCTCAGATAACACATCAAAATGGAGCTGAGCTTGCTTCTGTCTGTGGCCTTTGGCATTTGTGTTTCATTTTGTTTTACATCTCCATCCCAGCAGCTGTAGGATCTCCCTCGGAGCTCTGGTCACCCCTAAGGAAAGTTCTTCCTCAGGCTGCAGCTCCTTCTGTATCCAGAACCGAAAAAAGAAATTTCATCTGACTAGGAATTCCTTTATTTCTGCATTCATTTTTGTCTGCTGACTGGATGAAAAAACAACATACCACCATTTCAGTGGCATTAAACATTCAGGAAAACGTTGGTTTGGAAACATCAACCTGAGAAACGTTGTCTGTTTGGAGCAAAACAGATACCAAGTTTACAAGAAATGTCATTTTCGACAGATTGAAATTACAAAATGTTGATTCAGAAGCTTTAGTTTAGAGTTTTCTCATAGGCAATAGCCGTTTTGACAATATTGTATGTTTTGTCATGTAAACTTGTCAAAAGATTTCCATCATATCTACTGCTTTCCCCGCGTTGTTCACAGCTAAGCAGCCCTCTGTGGAGAGCAGCGCTCAAACCACCAAAACACAAACTTGTAAAACCTCCAGAACAGATCTGACTCTTTGGGCAGTTCTGAATGGGGTTTTTGATATGGCCATGCAAATTCCTGATTGGATTGCTTTTCAAGCTGCTAGATGGGCAGAAAATAAATAGGCAGTGGAAGTTGATGATGAAAATAACACTCGGAAGTTCCACGTTCCAACTTGCTATGGATTTCTGCATCAATTGGAGCTTTCTGGCACTTTCTGTTGTGCCTCAACTTTCATTTCTGCCTTTAAGACAGAACTGTTCATTTCCTCTCCATGGTGAGGATTTCTGAAGATGCACATCGTCTCTCACAGGATACTTACACTGCTCTTTAAGCAACAAGATTCCAGACTGCGTAGGGAGTGAAAATGAAGTTTTATCTCTGGGCTGAAACACCCTTCTGTAACTGTGTTTTTTCACATGATTTCCAGACCAAATGCATCCACACTTCCAAAATTGCTTTCATCCTCGTATTTTGTTTCCAACCTTCAGTTCATTTTACATTTTCTTTCTGCATTTCCTATTGCAATTCAAGAATAAACCCTCTCAGTTTCCACCTCCAGATCCAATGTATGACCTGAGAGCTTTTTACTTTTCACATTCATCACCACTGCATTTAATTAAAGGTGCACAAGCATTACCGAGCTCTAATATCACCAGGTGTTTTTAGGCGCTCATCTTGTCTTACCCAAATCTCCCACTAGATGGTAGAAAGAGATTGAAAGAAAATTAACTTCAAAAATGGAACGGGAATTCGCACCTACCCTCCACCCCTCAAACCCTGAATATCTGTATGATATCTAAGGAGCTAAGAATGGCAGACATAAGTTTGTGTTGGCCCCATGGAAGTCAAGATGCTAACTAATCCTGAGAATTCATCCGAGGTTCACCATTTTCTAGTGAGAGAGTGTCTGATGGACTCCAAGAGTGTCCATCTCCAGAGGACGATCTCAGTGCAAATTTGAGTTTTACCCTCAGTTTTGACCCTGGGAAGATCAGTCATCTGCTCTTTAAATTCCCTTGGCTGAATTAGGAGCCAGGGCTTCAGTGAACACCAACACTGTCAGCTCCTTGGCACACATTTCTTTAGGCCACATTAGCAAGCAGCTGTTGAACTGCACAACTAACTAAGAAGTTTGCAGAAGAAGGGCAGAATTAGAGTTTGGCTTGTTAGCTAGCAGGCATCAGATCCAATGGAGCACTCGGTGCTTTAGTGGGGACCAGCCTATTGCTGGGATTTGGGCATTTCTCATCCAGGCCTCTGGAGAAAAATGGATGCTCGTTTTTCACAAGGTCTCCAGTCACGGACAGAACTAAGAGAATAGCTGGACAACAGATGGACTCCTTTCCCCACACGTCACCCAAAAGATCTTCTCTATCTCTGAAGCCCCATTTTTAGAGACTGGGAAGTATTACTTCTGTATCTAAAATACTCTGAACTGAGCACTCTGGGGGCAGATCCAGGAAAAAGGAGAATAAGTGGTCTGAGGAAGGACAAAAAGAAATGACTTCTTTTGATCCCCAAAGTAAAGATGTGGGATTAGCTCTCAGCTCTCCTATCTCTCACTTATTCTTTTTCCTTATGAAAAATAGAGAAAGTGGAAAACGAGATGAAGGAGAAAAAAGAAAAAGCGTATTTAAATGAAGTGTGAAATACTAAAATAGAGAAAGGAAATAAGAGGTGAGATAATTCCATTTCTTTCTGCTGAAAATGCTCCCAGCGCTAGTTTCCAGGGGGGAGATAAGATGCTGCTTTGCACTTTGTGTCAAAGGCACAGTACATCTGTGTGCTGAATTTGGTACCTGATGATGAGTGCAAATTGCTTGTGAAGACAGAGATGTATAGTCTCTACCACGAACTTGGCCATCTGGTGATTAGCTGGTCTGTCGCCTGTGGCTCCTTCTGGACTCCTGGCCAGACACCCAGCTGGCTCCTGTGCTGGAAAATGCCCCATCATTGCTGCTAGTCAGCAGATTGTGTCCCACTTCCCTAGGGTAATGATCACCTTCACATCCCCATTTTGGCTGGGAGAGATGCCACAAGTCTTGAGATATGGCAGAGCCCCCAGCTTCCCTTCCTCCTCTTCTGCCAAGAGCTCCAGGGCTCTGCCAGCACACTGGGATGGATGGACATCTGCAGGATCCTGGTCCAGAGGGATCCTACAGCTTTCTGGAACATTCTCCTTATACAAAGACCTTTCACTCCCCCTGTCCCTCCTCATCCTCCCTGATGGCCTCTGTCTGGAGGCTCTTGCAAAGTAACTTTAGTTTAGAAGGGAAATGAGCTTGGGAAGTTGGAGTCTTGCAGCATGTCATGCAGCAGCCACAGGGCAGCCTGGGGGCAGAAGCAGAGCCTGGCTTGGCTCTGCTCTCAGGGACATACCTAAAGGAGGGCAGAAAGTCCAGAGGTACTTTCAGGCAGATCTCTTGGTTGGGTAAACCTTCCCTCTCCTAGAGTTTAGACATCCAGGAAAATTTCTCTTGCTTTTCTTTTTTCATTTGTTATATGGTCTAAAGGAACATTTCCCAGAGTCCTGCTGCTGGATCCACAGATGGAACCAGGAAGGAGTTATCATGGCCATTAATTCAAGGAGCAGTTAAAAATTTCTCAGTTCAAGGCTTCGATTTCAGCTTTGTGCTGCCTGGACAATTCAGTCTGAAGGAGAGCCACATCTCAGCACTTTGCTGTCAGGACTCCCCCGTGCCTCAGCAATTTTGCTGTGGACCGAGTGCACATCCTACAGGGTTGCTGAAGGAGAAAAGCAGGTCATCTCTCAACCCTCTTCTCCTTTGCCAGCCTCCCTAAGCCTGTTCCTAAAAAGATGGAGTTTTGGTGTTTAGAGAGCAAGCTGAGAGACACTGTGTTAATTAAACAAGAGGTTCTGTAACGAACAGGCCAAGCACAGAGGTTGTGTGGGACAGTGTGTAAAATGGACAGAAGCAAAAATGTCACACGTCAGCAGCAAAAAAGGTGGCTAAAAAAACACCTTATCTCCAAACCCAGCACACCTCTAAACATGCAAACACGTATTGTTAATTTCTTCCTTGTGTGTAAGAGACAGACAGCCTGTTTGCTGTGTGAGCATCCATGTCAGCCGCAGGGAATTAGCATCCTCACCTAAAAAGGAGGGAAAGGAGGGAACGTGCAAGACAGATGGGCTGCACATGGATGTGTGTGTGTATGTGAGTGTGCCAAACAGACAGTGTGTCTTATTCTGAGTGATAGTGTATGTATGGAAAATCGCTTTCTAGTATAATTTAAATCTGCAGCTATACTTAGTGCTGAGATAGAGAGGAACAATTTGAGATTTTAAGCACAGCTCTCCAACTGAGCATTGTGCTGCTCAGGATCTGTTGATGCTTCCAGGGCATTCTGTCAGCCTTACTTCTGGCACGTGTGTGGGGTGAGGCAGCCCAGAGAACCCATCCAGGCTGAAACTCAGCTGGTGCAATGCAAACTGATGGATGAATGGGAGCAGTTCTCAGCTCACTGCACCTCAGGGCCACCAGTGATGCGCTGGTTGCTGGAGGAGGGCTGTACCAGTGGGAAAGGACGAGTGGTGGGAACGTGGCTCTTTTCAGCACTGCCACGTGGCTGCTTGTTGTGACTCAGGAATGCACAGATTGTGCTTTTGTTAGCAGAGCTGAGCTGAGGCCCTATCTGGCATTAATATACATAAACTTGAATGTATGTATGCGTGTTTTGGTTTGGAAATGGAGAGGAGAGAGGCAGCAGGATCTGTTCAGCAGGTGCCGGTGTTGAAAAACAGGCATGCAGTTACCAGTGTCCTTCGTTCCCATTGTCCCTACACAAGGCAAACCCATTGCATTCAGTGTAGGATGCTACTGCATCTCCAGAATGTTTTGGCCCTCCTTGTCTTCCAGAGGATGAGGGACAGAGGGTCTTTCTGTCGCTTGTAGGAGAATGCTGTTACATTCTCCATTGGTGGCATTTTCCAAACAGTTCAATGGAATTACTGCTCCCCCTAAAAGCTCAGGGTCCAGTGCCAGGAGTCTCTTGTGTCTCTGCTGTTAGCACCAAGGAAGCCACGTAGCAGGGTGGCACCTTGAGCTCCCATAGGGCCACAGTCCTCAGCAGATGTAGGATTTGGAGCTGGAGAGAGATCCTCAAAGAGAGATGCTTTCTCGCCTGGGCTGTCCCCTCCTCCTTTATTCCAGTCACAGAAGATCCTTACCCCCCCCAGAAAAATCCCAGTGAAGTACATCACCTTGTTGTCTGTGCTGCAGGAGATGAGGGAGCTCTTGTCCCCAGGACTGCCAGCAACATCAATCACCAAGAAGATGCTTAGTGCAAAAAACCCAACCCAAACCAAAAAGAATAAAAAGGATTTATATTTTTTTCTTTCAGGGATTCAGTGCAGGATGGAGAACTGTACTGTGGCAATTTTCTTCTGTCTGTTGGCTTTTCAGTCTGCCTGGGATGCTCCCTCTTGGATCCTTTGTTTGAGATTATTATGAAATGCACACTCAGAACAGAGCTGGAAGCGTTCCTCTTGGTGCTGTGAACAGTGAGGTCATAGAGCCAGGATTACACACATTTCCTGGAGAAACAGGCAGGGTTTCAGTCAAGTTTCTATGGCCCTTGACACCCCTTCAGCTTTGAGCCACTTGTGGAGAGAAAAAAAGAATGGATAGAAAAACCCATCTGTGAGACACCCAATGCCTGTGTGTGTGTGAAAAGGTAATCTCAGTGAGCTGGCAGCATCCTGGGAGACTCTTCCCTTCCACACATTTCTATATGGTAGTGGAGAGAGCTTTGTCATCGTGAAATATGCATCCCCTAAATGTCCAGAAAGCAGATGGCGAATGTTATTAAATATCCCCTAAATCCTCATGATTTTTTCTGGGAATATCCTGGTTGCTGGGGAAGAGCTAGCCTGGCATTTTATTCCATGTATTTATGCTTGACACTGGCAGTTCTTAAACAAACCCATCCGCAACAACAATTTCTGGTGTAATCTAATCTGTGTGCCTGGGTATTTATCTCTTATTTACCTCTGAAGTCTCAGAGTGTGTATTTGCTCCTCAGGATCCGGCCACAGAGTGGTAATTGTCCTTTGGAGGCTGAGGAACATGTTTCCTAGCTATAGCCTCCTCCAATTTCAGATCCCCAGCTGGGCAAGGAACTGAAATCAATGAGAAACAATTTGTTGCTCCTGCAGCGAAGCTCTGACAAGTCATCTGCTTGGACAGCTGCCGGGTGCCAGCTCTGGTGAGTCTGTGTTTGAAGCCTGCAAAAGCAAATTGCGTTGTCTGTCATTGTCAGCATTATCAAGAGCAGACAGAAAACAAAGCATATTTGAGGATGTTAGATAGATAAGTCTTTGGAGTGAAGAAGCAGGTAGATAAAGCTGGATCTTAGAGCAAAAGAGCCAACATTATATATCATTACTGACATCAGCATCACCTTATCGTTAGGTTGTTAGACCTATCAGGGAGTCATCATTGATTAGAATGGGGAAAAAAAGAGAAGAAGAAAATGATGCACAACTGGAAACTGAAGGATGGTGTGTGGGAATGAGTGGAGAGCTGTTTGTATGCAGCTATATGGGTGATCCACAGGAAAACAGAGTTGTGTGCTCCGGAAACCTGCGTGGGTCCCAGCACACAGCAGAGGCTGGATCTCCCAGAGCTAAGCTAAACACACAGCAAGTGTCCCCTTCCCACATCAGGACTTCTCTTTTTTCAGTGCACAGTGTCACCTCTTACGATGCCTGTAGTATCCAAACCCATTCTGCTAAGCAAAGAATCTTTGGAGTCCACCTCACCACACATTTGCTGTCTGAAGGATCCATGTAGAAGTCCAGACTGCCTTCACAACCACTGGAAAGCAAAGGTGATGGGCCACAGGTGCTCTGCCTGCATCCCCACCAACAGCAGCGTGCTTTCAATCACATGGAAAGGCACTAAGAATTGTTCATTGATGGAAATGAGATGTGAAGTGGCATATAGAGGAGAAAAAGTGACAGCACAGCCAGCCTTTGGCAAATGCTGATGGCAAATGGCTTCCCACTGTGCTATTTGGGCTTGTTCAGGCAGAACCAAAGTCCCCTTCTTGGTACCTCAATCTGTTATTGACAGACAGGGTGTGTTTAGTGTGGCTCTACTTCTGCATGCTGGGTGAAATGCAGCTTGGAAAAGAAATTGGTATTATCAACAGCTATTTAAGCTCTTCTGAAGTGAGCTTCACCTGAAAAATGTCAGCACTGGTAGCATGGATGGAAACCTGGAAGCCATCCCAGGCCCAGAGTGCAAAGCAGCTTGGAGCATGTGGATATTCCCTCTGCTGCCAGGGGATGGATGCAGCACTGGGGATGGATGGATCCCTCACTGCATCCATGAATCATACAGACATGAGCAGAATTGTCATTGGGACACTGCTCAGCCACAGCTTTAATTAAGACAGCAACTTCTCTGGAACAAAAGTAAGGGCAGGAGCTGATCTCTCCCTTCCACCTCCACACCTGCTACCCTTAATTTCAGGTGTGCTTAGAAAGTAGTTGAGCCTCCTATTAACACTTTGGGAAGAAAGAAAGAAAAAAAAAAGGGAATTATTTTCTTTCAAATGCTCGGAGCGAATTACGGAGCTGCATATTACACCTCAGCATGCTGTCTCTGAGACAAACAGGCAGGTGTTCATTAGGGCTGCTTGACTTGTCCAGTGCCAGAGCTGAGAACATTTGTGTGAATAAAAAGCAATGAGTTTGCTTTTTTTTCCCCCTTTCTGTGCCTGGAGCCCTGTAACCTGCAAAGATTGGTGACAGTCTCAAGAGAGGGGAGTCATTGAATCTAAGTTTAGATGTCTATAGTGTGGGAGTTCAGTTTGCAGCAATTGTCTGGACTTAGTTGAAAGCTGAAAGGGAGAAATAGACACGTCTGCTTTCCTCTCTTGGGGTCACTGACTGAATGTGCAGAGTAAATCATGCTTTAGAGCTGCTTGTCTCTTCCAGGGGAACAGAGATAATTAGTTCAGAAGAGAGCATTTACATTTTTGGTCCACCACAACAAGGAGCTCTTATAACAATGGGCTGTAAGGCACGTCCCTAATCTGGATTTTTTCATATGTGAATAAATACAGAAAATATGCCTTGCATTTTTAACAAAGACTGGCTAAAACCTTGTTAAAACCTGGCTGCATAACCATGGGCCTGCATTTAAAATAAATGTAAGGCACAATGGTGGAGGATCTTTTATCACGAGGAAAAATAGAAGTGAAAGATTTCAGTCCACCTGGCTCAAGCATTACTTCACTAATAGAGTCAAACACTTCTGCTCTGGGATAATTGACTTGCTTGAGCTGCAAGCAAAAAGCTTCTAACTTTCACTGCAGAATGTTTTCCTTTCCTATAAATGGCCCTTTTTGAAATATCTGTTACTGTTTTACAGCCGTCCTCCTGTTCTCCCTTGGATAAAAACAAACACAGCTTCTCTAGCAGTCCGCCACGTTGTCTTCACCTCTCATATCCAACCCCTGGGCTCTACGCAGAGCAGCCCCAGATCTGTTTTTCCTCAGCATCATTCAGCAGAGCCCAGGGGGTGATGAGGAGCAGCGCATTGGGGAGGACGGATGGACACAGCATGCAGCGATTGCTGGTGCTCAGGTAGAGCACTCTGAGCTATCACACTTCTCCCAAAGCTTCTTGCCAGCAGGGCTTACAAAGAGTGTTCAGCAGCCTTGTTAATAGTGTCAGCTCTGTTCCTTCCCTCATCATTTCTGGACCACTGAGAGGCTAAAATATGAACTGAGACGCTGATGAATTTGAGGCTGAATTCTTCTAATTCGTTACTGGCTGTGTTCCTATTTGCATCCATAACTCCACTCGAGTTAATTCAGAGAATTTATAGCTTTGGCTCTGTCAGGTGCTTTGAAAAGTCTCTATTGGCTCCTCATTAATGGGACATTTTTCTGGAGCCTAATACCTAAGCAGGATTTTTTAATAGGGAGAAAATACATCAAAATAAGCGGCCTCACTGCCTTCCTCTGGGCATTCATCAGCAACAGCAGTGGGTCAGCCACAGCCACTCCTGCAAGAGAAGGTGACACCTGGCTGCATGCAACATGGGGCTTTTTTTAGCCACCAGCACTCCTGAGAGCTCGAGCTGATGATCTGAGCAAGCTTTGCTTCTTTTATCTCCATCTTCCTCCACGCTCATCTATCAGCAGATTTGACCTTGCAGCTCCTTGTCGGAGGCTCGCTGCTGCTGACAAGGGAAGAGCCTGCCTTTATTTCTTCTCCAGGTTAATAGGAATCTACATCTTGTTTTATTTTATACCTGAAAATAGTGCATCTCTCAGTCTATCTCAGCCTGTTGTTTTGGTTTTTTTTTTTTCTGTATGTCTACCTGCACTTAAACACTTCTCTGTTGTCGTATCTGAGCATCAATCTGTTACAGGCAAAAGAAGTAAAATAAACTTTCATATCAGCAAAGTAAATATCACTGCCAGTTGAGTGTGCTCTGAGCCAGGAGTGTTATGACCTCCTGTAGCTTAAAGATATGACAAACATAAGTGCAGGGCTGAGATAGAAGTGGGACTCTGTGGGCAGTATGGGCAGTGGTTTCTCACTTCTTGCACAAATTCCTGCTCACATCAGTGCTTTTTTGCCCCTCGTGAGGTGGCTCTGCTTGTGAAAGGTCATGGTTAGGGTGCTGAGTACTGATTTGATTTAGTGCTGGGAGAGGATGATCATTCATGATTAATCCCTATGTCTTTTGCTCCTCTTTGCCATTTGTAAGCAAACACATCTGTGTATTTCTCAGGAATCAGTGAAGAGTACACCTCCAATTCTGAGAAATATTTCTTACCATTAGAAGTATGTACAGGAATACAGCTTCTTTTTGAGAAGCTGAAATTATTTTGCTTTGTTGTTTTCATATTGAAGCATTTTGAATTCCCCTTAAAAGTGTCTTGTCTGGAAATTTAGCTTTTCTTAGCGATTTTCAATTATCTCAAATAGCCAAAAATTAGCTGTGTACTTAACTCAAGCATTGGCAGGAAGGACAAAGGAACAAGAATGAGCAGAAAAAAGGGTCTCAGGCGATGTTCCTTCCCTTCAGAGACACAACAATCAAGCAAACAGCAGTGCTGACAGCAGTATTCTCAAGGGGCAGCCGCAGAACCACCGGATGGTGCATCTTGCCAAGGCAGGAGCACAGAGCACAGAGCTTGTGTCTCTGCCAGTGATGTGCCCTCATTCTGAGGCTGAAATTCAAAGTAAATAATGATTTAATAGGAGAGGGTTTCATTTAAACCATTCTTTGTATTCTGAGTAAGAACCGTGGAGCATTTTGTTTGAAGCATTTGGGAGCAGCAGCCACGTGGGCCATTTATTCTGTTAAGGAATCAAAACGAGCCTCTTACCTTTTCATCTTGGCTTCCTTCCCCTCTTTAATTCTTTTGTCCTCAATGCTTTTTATTGATCCTTTCAATCCCAGAGGAGAACGAAGCAGCACTTGAAGTATGTTTTTCCTCACCTTCTCCAATGGCCATCAGGATGCTTTGCAGAGACGCACAGGAGGCAGAAATTGTTCAATTCCTCCCATCACAATGGCTTTGCCCTCGAGTCCCAGCAGGTTGCCTGGCTCTTTGGATGTATTTGTATTGGTCGGAATGAGAAGTTTAACCAACAAATGCCAAACATCAAATGCAGCACAGAAAATGATGCTGAGAATCAAGACACCGTTGCAGGATAGGGCAAAGTCACTGGTGGTTCCAGTGTCCATTCCAAGGTGGGCTGCTGTAAGCAGGCAGTGCTGGCTCACACTGCTCGAACTGCTGGAGCTGCTTGGACAGCAGGGTTGGTTTTCCATGGAACCTTTCAAAACAATTGACCAACTCCTGCCGTGCTGAGTGGGAAGGTGGGCACACAGCAGGAGGGTGGACATAACCTCGTGCCCAAGGTACACCTTCCCCATGGCAACGCCATGCATTTTCACTAGGAGGATTCCATTCCATTCTCAAATTATTTCTTTATTTTCAGAGAGTACATATCCGTGCGAGAACTGTTTTTTGGCAGCAAAGGGCAGAAGAAAAAAAGATAGCAAAATTGTATGTGGGAAGCAGACACACTTTGCAGAGATTTTTTTTAAGCACTTCCAAGTAAATATTTCCAGGAACACCCAAAATTAAGTTGGGAAAAAATAGAACTGCCTGAAAAGCAAAGGAGGGAATTTCCTAGTCCCCAAATACACATCCTTCATGGTTTCCTAGTCCCCAAGTACACATCCTTTATGATTTCAATTAGTAGGAATCAGAATTCCCTGCTTCAGCTCAGCAGCTCTGTGGGACTGCTCATCCCCATGCACTGTGTACAAACAGCCCTGAGTTCTGTACTGCTGCTTCCCACCTCCTGCTTGGTCAGCCCTGTGGTCTCGCTTCTCTAAAGCAAATTTGTGTGATTCTCTCTGGCCTCTTGCCTGAAGCCTCCTGTAGAGGAGTGTGATTGATTATTGCTGTTAGCAGTGAGGTGTGCTTAAGCCTGAACTGAGCCCCAAATGGGCTTTGCTTGAGCATGCACAGGCTGTCCCAGCTCTTTGCAGTCACCCAGGGGAATTGATAGCTGCACGAGGGAGTTAATCTCTTACTGTGAGAGTAGTGAGGTGCTGGAACAGCTTCCCAGAGAGGCTGTGGATGCCCTATCCATCCCTGGAGGTGTTCAAGGCCAGGTTGGATGGGGCCCTGGGCAGCCTGGGCTGGTATGAAATGTGGAGGTTGGTGGCCCTGCACGTGGCAGGGGGTTGGAGATTCATTGATCCTTGAGATCTCTTCCAATCTGGGCCATTCTGTGATTCTGTGAAATCTGATGGTGACAAAGCGACAGAAAGGACAGAAAGGCTGAGACCTGCCTGCAAGGCTCCCTTCCAGGAATGCACGTGGGCAAGACCTGTCTGCCAGCAAACGTTTCTTTGAAGAGATTTCATATTGCTCGTGCTTATTGATTTGGTCATCAGAATGAAAAATAATGTTTTGATTTTTGGCAACACAAAGCTGTTCTCTTTATTCTGGTTTTATTGATCTATTTGTGCCCCTCCCTCCCTCCTCTTAACACAGAGGATCAAATAAAGATGTAAAAGAACAGGGAGTTTAATGGATAGGAAAGCAATCATTTTTTACTCCATTAGGAAGTTTGATATTGAAATTGTTGCAATTTGGAGGGATAAGGAAGGGCCAGCCTCGCTCCCTTTGAAGCAGTCTGTCCTCCCAGGGCATTCTAATTGATTGTGGGATGAGAGAAATCTCCTTTGTCTACAGAGAAGAATGGCATTGGACAGAGCAATGCCCGTGGCTCTAATTAGCACTTCTGTCGGGGCAGCAATCAGCACAGCAGTGGCTCATGGATGGATGTGCTCCCCAGACACCTGAGCGTGGCAGGGGGTGTGTTAGGCAGTCCCTAGATGCCAATATCCTTTTACCTTTAAGCACTCGCAGCGCCTGTGTTCCCTCTCCCAGTCCTGCAATTGGTGAGCTGAATCCTGAGCTGGAAACCTCCAAGGGAAATAGCCATTATGTATTATGATAGCACGAGTTTAAGTGATCATTAAACAGTAGGAGTTACTATTTGAAATCTATATCCTCGCTAACCAGAGCATTCTGTTTCACCCCAGGTGAAATCCGCTCCTGAGAAGAACAAGGCCAAAGCATAATTTAAGCTCTAAGCCCTCAAAAAATAACTTCACCAATTTTGAACACATCAATCAATTTTTTATTTATTTATTTATTTTTAAGTGGAACATAAATCCTAACAAATCGTAACAGGGCTCCTGTCACTATCAATTCCCTCTGAAATCTAAGCCTGTATATCTCTGCTGATAGCGAGTTTGAGAATATACTGTGAAGGAAAATAAACACATCTTCAAGTACTCAAATAAGAAGAAAATCTCGCTTCCACAGCTGCCAGGTGCTTTGAAAGGAGAACGATAGTACCAGCCCTGCTTTGGAGATGGGGAACAGAAATGTGGTTGGGTTTTCCCACTGTCAGTGGCTGCACTGACAGCTGAGTCCCATCCTGTCCAGCAGGTCCTGCATGCTTCACTTGCAGACAGGAGGAGGTTAGAAATGGAGGCAACCTTGCACAAGGTCTAACCATCAGAAAAAGGGAAAATTCATAGTAAAAAGCACCTCTCAGTCATCTCTGTCTGCAGCCAAGGAGATCTCCAGTGATTTAGAGCAATTAATTAGCTACTCTGTCTTGTTTGTAAAGGGAAGCATGGCCTGGGCTATGGATTAATACATGCAAATGTATCAAAGTAATTTGCTTGCCTGGAGGACAGGAGCCAGAGGCATATGCAAATCCCTGCAAACATTGTGACAGACACATAAGCCCAAATTTGGGGACTGTGACAATCTCTGATGGTGAGCACCAGTTGAACAGTAGCTGATAGTGAAGCAATGTGGGAGGCTATGGAAGCCCTGCCAGCTGACTTCACTCACTGCCTTTATATGCAACCAGGGAGGAGCAGCCTGCCCTGCACCCTGAGCCACTCTCCGTTACTGATTATAGAAGGAATGGGGGAAAAACCATCTGCTTCCATTGGCAGCTGGGCTGTTGTGCTCAGCCAGGACCAGCACCAGCTCTGCAGGAGACTGGGGGCTTCTTTTCTGGGTAAGGGCTTTGTGTTGCATAGACCTAGCAGGATGCAAGCCCCGAATCCATGCTAGAAGCATTTGCTTCTCTGAATTTGAGCAGTAAAAGGGACTGAACAGACCAGGGAGCAGGATCTTAATTTCTTTGTTCCTGGAGTGATGGTGTGACACTGTTCTGTGAGCAGCCGTTGAGCAACCTATGGCTGGAAAGAGCAATCTATAAAGTCCTCGAATTGAATTTGTCCCTCTCTCAGTCTAATTTTAGAATTCAATTATGATGAAGAAAAGATCTTGAAAGAAAAATAACAATGAGAATTTGCTCCTGATATCTGGAGAAGATAGAGCATGAAGAGCAGCTGGAACGGGCTTGGCTTAACTGAGGAAAAGCAGTTTATCTTGATTTGCCTCATGTGAGGACTTGGGGACAAGAATGAAGAAGTACTTGCAAAAAGCAGGAAACTTTGTTTCTTCTTCAAGATCTAATAATTCTGACAAGTACGTTGAAAATATATCAGAGGAGAAAATCTTACTGTCCCCAGATGGAATAAGAGAGAAATTAGCAAATGGCACATTAACATATTTCTGATTATATTCCAGCCTTCCTGCAAAGGGAAATGTTAGGGGGAATTATTGAATTAATTTGTGCAGTTTACAAGTCACCTAATTTTTGCCTGAGTTTAAAGACAACGATCTGCATCTGAGACAGAATCCTTTCAAAGGAAGAGACCTTCACCCTTCTGGCTGATGTGAGCTGTCACCGGGTGTCCTCAGTCACCTGGGGTGAGGCATGGAGAAAGAATTGCAGCAATCAGGTGAGAAGTGTTTTTTGCATCCTGACTAAAGTTGCACTTTTTTCCCCAAGGAATAGTTGTGCTGCATGCAGAGTGCAGGGAAACAAAGAGAGGCACCTGGTCCTCTGGTGGCAGATGGCACAGGCAGCACTAGCTGGCCTTGTTGGATTGTAGAGCTGCTTCGAGGCAGCGATCTGCAAACATTCAGCCAAAGGGCTTCTGAGACATGAGAGAGACCCAAAGTTGCTGGAATTGTAGAAGATGTTACGTGGACAGGCAGCTCTGGGGCAGCATCATGAACCACCACAGCACCAGGGCAGCTGGATCTGATTCCTAAAAAGCTCACGTCTCCAGGAGAATGTTAAGAGTAGATTAACACAAGTCTACCACGGATGGACTCGTCCCCAGTGAGAACAGACTGAGTTTTCTTATTGTCTGCTCAAAGCTGCGCCTTCTAAGAATTTTCACCAAGAATTCCATATGGAGCTCGAGAAAGTTTTTTTTCCTAGAAAAAAAGTCAATGGAAGTTTGGTTTCTGCATAATGGCTTCTCAAAAAGACCTATTTTTAAAGTGGATCAAAAATACTTACCTAACGCTGGTGGATATAAAGCTTAGTGAATCATTAACATGAGTCTAACAGAAGTAATACTTGAAACCTGCTTCTGTGGCTCTGAATTGGAGGAATATTTAT
This sequence comes from Meleagris gallopavo, assembly GCF_905368555.1. NCBI lineage: Eukaryota > Metazoa > Chordata > Aves > Galliformes > Phasianidae > Meleagris > Meleagris gallopavo. Next base: position 1,683,338 of record NC_139432.1, on the reverse strand, counting down.
GAGTATGGCTGGCTTTGGGAAGTAGAGAGAGATGGACACAGAGGCAGGAAAGACAATCATCTGACTCGTTCTGGAAGCTTAAATTAGGTTTCCGAAGTACCTTAAGGATATGAATTCCTCCTTGAGCAGCACAGACAAAACCTCACAGTAAAGAGAATTAAAATAGAGTTTTGCCTGCAAAGAGAATGGAAAATGTCCGAAATAAATGTTTAAATATCATTATTTCAAATATGCGTTGAAGTTTGTCTCCGGAGGAAAAATAAACTGCAGAAGTCCTGTTTTACAGCAAGCCAGACCAGATGTGCTACTGCTGGACAGCTGCTCAAAACCAGAGAAAAGAGCTAATGAGATACTTAATGAGGCTCAGGTGGAGCTTTGGAAGCCATTGAGTACCACTGCAGATCAGAGGAGATACTCAGATAGTCATTACTACAACACCTATCATCCTATCCTAGTCTACACAGAACACACTTCTTCCAGCAGCTGTTCCTGGCCATTTCCAGCTGTTTCCTGGCCATTTTCTCAGCCTTTTGCAGTTCTGACCTTCCAGGTCAGTGGAAAAGAGCGTATGTTACATGTGCTGGATTTGGCATGTCAGAGAATATCACCTTTCCCTCCTGCAGCTTGGTGTGTGATATCCTTATTAGCTTACTTAGATCCAAACAGAGTCCTAACAGAATTAAGTCACACGTTTTTAAAAGTCAGGCATATTAACCTAAATGGAACAAATTAACAAGGCAGATGTAAGTCAGCGTGCCCTGAGGTTTCTCCGTTAGGACTTTGTGCACCGAAAATAAAAATGGTTCACAATTAATGCTTTTCAAAGGAAAAAAAATCATTTTTTTCTCTTTTGTGAGAAAGTAAAGTGAAAAAAAAATTATAATGTTCTCAAAAACAAAATTCACGTTTTCCATTCAAAAGATTTTTTTTTTTTTTGCTTTGACACATATAAATAGGCAAAAGCTTTTCAGAATGCTCAGAAGTTAAATGGAGCTTTACAAGTTCCTTGGTTGTAGAATGACAGACTCATAGAATCTCTTAGATTGGAAAGGACATCTAAGATCATTAGTCCAACTCACCTACCACCAGTACTGCCCACTAGCCATGTCCCTTAGTACCACATCTGCATCTTTCTTGAACGCCCCCAGGGATGGTGACTCCACCACCTCCATGGACAGCCCATTCCAGTGCCTGATCACTCTTTCGAAGAAGTTTTTCCTAATATCCAACCTGAACCTCTCCTGTCTCAACTTGAGGCCATTCTCTCTCATCCTATTACTGTTACCTGGGAGAAGAGGCTGACCTGATCTCACCACAACCTCCTTTCTAAGAGCTGTATACTGCAATAAGGTCTCCCCTGAGCCTCCTCCAGGCTGAACAATCCCAGTTCCCACTGTTGCTCCCCATAAGATTTGTGCTCACATCCCTCACGTCTCCTTTGCCCTTCTCTGCACACACTCCAGGGCCTTACTGTCTTTCTTTTAACAAGGGGCCCAGAACTGAACACAGCACCGAGGTGCAGCCTCACCAGAGCTGAGTACAGATGAATGATCATCTCCTGCTCTGCTGGCTGCACTATTGCTGACACAACCAGTTGGCCTTCTTGGCCTCCTGGGCACACTGCTGGCTCGTGTGCAGCTGAGCATTGACCAGACATCCCCAGATCCTTCCCCTCTCCAAAGCTTCCAACTACTCTGCCTCACCCCTGTAGCGTTGCCTGGGGTTGTTGTGGCCAAAGTACAGGACCGAGCACTTGGACTCATTGACCTTCATCCCATTGGCCTCAGTCCAACAATCAGCCTGTCCAGATCCCTCTGTAGGGCCCTCCTATCCTCAGCAGATAGACATTTCCTCTGCAAACTTACTGAGGGTGCACTGAATGCCCTCATCCAGTTCTTCAATTAAGATACATGAGCCCCAATACTGTCCCCTGGGTTATGTCTGAGTAACATTAAATTTGAGAGGGATATTTTATAATTCCCCCTATCTATCCATAAATTCTATTTTCCTTTCTATTTTGAAAAACAAGTTTTCTTTTTTTTATTTTGATTTTTTTTCCTGGAAATTAAATAAAATAAAATCATAATTTTAAGCGGCACCTTCCTCATCTTAAATAATTATCTGAATGAGGACGAGAAGAAATACTTCTGTCAAGCTTTTGTGGTATCTCACTCAGTGCTGGAGTTACTGACTGTATTCATAGCTGGAGTGGAGCAGAAGTTCTCATTAGATGCTATAGGGACTTGAAAAAGGAAGCAGTTTGTGAGTACAGGAGCCAACAAGGGTTAACCTGTCCGATGGGATTTGTGTGTTCATTTTTTAATTCATTTTATCGATTACTCTGTACTGAATTCACTGAATCATTCCAATTACTTATCGATCAACTGTGGGCACTTTGGAGCACCAAAATCCTTCTGTCATCACGGGTTCAGCCATTGGTGCCAGCATCCATCTGTAACACATGGGCTCCTTTGTTCTTTATCTCATGGTAGGAACCTTATCTGTCGTGAGTCCTTCATGCTGGGCATGAGCTCCAGCACATTCACCACCATTTCCCCAGATAGAAGCATTCCATCTTCTGTCTGTCCTCCATCCAAGCAATCTGTACCCTAAGAAATTATGAGGAAAACTCCGCTCTAGGAACTGATAACTGAGGTTTGAGACATTCACTGATTCATATCTCACAATCATGGTTCAGAGCTTTTGGAAACACCCTCAGCACAAATGTGGGACATCTCTGCCCTGACTACAACTTCCCTAAAAAGGTCATGGTGTGACCCCACATGGCAAATGCACCGCAGCTGGTTGTGAATCAAAATGAGTGTCCAAGGCTTCCTTCTTCTGTTAGAAACCTTGAATTATTTGTGCTGTGTTAATGAAGTTCATCTAGGTCACCTGAACTGCCTCTCAGTTGTTTAATAAATGACTCACTGAGGGCCTGAATTGCATGAAAGTATGAGATTATTTAAACATGCTGATGGCCAAGCAAGAAAAGATTCAGTGCAGCAGATGAGGAGAGAGTGGTGAGGCACTGGAACAGGTTGCCCAAGGAGGTTGTGGATGCCCCATCCCTGCAGGCATTCAAGGCCAGGCTGGATGTGGCTCTGGGCAGCCAGGTCTGCTGGTTGGTGATCCTGCACATAGCAGGGGGTTGGAACCAGATGAGTATTGTGGTCCTTTTCAACCCAGGCCATTCTATGATTCTGTGAGAGGTTGGGAGGACATAGGAGAGATGGGGTGGGATGGTGGGGAGCCAGGAAGTATTTGGCAGAGTGTGGGGAAGGACACAGGAGCGGCACAACAGCCCAGTGCACACAGAGCCCTTGAGCAGAGTGAGAGCACTGGGAATGTCTCTGGATGTTTGTGGATTAGGTTTTGTGGCCACTGGGGCTGGTAGAAATTGTCAGTTTTCTCTGGGAACCCGTTCTTAGAAATGGAGTTATGGGTGAAAAGTGAGTACACGCTGGCAATTCAGGTTCCCAATGGGTTTTTGCAGAAACCTCAGCATTCAGCTGGAAGTGCTGAAATGGATGGGTCAGCTGCAAGTGCAGAACTGGAGCAGAGTCAGGATATTCATTAACCTGGAGAAAATCTGGATGAGCCAAGCATCACCGTGGTGTTGAGGAAGAGACCTTGCTTTCCCTGGGCTAGGCTGGCAAGGGCAACGCTGGGCTCCTGGTCTGGGTTTCCTGTGCTTCCCCATCTGGACATGCCTTCCTCCAGAAACAACCTTGGTGTTCTCAGCTGCTGGATGCGGGTGTGTTGTGCCCTACCAGCCTCCCCCTGATGAGAGGTGGGAAGGCACAGCTCAACCCAGGCTGCTTTGCAGGTTTCCTCCCACCCTTGTTCATTGGGCTCTGTCCCGGGCTCATCCCTGGAGGATGCGCAGTTCCTGCAATGGCACGGCCAATGAAATGATCTATTCTGTCTGACACACAGCCCAGTCCTTTAAAAATCTATTCAGGTGCTGAAGAAAGGAGGGAAAAAAAAAAAGAGAAAAAAAGGAAGAGTGATACCAAGCAGAAAGACTGTCAGCATCACACCAGGAGAGCCAAGCATCTGCTGATTAGGGCATTCCCTCAGGAGGCTGAAAATTCAGCTTTAAATGCATCTTGTGGCTGAATCACATCTCTTCCATATACAGTTTCTCAAAAATTGTAGCAAGTTCTGGAGTGTTCCAAAGATGCTTTGCTTAATACTGCTGTATGTAGATGATCTGGAGTTGCAGGTTTTTAAATGTTTGACTTGAGTAGCTGTTGTTTAACATCCTCTTTAATTATATTGAACTCTTTCTGTGCAATCAAACATTGCTTAGGGCCATTGGAAAGCAAAGTATTTCATTATCCGTGTAGGATATGAATACATCATATGAATTCTTTTCCAAATGCAGAACTGAAATATTTATTGACACTTCTGCTTGCTCTGTGCTGTGAGGCTCATTTTCCATTCTGTCTGGTACTGGACCCACTGGAACTGATTCAATCCAAAATGTTTAGACACGAGTCACCGTGCTCTTAGCAGCAAAACAAATGTATTTGCTCTTTATGCCACATGTTTTCTTCCCTAGGAAGGAGAGAAAGTTGAGAAAACCCAGGGATTTATGGACGTTTTTCATCATTTTGCTGAAAATGCCAAACCTTACTTTTTGGGCTGCGGACTGTTGGATTGGGTGGGTAAAAGCAAAACAAATCGAAGTCTGTGGAGTTTTTATGGCAAGAAATGGTTAAACTTAACTCAGGCTTAAGGTTTAGAAGGTTCTTAGAAGTGTCTTGTATGTGCAGGTGTGACCAATTCTGTTCTGCGTGGGCTTTGCTGCCATTTGCCTGCAAAACAAGAGCTGTTTCCACACTTTCCTGCTCTGAAAATCACAAACTGCATTGTGATGGTGTTGCCCCCTCCTTTAACAGCAGATTTTCCCACTCGTTGCTTCAGCTCGGTCCCTACCCTTCTATTGGGTGAAAGAAGAGGAAAAACAAACACTTTGTATTGCTTGCAATGTCTCTTTGACACTTCTTTCAGAAGAGCCTCGGAGCTGTCAGAACCGTAACAGGCAACATCAAATTAACATTAATTTTTTTCTGAAATGGTAATTATACCCTTTTGTACTGTGCTGAGTATGTGCTTATTGAAGTGTAAATGCAACAGTGGCATCAAAGTTGTACTGCTGAGACACGGGCATGGGGCATTTGCCCAGGTGTTCTGTGCAAAGGGTTCTGGAGGGCAATGAGTGAACGTGGACCAGTTTGTGTCCTTGCAGCAAAGAAGGCCAACAGCATCCTGGCTTCATTACAAAGAGCATTGCCAGTGTGTCCAAGGAGGCATTTTCTTCCTATGTGACATTGCAAACATTTGGTGTGCAGCCCTCACATGCAGTTCAGTCCCAACAATGCAGCTCAGTTCTGCTGCTGCATCGCATCCAAGGGAATGTATGGAAACAGCTGTGAGACCTTGAGCTCAGAGCAATGTTCTCAAAGAAAAAGCGCACAGAACTGACTGCTCTGCCCTGCAGGAGACAGGGAATTTGCTGTATCTCAGCCGACATAAAGAAATTAAATAGTTGAACGGTGCCACCTCTATAGAACACACTCGATAGCATTCTCCCCTGCTATACCCTGCTGTGATGTGCTCATCCAGCTACAGGTGATGCATTAATGAAGTCAAAAAGGGATGGGACAGACATCAGTGCTGGCTAGAGGGGGATTTATCAGCCTTCAGCTGATCTGTGCACTGGCACAGAGGTGCTGCTCCTCACAGGAGCACCGTGCTCACAAACAGCTGCCGGCAGGCACGGGCATTCTGCACATCAAACTCTCCTTCCTAAATGCTGCCCTGTTATTTAGTAGCTTTTTATTTCAGGTAATTGCTTCCGCTAGGATGTTTTTAAAGCATTTTTATGAGATGAAGCAGAGTCCAAAATTAGAAGCCATACTTAGCTAATAACAATGATTGCTCCAAACCACTGAATGAAAGAACCAGTGTGGAGGTAAGAGGCACTCTGGAGCTGCTCCTTTACATCAGAATTCCCTGGATTCCTGGGGGCACCCTCCTCACACCATCATCCGTTACCTCACGCATGGCTTAATCTCTTCCACTTCCCTGCTGCCAGCTCAGGGACACAGTGACTCTGTGCCTTTTGTCACCACCTCTGTAAGCCTGGACTACACTTCATCCCACTCTCCCCTGCCACCCAGACCCCAGATTTGTTCTGTGCAGTGCTGCTTACATCCAGAAGCCAGAAGCAGCTTTGAGTAGAGAGACATGCACCCGCAAGGAATGCTCAGACTCAGACATGAGCAGACCTGACTGCTGAGTGCTCCCCATAACCCTTGAGTCTGTGAAAGCAGACCTCAGCCATGTTCTGTGAGCTGCCTTCCTCCTGCAAGGTTTGGCATAGGACTGCTGTGGTTCATGGGCAGCTGCAGCTCTAAAATCAATGGCCCTTCAAAAACAACTTCAAGCAGCTGATGGACTGCAGGGTATGGCTCTTGGCACAGCGTAAGAGAGTCTGGAAGCCAAATATTGAAGCTTGGGTGTGATAAATGGGCTGATATGGCACATTGCCTGCAGGAGCAGGAGGCTGCGTGCGGGACATGAATGCTTCCCTTCAGTCTTTGGTCTCATTAACAAGTGAGCATTGGCCTGAAATCCATCATCCGTTCCAGAAGGTGGTAGGGGACACCTGATAAGGTAGAGCAAGCAAAGCCATTAACCTGAAGGAACAGATTGATGTTCTCTTCCTGCTGAAGTCCATCAGGACAGATGACAAGTGGCACAGACATGTCCTGGCTGCAGTCTCTAATCATGCAGAAGGGAAACAACATTGGACAGCACAGGACTGGTTATTTCAGTAGCATGAGGCTTGGAGGACAGCACTCTGCCTACCTGCTGTCCCTGGACGGCCTCCATCACCTTCGTCTCCATAGTGCTGCACTCACAGCAGCTCTGTGAAACTGAGCAGTGCTGTCAGTCCTGCATCACAGTGGGTAAACGAGGTGCCTGCAGACACCTGCTGTGCTGAACACACAGTGCCATATCAGAGTCCCCATGGTGTGAACCTGAAGTCGGAATAGAAGAGGTGGGAAAACCCCTTATGTGCCACATGGTGGTGGGGAGCTGCATGCTGACCAAAGCCTATTGCTGGACAGGAAGCTGAAGGGCACAATATATCCCTCACCTGCACCCTGATATGCAGCTCATCACCAGGCTTTGAGGCATCTGCCTCCTTACATGCACTGAGTACTGACTTTGTACCTGCCCCTGTCTGCAAAGCAAGTCACAGACAGTTCTCTTTCAGGCTCTCTGCATCAATGTAAATGTTAATGTCCAAATGCATCCAAAAATTTCATCTACCGTTCCGGAGCTCATCGCAGGATTTATGAGCTGTTGGACTTCTACCCACAGAGGATATTGCCATAGCTACTAATAATTATTAACGCCCCGCAGTGAAGGCTGACAGCATGCCTCTGGAAGGAGGGAAAGGGTGCTGGGTGGCTTTTGGCTCTGTCTGCACTGGGATTTAGCATCAAACCTGAGGTTTCTTGGTCAGCCTGCAATGGAGCCAGGTTGGTCAGCTCAGGAATGCCACCACCTCTTGTACCCCTGCCCCACTCTCTTCTTCTTCTTATGGAAGCAGTTAAGCCAGTGCCTCCGGATGCCTTCAGTGCTCCCAGGGGCTGAAGTGTTCAGTCTGCTTCCTCATTCTAATCAGGCACAAAGAAAGTCATTAAGGAATAAAGATGTCTATTCGTTACAGAGATCCCCCTGGTGATGCAGACATAGCAGAGGGCTGCACAGATCCTGTTCCTAGCAGCTCTGTCTGCACGGACCTGCAGAGGGAATCTGTTCTCTCTGACTTTTAATGATCAATGCAACGGCAGAACAAGGTGCATATGGGAGTTGTAAGAAACTAGCATGGTTCAGAGGGAAAATATTGTAAAATAATTTGCCCAAGGCTGAAAGGAAAAAACATCTATTGTGAGTTCAGAGGACTGATCAAACGTTGTCTATTGAGTTGCACTTCTGACCCATCCCGTCCTCTCTCTTTCTCTCCGTTGCACTGTGATTACGGCGTCCCTGGCTCAGCGCTGTCATGTCGCAGCGAGCCCGTGATGTGACACAGGGGAATAGGAGGTGACAGGGCAGGAACAGCCTGATGGGCTGCGAGGCTGCAAGCAGAGGTGAAGTGAGTTATTTTAGGATGGGATGCCAGCAATTGACAGCTGATATAAAGCAGAGCTGACAGATGAAAGGGCCAAGCTGCTGCTTTCAGCCCTGGCAGAGGAACTCGCTGACCTTTGGAGGCGGTTTGGCACTTCCCCTCTGCTGAGTCACAGAGACCAGCAGCAAACAGGTTCCTCACTGCCTGCTGAGGGGCAACACTCCCCCATTTGGGGCACGGCATGCCAGAGGGACGGCTCAAACATGGGTTCCAACCGGGCCAGGAGCAGTGTGCTCCAGGCTGGAGTTACCTTGGTGTAGGGGCTGGGAGGATGTCTCAGGCAGGAATCTCAGCTCCTCGTTAGTTGAGAGAGACAAGTGTGCCCAGGGGTGGCCCAGCACAGCACAAGACAGACATCTGAGACACCTGGAGATGAGCTGCCCTCTGGGGCTCCCAGCTCTGTACAAACATGGGGGTTGGAGAAGGGCTGGCTGGCACAGATGCAGACATTTAACAGTGCAAAAGTTAAGTGGGGTGAATCCCACTTTTTGCATCTGCGTGCCATCAGCAAAAAGGCAGGAATAAGCTCTCCTTTCTGAGTTTCTTACAAAAACTCACCTGGAGTGACTTGTATGATGCTTGTTTGGAAGCATGGCCTGAGCCATTTCAGGTGACTTTTTTTACTTCAAGGTGAAACTTTAAGGCTTCGGATGTCTGGAGTAAATCTCTACCATCCTGGCTTGTCTCTCATCCATCCTCCACTGCCCCAGTGTCAAAGCAGCACTGTGTGAACCAGGGACCCAACTCTCTGCTTTGAGGAGCAGGGATTTCTCTGTGTCTGCAGTGAAACAAGGATTGCATCTGGCTCAGAAAGCTCCAATGCCTGGGAGAACCTGGAGGAAACTTGAATAAAGCAAAGGCATGCAGGGCCTTTATGACTTATGCTTCAAACAGGATTGCTGTCTAACACAAGCTACTCAGAACCATGGAGAATTGCTGGAAGACTTTGCAAATCTATTTGCCTTCAGGCATGAAACAACACCTTATACTGTTAGCTGTGTTTTCTGTAGAATTATAGCCATTACACAACCTCTGCAATGCTATTGGGATGTCTGCCCTGGTAAAAAAAAAGGGTTTCTCTGGATTGACAGTGTGTGGTCTTTATCCCACTGTTACTGCTAACCACGGCAGGTTTGTATTGACACATTTCTTTTCACTTGTCAGCTTAAAAGCCAAAATAACAATGAGGATTCCACCTTTGCCAGTGTCATGTTAGCCAGGGCAGAAGGTCCTATCAAATCAGCTTTGGATACTGAAGAGATTCTGTTTTGTCATCTTCTTCATACGGAGTGGTAAGGAAAGGTGAAAGAATCCAGAGTTTTTAAGGGATAGTTTTCTTTACTCGGTTTGAACTCAATCCTGTTTTGAACTCAGACATCACAGGAAATTCAAGCAGTTGTCAGAGTTTACTTTCCCCTTCCTATTTAGAACCAACTTCTTACAAATTGAGAGCTCCAGGAACTTCCCTCATGGAAGAACCCGTACTTGGATAGGGAAGATCCACACAACCCTCCCATCCCAGCCCATATGCTGTAATGCTGCTCCTCTAACAGCAAAGCAGGAACACAGCTGGACCCTGCAGCCTTCCTCCCTGCTGATTCTTCCTCACACATTACCCACAGTGGTCCAAAATGTTTACTGGATATTTATTGTTACTGTGCCTCTGGTTTTACTGGGAGATGGCACTGTGTTTTCTCTTTGAAAGATGACTGAGAAGCATTAATGACTCTCTTTAGGGACCCATATGGGACGTACCCAGGTTCAAATGCAGTTAATATGTGTTCCAAAAAGACAAAGCTTCCCGTGGGCTTCAGCAAATATTTGAAATGAGGTGGAGGAGGACCGAGGGTGTAATATTAGCTATGTTATTGCTTTGTTATATTGCTGCTGGAGGAGGCAGAACTCTTGTTGTGATGTGTGAGTGGAAAAAAACTGATAATGATGCCTGCATGGAGAAACCTCTGCTTGGGCTGTGCCATGCAGGGACCCGGCTCTACATCTCTGGAGTTAATCCAGCTCTGATCCTGGTTGTCCTTCATCCCCAGCATGGAATTTAGGTCAGTTCTTGTCACAGGCTTTGGAAGATCTGCCTTGGGAACAAGGCTTTCATCCTTTGCTCTCTGTCTCGGTGTGTCTCCAGCACCGTATCCCTGCTGACCAGTAGAGGATGCCTTCAGCATCCCAGAAAGTACTGCGCTGGCAGAGGGGTTCTTAAAATGCTGCTTACTTACTTAGAAGAAAAATAATGCTGGAAGCAGTGGATTTTTACATCCTAAGTTTGCTTCTTGATTAAACATTTAAAAGATTGTATAGGTTGAGCAGAAGACCTGACTGCCTATTAGCTTGCAATTGCACTGAATGTATCAGCTAATTTAGCCCTGGTAGCCTGCCAGGAACAAGCACGTGATTTCCTTTAGAGGCAACCTAAAATGAGGAGTTTTGAATAAAAATTCAGAATAATTACCTTTAGCTGTTGTTTTTTGTAAAGAAAATGGAGAAATTATTTTTTTTTTTCTAATTTATACCATATTGAACGAATAGGAAGCAAACACCATCCACGATGTTTCCGTTCTGCCTCTGCCTGTCCTATTCTAACAGAAAATTACGTATGGAAATGTTTTTCTCAAATCTGTAGGGGAATTTGAGCTAATTGAATGGAAACTTGAGCTAATTGATGGAAACACTGGAAGGGTGGAGGATGGAGAAGCGTTTTGGTTCAGAAAGCAGCGCTGTGCCCAGCTGTGTGGCTGCAGGCTGCTACAAGCCCTACTCCTGCCTTGCAGGCCTCCTAGCATCTAGCAGAAGGATGGACAGCATCTTGCCTGACCTGAATCCTGAGAGTACAACGCTTACTTGTTGGCATTTGCACTGTGGTATATTCTGAATGCAGTTCCTTGGGAGCTGCACTGTGCTCTGTGGTGATGCCTGGAAGGGATGGGAAGTTTTGCTGCACTTCACTACATCCAGGTGTTGGAGTGTTTTCCCCTGGCTCTCACGGTGGAGTTGTTTCTGCACTGACCTGTGACAAGCTGCCAAGCACTCCTTGCTGAGCGCCCAAGGAAAGCAGAGCACACACTGCTGTAAATCTGAGCAAAGCTTCCTGACAACACCACGAGTGTGCATTGCAGCAGCTCCTCGCTCGTGTCACACAGAGATCTCAGCCACCAACATGAACACAAAGCAGAGATCTCAGGCCATGTCCTAGCATCTGGCTGAGCAGTTCAGCAGGACTGGGAATCCTGCGGCAGAACTTCTTCCTAAGGTATCATTTTCCATTTTAGTTTTCATGCAGGGGAGAACAAGTGGGAAGTGCCTTTCCACCAGAGCAGCTCTCTTGGCCACTCTGCACACAGACCTGCTGCACTTCCCTGCTTCTGGAAGGCTGGAAGTGCACTGCATGCACAGCACACTTTTGCTGCTGGAGCTGCTGCAGGAGCCAGAGGCTCTGCACACAGCACAGTGACTCTCAGGGGTTAAAGCAAAGGCAGATCAATTCCAGTTTGTGCACAGATAAATCCCTTACCATTTCTTCCCAGGTCTTTTCTTTTTTGGGTATTGAAAGCTAGATGAATAGGAAGAGTGAACTGCATTGGTTCCTGTTGGCAATGAGAGAGTTATTTCAATTGATTTAAAGGAAGGAACAGTTTGGGTAATGATCACAGAAAAAGGCTGAAATTAGTCAATAAATAAAGGACAGGTTTCCATCCTTCTTTCACTTCCATTAGATTACATACACTTTGAGACCATCTTCTCAGGATGTAGCAGGGCCTGTGGATAGCAGCTGGGGGGCTGCCCCCCTCCTGGGTTATGTGGGGCACCTGGGCAGCATGGCTGTGCCAGAGGATGGCCTGCAATAGATGCCCTTCCTACACATTGGCTGCTCAGGAATTCATTCTAGAAAAATCATTCTGCTCACGGTTGAAATAAAGGAATGATTTTAACTGGCCTTTGCTGGTGAGTGCAGCAACAAACCGGAGCTGTGTCTAACTGATTATTTCTAATCCCATTGTACAGATGGAAGTCATTTGTGGAACAGATGAGTGAGATGAACTGCTTCAGGTGGTGGCAATTATGGGCTGGAATCCTCACATTTCCCAGGGAACCCTTCCATTGCTGTGCCATGCTTTCAGCCCTTCACCTGCTAGGGATAGGGTACCAGGAGCATGAGGAAGGTGTATGAGAAACATGCTGTCACACTGTGAATCACTTCGGGACATATCCACCTACAGGCTCAATTAGAGCTATAGGAAATCAATATTTAATATAGTTAATTTAAAATTCACAGACACTGGTGTGTTAGGAAAGGAATAGATTAACATTCACTATATGTCAGAATCACTGTTCTCCAAGATCTTTAACTCCACATCCTCTAGAGGTGGCAATTTATTATGTCAAGTGTGTGAAAGAGAAGGAGGAAGAGGTGGAAGCTGGAGATTTTAAGATTTTTAAATTTTTTATTCCATTTACTTAAGGCCTGTGGACCTTCTTCTCCATGTAGCACATGGTGCCATGAGGTGCCACGTCTGTGTGGTCAGATGGATGTGAGCTCAGATCATAGAATCATAGAATGGTTTGGGTTGGAAGGGACCTTTAAGATCATCTAGTTCCACCTCCTGCTATAGCAGGGACATCTCCCTATAGACTGGGTTGCTCACAGCCCCATCCAACCTGTCCTTCAGTGCTTCCAGGGAAAGCCACCCTCAACCTCACTGGGCAAGCTGTTCCAGTGTCTCACCACCCTCACAGTAAAGAATTTCTTCCTAATATCTACCCTAAGTCTACCCTCTTCCAGTTTAATGAATTCTGCTTGTTTTGTTCTGCTGGGCGTGAAGAGTTGGCAGTGACAGCCAAGGACATCTGCTCTTTGAATCCCAAATGTGAAGTGACCAGAGCCCCACCAGCACAACTGCTCCTGGTGCAGGGCTGGGAAAGACGGCTTCCAGCATCCCAAAGCTGCTGGGATGGGCTCTGCTTGTCCAATGGACCCAAAGAGTGGGGGCACGGTGCCCAAAGCCAGGTGCTGGGAGATGTTTTGCAGAGGGAAGAATGAGACCTGGCTTTATTTTTAGAGCTGGGTGATATTTATAGATATTTTTTTTTCTCCCTCATATTTAGGTTAACTAAGGCACTGTAAAAAAATACTGTCAGCTAAAAAGTCAGTAATGAATCATCCGGTTAAAAAAAAATCCCCAACAATGAAATAGAAAGGATTAAAGATACAATATTTTGTGTTGACATTTGAAAAACAAGAAGTTTCAATTTTTCCATTTCTATTCAAAATAGACTTCTTGTAGAAGAAAAGAAAAAAATATTGAAAAGCTGAAACCTGAAATGAAACATTTCATTTTGGACGATGTGAAATTGAATGCTTCACTTTCATGTTTTCTTGCTGTTGTTTTATTTTCCTCTCCTGATTTTGCCAGGAGCTTGGGAACGTACTTCCAATTGTAAATGATGTCCCCCACCCACGAGCAGCAATTTTATATCCGCTTTTCTTGTGGAAAGAAAAACAACCCAAAACAAAGCAGGTGTTAATCTGGCTTTGTGTAAATGCTTGACCCAACGGCTTCTTCAGGGTGGGTTGCATCTGCAGCTTCAGTGATCCCTTTACAAGAATAGCTCTTGTCATTGAAGAAACCACCAACACCACTACTGGGGGTTGTGCAGATTTATGTCCCTTCTGCTGAGCCCTTCTCCCCTACTTCCTCACTCCCTCTGGAAGCTCTCAAATACAAGCTGCATGGCTGAGCAATGCATTACAGCAAGTTGCCTCCATTTGGCCTACAAGTCTTACTGAAGCACAGAGCAGCTCTTGGGGTAATTGGGGATAACGTGGAGGGGATCTGCTTCTTCCCATGGCAGTGGTTATCCTGCAGAATCCCTGCCTTCTGCAGAAAGGCCGCTGGTGGTGCAGCTGGAAGCCGTGCAGCTGGAAGTCGTGCAGTTGTAATCCGTGGCTGCTGCCTGTTTGTCTCCCATCCAGCAGTCTTTAGCCAGGGATGGACGTGGCTCGTGGAGAACAGCAGTGCTGCTGGACTTGTAACAGCATGAACAGAAAACCTGAACTTTCCCATTTCCCGTTATCAGCTCATTTTATTTGCTTTCGTTTTCAGCAGAGCACCGTTGTCTCTCCTGAAAAGACTTGGCCCCTTTTTGTTATCTCTTTTATACATTATTGGAACCATTTTGACGTTTTTGTTCAAACAGTAATGCTGAAGTTGTTTTCAGTCCTACCAGTGGTCAAATGGCAGCCGCTGTTCAGCTCAGCCAAATCATGTCTCTTTTGCTTGCCAAATGTGTTACACACAAATCTGTTCTCTACTTGTCCCTCCACCTGTGATGTTGCCGGTGATGGAAGGAAACTTTTTTAACTCGTGCCAGGCTGGTTGCTGTCAACTTGGCCATGCTCTGCAGTGCACCCCAGGGTCCCTTTGGCCTTCTTGGCCGGAGGACACACCGCTTTACTGACACATGGTTTAAGTTTGGACACTTCTTTGCCACTTCTGAATCCCATCCATTTCCTTGGGCTTCCTTTATGTCTGCCCATACCTGTAGTGTGCAGCAGCCTATTGCCCACCTAAGCCACAACAAAGCAGTGGGATATGGCCCAGGAGGGCACAGACCTTTGGGTGCACAGAGAACACAAAGAGCAGGATCCCATGGCAGCCTGGAGAGACTTCCATGCTTGTTCCCACACCAGCCCAGCCATGCTGTGCATAGAATGATGGCAGCAATGTGTTTCATCTTCCTTCATTTCCAGCAATTGAGAATGAAGACATCGTCACTAGCACTGCAGGTGCCAGGCTGTGGCCTTGAGTTAATTTGTAACTAATTAGCTGAAGATGGTCAGAAACAGGTTTACAAAGGTTGGTTTGATCATAGCCCTCCCTCTCACTTTTTGTCCAAGCAGGGAACATTTGTGTCTCTGTGCAGGGCAGTGTGTGCAATTATACACTGCTATTAATATACAGGGAGTGACCAGGTTTGCAAATTAATTGGCAATCAATTAATGGCAGGTCAGCAAAAGATCAAGCAAAAAGAAGACTTTGCAGTGCAGGCCTTACCCTGACTGACTTTTGCATTTAATAGAAGCTCCTTAAGTAGAGACAAAATAATGGGGATGACAGAGACTCAGTGCTGCAAAATGCCACCTGGTCCTGGTGAGAAATGCTCCATGGAGAAATCAGGGCTTTGTGCTGCTTTCTTTGCTTGGCTCTTTAACAGCAACCATAGACCACGCAAGGAGATAAACACTCCCAGCCTGTCCAGCATCTCTCTTCTCCCTTAATGCAGGAAGAAGCAAGGCTGAGCCCAGCTGCTTCCAGCTGAAGAAGATGAGATCAGCTCCATAAACACCCAGCAGGACTGGCCCCAGGAGAGTAGAGAACTCCTGTAGTGATGGACAGACAGACAAATAAAGTGGGAAATGAGGGGGAGGCACGGGACCTGACCAAAGAAAGAGGGATTAAGAAATAGTCTCATTTTCAGATGAATTTTGGGAGACTCATAAAATGGTCTTAATGGTTCTCAGGGGGCACTCAGCCAGAATGTCCTTTCCTGTCCTGAATTAATCATCTTTTGTATTGCTCCCCTGAGACAGATGGTCCCTAGAACAGGTGGTTTTGTTATTATTTTTTACTGTGCTAGAATAATGTCATCGTCTTGAAAACTCCAGGCACTGAGCCAAGGAGTCACCACAAAGGTCTGAACACCTAAATGAATGCCCTCAACTGAAACTCCTCAGGCAGAAGCCTGGTGAAGATAAGGAGCCACAAATCACTGCATAACCCAAGGATGGAGCGTGGCTCTTGATGTCTGGGCTGCAGGCAGTGAGGAAGGACCTCACTCTACAGCTTGTAGCTACAGCTCAGACACCAAGTCTGAACAAGGCTCCTCATTTGTACACTTCAGTTAATGGTCTAATTCTCTGTGGAGTGCATCTAGATCAAAACACCCTTCATCCTGAGGTGAAGTAGCCATGCAGTGGGCTCTCTGTGCCCTGTTTTCCTCTTGCACTCATGGCTACAGAGAGCTTCAAAGCAGCTGTGATGTGGAGCATGCTTAATTTGCTCCAGCTCTCGCTCTGCTGACTGGTCTTTAAAGTGACTCCTGCTTGCCATGTTAAAGTCTTCAGAAGTTTTTCAAAGGTGGATGTGCTCAATCTGTTGCGGCAGCCTAATTTGCGTATGTTTTGCATAGCATAAATATTTTGCTTCGGATGTTTTGACCCACTCCCTCATTACCTGAACTAAATGCGAATTGTCTCTATCCAACTTTTTATGTAGAGACCCCTGAAAATACCAGGCTGTAAGATACCCATGAAAACAACAGGCTATAGTACACGGAAAGTGTGCAGAGGAAAAGACAGCATGAGGAAAATGGAAAATTCAGTCAAAGATTTGCAGGGAACCCAAAGAAGTTGTGTAGTTCTTTTTCCTACCTCTCACAAGACTGACTGTGGTGAATCATTACGTGTTTGTCTCGTCCATGCTTATGGACACTAACCATCTCCCCAGGCAATCTACTCCAGTACCTACTGATACAATGATTTAATGCTTTCCCCATGTTTAACTTCATATTTCTCTAGCTGGCCACACAGCAGCTTGCTCCTGTCCTCTCTGCAGCAGCTCCCTATATATTTGTCAAATGTTATTAGCTCTGCCCTTCTCTTTTTATTACGTTAGACAATCTCATTCTTTTTTTTTTTATCTCCTAGATTGGTTTGTAGAGTCTCGATAACTCATGCAGTGCTCTTCTGGATCCTCTCCAGCCTCTCCAGCTTACACAGGGGTAGGGACTTAGGTGTAAGTGCAAGTAGCAGCTGGGAGAACACAGTTGATGCATCCTTCCATTTGGAAAGTGTCACTGAAAACTGTGGCTTAAACATGAGATGTCACCCTTCTACTCAGGTTTGTCCTACACCACTTTGTAGTTTGCATCTGAGAGGTGGAAAGGCATTTCAGAAATTAATCCTGGGGACATTTTCTAGTTCAGAGTTTTGCAACCTGCTGAATGCAAGGGACGTGATTCCCCAGGGTCAAATAATACGGCAAAATGTTAATATGAGAGAATGTTGGGGGTTTTTTCTTCATTTTCTTGCATGGCCAAATTCACTGTTAGTGTAAAATGCTTTGAAGTCATACAGTTAAATCAAGGAAGAGTTTAGAAATAGTTGAAGTGAAAAATGGTGTTTCACGAGTAATTTCCAAAGTGCTTGGGCTATAACTTTAAAAAGAAATAATGATCCAGTCAGCTTGTGATGCAGAATTTGAAATGCTGTTTTGTCTTTTTCTTTTTTTTTCTTTTTCCTTCAACAGTATTCAAATTAGTTAATGTCCCATACAAGAAAGCCATTAATGGAATCACAGAAGCTCCTGAAACCTGAACAGGGCATTCCTGCCAAAGTCCCTGGCAGTAATTATCTTGTTACAACTCCAAACCACTGGAAGAATCTTGAGATATTCCAAAAAAGGAGCTTTGATCTCCTGATCTCCAACTTCATCAGCTAGGAGCTGTTCAATCTTTTATTTAAACACATGAATTAAAGGGAAAAAACAAAAAAAAAGGAAACGAAAAAGGCAGCCATCATGGCACATGAATGGTTCCAGGGCTAAGCTGGGAGTCCTGGCTTTGCTCAGAGGAGAGCATCCCTGCCAGCCCTTCTTCATGGGAACGTCGGCACTAAATGAGCTTCATAGAACAAATGATTTAAAAATGGAAGTTTTGGCCAATTGATCATAGTACCCAGAATGCACAATCACATTTTACTGCCAGTGAGCTCTCAACAGGGTAATGTTTAAACTGCTGCTAATTTAAATTGTATTTCAGACTTAGACATCTTCCTCCCCTAATTCCCCTAATGATGGATCGTGGTGGGCAGGCAGTGCTCTGCAGCCCTGTGTTGGGTTCCCTGGGCTTCCTGCGACTGCAAAGCAGTGATTGTATGGCCATAACAGGTTGATACATTAAATTAAGTAATCAAATAAATAATATAAACATATACAAACCTTCCAATATTTGAAGGGAGCATATGAACAGGAGGGAGAATGACTGTTTACGAGGGTGGATAGTGATAGGACAAGGGAGAATGGTTTTAAACTGAGACAGGGGAGGTTTAGGTTGGATATTAGGAGGAAGTTTTTCACTCAGAGGGTGGTGACACTGGAACAGGTTGCCCAAGGAGGCTGTGGATGCCTCATCCCTGCAGGCATTCAAGGCCAGGCTGGATGTGGCTCTGGGCAGCCTGGGCTGCTGGTTGGTGACCTGCACACAGCAGGGGGTTGGAACCAGATGATTGTTGTGGTCCTTTTCAACCCAGGCAATTCTGTGATTCTATAATAAAGCCACGTTGTGCAGTCACAGTATGTTAAGTGTAATATATTCCTGACTTAAGACTTAAAATAAGCACTGTTGGCTTCATCCCAGTGTGGAAATGTCACCTTTGTGTGCTGACATGACCATTGCCTGCTGTGTGCTGAGAGCACGATCCTTTGGATGGAACCCACCATGGGCTGTATGGCAACTGAAATCATCCGGCAGCCACCCAACACCAAGGGTCCTGCCTTACCCAGAAGATGAAGTAGCACTAGGGCTGTAACAACACTCATTAAACACATGCAAAGCAAAACCCAGATATTGAGGGGTGGCCCCACTGCTCCCCATGTCCTTGAGCAGAGCCCGCAGCACGATGCATCAACGCAGCCCTCGCAGTGCTGGAGGTGCAGCAGTAGCTGAGGGGGATGTTCTGCTTTTCCAGCCGACTTGCTGCTAAGGATTTGAAGTCTGGGAGGTTGTTTGCAACAAATTATCCGTTATAAAACAATACCAGAGGGGCAGGGGGAGGAGGGTGAACAAACAGCTAATTGGGAAGCTGCTCGAGGCCTGGAGCAGCTGCTTTAATTGGTTGTTCAGCTCTGGTTGGTTTAGTGGCTCACTTACAGACTTAACAAAATAAATAAGGTGAGGTGGAACACAAAGGAGACCATGAGCTGCTGGAGAGGAACCATTCTTTGCATCTCTGAACAAGCAGTGGTCTGATTTTTAAGGGCGACCTATTCATTTCTCAGTGCCTACAGGCGTGAGATTAGGGCTTGTTCTAGGAGGGGATGCACTCACATCTGCCTCCTAACCTGCTCCTTCTGATGCTGCTCTTTGTACCCAGAGAGCACCTCTGAGATTGGCACGGCTTTGGGATGAGACAGGATGCCTGCAAGTGCAGCTGCTCTTCCTTCCTTCCTCCCTGCATGCTTTTCTGATGGCACATGCCCTCAGGCTTTGCTTGTTTGGCTGCTGTGGGGTTGGGGTGGCTGTGCCTGTCAGCAGGATACCTTTAGCAGCAAAGCAGCATCAGAGCAATGTGATGTTCTCACAAGGAATCTTTCCAAAGTTTAGTTGCTGGTAATGGTGATACATCAGGAAACATCTGGAAACAACCATAAAAGAATGGTGCTCATAAAGAGGAGCTGGATGTACTCTAGATGCCTTTGTCTACTGAGACCTCATCATCAAATAGGGAGAGCAAGGCTGCGTAAGAGGAGCATGGATGTGACCTCACAGAGAGCAACTCCTGCTCTTTCAACACCTTCACCCTATAAAAATGCAAAATCTGTCATAAAACATTTCCTTGGAACGCTCCCAAGGTTCAGGTAGATTCTGAATTTTCCTTGCAGCACATTAAGCAAACTGCTTTTTCTTAATTACACAGGCATCCTCTTGCTGCAAGCACACCATTTTTCATAGGGAACATTTACTTCGAAGTGATAGCGGTGATTCATGGTCACTTGTTGGCAATCTGATGGCGAGGTGAGCCCTTGGGGTAAAGGCACAGCTGAGCAACGTTGGCTGCAGCCAGCACAGGAGAGGGCAGGCACAGAGCACGGTGGAAATGAAGAGACTAAATGTGAAGAATAATGCTGAACGCAAGAATGAAGCAAAAAGGAATGCAGCAAAAAGGAGGGAGCTGCGACAAGTTTCACCAGAGGCGGTGTGTTAAATATAGCCCTTGGATTTTCTCATTATTTGAATTGGTAGCTGAGCTAAAGACAATCAAATCTCATGCTTCAGTACATAAACTGCTGCAGGCATCTGGGACGGGCCCCCTTTCCATCTTCCATGGCACCATGCAATTAATCAGAAATGTTAGCAACAAGAAAGCAATTTCCAGTAGTTAAATCCAGGAGAGCTGGCTTCTGTCCCCTGTCCATCAATGATCCCTGCCCCAGGCAGGTCGCTCCTTCCCCTTGTACAAAAGGAGCCAGTGCTGCCCATTGGGCTTGGAAAAAGCAGCAGGAGCTGAGAGGTGGGGAGAAGCAGTGCATGTTAGAGACAGGTGAGATGTGCTCCTTGGGAAGCTCCTGGGCCATGGAGGACCTGGCACTGAGAGATCCCAGTTCATCTTCTTGCATGGAAGGGAGAATTCCCCTGGAGCAGCTGCTTGTCTACAGCTGTGCCCTCATCTTTGTGCCTGTAATCAAATCCATTCAAACAAATTAGTTTTGAATTGGGGAAAAAAAAAAAAAAAAAAAAGGAGGGGAACCCACGCTGAATGAATTGTATCAGTTTGGTGAAGGGATGATTGTGTTCTTCATCTGTCAGAAAGAGCTGACATTGGGATTTACGTGCGCTGACTCCATTTTCACCCCATAATGGTGCATCACCGTGCCTGGCTTCCCAGCAGCCCTTCCTGTAGCTGTTTTCCTCCCCTGAATGATGACTTGTGCCTGATGTGGTTTTGCTGGTAGCCCGGAACTCAGTCTGCAGGCAGCGACTGGCTTCTTATTAGGAGCAAAACTTCAAGTTGTTTCCCACTGTTTGCCTAAAAGATGTCAGGTAGCATTATTGTGCTTTCAAGGATATTAATACAATCAGCAGAGCCTGCAAGGATCGAGGCAAGGATATTGGGTCCAACCCCTGTGCATGCAGGATGCAGAGATCACAGGATGATGCTGAGCAGGCAGCAGCAGATCCAGGGCTCAGAGGAGTCCATGCAATCTTTCACCAGTGAGCTGAGCACAGGGAAAGGCTGCAAATCCTTCGATCCATGCAGATTTGTTGCAGGGTTCCCTAATGCTCTCCTATGTAAAGGGCAGAGGCAGTGTAGAAACAGGGAGAGGAACCCATAGGCTGGCAGAAAGTACATGAGAGGAAATTGAGTTCTGCAGAATCTTTCTCAATAGGTGGGTGAATTCATTACAGAAAACCTTCAGAGAGCAATTGTAAGTGGCTAATAGAGTTTGAATGAAGATGATAGCCCTGCTATGGAGTGCGTGGGAATAACAAGTCTTATTATGTTTCACAGGGCATTCCTTATATTCAAAGGGTGATACACTGAGTGCAGAGGGGTGGAGGAGTCACTGATTGAAGTGAGACAAGAAAGACTAACAGGAGAAACTTCGTGGAGTATAATTGCAAGAAAAAGAACTTCATGGAGAGAGCAATTACACCGGGTGTAACAGAAAATGCAGGAGTGCTGCTGATCCATGGTGAACCTGGGGAGCAGGGTGCGTGCAGTGGTGCTGCACCCCTTCCTTATGCCTTCAGTGTCACAGCTGCTGTCCCATTGCCATGTGGTTTTTGAAGATAAAAGCATTCTAACTAAAGCCATGGGGACAAATAGGTTGCTTTTTATGAACAATCTGATTTTCTACAGGCTTTCAGGTGCAAGTATTGTCTTTTATTGGACCGAGTGTCCTTGGATAAAGCAGAGAATCTTTTAGGCACTGAAATAGAACTATCAGATTTGAAAGCTAAATGCAAGTAGAGGATGATTGCTGGGAGTTTAATTAGAGATGTATCAGTTAGTTCATCCCTAAAAGAGAAGGAGGTGGTATGGATGTACAGAGCCAAGACAGGCGGCAGCATGCATATGTCTATGGGAGAAATATGAACATAACTCATCCTGGGTGACAGAAACATTACTGCGAGGACAGGCTTGCTTCAAACCAATATTTCCATTTGATTTTTTGTGTGGTCATATTTCCTGCTGCTGCTAGGGGCTGAGGACTTCATTTCCTCATCCTTCAGATGGTTTGGAGAATGAAGAACCCCAATTTCTGCACAGTGTATCACTTGGTTTGTTCACACCTTGGTGTCCTGCTTTATTTCGTGTTGCTGCTTTGCAGGAAACGTTTCCCCGCTGCCTTCGTGCTGCCTTAAGTACTGTTTTATCCCTGCAGTTTTACAACCACACCTCTTCGTTTATCAGCTTTCCAGTAAGACAATAACCTTCCCACCCCCTGTGCCTCAGCAGCGCTTATTTTGGGAACAGGGATTGATGGACTGTCTCGAGAAAAGAGTGACATATCCTCGAATCCTCCAAAATGTTTCATACCAACTCTCAGATGTTCTGTTCAAACTATCGCACAGCGCTTGTTGCTAATGCTCCTCAGTAAGAAAAGAAGTAATCTATCTGTGTGCTGTGCTGTGATTTGTGGAGAAAGTTTGTCTTTGTAGGGGATGCATTCCCCTGGAGCTCACGGTTGAGGCACACACTGCTCTGAGCTTTGAGCTCCAATCCACCCAATGCCAGGAGCAACAAGGAGAGAAGAGCTTCGGATGCGACTGAAGCAAACCTCTCACATCTAAAGGAATATTTGTTTGCACAAGGCCCAGCACTTGCAGGCCATTAGCTGTTTGCTTCACATTAGGCTTACTTTCTTTGCACACCAAGCTTCTGGCTTTGCTGTAAAAATTCAAAGAGTTCTGATGCATTTTTTAGCACCGTTTGGTATCTGTTGCTGAATTAAAAATGACTGCTAGGTTACTGGCTTCTCTCCTCCCCAGCATAATGAGAATGGCATTTATTTTACAGATGTTTTCTTATTCATAACTTTCTGCCTGATTTTTTAGCAAGTCCTCTCACCTTTTGTTCTCTGATTTCTCTTCTGTTGCCTCCTCAGAGCATAATCTGCCTCCCTGGGAGCTGAGCTCTCTGATGAATTCTTTTCCATGTTACCTCTTTGTCTGCCCTGAACCCAACCCTGATTCTGGGCTCATTCCTGGAACACTGAGTACAGTTCCACTAACGCAGGTCTTCATCAGGCTGGGTTTTGGGGGAAAACATCTCATTATTACTTTTCATTTTCTGCTTGTTTTTTTTTTCATTATCTTTAAGAGCACTTTCCCCAGCTTGACATCCTTTAACATCTGTTTGCAGATTGTTTCTGGTATTTAACTTCATCTCTGATCATAAAGGTGGCTTTTTCTTCTGCTATGTCTTTGCTTGTATCCCAGACTTTCACTAAACTGCATCATGACTTCAAGTCCCCTGCACACAGCTCTCACATACATCAGGTGTCCACTGATGGAGCTGATGAGGAATGTCAGGTGTCCACTGATGGGATA
Organism: Meleagris gallopavo; assembly: GCF_905368555.1. Lineage (NCBI taxonomy): Eukaryota > Metazoa > Chordata > Aves > Galliformes > Phasianidae > Meleagris > Meleagris gallopavo. The sequence goes on along the minus strand of NC_139432.1, from coordinate 1,659,778 downwards.
ACTCCCAGCTCTTTGGCATCTGAATACTATCAAATGGTTCTTACCTGTCCTTGTGTGGTCCTTAGGCTCGCTTCTCCCTGTGGAACCCGTTGAGCTGCCCGCTCTTGTGTTGTCTTGAGTTCTGCCATACAACACAACACTAAAGATTGAGCACAGTCAGGCAGGACTGGATATCCTTCAGGAACTTTGCCATCCTGTGCTCATGTCTCTGTTGTATATTCCAGGCTGCCATCATTCATGGAGCCTCCAAAACACTGAGCCAAACCAAGCAGGTACCTGCTACCCCCCTGCAGCACCAGGCCTGAGTGCAGGGCAGCGAGCACAAAATGTGTGCTGGCTGAAAAGCAAGGGCTGAGTGGGGTTGGGTAAGCTTCAAGGTGACAGATCAGGGTAAATTTATTAAGATGGGGAATATATTGCAGGTTGCTGTCAGCTTATCAATTAGTTCATGCAACCCATATGGTCATGATATAAGGGATGTCGAGCATGCCTGCAGAAAATGAGGTTGAGGAAAAGTGAGGCAGGATTAAATTGCAGATGGAAAAAAAAAAAAAAATTTAAAAAAGCAACTGATAGTTTGCCCTGCTTCATGTTTAAATTTCAGTCTTTTTCTCCTGATTCCTGCATGTGCTTTAAACATTTATTACGGGTTGATGATGGTTTGCAATTTTCATTTGTGCTTTATTTCCCTGAGGAAAGCTCAAATACAGGCACGGCATGTGGCTTGCTCTAAGTTGTCTGCTGGATAGTTTTGTGCAAAGTTTTCCAGCTGGGCTCACAAAGACATAAGAAGTTAAATGATTTGTTTAAGGTCACCCATCGAACCAGGCCCTGTCGTGGTAATAAAACACAGTGGTCCTTGACTGAAACAATATCAGCTCAGCCCTACAAGGGGAAACTGCAGCACCTTCAGTTACAGCATCCGCTCAGAACCCAAGGAATGCATTTACTGGAGATTAAAGGTAGATGGTGATGGGGTTAGGTTACATATTTGCACATCCACGGTTGTAAATCTTGTTTGAATGTGAAGTGGCCTTAAGTGACCAAGGGAAGTAGTAGGAACTGCACTGGCATTGAAAACTCACACTCTCTTGTTCACAACTCTCCCTTTAAATGGTTTAAGGTACAAAAAGCAAACAAAGAGTCCATCTACTTTCAAAGGCAAGAATTTGCAGGACCAAGTGTGCATGAAGCCTATGAATATTTCAAGAAAACAGATAGAAGTCCTGCTCACATGCAGATGCCCTGACCCTGAATGCTCCTCACCAAGGCTGGGTCTGAAGCTATTACTGCTGGTGCTACTTGTGTATTTCACAACCACCAGCAGGAAGGATCCTCTGAGATCCCCAAATCCAATCCCATCCCATCCTACCATGACCAATGACCACATCCCTCAGTGCCACATCTCCACAGTTCCGAAACACCTCCAAGGATGGTGACTCCCCAACCTCCCTGGGCAGCCTGTTGATATTTTGAGAGTTCCAGCTGCCCCCCAAGGGCAAAGGGTGCCTGAGTCAGTGATGGAAGAGTGTAACCCAGGGGCTGTTCAGTGGGGTTAAGCAGTAGAACAGGTAGAGAGAAAGGAAAGAGGTCTGTGTTCCAGACAGCACGCGATGGGAAGCTGATGGTCATCAGGTATTTATCATTCCTTCGGGGTGTTCAGTGTGGCAATGTGTCCTGAGGTGAAATTCTTCATCTGCAAATATAAATAATTCAGAAATTTTGCAGAGATCAGATGGAAATGAAGGCAGAGAGCAAAGCTGAATGCAAGGCTCAAGTGTTTTGTATGTTAATCATCCAATTCCTGAACAGTTAAGTGTATTTGCAGGTTGCTATTAAATTTATCACAATCATTTCAGTGAAAAAGAAACGTAAAAGTAGAAGCTTGTCATTTCTGCCTTTTCTAAACAGCATTTTGAGTGGGTGGGGTCCGAGATGCTCCCATTCATATATGAGAAAACAAAAAGCAAGCAACAAAACTTCAATTTGAAAGCCAAATGAAATAATTCATCGCAGACAATACCGAATATTTAATCCGACTTCAAAGAAATGCTTGTTGAAGTACTTATCCCACAAAAAAAAAAAGAAAAAAGAAAAAAGAAAAAGAAAAAAAAATATTTGAACATTTTTTCCCCATTTCAGGACTTTTGTTCAGTGAACTGAAACATCAGTTATTTATGCAGCTCTAATCACAGCGCTGCAGACTCTGGTTGCCTCAATCACAGTGATCTGCTCTTTCACAGGTGATGTTACCCCCTTGGATGAAGGAGTGATCCATTTATCAGCTCAAGGTGTTGAGCAGATGTTGTTAAAATCTTGATGCCAAGTGGAAATAATGAGCCTGCTCCCGGATGCATTAGCTGCTCCTCTCACCCAAGTCAAAGGGATCATTTTGACTCATATTTGCTGCTTCATATTATTGCCCAATTACTGTAATCTTGGCTCAGCTTTTAAAGGTCATCTCTGCCTTTTCTTTCAGGTTGGTGGGTAGGGATTGAGCAGGGTTTAGCCGTGGGTAATCAAGGTAGTGTAATGGTCACTGATTAGAAACCATCTCAGTTCATTCCCCATTCAGGTGCTGTATGCCCTGTGGAAGGCATTGCTCCACCTCAGCAGTTTCTTAGGGTATATTTAACACAGAATAAAGGCATCCATATCAGGTTGTAATGGGGTCAATTTGGGAAGTGGAGCAAAATTGCCTTTTTTGTTCCTGTTCCTTGGTCCAGCAGATCCCATGCTAAGTGGCAGTCGGTGGCATTCAGTGGAGTGGTGGAAAGTCACTTGTGTCCCCATGTGGCACAGGGACAGCAGGTGTTGCCCCAGCACATCCACCATGGCTGTAGCTGAAGGTCCCTGGTGGGATTTGCTGATAGAGTTTTTCCTCTGTACTGTGTGCTTTGACTTATGAGGAGGGTGAGATCTCTCCCTCGTCCTCAGAAAGACCTTGGTACTTGTGCTCTCTGGGGAAAAGAGGTGGTAGGAGGAATCTGTTCTCTGTTCCCAGATCATTCTGAAGCACTTTCTGTTTCCAACAGCTTTCTACTCTTTCAAGCAGAATTAATGGAGAAACAGCAGTAAAAAAAAAAAAATTGAAGAATTTTTCACTCTAGGTAGAAGAAAACACATGGCTCAGATTGGCAGATGGCTGTCCTCATTTTGTCCAAGCCAGAGTAGATCACATCAGTTCACCTTCACTTACCACTATCCATAAAACATTTGCCCATGGAAAGCGAAAGGCTTTCAATGGGAGCTATGGGGAGAGAATGAGGATGTTTTGTAGGACTCTTTCTTCCTGTCCTTTCTTTTACTAATAGACTGAGATTTCAGGGTCAGGTTGGACTTTCTGGACCTGTTAGAACTTCCACAGCCTGAACTTCCTCTGACTTGGAAAATTGCCTTTATGTTTGCCTTCTTCCTCAATCATGCCACGTCCATGAGCAGCTAAAATGTCTCCACTTCACTTTACTGCGCGGTGCTATGGGAAATGGAGTGCCTTTGAAAGTGGAGAAGAAGAGTTAAGGTTGCTTTGTAGGCTCCGTGTCTTGTGAAGTGGTTGAACTGCCTTAGAAACTGTGATTTATGACAGCTTTGTCAGTATGAGGTTGGATTGAAAGACATTACACAGTGTTGAATATGCTGTCTGTACAGAAATTATTCAACTAAAATGTTGCAGCTTCCATAGAACGATGCATTTATCTCATAAAACATCCAGCAAAGAGCCATCATAACTCACAGAACTCGTGGTTTTTAGCAATAGAGAGAAAGGCTTTGCAACGAGAAAGAGATAAAGCGTATCAGTTAGAAATTATTGTAGAAATGTGTCTCTTTAAAAGAGTTGACAATAATATGAGTTTGATTATTTCTGAAGGAGCTTAACTGTCCTTTATACCCAGATTCCATTTAAAATGGGTAATTTTCCATTTAAAAACGTATTTTTTCCCCCACAGTGAGTAGGAAAGGAAACTTGACAACTCTGTATCCTTTAAAAATTATCCAGATTATCTTGGGGAAATGTAGAGAAAGAATCTCTTTGCAGCAGTGAAATTTCCAAGTCTGCTAATTTTACTGTGATGCCTTAAAATAAAAAGACAATTAAATTCTCCTGATATAACAGTGTTGTTTGGTTCTTGATTCATCTCAGGTGCTTCTAAAAGGTACTGGAAAATAATGATCGTGTTCCTTTGTAGACACATAAATCAGAATCTTCAGCAGCGTAATTTTAGATTACTCACATAAAAGTTGAGGAAGAATTTCATCTCGCTTCCCCCAGCCTGTCTGCAGCAGTGATCCCTCCAGTGATGTTTTAGTCACACCTGAGCTCACAGCTTCTTCCACCACTTTGTGTCTTCTGGGGCTGACCCTGGGTCAAAGCAAACTGCTGAGCATCATTAGAATCCTCGTGGCTTTTATGGGAGCACGTGGTACAAAATTTGAGAGCAGTGACCTTGGAGTCTCATAGTTAGTGGGTCTGGATGGATTTTTGCTTGGAGTAGCACCTTTCTGGTGATTCAGAAAGTGAGATAACACTTCAGTGATTTACCTTTTGCCTGCAATGACAAAGAGTTCCATTCAAGTCCTTGTTTTTCCCAGGACAGAGCAGAGACTTGATTTAGGGCTTTCATGTCCTAACCCTACATTATCTTCATGTATGTACTAGAAAAGCCTTGAAAAAGAAATTATCACATCTCATAGGTCTGCTCTGCTCTGAGTTCCTCCTTCCCATTCTTAGAATTTCCGAATTGCAGCAATTTCTTCAATGTGCCTCCTTTTACAATTTATTACCAAGCACTATACCCAGCAGTCAGAGAATCACAGTTCAGAATTATGCTCACACAAAGAATTTAATAAGTAATCCCAAGTAATGAAAAAACTCAGAGCTCAGCTGAGGTGCAGATCAAGCAGAAGCTTTAGAAAAGAAAAAAAAGACCTTTTAACTGGAAGGTTGTGTGAAGAGAAAAGTTAACTTGGAGGCTAATGCTTTGAGTTTATAGTGATCTTATAAGTTTCAATCTGTCTTTCATAGCCTGGCAGTGTAGATACAGGAGTTCTCACCACAGGCTGTAGCTTGGGGCCATTCACTGTTTGCTTTTTTGCCATTGTTTCTCATATTTTGCAAATAGCACATTGGCTAAAGCCAAGTGCTTTCCCAGACATAGATAGAAAATTCTGTTCGGAGACAAAATGTGGCCCACATTTAATAATAATTGTCCTCTAAGAACAATTCCATCACCACCCGTTAAGGTCTTTCTTTTCCAAAGAATGAAAGAACGCCTGCCATGAAGTGATGCTAGATGCCTTACCCACCTAAAATATGTTTCTACTTGAGTGGAATGGGGTCAACACGTTCTCGTCACTCTTGCACCCAGGTTTCTCCTCCCTCATGCAGGCACATCTCCCACTTGCAGCACGTCCTCGGACCCTCCCATCCTTGGACACCTGGAGAAGATTGCCCTTGGGGATTGTTGTGCTACTGCTCTTCCTGATTGGGAAAACTGGTGAACCTGGGAGAACTGTACAAAAAACAGTCCATGTCCAAGAGTCCCCATCTTTGCTTCTCTGCCTTGGTATTCATGCTGCAGAGCAGTCTCTTATCTCTCTCCTTTCTCTCATGAGTACCTTTCGAAGCTGCCTCAGTTGAAGCATCTTCTGACCCATTTACCCCATAAGGGTGAAATCATTCTCTGAACTTTCCAGCATCCCAGTTTGCCACTATGCTGTCAGGGCAGTTTGCATCACCAGCATTGCTTTGCACAGAATAGCAGCTACTTTGTCTTGACGATCCATTACAACACTGGCTGCCACCCAATGCTAGAGTAATTGAATTACAATTAATGACATTTCCAGCATAAGGCTTAGAACATCACGATTAAGGCTAATACTTAATTTTCAAAAGTTTCCTTTACCGTATTGAAAGCTGACTGAACAAACTCCTTTTCCCCTCTTTTTAATGAACTCATCCAGATCTTTTGGGTCAGTCTATATGTCCAACTCTGATCTGAATGAATGAATGAATGAATAAATAAATAAATAAATAAAAGCAAAAAAAATCCCAACCTCAGTACTTCATTGGAGCAGTTAGAAAATCACAATAGAAAGAAATGTGGATGACCAGGACCACTTGCACTAAGATGACAGTATGATTTCCTTGAGGCCTTGATCCTTTCCTTTTCTCTCTGAATTCACAAATGATAGAATTCATCTCAGGGAATATCAGTGTGTCTCCAACTGAGCGAGTTGTCCTGGGCTCCCTGGTTGTCACAGAATTCATGAAATGGAGAGCAGCACAAGATCCATCTACCTTAATGTTGGTGTCAGTTTTAGAAAGAGATGAAATGCACTCCTCATTGTGTCTGACATTCATACAGATGGACCCCAACATCATGAGAAGAACTCTTCATGTGTATTTTAGAAACTCTTTGGGGCAGAATAAGTGGGTTCAGCCCTCAGGAGAGGATGCCCAAATGCACACTGGCCACACGTGAGGCATATTTGATGACACAGCTAACACTGAGCCCAGTGATACCCAGGGCTTGGTTGAGTTGCCCTTTTAGTGCTATTTGAGACCAAGATATCTGCATGACGCTGCCCATTGGGCCCTATGAGCTGGGGAAGAGGAGTGTGGGTGTGAGGGATGCTGGCCATATTCAGCATGGTGCCCCAGCTCAGCAATTCAGCCAATCCCCCCAGCTCACATGTAGACAGTCGCATTTCAGTGATGTAATCTTTAAAAGAAGCACACCCCAAATGCCCTGTGTTTTTTGTATTTTTTGTAGTTCTTCAGGGCCTGATGCCACAGGGCTGTGCTCTGTGTCAGGGACATGTAGATGGTGCTGCAATACAAGTGAAAATTAATAGCAAGCAACCTTGGCTGCCTCTCTGCTAGCTGGTTAGCTGCCATTTCTCCGTTATTGTTTTACCTGCTGTATTGTGTTCCTGGTGGTTGTCACTGCAGTCCTGATCAGCGAGCTTGGAGAATTAGTTTCCATCATATTCAGCAAAATTTCCTTTAGGCTATTTCAGTTTTGCATCACAGGGGAAAAACTGACACATCAGACATATCTCAGCACAGCTTTGCTCGAGATAGCAATGCAAGAGGATGCAGAAAAAAGGATATACAGCCTTGCTGAAAAGAACCCGGGGGTACTGATGGTTGGCAAGCTGGACATGAGCCAACAGTAAGCCCTCACAGCTCAGAATTCCAAATGTACTCTGAGCTGCACCCAAAGCAGCATGGACAGCAGGGTATGGGATGGGATTTTGCCCCTCTGGTCTCCATCTGTGAGACCTCACCTGGAGCACTGCAGGGGATTTGGACTGGATGGCCTTTGAAGGTCCCTTTCAACTCAAACAATTCTATCATTCTATGAAAACAGCTCCTGGTGGCAGTCCCTGTCACCAGGCTATGAGGCAGTCTTCCATCCCCACTGCCACCTTAGCCCTGTTGGTAGCTGAGAGGTGAAAAAGTGAGAGCACAGAGGGTGTTGGGCTAGCACAGATGGGAACACACACTGTGTTCCTGCCTTTTCCATGTTAGTTTGTAATGCTTCTTTCTGGTAAATTAGTTCTTTGTGGACAAGACATATTTCAAATTTGAAGATATTTGCCTTTTCTTTAGATTTTTCCTCCTACCGGTTTTTCCTGTATCACTCATAAGAGCTGATGGCTTTGGTGGAGGTGGTGGTATGCTTCATTCACTGAAAATGTTGATACATCATCAAGAAGTAAACACCCCTTTGATTCTGAAACTACTTTTTAGCCAAGAAACGACTTTTCATTTTCCAACAGAACCTTTTCTTGGGTATAACTTGTGTTTTGTGAACATTTTTCTTCGACTAAAAAGCTCTGATTATATGCAAAAAATCATTTTGATGGATAAACTTTGACCATCGAACTTGTTGTGCCAAACCTCCTCCTTTGGCTCCTCTTGTTTTCTTCAGGGTCTTTGGAAAGCACCATTTATTGGTCTCACATCTTTAATGAAGGCATGGCAGAAGCACAGATCAAACAGACACATCCTTTCTTCTGTTTGTCAGATACTGAAATATAAATCTTTTTCTATGTCTCTTCAAAAGCTTTTAGCGACGCCGTATTTGGAAAAGCTGTTAATTCCTACCTAGCCTTCTTCACTTATATCTCCCAGAGTGAAATGGAACACCATTCCCATTTTGTAGATAAAGAAAGTGAGATGTGGAGAAATGAGGCTGAAGTCGATAGCAGACGTGAGTCATCTCCAGCCCCCAGCCCTTGCTTTGCCCTGTCTCCCACCCTCCGTGTGTGTGATGCTGTGGTCCCCTAGGAGGCTGCCAGCTCTGGCATTACACATGACTCCGTATTCACACCAACAACAGTCTACAGGTTATGGGTCAGACCGATGATGCTGCTTTCAGCAGACAGCTAAAGATTGCAACTGCAGCATGCAGGCAGGAAAAGAAGACAGAATGCTGTCACGAGAGGACTTTGGAAGCAGGGACACGTGGCAGCCCTGCTCTCTGCACCCCATCTTCCCGGCCCTGCACGCAGCAGGTACACGGGGACACGTGTGGGAACAGGGGACATCCAGAGCCACCTAACTCGAGGAGCCTTTGAAGTGGGATTACGCAGTTTATCTTGTTTCCTCTTTCTCTTTTCTTCTGATCGTATTCAGGCGTTTTTGCTCTTAGAAGGAAGGTGGAGGCAGAGGGAAGAGCTCTGCACGAGGCACTGCACTGGTCCCATTGTCCACAACTGAAAAGAGAGTTGCTGGTCTGATAAAGGGCATTAGCTCTCTCCAGGAGTCCTGCTTTGGAAAGAGAACAACAGATGTGACAAACCTACGTAGCCTGAAGGTCAGCCTCAGCCTCTAGTTGCTATTCCTCTCTCCTGAGAACTCTTTCTCTGCCCAGAGTAACAAAGCAATAGCTTTAGGGCACAGAACACACTCCCTGCCTGCCTGCCTGCTGTCATCCTTGAGCAAGCAACAAATGAAAGGTTTCCCCAAAATCCCTCTGTTTTCACCACATCAGGAAGCCTGGCTGCAACACTCCAGCCCCAAGAACGATGCTCAAAACATGGGCTGGGTGTTGAGCCCCAGAATGGGCTCAGTCAGTATATTCTGGTGTTTTTTATGAGAGTCCTGTGAAAACAGCACAGGTTGCCCAAGTTACAGCTACAAGCACAGGATCAGCCACAGCTGGGAGCATCATCAGGAGCACGTTGCACAAGGGGTGTCCCCCAGAGTGTAAGATCTCTTATCTCCCGTTCAAGCTGCAAAAGATGTAGCTATATATTGAGAAGAAAAATACCACTTAGCGAAAGGGCATTTTCTGGCAGATACAACTTCTCCCTCCAGCTACAGGAAAAATGTCACATGATAAATGGTAAGCTCGCTGTTTAATGCACTGCTGAGAGCTGCTGGGATCCTGCAGTGATGAGGAAAGAGCAGAGTGTTTGTAGAGCAGCTTGTGCTTCCTTTAGGCCTGTGCTGAAAGAGGTTGTCAGCCTATCTTGCAGGATTAAGCTTTTCTGGGGACTGTCCAGCTGGAGCTTCCACTTCAAAGCTGCAAGAACTCAGGAGGTCTGGAGCTCTCATCCTGTGCTGCACTGGGTTTTCAATGCATCTTTAAATGTGCCTATGGCTTTCTCTTTCAACATCTGCTCCATTGCACTGGCCTGATATTTGGGAGTACTCAAAACCAGACTGATATGTTCCCAGCACTGCTCCTCTCCCAGTCATTGCCTCCAATTTTGCATGAAGTGCAAAGAACAAACTGCCATTTTGTGGTGATTCACCATTCATTTCTTGGCCTTCCCAGTTTGAGAAATCAGAGCTGAAACTGAAAACCGGTGTTTTAAAAGCTCCAGATCTGTTGCCTTCTCTTGGTTTGTTTTCTCAGTTTCTTGTATCCATAGGCTGGTGGGCATTGCAGATCACACAGATAAATTTGGAAGAAACACATAGCATCTTGGCCTTAATTTGACTATGCTCTCTAGTTCCCTGTCTCCCATAAAGAGAGACAATTAAAAAGGATTGTCTCATCATCTAAAATTAAACTTCACACTGTTCAAATATCCCTAGAAATGCTTGCTTCCTGCACTTGATTTCTCTCTCCTCATCTTCTCCAGCCTGAAAAGTGTTATCTGATGGGCTGGAGCCTTGCAGGGCTCTGAATTTCACATGTGATTACCACCTCCAGAGCAAGCATTGCTGCTTAGATAGGGAGTTCCCTTAAGCATCCACTTCTCCAGACCTGAGCGCAAAATGTGATTAACGTTTGCAGCTCAGTATCTGCATGAAAATTGTTCGGAGATACTGACCTTCTCAGGACCTATTAATTAAATTTGCCCATTCTGTAAGCATGAAACATCTTAATGTAAAATAGGAGGCAATAGTCCTACACTCCTTTATTAAATTGTTCCTTATCTGGGGCAAAATACCTCTCCTTCCTCCTTCCTCCCAAAGTGTCTGCATTTGAACATATCCTATAAATTCCCATGGGGCCCTCCTATAAGTACAAATATTTCTTACCTTCTTACCAACATGGTCCTTTTTTCTTCTGTTTCCCTTAACATGCTGATGGGACGAGCAGTCTGATACCTTCCCTGGGGCCACTGCATCACAGTGCTCTTTGTCTGGGGTGACTACACAGAGCCAAAGACACTGAGATCCCTGCCCCTGGCTTTGCAATCAGACTGGAAGAGAGAGGATAAGGCTAAGAAGCCAAGGAGATTTGACCTGAATCACAGAACGTGATACTTTACGCCTGCAGCACTGGTAGGAGCAATTAGGTTGGGTCATTAGCAAGCCCCAGATTGTTTGATTACTCTAACCAGACTGTGCAAAGGAAACAAAACAGGAGGAAATTGGTCCATAGGGGCTCTGAGAGGCTTCTAGTGATGTTTCTGGTTTTATTATTTGTGTGTTGTGCTTAGAGCAAGGTTTAAACACAGCCAAGCAGGAAACATTGGTTTCATCAGCAGGACTGAATCCAGCTGTATTTTGTGCACGTGTCCACAGCATAAAATTGGATAAGGCTAAGCTAATGGGTAATAGAGGGAGATGGAAGGATAAGGTGCTTGGTTGCTTATCCCCCCTCTCAGGGCCATCACACCCTCTTTCTCTCCATAGGGTTCAGTAACATTTCTCAGCTTTATGGTGGTCTGGATCCAGCCTAGCTGCAATCCAGCCCTTGTCCAGAAGTTTTCTGAGTGGTTAGAGCCAGTGCAAGCAGCTGGTTTCAGATGACACTTATTGAATATCAGGAATAAATCAAAAAACAAATACAAATAAGCCTTTCAGTCAGGACAGATCACTGGAAACCCACAACAATCACATTCTAGTGTGATGTCTGAAACCACAAGCGTCGTATGTTTGCACTCTAGAAACAGGAGAAATACAAAGCTGATTTTGGTTTGGACAGTACCACCACACTGGGTTGGGTCGATGCCAATGTAAAAAGAATTGAGGATTTTATTTTGCTGAGCTGCACAGGACCCTGTTATCATTTTGTAAAGGAACTGAATTTAATCACATCTGGCAGACCTGCTGGGCATAATGTGTCCCAATATCCCATTACATTTTCAATTTACATGTATTACCTTTCCCTGGAAAAGTTCCCCACACTTCTGCCCATGGAACTAAACAGCTATTATGAAAACAGAGTGGGACATTTTAGTGGTCTGGATGTTTGATATTACCCTGGGAGGCAATTAGTTCTAATATGTCCCACAGCCAATGCCTCTCTTGGTTTTGTCTCAAAGTAGAGCATGTGAAGAGCCTAAAGTAGAGAAGTGGAATGAAAGTTTCATATGGCAGCTCCTCTTCCACTAAAGCCATCAGTACTGAAGCACAGAAAGGTTATGTCTGAGTTCAGGAATCAGTCAGATCCTGTAACTTTCACGGTGGGTAAGTTACCTTCAGTTACATTCAAATGAAGATGAAACATTCAAAATCAATCCTGGTTTGATCCGTGTCTTGCAACACAAACAAATGCCATCCAGATCATACTTGGGAGCTAATGATGTTAGTGTGGTAAATAATTAAAACAGAAGGGAAAAAACCAGGCATTTAAAGGCTCAGCGAAAGTAAAGGAAACACATTACAGCCCAGATTTGAAAGGAGATGAAGACTTGATCCTGTAATCTACATTGATCAAGGCATTTCCAATATGCTCATCGCCAGAATGGAAAGGCAATGAGGAAAGTGTCATTAATCACACCACAGCTCTGCCTCAGGGCTCGCTCAATCCCTTCTGCACTCCCCAGGCACAGCATTCACATGCAAAGGACACGGTGCTTGCTAAACATTTTACAGCCTGTCTACGTGTTCTACAGGTGAGATCATAAGCCCTTTGATTCCAGGCATTAGGATTTAACAGCTTGAGGCCTTCCCAGGCTGATGCTCAGCAAAAACGTGCCGTGAGGAACGTGGAAGAGGCGGCGGGGCGGAGCGGCGCGGAAGTGGAGCTGTCCGCGTCTCGAGGTGCTGAACTTGGGAGCCCCGTGAGCAGCCGTCCCCTCGCTGAAGCTGTGAGCTCAGAAACGGCTTCCGAGCTCCTAGAAAGCAGAGGGGTTTGAAGTAAGACGATCCTGCTCTGCAGCACTAATTTCAGGCCGGTTTTGCTTCCGTGAGAAACTGCAGCCCTGTGGGGGAATGTGGTGGCCGTGAGCTGCTTGTGGGAAAGGTTCTTCCTAGAAGCAGTGCTGTCCGTTGCACTATATTTAACAGACAAAAATATTCCCACATTTTTTAATTACTATGGACATCTGTTCCAGAAGCGTATTCATCACCTATAGTTTTTATAATAATTGTACCTTCTGAATGTGATATCACGCTAGGGACATAAGCAATAAAACCTTATTTTCATGCAAATATAGCTAGCAAGAAGAACCGCAATCAGGAGGAAGAAACCAAGAAGGAGGAGGAGAATATTTTTTCAGTGGAATAATGCCGAAAGCTCTCTGCAGCACCTTGATTGGTATTTAAGGAAAAGAAGACATGAAATAAAGAAAGTGGCTGTGCCTGTGGTTTCATACCCAGAAGCACAGAGCTGCACAACACTGAAACTGGAGATGCTTGATTGCTGTTCCACACCAGGTCTGCTACTATGGCAAAACAGCAACAGGGAAGTTGCATATAGAGCAAAAGTCGGGTTATGCACTTTGTTCTGTGGGTTTCTGTCTTTCATAGGACATTTTCCAAAGACAAATTTTGAGTGTGTTTCTTGTTCTTGGTTGGTTTTGTAGAGATTCCTTTAGGGAGCATACTTTGAGATCGATTCCTAATGTGTTCCAAAATCCCTCAAGATTTTGCTTTGGTAGCATTACAAATGACATCAGCATTCAGTGTACAGAGGGGAGCAGGAGGAGGGGTCAGCACAGCTGGGCTCACCCTGTGTGTGCCACCAGCTGCAGCCCAATAGGGATCTCCATATATGTGAGTACCATGGGCATGGAGCCTCTTCTGCTCTTTGTCTGCAAGCTCTGCTCACTGTCCTCATCTCAGAAAAGGTTTCTGTCACGTGTGAATTCTTTTCAGTTTCAAGTCGCTGCAGAAAGCAGTTGATAGATTAATCTATACAGATGCTGCACATAAATACAGAAGGCAACACAGGCAGTATCTTCATGTGACCTAGTGCACGTCCTCTCCCTCTCCCCCTTTCTGAAGATGTCATTAAGCATTGACTTTAGGAAATGGAGATTCTGCCATAAACACAACTTGATTTCCTTGCACCAGCCGCTGCCACACACTTGCAGAAATCTCTGGTGTGCCCCAGGTGGCTGTCGATGCTCACAGCTGCACTGCCAGGCAGCCACCAGTATTGGGTACCACCTGGAGACTTTGTTACCTGCATTTCTGCAAAATCTGTTCCTCTGTCTGGAATTTATTTATTTATTGCCTTCTGTTCTGTGTATGAGCAAAGTCATTTCTTCAAGGGCTGTATGGATTTTTTCTTGTGCTGTTTTTTTTTTTTTTTTTTTTTTTTTTTTTTTTTTGCCTGTACTTGAAGGCTTTGGGAGGAAAGGAGGGAAATGCAGTTTCTCAGACTAAAACAAACAACAACAACAAAATCGAGGGGATATTTATGCATTAATGAATTTGTACTAAAAGACTGACATGCCCATAGGTTTTCAGCTTTAGATGAATAAAATCATCTGCAAACAGAAGCAGCACAAGAGAGGCAGGTGGGAAAGTGGATACAGAGAGAAGTCCTCCTTTTTTTGCTACTGAATTTCTGTAATGTAAACTAGTATCCAGGTTTACTCAGCCTATTCATTCTAACTGAGGTTAACATGTCTTAACTCTTCTCTTCAAGCAAACTCTCCCATCAGCTTCTCTTGCTACTCGAGGTGTTTGCTTGGCAGGAGGATTTTGGGCAGAGCTGTGTCTGTCTGGGGCTCAGAACCAGCTTTAAACCCACGGTGTACATTTGTGCTGCTTTGTTGCTGCAAAACCACAGATACAGAGTCCAGCGTGATCTGTGCTAGACTGAGGAAGGATCAATGGATGCTGTTGGAACTGAGGATGGTGTACTGTGCTTAAGGAGGCAGCCCTTGTCATGGATATTGAAGTAAAAAGGAGTTTTGCCATCACATTTATGTCTGGGCTGTCCTGGCCCATGTTCTCTCCCATGTATGTGCTCCTCTTCTCATTTCAAGCATGCAGTACTTGTTTGGGCTTTGCAGGCTTCTTACACCCACCTGGGGATCTTTTCCACTCTCTCTCCTCTTCAGACATCACTGCTCTGAAAAGCCTCCATCGCTCCATCCTCATTCTTTAGTTTCTACCACACCTGGCACAGTCCAGCCATGGGCTCACAGGCCTTGATCATGTAAATAACAGAAACTGTAATAACAACTATGGTACCAGCTGAAAGCTGCTCCTTCTGGCTCTGTGAAAGCTTCAAGTCCTGCTGCTTTGGGCCTCACACTTTTTGAGCACAGCCTGTCTGCAGCGTGCAGATCTGATGCTGCTCAAGTATTGATCCCACCTCTCTTCTCTATTGAATTTCTCTCCAGGCAAACAAATGAATTAGATTCTCTATCCAAATAGCAGAGCCCAGCAGCAAATAGAGTACATCTGGGCAAAGATCTTTCTCTGTTGTTTTTCAGCAAGCAAACAAAACTGTGAATCTTCTGTGCTTGTTTAAAAAACAGAAGTCTTGGAACTGTTGTGGATGCAGTGATCTGTATTTTCATCTTGTGTTTGTATCAGTTTGTTGGCTGCTCAAACTCGTCTCCATTGTCAGAGATAGCTGACCCCTAAAGTGGCTATTTAACATTCCCAAGGTCTGAGGTGATGTTTGGACCCACAGTTCCCAATCACACACTGGTCCCACTCTCAGACTTGTCCTGCAAGGGACAAGAGGGTAAGGAAGATAATTCCTTCTCCCCAGGTATCTGTAAAGCCAATTAATTGCTTCCAGCAGCCACAACCTCCCAGTTCTACTGATTGATGCAAGACTGGAATCTAGACCAATCTAGAAGGGGAATTTCAATCCAGATCCCATTGCAGTGGAGAACAGGATATCCTGGGGTCCCTTTCCAACCTCATGCTGTAAGCCCACGGTCTATAATTCCTTTACACTTGCCCACAGTTTGTCTTTCATCACAGTGAAGTTCATTTTTTCTCCACTAGTGAAGACCTTTCAGGAGAAAGTAGAATTTTCTGTGCCGCTGTTTTCTGATGAAAATATTTCCACTGAAATCTGAAATGAAAAAACTCCATTCTCACCCAGACAGAGGTGTAGGTTTCAAACAGCTAAAACGAAACCTTTGCAGTTTTATCTTCTGTTGCATTTTTTCCACTGTTGCTTTTCAGAAAATACTTTTCTGTCCACTGAAATGTCAAAAAAACGCCTATTTCTAAATAGAAAAAACAAAAACAAAAACACATAGAATGATATTTTAAAGACATGGACTTTGATAGTACCCTTGTGAATTCTCAACAATTGTTCAACAGGTTCCCACTCATCATGGAGTAAACTCCTGACCTCCCTCCAGGGAAGCAGGCTCCTTCCCATTGCATCTTTGGCCTTTATAGGCTGCCTGGTAAAGTTTTATGTTCTCCCAAAGGAAAGATGCAGTAACATGCTACACCAATAGCATATCTTCTATTCCAGGCAGAGTGGAAGCAAACTCCTCTGAGTTATCTTCTGCTCAGGGCTGTGGGTACTATAAGGACCTCTTGAAGTAGAAAGTGAGCAGCAACTTCACACAGGAAGGAAATTATTGGAATCTGTGCTGGGGAGAACACAGCCACCCCTGGGAGACCCACACAAACCTCCTGGGTTTCCTTTAAGAAGTCATCAACTGGGGGAAAAAATAAAAAACAAAAGAAACCCAACAGCAAAGCAGGGAGAGGATGTGGAGGTGGCTGAGCTGTGTTAAGCTCAACAGCCTGCTCAGGGCTGGTGTCACCCAGCAAGGATGAGGAGACATGTCCCCAGCTTGGGGCCTGCAGGACTAGAACCATGGAAGACAGAAGGAAGAGAAGTGCTCTGAAAGTGGTTAGGAAAAATCCTACACAGCTGTAGCTCAGTCTCCTGATGGCTAATTATTGCAGAGCTTTGTAGCCAAGGCTTCGCCATGGCACTGTTTAGTGAATCTCCATTTGCTTTCTTGTCATGGATATATAAAGTACCTTTTCTTCTCCATGTAGCTTTTTGCCGTCATAAAGGGACTGCTCACAGAGATCAGGCTGAATTCTCCCTTACTGAGGGCAGAAATAGTTGCCCATGGGCAGATTTGTGGAAGAATCAGCTGATTGAAAGGGGAAACAAAAGATTCTGGTTAGGAAGCTCTCAGTGTGTTAAACAGAGTGACTCTGACTGAGGGCTTCAGGCAACATGGGCAGGGAATGCTGGAGCTGGGGCTGGGGCTGCAGTTTTGTTCCTTGTGCCATGGTCAAGTGAGCAAAAATCTGGGAGCCCAGGAAACACTTCTGCTTTGGTTGATGATTTGTTACCATTTTTCCAGCTTCCCATGCAGGATATTTGTCCATGTTCACAGAGAGAAAACTGCAGTTTCTAGGAGGCCTTGTTCTCTCCAAGGGTTTGGAAAATGTCCCTCTTGCTCCATGCCTGCTCTGTGGATTGGAGAGATAACGTGTTCCAAACAGTGTTCGACATATTCCTGTGTCTCCGTAGCAATGCTCTTGGGAAAAAGGCAGCGTGCTTTGTTAAATGGATGTCTCCCAGGCAATGCTCTTTGGAGAGGAGAAGCCAGCACCTCACTTGGAGCAAAGGAGCCCAGAGCACAAGAATGCTGATCCTGAGCTTGAGCACATTCCTGGGATCCTGACCCCTGAAGCTGCAGTCCTGCATCCCCTGTGGCTTGTGGGAAACATCTAGGGGGAAAATCTGACCTGAAGATAGTAAAAACCCCTCAAACACTATGAAAAGATACATGTCTACATGTGTGAAATGCATGCATATACCTGCAGGAAGATGATATAGAGGAAGCAGAGCCATTCCCAGGACGTGTGTGATTCCCAGAGATGCTGTAGCATTCAGCCCCTGCACAGAACCCTGCAGCACCATATTTCTCAGCAGACCACCACTGAATGATCACCATCCTTCCTTCTTTATTCTTTGCTTTGCCCTAAAGTAAAATTCAGGTGGGATTCGGGCTGCATAGGAGCTGTCTTTTCATCTTCAGAGAATCTTTATATAGTTTCCCCATTTCTAACTGGAAGCAAGAATCAAAAATCTCAGTTCTTTTATTTCTTTTATCACTAACTGAGGAATGAAAAATTTGAGCCAGTTAAAACCTTGGGTCTTCAAGCTGTTTATTTCCATCTGACCTTTAAAAAACACTCGTAGCATAAACTAAGTTACATTTATAAGCTAAAAGTTATTCCAAACAAAAAATACTGTTTTTGTCAGAAATGGCAAAATGAACTTTCAGCAGTTTTTCAACAATTGTTTTTCCTTCAGGAGGAGATTCATCAAATCGAGTCTTTTCACAGATATTTTTGGCTTCAGCAAATTGGAATTGTCTGAGGAAGAGACATTTTGTTGGAAAGAAAGGCAGATGAGAGTTTTAGACAACCTGGTGTGGCTGATCCACCGGGCAGAGACATAGAGAGGTCAAGTGGCCCAGGGGTATGGGAGCATGGCCTCTGCCATGAACCCTTCATCATCTGGGCAGGGAGCACTGGGTTAATGCCATTTACATGGTGACCCCTCATTGCCAGGTTGCTGATTTCTCCTGATGGTTGGTGCTTTCCATCCATCTCCCCTCGCCACAGTGCAGACCTGGGCACTGATGTGCACAGGAATGTTGTCTGCATGCCAGAACACATCTTCTTCTCACTTTCCCAGGCTCCATCTGTTGACACGAATGCATTACTGACACATTTCCTCCAAAATTTCTGACTGCTGCTTTATCCACTAATCAGTAATGACTTTTTATATAAACATGCGTGAGCAGCATCTTAATTTATACTCTGGGCCATTTCCTATCTCTCTATCTTTCTGTCTATGGGTCTGCCCTGTTAGCATGTATCACCTGGAGCCTCTGGCTCTTCCCCTTCTGCTCCATGTTTGCCTCTCAAGCTATGGAGTCACCTGGAGGTGTTCAAGAAACGTGTGGGTGTGGCACTGAGGGACATGTTTAGTGGGGTTGGCAGGGATGGGTTCGAGTTGGACTTATGACCTTAAGGATTCCATGATCTCTTGAACTCACCTTTTATCACATTCAGGTCCTCATCTTTCCAGCTCTGCTCTTCACACTGGCCTGTCGCAATCTCCCTGTGTTGTTCCTGTATTTTGGTTCTGTTTTCTTTCCCTTCTAACAGTGTGTTTAAGCTCCCCACCTCCGGTTTCCGACCATCCCCAGCCATTTCCATGCTCCATGCTGCTGATCTATGTTTGTAAGCAGATCTGCAAAAAGAGAGTGTGTTTGGTGCACAGAGCACAAGGCGATGCAGGAGAAATCAGTGCTATATTCAAACCTCCCATTCACAGCAAAGATGCGGGCAGAAACCCTGCTCTGTGCACACAGCACAGGGTTACAGGGTGCAGAATACCCAGCAACCAGCAGAACGAGCAGAAGTGGGGAGACAAGGCAAGGCACTGATTTATTTGTGGGATGCAATGAGGGAGCTTTGGGTACAGGTCTGAGAAAATCTGTCTCAAAGCTGACAAATGGGATGACAGCTCTCTCAAGCATTTGCTTTATTGCTGCTATTAGTTATTTTAGAAAAACCATTGTAATCTGCCATTTCTCTCATGCATTATTCAATGCACTTGTTCATTTTTCCAGCCTGTACACACGTATTCACACCCCCAAACACACTTAAGTGTGTATATGTATACACACATATGAATAAATGGACCTCTAAAATGATTTCATGAGAATGCTGAGAGCCAGCAAGACCCAGTTGTGCATTACAGCCCTCTATTTCCACTGTACTTTGTCAATGTTTGGTCATTTAGCAGGACTGCTAAATTTTCAGAAATTTGCAGAAACTGAGTGCAGGGTTTTACCCTGCTGGTAGAGCAGGGAGAACACGAGACCAGAGCAATCCCAGAATCGTTTGAATTGGAAGGGATCCTTAAAGGCCATCTAAGTCCAACTCCCCTGCGATCAACAGGGACACCCACAGCTCCATCAGTGCTCAGAGCCCCGTCCAGGCTGACCTTGGATGTCTTCAGGGATGGGGCTTCCACCACTTCTCTGGGCAGCCTGTGCCAGTGCCTCACTGCTGAGGCATATATATATTATCATAAAGAACTGACCACAGAACCTGACTGCTGTCCTGCTGTGACCAGAGCCCTCCAGCAGAAATACACAGAGAGAGGCAGTGGCAGGAGGCAAAGTCCCCTCTGCCCCCAGCTCGTGCTGCAAGGCTGATGCTCTGTACTCCTGGGTGGGTGTCCCGGGGCAAGTGGGTCCTCATTGGCTCTGTGATTCCAGGAGATTGCTCCTGCTGCAAGGAAAAGCCATATCTTGGAGATAAGCTAGCAGCAGTGACAGCTGTGTTGAAAGACAGAAGCAAGAGTGAACTCCTCTGGAAATGGAATTGCTGGAGGAATCAGCAAGCTGAGGACAGAAGCTTGGAAGCACCTTAGAGGCAAGAGAAGGTCAGACAGCCTCACAAATGGTTGTCTTTCTGCAGTAACACTGTGGCACTGTGGGAGGGAGCACTGCATGGACATTGACATGGTGAGAGCACAGTCGCAGAGGTCTACAGCATCCCAGGGCATGTCCTGGGGGTGGGACCCTGTTGTGTGATGTGATTCCATGAGCCAGGAGGTGTCACACCATCTGCAGAAGCCAGCTGAGCACCCGTGGAGAAGTGTTGAGGCAGAGCTGGCCAGCAGCAGTCACAGCACAAAGCCAAGATCTTGAAAGCACTGCAGGCGCTGAGAGATGCTTGATCGCCATATGGCTGAAGGAATAAATTGAATCTCAGCAGATACCCCACGGAGAAGAACAAACCTCTGCCAGCATTAAAGCTCCCCAAGTACGTGGAAGACCACTGTCAGGCACTGAAACAGTTCCTCTTCTGCTCTCGGTGAATGCTGGATGCCAACAAAAAGGCAGGGAGGCAGGAGCCTTGTTGCTGGCTCTGAGGCACTTAAATGTGCAGAGGTTTCCTGCTCAGGCAGACAGGGAAAGCTGAACTACCAAGTAACACGTAGAGGCTTTGATGCCTACTGCACTCCATGGAACAGGAAATCATTTCCAAGACCTGTACTGGGACATTGCTCAGCAGAATGTGTTCCTTCCCATGTCTGCCCTTGCCAGCAATTACAAGCTTCCCATTCAGGCTAGAAATCATTAGTGCTGGTGATTTAAAGGAGATGTTGTCATCATGATCCATTCCAATGGCTGAAAAATGGCTCGGGTTGCATTTAGAGAAAGGGAGAGGAATCCATCAGAGGAACTTGGTCTCATCTTCCCTTTCATTTGCTTTCATGAGCCTGGCTGTGCTTGGCAGAGAGAGATGTGTGCAAGAGAACAGGGATGCAGAGCAAACGGCAGCCTGTCTGACTAATTGCCCTCGTTCGTAATGCACTGCCTTGTGCCAGCTCACTATGGGAAGAGAGATCTGTGACAGAGGATCCTTTGCTCTCTGACTCCTCCCAACTCCAAAATGTTTCCTCCTCTCAAAGTCAGAGGGTGCCAGCAAATGCCATTGTCTCTTCAGTGCAGGATTGCTCGTTATTGCTGCACACAGGAAGGAGCAGGACAGGCATGCACTGTGCCCAGGGCTGTATGCGTCCTCCAACCTTTGCATGTCAGAATGACATAAGTACCATTAGGTAGGAATTCTTGTCTAAAAAAAATAGTCCAAAGACCGAGAAGCTCTCCAGCTCCAACCTGTCGTGCTCTCATGAGAGCTTTGCCTCAGTTTCCCAGTTCAGGAAGTGGGTGATGAAAGTCAAAGACCAAGTGCTGTGAGGTAGTTCAGCTTGCAGGAGCGACCCGAGCATCATGCTGATCATATAAATTATTTATCTGAGTCAACATTTCCTGCACAATGGGAAAAGTGGTTTGTAACTACCTCGGTGATTCCGAAGCTGTACTGTGCTGAGCTACCTTTGCAGGGTCTCTTAACTCAGCCTTGCAGAAGCGCTGGCAGTGGCGGATGTTTTTTTCTGGTTGGTGGCTTTTGCAGGATGTGACCTACAGCCTGTGAGACAAGCTTCATTTAATCACGAAATGAGATTTGTTTTAGCTAGAAATAAAATTAGGTTGAAAATCTTTTCAAGTCCCCATCCAAAACAAGAGTAAAATTATTGAATTGGAAGCGAGGTTGAATGCAAAATGCAATAACCTACTCAGAAAGCGTTGGGGGAGAGCAGTGCAGGGATGAATAGAGCTAACCCACACTACTACAGGAAATTCAGAGTGTGCTTAGATCTACAAGTAAGCTAACAGTCTGAATGTATGGGAATCAAATTTAAGACCTTCTACAACCTTTTTCTGCCCTTGAAAATCTGTCAGTCTTCAGACTTTTCACATTTGTTCCTTTAGTGCATTCAGATTTCCATGATTTTTGAAGTCTGGCAAGACCGCACAATGAGAGAAAAATAACAGCAGATGACTACAGGGAGAAGTACTGCCTTTTGAATATAGAGACTGCATGATGCCTAATTCAAGAGTTACACTTAAACTGAAATATTTGTTGAGCAACACAAGTTTTGAGCAGCAAATTTAGGAATTTTAGTATTATTTCTTTTCATGACCACTTTCTCCAGGAAAAAGGCTTAATCCACGAACTCCAGAGCTGACTGGGAGCTCTTTGGCTGGTTCTGTTTGTCATTAATTGGAATCATTGCAAAAATCTGTGCTATCAGTTGCAGATTGTGGCCTTATAGAGAAAATAATGAAGGGGGGAAAAAACATAAAGCTCCTCAAACTGCAACAGAAGCTCAGATTGTGATATAAGATGCTTCTAATAAGAGCAAAATCTCTTTGTTTGTGCCAAGAAGTGGCACAGCAGAGGCGTGGACATGTATACCGCCTGTGCATATATTAACACATCCAACTTCCACCAACCACGAAAGACCTAGGCTTTTACAGATGGCAGCTTGAATATCGAGAGCTTTTTTGGAATCTTCTGCCAGTTTCAGGAAGTTTCTCATCCGCTCGAGTGCGGCTGGATTTTGGTAGAGTTGGTTTTGCAGCCTGACTTCCAAAGGATGGGTGTGTGTGCGCCTGGCGGTTCTGCTCCTTGTTGCTGATTGCATTGACCAGTTCTGGGGAATTTGGACCTTGTTGTTGAGGACTCACTGCTATTATGGTTTAGTGGAAGCAATATTCAAGTGGATGGGCCCGTTCATGCAGTCACAGAATTAAAATTACCCCAAGCTCACCTCCTCCAAGACATCAGAGAGCCCTCACAAGAAGTACCTTTGAAAACCAAGCTTTATTTCACTGCTTTAGGAACTCATTGCTTTCTAATCAAAAGCAAGGCCCACTTTTAGATCTGAAGTCTTGAAGAGTCTAGCATCTTCCTAGAAACCACTACCTGCTTATATTAATAGGTTGTATTTTTAGCATAAGAATTAATGTTCTGCTCAGTGAGCATCCGCTCCTGCAGTGCATGAGATTATGCATCCTCAGAATAAAAGGTGAAATATAACAAAGAAAAACTTTTTTTTCAGGAGTTTTCTTCACCCAGTGTGACTGATGAAGGATTGGCCAAAGATTTTTTGCATTAAATTTCCCTTAGTTTTTCAGATAAAATTTGAGGGAAGCGTGGGATTGCCTTAGAAATGCTCAGATTTTTTCCCATGAACCAAAGCCACAATATATTCTTCTTACATGTGGACCTCCAATTTTTCCATTTCTTTAGGATTTCATTTCCAAAGTCGGATTTCAGCCAAAAACTGTTTGCCTTCAGTTACTGAGATTCAATTTATTCTCTCTCTGAGCACTTGGCTTATTCCAGCGCAAAAAGGTGCAGTAATGAACTCTTACAGATGAAAACAGGGAACAATACTTTGCATTTCATTAGCTCTTACAAGAAAGCTGAGCAAGTTAAGCAAGGGCCAGCAATATTTTAATTAGCCTTCCAGAGATTGTCTTCTGCTGCACTAGTCTCTCTTAATTACATTTGCTAAAACATCCTGTAGCACATTGGCTCTCTGCTTAAAGGTCTCTCTGCAGCGTGGTTTCAGCAGGGTGGGCACGTAAAGAAATAAATCCCAGCATTTCCCCCCACTTTGCAGCCTTCGTTGAGCACCCGGGACTGAACGTGCTCCTTGCACAAGGTTACTCCAGGTTTGGGCTGCTGAGCTGGTGGGAAGAAGTGTTAATTAGCACTGGTTGTTTTGTTGGGAGGTTTGTAGACGCTGTGTGGCCTTGCTGTCTATCAGGGAAATTATAGCCGGTTATGCTGGCAAAAGCAAGCCTGGCTCTGGGTAAAATATATTGGGGAGATTTATGGTGCAGGGCAGCAGTTGTCATTTCACAGTCTGTGCCTTCGTGACGATGCCACCCTCAGTCCCCATATCCATCACCGACGAGTCGGCTCGCTGCGCCGTGTTGCTGCCAGCAGCCTGCTAGCAGTCAGGCTCTTCTCAAGCTGCTGTCTGGGCATCTGGAGGGGATCTGGAGGTTCCACCAATGTGAGCAGAAAACCCATGTCCCCATCCAGCTGTGTGCAGGAGAAAAAGAGCAAAGTTTCTTTGGGACCATGAAGGGTGGGGAGTTATTGAGGGGCCAGGTTCACTCTGCCTTGCAGGAATGGCCCTTTTCCTGCCCTCTTGCCAGATTTGCTGAGTTATAGCCATGTCAACGGTTTACGGGCTGGTTCGGCCCGGTTCCGTGACTAGAAGGGCGGAGGGATCCGCGGATCCGCGCCCCCGGAAAAAAAAAGAAAATAAGGGACCCCGAAATAATTGAAAACAGTGGCAACAATCTGAGGTAAAACAAAGTAATTTACTAAATATGGTATCAACAGAATTTTATAAGGAGAGAGAATGTGAAATTGATAGTGGATCGGCCTTACCACAACGCTGAGATGAGAAGCGCAGGCAGAGAAGCGCAGGCGAGAAGCGCAGGCAGAGAAGCGCAAGCGAAGCAGCGCAGGCAGAGAAGCGCAAGCGAAGCAGCGCAGGCAAAGAAGAGAGCATCAGGTGACCTTGCCGGGAGTTATATCTCCTCGTTGACCGCAAAGCCCCCTGGGGAAACGTAGCTGCTCTTCTCCTCTGGACAGGCACCCGGAACTTGAGCATCAGCAGTCAAACCCCCAGTGCATTGCATGATGTTATGATGTGGAATACCGATAATGAAAAATCATGAAACCATGACATTCCACCCCTTATTCCACATCACTACATCATGCTTAATATATACAAACAAAATATAAACACACGCACTAGGAATTACTGACTGCACTCCCTCAACATCAAGTTCCCTTGCGGTACACATTGAACATCCCCGTTTTCCTGCATCACCCACCAAGTGGACCCAGGTCCCTGGGCAAAAACAGTTCCACGAAGAGGTTTGTCCTTCTCAGAGGCTGGAATAACCCAAACTGCCTTTCCCAACATATTCTTTACATGTACAACAGGGACTTTATCTCCCTCTACGGTATGTAGGGAGCTGGACTGGGTTGGACCACCACGATTGATAGATCCTCTGGTATTGACTAACCAGGTGGCTTCTGCCAAATGCTTCTCCCAGTGCTTAAATGTACCGCCTCCCATTGCTTTCAGCATAGTTTTTAACAACCCATTGTATCGTTCAATCTTACCTGAGGCCGGTGCATGGTAGGGAATATGGTAAATCCACTCAATACCATGACCTTTAGCCCAGGTACCTACAAGAGAATTTTTAAAATGAGTCCCATTATCTGACTCAATTCTTTCTGGGGTACCATGTCGCCACAGGACTTGTGTCTCAAGACCTAGTATGGTATTTCGGGCGGTAGCGTGGGGTACTGCATAGGTTTCAAGCCACCCAGTTGTTGCCTCCACCATGGTGAGCACATAACGCTTACCATTACGAGATCGTGGCAAGGTGATATAATCAACCTGCCATGCCTCCCCATATTTGTACTTTTGCCATCGCCCTTCCTCCCAGAGAGGTTTCATTCTCTTGGCTTGTTTAATTGTGGCACACGTGTCACAGTCGTGAATGATTTGCGCAATAGCATCCATAGTTAAATCCACCCCTCGGTCTCTAGCCCACTTATATGTCGCATCTCTCCCTTGATGGCCTGAGGTCTCATGGGCCCATCGGGCTAGAAATAATTCACCCTTGTTCTGCCAGTCCAGATCTGTTTGGGCCACCTCAATTCTGGCAGCTCTGTCTACCTGATGGTTATTTTGCTGCTCTTCAGTAGCCCTATTCTTGGGCACATGGGCATCTACGTGACGCACCTTTATAACCATATTCTTTATTCGGGCAGCAATATCTTTCCACAGGTCAGCAGCCCAAATAGGTTTACCCTTTCTTTGCCAGTTGTTTTGCTCCCACTGCTGTAACCACCCCCATAGAGCATTTGCCACCATCCACGAGTCAGTGTAAACATAAAGCATTGGCCACCTCTCCCGTTCAGCAACATCCAAGGCCAGTTGGACAGCCTTTACCTCTGCAAATTGGCTCGATTCTCCTTTTCCTTCAGTGGCCTCTGCAACTTGTCGTGTGGGGCTCCACACAGCGGCTTTCCATCTGCGGTGTTTCCCCACAATACAACACGATCCATCTGTGAATAGGGCATATGTCTTCTCATTTTCGGGTAGTTCATTATATGGTGGGGCCTCTTTAGCACGTGATATCTCTTCTGCTGGCGGTGTTCCAAACTTTTTGCCTTCAGGCCAGTCCATGATCACCTCTAGGATTCCTGGACGGTTGAGATTCCCCATCCGCGCTCGCTGCGTAATCAGCGCAATCCACTTACTCCAAGTGGCATCAGTAGCATGATGGGTGGAGGGACCCTTTCCCTTGAACATCCAGTTCAGCACTGGCAGTCGAGGTGCCAGAAGGAGCTGTGTTTCTGTACCGATTACTTCGGAAGCAGCCCGAACCCCCTCATACGCGGCTAAGATCTCCTTCTCAGTTGGAGTGTAGCACTCTTCAGACCCTCTGTACGCCCGACTCCAGAATCCCAGGGGTCGGCCTCGGGTCTCTCCTGAGGCTCTTTGCCACAAACTCCAAGTGGGACCTTTCTCTCCAGCAGCAGTGTAGAGGATGTTCTTCGCATCCTGTTCCATCCGTACTGGCCCCAGGGCCACGGCACGGGCTATCTCTTGTTTAATCTGCTCAAAAGCCTGCTGCTGCTCAGGACCCCACATAAAATCATTCTTCTTCCGTGTCACCTGATAAAGGGGGCTTACAATGAGGCTGTAGTTTGGAACATGCATTCTCCAAAAACCCACTACACCCAGGAACGATTGTGTCTCTTTCTTATTAGTGGGTGGAGACATGGCACTGATTTTGTTGATCACATCTGTTGGGATGTGACGACGGCCATCTTGCCACTTTATACCTAGGAACTGAATTTCCTGGGCAGGCCCTTTCACTTTGCTTCGCTTAATAGCGAAACCAGCACGCAGAAGGATCTGGATTATTTGCTCTCCTTTCTCAAAAACTTCCTTTGCTGTGTTGCCCCACACGATGATGTCATCAATATACTGTAAGTGCTCAGGAGCACCTCCCTGTTCCAGTGCAGCTTGGATCAACCCATGGCAAATGGTTGGGCTATGTTTCCACCCCTGGGGCAAACGATTCCAGGTATACTGAATGCCCCTCCAGGTGAAAGCAAACTGTGGCCTAGATTCTTTGGTCAAAGGAATGGAGAAAAAGGCGTTAGCAATATCAATGGTGGCGTACCATTTGGCTGCCTTTGACTCCAATTCATATTGGAGTTCTAACATATCTGGCACAGCAGCACTCAATGGGGGTGTGACTTCATTCAGGCCACGGTAGTCCACCGTCAGCCTCCATTCTCCACTGGCTTTACGCACTGGCCATATGGGGCTATTAAAAGGTGAGTGAGTCTTGCTAATCACTCCCTGATTCTCTAGTTGGTGAATCAGCTTCTGAATGGGGAGCAAGGAATCCCTGTTGGTGCGGTACTGCCGTCTGTGCACCGTTTTTGTAGCAATCGGTACTTGTTGCTCTTTCACTCGTAGCAACCCCACGGCAGATGGATCTTCTGACAGGCCAGGCAAAATAGACAACTGCTTAACACCTTCTGTGTCTACAGCAGCTATTCCAAAGGCCCATCGATACCCTTTGGGATCCTTAAAATATCCCCTTCTGAGGTAATCAATACCAAGTATGCATGGAGCCCCTGGGCCAGTCACAATAGGGTGTTTTTGCCAGTCTTTACCAGTGAGGCTGATTTCGGCCTCCAACATAGTCAGCTCTTGGGAACCTCCAGTCACCCCATGAATATAAACTGATTTTGTCCCTTGGTGACTCGAGGGCATTAGAGTGCACTGTGCACCAGTATCCACCAGGGCCTTATATTTTCGTGATTCTGATGTGCCAGGCCATCTAATCCACACAGTCCAATAAACTCTATTATCCCTTTCCCCCCCCTGGCTGGGGGCAGGGCCCCTCTATTTGTTACCTTCACTGTCTGCAGCAACTGGAGCAATCACCTTTTTAGAGAAGTTCACCTTGGTGGTTGATTTGTCTTGTAACTCTCTTACCCGTGCTTGAAGTACAGGAGTAGGTTGTTTATGCCACTCCTTCATATCTTCTCCATGGTCACGTAGGTAATGCCACAAGGCAAAACGTGATGTGGTCTTACTGTTGTCACTTGCTCGAGCAGGAGAACGTCTTCTTTTGATAGCTGAGACATTAGATGCCACCGGCTGGGAGGAAATCAAGTTGATCAGCCCCTCCAATAGGCTGTTTTGGGGATTCTGGTCCCCATTTGATGTATCCGTTACCTCCATGGATTTATCAGCTTCAGGCACGGTTGATAGTTTGTCTATTATATCTTCTTGTTTGTTTTCCATTCTGTCCAGCTTTTCAGCTACCTTTGTAATGGCTGAAACACAAGCTCGCAGAGGGCTTAAATGTAACTCAAAGTCTTGAAGTTTATTAACCAATTCACTTATAAGGGGTCTTCTTTCCCCTCTGCCATACATTGCTGCAAATGTGCTGGCGTACCTTTCTGGTGCGGTCTTTGTGAATGTACGCCACATGTTTGGTGTACACCTGACTCTCTCGGGATCATGCTCTTGGTCTGGCTCGTCAGGAATGAAATCGGGGTTATGTAGCATTTCCACCACAGCATATTCTCTTAAATAACAGATGCCTTCTTCCATATCAGCCCATTTCTTTTTCTCAGGCATCAGATCATCTTTGAAGGGGTATCTTTCTTTTACAGCTAACAACATCCGCTTCCAGAGGGTAAAGGCCTGGTTCTGGCATGTACT
Organism: Meleagris gallopavo; assembly: GCF_905368555.1. NCBI lineage: Eukaryota > Metazoa > Chordata > Aves > Galliformes > Phasianidae > Meleagris > Meleagris gallopavo. Next base: position 1,630,943 of record NC_139432.1, on the reverse strand, counting down.
AATACCTCTGTCAATGGCTGAGTCCCTAGCAACGCCACCCAGTTGGCGAGCTTCTCTACTATCCAGCCACACACTGTTGGCCCCATTGTCCCAACATCGAAGTAACCAAGTGGCAATAGGCTCATTTGGGTGACGTGAAAAGTCTTTTCTCAGACTTCGAATTTCATTCATTTTCAGAGATCGATCAACAATGGTAACGATATCTTGCTCACCTCTTACTCTTTCGGGACTTCTTGTTGCCCTCATTGGCGCCGGTGACCGTGGTCTTACTGAGGGCCCCTCCCCTGGACTTAGGGGTGCTTCTTGTGGATCTTGGAGCCACTCCTCTGGACCTCTCTCCTCTTCTTTCTTCTCTTCTAACTGAGTCGAGATTCGTTTCATTTTCCGTCCTCTTACAGGGGCAAGTGACATCAATTGTGGTGCTTCCTGTAGTTGATCAGGTTGGTCAGTTCCAATGCTCTCATCCTCCAGTTCAGCTCGGAGCCTGTCTCGTTCGATTATGAGAGTATCTAGCTCAGATTGGAGGGTGTCTTGTTGAGATTGAAGACTGTTGAGTTTGGATTGCAGGGAGTCTCTCTCAATTCGGAGGGCATCTCTCTCAGATTGGAGGCTGTTTCTCTCGACCAGGAGACTCTCCTTTTCAATTTCACAAACTCTCTCCCTCTCCAGGATAGTATTGAATAAGGCCCGGTAAGCATTAGCCAGGCCCCAAACAATTTGGGCCTCCTCAGATCTTCCTGAGCCACGACATTCCTGTCTCAAATATCTGTTTAAATTTTCAGGGTCTTTCAGGTGTTCTGGAGTAAAGTTCCATGACACCGAAGATTTCCATCTCTCTAAAGTCTCACCCAGGCCTCTCCACATTCCCTGCCACTCAGAATTTACTGGTTTTGGGGCAGACTTCCTCAAAATATAATAAATACTAATAATAAGTGAAATGGTGAGCAGTACATTCACGGAGATTAATAACGTGATCAGGTGAGCATTGAAAATCCGCATAAAGAATTCAAAGGAGAGGCTGGAAACCTGCTTAAGAATCCCCAACCCTGTAAAATTAGCAGCTCCCTCTGGAATGGTATGCCACATAATATGCAGATGCCACATAGTTATTTCCATCCATGTTTTCAATTGGCTATATATACCTATTGCTCCATAGAGCAAAGTGGTGAACTTAATTAAGGCCCAGTATGTTTTTAGCATTAAGAAAGAAGAGACAGTGGCATGCAGCCCCTTAAAAGGCAGTTTCAGTAGAGAAAGCATTTTTTCTCTTTTTTTTTTCTTTTACAGAAACAAGATAGCAAGGCTCAAAGTTTACAAATATCCTAGAGTATTGGCCGTCCGCCTGGACTTTTCAAGGTCACGCTTTCAGACAGTACTGGTGAAACAGATAAACTTTCCCAATGAAGCTGTCTGAGAGCGGAGAGAGAGATTTGTTCAAAAAGCTAAAAAGCAACTGTTGCCCGCATTCTCCACCAAGAATGTCAACGGTTTACGGGCTGGTTCGGCCCGGTTCCGTGACTAGAAGGGCGGAGGGATCCGCGGATCCGCGCCCCCGGAAAAAAAAAAGAAAATAAGGGACCCCGAAATAATTGAAAACAGTGGCAACAATCTGAGGTAAAACAAAGTAATTTACTAAATATGGTATCAACAGAATTTTATAAGGAGAGAGAATGTGAAATTGATAGTGGATCGGCCTTACCACAACGCTGAGATGAGAAGCGCAGGCAGAGAAGCGCAGGCGAGAAGCGCAGGCAGAGAAGCGCAAGCGAAGCAGCGCAGGCAGAGAAGCGCAAGCGAAGCAGCGCAGGCAAAGAAGAGAGCATCAGGTGACCTTGCCGGGAGTTATATCTCCTCGTTGACCGCAAAGCCCCCTGGGGAAACGTAGCTGCTCTTCTCCTCTGGACAGGCACCCGGAACTTGAGCATCAGCAGTCAAACCCCCAGTGCATTGCATGATGTTATGATGTGGAATACCGATAATGAAAAATCATGAAACCATGACAAGCCACAATGTCACATTCATCCCTTTGCCTCTGTGTCTCGCATCTTCCGTAACACAGCACTGCCTCCTGCTTTGCAGAAAGCAAGTGGGATTTCCTGGGCATGCTTCATCCCAGCAAACACAGTGTGGGCATTGGTCACATTCTGATTTGCAGAGTTTTCAAAGCTCCTCACCAGACTTTCAGAGTCTTTCATAGATCTTGTATTTAACTCTTTTCCTTTTTTTTCCCTGCGTTCCCAAGAGGTAAGAGACAGAGATATTTGGTATTCACCAAGACAGAGCTCTTCAAGGCCACATGTCAGCTCGTTTGCAGACAGATGTTGGTTGCGTTGCTGAAGGCAGGAGGGCAGGAGTGCTTGGACTCAGCAATGAGGGCAGAGTGACAGCAGAACTGCAGCAAGTTATGTAGAATTTGTGCTGAAAGAAGCAAGCAGGAGTCAGTGCAGACTGCAGGACATTGCATTGGAGCAGCTTTCTCATAATGTTGGTCCTAAAGTTTCTGCCCCTGCATTGAAAACTCCTCATTTTAGCCCTGTGGATGCTGTCAGGAGCAACATTTCATCCTTCTGAGAGTCGTGCATGAACAGGATGTCAGCAAACAAATGGTGCCAGAGATGTCAAAAGTAGTGGTGTGAAAACCGTGTAGTGAGATGTGGAACTGCTGATATTCATAGTAAAATTGATATCCCCATCCAAACAATGCCTTCACCCTTGAGATTAGCAAAAGAGCATCTTTAGTTCAGGAAGAGTTTGTGGGATGTGTCTAAAGCTGTTGTCCCCATGCTGTCAAAGAACCCTGAGATGGAATCCAGTGATTTTCAGCAGCTGTTGCAAAGTTCTGTCTGGACACCTGCTGCCATTACTTCTGGTCATTAAAAAAGCTAGAGGAATTTAATCTAGACTTTGTAAATCACTGCTAAAGCTGTCTGAGGGAAATTGTCTGAGCTCCCTTTGTGGCAGGAGGCGATTGTATTGCTGGGAGGAGAGATGAGTTGTAATAAGAGATGGTGACAGCATGTTCTGTACCAGGAAGGAGTTTGAAATATGTTGGTCTTACTCTGTTGTCAGGATCTCATATGCCATTAATTTTCTCTAAGCAAAGTAAATATTGTAAGTGACATAATAGTAGGGAAAATATCGCTCTGAAATGCAGTTAATAGTCATAATCCATTCTGTTAAAGAAGCACTAATCAAGCTTGGTTCCCACTGCAGCAGGCTTTAGAAGTACAGAAGAGATGTCTCTGCTTCTAAAGCTCTGCAAAGAAAATCCTGGTATCTCTGTGTGACTTCCTTGCAGCAGGGAGCCTTGGCCAGCCCTAATTCCTGCTTTGACTGAATCCTCACTATTGCCATTCCCAAATCCCAGTGGCATGAGTCTAAACAAAAGTGAAGACCTGTATTTTTTATGTAAGGCTCCAAGTAACCAAGGAGGGGTTCAGAGTGTCCCTATAAAGTAAAACAGATTCAGGAAGGTTTGGCACACAGCCTCTGATTGAAAGCACCACTTTTTCTAGGGCTCAAAACACTATTTTATGTTTGGCATCCAAAGAACCAAGTGTTAATTTCAACGTGTGGAAGTGGCAAATCTCAGACAGTGCACATCAAAGGACCTTTATTTCTGTTTTTCACAACTTTTTCAACAATGGGAAACTTTTAACAAGCAGAGATTTTTATCGTTTTCCTCAGATTTGACATGGGTTTTTTTTTCACATTTTTTTATTTTAATGGGGAAGCATGTTTCTTTGCTTTTCCTTTAAGGTTCTGTGTGGTTTATTTTCACAGCCCCTGACTCTTTGCATAACAAGCTTGCAACGAGTGTGTGATAGAACTGCAATATGCTGCTAAGATCGCGACGGCTTCCAAAGCAAGATTTAAATTTAATCCATGGTCTAATTTACTGTGTGCCTTGATTCCCAGCCACAGCAGTGGCTTCCTTGGTGTTTAAGTCCACGGTTAAAAATATTCCATCATCAGCTGATGTCCATTTGCAGCCTGGAAATACCACCAAGCATTTTGCAGAGGAAAATGAGCCCAGTGTCGGTTTTGTTTTCTTTCTCGTGGTTAATGCTCACTTCCCCCACCGCCCACAGAAAGGCAGGAAGATCCTTTCTGCCTCAAATTGCTTTTTGCTGAGTTTGGAAAGATGAGCAAACGAAGAAGTGGGAAAGGAAAGTCTTCAGCAGAGCAGAGAAACACCATGCAACAAAACCTTGGTGTAGAAGAGAAATGACCAGCATTGTATCTAGTGCCCTTGTGCAGGGGTTAAAATCTGACGCAGTGGATGAGACTGGCTGCACAAGAAGGAGGGAAAATTGATATCCAGGGGGATGATCCCTCTCCACCATTTACAGAGCTACACAGCTCCTGGAAATGAACCCAACACCACTGTCTTTCCTCTTTTCAGAGCTGTCTTGCAGTTGGAAGCAAGCAGCTCCATTTGGATTCTCTCTTTTTTCCAGATACTTCAGGTGCCTTTGTGTCTTCCTCTTATTTTGTCTTGGAAACGGGGCTGAACGATTGACTTTTACTCGGCATGTTTCTGTAACACACGAAGCAAATTCATTAATGTGTCCTTGAGGAAGGAGATCATTAAAAATTAAGCCACTTTGAATCCCTGGATTTTTGTCTGTTTTTTTTTTTTCCTTCCAGCTCAGAAATAATTTTCTCCTATTTTCCAGAAACTTTCACCAGAGCCACATCTCCTTGAAACCTCCTCTGAGAAGCATCCATGGAAAATGTTGATTGCCAAAAATGGGCACTGTCAAATCACAACATCATCCAGTGGAAAATTCTTGATCCATCCTACACCATTGGCCTAAGTCTGGAAGGGCTGTGCTTTGCAGATATCCAAGCTGTCCCACAGTAAAGCACACAGCATTTTGGGATGAACTCGACCCTCTCTTACAATTAAAAATACAAACAACCAAGAGCAGGTGTCTGCAGTTGGCTTTGTTCTCAACATGGGCCTGAGAAAAATCCAGTTTCCAAGGACAAGAAAAGAGTAAGACAAGGGGAGGTTTCCCCGAAGGGCTCATGTCATGTTAACAGGATATTGCTTTTTGCTAGAAGCAGAGGTGTGAATGCAAACTTGTGTGAATGCAACCTTCATTTTGGCTTGAGGTCAGGGGAGGAAAAAAAAGTGAAAAAAAGAACGTGCAGGTTGTGCGTGCAGACAGTGGTGCTTAGCAGCAGGGCTGGACCTGGCTCCCTGAGCTGCTCTCATTTCCCCACGCAGAGCTCTCTCCACCTGAGCATTGCTGTGTTGTGCAGACAGGGATACCCAAGGCCTGATGGGTCATAGAACTATGGAGCATCCCGAGTTGCAAGGGATCCACGAGAACCACCAAGTCCAACCCGCAACTCCACACAACACCACCCAAAGCCAAACCCAATGGTTGAGAGTGGTGTCCCGGTGCTCCCTGAGCTCCGGCAGCTCGGGGCCATGACCACCAAGGGCCTCACAGCCCTCAAACCTTCCCCATCTCTGCAGTCCTGAATGGAACTGATATTCTCCTGCCCTCCCCCTGCACTTCCTGGCTGGCAGCTGCCTGGCTGCCTAAGTGTGGGGGTGTGAAGCAGTTGGTGCTCCCTGTTGGGACCAAAGCATCATGTTTTGAACAGGGTTTTGCATAATGCTGAAGGACAGAGGCAGCTCGAGAAGATGCCTTACTCAGCCATACCCTGCAGATGCACTCAAAGACTCTGAAAATCCTCTTTTCTATTATTGGGCCGGATCACAGCCTTTTCTTTTGTTAACTTTTCAATGAGAAAAGCCCAGTGTATTTGATGCTCTGCATCCTCTCTCCATGACAGCAGATACCGCATGGTTATAGCTGAGAAGATCTCAGTGGGAGCAGAGACATTCCTGGTGTGCACCGCTTCCAGTGAGCAGAGAATTGGTGCAAAAGCAGCTCTCTGGAGGACTTCTGCTCAATAAATGATCTCTGGTGAGGAATGCAGGCTGCTCCCAGAGCCGTCCTGGTGCAGGAACCGCTGTATTTGCTCCAGCTGAACAGCCCAAGAGGGTGGGGGGAGATTCCTGGTAACTCTGCTAATGAAGAAGGAGCAGATGAGCACTCCATGTATTTGTTGCCTGATTAGAAAGAAATGAATCAGGGAAGCACACTGAAGAGTCAATTCTCTCTTATTCAGAAAGCAGCACAATTTAATTAAGTCTAAATAGCACTTAGAATGGTGAATTCCGAATCGATTGAGGGCCGACCGTTCCGCAGAGTGTTTTATCGGAAGCTCTGATTCCCTGGATGCTTGAGCAAAAATTAAGAAAGAAAGATCTTTTGAAAAACCCATTCCTCTCAAGGCTGGAGGCTGTTAGGTTCATTTCCAAAAGTGATTTTGCTTCCAAGAGTTAATTGGTCTCCAGACTTTGCAGAGACATGAATATTTACTGCGTCTTGAGCCCCAGTCTGTTTCTGTTCACCGTGGTATAAATCAGCAGCGACGGCAATGAAGTCAGAGAGTGCACAAGAAAAGGAATGAGGGCCTTACAGGCTGGAGGTGATGGGGAGTCTATAAGAGCATCTCCATGTGAGCATCTCAGCTTGATGCAAAGACACGTCTGCACTCTGCCCCTGCAGAGAAGGACCATGGGATCAGTGCTCTGTCTCATCCAACAGACACAAAGTCTTGAACACGCTGTGTCATGGTCAGATGAAAAGAGCTGCTGGTGGTGGTGGAGGAGCTGGGTCTGAGGAGTGAGTTCCCTGCTTAGTTCTGCCCTCTTTGCTCTGCAGGAACTCTATGGGGTCAGAGGGTTCTCACAGTTGGGAGTGGAGATGCAGTGTTGTAATGGGTTTTGTGTCAGTCCCCGTGCAGCTGCACCTCATAGAGGAGTGCCAAGGTTATCTCCCCAGCCCCATGCACTGTGGGAGCAGCTGCTGTCAGTGGATGCTTTCATGTGCAGCTGCTGAATGCTGATGTTACCCAGTCTTCCTCCCCTTTTTCCCCTCCTGGTGTTTCCAAATAGCCCTGACTGCAGCAAAGCACACGAAAGCCGGAGTTAACAGATTTCAGCAAAAATCTCAAAGCAAAGAAGTTCTTTGCAAGGGATTATAGGAAGATAAGCGTGACGCCCTTCAAAGAAATCCTAACAAGCGAGGCAGTGCCTGGTTCCACTGCATCACCTGAGCTCTGTGCCAGCACAACCTCCCTACCCTGAGCCATGTCTGCGTCCTCCTGTGACCTGCTCTCGTTTGCCTCTGTAGGAACACAGGTTTTGATAGATGGGGTGAGAGAGCAGATCCCCCCATACAATGTCACTGCGGTTGAATCCAGTGTGGGCTCATCAGGGAAAATCAGTCAATTAAGTCCAAAGCCTTTGGGGCATTCCGTTGTCTGTCTGTCCTGTTTAGCTCTGCCAAGAGCTAAACTCTGGGTCAGTTTGAGGCTGTGGCTTTCAGCCTTCCACAAGCCCATGCACACACAACATGGGCAACCTGTAGCCCTGAGAATGCTCTTTACCTGGTGGGGACCCTTTAGGGACACTGGAGACAAATGTCTGGGTCCTGAAGCACAGCCCAGGGGAACCCCACACTGGACCTTAGGATTTGATGTAAGTCAGTGTATCAGTGTTGTGACACTTGAGCACAGACCCAGATCCACACAGAGCTGAGAGATCCTGAGAGCAGACTGATGGTTGGAGGAAGATGCACCATTCTCACATCAGGACTGCTGGGATATCACTCTCATTGCATCACGCACTCCTGGCTCTTTAAATCTCTCACTAGAGTTCAAACTGAACTTTCTGCATCTCCCGGCTGCCTCTATTTATCTTACAATAATGAGATTGTTGGTCTTTCTCCCTTTTAGTTTTGGCCAGAGCAATAGTAATGAGCATTACCAAGGGCAATTGATGGAGAGGGAGCTCCTGAGATAGCAATTTCTTTTTTAATTAGAGTATTCGATAGTTCCCGTTGGAAGAAAGTCTGTTAATCAGTTTGTAAATGGTGCAGTGGAGAGTTACAGCAAACACAAGTGGTGAGGATGGTGATTTTCTGAAGGGCAGGGTTTAAGTCGTGCAGGAACAAGTGCTACGGTTGGAAACTGCAAAGATGTTTGTGACTGTGATGGGAAGCCACGAAATGAAGAGCAATTCCAACAGGATCTGATTTGTATTTTAAAACTTAAAAAGAACAGAAGTGTTTCTAAGACTTCTTTTTCCTTTCTCTCTGGGGAAATTAAGTTGCACATTATGCCAATGACTTATTCATAAAAGAAGAAAATGAATTTTTTGAAGTAGCGCTTTTGGTGATTCCTTTTTGAAATCTCAGCATCAAATCCTCCTGTCCCTTCTTTTCAGGTGCAGAATTGGTGGCATTGTGCAGAATTGTGTTTTCATAAGCTACATACTGCTTCCTAGCTGGTAATTATGCTCATTTCACACACACTAATTCTATTGCTCAGTCATTCAGCTTTTAGCTATCACTTCTTCCTGTGCCTGTGTTGATTTTGTTCTTTGTAACAGCAGAAATCTCTGCATTACATTGCAGTGCCGTGATGCTCCAAGCCACAGGTCAACACCTGCAAGTTGCTTTCATGGAATTTAGCAAAAGTCCCTAATTTCCAACCCACTTTTCTAAGTTTAGCACTAAGGGAATGCTGATGCTCTGCTAAGTTCAGTGTTACCAATGGGGAACGCCAGGCACTGAATGTACCTCATCCATTTCTCAGCACAATTTGCTAGAGCAGGGCTACATGGAAGCACTACTGGCTCTGGGTGCCTGGGGATCTCTCTCTTGCACATCAGCTCCTATGTTTAATGCACAGCTTTTAAGCATGGTTCTAATGAAGAGTTCGTTTTAATAATGTATGTACTCCTGCCCATGTGAGATACTGGCTTGAAAAAAAAAAAGGAAGTGAAGCTGTAGTAGGAGAAAGTATTTTAAAAGATTGCATGAGGAAATGTTTTTGCTGTCTCTAGCAAAAGAAGGAGCAGAGAAGGACCATCTGAACTGGCTGTTAATTAAGTTTTGGAGATGCATTTTAACTGCTTATGACCTGCTTACTGGAGGGCAAGGTATGGATGAGGAAAATCTATCACAGTGGAGCAAAAGTTGAAGTGGATGGTGAATTCACACTGAATATTTGTTAGCAATGCACAGCAATGCTCCACCAGGGAAGGAGGCAGTGGTCAAATTCGCAATGATATTTTTCCCAACTTTCCAGAGATTTGACATAGGACCACAAAAAATGTTAAATTAGATTGAACCTGAGATCCATCTAAACCAATTCTGCATCTTCACTCTCAACAAAGAGATGGGAAATAATCTGCTTCCCACTTTTTTAACCCTTTATAGCCAACAATAAATTCGAGATGTGAAGTCTGTGGCTTACTCTGCCTTCTGATCTTTTCTTTTTAACCACTGTTACCTTTCTGGTTATTCCTACCTCTCCTGTAAGGATCCGTGTCCCTCTGGCTTCCCACAACTTCCAGGAGCAGTGGGGATGCACTTACAGGGTTCTGGGATGCTTTGTTCCCTGTGGAATCCCTCCTTGCAGCACCTCAACCACAGTGCTGCTTGCTGAAATTGTTTCCCAGGCTGAGGTAATAGACTCATCCCAGTCTCCTCTCTTATTTACACCACCTACTTTCTTGAAATAATGTAGGAAATCCATCATCTGTCGTAGGGTTGTTGGGACTTTGGGGTTTATTCTTATTAATAGGACCTCGTTTTACCTTCCTGCAAGTTAAGCAAGGGCTGAGCGGAACTTGGAGGGTCTGCAGAGAAGAGAGGAAAATGGAAGTGATAAATGCAGAGAATTAAAAGTGATCTAAGGTTGCTGTCACATTATAATGCAATTTTCAGGTCCAATATCTCATATTCTGCAAGATTTGGACATAGATTGCATGCACCATTGGAAAGTGAGTACTCACCCCCCATCCTCGGCACATAAAGCACCGGCAGCGTGTGGGGAGTGTTTGCAAGATCCAATAATAAATAATAATAATGGGATCTTAAATATGTCGCTAAGCAGGGCTGAATAATGCCAATCAGATATTGCAGATCAGGGCCACCAGAAAGCTTCCTCCCAGGTCATGGAAGGCAGGCATTGAGGAAAAGCAGAGGGGAACTGGCTGTGTGCTCCTGGGGCCATCAGTGGGCAGCAGGGCAGGTGAGGAGCACGAGGATCCAGTAGGACATCCTATTATTCCCATCACACAAGCAAGCGGCGTGGGCTCTGGAAAAGGAGCCAAGCTGCAGTCTTCAGCTTCACTTTCTCTCCCTCCTTGATGTACTCACTGTACCCACTTTTTTTCCGCTAGGGAAAGCTTAACATAACAGTGTGCGTTTTGGGCATGGAAAATTGGCTGCTTGCACCGCTCTCCCTGATCACTCAAGCTAATGATCACTCTGCAGTGCATAATATTTTTTCAATCTGATTTAGGAGGAAATTCAATTGATCATCACTTTCTGCCCAGACTTCTTAGTTCTCCACAGAACTCGGGGCTGCTTTGCATTCCAGACAGGCTCGCACTGCACCGAGCCGACCGACGGGAAATTAATTCAGTACCATTTTTAAAGTGCAGTAGGTTAAGGCTGACAAGCCTTTCGTCTCGTAGGACACAATGTGCGGTGTCTCGCATGTCACCCTTACAGAGACAAAGAAGGGTTGAGGCAATGTATAGCTGGGAAAATAGGATAATTACTGGCACGTGCTTCGGGCTTATTCATCTAGATCTCATTATCGAAGTATTGTGAGCTATTGATAGCGTGACAGGGAAACAGCCTTGCAGATGTACTGCTTGCAGATTAGGAGGATATGGCTAGTCCTGAAACCTCTCCCTGGGAGAGAACAGAGGAGACGTGGCTGGGGGATATGGTTGGTGGGCATGGTGGGATGGGTCGGGGTTGGGTTTGGGGATCCGAGAGGTCTTAGTGGTTCTGTGGTTCTACAAAACTTGGGTGAGCTCAGCCTGGCTGTGTGCAGGCACTACAGACTAGGTGTGTGAAGAGGGCAAAGATGGATGAGCAGGAGGGAGGGAGCAGTCCCCAGGTGATGGAGGAAAGCACCAGAAAACTCTTGAAGCAAAATGTCCTACCACTGTTCTGCCCATTGCCTGCAGAAAATCCAGCATGTCCAGCAATCCTCCATCCAACAACAATCCCCAATTGGTGCCATACAGCCCAGCCAGAGCTACAGAGGTAATGAATGCTCCAGAGTGCTACGAGCTCCAAAGCCAAGGTATTTATTCAGGGAAAATTTCCCAGCAGAGTGTGAATCTTGAACCTGTCAGAGGGACTTGTCTGAGTCTAAATAGGTGGGTGAAGTACAGAGCCCTTGAGTCAGGGTAGAATTTCACCTATGCTGTCAAACCAAGAAAATCAATATGTTGACGGCACAAGTGGCTGAGAGCTGAGTGGAGACCCATCCCCTGTGCTCCGTGCTGAGGTGGATGCCAGCACTCTGAATTGCATTAGGAAGCAGCTCAAGAGCTGGAGAAGACTTGAGCATACCCAGTATTGCAAAATGCTGGAAGTTTTTCTTGCCTCCTTGCAGAACAAGCCCCACAGCCCATCCCCACTCCCTACTTCAGATTAATTCCTTGGGCATTTGCAGCTCAATTGTACTGAAATCCAGTCTCTACTCTCCCCCAGATAAAAAAAATACCCACACCAAAACAGATGTGCATCGGGCTGAAAGCTATTGAAAATGAATGATTTCAGTGGTGAATGGGAAAAGTCCATTTTCCATCAGGAAGAAATTCCCACTGGTCTGAAGAAGGACTGTGCTCTGTGGGAACATATGAACAAATTTGCTTTTTTTTGTTGTTGTTTTCCTCTTTAATTCCATCAAAAATACAACAAACCAACAAACCCATGTATCCTATTAAGACATGTTTCTTATTAAAGCGGCAGCTGAACTCTCAGGCCTGAGGGACAAAGGACAGAAGGGTTTTCCAAGGAGAGATTGCAGCTGGGTGTGCTCTGGGGCTCTCAGGGTGCAGATGTCTGTCAAAAGGTCCATGACCCTCAGCTGAAGTTGAAGCACTAAAACCTTTCCTCGCAATAATTCAGCTGCCAGGTAACAAAACCAGGAAGGGAGAGCCAAATGTACTGAATGCAGAGGGGAAATGCTGCTCAAGTGCTTCCTCCCCAGTGAGCACGGAGCACTCAGGGCTCTGTGGATCTGTCAGCCCCAGGGATGGTGCATAACTCACAGCAACGATTTCTCTGGTAGCTGAATTTTGCTCTGGACCGCAATTTCTTCCAGTTCATGCCTTCCTTGCGTTTGACTCGTGTTTGCAGTCTGCAGTATTCAAAACTCAAGCTTTGCCTCTGAGCTACGATTGCTCTGATAAGCCCAGGGTATCATTGCCGATCCGTGCCTGGCGGTGCACATTATCCACTCACGGAGGGAATATTTGCCTGCAAAGATTTGAAGTGTGTTGTTCACACATGCTTGTTTCCAGCAGCTCTGAACCCTTCGGTCCAGAGCTGCAGCTCCCAGTGAAGCACAAGCAGTTCTGCTCTGGGGCAGACTCATCAGAGAATGGGGGGAGGCAATGGCACCAAGCCCGGGCTCACAAATGGGGAAACTGAGGCATGGAGTGGTGTGTTGGAGATCTGGAAGATCTATAGGGAATTGGGACCGGAATCATTGTTGGTACCCCAGTGTGACGTGCCAAGGCTGCTCTGCTCCTCGCTGGGCTCTCCAGAAGCAGAATCACTGCAGCAACCACAAGAGGATTTGTTAGGGCTTTTTGCTTCCACAAAAGCAGACGCTATCTCCGTGCCACTGCATATCCCTAGGTAATGGCAGAGCCTGTGCTGGTGAGGGACGTGGGGCAAGTTCTGCCCATCAGGCAAAAATGCTTTTTTTTTGCCAGCACGGAGGCAGCACCTGGAACCCCGCAGAGACAAACCTCTGTCAATGGGATAATCAAGCTGCAGAGCCAGGGCCATTTATCACTGCTCCTTCTAGAGAAAGCACCTTCCTCCTCCTGCAAGTCCTATGAGGCTTAGGGGCACAGGTCACTCTGTTCCCATTGCTGCCCATCAGAGCCCACATTATCAGGGATGCTGGAGGTGAGATATGTACATGAGCCTGCAGCATCTCTCCAGGCAGCCTTTGCCAAGGAAACAGGAATGTGCCAGCAGAAGGGCACCTATTGCTCTTAGCCTCTTCCAGATGCTGAGCTGTGCCACATCATTTCCCAAACCCGCATCCATGAACTGGACAACTCTCTTTGCTGGTGTTTAAAATGGGAAACACTTGATTGAAACTGGCAGCTTTGCTACCAGCCTGCAGGGTCATGGGCTGGAGAGTGGAGCTTGATCTCCCTGATACCCAAATTTGTGCAAGGTACAAGTGGAAATGCATGAAGATGAGTTCAATGCCAACTTCATCCCAAGGAGGTTCAGATTCCTTGGATACAACTCTTGACAACTTGCAGGCCAGGCAGCAGCCAGCAGCTTGTATCCCTTCAGACTGGATGAAGGTTTTGCAAGGAAAGCACTCACATGAGTGTGAGCACTCCCAGAAGTTCAGCTCTAAGTGATAACTCCTTAAGACCCAGTTTGTTGCTTGCTCACAACCTTATATAGGGGAAGAACATAAGGCTGAATTTCCCTCTGGCTGCTTTGCAGCAGTGGTTGTTCCGTGCAGAGATCCAGGAGCTCTCTTTGGCCAACTGCAGAGCAATGAGCATGGAGCAGCACAGCTCTGCTTCTCCCAGGTCAGCTCAACTGCTGGAGGGAATATTCAGCCTTCAGGCAGGAGGCTGAGGATGGAAAGTGATGCTATAAATTGTTTTCTCTCCTTAATAGAGTGAGGTGAGCTTGTTGAAGCAAAGTGCTTATTGAGTCCTTTCTGCCACTTTCTCTGAGCCCAGCAAATGACTTCTTTCACTGACTTGCTCACAAGCTGCTGTTATTTTGAAGTGTGGCTGATGGCAGTGCATTTCAGGTTGTGTGTGAATTCAGTTTGTGCATTTGCTTTTGGTTCCTTTCTGGTGGTTTCCTGTTTTCCCCACTCATCTCTCTATGATTCCCATGGTGTGATCGATCTCTCAAATCAATGTGAGATTGTTTCTTCCCAGTGACTGGCAAGCTCCTGTACAAAAGTATATGGACAGTGAGGATGAATAGGCTGGCTACTGAGCTGGGTAAAATAGTGATTTTGATTTGAGTCGTGATTTTCTATGCTTAAGTGATTCATAACTGAAGGTAAATGTTTATTTACAAGCTGTCTGTTCTTTGTTTCCACTTTCTTAGTTGAAAATCATTGGGGTACATGCGTACTTTGTCAGGTCTTAAATCCTAGAAAGAAGGCAGTTCCAGAACCAAGTTCACTTTCCTGCAGAGACTCTGGCTGCCTACAGACTAACATTTTACACATGAAGTGCTGCTCTCATCAGTGAAACCACTGGCTGGTGGACTCACAGCTCTCACAGAGCCTTGTCCTGGCTCCTGTCCCATGGTTGAGGCTCTCTGCAGCTCACAGCTGGGACTTGTGGCAGTCAGTGGGAGAAAAGAGCTCCATCCCCCAGTAGCACTGACTGTGGAGAGCATGGAAAATAGAGGAAGGTGAACCCAATTCTTTATGGTTTTAGTGATTAGTTCAGTTCTGGTTGGAACACATCCTGGAAGATGCCCTCTCTGCCCAGTGTCCAGGACACAGCAGTGACCCCAAAGATGCTCTCCCTCCCGTGGATCACCCTGCTGTGGGGCTGGGGTTTTTCTCTGAAGCCTGTCACTGCCCGGCGCTGGCTTTGTGGAGCAGCCATGGAACTGAGCCGGTGCAGCCATTCTGAAGGTCTGTAATTAGTCAAAGTATGAAGGTGAATTATATCCTGACAAAAGATGTGGGCAGGCAAGGTTTGAAGGCTTCATTAGTCCCAACCCTGGCAGGGTCGCTCTTTTCAGCTCAGTGGCCAGAGTATGTGATGGAGAGCAGACTCCATCATGCCTAATTAACAAGCACTGAATAATTTGACGGATTGGAGAAACATTTCAATATGTGTTCCAGCAGGGGAGTTGAGTGGCATGTGCCTTACTTCCCTGCTAAGAAACTTTCCAAGAGAGATATCAACTGTGCTCACAACGAACCCAAGATGATCAGGAAGATGTTGCCAAAGGTGCAGTGCTTGGCTGAGGTTAACCCCTTGGGTTTAATGCTGCTGCTGTGTGTTGAAGTGGGGTTGGCACAGCTGACTGTGTGCTCAAAGTCCCTGCAGCCTTTAAGGGTCTCTGGCTATGACTCTCTGTAAGACCTTAGGGTCTTACCCTGCCCTGTTTGTCTGATGCCAGCTGAGCAGTGCTGATGCTAGCAGTGTACTTCACCTTCCAGACCAACTTCACTGCACACCCAGAGTTAGGATATCATCACAAATGGAATGGAAGCTCAGGAGCAGATGTGAGCTGCCCCAATTCTGCTTTTCTGCTCTTGTTCTTCTCTCTTTTCCCCCAGAACATACCTGGGAGTGACCCACAGCTTTGCATTGAGCACATTTTGTGCTCTGCAGATCAGCAATCACATCCCCTTTACCTTCCTCCAGTGGGGGGCAACCAGCCCAGGGCAGAGGTGGGGCTGGGGGGACTGTAAGCTTCCAACACAGCCATGCCATGATTCAACATTTAACTTCATGCCGTGCAGTTAGTCCTTGCTTAACATATTACTGTCACTAGGAAATGATGCACAACTCAAACGTCACTTAACTTCCTTGCTCAATGCTGAACTCGGTGTTATCTTGTATACAAGCTTTTGTCAGACTTGCCCTGACTCACTGTACTTACAGGTGGGTTGTAACTTCTGGAGTCCTCCTTGCTATGTGTCTGAAGTGGGAGCTCTGCTCAGACAACTTCTTCCTCATTCGCAGCCCCACTGATGTCTCCTCTGTGTGCAATACAACGTCCATAGTGCCTCAGTGGCAAGGTAGGATTTGCCAGACCAGATGTGGGCATCTGCTGCACAGCCAGCTCCTACTTCATGGAACCTCTTAGCCCTGCCTGCAGTTTCACTGGTTGGCTCCCAGTTCCCCTCCAAGCCCCATCTCAGTGGAAATCAAACAGGAAAACCCTTCTGTGTGAAAACTTTGTGCTGTGCAAACCTCACTGCTGATGCCAGCTTCAGTGACAGAAGCCAGAGCTGACTGCTTGCTACAAAGTCTAATGAGCATCCATCCCTTGGCCTTTTGCTTAATGCAGTACTCCTGGGAGATTTTCAGGGCTTCTGTCTGAAGTGAACCTGGTCGCAGTTATTGTTCCTGTAAAGATGGTGACTTCAAAACACCCTGGAATATTCTCTGTAATAGCCACAGCAATGCATTTGTGCTTTGTTGGAGGGATGATGTGATGATAGTTTCCGGCACTAATGATCCTGGCACAGTGGGGAGGCACCCCGTGATGGCTGTCCCCTCTCATCACTCCAGCACAGGGTGACATCCATGCCAATCCCTCCTTGCTTTCATCGCTGTGATGAAAACCTGCAGCCTCAAGTGCCTGTGCCTGGGCTGCGCTAACTGTGCTGGAGGAAAATGAGCAATGGGACAGCTGAAAGGAAGGGTCAGCAGAGAAATTACAGCCCTGGGGGTTCTGAATGCTCCTCGCTGCTGAGGAGGAGAGAGCTGGCATTGCAGGAAGGGTGGGAGTTTCTCACTGAGAGCACTTTTTGCTTCTCTGTGACCATTAGCAACTTTGGGATGAGAAAGGGAAAAAGAAATTGCCTGCAGCCCTGGATGAAGGGAACGGATGCACAACTCTGGAGTTGTTTTCCTTACTCAAAGCTGAGCTCACAGTGTCACCTTGTACAAGAGGCTGTGCTGCTCCCTGCCTTGTGAAGGACAGGGTTGTGATGGAGGGGCCCCACTCACTTTTGATGCACAAGGGCTATGGGGAAATAGACAAGAGATGCTGTCAGTGCTCAGCTGCCTCCAGAGCCCATCTCCTGGTCCCACTGGGGGTCCTGGAGGACACACTGTGCTCAGGGCCAGCACTTAGCCCCTGCTGATTTACTTCACTGCACTGATTCCTCCAGCACAGTTCCCTGTTGGGTCCCATTTGGGCCCAAGGCTGAGGTTATTCCCACACCTCACCTGGTGTGCAGAGGGGTCCCTGGTTGAGTCTGGCACCCCAGGGGACATGGGAGAGTTACCCCAGCAGAGCCAAGTGCAGAAAGGAGGGTTTGTATGGAGAAAAGAGCATCCTTGGCGTAAAGACTGCACCAAGCCGACAAAAGTCACTTTTGAAAATGAGGATAATTATCTTTAATGGTTTATTATTTACCACTAACGATCTGTCCTCCTCTTAAAGTTGGAGAAATCAAATAGAGAAGTGGGAATAATACCAGAGGAAATGGATGACAAATTGCAGTGAAGATTAATGATTAGAAATTAAGTGAAGAGTGCTGTAGTGCTCGTGTGGCCCGGTTAACAAGTAATGAGAGAACTTGTAAGAATCAAACCATGAATTGTTTGTGACACAATAATTAAAAAAAGAAGAGTCAAACAGTTGGTTAATTTACATGCAATGAATAAATGAATCTGTTCTTTTTTCTCCAGTGGAATAAAAGCAAACAGGAGAAAGAAGCTCTCTCCGTGCACATAGCATTGTTTTCAAACCTCAGCTGCTGCAAAGCACAAAATATTTTCAATGGAGAGAGCAATTTGAGAAATTAAATCTGAGTAGGAGGGGGACCC
Source organism: Meleagris gallopavo (assembly GCF_905368555.1). NCBI lineage: Eukaryota > Metazoa > Chordata > Aves > Galliformes > Phasianidae > Meleagris > Meleagris gallopavo. Next base: position 1,613,287 of record NC_139432.1, on the reverse strand, counting down.
TGCACTGCTGTTCTCCTCATGCCATGAGGAAAGCATCTTGAGAGAAAGCAATTGCTTCATTGGCTTGGAATGTTCCCACTGGGAATAGGGAACAGGAGCCACAAATCTGACCAGGATTGCCAGTCTCTGATCCCCAGTTGTACAGAGAGAAACTGGGGAGACATTATTTGTAAGACCCAACTGCTCCCCATAGGGATTTGGTGCTGAATGCTGGAATGGTAATCCTGGATTCTTGTGTTCCAAAGGTCCTGTGGGGAGAGAGTTGAACAAGGCATCAAGCAGTGCTGCTTTGCATCCAGTTTGCCTGGGATCTGATGGAAAAGGAGCTCGGGGAGCACCCCTTTGCCAGGGGGATCTGTGATGTTTCCTATGAAGCAGCAGTGGATTGTAATAGCAGCGGACAGCAGCTGACAGCTATCTCAGCTGTCTTGTTTTGTCCAGGAAAACGAACAGTAATTGCTCATCTCAGCTAACAGACTGAAACCTGAATGCTTTTTTATCTTAAATACTCTGCTGTGAAAGGAAGACGCATTAGGGGTTATTGTTCATAATGAAGCCTTAATGCTCTGCTTTGTGCTTGTGAATGTTTGGCACCTTCTGCATCTTTAATCAAAGACTGTAGCCTGTAGCATCGTGTTCTGCCTTGGATGGAAGTGGGTTGGAGCCTTTGGGTGGGGATGCTCAGCGCCTCACCGTTAGGGTCCAGCTCCTTGTGCCCCAATGGGGCTGCACTGCCTGGCCCAGGGGTAGGAGCCTTGAGTCCTGAACAAAATGAGCACTGCCCTCAGTCTCTCTCAAGGCTGTTCTTCAAATCCCACAAGAGCTGCACAGTCAGTTCCCCTCTGATATACTCTGATACCCTGAGGCTGCATCCTCCTCCTTTGCAGCCATCGCATTCTGGGCTGAGAGAGCCCCAAGCCCAACCTCAGCAAGGCTGCGTGTAAAGGAGCAGCTCCTACAAAACATCCTCTTCCAAACCCTAAGTTCTTGCTTACAAACGATGTGGATTTGCTGAGGCAGCAAAGGTATAGGGAGCCATAGGCAGCAGCGTTCCCCTTCACATCCCGCCATGCTGTACCCATCCTCCTGCTTTTTGCTGCAGCACAGGACCTGCAGCCATCTTCGTGTGATGTACACATGGTTGAAAGGCCATGACGCAGTTCCATTCTGGGGCAGAGAAGTCCTCTTTGTGTGTTGTGTATGTCCTCTATGCCCCCAATCCCCAGTCTTGCCCCACGTGAAGGGTGGAGGCAGCAGGAGCTGGACGAGTATTCAAGGGCCCATCATAGGAGAAGATGCTCCAGGCATGCAAAGATGAAAACTAATTAAAATAAATGAATTATTTTTATCTCTTTAAACAATGGCGCAATCACATTTTAATTAAAATAATTTTAAAGTGCGTGGTTTTTTTGTAACTTTGCTAATGTACGAACTTGTGCAATTATAAAAAATAGACAAAGGGACTGGAACGACTTCATTTCCTAAAAGGCTTTTATTGGCAGTGAATTAAGATATATAAATATTAGATTTAAAGGCATAAAGACAGCACTGAGAAAGCTCTGTTGGGGTGAGGGTACTTTTTCCTCCTAGCATTTAATTCATTTTTGATGTTGTAAAGGCATTCCTATGTATAATGTACTTTCCAGGTCACAAAAACCTTTACTGAAAAATAATTGGGAGACTTGATGCACCAGGGGAAGAGCATTGGATGTAACGGATGCTCTTGGCACTTATCCTGGCTCCTTTTAAGCATGTCCTGGATGGAACTTGAAACACTGCTTTTGTTCCTTCTCCATTTGGATAGTGCAAGGGTCTATTGGATGTCTGGAGTTTGGGATGGGAAGAGAAGTGCAGAGAGGATGAATGGGGAGAAAGGGCTGGTGGAAGAAGCCAGACTTGGACAACGTGAACAAAAGACCACGTGTGTTGGGGCTGAGATGAGAAGTCTTCATCCATGGATGGAGTCCAGGGAAGCATTTTCCAGGCCAGCAGCCACTGTGATGGAGTTCTCAGTCCCTTTTTTGGGACACTGACCCCCCAACCTGCCCCACTGCCACAACCCCATCCCCATCCACACCTGGGGATCCACAAAGGGCTGCGGGCAAACCCAAAATGCCAACTTTTGGATGTATTGGGATGATTGGGGCTGGTTGGTTGGTGTGTTGATGGGCTTCATGCAATCAGCACTCCCAAGTCGTTAGCTGTGTCCTGACAGGTCCCAGCACACATGTTTTGAATGCTGGTAGCTGATAATGCTTTTAAGGGACTTGAGAAGTATCTGGAAATGTCATATGACGCATGTATAGTTTATCACTAGCATGCATAGTTTGGCACGATTATTTTGCTCATTACACATGCAATTAAGTCAGTTGGAAATTATGTTACTTAAATAAAAAGGCACTACCAGAGAGGAGAATATTGCTGCTTTTATGAAGATGATAGGATTTAGAAATGTGAAATTGCTGTGCCCACAAGGAAATAGGAGTTGAAGGAAGTGCAAACTTAAGAAATGCTTCTAAGAGGTCTGAGAATAAGAGGTTGGAATGAAGACTCAGTGGTTTATTTATTTATTTGCTGGTTGCTGTAGCTAAAAAATAGAAACGTTTCCATTTGATTTTTTTTTTCTCCCCCGAAGGAAACCTTGTCTGAGCTTGAAATAAGATCATTTCTGTAAATAAAGCTGCAAGACTTCAGCCAGTCACACATGTGACAGTGCGTATTTATGTCAAACCTCGTGATAATTGCAGTGATGCCTCTCTCCAGGAAGGAAAACCACTGAAATTTCTTCTAGCAGCCAACATAATCATCCCTTTCCTGCTGCCTGAGCTGCTCCTGGATGCAGCAACATTCATCTCTCCTGTGCCACGTTTCCTATCGCATCCCTGTGTAATCTGCAGAGCCATACGTTGTAATAAAAAGATGGGAAGAGAGCAGGAACAAAAAGCAGAGATGATAAATGGCACCAGAGGAAGAGCTTCTTCAGGTGGTGGCAGAGGCTTCAGATTGGAGTAGACATCAGCAGGGAAAATTGGAGCTGAGCAGGAGGAAGAAATATTTGGGCTGTTTGAGTTTTAAGGCTCAATCGAGGCTAATGGCGGGTGTGGTGTGTGTGTAATCTCCAGGTATGTTTCTCTCTCACACCTATGTCCATCCCTGTGTGCTGCTTTAATGGCAAGAGTGGCTCAGCTGCAAGTGATGCTGAGCTGTATCCCAGCACATCTTAGCAGGACATCTATAAAATGGTGTTCAAGGGCACAGACCCTTTGCACAAGGCTCCTGCTCCCTGAGAAGTGGAGGCTGAGCAGAAAACAACCCAAATTTTGTTTCATCACTACAACCACTGTGCTCATAAATACCACCTGAAGATGCTCAAGCTCCCCACAAGCAAATCAGCAGCACACAAAGCTTTGTGATGTTCCAGTTCCCTACTGACAGCACTTTGCAGGCTCACTGCAAATCTCTCAGAATGTTTTTTTCATCAGATCTGCCTTATTTTCTCCCTGTAGATAAGCTTCTTCCTAACAAAGGGAACACAACTAGCAGGGCACCATGGGCTTCATGCCCCTCTTCCTCCCTTATGGCTGCTTTCCAAAAGTGTGCCCTGCTGACCAGAGACAAATGTGTGGTGGGTCCCTATTGAAACCCCAGCAGTGTGGGGATGGATTTAGAACTGATCTTCTCCAAATTCCCTGACAGACATAAACTCGCTTGACCTGGTGTGCAATGACTCTGAGTGGAAACAACTCTTGAGCTGCTCGCATGGCACCTCCTGGAAGAGCTGAGTCCTTATCAGCTTTCCCAGCTCCAAATTCAACACTTTACCAGAGGTAGAAGGAGAAATAATGCTTGTAAACTTTTGAAAGAAGCAAAAAAAAAAACAAAACCAACCAACCAACCAACCAAAAAAAAAATCACCAAACCAGAAAAAAAAAAGAAAAATTACACAAGGAAAGGCCCCAGATTTTTCTCTGCTGCTGGCCATTGCCTATCCCTGAAGTCTTCTTGAAGTCTCTATTCCAACTCTTGCAGTCCTACTCCAAGTTGAATAGCTTCTAAACAGTGAACCTGAGCAGTGCTCCCATCACATCACTGCACTGATTAACACTGAGTTCACTGAGAAGTAAAAGGACAGGAGAGAGAGGTCTCATTTGGAACAGCAGAATGTGAAGGGCTCCAAAGCCACGTGAACCAATTTCACTAATTGCTGCCTCCTGTGTCAGGCTGATTTCAGTTCTTAATCGCTTTTCCTCTCTGTATTGCTGTTGAGGATAGGAGAAAGAAGGGATTTTTGCTGTTGGTGCTGGGATATTTTCTTGCACAATTCAGTTCATCAGGCATGGAAAGGAAGTTACTCGGCCTTTAGATCTTCTCTCTCAGAGCGCAGTGGGTATCCCCACTTGTTGGTGACTTTTCTGGCCATGCCATCAGGTCTCTTATGTGCCAGCAGACAGGAGGAACACTGCACCTGAGAGCCACAGCGGGAGAAGGCAGTAGGGCATGAATTAGGGAAGATCACTGGATTGCTGTTACTTGCATTGTGTGGCAGCTCTGGCCCTTAATTACGGAGATTAAAGGCAAAAAATCACATAGCTGCACATCAAAGATACATAAAGGAAGCTGGTGTTGTGCCTGCTGAGATGTTTAAGCAGGGCTGTGCCAGCAAATGTAAGCAAGGAGTCTGAAGGTGAGCTCCTGTCCTGCTGAGGATGACCATGGTACCAACCTGAGCTTCAGCAGTGGGCAGACAGCAAAGGGAGTTTGGTGCAGCCCCCAGGCAAGGAGGGATCAGCTCCAGCTCACCCTCCCAGTTCTCCCAGTGCAACCAGCCTGAGAGCTTGGGCATGCAGCAAAAGTCACAAGGAGAGGCTGCCAGTATGTGATGGCAGAGTTTGTTTGTCTAGAAGCAAATCTGCTAAGGAAGAGCCTTTTCATTAGAGCAGAATGCTGGTTTCCACTGCTGCTGCCAGGCAGACTTGCTGTGTGCAGCTCGCCCTCATCTGCCTGGCCCTTGGGGCAGACCCAGACCTGTGGGTACATCCCCTGCCCTGGGCAGGAGCCATGTGCTCCTTTCTGAGAGGAAGGAAAGGACAAAGAAAGAATCAATTTGTCCAAAAACCTCCTAATGAGCTGCTGAAAACGGCTCAGCTAAGGTACTGATGACCTCTCAGGTTAATTAACCTGCGCTAAAACCTGATGTCTTTTTTCATTTTCCCCATCTAATTCTCCTCTTAGAGCCAGCCAAGCTCTCCTTCAAGCTCTGCTCATTTCATGACACCCCTGACATGGAACCACGACATCCTCAGCCAACACAGAGCAACAGAACCAGCATCCCTCCAGCTCAGTGCTCCATCTTTCATCCATCCTGTCACACAGAGCAGCACTCCTGGACCCAAACACTGCCCAAAAATCACACCAGGTGTGCTTTTTCCTTGGGAAGAGGCTGTGCCATTGGGTGAATCTATCACCCAAAGCAACACCTTTTTGCCAGGGACACACTCTGCTATTTTTAAGCTGCACGTGTGAATAGGAAAGGAGAGCAATATGTGCTGCAAGGAGCAGAGCTGCACCAACCACTTCCCATCGACAATTTATCTGGCAGCTCCCTCCTCCTCCTCCTCTGCTGCATTGACTGAAAGCCTTCCAGCACCCAGGAGTTTGTACACGCCTCGCTGTACTCCAGGTCCTGTGTTTGCACAGAAACACCATGCATGATCAGCACTTCTTTTTCTTTTTTTTTCTCCCAATAGGACGGAAAGAACGACTTCAATGATCAAAACCCCCAGATATGTTCCAAAGCTGCTGAAGCCTTGCATGCAGAGCTTGAAAAACCCTGAAATTTTTTACCTTGAAAAAGTGATACTTCCTGAGTTTCCTCACAAAGGGAGAGCTCTGTCCTGGAAATGGTGGCTGTCATTTCTTTCTAGCTTAAAGCAAACAAAATTCCTAACAGAGGTCCAGAGCCATTTTGAAAAATGGACATTTCTGAGATGTTCTTTCTTTGGTAATGACCCAGTGAAGATCACACGTTAATTATCCACATGCTTTACTAATTGCTTATGACGGCGTTGCAAATATGTTTTTCATTAGCAATAGCAATCGTATGTTAATATTATTATTTTATTTAGAAAGGAAGGTTGGACATCTGCAGTTACATAATTACAAGAGGGATCATTACATTATAATTACTGCTGTTATCCTTTACAGTGCCAAATATTATCCTCACTGGAACGGGTTGGGTTTTTTTTACACCAAACTCTGGTGCATCTGTAGTTCCTCTGATGAATTTGTTCTGGTTTTCGGGTGGGGGCTGCAGACTGTTCTGGTGCCCCCAGCCCAGCAGCTGCTGCCTGGTGACACCCCCTCCAGCATCCTCGCTGCAGTCTCCCTGCTGTCCCCCTGCACAGGAGACACAGTTCAAACAGGCACAGCTCCTGGGAAGATTTGCAAGGCTAAAAAAAATTGCCTTTGGGGCTATGAAATGCCCTGACATTAACCAGCTGTACCCTTTAGACTGCAGTTTATGCTGACCTCTCTGCACCTTCTGTTGCTATGTAAATTACAGAAATGACAAGGAAAAATTGCTTCTGCCTTTTGGAAGGAGGATTTCTCTTTTTCCTTTGTTGTTTGAAGTCACAGTGTGCACAAACCTTTCCAGGACTCTTGTTCTACAAGCTTCAGTTAACATGGAAATTGTTTTATTTGTGTTTGGGTTTTGAATCACAGCCTAATGACATGCAGGGCTTTGGGTTTTCCATTCTGTTTTATTTTATTAGTGAGGAGCTGAACATTGCTCATCCCTGCTCAGGACAAAGCTTGCTCTTAGAATCATAGAATCACAGAATGGATTGGGTTGGAGGGGACCCCAAGGATCAACAAGTTTCAGCCCCTCTACCACAGGCAGGGCCACCAACCTCCAGATCTAGGACTGGACCACGTTGCCCAGGGCCCCATCCAACCTGGTCTTGAACACCTCTCTTCTCTAGGGAGAGGAGCTCTGGTTTGTCCCTTTCTTCTCTAATCTCCAACACCAATGTCTGCTCATGCAGTGGCAACATATGGATTACAGAATGGCTTGGGATGGAAAGGAAGATCAGTGAGTTCCAACTCTGCCTGTGGATGTGTGCCTGTGTTCAGGGACAGGATCCAGGCCTGATGGGAGCATGGGAAGGAGAACCCATCAGGTTTTTGCAAACCTACAGGTAGGCAAACCTGTATGGCCCAAAATTACCCATTGGAAAGCCACCTGCAAAATACTACGACCTCTATTTCTTCACAAGAAGCATCCTAAGTAAAATCTGAAGACCTTGAAGCACATGACTTTTAAATGGAAAATTTGCCAGGTTCTCATGTTTTATCTTACCTGTGGTATCTAAAGGGAAGTGTTATTTTTAAGTCACTGGTTTTTATCAGTGGCTCTGGAGGTTACTGAACTGAAAGCTGAATCTCATCTCATGCCTTTGGGTCTTGAAACTTTCATAGGAACGCAACTACTGACAGCTCCCTGTGAAACACCTTTTCCTCAATTCCCAAATGGTACATTTCTGCCAACTTTAAGTTTTTTCCAAATACCAGGTGCAGTTCTATCCAGTAATACTGTTTTGTTGGGTGATCATTTAATCTGCCATTTTATAAGGAATTTACAGGAGTGTAAGGAGTGTGAGGACTGTAAGGTAGCCTCAGAATGCTGTCATTCTCCCAGTGTATGAGGAATATGCAGTAAGTTAGGTTTCCTGGTATGTTCATACAGAGAAATTAAGTGATGAGATGAGATAAGGTAATCACAGGGCTTAAAAAAATCTTGGCTAGAATTTAAAGTAGGTTACACTTGAAGATGGTATTATCTTCATTTTCTTATAGGGAAACTGAGGCTTCCCACATTTTTTCCATGGCCTTCTTCTCTCTATCACAGCATCCCAGAGTCCTGAGACCTTATGCACAGCTCCTTGGACAGCAGAAAGAAAACAGTGTGAGCTGTAGTACAGATATGTTTGTGTATTTGGTTCTACTGGAGGATAACCAGACCAATTTGCAAGCTTAATGCTCACTGCTGAAACACTGCATCCAAATAATACTTTGCAATTCCCAACCTGCTTTCATCTAGGGATTTCAAAGCCCTTTGCAGACATCAAATGCACCTTGCCAGCCCACCCCGATTAGTGACTGCTAGAGATGATCTCAGCCATGTCTTTTGCTTTCTCCCCTTGCAAGGCAATGGTCTGACTGGAGCTGCACCCATGCAGCCCTGAGCTCTGCAGGACTTTCTGCTGGGGGACAGCTGCTCTAATTCCCCATTCCCATCTCTTGGAGACTGCAAGTGGAGATGGTGCTGATTGCTTAGGATGGGAGGTGAAACTAGATGATGTTTAAGGTCCCTTCCAACCCAACCATGCTGTGATTCTGTGGTTCTATGATGTCCTCCCAGGGCAGATTATCTCTGCTCATGGCCTGATGTGGCCTCTGCAACTCGGGACTGGGTGGCTGCATGTCACCTCTGTTCCCCTGGGATACATCACAGCTAGGTGGGTTCTTGCTTCCAAATTCTTCAGAAACTTGGAGGAAAGGAGGGCAAGGAAGTATCAAGGAAAGAAAGAGAAAAAGAAGATGAAAGATGGCATTTCTCTCTTGAGGCAGTGCAAGAAATAAATCAGTGTCCTCTTTTTTACTTTTTTTTTCCTTGAATTAACATATTTGTTTCTTTTCATGGCCTAGAAGATGGTTTTGTGGCCAAGAAAAAGTATAATAAACTTCATTTCTAAGTGACAGTTTCTGAGGAGAGCAGGGGAGCTCTTCCTCCCAGCTCCAGCACTGATGGGTGATGCTGGCTGGCACAGCGAGACGAGGTTAAGGCAGGGCTTCTGCTCTACCTGAAAGGAGGTTGTGGTGAGGTGAGGGACAGCCTATTCCCCAAGGTAACAGTGATAGGATGAGAGGGAATGGCCTCGTGTTGTGCCAGGGGAGATTCAGTCTAGATATCAGGAAAAATTTATTCTCCGAAAGAGTGGTCAGACACTGGAATCGACTGCCAAGGGAAGTGGTTGGGTCACCATCCCTGTTCAAGAAACAAAAGATGATGTGGTAAGGGACGTAGTTTAGAGAGCAAATATTGGTGGTAGGTGGATGGTTGGACTGGATCTTGGATGTCTTTTCCAACCTTGATGATTCTATGATTCTGTGATTCTGTGATCCTAAGTATTCCCTAGGAATAGGGTATTTTGGGGAAAAAGTAATGGGGTCTTGGAGAGAAACTGGTCTGACGATAAAAGCTGTTGCAATTGGTGCTGCAGTTGATGCACTTATTCAATTTCTTGATTGTAAATAAAGCCGTGTATATTTTAGAGCCTTGATTTGTTTTAGAATAATGCATAAGACCTTACTTGCCCCAGCATCATCCCAAAACCAAGGGTTAGCAAGCACCCAGTGTCAGGACTGCTCTCACAGCTCCTCCATGGGCTACCACCTAATGTCAAGTGCAACTGCATTGAAATCTTTAAAATCACCATTTTCTGAAATTGATTCTGCTCAGGGTTGAGCCAACTGGCGAAATCTATATTCACTGGCAGCCATGGCAGCAAACTCCGAAGGATGGGACTAAATTTATCTCAGCCCTGCAGCCTCCTTCCAGTGAAGGGAGGAAAAAATAAATAAAATGGAATGAATGAGGGGACTGAGCATTCCCAAAAGTCGTTGCTTCTCTCATTATGAAATATAGACGACATTTATGAGTCTGATACCAACACTGATGTTTGCAGAAACATTTGTTCAGTGCTTGAAGTAAATACCATCACGATCAATATAAGTAAATGCAGCTGAATTTTGGTTGTATTTGGAGAAGAGCTGGAAATGCCTTTTCTTTTTTATTTCTTGCTTCCTCTTTAGAAGTGTAAGACATTAAATTGTGAGTGAACCATGGGAGGGCAGATGACAGATGAGACAAAGACAAGAACCGTTGTTTGCAAAGATTTTACTCAACCTCCTATAGTATTTTTTTTCTGCATATCCTCCCCAGCCCAATTATTGTTATAGATCAATACAGTTAGTTAGGCTCGTAATAGGGAACATACTTGTGGACGCTGACACTAAAATATGAGATTCTCTAAGTTGGGCTGAAAAAATCTACCATCTTGTTGCTGCACAAAGATGTGGTTCTGTTCCCTCAAATGCTTATCCTTTGGGTATTTGACTCAGATCCACGAATGAGCAGAAAAATAACCCAATAACAAAAAGCCTGAGAACAGAGGGGAGGTGGGAGCGGTGCTGCCTTTTTTTTTTTTGAGGCAGATAGATGTTCATGGTTGGAGCCATGGTTTAATAGAGTTCACCAGGGGTGGACTGTTACAGAAATCTGAGCTCCTTCATAACAATACAAATCAATGGGATTTAGGATGAAGGCTCAGAAACGTTGGCTGAAAAATTCAAGAGTGCTGCTTTAATACTCTGCATTTGTATGGGTTCAGATATGAGGATCCTGACTCTGAAATTCTGCAGAGCTCAGCTGGTGAACCTGAGATGCAGCAGCTCCATAAGGGTATTACTGTGCTTATGAATATTGCTTGAGGGAAACCAAATGGGAGTTTGGACAGGACAGAGGAAATAAAACTCTGCTTTCTCACATCAGTTGGCCTCATGGCTTTCCCAAGGCACTGGCAAGGTAGATGAGGCCTCATTTAAAAAAAAACACCCCAAAAATAACGGAGCCTATTCTACTGAATTTGAGACCAATAATTCGAGAGGTGGATTTTGTGTTTAGATTGCTGAAAGCTTTTCTTCGGTTTAGTTTTAAGCTTGGATTTAGTCTGTCCTAATGGGAGAGACTGGCTGGTTCAGTGCTGCTCAGCTAGGTCTGAGTCCATCCATCACCTGGAGCTATCAAACAGGGAAACCTCTGGGCTGAAGAGTCCTCAAATGAGAAACTGAACCTGGCGTTATTTTATATGCTGCTCTTGTTTGCCAGGAAGATGGTTTTACATGACCAGCATATTTGTGATACAGAGCAAAAAGGCCATCTGAAACCCAACTGTCTCTTTCTTGGTCTGAGCTCGGTCTTCCATTTGGTACAGGCAGTGAGCTGCGTAGCACTGCCACGATCAGGGGATTTTGAAGCAATCACACAGGGAGACTGAGCGCATACAAAGCAGAGATGTTTGCAGTCTACTGTACTTTGTTATTAGTGGGAATTGAACAAGTGGAAAAAATCTATAGTTTTCAGGAACCACGGTAGCCAGGGCTTTCCAGGCAGGGAGAAACAGCATATCCTGCCCTTTATGTTTGTAATATAAAGATTAATCAAATGCATAATCCTGGCTGTTTCCTTTGTATCTCAGTTTTAAGGTCTGCATGTTGTCAGTCTTGTTAGAGGGCATGACTTTGTGATAGCAGAAGAAAGAGGCTGAGAAGAACTCTTTGATCATGAAAGTCCCCAAACAGCATACAACTACTCTGCAATCCTGTCAGGGGATATGAAGCACTGGAGCACTTTTTTTTCCTTCTTTTTTCCTCTTTTTTTCCCTTTTTTTATAAGAGAGCCACTTCTCATGTCCATCAGGCTGGCACTTTACCGAGCTGTGGAGCAACCCCAGCCGTGCTCTGCTCCATCCCCATCCTCCCTTTGCTCCCTGGTGGCTGCAACCAAATCAAAGCTCCTTCGTTTCAACACACGGTGCTTGGAGGAGGTCACCAAAGCCAGCACTGTCCCATGTGCTCATGGAACCCCTTGCTTTGAGCTCAGCTTGCTCTGCAGATCTCCTGCTACAAAGGATTTATTAATTGTAAACCTGCAAGAATTGCAGTGATTGTCTTGTAGGTTTTCTGCTGGGGAAATCATCTCTCTCTATGATGTACTTACAGCATCCTCGTAGCCATAGTAACTAGGGGAATTTATAGGAAGCCACATAGTTTCTTTGGCTAAATCTGTATTGGTAAATAACACCATGCCAGGGAATGTTCTTGGTACCAAACCGTGCTCATCTCCACAATGGTGCCATCACTATTGAGGCACCACTGGGCAAACCGAGTGGAAGTGACACTGTGCTGACATCCCATAGCAACATCCCAACATGGTGATATGACCCTGTTGTTAGTGGAGCAAGAAAATGTGCTCTTTCAGCACGTGGTCCTCCTTGTAGGAAGTCTTCTCTATTTTCAGGCTACTGTTCCGTTTGTGCAATTTGCCACACACAGAAGACTGGTTTCACATGAGAAGGAGAGGCTTTGTTTCAGTTTGTGGGGATGAAACTAGCATTTAGAAGTGATTTATAGGCTGAAATGTCAGCAGGGTCTAACGGGAGTTTGAGTTCAAAAGCAAGATTGACCAAAAAAAAAAAAAAAACCAAAAAAACCCGAGCCCTATTAAAACCAGAATTTCTTAAATGAAAAATCAAGTTTGGGATTTTTCTGGACAAAGCACCTGCTTCTATTATGCTATTCAATATTCATCAGAAAGCCCTGAATTCAGAAATAAAATAACTCTTAACAGAAAAGCAGAATTCTACAGTGAGAAAAAAGGGCAGGAGGGGAACATCTTACCAGCAGCAGGATCCAAAACAAAGCATTTTTTAGATACTCGATCACAAAAAAGGATGCCAAAAGAATTAAAAGCTGTAAATATATTTTTTTTATGATCACATAACTCAAGAAGAGCTGATTAAGTTCTTCCGAAACACAGCAAACATCTGAGAAATGTCAAACCAATAAAGGTAGTTCTGGTGTGACTGTTTTAAGACAGTGACAACAAAGGTTCGGAGCAGAAGCGCTGTCTCACCACGTTGCATTGGGAGTACAAAAAGACAACAGGCAGTGAGCTGATTTTCCGTGGCTGGCAGTCATTTGGACATGTGCATTTCCCAACCTGAAAAGCTAGAAAGAGAGATGACTGATCTATTCAGACAGTGGATTTTTAATTCTGGAGGTCTTGGTGAGGACTGTAGCCTGCTCTCCTGGATGGACAATGAGATGGCATCTGAAAGCTGTGTCCTAGCTTGCCATCCAAGTGCACCCTTTGCAGCAGCTCACAAGCCCACAGTGTTGAGCATTTTGGAATAAAAGAAAAAGGTTTTCCATTCAAAAATACTCTTTTAAACCATTTTTTTCTTTCTCCTTGAAACGCATCATCTTAAGTTGCCACTCCTTATAACTACATTGGCTTTGCCAAAAAGAAAAGAGCATTGAAACCAGGTCAGGGAGCTGCTGGAGAGGGTTCAGAGGAGAGCCACAAAGATGATCAGAGGGCTGGAGCACCTCCCCTTGAAAGGCATGCTGAGGGAGCTGGGTTGTTCAGCCTGGAGAAGAGAAGCTGCAGGGTGACCTCGCTGCAGCCTTCAGTACATAAAGGGAGCCTACAGACAGGAGGGGAGTCAACTCTTGTAAAGGGGAGATAATAGCATGACAGGGGGGAATGACATTAAGTTGAAGGAAGGAAGATTTTGGTTGGATGTCAGGGGGAAGTTCTTTACTATGAGAGTGGTGAGGTGCTGGAACAGCTGCCCAGAGAGGCTGTGGATGCCCCGTCCATCCCTGGAGATGTTCAAAGCCAGGTTGGATGGGGCATGGGCTGGTATTAAACGTGGAGATTTGTGCCCTGAATGCTGAATGCGGTGAGGGGGTTGGAGCTTCATAATCCTTGAGGTTCCTTCCAACCCAAGCCATTCTATGATTCTATGAGTGGTAGAGGCTTTGCTTCCCCTGGGCAGAGGCAAACTGAGCCCATGTCCCTACATGTGGCAGTCCCTGGAAGTGTTTGGATTTACTGGTAGAGCTGTGCAGTCAAGAGCTAAGTAAAAGCAGGGTTTGAATGCAGGGAAGACATGCAATTGGCTATTTCTGGGTAAGGTGTAGAGGGAAGGGATGCTCTGTTTCTACTCTCATTGTTTTTTTCCTTTATTTTCTACTCTGAATTTCTGTCCCTGGTCCATCACTGTCCCTTAGGTTATTGCTGTGCTGTGTGTGTAAGTCATCTCATCCTATAATAGATGGTTACATTTGGTTTGATGGCTATTTTGGCCTTCTGCATAAAGTGCTTCTCCACATCCTCATGCCCTCCCAGTCATGCTAAAGTGCTGGGATTTGGGGAGATCCCCACAATTACATATGCAAGATCTGAGGCCGTTTGAATCATTGCAAAGCTGACTGCTCCTTCTCACAGACAGCTTTTCCCTCTCTCTGGTTTTCCAGGTGCTTTGTGCACAAGGAAGGCAGGGAGAGGTTAAACTCTTTGGAATAACAAATGCAGCATTTGCTACAGCCAGGAGAACGGAGCTGAGGTTTTGAGAGCTGAGCCACAGGAGGCCATTTACTTCTCCACATTCTGCATCTCAGGGCTGAAATACAGATTTTTCTCCTTTTGGATTTCAATAAGTCTCTTGGGAGCAGAGCAGAGGCTTTGGCAGAGCCACGCTTCAAACAGCCCAGCCCATCTGGCAAGCACAGCTCCATGGATGTCTGCAGGACACACCTGCTTGGCCCAGAGCATTACACCAGCTGTGTTAGCAGGTAGAATCCCTGCCTGTTCTTTCTGTGCAATTTTGCACAGCTGCTGGTGCAGAAATTGCTCTCATCCATGCTATGAAACACGCAAGGTCAGTGCCTTTGAATGGCCAGGCTGACATTGTGGTCCACAGGTTCATACTCCTCAGGGATCACTTTTATTTGCTTGGCATTAGGCACTTGCTGAATCCAGATGTACAGCAATCCTGCAGATTCATCGGCCCATTAACTGTCATAAATTCTGACCTGGTAATTTCTTCTACAACCTCATTTCTTTGACTCAAGATCAGGGGGAAAAAAAAGAAAAAAAAAGGATTTTAAAGGCACTCTGGTGCTTATTGCAATGCTGGAGTGTTAATATTTTTCTTATGGTTGTGGTGAGGGAACAGAGCATCCCAGCACAGGAACAAACAAGAGGAGCTCAGACTGATTATTTCTCCAAAAAGGTGGGGATGTGTGTTGTGCCAGCAGGTCTTTGACCCTAAACATTGATGGGTTTGTCCACAGACACCCAGTGAAGGGCCAGGGTTGGGGAGTTTTCCTCCAGCATGACCTGGGACACATGTATAAGAAAGCAGGTTATAAGCATACACCAGGATCTGCTTAATACACTGCAGAGGTAGCAAAGCTATGAGGTTTGTGCTGTATTGCTCCATGAGCAGACCCACAGAGAAGGCTGGAGATGATTCTACTGAGACTGGCTGCTTCTCAATGTCAAGAAGCCAGTGCAGGATGAGGGCAGAAGCATTGGTTGCTCCTAACTGTCACAAAACTCTTAGAAAGCCTTGGCTGGAAGGGCCTCCAGATGGCCACTGCCTTGCCAAAGGATGGAGCATCCAGGCTGGAAGCATGTCTAATCCATTCCACCCAACTCCAGCAATGGCAATGCTGCACCTTTCCAGGCAATTCATTTTGGTATTTAGTTGGTCTCGTCACTAAAACAGTGTCTAACCAAGATCTCCCTTGTTAGAAATAAAGGCCAAGTGCTTCTTGTCCTGCCTCGAAGCTCTTTCAAGCAGCTTGGGCCACTAGGAATGCATGATGTATTTCTGCAGTAACCATTCTTACACCTCTGTGCTCCTACAGCACTGAGCACAACAGGGACATAACCCTGATTGATCCTTAGGCATTCTCAAAATAACCATGATGAATAACAAGACAACCAATTCCTTTTCCTGCTTTCTTCTAGGGGAAAAAGAAACAAAACAAAACAAAGCACAGGAAAGAAAAGGAGTTGGTGTTGATCATGGCTAGTTGTAGGCAGATGGGCGGCCCTAAGCAGACTATATTCTGCAGCAGATTCTTTGGTCTAGAAATGCTGAAACGTCCCTTTTCTATCAAGAAAAACCATAGAAAATATCCTAAAGCATGTCTTGAGGCTTGAAAAGGGAAGGATTGGTTTCTACTTTCTGCACTTAGAAAAATGAAAAGCTGAAATCCCAAATTCATGATTGACGTTATCCTCCCTTTATTCGTATCTCTCACTTGCCTGGAAACTGATGAATATAAAACTCTTCAAAATACCACAAAACATCCAAAAAATAGATAAACACAAATGAGCTCTCTTCCAGCACAACCGGGATCTGTATCAGCTCCTAAATGCAGTTTTGTCATTCCCATCCTCTGAGCATGCCCATCGATTTACTGCTCCATTGTGGTCCTCCCCTATCTTCTCCCACATGTGCTAATGTATTTTGTTGCCTCTCAAAAGAAAGAAATCAAATATTTGCCTGATGTAAATCGGGATAAAAGGTTTTCAAAGAACATTAACTTCCAGAGACCATGAGCTGTGTACGGCAAAGCAGAGCAAGCAGCTCCTCCAAACAGACGTGTAATTCCAGCCATGGAGGTAACCTATTTCTTCAAGAAGAATTGTAAAGCATCTCTAAGCATCCTTTGTTACAGACATCTCCATTGCTGGACCCCAGATTTGGCTAAATCCTGTAAATTTTTCATTTTTCTGCATAAACCAATCTACTATTGCTAGCAGTTGGGGGAATCCTTTGAGGCCATGCATGGAGAAGATCCCACCCTCCCTGGAACTTGTGGTGCCTTCAGAACACACATCCAGGTGTTTGTTGTACAGAAGGCCCTTCCAACTATATCATGCTGAGATTCTGTGATTTGCAGTGCTGGGAACGGACAGCCAGGCCAGGGGCTGTGAGGGAGCTGGTGCTCCTATGGGGCAGATTTAAGGGTATTTGGGTGCCATCTGTGATGTGCAGCCTCACATATCTGCTTGTTCAGTGGTGGGATGTTGCACTTCATCCACATCCTCCTGAGCCATGATCCCAAAGCCAGGGTATCTGGGCTGCTCAGGGTGTGGGATCGCCCTTCAGGTTGGATATTAAGAACAATTTCTTCTCAGAGAGAGTGGTCAGGCATTGGCACAGCTGCCCAGGTGGGTGGTGGGGTCACTGTCCCTGGAGGTGTTCCAGAATTGTGGAGATGTGGCACTTGGGGACATGGTCAGTGGGCATGGTGGGGGTGGATTGGGGTTAAACTTGGGGATCTGAGAGGTTTTTTCCAGCCTTTATGATTCCACCATGCAGCTGCAGCATGTAGCAGCCCAGAACCCCAAACTCACACTGCAATGGTAAGACAACACCAAAGGAGGGTTTCACCTTAATGACAGCAGCTGGTGGAGAGAGGGGGATGCTCGTAAAGCCCAAGGGAGCCAGGCCCTGGCTGTGACCTGGTTCCCAGCAGAGGGTGGCAGAGCTCTGTGATGAGAGATTGCAAACCCTCCTGCTTCCTGCAGCTGCACAGCATGAACCCTGGGGGCCAATAGACCAGCACTGCCCTCATCTCATCACCCTGTGCTAGCATCACTCCAAAATGTTGCTGAGCATCCTTACATTGAAAGGTAGAGGAGCTGAAATGCAAGTCTCATGTCTCCAGGGATAAAATAACTAAATTTCTTCTGAGTTATCCCTCCAGAGGTGCTCATGACACCCTGATCATACAGAGAACAGCCTCTCAAAGGCTGCAGGAAAAGGTGAGAGTTAAAAAAACGAGAGAGAAAATCATCCTCCTGTCTTTGGGGAGGCTCGAGGTGTTGAAATTCATTTTCCCTTCACATCTGAATGAAAGGCAGAATTTAGAAATATTTCACCAAGCGGAAATTTCATTTTGGAAATGTCAGAACCTCCTTCTGGAAGTACTTCATTCTGTTAATACTAAAGCAGGATTATTTGAAAAAAAGCAAATGTAATATATAAATATTAAAAACCTGTAAAATATTTATCACATTCTATATAATTTAAATTCTTATTATGCCTCTCTGAGCTACATTAAAACAATAGGGTAAAGCCAGAGTTAAGTCAAACACAAAACTGGAAATTAAGCACCACATTTTGACTTCAGAGTATTCCCATTTCCAAGCATTCCCCAGTCTTCCCTTTTTGGAAGAAGAAGCTTCTTTTCCTGAAATGCTTTTTCATCACATCGCTGTGCTATAGAATGGGCACAGTTCTCAACGCATTCAGCAAGAGGTGTTGGAAATGCTGGGCAGTTTGGCTGAATGGAGAAGAATCACTCAAGTTTAAAGCCGAAAAGGATATTTAAGATTCAAAATCTGTAACAGTGCTCCTGCTCAGCCTGAGAAGGGCATTTACATCCTTTAAAAACAAGTGTTTTGATTATGTTTCATGTAGACTACACATAACCAATTGAAATATAACGGCCTCTGTGTTACTGAGCTCATTTCTGCATCGCTGTGGCTTATGTCTTTATGTCTTTAGGACATTAAATCATCCCAAGGGTCTCATGTTTTCTTACAACCCCCAGCACTGTTTCTTTTATGATAGACTAAGTCTCTATATGGGAGATTAAGTTTTACAGTGCAACGCCTCGATCCAGTTTTGTTCCTTGCCGTTTGTTCTGCACACTTCCACGTGCATCTGGTGCAGAGCTTGGCTCTCAGAAGTGCTGACATTGCTCCTGGTGGTCACACACCAACTCCCATCTCTCTGAATGGGACTTTTAGCTGCGAATGACCAAAGGCATCTCGTAGCGTGAAGCAGAGTATCAGGAGGAAATGGGAGGATAAGGGCATTTTTATCTATGTTTAGCATTTCTTAAGTCGTTTAAATGGCAGGATGTTCAGCAGTCAGCGGCTGGAAATGGAGTGGCCACATGGAAATGAGGGCAGTGGTCACCTGGAAATGACAGTGGCTGTATGGAAATGACAGTAGTGGCCACCAGGAATTTTTCAGTGAACTTCCTTTTGTTTGTTTGGTCAACACTGACAAATGCCAGCTTGCACACCCCAGATTCGGAGCCTTGCATGACTTGAAACCTGTTTTGAGAAAAACACTGACGTGCTCCAAGCATTTCATCTCTTAAATGAGGAGTCTCTGAGTGATTAATTGGAAGCTTTCTGGTCCAATATTTCAGTTTATTTAGGCAAGGCAAAAGTAGAAGTTGCAGCCTTTTAATGGTGGCGTGTCCCTACACCATATCAGGAGGAATTGCATTTTATTTCATTCACATTCTTGCTTTTGCTCGAGACAGAAAGATGTGTTGCTGTTCAGCAGACCTTTGTTCTGCAGCTCTCCTTTGGCTCAAGTTAATTGCACTGAGGCCCCTGGTGAGTTCATTAGCGATCAGGAGATGCTCAGGCATTATAGTAATGGGGCCTGTGAGGTATGGCAGATTGCTGTGACCTCCTGTGACTGTCACTGTTAGGATTACAGGTATGAGGGGACATTGCTGTGTTCCTGTCCAGAGAGGATGCTGCTCATTGATCCATTCTCTTTTTATACCTCTTTGCCTCTTTTCCATTCTCTACCTGCTCTGCCAACAAGCACCTCGTTATACAAGCCCACAAACATCTCCCTTAGAAAACAAAACCAAGGAAGAAAACATATTTAGTGCTAATGATGCTCACACTCTCTTTGTGTTTGAATCTACACCAGTTTAATGAGCAAAGGAGCTGCAGCAGAGCTGGGAGCTTTCTGCACGACTGCTGGTGCCCATGGGCAGAAGCAGAAGGGTGTTGGCCCTTCTTTCCAGGACTGCTGATGAGCTGACCCCAAATCCTTTCTCCCACATATCTTTGGGAGCTGGTGCATCCTGCAGACCTTAACAAGAGCCAGCAACTACCGTGGTCTGTTGCTGTGTGATTGCTGTTGTTTGACTTGGACAGGACCCATTGTCAGCAAGGGCAGCTCCCTTACATCTTTCACCCCTTTCTCCTCTCCACCCCAAATATATCTTCTCTCTGAGTATGTGCAGCCTTCAAACACACACAGAAATGTCTCTTTCCTCACCTTTCCACACTATGTGTTGCTTAAGCATGCTATAGATTTTCCATTCTTTTAATCTTCCCTCCTAACTCGCTCCCACCAATACTTTAATTATTTTTTTTTGTCCTCTTTTTCTGAACTCGCTCCAATCTTTCTGGTAATGAGGTGTTTTGAGCAGCTTGTCAAAGCAGTCTCATCACAGCTGTCCACAGTAGGACCAGACAAAAACTCTCCAGTAGAACCAAGCATCCTCATGAAAATCCCCATTTCATGCAGCACTAATTACCTCACTTAACACTTCTGAGCTTCAAATTGGTTCTGCCAAACCCAAGGCCAGGTTCTCTGAAAGCTGGAGCCAGGTGGGGATGGGATTTGGGGCTGGCAGTAGTGTGCAGGATCTTCCCCACTGTGTTCCAGTGCCATCCCCACTTCTACCAACGGGAACGGTGGCTTCACAGGAATGGCTTCAAAACCGTGGGAGTTTCTACTCAGTGATATATTTAAAAAAAATAGTATTGGTTTCAGTACAATTTGGACCAAAATCAACACGCAAAAGAGTGAAAAAAAAAAAAAGGAATTTCTTACAAACTTGCTTTTTGGCCATCCCCAGCTACTGTCTCTCTGCTCGAAGATGTGAAGAGTTTGTAAATGCTTGCTTTTCCACTCACTGCTATAGCACATTTCTCCAAGCCAAGAAAAAGGTCTGCAGAAGGAGTCTGTGAAGCAAACAAGCTTTTTTAGAGAAAGCTAAGCAGTGTGGGAGTGACTTCAAGCTCTTGATTAAAGCGTCCAAGTGTCAGGCTGTCTCCTAGTGAAAACTGCTTATTTTGGAGTAGATTATGGAAGCCAGTGTTCTTCAGGTATGGACTAACCTACAGGATGAGAAATTCTGATGGTTTTATTAATTTCCCACGCAATCTCCAAATTATGATAATGCACTGTGTTAAATATCCCTGTAACGCCGCAGAGCTGCAGCTACAACCTCTCTCCTTTCTCAGATCCCAGCTGCTTCCATGCTCACTTTTACACCCCTAAGTCTGTTCTGTGTTTGATGAGGACATCTGAACCTGCCCAGCTAGCCTGCAGGCGTGGCTGTGGCTGGCTCTGTTGATCATCAGCTCCCCACTGGTTTCACATGTCCCCTGCTGCGTGCATCCAGCAATTCCAGACGTGCTTGCTTTGAACTAAACTCAGCATTGCAAACACATTTTGAGCAAACTGCTTAGCATGGCCCTTTAAAATCCATACTTCAAACACCCCAAAGTCACCAGAGCATTTCAGCAGATTCTGGGAGGACCTAAGTCTGATCAACTCCTCTCCTAATCTCTCACGCCATTATGTACAATGAGATGTGCAAACAGATTGGAGCAGTAAATTCAAACAAACAGGAAAATGTCAGTGTATTAAATTCTTGGCTGCAGCCTAATGAAGGGAAATGGACTGCAAGGGGGAAAAAGAAACTGGGGGAAGCTGGAAGGGGTTGTTCATACAATCCTGTCACCAGCATCCCTGAAAGAGACAGGTCAATAAGGAAAGAAGGTAAAATAACCCTCCAGGCATGAAGGAGGGAGTGAAGAATGTTTCTTGCCAATCCATCCCTCTGCTCCCCAGCAATGGGAGACCTGGGACACCAAACCTGAACTGAAATGCTGAATTTCAGCAACCTGAGTGTCCTTAGTGCATTGCTGCATTACACTTAAGTTAGATTTGGGTCATTTCCTATTTCTGTTCTAATGGAACAGAATTCTAGAACAGAGTAGAAGCTGTAGAATGGAATAGGACTTCTAGGATAGGATAGAGTAGAATAGAGTGGAATGGCATAGAGTAGGGTAGGAAAGAGTAGAGTAGAGTAGAGTAGGGGAAAATAGAGTAGACTAAAGTGGAGGAGGGTAGGATAGAGTAGGGTAGGGCAGGGTAGGCTTGGATAGGGTAAAGTAGGGTAGGGTAGGGTAGAGTAGAGTGGAGTAGAGTGTTACTGTAGAATAGAAAGCATATTTATTCTCTTTACCATCTCCGCACCACTGCAGTCCTGATACCTATGTTGTCTCTATCTGCCAGGGCCATTGATCCACCTGCCCAGGGCAGAGACAAAAACAGGGTGCAACCTCATCAGAAGGGGATTTCTCCCAAGGGAGGTTACCAGTCCAACCAGAGAGAACTGAGTGGGAAAAGAAACAAAATGACAACACTCTTCTGTAGGAAAAACAACAGGAAACATTTCAGAGGGAAATTATTTGTGTTTTCCTATTGTCTAAATAATATTCTTGCCCTAATTATTGTATGAGCTCTGCTAAAACAGTATTTTTGAAGACTTTACCTAGGTTCCTCTAAAGGCCAATCATTTCATTCCCAGAATTCTTTGTATTTTGTCATCTTCTCTTAGGGAAAGAAAAAAAAAAAAAAAAAAAAAAAAAAAACCCACTGTATTTTGGTTTCCTTTTTTCCATTTCTCAGACTTTTTTAAAACAGAAGACTGAATATTTTTTTTCCTGGTAAATTGACCACTTCTACTAAATCTACACAGAGTGGACATTTACGCTGTCCAGTGAGAGTACTTGACTTATGGGAAGGGATGGCAGTGGGGAATGCTCCCATCATAAGAAATACATTTTCTTTTTATTATATAATTTTTTGGAAGGTCAAAGAAAGCTGGCATGCACTGTCTATGCACCAGGGTGTGTTTTGGCACAAGAATGCTCCTGTAGACTGCACAGGGAGTCATTCCTGCAAGGAAAATTGCACTTTGTGGTATTATTCTGATCTGTTCCAGAAGCTCTGGGGAGATGTACTCAAATATTCTCCTTCCATCTCTGCCTTTTGCCATCCTGCAGTTTGCTTAACCCAGCTCCACAGTCTCTGCTCAGCAAAAGCCTGGGGATGATGCATCCCTGGGTAAATTTGTGCACCCTGGGGCTCTTCTTGGCAGCACTCAGAGCCATTTCTGCCTCTAATGGCAGAAGCACTCCGAGTCCCTAACAGACCTGAGACTGTGTTATTTGTGGGTACTTCTGGACTCCTGGTCCCCAAGGGCTTGTAGGGCTGCATGTGCCAGTGGGGAAAAGGAGGCTGCTTTCACTTGCAAGAGGGAGGTGAGATCTGTGGGACACTCGGAGCTCCATGCTCCTATTGGAGGAGCCTGGGAGACGTGTACTGAGGGGTGACACATCCATGTCCCAGATGTACCTTTATGCGAGCTGCACACAGCTCAGAGCTGCAGCCAGCCCTTTGTTCCTCCCTTGGAGCCCCAAACTGCATGCTAGGGCTCCTCGTATTCCTCTGCCATGCATCCCCCTTTTCTCACTCATTCCTGCCATGCTCCTGGTGGATCAGAATCCTCCAGGTGAGCTTTCAGTTCCTGAGCCCCACAGTTGCAGAGCCACAGCACCTCCACATCTTCTGCAGTGACCGGTTGTGGGATCAGGACGTGGTCTCCAAGGACTTCAAGCAAGAGCTCTCTGGGCTTCACAGACTGTCATGGCTTTATGGTTTTTCATTGGTAATACCTATGACAAGGACCCTTTCAACCCAAGTTGTTTTATTATGGTTCTAAGATTCTGTGATTCTTTGTCAGAGTGGGAGCTGGCTGTTGGGGGCTACCTCCAGGCGATTGAAAGAGCAATGTCTGCACATGGAGCTGGCTCTGAGATTCCATCCCTCAGAAGGTTTTCTTTCAGTTTCATCTTGAAAAAATGAGGACCAGAACAGGGACAGAAAAACGTATATTTGGTTTAAGAAATATGACACTCCCCAAGAAATTCATCAAGATCAATAATTTACCCAGAAAGTTCATTCCTTGTGGAGAGGGGAGGAAGGCTGCAAGCTGGGAGGTAACTGACACATATCCAGCCATGCAGGTCACTGCAGACGTACTTGGAGATATTTAACACACTCCAAGTCAGATCAAAACCAAATGGAGTGGACGTAAGAAATAACAAGGGTCAGCTCAGTGGCCATGCTGTGCTTTTCTCTTCTTTTCACAGCATTTGATCCCAATTCAGTGATGTCGTTTTATCTATTTAATATAAAAATAGATTGCTTTCCGCCTCCATCTGAAAAACAAAAGGTAAAACACAGCCATTAGTTTCAGCAGGACTCGCTCTGCTTTCACCACCCATTTGGCGGAGGAAGCACATTTATCATGCATGGAGTGGCAAGAGGAAGCAGGGGAGAACATTGTCTGCACTTGTTCAAAAATATCTCCTCCATTTCAAACACGCCTTTTTTAACTTTTTTTTTTTTTTTTCCTTTTTATTTTTTCTTTTAATGCAAGAGAATCCTGCGGGCAGCAGCCTCCGCCACTGCCCAGGGCTCATCTTGTGCACTGAGTCAGAGTATGCAAGGAAAAAATAGCAAATGATGATATAATTAATGACTGTCTGCTGCAATAGGTGCAGAGGGCCTCGGATGAAGTCACCGGACCCAATGGCTCTTCATTTGCTTCTTTTGTTTTGTTATAACAACACAGGATTTTGTGCTGAGTGAAAGAAATGCAGACTGGGATTTGGACTGCAGGAAGAAGAACCCAAGGAGGGACCTTATAACAATCTGAAAATATTTAAGAGGATGCTTATAGGGCAAAGGGAACTCACATCCATCACTGTGGTGGTAGCATGGCTCATTCAAGGGCTTTCTTTGGACTGCAGCTCAACATTAGCAACAACGCTGGGGTTTATTATGTAGCTACCAGTTTAGCAGTTTGGGGCATCTACTTATCAATCCTTTTAAAAGGACTACTCCTAAGGTAGGATTCATAGGAATCCTTTGCTCTTTGCAAGTAGTAGTGTCCTTTCCATCTTTCTAGAGCTGGCTTCATCCAGAGCAAAGAAATCCGAAGTTAAACCAAGCCACTTTTGTCGAATTTTCTCTGTGAGAAAAGCATCCAGCTTGTTTTAAGTGACCCTGGAAAACTGCTGTCGTGGGACTTCGCAGATGGAAAAAGAAAACCATCAGCTTGGGCTGACAGCATGGCTTTTTCATCTTTCTAAAGCTACCTGCAGGCTAAAATTTTCTGGTGCCAATCACTACAAAGAGTTTTGCAAAGCATCTGGGTTAGGCAATGAGCTTTTAATGTTTGAAATGAGGTGGCTTGATCCCCTCTCTGCCTCACTCAGCATTTGGGGGGATTCTCCTCAGGATTTTTCATTGCTGGTTGCAGAAATCTCCCCCAGGTATTGCAACAGCAGGTGAGTGGATGGGTCTGATGAGGCCAGCCTCACACTGCTAATTTTTGGGCTTTTAGTGAGTTGTAGGGAATCTCCTACAGCACAACTGGGCTCCTTCCTCAAAGCACCACAACTCTGCATGCCAGGCTCCTGCAGTGACAATTCCTATGGGGCAGCAGCAGCCACTTGGGGTTTAAAGGAGGATAAAGAAGGACAGAGCTGAGCTCCACTGGTTGCTCTACTTCTGTTTTCTCTACTTGAGCAGTTGACCATCACTGAAGGGCAAAGACACGACCGTCCCACGTTTGGTCCTGAAATGGTTCAGCTTGTCCTTACTCAGCATGCCATCCATCTTGCTGAGCTTTGGGCAGCTGAGGGCCAGCAGCTCCCCAAGCTCATCCATCACTGTTCCAGTGCTGTTAGATTTGTCTTACTGGGGGCTGCTGCTTTCCCAGCACATATCCTCCCTCGAACACTACAGAGCCTGAATGAATCAAGAGTGAACTTACTCCTCTGCACTGCCATTAAACATTGCCCACAGAAACAGATGGGTCACTCAGTCTCTCAAACCAGCTCAGACAGACCCCCTGCTAATTTTTTATATCTAAAGAACCACTGCAATTAATTCCTTAACCTTTTTTCAAGAGAACTGTAATTGCTGCTGAGCCAACATAACAAGAGCTGCTATTTTCCACCCGATGCTTCATTAACTTGACCTTAATTGGCCAAGTAAACAAAAACAAATTGCTGCTCAATCATGGCTTGGGCTGCCTCTCTTCAAGGAACCCACATAAGACGTGCAGGGGAGGACACAGTGCTTCAGAGACTGTACAATAAGCAGGAAATACACTAGATCAAAAATAATCCTGCCCCTAGTAAGAATTATCAATCATATGCTTTCATGTCATGACCAGAGACATTAAGCAAACAGTTGCTTAAATTATACAAGGGCATTCCAGCCCCCTCTTCTTTTATTAATGATGATTGGGAATGAATTAATGTGTGCGTGGCTGCTCATTTTTCATCCCCCGCACTCTCAGACTTTTCTTGTAACACAATGGAAGGTGGAGCGTGGTTGGCAATGATGTGCACACAGTGAGCTGCTGAGACCTCCAACGTGCTGAGAATCCTCGAAAGCCTGGGGAGGGGTGAGAGCAGAACCCTGTGGGGCTCCACTGAGTGGTGGAGCATTTGGCCAAGGCCAAGGAGAGCTTTTCCATGCAGCTGGTGACATGATTGGTGGCACAGCCCTTCATCCAGAGGTGGTCTCTTTGATTGCAAGAAAAAAAGAGACATGACCAATTAAAGTGCCCACTGAACTCTCCCCCACTTCCATCCAAAGTACCTGTTTCCTCTGGGACTCTCCGTTTGTTAGTACAAAATGCCCGACAAACAACTTAGTTTGGATGTCATGTCTTGATGTAGCTGCAAGTTGGGTGTCTTAAGTATCATGACCTGGTGAGATAATCCAATAACAGCTATGTTTCTGTCCTTGATGCTTTCCTCACTTCCCCCAAAATGTCCCTAGGTAATGAGAAAAGTTCCACTGACTGTAATGGGGCCAGCACTTTGCCCTTGAGCCCATAAAAGCTTTCTTGACAGCTGCTGAAACTTGATTTGCAAGGGTTAAAGTTACATAGAAGCTTTGGAGATGAGCAATAAAATGTTTACATCTTAGATCATTAGCTTCTTTCTGGTGAAGTGCATACCATGAAATTCAAGGGCAATATTTATCAGAGGACGAAAATGGATAGGAGAGACTGCATTTGTCACCTTTGTTTATTAAATCTTTCTTGGCTCAATTTCTGGAAGTCCTCAGTGAGCCCCACACATGGATAAGTCAGGCTCATGTCGAGTTTTTCACTCTCCAGAACATCCTTCTCTGCAGGGCTGCTCTCAGTGAGTTCTTCCCCCATTCTGCACTTGAATCTGGGATTTCACCTACCCAACACATTTCACATGGCCTTGTGGAACCTCATTAGGTTGGAGTTTATTGTGGACCCATTCTTGTTGGACCCACTTTTCAAGCCTGTCCTTTGGATGACATCCCTTCCTTCTATTATATTCTGTTTCTGCAGAACAGCGTTGCCTTAGAAAAAAGGGATGTACAAAAACATCCTCTGCCCTGCTGGCTATGGTCAGAAAAACAGTAAGAATTTCATTGAAATGGTCTTGAATTTGATTCTGCAGCTGTACAGTATCCTGAAAAAAGAGGACAGTTATCCCTCCAGCTATGTTTTCCCATGTCTACTAAGAAGGGGCTGAAGCAAGCTCTGAGCTAATGCTGGAGCACAGAGGCACAACTTTGGCTGCCAGGGAAAACCATGGTCAAGCACACTGAGGGTTAAGCTAAACACCTGGCATTTTGTAATGGCAGGTTTGCATTTGCAGGTCTACCTGTCACCGGGCTCCTCCCCAGGCCCCTACACTCATCAGGAATTCTGGCTGTAAATTCCAGTTTGGCACAAACGACTCCCATGGGTTCCGTGGGTGTTGGATCAGGCTCTGTGTGCAGACCACACAGGAGAGAGGAAGTGCATAATGATTTGGTGAAAAACGACGTGTTTATGAGCATCATTTATTCCTTTAGAGATTGGTCACTGAAGCAGCGTGGATGCACTGGCCAGGCTTCCCCTGCACTAAACTGCTTAATCTCTCCACGCTGTCACCAGCCGTCTGTGGCTTCCCATCAATTACCCATAAAAACCAGTTCTGGAGTGGCGTTGAAAGCTCTCGGATCCCACAGCACCAATCCCAGATCTGGGTTTTAACGACCCAGAGCCTCTAACTGCATGATGGATGGTTTGTTCAGAGGCATCTGCAAGTGAAGGGAGGTGAGATGGGGGGGAGTGATGGAGAGAGGTTTTATACTGCCCTCATTGCTGAGAATCTTTATAGGAAGAGTAAACAGTCAGAAACAGCCTGGGAAGTGCCAGTGGTAAAAGAGCTGTGTTGGTTTTTTTTTTTCCAAACAAAAGGGAAAAGAAGAAAGAAAGAAAATGGTTGGGAGTTTATTTAGAAGGGCTTTGAGAGCCCGTGGTAAACCAGAGGAGCCTGTGTTAGATCAGTGGTTTCTAAATAAATATTTGATTGCTCTTTCCCTCTCCCACACTCGGCAAGAGGAAAGGGTGAAAGATATTTAGAATGAGCTCGTTGGTCTGGGTGTATTGAGCCCAAAGACAGAGTGTAAATTCAGAGCGGCAGAGTGGAGATTTTTTACACCAGAAATCTCTTTTGATGTACAGGCAAGCTGTCATTTGGGAAACACTGAATCCTAGAGATAAAATCTGAAAAAAAGGAAAAAAAAAAAAATGGAAAGAAAACAACCCCCCAGCACAAACAAGCAAAAATCCCAGCTCATCCCTGGAGTTCAAACCCAATGAACATTCAAAAAACAAACAAACAACAGAAAGAGAGATAGCCAGGCTTGGGATGGCAACTGCCCAGCCCAGGCAGCATCCTGAGCACTGAACTTGTTGGCTGTGCTGCAAATGGGAACCACTAGCTGGGAAATGCCATGTAATTATTAGCAGATCCCATTTCTACCCTTGCCAGTAGCCTCTAGGGATGGGTTTCCATCTGGTTTGAATGGAAGCAAAATTAAAGTGGTCATAACCAAAGTGTATCTGACTGCATCTCGGGCAGGGGAGAGGAGGAGGAAGAGCAGAACCCACATCAAGCTCTTCCAGGCAGGGACGTGATACATACATGCTAACACAAAATTGAAGTTATTAGTTAGAAATATAGATATTCTTCTTTGACGAAAAAGCAAAACCATATTGGCAGTTTTGCTGTACCACACAGGCATCACCACTGAGGCTGAAATAGCAGAGGTGCTCCTGGGGTCAGTGATGTGAGCCAGAGGGCAGCAATGCCTGGAGCTGGGGCCACTCCCAGAGCTGTTTTGTTGTTCCTATGTCTGACAAGAAGAGCAAATCAGCTCCTTGCAAAAATTGTGTTTGGGAGAAATCTGTTAAAACACAGCTGCATTCAGTGATCATGCATGTTCTTCCTCACTAGACATTTCATAGAATCATAGCATCATTAAGGTTGGAAAAGATCTCTAAGATCACCAAGTCCAACCCCAAGCCACCCCAACCATGCCCACTAACCATGGCCCTAAGCAGAGCCTACAGTTGTGTTTTGCCTTTGGGATCCAGCATTGGAACAGCTGCCCAGCCCTATCCCCTGCCTCTTCTTCCCTCCAATTCATTCACTCAGAAGACTGCAGCAAATACAAGGTGATTTGTTTTCATCTCCTGCTGAAAGAACTGATTTTCCTCTTCTTGCCTCTGGTACCTCCACATTGAAGTCCCTGGGCCAGCTCTTCAAATTCGCTGTGGAGCCAGAACATCTTTGAAAGTCTGAGTTTTAAATTTGGAGGGGAGAATCAGCTCAGAAACAGTGCAAGAGGCAGAGAAGATGATCCCTAGCAGTGCCCCTAGCAGGCAGCAGAGCGGGTGCAGGTCTCAGAGCTTTCATCCTTATTGCAGCTGAAGGCTCTGCAGCATCGCTTGTGTGGGCTCAGACACAGACATGGGAGTGAATTCCCCTTCCAGCCTCTGCTCCCTCTCTTCTCCGCATCTGCAGCCTGGTGCTACCCCTTCTACCCATGGGACACATTCAAGTGTCCTCTCCTGCAGGCACAGGTAACAGCCTCAAGTTGCCCCAGGGAAGATTCAGGTTGGATATTCAGAATTTTGTTTCAGAAAGGGTGGTGATGCATTGGTGCAGACTGCCCAAGGGATGGGGGAGACACTGTCCCTGGGAGTATTCAAGAACTGTGGAGATGTGGCATTGAGAGACAAGATCAGTGGGCATGGTGGGGTGGGTTGGGGTTGGAATTGATGATCTAGAGATTTTTTCCAGCCTTAATGATTCTGTGGAAGCACAAATCACTGTGTGCCAGCAGAGGGTCTGTTTCCAGCATCCCCACAGGTTCTGCATGCTCCCAGGACACAAAGTGATGACTTCCAGAGGTCTCCTCCAGCCCAAACCATTCTGTGATTCCATGCAAATTCCCCATTAGCAAATTCCTCCCGTGTGTGGGGCAACAATAGGCACTGTGCCTAATTAAACAAACTGTTAGTGCAGAGAAACGGAGCTTCAGCTGGGAGATGAGAGGACTTTCCTTTGGAGGTTTGCAGAGAAAAGGAGGAGGATGTAGAGGAAACTTGATGCAGACTTTTCAACTGATCTGTGGTCATACCTTCATTTTGCAACTCCAAGATCCAAAAGAGAAGTTTCATTCCTGCCAGCATGATGCAGAGCTGACCAGGTGTTACCACTTTAGCCATCCAGTCCCAGCACCTGAGCAACATCCCCATGCTTGTCCCAGCTGCAGCCCACCCCTATTTAATGGGATCCAAAGCAGTAAAAGGCTGTAAAGGTGCTGCCTTCTAGCTCCTGGTTCATTCTCCAAGGCACACTGTGTAAGGCTAATTTCTCCTTGAGGAAGGTAAATTGCTCATTTTCCTCTTTGATTTGCATAATGATGGCTTTAGGTTTGCTTTCTTTGTAAGGGAGAAGTGTACTAGCCTGCTTGGTGCTAACTCCTGAGACGTCATTAGAGCTGCAGTAATAGAAAAAGGCAGAACTTAGAATTTCTCTGGTTCCTCCATAGAAGCCTTCTAATACATTTTAATATAGATAAAAGATGCAGTAGAAGAAAAATAGGGTTGCGGAAGAGTATTGCTGACCTTGAGATGTTTGCAGTACTCCTTGTAGGTCTCTCAGCAGCACAAATCTACAGGAAGGTGGGCCAGGTTTGTCCATTGTTGTTCCATGAGTTGAGGGCTTAGCTCTCCCTTCAAGGCTTATCGCTAAATCAGCTTCAAAGCTGTGCTATAGGAGCAGTGTTCCCATCCTGTCCTTCACTCCTGGGTCACTGTGGCTTTGCTTCTGCTGAGACCTCAGCATCATTCACCACCCTGAAGGAGCCAACAGCCACACTGACCATCAGTGCCTGTACAAAGGGAGAGCAAGAAGTTTCTTTGGACCAAGAATCTGAGTTAAGAGGGTGGATTGCTGGCTCATTCAGCTGCAAAAGCAGCACTTGACTCCCAGCCTTTTTGTGTCTGGGTGTGGGGCTGCTCGCTGGCTCTGCTTGCACCCAGTTCAGTGGAAGCTGTGATTTATTCAAGCTGTCTGCTGTTTGTAGAAGAATCTTCTGTTGCTTTGGCCTTCCTGAATGTCAGCTTACAGCCCGTGTTGGAAGCAGAGGGGACCTGTGTTGCCTGAAGGTTTTTTGCAGGAAATGTTGACCTTTCTTTTTTTTTTTCTTTCTTGTTTATCCTTTGTTTCTTGCCCATTGCACTGTTCTGTTGTTGGTTTTTTTTTTTTGTATTCGCAATCCCAAAAGAAACTCTGTCATTGGTGGTACTTGGCCCTGTGTTACTGAAGACAGTAGGCTCCAAAGCTTGGCACAGTGTCAGCTGTTTCATGAGCACGGATGCAGACTGTTTGGGTGCCCTGTATGTGGTTGTCTGACAGAAGCAGCACCGAGAGGCTGCAGAGTGAAGGACGCAGATTTCTTCCCTTGCAGGGGGAAGCTGGCTCTGCCCCAGCACGAGGGACTGGGGAGCATTTCGGGTTGGTATCATACAGATGGGCAGCAGGCTGTGGGCACTGCATCTGCCTGCGGGCACTTAGCATCTATTCCTGCAAGGTGGAAAGGCAGCAAAATGCCTGGGGATGGAACTGAGTCCTCCTGTCAGATGCCATAGGTGGTTGCTGGGCGATGTGTCTGACCGCTGGAGACTGAATATAAGAGCAAGCTGTTCTTTGTTTGCAGCCACAGTTTGCTTCAATAAGTGCTGCAGCTAATGACAGGGCTGAGTGATGGTCATTGTATGCTTTGTGATTGCCGATAATTCCTCTTTTATGCCATGGAAACCATATGGCATGATGGATCATGAAGTCATTTTAATGTGCTTTATACACTAAAGAAGGGCTTTCAAACGCAACATAATGACAGCTAGTGATATTCACTTTCCTTTGGCAATTGGAAATTATTAGCTGATTAGTATCTCATTCTCATGCAGAACCGCCTCCTTTTTTCACTTTCTGGGTTGGGGGCCAAGCCTGGAGTTGTGATATTGTGCATGGCTGTTGAAAATGCTCTTTCTTTCGGTGACATGGCATCAAATGTCAGCTGGATGTGAGCAGGCAAGTGTACAGCCATCCCGGGTGTCATTTAAGCAGCCCATCGTCTTCCTGGTACAGTCTTATTTTTGTACAAGGTTGATAAATAATAGTTATGTCCACAGCATCAGAGGCTCTGCATTCCTTTTTGTACTCCCCCAAGAGGCTGAGACTGTCAGAAACACAAAGCTGACTACAAGAAATTATTAAATAAAGCATCATCTCACCAACAAAATACTTAAAACAGCAATAATGGATGGTCTGTGATATGCCCATGGGGATATGTGAATAGCATAAAGAAAGGACCTGCCGCCCTCTGGTAGGGATGGGGCTGTTGGAGACTGAGTTTGGGGTGGGCTTGCATTGAGAAGTGGGATGCTTGAGGCAGAGTCTGTTCTCTTCAATATATGAACAAAGCTGTAGGACCAGCTATGTAGGCTTGGCATCCTGTCTCCAGCACTGGCCACCAGCAGGGTAAAATCCTCTGCCCGCTCCCAGCAATTGGTAGTTCAGGAGCTGTGAACCAGCAGATGCTGCAACCAATCTTTCCAAAAGCTCTGGAATTGTTGACGTTGCTGAAGGCTTCAAACTCAAATTTGCTAACAGTTCTAATGGACCCCAAACTGTATTTGTTCAAGACGGGCGTACTCCAAAGCAAATTTGCCCAACACTGAATTGGTGTTAGTGAAGCTGTCAGCAAGGATGCTATCAATCTCAATCCCAGCAGCTGAGAGGAATTCTTAAGCACGAGTGCATGTGGGGGAAAAAGAGAAAGTATATTTAACACTTGTATTTCCCTGCATTACAGCAAATGCCTTTTTATGTCCAATAGATGAAATATATAGCACCAGTCAAACTGTTTGGAGTAACATCCGTTATGAACTCAGCCCTGTTTCTGTTTAGTAAATCATTTGCAAGTTGATCCCAACGGCGTCGTCTGCAATTCATAAATCTTTGCTGAATAACTTCTTGCAAGAGCTGATTCTCTGGAAAGAAACTTCACCTTCATGTTCACAGCTTGGTGGACACAAAAAAGGAAGGTGTTCTGTGACCTAAGTTATATGGGAGGTTGTACTGTAGGTCTGGGGTGACTGGTAGCTTGGATTTAGTACATGAACCCATGAATATGTGCTGCATAATAGCACTGAGCTTGAATAGGAGATTGAGAATAGGCTTTCTGGCTTGTAATAGCATTGCATGTTCTGCTTCAGTTTTATCATCAGTGATTGTTTGATGCTCTTGTGAATGAGCCATAAGGTGCCGTCTCCCATGAGTAAAGATGTGGAGTAATGTGGCTGGTTCATTTATATCCAATGTGACCACAGGTTTTCTTGACTCTTAAGGTATAAACAGGTAGAAAATGTGTAAACTTGACACATTTCCATCTGAATGAAATTGAGACGGATGGAAAAGTGGCTTTTGGCATCTTTGGAGAGCGTAAAGAGTTCAGGAGGTTTGGAAGCCATTTGCTCCAGTTTGATTTCTCAGCAGGGCTTTGGGAAGAGTGGCACCTTCTACAAAAGAGATTTGAAAATAGTTCTGTCTTTCATTTTTTTGAGCACTTGTGATCTGAGAGCCGCTCAAAAGAGCGGGGAGGAGGGGGAGCAGAAGAGATGGATCAAAGGCAATGGGCTGAAGCTGGCTCACAGAAAGCATCTTAGCAAGGTTTCCTAAACTCCCCGGTGTACTGGGGAGGGGAAAGTTCTGCTGCACAGGGGCTGCCCCAACCCTGGGCTTGGGGAGCTTTAAACTGGGACCTGGGCAAAGGACTTGAGCTCTGGAGCTGCAGCCGGTCCCTTAACGCCATGGGGAAAGAGCAGCTCTGAGCTCCCTGACCTCCTTCTGTGACCCAATGCTAAGGGAAAGGAAGAATCCAATGGCTAAATAACTGACAGAAGATTTGGTGCTGTGGTGGGGATGGAACACAAAGCAGTTCATGCACTGTGACCTGAGTGTGTGCACTCAGTGCATGGGAAAGGGGATGGTAATGTGGGTGTTTTTTTTTTTTGGATTGAATGACAGAAGAGCCATTGGCTTAGGAGATAGGGAACAAGGAGAGGTGAGGGAATAACCAATTTTTTTGGTTCACTGGCTCTTTTGGATGGAAAAGTCATTTGGTGTTGAATGAAGTGTTGCATTTCTTCTGAAATGAAACATTTCATTTGAGTGGCCAAGGGGCATTTTCTTTCAAAATAAAGTAAACAGAAGATGGTTTCGAAACCAAATGTTTTTCTTCTGCACCCTGATGCTGAAAAGGAACTTGACATTACTGAGGATAACTGAGGGGCTTCTGGATGTGTCACTGCCCCTAAAAAAACAAAACAAACAAACAACAACAAAAAAAGGGTTCTTCTGGCCTGGGGTCAGCTCTGTCCACCCCGACTTTAGTTACTGCCCAAGTCACCAAAGGATGGGGACCTCAACCACTTCTGCAGTGAGTCCATCTCCCCCAAATGCTACCTACAAAGACTGTTTATTAAAAATTGTTGCAGCCAATTTGCTGAGCTTTTAATTAAGCTGTCATGTTGAAACAGAACTGTCTCTTGGGAGGCGAATGCAGACTTTATGGTCATTTAGTTTTTGCTTAGGATTTAAAAATTTACTTCTGGTGTACTTAGAATTGCTAATAAGAAAGAAAGATGCTTGACCACTTGTGGTTATTACAAGGCATAAATCAGGCAGCTTAACAAGGGTGGGAAGAAAATTGCTAAGTTGGATTCTCCTGGAGAATTTGGTCTTAAATTGATATACTGGGCTTTCTCCGCTGTGGTGATTGAACACAAGCTGTCCCAAAGCCATGTGTCCACACTCAATCATAGCCTCCCAGTACAGAGTACTTGGGAGTACTAAAGTATTCTATTCCATAGTTACAAAATTATCAGCTCTTCCACCCAGCAGTCCTTCTGTCATCCCTGTGCTCTGCAGATACCCATCGCCATTCACATACTTGTGCTTCTTTCACCCTTCAGCCTTCTGGTTGATGGAAGAGGTGTGCTCTGCCAGTCCCCCATTCTCAGCATGCCAGTGGGCACAGGAAGGAGTTACTTAGGGCAGCCCAGCTTCAAGAAATGGCTTTTCTACCCTAACTTGAAGATCTGAATTGCTTCTATCTGTCATCTGGTGGTCCTGTATTGGAAGGGCTTATAGCTTAGAAGAGCAAAATGTTGGCAGCAGTCAGGACTTAGGTTAAAACTGCTAAAAATGATGGGATGTGTTGATGGAGAATCATAGCATCATAGAATGGCCTGGGTTGAAAAGGACCACAAAGATCATCTGGTTTCAACCCCCTGCTATGTGCAGGTCACCAACCAGCAGCCCAGGCTGCCCAGAGCCACATCCAGCCTGGCCTTGAATGCCTCCAGGGATGGGGCATCCACAACCTCCTTGGGCAACCTGTTCCAGTGCCTCACCACCCTCTGGGTGAGAAATGCAGGACTAATTTCCTTACGTGTGTTCCATGTTATGATAATCTCAGGGTTGCTGATCCCTATTCTTCTCAGACCCATTTCTACAGTACAAAAAAAAAAAAGAGAGAAATTAAACTGTTTTACCTTTTTCTTTTCACAGGAGGTCTTGGAGGTGTTCTTATGTAATGAGCATAAACAACTGTGAGAGCTTTTGTTGAAAAAACACATTAGAAAGGAATAGCAAAATTACTTGTGCATTCCTCTCTATCCCACTACTGCTGTAAGATCACTTTGTTTCCCTGGTTTCAGTTGGACGTAGTCATTGCCATTATAATCTCCTTTTAGATAACACGAGTGAGATTCAGATGCTCCTGAACATAAAAGGTGCTCTCAGCCCCCAGGCAGGCAGCCCTATTGACAAGATGCCTGCTCTGGGAACTTGTGCTATTTTATCTGATAATCACAAGCAGAGTTTGCAAAGCCAGGTCACTAGTAGCATGGAATTATTTTCTTTGCCTGGTAGGATTTAGTGTCTGACTCACAAGCAGAGAGCACAGTCCCAAGGACAGGACGTTGCTGGGGTGGTGAAATCCTGTGTGCTGCAGGGACCTGGAGCACCTTCCAGGAGTTGTGGGTTACATTATACAAACCCTTGTGGCTGGGAACAAGATTCCTCCTTGTTGGCATTGGAAGTGAGAAAATATTTCACCTGGCAAGTGACATTTGGCATTTCCAAATTGAAATTGTTTTTGGTACTCTGTTCCACAAAGGAAAAATAAAATGTTACAATTTCAATTCCCCACCTCACCGTTTGGGACAAACACAATACTGAAACGTCTAGATTCATCCCAAGGTGCAGATGCATGAATAGTTGGCTCTTGTATTAAGAAACTTTTTGCTTTTATATTTTCCATCCATCAAGTGGAGAACAGAGCACAGCCCATGAGCGACTCTGCTGCTGGAAAGGGAAAAAGAGGCAGTTCTTGTGACAAGCACAGATTAAATCCTGAGAGCAGCAGCATGTGAGAAGTGCAAGTATCCAGAATGTTCACTTTGGTGTTTCTGCAGCAGGAAGAAGTGACATCAATGGCTGCATGTACTCCAGTGATCTCTGCTCATTGAGATGTTTCTTGCATTTTAGAACCCTTTAGTCAGGTGTGATGGGATTATTTTGGAAATCGGGACCCTATGGCAGCACAGAAATTATGCATGGCACAAACCAGCCTTGAAAACAGCTTCTTGTAGGAAACCTGGGCTGCTCTGAGAGCAGGAATCTGGGAAGATAAATGGTTGCTCCATGCAGGAGAACCTTAGGGGTTCTCCTTAAGAGAGGGGAGGGCTGCATGAATCAAAGCACTCAGTGAAGGTCAAAGCTTCGTTTCCTATAAGCATGCAAGAAAAAAACTGAAATTCAGAACAGTTGCGAAGCAAAGGCCATTTTCTGAAAATACCAGTTTTGATGACAGCTCCATAGTAGGATTAATCTAAACAGATCTCTTTTATAAATTAAAAAAAAAAAATCTAAAAATTGCCTGCTGATATTTACTGTTAATCATTCTTTTAGTGGTATGTATTTGTAAAATGGCTTAGCAAAATAAGAGTATTTCAAAATGAGAAATTGAAATGTTCCATTATGATGTTGTCATAATGTTTCGACATCATCAAAGTGCTTTGCCTTCCTCTCTAAAAACCCCAACAGATAGTATATAATGATACCTTTCCCCAAAGCGTTTCAGTGAAATTCAGTTTTCAACAGATAAACACTCAGCCTGTCTGTTTCTTACCCAGTTCTCCCACTTATTTAGTTCTGGGGGTGGATTTATCTCGAGCACTGCAGATGTGACATCTCCGCTCCAGTATCTGCCCTCAAAAACATTGGCTTTGTCACACGTTGGGTCCAGATGTGTCCAACACTCTAGCTGTGCCCAGCCCAGGTACTCAAAGATGGGTTTGGCTCTATTGCCTGGAAGACTTTGAGCATCCAAGATGTTAGAAATTGCTTCTAGAACAGATCGCTCAACTGCTTTGCTCTGGATTTTCACCCTCTTTGGGATCACTTTAAATGCCAGTCAAAAAAAAAATCAAAAAACCTGATTTTGGAGTTTTTGAGTGTCCAGCAATTTAGCCAATAGATATTCCATGGTTTCAGCTTGGAGACATCAAGGTTTAGCACCCCATGTGGGATCTGCATTGCACCAAACTGGGTGCCCTCCATCCAGCAGCAACAGCCTCTTGAATAAAGGCCTCTCCAGAGGAGAGGGAGATTTGAGAGAAGATGGAAATCAGATTAACTCCACCAATTAACATGTCATTCAGGCCCCTTCCACTGCTAACATTTGGGTTTTTGATCTGGCACTTGAATTTATCCACACTTGGTAGTCACCTGGTGTTGGAGACCTCTGCTGAAGTTCCTCGCTGTCTTATGTCCAAAAATTCTCTCTGCTGTCATGGGATGGGATGCTCTGGGTTCTTTCCCAATGGTATCAAAGCTTTGTAAGTGTCATGGACAGACCTTGAGGTGACCTTACCTCAAATTAGTGTATTTTTTTCCTGGGGTTCCCTCTACATCCCTAAGCTCATAGTCAGACTCAAATTCAAAGCCTTTGGTGTGGAGGGCTGAGAGAGAAGGGAAGTGATAAAGCATACGTGGACACACAAGTGAAACATTCAGCATAGACACACTGGGAAAGCAGTTTTGGGACACGGTGATGAAGTGCCTTTCACAAGCAGCCTCCTCCTGCAAAGCTTAAATCAGGCAGTTCTGGAGTTCATGCCGAGACCCCGAGCTGCGTTTGTTGGGGAATGTAACGCTTCCAAGAGTGTCTGACTTGAAAAATGGGAACGCTTATTGTGATTCAGGCCTGGTGTGACATGGTGGCTGAGCTCTTTTCCATATCTCTGAGGCGTTTTGTGCTGTGCAGAAAGCACGTCTACTTCAGAAGGTTTTCCCCGTTCCCAGAGAAGTCAGGCTGGATTATTTTGCAGTCAGTGAGTACCTGCCCACAGAGTTCTTCAAAGAGTAGGGCACGGTTTCTTCAAGTGAAATCGTTGCATTAAACATAGGGTTGCTCCTTTCTGCCTCTGAGTTACTCTAAAAGAGCATTTCCAGCTTCTGTTCCAGCGTGCAGATGGGCAAAGCCTCTAATTTCTCTGTAACTGAGCTATTGACATGAGGAACAGTGCCATTAAATAAGAATTAAGAAAGCACTCCCTACCTTTGAGGGAGTTGATGATAGATTCCCCTCCTTATCTATTTCACTGCCATGTTCTGTCTTCAGTTCTTTTTTCTGCAATGCAATTGAGATTTTGATGACTCATAAAATTAATCCTTTCTTAGCAGCAAATCTCTTCCCTTCCGAGCTCAGGGAGCTGTTGGCTGGGGCCACGTGTTCGTGTTGTTCCTCTGCAGGGCTGTGTGGGTAGAGCCCAGACCCACGTTTCAGTAGAGCTGAGGGCAATCAGACTAAGCTTGATTCCTTGACCAAGATGACAGCAGAGACTTTGAACCATCATGAGCCACAAGGAACAAGGATTAGTCTCCAAATTTTCTATTAAAAAAAAAATTAAATAAAGCTGATTTTAATTCCTTTCTATGAAACTCAGTGACAGCTTCATCTAAGAAACCTTTGGGAATAGCTGCACAAATGCTGTTTAAGTCCCGTGGATTTCCAAAGCCATTTCTGAGGAGGTGATTTTGGCTTTAAGGCAACACCATCTCCTCTGGGTTGAAACAGCCCCGAACATGAAAGCTTCCCTCCAACCTTCTGCTTTCTCATTAAAAATTATATATGGTTTGTGAAAGTGGTAATTAGACAAGTTAGCAGCAGCTGCTTGTGTTGATCACTCAAACAAGGGCTTTGTTACTGATTACTGTCATGTGCTGGGGATGGTTTTGTTGTTTGCTTTAAACCACTTCTCAAGTTGCAACGGAGTCTTTTCAAGTGTTGTGCAGGCACGTGCTGTCATAACGCTATTCCTTGTGTAGATAGCTGGGTAATAGGAAGAGTTGTGTTTTGGATATAGGTGTATCCATGTGTTTGATTTAATCAGGATTTAATTAGGATCTACTCTGGCAAAATTTTGAAGCAAAGTACCGTCCTGTTTAATTTTTAATTTGTTTTCTTCCCTTAATTCATTTTATTCCCCCCTTCTGTAAAATCATTTGCTGTTTTATTGGGAATATTTGTTCTAGAGTCCCTGGAGACTACCTGGTTATCACCACTTTAGTAGCACTCATCTGATTTCCTTCCACGGATTTATCTTTCATCCAAGTAAACCAGGACAGAATTTGGTTGCACACAGAACACAGAGCTTCCCAAAAGTGTCCATGTGAGTCACAAATATTAAAATCATTGAGTGGTTGGGTTGGAAGGGACCTTAAAGATCTGAGCCAAGTCCCTGCCATATTTATGCCTGAAATATAAGAAATTAGACCTAGGAATGCTGATCTTCATGCCTATATGCTGCTCTGGTTCTGAATCATAGAAAGTTGGAAAAGATGCCTCAGATTCCCAAATCCAACCCCAGCCCAACCCCAACATGTCCACAGACCACATCTCTCAGCGCCACATCTCCTCTGTTCTGGAGCTCCTCGAGGAGTGGTGACTCCTCCACCCACTGTGCCAATGCATCACCACCATTTTGGAGAAGAAATGTTTCCTAATATCCAACCCAACCCACCCTTGGAGCAACTTGAGGCCATCACCTTTCATCCCAGCACTGAAAGATGTGACAGAGGGCTCTTCTTCCTCCTGATCCAGATGAGCTGCTATTTCCCAATGCTCCTGAAACACAGCATCCAGAGGAACTAACAACGGTACAGTAGGCTAAAGGCAGTAATATTTCATCAACTAACCCAAAATAGTAAAGCATATGCAAGGAGAAAAAGCTCTAAATAAACAAAACCACAATCTGCTCTTATAAAAATACATTTGAATAGTATGTGCACAACAGACTGGGTTCCCCTCAGGGCGTTTCCAATGTTTCTGAGAGTTCGAATGGGTAACAATTCTGAAATGTGACATATTTTCAGCCCTAAAAAGCTCAGTCATAGTCGTTATTAACTCTTTTCTTTAAGTAGGGCTGTATTGGCTTTGCATAATTTTGTATTATTTTTAAATGGCAATAAGCACAACAGCAGTTTCAGCTGGTTTTATTTTAGTTTAGTTTTAGAGACGAGAGTTGAAAGGAGGTAATGGAATCATAGAATCATAGAATGGCCTGGGTTGAAAAGGACCACAGTGATCATCCAGTTCCAACCCCCTGCTGTGTGCAGGGTCACCAACCAGCAGCCCAGGCTGCCCAGAGCCACATCCAGCCTGGCCTTGAATGCCTGCAGGGATGGGGCATCCACAACCTCCTTGGGCAACCTGTTCCACTGCCTCACCACCCTCTGGCTGAAAAACTTCCTCCTAATATCCAACCTAAACCTCCCCTCTCTCAGTTTAAAACCATTCCCCTTTGTCCTATCACTATCCAAAGTGATGCTGGTGCTCGTGGTGCCATGGAATGCCTAGTGGCTGATAATCTCTGCATAAAACTGAGCAGGTTGGGCAATCCCCATTCCTTCAGGCCTACACAGTGTTATATCAGGGTAACAGAAATGATTGGAATTATCCCATGAAATATCTCTGTAGGAATGCTGTTTGCAATAGCAGCGTAACCCAGTATTTGCAATCTAAGGAATCACAGTAAGTGCTGACTTATTTGAAGGGGAAAAAAAAACAACAAACCAGAAAAACAGAGAAATGGAGCCTGATGCTTAAGGGACATGTTCAGTTATGACTAAATTACAATACTAATTTTTTAATAAGTATGCAAAGTATGCGAGCTGCAAGGAGAGAAAGAAAAGCTAATTCCAGCAGCTCTAACTAGGGATAATGCAGTAATGTTAAGAAAAGGAGCGTCTACCCTGAGCACCAGGGAGAACTGCTTAGCTGTGAACCGTATTTCCATAAATTAATTGCTCATGGGAAACCGTAAAAACTCCATTACTTGAGTCACTGAGAATGAGCTGAGGCCAAGCAAGCTGCCCTGTGCTGAGCTCGTTGTTGCAGCCCCAGTCCTAGCTGGTGCTGCCT
The DNA here is from genome assembly GCF_905368555.1 of Meleagris gallopavo. Lineage (NCBI taxonomy): Eukaryota > Metazoa > Chordata > Aves > Galliformes > Phasianidae > Meleagris > Meleagris gallopavo. The sequence continues at coordinate 1,571,768 of NC_139432.1, read as the reverse complement.
GGGGGGAGTTGGGGCAGTAATGGGAAATGTTGATTTGCCAAATACAGGAACTTCCCCTTTATTTTTTCTTCCAACATGAAATACGTTGGTTTTGCTTGCAACTTGGCAGGAAAATATCGAAGCAGAAATTTTGTGTGTTCAGGGCTTGCATTGGGAATACATGATGCAACTCATGGCATGGTCTCATTTGGGACCAACAGTCCTTCCAAAGCAAAAATATCAATATTTAGGATGTTGCAAGTTTTCTGCAGCCCCCAGCCTTTTTTCATATGATGCACTCTGATCATAGGATCATTTGAGTTGGAAGGGACCCTTGAAGGTCATCCAGTCCAATTCTCCTGCAGTGAACGAGGACACCTCAGCACTTCCTGCAGATTCTCCTCTTCACTTGCTCCTCTTCTAGAGGAACACCGCATCTGTACATGCAAAGCACAGCGCTTTGGACCTGGGATGAAATAGGACCGGGAGAAGCTCAGGAGTTGCATGGTGGTAGTGGGAAGACCTTGGCTGAAGCATTGAGCACATTTCTTTCCTTCTTGCATGAAATAAGTCCCCACTGATTTCTCCCCTGGGTACTCGCCCCATCACATTAAAACCCACTGTGTCTCCTTGCCAGTGCAAAGGAGTTCCTGTCAATTTCCAGCAGTGCTGTTGCCTTTCAGGGGCATCCAGCACCCACCCCACAGCCAAGGATTAGGATACAGCAGCTTGGACGTATGGAAACCATCAGCCTGGGTTAATGGCCTGCAGCCAGGCCACAGCCAGGCATGCAGGGGTGGTGTGGAGGGCTCAGCAATGGGCACGGGGCACAAATCACAGCAGTTATCATCATCATGTGTCTCCTCCCTCCATTAACAGATGAGTTTAATTAGCAAAAAGGACAGGGTGCTTGCTGAAGAATGAAGGCTGCGCTGTGGCTGGCAGCACCACAGGCTCCACCAAGCTCTGCCTTCCTTCCCTGGGGATTTTCACTTCAAGTCTTCCTGAGAGAGGGAGAGGAGACAGACCACATGAAAAGATGGATTAAATGATTCCTATTTCCACACCCTCCTCTGGTTTTGTAAGCTGAAGCTCCTATCAAGGGAAAGAGTGAGTGGATACAAAAAAAAATCAATCACTTTTCCATAGCAGAATTTGATTCTTCTTTCCTATCCCCCCACTGCTTAATGCTGCAGAAAGCTGCTATGGCATTGATGTGCTTTGAACACTCTCAGAACCTGCTTTGAGAGGAAAGGTCAGGAAGGGAACATCAGTAATACAAGGTGGAAATGGTGAGAATTTGAATCTTATTTTTCCTTGTTGAGATTACTGCAGGGCACCGAGCTTTGGGGAGATGGGAAGCAAATTTTCAGCTGAACAGGGAAGGCACAAAATCAGCACAGAACTTAGGGAAGCACCTGCTCCTTGGGGAGGGACCAGTGCCAGGCAGGAGGTGCTCACAGGAAAGGCACGGGCAGGACAGATGGTGCCATGCACAGAGCTGGAAGCCCAGAGGAGGGAAAGCACCATATGGGAGCAGTGGGTGAGCAGGGAAAGAAGTGACATTGTTTTCAGTTCTTTATGGCAGCCCAGAAGCTGTGGAATACTCACAGTGATACCCAGGGTTTGTTTCTTAGTACTGGATTGTAGCACCATGTGCTTTGTTCTACCTTAAATCTGTGCTTCCCGGTGTTGCACAAAAGTGGATCTTTCAGGCAGTCAATCGCAGTGAGTTTCAAGTGATGTGCTACAGATCTAGCAGCAGATTTATTTAGTATCTCTTATTTACTAGAGAGCTGGGCACTCTCCAGCTGGCTGTTTTCTGGTCAAGTATTGTTTTGTAGGAGCTTTGAGTTTTTGCAGCACCTGAGCTAAAACTTCTCTAGCAAGACTCCAAACAGGTAAAGCATCCCACTCCATGTTTTGACCTGGGCCTCCATGGAGTGCTGAGAGGGCTGCAGGAAGATACCAATAAAGCCCCATGAATGCAAACAGTTAAGCAACTCAAACAGCCAAGCACTGTTCCCAAGATGAAATTTGGCAGGCAGCCCCTTTTCTCTCATTGTTCTTGGGCTGTTTCAAACCCCTGGCTACACTCAGGTGAGGGCTTTGGCTCTCTATCCTCATCTATCCTGATGCCCAGGATAAACGTCCTTTGCTGAAGGGAGGTTGTGCTCAGAGGTCACCAACCTACCCCTAGGAAATGTGCGCTGGGGAGCTCAGACATTTCAGCTCACACTGCTGTGTTTTGCTCAGATCATAATTCAGGCATTCATCTGTCCAGGGTGCATGCAGCCAGGTTGGGTTTACACCAGCATTCCATTATTCAGAACAACATCTGTTGGTCAGATATTAGGAAAAATTTCTTATCAGAAAGAGTGGCAATGCATTGGCACAGGCTGCCCATAGGGGTGGTAGGGTCAGTGTCCATGGAGGTGTTCATTAACTGTGGAGATGTGGCACTGAGGGATGAGGTCAGTAGACACGGTAGGGTGGGCCAGGTTTGGACTCGAGGATCTGGAAGGTCTTTTCCAACCTTAAAGATTCTATGATCTCAACTTTGGGATGGAGCTGAAGCAGAGCAAGGATTCATGCAGCCGCAGCCCTGTGCAGACCCCACAAGCTCATGACTGCAGGGATTGGGTGGCTTTCAATTTCTTTCTGATTTGCACTGCAGGTCCAATCAATGTGTGGATTAGAGAGATTATCCTGGTTTGTCTCCTCTGATCCGAGGCCTTGTGAAATTCAGTGAGGAGGAAAGAACCCCAGCTCTGAGAGTCTTTTTAAAGAAGTGCTTAATCACTTAGCGCTGAATAATGGCTTGATTTAAGCACAGATTAATTACAGGACTTCATCTTTCTTGCAATTGTCTTTTGGAACTTGCATAGTAACTTCTACAATGAGATCTCAATCCATGACAGGACTCCAATATGCTATTAAAACACCATCACCTGTGGTTTTTGAAAAAGCAAGAGTGATTGTGCTGGAAGTAATGCTTCCAACTCCAACAGCTGCTGCTAAGGCATCCTCCAACTGCAAGGAAAAGCTCGTATCACATTCTCCGCCAAGAAGGCTGGAAACAGCCACACTTTTCACTTTGCTTTTTGGTTTTGTTTTCCCAATTCCACTGCAACTTTTTGCACAGCCTCACTGTGAGATGCAGCACTGAGCAATCCCACGTTGCTGAGTCTGTGCTCCTCCATGATGCTTGACAGAAAACATGCACCTCCAGTGCAAAGACCAAACCACATTTCTATCACCCCTTGGCAATTCATCTCAGTTCAAGGGAGCAGACCATTAGATACATGCTGGTATGCTGATTTCTAAGATAATTGTGGGATTATTGAAGTGTTTGTTTTTCCTCACTGCTGCACTTAGTAAAACTCCACTACCATTTTTGGCATGCAGCAGCAAGTTAGGGATGTTGCAGCCTTTGCAGAGAAATTCATCTGGTTTAAAAGCTGTCCTTAGAATCCCAAGATGCTTGTACCCTTCCATCTCTTGTTAGAAAGTCATTTGTGCAATCAATTATCTAACAAATATCTTTGAATAATGAATGTCCCCCTAGCAAGCACAGTAAGCAAAGTGCTACATGCTCGTGTATTCAAAGCTTCTAATTGTGAAGCGTGGACAAAAAAGCAATGAGATTCAATTTAGGGAATGTTTGTTACATTTACAAACTGTCTTGACTGAGATACGAAGGATGGCATGAGGCTGAAGGCAACACTTCAGGAGTGCCTGAGGAGGCTGTGACAATGGGACAAAGCACTCTGAGAAACAGATCCACTTTTGTCAGCACTGCACGGAGAATCTGCAATGAAAGGAAGGTTGTAGTGCTGAGCAAGAGTAGAAGTGCCTGTTTTAGAGCCCAGTGTAATGGGCTGTGGTTGTGCATGGGAAATGGGTTTGGGAATCTCATCCTGCTGCTGCGCAGGCAGCTTTGACCCAATTTTTGCTGGTGCAAAAGAGACTTGCATGGGCTGGGAGTTTTGGGGAGTGGCTGGTGTACCTATCAAGCAGGATAGATAAATTCACTGGTAATTATATGCATGCAGAAATACCTCCCTGGGAGCTGCTTGCCTTGCTTTGGGAAGCCTTCATGCTGCGGGGTGCAGGAGAGGTTGGTCTGTGGGAAAGAGGCTTTGCAAGCTGCATGCAGATGGCTGAAAAGAGGGATGGGTCAGCAGCTGGAGAGCCCTCCAGGACCATGCAGTGTTCCCAAAGTTCAGCTTCAGGTGAGGACTAAGCAAAGCATTTCCCAGGCCATGCTGATGTGACAAAGCACAATGCCATCAGTCTCCTTGCAAGCTCTCAGCAGCTTTTCTATCTTTTCAGGGGAATCTATCCCATGGTGCTGATGTCAGGAGCATCCACTGGGAAATGTCACTGTCCCCAAACAGAAGCCAGGAGCTGGCCTAGGGTGGGAGGTGTAAGATAGCATGTGATGCTTGGGTTCCTGTTTGTGCCTAAGACAGCAAATACTTTAAGGAAGGAAGAGTCAATAGGACAGAACAAAGGTCCCCCAGAAATCTGTGCTCACTCTTGCAGTAAGTGGAGTTTTATTCTTTCACCTCTGAGCTGGTTTTCTTGAAGTATAACAAAAGCTGCCCAAGTTCTGCAGTGAGACTGGGAAAAAAGCAGGAGTTTGTCTTAACATTTGTTGCTAAATGATATCCCAGCTCAAAGATCTTGAGGCAAAATAGCCAATCCTGGAGGATAGTTTGAAAGCACTGCGTCCAGGAAGGTTGGATGCTGTGTGGTCAGGCTGTAGGAGCAGTGTGAGCTCCCACTGACAGCTCTTCACCAGGGATATCCTCTCCTTTTTGATGTCCTCTGGGCTACAGCCCTCTGTAATGCTGTGACTCAGTTTCCCCAACCTGCTGCAAAGTGTCGCCATCAGACAGAGCTGAAAAAAGCAAACCCACCTCTGTTTGATGGCCGTGAGGTCTCTAAACACAAATGCTCTATGTGGGGTGAGTGCATTCTTCACCAGGAGGCTGTCGTGCTGTAATGTCCTCTTTGAATGGACGTGCTTTCAATCCTGATTGGCATTCTCACAAAGCAAACAAAATAGAGATTTTCCTCCCGCTGAAATTTTGTCTTAATGTATACAAAACCAAATATGCTCCCATGGGAAATGAGCACCAAGCTGTGACTGTATAGAATAAATGAGAGTATTTAATTCTTTGTAGTATTACAGGAGTTTGCATAGGAAGAGGTGGAAATCCTCTTTTGGGACAGAGCAAGAGACAGCTGGATCGAGAGGTAACAAAAAGGGCTTGCAGTGTTGTGTTTGGATTCCTGTATACCAAACTCTGTCTCCAAAGGCTGAGCAAATTGACCCTGGGCATGAGAAATTCTTTCTTTGTACTCATAATGGCTGTATTAAAGCCAGTCATCATCAGCATCAGCCACATCTCTGGGGTAAAGAAAGGATTATTTGGGATGTGTGGGCAACAGTAAGTCCCTTCAGGGCTTTGGTCCTCTCCAAGCTCCTGTTTCCCTGAACAGCTCTTCTCTTTTTTCCTTCCTCACTGGCTGCTGCTTAGTGCAAAGAGATTCATCTTGATTAGGCTGAGCTGTAAGATGTAATGAGAGCACTCTGCGCACGCACAACGGTGATCATGCACAAACAGAAGCATCCAAAAATGTATGCATACAATGAAGTACATACTCCAATTTGGAAGTATGGTGAACAGGTTGAATTTTCTTTGTCTTTGCTGCCATGCAATCTATCTTCATCCCCAATGGCAGGAGCTGGAGGAGGAATGTGTCTCCTGTACCATTAGAGGAGGGGAAAAGAAACTTGGGTCCAGTGCAGCTGGTTTTGTGTCCATTTGCAACAGTGGGCTTTTTATACAGACTGTAAAATTATTCCCTCCTTGCTTTGTCAAGGGAAGAAGATGACAAAGCATTCCTACATAAGGCAAAGCCCATCATTACCGAATACAAAACAAAACCTGAACACCCAGAATGGGATTTTATGTGCAGCATTTGATATTTATTTTTTTAACCTCCAAAGCAGCAGCATCAGTGTGCACGTGTTTGTGTCGTATGCTCTGCAGGCAACATTTCATGCTAATGAGTAACAAAGAATTCCTGCAATCCCAAGCTGCAAAAAGTGAGCTCAGTTGGATGTCTGTCTGGCCACGGGAAACGGACTCTATTTTCTTTGTGCTAAATACAAACAAGAGTCTTTGTCCTTTCTATACAGCATGGATGTGGAAAGCTGTAATATGCTGCTATCCAGCGTTTAATGTGCTGTTATCCAGGAATGTCACTCTTCAACAGTAGTTCTTGATAATAAAGTCCACCTTTCTCTAGTATCGTTCCTTGCATTCAAACATCATGTTGTTATTTTTATTATTGCTATAATGTGTGTGTTAGGAGCATTACAATCATTTATGTGCTGGCAACTGGCAAAAGATGTCCCTGAGCATCTCAAAAGAAAGCTGTACCCTCAAAAATCCCCAGTCCTTTCTAAAAGGAGTCTGAATCGTTTGCACCACAGAGAGGACATGATGAGGGACATGAGGAGTGCTCTAGGTTGGCTCAGTGCCCCAGGACAGTATGTCTCTCCATCACACTGGACTGGCAATAGGGTGAGAAGAGAAAGGAAATGAGATAAGGAACAGTGTCGACTCAAGAAAGTCTCTTCAGCCTCAGTTTTAATACAGATGGAGGAAGGTGAACCAGCATCTAATTCCATGTTTAACTTCTACATTATTTGATGGTAGTGTAGTATGGTTAGGTTGTGGTTGGACTTAATGATCTTTAAGGTCTTTTCCAAGCTGAGCAATTCTATGATTCTATTCTGTGATTCTGTGGGAGAAAGTGCTGCTTTGCAATGGGCATCAGAGCAGTAAGACATGCCATTGCCTACAGATTAAGACCCAGCATTGTCTTAATTCTTCGGTCTGATCTGCTGGGCTCACACATGGAACTCCTGCTGTTCATTCCCTACCTGGAACAGAAAGCTCTGAGGTGGCTCATGCCAGCTGGGCTGAATTCAGGAGAAGACAAGGGGATGTTGTGGTCTGGATTTCTTGTTGGCCAAGCAGTGCCTGTGGAGGAAATGCAGGCTCAACCATGGCCCCAAGAAAAAGTCTTGGGTTCTTCTCTTGCATCAGGACTTTCCAGTGAATGAAGAGTGAGTGAGTGCAGTGCATGGAAATGGGTTTCTGCGCTGCTGGTGGCAGAGAAGATGGAGCTCTCACGGTGGATCTCAGTGCACAGCACTCTGTAGGCTGACAGATGGTGCCTGGAATTGGTAACGGGCTGTCTGGGTTAGGGAGAGTAGAGAAGCTGGGCCATGTTCTCCATAAATGTCTATTATTTCAGCGAAATGCAGAAATCTTGAAATATTCCCCTTTAAAAACAGGGCTTTTCCAACCTTGAAAAGCCAAGTTGTCACGGGAAAACGCTGTTGTCATAGCAAGAATTTTGCCAATACATCATTTACTGCTGAAAGCAAACACAAACTGACTTGAAAAAGAACCACACGTTTTGAGCTGAAATGCTTGTTTTGCTGAGCTCGGAACACCAGCACCTCATGCTTGCTGCTTTTCCCAATGAATGGGAAGGAGTGGTGGCTGGCAAACAGTCAGGGATAGGCAAGAGGTGCCCCATCCTCTTCATCTTCTTCTTGCTCTCTCTTTCCTGAGCTATCACACAGATAAAGGATGGATGTGATGTGGGGTGGCGGCCGTACATCCCTTATTGAGGTGGGTTTCACTGATCCCATACTTAACCACCTCCTCCAGGAGCCTGGATCCAACGTTGGGTGGGATCATTAAACCTTCGGTGAGCTGAGAGTAAAGCAGAAGTTCTTCCAGCTCGGAGAATGGGACTAGCTGCCTTTAAATAAGCAAGAAGGGAGCCTGGTCTCATCCCACACAGACAGCTGGCGGAGAACAATCACAGCACGATGAGAGCTGCGTGCTCCAGCTCAGAGGTAGCTCCCATCAACACTCACATCCTTTTTGCCACTCAAGCTCAGCCATAATACGTATGCCCAAGAACACAATTTGCTGGAGCAGAAACAAATGTTCAGTAAGAGGAAGCCGGGAGCCACTTACCAAGCGAAACACTTGTAATTATCATATGCAAATGAGCTGAACTAGAGGTTGCACTGGGCACGTGTGCATAGCCTGGTTAATTCGGAAACGGTTCAGTGGTTAAAAGTGAACTATAAGGTTCTCATTACACCATTAGGACTTCAGTTGAGGGCTCATTAATCTGAGATGCAATTAGTCGGGCTGCTGCTACACAGAGTTCAAAAGGGGTTTTGTTGGTGGTGACTTTGCTGCTCACGTAGCATCTCCGAATGCTTTGATAGAATCTTCTCATTTAGGGCTTACAGAGACTCTACTTGGATAGATTCAAACACAGTAAGAATGGGGATTTTGTTCATTTGAAACAGCCAGCTGCTCTCCTACATCTGAATTTTCTGTTGCTTATAATCTCTGCTATTTTTCCCCGTGGAGAAGATTTATATCTAGTGCTCAGAAACAAAGGCTGATGTAATTGCGTTCAGATATCACCGTAACAAGGGAATTAGAAATGTTATTTCTAAGAAAAATGCAACCAGTTGGGGCTCGTGGGCTCCGTTATCAACTCCACCAGCAGCTCTTTGTGTAAGCAATGAGGCCAGCAGCAGAGGTGCATCTCAGCATCCCGAGGTTTGGTGAAGGTGTGGAAATATCAGCATGGCCCTTGCATAAGTCGTTCTTTCTACCCCAAAAACTGAGTGACAGGCACAAAATTGATTGTAAGAAACTGGGTATTATCTACAATTTTACCATGTTGTCGAGTAAATCATTCAATTTGGGACCTTCAGGAGTTTTATTTGGGAAGCTAAAGCTGTTCAAAATCTCCGTATCGCACCTAAGGCCTTTCTGACAAGAGGAAAATGAAGTTTCCCATTACTTTTATCCCAGCTTATCCCCAGAGAGCTCCTGCCCTGGCTTCCTGCCCAGGGTAAGCTTCATTTACTTTGCTCCCAAGTAAAACAAACATTTTAAAGTGTCCCAAACCCAGGGGTATAAGGTAATCGGAGTACAGAAAATAAAAGGTTCTTCAAGAGGACTTCATCTAGGTGACAGGGTTTTCCACCAAATCTTGTTGTCTCAAGAGAGCAAGCTGTTCCATGGATGACTTTCAGCCTTACAGAACTGCCCATGAGAAACACACAAAACATTAAAAAAATAATAATAATAATAATAAAAAAATCAAAATATAATAAAGACAACTCTTTGGTTTGAAACCTCCTTAGCATGTATTTGCAGAGTGATTTAAGAAAATGCTTGACTTCAAAATGAAGCATTTTATTCCAGGGTAAACAAAATGTTCCACTTAACCCAAACTTTATTTTTTGTCCAGCTTTCTGATGGACCAAAATAAAAAATTTCAAGGATTTGAATTTCAGGTTGACCCAAAGCAATTGTTTGTTTGTTTGTTTGGAAGTGCCAGTGGAGCAAGAAAAAGATCAATTATTTACACTGCTCCACCTAGGATATGCTTACCTCAAGTATGCAAGAAACAATTTGCTTGACTAGCTCCTGTTAGAAAATGCAAAGCTCTGTTGCAAAAAGGGAGTAATGATGGGGCTGAGGGAAGGACAAGACACAGTTGTTCATCATGAGACCACCAAAGGGTCACCATCCCCTGTCATGGTGCTTAGTTCCCTTGGTTTTAGGTTTAGATGTAAAAAAGTTAGATTCAGTCCTACTGCAGCGAACTTCATGTATCTGGGTAACCTGGATCCCTTCTCTGGCAGTGGATGGTAAAGGATGCTTAAGCACAGGTCAGGTGTATAAAAATGTTAATATTTTCCTCCCTGGGCAGATACAGTTCGAAGACGTTCTGTGCGAAAGGTGGTGGAGGTTATAGAGGTCAGTGCAAAATAAAGTAGGCTGTCTTTGATCACCATCTGCAGAGATTTAATTAATCTGTTGATTCTGTGCTGAAATGCATTGGGAAAATGCACGTTTCTCTTTCAGCAGTGCATGTGGCTTCCCATAACTGAGAGCAGTGAAATGCAAACTAGGAGAGTCATTTCTTGTATTACTTCAGCTCAGAGTACCAGAGCACAAAAGTAAGTATACCTTAGCTGCCTGGTAGCTGAGGGGCTGTCTATGCAGTTGGGGCACTGGTATGCAAAAAAGACCCCTTGGGGCAACCTGGTGTGATGGGAAGTGTCCCTGGCAAGACAGAGTTTGGAACTGGATCAGTTATAAGGTTCTTTCCAACCCAAACCATTGTGTGATTTAGTAGCCAACAGCCAAAGACATTTGTCTCATTTCTCTCCAATAACTTCCAACATGCACTTGCCCCCTGAGGACACCTCAAAGCCCAGCAAATACCCTTTGCTTTCCTAATCTGCATTTGTGTGTGGCTGTCCCTTTTGATGACCCATCCTTCTGTTACTGTCAGTTGCAGTTGGGCCTTGAGGAGATGTAATTTCATGCCGTATTATTTCTGTAACACCTTGGAGCAACAAGAAGATTGAAATCACCTTTATGTTTCCTCCTCAAATGCCATGCACCTCCGTGTGTGCACATGGAGTGGCTGTGAGCTCTGGGGAGAACTGGTGAGACATAAAGGGCAGCACAGGAGTGGAATTGCTGGGGAAAGTCCATAATGTGGGAGCTTTTCTGCAGCAGGATGGGGAACTGGTCCTCACAAAGGCTTCGTAAAGCTGGCTGGTGTGTTGGCATCACCTCCTGGAGATTGGGGATCTTTTCCTAAAATGTGAAGCTGTAGAGTGAAGGTTCAACACCGAAGAGGGGATGAGCCCTCTTCTCTGAGGCACCTTCCTGGCTGACATCGAGCACAGAGGCAGGGGAAAAGCATCTTGCCTTGAGCACCCATGTGCCAGTGGGTTCATACAGTGCCCTTTCAGATTGCCTGTAGGCTTTCTGCTGGGAGATGAGTGCTGCTGCTCTGGGGACCACAGAAGTACAGCATCAGCTTTGATAAAATCCATGTATCCAGCCTCAGATGGTTGGAAAGGGGCAAGCAATGCAATGAGAGCATCTGGAACTTCTCCAGTGCTCCTTGCTTGCCCTTCTCTGTGTCACTACATTTCTCTCAGAATGTGTTAGCTTATCCATCCCTGCCTTTGGAGCCACAGGTCAGGACCTCTCACTTTCCTCTTTTCTTCTGCATTAAGCTCCTGATCCTCTGGATTGTGTAGACGTGACCTCTGTGTATCCTCCAAGGCTCAGAAGCCAGATGAAAAAGAAGTGAATGTTTATGCATATTTATATGCACATCTGATGATAGCATTGTAACGTTTGGCTAGTATTACTACCCGTGGGGCAAAGGGAGCTGACTCACCACCTTCTAATTCTTGTGTTTGGCTTTGCCATGCATGGATCATCTGCAATTGCTTATGGGAGGTTTTTAAAGAGTCTTCTAATTGAGCGTTCCTTCCCTCATTATTTAACAATCTCCTCATTTTGCGCTCCTTCCAAATTATCTCTCTATTGATAATGTTCCCCACTTTTCCCTGGAGATGCTTTGCTCTTTGCAAATGGCAGTTTTGCTCTTGCTCTTTAAATCAATGTCATTTTTGCTTTGCAAGTGTCCCTTTTCACTTTTATTGCAGCACCCCTCCCTTTCCCTCTTCCATTCCACTAGCTCTACTCGTGCTATACCCAGTGGAGACAGTGTGTGTCACTGACTGGTGGATGTTAAAATTCAGGGTTTCTTATTGCTGAGGCAAATACAAATTGCCTATTGCCACCTCTTGGTAGGAGTAAAGAACGACAAGAGCATCCTGTCCCCTTGGAAAGGATAAGGTATGATTTGGAGACATCCTATGACTGCCCTTCTCTATTTCCTTCCACCTCTCATGATGACAGCAATGAGATTTGGTGGTGTGTTTTGAGACATTTTTCTTCTTGGCTATAGAGAGATCCATAGCATTGGTGTCTGAAGGTGTCTGGTGATGTACACAGAGCTATGGACCATTGGAGATAGCGTTGGCATCCACTATCTTGCTCTCAATACACCCTGAGATCCCACCCTGGGAGGATCTTGGGGACTGTCCCCATGTCACACAGGGCTCAAATGGGTGGGCAGTGCATTCCCACCCTGCTGGTTCAGCCTCTCCCTGATGCTGAGCCAAATAACTTCACTCATTACACAGCAACCCCTCCTTATGGGCTTCCTTAACACCATTTTCTTAAAGACATTAAGTTGTGTCAAGGGGCCTGGAGCACGGGGTGAATGTTTAGTTGCAGTTTATCAGCCTAAATAAATTCACTTTTCCACTTAAAGCTGCCAAAGCACTGAACTATACCTTCCCCTGAAACATCCCACACGAGTATTTAGAAATGAATAAATCATGGAGTGTGTGAGAGGTGGAAGAAAGAGCTCTGTCTGCATATACCTGTGTAAAGAGCAGTGAATCCATCCTTGTGGCACTCACACAACATGCTGTAATCCTTGAGACCCAGTGTGACAAAACAAAAGGAGCAGCAGGGAAGATCTTGCACCTTTTGGAAGACCTTGCACACTGCTGATGAAGATCTGCTTAGTGTTTCCAGCCCTCAAGGAATGGTACGTGGTAACATACAGTAATTCTCAAGGAAATATTCCCTTCACTTCTTTTTCTTCCTTTGAGCTCAAAAAGTCTGCCTAAAGATATCAGAGAAGGATTGTCTCTGCAGCTGCATCTTCAGGCTCTTAGGAGGATATGGAAAGCTGATCCCTTCACCTGCATGCAGGGTCAGGGCTTACTCTGGCTGCTTCATGACTACCAGTAGCAGAATCTGCTCCAAGGTCTGTGCCTAAGGGCTTCATAAGCCCTCATGATTCAATTGCTCTCAAGGTTGAGATTTTCACCAATGCCAAAGAATTCCATGCTTCTCTTTAAAAGGGAGGTGTATCAAACCCACGGGACTTTCTCTGCATAAAAACTGGGGGGCTTTGAGGGTCTCATTCCCCTAGTATGAGTCGAATCAACCGAATGCTGTTCGGTGCAACTTGTTTGGATTTGATTAGAGGATGTTTCCATAGAAGGGCCTGGGTTGAAAAGGACCACAATGCTCATCTGGTTCCAACCTCCTGCTATGTGCAGGTCACCAACCAGCAGCCCAGGCTGCCCAGAGCCACATCCAGCCTGGCCTTGAATGCCTGCAGGGATGGGGCATCCACAACCTCCTTGGGCAACCTGTTCCAGTGCCTCACCACCCTCTGGCTGAAAAACTTCCTCCTCATATCCAACCTAAATCTCTCCTGTCTCACTTTAAAACCACTCCCCCTTGTCTTGTCACCATCCACCCTCACAAACAGCCGTTCCCCCTCCTGTTCACACACTCCCTTCAAATATTGGAAGGCCACAATGAGGTCTCCCCAAAGTTTTCTCCAAGCTAAACAAGCCCAGTTCCCTCAACCTTTCCTCATAGGAGACGTGCTCCAGCACTCTGATCTTAGCTAGGATGTTTCAAATTAAGAATTTCAACAGCAAATTGAGTTTACTTCTGACCTGCTGTATGCTCAGCTCTGGGTTAGAGACATGCTGGGATGACTGAAGAGACCCTGCCTGCAGGATGGAGCCAGGCTGGAGGAGGCTCTGGGGATGCAGCTTTAAGCAGCTGCAGCCCTGCCTGAAAATGTTTGCCAAGTTGTATCTATAAGGCAAACTAACTGAATGCATCACAGATTTCTTGCATGAATTTTACATAAAGTTTCCGATTCTTATAGAGAGTTGCCGAGCTGTTAAAATTCTTTTGTTAGAATAGCTGGAGAAAGTACCTCCAAAATGGACCCTTGCCCAGACAAAGCAAATTCACCTGAAAAGATGAATGAACATTTGCAGAGAAGTCATTGCTTTCTCCCCACCCACACCTTGTTCCTATTCTGCCTCTCAGGGCACACAGACATGACACATCTGCAGCTGATTATATTTAAGGAGACATAGAGCAATTCGTTTTATATTGAGTTACATAGAGAGTGAAAGTGCTGCAGCAGTCTCCCAAGCCTGGTTTCACAGAGAAAACACATTCCTCAAGCACTCTGATTTCTGAACCTTTGTTCCCTGCATGGGTACGTGTTTCCTCCACATCACAGCCCCCATCCCCTCTTTATCTCTTGATTCCCTCCACATCACAGCTCCTGTCCCTTCTTTATCTCTTGATCCATTATTCATTTGTCTGCACTTCTAGGTCTGATTCTCAAAAGCTTTTTAGTTCTTGGACTTCAGCAGTGGCAGTCCAACAACATCCAGAGCCTTCCTCCTCCTCTTCCCGCTGCTGGAGCAGTGCTGGAACTCCTCCTTGTTTTGTTATGGATGAGAGAGACCCAAGGGGAAATAGTAATTCTTCCAACTCACCTAGCAGAGATTTCCTGCTCCTATATCATTCCTGGGATGTTTTTATGTTCCTGTATCAGCTGGCTGGGATTCGATTCCCCTTGCTGTCATTTTGGATATCCAGAGTCCACTTCAGATCCCATCTGTGATGCTGTCCCATCTCAGCAGCAGCTCCCAGCAATCCCTTCCTATGCTTTTTTGGAAGCTGTGTCTATCTTCAGCCAAAATATCTCTGGTACCAAGTGCCAGGAGTGGGGACAAGTGACAGCCCAAGGGCCATCCCACAACAGCCAGCAGAACGGGTTTGCACAAGATGTTAGTTGTGCGATTTTAATTGGAACAAGCAGCGCCAGTCATGCCCACCGAAAGCTTCGCTCACTGCAGTGAAGTTCATTAGCAGCAGACAGGGAGATAATGGCCATTCCCCCCACGAGCAGCAAGAAGTGTCACTTTGATGAAGATGTGTAACCATGGGCACAGTGGGCTGTGATCAGCACTGCTCTGTGCGGTACAACTCTGCTGGCTTCAGAGATCACTGAGACCCAAATCCACCATGAGCTCATTGTTAATGAGTTATAGCAGAGCTGAGGAACCCAAGCTCAGAGCATCAGCAGAGAAATGGGGGTATGCTGGAAAGCAAAGCAGCCCTGTGCCCTCCCTCCAGCTGCTGCACCCCAATTCTGCAACACACGTGAGCAAGCAGCTCCAGCTGGGGATGATCCAACACGTCCAATGCAGGCACTGTGCCCTGGACTAGTACACCAAGGGCAGGACAGGAGAATGCAGCCAGGTGCTGAGGTTCAGGGTAATATTTACTAGAAATCTCTCTGCTTGGATCTCTCCCAACTCACTCCTCATCATTTTCAGATTCATTCGTGCTGCGCTCCCATCACTGTGCATGAGTTGGCGGTGTGTTTGCAGGGCTCTGGGCTGGCAATGAGGAGGATTTACCTGTTGGATGTGCAGCCTGCACTTCTTCCTAGTCGCTAGGCAAAGATGTAGGGGGCTGCAGATTCACTGCCAGCCCCCCCAAGCCAGCCTCTCTCTTATGAATAGTACAAGTAAAAGAAAGTCCTATTAATGATCTGACATCTATCAAACAAATCAAATGCATTCTCTTTCTCTGCATGACTGATGGAAGGAGGACCGACCTTCTTCTTTTCTTGGCAACACTCTGCATGCTTATTAGATGGTTAAATACTGTATTTACAAGGAGATACATCTGCCTGTGATACCTCCACTTGTGCCTCCCTTTCTGTTTTTAATTACAGTGGTTATTTTTAGCCCAGATTCCTGGCCTGGTGGATTTCCATTATAGACATGAGCTGTGGAAGGCCCTCATCTTGGGCTATATTGAAATGAGGGCATCTAATCTGCTGTCAGCCATGCTCCCCAATTAGCACAGCTTGATGCAGACTTATTATTACGTGCTTTAGAATAGTATCCAGAGACACCTCCTGAGCAGCACCACGTGAGGATGGGCACAGCCATGGGCAGAGGGTTTTGAAGGCTGAGAGATGTACACAGGTGAGAGTGGGATTGAAGAGCAAGGACTAAAATGGGGGATGAAATGCTGGGTCTGGGGTTGGGGAGTTCAACCTCATGTCTCTGAAAAATGTGCTGCTTAACGCCACAGCAGAGTTGGATGCAAAAGGAGTTGGATCTTCGTTGGTGCAGGATGCAGACCCTAAGAGAGATGGGCTGGAAGGAAGTGCTGCTTGAGAATGTGATGAAGAGAGAGGTGTGAATGGAGACAGAGTTCCTCAAAAGTGCACTGGAATCACCTCCCCTTGACTTGCTCCTCCCCTGCCTCTCTCCTTCCCCCATCAGTATACTTTAGCAAGCAGCTGACTTACATTATTTGCCCTTTATATCTTTCTAAGCATCTACACTCACGGTGCTGTGGCAGCACGCTTTAACAAGGACTGCAGCAAGCGAAGGCTCTGAGACATGAGGCTCACTGGGAGCTTCCAGAGCCAGCAGTGGATGGCACCAGCAGCCTTCAGCCTGTGGTTGTACTGCTCTGTGTTCTGTGCTTTGGCAGTTGGGGGGGATTTTAGGGGCTGCTCTGGGTTTTGTTAACACACTGGGGCTTGCAGCCCATGTGAATGCTTTGCATTGCAGCAAGAGTTGGTGGCCCTGCTATGGAGAAAGGCAAAGATCCCCCATTTACAGAAGGACGTTAGCACGCAGCAAGAACAAATCCCCAAGGGGCAAATACAGATATTTCTGTAAGCCAGGCTCGTATCAAACCCTTCTGTGTCCCATTGAAAACTGCCCAGCAAGAGGGCACTTCAGTGGAGGACGCTGAGAAATCACTGACTACAGCAAATCCCCTATGGCCCCAACGGTACAGGGCATGCCAAGGGCTCTAGAGAACAGGATAAAAATATTGCAGATGATGTGCATGTTGTTTAGTCTGAGATATTTGCATCACCCAGAAGAACTGAGAAGGAAACACGGTTGCCTGTTGTATTTGTTACTAGAGGATCTTCATAATAAAACATTTTGCTGGAGGAGATTTGAAAAGCGAAGCGTTCAGACCTCATAACAAACTGCACAAGCTACCATGGTGCAGTCCTTCTGCTCCTCATTTGGTCGGGGGGAGCCTGGGTTGGGTCAGGGATGGACATGCACAACCAGGAAATACATTCACAGGTCAGTGAAACAGAATTAAGTTGTTTAAAATATATATATATATAAGGAGATAAAAAGAAATTAATCATGACCTTAGAAAGTATTTAATTGAATCTCACTGCCAATACCTAATCCTCCCCTCAATCCTTTCTTATTTCCTGCTTAGCCTACAAATAAGTCGATATTATTTAAGCCTTGGGCATCCCATGGTTTTATATGTAATATAGATCAGTGCTGCTTTGCTGTTTATTAGCTTCTCTCTTCAGCTGACAGCAAGTAGCTGTTATTTTCTACCTGATGCTCACTGGAGATTCTTGGCTCAGCCCTGGCTGGTTTTTGGCATTCGGGGAGCACTCAGCACATGCTTAGGGCACAGTGAAGGTGCCTAAAAAACAGCCATCACATGAGGGACAGCAGAATTTGTCCACATTTATGTGGCAGCGCTGTATTGCAAAGGCAATCTCAGGTGCTCTAGAGTAGACTTTTAGACAGGTCTCTACTGATGTCATCGATGTTTTCAGAAAACATGGAGCAGTGCTTGATTCCAAAGGGGCTGCATCACCTGGACGTGGAACAGAGGAGGCATCATAGAATCATTAAAGTTGTAAAAGACCTTTCAGATCCCCAAGTCCAACCCCAACCAACCCCACCGTGCCAACCAACCCCACCATGCCAACCAACCACATCTCCCAGTGCCAGATCCCTACAGAACACTCACATAGGCAGTGACTCCCCCACCTCCTTGGGCAGCCTGTGCCAAGCATCATCACTCTTTTGGAAAACAAATGTTTTCTTATATCCAATGTGAACCTCCCCTGGCACAATTTATGGCCATCACCTCTCATCCTATTGCTGTTTTGTGGGAGAAGAGACCGACCCCCACCTCACCATTGGTGACAGCTGCCTTTCAGGGCTTTGTAGGAGCCCTGAAAAATGCAATATTTTGTCCATCTTGTTACCAATCCCTGTTTCTTGTGTCAAATGAATCCCTGAAACAGAAGCAGAGAGCCCCTTGGGTTGCAGTTGTCTTTTCTGCACCATCACTTTTTGGGACAGAGTTACTCTTCCAATCCATGTGTTTCTAGCACATTAGCAACAAGCCCAAAAACATGTAATTAAAAGAAAAAAAAAAACACCCTGGTGTTAAATTAATACGGACTACCTTATAATTAATTTATGATTAATGGGAACAACTGAGTTAAGATTCTTTAACGATAATTAAAAAGCAAATTGCAAGAAAAGAGAAGGGAGCGACTAAAAGTAATTATAGTGTACATACACTGAGATCCCACGCTGCCTAGCAAAATAATGCATGTGTACTGAGCTAACTGCAGTGCCTCCAGCCCATGTGTACCAGTGCAACCAGCAGGGCATGAGTTTCCTCTGGCAGCTCTGCTGCTGTCACATGGTTTTGCATCTGATCGTGGTTGCTGCTTGTACTGTTAAATAGAAACCACAGCGTGGTATGCATCCGTAGTACAAAGCTGTGAAAAAAAAGAAGGGGGAGGGTGGGGGGGGATTTTATTAAAGCTGCAAAGTGACAGTGTTCTGGGTCTGGGGAACAGAAGATATGCTTTGGCTCAGCACTCTTCATTCATCATTTCCACTCTTCACGGCTCGTGTGAGTGACGACGCTGTCTTTAATTTCATGATTTCACACTGCTTTCAGGAGTTCTTCTGTCTGTGCCGCTCAAGGATGGACACAGCTCATCCAAGGGGAGCATATTTATTATATTTATTGCTTTGGCTCTGCTATTAGGCTCAGTGCTGCTCCTCAGCCCTTAGGAGCTCCTGAGGGAGCTCCTAAGCTGAGGAAAAGGACTGCAATCCTCCAAATTTTTCTTACAGTGCTCACCAGCCTCATGTCTAGCATTTCACAAACATGGGGACACACTGTGCAATGAGGTGACATCCTTACCCCTGTAGGACTGTGGGAGATGAGAGTTGGAGGCAGAGAGCAGTTTGGAGCCACCTGAGATGGCCACCTTCTGATTTTGGAGAACTTTTGCTTTGCATTACGTTGCGTTGCGTTGCGTTGTGTTGTGTTGTGTGATGGATGCTCACTCTCCCTTGTGTTTGTCTCAGCTTCCTGACTCCTGCTTATGCCCCTATACTGTCAGGAGAGGTCTATGTTCTGATCCTGAGCTACTTCTGCAGCACAAATAAAATAACAACTTACAAAGATGGAGCAATGACTCAAGGTCCAAACAAGAAGGGCAGGAAGGGCTCAGTGTGAGCAAAGGTCGGAGGAAAGGCCGGCTTGGATGGAGCCCTGAGCAGCCCAACCTTGTGCCAGATGTAGTGGCTGGCAACCCTGTCCAAGACAGGAGATTGGAACTAGATGATCTTTGAGGTCCCTTCCAACCTGCACCATTCTATGATTCCACAAAATGGTTCATGGATTGAAAGAAACCTCTGGTGCTGCTCCAGGCTTTGCACTGGGTTGAACTTGAGTTAGGAACTTCAGCAAACCCATTTGCATCTTTCAACACCTTCCAGTTGGAAAAGAAACCAAACCAGCTTGGTGCTCACCCTCCCTTGCAAACCCCCCCCAGATCCAAGGAGCCCTTTCAGCAACACGGCCCCACTGCAATGAGAGAGCAGCAGCCCCAGATGACAAAGCATCATCCCACATTCAGATTTGCAAATTACCTCTTTTGGTGCTGCTGATCACTTTGACAAATGGCTAAAGTGGCTGACATTTCAGCACAGGTCATTTGTTAGGAAAGGAGGTATCAATCCCCCCTCCTCCCCCCGGTGTTTTTTTTTGTTATTTATATGTATTTTGGTTTAGCGTTTCCAATCTTTGATTCATCGACTCAGACCACTTGAAGTACAGACAGCAGCGAGAGTTGCATTTTAACCAGGCAAACAGAGCTGTTTCAGGAGTGGCCTCTTTTGAGAGGTTAATATTATAAATGCATCTTAAATGTCTAATACGTAATCAAATGCCATAAAAATGGAAATGTTATGAGTATTGAAACCCAGAGAACAAAAATCATTGCTCACTGCCACCAAAGAATTCAACTGTGAATACAAGCTGCAAACTTGCCTGGAGTCATATTCCTGGAAATTTCATTATGGAGTGAAAAAAATGATCAGACCATGCCTAGTTTTTCTCCGCAGCAGAACTGCTGCTAAATGCAGAGCAAAGTCTTGGAATCTGGATCTCAAACCCCACAGGTTTGTACAACCAGAAGTTGCAGTGTATCTGCTAAGGACATGCTGCAACCTTCTTTCCAGCTCCTTGCACCAGAGGCTGCTTCTCTGACTATAAAAACACAGCATGTTTGGGTTGGAAGGGGCAATAAGCCCTCAGCTCCACCACTGCTGTTAGCTGATTGCCCCCCACCAGAGCAAAAAGTCACTCTCCATCTTTTTTACAGTCTTCCTATGAGTACTAGAATGTTGCAATGAGATCTCCCCAGAGCCTTCTGCTCCCCAGGCTGAGCATCCCAAGTTCTCAGCAGTTCTCCATAGTGGAGGTGCTGCAATCCCTTGGGGCCTCCTTTGGCCCTGCTCCCACAGCTCTACATCTTTCTTGTGCTTTGGCCACCATAGGCTGCCCTTTAGCACAGGATGAGGGTTTGGCATCAATCAGGAGCACGACAGGTCCCACCAAGAAGAAGAAAATCTGCCTCGTGTGTGCATAAATAATGAGAGTGCAGTCTGTCTATAGAGTGCAGGACAGAAAACGATAACAAGTGAAAGCATGATGTAGTGCCTAAGGAGCTGATTACAGCTTTGTGGAGGAGAGCTGCAGCCGGAATAACAGAGTTTCAAGCTGGGCAGCTTGATGGGCAGCTGTTCCTGCTGTGCTTCCTTCTGATCAATGGCAAAGCACAGTTATGCCTGCATTTGTTCTCCTGCCCTGATAAAGAAATGTGACTGATGGATTCAGCATTGTCACTGGGCTCTCCAACACAGTGATGCCACATTGCTGATGAGTCTTGTGCAGCCCAAGGTTCCTGTCAGCGGAACTCCAAACTTAGGGGTTCTACCTGATGTGTCGCTGTAGTACCCAACATATTGATGGGGTACCCAGTGTTTCCATGGGGTACCCAAGGTGTCCATGTGATACCCAGCATGTCCATGAGGTACTCAGTATGTCCATGGGGTAACCCACATGTCCGCGTGGTATCTAACAGGTCCATGGTGTACCCAATGTGACCATGTGGTGCTCAACACATCCATAAGGTACCCAACATGTCCACGGGATGCATGGGGTACCAAGTGTGCCCATAGGGTACTTGACACATCCCTGTAGTACTCAAAATGTTGATGGCGTACTCAATGTGTCCATGGGGTACCCAACATGTCCATGGGGTACCCAACATGTCCATGTGGTACCCAGCATTTCCATGGTGTACCCAGTGTGTCCATGGGGTACCCAACACATCACTGTGGTACCCAGCAGGTCCGTGGTGTATCCAAGTGGTACCCAACACATCTGTAGGGTACCCAAAATGTTGATGGTGTACTCAGTGTGTCCAATGAGTTCTTCCCCACATGGCCATGTGGGATGCAACATGTCTGAGGGGTACCCACTGTATCCACGTGGTACCCAACATGTCCAGACCATCTCCTTAAACTGCCTACTATTTTTTTGCTTGGTAGACTCAGCCAAGTGGTGGATCTTGTTGTGGCCTGATTTGCCAAGCAATGAAAGACTCCATGCACTCCTTTATTAATATATTAATTAATTGAATTTTTGCCATCTTGTTCCTAAGTCCTGACACTCTACACCACGCACGAGCATTTCTGCAGCAGCTCACAACAGTAACAAATAACTTAGAGGTAGCAAGGAGTTCTGAACAAGACGAGTCAATCCTGACTTATTGTTATTATCTCCTAATAGTTTGCCCAGTATTATTCTGTAATTACTCAATGAATCACACTGACAGTTTGCATGTTTGCTGCTCCCATGCCTCATGTGCTCCTGCACACAAGGATGCTGCCCGTAGCTCGTGCCATCCTGCTTCCCAGCACTGAGACAACATGGACACACTGTTTGCTTAGGTTTAGTAACAGTTCCTTATCTCTGTAAATAATTCCTTTCTAATTAAGCTTTGACTGGCTGGTACTTATTGCCCAGCCCTATGAATAATAGAACGGGGAGTAAATCCTTATTTTAATAAGCCCAAGAAATATTCAATTCAGCCACGGTGCACTAAATTGAACGAGCCCTTACCAAGTGTCTGATTTGCTGAGCTCCGTTCCTGCAGGGATTGCTTTGTCACCGTATTTCTATACGGCACGATGTTTTTATTGTGCAGATGTGGAGTTTCTTGGGGCCATTCCCAGCGCTTTGCTCTGGGAACCCATTAGATTCGGATGCTAAAGGAAAGTGCTGCTTCCCTGATGCCATCTGAAAGCCTCAGTCGTGTTGATAAAGCATGGAGTACCCAGAGACAGTTCTCTGTCTGAGTCAGCCCCTCACTTCTTTCAGTGACACTGGCTTGTTTCCCAAGCAAAGAGAGTTTTGCCCTGTAGAGCACACTACAGCAGGGCAGCACTTTGCTTCACGTTATTGCAACTGCTTTTCTCCTTGCTACAATTCCCCAGCTGCTCTTCACCAAGTGTTACGAAGCACTGCTCTACAACTCCCAGCAGGATTTTACCCCTCCAGCTGCTAAGATGCATGACAGCTTTGGGCACGCGTGCCGAGCATCTCCCTGACTGCTGCCCTTTGCCAATTCCTGGATAAGCTGATAGCAAAGAGCTGATAGCCCTCATGTCTGGGGACATGGGTAGCATCTGAGAGCCCAGTGTGCATTGCCTGCTCTCTGCCAGTTCTCCACCATCACTGCATCACCACCAGCCACTTTTCTTCATTGGTATATTTTGGTTTGTTGGAGCTATTCCTATGCATAAAAGCATCCTTTTTTTCTTCTTCTTTTCTTCTGCGCCAGGTTTAACCTTGCTGCCTTGTCAGAGGGCTTTTCTGCAGTTGTTAAACAGCTCAACCAGAACGACCCAGCAGTGCCCTGCTAATTGCACGCACTTTTCTTGGATAATTGGGTCTGCTCTGACGTCACACTGAGCTCCTGCTTGGCCGTGCTGTGGAGGCAGTGCTCTGTGCATGGTGTGAACAATTTGGCCTCAGCATCCCTGAGCTTCTCACCACAATGTAATTGGGACACTGGGAGCAGTGGAACAGAGTGCTCTGTGTCATTATTCAAAGCCATCAGTGATCCATGCTCTGCTCTGGGCACTCCCTGCAGAACCAGGGCTAGGACACTGCTCTCTGAGCTACAATTCCCCCTTTATCAGAACCAGCAAAGCTGCAAGGAGGTCCAGCTTGAGCCATGCCCACAAACCCACATCTCATCACTGTCCCAGCTCAATACCTCGTACCCCATCCCCATTCCCTGCCCAAACCAGCCCTTCTTTCTTTGACAGCACAAACCCATGTAAATTGATGCAACTGTGATCATCGCAGTCAATTTTATCAGCAGCAAAATCAGTGCACGGTGGGAAGCAGCTTGCTTTCAAGCCAGACAGAATGTTGCAGTGTTTGATCTTGCTGTCTAGTTTCGTGGTAGCAGCACTGCCTTCTCTACCCATTGTGGATCAGGAGATACCAATCTAGCCCATGCCAGTCACAGTTCTCAGCAGGGGTTTCTCATTGAAAGCAGCATGCCTGCTAACACGGTAGTTACATAAAAGTTCACATTTTAGGAGACTTCCATCTATTTATTTAAGATGTTTCAAGTAGGAAGTACTTGGGGAGATAATGATTATTTATGACCACGTGTCACACCTTCTTCAAACACTGAAGACATCAGGCAAACAAGAAAAAGACAAAGAGTTGGAAGCAGAGGAAATCTTTGATTTCCATCCATCTCGTTCCCAGCTCCTGCCTCTAACATCTCCTGGAAGCACTCAGTACATCCAGCTCACAAGAGCCCAAAGCAGTGCTGCTGCCGTTGCATGGGTGCATGCAGACACATTGATCCTGAGACCAAACATTTCTAAGAATAATTCCAGCATAAGACAGTGCTTTCCTGCCCAGCCCTGCCTGCTCTCCTTTTCCCTCAGCAGTGCCAGACTTCTTGTTGCTGCTCAATGTGAGGACGTAGCTCTTGGCTACAGAATGGCCAAGCCACCAAATTGCCTTGAGGTCTTGGGGTGCTTAGGATTGAGCTGAGCTGTGATTTGATGTCTGGCTTTTAGTAGAGTTAGGGTGAGATCCCTACTGCTGCTCTCAAGCAGCAATCTGGCAGTCATCCCAGCATTGTGCAATTGGAAATGAGACCAAAAACTCCTTTGGATGATTTCAGCACTTGCATTTCTGTGCTGCTCTGCAGGCCTCACAGCCTCACGTGTCGCAGGTTGCCCCAGCCCTCCAGCACAGCGTGGTAAGCAGCAAGTTGTTAATTCCCAGAGAACCTCATCTCCTTTTGGCAAGGTTCTACTTTTGGGTTCATCCTGGAAAATGATTAAAAATGCATTGTCACTGCCCAACCTTTCTTCTTATCACTCTCCCCAGCGGTTTAGTATCTGTAGAACACCCTTGAAAGCAGTGGGTTAATCTGGTTTAGCAGTAGGTGCATTTCAGCCTGAATCAGGCCCACACTGTTTTCTTAACAAACAAGGGAATTTGCTCAGGGTATCACCCTTAAGGTGACCAGTGTTTGCGAGATAACAAGGGATTACAATTACAAAAGCAAGCACGGTGTGTGTACATAGAGCTGATCCAGTGATGGATCTGGGCAGGTATGGGGTGTGTCTGCGTGGATAAGGAAACCCCAAGTTATTCCGGTATTTGGTTCTGTCCCTTCCAGGATGCACCAAGCTGTTACTCACCATAGCAGCTCTGAGCCAAGTGCTCAGCTGCATTTCCCCAGCAGAGTGGGTGCAGACCCCTGAGGGGTCACCTGTGGGCACTGCTGTACCATGACCTGCTCTGCTTGCAGCAAATCCAGTACAGTAGAAAGCTTTAGGATTGCTCTGGATGCTGGCTGAGTTCTAAGCAAGCAGCTGCTCCTTGGCATTTCCCAAAAATTCATTGCTATGTACCTTTACATAATATCAACTTTAAAGGACACAGGTCTTTGTAATGCTTGCACAGTGTGATTGATGCTGGGTTATTCATGAGCTCTCCATTTGCAGTCGTGCCTATGAAACCTTTGCCAAACTGTGCAACATGAATTGTGAGCATGGACACAGCTGTGTTCATTCATAGGAGGTGACTGAAATCACAGGATGATGGCATCTCAGAATCCTAGAGTCATGGAATCCTGAAGTCATAGCATCATGGCATATGGATCATGGGATCAGAGCATCACAGATTGAGCTGGGCTGGAAGGGGCCATCATGCATGTCCATATGTGCTGTACTACAACCCGAGCAGCCCTCAGGGAAACGTGTGCAGTGCAAAGTAATGCAGTGTGCATTGTGTTTCCTGCATTATCACCAAGCCAGGTTTGCTTTTGGAGCTGGTTGGCCCAGGGATGCCCTGCTTGGAAAAGTCAGGAGGTTGGTAGCAGCGTAATGTTGTTCTGTAAGGACAACAACAGGGAGTGGGATGGCTTCATCCTCTCCAATATCCTGTCTGTGGTCACAACATATGCCTAGGGAAGAGGATAAGAACAGGTGGAGGGCAGAACACTGCTTCCCCAAATACTCTGCTCATCTCCATCAGTCTATTGAAGGCAGGGGTGGCATTCAGTATTAATAATCATTTTTCCCCAGTATCATAGTGTTACACTGCCTCCACCCCAGGCTGAGCTCCCCAAGCACAGGATGCCCATTCTTCCTCTCAGTTGGCTCTAAGTTCAGTATTTTCAATCCTTTCCCCTTTTCTTAAGGTCAGCATCAGGCTTTTGCCATTATCAAAGAGAAGGACTGCACTGCTTCATCCGGAAGAGCAGGAGAAAAAAATGAAATGGAAATAGTGATTATTTGCTTTGTGCTATTATTCTGGGAACGGTGCCCTGGGGACTCACTGTATAATGCAATGTCAATGAACGTGAGAAAAAAAATACCCATAGCCATGAAAAAAAAACCTCTAAAAGGAAGACACTCGAGGAGTCTTAGCAGCCACATGAAAATGTCTCATCTCAATCCCTTCCCATCCCTTTTGGAGCTTCACATCTCCATCCTCAGAGGCTGAACATGGAACCTGGGAGGATGCTGCATTAGTACGTAGGAATGGTGAGGACATTCAGCCCTCCTGCTTTTCCTCTGGAAGATTTGGAGCATGATTTGCAAGCTGGCAGATTCCAGCTGCTGCTTCCTGCTTTGCTGCCATCACTTTTCCTTGCACCAAAATATCGAGCCTTGCAAAGGGAAGAAGGAAGATGGGAGCTGGGATTTGAAAGCCAGGTCCATTGGCAGAAGAGAAATTGCTTCCTAGGAGAGTCTTGTTTACGAGATGAATGCTGAAATTAAAGCAGCTCATGCAGTGCAGGAGGAATTTCTTGCTGACTGCTCCAAAGGAGAACACACAGCAGCTCTGTGTTTCCTTCTGGAAGTGTTTGGTAAGTTCCTTTCAAATCCAAACCATGCCCCACCAAACCACGTGCACAAGTTTTGCTCACCCAACCGCATCTGATGGCTTTAGGACAAGTATCAGGAACACAAATGTGTGCAATATTAATGGGGATTGCCATACAGGGAAAAAAATATAGGAAAACCAAAACCAGGAATCTTCACCTTTGTGCATTCCTGGAGCAAAAGTGCTCATCTTGGAGGGGTAAGAAAACCGACCCAAAAAAAGCACTGACGATGTTTCTTCATGTGAAGTGAATTCTGACGTCTTTTCATGTCAAGGCAGAGTCAGCCCCAGGAGGAACTTTCTGCTATGATTTTGTGTCTTTGGGGCTTCTCCTGTCATAGAGCTCCCTTTGGTTTAGCATCCCGTGGGACTGTATTGAAGAAGAAAAGAAGGTATGAATAGCTCAAAAAGGCACTGAGTTCTGGAGAGCATCTCACTGCTCAGAGCCCTGTGAGCACAGCAGGGCTGTTGGGAGCTCCCATCTCCCATTCCCCCCCACTCCTAAATTCAGTTCAAGGGTGGGAACCCAAACTTCAGAGTGGGCACAGTCTTCAAAGTTCGCCGGTAACGCCTTTTTTTTTTTTTCTTCTTCTTTTTTTTGCCTTAAATCAAAGTCATCTCAAAATTGTATAACTGCAAAAAAGCATCACTGGGGAAATAAAATAAAATAAAATAAAATAAAATAAAATAAAATAAAATAAAATAAAATAACCTCAGAGATGGCACTTCTATTTTGTCAAACCTTTTCTCCATTAGTCTGCCCACACAACTGCTGTCACCCATTAGCTGCCAGAGAGATGTCACACAGATCCCTTCTGCCTGGAGCTGCGCAGGTAGCGCTCACCTGTCCCCCAGGGAAAGGATGGAGGACAGTGTTGGGACCATTGTGGCCAAAGCGCAGCAAAGAGCTGAGAGCTCAGATGTACAAAAGCTACACAGGAACTGCAGTTTGCAGTCAGGAGGGTTTGAAGGCAGCGGTGGTTTCCTCCTCTGGGGAATCATTGTGCTGAGTTTGCAAGGAGTTGAAGCAGCTTCAGGACCATCAAAACGTTTCCAAATGGGAATTCAGTTTTTGTGTTCAGGTGAAGCAAGGGGAAGCTTTTCATCCTACAGAAAGTGGTCATTTTCTTGGGGAAATGCCCCTTGATACTCGCCAACACCGGGCAGCTTTTCTGCCATGCCAGCTGCTGCACCCTGGGAATGGGTTGTCCCCAGTGCTTCAGGAGCAGCCAGGTCACAGCTGAGCTGCTGGAGCTTTGCCCTCTGCAGCTTTCAGATGCATCCCTCAGGTAGAGCAACAATTTTTGTAATAATTGCATGTATTGATTTCTTCCAATGTGACCCCTGCTCTCAGCTAGAAGTGCACAGGGAGGGTTTGCGTGCATTCTCAGCACACAGGCACCGGCCACGAGCACTACCTTCTGGTCCCCAAAACAAGCAAGGAGATTTGGGGACTCCTGGGGCTCAGATCCTGGCTGTGTGACCAGTCCAATCTCAATCTGTTCAGTTTTCCAGTAGAAAATTGCAGCAAATAAAGCAGATGCCAAGCAGTAGAAATGGCTGTGCTGCTTCTTTGCAAGAGGTGACTGTCCGCTTAGGGCTGGGCTCCTCTCTGCTCTTGTTGCATTGACTGAGGAATGACTTTTCCCCCTTCCCTCACTGACCTCATAAGGTTTGACATCTCTTAGGCTCTGGCTTGTCTTTGGAACAGCAGCAACAGGTTTAAGGGGAAGAAGAGCTGCTTCCAACCCAGCTCCCAGAAACGTCTTCAAACACATCAACAAGACAAAGAATAAATATTAACTTAAGAAATTGCTCCCTTGAATTGATTTAGAAGCAAAACTCCCTGAGAGATATATAATTTTCAGTCCCCTTCAGCATCTAAACAAAGAGCAGCTCTCTCTGTGTTTGCTATATCCTGTGCATTTAACCTGAGCAAAACGGTTTCAGTGGAGGTAGGGAGGGTGGAGCGAAGACAGCAGCAGGTTTTCTATCCAGACAGAGGGTGTGACATGAAATATTCACCATGATCTTTTGGTGAGCCCATCCCTGCCCTGGATCAGGCACTGCAGTGCCCCCATTCAGCCCCACATTTCTACTGGGAGCCCCAGGCTGCCGTCCTCCAGGTGCTTGGGGTGGGAGCTGATGGCAGATGAAGCTCAGGATGGATTCCATAACCACTTTTGGCACTCCAGGCTCGTGCCCAGGGCTGCCACCCCAATATGTTGGAGCTGAGACGTCCCTCCCATGTACAGCTCTATCACATCCCTCTGCCACATCTGAAGGCTGAAATTCACACAGATCCACTCACACTGCTCACAGCCCCACTCCAAAGCCCCGAATTACACAGATTTCAGTAGCAAGGCAAGCTTCGTGTTTGGGGTTTTTTTTTTCTGTTCTTTTATTTTTGTCCCCCCTGATTCTTCTTTAATTAAGCCAGAACATCTCCTGTGGCAGTGCACACGGAGCACTGAAAAGCTGTGGAGTGTGATTAAACACCCAAGCAAAGCAACAACAGCGTCGTTCCTGTGCTGCACAGCCCATCAGGAACAAAGACAGCAGCTCTATAGCAGGAGCTCGCCCAGCAAAACAGCTCCAAGGAAACTTCAGCCCTTTGTAGACCAAGAAAATTAAAAAAAAAAAAAAAAGGAGAAAAAGAAAAGTCAACATAAATATACAGCTGCAGAACCGCTGTGGGAAAAAGCATCCTCAAGGCTCAAAGTTCAGGGACACAAGCTTCCTCTCTCTGGAAAAGAGATAATATTCTATTTTCTTTTTCGTCCTCCTGAATGCATCTCATGCATCTCCCTGCAGCCCTGCAGGGCTTCTTTGTGAAGGCGCTGCTTTCTGCTCTCTCCTCTCTGTGTTTCATCTTGCAACGGGTGGACCCTGAGTGCTTCCAGCAGGGACTGGGGAAACATCCCAGATACTCAAAGCATTGGGTGCCCATGTCCTTCCCTCAATGTTTCACCGTGGCTGGGCTGAAACTTTGCAACCCAGAGGTGGAGGGGAGGCTCCTGCTTGTCCCTGGCCAACAGGGAGGTGGCCACAGGGCCACCAAAATGCACAGAGGGCACTGCAACAGGATGGGTGCCCAACGCTGATGGCATTTTTCTTAGTGCCACCAAAAAGAAAAAGAGTTAGTTGATGTTCAGAGGCTGTGAGATCTTGGATATGGGATTTGCTCAGCAGGATCCATGTTATAATTAGATCTAAAGAAAGCCAGAGGTATTTTCATTTGTTTCGCTCCCTCTCCTCTTTTCTTTGGTAGTGAAGTGGAAAACGGGGGGAAAAAAATGTGAGATAACTGGGAGAGTGCCAGCTGAGGAGTTTAAACAGATTAAAATCATTCCTTCTTTCCACCTGCAGAAGAAATCTGCATGTGTACACACATATGTATGGTGTCCATTCTTACTGTTTTACTCCTTCTACGAAAGTTCATGAATAACAGTTGTGTTGGAAGTGCCCATTTAACTACGCCCTTGGAGAATACTGGTCAGCCCTGCAACACATGGCATTGTGCAGAACTTTTGAAAACGCATTTCCAAATGGATTTGAAGCCCATTGCCAGCTGTGTGGCTCAGCATCCCCTCCAAAAATGTGGGCAGAAGGAGCTCAGTATGCCTTTCCAATGCACCAGCTGCTGTAAGGCCAATATGACACCTCTGCAGGACAGACCCAGCCATGTCCCCATGCTAGCAAGGCTGTGCCACCTCCTAAAGTCTTTCTAATTAATCCTTAGCAGCTGGCTGTCACCTAGAAAATCCTACTTGTATCTACTCTTCTATCAGTCCCAGCATAATTCCTGAAAGAACAGCAGCATCATTGCTCTCTTGGGCATTTATTTCATTTCTCATGGGTTTTGAGTCTGATGCGTTTTGGTTTTTAGGGTTTTGGATTATTATTATGTACACACACAAGGCGTAGAAAATGAGATATCAGAGTATTCCCATATTTCTGAATCTGAAAGCAGTTGTAAATTCAAGCAGTTTTACTACTCTACTTGTGCCATAATGCACGCAGCAGATGAAGAAAGAGTTTACAGACATGCTATTTATGTGCCTTCAATGTTTTATTATGGAACAAATATCTTGCCTCCCCCTGATGAAACCATGCACAGCCCCATAACACTGCAAAGCCCCCCCCAGACCCCTATAGCAGACACAGGGCTGCACCTAGTTCTGCTCTGAGCATCCTCAATTAATACAGAGAGTCTCATAGCTGGCAGCTCAATGATTTGCTTGCAAGGCAACAAAACAAAACATCATACCAAAGAAAATGAAACCAGTTTGGAATAAGAGCAGCATTTTTGGGACCCAGAGCTGTGCTGGTCTCAGATAGCACTGGAGTGGGTTTGTTGTATGCTACAGGATTTGAGGCAGCAGTAATAGAATTAACTCTGAGATGACAGCTTCCATGGAAACCCCTATTTCCAAGTGTTTTATGACTTTCTCATAACATGGTGGCTTCAGCAGGAAATTTTTTTGTAGCAGCAGCAGTTAGGCAAAGCAGCACATTATTCTGGAGAGATGGGTGCTTAAGGAACAGAAGAGCATGATTTTATTTTGACATACCAAGCTGGTCCACCAAATCTGCCCCATGGTGCCCAGCTGTGCTTGACCTCTTGCATTCAGTGGTGCCCAGCTGTATGCAGTTTGTTCCATCCAGCTGTGCCAAGATGTGCCCAGCCTTTTACATCCAGCAGGCCAGCTGTGCTTGGCCCCTTCCATCCAGCTGTGCCAGATGTACACAACTATGCTTGGCCTTTTCCATCCAGTGGTGCCAAATTGTGCTCAGCCTCTTTCATCCAGCTGTGCTCAGCCTTTTACATGCAGCAGTGCCCAGCTGTGCACAGCTTCTCCCATCCAGCTATGCCCAGACGTGCATGGCCTCTTCCATCCAGCTGTTCCCAGCTGTGCCCAGCCTCATTCTCCTTAGGGGCTGCAGGACTCTGGGCATGCTTTAGTTGGTTGTCCAGCTTGCCAGAGGAAGCATTTGGGCTGGAGCTTTCCCTCCTTTTGCTCCCTTATGAGATAAATTAAATCACAATACTCAGAAAGTTCAGGTGGAAGAAAGCATTACGATTTACTTTTCAGGGCTTTTAAAGCTTTTATTTAATCTTTTTGTCTTAACTCGAGTTGATGTTTGAAATGAAAATGTAGTTTCAAAAGAAGGAAATGCTTTCAGTTCCAAAAAATGTCAGACTATTCGTCTTTTGTGTATCTTTTGAGGACATGCCAGTTATGTCCCGAGGGAGAATGGTGGGATTCACCTGAAATTGATGTTTGAATTCCTCCAATGTCATTTAGTTTCCACCCAAATTGTGGTTTTCAACAGAAGTAGACGTCTTTTCTAACCTTAGTGATGCTATGATTCTGTCCTTCCATGCATGGAGCTCAGTGGGCTTTTGAAGCTGCTCTGGAGGAGTCAAGAACCAGGGCTTACACAGGGGTGAATGGGAAAATAACTGGAAATGATTTCCAGTAGATGGGCACTGAGGAGGGGGGGTGCTGTGCCATGGCAGCTGATGGAGGCTTTGCATTTCATGGTCAGGTTTTGTCTTGAGAAAGTTTTCATGAAGAGAACCGCTGCAGGATAGCAGCAATGCTGGGGCAGGAGGGGTCGTTTGAAGATGTTCGTAGCCCAATGCTTTTTTTTTTTTTTTCTCCTCGGGTTTGTGTCAATATATCATGGGAATAACAATCTCAGACTGCCTCATAGCAAAGCTATTTGGATCTTTATTATCCTGTGAGTGAGCCAAGGGGAAGAACTCCCACTGATTCCAACAGGAGAGAGCTGAGATGCAGGCGAAATGCTTAATGGGAGCCACTCGATAGCAAGTTATTACAAACATACTAACTGCTGGCCTTGTTTCATTTCGTTTAAGAAAGGTCACAGCCACCTTCCCAGGCTTGAAAGGGATTTCAGATTTATGGGAAGTGGTTAAAAAAAAAAAAAAAAAAAAAAAAAAAGGTAAAACTGCAGAGCGCGGACAGGAGCACACTGTGAACTGAGGCACTGCAAATCACCCAGGCTGGAAAACTCAGCCTGTGGTTACATGCTTGCGTGTGCCTGCTTGTGCAAATCCCTGCTGCAGCAACTCCAGCATGGGGTCCCCCCTAAAAATGGTTTTCCCCCATGGTCTTAGAGCTGGGAGTGGGATTTTCTTTGGGGGATGGGGTGGTTTGTGTGTTTGCAGCTCTCGCCACGAAGGGAAGAAACTCTGTGAAAGGGGCTGGAGGCAGCCAGGCTCTAACGGCACCATCTATCGGGTAAAAATGCACAGCAGATCAAAACGCAAATGGCAAATGAATGGAGAGCAGAAATATCAGATGGGATTCGAAGCAGTTATCGCCACTTAGAGCTTAATTGGACGCAATGATAGGAATGCTTCCTAGTACTATTCTAAATCAAAATGAAGGTAACACTGAGTGCTATTCAAAGATCCGAGTTAAGCAAATCCATTGAGGTGTCAATATGTATCACAAGTATTTCTTTCTCCTCAGGGCATCGGGGAAAGGGTTTTTCTGTGTGTGTCCGGGAAGATGTGGTGCAAAAGGAGCCCGGTGTCCCCCACACAGCTCCTGTAAACGAGTACCGGGGCTCGAGGAGGTGATGGGGAGGGGATGCTTTTTGGAGTTGCGTTTTTCCGTGTACTGGTGGAACAGGCAGCACTTTGCTACAAAGCTGCGAGCTTCGTCTGCGCTTCCAGAGGCTGTGCCGGTGTCGGTGCGATAGTGTCTTCCCCCGGGGCAGCTGGAAACCAGAAAAACAAACTCCGGCTGAAGGAGGAGGAGGAAGGGAAGCACCCCGCAATCCCACCTCCACGCCCAGAGCCCGGCGGGACCCGAGAGCGGCCGGCGGAGCCGCGTTCCCCCCTCTCGGCCGGGAATAAAGCCGGGGAGGAGGAGGGGGCTCCGGCGGGCGGCGGGGCCGAGCGGAGCTCCGTCCCTCCCTCCCTCCCTCCGCCTCCCCAGCGCGGCTGGCGCCGAGCGGCGCGGCTGCCGCCACCGCAGCCCCGGAGCCGGGACGCGAACCGCGGGGAAGCGTCGCTTTTCTCTCCCTCCCTCTCCTCTTCTTCATCATCCGCCCAGCGGGGCGCGGACGGCTTTTCCCTGGGAGAACGGGCACGAGAACGGCGCGGGGTCGGCGCTGAACGTCTGCACGGAAAGGGGCTGGGACCGGGATCGGGACCGTAGGGAGTGGTGGTGACAGCGCTCGCCTCGAGGCTCGGAACCGCCGGCCGGACACGGAGCGCGGAGCTCGGAGGTGCCGGAACGAGGAGCCGATCGCGGAGCTCGGAGGTCCCGCGGGCGGAGCGGCAGCAGGAGCGCACCCAGCAGCGGGCCATGCCGGCTCGGCGCCACCGCGTGTGAGCGGCTCCCCCGGCCGAGCGGCAGCCTCGCCGAGCCGCCCCGTTGCCCCCCGCGGGGGTGCGGTCGCGGCAGGGAGGAGGCGGCGGCGGCGGCGGCGGCGGCATCACCACCGGCATCACCAGCAGCGGCGGCGGGGCCCGGCATGCAGCTCTCCCCGAGCACCGCGAGCTCGGGGCCGGTGCGGCGGGCCGACCGCTGCGGCTCCCCCCGCCGCTCGGGGCCGCTGCGGGCCGCGGCGCGGGGGCCGAGCATGGCGCGGGGCTGCTCGCACTGAGCCCGCGGCGGCGGCGGCGGCGGCGGCGGCGGAGGGGAGCGGCGGGGAGCGCCCATGGCGCGGGGCCGCCGGGTGCCGGCGCTGCGCACGCGGCTGCACGGGCTGCGGCACATGTGCTCGCGGCGGGCGGCGCTGCCGCGGCGGGCGCTGTGGGTGCTCGCCTTCTGCACGGCGCTGGGTCTGCTGCTCTCCTGGTCCTCCAACCGCCTGCTGCACTGGCTTTCCTTCCCGTCGCACACGCAGGTGCGCACCGAGTGGAGCCGGCAGTTGGCTTTCCCCGCCGTTACCCTGTGTAACAACAACCCGCTGCGTTTCCCCCGCCTCTCCAAGGGGGATTTGTACTACGCGGGGCATTGGTTGGGGTTGCTGCTGCCCAACCGCACCGCCCGGCCGCTGCTCACCGAGTTGCTGCGCGGCGACGAGGCGAGGTTGCGGTGGTTCGCCAAGCTGGCCGATTTCCGCCTCTTCCTGCCGCCCCGCCACTACGAGGGCATCAGCGCCGACTTCATGGACCGCCTGGGCCACCAGCTGGAGGACATGCTGCTCTCCTGCAAGTACCGCGGCGAGCTCTGCGGGCCCCACAACTTCTCCGCGGTGAGTGCGCCCAGGGACCCCCCATCCCCCCAGACCCCATCCCTGCCCGGCCGGGGCGCTCCTCGGGGAGAGCTTCATCGACGTGCGCGTCTTTATCCCACGGTTTCCGCGTTTCTTCCACTCTTTGCGTGTTTTTCCCACGATGTGCGTCTTTTCCCTACACTTTGCGTGTGTTTTTTTTCCCAGTTCTGCGTGTTTTCCCCCCCATCTGCGTGTTTTCCCCACGGTGTGTGCGTCTTTTTCCCATACTTGGCACGTCGCGGCTGTGCCGTTTTGGAGGGGGGGTGCGTGGAGGTCACAAACAGGCACCGTTTGTTGGCACTGCAGAGCGTGAGACACGGGCTGTGAGTGGGATGGGTGGGACAGCGGTTCTCAGTGCTGGCATTGCTGAAGTGCAGCGTTTCAAACACCGAATGGCAGCGGTGGCCACGAAGTCCCCATTGCAGAGCACTCAGTTCTCTCCCCAGCGAATGACAACTGTTTCTCTCAATGCTTCTCACTCTCCTCCGGAGCAGAGCTGATGCTTTCTGTTTTAAAGGCTACCTCAGGCCATCAGCAGTGGGAAGCGGAGACTCACGCTCACTGCTGCTATTTTTAATTGAAAAAAAAAAGAAAAAAAAAAAAGAAAAAAAAAACAACAAACCAACATTGCTGCCATCTGAGGTACTTCATGACATTTTTTCCTGTTGCTTCCAGCTCTGTGGCATCTCAACTCTTTCTATCCACAGCTGGGAAGCAAAGTTTCCTCAGGTGAACTCTGTCTGCAGCCACAGGCTGAGGCTCAGCTCAGCTCCTTTGCCTGCTGGATGCTGAATGAATCCCTCCTGGGTCAGCAGAGCTGCACCCTGCAGCTGCGTGCTGTTGCACGGCGTGCTTTGCTTTGCAAATGATGAGCTGCTGTGGCAGGAGTCTGCATGGGGCTCTGCTGTGGAGTCAAGCCCCTAAAATTAAGGCTCTGCTTTGCAAGCTGTCACCGGTGTATCCCTGCTTAAATAACCCCTGTTGGACTCTTTGCAGTATAGAGTGCAGTGAGAGGAGTTGGTGGGTTGGAGTAGTTCTAAAAGAGAGCTCGGAGTGGACTCGTAAATGAACTCCGTTGGTGGCAGCTGGATGTTTATTGTGCTGGAATAATGTGCTGGAATTTTGTGTTGGGTTATTCTCCTCTTCCCATCTCTGTAGATACACAGGAGGGAGGGAGATGAGCTGTGGCTGGTGCTGGTAGTGGGGCTGCTATCTGCAGGGAGAGGGGAGTTCTGAGCCGCTGCTGCTCTGCACGCAGGAGACGAGCTGAATTCCCACCTGATACACAGCACAGAAAATCAAAGTGGTCTCTTTGGAGCTGCCCCAACAACCTGGCAGCTGCTGGAATGTGGAGGGAGAAGAGAAAATCCTCCAGGACGGAGCACCCAGGGCTGCTGTTAGCAGATGCTGTTGCAAAGTCAAGCAGCAAGGGGTGATGTGGGAGCTCTGGGTGTGACTTTCACTGGGTAAAAAACCCCAAACCAAGGTACTTTGGAACAAACAAATCTTCCCTTAGATCCGAAGCAGAAGAAAGCAAGCTGTGCATGAGAGCTGCTTCTCTTTCCTTCCAGCTCTGTACATCTCACACACGAGGTTATCACCTCTCCTTTCAATCCTCCCTTGGTGTGATGCTGGAACACCGTGGATACTGCGCTTCTCCAGCACCAAAAGGGAAGGATTGCATGAGGATAAGAGCAGCGAAAGCACGGCATGGCTGTGATGTTACTTCTTTTTTTCCCAGTATGTGCACCTGTGGAGTGGGTTGCGGAGTGGGGATTTGTGGAAACTCACTGCTACGGAACAGGTGGGAAGAGCAGTTGAGTTGGGCAAATTGAGCTTACTTATGGTAAAAATAATTTAGTTGGGCACGCTGAGGCTGTGTGTGAGCGCTTGGTTTTTGTTCTACCTGTACAAGTTGGTTTTTGTCACCCATACACAGCATTAAAGGGCGTCAGGATGTGTAAGGTGAGCTGGGATCTCGTGCTTTGGGGTCAGGGTGTTCAGTTCCTCTATTTCCATGAGCTGGACCTGGAAGCCCAGCCTTAAGATACAGCGATGGCAATGCCTTTGCTGGCTCTGATACACATCTCCAAGGGAAGCAGATGTGGAGCAGTTGGTGTCCTTCAGAAACACCTTCTGAGCTGTAATGTGGAACTGTCAGAACTGGGCAGTGCGGTGATGAAAGGCAGTGTTTGCTCTGCCTTGCAGGAAGGAGCTTCTCTCTGTAACTGAGCATCAGGATTGAGCAGCCAATCCCTTTGCTCTGTATCACTTCAGTTTGGGTGTAGATTTATTTCAGTGACTTCTTTTGTCTCCAAAATTTGTCTTGGTTACCTTTTCCTCTGCATATGGACTTCAGTCTATTTATTTGCACTAACATGAATGTTCAACACACCCCCACGGGCTGGGATTAAGGGCTGCTGACCTCATCCTGGTTAAAGAACCCTCAGAATAAAACCTGCCTGTTGAAGTGGGGAGAGACAGCAGAAGGAAGCTTTGAATGACGGGGTTGTTTTGGAGGCTCCTTGTCCCTATCCCTGAGTGCTTCTGTGTGAGTTGAATCATTTCTTGTTTATTCCCGGGACATGGGGTTTTGCTCTCTGTACTCCCAGTCCCATTTCAGACTGCTATTCTGCTCTATGTATACATATATTTCTCTTCTTTCATACTACTGCAAATCTGCTTGCTGCTGCTGTCCTTTTGGAAGGGGAGCAGGTTGGGTTAATTATGCTGATGTGGAGCTGAAGATTTAAAGTTCCCAGTTTGTACAGGTGCTGTGGAAGGGCCAATGTGTGGAGCCAGTTGGATTCAGTCTTACTCATTAAATCCCATGCTCTCATCGTCAGGCTGCAGTGACATTAAGTAATATCACTAATTGTGTGTTAGTTAGCATCAGAGGATCCAAGACAGAATTGCTGGGTGCTGCCTGAGTACAGCAAGCAATGAAACTTGCTGTGAAGATGGGCTTGCTCCCTCCTTTGGGAGCATCCATCAGGAGCTGTGGAACTCCTGCAGCTCCACAGGGCTTCTCATTATCACAGAAATTTGATTTCAGGCTATGAAATGGGGCTGGAGTATAGGAACCCATGTCCCTTTTATTACTATTGGAGTGGGGTTTTTGTCTGTTTCTGTTTTGGTTGGTTGGTTTGGTTTGGCTTTATTGGGTGCTCACCAACACAGAGACGTGCTGCTGTGGGTGATTCAGGATGA
Source organism: Meleagris gallopavo (assembly GCF_905368555.1). NCBI lineage: Eukaryota > Metazoa > Chordata > Aves > Galliformes > Phasianidae > Meleagris > Meleagris gallopavo. Next base: position 1,533,855 of record NC_139432.1, on the reverse strand, counting down.
GGGGTTCAGGGCAGCCCAGAGACCCCACTCTGCACAGTTAATTTATTTAAAAATGAGAAATTTGCAATAATTAATGCTTTTATCACCTCCCCATTGATTTTTCTGCATAGTGCTGGCCCATAAGACCTTACCATGGAAGGTGTATGTCATTTGGGTTGCTGTTTCTCTAGGTGTGAGAACAAAAGCCCTGCAACAAGAGGCAACCCTGGTGTTGGAGCTCCCTGTTGGGCATGACTGTGGGGGCTGAGTGCCAGGCAAAGGGACACAGTGGGTTTTAATGTGATGGGGTGAGCACTTGGGAGGAAATCAATGGGGACTTATTTCATGCAGGAAGGAAAGAAACGTGCTCAGTGCTTCAGCCAAGGTCTTCCCACTGCCACCATGCAACTCTTGAGCTTCTCCCAATCCTATTTCACCCCAGGTCCAAAGCGCTGTGCTTTGGATGTATGGATGTGTTCCTCAAGAGGAAGGGCAAGTGAAGAGAGGAATCTGCAGGAGGAGCTGTAGGTATCTCCATTCATTGCAGGGGAGTTGGACTGGATGGCCTTCAAGGGTCCCTTCCAACTCAAATGATCCTGTGATGATTCTGTGATGGAGATTAGGTTTGGGCAGGGCTTTCTTGCACACTTTTTCCCCTCAAGATGCTCTTTTTGCTTTTTGCTTATGCCAGAGCCATCAGTGAGGAGATGGAATACCAGTTAGTTGCATGCTAAATGTATAATCATCAACATAGGTTTGTTTTACTTATGTAATAGATTCCAACTAATTGCCTGCTGCCCTACAGCAGAATTAATATAATTAGGGGCATAATTTTGGTTACCTACCACTCAGGAATTCTGCTAAGGCTTAATTAATATTTGCAAACTGCTTCAGGATCCTCCAACCATCTACTAATGTGTACAGAAGGCAAAGAATAACAATCCTGGTGTTGTTATGTAGGCGTGGAACCAAATGGGGTGGGGAGGTGGAATAAATCCAGTGGGAATCCAGGGGGGGGATAAGTCAGGGATGCTGAAGCTTGCTTCAGAGCTGGAAGGACAGTGGTGCTGTATAGCAAGGTATTGCCAAATTGCATTTATCCCAGGATAGGGCTGCGTGTGGGGCTATCAGCAGCATCATCACCTGTCTGTAAGTTTGGGTCCTGGCTCTGTCTGAGGTCATGTTTTCCATTCCCAGAGGTTGCAGGCAGCGGGTCAGGGCTCTGTGCTCATGCTGTCTGCAGGGCTGGAGGGATGCAGGGGTCTCCTTTCTTATTGAAGGGACAGAGATTGCCATGGCTGCACGTGGGGCCAGGAAATCCTTCTGTGATGGATTGCACATGCCGGGAAAAAAAAAAAAAAAACACCTAGGAGAAAATGGCTTGAGAAAGCTTAAAACCACAGAGGGTGTTAGCAGTGGGACACCTCTACATGCTTTGCCTTCCTCTGCCCATTTGCTTGGAAGCAATTCCTTTATTTCCCCTTGCATTTCTGCTCTCTCTCACCTTTGCAGTTTTCACCACTTGTTTAATCCTTTTTTCTCATTTCCTTTATTTCCCCCCTGCTGTTTTTCTCTCTCTGCCACTCATTCCTCCCAGTCAGTTGTGGGAGTTCTTCCCCATGTTTTACCATCTCCCCAAGTGCTATAATTTCAATGGCAGGAGGTATTTGCCATTTGTTCCCCATCACCGTGATCCAGTTCTGTGATTTACTTCTGAAATCAAACAAACTCCAGCAAAACGTCCCCATCAGCACCCTTGTGCTTTAATTATTTTTTTCATTAATAAAATTAAAACATAAATTAAGAACTAGAGCTGTTACTAATCTGATGACCACACTTGCTCACATACGGATTTTCATATGGTGGTATTAAATCAAGAAGAATGGCCTATTATAATATAATTAGCTGTGATTCACAAGCAGGAATTACTGTTGCCAATGTGGGGAGGGGTGGAAATTGCATAATACAGTTGGAAAATATTGAAACCTTTGTAGTTTGGGTTTGTTTTTTTTTGTTCCTCTTTGCCTTTTGGGAGCTGGAATGAAGGAGAAGCTGCTTTAGGGAACTCACAATGGATTTTGTAATAAATTTATGTAATGAGCAAAAGTGTCTTATTGTGGGCATGTAAATCTTCATATGCTCCCAACATATGTTCCCAACAGAAATAAATAACCTCATCCTGTGGCTTTATTAGGCTTAATGCATCAGTGCTTCCCAGCCCACTCTTGCAGAAGGACCTCAATCTGTCTGAACACTGGGCAGGGGCAAAAGCAACAGCAACTTCACCATAGAGCTGGACTCCCATGGCTACACACCTCTATAAAAACTGCATCAATTCAATTTGACATTTAATTATAATTTTTTTTTTTTTTGCAAGCATATAGAGCAGTGGAGAAGTTGGGTTGAGGATGCTCACTAGGAGCATCTCCATGGCAGTGCTGTGTGTCTGCACTGGGTTTGGGCTTTGGGGTCTCATACAGATGTTGCTTGGGGCTGTGGACCCTATGCTGTGTTTCTGATGGGAGGATGCTTCAGATTTCATCCGAAGTCAGAAGCAGCATGAGGTCCTTTGGACTCTGAGTGGGTTTTTGCTCTTTCAAATCTTCTTGTTCCAACAAGAATTCTTCAGATTTCGCCATCCAGGTGGCAGCGTCAATGAGAGATGCTTCAAATAGATCCTTCTGCATCTTTTGCTTTCAAGTGAGGTGGCTGAAAATTTCCTTCTGCATGTGAGGAGAACCCCTCCATCCCTCCTCCTGTCCTGCAATCAGGCAAAGGGAAGAGATGGAGCTACCAGGGCTTGTCTGGAGTGACCCCAATACCAGAAAAACAGGGCTGAAATCCCTGATGAAATGACAAAGTAAAGTACAAATGGATTTTTCTCACCAGAGCTTTCTCAAGGTACTGGGAGGGAAGCATCCCCTTCTGTAGAGGACAAATCTTGATCAGGAGGGCAAGGATGAAATAATGGAGCTGCAAAACACTCGGGCTGCACAAACACTGCTCTATAAGGAGAAAAAACAACAGATTTTTTTATTCTAAGTCCAGGTACCTCACAATGTTGTGGCTCTGTTTATTTTCTTAGCAGAACCACTGAGAGGTTTTTTTGGGCAAGACCTGAGATAACGCCTGAAGCAGATTAATGCAAAACTGCACTTTGCTGGAGGCTACCAGTAAAAGGATACGACATAGAGCCCCATCTCCTCTTGTGTCAGCCAGCACTCTTCCAGGGATGCTCCATCCTTTGAGACCTCCAAAGTTCCATGCTGCTTTCTCATCCCCTTCTCTGGGATCCCCGAGGTGCCCATGGTGCTGTAACAAGAAGTTCCCAATTGCAATGGGATTTTTCTAAGGAATGAAGCAATCTGTGCCCCCTCTGCTCTCCCCGTTGTGTCCACCATCCCTAGCACAATGCATGGATTTGTGGGGTGGGTTTGGGGTCTTCAGCTCATGGCCATCTCTGTGTCTGTCGTGGGAACAGTGGCTCTGGGGAGCCACTGAGGTTGCTTAAACTGGTTGATGCTCTACTTAATGTGTCATTCTGGCATACAAACGCAGAAAATCCTTCCTTCCAGGAGGATATTTTCAGCATAAGGTATTACTCTGCCTTGAGGCATTCACTGCAAAACAACACTTAAAATATTTACTGTGTACTCTGACAAATCCAGACGTTGCATGCACACAGTGCCAGATACCTCAACCACCCTGCAATCAGCACGCACCGTAGTATCAGACACATCCATCATTCTGTTTCTAATGATGCTTGCATCCCTATCCTCTCTCTGTCAAAGCTTCCTACAGGCCTTGGGTGACTTACTGCACCCGGGATTGGGTGCTGCAGCAACACTTGCATCCAGCAGCAGGTTTCAGCTAGCAGCCAGCTGAGGGGGGACGGTTGGGCTGGCATGAGCCATGCGTGCAAAGCTGATGGTTTTCTTCTGAAAAATACAATTACTTGTTGTCTTTGCAAGCTTTGCTTCTTCTTCAGTGCACTGATTTCCCTTAGATTTGCTTGTATTCTCCCTCCATCCATGCTTATCGATCTCCAGATGCAGTTGGAATTGATTCCCCATTGCCTTCTCTACTCTCAGCTGCCCTTTCCAGCTCAGTGCTGGGGCTGGGGATACAAATGTCCACGACCTTTTGATGAGATGATGGCCCCGTGCCTTCTGGGGTGGCTTTGTGGCTGCAGGAAGCCATTTACCTGTCATAGTTTCTGCTTGCTCCTCTTACATCAAATTATTAAAGTGCCATTCCCAGGCGTTACAAGTATGATCTCCTTGACTCTCCAGTCATGTGTTCCATGGGGTGCTGGAGGGGTTCACTGTGGCTTCATTGCTCCCTCTTGAGCTCCCAGCCCCAAATACACCCCTGGCTGGAAAAGATTCTGCAGTGCCCTGTGTGGCTGCAGGTGCTGACCCTGGTCTTGTTTCCATTGGAGTCCTGTGCCTTTGATTTCTCAGTTGATGGGCAATTCCCTATTGCTTGTGTTGAACAAGAACACTTAATTGCAGGTTTTATGGTATTGCATACCCTATTGAAGCAGTTCAGTTGCAGTTGTTATGCATCAGCACAGGGGAGGGCATTGCTACACGTCAGTGCACTGAAGGAAAGGATCCCAATACCAATGCTGAAGGTTAGTAAAAAAAAATACCATTTTAAGAGGGTTGAAGTTTTGTTGTGTTTTTGTGCTTTGCCTTCTGGCATGGGCAGCACAAGAGATGAGATTCCCAAGCTTTCTTTTGTAGCCATTAGGCACCCTGATTAAAAGAAACCCAGAACGAAGGTTTGCATGGGTGTCCTTAGTGCTTGCCTTTAAATATCAAGTACCATGAGATGGCACGGGCCAAGGGTTTGGCTCAGGGGGATTTTATGATGTCTGAATGTGTTGTTAATGATGCTGTCACCTAAGAAAACCCACTGATTTCAAGGTTGAATATGAGAAGTGTAGGAGTTAGTAAGGGATTATAGGCAGTGTATTTGTCTTACTAGAAGGGAGTGTATGCATTTGATGGTTTGATCTGTTGGGATGTCTCTCCAAATGCTGGAAACACCTGGAGAGGTTTGCAGATGGGCAGACAGAAAGATGCCAAGTGCTGGAGAAGGCTCTGAGTTCATGGTAGGTGCTGTGGAGACGTGGGTGGTGGTACTTGTGCTATCCAGGCATTAAATATAGTGCACAACGCATCCTCTTTGCATTTCTTTCCCTACCTGAGTCATCAGTCTGCCTTTCTATTAGCATCACAGGCACTGCTGGTTTTGGGGTTTTCCTTATTGTCTTCCCCATTCTTGGGTGGCGATGGAGATGTGGGGGTGGTGCCCCAATCCTTGCACTCCTGGATCCAACGATGGAAAGGAGGTTTCGGGAAGGGAGGGATTTTTCTGTCCAGCACCCTACGTATCATAACAACTAATATATATATAGGGGAAATGGAAAATGACTCCCTGTGGGGAATTGGGTGCAGAGCTGGTAGTTACATAGGGTTAATGCAGGGGTTTGTTTTATCAAAACTCCTGCTGGTTCATAGTGAACATCTGCATTGACTTTTGGAGGTGTTCCCTCCCTGCTGACGGAGCTCAGTGCCAAGTTTTTTTATTAAAAAGGGGTGGATTAGGAAAAAAAGAATGCATACAGGGAAGAAAAAGAGAGAGAGGAAGCAGGAGAACAACTTTGCAACATGCACATGTCCTGGAGTGACTCTGGACAGGTTGTGCAAAGGGCAGGGAAGGAGCTGAAATGTTTCTGTATGACAGAATCTGTATGATAGAAGTGCATGGAAGTTTTGTGCCCTGCTAACCCAAAACACTTAATATGTCATTTCCAGGAGGAGGGTTTTGAGGAGATAAAATAAAAAGCTTGAGGACAGCTCTTCTGTCTCCTAAACCAGTTATTAGTGGCTGCAGTGCTGCCACAAGGGATGCTCCAGGGCAGGGATGGAGCTCCCGGATGGTTCATGTGAAGAAATGGGGAAAAATGAATAACTAAAGCAGAAATCGTCAAGAGAGGGTGGAGGTATCAGCCTTTCCAAGCTGATGCAAGCTCCTTCCATGGGAAATCCTGCCTTTTGTTTGGATTTACTTGCACTTTTTCAAAGCCTTTTTGCCTTTTTGCCCTCCGTTGTTGCTTTCCTGCCTCGTTAGAGATGGACTCTGGAAGAGATGAAGGGATGATTTAACCTCCAGTGCCAAGCGTGAGCCTTGCGTTCAGGCAAGCAGTTTATTAGTGGGGCTGCTGACGTTGGGTCTTTCAAAGCACCGGGGGGTGTTCAGGGCTCTCTCCTCCTCACTGACGCGAGCGCAGCGCTCCGACCTCTGTTGGGGAGCACTCAACAAGTGTAGGGAGCGTGAGCTGCCTCGCAGAGGTGGTTTCCCAGCAACTAGACAGGAGAGAGAGACAAAACACAGAGCAAACAGTTGCTATCTGGCAACCTGTTTGTTTTAGAAGTGGTTCCTGAGACATCGGGGCTTGTTAGCACGAAGCTGACACTTGCTCGGTTTTCATCTTGCCCTCCTCCAGGTTTGTGAATGCAATACCCTTTTTTGATGTTAGATGTCAGGAAAATAGGCTCCGGGTGCCGATGCTGAGCAGGAGCAGGGGGATGCAGCCCGCCTGCTGCAGGCTGATTGCATTATGCACGCCACTCTGCCGCTAATTGCTGGTCTTTTAAATATGTACAAAGCAGCAGCGACTGAATAATAGGTGGATGGAGAGCTCATACACAACGCCGGTGTGGAAGCCGTCAGAGCAGGATGCTTTGTTGTCCCTTTGTGTGGTTGAGAAGGGAGCTGTTTGAGGGGTACAAAAGCTGAGCAAAAGCCGGCTGCAAGCTGGCAGCATTGCAGCCTGCAAAATCCCGGTTAAACAAATGTTGTAAAACCCGGCCCTGGAGGGAAGGAACGCTCATAAACTTTGCAAAACAAATTGCTTGCGTTACGATAAAGCAGGTGAATTCTTGGCTGCTCATGAACTGTAATGAGGGATCAGGGATGCTGCAAAGCTCTCTCTCGGGTGCTGCGGGCGGTGGGGTTGCACAGAGGCTCAGCTCTGCTCGGGTTGATGAGCTGTAGATTCACCCATGGTTTTCTTGTGTTGTCTCTGCTCCTGTTTGCTTTTCACAGCTGGAGATGGAGGAGCTGCTTTCCTGCTCCTTCTCACCCTGTGTGCATCCATCACGCAGCTCAGAGATGTGCTGCAGGAGGGTGGAAGGGACAGGACCCAAGGGTCCTCACCTTGCACAAAGGGACCTTTCCCCAGACCTGCTGTGCTCAAAGGCTGCTGCCTCACATCCCCTTCCTTCTCTGCTGAAGGTGCTGGGGGTACATGAGGCAAATGTACCCCCATGATCCCAATGTCCAGTATGATGGGTGGAGAGAGTGGAGAGTGATAGGACGAGGGGGAATGGTTTTAAACTGAGACAGGAGAGATTTAGGTTGGATATGAGGAGGAAGTTTTTCAGCCAGAGGGTGGTGAGGCACTGGAACAGGTTGCCCAAGGAGGCTGTGGATGCCCCATCCCTGGAGGCTTTCAAGGCCAGGCTGGATGTGGCTCTGGGCAGCCTGGGCTGCTGGTTGGTGACCCTGCACACAGCAGGGTGTTGGAACCAGATGAGCACTGTGGTCCTTTTCAACCCAGGCCATTCTATGATTCTATGATTATGATGCAGAGCAAAGCAAACAGCAAATAAATGGCAAAGACTGAGTAAGAGCGTTGCTAACAGAAGGAGCTGTATTTCAAACATCAGCACTGTGCAGTCCCTATATTTTCTGGCAACCTTCATCCAAAGCCACACTTCACACCAACCCACCCCATCTCCTTGTCCTTGCAGTAAGGTGGTGTCTGCTGTCCCCCAACCCTCACCTCATCTGTGCAGCGCAGAGCTGAGCTCCCATCCTGCATCCTCCACTCCTCCCCAAGTGCAGGGCTTGGAGATACCTTCAGAATGGCCAAAGCTATGATGAACTCTGAGGAGGGGACGTTTTGCACCCACCTGGTGCTTTTCTGCCATTGATGTCGGGGTTTTTTTTGCTGCTGTTTAATTAGATTAGTCTTCTAAGTTTGGTGGCCAGCTGTTTGCTTTGCAGACGAGCAGAAAAAATCCGGCATTGCGCTCCTGCTGCTTTCTTCTTGTAATGAGCTTGTTAGCAATTAGTTGCTATTGGAGCAGGCTGCCGTGTGTGGAGAGGCAGTGCAATGAGCTCAGCACCTGGAGAGTGGCTTTGAGGTGGGAACAGGGTGGAAAAGGGAACTGGGATGAGTGGTTTCAAGGCTGACGGGCTGGGTGCATTGGTGCAGTTGTCTTTGCTCATTTGTGGATAGCTTAGCTGAGTTTGGGATTATTATTATTATATATAATATTAAAGAAATAATACTTAGAGCATAGGAATTTTCCCTTCTCTCCTAGTAGGGGGAATTCATTGGAGAAACTTTCTCTAAAACCTTTTTTATTCTTTTCCTGTCGTTCATCCCTGCCATCAGCAGCAAGGAAACGTGGATGGCACAGCACGTCCTGGGCAGAGCAGGCTGTGCAAGGTCCAAGGCGGCCGTTGGCTTTGGCAGAGATGCAGCTGAGCCCCGTGGAAGCAGGAGGGGTGCCCACAGCACGGAGCTTTTCCCAGTTGTTGACTCAGAGCCTGGATTTCTGCCAGCCCGGCGGGTGGGAACGGAGCCTCAGGCTGCAGATTTCGGCTGCCGTCTGATGGATCTCCGCCTGCAGATGAGCTGAAGGGCTCTTTCGGGGGTCTTGGAGTTCACACATCTCGTTTTCTAGCTTGCAGAAGATTTTCCGTGCGTTGTTGCTGATATTTTTGACAGCTTTGCCTTGCAGGTGGGTGCTGGCATGCCCACACTGGGGCTCCTTGCTGCATTTTTCTTAGTGGGATTAATAACCAGAGCTGTGGGATTTGAACCCTCGCAGTTCAGCTGAGGAAGACTCAATTTCTCTGCAGGCAACTTCGGGCATCTGTGCTTAAATAACCTTTTAAATAACCTATTACTTGGCCAAACAGCACACTTTGGAGCTGAGCTCTGTCCCTGGCAGCCCTTCTAAAATGGGTCTTTTTTATTAAAAGAAAAAAAGCAAAGAAGAACTGGGAGAAGGGTCTGTGCTTTTGCACAGAGTTTCTGTCACTCCCTCCCCCCTGTGTGTATCATTTCTCTTCCTTTCCAGAAGCCACCAAGCTATAATGACTCAAATACTCCACACTAATTAATCTTTGGAAGGCCCACAAGTGAAAAAGAAAAAAAAAAGGGAATTGGCTTTTATGAATGTCCTAAGGAAAGGACAAACTGAGGGCTAGAGGAAGCTCATTTTCACCAGCTGCCCTGCCTCTGCAGAGCTGTGGGAAGATGGTGAGCTCCCAGCTCCAGCCTTGCAAACAGGGTGCTCCTCACATCCTTCCTCCATCCAGACTTGCATTTGACATGTGCCACATGTGTGCAGGTCTGGCTTCTTTGCCACCGTCCCCATTTGCAGAGACGAATTGCTGTTTGCTTTCCTTGGTGGCTAAGAGGCACAAAACGAAGCTGGAGGCTGTACTGACATCTGAACCTGCATGCAAAGGAGAGCAATGGGAAACCCACTGAGATTTGCTCAGTGCGTGTCATAAAAGCAGTGCATTTGGACCAGGGATGGGTTTTCCTGCAGGCTCTGCTCTTTGTAGCTGAGGGTTAATGAGACTACAGGGGTTATAAAAGCTATGAGGGGCTTTTCTTGCTGCTGCCTGTGCAAAGCAAAAGCTCTCAGCCCCTCTGTGCCTGGTGAGTAACAGGAACAGAAAACACTGTCTCTGGGGAAACAGCTCCAGGTTCTTCCACTTAAGTGTGTCATTTGATCTGCTCTTACATCTACTTTGCAAATTCACATCCTTCAATCCTTTAAACAAGCCCTCTGGTTTACATAGCTGTTCCGTAGCGCTGGGATGTTGTTATAACCCGGCCTTGCAGACTCCTTATCCAACACGCTGAAGTGAGCGGGGATTTAATCTAGCAGCAATCAAACAAAACACCTGTGCATCTGCTCCCTGGTTGCCTTGAAGTCGGCCGTTATTTTGCTGTTAACACAAGGCTGTGCAGCATTTGCCTTTCCAAGCAAACTCCTACACACGTCGCCTTGTGCACCAGCTCTCAGTGATGCTGAGTGCCAGAGCCACAGATTGGCTCCATCCTCTCTCCTCTCTCCCCATTGTCCTCATCCTCTCTCTGCCATTCCCATTATCCTCATCCTCTCTCCAGTATTCCTGCTGGCCCCCACCTCTTTTCACTGATACTATTCTCTCTCTAGTGCCCTGAACATCCCCCCCTTCTCCCCACTGTCCCCATCCTCTCTCCACTGTCCCTGCTGTCCCCATCCTCTCTTCAATGTCACCATTCTCTCTCTCTACTGTTCTAATAATCTCTGTATTCTCCCTGCCGTCACCATCCTCTCTCTGCCATTCCCATCATTCTCATCCTCTCTCCACTGTCCTTGTTGTCCCCATCCTCTTGCCCCAGGCATCCCTTTCTCCTCCCCACCATCCCCATCCTCTCTCTGCTATCCTCACTGTCCCCATCTTCTCTCCACTGTCCACATCCTCTATCTGCCATCCCTGTCATCCCTGTTCTCTCACCATTGTCCCCATCCTCTCTTTCTGTCTCCACCATCCCTGACCTCTCTCTGCAGTCCCCTCTATCTCCATCAGCTCTTGCTGTGTCCATCCTTACCATCCCAATCCTCTCTTCCCTGCCATCCCCACTCTCTCCCTGTTTCTCCTCTTGCCCTGAGCTGGGAGCTGCACTGATGGAGGACTTCCAAGGCCAGGGGCTGGGTGGGGGCTGCAGGCTGTGCAGAGCCCTGTGAGCACACACAGCTCCAGAGATGTTGCACCATTACTTCATCACCCCACATCCATGCAGCAATGATATAGCTACAAGAAGCCAAATCAAAATGCTCTTTCCCATGTATAATAAACATAATACATCATTTTTTGTTTCCCCCTCACTTCTCTCACCTGTCTACGAGAAGAAAAAAAATAAATCAGTTTCCTAGCAAGGAAGAGTGACATTTCTATTTTTAAAGGGCCATTTATAAATAGTGGCATTACTTCAGTCTTTTGCAGTGTGAGGGTGCAAACTGCCTCCCCGCAGAGCCCGGGGCTGTGCTGCAGCCCTCAGCCCACAGCCCTATTTGTGCTGCTCAGCCATGTTTCCTCCTGACCTATTTCTGTGCATGTTTGTGATAAGCCCCAGATGTAACGGCACTCTGACGAGCTGCCAGACTAATAGATTTGCAAGGGAGGTTTTGACTTGTTTGCTAATAGCTCACCTGCGCCGTTGTTTGATACCTCTGTGAGCTCACCCTGTGCTGTGTGCAGCTGGGAATTCACCGCTTTTAATAACAGCAGGCTGAGAGCTGCTGCTTTCAGTCCCCAAAGCTTTCCTCTTGCCCTTGCTGTCAGGACAGAGCTGCTGTTTGGCTCTGCACACTGCGGTGCTGCTAAGGGGTGAATTTATGGCAGCACAAGGAGCTTTGCAAGGTGCTGCATGGGAGCAATGGGATGCAGCTCTGGGTGATGGGTGGCAGTGCTGGGGGTTGGGGATACGGTGAGGGGCACACAGAGCATCGCCCTCCCACCTCTGCTGCCACCACCCACAGCTGGATGTCTTCTTTCCAACTGCTGTGAGGTCTCGGTGCAATTTATTTGGCTGATTAAAAAGCACAAGCAGTGAGCATGTATCCGAGCTGTAGAAATACAGAGCTGAGCGTGCTGTAGTGCTGGCTATGCCACCAGTTCCTGCTGGCTGGAGGGAAACGTGGAGTCAGGGCCAGATCCTGCCCAAGGGACACGGTATCTGGGCATGGTGAGGGTGGTGTGGGGTAGGACTTGGGGATCTTAGTGGTATTTTTCAAACTTAATGATTCTGTGGGTCTCTGCACAGACAGGGTGAGGTGTCAGGCTGGCAGGGCCAACATGGACAGGGTCCAAACTTTACCCCTTTCTGTATAACAAAATAGATGTGCACTTTCTCTCTCTGGAGTATTGATTTCCTATGGGAAATAAAAGCCTGCCGTTGGGTCTGGGCATGGCTGGTACCTATAGCATCGATGTGCCACAAGCAGTGATTTGCCAGGAGCATTAGATGGATACATGGACAAAAGGATGTCCCAGACCTCAGCTGCTGTCTGAGCTTTGTGCGCTTTCCTTAAATTATTTTGGCCGTTGTTAAAGTAAAAATAACAACCTCCCAGTCTTTATCAGTCCTCACAGATGCCAGAAGTCTCCTGCGAATTGTGACTGTGTCACGGCTTAACCTGCCTTAATAACAGGCTGCAGTGATAAGGGAGGAAATTCCTCCCATTTGTTTATTCTCTTTTTGGCTTCTTTTCTGCCTGTTCTGTGGCCGAGTTTAACCCAGGTGGGTGATTGAGCGCTGTGACTCGTACAGAAACCACGTGCTGCAAGAGCAGAAGATTGATTCCCATCATTTCTGGCTCTTCTGGAAAGTCATTTCCATTTCCAGGTATCATCGCAGGGACACAGAGAAACTCTCCTGGAACAATAGAGAATGACCAGGAGAATGAGATGCAAATCTCTGGGGTTAACGTGGGAGGGATTCGCATTTGTGCAGAGCAGAATATCAGAGGGAGAGGGCAAAGTGGAAAAAAATGCAGTCTAGGAGAGGCTTTTGTAATTACATACTGGAGCTAAAGGTGTTGCTTGGGCGTGGGAATGGGGAGTTTGGGCCCTTGAGCACATCGCAGTGGGGACATGGGTATGTCACGGACACGACATCCAGGGCTGGATCACCAGACATGGTCTTTCCTCTCCATCAGACCATGTACAGCAGCTCTCTGCTGGGCTGGGTTCTGAGCCATCGTGCATGATCCTAAATGCAAGGTGATTTCAGGGCATTGCCCTAAATCCATGTACTTTATTATTGCTGTTTTTTGTTCTGGGCTGGGTGGCACACATTGAGCCGCATTTGCTTTCACAATGTAATTTCCTACCCAGGGCAGCTGAGCTGCTGCTTGGTGCTGATTGCCCACCAGTCACATCCCATAGTAATTGTTTGATGTTCTGCAAACACGCTCATCCCACCACAGGGTTGGGGATGGATGAGAAGGAGCAGCCCAGCCCTGCACTGCAGTTTTTGGTGCTTCAGTGCAGAAGGGGAAAATGATGCTGCTTCGAGCTTATTGACCTTTACTGAAATTGTGATTTCCTACTAAATCATGTTGAACAACGTTGAAAAACAGCTCTGTTTTATATTGAAGGAACTCTGTCCCATCTAAAAGGCTGCAGCTCTGTTCTGCCTTTTTTTTACTGGAGCATCTGTGTGGCTTAGAGCGTACTTACTAATTTTCATTTGCTTGTGCATCATATAATCATCAGTACTTAAAACAGTAAACACAGACACGGTTGTGGCTAAGTGACTCAATTAATCATAGGCTTCCTGTCCGGCTGTGGTTTACCAACATGACTTTCTTCACCTGCATTAAAATTTATTTTGAGGCAATTTTCAGACAGAGACTAGTTGAAGATTGAGTTGAATGGAGGAGATCATGTCCTAATGGTGCTAATGTAGGTCATTAGCCTCCGTGGTCACAGAATCATAGAACCATAGAATAGTTGGTTGGAAGGGATGCACAGAACAGGGATGCGATGGAGAAGAGAACTTTGAGCTGAGGATAGTGGAATTCACACTTTGCATTGCAAGAGCTTGCAAGTGTGTTTATCATTTGAGCTTAGGTTAAAAATAAGCAGAAAACAAAACTTGATTCAGCGTGAAAACCTGAGCGGCAAGCTGAAGCATTGCATTTTGGGCTCACAGTATGGTTTTGGATTAACCATTCATGGTGTGGTTATGTCTTTCAGAATTCTCTTTGCAAAGAAAAAGAAGAGGAAGAAAAATGCCAGTTGTCCCCCCCAAAACCCTACGTGGTGTTGAACATTTTGCTTTTCCTCTGCGAGCCAAAAAGAAGGAGCCTTCCTTCACTGCCAGGTTATGTGATTGGCCAAATAAAGTAACTGCCTGAAATCCCTTGTGTCCATGTAGGATCAGAGATGAGTGATGGACAGACTGTCATTTACTTCATTTTCATTAAAAAAAAAAAAAAAAAGTGGGAAAAAGAGGAATAGCAATTGCAGGCTCTGGTGTACCCCACTGCTGCACAAATGTTTTGCCCTGAGTTGCTGCAGAGTTGGGTGCGTCGTGTTTTATGGCTGTGGTTGTATGGGAAGGTTGTGGGCAAAAAGTGCCTCAAAGTGTGGGAGAGAGCAAAAAGGGAGATATCATTACAAGTAGAAAGCAGGAATGGGAGCGGCTTGGGCTCGTGTTCTCCTGAGTTATAGGAGAATTTCTGCAGAAATTACTGTAATGTTCCGCAATATGGAGACTCTGTCCTATATGTCAAAGGCAGAGAAAGACTGGGCTCCATCCAGAAGGCAACCCCTGCCTGCAGGGCTTTGCATGTTGCAGAGGAGCTGTAGAGCAATCCTGTGGGGCTGTTCTTGGTAAGACACGTGCTCAATCTGGGGCAGAGTAAGGCTTTATGGAGCTGCTCTCTGTGCAGTTCTTTGCATTGCTTGTTGTGCTGAACCTGGCTGGCACGACATCTTGTTGTGTGTGAGAGCAGCCACTGAAGCCCCAAACATTGATGTTACAAGGGTGAATCTTTGCAATGCAAAGCACGAGGGCATTCACGTTTTGCTTTGTGCCATCGGCAGCAGCAGGAAGCATTGAGCTATAGGGTATCCTGGCTGCTTTTGCAAGATGACCTCCCTGTCTCTGGGGGTAATCATCTCTCTGGACTCCTCACTAGATGAGAATTTTGTCTGGGTTCCATTAAGAGGTGATTCATGGGAGTGCTGGGTATGCTCTCCTCTGGGAACCTGCAGTGCTTCCCCCACACAGAACCCAGGAACTTCTTAAATATGAAATTTGCCTTAATCTCACTGCAATTTGTCTTGATCTCAATGCAACTCTCCCTTTTTTTGCCTCTCATTCCCAAATTTGCAGCTCAGCTGCCTTGGAGTCATGCAACCCTAAGCCAGGTCAACGCAAACCTGCCTGTGATGCTCTGAGATGCTTTGGTTTGCTCAGGGCTCCAAAACCCCATTCAAGCAATTTGTGCCTTATTGAGAGTCTGAGTAACTCGTGCAAAGTTCTTTTTTTTTTTTTTTTTTTTTTTTGCCTTCATCACTACCTTTCAGTTGCATTAAATGCTGCAAAAAAGAAAAGGAAAAAGCACACATCACTCATTCATTACTTTCCAAGTCACCACCTCTTTGAATTTTGTCCAGAAACTGGGGCTGCAATGACACTCCAGCCTTGCCATTAGAAATAAATGTGAGGTTTGAGAAAAAACCCTCTTTGGACCCTTGATAATTTCCAGTGACGGGTTTGTAAGAGGCTCCCTTTCATACAGGAGGTTTGGGGCACCAAATATCTGTCTGAACTGTCAGCAATGCTGCAAGACAGAAAGAAAATAAACAGCAAATGTGAATCCTGCAGGTGCTGCAGATACAGGTGCTTCAGGTGCATGAGTTGGTTGGGAAAAATCAATCCCTTAATTTTCAAGCAACGCTGGAGAAGGTTTTGAGCTTTAGAGAGAAGGATGCAGAAAGCTGCAGATGCCAGGGGTTGTTTGCATTTGGAAACTGATACTTTAATCATCTCTGGTGTTCTCCTTTGAATTCTGATTTAAACTCAGTGCTGAGGGAACTGGCAGCTACAGTGCTGAATAGAGCAAGGGGAGCAGGTTTGTGGCATGAAAATGGGGTTATTTACTTTTGAAGGTTTCTCTTCAGGATGGCATCAGTCTTTCCTTAGTGGGAGGAACCTGCATGCTTTTGTTAAAGCATTCCTCAGCTGAAATCTCAGCTGAAGCCTCAGGCTGTCCCACATCTGCTGCTGAGCCATTGCTGTAGGACAGTGACAGTGTCAGGTTGGGAAATTTGGGACTGGGTGCAGAAATGGTCTGTGATGGTTTGGGGATCAAGTGGAATGCTGCCTTCACTAAAAGATATTGAAGAGCTGAATGTAAAGCGTTTGTAAAGCAGAGATCTTGAGGGGCTGAAGGAGGGTCAGGAGAGCAGCTCGAGTATAGAGAGGGGATTGTCATAGAGTCATGGAACGTCCCCAGTTCGAAGGGTCCTGTAAGTAACATTGAGTTCAACTCCTTCTCAGTGAGCTCCCTGTCAATGGTCTCAAAGGCAGTGTGGCAAAGAGGAAAGGTGGGAGATGAAGCATGGATAGATACGATGATACCTGGTTTTGGGTCAAAGTGACATTTCTCAGTACATCCACACCCAGGGTTTGGCTTCAGGAGGGGACTGAAGGAGCTGCTGGAATCCAGGGGGATCCACAGCCCAATGCAGACAGTGCTGCAAGGCTGTGGACACATTTGGGCCATTGATCTCAATCTGTCCATGGAGAGCAACCACCGATGAGAAATTCCAAATGCCCTCACCTACCTCTCAGCCTTGCTGCTACAGGGAGACCTCCATGTCCTGTAAGACCAATAGATCCAAACCTGTTCCTCGGTGGGAAAATGAATCCTTTTCTTCAGCCACAGGGTCCTGAAGCTGGGGGCTAAATGTGCTCCTCCTGCAGCTTGGAGCTCAGATGCCAGGCAGAAAATTGCTTATCCCCCAACACTCTCACTTCTCCCCTCCTCACCCTCTCCCGTGGGAAGCTGTTGCTTGCTCAGTGAGTTTTGGTGCTGTTTTTTCTTCCTTTTTTTTCCCCCCAAACGCATCGTTCACTCATGCAAAAATCTATCACCCTGTTTTCCCACGACGCCTTGCCGTGCAGCTTTCAATCACCCCAAAGACAAGCTGCAGTATTAATATATCTCCGCAGACTTTGTGGATCCACGTCTCATGTAGGGAAATGAATTTACTCTGCCTCTTGCCCAGCTCGTGCTTTTAAACTGCAGATTAAATGCAGAGATGTCACAGACCCGACCTGATGTCTGCCAGCCCGGGGTGGGAATTTTGGCTGCTTCTGGAGGGTGTTTTGCTGGGATTGTTGACAACTCAAGATAATAATAATAAGCTTCATTTTTGTACCATATTCTCTCCCATCCACAGGGCAATTTCATGCATTATTATGATTTCAGTGTTTGAGTTCATGCTGCAAGTGGAGAATTATGTTAGGATTCAGAGAAGCTCATTAGAGCCCATTAAAGCTCTCTGCGAGACGGTTCTCCAGAATTAGAGGCTTTAACCTTGTTTAGTTAAAATTCAGAGCCAAGGGTGGCCGTTGACGGACTGGAAGGGATGGTTCACTCTGAGGTTAATGCACTTTATCCGTTTGCTCTAAATTCCCATCACTTCTTTGCTGGTTGATGGAGCTGTGCATGATGGAGCAATGGGGTGCTGTCACCAGGGATGGGACCAAGAGCTGCTTGGAGGAGTTTGGCCATCCTGTACCTGTATCCTGTATTCTGCCTCCACCCTACAATCTCTTTAAAACCTAAATCTCCACCCCAGGCAATGTCATGAGCTGTGTCACTTCTCATTTTGTGGTTATGCCCAGCTTTTAGCCTCAGCAAATCAGAGCTTTTCTTCCCCTACCAGCCACCTTTTAAAGACCTTTAAAGACCCTATAAATCTCAGCTGGAAAACTGCAATGATCCCACATCCTTGGAGGCAGCCATTGGTCCCATTCAAGCTCTTGCACCCACACTCACAAGGCGTCTTTCCATCATGGAATCATTATTTACAGAGATGGTTTGGCTGTTGGGTGGTGATACTTCCCCAGCGCTACCCAGGGGCTGCACCACTCAGCATCATTTATACTGCCAGGAACATAACTGGCGTAAATATATAAGCAGATTTGGGCAGTGATTGTAGTTGCTGTATTTTTAGCATACATTGAAAAAGGATTTGGGATTAAAAGCCTCGTCCTGTGGGCACCCAGGCAGCAGCAGATGGGGGTGACCGGAGCTGCAGCAGAAGGTTACTGTGGGGGTGGGATCATGCAAAATGAGTGACATGGCTGAGGTCACGGGGAGGCAGAAATGGAGGTAGGTGACAGTCTCGTGGCTTTTAAGACCGTGTTCAGGTGGATTAGGGTGACATCAGGTGTCTGTGTCAGTTGAGTTCAACTTCCAAGGCTGCTTTGCATGGCCTCAAAGTCTCTGCCTGCTTGCTGCCCCAAGGGGAAGCTGGCAGTAGTCTCACTCCTACATTTGAAGGAGGGGAAAGAATTCAAAAAGAAGCAAAACAACTTCTTTTTGCCCAATGATAAAGAAGATCAGGGCTTGAGTTTGCTCTAAGGTGCTGAAATGAGTATCCGAAATTTGGCAAGGAAAATAATGGAAGGAAAATGATACATCCTCAAGAGACCTGCCTTCAGAGGAACGGCCCAGAGAGCTTCTGAGATGCTCCTGCTGGTGTGTAAGTGGTGGGACAGCAGGAGGGCTCCGTGTTCCCATGTTCCTGAGCTTTGGGGCTTCATTTTGGGACTGCTTCCCAGCAGTATGCATACGAAACATTGGCAGCCCTGCTTGTCACCTTGCTTAGAGGAATCTCAGGTGAGGAGCAGGAAAGCAAGAAACAGCAAGATAGCTGCTTATCTGGAGCATTAATCACGGCTGTGCCAGAAGGGATGATTTGTCAGCGGGCTGAGCAGCCATGGAGAGGAGCCATGTGCTCACCTGTAAGGGGGAACATCAGTTCTTGGACTCGAGTCACTGTCAAGACCTATGGGGACAGTGGCGTTGGTGCCCTTTTGGGGTTCTGTCCATCCCCAGCTGTGCTTTAGGCAGGGTGGTTTGGTCCAACAGACTGTCCAACAGCAGATCTCATCCAAAATGAGGATAAATATGGATTCATAGGTGCTGTTAAGAGGGATGGGGCACATAGCAGTCTAGGGGTGGCGTTGGGGTGGATAAAATGAAGTTTCACGTGTCTCCTATAAAAGCATTCAGATTTATTAGGATTTTATATTATAAATTGTATTATATTATTTATATTTTATTAAGATTTTATTGGTGTGTAAGGAAAGCTTTTCTACCTCTCAAAGAAAGCCTCAGACACACTGAATGTTGCAGTATGGTTACAGCCCAGCTTTCCTTTTCCAGGGACAATAAACTCCCCGTGCTGAGAAGGAAAAGTATGCTGGCTGTTTCCTCTGCACCTGGGAACTGCTGCTGGGGTGCTTACAAGGCCGTGATGTGCAAAATCACTTCCTAAGAGAATAACAACCAAGAGGCCGGGGTGCCAGTGCACCCCGATTATCTTTCTGCATTAACTCACTGGTGTATGGGGTTAGCAAAGGAGCTGAGACTTGAGTTCTAAAGCAGGTTGACTCATTCCCAGTGCTTCTGGCAATAATTTGGCTGACAAAAGCCAGGCATTGCCTTGGCAGAGGGTCCGGCTCTGAGGTCCCCACCCCATGGCTCAGTGTTGGGCCTTAGTTCAAGTCAAGGGCAATGGGAATAGAAGCAGAGCATGGACATGGTGGGGATGGGTTGGGGTTGGACTTGGTGATCTTAGAGGCCTTTTCCAATGTGAATGATTCTATGATTCTATGCTTTTCTTGCTCGTGTCTGGTTGAAGAGCTTCGTGTTGTGTATCTTGCAACTGTGGGGCAGAGTGGAGGCCATGAAGGACCTACACACTGTAGGGGTACAGGGCAACAAGTTCTCAAGGTTTGTGGTTCTTGGTTGTGAGACAATAAAACGCTGAATCTATCCCATACCCACCCAGCGCATGCGCATGAGGGTTATGAAAAGGTCCTTAGACATCAATATGCTTATCTCAAAATCCACTGACCCAGATAAGGTGGTCATTAACACTGATTAGCTAATGAGATCTGTCTGAGCTCATCAGTGTCACAGAGAATGGGCAGTGTGATCCTAACACCGAGGAGCAGTGTCTGGGGGCCCTCTGGCAGCAAGCATCCCATTATTAAAATGAGAACACCAAGTTAAACTTTCTGGACAGAAAGTCTCCTAATTAGTAGCCTTATTTTTAATTATTGTTGTTATTAATAGGTGAATGATAATTAAGATGTTTATTTTTTCCCAGTAAGGCAGCAAACTGTGGAAGAACTGAAGTGAAATGCAATAGCAGGGCACCAAGTTGTAAGGGAATTGCTTTTTCCACAAAGGGCAGCAAAAAGCCTTTAAGGTAATTGCAAATTCTGTAAACCTCACAGAGTCTGATCCCAGCCCTGGAGGAGAGCTGTAGTTTTCAGGGGGTCTGCATGGTTTGGGGGATCCTTTCCTATGGGATGGCTGTGTTGTGCTGAGGACACAGCGTACAGGATCATCTCTGCAAAGAGCTGTAGATTTAGGAGTGGGGCAGCTGGCCAGTTTTATGGAGGGGAGCTGCTGGAGCTGGAGGCTTGCACATCCTTGATCACAGAAATGCAGATTTTGGGGAAGGAAAGCTAAAAAAATCAGCATTAGCACTGGTAGGCCTCTATTCCCTCATCGTGTATTGAAAAATCTCCTTTCCCTACAACTTGGCATTCTGCCTCAAAGATGATGCAGCGCCGAGTGGAATTGATTGCAGAACTTGGCATGAGATGAAGGGTGCAGGATTTCACACTTGATGTGCATGCTTGAAGTCTCACGAGATTTCCACACTGAAAAGCAAGCAAAATAAATGCAAAAAGCAGAGATTTCTTCAACAG
Organism: Meleagris gallopavo; assembly: GCF_905368555.1. Taxonomy (NCBI): domain Eukaryota; kingdom Metazoa; phylum Chordata; class Aves; order Galliformes; family Phasianidae; genus Meleagris; species Meleagris gallopavo. Next base: position 1,513,250 of record NC_139432.1, on the reverse strand, counting down.
GGAGCCCTTGTGAGTCCCATCTCAGCTGCGGGAGAGCAGTGGCTGCTCATAGAATCATAGAATCATAGGATGGCCTGGGTTGAAAAGAACCACAATCTGGTCCCAACCCCCTGCTGTGTGTGGGTCACCAACCAGCAGCCCAGGCTGCCCAGAGCCACATCCAGCCTGGCCTTGAATGCCTGCAGGGATGGGGCATCCACAGCCTCCTTGGGCAACCTGTTTCAGTGCCTCACCACCCTCTGGCTGAAAAACTTCCTCCTCATATCCAACCTAAACTTCCCCTGGCTCACTTTAAAACCATTCCCCCTTGTCCTATCACTGTCCACCCTCGTGGATAGTGGAGCTGTTCCTCCTCCTGTCTACACATCTCAGCATGTGTTGCCATCATCCTGCAGCCTGCTGTAAAGCAAATGGTCATGGAGCACTGATAAACCCAGCAGCAACCCCAACAATGGTATATATGTTTTCTGGAGCAATCAAACCATCACTGCAGCCCTAACTGACAAGGCAGAGGGATAAAATACAACTCCCAACCAGCCCAACAGGCTCTTGAAAAGCAAGACTTGAGAAATCATATTGCTCTTATGGCGTTTGGCAGTTTTCTGCATGTGCTCTGCAGGTTGCACAAGAGAGGCTGATGTCTGATGTCCCTCCACTGTCCCCATCCGCTCTGCTGCTGGTTGTTATCTGATTGATTCTCTTGAAGTGGAGCTCTTTGTGTTGTTCTCTGCTTGTGTGTAGCTTCATTGCATTGCATCACGCAGAAACTGGAGCTTGAGTCCTCCTGAGCTTAGGGCTCAGTGTTAATTTCCTCATCCTTAGTTAAAAAGCAGTGTTGAAAAAAAAAGAAAGACAAATAAAGGAGAAGCAAACATCATTACCGTGTCCTTTGTTAATTTAAATTGCATGCTTCACTTCCAAGCATCAGTCAGACCGTCTGCTTGATTGAGACAGTTTTGGAGCTGCTGTGCATCGTGTCCATCTCCCAGTGTCGTCGATTTTCACTTTATTCTCCAGATAGTCACCTTAATGCACTGATTTCAAGAGAGAAACCCGTCCTTCACCCCCCTGCTTGAGTTGCAGTCACCCCATGTCCCAGCAGGCGCAGGCTCAGCTCTGCTTGCTTTCCAGTTCAGTTTTACTCGTGTGGGCTCGGCTGGCTGCCTCTGCAATTTGTAATTTGCTTCAGCGCCGGCTCTGTTATCACGTTACCAACAATAAGCTTTCAAGCTGTCAGCCCCTGCTTTGCTAGTAATAAAGTATGTTGCAAATAAGGCAGCCTTGCAGGGCGGCCACACAGTCTGAGAAATAACCCAACACGATACCTAACAGAATTACAAGGTGTGGAGGGAATTGTGACCCGAGATATTTCTCTGGGGAAGCTTATTTTTTAGCATTTGCAATGGCTGCTCTTAGCTCATGCTACTTTACTTTTAATTGGCTAATAATCAATCCCTGAAGCTGGCTGTGAGCGGGGAATACATGACATATCCTTATGCTTGAGTACTATGGGGAGTTCCCATTTAGTTTCATCTCCAGGAATCCCTCTTTCCTGCATCACTTTTGGCTCACACTGTTGTTGATGAGCAGGACACTTGTCCTCTGTGCCCCGGAGCCAATCCTTTCCCTTCTCATTGTTCTTTCAGCCCTCCTTGGTGAACGGTACCTGTTTTCAATGTCTGTTGGTGTGCCAGTGTGTTACTTGGGGCAGTTTGTCTCCTAGTGGCTCCTGGCTGATGCTGGACCTGCTCAGAGGGAGTGGGACAGATTTCTTCTTCGAAAGTGTTGATGCAGTGGCACAGCTGCCCAGGGGGTTGGGAGAGCCCCATCCGTGGAGGTGTTCAAGGAACGTGGAGATGTGGCACTGAGGGATGTGGTCAGTGGGCACAGTGATGTGGGGTTGGTGATCTTGGAGGTCTTTTCCAACCTTCATGGTTCAATGACATGTTGGCCAAGACCCACGAAGCTGCTGAGCTCCTTCTGGAAGAGATGTTCAGGCACATGTGAAATGAGGAGGTGATCCGAGACAGCTAGAACAGCTTCACCAAGGGCAGAGCATGCGTGACCAATCTGATGGCCTTCTGTGATGGAGCAACAGCATCGGTGGGCAAAGGAAGAACAACTGATGTCATCTACGTGGATGTCTGCAAGACCTTCAGCATGATCTTGCACCACATCCTTATCTCTTTATCTTGCAGTGAAGTTCTGCAGGTGGCCATGAATACAGGGGGTGATAGCAGCAAGTGGTTTGGGATGGAAGAATGAGCTATCATTGGTGCAGCCCACAGCTAGATTAGTGAAGCTGCCTTGATGGAGAATTGCACCTAGGTAAGCAATGGGAAATCTTTAAAATGTGACATCTTATGGACATTGCCACATCCTCCCTTTGCTCCAAAGGAGGGTTTGGGAAGGTTTAGCCACTTGTGTGAGGCTCATTTTTCCTCTCATTTTCCTATATTTTGGGTCTGGGTTGGCTTACTGGGATTCACTTTGCCAGTGTTCGTAAGAAGTTCTTTCTTGAAGCATTTTAGGTTTCCCATTGTTCATCATTAGTCTGACATGTGAGTTGGGTAATAGTTCCTTACTTCCAAGTGCAACATCCCTTGGAACCCTCCTTTCATCCCCGTTTTGCTGCTGGAAACATTTCTGCTGCAGTCAAGCTTTACCTCCTTCTGCAGGAAACCCCTCACTGCAGCAACTTTGCAACCCAGGAGTGTCAGATGCTGCAAATGCAAACCTTGCAGCATGCTGACCTGCAGCAATATTGCAAACCCTGTGGCACATCTGCTTCTTGCAGCTGCCAGCCTTATGCTTGCTCAACTCCAGATCCCCTTTTTGGTGGGTCTGATGTAAAAATACCTTGAAAGCTCCCTGAAAATAGCTGTGAAATAGCTTTTCTTATTGATGCTGCTAAGGAAATAGACCTGCCTGCATTTGTATGCTGGATGTGCAGGGTGCCGTCAGGAATGCAAAGTGCTTTGGATAAGTTCCTTGGAATGATGAGAAGAAAAATCTTTATCCCATGAGTGGTAAAGATCCAGGCCTTTTAGTAGTTAGTGTCAAATTAATTACGAAGTAAAGCCTTTACATTTCAGAACAGCTGGTTTTTACATTTTTAGAGCTGAATTTTGTTCCTGATTACTGTAGGCTTACTCCTGCGAAGCGAACCATAAAATAAGACCAAGGGAAAGTTGTTAAGGGAGTCATGATATCTGTAATTCCAGGCGTTGTGCACACTGAGAGAGCTGTTCCTCTTCTAGTTTTCCTGTAGTTGGTATTTCCTCCTAGCTGAAACTTCTCTCTTGTGCTTTAGGAGGACAGGAGCCAATGCACACTGCCAGTGCGAAGAGGGGGTAGATACGGAGATGTCGTTCCATGGAGTTGCTTTTGGAAGCCTTTGCACTGTGCTTTTGGGCTCGTTTATGCTTGGCTGAATGGATACTGCCATCGTTGATGGCATCTGGGCTTTGTCAGAACACTTTTGGTTGCTGTTCTGGGAATTGATGCTGAGCTAAATTGGAGTGAGGCCAAAGTGATGCTGCTGAGGGACACCCCAGGAATTGTTTGAGTATAAAAATACTGGTATGCTGAATGCAAGTTCTCAACATTTTGCATTATTACAATCCTCTGGCTCTGTGGGCTGGTGGGTTTTTGCTTGTATAACGCTGCAGCATTTGATGAAATTAATCACTGGTAAATTTGAAACAAAATAAGAATAGAAATAGAATCATAGAGCCATTAAGGCTGGAAAAGACCTCTAAGATCACCCAGTGCAACCACTGACCATCATCACCATGCCCACTAAGCCATGCCCACTAACCATGTCCCATTTGTTCTCCAATGGCTCTGGTTTGTCTCTGGTTCAGACTGTCAGGTTTGTGTCTGAAGTGAACCACAGAGCTGGTGGGGCATAATTGGAATAGGTTTTACACTAATTAAAGAAATAAGAGCCCAGCTTTTAAATGTAAAAGATCATCCGATGTAGTGGTGGGTTGTTAGAGTTAGGGTAGTATGGTTAGGTTGCATTTGAACTTGATGATCTTGAAGATCTTTTCCAACCCGGGCAGTTCTGTGATTCTATGATCCCATCCATCATCGTGGAAGCAATTGGAAAAGCTCCATGAGGACAAAACCCAGACAGTTGGTTGCCCTGGGATGTTTATGTTGGAGCCTGAAACTGCAATTGAAAAGTCAGAGCACACCAAATTGTTGTGCATGATAACCAGCATGGAGCCATGGGCTCCTCGGGGCAGCCCAGCACTGTGGGCTGGGAAATGTGTGTTTGGGTGCTGCAGCTCCCATCCCTTGGACTGGGAAATTGTATGAACCCATAAAGAGCTTCGAGTCCCCCTCGATTTGCTTCATAAAGAATTAGCTGTCAGACACCGAAGCATTTTGGTAGCAAGTGATCGTAAATAGACTCCTTGGAGGGCTGCACCATAAATATGTGTGTGTTGTTGTTAAGGATGGATGCAGAATGAGCTGCCTGATCCCTTGTGCCCTGTTACACGGTGTGTTGGATGTGGTGAAGTGGTCTCCCTGCCTTCCTCCTGCCCTGCTGCAGTGATGGAGCTGGATGGCTCTGGAGCAGTGCTTATAAATTCTTCATTTCTGCAGTTGCAATTCTGTTGCAGCCACTTTCCTTGGTTTCTAAGGCATCAAACTGCTTGATTTTCGTTTGTTTTTGTTTTCCTTTGCACTTTCTCTGCATTTTGCATCTTTTTATCACTGTCTTTTTTTTTTTTTTTTTTTTTTTCCTTTAACATGCCCCAGGTCATTGCTGCAGCTGCATGCATGTGATCTGGGAGTTTTGATTGATTCCCTTGGCTGTGGTTATCAGAGTTCTCATGGCCCCACACAGTGCTGTGCTTGGGCAAATAACAAATAGCGGCTATCAAACCTCTTGCTGAATCAGCTGTTTCAGCAGTAATTTAAATTAATGGCCTAAATGAGGTTAATCCTCGTGCCAAAGGATGCCTGCACTGTGGATGTTGGGTGAGGGTGGAGGGTACAAAATAGCAAATCATTTATTTGCTGTTGAATTTGTTAAGCAGTGGTGCTAAGGCAGAAATGCAGTTGCGTCACTGGTTGTGTTGGCTCTGCCAAACTCCTTAGAAGTTCAGAGAAGAAAGATTTGACTTCTTCTAGGAAGAGCAGAAAGATTTTACTTCCTACAGATAGCAAAGAGGAGCGATGATTGCTAATTTTTCTTTTCACAACAAATTTCACTCTGGGCTTCAAGCATGGGATTTTGTATATCTTTCTAGCAACAAGTGTCTGTGCAGTGCTGTGCTTCTCTGCAGTGTCCCGTGCAGTTTAGATGGACAGATCCACCCCTGAGAAATAGATGTTTGGGTGCAATAAATCTTGCCCATGATCAACCGTAGGCTTAAAACAAACTTAATCTTGTCCTACATCTATCTGCGCCAATGCATGTCATTTGCTTTAGAAGATGTGTCGGTGGCCAAGCAGGTTGTAACTGTACTGATTACAGATTGAAAGCAATCACATTTTGCCTAATTACCGGCCTGATTCATCTCACTCCCATAGCCCTTTTTTACCAATCCACATGCTATGTTTTCCCATGGGAGGTGAGACACAAGGACTGCCCATCCTGCCCATCACTTTACATGTGCGATGGGAGTTGCTTTGCTGCTGTGAGTGAATGGTTTTGCAGGCATGAGTGATGGAGAATCACTTTACTTACTGTGTCTATCTGCACTGGAGAGCACTGGGGCATTGCCAGTGGGTCTACATGCAGCCAGTGAGTGTGAAAAAAAGCACACCATGCACACAGCTGCTCTGAAGTTTGCTCTTCTGAATAATGCAGCCATCACAAGGGAGCCAAAAAGAGCGCTTGTGCTAACTTTTGAGTATTGCTAACTAAAGTGCTTGGGATTGCATGGCGGAAACATCTTTCTCAATTGACTGTAGAGGACATTTGAGATCCTGAACAGTCGTGTTCTGAATTACAACTTGATTGTATGGCAGGGAAAAACTACAGTGCAGATCCCTTGGTGCCTGGTGAGCATCAAGTGATGTGGGGCATAGAGCCATGTAGCCATGGAAGGTCTTTATCCTTGTCTCAGCCCCGGATGGGGATACTTTGCTTTTCCTCATGCCCCAAATACTTCACTTCAGGCAGAAGTTGTAAATACTCAGGGCTCTAAGTGGTAGATGCCTCCCGGGGCTTCAAGCTTCACTGGTACAGAGAAATGCTGTTTTCAGTCTGGCATTTAGTGCTTATCTCCCTTGCCTGGGGATGAGGGAGTGGTTTCTGCTTTTTCTTCAGAAGAAGCATGATATGAGGTGGTCCCACTGGCAGCATTTGAACTTTTTGTCCTTTTCATGTGGCTGGCGCTTCCCTTCCATGCACTTTGCAGACAGCAGTTGTAACTGCGTGATCCTTAAGTTCCTTTCCAACCCAACAAACTCCATGATTCTATGGTTCTGCAATTTTTACGGTCCCTTCCAAACCAACCACGCCATGATCCCATGATTCTATAATCCTTAAGGTCCCTTCCAACCCAAACATGCCTTGATTCCATGGTTCTGTGATCCTTAAGGTCTCTTCCAACCCAACCATTCTGTAATTCTATGGTTCTGCAATCCTTAAGGTACTCAACCATGCTGTGATTCCATGGTTCTGTGATGCTTAAGGTCCCTTCATACTCAACCATGCCATGATTCCATGGTTCTATGATCTTTAAGGTCACTTCCAACTCAACCATGCTGTGGTTCTATGGTTGCCATCGGTTATAGCTGCATTTCAATCCTGGAGTTGCAGCTGCTTCCATACTGGGGACTGAGTTGTGCTGCAGCTCAGGAGGGAGTTCAGCAAGGCTAATGAAGAACTATTCATTAAATGAATCAGTAGGGAGAAATTAGGAAGACAGATTGCAATTATTATCCAAATGAATCCTGGCCTTCAAGCCATCTGCTGGCACCTGCTGAAAGACCCTGGGGCTCCCAGTGCTGAGCTGCTGGTGCAGGAACGGACAGCACTGCTGAGATGGTGCTCCCAAGGAGGAGCGGGTGCACCGAGGCATCCACTTTTCTCCTCTTTCCACACCATCTGCTGCTTCCCGAGGGCATTGGCCAGGTTTTTCCTGTTGTCTGACCTCGCTCAACCCGAATCCAACGCTATCACCATCCCAGTCTGGCATGTCTCAGGCTGCTGACCTCAATTCACCCACACATTCCTGCACACTGATGGCCCCGTGGCTCTGCTGGGGCAGTGATTTTCATAAGATGTGAAAATTTTATTTTATTTTTTTTAAGTAGAAATCGAGTAATACTGCAGTCTTTTAAAACAAAGCTGAAGACCTAGCGCTCTGCAGGAAGGATCTGGATATTATTCTGCAAAATGGGTCTCAGAAGGTGGTATTTAAGAGAAATTCATGGTCTGATTGGTGCTCGTGTGGAAGATGAGCTTTTCTGGAAGCATGCAAATGTTGTTCTATATTGCTGACAAATTATGGTCCGGTGGGACATAGCTCCTCTCGCATTGTTGTGCTTTGGTTGTTAGGGTGGAAGTAATCAGAGTTTGATGGGGATCAGAGAGAGGGTAACAGTTTCCTCAGTTTATGGACCAGCATAATTCTCAAATATTTGGAGCTTCACCATTATAGTTTATTACAGCACTATATTTCTTTTTAAATATCCACTCAACTAGTGCTAAATTTCAGTGATTGCTATGGAGGTGATTTATGCCAGCTATAAGGACCCTCCATAAGTACTCACCATTCAAACAAATGCTTGCACCAATATGCCGTTACAGGGAGATGCTGATTGCACAAATATGAAGGAAATGACAACATCTCGTAGTGAATGCAACATGCCAGCCTGCAATGCCTCTGTTTAACTGTTTTTGAAGGGTAGAATATAGGGGTATGATCTACCATCCGCTGGGTAACATGTAATGCCATCCTATAAAATAAATTTTAAAAAGAACTGGTCCTGCCCAGTAGCAAAAGCTGGTTTTGAAAGCAGAGATCTTTGCATTAGGAGTGTTATATGTTGTATAGTGGCTTGTCAGCAACCATTACATTTGGGTTACCGGCTCCTAGTTTGTAAAAGGAATAGCACTAATGCTCACACAAGACCATCATAGCCTCAGGCAGTATCTAGGACTTCAATAACTTCTTCTTTAAAAACAGCAGCCTTGTAGAAGAGCAGAGCTGACATCCCTGCTGCTCCTGTACAGCTGGATGGGAACAGCGCCCAGAGGGGTGTGGGCAGACATGGAACCCATTTCCACAACGCATCTCCCTGCCTCGCCTGGCAGAGCTGCTTGACAGCCCCTCTGGGATGTCACAGTCTTGGAGGCCGAAAGGAAAACCCTGTCCTTGTAAACACATCTCTGACAGCTTCTGTGGTGCTGCTTCCCAGAGCTCCGTCCCCATCACTCTTGGCTGCTGCGAGATTAAACCTGACACCACGAAGGATGTATGATATTTTTTGCTTGTCTGACATACTTCTCTGCCAGCTTTCTGATAATACAAAACAAACACAGATTTAAAGAGAAATCCACGTCTGCTCTTAAAAGGGGGGAAGAGGACAAAATATTTAATTATTTCTCCGCCCCACCCCCCCCTCCGAGTTTGTGTTAATCTTTTAGCTGCACCTTGTGGTTGACCATCTAAATCTTATTCTGAATATTGGTTCTGTGTTTTTTTTTGTATTCCTCTGGAGTTTTTATAAACATCACCCTCCCTCTCCCCGCCCCCCAGTGAAGAGAGTGCTGAAATATGTCTCCAGCTGAAATGAGCCTCGTGTGTCCTCTGCCCTCCTGGCATCTTCAGGACCTGAAGGTTTCTCTGCAGGTCTCTGAGACACAGTGAGAGACTTTGCTGTAAAACCCAATTTTAGAGCACAGTTTGTTGGGTGGCTGGAATAGTGCAAGCTTGTCTTTCTGCTGTGTCCCAGTGTTGTTCCCAGCTGTAAGGCCATGCTTTTGGCATGGGAGTTGAGGTGCCCTGAAGAACATCCTTGGAAACACCACCAAGGACAAGAGGTAATGGCTTTGTGTTGCCAAGGGAGGGTCATGTTGAATATTTGGAAAAATTTATTCTCCTAAAGAGTAGTAATTCATTGGCACAGGCTTCCCAGGGAGGTGGGGGAGTCACTGACCCTGGTGGTGGTGTTCAAGGAATGTTGAGATATGGCACTGAGGGATATGGTTAGTGGACATGGTGGGGTGGGTTGGAATTGGACTATATAATTTTAGTGCTCTTTTCCAACCTACTGATGGAGCGTGGAGGAACCCATGGTTCCCAAAAGTGCATGCAGTTCACCATTTGAAACCTTAAGATCCTTCACAAACCACATGGATGTGGCAGCCTGCTCCAGGTGACCCTGCTTGAGCAGGGAGTTGGATGAGGCCCAATGGTTTTCCCATCAGGACCCACGCAAGTTGTGTGTCCTGCTCTGGGAAGGGACGCTGGGCTGGGTGGATGTTGAGGCTGGATGTTGCCTTGTCGTTGTGGCTTTCATCTGTTTGTTGAGTGACATCTGCAAACAGTGGACCAAATTTGCCCATTTCACCTATCTGTCTGCTTCCTCTATCAGTACTTGCTATTTTTTCACCTTCCAAGTGAAATTTAGGGCAGTTTTAGGGTCCTCATTTAATTTTTCTTTTCCTACCAGATATGTTGTCTCCGCTCAGGATCAGAATTTTATTCCTTCAGTCTTTCTGCACTTAAGGCTAGAAGGGAGATGAAGTCTTTTCTGTCCACTAGGTGGGAGTTACCTCCACACCAAGCCATCACTGCAATCTGTCTTTTGGAAGGAGATCCCCTTGGGATGTGACGCTTCAGAAACCTGTTTGATGTAGGCATTCCTTGCAATTTGCAATTTGCAGCCACACGGTTTCATTTTAAAGAATGTACCGCAGCCTCCTGCCTAAGAGTGAGCAAATGGACCATTGCAAAGCACCTTCACAGAGCCAACTGGGCCAGGTCATTCCTCACACCTCCAGTGACATGCTGATGTGGCTCGGTGGGTGCCACAGGAGAGCTGTGCTGTGTGCATGGACCAAAAGCTCAGAAATAAAGCCATCTTTCCTCCTAAACGTGATCTTTTCCACCATCTCTTGTAGGTTCCTACTCAAACCCATCCCCGTGCTCCCCTTTCGATGCTCCTGTTCTCCTGGACCTGTTGGAAAGTCCCTTCGTTTTTTCTTTATTCTCTGTTGTCTGTTGTGCTGTTAGGAGTGACTGGAAAAGATATGTCTCTAAATCTTCGTGTCCCACAATTGCAGGGAAAATGATTGTGAAGGATGCTAATTCACCCTCCTTTCAGTGGTCATTGCCTTAATCTAACAAATAACATCTTGCCTCGTCAGTGAGCTCTTCGCTGCGTCTTTGTCTGATGTAGAAAAGTAATTTACAGACTTCAAATTACTTGCTTTTACCATCATTTTGCTCCATATTGAAAGGATAATTTATCATCAGATATGCTTGTCCTGTCTGTGCTGATTATAAACTATGAAATACCTTTTTCTCTATTACTCTGGTCAGGCTTGCTTGCGTTTTGGATATGAGTCCTTTTCGGACTGTTGGTTTGACACGCAGCAGGATACACATTTCTGCCTCTGAGCTCTTGATTGTGTCTTCATTTCTGTACAAGGAGTGAGTTTGAGATGTCCATGCTCTGCCTTTTAATCCACAAGAGATAAGGTTTTCTCCTTCGATGTGTCAGCACGAGGAAGGGATCCTTATGGCACTCAAATATTGTTTCACGTGTTTCGATCTGTTTACCTTTGCACTTAGTGGGTGCAGAGGCAAAAGCCAAAGCAATCCATCAAAGGGGAAATTTGGTGTTTTCATAGGTAACTCTCAAAGCACAGGTCTGTGTTTTTTTCCTGGTTTGTGCTGGGCTTCCTTTCCATTTTCAGTTAAAGCATTAATAACAGCAAGCACTGCTGCTTTCCCCTAAGACAAATACATTGAGGTTAAATCATTCTGGTTTGCCTCGTGTTTACCATCTCAGATGTACCACAGCAGCTAGTAAGCTCTGCTGTTACCCTTTCCAAACAGCTCCATCCTTTTATCTTGATGATTTGATAATGGTCTGACTCCCCCCAAAGCCATGCCCTGTTATCAGGGAGCCCAAAAGATCCTGAAACTGAGGAAATGTACTGAAAAAGCTTTATCTTCCTGAACAGTCATTCATAGCAGAAGTGAGAAGGTCGGGAACAGCGCAGCCCCGTTGAATGTGAATTGAAATGAATGTGCTTGGTTTTGGAACTTGGCAATGCTTTTTAAAATGCTGTTATAAATAGAGTTTTATAGCTGCTTAGGGAAAGATGGAAGGCCTTGTGGTACGGATGGTGGAAAGCAGGAGCCAGCAGTGGGGTGTGGGCATCAATCAGAGCTGTACCACAGAGGAAGATATAAACCCTCAGAGGCTCTGTTTAATGTCTGCTGCTCTCCACAGTTCCATTCCAAGGAGAGCTGTTGGCCTCAACGCCTTCATTGCTCAGAAACCAGTGCTGATGTGTGAGGTTCAACTCAATGCCCGTGCTTGGGCTTGTCAACACGGCTTAGGGCTGCCTTTTCCTCTGGGTAGCTTAACCTGCAGGGAATGGCTCTCAGTTCTCCACTCTCACTTTGTCCTCTTTGATTTTCAGACCTTTGTGGTGCTCTCCCAACGATGGCTGCTGGATGTCAGCAGTGGGAGCAGCACAAGCCAGCCTGGACCCCAATGGAGGCATCTTCGTGGGGTTTGCTTGGATCAAGAGGGAGCTGTGGGAGCAAATCTCCCAGCTGTCCCCACTTAGAATGGTTTGCTTTGCATCGAGGAGCTGTTTACTCCTTGTGTAGGAAAGACATGCTGCAGCCCAAAATGGGCACCTGGTCCCAGAGGAGTGAAGTCTTAGCATCAGCTCCTCCTCTCCACTTCTTCTGCTCTGTACATCTCTTGCTTCATGCTGTTTGCTGATGTATCCCTTGTTGGAGTCTGCTTGAGCACCAGTTCTTTGCTTAGCTGTTAAGCCTAGTGGTGACCCTAAGATTTTTACATTCTAGGATTTGAGCAGAGATGCATGATTACTTGTTGGGGTGGGTTCTCCGTATTACCATCATTTCCCTGGTGCACTCTTGGCTATAGAAAACCACACGTAACTGCCTGATTTGCAGAGATGGGAGGGCAGATAGACACCAGGATCTTTCATGAGGTTTGATGCTCAGTGCTGGCAGCAGAAAATAATGGGTCTTCCCAGGAAAACATTTCCTTGCAGAGTCCCAGAGGAGACATAGATGATGGAGGTAAGGTTGTCCCCTGGGCTCGCTGTTTCTCATCTTCTACCCTACAAGAAAATATCCACTGTGGCTGTGGTAGGCAGACTGGTGGCCATTGCCATCAGCCTTTGGTGGTCCCTTGCTGAGAGTGGAGAGGAGGTCTCTCACTTTGCAGCTCACTGTTAGATTGAGTTTTCTGTGGTGGGGATCCAAGAAGTACACTCAAAGTGAGCCTCAGGCCACCATCACTTGTTTATTGGGTAAAAATGTCCGAAGTGGAGGTTTTACACTTGAAGTTTTACAGCTGCAAAGGGCAATATAAAAAGCCCTGTAAAATTGCCTGGATTTATTTGGCTAAGGGCTGCACTGGGTGCGTCAGCGTTTAAATCCTTACTTGGCATTTACAGCGTGCTGTTGCTTTATATATAAGCTTACTAGTTTTCCTGTGATTTTCACTCATATAGGTTCTCTTCTTGACACATTTTAAACCATCCTAATTAGACATTTTTGACTTCTGCCTTCAAAGCCTATCTGGAAAACCCATCTACGGGCACTGGCTGCTAACACAGGCTTACTGTTGTTCAGATTATCTTTCCAGCCTGAATGGTTTAATGGGTCACTCAAGTATTAAAAAGGGATTTTCACTTGGATAAAATCTTTTTTAAAAGGACATCATTTTTCCTGCAAGTGCTTTGTATGCTCTGCATCCCTTTTGCACCGATTGGAGGTTCGTAACTCAAATATGATTTCCTGCCCCAGAAGATTCTTTTATTTTTTTTTTTTTTTATTCAACCGGTTCCCTGATGCTGTGCTTTATAATATATGTCAATATTTGATGGGAATAAATTGCTGATGACTCTGGCTTTTGTGTTGCTTTATGAATCATCTCAGGGTCGTGTGATCTCAGCAGACGTGTTAGTGCCTGGCGATTTGTGCCGAGGCTGCTGGTGGGACTGCAGCCAGCTCTTGTGCTCCCTTTGCTCTGAATATTCATTAGTGCCCTTTGCCAGTTGCTTACTGATTGCCAAGACGGATTCTCTGTGACCACAAAGAGCGGCTCGAGGCGCTTCGTGCCCTCTGTTAGAATCATAGAAACACAGAATGGTTGGGTTGTAAGGAACCTTAAAGTCATATCACTATCAGAGCACGACCCAGCAGTGGTGATGTCCCTTGCAACTCTAGACAAGCCAGGAACGAGCTCTGAGAGATGAATGGATGCAGAAAGGCAAGCTTGTGATACTATACTGGTGGATACTTGCTATTGGAAGTTGTGGTACCCCATCCCTAGAGATGCCCAAGGCCATGAATAGGCCAGTCTGAGCCCATGATGGGGGATCGGAAATAGATGGGCATTAAGCTCCCTTCCTTCCCAGCTGTGCTGTGATTCCATGGTTCTACGATCATTAGGATCCCTTCCAACCCAACCATGCTGTGACTGTATGGTTCTATCTTTGAGGTCCCTTCCAACCCAACCATGCTGTGATTCCATGGTTCTACGATCATTAGGATCCCTTCCAACCCAACCATGCTGTGACTGTGTGGTTCTATCTTTGAGGTCCCTTCCAACCCAACCATGCTGTGATTCCATGGTTCTACGATCATTAGGACCCTTCCAACCCAACCATGCTGTGATTCCATGGTTCTACGATCATTAGGATCCCTTCCAACCCAACCATGCTGTGATTCCATAGTTCTACGATCATTTAGATCCCTTCCTAACCCAACCATGCTGAAGTTCTATGATTCTATGACTTTACAAGTGAGCTCCAGTGCCAATGCACAAGAGAGAGCATTGCACTGAGTTTTGGTACAAGCTCAAGTACAGCCTGTACCTGTGTTTCTTGGAAAGTGAACACAGTGTGGATCAGGCAAGCTGCTAAAGACATTTGTTCACTGCTCTGAAACACCTTTCCTTCCCTTTTCTCTTTTATTTTCTGTAAGGAGAACACAGTATGCTGAATTATTAAACTAGATTAGATTTATCTGCAGACATTTCCCTTTGAGCTGCAATGCATGGGTGTTTCACATCACTCTACCTTTGTTCAGGTGCAAAGAAGCATTTGTTACATGGCACTTTCTCTCTTTTCTTTTCACAGGTGTTTACAAAATATGGGAAATGCTATATGTTTAACTCAGGAGAAGAAGGACGGCCTCTTCTTACCACAGTTAAGGGTGGGACAGGCAATGGATTGGAAATCATGCTAGACATCCAGCAGGATGAATATTTGCCAATATGGGGAGAAACAGGTAAGAAAGGCCTTTTTCTTCCTGCAGATATGAATGTAGCGTTTTCTTGGTTTTATTTTTGAAAAGATCATCCCATCCCATCCTCCTCAGTCAACGCCCCTCATGCTTAGGAAGGTGTTTTTGGACAGCCACATCTGAGGCGGACCTCTTTGTAGTTTCCTCTTTGACATTTAGGAACACTTGCTGCCTTTTGTGTGGGTTACTGCTGCATGGGTGGTCCAAGGACTCTGTGCTCTTGCAAGTCTCCTTTTGAGCACTTTTCAATCTCCTGTTGAGATCTGGCTACATTCATTCAAAACTTTATTTGTGTGGTGCAATTGCACAGTCCTTTATAGCACGAGCGTTGCCTTCCAGTTTGCATCTCATGCTGAAAGTCATTTTCTCTGCTCTGGGTGGAGATGGTGATGTGGAGGCTCATTTCTGACTTGTTGCATGTGTCTGAAGGCAAAACAGGCTCACAGAAAATGTGGAGATGAAGTGCATCTCCCACCCATGATGCTGTGTTGCTCACAGACTGCCTGCCTTGGGGCAGGAGACAACAGCATTAATGGCTCATGGATGTAGCAGGCTTGGAGAAGCACACCATCAGCTGCCTATGTTTAGCCTTGTTGGGTTTTTGGACCCATCTGAAGTTCCCAAAGTGACACAAACCCTGTCCTTGTGTTAGGGTTGCTTTTGACAGCTGATTTTAGTACTGTGCTTTCCTAATGCTGCAGAGATGGGAAAGGTGGCTTAGTCACAGCTGGGTAGAGCAGGCTGTCGTTATACAGAAGGTGAAGAAAAGAAAGAAATGTAAGTGGAAAAAGAAACTGGGAGGACAAAGGAATGAGGGAAGCCCACAGGAGAGCCTGTGGTGGTGGAGATGTTTCCAGCCTGATTCCTCCACAATCTGTGAGCATCTCCATCATCCTGAGCTTGGGAGGGGTGATAGTTTTTGCTCTGGTTGCTCTTTTCAGGAAAGTTCAAGCAGAGGTGCTTTGTAATCTGGCTCTGGTTGCAGACTTGAAATGTGAAGGAGAAAAAAAAAACCCACACAAATGCATTCATTTTTTCCAAAAATCTTACGGGATTTAGGGTCTCTTGAGTACATCCTTGACTTTTGATCACGTGTAAACCAGTGCAAGGTACCCCGTTGTTGTGCAAGACGCCCCAATGATCTCCTGCCCCACTGCCGCCCTCACACATATTTAACATAAATTTGTACTCAGCTGAAGACCAGAAACTTGGGGAAGATCCTCATGTCCTTGGAACTGGACTGATGTTGCAGGTGCTGGATTGAGTTGGATTATCAATTAAAGTCAATACCTGACCACAAAATGCAGTAGGACTCGAAGCCATATAAATAGGGCTCTTTGTTTAATTAAATGGTGTGGGTAAAGCAGCTGGACTTGTTGCAAACCCATTTGGCCATTTGTTACAGGTCCGGGTAGAACTGGTGCTTGTCATTGAAGCTCATAAAACACAATCTTTGCCTTTCAACAAGGGACTTTTTCATCCTCCGCATTCATACAGCTCCTTGCACAAGCTGTCTTCAATCTTCATTGGGCTCTCTGGACACTACCAGAATAAAAATATTAACTATACTGGTTAACAGTTGCTGTTACCATGGAAACACTTAACTCAGCTCTTCGCAGGTAAGTGAAAGAGTTGATCATTTCCAAATATTTGCATAATAACATAAATGTGTTTGGAATTAAATCTCTTCAGCTGCTACCACTGGGACTGTGCAAAGTTGGCTCTCCAGTGGGAAGCATTGTCAAGGACACTCAGGTCATGGCAGTGGGCTTCAGCCCTTACCAAGGAGAGGGATAAGGATGGATGTGGAGTGGAATCTTTGCACTGCAGTGCCATATCCATAGGTAGGGATGAGGATACTTCTGGGATTGAAGGAGTTCCTTCTTCCCAGTGAGTTATTATCTCTGTTATAACCTAAACTTCCCTACTCTATCCTTATGTTCAACTCTTCACACATTCCTACAGTCTGGTTTTGTTGCTCCATTTCCCCCATAGCCCCTCCTGTACTCAGCAGCTCTCTTCATTGCCTCTTGGGCAGTAATTTTTGTGGGGTTGAGATGCTCAACCTTTTATCTCCATATTCCAGCTTCTGCAGCATCCCTCCAGGGGGGCTGCTCAAACCCAGAGCCATCAGCACTGGCAGCCTCCTGTGCTGCTCCTTGTCCCAGACGTGGCATTGGCATTTCTTGAAGGACTTCGTGGATGCTGAGGGTTGGCCATCTTCCATCACATCAGGGAGATATCTACCTTGAAAAAGATGTGTTTATCTTGCCCATCATGGTGGCCTTGGTTTGTGCATCTTGTGATTGTCTTCCTCATAGAAAACAGCCACCCAGAAGAACCCCAGTTCAGTCAAACCATGGCCAGAGCACCCTGCAGGACCTTTCCCATTCATCTCAGATGCCTCAGACCCTCACTGACATGGAGTTTGGGTTCTCTTGGGTGCTGGGCTGATCTTTATTAAAGCAAACTTATAACAATGGTGTCATACTCTGTATTTGGTCACGTAGCCCCTCTGGTTTTTGCTCCAGATTTGGAGGTGCCATAAAAATGTATTTTGACTGGTGTGCAGTCAAAAACCCTCATTTTGCTGCTGGTTGTATGCCTCAGGATCTCTGTTTTTAAGGAAAAAAAACAAACAAAAAAAAGCCATTGCCATCGTTCTTTGCAATTCGAGTAAGAAACTAAGATGGAAAATATTGCTTCATAGTTTGGGATATGGCTGCTCTGGAAGCTGCTGCTGCCATGTCACGTTGGCACAGGCTTTGTAATACAAAAAGTGATTTAATTGTTACCGACTCGGCAAACAAAGTGAAGTGTATTATCATTCTAAAAAAGACCTTTGCTGAGTATCCATTAATATCTTGGGAAGCTGAAATATCCTGTCTAACAAGTTCTTTGCGTTGGAATAATACACCTTTTGCTCAACTGTGTGCATATGCAAGCCCATTATTTGAGCATGTTAAATTTATATGCAGTCTAATTTTGGAATAGTGAGCACCCAGACTGCTTCAGTCTTGATTTTCCAGTGCAAAGAAAGGGTGTTTTGACTGCCTGGGTGCCATGGCATCTAGCAGCTTTGGGGGCGCAAAATACTGTGTCAGGATTGTCAAAGTCATGGGACAGGTGGAAGAAAAATGACGACAGAAAAGAAAAAGAGCTTGAAAAAAAGAGCTGGAAATCCTCGTCTTCTGAATTTTGCACCTCTGGGATTGATATTTTCTAGCATTTTACTTTAATCATGAGAAGATTAGGAAAATAACCTGTGTCTGAAGCCTTCACATCACCCGTGTGCTTTGCAGAAGGCTTTAAACATTCCAGGTGTCACGATATCCGCATGGGAATTAAGATCCAAACAGACAAAACCCACAGCAGAACAGCTTGCACAGCTGTGCTACGTGAGATGGAAGAATGCTTACCAGAGAAAACTCATTCCAGTAACCAATGGAGAAGCAGCAAGCCATGGGCTGCAAGTGGCATGGGTGAGTTCCCCAAGCCCACCCAACCCACCATGCCCACTGCCCATGGCCTTCAATGCCACATCTCCACATTCCTTGAACACCTCCAGGGATGGTGATTCCCCCACCTCCTTGAGCCTGTGCCAATGCTTGACCACTCTTCTGTAGAATTCTTTCCTAATATCCAACCTGACCCTCCCCTGGTGCAACTTAAGGCCGTTCCCTCTCATCCTTTTGCTGTTATCTGGGAGAAGAGACCGACCCCCACCTCAGTGCAACCTTCCTTCAGGCAACTGTAGGGAGCAAAATGACACCGTGTCCCCCAAATTCTGCAGTTGCTCATCTTTGTCACAACAGAGTGGCAGGGATGCGGGGGGGGGGTTGTTTTATTGCAGTGTGAGGAAAGTGGCAGAAATGCAATCAAACATAGTAAAGGAAACTGTAATTTACAGCAGGGACTATTTGATTGGAAAGGGAATCCACTTGTGGTTAATCTTTCTGGAGTGGCCCAAGGTATTATGTATTGACCTAATATAACGGTGCAGTAAATTGGAAATCACTCAGGCTACAGGGCTGTAAATAAGAAATACAATCAGAGAGTTCTGCATTTGTGTTTCAGGAATTGTCGGATAACGATGAACATTTCATAGCAATTAATCAAGCAACACGCTGAAGAGAAAAAAAAAGAGCGATGAGAAACGCACTATAAAATTGCACTAAAAAGAAGCATGAAATCTATAAAGCTTGAGGCTTCAATCCACTTAGGAGATGTACACGTTGTGTTATGGGCTGCCGTTATTTAATTCAGTATAAAACACAGGCTACAGGCGAGACTCTGGATCTAGGTCATGCAGAGGAAAGATCTCAAGCCTGTTTCCCTGCACATCCCACAGTATTGCAATGCATTTTTTGGGTTCTCAGTGGGGTCTTCTGTTGCTGTTATAGACCAGAGGATGCCTGATTTCCAGCTCCTGACATCCAGGGATGGATGGAAGCTTGGATGCACTGTACTCAGTGCATTGGATGCTCACTCTGTGCTCTAAGATCCATCCAGGTCAATCAGAAGTGCAGGTGATTTCAGTGGCATCAAATTTCTGTGCCTCTGCTTTTCTGCTTCATTGAAGCCACCTTAATTCAGCAGATCTCTTTCCGCTTCCCAACTGAATTTCAATAAATTAATGTAGCATGGCTTTAATGTTGATTTTTGGGGTCTTCACGCAAGCCTTGATGCTTTAGGAGGTGGCTCAGACACATTTTCTGCCACTGGCTGCTCTGAGAACTGCTTTGGTCCCCTTGGAGTTGTTAAAGTGGGGGAAATAGGATGGGAAAAATGTCCCATGCTGCGACAAGCAGCAGCACCCACCTTCCTCTGGCATCTCTAGGACCTGCCAGAGGTTTGGGATCTGCCCAAAGGGCTGCCCAGCAGAAATCATTCGCATTTCCTCCTTTCAGGCAGCACCACAATGATGCTTCTGGCCCTGCTCTCAGCTCACAGATGCCCTGATCCTTCATGCACTGTCCTGCTGCAGATGGGTTGAGGGCAGCTCTGGGTTCTGAAGGCCGCTGCTGCAAACCCTGAAAAATTCTTTTTGCAAAGTTCACCAAAGCTGGCGCAACTGGAGAGCGTTTCCATGGTTTCTTTGATTTCTCTGCCCCTCCGGATTTCCTGCCAGGCACCTCAGATTTAAGCAGCAGCTCCGTGCTGCAGAGAGCAGCCTGTGAAGCACTGCTGCTGCTGCTGCTGCGCTGCAAAGTTTCCTTCAGCAAGGAGGGGAAGCTGGCAACACACTCCCAGGGTTGGGTATCCCCATGCCCTTTTGCCAAAGCCTCCAACCTCTGACTCTTGGCCTCCAGCCGTACAACCTCTGTGCATGGTGCATCAGCAAGCCCAAGCCCTGCAGTGCTGCGTTTGCCAGCTGTGCAGAGGCACAAAGCAATCACTGTAATTTACTTCTGCATATTAATATGGTCAGCAGCGGTTCCTGGTCAATTCAGCCTGCTTTGCTTGCAAGATGTCTGAATCCAAACATGCTGCAGGAGGAGGCAGCCCGTGCAGCCCCAGGTCACGCTGCAGACTGCATCATCATGGATTTACACTGTGGGGAACCGTCTGCAGGCTCTGAGCCAGCAGCGTGCACTGCAGGGCTTGGGGGATGGAAGGAGGCAAAGGGTTTGTGCATCATTGTGGAGTTTGAATTGGAGTGGTTATTAGCAATGGAGAGCAGATCTGTAAGTGCAGAATAAGTAGGAGATGGCCCAGCAGTGGGGGAAGTGATGGTAGCAGCAGGTGTGCACCGTGGGAGGAAGGAGTGCTCTGGTACTGCGTGGGCAGCATTGCACAGGGCTATCGAGTAGGCACGTGCATGCCAAACCTTTGGTGTATTTTAAAACAGGAATGCTCTTCCTCTAAGCCTTGTGTGGTTAGTGCTGACCACAGGACTTCCCAGAGCCTTCCTAATTTCCTTTCCATCACAGGAGGCTGCGAGCAGTCATGCCCTGGAACAGCTTTGTTGCAGGTGAAACCTTGCTGCAGAATGGCAGTTCTCAATATAAGTTGGCTATCAATTAGAAAATTAAAAGAAAAGAGAGGGAGAAAGGCAAGGCAAGCTGTGCACAGGACTAACTTGCCTTCCTGCAGCATTTTGCAGCTTTCTCCAACATACCCCATGTATGGGGTGACTCTTCTGCGTGGGCAGATGAAAAGTGCTCCCTCTGGGAGGAGGAAGGAACAAAAAAGCATTTGAAATTCACACCGGTTTAAGGCAAGTGAATGATACTGAATTCATTTGGTAAAAAACTTCAGGAGGGACTTTGGGATTTGGAGGGGGATGGCTTTGCTCAGAGGCTGACCGGGTTAATGCAGTGTTAGTGCAAAGGGAGCATCCCGGGGCCCTGCGTAGCACAGCCCCTTGAAACTCGTTTTCCATCTCATGCAGAATGCTTCCTTGGAGCTGCAGGGGCTGAGACATGCGATAGGAACTTCTGGCATCTGGCACAGCAGGAGTGCACTGTGTAGCACAGAGGTGCTTGTGGTGCTGCTCCGATTCTGGCTTTTCCTCTGCATCCTAGCAGAGAGGAGAGGCTTGTTCCTAATGCGAGAGTGTTGAGCACAAGAAAGGCACAAAATCAAAGGGTGGGTGCTGCCACAAACGGCGCACAAGCTGCAAGGTTGACATCTGCCCATATGTGAAGGAGAACCTTGTGTATCAGCTCCCTATCGAGCAACTGGGTTTGACAGCTCCTGGTAGGTGTGCTCAGAGCCTACAGACACGTCTCTGTGCCAGAAGTACTTCAGATTACGACCTGCAGTGAAAGCATGCAAAAGCAGTGGGGAAAACAGAGAGAGGGAGCACCTCCTGTCTGTGCTGGGATGGTCATCGGTTGTGTGACAGCAGGTCCTTAAGGAGCTGAGTTGTCCTGGCTGCTCTCGAGCCTTCCTGCTACATGAGGTAGAGCACACAAATCTCACCTTGCTTTGTGTGATCTATTAAATGCTGCCATAAAACTGCTGCTGCTGAACTGCAGTTGGTGCTGCAGAGGGGGAAAGCTGCTCTATGTGAAGTGATGATGGGGGTTTGGCTGCACCAGGTGGCAATATGGAGCCAAGGCAATAGAAGAGCACCCCAAGCCTCATTGGCACAAGGTTGGTTCATTCTCCTGAGGATTCAAACATAGAATCATAAAACGAAGGAAGGTTGGAAAAAACAGATCTCTCAGATCCCCAAGCCCAAGCCCAACCCACCCCACCATGCCCACTGACCATGTCCGTCAGTGCCACATCTCTACTGTTCTCGAACATCTCAGGGATGGTGATTCCCACCTCCCAACATCAAAGAAACAAATGGTACCTATAAGTATAAATAGCCTTTAGCATAAAGAACACTGGGGATTTGGGCAGGACTTGCTGCAATAGGAAACAAGCTCAGATCCAATCTTACATCTGCTCATCAAGAGGCAACTTGACCTTTAGGAGGCAGTCGGTGTCACCTGGAGGGTGTTGTAAATGTGCTGTGTTTGGCTGCATCCTGGGACCTTTTGCTAATGAAAGTGAGAATTCATTCAATTAGCCAGGTTTCCCAGGGAGAAAAGGTCAGCATTATTTCCATCTGCGCCAGCCCCCTGACAACCAGAGCATCCACGAAATTAGGCTGCCACTAAAAATTAATTACGTTTGCCTGAGCACCCTTATCAATAGTGCAGGAGCATAGAGGGGAAGCTCAAAGGTTGCTCAGGTTCTCATGTCCAATGGTGTCATTAAAACTGTCGAGTTCACAACATGCTCCAGTTTGTTGTGAGCTGCTCTTTGGGACCTCTCAGTGCAGTGCTGGAAAGATCAATCCCAGCTGGTGCAAATGCTATTTGTTCATCTCATGCAGTGGAGCATGTTCTGCTGTTTCCCAGCAGGTTGTCCAGGGGTTGATCCACCTCAGCTTGCCCCAAGGACTGGTGCTGGCCATGCAACATGGCTAGAGGAGAGAGGAAACTATTTTGGGAAGGAGAGATTTTGACTTGATGTTAAAATGAAATGGTAGTAGGCATTGACAGTTGGGAGAAATGTTTATTGGTAGCCAGTCTAGGACTGTGGAGCCAAAACCAGTGCTCTGCACCTGTCAAGAAGAACATCTTAGCTGCTTTGGCTGCCAGTGAGCAAGCATGAGCTTGAAATGTGTGGGCTGTTTGTAAAGGATTTTCTCACTGGGCAGCACCAGAGAGCGCAGAGCATCCCTGTACTTCATCCATCTGTCCCTCTGGTCCTCAGTGTGAGCCTGGTGCTGAAGTCCTGCCTCATGAATGTGGTTTTAGCCCTTCCCAGTGCAGTCAGTACACCACACAGTGTCCAGGAGGTCCAGTTTGTGCTGGTGTGGTTACACACACACACAAAATCACGGTGCAAGGCAAAGTGCATATATGCTGCAGGTATTGCATCCCTTCCTTCCCCAGCACCACATCCCCCTTACAAACACGTATGTGCAGAATTCAGATGTGGATGGGAAAGCTGCTGCTGTTGCTGTTCTCCTGCTTAAAAAGAGGAGAAGGGTTTGTCCTCAGTGGGACTGGAGTCTGTAAGCACACCCAGGTGTCCCCAGTCACATCATGAAGATTGTAAATGTATCTCAGTGACTTAACAAGGAAATCCTTCAAAGGATGCAGGTCCTTCAAAAGCTTCTCTTAAAAGGAAACGAGAAAACACCCCAAAGTCCGGAAGTGTTCATTTAAGGCAAAGCTAAAGGAATAAAGACTAGAAGCTGGCTTTGGGAAGTCTGGCAAAGCAGAGATAACACACCTCGCATCGCAGCTCCGTGTTACAAAGCAGTGTCATGCAGCATTACAATTAAACACTCATTTCATGCTGCTGCTTTCATTTGAGCCTTTGTGGCTGGCGTGTGAAGTTAAGTGTCCTTAGCCCAGAGAGATGCTCAGAATAACAGGAATTTGTT
Organism: Meleagris gallopavo; assembly: GCF_905368555.1. Classification (NCBI taxonomy): domain Eukaryota; kingdom Metazoa; phylum Chordata; class Aves; order Galliformes; family Phasianidae; genus Meleagris; species Meleagris gallopavo. Next base: position 1,489,850 of record NC_139432.1, on the reverse strand, counting down.
ATTGGGAGTGAGGAGACAGGAGAGGAGCTGGGAATGTGTGGTGCTGTGGCCATGGGGCAGTGCCCATAGCTCCAGCCAAGGCAGCAAGGTTCAGGGGCTGCTGTCTGCAGGCTGAGCCCCACCAGCCACAGATGTGCCTCCCAATATCTGTATTATTATTATTATTATTATTATTATTATTATTATTATTATTATTATTATTATTTTCTGTGCTCTGGCCCTGTGGTATCAGTGACTCTGGTGAGGTTTGGGGATGCTCCTTGGCGTGTTTTAGGTGAATATAATCCATGTCATTATCTCTGGGTAATTACCTCCTCTTTGGGCTTTACCATTGCCTGAGTATTTTCGTTTCCCTCCTGGAAGATGAAAAGCTCAGCACATGTTAATCAATCTCATGGAAGCACCGGGAGACTTTGTGGCTATGAAGCACTTTGAAGATAAAAATCTCTTGCAAGTGCTAATTAAATTTAATTTCATTAATCTCTTTGGTGCAGGGATCATCCTCTTGCTCCGACTTTGTCCCATCCCATAGCAGCAGGGGCTCTGTCAACGTTTGAGACCTCCCAGGCACTTCCTGAGAGCAATTTTAGTAATCTTTGCATGGTGGATGTGGATAGCAGTGGGAGGATTATTCCCCTCCTGTAGAAGCATTTCCATCATTCTAAGGGTATCCTCCAATTTTTGGTGTCCATACCTAACTCTTCATTTCACCATCACCACATTTTCATTGTCCAGCATCACCAAATTCTCAGTCTTTCAGTGACTCTCTTGCTCATTTACAAAACAAAAAAGCCAGTGGTCCATGCTGAGCATCTCTAAGAGCACAGCGCTGTCTTCACTGTGTCTCGTTGCAAGAATACAAAGTGCTTGGGGGAGTCATGGATGGCAAAGAGCATCCAGAGAGCTGTGCTGGGTGGCTGGAGAGCAGGCAAAGACTGTCTGAGCAGAACAGAAGAGTGGAAGAAGAAAGCGTGATTAATTATTCAGCCTTTATAGAGGTTGAAAGGAGGGCAGAGAGAGACAGAGCTGATGTCTCATCAGCTGGAAGAGCATCATTTGTAGCTCTGCATTCATGGATCCCTAATGGTCGAATGTGCAGAGGGATGATGGAATGGGAGAGAAAATCTTCAGTGCTGTGAGGTCTTCATTCGCTCAGATGGGTCTTGGGGGGCTTTGGTTGGAGCTCCAGGCATCACAGAGGCACAGCCATTGCCCCTTACTGCCATGTGGGGTCTTCTGCTGAATGTCTTCTTCTGTTGTCCCTTGCGTCCATGGAGGAGTGAGGGAAACCAAACCCACCTCTACTGGAGAGTTAGGGACAGGGTAAATGGCAATCCTGCAGAGTTTGGCAATGGCTTGGTGCATCCCTGGGGCAAGAGTGGGCCTGGGTCTCCCATGCGATGGAGCTGGGTGACTTTCCTGCTCAGTGGACAGCAGAGTGAGATTGCAAAGCCATGTAGCAATACAAATGAGCTGTTAGAGAGATGTGTGACACGCAGAACCATCACTACCTGTGGAAAAAAAAAAAAAGAAAAGAAAAAACAAAGCATTTGGGGGCTATTTAGGGTTGTGTTTGGCATGCAGCCACTGGGACGAGTAGTTTGCTACCAAATACACTGAAAAACTGGGGAGCTTTGTGAGAGAGAGGGCTGCGACTGTGTTTTGTTTTATCGGATTTAATATTTTTGTTGTAGTTATTACTTCCACAACTACTATTTAAGTAGAAGCTTATAAAGATTAGAAAGGGAAATGCCATCTGCGAAACTTGGCCGAGTGACAAATTATATTACATGATGTCGTTACTCAAATATTTTGGAGAGCGTGAGCAGCGGAGAAGGGAAGCGATTGCCATTGCCTTCTGTCAGATGTGTGTGTACAAATGGGAAGGCCTCTTCTCTTTCCAGTGTAAGGTCAGCATGAGAAAAGCCAGGCAGCAATTCCTCCAGCATTGGCCTCATGCACTGCTGTGGTTCACTCCATGGGGTAGTCATAGAATCATAGAATCATAGAATGGGTTGAAAAGGACCACAGTGCTCATCTGGTTCCAACCCCCTGCTGTGCGCAGGGTCACCAACCAGCAGCCCAGGCTGCCCAGAGCCACATCCAGCCTGGCCTTGAATGCCTGCAAGGATGGGGCATCCACAAACTCCTTGGGCAGCCTGTGCCAGTGTGTCACTACCCACTGAGTCTTCCCAAAGGCTCCTAATTAGGTGCAGTGCTCCTTGCTTTTCTGCAATCTCTAGTTTTCTCAGAGCCAGGGACCTCTCTCCATCACTTTTCCAACCTCCAGGATATCCAGGTCACATAGGTCTTACTCCAATGTAATTCAAGGGGAGAGCTAAACCAGCTCCACATTGCAGCCCCAGTGTGAGCAGTATCAGAGCCAATTCTGGAAGAGAGGAGATGGCAAAAAATCCTGTCTATTTCAGTGATAGTCTGATGGAGATGCATTTGTCATGCTGCGAGTTCTTATCTGAGCATGTTCCCAAGGGAAAAATTGACACATTTTAAGGATACACAGCAGTTTGTTATACTCTGTCCCAGGAGCCAGCAGCAATTTATCTTCAGTGTCTCATACTCATGCCCTCCAGTGCAGATATTTATTTCTGTAGATAGCAATGGCCTCATGGGCTTGTTAGTATGGATGTTCTGTGGGCTGCCATAAATACTGCAATAATAAAAACAATAATTAAGCATTATTACAGCAATACAACTTCATACTGAGCTTAAGAAAGCCACAAGCTCATAAGCAGGATCCCTCTCACCTCTGGCTTCTGGCTCTAACCCATCCCATTGCAGCCAAGGGAGGGGACCAAGTTGTTGGGGGTTGGGTTTGGCCATTTTGCTTCCCCACCATAGGCTGTGGATACACAAGAACCCATGTGAGCCGTTGATGTAATAAGAATAATGGGCAGCGGTGCAGGGACTCTCTTTCTGTACCCCAGTACAGGGCCAGAACTAAGCTTTCCAGGGGCAAAATTTTCTCTTGGGGTTGGAATTGGGGTCTGTAAGATGCTGTCATGGTGCAGATCATTGGGGTCAGGTGAGACAGGGGGATGTGGAAGGCAGCTTTTGCATCTTCATGACCCAAGGGTCTTCTCGACCACCTGGCTTTGCTTATGAAGAGCTGCCTCTCTGGACCCACAAAACCTTGTTGTTTCCAGACCATTTGATTTCCATACTGAGCTTCTTCACCATCGGCTTATCTAGCTTGGATTTTATTTTCTTTTATTTTATTTACTTTTTGCAAACATTTTCCTGTTGATGGAAATGCTCCCTTCTGGTGTTTGCCTTGGGTGTATTCAGAGAGGACTCGTATCCACATTCAGCCTTTGTCTCACCAAACACTGCACAACCCAACCTGTGCTGGACTCCTCCCAAACTTCAGGCTCTGCCCATCCCAGCTCCTATGGTGTGTTCCTCTCATCACCCCATCCATCCTGCAACCAGAACCCAAGATGGAATTTCCGATGTGCTTTCACTACCAAAGCTCTCTTAGATCGTTTTGGTTGGAAAAGGCCTTTGAGGTCATCAGCTGCAGTCTTCACCCAGACCTGCCAATTCCCCTATTTTAAGGTCCATTCCAACCCATCCATGCTGTGATTCAGTGATTTTATGAACCCAAGCAACCGTGGTCAGCTCTGAGATGTCAAAAAAACAGAGCTGAGCACTCTCCTTGCTCTGCCTCTTTGCAAACCCCACCTCACCTGTCCAAAATCTGGTTCAAGCCACATCTCATGCTCCATCCAGCTGCTCTAATTCACCTCTCTCCTGCTACCCCTTCCTCACCATGCCTTGTGAAAGCTCAGAGGTAACTTCTGACATCAACCCACCATTTGTCAACTTAAACCTCCAGGTTAGCAGTGATGGATTTTCTTTTTCCACCCCCTCCAGCAAACTTCCTGGCAGCTCAGTGGGCTGCCCCGCTTCCCCAGCAGCGCCACACAAGATGTGATTTTCACAGGTTATTTTTATCTGAAGGAAATATTAGACTGCCTGCTGCCATACAAGATCCGTCCGTGCCCTGCTGGCCTCGCCGTGGGCAGCAACACAATGCAAATATTTTTATATATAGCATCCTCCATATGTGCTGGTGCGAGAGGAGAGGGCTGGGGGACAGCAAGGGTATGGCAGTTTGGGGGCTGGAGGTGCTGATGTTGCAAGGAAGCAGCAAGGCTTTTTCAGTAAGATGGGGCAAGCCTTGACTGTGCAAAATAAGGAAGAATGATTGTCTGGACAGCAAGGGCTCAGTGGAGTCTGAATGATGGGAGTGGGGAACGTGTGCGAGTGGGGAGCTGAGATTGGAGGAGCCCCCATCCTGACAAACTGTTGGGGTAAAGAGTGGGGAATGTTCTAAGGAAATGGGGAGGAACCAGAACTCAGTGTGGGAATGTATGAAGGAGAGTCGCTGGGATTCAAGTGTAGGGTTGAAAAGCAAAGTCCTAAATATCCCCAGCATGACCTGCAGCTGAAGCATTATTTTAGATGTGAGATCTACGCTTACCTGCTTTTCTCCCTCTCATCAAGCAGGGATCTGGGGGCTCTTTTTTTATTTTTCTGCCCCTTCCTCACTTCTGAAAAAAATCATCTGTCGACTTTGGGTCCTTCCTGGCCGACACTCACACAAATGCATGAGCAAGAGAAGCATTTCCCTTGCTGATGTACCTTAAATACTTAGTTAATCTGGTTATTTTTTCCCCAATTGGGCTGATAGTGTAGCTCTTTCCTGGCATTTTGTAATCAAAAAACACATCTGATGTGCATCCTTTTCCATTAAAAGAAGTGTTTACTTAGTCACCGAGTTCACTGAAGTGCTTGGAAATTACATCATTCAAAACACTGACATTTATAGACAATGCAGATTAAACAGACATAACCAGAGATGTCAGAGCATGCCAAGTCAAGGTTTCTCCAGGCAGTGTGACCTGCTCTGCCCGTGCCTTTCTTCAAATGTCCTTGCTCCAGAGCTGGTTTTATTGAATGCCTCTCTAATTCTGGAGCCTTCCCACCCAGCCTGGCTCTGTCTTGAGAAATTGCTTCTCTCCAAAAGGATGCAAAATGAATAGAGCTGTCCCCCAGGTGGGGGTGTGGCTGCAGGGTCTGGTGGGGAGTTTCTTCCTGGAGATGGGCTGGTAGAAAATGAACAGTTGTAAGCAGTTATTATCATCAGAGCGGCTGCAAAGTGATAAAATCAGGCAGGTGCTGGGGAGGTGCATGCTCAGCCAGAGAGGGAACTCACATCCCTGCAGGATGAAGAAGCAGCAGGAGTAAATCCCAGCTGGGTGGCTCTTGTGCCAACCTGAGAAGCATCCCTTGGCATGGACAATTCAGCACTGGTGCTATGTATCAGTCCAGCAACCTCTGTACCTTGGTGGCACGCACCTTGTAGATCCTCATTGCACACGAGGTTGTCCCTTGCTTATGCCCACCCCCATTTCTCTATTTCTTCTTATTCTGTCCCACTTTGTTGCACCCTCCCACAGGACCACATTCCCAGGGAGGTGTCCCCATCCCATCTGGGATGTAGAGGTGTTCCCCATGCACCAGTGATGCTCAAGGCTGGCAGATCTCCCTGGTACCTCCCAGAACCTCCAGCTTGCTAAACCAGATCTCACAATAGCTCTGCCTAATGCAGCTGGGATGGCATCTCCTTCCCATGTGCCCGAGGACAGCAGCATTGCCAGGACCCAGCCTGGGCGCTGGGAGATCTGCTTCCATCTGACTCCTCATGAGCTGAAATTAGCAGCAGCTTTCAGACTGTTTAATATTTCAAGATGTTCTGGGCAAAGCAGCGAGGCTCCTGGGGAGGGGGGATGGAAGGATGTGCAAGAACTGCTTCTGTGCCTTTAAAGTGTGGCCTTTGTCAGTATTATTATTGTTATATATATATATTTTTAGCTCCTTTCTGTTCCTTGCTGGGGTGCAGTTGGCAGATGGGAAGCCCTGGGGGGAGCTCCCTCTGTGTGGGATGCAGGCAGCAGCCGGAGGGAGCAGTTCTCCCCTCCTCGCTTCAGCTTTCGGGCAGCATTTCAGCTCCGGGGACCCCATCCCATTTTCAGCTCTCCTCCCGGGCTCACATTTTTCCTGTGGTGGCTGCTCAGGACCTGGACATAGGCAGCAATGACATCCAGGCTTACATCTTCCATCCCTGCAATATGCAAATCCTATAGGATGTGGAGGTGGGAAGTGAGTATTTGTCCCTTCCCCCTGAAAAAAACAGCCCTAAAAGCAGCATCACCCAGCAGGACTGACCCTCCCTGCCCTGCTGTGAGGATACAGGTTAGGAGATGTTTGTTTTGTTTGTTAAACTTAACAGGGGTTGAAACAAGGAACTGAAATATTCATTGCGGGCTCCACGCCGTCCATTGAAACCACTTTAACATCCTCGGTCTCGGCTTGCTCCTTATATTATGTAAGAGGCTTTTTAATAATATACTTCGAGACATATGGCCCCTCAGATTTAGTATGCAAATGCAATATGCTTAACTAAAAATAGCTGCTATGCTTAATGTAGTTTATTATAACACCTTCTGTTACTTGGTGAGTAATGGAGCGCGGCTGCGCGGTGCGGAGCTCGTAATGCAGGGAGCAGGGGAGCAGCCCCCAGCCCTGAGCTCCTGCCCTCCCCCACCACAGACACTGGTCATGGAGCAAAAATCACCCCAGTAAGTGTTCACTGGGGGGTTAAGGTAAGGAATGGTAGGAAAAGTTTTGCATCCCACCAAGGTAGAATGTTGCCTTACATCCCGGAGCATTACCTCGTGTTTTGGAGTCTATCTCCTGCATGACTTCTTATCTCAGTTTATCATGTAGGAGTCATGCAGTGGCCAAATCCCACCACGGTGATGGTTTTGCGCAGCCTCATGTGGGATGCAGTACTCTCCTCACAGGCACAGAGCTCCTTTTCCTTTTCCTTTTCCTTTTCCTTTTCCTTTTCCTTTTCCCTTCCCTTTCCCTTTTCCCTTTCCGTTTCCCTTTCCCTTTTCTTTTCCCTTTTCCCCTTCCCTTCACCTTCCCCTTCCTCTTCCCCTTCCCCTCACCTTTAAAGGTCCCTTCCAATGATTCTATGATTATTTTGGCCTCTCTGTGCAAACCCCTACTTGCTGAAGCCAAGAGCAGCACCAGCCAGGTGTCATCTCATGGTGATGAATATATCTGGATCACAGTGATGCTCCTGTCCCCTCCACAAAGCCACTGAGGACAGTGAGCCCTCTGTGCTCCCATCACAGCCCCAGGAACGTTCCAGATGCAAGATTTCTGAACGTATTTACCAAAGGTGTGATTTCTTAGTTGGGGGAATGATTTAATAGAGATGCTGTATTCCTATTGGTTTCTCAGCTCTGGAAGGGAGCAGCTGAATTTCCCATTGGGTTTCTGTAGTGTGTATCGTAGCTGCTGGGGGGATGAAGGAATTGCCTGGCTCAGTGGGCTGTGGGAAGCTGCAATGTGTTGGCTGTGACTCATCCTGTTGTAGGCATTGCCCTGGGATGGGATGAATCACTCTGGGGCTGTCACTTCGCTCCTGCGATGGAGGGAGATTCAGCAGGGTACAAACTGAGCCCGGATCAATGCAGCAGCAGCACAGCCCCCTGCCATGCCTCCAAGCATAGAAAACAGAGAAAACAGCCCCATTCCTTAAAGGGCTGCATGGAGGGAGCAGGGGGTGAAGCTGGAGGTGATGTCCTTGTCCAAGTGGAAGGAACAAGGTTGAGGAACCTGTGGCAATAACCAAAGGGCTGAGTGGCCTCCAGCAGTCCTCTATATAGAACCCACTGAATGCAACACCATCCATCCCATCATGCTTCCCCAGAAGGCCACACACAGGGGGTTGGGTTTTCCCTCTCCTCCAGCCCCTACAGGGACATTTTTCTCTTCTCAAGCATCACCCCCTTCCCACCCAGCCCCATCAGACAACACCCCAATGGGCACTTTGTCCCTAGGTCACTCCAGGGAAATTCCTCATCCCCACTTCCTCCCAAGCAGCCCAAGCAGAGCCCAGAATAGCAAAACATGCAGGACAAATGTTTAGAGATTGTTTTCAGTGGGAAAGTTGTGTTGGCTCCATCGCCTGTCAGGCGGATGTTGTCAACCCCCCCCTCCCCAAAACCCTACTGTAAATACTCTTATTTCAGCCTCACTTCATCTTGTTACCAAGCAACTTTAGCTGCAGAAAAACACAACACATCCACGGGAACAAGAGCATGCACAAGGGATCAGGGCTGGTTTTGCTGTAGTTAAATGGGTTTCAGTGTAATTCCATATTTTCTCCTGTTGAGCTTAGCTGAGTACAGCTTTCCAGGACTTACCTTCCCATGACTTTTTGTTTAAGTATATGTAATCAATAAATTTTTGTCTAGCAAAAAATGTGAGAGTGTTATGCATTTGCCGGAGCTTTGTGCACAGTCACAATGTGTTTGTGGCAGCAAAACCCCTACAAGCTGCTCCATGGGTGCAATGAGCCCAGTATGCTCAGCCAGTGCCCTTGAGCCTCCCAGATGCATTTCACCTCCACGGCATCACTGTGCCATCAACCCAACCAGAAATACAACAACCACAAGCAATCAGCATCTTTGCTCCGACCCATCCCAGCAATCAGGTTTATGTGCTGCTCTGCTCCATGAAAGAAGCTCTTGAGCAAAATTGCTCACTGTGCACATGCTCCCCTTTTATTTTTATTTTCTCCTCCTTTTCCTACTGCCATGTTTCTGTGTTGTCTGACAAAGGTTTGGAGGGATTTATGGGGACAATAGGCTGGTGGTGACAGGGACATGGCCATGCAACGTGAATTGTGCTTTACAGAGTGTAGAAGAGGCACTGGAGAATATTCCAGCCCACCAACCTACAGACTGGAGAGTTGGGTGGAGAGGAACCTGTTGAGTTTTAACCAGAGCAAGCGTAGAGTCTTGTACCAGAGGAGGAATAACTGCATACATCAGTACAGTTTTGGGGATAACCTGAAGAGCGAAGCTCTGGGGGTCCTGGTGGATGACAGGTTGGCCATGAGCCATCAATGTGCCCTGGTGGCCAAGAGGCCAATGGGATCCTGGGTTACATTCAAAAGAGTGTGGCCAGGAGGTCAAGAGAGGTGATCCTCCTCCTCTGCTCTGCCCTGGTGAGCCCACATTGAGTGTACTGTGTCCAGTTTGGAGCTCCCCAGTTCCAAAAAGACAGGGATCTCCTAGAAGGAGTCCAGCAGAGGGCCACAAAGATGGTAAAGGGCCCAGAGCATCATCTGTATGAAGAAAGACTGAGTGACCTGGGTCTGGTCAACCTGAGAGGATGGGTTTATAAATATCTGAAGGGAGGTGGGAGGCAAATGGATGAGCCCAGGCTCTTCTTGACGGTGTGTAGAGACAGCACAAGGAGTACTGTCCTCAAAGTAGTTCTCAAAGTAGTGCATAGGAACTTCTGTACTAACATGCAGAAGAACTTCTTTATGGTAAGGGTGATGGAACGCTGGAACAGGCTGCCCAGAGAGGTGCTGGAATCCCCTTCTATGAAGATAGTCAAGACCCCTCTGGATGCCAACCTGTGTGACCTATTGTAAGGAACCTGCTTTAGCAGGGGGGATGGACTCAATGATCTCTTGAGGTCCCTTCCAACCCCTTTGATTCTGTCATTCTGTGACTTCAGTAGCAACACTGCACCCATTCTACAGATGGGGAAACTGAGGCAAAGTACGAGGAGCATCCAAGGGAAACCAAACCTCCTAGCTCTGTGCTCTATCCAAACTAAACCTCCAGGTCACCTAATACAGACATGGTTGAGAAACCATGGACCAGGCTGAGCCGGGTGGGATCTGCTTTGTTTTTCTCCAAGCAGTGGTCACTTCCAAAGCTGTGCACCTTGCAGCATGCAGTGCTCTGCAGCCAGCCTGAAGCACGTGCTGAATTCATCCCCACTTTAATTAACGCTACTGTAATCCTTCAACAAAAAGAGCAGCTCAGTATTTGTTTGGAAACACTGCCCTGTGTATAGTAATATGTATTTATGTATTTTAAAAGGCAGTCATTAAGGGGATTTTCTCTATTTCCCATATGGGCTGCATGAAGAAATAAATGTGTATGTGCTGCTCTCTGAAAAAAAGGAGTAGATATTGGATGAAGATCTCTGCTTGGGCTTCCCAAAATCACGAAATTGGTCTAAAAATGATATGGTACAAACCAAACCTCAGTTCCCTTGAATTTATCTTTAAAATCTCTCTGGCACCTGAGCCAGACAAAGGTTTTCAGTAGTTTCATCTCACCTGTGTTTCCTGCAGAAGGAGCAATGAGGTGGGGAATATTGATGACAGGTGGACGGTTGGGTTGGGTGATGTTGGAGGTCTTTTCCAACCGTGGTGATGCTATGATTTTATGAATGCTCTCGTGCTTCTGGCAGCCTTTCTAAACTGTGCTGTTTATTTTGCTCTTCTTGTTTTTATCAGCGACGAAAATTAATAACTGTTTGTTTTAAAACCAGACTTTGTTCTACAATGTAGTAAATCCATTCCCTTCCCCGTGTGTGATGGTTTCCAGCCAGGATTTTCTATGTTAAATTGGAAAGCCTGTCACTTAAGTCTTTTGCAGATACTTGCAGGCCATATCTTGTTTGCTTGCTCATGTTCTGGACGCACAGTGGTTTATCCACGGAGACAGAGCAGTGCACAGCACTTGGGGAAATGCCTGGGATTCAGTCAGAGCTGACCCTGGGAAATGCGAGGCAGATGCAGAAATGGGCAGAATAATTTCGGACCGAAAGTGTTTCGACAAAACAGCTCCCGTTGCCCAACAAGTGCAGCTAAATACAAGCTTTCTCCTCCAACTTGTCAGGTAATTAGTGAAGGAAGCATATGGCATCGCCTGGAAGTGTTGGAAGGGGATCAACACCAGACAAAGCTGGGGAGGGTTGGGTGAGTGGGCGTCATGTGGAAATAATGGGATAGGGAGAAGTGGGAGGCGGCGATGGGAAGGGGTGGAAGCCCGTGGTTCTGGCATATGGCTGCCTTGGCAGTGATGGGGTGGATGAGGATGCTGGGTGTTCCCAAAGGCTCGGTGGGAATGCTCTTTTCCTCTCACTGTTTTGGGGAGCTGCTGCTGAGGAGGTGGTAGTAGGGAGGGGATCTTCAGTGAGGATTGTGTGTGTGGGCAAGTGTAGGGCTTGAGCAGCCGGACAGGGAGCCTGGGCATGCCAACATCCACCCAGTGTCCACCCATCACCTTGGAGGGAGATTAGCCAAATTATGGGAGAACAAGGCAAAGGCAAATACAACGGGTTTTTATTGTGGTTGTTGGTAATAGGCTTCATAGAACCACAGCATGGTTGGTTTGGAAGGGATCTCAAAGCCCCCACAGCCCCACCCCTGATGTGGACTGGCTGCCCCCCACCAGCTCAGGCTGCCCAGAGTCCCACTCATGGCCATGGGAACCTCCAGGGATGGGGCACCCACAGCTCTGGGCAGCAGTGCCAGGGCATCAGCACCCTCTGAGTAAAGAATTTCCTCCTAACTCTCTCACCTTTTAGTTTAGAACCATTCTCCCATATCTTCTCTTATCCTGTCTTTACCTTGTCTTGGTAATAGGGCTGTGTTGTTTACAACAACTCCCATCACGAGAGGTTGGCAGAGATAATTCAGATCATGGTCACTGTGTCTTGGGCAAAAGTGGAGGCAATTGTGGTTACATCCAATCTTGCTCCATGAGTCTTCAGTTCAGCAATATCCAAAACAAACTCATCCTTTCTATGCCGTTATTGCGCTGATGTGGCATTTTACATAGGAAACACCTGCAGCTTGCTCATCCACCCCAGCGTGCAGCAGTGATGCTGCCATGCCCCCGTCATGACACTGTTTACTACTAAAAGCAATTTTGTCACATGGAAGTAAAAATACACAATTAGCTTGCAGAGGAGTATTGCAAAGCCGATGCCAGGATTAGCACAAATGCTGGAGGTGTTGATCAATGGGAATGTGTGATAAAGAGTGAGTGGTGATGCAGATAATACACCTCCAGCTGGTTCAGAGTCCAACTCCAAATGGTTGGAGCCAGGCACACGGACAGCTTGCTGACCACCTGGGTTTAGCAGGAGTATGAGAGACCTGGGGAGGTAACTGATTTAATAAATCCTATTTATCTTCAAATTGTTTTGGAGGTAGGAAAGCTGAGCTTTAAAAAGGTCAAATGCTAATAAATACTAATAGCTTGCTCCAGCTGCTCGGTTGGTAAAGGATGCTGAGATAAAATGCCAGAGAGCAGCGCTGGATGCTGTGGGCACAGAGTGTTAAGATTCAAGTGGCCAATGAGTAAAGCAACCTCACAGTCACAGCAGGGCTTTTTGATGCTGATTGTTCCCAAAAGGCGAATGAAGTTGTTTGTGTTTGGACTGGGAAGTTCAGTGGCACAGGAGTGGCTTCCCGGATCAGTTTGGCCATGGCTTTGTGTAGCTGAGTGCTGAAACCTTGAGGGATGGGCAGCTATCAAAGAGGTCTGGGGCTGACATTCCTTCCTTCTGGTTTTGTTTTGGATCAAATACAGTGCTGGTAAAAAGTTGGAAAGCATAATAAAATAGTAGAAAAATACCAAGAGATAGTAAGCAAAGAAAATAAAGAGTGATTCATCACCAAACAGAAGTTCTTCAGATGCTTAGGCGGCATTTGTTGGCCCTGGGCATGGATTCCTATTAGTGGGTTGCTGTGTGTTTAGACCATACTATGCATAACTGATGAGTTCCTTTGCCAGTGAGCCCCCACCTCTTAAACCCACATGCTCCCTGTAGTTGGTTTGGATGTGAGGCTGTAGCAGCAAAGCCGAAGAGAGAAGTGTTCTGTGCCCCTGTGGGGGAAGATGCCTGTGTGATAGAGGAGCCAAAGTGCTGGATCAGCCCAGTCAGGTCTGACTTGCATCCTTTAACTCAGCTTCAGAAAGCCTGTTATCAGTTTGGTGCAAGAGTAGCTCAAGATGTGAGGATGTCACATAAGCCAAGTGAGGAAACCCATAACAGGGTCATGAGTTTGAGCCCGTGAGCTGCAAAGGGCCTTTGTGCATGGAGCAACTGAAGCTTGGGATTTTACACTTGTTTCATTGCCCATGTTATGTTGCAATAGGCTTCAGGTGTGTCAGTGCCAGAGGTGAGGCTGCGGGGCAGCAGAGGTGGGTGCACCTGTGCTTTTGGTATCAGAGACCATACGGATACTAGAACTGACTTTTTGGGAAGGAGAAGTGTATTTGTTTTAGTCGTGTGGGAGTGCATTTAAAGTTCTGCAAATAAGCAGCCAGAAAATGGATGTCACCTCCTGGTTTTTGTCTTGAAAGTATGGAGAAATCACAGCTCTCTGACATATGCTGACATCAAGCCCTTGGGATAGAAAGCAGTGAAGGACCAGGAGCCAGCAGATGGTTGTGATCCCAACAGGGAGAAGCATCCCTTGGTGCTTCCCTCCATCGTGCCCAGCCCCTCATCAGCCCAGCGATGCTCTCCTGCCTGCATATCTCCTTTTGAGCAGTATTGACCAGACAAAAGTCCCCAGTGGCATCATCCCACCAATCCCAGCTTAATCCCCTGCCTTCTTCTTCCAGAAGAGACGACATTCGAGGCTGGAGTCAAAGTTCAGATCCACAGCCAGTCGGAGCCGCCGTTTGTCCAGGAGCTCGGCTTCGGGGTGGCCCCTGGATTCCAGACCTTTGTGGCCACCCAAGAGCAAAGGGTAAGTCCCACATTTCGTCTGCACACCGAGGTGCCTCCGCTGGGTCTCATCTATGTGCTGATTGCTCCCTGAGAAGTGATGTGTGGTTTTTTTTCACTCCTTGCTCCAGATTGGGAAGAGGACAGCTCTTCTTGTTTCCAATACATTACCCACAACCCTCACAGTTTGGGTCACAGAAGGGATTCCATCCCTGGTAATATCCCTGATTGGCTTTTTGGTGTTTGTGGTTCCCCTATGGCAGTCTCTAAATGTGCTGAGTACCATCCAACCCAGTGTGACAGGTTGCTTTTTTACAAAAATCTCTCATGCTCCAAGGAGATTAAATGAGACCAGAGGAACGCGTTTCATTAAGCAGAGCAGCACGAATCCTTTCAGGTTGGCACCAAAACAGTCACGTTATTTATGCTGACCAGTGGTGGGAAGCTCGTGGCCCAGGGTGCATCACCATCCCTGCATCCCAGCAGTGGCACTTCACAGTGCAGATGGATGCGATGTGACACGGCGTCATTAGACCCAAATCCTGGGTAGGTATTTGGAAAGCTAGGGAGCAAAATAATTTTCTCCCTACTGTTTTTGGCCACAATGCCTTTGCTCCTGACCTTCCTGCCTCATTGCCTCTCTTTTTCCTCCCTGTTCTCTTGCCTCCTCTCAATGCAGCATGGTGGGTCGATGGCTGGAGTAGATGATCTCAGTGCTCTTGTCCAACATTCTTTATCCTATGAATCAAACTGAGGAGAGCGAGCAGACTCTCATGGAGGGTTTGCTGTGATCAAACCTCAGCAGAGATCAAGGCTGCAGAACTTCAGCTCTAAGCATCTCAGCAAAGTCGCCACCAAATATATCTTTAAGCCAAGGCATCTCTCCAGGTCCCCGGGTACCAAAATACACCTGGAGGCTGCAGCATTTCAGTGAGGCTCATTCATTACGACGTGCTTGTGTGTGCTCATCCCAGAGATAACGAAGGGTGTGGGTTCCTGGTGGGCGGGCGCCAGGTGGAGACTTCTCAATTAAAGCAGAGCAGTGTTTTGCTGTGTCTTGTGAGAAGTCTGGTGGGCTGGAGAAAATGAGCAGCTCTATTAGCACTCGTTTGGAGTGTAACACCTCGGTGACAGTGAAGGCAAAGGGATCTTCAGGGGCACAGTGAGCACCTGCTGAAGTCCAGAACAGCTCCTGCCCCATCTATGTCCCAACCACAGGCCAAGCCCTGTCCTCGTGCTGCTCAACCTCCCCAGACTCACTCTTGAGATGCTGCGTGGCCTGGGCACACTTTGCTGTGGGTTTGGATGCATCAGCTATTGGAGGAAATGGCCTTGGAGACCCATGGGGGGCATTCTTCATCCCCTACCCTTCCATAAATCCATTGACAGTCATTTTGTGCTGCCCCAGAGCACCTATTGGGTTACAGCCAGCAGCCAGTCGGTTGGGTGAGCCCACTCACAGCCTGCAGCAAGGACCTCGAGGACTTTATTTTAGGTAGGAAGAAGCATAAATGCTGAGATTTGCTCTAAATCTTCCCAAATGCTACCCTTCCTACTGCCAACCTTAATTATTTTTCATTCTTCCTATTATAAAAAGCAATTGCAAAGGACTGTGTTAGGAAGACAACTAGCTGAGAGAAAAGAAATGAAATAAAAACCCTCCCTCTTCACATCCCTCCTTCAGGAAAGAAGATGACAGTGAAGCAGAATTTGGGAGGCTCTTTGCTAAAGCATGTCTCCCCTTCTGTGGGCTTTGCCCCAGTTTCAGTGCTGGCAGAGGGCAGGGCTCATTGCTGCTCAGTGCCAGCCATTCTGGAACAGGTTTAAGATTGTACCACAAAGCCTTAGCCCATGAGACACAATAAGGTCACTTTATAGCCTAATTACAACTACTAATTACAACCACTGCAGCACAAGCATACTACTGCCTTGTCTAATTACCCCCCAGGGCACACCTACCTCCTCCCAGCCCAAATGAGCATCTCTGATTCAGGGCCCAGATTGAGTCTTTTCTTAATACCTCATCTCCACGGCTGGGGTGGGCATGTGCTATTCCTGCCATAAGTCAGAGCAAAAGGAGGAAAACCCCATGAACATCACCCAGAGGACTGAGTCCAGCCCATTATTGCAGTCCTAAACTGCATGTTTTATATCACCATGGTCAAAAGCAAACCATGACGGTGTGATTTCCTTCAATGTTGTTTGAAAATGAGCTGTCAGTCGAAAGAAGCAACAAAAAAAATCACTTTTTCTCCTCCTTCTGCAGCAGCTGAGCCTTCCAGCAGAGTGACTTCTAAGAAACATTTTCCAGGTTGGTGGTGTTAACGCAGAGTAGTGTTGGAAGCACCCAGGGAGCACTGCAGATGGGGACACTGCAAGCAAGCTGTGCTTGCTGAGTCAGCAAAAGCAAAGGCAGTGCTAGCAGGGGGTTCTCCATAAAAGCTGTTTGTGCCGTGTTTTTCTGCTGTGGACATGTCAGACTGAAGCAATTTCATCTAATTACTTGGAGTTTAGGAGCTAGGACAGAGCTCCCCAAAGCTCAGGCACTGCTGGAGGCAGTGCGGTGGCAATTAAAATGGGAGTGGTTTGATGGAGGACGTCAAAAATCCTCTCTGAGTGATTTAGGAAGGGAGCTGGGGCAGTTCACACGGAGACGTGAGACTGGCTGCTGTCTTCCGGGGATCTTACACTGTGTTACATGAGGAGGGGAGCTGGAAGAACTGGGGCAGAGCAGAGATGCTCTGGCCATGCAGGAGAGCTGTTTCTATGGCAATCCGTGAGCCTAATGAGTAAGGTTTGTTTTCTCATGAATGAGCCAAATGTGGAGCAGCAGCACAGGAGCTGGCTGCAGGCACAGGCAGGCTGGTACCAAGCAGGGCAGGAGCACCATGCACAGGGCTGTGCCCTCCTGCTGCTAGATTTGTGGGAGCGCATCCCCAAATTTCCCTTTTCCCAGCACTTTTGGGTGAGCCTGCAAAAAAACCTTGCGTTGTGCATACCATAGGATCAAGGAGTCATCAAGGTTGGAAAAAACTTCTAATATCACGTGGCCATAATAGCATTAGAAAGGCTGTAATGCACACTGGCATTCATATTTTGGAATATCCATTAAAAATAAAACAGATTCCTCCTGGATTTGCCATCTTTTTATCCTATTTTCCCAGCTGTGCTTTATGGCATCATTGCTGGTGGATGGGATGGGTAACTGCTGCTCCCTGCCACGCCACCGGCACCGTGTGTTAGGGAAGATGAAAAGCACACTAAAATGGCAATTTCTGCCAACTTGGCAATAAAAATTTAAGAGGCTTCAATTAAGCAACAGGTTCGAAGACGGAGCAATATTGTTTTATAGGGCTCTAGTGCGCCTTGGAGACTCATCCCCTTGTAATGTTTGCACGGGACAGAGAGCATCAGCTACCAACAACTGCAGGATCATGAAGTGTAATTACAGAGCCAGGAAAATGGGGCTCAGGGTCCGGCAGTGCTCACTCCTATTTTCAAACAGGGCGTACGTAGGCTGTTGCATTTGAAAATCGGGAGCAATTAAGTGACGTTTCCCTGGTTTGCCAACGCTCACTCAGAGCATCTTCTACCTACAGTCTTACACCTCCTCCTGGAAATGTTAGCTCTCAGTTTCCCTCAGTCCCACACACTCTCCCTGTTGATTTCCTCCGGTCTGTCATTGGGCTCTAATTAATTAAACAGCAAGAAGCCAGCCAGCAGCCAGCGGTGGCAAAAACATCAGCACATGGGTTCAAGGGGGGATGAATGGAAGCCATTGCAAGGATGTTTTTCTCGGTCAACTGTGTGGTTTTGCTTGGAAAATTTCATTTGGAGTTGGCCTAAAAGGATACAAGGGGAAATGGGCTTGGAGCAAGCAGTGGAAATGAGTCCGACTGAGGAGCAATGAAGATAGAGAGAGATTTGAAAGGGCTGCTTTGGGAAGGAAGTTGGTAAGAGAAACTCCTCAAGCACATCATGGGTGTGTATGGGATGATGGGCAACAGTGTTCTGTTAACCATTTGCTTTGTGACAGGGATAGCAGATAGATTTTATTTTAAAAGATGGAAAGCCACTTTCTGAGCATAGCAGACCTCCAGAAAATCCAACGCACCCCCAGCTTGGGCACCTATGTGAGGCTGGCCAACGTGGTCCAACAAGTAGAGCCCACATTGACCAGTGGAATGTGAGATGGTACTTCTACTGACAAAGGAGGTAGCCAAGGGGGAAAAGGCAGAGCTAATTGCCATTTGATTGCAGAGTTAATTGCCATCCCATCCATGGAGGGTTTCAAGGCTGGATGGGATTCTGGGCAGCCTGGCCTGGTGGGGGGCAACCAGCCTACAGTATGGGGTTGGAGCTTGAGGTCTTTCAGGTTGCTTCCAACTAAACCATTCTATGATTCTGTGATTTAAAATACAAGCAGAAGGCACAGTTCATTGAGCACGGGCGAAAAACACGTGGAGCTGCCACCCAACGACTTTTGCTTTGCAAAATCATTCCCAGGGAAAAGGGAACCTGGAGGGGCTCACAAATCACAGCGTGCCCAAATGAATGTTTTCTCCCGGTGATTATTCAAATCCAGGGCTGTGTACCCTTGCCAAGCACCGCAGGCTGCTGGAAGGGTTAAGCTCTTGTCAGTCAAGATAATTTTATTGGTGCAAATGGGAAAGAACAGCTGCATGGCACACAGCACACCCCGCCTGGGCAGGGAGGCGATAAATAGAGAAATTCCAGCATCATTAACTGGGAGATGGAGACAGGAACCTGCAGCGTGTACACTGAGCTTTTTAAGCATTTTACAAGTGCTAAAGCTGTCTGGGATTGAAAATCTATTAAGTTGATGCCATTTGATGTCTCATTAAAGAACATAGGTTTCTGGTCATTATTTCATTTGCAGCAAAAGCAGACACACCTTGCCTTGAGGCTATAAGCTCCAGTGGTGGGCTGGTGGCTCTGGATGTGCCTGGAGCACGATGACATCGGGTGGTGCTGAGCCAAAGCAGATTTATGGCAGAGCACAGCTGCAAACAGGGCTGGAAGCAGCTTTGCCACGTTCCCACACTGCAACCGCTCATTGTAATCCCCTAATAGCAGGAATCAAGGCAATTTAACGAGCACTTAATTAATTAATTAAGTATTAATGACGGCGAATGTGAGGGGATGCGTTTGTCGGCCTCAATTAGGGGCTGACGCTGAACTCCAGCTATTGGGAAAGCAGATCAAAATGATGGATCAGTGCCACTGAACTGAGGGCAGAAACTGTTCCTGCTTTGCTCTTTTCATCCTTTCCTTCCAGCTTCTAAGGGACGTCACTCATTGCTGGTGGTGAGGAGCAGCTCAGCATCCTCGGGCAGCATCTGGTCCAGCACCAAATCCCACTGCTTACTGCATTTGGGGCAAAAATTAGCACTGCACAAAAGAGGGGAAAGCAAAGCAAGTGAGGCAGGCAGCATGGTGTGATGGCTTTGTTAACTTTGTTAGCTCTGTGCACTGGAGATTCAGGTGTCTGCACTGCACAGCCCAGGCAGACCCCAGGGTCAGGTGTTGTGCATACAAAGGCTTTGCATGAATTTGCAGCCCTGAGAATGCACCAGTTGCATCAATGAGAGGGTTACAGGGGCTTGCAGGGAAGGATGCTTTTGCAGACAGGTTCACCGTTGCACTAACCCCTGAGTTTGCACTGACCACAGAGCTTGCAGTGCTCACGGGAGCACGGATAGGGCCATGCAATGGGAGAAACTTCAGATTTTGCTCCATTGCTTTTTAGTGCAGGGATTCAGCTGTGGGCTGCAGAAGTGTTTGCCCTCTTGCTCTGAGCCTTCCCCTGCAAAGGGCACTCTTGCAAAAGCACAGCATGGCTGTGGGTCTGAACAGGCTCCTCTCGGGGAACGTTTCTGAGGATATGCCTTGCCTGGAAGCAGCACAGAGCTGAGTCCCTGGGGATGCACTTGCCCCCTCCTGAGAGGTCCCACACCCACATGTAGTGCTGTTCAGTTGAGGATTCACTTCTGATTACAAATTACAGAACACAGGGGAAGCAACGTGCCTCTGAAACTGTAATTACAATGGAAGCTCCACTAATAGCCCTTGATGAGTCCCTCAGAGAGGGAGAAGTTCGTTGACTTGCACAAGGGAGGGGGGAGTCTTAACACTGAGAGCAAAAAATGGGACGTATGGTGGCACGTGGTTCTGTGTGCTGCATGTTGGGGAAGCTGGAAAGGAGTAAACTGTGGGCAAAGCAAATGGAACCCCGTGATTGGAGGGAGAAGCAAGCCAGCTTTGCTTCACTGCATGGGGTCTGTGCTAATGCAGGTCATGGGCGGATAGTGCTCGTGGTCCTGGATCTGGAACAAGACTTAACTCTGTTAATGATGCTGGCTTTAATTAAGCATTCAGCCCGTGCAGCTCCTGCAGACGCGGTGCTGGTTCACAAACACCATGGCTCACATCCAGTGCTGGCTGAGCAAAAGCTGTGTAAGCTCAGTGTCTGATGGCGACTCCGTCATCTCCTGCTCCTGTCACCTGCATCTCAGAATAAAATTTACAGGGCTTAAAAGATTTGTGTATAGCGGTGCTCAGAAGAAAGCTGATTCCATCTGAGCCTGTGATTATTTATTCTCCTTTATCATACAACGTGCAACATATGGGCCCCTTTCTCCGCTGCAGATGACTAAATGATGGCATCTGGTACTCTATTATGCAGCAAGTGTAAAGCAAATGAGAAAAGATCCTCTTCAAACAACACTTTGCTATTGTTGCAGAGACGCTCTCGGTATTTTCATTCAAAGGTGTTGCTTTGCAGACTTCCAACACCACCCGGTTCAGAGCCAGCCCTGTTTCTTGGAGATGCTGCAAATGTCTGGGAGCTGCTTTTATTCTCAGTTCTTCTGCTGGTTCCACAGATGGGAACAGCCTCCACCGGCTGCACCTCCGCACCTGGGAGCTGTCTGTGGCTCAGATGGGACCTGCAGGGTGCGGAGATCTCTGCATGTTGTGCTGAGCTGCTCTCACTGCTGTTGCCCTGAAGTGAGCAGCAGCGTGGATTTGGGAGGATTTGGGGAACTCCAGTGCCCATGGGCGATGCTGCAAAGTTATTTTTTTTGTCAGCACTTAAATAGCAGCATCGATGCTCACAGGAGTAGGGAAGGGAGCTGGTGATTCTGTGCTTGCCTGGCTAGTGGGCAACCAGAGCCTGGGAGGGTTCACTGTTACACCGAAACCCCTTCACCTTCATGTTGAGCTTTCCTAGGGTCTCTCCTTGGTCCCATGCAGGGGAAGACCTGGAACTGCCATCTTATCATGGCTGGGAGCCTTGGCTTGGCTGGGAGATGGATGTTCTGCAGGGCTACCTTGAGCATGGTTCCATCTGGTCCTGCAAACCTGCAGCAGGTTAGAGGCTGAAACAACTGGGAACCATCAAAGTGGTGAGCAAAGCACCTCCACGTTCCTAGGTGGGAACTTTTTGTGGCAAAATTATTCATAGAGAAGGAATTAATTCAGCTTGGCTGAGCTGTGAGCCCAGGGGCCCAGGGCCATGGGGCAGGATGGATTTGGAGAGGGCAGGATTCACCCCCCAAGCCTGGCCTTTTCTCCAAGCTCTACCTTACTTCCACCCTCACCATCAGTCAAGTTCTTCACGACATCTCCTCTTTCTCTCCCTATCTGCAATTGAAGCCCAACATAGAATATAACTGGTGATTGGTTACGAAGCCAAAGCCACAGGCATTTTACCTTCTCCCAAGCACTACAGGCTGATGCAGAAAGGGAGCAAATGTTCTGAAGGTGCTTTGGAGGTGAGCTGGAGCTCTGCTCTCACCAGAGATCTCACAAATCATAGAATCATTATGGTTGACAAAGACCACTAAGATCATCCAGTCCAACAAAAGAGACTTGGAGCACAGTATGGGCTTCAAGTGGCTCATGTCATGTCAACTTTGTTGTAATCAACCCAGGTCCATACCTGAAGGGTTTCTGGGCTTGTTATTCATCCTACAGGGTCCACAACGTGCTTCTACTTTGTGACTCATCCCTTTTCAGGTTCCTCAGAGAAGTGTGGGTGCCCCATCACTGGAGGTCCCAAGGCCATGGATGGGACCCTGAGCAGCCTGAGCTGGTGGGAGGCACCCAGCACATGGCAAGGGGTGGAACTAGATGGGCTTTAAGATCCCTTCTAGCCCAACCATGCAATGATTCTATGGTTCTGCAACCTTTATGGTCCCTTCCAACACAACCATGCTGTGATTCTATGGTTCTGCAATCTCTGTGATCCCTTCCAACACAGCCACACTGAGTTCTACGATCCCATGGTTCTACGTTCTTTAAAGTCCCTTCCAACCCAATCGAGCCATGATATCATGATTCTGTGATCTTTGAGGTCCTTTCCAACCCAAACCATGGTTCTATGACTCTCTTTCCCCTTCATCTCCAAAAGACCCCAGATACCCCCAAAGGAAGCAACTCACACCTAGCCCCTAGGTCCTAGACTCGTAGTCCATCACCATACGTTTACATATTTATTTTAGAACATGATTAATGTTGCTACATATTTAAACGAATGTTTCTCTTCAACCAACATGCTTTGCCAGCACAATGCGTTCAGTGTTTCGAGCAAAGCATGGCAAATTGGATGCTGCTTTAAAACACAGAGAAGGAGGGGTTAGGGAAGTGCTATTTTCTGCTCTCTAGCAAAAAGTATTGCAGAGCATTTAGCGAAGATAAAGAGAAATAAGAAAGCCTGCCAAGCTTCAGACAGAAGGCAAACAAGGTAGATTTGGCCGTGGGGGCCAGAGAGTGACTGTTTTTCCTCCAGCATGTTCTGGGCTTGCAATTAAGGTTTCTGGTGGATTGCAGTGTTCTGCTTTTCTTATCTTTGCGTTTATGCTAAATAAAGTGGTAACAACAGAAGGGTTTGCATTGCACTACTACTGAGCAGTCCTGGTTACTTCGTGCAAGGTGACATGTGAAGATGGGTCGTCAGCAGCATGTGTGCAAGGAGAGTGGATGGCTGAGGTCACTGTATCTTGCTGCAGAGGTGTTTGGAAAGGGCGTTGCTGACTTGTCCTCAAAGCTGGTGCTGCTGTCTAAGGGCTGTCACCTGGTGCATTTCGTGTCACTGGAAAAAGTGCCTATGTGAGGAAGGGAACAGTGCAAACCTAGGTTTGTTCACACCACAGCAATCACATTTCCTTTGCTGGAATTTTGCTGTTTCCATTATCTGCTCCTTCATGTCACCAGCACTGCCTGCATTGTCCCCATGAGATCAGCATAAGGCTGAGCCAGGAGCTGTCACACCCCGCTGCTGATTACCCTGTGTTTGTTCTGACCAAATTGGAGCCAATTTGTAAGTCACAGCCTCCCCAGCAGTCCCTACACGAGCAACATTTTCCCAGAGGTGCAAGAGAAAGGACCAAGTGCTCCTTTAAAGCTAGTCCTGCAGAATGCCTGGTGCTGCACATCCCCTGTGCACCATCCTGCTGGGTGTGCACCGTTCTGCTGGGCTCTGCTGCTGGACTGGAGGGGAGCTCTGCAGCACAAGGACTTGCTTACAGTAAAAAAGAATCGCTGGAAGGGTGAGGATGGGTATGAGAAACCGATTCATGCAATTGCTTAATGCCATTTCCAAGATCATGATAAAGAGTTGGACCACTAGGCGTCACCTGGCCGGGTTTGGGAATTGGAGTTGAGAGTGACTCATATTGGGATTTTTGGGGTTGGGCTGGACTAGGCAAGCTGAGTTGCCCCTCTCCCCAACCAGCATGGTCCTTTTCCTTCCTATCGGTGGGGGGGAGGAGATGCTGCGTCCCCTGACACCCCCTCCTCCCTCTCTTGCAGCTGACCTACCTGCCTCCGCCGTGGGGTGAATGTCGCTCGTCAGACATGGGCTTAGACTTCTTTCCCGTTTACAGCATCACGGCTTGCAGGATCGACTGCGAGACACGGTATATTGTGGAAAACTGCAACTGCAAAATGGTTCACATGCCAGGTCAGTGTTCCCCTCCCTCCATCCAGCCTCCACCAGCCAAGGGACCTGGGACTAGAGGAGCTGGGAATATCTTGTCCTAAAGGGAAGAGGGCGCTAAAAATGTTTGCAAAATGCCCTGAAATAGGGGCAGGACTGGCAGAGGGCCATGGTTCTGGTAATGACACCTCTTTGTACCTGGATTAGCACCCTTGGGTGATGTTTGCTGTGACTCTCTGATTTGGAAAAAAGGCCCCCAGAGCCAGCAGAGGTGGGATGGGTCCTGCAGTCCCTCCATTGCCCAACCCATCCTTGGCTTGCTTTGCAAATGTCAAGTCAGTGGTGGCATTTCCTTGTTGTCCCCACCCTGCCCTCAGTTCATTCTGGGACTGAAAAGGGGGACAGGACAGGGCTGAAAAGCTTCCATGTCACCAGTCCCTAGCAACACTGGTGTATGTGTCCTTTCCTGCAGGGGATGCTCCCTTCTGTACCCCAGAGCAGTACAAGGAATGTGCAGAGCCTGCGCTCGGTGAGTACCAGGAGATGTCTCTGGGTGTCACAGGAGTCCCGAGCTGGGGGGACTTCCAGCAGCCTATGTTCTTCTGGATGGGGTCATTAGGAACAGCTGCAGCCCAGCAATGGCTTTTGATAAGACCTGGGGGAGGGCAGGATATTCCCTGGGATAAAGGTCCCTCTGTCCTATGGTTCCATCGAGGCAGCAGGAATCAGGATAACAAGCACCCTTGACGTGTAGGAGGGGAGCACTTCTAGGTCTGGGTCTGTGTTTGGGTCTGGATTTGGAGCTGGATTTGAGTTTGGATTTGGATTTGGGATTGGATTTCCATTTGGGTTTGAGCTTGGATTTGGAGTTGGGGTTGGGGTTTAGAGAGAGCAACCCATTCTAGTTTGGCATTTAGGAGACTCTTGGGTTGAGTGCTGTTGGCAGGATCAGATGCATGCTGTTGGCATGTTACCAACATGAGATGAGTTACAGCCCCAGGCAGATGCTGGTAACAGAGCATGGCCTCCAGTGAAGAGCCTGTCTTCAATCTGCTATGAATGGCGTGCAATAAAATGGAAAAGAAATGGCCAGGATTTCTTGCAGCTCTTTTCATTTGAGATCTGACTGCTTGGCTCCTTTCTGGGCTGTGTGACTTCTGGGTCCACATCTGCTGCATATTTCCAACTCTTGAGATCGAACTTTGTCACCTTCTCCAGGTTTGCTTGCTGAAAAAGACAGCAATTACTGCATCTGCAGGACACCCTGTAACCTGACCAGGTACAACAAAGAGCTCTCCATGGTCAAGATCCCCAGCAAGACTTCGGCCAAGTACCTGGAGAAGAAATTTAACAAATCAGAAAAATATATCTCGTGAGTGTTGCAGAAAACAAAACTCCTTCGTTTGGAAGGGGGGGATGAAAAGTAAAGATGTGTTTGCCATTTAAACCACCAGTGCTTAGACCTTGCCAATATGGGTCTATGTCCTCCATGGGAGATTAGGCTGAGCCCTCAAAGAGATGAGGTATGGGTTGCTTTCATCCCAGGAGAGCTATTGGGACACTTTGGGCCTCTACCAGTCCTGGGCACATTGTTATCTGTATGGAGACAGCAAGAGTTATTCCTTATTAATCATCATTCAGACTTCTGCTCTTACCATAAAAGTGAGATCCAGCACTCACGTCCTGAGCAGAGATCTTGGAGAGAAGTTCTCCAGCTTGTGCTGAGGCTCCCAGAGTACAGCCTTGGCATCCAAGTGTGTCAGCAGGTCACCAGAAAGAGTGATGAGGACAGGGGGTGGGGGAAAAGCCCCCAGACCCCTTTATCTTTTCCTTGTCCCAGAGTGGTGGCTGATGGGCTGGTGCTGTTGTTCTTTTTCTACAGAGAAAATATTCTTGTCTTGGACATATTTTTTGAAGCACTCAACTATGAGACGATTGAGCAGAAGAAAGCCTATGAAGTGGCAGCCTTACTTGGTAAGGAGGTGTGAGGATATATTATCAGGTCTGTCTGAGCTGGGTGTATTTGTGGGACAGGGAGATGCCACAAGTGAGTGCATCCTGTGAAATCCCAGCAAAATCCAACCACATTTCTGGCCACCACGCTTTCAATCCCTTCTCTTCTTTTCCTTCTGACACCAAGCCGGGGAATGTCCGGGGGCCACGATCTGATGGACCACAGCTAATCCGTGTGTCACCCATGAGAGATTAATGTGAGCTGCTCCATCTTTGCTGGATACCAGAGCCCTGATATTCGGGTTGAGCAGGCAATGGATGCTCTCAGTGGTGATTCTCATGCTGGAAGGCAGTATATGGAGAAAGTCATCTCTTAAAACCTTCTACCCATCACCTCTTACCTGCTCCTAATCCATCTTAATCTCCAACAGGGCCATCCAGGACCCCAGGCTCTTTGCCTTTGGGTGCTGCCCCACAGCTCAATGGGGAATGTCAAGGAGCTGTTGGGCTGCTTAGCTTCAAATTGGGTCAAGCTTTGTTGGTGATGGCTAAAGATTAAAGTGCTTGAGACCCATCAGGTTGGGCAGTGGAGGTGTTCGGTCGAGGAAAGGGCTGGTGATGAAGCTGCTCTGGTAAAACCATTGGCGTGTTGTTCTCTCTCCTAGGTGACATTGGAGGCCAGATGGGGCTATTTATTGGTGCTAGTATCCTCACTATACTAGAGCTCTTTGATTATATATACGAGGTAAGTGCCTTGCCTTCACCTCATTCCTGGCAGGGATTGGGCTTGAAAACCTTGATGCCAGCTGGGGCCACCACAGATCACAACCCTCCGTGCCCAAGGTGCTCAACTAATGCTATAATTAATTATAAATGACTATAATATAAGAATTATAAGTTAATTACACCACATAATTCACCTCCAGTAGACCTCAAGCCAAACAAACCCTCCCTGGAGCATTCTCTCCTCCAGGATCTCATTTCCCACCCTTCTTTAAAAAAAAGAATTAATGTTGGGGGTCAGGTTCATGGCTTTCGATTGTAAAGAGGAAACTGAGCATCTGGGGAGGCTGCAACAAACCTCTGGAATTTAGCTCCCTGTTTGCAATGAGATGAGTCCAAGAACCCAAACCTGCAGGCCCTATTTTATAGCAAGAAAGAATGAGTTTATGGCATAGTTACAAGTGGGATGTGACACCTCTGGGGAGAGGCAGTTCCCAGCAAATCTGTCACTTCCCATCCCAAGCTGGGGGTTTAATGCAATATTTTTAGTCTCTCTGTACCGAAATCTGCAATCATTTGGACCTCCATCATCCAGCTCTTATCATGATGGCACTGGGGAATTTTAATCCTATGGGATATTGTATTTAGAGGTTGTTTGTGGCAGTTGCCACAACAATGTGTGCCGAGCCAGCTGGGTGCACGGGGATGTTGCCTGCTTCAATCTTGCTGGAACATCCTTAAAAAAAACCCTTCAATTTTATTAAAGTATAGATGCTGGCTCTGCATTTTAAGGCAGTCACTCCCCATCGCAGCTCCTTTTGGGTGGCTGTTAGCACTTGGTGGCATTATCCTGCAGTAAAATAGATAGAAAATTACAAGCATGAAGCTAATAATGGCTTGGGTGTGCAAACAGAGCCGGGTGCCTTGGTTTATATCTCAGTCTGAATTCACACCATATTTCATTAAAATCTCCTATTCTCAGCTATCTTGGGCTTCTTTCATAAGAATAATAAGGTTATAAGAAACCTTGCCAAGTCTGGATTTTTTTCTTCTCTTTTTCTTTCCTTTGTTTGATATCTGCTTATGGAACTTGTCTGATAGTTTCCTCATGCTGTATTTTTTTTGTTTCTTTCATTCTTTTTTTGGGCAAACATGGCTTAAGAGAGCATCCCATCTCCTGATGCACACCTGGGGCTGCACAGCGAGTTCAGCTTCATGATCATGATGGATCTTTGACCCACACTGGGCAGAAAGAGCAGGAATAAAATGCCTCGAATAGCTCTGATCTGCTCAGGGCTTCAGCAAGGCAGGGCTCAAAGCACCTTAAACTCACTGCATTCTCAACCAAAGTATTTGCAAACTCTCTGAGATTGCCAGCAAACGGATGCGCCTGTTGTTTTCTATTAGCTTACCCAAAATCAAAAGGGTTGAACCTAGGAATGACTTTTCACATTGGTCACGCTGCTCAATCCTGGACCAGGGCAGAATGTGCAGCCAGTCCTGCGTCCCACCAAGCATCTCCTGCCGACATCAGGAGGATGCCTTAGGAACTGCTTCCTTAGGAGCTGACCCAATTGCTCACATTTTTAGCTTGCTTCTTTGGGTTGTTGTTTATTTTTTCTTCCCTGTGGAAGGTTTTCAGTAAAAAAAAATGCACTCCCTTCTCATCCTTTGTGGGATTTCCCTTGAAAACCAAATCGGCTTTTCAGCAGCAGCTCCTGAGGAGCCATAGCTGCAAGGGGAAGCTGTGTTCACATAGCTGACATTTTCAATAAACTCCCAAATAGATATTTTTAAATTGAGGTCTGGGAGCTTTTTGTTGTTTTTCTTGTGAAAAAAAGTCAGGTTTGACACATGGGCTAGTTTTCTCTGGAAGATTTTCTCCTTCCTGTTGATTCTGGGTCCTCCAAGCCCAGTGCCCCTCCAGCTCTGGAGGTGGCCACAGCTTGCACCATGCTTTTAGGCGTTGTACTGAAGGATATGATTTAGTAGGGAAATACTGGTGGTAGGTGGATGGTTGGATTGGAAGATCTTGGAAGTCTTTTCCAACCGTGGTGCTTCTATGATTCTATGGTAAATCTCAAAAATTCAAGGGGGGGTTGGCCAGCTCTATGAGGTGGAGTCACTGCCTCTAGAGGTGTTCAGGAGACGTTTAGATGTTGTACTCTGGGACATAGCTGGATGGATGGACTGGATGATCTTGGAGGTCTTTTCCAACCTTGGTGATTCTGTGATTCCATGCCTTGCTGATGTCAGAAGGCACTCTGCTCACCTCCTCCTGCCCAGCTTAGAACCATAGAATCACCGAATTCTATGATTAACCAACCCTCCCTCTTTTGCAGCTGATCAAGGAGAAATTATTAGACCTACTTGGCAAGGAGGAAGAGGAAGGGAGCCATGATGAAAACGTGGTAAGGAGCCCCATCACCGCGTTATTTCCCAAGGACTGATCGTGCTTCCATAGCAAAGGAATTTAGCGGTGCCAACGAGGAGAGGCAGTGGGTGGAGAGCAGCCCCGGGGTAACCCCGTCCCGTTTCTCCATCGCAGAGCACTTGTGACCCCATGCCAAACCATTCGGAAACCATCAGCCACACTGTGAACGTGCCACTGCAGGCCACCCTGGGAACACTGGAGGAGATCGCCTGCTGACACCGCCCGACCTCTGCACAGTGCCAACACCTAAGGAAGGGAAACTGCACGGGAAAGCAGGGACCGAGCTCAGGTTTGCAACGGGGGCAAAAATAAATAAATAAAATAAAAATAAATAAATTAATTAAAAAATAATAATTAAAAAAAAAAAAAAAACAGGAAGAAAATCACTATGCATTAAAAAAATAATAATAATAAATATATATATTATATATATACTCTGCCAAAACCAAGCGAGAGGCGCCTTGGACTTGACTTGTGTTGTCCTTTCCTCTGGGGGGGTTGTCTCCAAGCTGTGAAGGCAGCAGCTCCTTTTTGAACTGTACAAAACACAGAGACCAGCACCACAAACACAGAGAAGCCCCGCCACCTCACATACTGCCAAATGTACAAAGCACTTGCATGCCAGTTCTTTTTACGGCAATATATCCCTAGCTGTCTTTATAAGCTCTGTTCCTCTTTACAGTCTCTGATTTTCACTACAAGAAGGAACTCGCGGGCCCAGCCATCCCCTGAAATCACCATTACTAACGTCGTAGGCTGAATTAGAATAAAGAAACAAAAAGTCGCAGCTCTTGGATTCTTCTTACGTTCTTGTCCTTCGTGTCAGTCTGTGATGAATCTTAAGCTAAGCCAGGTCCCCGAGGCCGGGCCACCTCAGCGCTGCCCGACACCCCCAGGTGAGCATCCCTGCATCCCTGCGGAGGGGCAACCGTGTGGCTCTCGGTGGATCGTCCCCACCCGGCTGCTGTGTCGTGCTCCTCCATCTGCAGTGCCTGGACAGTCCTTGGGGGGGGGGAGGTGTGTGGGAGGGGTGGGCACGGGGAGGTGGGTTTCTGAAGTTTTCTTTTTTAATTTTTTTGTTGTGTGTGTGCGTGTTTAATTTTTTTTTTTTTAATTTTATTTTATTTTATTTCTGTTAATGGATTCTGTGCTTTCTCCTCGTTCTCATGACTGATATTAAAGCTGGTCTTGTGGAAATGGCCGGGCTGTGTCATTTCTGCCTTGCCCCCAACCCAAGCTGGATCCCCCAGCACAGTCTGGGCGAGAGGCAGGCACGAGGATGAGCCCACCCTGTTCCCTCGCCCCTTCCCTCTCCATCTTAGTGCATAGTGGGCACCAAGTCCCTTTAGTCCCCCACTACAACCCCATCTGCACTGGCTGTGCATCCTGCTCTTGGAGTATTGCTGACCAAGAGGTGGAAGGGAACTGGGTCAAAATGATGCAGTTCTCCCCTCAAAAAAGAGGGAAAGCAAATTTCGGGAAGCTCCCAATCCTGCTGGTTTTGTAGCCTGGAGGTGTGGTGGTTGGGTCTGCAGCTGGCTGTGGTACTGACAGCATCGCTTTGCCCTGGGAAAAGTGCGGAGCCACCATAAAATCAAAGAGTCGTGAAGGCTGGAAAAGACCTGTCAGTTCCCCAAGTCCAACCCCAATCCATCCCACCATGCCCACAGACCATGTTCCCAAGTGCCACATCTCCACGTTCCATGAACACCTCCAGGGATGGTGACTCCCCCATGGGCAGCCTGTGCCAATGCATCACCACTTCTTGAGAGAAGAAATTGTTTCTAATATCCAACCACCTCGCAAGCAAGCAAGAAACCAACCAAGGGTGTTCAAGGTGGGTCTGTCTTGGGAATAATTGCCCCTTTCTTCCAGCCCCATCATCCGTCCTGGCTTTGTGGGACCAACATGAAGAGCTTCTGACACAGGGCTGGGCTTACATGGACAGCTCTCCTGGCTGATGTGACTGCCATTTCCAGGCCACAGGAGACACAAAACCCTCCATATTGTCTCTAAAATCTGCTATGATGAGTGTATGACTAATGGGGAATGAAGGCAGCCGGTGCCCAGCCCAGGTCACCACTGGTGGCACTGACCTCAGTGCAATGACTCAGGATAGCCAAGTTCTGTCTCTGCAAGCCCCAAGCCACGTTCTCCCATCATACCCTACCACACTTGGCACCGTTTTGACTCCTGCCCCTGATTTTGGTGTGGCTTTGACCGGTTGAATGGTAAATAGGAGCTTTGCTTGGATGAACACAGGGGCAGAATTGCAGCCCAGCCCCTTGCTCTACTTACCAGCCAGTGAATAACCCCAAGTCATGGCACCAAGGATCCTTACAATACATCTCCACACACATTTGGGTTGAATTTTCCTTCACCTTCTCTTGCCCTACAGCCAAAGTTAGGCACCAGTCCCCTCAATGTTTTGCTCCCATACACAAAAAATAAGGCTCCCAACAAAATATACAGCTTGTGAGCCTCAGCACCCCTAAAAACAACATCACCATGAAAAGGGTCAGGCAAAGTCCTTTCAGATCTGGAGATTCCAATTCAATCTCTTCCAGCCCGCCAGGCAAGTGTTCAGAGGATATTGCCTCCTAAGGGTTAATGGCAGCAGTGACTCCTGGAGTCATTTGGATGGATATAAATATCCCCACTTGGCAATTTAATCTCTTATAAGAGTTTTTGGTAAAGAGCCATTGGAAGTCGTTGCTGAAGCTTGATGAGATGGGACACCTCAGGGCTGCCCAGAGGTGCTGTGGAGAGTTTTGCTGATCCACCCTAGAGAGAAAAACCACTTGAGCGTGCAGGCTGGCATGGAACAGCAGCTGATTGCTCACAAAGAGCACAGTCTCTGAGGGGTGTGCTGAAGAGCCCATTTGGTCTTATCAGTTTCATTATCTCCTGAGATTTGGACTCGGGCCACACAGTCATTATCCATGGGATGCCCAGCAGCCATTAGCTGCTAACAAGTGCTCAACAACAGCACAGCTGTGAAGCTGCACAGATGCCAAGCTCCATCTCCTGTTGCAAAACCCCTGTGGTCCCTTCTAGGCCAGTGGAGGGAATTTGTGCCACTTTGACCCAAGGAGACTCGTTGTGACATCTCCAGGCCCTTATACGTGCATACGGTTGAAGCAGCCATTATAGCACAGTCTGGTCTGAGCTCCTTGTATGAACTGGTCTTTCTATCCCTTAAACTCATTACTGGCTGGGAAGAGGGTTGGCCATACAAGCATAGTGGTCTTACATCCTTGGTGGCCTTACATCTGTGGTGGCCGTAGAATCATGGTAGCCTTACAACCATGGTGGCCTTATATCCATGGTGGCCTTATCCATGTTGTCTTATATCCATGTTGTCTTACATCCATCGTGGCCTTATATCTATGGTGACCTTACATCCATGGTGGCCTTACAGCCACGGTGGCCCTTTGCACTATATCTCTGTGCTTGAAGGCCCATGGGCATCTCCTGCTTTGGTTTGGAATCCACAGGAGAAATGGGAACATTATAGGATCCAGACCCCAAATGCAAAAGCAGCTCACAAAGTGGCACCCAGGGAGGATGGAGAGATAAGTGAGATGCTGCCAGTGGGCTCCAGCAGATAAACTGTCATCAGCTGACAGCTAAGCCTGGACGAGGGTACCTCCAGACCAGGCAGACTGAGAAACCTCAGCTCCTGGGCTTCTGTGCTGAATACCTGAGGTAGCCATTTCCTAAAAGATGTGTTTGATTACTCAGTCTGTATCTCAACCCACAGCAGCTTGAACACTGATGGTTTCCCACAAGTTGTCCCCATTCCCATCTCCCATCATGAGCTTTGCCCCAAAACCACAACCAAGATTTCTTCATTGGTGGTGCTGATGGTCTGGAGGAGTCCAAACACAGCATCTCACTGGTGGCCAACATATCCCAGACCGAAGAGCCTCGTGCTCTGCTGGGTTCCTGCAGAATGCAGCAATCCTAAACAAGAAACCTGGGGCAGGCAGCAGCTCAAAGGGAGGCAGGACTGTGAATTGCAAAGCCTTGGTCTGAGAGCTGCAGGGGAGGGCTGAGCCTTGGCAAGCCGCTTGCCAGGACACAAAAGTTCAAGTCATTTCGTTTAACAGAGGGAAGGTGAAAAGGTGGCTCCCTTAGTCCATAAATTCCACTGTAGTGAGATTTCTAATAAAAGGTTCTTTAATTTGGCAGACAAAGCCACAACAGGAGGTCATGGCAGAGGGGAAGCTGAATGCAATCAAATAAGAGCCTGCCAGGGAGTGAGGATGCTCCCTTAGCCCCGCCAGCCTTTCAATACATTCCCAGCACATTCCCAGAGCACTGCCCCATCCCTGCAGCACTCAGAGCTGGCTGATGGAGAAGAACATGCAAAGAGCATTAAAGGAGCTTCACTTCGAAGTGAAGACCCCCACACTTTGCTGGTGTCACCCTGCCCCCTTGCAAGCTGGATTGGTACCCAGTTTTTCCAACCATAGGCACCCACAAATCCTTTTCATCTCCAGGGCATTCATACCAGATCTTGGCCAGGTCTTTGGGTCTTTGCAGCAATGTCACTCTTCCACTTACAGCTGTTTGATAGCTTTGACTTTCATCCACTGAGGGATAGTTCATAAAAAAAAGTCCCATATTTCATCTGTTTATCACACTGAAAGTGCTGTGATCTCCAAGACAGGCAGGGAACAAATAATTACCACTGGGTACAAAGTGTTTTTCTGTCAAGGATCTAGCATGTCAATTGATTAAAGGCAATGCATATTGTGTTGACTCTGATGGTCTTATCTATTAGCTGCAAAGCCAAATTCATATTGGAAGAAAGAGAATGTTCTGCCATGTCTTGGGGTGGCTGAGGACTTAACTGCCTGCTCTCTACAGCATTATTAAGCTCTGATAAAGAGCTCAGCTTTTAGGTGATGCTCAGTGGCATCTCAATGGCAGCAGGCAGCAGAGTTGTGCTGGCTTGACCTGATCCTGGCATTGCTGCAGGAGCCCATGGGGGTTTGTGAGTGATGCCCATCTGCCCACAGCTCTCATCCAAGTTGTAAAACAGGAATCCACCCCTCCTGTGAAGCTTCCAACAGGAGCTGCCTTCAGGAGGTGACTCAGGACCTGCAGGACTTGGGTGCAGCCCAAGGGAAAATTAACTTCAATCCTGCCTTAAAATCTCAGATTGGGTGCTGGCATCATGCTGGAAGTACTCTTTGCCCTCTCTTTGCTCTTCCCATCCTCTTCCTTTCTCTTCACATTCGTTTTTCCTATTTTTACCTCCTTTTCTCCTGGGACAATACCCAGTCTGTCGTACATCAGTGGTGTTGGAAAATTCAGGAGCTGGTTTGTTCCTCTGGGTTCTCCTCAGCAGATGGTAGAGTTGTTTCCTGATGCTTCCCTGTTTGTGCTCCAGGTGATAAATCCAGCATTAGCTCTCCCAGTGCCACCAGTCATTCCCATTTAGGACCAAGATCACAATCCCTGCCCAGTAAGTGGGGACACCTATTTGTCCTGCGTCACCACTCTGCAGGGTGAGCATTGCATTGGTCCACCTGCTGCAGAAGGCTGGGACACAGAATGATGCTCTCACCTTCACCCTGATGCTTTCACCATTCTCCTGATGTTCTCACACACCTCCTGATTCTGCCAACCACCTCCTTGATCTATAAATCATCTCCTGATGCTCTCACCCATATCCCCTCTCCTGATTTCCCAGTGTTTCTTTATGCAGACCTTATGGAGTCCCAAAGCAAGTAAGAGGAAAGGAACTCCATGAGGAGGTGCTCATCCCATGAGGGCTCAAACACTTCCATGGGAAAGCTCTCAGAAGGAATACAGTGTCCTCCCCAGGATTTGTTTTGGGTGCTGCTGTGCCGGGTAGGGTCTGACCTGCCCAGCCCCTTGTCTGTCCCACCCCTCCCCGACCTCAACAGTACTTTCCATGAGGGAGATGCTGGCACATCATCGACCTTCTCCCAGTCACACCAAGCCAAGGTTTTTCCCCAGCTGTTCAACACCTGGGCACTCTTCCATGCTCATCACTGTTCTGTAACCCAGCAGCAAGCCTCCCCAAAAACACAAGATTGCTTTTAACAATCACCAGATTTTTCTTCTTACATACCCCTCCATACTGGGCTCCTCCTGTTCCTCCCACCTCCCAAGCAAGGAAGGTGACATTCACTTCACAGCTTCGAACGCTCAGGAGGAAGCCTGGAAACGTGCAAAGAAAACTGAGATTCTCACACAAATCTGCTCCCACCACCTGCATGGCAAAGAGATGGAGAGACATGGGATCTGCTCACTGGTGCTGCTACCACGGTCCTGCCACTCCAAAAGCCCCAAGGGACATCCCCAGGAGGGGGTCCCCACTGGAGGATGCTCTAAACCCAATAACCAGCCTCTTGCTCTCCTCTAGCTCTAACTCATCCCCACTGAGCTCTGTAAGCAGGTGTGGCTCACACAGACGTGCTGCGCCTGGATGGAGTGAGGAAACTGGGAATCATTGCTGCATTATTATTATTTTTTAAGATGCAATAGAAAATAATGACTTTGACCCCCTCTCTGGAGGAGAGATGAGTTGTGAGAGCTCGTTGTCTGTTGGTGCATCACCCCTGGCAGCTTTCGAATTCATGAGCCACTTCCACTTCCAGGAAAATTCAGCAGTGGGCTCTCAGAAATAACTCAGATCATTGCACAAGTGCTGCCATTGAGTAGAGGAGAAGAGATAAGGCTGAGGCTGTGCTGGAACGAATGCAAGCAAACTAGCAAGGCTGAAAGACCATGCACATGGCTCCAAGCAGCCCTTACTTGTGCCTGGGAGCTTGTCCTAGGACATGGCAGATGCTCATGCATTGCTGGTGGCAAAGAGGGTTTGGAGGGCTAGAGGGCAGGGAGCCACAAAATATCGGGTTTCTTTCATTAATGCTGCTCAGGGAGCAGTTATTTCCCTCCAAGAGGGAGGTTTCAGCATCTGGGGAGAGCAGCTTTATGAAACTCCATGCAGATGGGGCTGGGAGTTTTGAAGCATTGCTGCACTGGCAGCTCATTCCACCTTGTCCTCCACTGATCATTTTGAAATGGCTCAAGAGAGTAATGAAAGAATAAAGTGACAAGCAAGCCAACAAGCCAAGCCTTCCCTTAAAAAGGACATTGGTAGTGTCTTCATCCCTGGGTCCTGAGGCCAAGTGGCAGCTCTCAGTAGAAGACTAACTTCACATAACCAGCTCAATGAGCCAGCTGAGTGCTCCAGGATGTCCCTGGAGAAAGGGTCAGGGGAGAGGTTGCAGTGCCAATGCAAAGCCCCATTGCCCCATTGTATGGGGCTCATTTGTGATTAGAAACCAGGACAAGCAATGACAATTATTTGAGAAAATGAATGAAACATCAAACCTGCTCAGCAATCTCAGACAGCAGCGATGCTGAAGCGGAAGAGGATCTACCAAGCAGAACAGGCAGCTCTAAGCATTTGGTAAATTATTTGCTGTAAATTATCCCTGTGCTGGCTTGGAGCACGGTCCAACAAGAGGAAAGAAAAGGGATGTAAAAGACATGGCCCCACTGTCTGCTTGTGATGCAAGACAGTGTGCATGTCTGGAGAACAGGGCCAGACGTGATGGGGACACACAGCAGCTCCATGCATGCAGTCATTCTGCAGATTTCTATTCTGGGTGGCTGTGCCTTTTTTTGGCAATCTTATCCTTTCACTGAAAAACAGCTTTCCTGATTATTTATTAATAGTTGATACAGCATAGAAAAACCTCTATTGGGAAAATCTGTGGGCACCAGCCTTCTGCTGCCTGGACCCAGTAAAACTTTTCCTGGGCCAGTTTTTGTTTTGAAGAACGTGGGGATTTAGTAACCTTTTCTGGTTCTGCTTCTTCCTGAGCTGGTTCCATCAGCATCATTTCTATGGGCTCTTCTCACCTGTTAGCTTTGCATGGAAGAGTGGACACTGCAGCCATCAGGAGGCTTGGTCATGGAAAAGGAGTTTGGACCAGACCCAACCTCCTTACAGCCCACCCTACAATGCAGTGGTCTCACAGATTGGGTGTAGACTTTGCAAGGTTCTCCATCAGCCCTAAAGAAGGCTTTGAGAACCATCTTGAAGGCATCTGGGGGACTTGGAATGGCTCACCAAGCTCCCACCTCCACCATGGGTAGAGGTGCTGTTTGCTGTAGCTGCTGTTCCCTGATGCTTTGCATAAGTTGCATCTTCTGGACTGAGTCTGGCCTCCAATCTACAGCTCCATCAGATACAGCAGCATGAGTTGGGGCTGGTTTTACTCTCAGCTTGCCCATGCTTCAGGTGGATTTCAGGCCAGAAGGATCTGCTGTCTCCTGGAGGATATGTCCCACCTTAGTCTCACCACTTTCTGTGCTGTGTCTCCTTCCTCTGAGATTCCCCTTGCGTGTAGACAACATCCCTTACCCCAGAGGCAAAGTGGGCAACACGAACTCAAGGGGAAAAAAATGACATCTAAAAAAGGAGTATTGAAATCTAAGAGACATCTGAATACATGCCTGGGGTCCTCAAGGGCCCAGAGTCAATGGTAGGATTGCATGTAAAAAGGGAAAAGAGCAGGATTTTCAGTGCACAAATCAAAGAACACTAAGGAAAAACACACTCCCAAAGTCACCAAAATGAGACCTCACGGGCTGAAGCTGAAGTGTGTAAAGGATGGAATCAGAGAAATCTGTGGAGATGAGCACAAGAAAGTGGCTGAAAACAAACCCCAGCCAAAGCCCATCGACAAACTCATGGAAGATGAATTCGGACCCTCCAGGTCCAAATTTTGAGCATGAAAGGATTGAATCACAAAAGAAGATCAACGACATTTCCATGTCCCAAGTTAAATATGAATAAATAAATGCGGAAGGAAAGAAAAGAAAGCATTGCTTTCATAATTTGACTTTGATGGGATATTTTTTTCCCAAT
The DNA here is from genome assembly GCF_905368555.1 of Meleagris gallopavo. NCBI lineage: Eukaryota > Metazoa > Chordata > Aves > Galliformes > Phasianidae > Meleagris > Meleagris gallopavo. Next base: position 1,452,197 of record NC_139432.1, on the reverse strand, counting down.
CAACATCCCAGCCAGTTCAGTACTCGGGGAAAGCCCAGGAAGCATTAAACTTTTAAGAAGGCAGATTTCATGCTTCGTGTAGAGAACGGTTTCTGCCAGAAGCCTGGTCCTTGCTATCCCTGCAGTGCCTGAAAGCTGTGTCTCCACGCAAGGCTTGGTTTTCAGAGCAGACCATGCTTGGAGGCAGCATGCGTCCTACCATCCTGAGCCAGTTTAACTCCTAATGGTGACCAGAGCCAAGAAAAAGAGCTACGTTCCCTAAAAGTGTTTGCCCAGCTCCTTCCGGATGGCATCAGACAGTGAAAAGATAATTTAGAGGTTTTGTACGGTCACAGCCCATGGGGTCAGGACCTGCTGCATGCCCTTTGGGACACAAGGCAGTTGATGCACTTGTAGTTCCCATGCAATCCTTTCCTGGGAGCCTTGCTGCAGAATTATGAAAGCAGAGAAAACACAGAGATGATAAACCCTCATAATTCCCACAATGAGTGAAAGGATGCAGAAAAAAAAAGATCAAAATCAAAAAATAAGAAGGAAATGTCCTGTACAGCCCAGCTGGGGCAATCAGAGCTCACACCCTGGGCAGACACCAGGGGTTGCAGCCCAGCAGAGCTGAGCTTTGTGCATCCAGCTGCTCACACGAGGGCTGCTTTCCACAAAGCAAGCAAAGATCTTTCTTCTTGCCTTACAACAGCAGAAACAAAGGTACAGTGTGCAAGCTGCAGGCAGTCTCAGTGCTTACCAGGAGGAATTTGTTATTGAGAGATGCCTGGAGCCTGGAATCGCTGGAAGAAAAGCTCTAGGAGTAGGAATTCAAACAGAAAAATAGCTTTCTACTTGGCTCATCCCATGGCCAGAGAGGACAGGTTGTGAATGTCTGAGGATTGCTGCTTTTGGAGGTGGCACAAGGACGCAGGGTGCAGAGCACAGCCCGCAGGAGTGCACCAGCAGCGATAACAAGGCTCAAACCAATGGGGTCAACCAGCACGAAACCTTTGGGGCTGCAGTAAGAAAAGAGGAATCGTGCACTATTCTTATGATAGCATTTCTTGGGGCTTTCGAGTGATGCTGGGGGTGTAGGGAGGGTGATTTGCCCCCTAGTAGAGGATGCATTGCTTTTTGCACGGTTCTTGCAAGAATGCAAACGAGAACTTAAAAAACCCTCTGTCCTTTCCCATCAGGATCAAAACTAACAAGGGCAGATCTCGTGGCTGTGCCCTGATCCAGCTGTTTGCTGGCTGCGTGGATGCTGCTGCAGCTCCCCACGGCTGTGGGAGGAGAGGGAACAGGAGATGAAGAACTACTGAGAATCAAAGAGAGGAGGACATAAATTGAGCCATGGAATGGCATGGTGAAGTTGCACCCAGCTGCGATCTGCAAATATCCTGAAAGCACCAGGATGTGGCAGGATTTCCCATTCCCTTTTACAACTGTGTGCTGCAAAAATAATAATAATAAAAAAAAACCCTCCCTGCATGGCTTCCTTTCCAGCAAGAGGAAGAGATGGATGGAATTATCATCCTGAGCTGCTCATCCAAACATGCACTGTTGCTGCAATGTGGCAGCACATCAGAAAGCCTCTTCACCAGCACAGCCCCGCAGGAAGGCACACCGATGGGTCTCACCTTCAAATCTCAGCTTTGCCCTCCCCAGCACCCACTATTGCATACAGGCATGTCTTCCAGCAGTGCACCTCCCAGGGGATTTTCCTTCTGCAGCCAGCCTGTTTGCTCACATGCAGCCTTCTCCACTGCATGAAGCAGAACCAGCCCCTCTTGGGACTCAGTGTATGACGGAGATGTGCTGTTTGTCTGATGAAATTAAAATAGAGGGTCACTGCTGCGATAAAGGAACACGACGAAGCTATTACATCTCCCAACCTTCCCTTCAAAGCTGACAAGTCCTGAAAAATTAAAAAGCACATGCGCACATGTGCGGCTGTCACATCTTTCCCTCTGGCGTCTGTGTGCAAGGCAGAGCTCAGCATGGCAAAGTGATGGCACCCAGATCCAGATAGGTGTGAAAACATGCTCAGGTTTGTTGTTCCCTGTTGTTTTTCCCTTCTCTGACTCAAGGCAGCGCTCTGAGGTTCTAGGTGCACCAAATCAAAATGGGCTCCGCTTTGGAATCTCTCTCTTGTGGTGGAGAGGAAACCAAATGTGTCATGGCTCTTCCCTCCTGCTCTCTACCACTGTGGCCATTCAAATGAGTTAAGTCCAGTAAAACCATGGTGATGAGCAATGACCCCCTGGGGTCCGTCTTGGCATCAGTGCTCTTCAACATCTTTATCAGCAGTATAGATGATGGCATCGAGAGCACTTTTTGCACTGAGCTGAGTGGTGCAGCTGACCCAGCAGGAGGAAGGAAGACCATCCAGAGGGACCTGGTGGGTGGCAACCCTGCCTATTGCAACTGGGTCAGAACTGGGTGATCTTTAAGTTCCTCTCCATCCTAAGCCACTTTGGGATTCAATGATTCTATGTTTGCTAAGAGCAGACATCCAAACTGCCTCTTTTTTTCCCAGGAACTACACTGTTCTGTCTCAAGAAGAACCTACCAGGCACTTTCTTCACCATTTATCTCCAGCAAACCTTCGGAGAGCATTTTATCTCCCTCCCTCCAACAGCCAGCCCTGCAGGCTCTCCCATCCCATCTTTCTGTCAGTACTGCTTTTGTAGTACCCGCCAAAACGGCAAGTGATTTTCCAGGAGAGGTGAATTCTCTCCCTATCTCACACAACCAGCTTGTCTACAGGAAGCCCAAGGTTTCCTCCCACTAATTTCAGTTGCTGAAACTTTTTTTTCTCGTGTTGTAAAAAGCCTTAATTCGTTTTGATCCTGATCATACCCATCCAGTCAAATTCAGCTCTCCTCTCATCTTTTTAATATCCTCTGCTGCTGCTGTCTCTCCTTCTGCTTCGATAGCATCAAAAAGCCCCTTCCTTGTCACCGTGGTGCTCGTGCTCCCTCCCGGCACATCACTTTTATTAATTTGTGCTTTCAGAGTTCTTCTCATCTCCATGTCGGGAGGCATTAACTTCAAGCACTGCTTGGCATGGGGGCTGACAGGCGGCTGCCAGCTTCTCAGGAGCCCCCGATGCTAAACGTACATCTGACGTTTTCCCTGGTGAGGGTTTTTCTGTGCTGTGTTTGCTTCCTGAGGCAGGAGGGACTGGGTCCCAAAGGAGCTGATGTGTGTGCTTGCAGCAGCCAGACCCCAAGGCCTAAATGGTGCTCCACCATGAGGATGGAAGGGCTGGTGCATACAGATCAGAGAGAAGTGGCTCCAACGCACAGCTCTGCTCCATGCTCCAGCATCCTGCTCAGCAAACACCCCGGTGCAGACGCTCACGCAGGCAGCATCTCTCTACTGTCCGCTGGGGAGGGCTCTGTGATTGTGACATTTGGCATCAATTTCTCCGGGCAACGTCTGGTGTTGGCGCTTGCACAGATGGCGTGGAGCAGGCAGGGGGGTGGCACATGCCCAGGTCCATCCAGGTCTCCTCACCCACGCTCACACAAAGCCCTGCCAGGTCCTGACGCTCTGCTGCAGTGCAGTGTGAGCAGTTTGCACCGCCCAGCTCGCTCCAGGCTCTATTTGCTAATGACACGTGGCCACGTTCCTACCATAAAACGCTCTTATTGGCACATTAATGCAGCAGGCAGCAGCTCCAGCACACTCTATCCACCACAACCATCACGTTTACCCACACATTAAATAAATAGACTGATGTCAGGAATTGGAAATGGCCATTTGTCCCACCAACACCCATCAGTTCCCATATCTTTCTTCCCCCAGGACAATTCCTAATTGCCTGCTGAGCAACCCCAGTGTTCTCTTCACAGCTTTCCCTCCTAGGCCCACAGTGGAAATTAATTACAGAGGCAAAAAGTGCATCTCCAGGTTTTCCCAGAAAGTAAATTTTAGCTTGTGTTCGTGTCTCTTGGTCTCCCAGCCAAAGGCTGAACTCACTTGGAGGACACTCCAGATAATGGTGGTGGTGGCTGAAGCTAATTCTTTTTCAGCACTCTGAGTGGAGATGGCACCTCCCAGAAAGTAGGAGAGAACTCATTGCACCCAATTCTTGTTGTGTAGAAGTCCACCCTCTAGTTTTGAGGTTGTCTTGTTCTGAAGTCCAGAAATGTCTCTGTGAAGATTCATTGGTAGAATCATAGGATAGAATCATAGAATAGTTGGAGTTGGAAGGGACCCTTAATGGCCATCTGGTCCAACTCCCCTGCAGTGAGCAGGGACCCCCACAGCTCCATCAGGTGCTCAGAGCCACCTCCATCCTGATCTTGATTGCCTCCAGGGATGATGCCATTTTCTGACAAGGTGACTAATGAGCAGTTGGACCAACTGACTATTTGAAGGACTGCTCTTCATAAGCCAGGTGGGATGGCATCTCTGGAAGAACTGAACTGAAAATGAAATTATTGGCTTGTAACAGGTGTAATAACTGTTAGAAATGTCTTGGCTTGCCCTGAAGACAGAAAAAAATAAATTCTCTGCATTTTTTTTTTTTTTTTTTGAGCCAACAGCCAGAATCAAATAAAAGACAGGGAGTACATCACAGGGAGGACCATCACCTCGTACACAACTGGCTCTGCCCTGTGCAGAGCTCAGTACGGCAGTCATCCAGTTTCAGGCCTGCTGAGAGCTCAGCTGTGGCTGCTGCACATGTTCATGTCAAAGTTCTCAAACCTCAGAGTCAATTCCACCTTCTGTAGCACAGTGGTTAAGGGAAAACCATCCTGCCAACGAAGAGGCCCTGGCAGTTCACCTCGACACAAGTGCCCAGCAAAGCCAGTAAGCAGCAGTGCCAACCAAACCAGCAGGAGAGCAGAGCCTTCCATCTGAACGGCAGTGATGAGACACACGGATGGGCTTCTTCCATCCGCCATCTCTCCCTTCCCCCAGCAGAGCTCATCATCAAGATGCAATGTCTGGGATGGATCTATTGGAAGCTGATCAGTTCTCTCACAGTAGAAAACAGTGGAAATGTGCTGAGGGGCAGCCAGGGATGACTCACAGCCAACCAGGACACCCAGGTCTACCTCCACAGAGCTTTCCAGCAGGTCAGTCCATTGCCCGTACAGATGTGTGTGGAGGACCCTATATTGCTGAACCTCATAAGGATTCCTCATAAGGAGCCTGTGCTTAACTCTCAGCCTGTCCAGGTTTGGCTGATTGGCAGCACAGCCTTCTGCTGTGTCAACCACTCCTCCCAGCTTCGTGCCATCACCAAACTTGGGTCATGAGCCTGTTTTCATCCCCACAATCCCATCCTCAACTCCTGAAGACTGGGACACTGCCTGTGAGGGCACTGCTGGGTGACAAAGACAACACACTCAAGAAATAGCTAACCTCCCCATCCAAAATGAGAACCCATCCATCAGAATGAAGGATGGAGTGTGGACTCTCATCCTTCAACAGTGCATTAATCACAGTTTCCTGCAGCCCCTTCAGCACAGGCTTGCAGAGCCCTGACTGTATGTAGGTCTTTTTCGACAGATCAGGTGAGTCAGCATCGATGTTTTGTTTTCTTCCTCCAAATTTTGTGTCTGAGGGAGAAGCTGAAGGAAAGAGAGAGGGAACAGCAAGCATTTTGTCTGTAGGGCTGTCCCAAGTCTCTTGCTGTCCTTGATAAATTATGCAGGCTCTGTGCTCTGCATTTCAAATGAGGAGCTGCCTGTCCGGTTTCCACTCAAAAAGAAGCTTTCAGAAGGTGACAGTCTTTGCTCACAAGCTCAGTGCTAAGCTTGCATCTGTAATTTTTTTCTTCTAGTTTGTGAGGCTACATAGGAGACATCCCAGGGAGAGCAAAGTGGAGAGACCCTGCCAGGCAGCTCTGCAAAGCTGTGGCTTCTGAGACACCTGAAATCTTGTCAGGAATGACAGGCTCCTCTCAGCAAGCATGGCTGTGGGAGATGGAACTCCCATGCAAGAGCTGGGGACAACTGAAGTTCAATGGGACTGACATAGGGGTTGGCCCTTTTGGAGCTCAGTGAAGCCATCCTCCAGGCAGAGGCTCAGAAAGCAAAGTTGGAATTGGTATCCAAGGCAGGCAGTTCTCCTCGAAGCCCATGAGGAGATGGATTGCTGTCACCTCCACTTGACAGCCGCTCCCCCAAGGTCACCCACCCACCCAAGCCCAAAATGGAGAGTAGCCCACCTCTGCCCTACACCAGCTGGGTTTCCAGGATACTCAAAGCTCCTCTGCCCCTTCGATGCGCTGAGGACCAACGCTTTATCCCTCCTGATAATCACCAACTGTGAAGAACGCATTCATGGTTCATTCAACACGAGCCTCCCTCCAGCAACTGCCAGCAAGGAGATCAATTAGAAGCAATTAGACTGATGTTTTTAGCAGAACGATTGTCCTTCTTTTGTGTTCGGTTGGACGGAAAGAGCCAATTCCTAATTCCAGCCGTATGGGAAATGATTGTTACGGTGCTTCGCCCACAGTCTGGTGGCTTCTGAAGGTTCCATTGCTTTCTTCTCCCCACAGCGGCTGTCAGCAGTCCTGGAGCTCAGAGCATTGCTGGAGAACAGCACTGTTGCTTTTTTTGCTGAATCTGAGCATGAATATTAATGTATTTCATGTTTGACTTGAGGTTTGCTCTATCAGAAGCTGCTATTTTCCCACTCCTCCTCTGTATGTGTGCGTGTTTTCCTGCCTCTCTGCCTCTGCATTATTATTCCAGATTTAGAAATATGTCTCACCCTTCTTAAAAAAATAAATAGATATTGATGCTGTGCAGAGTTCCTGCTCTCCCTCAAGAAGCAGTGAGTTGCCACAAGGATGCTGAGAGCTCTGCACACGCTGCGTTTTCCATGGCCCTAAGCTGGCCAGCACCACTGCATTGCACCTGAAAACGTTGCACAGGGGTTTTAGCACTGCTACAGCTCTGTAATCTGACTGTCCCTAAGGGGCTGTAGCACCATAGTGGTGTTTGAGAAGAGCCTTCAGGTTTGCTCTGGGGTAAGCAGTGGTGGTGGGTCCCATGCAGGCAAGATGAACTCTCACAAGACACTGTTTTTTAATCTTTCTTTGCTCTTCCACAGACCTCAACAACTGTGGTTTGACACTGTTTTTTTCCCCAAAGCACTGCAGATGCTTGGTGCCTGCTGGGCCCTCCACAATACAGGCAGAGCAGCTGGGCCAGGGGCTTCCCTGAGACCCACTGGGGCCACAAGTGCCAGCAGAGGGGCACCCAGCCATGGCACCACACATCACCATCTGGCAGAGGGAATGGGATTTCCCACTGCAAACACCAGCAGGGACTGCTCAGCTTCTGCTCTTCTGTATCAAAGGTCCATTTCCTACACTGGAGACCCCCAGTGCTGGTGGGCTGTGTCATTCCAGGGACTATGCAAAGAACAGAGGAAACACGACCAAAACAGAGAGGCTCTCTAGGAGAAGAAATCCTTTTTTTTCCTACTAAACTCCCCCAGGAAAACACCACAGAAGAGCAAACTGGAACACAACCTGTGTGCAAATGCATGTGGTTGCCAACCAGTCCCAGGCAGCATTTGCAGCTGCTGTGCCCAAGCTCACCCACCCAGCATAGAAGAGTAGATCAATCCCACATGGCAATCTCCCTGTCTAGGATCTGTCAGTCTGTCTGTCAAGTGGAATGTTTGAAGCACTCAGAAGTGATGGGCTCACGCAGCGTGGCTGGCAGAAAACCCAGTGCAAGGCATTAATCTGTGCCCATTAAAGCAGGGGACACGGAGCATGCCACACCAGGGAGGGCTGTGCTGCAAGACCTGGACTGACCAAATGAACAAGACAGGATGGATGGGGCTGGTGGAAAAAGGGTCTAAGTGGCTCTGTGCATGTAAGTGAGTGCGAATTGATGCTTAGGCTCTGTGGGGTGGTGAGAAGGGGCCATGGATGCCAGCCTTGGCTCCTCTACTCTTCCCATCTGCAAAAGCAAAAGTGCTTTCATGGTTCATAGAAACACCAGCACTGGAAGATCTGTCTCTTTAACCAATGCCTTAGCCCATTTGCAGGGCTGGGACTTGGCTGGTGCAGTTGGTTGCCGTGATGCTGCCACAGAGATGGAGGGCATTGCTCAGCCAAAGGCTTCTCTGTGCTTTGGTGAGCCTTCCTGGTGGGTCTCTGGGTGGATTTTTTTCATCAGAGTGATTAACAGCAGTACTACAATGCCTGAATGACATACCTGTGCATGCCTGTGCTTGTTGCTCTTCTCCAAACCTCTGCAATCCCCTGGGATATACCTCCAAGCCTCCCCAGGACACTGGAACTTCATGCAGAGTGAGATGACCCCACCTGAGCATGGTGTACTTCCAAGCCAGACCCCAAGAACTCATGGGTGTAATTGAAAGTGTTCCTTCCAACACACTCGGTTTCCACTTGATAAGCATGAATTTCATTTTCCTTCCCCTTTTCCATCCGCTTGCCTTGAGAAAGCACTTCCTAAGCTCCCCAGAGCCTGTTTCAGTCATGATTCATGTAAATCCGTGATAGCAGATACAAAGCTTTCCACCTTCCTGCTCACCTCCTCTGGCTCATTAATGAACAAAGGGCTGGGCTGCCAGAAGGTGAAGCAACCTCAAAGGTCACCCAGAACGCACTGAGGATGCCAAGGTGTCCTGCAGACTTGGGAGGAGGAGCGCTGGATCTCATTTCTGTGGTGAAACAACAGATAGGGGATGGGGCAGCAGCCCAAAGCTCAGAGAAGCAAAGTGCCACGGGCGGTGGGGTTGCCTTGGTTGCAAACTCAGGCACAGAGCTGTGAGCAGGGCCTATTCTTAGTGCAGTCGTGCTCATTTGCAAAAAATAAAAGCAAGAGAGCAGCTCCAGGCCTTGGTGAGTGGATGTGGGAGGCAGAAGCTAGGAGGAATGGGAGCAGGACCCTGGGAGAAGGGCAGAGCCTGGTGGGGGTCATCAACAGATGGCTCCAATGGGGACTGCCCAATGGGGATCCCACCACTGCCCACCTGTGGGGACAGAAGATGCTATGGGGCCTGGATGGATCCAGGGGAAACCATCCCTGTGATCTATGTGTTTGTTTTCTGCTTGCCGATCCAGCAATTCAATTATGCATAACAGAATAAGGCATAATAGCTGTATTTGACAAAGCAGCACTTTGTCATGTGGGTCACAGATTAAATATTTAGAAGCAAAACAACTGCCTTTTCGCCTGGACAGGATTTCTGGCCTTCCACCTCATCCTCAAGTTTAGAAATGCTGTGATGGGACCTGGGAGAAGCATTAAAACCCCATAGTGGCACCCAGCTTGGAGATAAGTGACACATGAAATGTTTTCCATCTGTACTTGAGGGCTTATGGCAGGCATGCCTACGTGGGGCTGCAGAGGGGTAACAGGGCAAATGATGCTCAGAAAGTGGGACCCAGAGGGGAAGAGGACAAGGCAAGGTGGGAAGTGGACCAGAGCCCCCAGCTGTTCTGCCACAGAACACATCTCAAAGGCTGGAGAGGCAGGAAAACTTTGCACTCCAAGCTTTAAGATGCATAAACAGGAATAAGCAGCACATTAGAGAAGATGAATCTTGTCCGGGCTGATACGATCCATCTCTCAGAGTCTGCTCCGTGTGAAATTTCATTAGCATCTGGAGGGGAGTTGCTCTGTTTACAATAATTGATAATTACCCTGCGTGATGCACGGCTTGGTGGTGTTGAATGATTGCTGCCCTCCGCACCAGTGACTTCATCATTTCGTCTGCTTTAAGACTTGTTTTTATGCTCACATCATTCTTAAGGGAGAAATTTTGGAGAGTAATTCAGACTTTTATGGCTTCCATTCATCGTGGCTTATGACAGCGTCCAGTGTATAAGACAAGACCTGGCCAGGAGGATTTTTCTAACTGTCACACGAAGAGCTGAGGTGCTCACACAGCAGTGAAGGTCATCAATCTACAGCAAAAGTCATTTGTCTTCCTTTGTTTGCCTCAGGGACAAGCTCTAAAGCCCTTCCTTGTGTCCACTGGGAAGAGGAATGTGAGAAAGTCCTGTAAGGTTGTGAGTCCCTCCACAGATTGACTTCCCAGTGAAACCATAGGGCTGGTCCTTGTGTCCTACCCTGACCTATGTAGAAGGACGTGCTGCAAGGCAGAGCTGGGTAAAGTGAGAGCGGATGGATGGGAAATTGGGTCTGTGAAGAAGAAGAGACAGCATCACTAAGTCAGCTAGGGAAAGATCTTGTGGGTGCCCCCACGATCCCCATTAACCTGCCCAGTTCTAACTCTGTTGGTTCCACACAGCACCTTGCCAAGATCTGCCCCAAATATCAGCCTGGGACCAGTCACTGGAGATCATTTGATAAAACCAGGGAAATCATTTGCATCATTGAGATCACCGGAGGGAGCTTCTCAACTTGGACTCTTCTGCTGTTGTCACAGTCCTGCCAAGGCGGAGTTAAATATATAAATTAAATCCAGCTCTGTCCCTCTTCTCCCGAGCCCCAGTGCAAATAGAATAAATCAGATTCATTTAGAAGATCAAACCAGGCATCACTCACAGACGGGTTTAAAAATAAACTCCTTCACTGCATGCATTAAAAAACAACAAGCAATTTATCTTCCCCATCACTCTTCAATTCCTTCCTTGCGAGCAGAGCGGGCAGTTACGCAGGGCACCGCATTTCTCCGGTGCCTTGAATACGGGAACAGGATGAGAGCTGTTGTGAAAAGGTGTGAAGAGGTGGTAGTTCCCAAGCTTATCATAGGATGGTGGAGCCCAGGTTGGAAGGGACCTCCAGAGATCACCCCACCATCCCGAAATCTTTACAACCCCTCCTATAAATAGAAATGAATGGCGTCCCACCTCCTCCTGAGCCGTGGGACTGGGGACCAAGCCTCAAAGTGACAGCTCAGATCCCCAGAGCATGAGGAGCCTCAATCCCTCTGCAAGCAGGAGAAAGGACCACCCTAAAGCCTCCAAAGACGCATTGGCCACCTCCCAAAAACAAAACCCACCTCCTGACCCCACAGCACCCCATGGCCAGAGTGGAGGAGCCCCTCTATGGCAGTGAGGACAGGAAGAGGGGACACAAATATGGGGAAAACCAGAGAGAATTGGTTGTTGGAGAGCCCTTGGCTATGCTCAGCCATAACTTGTCCCCACGATGGTGGCATGCAGGGACCCACACGCAGGACTCTCCCCATCACCCCATAGAGGTCGGCTCCGAGCAAAGCGGGATCTTCTGATTTGCTTTTAATGACATTGTTTACTGCTAGCTAAAACTCCCGGAGCCAAAACTTGTCTTTCCTAATAATAAACAAGCAAATAACAATGAGAAGGAGAAGGGAGAACATTTTTAAGCCATCAGGGTCTGATTTGATTGATCCTGGTAATAAACAGCAGCAAAAAGAAGTTGTTAAGCTAGAATGGAGGCTGTAGATCTCCATCAATAATTTAAGTAGGAAAGCAAGAATGAGAGCAGTGCATTTAAGCGTGCAAAAGCCCCACCAGCTTCTGAGAGCCCAGAAGGCCGAGGCTGGAAAACGTGGAAGAGCCCCAGTGGAAGGTTTCCTGGATGCTGAGGAGCCTGCAAGCTGGGGAAATGCACACAGGACACCCCAGTCCCCGTGGGATGGTGCAAATCCAGAGGCTGAAGTCTTTTTTCTGCACATGAGACCTCACCTGCTTCTGCTCATCCTCCTTGACTATAATTGTGTGTTTTCTTGCTCTCTCTTCCTTGCCTGCACATCACCAGCCCACACACAACCGAGCCGACAGGGGAAGGGATGAAGATGTAAGAGCTGCGGGCACAGCACCAAGCATGCACCATCCTCAGGGCCTTTCTCCTGCACAGAGGAGGGTGAGGGGACGTGGGGAGGGAGGAAGCCTTGCTCTCACCTGTCTGCAGGGGGGCCTTCATGCAAACGGTGCTGTATAAACAGGGGATGCAGGAGGCAGAGCTGCTCTTTACAAACTGCAGGGAAAGAGGTGAGACGAAAGCTTAATCCCTTAAAGGCAAGCTGGGTAGCTTTGGGAAGTCGATACAAGCTATACAAGGAACACTCCATCAGCCTGATTCTTATTTAAAACAGTAAATGGAAGACGCTTCTGCTACTGTAGGATTTAAAGGCAATAAGGCGTGACTAATACCCCCTCGCTGAGCTGCAGCAGTAGCATGTCATCAGCCATGCAGATGGGAGATACTGGAAGGGGCCCTTTGATTTGCTCTCCCCAAAAAGAAGGTGATTGAAGAAGTTTTATGCACTTGGAGAAGAGGTGCTCACAGTTCTGTGTTGCTGGCGAGGAAGACTTGCAGCCTGGGCCATGGTCTTAGACAAATCCCACTTTCCAGCTCCTCCATGACCTTCTTTCCAGTTTGTGTTGGTCCATCAACATCTTCCCCTGGTAGCACAGGGTTGCCTGAGAGCTGACTGCTGCAGAGCACGTGTGAGCTTGCTGCAGGACATCATCTGCAAAGCCATCAGAAGGATTCCCTGAGGATGGTGTGGGTCTTCTGGACGTGGCCACCCTAGGGTAGGTCACAGCTCCTTTGAGGGAGACCTTGCTGTGCCAGGACCATGGGATTGTGAAGAGCAGGACTGGTTGGTTCTACCAACCCACCCCTCTCTCGTGTGGGTCCAGATTAATCTGAGCTTTTTGTTCAGTGAGGACCAGAAAACTCCCCTCCTCCTGTCAGAGGCTGCAGGGACCTGGAGCAGCCTATCTATCCAGGGAAGGGGAGATCAGCTCAGAACCCTCCACCAATCATCAGTGAATCCAAAAGGCAGACCCCATCCTACACCCACCTCTCTGTAAAGTTTCCCACTCCTAATTATCAAATCTCAAGCAAGCAGTGTTGACTGTGAGAACATCCTAATCCTGATCACATGAGGGACCAGAGTAAGCGTGGGACAGAAGTTAAAGGAGGAATAATTTCCTCCTTTTTGCCACCCTGCCAGGATTTGGGCATGGACAACAGGAGCAGCATGGGTTGCAGCTGAGCACTGCAGAAACACGCTGGCCCCTGCCAGCTCTTCAAGAGCTCCTGATTTAATTGCATTATCTGCCCTTCAGTGCCATGCAAGGCCACCAATCGGGCAAGAGATAGGTGCAGTGCATCCATGTCACTGCTCCAGGGCTGCAGCAGGACCACAGTCCATGGAAATCTGAAATGCAGAGCCACGCTGCTTTCCAGGAACAGCTGTGTTGTCGTCACCAGCATGAATTATGGTTAATGATAAGTTACGCTTATTAAAAATGTCAATAATTTACTCTCTTAGAGACAGGAAGGATGTGTTTTATCTCGTGCTTGGAAACTGCTTTAAGTCCAGTGAAACAGAGCAGAAAGCAGATGATTGCAGAGCAAAACATCCCCGTGGTGCAAAGTGCCCCAGGGCAATGCAGAGCCATGCAAAACCCATTCCCAGCCTTGAGTGCATCACTGGGGATACAGCAGTCTGGGTGTGCTGCCCTTCCTTGAGAGCACGCAGGTCACAAGGCATAGGCTGGGTGTGTAAAAAGACCCCTAGAAACATCACAATGTGCAGCTTTAAAAACACACTTTCTGAGTGGTGATAGGTCACATTTTTAATTGAAAAATGAAGGGTTTGATGACACGAAGATGTCTGCCCCAAACATCTGTTTTCTCTGACACGCTGCGCCATGAGACCATCATTCCCATTTCCCCTTATGGTGCTGTGGTCAGAACATGTCCTCCTCTCTCACTGAAGGATTCACTCTGCAGCTCTGCCCTCACCCACATCACCTTCTGCCTCCTTAAGGCCCGGGTTAACCCAGCTCCTTTCCCATCTTCCAACATACCCACAAAGATCTCTTGCATCTCCCAGGACACAAAATTATGCTTCCTAACACAAGACCAAAGGGTTGGGCTTGGAGGGAAATGAAAGAGCCATTTCTTCCCCACTTCCTTGTTTTCTGAACACATTCCTCCCAACAAACAATGGCTTTTTCCAGTGATGTTGGGTGACGGCAGCTATCTCCTTCTCCAGCCTATCTCCACTGAAAGAAACTTCCCTTTCTTAAAACTTCATATGTATTTTTTTTTGCACTTGGGCATTTTCCACATGCATCCTTCATTTCTTCAAGCTCTCCACCCAGACATCCTGCTGTGAAGCCAGCTGGCATCTCTCTGGCAGTCACACACCTCTTGCTGACTCCAAAGCCATTGGTATTCCGGCGCTCTGCGAGGTTTAATTTGGATGAAAACAAGAGCAGGCAGCTACCTCCATCCTCCTGCAGGCTGGGAGAGCCCCAGTGATGCTGATTGAGAGCCCTTGGGCTGCGTGCTTGTTTCTTGCTACCTTGCAGGTCAATGAGAACAAGCTACACGTGGCCCCATCGCAGGTCATTAGCACTGCATTGATCCTCCCAGGCTTTATGCTTTTTTAATTAAACTCCTTTAAAGGTTTATTGAAGTCTCAGAGGACCCGACTTCATTTCAGGAAGAATCATGTTCTGCTGTAGTGAAGAATCAATGCTTAATGTGGGTATACACACAACCAGGATTTGCTGGTGGTTGGGTCGCAGAGCCATGCAGAAATCAGGGCTATGGAGCATCCATTGGTGGGGATAGGGAACGTGATCTGCCAACCCTCTGGGCAGTTTTGGAACCTTCAGTACAAGAGAGATATGGAGTTACAGGAGCATCTCTACAAGGAGGAAAGGCTGAGAGCTGGGGCTGCTTGGTCTGGAGATGGGGGATCCCATCCATGGCCACAAATCCCTGCAGGGAGATGCCAGGGGATAGAACAGTGGTGACCAGAGTCAGCACCAAAGGGATTGGGTGCAACATGGAACACAAGCTCTGAAAATCAGCAATCACTCCTTCCAGAGATATGTGAGGTCTCCTCCTTGGAGATCCTCAAATCCCACCTGGGCACCAGCTCTGGCTGGCCCTACTGGAGCCAGAGGTCCCTTCATCCTCACCCATCCTGAAGAATCATAGAATGGCCCAGGTTGGAAGGGACCTCAAGGATCATGAAGTTCCAACACCCCTGCCACATGCAAGGCCACCAACCTCCAGACCTGGTACTAGACCAGGCTGTCCAGGGCCCCATCCAACCTGGCTTTGAACACCTCCAGGGATGGACGGGGCATCCACAGCCTCTCTGGGCAGCTGTTCCAGCACCTCACCACTTTCACAGGGAAGAACTTCCCCCTGACATCCAACCTAAATCTTCCCTCCTTGAGCTTAAGAGGTTCCATGTGGTTCTGCAAAGGGCTTTGCTCTGGGGACAGACAGCCCTGTGCTCAGCAGCAATGGGATCTGCACTCATCTGAGCCCAGTGGTGCCCAACCTGGTTCTCTGCTACTGGATGGGCTGCTGGAGCATCACCATCACCAGTCACACCCCAGCTGCTGTGGAGGTTTTCTTGGCAAGCAAGGATGGCGTGAGACCTGGCAGATAATAATGACTGGAACGTAATTGATTTTACAAGGAAAACAGAGTTTCCAGAACATCTACTCAACAATAAAGAGATGCAAGGGCAGTAATTGGGAGAAGGTACAGGCATGACTCACAGTATTATTAAATCACAAGCAAACACGTTCCCAGCACTCAAACACAGCCCATATGCTCGGCTCCAAAAGCAGCTCAATCTGCATTCACTTCCAACAACACAAACAGTGTTTTGTTTACTAGGGACAGCTGGGTGAGCTACACAGAGAATTTCCATCATGGGAAAGTTTCAGAGAGTTGAATGCACAAACTTGTTGCAAATGGGTGCATATCGTGGCATCCAGGGGGAAACGTGGCCCAGAATCAAGTCTGTTAGCACTGCTTTGGGTTTCTTGGCACAAGAGGTAATGGCTTCAGTTGCACCAGGGAGGGCCAGGTTGGATATTAGGAATAATTTCTTCTATGAAAGAGTGGTGATGCATTGGCACAGCCATGCTCTTTGTGGGCAGCAGCATGGTGTTCACACCATGCCCGTGATGCCCAGTGCTGCAAGATGCGTAACCTCAAGAAGTGATGGACAAATTCATGGGGAAAAAAAACCCACTGAAAAAATCCAAATGCAAAGAGAGCAGGTTTGTCCTGAAAAGCTGGAAAAAAAGTGTTGCAAGCTGGAAAGTACATCAGAAAGGCACCACAGGTTGCTCTACAACCATTATACACTTCCTAAAGTGCTGGGAAGATGCCCACACAGGCTCAAACAGCTTGGGCTGTCCCAAGGACATATCCCAGCCTCTCTCTCCATCCACTCTGCCATGTACTTCCTGTGCACCTCTCAGTTACAGCATGTCCTGCCCACCAAGAAACTGCTCTGGGTGATTCACTGCCTTTGCTTTCCTTACCAGCTGAGATTAATGAGGAAATGCAGCTCTTTAAACTTGGCATTTGGGTTGAAAGCAAATGGTGGAGTGTCAACGGTTTACGGGCTGGTTCGGCCCGGTTCCGTGACTAGAGGGGCGGAGGGATCCGCGGATCCGCGCCCCCGAAAAAAAAAAAAAAAGAAAATAAGGGACCCCGAAATAATTGAAAACAGTGGCAACAATCTGAGGTAAAACAAAGTAATTTACTAAATATGGTATCAACAGAATTTTATAAGGAGAGAGAATGTGAAATTGATGGTGGATCGGCCTTACCACAACGCTGAGATGAGAAGCGCAGGCAGAGAAGCGCAGGCGAGAAGCGCAGGCAGAGAAGCGCAAGCGAAGCAGCGCAGGCAGAGAAGCGCAAGCGAAGCAGCGCAGGCAGAGAAAAGAGAGCATCAGGTGACCTTGCCGGGAGTTATATCTCCTCGCTGACCGCAAAGCCCCCTGGGGAAACGTAGCTGCTCTTCTCCGCTGGACAGGCACCCGGAACTTGAGCATCAGCAGTCAAACCCCCAGTACATTGCATGATGTTATGATGTGGAATACCGATAATGAAAAATCATGAAACCATGACATTCTCCATTCTCCACTGGCTTTACGCACTGGCCATATGGGGCTGTTAAAAGGTGAGTGAGTCTTGCTAATCACTCCCTGATTCTCTAGTTGGTGAATCAGCTTCTGAATGGGGAGCAAGGAATCCCTGTTGGTGCGGTACTGCCGTCTGTGCACCGTTTTTGTAGCAATCGGTACTTGTTGCTCTTTCACTCGTAGCAACCCCACGGCAGATGGATCTTCTGACAGGCCAGGCAAAATAGACAACTGCTTAACACCTTCTGTGTCTACAGCAGCTATTCCAAAGGCCCATCGATACCCTTTGGGATCCTTAAAATATCCCCTTCTGAGGTAATCAATACCAAGTATGCATGGAGCCCCTGGGCCAGTCACAATAGGGTGCTTTTGCCAGTCTTTACCAGTGAGGCTGATTTCGGCCTCCAACATAGTTAGCTCTTGGGAACCTCCAGTCACCCCATGAATATAAATTGATTTTGTCCCTTGGTGACTCGAGGGCATTAGAGTGCACTGTGCACCAGTATCCACCAGGGCCTTATATTTTCGTGATTCTGATGTGCCAGGCCATCTAATCCACACAGTCCAATAAACTCTATTATCCCTTTCCCCCCCCTGGCTGGGGGCAGGGCCCCTCTATTTGTTACCTTCATTGTCTGCAGCAACTGGAGCAATCACCTTTTTGGAGAAGTTCACCTTGGTGGTTGATTTGTCTTGTAACTCTCTTACCCGTGCTTGAAGTACAGGAGTAGGTTGTTTATGCCACTCCTTCATATCTTCTCCATGGTCACGTAGGTAATGCCACAAGGCAAAACGTGATGTGGTCTTACTGTTGTCACTTGCTCGAGCAGGAGAACGTCTTCTTTTGATGGCTGAGACATTAGATGCCACCGGCTGGGAGGAAATCAAGTTGATGAGCCCCTCCAATAGGCTGTTTTGGGAATTCTGGTCCCCATTTGATGTATCCGTTACCTCCATGGATTTATCAGCTTCAGGCACGGTTGATAGTTTGTCTATTATATCTTCTTGTTTGTTTTCCATTCTGTCCAGCTTTTCAGCTACCTTTGTAATGGCTGAAACACAAGCTCGCAGAGGGCTTAAATGTAACTCAAAGTCTTGAAGTTTATTAACCAATTCACTTATAAGGGGTCTTCTTTCCCCTCTGCCATACATTGCTGCAAATGTGCTGGCGTACCTTTCTGGTGCGGTCTTTGTGAATGTACGCCACATGTTTGGTGTACACCTGACTCTCTCGGGATCATGCTCTTGGTCTGGCTCGTCAGGAATGAAATCGGGGCTATGTAGCATTTCCACCACAGCATATTCTCTTAAATAACAGATGCCTTCTTCCATATCAGCCCATTTCTTTTTCTCAGGCATCAGATCATCTTTGAAGGGGTATCTTTCTTTTACAGCTAACAACATCCGCTTCCAGAGGGTAAAGGCCTGGTTCTGGCATGTACTAATACCTCTGTCAATGGCTGAGTCCCTAGCAACGCCACCCAGTTGGCGAGCTTCTCTACTATCCAGCCACACACTGTTGGCCCCATTGTCCCAACATCGAAGTAACCAAGTGGCAATAGGCTCATTTGGGTGACGTGAAAAGTCTTTTCTCAGACTTCGAATTTCATTCATTTTCAGAGATCGATCAACAATGGTAACGATATCTTGCTCACCTCTTACTCTTTCGGGACTTCTTGTTGCCCTCATTGGCGCCGGTGACCGTGGTCTTACTGAGGGCCCCTCCCCTGGACTTAGGGGTGCTTCTTGTGGATCTTGGAGCCACTCCTCTGGACCTCTCTCCTCTTCTTTCTTCTCTTCTAACTGAGTCGAGATTCGTTTCATTTTCCGTCCTCTTACAGGGGCAAGTGACATCAATTGTGGTGCTTCTTGTAGTTGATCAGGTTGGTCAGTTCCAATGCTCTCATCCTCCAGTTCAGCTCGGAGCCTGTCTCGTTCGATGATGAGAGTATCTAGCTCAGATTGGAGGGTGTCTTGTTGAGATTGAAGACTGTTGAGTTTGGATTGCAGGGAGTCTCTCTCAATTCGGAGGGCATCTCTCTCAGATTGGAGGCTGTTTCTCTCGACCAGGATACTCTCTCGCTCATTTTGCACTGTTTCCCTGAGACTCTCCTTTTCAATTTCACAAACTCTCTCCCTCTCCAGGATAGTATTGAATAAGGCCCGGTAAGCATTAGCCAGGCCCCAAATAATTTGGGCCTCCTCAGATCTTCCTGAGCCGCGACATTCCTGTCTCAAATATCTGTTTAAATTTTCAGGGTCTTTCAGGTGTTCTGGAGTAAAGTTCCATGACACCGAAGATTTCCATCTCTCTAAAGTCTCACCCAGGCCTCTCCACATTCCCTGCCACTCAGTATTTACTGGTTTTGGGGCAGACTTCCTCAAAATATAATAAATACTAATAATAAGTGAAATGGTGAGCAGTACATTCACGGAGATTAATAACGTGATCAGGTGAGCATTGAAAATCCGCATAAAGAATTCAAAGGAGAGGCTGGAAACCTGCTTAAAAATCCCCAACCCTGTAAAATTAGCAGCTCCCTCTGGAATGGTATGCCACATAATATGCAGATGCCACATAGTTATTTCCATCCATGTTTTCAATTGGCTATATATACCTATTGCTCCATAGAGCAAAGTGGTGAACTTAATTAAGGCCCAGTATGTTTTTAGCATTAAGAAAGAAGAGACAGTGGCATGCAGCCCCTTAAAAGGCAGTTTCAGTAGAGAAAGCATTTTTTTCTCTTTTTTTTTTTCTTTTACAGAAACAAGATAGCAAGGCTCAAAGTTTACAAATATCCTAGAGTATTGGCCGTCCGCCTGGACTTTTCAAGGTCACGCTTTCAGACAGTACTGGTGAAACAGATAAACTTTCCCAATGAAGCTGTCTGAGAGCGGAGAGAGAGATTTGTTCAAAAAGCTAAAAAGCAACTGTTGCCCGCATTCTCCACCAAGAATGTCAACGGTTTACGGGCTGGTTCGGCCCGGTTCCGTGACTAGAGGGGCGGAGGGATCCGCGGATCCGCGCCCCCGAAAAAAAAAAAAAAAGAAAATAAGGGACCCCGAAATAATTGAAAACAGTGGCAACAATCTGAGGTAAAACAAAGTAATTTACTAAATATGGTATCAACAGAATTTTATAAGGAGAGAGAATGTGAAATTGATGGTGGATCGGCCTTACCACAACGCTGAGATGAGAAGCGCAGGCAGAGAAGCGCAGGCGAGAAGCGCAGGCAGAGAAGCGCAAGCGAAGCAGCGCAGGCAGAGAAGCGCAAGCGAAGCAGCGCAGGCAGAGAAAAGAGAGCATCAGGTGACCTTGCCGGGAGTTATATCTCCTCGCTGACCGCAAAGCCCCCTGGGGAAACGTAGCTGCTCTTCTCCGCTGGACAGGCACCCGGAACTTGAGCATCAGCAGTCAAACCCCCAGTACATTGCATGATGTTATGATGTGGAATACCGATAATGAAAAATCATGAAACCATGACATGGAGTGCAGTGGAGCAGATGCTCCTTGGTGCATCTTGGGGTGGTGAGGAATGGGGGAGGATTTGGGCTCCCAAAGGTCTGCAAGGGCACTGAGGTGGGAATGTCCACGATGCAGAGCCTGAATGTGGGTATTTGGAGACCCCAGGGAAGTCACTGGGGTGGTGCTTAAGTTGACCCAAAGTTCTGCATCTTGGCCTCAGCTTCTCTCCCATCTGCATTAGAGTAGGGTAGGCCCTCCATAGCCCACCCAAGGGTGCAAGATGAAGCACGCAGAGTACAGGGGAGAAGTGTGGGTATGTCTCAAAATGATGATTGAGCTCTAAAGTCATTATGTTTTCTCACTGAGCAGAGATGACAACGGTTATTACCTGCACCATATCATAGCAGAAGAGCAATCGTGCGGCTGGAAATAGATAAAATCCCAAGTCATTACATTAGCAAATTATCTGTTTGGGTCTGTTTCCTATTGACAGTATTAAGCCTATTCCCATTAATATTTCACTCTTCGGGGAAATTAAACTTTAATGAATGTACGGCACTCACAAAGCTGGTCTGACGACTCAGAAGGGAAAGTAACAGCCAGGCTGTCTGAGTTAGCCCTTGCAAACAAGTCATCGAGGAATGGAATCCTCTTTAGCCAAAAATTAGGCACAAGCTCAGACCCAGCTGCTAAGGTGAAGCTCTGTGACAACGTGGTGGCCTCAGAGGGGACAAGATGAGGAAGTACATGGAGGCTGTGTCCCCCTGGAGCAAAGCTTCGTGCTCTGCTCCCCATCCATCTCCCCAAATTCTGCCTTTGGGTCCTCTGGGGCATAATTTCCTTGCTTTGCTCCCTGCCCCCTTCACTTCCTTAATTCCCCATCCAAAATACAACGGTCACCCCATCACCACGTCCAGTGTGGAGGGAGCACATCCTGGAACCACCAAGTGAACTCGGAGCCCTACGCCTTGGTGTCCACATGACAGTGATGTATGGCGTAACACACTGTGTGTGAAGCCTCATTTGGAGCCTGAATTAATCTTGTGCTGTCCCACTTGCTTCCCTCCCAGCTTCCCCCATTACCCAGCACTCTGGAAAACCAGTTACTGCTCAGCATTAAAAGAATATTTTTCTCTGTCGCCGCTTGACATTTCATTTTTGCTAAGACAAAGTAACTATCACCGTAACTTGGTGGGGGGGTTCTGGGGAGCTGCTGCTGCAAAACAGCAGTGCTTTCCCGTCTCCTCCAGACTCAGCTTGCTGGCACAACGGCTGCTGATCAGAGAAAATTAATTAACTTCTTGGGCGGCAGTAGAGAGGGAAGCCTTGCAGAGAGCACGCAGTGAGCCCAGCTCTGCCCTCTGCCTCCTCCCAGCACCCCTCCTTCTCACTCAGCATTGGCTCCCAGGCAGGCTGACCCCTCTGCAGCAGCAACAGGAGGACTTTTCTCACTTATCATGATATGTTGCAGCTCTGGGCCCACGTGATTGACAGCACCAGAGCAAGCTCAGAGGTCAGCCTTTGCTGTGTGCTGATGGAGGGAGCATCGTGCTGAAGGAGGGCGAGCTGCTTGTGCTGGCTGGGAGCAGGAGGCCTCTGCTTGCAGCACAAAGGCTGAAAGTACTCACAGCCATCAAGCAGAAGGCAGTGCTGCTCCTCTGCCCCACGCAGCCCTGCCGGCACCCACTGTGCCTTTGGGATGCTCCTGCATCTCTCCATCCCACTGGGGCTGCGCTGAGGTCTCTGTACAGGGCACAGGCAAAGGTAAGGAGCTCAGGATCTTGAAATCTCATCCCCAGGGTGAAAACCCATTCCCCTGACCCTGACCCCCCACCACAGAGGGCACCTGCAGAAGGCAACGTTGGGGCTGGGGCTGCCAAGACCCCCTGCTTCCCTCAGCCCAGCCCCGGAGGATTCCAAGGGAAAAGTTTTTCTATCTTAAGATTCTATACAAACATTTGTAGAAATCAAGTTTCATGCAGGGGCACAAAACTCAGTTGGCAAGAGATAAGAAAGTTGATGAATGTGTAACTAAGAGGGGATGCTGACAACCCCACAGCTACAGCCCACAGCTGGAGAGGATGGGACCAAAGGCCTCTCTCAGTGATTCCTCCTTTCTGTAGGGATGTGCAGAAAGAAACACTGCTGCCTGGGCGACCACTGGTGGTGCCTGGAGAACCTAAAACAGGAGAGGAATCAACTCTTGGAAAGGGTAGAGAACTGCAGGACAAGGGGAAATGGCTTTAAGTTGAGGGAGGGAAGATTGAGGTTGGATGTCAGGGGAAGTTGTTTGCTGTGAGAGTGGGGAGGTGCTGGAACAGCTGCCCAGAGAGGCTGTGGATGCCCCGTCCACCCCTGGAGGTGTTCAAGGCCAGGTTGGATGGGGCCCTGGGCAGCCTGGGCTGCTGTGAGATGTGGAGGTTGGTGGCCCTGCGTGTGGCAGGGGGTTGGAGCTTCGTGATCCTTGAGGTCCCTTCCAACCCTGGCCGTTCTGTGATTGTGTGATTCTGTGACTTCACCCCAAAGATACCACCATCCCTGCACTGCATCTTCTTAATGAGAAAGGCTCAATGTAAAGAAAAACTTGCAAGAACAACAACAACAAAAAAAATTAAATCCCCATTTTTTCTTATGAGGAGCAGCCAGAATTGTTTTTTTCCACCCTTCCATGCTCCTCACCTCTCCCCATCAGCAATGACTTCATTAAAGCTCTATGTGAAGTTTGGCTTGCTCTTAAAATCAAACCAAGTGTGTTTTCTTCTTCTCCTATATTGATTAGTGAGTGAACACCAGCAGGCCAACCGATGCTTAGCGATGGCATTTGGAGTAACTCTGAGTGATTTAATGGTCATGGCCCGAAATGGGGCTGGTTGGGATGTGCTGGAGCTCAGTGTTCAGCACTGTGGAGGAGCAGAAGGGGTTGCTTGCTCTCAGAGGGCATTTTCAGCCAACAGTGGGTGACAGCAGCATCGGGGGAGGGGGGGGGGGATGGGAAAGAGACAAAAAAAAAGAGAAAAGGAAAGGGAAGGGAAGGGAAGGGAAGGAAGGGAAGGGAAGGGAAGGGAAGGGAAGGGAAGGGAAGGGAAGGGAAGGGAAGGGAAGGGAAGGGAAGGGAAGGGAAGGGAAGGAAGGGAAGGGAAGGGAAGGGAAGGGAAGGGAAGGGAAGGGAAGGGAAGGGAAGGGAAGGGAAGGGAAGGGAAGGGAAGGGAAGGGAAGGGAAGGGAAGGGAAGGGAAGGAAAAAATAAAGAGAAAGAAGAAAAAAGAAAGAAGAATAAAAGAAAAAAGAAAAATGAAAAAAATGAAAAGAAGAAAGAAGAAAGACGAAAAAAGAAGAAGAAAGAAAGCAGAAAAAAAAAGCAGAAACAAGAAACAAGAAACAAGAAAAAAGAAAGAATAAAAAAGGAAAAAAGAAACAAGAACAAAGAAAGAATAAAAAAGGAAAAAAAGAAAAAAGAAAAAAGAAATAAATGAAAAAATGAAAAAGTGAAAAAGAAAAAAAGGAAATTAAAAAAAAAGAAAAAAAAAGAAAAAAGAAAAAAGAAAGAAAAAGAAAACAGAAGAAAAATTGAAAAGGGGAAAAAGATGGGAAAAGAAAAAGAAAGAAAAAAAGAAAGAGGAAGAAAAAAAAAGGGGGGGTGGGGAGGGGAAAAAAAAAGAAAGCTATGATTTTGTTCCCGAAGAACGCAGAGCATGCTGTTGGCATGCCAAAGACGTGCCCTGCAATGCCGCTCAGCTCCGCCTGAACTCCTCCGGTGCGCGCATCCTTCCCTCTAGTGACCGAACCCAGCACCTACAGCATCAGGGGCTTTCCGAGCCTGGAAGCGCGGCTGACAACAGAAGGACACGGGCACGGTGGGTGCCTCCCCCCTCCCCCCCACCATGGGGGCTCCGGGTGGCTGGGGGCAGCCCTCAGTCTTGGAATCCGAAATAAAGACCTTAACCAGAAATCCTTGAACGGATCTTGAGGACTTGAACGGTCCTACTGCAGAGCGCTCAAACCAAGAATCTGTGCTCAGTGCTCACGTCTCCTTGCCACCCCACCCGGAGCCCCAGCACAGCTGAATCCCGAGGCAAACAGCCTCGGTTATCCACAGCATCCGAGCCACGAGCTCGTGCTGTCCATCAGCCATGCCCAGCTGCAGTTCGGTGCGATTTAAAATCGTGCCCCCGTCCCAGCTGGCAGCACCTCAGGAACCCCCACTGCAGCACTGAGCTGTTTGAGCACTTGAGCACTGCTATGGGCTCAGTGCAAGCATAGATGCAGGGCTTGCTTTGTTTGATAAAGGGGAGCAGAAGAGAACGCAAACCCCCCCACACCCCAAAATCCATGCAGTCCCTTAACTGAGCAGGGATGATAAAATCAAAACAGCTCTGCGTAGGGTGGTGCAGGAGCAGAAGGGAATCACTGGGATCATATCTCATTTCTTGGCTCGATGTCCAGACCAATGCCCCAGGTCACTGCTCTAGTCAGGAAGAGGAGAAAATCACAGCATGGGAAGGATGAGGGCAGAGTGCACGTCCTCATCATTTGTGATAGCAGAGATCTGTTCTCGGAGGCAGCCCTGGGAAAACACAGCTCGTTAAGTCCTGTAATCAGCACCACTCCTCCCATCCCTCGTGGGCAAGGAGCTCCAAGCCTGCAGCAAAGCAGGGCTGCAATCCAAGCTGCTGGGCTGGATGCTGCTGCCCCAAAACTTTGTTCACTCCATTCCACCGATGAGTGATGCTGCTCACACACAGTTTTTCCCTATGGGAAATCCCAGGGATAACAGC
The DNA here is from genome assembly GCF_905368555.1 of Meleagris gallopavo. Taxonomy (NCBI): domain Eukaryota; kingdom Metazoa; phylum Chordata; class Aves; order Galliformes; family Phasianidae; genus Meleagris; species Meleagris gallopavo. Next base: position 1,427,078 of record NC_139432.1, on the reverse strand, counting down.
ACAGTCACAACCCTGCAATAGAGCTGAGCCCAAGCCACGGGCTGCAAACTTTCCCTAGCAAAAAAAAAAAAAAAAAAAGGTGTTTTGTTCAAGATGTGTCTCACAAAGAGGCTTCAGCTCCCTGTGGGAGGTATTGATTTCTGTTGTTAGAGATGCAGCCACGTGGCAAGCACTCCGAGAGAAACTTGGGATAGGAAGTGTTGATGGCAGTCCTCACTTCTTTCACTTCAGTCCTTTTTTTGGGTCAGTGAGGCTGCAGCAGCCACAGGGGGATGGATGCCAATGGAAGCACAGCATGGGCACAGGAACGGCCACGAATCCATTCCCAGAGTCCAGGCACAGAGCTCCCCAAGGGCTTGTTTGGCCTGGAATTTCAAAACATAAAAAGCACCAAGAAAATCAAGCTTCAACGTTATTATTGTTTGCTAATCAAACTTGTGCAGGAAACTACAAAAGGAGAAGGAATGTTCTTCGGTCCACAGCTTCCAAGGAAATAGGAGCGCCTGCAGGGACTGCCACAGGAATGCTCACATCAGTGCTTTTACCCAAAAGGAGGAGGGCTGGAGCTGCAACTCATGCTGGAGCTGAGGGCAGTGGTTTGGGTTTCTTTTTATTGCCTGGGAGCAGGATTTGGCTGCGAATGGGGCACTGAATCCAAATCCAGTCCCTGTCCACAGGGACTCACCAGCCCAGGTTCCACCTGAGTGCAAGGCATTGCTTTCATCGCTGCTCACATGAAGAAGGACCAAGCAGCTTTCTGCTCGGCTTGAGTCCCAGCTCCACCTGCCCTGCTTGCCACCACCAAAGGCATCCTGGAGCTCTCTACACAGCAACAAACGACTTCAAAAACATGGGCAAAAAACATTCAGACAGGGGCATTTCAAGCAGCAGGTTCCCAAAGAGAGCACAAGTCATGGCACCCAATTTCAAGCAGTTCTGTTGGTCCCCATTTCCTAAAACCACTCTTCCTCCTGGATAATGCAAAAAGATTCTCACCACAGAAGCAAATGCCTTTCCAGCAGTGAGCTCAAACCTCACAGAAACACCAGCCACTTGTTGTAGCTAATTAGTTGTGCTTTGTGGGAAAGAGAAGGTCAATATTTTAGTTTTCTATGGCCAACTTGACACCACCAAGACAACTTTATGGCTCCGACAAGATTTCCATCTGCCTTGGGAAGGATTCGCTGCCAGAGCAGAGCTCTCCATTTGCCATCTGTGGCAGGGGAGGAGGGAAAAGTCTTTCATCCATTAAACATGAAGGCAACTCAGGAGATGTGCACAGGAAAATGAGCCTGAGCGCCAACCCAGTGCAACAAGGAGCATGCGAGCGATCAGCCTCCATCACTGCAACTGGGCTGTGCCACCAGCTGGGACCAAGAAATCCAAGCCTTGCTTGGGAGATGCACGCTCAGGTATGCTGCAAATTCCCTCAGTTCCCATTTTGGAGGTGTCCATTCTGGATCCTCGTCGCTGAGTCAGACCCTGCTGCCCAACCCACCGATGGATAATGAACCCCTACAGCTCCAGGGCAGCACCGCCTCTGCAGGCACTTCTGTTAAACCAATAACTTGTGTTAACATCACCATTCCCAGCAAAGTTTTATTACAGACCATAATAAACTCAAAGCGATGCCACGTAGGCTTAAATGGGGATTTAATATGAATTATTGAAGAGGGTTTAATGGAAGGGGAAGTTTAAATGCAAAAGAAAAAAAAAAATATCCACAACTCTTTGCTGGCCGTAAAAAAGATGTAAAAATGTTGATGTTTCTTCATACCCTATGTGGTCATTTGCTACGTGGTGATTTGCTGAAGGGAAAAGAATGGGAGCACAAACAGGGGGTCTGATGGAGGGGGTCGGGGCTGTTGGGATGAGCAGATTGAGGGAGGCTGCAATTGAAGGCAGAGAGGAAAACTAAAGCCAGCCCTGTTGTGATTGCAGAGTGGTTTTTGCAGCAAGAGATGTTTTCCTTCAAGACTCAACTCCTGGATCCCTGCAGGTGTGAGGGGTTTGGCTTTGGGAAGAGGTCTGCATTTTTCATCTTGAAGGAAGAAAGGCTGAAAACGAGGGAAGTAAAATAATGGGAAGTAATAAATAAATCACTCCAGCAACACACAGAGGGTGGGAGCCCATGGTGCTCCGTGGTCCTGCTTACCCAGCCCTGAACTTGACCCATTTGGAGCTGACAGCGGCCCAGGAATGGTGACACAGCTCCGAGCTGCCCGTGTGGGCTCTGCCATGCGCTCCCATGAGCTGCAATCCCCAAAATTTAGGGAAAAGCCAAACCATGGTCAGAGCGCAGAGCTGCTCCGATGGAGCACCGCAGCAGGAGGCTGCAGGTGCAAGAAATCAGATGTGGGGGCAAAATAGTATTTGGAGGGGGGATCTATGAGAGAGAAGCAGAGAGATGCGCTCCCCAGAAACAGTTCAGAACCCATGCACCAACAGCAACGTTGCAGATCCCTTCCTCCCCCAAAACAAATGACTGAACACAACGAGGGGGGAAAAACAACAAGCAGAGCCATCGCTTCTCTCTGAATGACAGGAGCACGATGCTGATAGAGGTTTGGATTATGTCCCCCCGCCTTCCCACAGCATAGCTTATGACTCAGGATCTTAAGGGTTTCTGTCTGAGGATGGCGGATGTTTATTCCCATCCACCTCCAAGCAATCAGCCCTTGCAGTGCTCTTCCATTTAGGTGCTGTCTCACACCCAAGTGGGCCCAGCAGCACTTTGCAGATCTGTGATCCATCCCGTGCACAGTGCTTCTGCCCACCATGAAGCAAATAAAAGCCATCCACACGCTGCCTAACTGATGGGAAGAGCTGCTACTCGCTTCTGTTTCAATCTGATTAAGGACAGAACGCTTCATTTCCTCCACAAACAGCTCTGAATCTCCTGCCCCCAAACAGTCCAACACTGCAAGCTGCGTAATAACTCTGAGTTTGAAGAGATGCAAAACAAGGCAATAATGGGCAAACCATCACCCAGCAACGGCAGCAGGTTGCATTTGCACACTGTGGCATTTGCACATCATGGCATTTGCCTGCCACTGCAATTGCACACAGTAGCATTTGCACACCATGGCATTTGCATGCAGGTACATTTGCACACTGTGGTATTTGCATGCCATGACAATTGCACGCTGTGGCATTTGCATGCAGGTGCATTTGCACATTGTGGTATTTGCACCATGACATTTGCATGCAGGAGCATTTGCACATCATGGTATTTGCACACCATAACATTTGCATGCAGGTGCATTTGCACATTGTGGTATTTGCACCATGACATTTGCATGCAGGAGCATTTGCACATCATGGTATTTGCACGCCATAACATTTGCATGCAGGTGCATTTGCACATTGTGGTATTTGCACCATGACATTTGCATGCAGGAGCATTTGCACATCATGGTATTTGCACGCCATAACATTTGCATGCAGGTGCATTTGCACATTGTGGTATTTGCACCATGACATTTGCATGCAGGAGCATTTGCACATCATGGTATTTGCACGCGATAACATTTGCATGCAATTCCATTTCCATGCAATTCCATTTGCATGCCATTAAGTTCATAGCTATGGCACTTGCTCATCAGGACCCACATGTGATGGAGGATGCTGTGCTGCTCGAACCAGCTCAGGAGCAGTGGCATTAGAGCTAGAAGTTAACCCACACATCGTACTGAAATACAACTTGCCCGCACTGTGCAGCAGAGCAGCGTTTGCCCTTAGTTCCCACCACCTCCCTCCATGCTGTCCCCTTGTCACAGCCATGCCACACACTGCGCTAACTCCCAAAGCCAGTGGGGACAGAAATCAATGGCTCTTGTTGGAGAAGGAATTAGCTGAGCACATTAAAGACATCCTCTATGCCAGCCAGCCAGGGTGATGCTACAGAGAGCTGTGAGCAGCAAGAGATTTCCCTGTGTTCCAAAGGAGAGAGGGGCAGTTCTTTAGGGCAAAAACCCACCGATCTCCGCAGCTTCCCCTAAAGCTTTAAAGCCCTGCAGCTGTCCCACTCCTCTGAGCTCCCCCAACACCCAGCACGGCTGGCAGGGGAAGCAGTAAACGAAATAAGATGCTCTGCAGAGTTTATTTGCTACTGCTTTTGCCATAAAGCACTGCTTAAATTTCACTTCACCCGTTTTCTTGCTTAAATGAAGACTCATCTTCAGCTTCAATCTGCTTAAACTGCTCCTTTCCCACTTATTTTTTACTGCCTCCAACACTTCTCTCACCTTCGCTTATTGGCTGCCAGTAAAAGTGCCGGAGAAATGCCTTTGGGGAAAACTTTCTCCACTAAAAGAGGTGGATTTGAACCAAGCAGAAGCTGCAGGCATTTCTGCAGCAGCTCACCTCCAGGTGAGATGGGGTTTTGCTCCCCACGGTCACAACCTGGATCCCTGATTGCAATGCTCTGCACCCCCAGCTCTGACCATCGCAGCCCCAACCCCACCATGTAGGGAAGAGATTCCTCTATGAACACGTTCATTCCCCACAGGTTGGCTCAGCCCTGTTCCTTCTGCAGGGCCCATCTCACAGCACATGTCTGCTAACGAGCTTCCAGGTGTACAGCTATGTGCAGAGAGCTATTAGCAAACAGCCCTAATTACTGCACGGTGCCACACACCACCTGGGGCTGGCGACAAAAACACAGAGACCAAAGCCAAGCTGTGCAGGGCATGGTGAGCAGGATGGTATTTATCCCCCAAAATTGGGCCAGCAGTATGCAGCACTGTGAAAATGTCATCTTTTTCTTTTTTTTTTTTTTTCTATAGCAAGGAGGAAAGAAGAAAAAATCCCAGAGCAGCAGCCAGGCTCACAAACTGGTTGATCTCTCAGTTCGAAGCGGGTTTTCCAGTTCACAAAGCAAACCTGGTGCACAAATGCTGTGTTTGCTGACACCCCTGCCATGGGGATGCTCAATGAGTACCCGTGGTCAGGGCTGGGGTCACCAAGAAGGGGCAGGATGCCTCATCCTGGGGTGTAATCCTCATCTCCTTCTTACAGACTTCAGCTCTACACCTACCCTTGATGCTCAGTGCTGTGTGTATCACCAGCACTGTTTTCTTGCATTATGGCACCACAAAGCCTCTTCCCTCACTTGCTGCCACATCAGCCTTGGATTAATCCTCATCTGCTTATGGACGGATGCTGTAAGCATCCCTGGGTCCGCGCCCCTCACAGCAGTGCTCCAACCTTCCTCCAACCCTCAAAGATCTGCACCATGCCTGCTGTCCCCTGCCCAGGCAAGGCACCGTGCCCAAGCTGCGGTGAGTGTTAGATATTGCACTGGGGCCATGCCATGGGCTTGGGGTCACACCCAGGGATGGTGAAAGCCCACCAGCCTTACATGGCCATGGGGTGATGGCCATTCCTGGGATGCTGTTGGGGTTTCTGCACCTTTTTGTTATCTTAAGAGGCCCAGGAAAGTTCAGCTAGGATTTTCCCTGACTATCCACTGATAGGTTTCCCGTTGCCCAAGGGCTTGTGGGCACCTTGTCCCTGGAGGTGTTTAAGGGTGGTTTGATGGGGCAGTCTGTTCTAGTGCTTCATCTACTGGTTGGCAACCCTGCATGTGGCACTGGGAATGGAACATGATGATCCTTGAGGTCCCTTCCATCCCAACCCATTCTATGACTCTATGACACACATTCTGTTTTTCCACCCAAAATATCAGGATCTTTTCTGCAGAAAGCTGTGGCTTTTAACAAAACGTCTCCCCAGGATCTCCCCACAGCCCTGACCTGAGATCTCATTTGTTTTTTTTCTACAAGAACTGCCCTATAAACCAACTCCTGCTGAGCTGGATGTGCTCAATGTCACCTTTCCCATTTCCTTGCCATCACCAATAGTCAGTTGCTGCACACAGCACTGCCTCTTTGCAGGAAGGGCTCACCATGTCCTTGTGCTAGCAACTCGAATTAAGGGAGAATCGAGGCTTTTCATTGTGGGGTGTTTGGTGGAAACCTGGCGATGTATTAATTCAGAGGATTTCAGCTGGCAGCCCTCGCCCAGGCAGATATTTCCTATTGGAAGGGATTCACTCTGAGACTTCTATCTGCAATGCCAGAACAACACACACTTCATTACTGCCTCCTCCACGAGGAAGGTTGTTTCAGCAATTAGGTGAAAACCCTCAACACCTGATGAATCTTTATGTGCCTCCAGGATCACAGCAAAGGCTCCTTTCACAGTATTTCCGCATCTTTATTTTCCATCATTTTATTTCCTTGGGAGGGAAAAAAAAATAATAATAACACGTCTGAGCTATATTCGTTTTGCTATTACCAAACAAGACATTCAGCCCGTGCATTTGTCTGACTACTTTTTTAATCAAGCTAACCCCAAGAGCCAGCAAACCTGCCAGCAGTCTGCCTTGGGTTCAGTTGGTATAAATTAGTCCAAGGCTAAAGGAAGATTAACACAATAAAAGTACGTGTCATTTTTTGAAAATCAAAGGTTGAGCAGCAGAGCTATGCAGAGTCCCTGAGCAGAAACTTTAGTGGAATGTGGCTGTTTTTAATTAGACACTCTGATCTGTATTTACAGTGAGAAGAAGAAAGGGGTTGCTCTGCGCAAAGGTGGTGCAACATTGGGCAAGTAACACTGGCATCCCAGTGCCTTTCTCTGCTAATGCCATGGCCAGATGATGAAAGTGCTGCAAGACCCAAAGGGACTCTTCCAACGCATCCACAAAGCAAATTCCTCCAGGAACTGTACTGCACCTTGTAAAGATGGGTACAGTGCTATGGGCACAGCCAGAGCTGGGAACGAAGGGCATGGACAGAGCTGAGCACAGCTCAGTGAGCAGAGATGGGCACAGTACAGTGGGTATGGACAGAGATGGGCAAAAAAGGCACAGACAAAACTGGGCACAATGGGTAGGGACAGGGCTGGGCACAGATCACTAGGTGTGGACATAGCTGGGCACAGTGAGTGTGGATAGAAATGGGCACAGTGGGCATAGACAGAGCTGGGCACGAGGGTATGGACAGAGATGGGCACAATGGGCACAAACAGAGCTGAGCAGAATGGGTAGGGATGGAGCTGGGCACAGCACAATGGGCATGGACAGAGCTGGGCACAGTAGATATGGAGTGAGAAGGGCACAACGATCACAGACAGAGCTGGGCACAGTGGGCATAGATGGAGCTGGGCACAGCACAGTGGTTATGGAGAGAGCTGGGCATAACACACAGGGACAGAGCTGGGCACAGTGGGCATAGATGGAGCTGGGCACAGTAGATATGGAGTGAGAAGGGCACAACGATCACAGACAGAGCTGGGCACAGTGGGCATGGATAGAGCTGGGCACAGCACAATGGTTATGGAGAGAGCTGGGCATAACACACAGGGACAGAGCTGGGCACAATGGATGTGGATGGAGTTGGGCACAGCACAGTGGGCACAGAGAGAGTTGGGCACAGTGGGTATGGGCACAGAGTATGGGCAGGGATGGGCACAGCACAGGACAGAGCTGGTCACCATGGCTATGGACTGAGCTGGGCATGGTGGATATGGAAGCTGCTGGTGTAGGAGAAAGAGTTGTAGAAATAATGGAAGATTTGAGGATAGCTATGTTCCCTAAGGTTTTACTTGCAAAGAGGAACAGATGGAGGGAGAGGCAGAGAAGGAGTTTGTAAGAGATTTAAAAGTAAGCCAGTCCTGTGAATACAGGTTTTACAAGGCTCTTTAATAAAAACCAGAATGCCTTGAGATGTAGCAATAAAAACAGACCACATAACCTACAAATAGCTTCTGGGGGAGATGATTATAGTGCCAGGAAAAGTAATGTGTATATGCCGACAGATAGAAATCCCAGAAAGACAAATAAAAGCCTCAGAGAGTGACCCAGGGATAGTTTATGAACTGAAAAGGAAGAGAGTTTGGGGTCATCCACGCTTAGCTGTGAGCCCAGATGCTGGGCAGCCACTCAGCAAAGCCCCAAAAGCAGCCACCCCAAGGCTTAAATACTCTTTGAGGAGCGACCAAAAAGATCAGGGCAGGAATTGGACTGATTGGAAACAGATGGAATTGAGCAGCGCTGATCCTTACACAGCCTGAGAGCATCTCCACCCTCAGGGCTGTGTAGCTCAAAGGTGGTGGGAAAATTTCATGCAAATCCTACAGCACAACTGTGTTAGAGCCCGGACCTCCTGCAAAGACCTTGCACCTCCCAAATCCCAGCTGGAAACCAAAAATGCCCCAAATAATCAATTCCTCTCAGTGGGGGGAATACAATAAACAATCACATTCTCATTGAGATTCAACCAGAGATTTTTTTTTTCCCCCTAATGTTTCAGCCAGAAAAACCATTGTTCTTGCAGAACAGTGTGCTTGTTTATGGATTCCAGCAAGAGGGAACAGCAGAGCTAACTGAGCATGGGGGACCAGAATACAAACACTGCAGAACAGCAGCAGACTGTGGGAAGTCAGAAGGTGCCCAGCATTGAGAGGGATGTTCTGAAGCTCTACCAGTATGGGATGGTGAAGCTGAAGGCTCAGACATGGTCTGTATGGTGTCACCAAACCTCCAGCAGCTATGGCGGTATAAACAGCTGGGGAGGGAGAAAAAGCACAAGGAAAAGTGGTGGGAGGATGGGAATAGACACTGAGGAGAAAGGGAAGTGGAAGCACAAGTTTGTGGCCACACAAAGAAGGAAAAAATAGCATTAGCCCTACACTCAAGGTGGATTTCCTCTTGATACCAGCCAACTTTGTCATCCACAGCCACGTGTCCCGGTGTCATGGAGAAGCTCAAACCCTCTCTGCCTCCATAGGAGAGATAGATGGGTGTCTTCTGGGCAAAAAATGAAGCTGCCCATCAAGGAGCCTGGAAACAGGGAACAGCTTCTTCCATTTGAGGATTTGAAAGTCAGAGGTGTTGGTTTTACCAACACGAGTCAGCTCCACCAAGGGTTGGGATACATAAATTTTGGGGTGAAAAAAGCTATGGGATTTAGGTGTGTTTTAGTAAATGCAAAGTTTAACCATTTTCTGTCATCTTCCAAAAAAAATCGTCACTTTTCTTATACGACCTACACAGCCAGCCCTCTGTGCTAAAGGTCAGCACAGGTAGTATTGCTTTCCCATCCCAGTGGGTGTCTTCACATCCTCACATGGAGCACGAATTCCTCAGAAGAGCTGAGTCTGGTCACAGATAGTTTCATTATTATGTATCTTTATCAAAAAGGGTTCGTTGCAGATGGGAACACAGTCACTGGGGAGATCTCACGCAATTAACTGGTTCTGCTGAGAAGTTAATCAGTTTTGCTGCAGAAACTGACTCCTGAGGTTAAGCCTCTCCAGCTGGATCTATACAACCCAACCAGCAGTCAGGAGACCCATTTGCAAGCCTTTGGGGAATGAACAACTGATCTTCATTTGTATGACACGTGCCAACCCATAATAGTTGGGTAATAGCTAAGGCACTTGGCACACTCCTTTCCTGGGTTGGTGCTCAATGCCATCCTGTTTGACTGAGCTGCTGAGAGGGCACCCAACAACTGGGGGATGCTCCCCCAGGTGCAGAAGCATCTCTGATGGTCTCTCCAAGTTTTTGTCTCATCACCAGTCTACCTGTGGAAATGGTGTTTCTTCAACAATATCTGTGATGTTTTTGATCCAGCTGTGGCCAGGTGTGGTGCTTTGGTTGATGCTACTCAAGGTACAGAAGTTACGGTCCTCACCTGCTGCTTTATCAGATGATAGACCCAACATCTCTTAGATAATGTCATAAATGCTCTTTCTTATGTCCATAGGCACAGAAATGTCCACCCCTGATGAACACACATGCAACCAGCAGAAGACAGAGCTGTGATCCACCCCTGTGATCCCACCCCACCGGTGGATCCACGGTGTCTCAGTGCCCATAAAAGCAAGGGCAAACTGGCCAAAACCAGCTAAATGTTCTCTTACCTGAATGAATTTCATCCAGATGCTCAGCAAAGCTGCAGTAATCAAGATGGATATGAGGGAAATTTGGTAAAGAAACACTTCATAGATCAAGACAGTTAAAAAAAAAAAAAAAGAAAAGAAAAAAGCAAGCATTCAAAGCATAGGTAACCCTGATTTTAAACCACACTACATTTTTGAGCTGTTTGTTTGCAAGCACCCTGAAGACAAAAGCTCTGCACAACATTAATTTTCGTTACAAAGCTCCAGGCAGTGAATTGATTTTACCTGGGTTACGTTCAGCTCCAACAAAGAAAGGAGCAGCAGTGCAAAACCTGACTGCTGCAGGGGCAGGTGGTGCAGAGCTGCCTGGCTCATCACGTCACCAAGCCCCTTCACACCCATTTATTTTGCAAGCAGCTGCTCTCAGATGCTAAAATCCCTGCTTTCGGATGAGTTTTCCCTGGGAAGAACCTGTGACTTTTGCATCTGCTGTTGGGAATGGATGAAACCACACAGAGCTGCTGTACAACCTGGGGGATGTGTGAGCTGTCTATAGGATTTGCTGTTTGCCTTCATGTGGGAGAGCTTCAGACTAGGTTGACCCATGGTTCTATCATTCTGTGATTCTATGATTCTGTGGTTCTATCATTCTGTGGTTCCGTGGTTCTATGGCTCTGTTATTCTATGGTTCTATCATTCTGTGATTCTATCATTCTGTGGTTCTATGGTTCTATCATTCCATGGTTCTGGGATTCTATGATTCTATGGTTCTATGGTTTTATGATTCTATGGTTCTATGGTACTGTGGTTTGGTCATTATATGGTTCTATATTTCTATGGTTCTGTGGTTCTCTATTTCTTTGATTCTATGTATCTATGCTTCTATATTTCTATGGTTCTACAATTCTGTATTCTGTGATTATATGGTTCTGTAGTTCTATGATTCTATGGATCTGTGGTTCTGTTCTACAGTTCTGTGGTTCTGTGATTCTGTGTTCTATCATTCTATGGTTCTACAGACCTATGTTTCTATGGAACTATGGTTGTATGGATCTATGATTCCATGGATCTGTGGCTCTGTTCTCTGTCTGTAGACATTCTATGTCTATGGTTCTGTGATTCTGTGATTCCGTGGTTCTATAATTCTATGGTTCTATTATTCTATGTTTCTATCATTCTTTGGTTATGTGATTCTATGGTTCTACGGTTCTATGGATCTGTGGTTCTGTGGTTCTATGATTCTGTGTTTCCATGCTTCTATGACTTCATGTTTCTATGGTCCTGTGATCTGTCCCTTTGCTCTGACCCTATGCATGCTCAGGGCTATTACCAGCTCAATACACAACCAAAATAATTCGTACATCCTAAGATGTAAAAACCAAGTGCAGAATTGAGCTGCAGATGTTTAGGCACGAACACAAGGCTCATGTTGATGGATAAAACCAAGGAAGGGAGATCTATACAAGATTGTACCAAAAGCTGATGATTTTGCCCCATTTCCAGGGCACCCACTACTTTCCCAGGATGATGGGAAGAGAGCAGGGACAAGCTGTGGAAATTCCCATGTTAGTAATTCTATTTAATTATATCATTAAGGAGAGAAAACCCCTCAAAACAGGGTAAAAAGTACAAATTCCCGAGCATTAACAGTATTCCTCTCTTTCATATATAGGAGGGGGAAAAAAAATTCAACATTTGCATTTCCATTCCTCCAATGGAAATAGGGATTTTTCCAAAGGCATCCAGGCTGCAGTAACACTGCATGAACACACAGATCCCAGGGAAAGCCTCCCCATGCAGCATGCAGAGTTTTCCCTCCCTTTCAAGCCCATCTCTCTTTGAGCACAGGGAATGGCTGCTCAAATACTTTTCTTGTGATAAAAAGCAGTGAGGACACAGCGAGGTGCGAGGCACCCAAGCCTGCAGCATCCCAGGGCTGTCAGCATGTTGTGGAAGCCACCCCTTGCCATAGTAGCAAAGCAGCCAGCCCCACAGGGCTAGGTGTGGATTAGGGTTAGGCATCCATCTTTCCAAAGCATGGTCCAGCTGTGGGGAAGCAGTTTTTCCACTTCTAGCTGGTCCAGGCCATGCAAAGCAATGCTATTTTTGCAAGGTCTTTGCTAGCACAGAACTACCCCCAAAGCATCCTGCTGCACGAGGGTGCTGCTCTCACGCCAGGTGCCTGGAACAGGCTTGGTGGCTTATCACCATTCCACCAGTGTACCACCTGGCTGCACCATGCCCATCCAGGGCTGGGGGTGCTGTGATGCAGCTGGGGGAAGTGCAGGAGCTGCAGGAGCCCATCTAAATAGAAATGACCTTCCGGATATGAACCCAAGTCAGTGAGACCTCCCTGAGCCCTGCTCAGGGATCATTGATATGAGCTGAGCTCGAAGTGGAGGAAAACCAACACAAAAGCCCAATGGCTTATCACACTGACATCTGAACTGATTACTGGGGAGAAAAGAAAAAAAAAAGAAAAAGAGCTGGGATTAGGGGCTTAATGAGGGCAAGCTCTGACTGCAGCATCTCCTATTCTCTTTGTAACAGTCGTGCTGGTAGAGCTGCTACGGAGTTATGCTGATATTAACATTACAGCACTATCCCCCACAGCAGCAGTAGCAGTCCCAGGGGCTGCATTCAGCTCCAATCTCTCCTGCTGATGGCAGGGCTGTGCCACACACAGATCCCAACTGCAGCAAGCAGCCCATGCACGGGGTGAGCGGAACAGCAAGCCTGCAGCCAGCACAGCGCTGCATCATGAGCATCCTCCAGCATCACCCCCTGCATGCATCCAAGCAAGCTTTAGGAAAATAAAATCTCAGCCAGACTGCAAACCTGCAAGGCAGCCCCAGCACTCTCCCTCCTGTGGGCAGGATCTGTGTTCAGGCTCTGCAGTTTTAGCAGCACAGAGATATGTGGATGTTGGCTGCCTTCGCTTTGTCTCCTAATTTAGCGGTTCCATCAAAAATGTAATTAAGTTGGTCTGGCGTGATTTGTTCTTAATAAACCTGAGCTGCTCGTGCTATCCTCATGGTGTTTGTAGCAGTTAATATTTGCCCAGCAAATTTGCTGGGATCTGAAACGAGATTTATATAAACTTGTGTATATTATCTAATTAATAAGCAATACCAACACGCAAGAAAATGAGACTTTGTGAACTCATTAATTCTGCCATTGCTCTGCTCTGTGGGGGTGGGATCCCGTGCCCTGGGCTCACCCATCTCCTCCTGCACCACTGCACAGATCACAACATCCCTGCATGCACTGCCGTGCCTGGAAGCCTCCATGAGCATCTTTGGAGCTGCAGAAGGTCACTGGCTTCTTTAGAAATTGATTTCTGGAGTAACTAAGTGCATCGGTGGGTAAAAGACTCTGGTTTATGAAAATCATTAGTTCCGTCGTACGTTCTAATTAATGTCAATATTGGGTGACCGCATGCTGTGAGAGGAGATGAAAAGAGACAAAAAGCCAAAAAAGACAACAAATTACAGGAGGAGACCCTTGGTTCGTTCAGAAATGTCATAAATTTGGGTTATATTCTGTCGGGTGCCCTCCATGCCCAGCCTGGTGCTCGCTGTGGGTTCAGACGTGGGGTGGGCATGGATGGGCAAAGTGTAGAGCCAAGCTTCAAGGCTGAGCTGTAGGATCAAGGGTTACCTCTCCACTAAGAAAACTTCCAGCCCTGTGCGCTCATCCATGGGGCAGAGCAATGGCCATCCCCACATGGTGAGGTTTTGCCCCCAAATCCCACAGACCCAGAGATCCCCTGCAGCCCCCTCCCCATCACCAGGGGACTCTGCTCCACTGATTCCTGGCAGCCCCTGCGTGCCGTTCCCCATTCTGCTGCATTTAAAGGTGTGTTCCTCTTACAAAGTAGATATTTACAATTTGTAATGGTGTTTCAATTATGAGCTGGGAAAGCACCTGGAATCGAGCCTGTCTCCATTATTTATGGGCAATGTAATCCTAACCCAATAGATACCTCTCATGAAGAAAGCTAACATTTTTCACCAGAGCACTGAAAGCAATACCTCATGCTAATAGAGTCTGTTATCAGAGGGAGGGAAGCCTGCACAGCCACTCGCTGCCTCCCCAGAGAAGAGCATCTTGCAGCACAGGGATGCAGAGGTCTCGATCATAAAGCAGCATCCTCCCTGTGCTAACAGCATCTCTCCATTTCCCTCGTGCTGCACTGGACTCAGCTGGGAGCATCTGCAACTGGAGATTGTTTCACGCTTTTGGGATACTCCAGCCTTGCTGCCTGCTTCTGCAGGGGGAGCTGATCCTTGTGCTGCAGGGATGGAGGATGCTGGGACCAGCTGAACCTGGTGGTTCCTCTGACACCCAGGGTGCCCAAAGTGTAAGACAGCACCTGGCTGCCTGCAGGGCCCATCTGTGGGGTGCCTGCAGGATGGTGACACCAGGACTCATAGAACCACTGAACCATAGAATCATTAAGGCTGGAAAATATTGCTAAAATCATCAAGCCCAACCCCCAGCCCATCCCCACCATGCCCTCTGATCTCATCCCTCAGCATCACATCCACCAGTTTGGGGGTAGCTCATCTTGTCTTGTTCTGTCTGCATAGACTGCTCCAGGGCTGAGCCCTCCAAGCATCTTCTCCAGGATGCACAGGCTGATGGGCCTCCAGCACAGAGAATACCTATGTATATAAAGTATTATTGCAGCTCATGAAGGTCCTCTGGGAGCTAAATGCTTGAGCAAACCCACCCTACTGTCCTCAGCTCTCTTCCCCACTGCAAGAAGAGCAGCGCTGGTGGAGCATTTGGCTTCATTTCTCTCTTGGTGACCTTGATTTTGCATGACAAGCTGCATACTTAATTAATTAAAGAGAAAAAAAAAAAAAAAAAACCTCTCAGTTCCGTCTAAAAAGGCCATTATTTTAATTTTGACAGGTAATTACAAGAGAAGAAATGATAAATCTTCCCGAACGCTGTTTGTCTTTAGTGGAGGCATTAATTATGGATGCTCAAACGCTATGGCTGAAGGAGTGTCAATGTGTGAAGAAGGGCTCAGGACCATCTCGAGCAGAGATGGCAGCCCCATCGCTGTGCTTTCTGGTTTTCTACAAAATAGAAAAGATCGTGCTCTTCTGAAGCTCCACAGCAAGAGTGAGGGATTGAGACAGCTGCATAAAACTCCCTAGAAGCTCAGACTGGCGTGACACACTTGGCCTCTGGAACTCATTGCCATCATAGATCATCTGGCAGCTTTTAAAAGGGGTTGTCATGTTAGGCAGATAAGAAAATCCAGAGTTGAATCCAATGGAAAAAAATAAAGAACCGGAACCGCCTGCGAACTGTTGATCTCTCGCGGGTTAGTGTGCTCAGCCCCTTAAATCTGCAGATCCCACAGTGATATCTGCTCCTCCTCGTGTCCTCTGGAAGGAGGACACCTTCTGTTCACCACCCTTCTGTTGGCCACTGGGCTGATCCCAAGCTCAGCACCCAACAGTCAACTGCTGCCCATGTTCCCCTTGGACCTGGCATTAATCTGGGTTGTTATTCTCTACCCATCCATCAGCCCTTGGACCACTCTGCACTTTGATGGGATTTGATGAGGAGAAATTGGACATCAACCAATGGGTCCCACCACAGCATGAGCTGCATGAGAAGGGGTTTTCACTTCTCCTTCTTCCTCCGTGCTGTCAGCCCATTGCTTGCAAAGACCCCAGGCACAAAACCACGGGATCTTGTGTTGCTCCTGGTAAAACTGTTAACCTTCAGAGCAAATAATAAATCCTGGAGCCAGAAAGCAAGCAAAGTTCTTGAACCCCCAACCCAAGCATCCCAGGTGTAGTTGGGAGCACAGTAGTCCCTTTGCTCCCCACTGAACTTCAACCAGCTAGAGATGAGACACCGCTGTCCTCATGCTCGATGCCCCGAGGCTTGCCAAAACACTGGCATGCCACCAAAAAGTGGTTTTAAGCTGCTCTGGTGCAGCCATCAGTTGCTTATCACGTCCCATGCAATGGGATGAGCACCAGCAATGCAGGGCACGGTGACAGTGGGACACCGGGCACAGACTCCTGGAGCAGCTGCCAGGCAGACAGTGGCATCCCATCCCATTCTTGTTCCCAACCTTTTAGCTTTCAGTGATTTCCTGCCTCTCTATGAATAAGCAAAAGCACTCAGTGCATCTGTCATTAGCAGGGTCGTTTGCACAGGCTGGAGTTGCAACTGTCATTAAGAGGGCGATTTGTGAAGACAAGCAATAAGTCAATTAGGGTCAATTATGACACTACATTAAAAGCAGCGCCTGTCTACAAAGGGGAGCTGACGGGCAGCTCACATCCCCAGTGCTGGCTGCCTCCTGCTTTGGCCCATCTGCCCATGAAGCCCACGTTCAGCAGAAGATTTAAGCTGTTCCCAGCTTCCCAAGCTGGCATCTGCTCCAGTATTTACACAGTGCTAGACTGAAGCATGTGGAGGGGACCTTGGTGCTCCAGGGGGATGTTGGCATTGGGATAAAGAACCCAGCAGCATCCCATTGAGTGCCATTGAGTGATGGAGAAGGGCTCAACTGAGGGGAATCTGCTGGACGTAGAGAAGAGCCTGGAGCATACTGCCAGAGCACATCGACTCCAGCATTTGTCTCTGCTGCATGTTGGGGCAGATTTATCTCATCCTGGAGAAAGCTGGAGAGAGGAGCCAGCTTTGGCAGGCTGACCACAGGTTGGAGTGCAGCTCCAGGGGAATCAAGGCTGAAGGAATGGGGAGCATGGCACTCTAAGAAAATACCCGCGCTGCGTCAGCACCTGCTGAAGACCTGTCCTCACGTGCCATCACCACTGAGTTTTGCCCTCTGGTTTTGAGTGCCAAATCCCCATTTCTACCTGAGCTCCCAGCCACCCCAAACGAAGCCTCCTTGCCCCTCCAGAAGCCGTGCAACATCAGGTTTCCATGTTTTCCTACCAGAGGGAAGGCACAGCATGAAGGCATCCCAGAAAGCTGGGCTGGAGCCGGGCTCCTGCACAAAACACCCTGCCACCGAACAACCTGCAGAGCACCAGAGCACAGCTGTCAGACACAAGAACCTCCTGTGCATTTACCCAAAGGAAAACACATCCCAAATACTCTGGAAGTGACTGTGCAGGCTTTGTATGTGCCCAGGAGGAGCCCCCACAGTTATTAACACAGCAAAGGATGCGCTGCTGAAAGGAAGCATCTCCAGCTGCTGAAAGGAAGCATCTCCAGCTGCTTAGTCTTACCTAGCATCACTCTAACGTTCTTTGAGCAGGCTCGGATAGAAGAAAAGAATAAATCCAAATTATTAAAGCCCTTAATCGCTTCTTGTCACCAAGCACAGAGAGAAGGGATGAGGATGGGAGCATCAGGAACAGCCACGGAACGCTGCTGTGGGGCTGAGATAGGGCAAAGCTGAGCCACCAGGGATGATCTCCCACAGATCCTGGCCACCACCTGGTTGCCCACAGCAGGTCTGTGAGGCTCCCAGGCATTTTGTGGTCCCCATCCAACTCCTTCTTCCCTTGTAAGCGCCATGGGCCAGCAGTGGCACTCTGCGAGGAGCACTGAAGATGGTGAGGTATATTACTATGGTAACAAGGCTGCCACATACCTGAGGCAGAGCAGGAGGATAAGACCTCCATAAAGAGGTGCAGAGGAACAGGAGGCTTATCCTAGCCCTTGCTATCTAGGAGCAGGCACCACGCTGTCAGCTGGACTGGTGGGTGAGGTGAGATAAAGCTGATGGGGTGGGAGAGCTCTGCTGGAAGCTCATGAAGGCACAGACAGACAGACAGACAGACAGAAAGACAGACAGACACGGGGCATCCCAGCATGGCTCCATTAAGTGGGAAAGCAGCAAGCATTAGGGAGGCGGTGTCCCCAAGGTGATCTGATGCAAAGCACCTTAATGCAGCCTGGATTCCACCTTGAGGCTCCAGGACAGCCCATCTCTTCCCTAATAGATCTGCATCACCCTGGCAGCCTGAATCCTCATTTCTCACCCCTCTCCTGAGCGATTTGCTCCTCCAGAGATGCTCCCACTGCAATCAAGCCACCTGGCAGCCTTCTTTTTGAGGGGCTGAATAGCACAAACTCTTTCCTCGCTTTCTCCTGTTCACCCCTCACTGCAGGAACAGCGTAAAGGAGCCCATCCTGCACCCCCTCCCACTGCCAGGTGTGTAAAAAGTTGGTTTGATCCCCTCTGCCTGCACAGAACTGCTCACACAGGTGCTCCAGGATTCGCAGAGGGGCATTTTTATCATTCACTCATCAAAGCTCTTCCGATCCCTTAATGAGATGCAATTTGAGGCATTTTGAAGAAGCAGAACAGCATCGGCAGCTTCTGTAACAATCGACACAAAAGCGCCTTCCAAGTGCCTCTTTTATGTGGTTTTGCCCATCAGCATGGCAGGGAGATAAAGTTCTGTAATTTATTTCTGCTAATACACTCAGATGGCAATTGATGCCTTTATGAGGGTGACTGTGTCTGTGGGATGTACTGATGTTTATAGGCTGCTAAATTTGATTTATACAGAACAACCAGCGCTGCTGTTGGTTGAAGGCCCAGTGTTTCCAGGAGAGCTAATACGATTTGCATTGATTAGATTAATATCAATTAAGCAGAGCGCAGAGGGATGATTTCCAACCTTTCCAGCCCCAGCAAATAAAGGTGCTCTTTGGTTTCGCAGGTGTTGGACTCGCAGCAGAAGGGATTTTGTTGCTCTCACCTGGATGGGCATCCCAGGAAGCAGCAAGGAATGCAGCTCTGCTCATGCAGGAGGAATTGCTGACTCCCAGAGCAGTGTGATTTAACTGGAAGGGCTTGCAGCAGGGTGCAGGACGTTCTCCGGATGTCTGCTCCATGGGGAAGGTGCGGAGGGACTTTGTGGCCGCAGCAGCTCTGCTTGCAGCCACAAACCATCCCATCACAGCAGTGTTCCAGTGCCCTCTTGTGCCCAAACACGACGGGTTTATGGACGGGTCGATGCTGCCGAGTCTCTCCGGTGGTAACTTTGGGAAGAGAGGAGGAGGTTTGCATTGGGATCAGCACCCCCAGCGAGTTCTACCCAATGAAGGGAGAAAACCACACAGGAAGGCCGATTTAATCTCATTAAATGCGTCTGGGAAGGCAGGTGATGATGGAGCACCGTAGGGCAGCTCAGTGCCTAGGATGGGGCTGGAAAAGATGCTGAGGGCTCACCAAGGGACTTTGCCACTGAAGTTCCTATCTCTGTACCTGGGATGCTCAGCATTAAGCAGCACCTGAAGCTGATGCTCTCAGAGCATCTTGGCTGAGGTGTGCCAGAAGCGCATCCCAGCTCCGTCCTGCCATATCCAGCAGCCTTTGCCCTCCAACCCATGGGGACGGGAGGGACAGAGGGGGTCCATCCCCAGGCTCCAGGCAGCACGACCCATCCTGAGCCCATCAGAAACCCCTTCTTACAGGGATGGAGACTCTGGATCCAACTTGAAAGCCTACAACCACAGAGTGACAGTGCAATGAGACGACAAACCCACTCTCATCACAGCTGACAGGGAAACTTTCCCTGCACAGGTAAAGAAGAACTGGTTTCTGGCTGATAACTTACGGCCTCGTTGCACACTTGGCTTCTTGCACACGCACCAATATGGTGGGAGGTGTGGAGTCTGACCCACTGGAATGGGCTGGATGGATGTCTGTATTTCTGCTCACATTTGTGATGGATGTGGCCTGTTCAGCACCCAAGCAGAAGAGATCTGCCCAGAGCTTTGTGCAAAGCTTGCTGCTTCTCAAGCAAACATCCCTGCAAGCCAGGAAATGCTGCATCCCCCACCTCCCACCTTTCCATACAATAGGAGCCGGGTGAGAAAAGATGCAGAAAGAACAAACCAACCTGTAGCTGGAAACATGCCCTATCATTTGTTCCAGCTCTTCCGAATCCTCCAGCCCTCCTGCATGCACTGCACCAGTCAGATTTGCTGCTCTCTGGATGCCCTTAGAGATTCTTTCAGTCATCTTAGCCTTTCCTTGACTGCTCAGCAAACACTGTTCCTCCCCTGCTGCTTTCCTTCCCCACCAGCCTGTCCCTCCACCTCCCAGCAGCACGACTCATACGCTCTCCATCTCCCTTCCATTCCCAAAAGCAGGAGTTGGCCAGCAGCACGGATTTGCAATCTATATATTAATCATTATCTAACTCCAGGGACTGTGCTGACCTCCAGAAAGGGAGGTTTCATCGACAAACACGCAACGGATGCTCCCAGTTTCCATCCAGAGAGGAAGTTTCCATGATGGGTGCAAACGGTGCAATGCTCACCAATGGGGGTCTCACTAATTAGGCATTAGCCAGTGCCACGTGACAGGGAGAAGAGGCTGGGATAATTATCTTTCCTCCAAAAAGGTCCTTTAATCAGCGTGCTCTGCATTCTGACCCTGTGCTAATGATGTGGCACCTGATGGGAGAGTGGAAAAGGGAAAAATCCAAAGAGGAACTCCAGCAAAGCGTCGGTGCTCATCACACGAGGAGCTGGAATCAGTGTTGGAGTAATGGCAGTAATGAGAGCAGTGCTGGGAGGCAGCAATCTGCCCCCACTGTGAGCACAGCGTGCATATGGACACACACACACACACACCTACACGCGTCCATACATGCAAACGTATGCACACACACATGCACAAATAGGTGCACACACAACACAAGGAAACGTGCACAGCCACGCGTGGACACAAACACGTGGACATGCACACCCAGCTGCATGGCTGCAAACACACACATGCACATCCAAACTGCAAAGCAACATTCCTGCACGTGCACAGTGTGTACACACATGCAAAGACGGGTACACACACTCAGATACATGTACGCATGTGCACACATGTGCACACATGTAAACATATGCAAGCATGTGCACACACATGTATGCATGCACGTATGTGTACACACGTACATACATGCACACAAGTACACATCAAAACACATGTGTATACCCATACACGCATGCATACATGCACATATGCAGATTCATGTACACATTTACACACGTGCACACACAGGTAAACATACACACATGCTCACACATGCACACACATGTACGCATGCAGATACATGTACACATATGTGCATACACATATACAGACACAAATGTACACATATGTATGCATATATGTGCACAGATAAACACATGCAAACATGTGAACACACATGTGCACGCATACACATAAGTACACACATGCACACACAAGTACATGCATGTCCATAGAGGTACATACATGCACACAGGTGTACACATGCAGATCCATATACACCTGCGTACACATGAACACACATGTACAAACATACATGCAAGCATACACACACATAAAAATGTGCACTAACAGGGACACACATGTACACACATGAACACATGTACCCACACACATACATGTACACATGTACACACATATGCATACATGTACACATGCACACGTGCAGATATATTTACACCCACACACATACAAACACATGCACACACATGTACACACGCACGTACATATATTCAGGAACACACATACAAACACACGTGCACAAATATGCACACATGTAGATGTGAATATGCAAGTATTGCACATACACACATATGCACACACACGCACGCAGAGAAACACACATGTGGACACACATATGCACACACATGTACACACACATGCAGATGCATATACACCCCTCCACACATGGAAACACACATGTTGGCAGAGAAGTGTGCACACAATCACACACGTGTGCCTACCCACACACGTGTGCATCACCTCCTGGGGGCAAGGCCACGTCGATGGGCGGGGTTTGAGTTAAGGGGCGGGGCCACAGAGAGGGGCGGGGCTACGTTTGGGAGCGGAGCCACATAGAGATACGGCGCTACGTTAGGGAGCGGGGCCACGCAGAGGGGCGGGGCTATGGTGGAGGTGGAGCCACATAGAGGGCGGGGCTCTGTTAGGGGGC
Organism: Meleagris gallopavo; assembly: GCF_905368555.1. Lineage (NCBI taxonomy): Eukaryota > Metazoa > Chordata > Aves > Galliformes > Phasianidae > Meleagris > Meleagris gallopavo. The sequence continues at coordinate 1,405,221 of NC_139432.1, read as the reverse complement.
GGGGTCACATAGAGGAGCGGGGCTACATTAGAGGGCGGAGCCACGCCGAGAAGCGGGGTTATGTCAGGGGGCGGGACCGCGCTGTGGGCGGGGCTGCATTTTGGGGCTGGACCACATAGAGGGGCGGGGCTACATTTGGGGGAGGAGCCACACAGAGAGGGTGCTACATTAGGGGGCGGGGCCAGGATAAGGACGGGTTTCCGTTCAAGGGGGCGTGGCCTCGGGGGAGGGGCGGGGTCTGGACGAGGAGGCGTGGCCTCTCGGAGGGGGCGTGACCTGGAGGTGGGGGCGTAGCTTCTCATGCCGCGCTCTGCCTCTGCTCCGTGCGCCGCCGCTTCCGAGTAAACAGCGCGGGCGGGGGCCGCCCCCCCCCACGTCCCTCCCCACCCCCAGGCCCGGCCCAGCCATGGCCGCCCGCGGCGCGTTCCCGCTCAGCCCTCTGCCTCCTTCCGCCGCCGCCGCTCCTCCACCTCCGGGACCCGGACCCGGTATGATGAGAGGCCCCAGTCCGTCTCCGGCTTCCGCGGCCGCCCCGGGATACCGCCCGATGGGACCTTCGGGAGCGCAGTACCAGGTGAGGGGGGACGGGGAGCGGCTGTGTCTCTATGGGGGGGTTACTCAGAGCCCTCCGAAGGAGCCGTGGGGGGTTCAGAGGCCCTTTGGGCCCGGAGGAAGCGGCGGTGCTTCCGGAGCGTGGGGCCCGGGGGGGGGGGGGGAGCAGAGCTCCGTCGTGGGGCGGCGGTTCCCCTCCTCCCTTCTCCCCCCCCTAAATAAAAAAGTTGTTAACGAAACGCTCCGCCCTATGGCCGTTGCTGGAGGTCCTACCTCAACCTGGGCACTGCCGGGTCCAGGAGAGCCGTGGGTGCAGCACGGCCGTCCCCGTGCGGCTCCGGAGGTGGAGGGGTGCAGGTGGACGTTAGGGGAAGGAACGGGGATGGGGGGAGGCGATGTGAGCCGCTGCAGCGCTGGCGAGCCGTGGACTCTGCTCTTTCCGCTGCCTTTTCTGTTGGTTCGGCCCCACGTGCTGTGGGGTTATTTAGGCACGGGGATGTGTTCAGGTGGAGGTGGAGGAGCCCCGTTCTGCAGTGCGTTCTGAGTTCAAATTGAACTAATCCATCCCGCTGGGGGAATTTCCAAGTCCGGAGCTTTGCTGTACAAAAGGAGGAAACAAGCCATGAAGCTGCAAAGCCTGGAAGTGAAAGCTGAGATGGCTCAGCGAGGCCGATCCGGCCCTTCACTGGCCGTAATGCGACTCAGAGCCGAATGGAAGCTTCTCCCCAACCTTCCCTGTTGCAAAACCCAGCGGGCATCTCTCTGCCGTGGGTAAAGAGGGGCACATATGCTTGCTTTCCTTGCTGGCTAAAATGCTGCAGTCGTGGCAGGTGTTGGGAGCGTATGGATGGGGTGGGGTGAGACTGGGAGCATATGGCAGCGTGCTGCAGTGTTTGGGAAATTCACGTCGTGTGGGGCTGCGTGTCTGGCTGGCAGCTTGCTGGCCCTGCAGCAGGAAGGGAGTGGGGTCTGATCGTAGGATCGTATCATGGAATCATAGAATGGCCTGGGTTGAAAAGGATCACGATGATCATCTGGTTTCAACCCCCTGCTCTGTGCAGGTCGCCAACCAGCAGACCAGGCTGCACAGAGCCGCATCCAGCTTGGCCTTGAATGCCTCCAAGGATGATCCGTAGGGTCTGATCCATACGGTCTGCCCTTTGTTTTGCAATTTGCAGGCTGTGGAAAGCAGCTCCTCCCCACCAAGTGGTCAGTGCTGCGGTGCCTGCAGGACTTCTCAGGGGGTATCGAGTGAGTCAGGCTCCTTCTGCTGCATTATGTTCATTAGAGAACACAACAGCCCTCATCTATGCCAGTGGGTGCTTAGGGGCTCTTTAATCAGTGGATTATTAAACGTATGCTAATCCTTTGACATCCCTGCTTGTCTGGCTGTTCACCAGCATCTCAAGCAGGGAATTGGGAAGGACAACTCCCTCTGGCCCTGGGACTGACATTTCCAGAGCAGAAAGGAGAGGATTTTTCAGGAGTGTCCTGGGCTCCATCAGCAGAGGGGTGGCCAGCAGGGACAGGGAGGTGATCATCCCCCTCTACTCTGCCATCATGAGGCCCCATCTGCAGTGCTTTGTCCAGGTCTGGAGCCCCCAGTACAAGAAGGACAGGAGCTGTTGGAGAGGGTGCAGAGGAGCCACAAAGATGAGCAGGGGGCTGCAGCACCTCCCTATGAAGACAGGCTGAGGGAGCTGGGCTGTTCAGCATGGAGAAAAGAAGGCTGCAGGGTGACCTCAGTGCAGCCTTCAGTACCTAAAGGGAGCCTACAGACAGGAGGGGAGTCAGCTCTTGGAAAGGGGAGATAATAGCAGAACAAGGGGAATGGCTTTAAGTTGAGGGAGGGCAGATTTCAGCTGGCTGTCAGGGGAAGTTGTTTGCTGTGAGAGTGGGGAGGTGCTGGAACAGCTGCCCAGAGGCTGTGGATCCCCGTCCATCCCTGGAGGTGTTCAAGGCCAGGATGGATGGGGCCCTGGGCAGCCTGGGCTGCTGTGAGATGTGGAGGTTGGTGGCCCTGCATTGGTGGGGGGTTGGAGCTTCGTGATCCTTGAGGTCCCTTCCAATCCAGGCCGTTCTGTGATTCTGTGATCTTTGAGTTTGCTCAGGCAGTGGACGATCAGCTGCTTGGTGCTGTGTCCATCCCCATCCCAAGGCTCAGGTCAGCATAAACTCAGCAGGAGTTTCTTCTGTTTGTTGTGGTGCAATTTTCAGGCTTGGGAGATTCTCGCCAAGTTATCAGGTTGATGCTGTGGAATGGACTCCGTGACACAGCGGAGGAGGGACTGTGCAAAATGGTGCTCTGGCCTTGAAGTTACCCTGTGCTGTCGCTTTGCTGGCGCAGATAAGTGGCAAAAAGCAGAGTTAGTGAAGTGCCATGTTAAAAGCATTTCATTGGCACTTGCTGACAAGCAGGAATCCCATTTCCGTGGGACGGAAGGGCTGTTGCAATCCAAACAACTGCTAACGAAGTGATTTCGGAGGAAGCGTGGCTGTGCGTGGCCCAGGCAGGACTTAGGGCTTTCTGCCCCTGAAAAGATCTGCTGGATCCCATTAGCAGAGGAGAGCAGGGTGTTTGTTCCATGGTTGGCTTGGGGACAGCAGCGGGGCTGGAACTGCAGCACGCAGCAGGGATTGCATTGCTGTGTGACCCACCCTTCCCAGGGGGAACCGTTTCCAAGGCAGGTTTCATCAGAGGCTGAGCATCCAGCAGATGACACAAAGCAGAGAAATGCTCTCCTCTCAGGGCTGGAGGGAAGCAGGCAGCAGCAGAGCTCAGGACGCCCTTTGTTTCTCCTGCAGGCTCGTGGAGGCTCTGCTCGGTGAGAGCATCTCCAAAGCTTGCTGCTGGAGGGCTTTGCTCTGTCTTCCTCCACGGGATCCTTGTGGGGACCCTCAGAGCCGTTCCCTGCACATCTGAGCGGTGTTTTCCACCAGGCACTGCCCTTCCCGTGGGTTCCTCCACGTTGTATTGCTGAGGCTGCCACGTTTTCAAGTGGGAACCCAACACCTTTCTTCCTTGTTCCTTCTTGCGTTAACACCTGTGTTTAGGGCAGAAATCCTCTGAGCTCTCCTTTTCTCTGCCTCCTGCAGCCTCCGTTCCTCAGGTTGCTCTTTGTTTTACACCTCTTTCTCCCCCCATCCTGTGCTCTTCATGGACATCAGCACGAGGTGAAAGTCCCAGGCTGTAACTCGTGCATCCCTTCTGTTCTCTCGCCAAGACCCTGCGGCGTGGAAGCTGCTGAGAAAACCTCACCAATGTGGCCTTTCCCCCGAGCATCGTGGTGCTGTTGGTCCTGGTGTGAGCACTGCAGCCTGCACAGCTTGGAGCCCCTGACCTGGGACATCTGCAGCTGCAAAGCCACACGTGGGCAAGTTTGCCTGGACCCAGATATCTCAGCTGGTGCTTGATATGTCGCCAGCACGTGTCCTCAGCCTGCTCGGTTTCGCTGCCTGTTGCTTTGCTGTTCACTCTTTAATTTACTGCTTCCTCACTGACTGTTTTTAGCTAAGGCTCCCGCTGCTGAAATACTGAAATGTGGCCCATCTGAGCATCACAGCCTGCCTACATCCAAGATCTTGCAGCAAGTGATGACACCTCACCGGCAGCAGCACCCTCCTGCTGATGTTCGCTTTGTCTCTTCCCCTCCCTCCCCAGGATGGGGTTTGCTCACAGGGGTTTGAGACCTGAGACCCCCTGCAGTGTTTTGCGGTGTGCTGCAGGGGTCTCAGTTCATCCCAAGCAATGCTGAGCTGCCTGTGAGAGCAGCCCAGTGCAGAGCTGGGATCCCGTTTGGGCAGGGTTTGCTTTCGCCCCCCGCATCACAATGGGAAGTGCTGTGGGATGCACGAGGAGCTGGCAGGAAAAGCTGCTCCTCTGGCATCTCCTGGGTTGAGGACACGCGTGGGCTTTCATTCCCCAAACATCAGTGTGTGCAAAGAGCAAGCTGAGTGGAAGTGAGGCGTGCATCAGGACAACCCGATGCAGTGGGGGTTTTATGAGCCCTCCTCAAGGCTCTGCTTGGGGAATCAGCAGGGAGCTGCTGGTGCTCAATGCATTGCAGCCTTCTTGCATGCTGGTGGCCCTGGGGAGCACACACCCTGCTCAGGGTCCTGGCAGAGGCACAGTGGGAGGGGTGAGCACAGTGCAGATGGTCCTTTTGTTTGTGCAGCGCCTGAGAAGGGCTTCCCCCTCCCCGGTGGGCTCTGGAGAAGAGCTGTCCTCTGGAGAGATGGAAAGAGTCTCATTTCTGAGTTATTGCTTTTCTTCCAACGCGCTCTGTGCCCTTCTTGCAGATCTGGCCTTCAGTGTTATTGCTCCCCCTCCTTTTTCTTTTTTTTTCCCTTTCTGCTACCAGCATCTGCTTTCTGGCCTGCCCTTCCTCAAGAAGAGCCCTTTGGCACACAGCGAGGCTCCCGTCATGTGGCTGAGCATCCATCAAGAAGCCTTCCAGCCCCCGCTTGCTCCGATTGAAGCTGACTCTAAACAGAGCTCCCCAAATGCGAGAGGCCTGTGCACTGACCTGGGATGAACCACTGCTCTGCAGCCAGCCAGATTCGTTCTTCCAGCTTTGGCAGGGAGCAGAAACAAGCTGTTTTTTGTCCCATTTCCAAATGGCTCTACTCATTCTCTGCGGGGAGGGCTGGATGCCATCCAGCTCGTTCCTTGGAGTGGAGCTTGTGAGATTTTGCCCTTTGTCCGCCCTGCTGGCAGTGGGAGGAGGAGGAGGAGGAGGAGGAGGCCGTGGAGCAGAGAGGGGAGGATGAAGAGGCATCTGGAAGGGGTAGGACCACAGTGCTGCCCCAGATGAAGGGGAGAGGATGGAGCCTCCGAGCCTATCTGTTAGCCAGGAAGGATGTAAGGAAGGTCACCATTTCAGCTGCTCTAATAAAATATCCTGAATTTAAGCCCTCTTTGCATCCTGCTCATTTGCAGAGCTTCTGAAGGGTGCTGGAGGCTTCACCCTGCTGGGGCTGTAATGCTGCTTAATGGCTTAGCTAGAGATTTACAGCTGTGCTGTTTGCGTGTCCGGAGCCTGCAGCCTTCAGGCGAGGGGGCTGTTGGCCATGCAGTCCTGCTGGGGGCCACAGCAAAGGCTGCTTTGCTTTGCTGAGATGCTTTTCCATCTGCTCATTGCAAATCTTGAAGATAAACTGAGAAAGAAGTACGCATGGAGGATTCCTCCTTCCTTTTTTACCTAGGGAAAGGAAGAAAAGGCTGCGAAGTGACTGCGTTCTGAGGGTTTCCATATTTCTTTTTTGCTAATTACAAATGTCACAGCCTCTTTTCCTGCCCGTTTGTTCTCCATTAGTCCTTGCAGGCAAATCAGCACAGTTCCTGGAGCCTCCTGGAGCCACGCTGTACCCATGCACAGCCCCGGGCAGTGCCTTGCAGCGAGCAGAACCCTGCAGACAAAGCCTGTGCAGTCCTGTTTGCAGGGAGGCATTGCCAAAATGTGGCTGATCAAAGGGAGCAAAACATCTGGGGGCTGTTAGGAAAAGCTTTTGCCTCACAGCGCAGGCAGGTTGGCGAGCAGCTTCAAAGGCAAGCCAAGCAAAGGTGAAAGCAAGCAGATGGTTGTGCAATGGGCTTCGTGTGTGTGTTTTATGAATTCCTCCTGCAGTCCCCATCCTGCCACCTCCTGGGCTGCTCCTTTTTGGCTTTCCAGCTGTGGAATGCTCCTCCGTACTGAGGCTGGTGTATTTTGGGGATTTCCTGCTGGGTTTGGCACTCTGTAGAGATGCCCATGGCTATGGGCTCTGGAGCAAGAGCTGTTCATATTGTCCAGCAGCCTCAGCTCTTCTGCAGTTTGCATTTGCAGGCTTTTGGGCTATTCCAGCAAGGAGGTGAGTGGGTTTTGGCTCCAAGCACCCACTGTGGCTCTGAGCCTGCCTCTAAAAGCTGCTGAAGCCAGGCAGGCTGCTGGTGGTGATCTTGTGTGGGATTTGCACTGGAATTAATGCCTACGTGCAGATAAGTTGTCAGCCTTCAGCACTGCCTGTGGCTGAGCTCTCCTTGCTGGACTCCTGGCCCCTTTGGGATAACAGAGTTGGCTTTGCTAGCTCCCGTGCACCAAAGCTCTGTCCCTATCCGCAGGATGTGGGTCAGAAGGCAGGAGGGGAGCTGCAGGAGTTGTCTTGGCATGTCAGGAAGCCTTTGGAGGGGAAGAAATGCTGTTCTGCTGGCTTGGTGGCTTTCCCAGCCTCACCAGCTCCTTGCCAGGAGGGAGCTGGAGGATCAGAGAATCCGAGAGTGCAGGCAGAGCATGCTGGAGCAAGTAGGGATGAGAGGCAGTGGATGCTGGGAGCTTTTGTTGAGCACCCAGGGGCCGTGCATGGTGCAGGGGCTGTGCATGGTGCAGACCCAGTGTCAGCTGGCGGTGCTGGTGCTGGCCAAACTGCTCTGCTGCAGGAGATGCAGAGGGACCACGAGAACTGCCCCAGGCTGGGATTCATGCAAAAGTGGTTAAACATCCCACTGGGGGTTGTAAATGCCCTGTGTAGGTGCCTGGAGAGGAGAAGGATGCAGCCAGAGCTGACATGCTACATCCACCAGGATGAAGACCACCCTCCTGACGTCCTTTCTCTGGTTAGGGGGCCCCTGTTTAACACCCCCTCTTCTCTCTCTTCCCTGCCAGCGCCCCGGGATGCCGCCAGGCAGCCGCATGCCCATGGCAGGGCTGCAGGTGGGACCTCCAGGAGCACCCCCATATGGAGCAGCATCCCCTCTGCGACCCGGCCTGCCACAGTCCATGATGGACCCCTTCAGGAAGCGCCTGCTGGCTCCCCAGTCACAGCCACCCATGGCCTCCCAGAGGAGAGGGTAAGGGGTGACACAGGAGCGCCCTCAGCCAGTCTGGAAAGGAGGGGTTCACTCTCTGAATCTGGCTGCTGCCTTCTGGTTGCATTTCTCCACCAAAACCTACAGCATGGCCCAGTTGTTGGCACCGTTGCTGGTGGGAAAGCAGCCAGATCTCAGTGCTGGGTGGTGGGTGAGGCTGGGGCGCTTGGTTTGCAGCTTCCCCATGCTCTGATCTCCCCAGTGGTAACCAAAAAGCTGTATGTTTTAGCTTAAGCACAAGCTTGTCAGAGCCTTCCCCCCTTCTTGGGGGCTTTGTGCTGGCCTGGGCAGGCACAGAGATAGGTGGACGCTCAATTCCCAGCCCTGGCAGGAGGCAGGCAGAGCTGCAGAGAGCCTCTGGCAGGTTGCAGGGATCCTCCCCAGATCTGTGATTTCAGCATGGCTGTTTACTCTGTGAGCTGCACGGTTTTGCCAGCAGCTCCTCGCTTGTTTATGATGCTGCTAATCCCTTTGCCCTGTTCCTGTTTCCACGAAGGTTTCTAGATTACTGGAGGCTATTCCTCAAGGTCCCCCAGTCCTAATGGATGTTCTGGTCCCGTTCCCTGCCCTTGCTGCACAGCAGGGCTGATGGTTTTGTGATCCCTTTGCAGGGAGTCACCGCTGTCTCTATGCCAGGGCTGTGCATCCATTCTGTGCTCCAGAGCAAGCTGGGGATTAAGGACACAAGGCTGAGACGTCCTCGCCCACTGAACAGGGACGTCAGCAGCTGGATAAAGCTGTGGCTGTGTGGGATCAGCTGTGCTGGGGAGCTCAGGGCTGTGCACAGAGCTCTGCTGAGCTTCTCTGCTCCTGACTGGTTGTGGAAGGGGGGAAGGGGGGAGTCAGGACCAGTCCTCAGTGGCCAAATCCTGGGATGCCTCAGGATGGCAGCAGTAGTGCCATATTTGCTGCCCTGCTGCTTTAGATGCTGCCAAGGAAAAGGAACTCTCCTGTATGTGTTGGACTATTACATAACTGAGTGAAAAATGGGGCAGAGTAAGAGAGCATTTCCCCATGTATTTCTCTCTGTTCCTGGGAGCTGCACAACAAACTGGACCCAGGGACTGGGTTTCTTTCCCTTTGGTAGGCTCTAGTGCTCCCAGACCTTCCCCTTTGGAGTTGGCTTAGCTTCCCCCCAGGAATACAATTTCTTACCCACTTGCTTCAAAGGCTTCTGCTATTAGATGCTTTTACAGCCTTTCTTCATTCCCTTCCTGCAATTCTGAAATGCCTGTCCTGTAGCTGATGGGGACATTTCCCCTTGGATCACACTGTTTGCTGCAGTAGGGTCCTGATCCATCCCCAGGGCACCACAGCACTCTCCAGAGCCTGGCCCCGTGCATGGCCTGGGTGAGGCCAAAAGATCCACCACGCCGTGTCCCCCAAGACAGGCAGGCAACAAGATCTACAGTGTTCTGTGATTGCTGCAGGATCATTTCTTTTACTTTTCTTCGTGCTTCTTGCAGGGTTAAAAGGAGGAAGATGGCTGACAAGGTCCTGCCACAGAGGGTGAGTGTCACTTTGGTGCATGTAAGGAGTTGATGATGGAATGATGAAGTCCCCAATCTCATTCAACCTCATGCTGCCTGATGAATGTTTCTGCTTCATCCCAGAATTGAACATTTCAGTCTTGTGGGTTAGAGAGAGGGATGTGCACAGTTTAAGCAAGCGGGGCTTTGGGCAAGCAAGGAGCAGCAGTGGCCTGGGATGTAGACCCCTGGTCATTTTTAAGCTTCTCTCTTGGGGTTCCTTTTGACAATGCAAGGTTCTGGTCTCTGCCTGTGACATGAAGCAGGATGTAGGTACAGTGATTAGCTCCAGTCAGTGCAGCTCTGTACTCTGGGGAGTGTTTTGAAATGTGAAACGGTGCTGCCGTGCCAGACTTGTCCCTTGGTTACTCCCTGGGATGTCAGCCTGGCACTGGTAAAGATGCTGGGGTTGGAGTGGGATGCAGCACCAGCTCTGCACGTGAGGGACCGACTGTTACCATTTGACAGATCCGGGAACTTGTCCCAGAATCCCAGGCCTACATGGACCTCCTCGCCTTTGAGCGCAAGCTGGACCAAACCATCGCTCGGAAGAGGATGGAGATTCAGGAGGCCATCAAGAAACCACTGACGGTGTGTGGCCGGCCAGGAGGGCAAGCAGCTGGGCAGGGTGGAGGTAGGAGATGGGTGCTGCCAGCCATTCTCTCCCTCCAAGCATCCCCCCTCTTTGTTTTCCTATTCCACAGCAAAAGCGGAAGCTGAGGATTTACATCTCCAACACTTTCACCCCAGCCAAAGAAGAAGGAGAGGGTGGTGAGCGTGTGGCCTCTTGGGAGCTACGTGTGGAGGGCAAACTGCTGGAGGACGTAAGGATCTGGGCAGGGATAACCGTGGCAGTGGGAGGAGGGCTGTGCTGCTTTTCTGGTGCTCTGTGCTGAGAGTTTGGATGCAGTCTTTCTCTCTCTGGGTGCTGGGGGCGGTGTTTTGGGCTGGGGCCCTTAATGGTGTTGGCAGCATCAGGCCAAGCCTTGCACGCGATATTTTGCAGCCAAGCAAGCAGAAGAGGAAGTTCTCTTCCTTTTTCAAGAGCCTCGTCATCGAGCTGGACAAAGAGCTGTACGGGCCAGACAACCATCTGGTGGAGGTGAGATGTGCCTGGCTGCGCTGTGGGGCTGCACCCCAGGAGGGATGAGCAGAGCTGTTCAGTGCAGTGGGAAGTGACCCTGCTGCTTACCCTGCGGGTGCTCAGCTCCCCAGCCCAGCACCAGCAAGGCTTGCTGCGTGCTTCAGGGTGGAGAGGCAACTGTATTCAGCAAAGCAGTGCTGAGCTATCCCAAGAACCACACTGCTGTACTTTCTAGGCTGCAGTTTGCAGCTGAGCAGTGCTGGCTGGCAGCCCGGTGAGGCCAGTCTGGCCCCTCTCACCTGGATGGCTCCCAGAAGCAGGCTGCTTGCCCCAGGGTTGGTTCTTAACTCCCTCGTGTCCGTGGCTGGAGCTGGGAGGTGTCAGGCTGCAGCACAGATATGGCTCTGATGGCTTGGGCAGCCCCAGGCTCCTTCAGATTTGTGAATCTGTATCTCTGGCAAATACTGATTCCTGTGGTGGTACCTCCTTGTTGGAGGTAAATTCCCATTAAGTGGAATGGTTTGTGAGAGCAGCCGTGGCATCAAGCCCCTCTGGTGGGTGAAGCAGGTCTGTGACCCCACAGTGACTGTGGGAACTGTTTGAGCAATTGGAATCAAGCGCTCAAACCAATCCACTGCTCTCCTAGTCCACCTAAACTGCCTACAGCTGGGCTGGAGCTCATCAGTGGTGGTGAGACCAAGTTAAACAGTGCCCCTTTACTCTCTCTTAGTGGCACCGTCTGCCCACGACCCAGGAGACTGATGGCTTCCAAGTGAAGCGTCCTGGAGATGTCAATGTGAAGTGCACCCTGCTGCTGATGCTGGATCACCAGGTAGGGTGTTACCATTGTGTTTAATCAGTAGATATACAGGTGGTGTTTAATCAATGGATATACATATGGTATAGATATATATCCAGGAGCTTGGCTAATAGAATTTATATTGGAGAAATAAGAGAAAGTCACTCACCCTGTCCTGGGCTCGCGAGATGAACTCCTGATGGAGCAGATCTCCAGAGAGAGATCCTTCCCCCCTGGCAGTCAGCTCTTAAATGGGTCTAGGAGAGGTGCAGCCAGGCTCCACCCCTTCCTGCAGCACAGGTGAATTGCCTTCACCTGTGCTCCCATGGCTGACTCATTGCTCACCTCAGGTGATCAATCAAAGGTTCAGGCCGTGATTCAGCAGCCCCATACACCAGTGCCATGCTGCCCTTCAGCACAGCTCAGCTGTCTAGGCTGAAACAAGCCTGGGCTGAGGTGGGGTCTTGCATGAGGGAGGCTGTCGGGTTACTTGCTATGGTGCAGAACAGGGACAGAAAGCAGTGGAGAGCTCTAGGAATGGCCCTCAGCCTGCAGCAGCACGAGGGCTGTGTGGGATGCTGTGCACTCCGAGGGGCCACGTTCCAAATCCGCCCTTAATCCTGCAATGTCCCTGCAGCCACCACAATACAAACTGGACCCTCGCCTGGCTCGCCTGCTGGGGGTGCACACCCAGACCCGTGCCAGCATCATGCAGGCGCTCTGGCTGTACATCAAGCACAACAAGCTGCAGGACAGTCACGAGAAGGAATACATCAACTGCAACCGCTACTTCCGCCAGGTCAGTCCACACCTCTCCTTCGTGCCCCTCCGGGGTGCCCCTGCCCTGTTGTAATTGTGTGGGTCTCTGATGAAAGGAAAGCACCATTTCCATCCTTCAAAGCCAAGAAAAGCATTTTTCCTGGCTTGAAGTGGTCGCTGTCCTTCTCCCCGTGCTCTGTTGTGCATCCATCAGCTTGGCATGCACAAAATGGGGCTGAGTGAAACCTTGCTCCTGCCTAACCCTTTGTGGTGGGTGGGAGGAGCCCCTGACATTGGCAGCCGACGCTCTGCTCTACCCCTGCAGATCTTCAACTGTGTCCGTATGCGCTTCTCTGAGATCCCCATGAAGCTGGCAGGGCTCCTGCAGCACCCAGATCCTATCATCATCAACCACACCATCAGGTAGGGGTTGGAGGAGTGCTGGGCAATACCACTGGGGTGGGGATGGACTGCCTGGAGCAGTGGGTTCCTCTCTGTTAAAGATGCTGCAGGGTGTCCAGCTCAAACCAGCAGTGAGCACAGGTCAGTGGGAGGGGAAGAATCAGCCCGACAACTTTGGGAGCTCCTTGAAGCAGTCATTTGGATACTTGTGTTGCTTTTGGGGGTGGTTGATTTGCTTCTGAGGCTAAAGAGGTTCCCTTAACACCCTGCCTCTTCCCAGTGTGGACCCCAATGACCAGAAGAAGACTGCCTGCTATGACATTGACGTGGAGGTGGATGACCCCCTGAAAGCTCAGATGAGCAACTTCCTGGCTTCCACCACCAACCAGCAGGAGATCGCCTCACTGGATGCCAAGGTGTGGGGATCCCCTCCTCCAGAGCTCCCCAGTATCTGAGCTGGGGGAGCTTGGTGCCAGCTGTGTCTTGTTTTGGGGGCTTGGCGTGAACTCCAGTTCCCACACGGTCACTCACAGCTGTCTCTCACCTTCTGTCATCTCTGCAGATCCATGAGACCATCGAATCCATCAACCAGCTGAAGACACAGCGCGATTTCATGCTGAGCTTCAGCAACAACCCTCAGGATTTCATCCAGGAGTGGATCAAATCGCAGAGGAGGGACCTCAAGGTAAAATGGGAGGGTAGGGCAGGGCGAGAGGCAGGGAGGTTGAGCGGGAGCCAGCCATAGTGCTCACCCTCTTCACCCTTACGCTTTGCTTTGCTCAGATCATAACAGATGTGATCGGGAACCCTGAGGAGGAGCGGAGAGCTGAGTTCTACCAACAGCCCTGGGCGCAGGAGGCTGTGGGCAGACACATCTTTGCCAAGGTGGGTTCTGTGCTGTGCTGGCGGGGTGCTCCTCTGGGCTGAGATGGCAGCAGGGAGGCTGAAACCAGGGAGCAGGGACTGCTTGTACAGAAGGAGCTGGTTCTCTGAGAGGGACAGGGGCTGCCCCAAGTCCTGCCTGACCCCCCTCGCCTCCTCCAGGTCCAGCAGCGTCGGCAGGAACTGGAACAAGTGCTTGGGATCCGCCTCACTTAAGAGGCCAGCAGGGCTCAGGAGCTCCTTCTCCTCCTCCTCTCCCTGCTGCCTGAGCCTGACGGTACTTCTTACTGGAATCAAATACAGCACTTGCACAAACCCTACGTGCCTGGAGGGATTTGGAGCCGCCCGTACCCCTGGGCTCCCCTCAGCCAGGAAGCTCTCGCCACAGGCAGAGCAGCAGAGGGTCCCTGATTCTCCCTGCCCTTAGTCCTGCTGCATTAACATGTCCTTGCTTTTGCATTGCGCCGTTTGCCTCCGCCTGTAGCAATGAATGCAGCCCTCTGTGAGCACGCTCTGTCCCACCCCCTTCTTGCCCTGCCTCTGGCCAAAGCCCTCCTGGCATTGCTGACTGCCCTGCCAGCCCTCCCCGCCACCGTGAGGGCAGGCCCAGCCCTGCCCCTCTTCAACCAAAGTTTGTCATTCCAAATGCCAGCCCTGCTGGTAGCCGATGTTTTGCACTATTTTTGTGAACAGGTTTTATATAAAAAAAAAAAAAAAAAAAGAAAGAAAAAAGCATTTTGTACAGTGGGATTGTATTTGATTAATATATTGAGTTCCTCTTACTGCACTCATCACCTCAAACTATGCAGTGACTCATGGTGTTCTCAGTGGGCTCGTTCTGCCCAAACTGTTCTTTTTGTATGTAACTGAGTTTTTAGCGTTGAGTTCTTGACAATCAGTTGATTACTCCACCCCCCCTGCTGTTGTTCTACACACCTCGTGACTTGTCCTGTGTTTGATACGAGGTATGGGGGGGTAGGTAGCTCTGCTGTCCCCAGGAACCTGCGGGCAGCAGGGCCCCCCCCAGGGCTCTGAGAACTGGAGATGCTTGGGGCAAGGGGCTGGAGCGTGGGGCCACTGCACTGGGGCCGAGGGGACAGTGCACCACCCACCAGACCCACTGAAGTGCCTTACCCTGCTGGCCCCGTGCCCACATTTTCCTTGTAGGGCAACCTGGCTTCCTCTGGGGGCGGTCACAGGTGGAGGGAGGGGGGAGAGGGAGGGGGGTGTTTACATATTCCCAGGGTGGATGGCTCAGGGGTGCCTGCTCTGCCTCTTGCGTAACCGTTTTGTCTATTTTGGATTATTTTCTAATAAAAACAGTTAGCAGCAGTTCTGCGTGTGTGTGTGGTGGGATTCCTTCCAGTACTGCAGCCCCTGTACCTAAATCAATGCACAGACGTGGGCACAGCAGCACTTTATTAGAGACGACACAGCCCCCAGCTCACCCTTACTTCCACAGCTTCTTGATAGACATGTTCTTCTCACTGTCCTTCTGCATCACCTGGATATAAGCAAGGGACAGTTGGTGCCCAGCACACAGCTCCCATTTCCCCTCAAGTAACTCCACAAACTGCCCTTAAAAGCAACCTCCAGCCCTGCACAGGGAAGGTTCTAGAGCCTTCATCCTCCCTTGAGGAAAGGCAACCTCTTGCTCTGAGCACCCCTTAATGCTCTTGTTCAGCCCTAAGTCCTGCCAAACGCTTTCCAAGAGTTTCTGCCTCCCAGAGCTGAGAGGAAGCAGCCAGCAGCTGCTCTGCAGCACTTACCTTGGCAACAGCCATTTCAAAGTCCTCCTGTGTGACGTGCACCCGCCTCTCCCTCAGTGCGTACATGCCAGCTTCTGTGCACACCCCCTGTAAAGAACATGGCCCACATTGCCCCAGAGCTCTCAAGTGAGGACAGAGAGCACTGTGGAGCCCCCAGGGCTGCCAGCTCACCTTCACTTCTGCACCCGATGCCCCTGGCATCAGCTCTGCAATCTTCCTCAGGTTGATGCCACGTGTCAGGTTCATTTTCCGAGAGTGGATTTTGAGGATATCCAGGCGAGCCTGGGGGAGACAACAGAGTGAGACAAGGGGGGAAGCCACAGGAATTGTACCCTGACAGAGGACAATGTGGGCCCCGGAGGGAGAGGATCAGCAGGGGACCAAGAGAGACCCTGGGCCCACTGTGGGGCCACCCACCAACCTCCTCATTGGGAGGGGGGAACTCAATCTTCCTGTCGATGCGGCCAGGGCGCAGCAGAGCTGAGTCCAGGATGTCGATCCGGTTCGTGGCCATGATCACCTGCAGCAGGAGAGCAGCCACTGTCACCACGATGGTCACCCTGCTGCCATCACGGGGCCAGCAGGGCATTGTCCCATCCCCAGGCAGCTCAGGGCTCAACCAGGCCCAGTACCCCCCTACCTTGATGTTCTTGGTGGCCTCAAAACCATCGAGCTGGTTGAGGAGCTCCAGCATCGTGCGCTGCACCTCGCTGTCCCCACCAGAGCCACCCTCCAGGCGGGAGGAGCCAATGGAGTCGATCTCATCCATGAAGATGATGGAGGGAGCGTGTTCCCGAGCCATCACAAACAGCTCCCGCACCATGCGGGCACCTGCAGGGAGCAGAGAGCTGAGTCTCACGCTGTGCACCCTCAGCCTGCCCAGCACCCACACAGAAGACTCTCATCCCCTGCAGGCCAGTCCCAAGGCCACCCAGCACCATGAGAGCCCTGCATGTCACCCTGGCACAAGCAGCAGCTTTGTGCCACACCACTTTACCTTCACCGATGAATTTCTGCACCAACTCGGAGCCTGACACGCGGATGAAGGTGCAGTCAGTGTGGTGGGCCACAGCTCTGGCCAGCAAGGTCTTCCCAGTGCCAGGGGGTCCGTAGAGCAGCACACCCTGAAAGCACCAGGGAGTGAGCTCAGCACCACTGCTGGGTAAGCAGCCACACCCAGGGAACTCCTGATAGGATTTACCTTGGGCTGAGCAATCCCCAGCGCTTCAAAGAGCTCCGGGTGTTTGACTGGCAGCTCAATCACTTCCTTGATCTCCTTTATCTGTTTGTCCAACCCTCCGATCATCTCGTAAGTGGAATCCGGGACCTTCTCCACCATCATCAGAGACACCAGAGGGTCCACTTTGTTGGGGAGGATCTTGTGCAGCGTGTAGCTGTCGTTGCGCAGAGCCACGCGGCAGTTTGGGGTCACCTGCGCTGAGAGGGAAGAGCTCAGTGATGGGCCACTGCACGACCCTTCCAAGTAGCCCCACACCAGAGAAGGGGACAATCAATTTGGAGAGAGCCATGATGCCCTTTCCACAGCTCTCAGACACTCACATCATTAATGTCAATGTTCTTGTCAACATCCACCACGAATTTGCCTTCTGGGTGCACCTGGAACACAGCAGTTAACACCACTAAACTTATTTTTCCCTTAAATAATCCTGGCTGCATGTCCCGCCCACCACACCACGAAGGGGCTCAAAAGCTCAGCCACCACCAAACACCTCACAGCCTTCCTACCCTCAGAAGAAAGACCTCTCACTTCACGTTTTTCTAATTACTACACCCTCTGCAGAGCTGGTGGGGACAAAGGAACAGCTTATCCCTCACTGGCCAGCTGCTAGCAGGAGCCAGCCCCGGGGCAGCTCAGCTCCATACCTTCACAAGCACTTTCTTCTTGTCCATGGCTCTCACCACCTCGCCCACATAGGAGCCCTGCTCCTGCAGCAGCTGCAGCTCCTCCCGCAACAACCGCACTGCAGAAAGAAGGGAACATCAGCAGACAAATGGAGAGACCCAAAGCCCCCACTGAGTGGGCAGCATCCCCAGCCAGGCTGGGAGCCTCCTGTCCCACAGCAGGGCTGTCCACAGAGCCTCAGCTAAGAATGCTGAGAGAAACTGAGCTTTACCTTTAGCGTTCAACTCATTTCTCTGCGCTTGCAAGCGCCTCAGATTCTGGCTCTTCTCATTCACTATGAGCTGTGTAAGGAAAGGAGCTTTGCTGAGTTCTCAGCATCCTACACAGCACTCAAACCAACAAAACACACACACAAAGATAAGCAGGCTCCAGCACAAGAAACAAGGATAGTTATTGTGCTGGGACAAGCAAGAGAAAAACACAGCCCTTCCCAGCATGACGTGCTCAGCCAAACCCCAATGCCAATAGCTGGACAACACCTTGGTTGTGGAGAGATCTCACTGCAGGCTTTCAGTACAAGGAAGGAGCTTACAAGCAGAAGAAGGACTAACTTTGTAGTGTTCAATAATGACACGACAAAGAGGAATAGCCTTAAACTAAAAGAAGGGAAACTTGGGTCAGATGTTAGGAAGAAATATTTTCTTCAAAGGGCGGTGAGATCCTGGGGCAGCAGGTGGCCCATCCTGGAAGTGCCCAAGGCCAGAATCGGGTGGGGGCACCCAGTCCATGGCACAGGGCTCAAACCGGATGACGTTTAAGGTCCTTACAATACAACCGTGCCCCGGCTCACCTGCAGCTCCTCGATCTTGGACAGGTAGTACTGCCGCAGCCCCGTGCCGCCCTTCCCATCGTCCATCTCCATCTGCAGGAGAACCCGCTCAGTAAGGTCGGCCCAGCCCCGTCCCACGGCCGCTCTCCTCCACGCTCTCCCACCTGCCCCCTCAGTCCCGCGTCCCCACATCCCCACCTGCAGCCGCCCCCACCGCCCGCCGGGTCCCGCCGAGTCACGGCACCCAGCAGGCCGCGATCGGGCCCGATCTCCTCAGAGCTTCGCGGTCGGACTCAGACGCACCGGAGCCGTGCACCCGCAGCCCGCGAGCACCGCCCGGCCCAGCCGTACCTGCTCGGGGCCGTCCACCGCCATCTTCTCCGCCGGCATCGAACCCCGGCGCCGCTGCTGCCGGCACCAAAGATGGCCCCCAATCCACTTCCGCTCCCCGCCTCCCGCGCGCAGGACGCGGTGGCGTCACTTCCTGTACATGAGTGGGGAAAGAGCGCATGCGTACTGTGAAGGCTACCGGATTGCGCATGCGTAATCCGTTCCCTCAACGCGAAAACTCAAGATGCGCATGCGTAGTACAGAGCAGCTCTGCCGAAGTGCACGTGTGCAACAGTAGTTCGTCCGCCTCCGCCACATTGGTAAGGTCAGTGCTTGTTTCTTCATTTCATGAAGTGCGGAACGGACGAAAGCAGAACCCAGGCAGCTCCCGAGGGACGCACTCAGCCATTCTGCCCCGCTCCCGGGACTGTGTTAACCCCACAGCCGTTGTAAAGCAATGCGGGGCTCCCTTCCTGAGATGGAGGTGAGAGCTGAGCGGAAGCGGAAGTGGAGCGGGCGGCGCGGGGCACGACGGGACGGCGCTGTGCGCACGAGGAGCTGCTGGAGCGGGGATCGGGTTTGTTGTGTGGTCAGTGGGGAGGTGGAAAGGGGCGGGGGGCTGCGGGGCGCTGGGGGCAACGCGGGTAGCGGGGTTGTCCCGTGATGCCGGGAGGGATCCTGGGCTGCGTTCACTCCTTTGCTTCTTTAGGTCGCTGCCAGTAAGGGAGAGCAGGCCCCAGCTCCGCCGCCATGGGCAGGAAAAGCAAAGTGGGGAAGAGCCGGCGGGACAAGTTCTACCACCTGGCCAAGGAGACGGGTGAGCACGGCTTCCTGCGGGCCCGGCTGGGCAGCGCTTCGGCAGCCCCTGAGCCCCCCGCCTCCCTCCCGCAGGATTCCGCTCCCGCTCCGCCTTCAAGCTGCTGCAGCTCAATAGGAAGTTCCAGTTCCTGCAGAAGGCACGAGCACTGCTGGACCTGTGTGCGGCCCCCGGCGGGTGGTGAGTGCCTTTGGGACACGTGCTGCCCTGGGACCTCGTTGCAAGGCAGCCCCATTGCTTTCTGTCGTGGCTGCTCTGTGTCAGAGGCCATGGCAGCACCGGTTGGGATTGAGGGCTCTTCTCAGATCTCACAGTGCCTTTGATCCTCTCTGTTCCTTTCAGGCTGCAGGTGGCTTCCAAATTCATGCCAGTCTCCAGCTTGGTCATTGGTGAGTGAGGTGGTGGGGTGGGAGACACCTGTGACGGGCTGGAGCATTTTGTCAATGTGTGTTGTTCACTCCTTTACATCAGGAGTGGATCTGGTTCCTATCAAGCCCATTCCCAACGTAGTGACTCTGCAGGAGGACATCACCACTGAGAAATGCCGCCAGGTGAGGAGTGGTGTCCCCTGCCCTTTGTGTCACTGCAGCTCTGTAAGGGATGGGGATGTCACTCTGCATGAGTGGGACTCACTGGGGGGTGAAACCAGCACCAGGACTGATCAGATCACTGGGTAGGGAGGTATGGACATGGAGCGGGGCAATTGCTTGCTGGCTCATGCAGAACAAGAGAGGTCAGCAGAACTAACACGAGTTCTGTCCCTCAGGCTCTGCGCAAGGAGCTGCAGACGTGGAAGGTGGACGTGGTGCTGAACGACGGAGCGCCCAACGTGGGGTCCAGCTGGGTGCACGATGCCTATTCCCAAGGTGGGAGTCACCCAGAGCTGACACGTGGCTTGGTGCAATTTTGGAGAAGCTGGCACATCAGCGTGCACTGTGAGACATGGAGCAGGCTGGTGGGGACAGCAGCAACTCTGCTGACTGCTCTTTTCCACCACTGCAGCCAACCTGACCCTCATGGCTCTGAAACTGGCCTGTGAGTTCCTCTGCAAAGGCGGATGGTTTATCACCAAAGTTTTTCGTTCCCGGGACTACCAGCCTCTTCTCTGGATCTTCCAGCAGTTCTTTCACAAGGTTCAGGCTACCAAGCCACAAGCCTCACGCAATGAGTCTGCTGAGATCTTCGTGGTGTGCCAGGGTGAGTGGCCATAGGGACTTCTTGTCGCTTAGAGCGCTGAATTGAAGCTTGGGGAAACCTATTGGCCTTTGATTTCTATCGCTCCAGGTTATCAGGCTCCAGACAAAATTGACAGCAAGTTCTTTGACCCGAAATATGCCTTCAAGGAGGTGGAGGTTCACGCTAAGTCTGTTAGTGAGCTTGTCAGCAAGAAGAAGCCAAAGGTATGAGGAGAGTGGTCTGCTGGGATGGGCTGAGTGTTACTCATCAGGGAGCTGTCCTATGCTAAGAACCAAGCATGAGAGAGCCTCTGGCTCTATTCCTTTTTCCTTGCTTTGCTCATCCTGGCAAACAATCTCATGTTTATGGGACAGATGGACGAGGAAGCTTGGTTTTAGCAGCTAAGTCTGTTGAAAGTAGAGGTGGATGGTTACAGTGGGCTTGCTGGCAGGTGAAAAGCTGCAGGAGGGTGGTAGCAGGGTGCTGGGCAGGCAACCAGTTTGTTTCACTGGGCATTGTGGCCAAACAAGTAAAAGGAGCTAGGATTTGGGGCCAAAGAGAGTGCAGTAAGAAAAGATACCCAGAAAAATGAAAGGTCTGAGGTATAAGGTGCTGGAATAGCCAGTGTTAGGGAGGTTTATGCATTTAGAAGGTAGTGCAATGCTGGAGAAGTGACAAACAAGTTGTGAGGCTGAGAATGGATCAGTAAAACTCTCTCTCGCAACAGCTGGCCACTAGGTTTGTGAGTCTGTGAGGCGTTTTTAGCACACAGAATACTGAAAACTGCTAAGCAGCCTCAGCTGGCCATGGAGCTTCACAAACCCTTACTGTTATCACCTCTATGTCAGGTGAGGCTGCAGGTGGCATCCTAGAGCTGGCCCCATAATCAGCAGGCAGGTAGGGGCTGTTGTTATTCCTGGGTTGCGTAGGCATGTTTATGTAGGCTGCTGCAACAACACGTGAGTTAGATTGAATTGTTAACATCTGGGAGATGACAGAAGCTGTCTTCTACCTTGCTATAGCTTAAACAATGCCTTCCTCCTGTAGGCAGAAGGCTATGCAGATGGTGACACCACTCTCTACCACCGCTTCACCCTGATGGACTTCCTCAAGGCTCCCAACCCCGTGGACTTCCTCTCCAAGGCCAACGAGGTGAGTGCCTGTGAGAGAGACTTCAGTGGCCCCAGAAACAGATCTGCACGAGCACAGAGCCGTGAGAAGGGTGTCCTGCAATGGTCCTGGTCCTATTCCTGTGGAAGGGAGGCAGGACAAAAGGTGGGACTTAAAAGTCACAGTCTCCTCACTTTTCATCCAGATCATGCTGGGGGATGGAGAGCTGGAGAATCATAGTTCCACCACAGAGGAGCTGCGTCAGTGCTGCAAGGACATCCGTGTGCTGGGGCGTAAGGAGCTCAGGTACTGGGGGGAACTGGGAAAGGGACAATGCATCACACTGGGCCTGGAGGAGTGATTCTAACTGGTTTTTCCTTGCATAGAGCCTTGCTGAACTGGAGGACAAAACTGAGGCGGTTCTTGACCAAAAAGCTGAAAGAGCAGGCGAAGGAGCTGGATATCAAGTAAGAGCAACAGAGCTGCCCCATGGCACCAGTGTGGTAGGAAGGGGCTGCCACCAGGAAAGGTTCTGTGACCTCCTTCCTTTTGGCAGCCTGAGCTCTGGCGAAGAGGAGGAAGGCCGGGAGGAGGGGGTGACGGCATCACCAAAAGCTGCAGCTGATGAGATGGTGAAAGAGGAAGAGGAGGTAGAGCTGGCATTAGCGGAGATGAAGGCTAAGGAGCTGGCAGAGCTGAAAAGGTAAAAGCAGTTCAGCCAAGGAAAAATGGGGGATCGTTGTGCTAAAGTCGCACGAGGGGTCTGTCTGTCTTTCATAGGGGATTGGGGCTGGGGTTCTTGGGATCCTCTGCTTCTCCAAGCTGATGTGGGCTCTCTTTGCCCCAAAATTGGGACCCCCTCGCAGTGGTGTGACTCCTGCTGTGCCCTCCATCCTCAGAGAGATAAGGCCCGAGTGTGGCAATGGGTGAGCTGTTGGGAGTGCGGCCTCATTTCCTTGCCTTTTTTTTCCAGGAAAAAGAAGAAAATCTTGAAGGAACAGCGAAAGCAACGTGAGCGTGTGGAGCTGAAAATGGACCTCCCTGGCGTCTCCATCGCTGATGATGGCGATACCAGCATGTTCTCCCTCAAGACTATCCAGAGGACCCAGGTGTGTGGCTGGGGCAGCCCAGGCTCCCAGAGCCACAGTGGTGGGACAGATGTGGGCACAGATGCGGCCGGCAGGCTTAAACTCTTGACTCTCCTCTCCCTTGTATTGCAGCTGCTGAATGAGGTGGCCCGGGGAGACATGGCATCAGCAGATACCCTGCTGGAGATGAGACCTGGGGATGATGACATCTGTGTCTCAGATGCAGATGATGAGGATGATGTGTCCCTGGCCAGCGACCTGGACCCAGAGGAGCTGGTTGAGATAGAGGCCCGTCAGCGCTGGCTGGAGCGGGAGAGCCGAGAGCAGGGTGTGAAGAGGTGAGAGCTGGGCTGGGCTGGGTTGTCCTGGGGCAGGAGCTCCCTTAAGAGCAAATGTAGAGACTGGCATTTGGCACTGGTCCTGCTGTTGTCACAGGGTGAAGCCTAAGGTGGAAGAGGAGGAGGAAGAGGAGGAAGAAGAGGAGAATCCCCTGCTGGTGCCTCTGGAGGAGAAATCAGTGCTGCAGGAGCGGCAGACCAGCCTGTGGTTTGGGAAGGTGAGTTCCAGTGTGTCAGAAATGAAATGCTAGGGCAGCCTCAGTCCCAACAGTTCCCCCTGTGTCCTCTGACCCACTGCTCCCTGTCCCTAGGATGCTTTTGCTGGCATTGAGGATGATGCAGATGAGGACCTGGAGCTGGGGCAATCACAGATGTTGGCTGAAAGACAGCGTGAGTCCCAGGCAGGTAAGTGGGGACTGCATTGCTGTGGGGACACAGAAGGACAGCCCCATACCCCTTTCTGGAGCACTGGATCAAACTGCAGTGTGAGCCTCTGAGCAGGGCAGAGATGTTCAGAAGTTGCTTTCCTGTCTATATCGTTGCACAGTTAATGAATTAGCACTAGTGCAGCATTAACAAGCTGCATCTCTATGGGATAGGCTTGCAGTGGGGCATGCCTCTCACCCACTGGTTCCTTTTTGCCAGGCAAAACAAAGAAGAAGGGACAGAAGAAGGAGGTTCCCCAGGAGGATGCTGCAGCTGAGCCCCAGGCTGCAGCAGACACAGGAGCTGACGCTGCCGAAGCAGAGGCTGAGCAGAGCAGTGATGATGACAGCAGCAGCGATGAGGAGGGGTGAGGTGCAGACTGAATATTTTGCTGTCATGGAGAGCAGGGAGGTGAGGACACTGACTGCTCTCTTTTCCTCCTTGCAGGCCACCAGCACCAGTGGGCAGAAAGCGGGGTGTGGTTGAGCCATGTGGCTTCGAGGTGGTGCCCATTGAGGACCCAGGTGAGTGCTGTGTATTCCAGGTGATGTCATGTGGGTCTCTTTTTGGTGACAGGAGGGTCAGACCCTTCACTGGGGTGGGATGGCTGCTTGTTGCTCTCTGGATTTGGGGCTGTTTGCCAAGCTTTAATCTCTCTGTGTGCTGCAGTGAAGAAAGCACGTGTCCTGGATGCAGAGGGCCTCGCGCTTGGATCCATCATTGCCACCTCCAAAAAGGCCAAACGGGATTTAATTGATGATTCTTTCAACAGGTATGTGCAGCTGTGGCTGCTGCAGGGGAAACAGAATTCATTCTCCTCCTGAGAGGAGGAAGAAATGCTTTACTGTGAGGCTGGTGGGACACTGGAACAGGTTGCCCAGTGAGGTTGTGGATACCCCATCCCTGTAAGCATTCAAGGCTGGATGGGGCTGTGAGCAACCCAGTCTTGAGGCAGGTGTCCCTGCCTATAATAGGGGGTTGGAACTAGGTGATCTTAAGGGTTCCTCCCAACCCAAACCACTGTATGATTATGATTATGGCCTGGCAGGTGTTTCAAGGGACCCAGCTGGGACCCCACAGTTCACCTGGTTTCCCCTTTCTTGCAGGTATTCCTTCAATGAGGAGGAAGGAGAGCTGCCAGAGTGGTTCACAGAGGAGGAGAAGCAGCACCGGCGCAAGCAGATCCCCCTGGACAAACAGACAGTGGAGGAATATCGGCAGCGCTGGCGCCAAATCAACGCCCGCCCCATCAAGAAGGTGGCAGAGGCCAAAGCTCGGAAGAAGCGGCGGGTGAGTGGGGCTGTGCTCCTGGCTGGGTGCTTGATCCCCAGCTCTGCTCCCCATTGTCTCTGACCCTTTGCTGTCCCCACAGATGCTGAAGAAAATGGAGCAGATGAAGAAGAAAGCGGAGGCCGTGGTGAGCACGGTGGATATCTCGGAGCGGGAGAAGGTGGCCCAGCTGCGGCGGTGAGTGGTGAAGCTGGGACCCAGATCCTTCGTGGTCACAAAATCCCATCCTGCAGGGCATGTATAACCAACTGGGTTGAGTATGGGGTGGGCTGAGAGGTGGGAGAGCCCCATCTTGGGGCACAGCAGGGGATGAGACCTGATACTGGTCTGTAGATGTGTGCCAAAGCCGCCTCCTGGAGCAGTCCCTCTCTGAGGATCTCAGTCCCATCTTTCCCTTCCTCCTGCAGCATCTACAAGAAGGCTGGGCTGGGCAAGGAGAAGCGGCACGTCACCTACCTGGTGGCTAAGAAGGGTGTAGGACCCCGGGTGCGCCGCCCCCCCGGAGTCAAGGGGCAGTTCAAGGTCGTCGACAGCCGCCTGAAGAAGGATATGAGGGCTCAGAAACGCAAGGAGCAGAAGAAACGCCGCAAGTGATGTGGGAGCAGCTCCGGCGAGGGACCTGTTTGGGGCACTGGGCAGAGCTGGCTCCTGCCCTCCCAACTCCATCTCTCAACTCGACCCGCTGCTTGCCCAGTGTGGGAAAAGGGCTGCGACTGAGCCCCACGCTCCTGCTAGTCAGTGCCTTCATGTGACATCACCTCCTGTCCTGCTGTGGGGCACGGAGAGTTGATTTGACCTCAGCCCTGTAGGGCTGACCTCGTGCCTGTGCTGGCCTGTGAGGCTGCACCTCCAGGTTTGTCACTTGCTGGTTCTGTTGGGATGCTGCTCGGACTGTTGCACTGCAGAGATGGCCTGGGCATCCTTTCAACCTTTGCTGTCCCCACGCTGGTGACAAAATGGCCATGACTAAAGTCCCAGAGCTGCGTGGGACTGTGGGTGCTGAGCAGTGTTTGGCCTTCACAGAACTCTTCATTTATGACAGAAATAAACTCTCTTCTGAGGATGGTGCGGGCTGCGTCCTGCATCTTGGCAAGTTGAGGAGCTGCTACCCTCCTTTTCCTCACCTCAGCACGTCTCAATTTATCTCTGGCCCTGCAGCTGAACCTGCACTGATTCACCCTACAGCCAGCACCCCAAAAGGGCAGCCCCCAGCCAGCCCCATCACCCTCTCCAAGGGGGGAACACAACATATTTAGGAGAAGAAAGAGAGAAAAGGTAAATTTAAGAAAATACTCTTTATTTAGACCCAGGGCAGTGGCTGGAGGGACTGTGGCCTCTCTTCTCCTTTAATCATATGTTGTGGCATTATCCTCAGGCACTTGCACTGTTAGTGGAAGGAGGGGGCCAGGGGCCCTGCCCCCATGGTTAGGTGCACCATGCTGTCCCAATAAAATCGGGGCAGAGGGTGCAAAGCAGTGAGTTGTCCCTGTCCCCAGTGTGCCTCAGCTGTGGCTCCATTGGATGGTGGTAGGGCAGGAGCTGCATGGGGGGAGGGAGAGGCTGCTGAGCTGTGTAGTGCTGCTGGTGGAGCTGCCCCCTGTAGGGTCGGGGGGAGCAGAGGTCTTGGGCTGTCCTGGTTCTTGGCTGACAGAGTCAAGGTGGACAGATGGGATCACCTGCTAGACGTGGAACTCCTCTAGAAATTCTCCTTTGCCTGTCTGTCAGCCTCTTCAAAACAAAATAGAGGTGTGTTGTGAGAGGAGAGCCCCTCTGCCCCCTCCCCCAACTGCTGTCCCTGGGGGTCCTGATGAAGGGACGGCCCCTCAGCCCCTACCTGAGCTGCAGGGAGCACTGTAGGCAGCATCTGTGCGGTCACCTGCAGCAGGAGCAGGGAAATGGGCTCAATGAGCTGCTCCCATCAACGAGCCAAAGCTCGTCAGTGTGAACAGTGTCTGGTTTGGGGCTCCGGGGGCAGCTCACCCGTCTCATAATAGTCATACAGCGTCACGGTAGCAGGCTGGAGGTTCCTCACTGGGAAGTCCTGCGTGGCTGCAAAGCTGAAGGTCTCCTCCTCCTTTGTCAGCTGGGGGATAAGCCGAGGGTGAGACACAGCCACGTCCCACCACCCCAGTGACATCCCTGTGCTTGCAGCACTGCTGCTATTGTCGCCCATCTCACCTGATCCAGGTAAATGGTCACCTGGTCGCTCTGCACCTCCACCTTCTTCACCAGATTCTGCCTCTTCAGCTGGGGAATAGGGAGAGCAGGACTCAGCACCACACGGGTGTCCCTCTGTCCCCATGCTGGGTCCCAGCGTGCAGAGGGTCAGCAGGGACCTCTCACCTTTACCACTGAGCTCTTGTCTGGGATGTAGCCTGATGGCAACTTGGCCTCGATGACAACCATGTTGGTGGCAGCACGGTTTCCAGTGTACCTGGAAAAGGAAAGGCAGAGCCTCACATTGGGGCTGGGGGCTGTCTGGCCCCCACCAAACCCTTGGGGTGACCCCAAACCATACCGTGCCCGGAGGAGGAGGCGGAAGTGGGTGCTGGCATCACTTGTGCATGTTTTGGGCTCTGTCTCTACACTGAGCTCAAACGTCCCTGCGCTGGGAGGCGGTGGCATGTTGTAGCGCAGCGTCACCTGGAGTGAAACGGGGGGTTAAGGCCACCTGCAAGGTGACATGTGTGCATAGGGACCCCGTGCTGTACCCACCTGCACCAGAGCACAGCCCTGCCCGTGGGTTTTCACCCCGTACAGCCCTGGCAGATCATGCAGGACTGCCCGCTGCAGCACCAGCCGGTTGCTGGCTTCCAGCACGAAGTCCTGTTTGGAGCCCGTTGGGGCTGTCACCGTCACTGCTAAGTCCCCGTTGTCACTGTATGTCAGGGTGGCATACTTGGCCAAAGCTTGCAGGGCCACCACAGTGTCCTAGGCAAGAAGCACCGAGTTGGGGTCATCCCCAATTTGCAGCTGGTGGCATCCAGCCCTGTGCTGGGAGAACCTGTGGTGGTACCTGGGTGGAGGCAAAGCCTCCGTAGGGGTTTTGCTGCTTGCTGAGCCAGCGGACGATCTGGGAGGCTTTGGCCAGGTCAGCACGGGACACTTGGGGCTGGGTCAGGTATGCCAGGAGGACATAGGCCGTCATCTCCACCTCTGCTGGTGCAGCCTCAGCCCAGGAGGACTCAGTGGATAAAGCTTTCTCCTTCCTCTTCCAGAAGAGCAGCCCGTCTGGGAAGAAAGGATGGCAGGGAAGTCCCCATTTCCTATCTCAGGGTGGGAGTCTCAGGTGGGATGGAGTGGCTGAGTGATACCTGTGCTGGTGCCACGCTGCAGCAAGCTCTGCAGCCGGGCTTGCTGCTGCTCCTCACGCCCTGCCAGCCCACAAACATATGCCAGCAGTGCCTCTGTGTAGAGGTTGTCAGTGCTTGACGCCTCCAAGCATTTCAGGGCTGAGCTCACTGTTGGGTCCTGCAGTGAAAAGGGGACATTGAGCAGTCAGGAACACCCCAGGGATGTAGACATCACCCAAAGGAGGATTTCTGCCCAGTTACAGCAGCATGGCCTGGTGCATCCAGACCTTAGTGCTTTGTTGGTCCCGTGTCCCAGCACCTGTCCCCAACCCCACGGGATTATCCTCACCGTTGGGGACATCCCCAGTTCCAGCAGCGCAGCTGTGACATAAGCAGACAGCGAGAGCTCATCCGATACACCACCCTGCAAAAAGACAGAGAGACAGCTTTGTCCGTGCCACCTCCGGCCACGTGTCCCCATGTCACCCCATCCCACCCCATCCCCACCTGCAGGGCGTTATTGAAGAGCTTGCCCACGCTGCGGAAGCATCCTGACTCCTGCTGCTGCTTCTGCAGCCAGTGCTGCGCGTCCGTGATGTGCCGCTCCTCGATGGCCACAAAGGCTCTCGCTTGCCCAAAGGACTTGAGGACAAATGCTGTCAACCTGCAAGGCGTCAGAGGGAGGGCAGCATGGGAGACAAATGGGGATAGGATGCATTTGGTGGCAAGAGGAGGTGACGGGGATGGCATCGCGCTGCCCCATGCCATGTGGACCCTCACCAGGTGTTGCCGCTCTCATCTGTCTCCCCAAAAGCACTGTAGGAGCCGTCGCTGTGTTTGTAGAGCAGCTCTCGTTGGTAACCTGCGTGGAGATGGGGATGGCTATTGACACATCTGTCTTTGGGGGGACCCTAGAGGATGCCCACCCCTGTCTGCAGGTATGAAATGGGGAGGGAGGCAGGGATGCCTGCTGGTTGCAGGAAGGTCAGGAGGAGGATGCTGACCGCTCTGCAGGAAGCCCTGCGCCTTGGCACGGATGTCGGCGTTCATCTGCCCGCTCTTCTCCAGGTACTGCTGGATGTAGATGTTGGGGGCGAAGCGCACCATGTTCTGCTCCCCGCAGCCGTAGGGCATGGCCAGGAGGCGGTCCACGTTCTGCAGCGCGTTGCCCATGATGTCACCTGCGTGCACCCCATACCCCATCCCATCAATTTTGGGGCATCTCACCTCCAGCTGAGACTTCTGCACCTCGTTTCCATCCCTTACCCATCACACTGACGTGAGCTCGCTGGGAGCCCTCCAAGATGTTGGCAGGAAGCTCCAGGGACACTTCTTCAGAGGCTGTGAGGATGGAGGGTGATGGTAGTGGGGTGGCAGTGGACATAGCCCCACAGCACCCTTGTCCACCCCTTGATGCTCCATCCCTCTATGGACTCCATGAGCCAACAGACCATGTCCGTGGCTCCTCCAGCTTGGTGACCCTCATGCCAGCAGCCCCATGTCCCCACAGTGGTACCAGATGCTCCTACCTTCCTTGCAGAGCAGGGAGCTGTGTGCCTTCTCCACCAGGATACCACCGGGCTATAGGAAGCAACACATGGTCAATTCTATGACCTCCATGTCCCCATGTCCCCCAGAGCCATCCCTGCAGTGACACTTGGTGCTATCCCACTCCTAAGACGATGTGATGAGATCTTCCCATTGCACCCCCAGGTCTGCTCAGCTCCCATCCCTCTTTCATCCCTCGTAACCTGTCTGACCTGCACCAGTAATGGCTTTATCACAGTGTCCACACGTCCCTGGGCTGGCACCACAGGCTTCTCATTGCCACAGAGCTCCTCAGAGCTTATGGCCTCGGTGCTGATGGTGATGTTCACCTCCCCTGCAATGCCAATGGGACATCCAGTCACCACAGAGCCCCCCAGCCTATACTGCAGCCCCATGGGATGGGAGGTGACGGGGAAAGGATAAATGGAGCAGAGAAGAGCTTTGCAGATGGCATGTTTGCTGACACCCTCTCTGTCCACCCCGCTGTGCCAGGTGTTCTCCAAGTGGCAGGGAGGGGGTCCATGCGCCCATACCCAGGTTGGTGGCCTTCACATCCCACCGGAACGTCTTGGCTTCATCCGCACAGACACAGCTGCTGTACACTGCACCTGCAACTGCTGACACCTCCAGCTCCGCTGAGTCCGCCAGTGTCACCTGGACCTGCAGACCCCAACAACATCAGCCACGTACCAGGGCACAGCCCCCCACCCCCTGCCCACCTCACTCACCCGTAGGCACTGCCGCAGGTAATTGAAGACGGTGGCAACCAGAGAGAAGGCTTCACCACGGATCACAGCATAGGGCAGAGCCAGGTCCACGAAGAAGGGCTTGAAGACTGTGAGGGTGGTGGCAGGGGCCAGCCCCAAGCCCACGGGTGCCGTGCAGAACATCTCAGCTTTCCATTCCGTGATGGCATCGGGCACCGTCATCACCATCTCTGCAGAGCCCTTCTCCCTGCATGACAGAGCATCCAGAGGCCGCCAAGTGTCACTCACCGGTGGTATCTGGGCTGATTCTCTCCATCGAGGAGGAGAAGCCATCCTGGGGGCTCTCCCCATTCCCACTCACCCCACAGGCACCAGATCCCACAACCATGTCTCTGGGAAATGAACTCGGGGAGCTGGTGGCTCTTCCTCTTTGCTGGGAGCATATGGTAGACTAGGTACCGCGGGTATTCCAACCCTGCTTTCCACCATGGGCATATACATATCTTCTATGCCATTGGACTTGGCTCTACCTAGAAATAGTAGAGCAGAAATGAGGTTTCCATCGGTTTCTGCCACCTAGCCCAGGGCTGGACATCTGCAGAAGGCAGACAAAAGCAGCTAAAATCCCCTCAACCAAGAACTGAGCCAGCTTGGAGCCCTGTCAGACAGCATTCCCCATCCCACCAAGAGTGGAGACATAAGCCCAGCCCCTCCTGTGAAGTGCTTTTTGAAGATCATAGAATCATAGAATGGCTTAGGTTGGAAGGGACCTTAAAGATTGCAGAACTGTGAAATGACAGTGTGGTTGGGCTGGAAGGGACCTTAAACATCACAGAACCACGGAATCATGACATGGTTGGATTGGAAGGGATCTTAAAGATTATAGAACCACAGAATCATGACATGGTTGAGTTGGAAAGGACCTCAAAGGCTCACCAGCCCCAAACCATGCCATGGGCTGGTTGTCCCCCACCAGATCAGGCTGCCCAGGGCCCCATCCAGCCTGGCTTTGAATGTCTTCTGGGCATGCTGGCAGGATGCTCACCTGGCACACCCCGTGCAAAGTACAGAGGCTTGTAATACTCTTTACAATCATCCCTTGTCTTAGCATTGGTGAGAAGCTTCAGTGCTGCATTCTGTGGGAAAAAAAGAAAAAAAAAAAGATTGTCCATCTCCAAAAGCAGTGGGATGATTATTCCCACCTGAACAGTGAATGGTCGTGGGGCATTGCTGAGCTTTCCAGGCACCCTGCACAAACCATGGTTGGCTCTTGGTGATAAGGCGCAAGGTTTTACCTGAAATAACTGGGAGGGGTTCATCTGGATATCGTCCCAATAAGGTGGTAAAATATATCTCCTTGAACGGCGCATGTCTTCGGGCTCGCCCATGATAATTGTGTGGAAGTGGTGATGGTACCAGGTACAGGGTGATGGGTCTCGAATTCTTCCAGGATAATCGAAACTGGGGAGCACTTTGTAGATCTGGGAATAAAGATATGTATTAGGCACAGAACCATGCCACCATCACACCCTACGAGGAGCTGAATGATCTACTCCATGTCACCTTCTCTTCCATCCTGCTCGGTCCGTGGTGCTGTTAAAGGGGAAAAAGTCACCTTGGGACTGCCTACCTCCGCCACGGTGAGCTCAGCCTCGGGCTTCAAGAGCAGCACACTACGATCCACGGCACGGATGGCACATAGGGAGCCTGAGGCTGCCTCCAGCTCCATCTTCACCGTTGAGCCAGGCAGCGCCTGCTCCTTGGAAAAGGCCATTTTCACCTGGGGACGGACAGGAGAAGGATAAGGATCCGTGGATGCGGAGGTCTTCCGGAGCAGCATGGCATGGATAAAATCAAACTGAAGGTTTGGGAGATCGGGGTGTGGGTTGGAGAGGCTGTGATGCTGTGACACATCTGGGGGAGGGTGAGGCAATGGGGGTGATTTCACAACTCGCCTTGTTGGGGAGGCAGTTGAGCATGTTGAGCTTGGTGCTGCCAGCCAGCATCTCGCCGTTGGGGAGCACTGCATAGCACAGCACCGTGGCTGTGGGAGCCAACTCAGGGCTGGTGTGCAGCTCCAGGGAGAAAGATCCTCTCAATCCTGGGACAAAGAGGGAAATCAGGTCCAGGCACAGGCCTCAAAACCCTACACAGCCCATCCATCTGCAGGACCCACCTGCACTCAAAGGCAGCTCCTTCCTGAGGATGTTGGTGATGGTCCCCTTGGCCAGGACCTGCAAAAGAGGAGGTGGGAATGGCCAAGTCAGAGCCATACCCTGTTGGAGGTTGGATCTAAGGGCTAGAGTGTTGGGGTGGTTTGGAGGTTGCCAGTCTTCAGCCCCAACAAAGACTCCTATTTACAAGTAGACATACATTGGTCCATTAGTCTAGCCAAGGGAGACCAACCATAGCCTGGCCCTCAGGGACACAGCCATGCACTTGTGTGCAGATAAGGAATCCGTGCCCTTACACCTGCTGCCCTTCCTCCCCAGGTGAAGGCTCACCAGGAAGACAACATCCAGGCTCTGCAGCTTGCTCCCCAGGGCCTCCTTGTTGAGGATATAATCCACCTGGAGCTGCTCGAGCTGGCTGCAGGACAGCTTGCCCTTCAGCCGGTGGATGTGCAGAAAGCTCTGGCTCTTCGAAAAGAAGGGTCTGAGGTTCAAATAAGCTCTGTTGATGGTGGACAATGAGGCACCATTCTGGCTGTCAGCCGACACGTTGACTTCACCCTGAGGGATGAGGGTGGAACTGATATAGGCTGTTGGCTAGGCTTGGAGAAGGCTCCTAGCCTCGTAAAAATGGGGAAAGCCACTGAGAAGCCCCAAAGGGTGACGCAAGTTACTTACAACCAGTCTGACTGTTTCAGTCCAACCAGAGGTGTCCAGCTCGAAGGATGCTGTCCCAGATTCATCCGTCAGGAAGCTGTGTCTTTTACTGTTAACAAGGAGCACAAGCTGCTGCCCACCCAGGGCAGAGCTGTCTGCCCTCTTCAGCCGCATCTGCAGGAAGGAAAGGTGAGAGGCATGCATTCGGCTGGAGCCACAGGACAGGGGCGGGGAATGGGGCTGCCAAAAACCCCCATTACCGTCCCAGTGTAGGGCAACCCACGCTTGTAGAAGTCATCAGTGTTTTCAAAGGTGACTGTGAGGATGTTCTCCAAAATTTTGCAGGTCTTGGTGTTGTTCATCTCCACCCCTGTGGAGAAGGAGCAGGGAGACAAGTGTGTCTTGGGGACACAGGGCACAGAATAGCCTGAGCCTGATTCCTACACACCTGTACCTCTAAGTCACAGCATTGCTCTGGGCTTCCCTAGAGAGACTGATACCTCCATGCTGTGTGATTTGGGTACAAACAGGGATGAATGCAAAAACACTCCCACCAGCACCCCTACCTGTCCCCTCCTCCACCAGTGATGCCTTCACTTGGAATTCCTTCCGCAGCCTGTAGTTGCTCATGTTGAAGGAAGACATCGAGACCTCTGTTGAAAAGCAGCCGTTCTTCTCAGTCTGGAAGGAGGGAGTCAACCACACTCATCAGCACTGCAATGGGCTCTCCCAGTCTCACCCGTGCTCTCAGCTTTGCTCACCTGCCC
This sequence comes from Meleagris gallopavo, assembly GCF_905368555.1. Lineage (NCBI taxonomy): Eukaryota > Metazoa > Chordata > Aves > Galliformes > Phasianidae > Meleagris > Meleagris gallopavo. The sequence continues at coordinate 1,372,190 of NC_139432.1, read as the reverse complement.
GTCAACCTCCGTGCAGATATCCTTGCTTTCCTCAAGAACATCTGAGTACCTTCTGAAACTCCAGGGCTGGCACAAGGTAGCGTGGACCTTCCCCTGGACAGGCTTCCCATAGGTGTATCTATGGGACAGAGGGTGGTGAGGGTGTGAAGGGTCCTCCATCCATCCCCTCCACATTACCACGACTTGGGCTCACCGTCCACAGATCTGCAGCTGGAACTTCTCATCCTTCACCCACACGCTGGAGGGAAAATCAATGGTGACCTCAAATTTGGGCAGCACTGGTGGAGAAGAGAGGCGAGAGCGGGGTTGTGACTCCCAGCACAAGGACAGAAGGTGGCCATGGGGACATGCCAAGACGTGGCTCCGTGGACCTCCCATCCCCACACACCATATTCCTCCACGCTGAAGGAGTGAGTCTTCCCCTCCACATGAATGGTGTATGTGCCCAACGCCGGCTCCGCAGCCAACGGGAGGGACAGGTCCACGATGCCCTGCCGTGGGCTCACATCTCTCCACTGTGCGATGCGGTTTCCTCTGGGATCCTTTGCGTGGTGACAAAAAGTTTAGGTTTCTCCTCGCCCAGCTGTGCCCCCATCCCGAGCCCACCCTGGAGCTCTCCCACACTGACCTTCAGGAAGACGAGGGGCAGCTGGAAGGCAAAGAGGAGATGGTTAGAGGGAAAATTCAATGGGTCTCAGGAGGGTGGGGACATCTCTGAAGCCACGGGAAAAGCACACTGAGAGCTATTTAGGTTCAATAATAGGAAAAATTCCTTCTCCAAAAGAGAGGTCAGGGATTGGGACTGCCAAGGAAGTGATGGAATCACTGTCCCTGGAGGTGTTCAAGAAACATGGCACTGAGGGACGTGGTTGGTAGGCATGGTGGAGACAGGTTGGCTTAGACTTGGAGATCTTAGAGGTCTTTTTCAACGTTTATGGTTCTATGCTTCTATTTTTGGCTGTGAAATTCCATCCTTATATTGTGTTTCGGGGTTGATTGTGAGCCTGTGGATGGCTTGAGATGGGCTGAGCACTGCCAGCACAGCATGAGGAGGTGGCATCTCCCACTGCCTTTGCCTTTGACATTTCATCTGAGAACCTTTTGCCCTTCCATTGACACGATTGATTGCTCAGGAGCACCTGACTGAACTAACCTGTAATTCTGGTGTCCTGTGATCCTGTCGATATCAATAGCACTTTCCCTGCTTCCTACTCACTGTTCCTACATCTCTCAATGAAATTGGGAACATTGCCATGTCACATGTGCAGTTCTGCTTCCTCCCTTCTTGCCTTGATGGATGACACAACACATTCCTAGCTCAGGGTATTCAGCAGCTCTGTTGACTGGACAGGATTCCCACTGGCTGATCCCCACACCTCTGCCACAGACAGAAGGACAGTAGTGCCAAGGTCACCTCCCCCTGTCCTCAACCCTTCTCTCACCTTCTTGTCACTGGCAACGAAGTCTTTATCCAAAGAGACAATCCGAAATTTCACTGGAAAGAACAATTCAGGAGTGAGTGGTGGGTTCATCGCCAAAGGAAGATGGATGGGAACTCACTCTGAGCCCTGCAGTGGGGCTGGATTCCATCCCAGTCCTCACCTTGCTGTCCTGGCTTGTAGACAGCCTTGTCTGTCTGTACGAAGATCCCAGGCTCCAGGAGTCTCAGCATCACACTCTTCCTGGTGGTATTCAGGGACTCTCCTTGGATGGAGACGTACAGATGAGCAATTTCCTCCTTCCCCTTGGAGGGGGCTGGAGCCTAGCGGGGAGAAATGCCAGAAGACTGTCAAGGCTCGCAGATATTTTGCCTGTTTTCCCCTACCAAAAGCTGAGGAAATCAGCCCAGCTCCCATCCATTTCTCAGTGGAGCTGGAGGCAATGGGATGCACAGGGCATCCTGGGGTGTCACTCACAGGGAAGGTGACGTTCAAAAGCAGCTGAGGCTCCTCAACTTTCCTCTCTAGCAGGGTGATGTTTCCAGCCTCATCTGCTCTCTGCAGCTGGATGGTCACCTGGGTGGGCTGATGGACATTGCTGAGATGGACCCACAGTGTTGCTGAGTATGGGTGGTAGAACACAGCTGGGGACGTCACCACGTAATGCCTGGAAAGGAGAATCGTAGAATTATTAAGGTTGGAAAAAAAACTCTAAGATCATCAAATCTCAACTCCTCCTCACCATGTCCACTCATAGGATCCATGATCATTAAGGCTGGAAAAGATCTCTTGGATCATCTGATCCAACTGTCTACCTGAAGCTGCTTTGCTTGCTAAACCATGTCCCTAAGTATGTCCCCATGTTCCATGTGGCAGCCAGGAGCACATTCTGAGACAGTCCTCATGGGGTGACACCAGCAATAAACCAGAACCAGCAGCCCCAAAAACTTCCAGGTGTCATGTCCTTGATGCTCATGGGCAGGGACAACACACTGCCCCAAGCATTCCCACTATAAACAGCCAAGGAACCAAGACTAAATGCCCTCCCAACAGATACAGACAGACAGATGGACATGAAAAGGGCCTACAGTGCTTCAGAAGCTCCAGTTGTGAGGTGGAGGATGAGAAGGAGCAGCCAGGTCGGGGCTGCTGGTGACCTCATGCTGTTGGATGTCAGGGATGGGTGAAGTCTTCTGTAGCTGTTGAGTGGCCGTAGAGCTGTGCCTGATCTGCTACAAGCTCTGAAATGACAGCTTCACTTTTCCCAGTCGAGCAATAAGGTTTGGGATGAGCAGCCAGTGTGGACCTGCAGATATAACCAAGGCAATGTTTGCCATCCTGGGTTCAAGGCCATGACGGATTTTTGCAATCTGAGATGTTCCCGTGGGCTGGAGAGGCTCAGAACCAGGGGGCAGGACGTTCCTACACTGCTTTACTGGGAAGTGATGATAGGAGGGAGCAGGGCCACGTTCCCAAAATGAAAGTAGGCAGTACAGTGTGTGAGCCAGTGGCAATTTCTCAGAAGGGTTTGTTTCCAGATTTTTCCAGTTTTTCCAAGCAATAGAATTTGTGCTGCCTTTTTGCCAAATTTCCTCCAATCCTATCGAAACAGGCGGGGGCACTGGAAGTCAGGATGGAGATGAGCCATTTTCCATGGGCTCCCCACTGTCCTTGCAGAAACAAGGCGGGGAGTGTGACTGTACATTGGCCCCCAGCCCATCCATCCTCCCCCAGATGTGGGTGTGGGTCAGTGTCCTACCGGGTGCGCCCAGCTTGGCACAATGTGACAGTGAGCTCAGGGCCATCCCATAAGCCATCTGAGACATGGGGGTGGGATAAAGGAGGGGACCATAAACAGCAAGGCCATGGGGAGATCGATATGAGGCCCTCTGCCTCTCTGATCTGTCCCTGCTGGGGAAATACTGCAGGGAGGATTTGTCACTTGGGGATGCAGGTGTTGCTACCCATGCAACAAACACTTTCAGTTCTAGTTCCAGTTTTTATTTGGCAAAACAAAGTGAACAGTGAATGCAAATAAACTACAGCCCCTTTTATGTATCATTAAACAGGACAGGAACACTGAAACCCAAGAACAAAAAGTGCCAGCCCTTAGGAGTGACTCTGGCCAGGGATGCTGGGAAAGAGCCTGAAGACAAGGAGCTTTCTTGCAGGAAAAATCTTTTGCATTTTTCTTAATTTTCCAGCCTAGCAAAGGAGGAACAGTCCAGACAATCCTCCCCATGTCCAGCCATTGCTCCTGGCTCGTATCTCAGGCTTGCATTGATCCCCAGGTTTTTTACCTTTTTTTCCAGGAATTGCACTGGTGTCAGCTCAAGGGCAACCATGTGGGCAGCAAAGCAGATGTCCCCCATCGGACCCTGATGCACACAGGGTGAGGGAGCTGCCAGGCCGGAGCAGGGACCAGGCAGGAGCAAGTGGCTTTTGGAGTCCCCATCCCAACCTCATTGCTGAAGGCTCCAGGCAGGCATGGGGGGTGAAGAAGCAGGAATGGGCAGAGGTTTGAGACCTCAGCTGCCTGGTAGGTACGAAGCAGTCAGGAGCAGAATGGCCAGGATGCTGCAGTTTCCATTCACATAAAACTTGTGAAGGCTGAAATACAGTAGGTATGAAGTCAGGATCAGGGTGAGCCTGACCTCCATCCCAGAAACACCTCTCCTCCTTCTAACACATGGTCAGACCATCTGGATCATATCCTCACTGTCCTCCCAGCCACTGATGTGCCAGGAGAGGTCAGGACCCAAAGCAGAGCCCACTTGGACCCCATCCCCACTGTCTCCCTGTCCAGGAGAGCTCAGGACTGCATGGATCAAGCTGTCTTTGGAGAAGCCCCATGCATGGTGTGAAAAGAAGAGCAAACTGAGCACCACCCAGGTTCGCCTTCACAACCAGCAGCTTTGTCAGTGTCCACATCTCTCTGTGCTTTCACCATGGGCACCTCAGTGTCACACAGCTCCTCCGTGTGCTGGGTGCTGATGGTGACATTCACCTTCCCTGCAGGTACAGACAGGGACAGAGCTGTGACACAGCCCCGGGACCCCAACCTTTCACTCACCAACAAATGCACTCAGACTGATGGCTCACACATCCCACTGGAAGGTCCTGGTTTTGTACCCACACACACAGCCACCATCTGCGTCATCTGCCCTCTCCAGCACCTCCAGATTTTCTGAGCCCTCCAGTATCACCCGAGCCTGCAGACACCAGCAATATCAGCCCTCCATCAGGTCGTGGCCCCTGGACCCACTGTTCCCAGCCCACCCCGCTCACCCATAGGCAGCGCTGCAGGGGGTTGAAGATGGTGGCAGCCACAGCAAAGCTTTTGCCACAGGTGACAGCACAGAGCAATGCCAGCTCCACCAGGAGGGGCTTGTAAGTCATGAAGGTGGCAGTGGGGGCCAGCCCCAAGCCTGTGGGTGCAGTGCAGGACATCGCAGCCTTCCACTTCGTGATGGCATTGAGCACCATCACCGTCACCTTTGCAGAGCCCTCCTCCCTGCAGGTGATGGGACAGAACGTCCAGAGGCCACCAAGGGTGGCCTGCAGCTGGTGACATCTGGGCTGGGCCTTGGGACCAGTGGTCATTGTGAGGCTGGGGGTGGTTATTCCCCATATCTCCCATGGCAACCCCTGCCCAGAGGACTTTGCCATGAGCTGGTGCTGAAGTGGGAGGGATGGGGCTGGATGTGTCTCGGTGGATACGAGGACAACAGAGCCCTGGGTGCTGCACTCAGGGGGGAAACGAATGTGATATGGGCTCTGTACTCACCCCACAGGGGTCAGTTTCCACAGCCATGTCCCCAAAATTTCCATCTGCTGTGCTAGGTCCAGCCAGATTCTGGGCTTTGCCACAGCTGCCCTTTCATTCTACTCTGGCTTTCCTAGAGGACACAGCATGAAGGCACTGCCAGAAAGGAAGATCGGGGCAGCATGGAGGCTGCTGCACACACTCCCTGCTCACCTGGTATTTGGAAGTACTTCAGTGAGCACGTATCCAGATTGGTGCTGGTGACACTTTTCAAGGCTGCAGTCTGAATCACGATAGACAAGAGAGAATCACACACTGTGCTGAAGCTCAGAAGTGCCCAAAGTCCTTTCCATCCCTCTCTATTCACTCCAAGCCCAGGTTTGAGGTGGAGGAGCAGATCTTATCCCCATCCTCATCGAACCCTGCAGTATTTGGACTGATATATTTCACATGTCCGTCTCAGGCTGAAGAAGTGGGGTTCAGTGCATCTCTTGTGGGGGATGTAAGAGGATGGTTCATGAGCATGGGCATGGGGTGGGTGGGGCAGACCCTCCCTGGAAGGAAAAGGAGCACAAGGTAGGGCTGGGGGCTCGTACAGTGTCTGGGTCACACAATCCCCCATAGTCAATATACGATGGTTCCTCCCTAATCCTGCAGTGTTTGGATTTGGGGCTAATAGTGTAGAACTCCATAAACACATCCTAAGGGCGGGAGGGCTCTACAGAGGGATCTGGACAGCCTGGATCACTGGGCTGAGGCCAGTGGGATCAGCTTCAATAAGACTAAGTGCAGAGTCCTGCACTTTGGTCACAATAACCCCATGCAGCACTACGGGTGTGGGGCAGAGTGGCTGGAAGACTGCATGGAGGAAGTAGACCTGGGGATGCTGGTTGATGCTTGGCTGCACATGAGCCAACAGGGTGCCCAGGCTGCCAAGAAGGCCAACAGCATCCTGGCTTCTATCAGCAATAGTGCAGCCAGCAGGAGCAGATGATTGTCCCTCTATACTCGTTTGTGGGGAGTGGGGGTTGTCCTTTGCTTCTGGTAACAGTGAGAGGATGAGAGGGAATGGCCTCAAGTTGCACCAGGGAAAATATTAGGAAAAATTTCTTCTCAAAAGAGTGGTCAGGCACTGGAAAGCTCTGCCCAGAGAGATGGTTGTGTTTTTGTACCTGGAGGTCAAGAAACATTTAGATGACATAATAAGGGACATGTAGTGGGGAAATATTAGTAGGTGGACACTTGGACTGGATAATCTTGGAGGTTTTTTCCAACCTTTATGATTCTTTGATTCTATTCCATGATACAGTGTTTGGGGGTAAGATTTGAGCAGAGCAAAACCACACTTCTTAAGCAACAAGCACAATAAATTGTCAGGAGGGGTGACAGGAGTTGTAGTGTGAGCAGAACCAGTATAAGTCAGGATCTGGGTGCTACTGAAATACACATCTTTACCAAAGACATCCCTCTTAATGGCTGAAGGCAAGTAGGAAAGACTGAAGATCTGCCATTCCTGACTGCGCTGTGATGAACTTGGGATCTTTACCTGATCCCAATGGAAGTGTAGAACAGCCCTACATAGGCAGGTAGCAACTGGACCAAAGACAGAAAGACCTGGTAAGAAAAAGATAGTAACAGCTTTCCAGACACTGATAAAGCATGCTTACCTGTCTTGGAGAGGCAGAGAGTGGGGAATGGAAGGTGAAAGATGGAGGAAGATCTGAGGTAGGAATTTGGATGGAAAAAGAGGCTCTTTGTATATACCCCGTGTCCCATTGCTCTTCAGGTCATTGCCCACCCAAAACAGCCTGTGTCCCCTCCTCATGGAGGGACATAAGGAGCAGACAGGACATCCCTTTCTGGGGTCACTCATATTGGAGAGTCCAGTCCAGCTGGAGGCTCGTGCTACCCATCTCCTCCAGGGTGACGCTGGGGATGCCACGGCTGCTCCTCAGGCTGAGGGCAAAGCACATTGGCTGATCCAGATCCATGAGATGGATGTGCACCTTACCCCATGCGAGTAGTAGATCACACAGGGGAACGTCACCACAAATCTCCTAGGCAGAGGACACCTCCACAGTGGAGGTGGGCAGGGACCTCCACCAAAACCCAGTGCTCCACAACCACAGGCACTAATCCCTCTGTCCTCACAGGGACAACGCAGCACCCTGAGCACCTCCACCCCAACCAGGCAACCACACTCAGGATGAGGACTGGCCCTGAGCACCAGAAGCGAGCTAAGACCACCCACCATCCCACCCAGCATGGACAGACGGACATGGACAGGGCTTACGGCCATGCGGCTGCTCTAGCAATGAGGTGCAGGACGCAGAGCAGCAGGCAGGTCAGGGCTGTTCTGGACCCCATGCCCAGGGGAAGAACACAGAAGCAAGGCAAGCTCTGAGCCCTCAGTTTAGTCTTCCTCTTCTCCCATTCATCCTTACCTCCCTGATGCAGCAAGTAAAACCCAATGAGTTCTCCAGCTGAGACAACGTTTAACCACCCAGTCCCCCTCCCCTCATGGTTTCAAAGCTCCAGGCAGCCAAACACAACCCATGGCAGCAGGCATGCAGCAACCCTGGGAAATCAGGTCCTCCATGTGTCCACTGCTATTGGTCATATCCATGTGATGGTTCCCAACCCGGAGAGTTCTAGCTCACCGTTGCTAATAGTGTTGCCCAGCACGTTCTACAAGGATAGATGATTTCCACTGTTTTGCAGAATTCCTTCCATTTCTGAGAACAGCAATGATGAACCGAAGCACTATGCATCATCTTGGCCATGGTTTGCCCATTATTTCAGAGATGCTCCACATGCAGCATGGCCATCCCCACTGCCCTCAGCCCCCAAGCTCAGGCATGGCACCGTGCACAAACACCAGCTGTGAACTCTTTAATTTTGCACCTTCATCTCATCGTTCTGCATTGAGGAAGCCCTTCTGATGTGGCAATTTCCCCCCTCCCCACATCCCTCCAGACCCCACAAACTCACCACATGTCCTGGATCCCTCCTCATGACTAAATGCATGAGGACAGCACAACTACTAGGACCCTGGGCAACGAGCCCATGGGTGAACCACACCACAAGAGACAGAGAAGGGTGTAGAAGTTCTACCTGGTACCAGATACCCAACCTCCCTGATGTCCCCATGAGCTCTGCCTAATGACTGGTCCCAGTTGTGTCCTCCTCATGCCTCGTGCTGTCAGTCCTCATGGTGGCCCCAGTGCCTGGGAGCAGAGGGAGCTCCACACGCTGATCCCTGCAGGGGTTTGCAGACATCTCAGAGAAGACATCGACCATGATGTTGCGGACAGTCTCTGTCAGCTCCGGGACATCCTTTGGGCTCAGGCCACGGGTTTCTATCTTGGGAAGGACTCGGATGGTGAACATCCCTGGAAATGGAGAGGAGAGGCAAAGGAGGCCAGGTCATCCCAGCAGCATCCTCCACCACTGGATGCCTCCATGCACCTCAGAGCCCTTCATAAAGACCTCCAGCCCTCACGTGCCCCATCCCCACAAGCCTCTGCAACGGGGCTTCTTGTTCTCCACTTACCAGGGGTGAATTTCTTCTCCTTGGAGCTGAAGAAGTCCCAGTATGGAGAAATCACAACGGGGAAAATGGGAACCTGCAGGAGATGGAGGGTCATGCAGGCACTTCCTTCCCCCCTAGTTAACACCAGTAGGACTCTAGCTCCTGCCATGCCCCAGGTCCCTGCCACCTCCCTGGGCCCTGCAGTTCCCAGAAGACTCTAATGTCCCCCACCCCTGTTCGTCAAGGGCAGATGATGGAGAATGTTCTATGAGCCATGGGAGATAACCACCCCAACTCGATGCCTTACCTGAGCCTGCACAGCCAAATGGAAAGCCCCACGCTTGAAGGGCAGCATGGATCTGCTCTGGTTCCTGGTGCCTTCTGGGAAAATCCACACTCGGAGCTGCACAGGACAGGGTGAGATGCGAGCATGGACCCCAGGCACTGCCTCCCCACCATGACACCTGTGGTCCTCCCTGAACCCCATCTACCTCCAGCCCAGTTTCTCCTGCTCACATTTTCACGCCGTATGGTCTTGGCCGTCTGGGAGATGACATCAATGGCATCTCCAGTCCTTTGGCGGTCGATGAAGATGATGCCACTGAGCCAGCAGGCCCAGCCCACAGTGCCCATGTACAGGAGCTCCTTCTTGGCAATGGGCACGCAGCGCTTGGGGATGACCTCCACCATTCCTGGAGGATGGATGGGAAGGAAAGGATCGGCCCCTGCCTCATCACCAACCACACCCTGGAATCCCAACCCTTTCTCTGCATTGCACCCATAGCCCCGAGCTCAGCCCAACCCCAAAGGCTGCCCACATGGTGACAAAACCCTCCCCTCCCCTGCACGTACCCATCAGGTCAAGGGAAGCTTGGTGGTTGCAAACTATCACATAGGGCTCCTTGAGATTCAGGTGCTCGGCACCCAACACCTCTATCTTGATGCCATACAAGTGCTTGAGGGGCCGGATCACAGCACAGAGGAGCCTAGGGCAGAGGGACACATGTGGGGAGCAGATGGACACAGAGAGGTGGAAGGAGGTCATGACAAGAGCAGGGAAGGCAAGAACCAGCTCATCTTTGCTCATCAGAGCAATTCAGAATTGCTTCACTTGGCCTGAAGTCAGCAAGAGATGGAGGTTTTATCAGTTGGATGGGGAACGAGGAAGAGCCGTGTCACCATCCAGAAAGGCTTGGACAGGAAGGGTGACACCAGGATGGCAGTGCTGATGAAGGGTGACGCTCAGTATGAGAATAACGAGAGGAATGAAGGGAGGATGGAGCAACGGGGATTGCAGCACCCATGCTGGAGATAAATACACTTCTGAGGTTGAAATGCGGCACTTTCCAACTCATAGCAATGGAGAGTATCTGTGCCAAGGGTCTCACATCCAAAAGTGAAGGCTTCAAATTTAATGTAGAAAGGACAATAAGGAAAACTCAGCACCAGGTAGGGAAGAGAAGAGGTTTGTGGCATGCCCCAAAGCCAGGATTAATGGCAGGAACCCGCTCCAAGCCGGAGGCGTTGTGATTTGGAGGCTGAGGAGGAGGAGATGGAGCTGAGTGTGCTGCAGACGTGAGGTGGCGGTGGGATGAGACAAGGCACTGTGAGTCACAGCTGCATCATGCCAGGGATTTCCACTGAGCCGGAAGTGTTTGCACCAGGGCTCAAAGCAATAGGGAATGCACGTGCGTGTGCATCATTCCTGCATGGAGAGAATGAGGGAAATGGCTGCACGAGGGGACTGATAACACCAAACCTCTGATTGCAATCCCGCCAAGAGCTCTGGATCTGCCTGCACTGACACGTGATGGCTTGAGCTTGGAAATTCCACAGGCTTGTCTTTCATCCTGACACAATTACATCCCTCCAGTATGCTATGATGGCCAGGAATTCAGCACCAGGGTTGCGTCAGCCCTGGAAGCAACTCGTGTTGCTCAGAGATGCTATCATGGCCACCACCACCCCCAGCTTGGCTCAGCGATGGGGCAGCACCTGGGCATCTCTCTGGGACACCGAGCTGATGGATCAGGAAATCCTGGAGTCCTGTTCTCAAAGTGGGATGCACTGCCAGGGATGTGGGCATGGATGTGTATCCTGCTAATGAGTGCTGCAAACCCTTCCAGTCCCAGCGGTGCCATGGCCAGTTCTCCCCTTTATGTTACTTGATCCAATGGGGATCAGATAGCCCAGACCCAGCTGGTTGCCCCATCATGGTGTGCCCACTGCTAACCGTGGACAGCACCACTACATCCCACCACAGCGTGCAGATGCACCACGTGGACATGACCACAGAACTCATCGCAGCTCCAGGGCTCAACTTGCAGTCCTGGCTGTGGATACGACCACAAAACCACAAGACCCCATGACTCCATCAACACCAAGCCCCAGATGTTTCCATGCTGGAAGCACAACCCCAAGCCATACTCACTTCATGTTCTCCACGCAGCGTCCCCGAATTGCCACGAAGGGGGAGAGGAGAGTCGCCATGGTGAAGACCCAGATGTTGAAGAAGGTCACTTTGCAGAAGTAGTGGAAGGTGGCACTGTGCCAGTAAAGCAGCACGGGAAGGATGAGGAGGAGCAGCAGCCCATGGAAAAGGGCCACGTCCATTGTGCCACTGGGGTGTGGGGATGCTGGGGAGCTCAGCCGGCGTCCCCAGAGCTGGGGTGGAGAGTAGGGATGCCAGGAGCAGGGCAGGTGAAACCAGTGGTTCAGCAGAGTGGTGTGTGGGCGTTTGGGGCTGGTCCAGGGAAGGAGCTGCCCCTTACAGAGGCTTGTAGGGCTGGCAGGCAGGCACAGCAGGTGAGGGTGGAGAGAAGGGGTGAGTCAACGCTGGAGACCCTGGGTCATATGAGGAGTCACTGCTGATATGCATCCTGCTGGGCCATCAAGCACTGCATGGCTTTTCACCAACACTTCTTAGCTGGGGGGGGGGAGGTCACAGCCCCACTGCCTCATCTGTGCACTCTCACCCAGACCCACTGGTTCCTTTGGCCCTTGGGTCAAAGCCAACATCCCAGCCGCTCTCTGACAATGATGTGCCTTCAGCAAAACTGCCCTATTCCATGCTCTCCAGTGCTCCTTCCCCCATTCCTCCTCCCCACTTCTGGTAGCGTGAGTTTTGTGCCCCGGCCATGGGGCACTTCTGTGCTGCTCAACCCAGTGTCACCCAGAGAGGGCTCCAGGGCTCGCTTCCACTGCATGTGTTGCAATCCCCATTGCGCTATCCTCCCTCCCTTCCTCTCATTATTCCCATATTCAAGATTGGGACATCCCCCGGTGACTCCTCTCTTCCTCCTCATTTTGTCTGTATGGATACACAAAGCGTTGCACATCAGCATGGTTTCACCCCACACTCAGCTCAGCTTTTGGATGGTCTCCGTTACATCCCTCATTCGCACCCCACAGCCCCCACCACCACCTCATAGCCCCCATGGGCACCCCACATGCTCACCCAAGGAGCACACAGCCCCCCTCCCTCATCCCCTTTGCTTGGAGGAAGCCCCACATTCAGGCACAGAGCCAGCAGCCTGGGTTAATGACAGATGCTTAATTAGTGTCAGCAGGGTGCTTTCTTAACAAAGCAAATTAATTACAGGAGATGTGCTGAACTGAGAGCTGAAGGGACTGATGGAGATTGGGGACACCTGGGTTGGCACGACCCCACCCCATACACCAAAATTGCGCATCCGTGCACCGAAACAGTACACCCAGACACCAAAATAACACATTTGACCAGGCACATCATCTCCCTCCCCAAAACTGTCAGTACCATGGCGCACCCTGCAAGATCTTCTGAGGTGGAGGATGAGGATGTGCAGGAAGAGCCCTCTTGGGCTGCAGGGTGCTCAGGGCCACTCCTCCAGCATGTCGTAGTACTCTGTAGGGGGAAAGCATGGACTGAGGTTGGATAGAGGGAGCGGGGAGGGCTCAGCCCTCGGCTGGGCACGTGGGGAGGTCAATGCAACACCTCCTGCTGAAGGTACAGGGAAAAGGTGTTACCTGGTGCTGGTGGGACGTTGGCTCCAACGGTCCCCGTAGCACTGGGGGGTGGAGGAGGTGGCACGGGGCTGATAGAGAGGGATGAGGACAGGAGTGAGTGCCCACCTGGTGTTGTCCCATGTCCCTCTGGTTGTGCCATACCTCCCCGGCTACTCACACCTCCCTGTCCTCTGTGGCTGTGCCCAGGTGCCTCACGGCTGCCGGACCCATAGCCTGATCCTGGAGTGGCCATGCCCAAAAGGGAGCAGAACTGGGATAAGGGATGTAGTGGTGATGGAAAACCATGACCTCCTCCTCCTCTCCAGGCTGCAAAGGCACAGCGGGTGTCTGCGGGGAGGAACAGAATCAGATAAGATCCACGCTGGGGGTCAAACCACACAAAGAGCCCCCAAACCCCAAGGAGATCAGAAGGCGGAGGGCACCCATCAATCCCACCCCATACCTGGGCAGTGGCTGGAGATGGCCCAAACCCAAAGGACACCAGTGCTGACACCGCCAGGCTGTTCATCACCACCTGGTGCATTTGGGAGTTCTGAATCATCATCAGCTCGAGTAAATCTGCCGGGAAGCAAAGGGTCTCTGCGTCAGAGAGGGATTAGAGCGAGGGGATGGGATGGGCAGTGCGGATGCATCCCTTGGGATAGCACCGAGGTTTGTCCCTATGCCAAGCACCAGGAGCCAACCCGGCCCCACACCCCAATTTGGAAGCCCTAGATGGCATTTAAAAATTATTTTGCTCGGGTAAAGCTTTAAAATAGAGATCGTTCCGCCTTTCCTGATTGGCAAATGGGATTAAACATCTGGTCCGGCTGCGCACAAAAGGTGATTAGTGGTGCTGGAGGCTGCAGACTTTCCGCCCATTTGGAGGATTGCTGCGGTCCTGGCAGCACACAGGACTTGGCAAAGCCTCCTTGGTGCATCCCCATTAAGACATCCCAATTAAGACATCCTCGTTAAAATATCTCCATTAAAACACCCCCATTAAAACAACCCCATCTGCTGCAGGCACGAAATCCCCCCACAAAGTGCCTGCAAAGCCACTGGTGGGTGGTCCCCAGGGCCCTGCTGGTTTTGTGCAGGAGTGATGTGGAGCTCGCCTTTTTTTCCCTGTGTTTGGAGGTAGGAAGACACAAGGATGGTTTCAGCACGGGGCTGTAGGATGGTCGTGGTCACGCACCTCCCCGTAGGTGTGGGGGTCCGGTGGGATGGGCTGTGGCCATGGGAAGCTGCTGGATGATGGTCAGTGGCTGCGGGGACATGGGCACAGGTGGGAGCTGAAAGAGAGGAGGGGGAGAAAAGCCCCACAGATGGAGGTCTGGAGGAGGGCCCCTCTTCCCAAGGGTTCATGCCTGCACACACACTGCCCCAGGGGCACGTCCCCATGGAACCTCCTTGGGGTTTTGCACAGAGCATTGGCATCTTGCAAAAAGCTGATTGCAAACCAAACCCTGCCTCCCACCCCAAACCCTGACTCCAACCCCTCACCTCCCGCCCACCACATTCTCCCCACCGTCCCCTGGGCTGCTCTTTGGGGCTCACCCTATGTGGGATGACATAGGTTCCTGCTGCAGCATCCCCCCGGACCCCGCTGGCACTCCCTGCTGCCCCAAGCTCCATGGCTGGATGAGCAGCACCTGCAGCTCATGCTCGTTGCTATAGCTGCTGAGGGCAAACAAACCCTCCCGGTGGGTTGGGCTGCTCGAGGTGTAACCCCAGGTTGATTCTCCCTGCTTTTGTCCCCAAGACACCCCACCCACAAAAGGGGTGGCACTAAGGAGGGTTGTGCTCCCTCAAAAGTGATTTTGTCTCTGCAAGGAACCGGAGCTGTGGGTTCTTCCTAGCCCTGTGCACTGGTCCCAGTGTTTGGGGAGCCCTGGTGCCAGGACTCGGCCCCACCACGAGCCCACCAGCAGCATCCCGTGGCTTTGGCCACGTGGTTTAGGAGTCTTCCCTAAAATCCCCCATCCCACAGCCCCATAGTCTTCCTCAGAGCCGCTCATTGTGGATGGGGGGAGATGGCTCTGAGAAAGGGGGCTGGCAGGGAAAAGCCACCTGGCAGATGGGGACGGGGGCTGGTGGGATGTGTTCTCATGCACCTGGCTCGCTGACTGGGATGTGTTGAAAGGTCCCATTGAAAGCTGACAGAAAACAGCTGGAGTCCCCATGGGGCTGGGTGTCACCTGCACCTGGGACAGGTTTCTATGTGGGAGCACTGGGGGGGGTGGGGATGGGGTTCAGCACTGAGACTGCACCCTGCGGCCATGGGATCTTCAATGTTGGAAGATGAAGATCCATCTGCCCCGTGGATGTCCCATGGCCCTCGGACATTTGTGTCCCCATGCATGACCACAGCACCGTGCACCTGTGGGGTCTCCATGGGTGGAGGATGAAGACCTTCCCGCCCTACAGCTGTCGACTCTGACCCCATCCATGACCAAGGCACGGTGCAGCGGGGGCCATTGCTCAGGTGCTACTTTGGACTCGGTCCCCATGGATGGCCAAACGTCCTCTAGCATTCAAACCCACTGCAATGTAATTTTTTCCCCAGCCTCTCGATGTCCTCAGACATCTTTCCTCTGCCCCCGTGAGCTCTTCCACTGCCCTTCCATGTGATTTTCTCACCAACATTCTACCCAAATCTCCCAGTGTCCCCTAGCACTGATCTGGGAACATTTCCTGCAGCCCAGAGCCAGCTCTGCTCATGAAGTGGGAACAGATCCCATCAAAGCCCCAAAATCAGAGACACCTCCATATGGCAGGAGCAAAGTCAGCTGCTAAGACTCCAGCCCTTGGCTCTACAGGGACTATTTTCTACTTGATTACACTTTACTCCATGTTCCTAATTTCTCCAGGCCCCTCTGGATTGTTTCACTGCCTTTTGTTATAGCTCCCAAATTCCCATTATTTGCACATTTGATTACTGTGCTGATTACCCCCTGCTTCTGGCAGAGCCCTGCGTGCTCTGAGCACAGCCTGCGTGTCCGTCGTGCCTGTGCTCATCTGTTCTTGTCTGCAAGAAGGATTCAAGCACTGCAGCAGAAGACTTTTTGCCATGGTAGGACAGGGGGACACAGTGGGAATTCCCTAAAACCTTTCATAGCATCCCAGTCCCTTTTGAGGGTGTTATTGAGCCAAACCCAGTGTCAAGCCACTGTAGGCCCAGTGCAACTCCCAGCCCCAATGATCACAACACAAGGCAGAAGCTGGGGCTCAGCCTTGGGCATTTCTTGGGGACTGTCTGGGACTTCTTGCTCAGGAAACCCAAATCTTCACCTTACATCAAGCCCACAGCCTGGACTTCAGCCCCATCTCTGGCTTAGGGTGGGCTCCCCCTGCAGCTCCACTTTGGGTCGTGGTCTTGCATGGCCCTGCAATGTCCCTCACCACATCCTATCTGCAGAGATCCCAAAATGAGGAAACACGGACAGCAGGGATGTTCAGCCCTCTGGTCCCATGGCAGTCTCATGGTGGTCCCATGGTGGTCCCATGGCAGATCTGTGCACAGCTCCACTCCATTGTGGTCCAATTTTGGCCCCATGGTGATCCCATGGTGGTCCCGTTGTGGTCCCACTGTGGTCCCATGGTGGTCCCATGGCAGTTCTGTGCCAGTCCCACTGTGATCCCATGGTGGCCATGCATGGCACTGCTGCATCATCAAAGGACAGAGGCTGATTTCCCACTGATCAAAGCCAACCTCCTCTCAATCTGGGTGCCGCCAGATGGCACCAAAGAAACCAGTTCTATGGGGACACAAGGGTGTCTTGGGGCCAACGCTCCCCTCCTTCCCCCCTCCACTCCACTGTGCCAGCATAAGTGTGGGCTTATTTGCACCCGAAACCATTTTATTTGCTTTCAGATCTCTGATAAAGCCGCCACTCATTGCTTGTTTCCGTGCTGCTGGAAAATTAAATGATTGAAATCGGATGTTTGCATTTTGCTGGAAACTATGAGATGGTAATGAGGCTGTCTGGATCCCGGAGGCTCTTTGTGTCAATAGAACTGCAGGATCAGAGCTGTGCCTGCAAGAGCAGCATCGGTCACTCCTAATAACACCAAATGGCTTTAAATATTAAGGGCTTGGTTGCTTTCTTTGCATTTTTTAGCTGTATTTGTGTTACACACCACTCCTTTGAACGACGAGGTGAACTGTGCTGGGCGCTTTGTGCAACCCATTCTGCTCTGGTTTGGCAGTCGTTATCATCAGCTGAGATTGCAATGCCCCACTGCACTTTTCTGAGATTTCTAGAGGACGAGGCAGCCCATCTGAGGGCTTTGGCCAATGCACAGATGGGGCAGAGTTCGGGTCATCCTGCCTGCCACGCACCCAGCCCGCAGCCCTTCTGGGTAAGCAGAGGCATTTGGGAAGGGATTTTGGGGTGTCCCCCCATGATAAGGACTTGCAGGAACACCCCTGCCCTGTGTGCACGCATGAATCAGGCCATGCGTTGTCCCAGCTGTGCGCACACCATTACAGCATCCCCTTTGGGGTCCCCACCTTCTTTACCCCCCTCTGCACCCCACTGCATCATCCCTGCCTGCACCCCGCTTCCCAAAACCTTTGGACATCAGGTTTCCGAGCTCAGCAGCATCCAAGCAGCAAACAAGAGCGCTCTCAGCCCCACTATGCATGCCCAACTGGGGGGGGCGGACCCCAACCGGTGCAGGTAATGGGGTGGTGGGGCAGTGCCAGGCTGGGTGATGTGTGCATTCAGCCCTGTGCGTGGGGAGGGAGAGTGGAAGGCGGAGCCTGAACATCGCCAGGGCTGTGACATTCAGTCTGGCTGAGAGACGGAGCTGTGGGCAGCACAGGGACAGCGGGGGTGGAGGGCGCAGGGAGGGGGACACTGTAAGGGATTGAGCATCCGCTGCGGGAAAGTGATTCGGAGGGATCTGGGGAAGGATAGGAAAGGAAAAGAAAGGGGTGAGGGGAGCAGGGTCACTGCTGGAGCCGGGACCCCATGCCCAGGGCCATGAGGGAGGAGCGGGGCCATCCGCAGCCTCTTGGGCACTGAGCGGGGAGGCACGGGGCTGCCTCCCACCATGGGGTGCCCGTGGTTGAACCCCGGCTCCTGCGTGCTGCTGCTGCTGCTCGCCCTGCTGATGCTGCAGGTAAGTGTGTCCCCAGGGGGGGCATTACGGGGGGACGGGGTGGTGGTCCCTACCTGTGGCACCATGGAGAGTGTAGCACCCACAGTCCTGGTGGGGTGAGCCATGGGGTCAGGTGTCCCCTGCACGTCCATCCCACCCCGGGGTTGTGACACCAGCTCGGTATGGGGCAAGGTGCTCCAGAGTCCTTGGGGAGATGGGGAGGAAAACTCCCTGGAGTGCTGCGGGGTGGTACCAGTGCTGCTCTGCGTGTGTTTTGGTGATATGGGGGCTTGGGGGGTAGGGGGGGGGGAAGGAAGGGAGGAAGGGAGGAAGAGAGGGAGAAGCAAAGAAAGAAAAGGGGAAGGGGAAGGGGGAGGAGGAGGGGGAGGGAAAGAAAAGAAAAGAAAAGAAAAGAAAAGAAAAGAAAAGAAAAGAAAAGAAAAGAAAAGAAAAGAAAAGAAAAGAAAAGAAAAGAAAAGAAAAGAAAAGAAAAGAAAAGAAAAGAAAAGAAAAGAAAAGAAAAGAAAAGAAAAGAAAAGAAAAGAAAAGAAAAGAGAAAAGAAAAGAAAAGAAAAGAAAAGAAAAGAAAAGAAAAGAAAAGAAAAGAAAAGAAAAGAAAAGAAAAGAAAAGAAAAGAAAAGAAAAGAAAAGAAAAGAAAAGAAAAGAAAAGAAAAAGAAAAAAAGAAAAGAGAAAAAGGAGGGAAGGGAGGGAGGGAGGGAGGGAGGAAGGAAGGAAGGAAGGAAGGAAGGAAGGAAGGAAGGAAGGAAGGAAGGAAGGAAGGAAGGAAGGAAGAAAAAGAAAAGAGAAAGGGAAAGGGAAAGGGAAAGGGAAAGGGATAGGGAAAGGAAGATAAAGGAAGAGAAAGGATGAGGAAATTTATTTTTTTTTTTTAAAGAAGGAAAAAAAAAAAAGAAGAAGTCGGGGTACTTCAGGGCTTTGTAAGGAGAGTGATGGCATCAGCCCCTTTCCCAGATGGGGAAACTGAGGCACGGTGGTGGATTGGCTCCAAAGGTGCATTTGGGTATGAGGAGTGCTCATCATTTCTGCTCACAGACGCAAAAGCTGGGGGGTTTGCTGAGGGGCAGATGGGCTGTATCTCAATAAATACTTCTTCATCCCTGTTTCCCTGTTGTGGTTCTGCGGGTGGGGCTGGCCCCTCCGTTTTTGTCATCTGAGTGGTGCCCTGAAGCTTTTAGGAGGGAATTAGAGTTAATTGCGGTTCTTGATGATGTGCACAAAGCAAACAGCTGAAAGCTGGGGAAATGTCAGGGCCGTGCTGTGGGCAGCTGCCGCAGAATGGGGCGGTGTGGGTCGGGGTCAGCCCGTGCATCCCCCCACCAGGTGCAAGCGACGCATCCCGACTGCTCCATCGTCCTCTACTTCCAAGAGCGAGAGGTTGAGTGCCTGCAGGCCATCAGGAGCGAGAGCCAAACACAATCCCCCAGTGGGCAGCGAGGTGAGAACCCCCACATGCATGGGAAGAGGGTTTGCTGCAGGGGCTGGGTGGTGGTTGATGGTGGAGGGGTGGCAGAATCCTTGGAGAGCCTCAAGGAGAAGGGAGGGAGGGGACTGAGATTGCACTTGGGGGACAACGGTGTGCAAACAGCCATCGGGGATGAAGCCCCATAGTTATGGCACGTGGTCCTAACCCTAACCCTAACGCTAACCCTGCCACGCAGGGCACTGAGCCCCCATCTGCCCCATGCTCAGCACTGTGAGCATTGCACAGCACTCATCACCCCTTTCCCCTCCCTAATTCACTCGGTTTTAATGCAGAACATGTTTTGAGCAACTCAATTTTTACATATCCGGGACTTTTAAGCAGATTAACTAATTGGAAGTAGGGGAAAAAAAAAAAAAAAGTAATAATAATAATAAATTAACCATTTTTAAAGTGCTGCTTTCGGACATTTTGTTTAACCGGATCCAATTTCCATCCCCCGGCGCAGCTTGCCTCAAATTCTGGGTAAAAATTATCTCCCAGTGAATAAGAAATGCGTCATTCAATGGGTCTCAGATAATACAAATGTAGAAATGAAGCGCCTCAATAAATGCACGTTAAGGTGCATAATTGCATAAGTAAGAGTGCAGGGATGAAGCACACCCTCTTAGCACAGGAAGGCCACATTGATTGGAAAAGGTCCGTTCTGCAGCCAGGGGAAGGAATCACTTTAGGAAAACAACCAAGAGGCAGAAATGCGTAATTAAAGTCAGTGTTTTATCACGAATTTCCTGCTCTGGCACTCTGCTGTGGGCTGTCTGGATGGAGCTAACCATGTAGAGGTGTCCAGGTGCCACGGAGAGCAGCCAGAAATAGGGCACCAGCCAACAGCATAACCTCTGCCTGTGGTGAACCCGTGGGAATGCTGAGCAGCAGAGTCCCATAGAGAGTGGGAAACGCTCCTTTCCTCTTCACTTCTTCTCCTTGGGAAGGTCATTCCCATTTTGCATAACCATGAGCAATGTGGGGCTCGGGGTTGCAGCAGCTCAGGAGAGGGAAATGGAGTGGGAAGAGGGATCTCCCCATCTCAATGACTTTATTCCCTATTCTCCTGACTGGCCTTACAGGAGATGGATGCATTTATGGGACAGCACATAGATGTATCCAGATGTCCCCCCCCAAAATGAAGCAACCCTTTGCAGTAACAATCCCATGCTTCGTTCTCCTGCAAAAGTGCAGACGTACCTCAGTGCTGCAAAGCCAGCCCTGCAGATCTCTCCATCCTGGCCAGATACCTTGCAGAATTCAGAGGAAACTAATTAGATGTGTCTGAGCCCACACTCCTTAGCTGGGAATAGAAGTGGCTCCAGGTTAATAATGTATACCTGCAAGGTTAATCACATTCGTGTGCGAGCAGAGCTGTCCTGAAGTGTGATGTCTGGGTCTCTCCTGATCGTTTCCAAGGCAATTTGGGAGTCATTGAAACGCTGACATGGGGCTGGAGAAAGGAGTGAAGTGTGGCTAATTGCTCTCCAGCAAAAGTCTCACGGTGCTTACTGCTTTCTTCCTCCAGGGTGATGTCCCACAGCTGCATTTGCTCTTTGCGTGTCCCCATCCTCCCCTCCCTCTGTTTTGTTCCCTCCTGTGTCATCCTGGGAGATCTTTGCAGGTTCTTAGAGGATGGAGTGTCTCTGCTGGCCACACTGCTCCTGGCCAATGGGAGATGTCCAAGGCCATCTCACATAGACAGAAAGCTGCTGGCTCCCCTGGATCCCCCAGGTCCTCCCGTCACCTTCCATTAGGACAGGACTCTTGGAGGTGGCACTTTGGTGGCCACATCCTCAGATCATCCCATCCTGTCCCTCTGTAGGCTGCCGGACAGCGTGGGACGGGGTGAGCTGCTGGCCAGCCATGCCTGTGGGTCAGTCCTACGCTGTCACCTGTCCTGATGTCCCCCGCATCTTCAAGAAGTCCAAAGGTGCAGAGCTATGAATGCGAGTGCTCACCCTATGGTATCCCAACCTGGTCCCCTTGATCCCACCCTCCAACCTCTCCAAAACCTCACAGGTAGCACAACCCAAGGGGTTGGTGGATGGGATGATGCCAATCAGGAACGTCCCCAAGCCCTCTTGTCACCCAGAAGATGCTCTCCCTCTTGTGTAGAGCTTGGCACCTTCTCCAATTGGGTGGCAGCAAGACAGTTCCCAACCCCCTTTCTCCAACTGTAGACCCAACTGCTGCCCTGGTTGGCACAGCACATAGGGATGGGGTGTGCTCGTGCTCCCATGGTGCCCACCGTGCTCCTGGCTGGGTGTCAGCATTTAGGCACTGCCACGATGTTTGTAGTACGAGTAGACATTTTTGGGATGCTGATGGAGAAGCTGGGACCAGCACGTGGCTCAGATCCCCTCTTCTCCCTGCAGCGCTGATCCATAGGAACTGCACTGAGGTGGGATGGAGTCCCCCCAGCCCACCCTACTACAGCGCCTGTGAGCTGGAGGCTGCTGGGAGCAGCAACAACACTGAGGCCAAGGCAAGTGGGTGCCTTCAGGTCTACCAGGGGCCTCATCCTTGTTGTTTAGTGGATCCAGAGCTTGGTTGGATGATTGCACAAACCTAGTGCAACCCAACGTGGATGGAACTCCCATCACATGCCACCTGCTTTAGCTGGTGCTTTTCCTTCCAGAGAGGCTACTTCATCACCATGAAGGTGCTCTACACCTGTGGCTACTCCACGTCCCTGGCAGCCCTGTTCCTGGCCATTGGCATCTTCTCCTGCTTCAGGTAAGGCTGGAGGAAAACCTATGAGCAGGGCTGGGAGACGTCCAGATCCTCCCTCCCAGAGATGCCCCATGGGTGTCTTAAAACCCCCCAACTTCCCTTTCTCCTCATGAACAGCACGTCTCTTCCTTCCATAGGAAGCTGCACTGTACCAGGAACTCCATCCACATCCACTTCTTCACCTCCTTCATCCTACGTGGAGCTGCTGTGCTCATCAAGGACGCCGTCCTCTTCTCTGATGAGTCTGTTGACCACTGCACCATGTCGACGGTGAGGTGCTGACACCTGTGCTGGTCCAGAGCAGCAGACATAATACATAAGAAACAAATAAGAAACATGGAAGCGGTGAATACAGAGTCATAGAATCATAGAATGGTTGGGTTGGAAAGGACCTCAGAAATCACCTCATTCCAACCTCTCTGTCATGGGCGGGGTAGCTAACCACTAGGTCAAGAACTATCTTCAAAAATGTCTCCCAGTCAGGCTTGCGTGGACATCAGGAGGTTCACAACAGCGTCTCTCTTCGTGGGACTTGTCTGTAGAGACAGTGTTCTTGCCCTCAAAGTTCTCTCTGTTTGGGTCTCAGCACCACTGAATCTTTCCTCTTTCTCATCCTCACAGGTGAAGTGCAAAGCATCCATTGCCTTTGTGCAGTATTCAGTGTTGGCCAACTTCTACTGGCTGCTGGTGGAGGGCATGTACCTGCAGACCCTGCTGCTGCTCACCTTCACCTCTGAACGGAGCTACATCTGGTGGTACATCCTCATTGGATGGGGTGAGCCCGTGACCCTAACCCCTCCAGGAGCTCCCAGAGTCCAACCCAGGAGCTGGGTTAGATGTAGGAATGGACCAGGAGGTGACACATCACCATCAATGGCCATCATCCCTTTTTAAGCCCTGGAAAAACTGTCACCCTGCTGTAATCTCCAGGGCCCCAGGATGTGGGGTTGTGGACAAGGGTTGGAGGGAGCTGCCAGAGCCATGGGGTGACACTGTGTCCCTACAGGTGTCCCCATGTTGACGGTGTGTGTGTGGGTGGCCACCAGGCTGCAGTACGACAACCATGGGTAAGGGCAGCCATCTCTTCTCTTCCTCTTGCCCACGTGCCCCCTGTGCAAGCCAAGGGACAACCCTCTTGCTAGGGAAGCTCAGGATGGAAGGAATGGGGCAACAATTTGTTTTAATGCTGCGTCTATTTTCTGGGGGGGCCTGAAGACCCTTATGCAAACGAGGCAGGAGAATGAGACCTGAGCTGTAAACAGGTTTGTTCTCCTCTCCCACAGCTGCTGGGATGACTACAGCAGTTCCTACTGGTGGGTGATCAAGGCTCCCATCCTCCTGGCCATATTTGTGAGTATGTCCCCACCCCAAGCATCCCATTCAGAGCAGGGCTCTGAGACAAGCTCCAATGGCAGGTAAACTTCCTCATCTTCCTCAACGTCACCAGGATGTTGGCGCAGAAGATCCGGTCCCCAGACATCAGCAAAAACTACAAGCAACAGTACATGTGAGGGCAGCTTCCCACAGCTGGGTTATTGGGGGGACATAGGTCTCCTTGGAGGAGCACAAAGGATGACTCGGGGCCACCAAAATCTCCAAAATCATCGAAATTCAGCTCTGCTGATGTTGTCCTCTCCACAGGAGGCTGACCAAGTCCACGCTGCTCCTCATCCCCCTCTTTGGGGTGCACTACGTGGTCTTTGCACTCTTCCCTGAGCACATTGGTGTGGATGCCCGGCTGTACTTTGAGCTGGTCCTCGGTTCCTACCAGGTGCAGATGTGGGGAGATGGGCAGCTGAAATCCCACCCCATCCCACCATAAGCTTTCCCATCCCCATCCCTTCCCATCCCCATCCTTTCTCATCCCCATCCCTTCTATCCCATCCCATCACTTCCTACCCACCCCTTCCTTCCCATTCCATGCTATCCTATCACATCCTTTCTATCCCATCCCTATCCCTTCCTAAACCACTCCATCCTCTTCTCATCCTCATCCCACCCCGTCCCATCCCCATCTTCACTTCCATCCTTATACTTTCCTATACCATCTCCATCCCTTCCTATTCCTATCCCTTCCCATCTCCATCCCATCTACACTCCTCCCTTCTTATCCCTATCCTATCCTATCCTATCCTATCCTATCCTATCCTATCCTATCCTATCCTATCCTATCCTATCCTATCCTATCCTATCCTATCCTATCCTATCCTATCCTATCCCATCCCATCCCATCCCATCCCATCCCATCCCATCCCATCCCATCCCTTCTAATGTATTCCATCCTAATCCTGTCCCTATCTCCATCCCTTCCTACCTCATCCCATCCCATCCTACTCCACCCCATAGAGTAGGGTGCACATAGCCCTTCTCTTTGGGTGAAATTTGCTGTTTCTGTGTTCTTAGGGGTTCCTGGTGGCTCTGCTGTATTGCTTCCTGAACGGGGAGGTGGGCATCTAACACACACGGGACCCCCCTTGCTGGCACCCAAGCCCCTCATGGAGCACCCTATGGGTGCCCCAACTGCCAGCACACATCCTGGTGTCACTTCAGGTCCAGGCCGAGATCAAGAGAAACTGGGGCAAGTGGCAGTCATCCATGGAGAGCAACGTCTTCAACATGGCGACCCAAGACTTCACAGCTTGATGAGGATGGCAGTCAGGGGACGTTCCTCCCTAAGGACAGTGGTCCTAGAACCAAAGGGGATTTGTAGGTTCTGGCTCCTGCACCCTAAGTGCATGGCTCTGGCTATGTGGTGTGGAGGCTTGGGATGGAGTGGGATGGGATTGGAAGAGATGGGATGGGATGGGATGGGATGGGATGGGATGGGATGGGATGGGATGGGATGGGATGGGATGGGATGGGGTGGGATGGGATGGAATGGGATGGAATGGGATGGAATGGAATGGGATGGGATTGGAAGGGATGGGATGGGATGGGATGGGATGGGATGGGATGGGATGGGATGGGATGGGATGGGATGGGATGGGATGGGATGGGGATGGGATGGGATTGGAAGGGATGGGATGGGGATGGGATGGGATGGGATGGGATGGGATGGGATGGGGTGAGATGGGATGGGATGGGATGGGATGGGATGGGATGGGATGGGATGGGATGGGATGGGATGGGATGGGATGGGGTGGGGTGGGATGGGGCGGGGTGGGGTGGGGTGGGGTGGGGTGGGATGGGATGAGGTTGGGATAGAGTGGATTGGGGTGGGATGGGATGGGGTAAGTTGGAATGGGATGGGGTGAGATGGGATGGGATGGGGTGAGATGGGGATGGGATGCATATCCTGAGGTTTTAGCTGCCCATCTCCCCATATCTTCACTGGCTAAGAGCTGAGGACCAGCTTGAAGGACACCTGGCATTTTTCATTTGGCACTAGAATGACAGCTGAGGTAGCCTCAACACTGAAGGGATCCACCAATGCTTTTTTCCCCTTCTTTTACTTAAGAAATGCATTCCCTTATGGGAAGATGCCAACTCACAGCCCCCAGCAGCCATCGTGGGGTGGGAGAAGCCACCACTGCAGCCCATTCTGCTCTCAGCACCCCGTCTCCTGCCCTGGTTAATGCTGTCCCAGCATCCAGAAAGGTGTTGGATCCCCCTTCCCAGACCTCTCCCGGCTTTGCTGATCCACCAATCTCAGCAGAGCTTTTCAGGCTTTCTGGGTTGTAATTTCTCCGCATGGCCAAGTGCCCTACTTTAAATAAAACCCACAGACTGTCCTCAGATCTCCTGATATCCCTCCTGGTCTCGCTAAGGGGCAGCAGACCCCAAACCCGATGTGGGGTGAGCTGGAAGATGCTCCCCCTGGGTGCACAAATATCCCTCTGCTCAGCATGGAGGCTGATTCAGGTGGGGAGGGGAGGTCACAGACTGCACTGGGGCTGGGGATGCTCAATGGGAATGCCGCCATGGACATAAAGCTTTGCAAAGCATTGGGTTTGCATTTATTTCCTGCTGGCAGTGGGGCTAAAACAGGACCCCAAAGCGCCTATTTTAGGTCTTGCCAGGCATTTAATCCGTGGTGCCCCCCAATGCTTGCAAGGCAGGAGCTGACGACGGGCATGGAGGGCACGCAATGTGACAGTGCCTCAAAAAGCTCTGCTACACCCCTACGTGCACTATGCCCTATAGCAGCCTATATGGGGTGGCACAACGGGGCCGGGGCTTCCCTATGGCGCTGAATCCATCAATCCCCGTTCCCTGGGGATGCAGCCGGGGCGGTGTTTTGCCTCGGGGGGGTGTTTTGCTTGGGGCCGGTGGGTGGCACTGCGGCCCTACGCCGCGGGCGGTGACAGCGGATCCACGGGACAGCCCCAAAGCCACGGCGGCCCTACGGCTGTCCCAGGGTTGCCGGCACCGAAGGACTGTGCCCCCCCAGCACCACGAGAGGAAGGTAAGGGGTTCGCTGCCCACTGCTGGGTGCTCGCAGAGCTTCACCCCCATCTCCATCCTCGCTCTGGGATGTGCCTCACACAGATCCCATGGGCAGTGCTTGGCACCAAATCCCATTCTGCCACCCCAAAGGCGCTTTCGCTGCTGGATTTTGCACCCACTTCAGCGTCATGGGTACCCCGGGTACCCCAAAGCCCCATTCTGTGCCCACCCTGCGGTGCCCACAGCCCCCAGGCGCACATCCTGGTGCTCCCATCCTTGCATGCTCCCCATAGGGTTTGCTCTAGGCTATGTGCGAAGAAAAACAAAATTATAGAGGCTTCCTAGGAGTGGTAGGGCTGGGATCCACCAGCCACATCCCCACAGCCACAGCAGGGGGATGTCCCCATCCCTGC
This sequence comes from Meleagris gallopavo, assembly GCF_905368555.1. NCBI lineage: Eukaryota > Metazoa > Chordata > Aves > Galliformes > Phasianidae > Meleagris > Meleagris gallopavo. The sequence goes on along the minus strand of NC_139432.1, from coordinate 1,345,337 downwards.
CCTACACCTGCAAATGCACTGGGGCTGCTCTTTGCTCGTTTGGAGAAAACCCCTCGATGCAAAGCCGGGGTTCTTCCCTTGGTGGTGGGTGCTCATTGACTTGGGGAAGACGGCTGTGGGGTGTCTGGGGCCAGAGAGGCAGCTGAACGGTGGCATGGAGCCTTCAGACCAGGCCAGGTGGTTGCTGCACCCCAGAAGGGACCAACCCTACGAGATGGGTATGGACCTTCTGCACCCTCCTCACTGCCCCCTCGCCTGCTGTGCACCCCAAAAAATGAGAACAGCACCCAAAATCCCCACCAGGAAAGGCAGAACACACACCAGGACACCTTCTCACACCATCTCTGAGCTGGATACGACTTCGGGGTCTGGCACAGCACGGGACATGGGGACACAAAGTGCTGAAGCAGGATGAGTGCAGCATCACATCGCTCAGGGATGTGGTCCCGGGACCTTTTTGGGGTACATTGGAGCACACAGACCCCGGAAGGGTCTGTGCTAACGGGGCCGGGCGCTGCCACCCCCTTGATTGGCGCCGCGGGGAACGAATGCCACAGCTGAGACGGCCGAGGGTACCTGAAGGATCCGCGTGTCCTCAGGTTTCACTCATGACCATCTGACAGCAGCAGCAGCTGCGCTGCCAACAGGCGCTCGCGGAGCCAAAGGAGCCGAAGGAGAGGGAAATTCTGGCCCCGAAAATTCTCTCTTTGGGATTTCGCTTTTTCCACCCAACGGTAAGCGCCGGGTCCAGCACTGGGACAGCACCAGGCTGCTGGGAAGGGGCTCGCATGGCCCTGGGTTCCTCTTTCTTCCTGGGGTTGTGCCATGGGGCACCACTGCAGGAGGTGGGTGTTGTGGGGTTTTTTGCTTTCGGGCCCCCCCCCCCCCGTGCCAAAAACAGATGGGGACGGGGGGTGGCAGTTCTCAGAAGGGCACTGGGACGCGGTGACTGTGGTGACACCAGCAGTCCGGTGGCTTTGAGGGTTGGGGGTGGCTGAAAAGTCCCAAGTCGCCTTTCTCCTGGCTTCTCTTCCTAAATATAAGGGGATCTAAATATAAACCCGGCCTGGGCCAAGCCAAGGTTGCAGGAAAGGTCTGCTGTGCTGCGCAGTGTCCCCTTTCCAAAGGCGCTGTCCCCACAGGGACGTACCTCTACGTCCCCAGTCTGCACAAAACAGGAGAACAGGGTGGGATTCAGCTCTGATTTGGGGTGAGAACCCCCATTCCTGGTGCATGGGGCATCACCAGGGCTGTTTTGGGGGGCCAGGCACCACGGTCCCCCCATCCACGGTGACAGTCACTGTCCTATGGGGCACAAACGATTCGTCCTCTGCCCACATCAATGCATGGAGATGTGGCCAAGATATGGGGATGCACTGCAAAATATTTAATAGTGGATTTCACTGAGCATCACTTGCAGAACACCAGCAGGATGGTTGGATGCGTGTCCTTGGTTGTATGGAGACCATACAAGCGTGGGTGGTGATGCTCTGAGCTGTTCCAGGAAAATCCCTGATGTAATAATGGACACTTTTATGGGAATTGGGCAAGGGACACTGAGTCCCATGGGATGCGGTTGTGCTAATATTTGAAGAGCATTGTCCACACCGGGGGCAAAGGGTCCCTGTGCAGTGAGTGGTTGTGTATTCCTGTGGGAAGTCTGCTGGAGTTGGAGTAGGAAGGGAGAAGCAGCGTCGGACATGAAGAGGAAGGTGCTTTGGGGTAGGTGATGGTGGAGGAATAATGCAAGAAATAAGGGCACGAGGGTCCAATGTGGATCTAATTTGGGTCCAGTGGTGTCCAATTCCAATGGGGGGAAATGGGTATCCTTTAGGATGAGGTGCTGCAGGACCACAGTATTGCAAAGCCTATTTGATCTCCATCCTGAGCACCCAATTCCCAGCATTGTGCACCCGCGGTGCCCGTTGTCACCCCCTCTGGGATGAGCTGACACCCCGCTCCCAGCCCGGGCAGGACGGGGTTACCATCAGTTGCTGGGGGATGTTGCAACCTCCTATTTCCATCTGCGGGCAGGAGAGCATCCCAGGACTTCGCAGCTTGCAGCCTATGTGTGCCACCCCCAGCTCCGAGTACATCGAGGTACCGTGGGGGCATTAAAGCGCCCGTGTCCCATACAGGATGATAGCAATCAGTGGATATCATGAAATTAATTTCCACACAGCTCATGAGTACGGGGCAGGCAGAGGGGAGAAGGGCTGTGTGTTCCCCTGAGCAAGACAGAAAGCAGAAGCTTGGTGTGCTTCCTCCCTTTGTGGGGTGCATGAGGGGAAGTGGCTTCCCTCCTGACAGCAATATCTGGACTTGGGGGATTGGTGGTGTACGTGAGTCCCAAATGGGGAAGGGCAGAGGGATGCTGGAGGGCAGCACCACGGATTTGGCTGTGCAGAACAAGCTGGGGAGCATAGGGACCCTTGGCATGGAACCCCATTGGCACCCATTGCTCACAGCCTCACAACAGGGGCAGTCCCTCCCCCAAAGCACACCCCAAGGAAGCAAAAATCCCACCTGAAAACCCAGCAAGCTCTTTTGCATTGGGCCACGCATCCGTCCCAGCGGTGCGGGTGCTGCTGTGTGTCCAGTGTGTGACCTCTGTTGGTCCCCACCGAGCAGAGGGAGCGTGGTGACACTGAGGAGCATGGCATTGTTTTCCAAAGGCAGCTCTCCCATTTTGCTGCACTGCTCCCAGCATGACAGATGCTGCCTGGAAGCATCCTGAATTCCTGCATTCCGGAATGCACCAAACCACCAAGCAGCTCCGGGAGGGCAGCGTAGGAGCAGCATCGCCTGTGGGGATTTCCAGACACCAAAAAACCTTCAGAAATCACAGCTGAATGCTGGCAAAAAGCTCCCCTTAAAGCAGGGCAGCCTACAGACAGAGCAGGGTATGGGGAGCTGAGATGGGGCTGCATCCCCCTTGGGGTCAGGAGAGGCATTTATTTGCAAGACAACAACTTGGAGACGTTGCATATCTTCCCAGTTCGGCTTTGTAATGCAGTCATAGCCAAGCATTGAGGCACGGCCGTATATCTGGGGATAGCAAACATCAGGCTCTCAAATAGCACGTTATCGTCTTACCGAAAAGGACATAAAGTTGTTTATAAATGGGCTCCTTTCGCCCGGCGGAGCAGCGCTGTTTGTCCCAGTTGCTGCTGGAAACTCGTAAAATCCCACAAGCACTCGTGCAGCTCTCTGGGCTTTGCTCTGTGCAGTGTTAAATCTTCAAGCAGAGCTCCCCACTGCCTGCACTCTCCCCAGCAAAAATAAAACATTGAGATTTTTCTCCATTTTCCCTTTTTTTTTGGGGGGGGGGGGGGGGAAGGCAAAAACAAACCCCACAGGACTTTCTCAAACCACAGCATCCTTACAACGATACCAGGATTATCTTTCCTCCAGCCATCAGCAAAGATCTGTGTCACCCCTTCCACTCAAGCACCATCGTAACCTTAAATATCCACAAACAAAACCCGTGGCAACCAATGGCATTGCCACCACGGCGCTGTGTCCTGCTTCCCAGCCAGGATCAAGAGGGTTTGGTGATATTTGGGCTCCCTCTGCCCTGCCTGGGCCTGGCCCTGCCCTCTGCTGCTTTCTGCTCATCCCCAAAACCCACATCTGCTCCCCACTGCAGCTGCCACCTCACTCTGCACCCTCAGATGGGGATAAATGAGCAAGGGATGGAGTCAGCCTGGGTTCCCAGCTGGTTTTGGGGTGCAGGCAGTAAGGAAGGGGTCGTGCAGGGTTGTGTTGGGTTGGGTTATGTTGGGTTGGGTCGTGTCAGATTGTGCAGTCGTGGATTGTGCTCCGTTGTGTTGAGCTGTATTGCACTGTTTTGTGTTACGCTGGGTTGGGTCGTGTTGGGTTGTTCTGTGCTGTGTTGGATTGCGGTGAGTTGTGTTGTTCTGTGTTGTTTTACGCTGTGTCGGGTTGTGTTGGAATGTGCTGTGCTGTGATGGTTTGTGTTGGGTTATGTTGTGTCGTGCCATATTGTGCCGTGTCGGGTCGTGTCGTGTTGTGCTGGTGCACGGCAGGCTCTGCTTTCCATCCCGCAGCCCTTCAGCCACCAGGTGCTGGCTTGCCTCCATCCCCCAGCATCAATTTCTCACAGCTCCACACGTGGGCAGAGCTGGCTGCTCGCTGGTGTCGGGCACGAGCTAATTGTTCTCCTGCTAATCCCCGCTGCAGGGATGCCCCTGATGTTATGCAGTTGGCTGAGCAGCACTTTGGTGAAGGAAGCTGCTTTACACTTGCTGGTGGCCGTGTAGGTCGGTGCTCTGCTTGGACTTGAGGCTCTGTGTGCCTCTGATGGGCTGTGCACACCGTGCCTCTGGCACTGGGGTGGTTTTATCCCTACTGGAGCATTGTAGGCACTGTCACAGAGTGTTCCATCAAACCAACACTTAGCTTTGGGGAAAAGAAGCCTTGTGGAGCATTCTCCTCTGATCCCAAACTGGTGGGCCTGGCCCCAGACTCACCCAGGTGCTAGAGGCTGGCAGTGCCCCCAGGGCAGTGGGACCCTTCTGCCAGCCCCATACCAGAGTGGGGCATGGGTTCATTGGGACAGGAGTGCAGGTCTGCATTTGATCCCTTCTCTTTTGGGAAGCAGAGATTGAGCGTAGAATCAGTGAATATCCTGAATTGGAAGGGATGAGTAGGGATCGTGGAGTTCCAACTGGTGGCTCCATTGCAGGAGCTTCAGATCTTGGATGTAGCTAAAATCTTGCACCTCTGGGTTTCCCAAAGGGGATGGTGGGCCTGGGGGCTGCAGAGTAACAGACCCCAAATGGACACAACAGCATGTCTTTGGAGGACCTCCTGCTTAGCCCCAGCGTCTCCCTTTTCTACCCTTTGGCCATGCAATGTTTTCAGCCCAGCAAAAAGCAAACATAGGGTCAAAAACAAAGCTGGGGTCGTGCACACACGTTCCCCTCCTGCCTCGGCTCCCAGCAGGGAGGAATGAGCAGAGTCATGGGGCTGCGGAAACCTGACCCCAAGCCTGATGGCCGGCAGCAGCTGGAGGCTCGGCCACCTCCACCAGCACCGTGCGCTGGGGATAGGGCTGTGCTGTGGGTTCTATGGGGCAGGACGTGGGCCATGCAGCACCCTATGCGCTTGTAGGGTTTGCTGTAGGGTTGCTATGGCTCCATCCCTCTCCCAGCAGCATTTGGAAGCTGCATCACAACACCGCTGAGCACGAAGAGCCCCGGCGCTGTGCCACCGCTGCGGGGGTCAGCAGCCTTTGGCAGAAGGAAATCCATTTTGCACAATGAGATGCAGTTCAGCAACAGCAAGGGAGCATGGCAGTTCCTAAAATGCAGCCATCTGCGGCAATGTGAAATCAATACCTCCTTTCACCTTTGCTTTTAAGGCTGGGTTTTATAATCACTGTAGGAACGCATCGATACTATGCACCAAGGTCTGTTCCCAACGGACCTATAAATGTTCTCCTTAATTACAAAGGGTTTCCAGCTCTCCGCATGCAGCAGGGCAGTTTGGGGTTGGGGTATGAGGAGTATTGATCCTAACACTCTTTCAGGCTCAGCTGCTCTGTAGCACTGCATAAAGCATCGGAGTGCAGAGGGTGTGATGCTCAGGGCGCTGCTGGTCGGTGGGATGCTCATCTTGGGGAGGGGACACATCCCTTGCCTCACCCTCCCCAAAACATCAGGGCTCTGCTCCTGGCAGCACTGCTCATTCAGACTGAATTTTCCTATTTTGTAGGATGATAGAATGACTTGGGTTGGGTTTTCTGTGAGTTGGGTTTATTAAGGTGGGGGGAAACCTGCTCCCCACCCGCTCTCTGCATCTCTTTTTGTTGCTCTGCTTTTCAGTGGGGCCACTCTTACCTCTCCCAAATGGCCTACCTAATTCTGGTCTGGAGAAGATTTCTATAAGAACGTGCCATTCTTGCTTATTTTGGCTCAAAACACGACTTCAGCTCCTCCCCCTCCAGAGCAGAGCCATGCAGTGCTGTAGGGCACTCACCTTCCTACCAAAGGGATTGGTGCTGGGAAATGACCACCAACCACCAGGACTGAGGTCTTCTGGCCGAGGAACCTCTTGCTTGCATGTAAGAGGAAAGCTCTGGTCCTTTGCAGCGTATTGCAAAGAGCTGGAGCAGTGCCACTGGTGCTGAAGGTGTTCGATTTTGTTGAGCAACCTTGGTTGTGAAACTGCGAGCCAGCTGGTGCAGCGCCAGGGAGAAAGGCAGTGAGATGATGCTTTTTTGGTTGGGTTTCAGAGGGGAAAGGGGAAGCAGGGTGCATGGAACCCAGATGTGTCCATTTGGATGCGATATCTGCATTCAACCCAAGCATTTTTCTTGTGATTTCAGTGGCTTTGGAGCTGTTGGCTGGAAGAAAGCCAACTGCAAAAGCCAACTAAGAGCTTTCCATCACCAAGCTCATAAACGCCCTCATTGTCCCCATTGGTCACCGACCAACTTCAAACCCCAACCTCAATAAAAGCCCCGAATTGTTCCCATCCAGCACCACTTTCTGAGCCCCGCTCTCCCCAGCAGGTCGGGCGCAGGCGTCCCGCAAGCAGAATGAAAGCATGGCCGGCCTGCCGTACATCCCGGGCCCCGAGAACCTGCGCCCTTTCACCCCCGCCTCGCTGGCTGCCATTGAGCAGCGCATCGCCGAGGCAAAGGCACTCAAGCTAAAGAAGCAGCAGGTGGAGGTGCCTGAGGAAGAGGAGCTCAAGCCCAGCAGTGACCTGGAGGCTGGCAAGAACCTGCCCCTCATCTATGGGGATCCCCCCTTGGAGCTCATCGGGACCCCCCTGGAGGACCTGGACCCTTTCTACAAGGATAAGAAGGTGAGGGACAGTGCTTAGCCTGTGGGTGTTAGGTGCAAGACCCCCAGAAACTCAGAGCATGGACTCCTCTTTCTTCCATCCATGCCTCTGGGTCCCACCTGAGCCCATCTCGGTGAGCCACAGCCCCATGTTGCTCTGGTTCCTTCTCCTCTGAAGCAGAGCATCCCTTCCTTGACCAGTTCTCCAACCTTTGGACAATCAAAATACGCACTTCAAAAGGCGTTGCTCTATCCGTGGGGTTGTGCCAATTTGTGTCTCACCTCTCTTTTCTCTGCAGACATTCATAGTCCTCAACAAAGGGAAGTCCATCTTCCGCTTCTCGGCAACTCCTGCGCTCTACCTGCTGGGGCCCTTCCACCCCATCCGGAGAGGAGCCATCAAAGTGCTCATCCATTCATATCCTTGCTTCAGTCCTGATGCTGGGAGGGGAGACGGAGAGGTCTGGGGGGTGTTTTCCAGTGGTGTCATGAGTAATTCTCATTGGGTTGGTCCCCAACCATGACCAGGATCCAGAGCTAGAGCTTTTGTCCCTTCCCAGGAGAGGGTGCCCAAAGGTTTGGGGCATCTTGGTGGCAATCGCCAAGAGCTGTCCTAGCATCATTTTGGTTGGAACAAGGAGAACACCTATATATGGTGAAGCTTCCTAAGATGAGGCCCAAGACTTCCAAGCCAAGAAGTTCTTGGCTTCCTACCCACGAGAATGGGGAGTCTAGGCAACAGCCTCAGCAGTTCTCCTTGACCAGGTTGTAAATTATTCAGCATGTTCATCATGATCACCATTTTAACCAACTGTGTGTTTATGACGATGAGCAACCCCCCGGCGTGGTCCAAGAACGTGGAGTAAGTCCCTGCTGGACATGGGGGGGGACATCCCAGCCTGAAGGGATGGGACCAAGGCTGGGACAGGGCTGTTGTGATCCAGGCATCCCTCAGAGGAGCAGAAGTGTCCTTGGGAGGTGATGGTGGCCCTCTCCATCCTAAATGCCCCCGTTTAAGAAGAGACATCCATGCTTTGCATCAGGCGTTGCAGAGAGAAGTGCTTCAGTGCTGCCCAAAATCTGAAAGGAAGGGGAAAAAACACATCTTTTTTTTTTTTTGCTGCAGTTCTGCGCAGTAGGTCTCAGTAGGGTTTAAAGAGAAAATAGTGCTGATAGTGCACTGACAGCAGTCAGAGGTGGTGCAGGATTGTCCCCATGGGTGGTGAGATGTCCCAGCTCACTCTATTGAGCGGAGGTTACGGGAGAGCCTCCCCCTCTGAGCATCCCCTGAGCCGCCGTTCCCATTTTAGATACACCTTCACTGGAATATACACCTTCGAGTCCCTCGTCAAGATACTGTCAAGAGGTTTCTGCATCAATGACTTTACATTCCTGCGCGACCCGTGGAACTGGCTGGACTTCATGGTCATCTCCATGGCGTGAGTGCAGTGGGACCCTGGGGACCTTGGGGACCTTGGGGACAGTGTGGGGTGACCTTCACGCCCTCTCCTCTGTCATCCTGCAGCTACATCACTGAGTTTGTGGACCTGGGGAACATCTCTGCTCTCAGAACCTTCCGTGTCCTCCGTGCCTTGAAAACCATCACGGTGATCCCAGGTGGGCAATTAGCTGTGCTCGCTCATTGCTTCATCAGCAAAAGCTTTTCTCCTGCCAGACACAGTTTTTTTAGGGCTTCCTTGGGTTTACGGCCCCAATTAACATGATCCTTATAGTTTCCTCAGCCCTTGGAGCCATAAATGCAGCTTTCCCCCCGATGCTGAGCACTCTGCTAGCAGGATTGGGGTAATTAATGGCTCTTAGTGCAAGTGGTGAACATTTAACATCAACCCCAAATATCCATCATGCAGCATTAGGGGCACGTTACCAAATAGCTCTGAGGGGTGCTTCCCAAATCTGATACCATTTCAAGACCCCATATGGACACAGAAACAACAGGTCAGAACCCTGAAGGAGTATTAGATAAAATTGCAGTGGTAATTTATCATCCCACTCACTTTGTGGCCCTGTATCTTCCAGATCTTTGGGCTTCCTATTTGAATAATTTTATATTTCCTCCATCAAACAAGCTAAAAATTGCGCTTTGGAAAAAGTGCACTTTGTTCTTAGTCCCAGGGCTCTTATTTCTGGCATGCCTTCCCCCCCAGGAGGCTCTGCAGAAATAGCAGCTGCAAAAATAAGCTGGTTTTGAAGGGTGGCCCTAATCATTTTCCCAATATAGATGAACCCTGGGAGAACCAGATTTTACCTAAATAGTTTGGGCAAATGGGGAACAACCGGGCTAAAAATCCTATGCCTTCAGGGATGTGGCTCCATGCACTTTGCTCTGAGCTGCCTGAGGCTCAGTGTCAGGATGTCCCGGTGTCACCCATCACCCATGCAGACAATTCCTCATCAAACGTCCGCCGCCGTCTGCAGAGGAAGCGAGTTAATCCCGGTGCTTAATGCAAACTGTCACTTCCATCCCCTCTGCTCGGATGCCGGAGGGTTTCTCTGGAAGGGACCAGCTGGCTCCCGGCTGCCTGTAGGATGCCACATGTCGGGGTTTGGGGTCATGGGGGTTTCTGTGCAGCCAAAGCCAAGAGCGGTGCACAGCATCGGCCACTTGGGTTGGTGAATCGCTGGCCTGTGTGCTGTGTAATTTGGTCTGTTCAGCAGTTTGGGGCTGAAAAACAGCTAAATCATGGTGTTTCTGAAGAACTCAAAGAAAAGGAATGGCTGGCCGCCAGCAAGGACGGGCTCTGAGTTGAGATGCCCAGGTCGAGGCGTGGGGACAGCTGGCTGCCCTGCTGCAAAAGGGACGTTGCCCATTGACACGTGAGGTCTGGGTCCATGGGGTGAAACTGGGGATACCCGTGTCCCCGCTAACCCCAGAGCTTCGGGAAGCAGCGTAGCACATCCTCTGTGAGCAAATGAGCAGTTAGCTCAGCAGGCTGACTCCCTCCCAGGGCTGAAGACGATCGTGGGGGCACTGATCCAGTCGGTGAAGAAGCTCTCGGATGTCATGATCCTCACTGTCTTCTGCCTGAGCGTCTTCGCCCTCATCGGCCTCCAGCTCTTCATGGGGAACCTCCGGCACAAGTGTGTGAGGTGGCCGCCCCTCAATGACACTTTGGTGGGGGACTTTGGGCTGGGCGACACCACGTTGGCCAACGCAACGCTCTACGGCAACTTCACTGATGGCATTGATGGCAACTTCACAGGCAACAGCACCTTCGATTTTGAAGCCTACATCAACGATGAAGGTAAGGACTCACTGCTCCCCTTCTCCACTGACACATCACCGTGGTTCTCGATTTACCCCAATCTTCCTCCATGTCTGACCAAGACAGTCTTCCCGTTGACGTGCTTCAATAGGATTCGGGTTTTGCAACGGGATACAGCTAGTGAGTGAAGCAGGGATTGTGCATACTCAGAGGAGGGACGGATGGAAAAATGCCAGGGAAAAAGCCCCAAAAATATGGTAGTTTATGCTTGTTTGGCTCATTTTTTTTTAACGCTACGTGAAATTGTAAATATAGCAATAAATCTGCCAGGGAGGGCTTCAATTTGTCTTTAATTGATATTTTCTTAGGGATTTCTGAGTAATTGTGGCTTTATTCCCTTTTTTATTTCCACCAACACCCTCTTGGCCCCCAAGCCTGGGGAAAGCTCAGCCCCAAACATGGGCTCTGCCTTTGAACTTCTCACCTTGTGCAATCAATCTGACGACTAGCCAGAGCAAACACAAAAGCCCAAAGTGGGAGGCAGCATCCAAAAGCAATATTGTGTTGGAAAAATCCATTCGGGGTCACAGATCGAATGCAGACTTGCCTAGAGCAAGCTGCACTCCAGGGGCTGTCTCTAAGGAGATGTTTCATGACCCATTTTGGGCACTCAGAGCTCAGGAGAAGGTCGGGTTACATCTGGGCTGAGCTGCGTCGCCCTGTTGGGGAAGTAAGCATCAGTTACAGGAAGGCTTCGTTGCAGGGGTGCAAATTCAATATATGGGATCTAAAGAGTGCAGCACAAATAGCAACAGCACGCTGCAGGCGTGTATTTGGGCTGGCAGCTCTTGGGGCCAGGCTAAATGTGCATCACCTGAGCAGCAGGAGGAAGGCGATGGCCATGGGCCTTTTCCCCATGTTTTTGGACCCCTACCATCCCTGTGCTCCAAGGATAAGCCCTGCTAACCCACCTTCCCAGGAGAGCTGACCCACTTGGCCATTCCCGGCCCTTGATGGGCTTGCAGCCATCCAGCTGGGCAGGTGAAGCAATGCCACGAGGTCGCAGAGCTGGAGGCAAGCAGTGCAACACAGTGAGCAAAGCCAACAGGGAGGAGAGAGCCCAGCTCTGGGATGTGGGAGAGCTACTCTGACAGCAAGAACTGCCAGGAGCTTGAAAATCTATCTCCATGCTTATTTATTTTTCCCATGTCTTGCTCTTTCCCCAGCAAATTTCTACTTTCTGGAGGGAGCGCTCGATGCCCTGCTCTGTGGGAACAGCAGCGATGCTGGGTGAGTGCAGCTCACACTGATGGTCGTGGTCCCCTCTGGGTGGGTCCCTGCAGGACCACTGTGCAGCCCAACCGTCCCATCTGCACCCGGTTGGGTGTTCTCCCACCAAGCACCCCTACCAGGGGATGGAACAACTGGAATTGAGCTCAGATGCTGTCACTGGAAGCCCCCACCATGAAAAGCATCCAGAGCAGTGTGGGAAGGGGCTTTGTGTGATAGGATCTACTGGTTGATATCACACAGAAGTGGATCTTTAAAGGTTTCTCCCAACCCCAACCATCCCACGGGCTGTGGGTACGCGTGGGGTGATGACAGGGACTGATGCCATCTGCCCTTTGACAGGAAGTGCCCAGAGGGGTATGTGTGCATGAAGACGGGCAGGAACCCCAACTATGGCTACACCAGCTACGACACCTTCAGCTGGGCTTTCCTCTCCCTCTTCCGCCTCATGACACAGGACTTCTGGGAGAACCTCTTCCAGCTGGTAGGTGCCAGTGGGAGCGCAGCGGGTGGGTGCGTGGCTGAGCCCCTCGTGGGCTGGCTGTGACTTCTACCTCATTTATTTTGTGCATTCACTGTTTGCATGAGAGTTCTGTTCTTGCAGTGCTGCCCGTGGCCTCGTAAAAAGTCACTGGATTGGGAATTCATTGGGCTTTGATCTGAGGGAAAGGCATGGATGGGGCGTGCTCTCACCCAGCTCCCAGTGTGGTGTATTATGGAAACTAGGGAATTGCAGAAGTATTTAGCGAAGCTCTAGCTTGAGATAATGGAGAGGGTAAGGGGGAAAACTCTCCTCCTGGACATCCTACAGGCAGAATTTGCATGAAATTCCAGTTTTCCTCTAGGTAATAGGTTCAACCCCTGAGTGCAGAGCTGGTTAAATCAGAAAAGCAAGACTGAAGGCTGTGTGTGTCTTCTGGAGATGATTATTCCCTAATCCAGAGTTAAAGTGTGCCCCAAGGGTGGTACTTGAGGTGCAAGGCCATGATGAGTTACTGGTCCCACCTTGGGCCTCCAGCTGGCACTGAGCAGTGCCGCTGGGTTGGCCAAGATCTCAGCCTGTTCATCCCATCCCCAACCCAAAGCCACGAGCTGCAAGAAGGTCAGTTGGGCAATGAGCACCACTTGGGGAGGATGGAGCAAAGTCTCATCTTCCTCCCATGACCGGTAGGAAGACAGTGCCAGGCCTGACCAACACTGCAAGATGTTTTTTTGGAAGCATCGCATTGTGCCAAGGAGGTGTGATGGCTCGTGCTTCCTCTTCCCACAGACTCTGCGTGCAGCAGGGAAAACGTACATGATCTTCTTCGTGGTGGTGATATTCCTGGGTTCCTTCTACCTCATCAACCTCATCCTGGCTGTGGTGGCCATGGCCTATGCAGAGCAAAACGATGCCACAATGCTGGAGGCGCAGCAGAAGGAAGAGGAGTTCCAGCAGCTCATGGAGCAGCTGAAGAAGCACCAGGAGGAGCAGGAGAAGCAGGTTGGTGGGAAGGAAGAAGGTCTCAATGAGGGACAGTTAGAATGGGGGGAGAAAGGGAGGGGCAGAGACACACGTAATGATTTTCCTAATTGCATAAAATCCAGGAATAAGTCCTGCTTGCTCTCAACCAAGTAAAAATGAGAACTGAGCAACTATTTGAGGTCACCAGCTGAATCCAAAAGTTTATATATGCATGGAAAAAATAGGCTGAAAAGATTTAATTTCCACATCTAAAAACCAACACAGGGAGCACTGGGAGGCAGCAGAGGTGCAGCACAGAACATACAGATCAGATTGAAAGAAGGAGGTGAGGAACAAGGCAGGCATCAGAATAATCGGTCCCTGCACGACACATCAAGAGCAGAAAGTCTGGCAGAGCGCCTGCATGGGCAGATTGCAATCAGGGTAGGAAAGAAGCACACGAGGGAGATGGGGCAGTTGCAGCAAAGCTAAATGAATTAGCAAACCATTTGCTTTTGGGCAATGCTGGAAACAGAAGACTCCAGCATCTTGCCTGAGTCCTGGTGTCCTTGCAAGAGTTTGGGTATATGACGAGTGCTTCTCTTTCTCATTTGGAATGAAGGCATATTAAAGTTCTCCACAGGACAGAAATCAGAGGTTTTACATAGAAACATAGAATTACAGAATCATTAAGGTTGGAAAAGTCGTCTAGGAAAATCATGTCCAACCCCAACCCATCACCACCATGCCCACTCACAGAGTCATTCCGGTTGGAAAAGACCACTAAGATCATCAAATCCCACCGCTGCCCCATCACCACCACGCCCACTCACCACATGGTTACGTCCTCGTGAATTATTCACCATGGCCAAATTCAAAACGTGAGAGGTTTTGGGAAGTTCAGACTGCGGACTGATGGAGATGTGGTTGCTGCAGTTGCAGGACAAGCAGTCCAGCAGCAGTTCCCTGCAGAGCAGCGTGGCTGGGAAGAAGAGCGACTCGGATCTGAACAGCGACCAGGACAAGGCAAAGGACTGCAATGGGCAGGTGGTCCCCAAGGTCGTGCTGCAGCGCTCTGCCACGGTGATTGAAGTACGTGCTCTGCCCTTGCTGTGACCCAACGCAACCCCCCACATCCTCTACAAGTGCCCACTGCTCCTGCCAACCTTCCTGCAGCTCTATGTTGCACCCCAGACCAACATCCTTTCGTCTTCTCAGCCTCTAAGTGCATTCAATACTTGTTTGCCTATGTGTCCTCTTCTCCTCTAGTTCAACCCAGCCAACGAGACAGAGAAATCAGGCTCCAACCATCTCACCGTGGGCAACCAAGATGGGCCAGGGCTCGAGAAGAGGGTGGGGAGTGCCGTCAGTGTCATCTCCAACACCATGGAAGGTATGGCCTGGCTACATTTTGGGCTTGGGTTGGAAAAGACCTTAAAGATCATAGAGTCATGGAATCACAGCAGGTTGGGTTGGAGGGGACCTTGAAGATTGTAGAACCATGGAATCGCAGCAGGTTGGGTTGGAAGGGACCTTAAAGATTGTAGAACCATGGAATCGCAGCAGGTTGGGTTGGAAGGGACCTTAAAGATTGTAGAACCATGGAATCACGGCAGGTTGGGTTAGAAGGATCTTTGAAAATTGTATAACCAGAGTATCACAGCACATCTGGGTTGGAAGGAACCTCAAAGCCCCCCCAGTCCCACACCCTGCCCTGGGCTGGGTGCCCCCCACCCCATCACACTGCCCAGGGCACCATCCAAACTGAACACCTCCAGGGGTGGGAGCTCCCAGGAATGGGTTTTCCCACCCAGGGGAGGACAGGGGAAGCTCACGCTGATGTCAGTTTTCCTTCTTGCCATCAGAGCTGGAGGAAGCTCACCAGAAGTGCCCGTCCTGGTGGTACAAATTTGCCCACATGTTTCTGGTGTGGGACTGCTGCTATCCATGGCTGAAGCTGAAGGAATTTGTCAAACTGGTGGTGATGGACCCCTTCGTGGACCTGGGCATCACCATCTGCATCGTGCTCAACACACTGTTCATGGCCATGGAGCACTACCCCATGACAGAGGAGTTTGAGAACGTGCTGACTGTGGGGAACCTGGTAGGCAGAGACCACCACCCCGTCCTTCCTTGCTCTGAGCCACGGCCCCCAAACCACCACCGGCGGGCAGCTTTCAGCTGCATGCAATCTGCTGGTGGGACGAGTCCAGGAGGCTCCTGGTTGGTTTGGCAAACCCATCCAAGGGCTGGGGAAGAGAAGAGGGAGGGCTGCATCCTCCCTCCTACCACCTTGCCCTGCTCCAGCACCTGCTGGGACCTCTCTGCACGCAGGCACGCTGGTGACACATGCTCAGCACATAGCTGCTTTGTCTCTGGTTTCATTCAGGAAATAAAAGGGGATTAATCGGCTGTTGCTCAAAGCGCAGTCACACTGCAAAAAAACAGCTCCAGCTTCTCCCTAGGGACGGTGGTCATTTCTGGATGTGTATAGGAACAGTGGGACTGGGGAATCCAGTGGGGCTGGGAGCGGGAGAAGCAGTGCTGACGCACACGATGGGATGCAATGGGGGCAGCTCCTGGGATGCTGGTGGCGGAATCCACCCCGTGACCCACGTCCAGGGTGGAATTTGCCCCCTGTGCATGCCATGCCACGCAATTCAACTGAGGACACTAATTGTCACATCGCTGACCCCACCCTGGAGTAATGTGATAATTCTCAGAGCTGTTGTGGTCCCAGGAAAAGCGATGTGTAGGAGCTGGCTCAGCTTTTACACAGTCCCATATCATTCCTGTTCCTGGTGCTGGGAATCCCTGCGACAGAAGGGGATTCTTTTGCCAATTAGAAGTCTGGTTTTAATTTCCACCCTTTTCCAGAAGCAGTCACCACTGCTCCCCACCATCCATACTGGAAGGTGGTTCCCAATAAGAGCTGAACCCAATGGAACAAAATGTTCAATTTGGGGGAAATACCTCATTTCAGTTTAGGTATTTCCCCAAAAACGAGGTGCTACCCACCCCACACAGAAGCTTAGCACTGACTTACAAGCAAACCAAGACTGCCGTGTTCCCTGCAGGTCTTCACGGGGATCTTCACAGCAGAGATGGTGCTGAAGCTCATCGCTCTGGACCCCTATGAGTACTTCCAGCAGGGCTGGAATATCTTTGACAGCATCATCGTCACGTTGAGCCTGGTGGAGCTGGGGCTGGCCAACGTGCAGGGGCTCTCCGTGCTGCGCTCCTTCCGCTTGGTACGTGGCACGGGGATGAAATCTATGGGGTCTGGGTGGGATCAACAGAGGGGTGGGGAATGGTCATTCAAGGACACTCATGGCAGCCACCAGCTTGTCCTCGTTAAGGACAGAATCATAGCATGACTAGTGTTGGAAGGGACCTCGAAGATCATCCAGTGCCAGCCTCCAAGATAACACCACCAGTTGAGCCAAGTATTGAGGAGTGCGACTCTTTGCAAAGCTGTTGGGTGTTTAATGCATCCTAAAACTGCCACGTGAAGGTCCAATCCCAACCCCTGTGGCAGTGAGAGCCCCCAGCAACTCATGCTTTGCCTCCTTGCTCCTACAGCTGAGAGTCTTCAAATTGGCCAAGTCTTGGCCCACCCTCAACATGCTCATCAAGATCATCGGCAACTCAGTGGGCGCCCTCGGGAATCTGACACTGGTGCTGGCCATCATCGTCTTCATCTTCGCCGTGGTGGGGATGCAGCTCTTTGGGAAGAGCTACATGGAGTGCGTCTGCAAGATCTCCCTCGACTGCACACTGCCCCGCTGGCACATGCATGACTTCTTCCACTCCTTCCTCATTGTCTTCCGCATCCTATGCGGCGAATGGATCGAGACCATGTGGGACTGCATGGAGGTGGCCGGTCAGACCATGTGCCTCATCGTCTTCATGATGGTCATGGTCATCGGGAACCTGGTGGTGAGTGGCAGCGGGACAAGGGAGGAGGGTGTCATGGGGGGACGTGTCCCCACCCCCACTCATTGTGTTGTAGTTGATGCTGTGAAGCTCACCTGTAGAGCTGTCCCCTGTAGGGCTGGTCTTGTGGGTGGAGGATGTCGTGGGGTGGACATCTCCCCACGTCCACCCGTTGCACTCCAGTTGATGCTGTGCATGTCAGCTCACCTATAGGTTGACCCTTGTAGGGTTGGTCCTGTTGGATCTGTACAGGATCTCCCTCCTGCATACCTCTGTGCGGCGTGCTCAAGTCTTAACAAAGTGGGATTCTATCTGAGGGATCTTCAGCTGAAGCCAGATCAGAAGCAGAAGGGGAAACTGAGGCACAGAAAATGGTGGGCCCCACTCACCCCCCGCTAACCTGAGCTGCTCACCACTGCCTGCAAGTTCCAGGCGAGCACAGAATCCTTTCTAAACTTGGTAAGCCGCTCACTGGCAGCTCTGGAGCTTGTTTTCCCAGCAGCCTGGGCCCCGCTCTCCCTTCTTGAGGAGCAAGGCAGGGGAGGGAAGTGCAGCAGCTCACTGGATCGCTCCTATTACTTGCCAGGGTTGTGTAAGCCCTTTGGAATTTGCTTTGAAAAACTATCTGGCTTGGAGCTGCTGACGCGTTGCCCCGCACGGCGCATGGCTGCTCCGGTGAAGGCAGAACACAGACCGCCCCAGGGCTCAGATCAGCATGGAGCATCCCTGTTTTGGGGCTAGAAAGTTGGGATTTGGGTGTTGCGTCGCTTATGTGGGTTGTTGAGCCTTTCTTCTTCACCTCTTTCCCCTCTGGAGCAATAAGGCAGTGCTGCTGGCCCTGTAACATTAATGATACTTTGAGCATTTCCTTTGGAGTTACTAAGGGAGAAGGGAGGAAGCCCACGGGGTGACAGTGATGGAGTCCTGTGCAAAAAGGCAGCGCCAACAGAGGCTATTAGCTGCAGCTGGTACCTAACGTGAGCATTACGCTGATGGGATACTGGGGATTTATTTAAAGATGCGGTTTAAGTCATATGGCATGAGCCATGTGAAAACAGCAGTGACCTTGAATAGCAGCTAATTCCCTTCTCAGACGCGCTGCTGGCACAAAAAGGCACAAACACCAACAGCTGTGGACTTGGCCCCGCGGCCGCATTGCACAGCATTCCTGGGTCCTGCTGGAGCTCCGTGCCCTGCACAGAGCCCAGCTCCCATCCCTGCACGCTGCTCCCAGTTCCTGGCGTGCTGTGGGGTGGACAGTGCCAAGCATCAGCACTGGGGTTGCCCTGGGGACCAGGCACGTTTTGTGCATGGCACAGTGGGAGTGAGCTGGAGGGAGGTCATGTATGGCGGGCACACCCAGCGAGCTGACTTCTGCAGAAATGAAATTCTGCTCTACGGAGCACGTTAGGAAGGGGGGAGGTTAGGGATGCGGCTCTGAGCTTCTGGAGACCCCTGGAAGCTTGCTGGGCATAGAGGCACAGAATCACGAAAGTTGAAAAGACCTTCAAGATCCCCATCCCGTGCCCACCCCACCATGCCCATAACCGTGTCCCCTAGTGCCATATCTCCACGGTTCTTGGACATCTCCAGTGGCAGTGACTCTGCCATCTCCCTGGGCAGCTGTGCCAGAGCATCACCACTCTGCAAGAAGAAATTCTTCCTAACATCCAATAAGAGGCACTTTGGAAAAAAAACTCATCAGAGGCACACAGAGCCTCAAGTCCAAGCAGAGCACCGACCTACACGGCCACCAGCAAGTGTAAAGCAGCTTCCTTCACCAAAGTGCTGCTCAGCCAACTGCATAACATCAGGGGCATCCCTGCAGCGGGGATTAGCAGGAGAACAATTAGCTCGTGCCCGACACCAGTGAGCAGCCAGCTCTGCCCACGTGTGGAGCTGTGAGAAATTGATGCTGGGGGATGGAGGCAAGCCAGCACCTGGTGGCTGAAGGGCTGCGGGATGGAAAGCAGAGCCTGCCGTGCACCAGCACAACACGACACGACCCGACACGGCACAATATGGCACGACACAACATAACCCAACACAAACCATCACAGCACAGCACATTCCAACACAACCCGACACAGCGTAAAACAACACAGAACAACACAACTCACCGCAATCCAACACAGCACAGAACAACCCAACACGACCCAACCCAGCGTAACACAAAACAGTGCAATACAGCTCAACACAACGGAGCACAATCCACGACTGCACAATCTGACACGACCCAACCCAACATAACCCAACCCAACACAACCCTGCACGACCCCTTCCTTACTGCCTGCACCCCAAAACCAGCTGAGAACCCAGGCTGACTCCATCCCTTGCTCATTTATCCCCATCTGAGGGTGCAGGGTGAGGTGGCAGCTGCAGTGGGGAGCAGATGTGGGGTATGAGCCGCTTTGATGCTGGCTGCTCAGCCATGTGGATCCCACAGGCAGCTGCAAACTGGGCTGTATGGGGATGAGTAAACACCACTCTGAGTAAACCCCAGGGGTTACCACGTTCTTATCTCCTGCTGTAGACATGTGGGGCCACAGAGGAAAGGCAGAAGGAGTGGAGCCAGGCCCTGGCTGGACAGAGTCCAAATATCACCAAACCCTCTTGGTCCAGACTGGGATGTAGGACGCAGAGCCGTGTTGGCAATGCTGTTGGCTGCCATGGGTTTTGTTTGGGGATAGTTAAGTTAATGATGCTCGAGTCCAAAGGGTACTGCAAAGCTGGATGGGTGGAGGAACAAAACCTCCAGGCATGGCTTAGGAATGCCACGGCTTGAGAAAGTCCTGCGGGGTGTTTACTTCCCACTGCACTAAAAAAAATAAAAAAGGAAATTTGAGAAGAATCTCAGGAGTTTTGGTTGCAGCACACTCAGTGAAGGGATCTCCTCCATGGCTGCAGGGATGGATGTCCCCATTGGTGTTCGCTTTGTCCCCTCCAGGTGCTCAACCTGTTCTTGGCTTTGCTGCTGAGCTCCTTCAGCGCCGACAGCCTGGCAGCCTCTGATGATGATGGTGAGATGAACAACCTGCAGATCGCCATCGGCCGGATCACCAGGGGCATCGACTTCGTGAAGTCTTCTGTCCTCATGCTGCTCCGAAGGCTGTGGAAGGGCAAAAAGGTGGCCCCGGAGGAAGAGCAGGAGCCCAGCAAAGGGGACAACTCCGTGCTGAACCACGTGGATAGCAGCCCGGATCCCAAGCCAGATTACATGGACGGAGTCGCGGGGAAGGAATATTTGTTGATGGACGAGCTGGACCACATGAATTTCATCAACAATCCCAACCTGACTGTGCAGGTCCCCATCGCCTCGGAGGAGTCCGACCTCTACGAGGAGACGAGCACTCAGTCTGACACTGAGGATGCCAAGGTGGGTTGCAGGGCTTCAGCCCCCGAACGATGCCATTTGGGGTCACTTTTAGCTTTTCCACAATGTGGACCAAACTTTGGGTGTTTCAGCAAAAAATAGCTCTCTGTTTCCCAGCATGAGATGGGGGTCCAAGCAGAGGTTTGGGTCAGGATATGGGGTTTTTGCTAATGCCTTCACCACGGGGCCAAAGCACTCCTTTTGGGGTTAAAGATGTCCCAGAGGAACTTGATGCCAGGAAATCTGCTGATGGCACTAACATTGGATCCACTGCTAATGCCTCCAAAAGCAGCATCGGGGAGGGAGGGAACCAGATGGAGGGGCTTAGCACGAGCAAACATGAAGCGATGCATTTTGGATCCAAAGCTGATGAGACAGCTGATGTCGACTGCATCAGGCTGGGGCTTGTGGGACACTGATCTGTGAGAATGAGAGGGAGAGGAGATGAGAAATGCAGAAAAACAATAGCAGGTACACTAAGGAGGATGGTGATGTGATGGGACATTGCTGCTAGCAATGGGGTTGCACCAAGGACCATCAAGGATACGGGGAAACGTAGGTCTGTGGGATTGCATATATTCTGGAAGGGAGAGCAGGGAGGTGACACTAACACCACCTAGACACCATGGGAGGACGTGTCCAGCCCGGTCCATGCAGTCCCAAGACCCCCAGTTCCTTGCTCATCCCGTCATCTGTGCTGGATTGAATGGAGAAACTCCATCAATTATGGCCAACGTGATGGAGGAGCATCCTCCCAACAGGACGGGATGGGCTGGCAGCCATTGCATGAGATTCCTGCATAGCAATTAGAAACGAGGTGCTAATTGATAGGAGCTCTGAGAAGTCTGCTGCTTGCTCGCCGAGTTCGCATGCCGTTGATCAGCTCCAGATGGAGCCAAAGTCTTGCGCTGGGAACACGGTGACAATGACGAGCTGGGAGATTTCTCTGGATGAGCTGCTCAGAAAATGCTGACGAACACTCTTCCCTTTAACAGCAGCTGCTTGCTGAGACCACGCCACCAAATCTGCCCTGGGCACAGGGTGCTGTGGGGCTCCTGGCTTACAGCACTGTTTCCCAGCTCCCTGGTGGTTCTGCCTGCCGTGTGTCCTGGAGGCAGGTGGTTTCCATCTGTCCTTCCCCAGGGTCACAGCTTGCCTGGCTCCCAGCTGAGCTCTCCTAATCCCCTGCCTCTCCTGTCCTCCCAAGGACCCAGCAGGGAGCTGCCCCCAAAGCAGTGCCTTCACCCAGTGGCGTGCTGTGGTCTGTGGGGCTGTAAGCAGTGATGATGCCCCATATTCTCCCCATCTTGGGGTCTTCCTTGGCCTGCTGGAGGACAGAGGACCTCCTTTATGCACCAGCAACCTCAGGGCAGCATGATCTCCTTCCATGCAAGCTGACACCATCCTGCATTCATTCCTCCCTATGAGAGCCCTATGCAAGATCTCCTGGTTGCTCCCATTTGGGATGGGCAGGTCTGGAGATTTGCTCCTTCTTCTCTAAAAGCCAGAAGAAAAAATAATAATAATAATAATTAAGAGGTAAAACAGTCCCAGGGGCATGCCAGGGTTTTCTCTCATTATCAGCCCCTCCAGCCTTGCTGAGTGGTGTCTGGGAAGGCAGCCAAGCTGAGCAATGCAGGGAGAGCTATTTGGAACACGGGTTTTGAACTTGGGTGAACCTCAGCCTACAAGCCCTGCGAGCCAGCAGAGTGCCACAGTGGCCAACCAGGCGTCTGCTGGTCTAATTATGCCATAGGGTGATTAGAGGTGCATTCATTAGGGCACACGGAGGTGGAGAGCAGCCCAGGGGGTGGTGATAGGATGGGAGGAAGGATGAGGACAGTAGCCCCTCTGAAACCAGATGTAAAGCAAAGATTGTCCAACTCCACGTATCAGTGATGCCCCAAGGTTTGCAGCCCTCATTATCCAATGTCTTTTCTCAGGGGTGTTTAGGAAATAGATTCAGAGCAACCTCCAAGCAAAGGGCTCCCAAATCTTTGGGCAAGGCTCCTTCCGTCACACCAACACTTGGGTGGACCTGTCCATCATAAAACCCCAATGTCAGATGACAGCTCCATCCTACTCACATAAAGCCCCAACATCAGATAACTCCTTTCTCTTTATGTTGGATTTAAATCTATGGCAAGCAGGGACTTGTGGTTTTGGGAACCAGCCAAGGGCTGGAAAGCTTTAGGAATATTGCCATGTGTAGAAGTGGAATCAGAGACACCTGAGGATTAATTACTGGCAGTATCTCCTTAAAAGCACCTCACATTCCCTCAGCTTTCTAATTTCTTGTGTGTTTTGCCCCCATCAGGAGCAGGGCTGACGCTTGCACTGGCAATACGGTGCGTTGGCTGGAGATGGTCAAAAACAAAAAATCCAGTGGCCACCACAGGGCTCTGTGTGGTTGTTTCCAGTAGGTCTGTTCTTTCCATTGAGCAAGTCTTGATGGGGCCTCTCCGTGGGGTTCACCCCCCTTGGAGGAAAGGTCAAAGCTATACATGAGTTTGTACTACAAAAAGTTTGTTCCCAACTCGTCTCCTGTTGAGCATCCTCTGGCCCCGCATCACCACCCTGACCATCCTGAATCCCCCGCTCCTTTTGCAGAACCCCCTTTCCAGTGACAACACCTCATCCCTGTGCAGCACCGTGGACTACAAGCCACCGCTGCCTGAGGAGGAGGAGGTGGCCGAAGAGGCTGAAGAGAGCAATGAGCCCGAGGAGTGCTTCACTGAAGGTGAGAGCTGTGAGCATCCTGGAGAGGGGTGTTCCAAAACTCCAAATTCTCCCGTTTCCACGGAGATGGTTCCCAGGAGCGGACATCTCCAAATGGGGTTAAAATGCCAACAAAGCACAGACAGTGCTGAGGAGGGGACCCAGGCTCTGTCTCCACCCCCAGGCTGCGTCAAGAGGTTTCCCTGTCTCCACGTGGACGTCACCAGTGACAGAGGGAAGATCTGGTGGAACATCAGGAAAACCTGCTTCCTCATCGTGGAGCACGACTGGTTTGAGACCTTCATCGTCTTCATGATCCTCCTCAGCAGCGGGGCGCTGGTAGGTCCCATCCCTCCCTTTTCTCATCCCCTCCTCTCCTCAGCAGCTGCAGTTTAGTTTAGTTTAGTTAAAACTCCTTTTGGTCCATCCCTGCTCGATGCAAGGGGATCTAAGCATCCTCCAGGTGCCCTGCATTGGTAGAGCCTCAAACAACCCTCCTCAGCCTCCACTTTTCAAGTTGCCCCAGGAAAGTAGGGATGATGTAGTCACGCACCAAGCCGTGCAGTGGGTCTAATGGGAGAATGACTGCCATGTAGCCCCGTGCCTCTTCCAGGCCTTTGAGGACATCTACATAGAGCAGCGGAAGGTGATCCGCACCATCCTGGAGTACGCTGATAAGGTCTTCTCCTACATCTTCGTCATTGAGATGCTGCTCAAGTGGGTGGCCTATGGCTTCAAGGTCTACTTCACCAACGCGTGGTGCTGGCTGGATTTCCTCATCGTCGACGTAAGTGGTGCTGAATGAGCACCTACAGTGTCATCCTCAGAGATTTAGGGGGTTGTAGAAAGTCGCTGCTAACCAGCCCTTGCTTGTATGGGAGTGAGGGCTTGGACAGTGGTTTAAACTCATGGTGGTTGGGAGGAAGGGCCACCCCTTTTCCAGGCTGCAGGAATGCTTTCAAACCCTTTTGGTGCTTTATGCACGCACCAAGTACTAGACCCCAGCAGAGGTATGAAGGAACACGGGTTCTCCCACAAAGCAAACATTTACCTGCCCAGTATTTCTGTGTTCCACATCACTTCCACCCTCCTACCCAAAAAGAAGGGACATCCTGGTGGCAGCCCTGTCACCAGAGAAGCCAGTCCCTGCATTGCAAGACAACACGATACCCACGTGCTGGGAAGAGAGAAGGGCAGGAGATGCCAGGACATGGTTCACGCTGTTTTTTTCCACCTGAGATGCTATTCATTCCTCGGGCTGCTCGTTCCAGGTCTCCCTCATCAGCCTGACAGCCAACTGGCTGGGATACTCTGAGCTGGGAGCCATCAAATCTCTGCGGACACTGAGAGCACTGAGACCTCTGCGCGCCCTGTCCAGATTTGAAGGCATGAGGGTAGGTGCAGAGCTGGTCCCTTGCTGGTGACCTCCACTGGGAATCCATCCCTGCTGGTTTTTGGAGGCCTCCAGATCAGTGGGACTGAACACAGGCAAAGGAAGGGGTTTGGGTTTGGGTGGTGCAGTGTGGAGCCAGGACTCGGGCTCGATGATCCAGTCAAGATTTTTTGTGACTCTCTGGTTGTCTCTCCTTGCAGGTGGTGGTAAACGCCTTGCTGGGTGCCATCCCCTCCATCATGAACGTCCTGCTGGTCTGCCTCATCTTCTGGCTGATATTCAGCATCATGGGGGTGAACCTCTTTGCAGGGAAGTACTACCGGTGCGTCAACACCACCACGGGGGACCTCTTTGACATCAGTGTGGTGAACAATAAGAGCGACTGCCTGGCTCTCCTCCACACCAACGAGGTCAGATGGGTCAACGTCAAAGTCAACTTCGACAACGTGGGCTTGGGATACCTGTCCTTGCTGCAGGTGGTACGTGGTGATCACGGCGCATCGTCCTGGCAGAGTCAGCAATTGTCATGGGGTGAACAGCATCAAGGCTAAAATGAGATGCAACTCTGAAGCTCAGATCAGGGTTCTTGGCTGCTGCTTAACTTCAAGATTTAATTTAACCCAAAAATTCTGTAGGCTCGAGGAGGAAAGGGGCAAGATAGAAGATGGGAGGGGAAAATTAAGTGTAGCGAGGGAACTGTTGGGGATGAGTACACAAAGCACCAGTGTTGATGCTGCAGGAAATCCTCCACAACACGGCATGCAGGAGCAAGGAGGAGAAAGAGTTTTAAGCACTGTTATTTAGAAAAGGAAGATGCAATGACTCAGGGGCAGAGAGCAACTTGAGCCTCCCATTTGCTCGACCTGTCTCTCAGTCTTCCCAGAATCGAGATTCCCATTCCCCATTTGCAGCCTCCCTGCATGAAGATGTTCTTGCTAGAGTGGGGTCTGCTACAGTCATAGGCTGCAAGAGTTTTGCCTGGGGAAGATGACGACTGGAAAAACGAGCGTGTGAGCGTTGGCCGTGGGTGAATGCAGCCATCAAACTCAGCACAGCTGAGCGAGGCGAGCAGAAGGGGAACTGCTCACCACGACATTAATAAAAATATAGGTGTAGGCCCTGTTATTGCGTTACTCCCACTGGATCCGGGGGAACCAGTGGTTGCAGAACTAAAGCAGAACCCAAACTGATCAATCAGCTATAAACTCAGCTTCCTCTTCAAGGCTTGCTGTTTCCTCAGACTCAGGAAATAAGATGTTCAGGCCTTTTGCTTAACAAATCATCTGAGAAGCCTATAAAAGATGCCATACGCCCCCACCTCAGTGGGATAGAATCATGGAACCATAGAATGACTGGGTTGGGAGGGAGAATGGTTGGCTTGGAGGGACCTCAAAGATCATCCAGTTCCAACCCCACTGCCTCTAGCCAGGTTGCCAGCCTTTAGACCAGGTTGCCCAGGGTTGTATCCAGCCTGGCCTGGAACACCTCCAGGGATGGGGCATTCACAGCTTCTATGGGCAGCCTGTGCCAGCACCTCGCCACCTCTCCATGAAAAATTTCCCCCTGCCTAAACCCCAGAAGAGTCCCCATTGCCTTCCACTCTCTTCATAGCCCTATACACCTCCTGTTGAGCTTGCTCTTCTCTCCCATTCCCCACAGGCGACCTTCAAAGGTTGGATGGACATCATGTACGCCGCTGTGGACTCACGTGAGGTGAGGGACATAGCACCAGGCTGGTTCCACCCAGCTGATCCACCCCAAAATATGTCCCTATACCAGACCACGGCCATGGGATGCTGCAGCAGAACGGACTTCCCCCACTTCCCTGCAGGAGCACAGATTTGCCTGTGCCCCATTGCTCCACACACCCACACCCTGAGCATATTGTTGCCTTTTTTTAGCTTCAGAAGCAAGCAGCTGTTCTGCTCGCCACATCTGCAGGTGCCGAGCACCCAGGCAGAAAGCTGTTTGGGGAGAAAAAGTGCTCTGCCCTGCCAAGAGCTCCCCTTGAAACTGGGAACTGTAACATCTTGGGATGCTCCAGCTGAAATACGGAGCAGAATTAAATGATGCCTCAGGCATTTCCTTATTCCCAAGCCCTATGAGCATGGAATCATAGAAGCGTAGTGCAGGCTATGGGCGCCCTTGTCCCGCTGTCCAGGTGGTCCCTGCTCCCACAGGACCTCTCAACCCACCCCACGTCTGCCAAAGGTTTTCTGTCATCCAGCCCAGCTCAGTCTGGGTATGGTGACCCCTTGTGTGGGGGTTTGGGGACACACTTGGACACCTGGGGACACGTTTCCCCTCTCATCCAATCAGATTGAAGAGCAGCCAGTGTACGAGATCAACCTCTACATGTACATCTACTTTGTCATCTTCATCATCTTTGGAGCCTTCTTCACCCTCAACCTCTTCATCGGCGTCATCATTGACAACTTCAACCAGCAGAAGAAAAAGATAAGTATTTTCTGGGCCTGGTCCAGGACAGCAGGGAGCAGCATGACCTCTCTTTTCCCCACTGTGACCCTTTCTCATCATTTTTCCACGCATCGGGGAAAGGTGGAACAAAGAAGCAAAGAGCATGGGGCAAATGGAAGGGTGGAGGGTGTGTAATGTGGTGTGGTTTTTGGAAGGAAGAGGTGAGTTCCTAAGGCTAATTGTGGCGATTCCCTTTATACTTTGGAGGCAAAGACATCTTCATGACAGAAGAGCAGAAGAAATACTATAATGCCATGAAGAAGCTCGGCTCCAAGAAACCCCAGAAGCCCATCCCCAGGCCCTCGGTACGTTGGGGTAATCCCCATGGCATGCAGTGAGCCACCAACTGTCCCAGAGTGAACAGGGTGGGTTTGGGGATGAGCTCTTCCACCACAAAAAGCCAATTCTTGGCTCCTTGGAAAGGACCTTGCCAAAAGTTGGGGCATCAGAAGAGGCTCACATCTCTGGCACCCTCATTTGGGTCTGTTCTTCAGCCCTGGGCCTGCAGAACGTTTTTGTAGGGGCTGAGGATTTTCTTTTATCTCCTCTCCGAGAGGAATCAGTCTCAAGGAAACGTCAGCTTCCATTGCTCCTAGAAAGGAAACTGGTCCACCCAATACATACACAATTGTGACGTGGGCTTTCTCAGCTCAAGTGAGCTGTTTTCCCATGGGTTCATTGTTGCCCTGATGGATATGCTTAGGAAACAACAGTCCCTGTGCTCACGCCTCCTGGCCATAGTGTTTCCAGGTGCTGGGTATCCTCCCCTCACCTCTTCCTGCACACTCCTAAATCTGGTTCCTTCTTCTCTTTCTGTTGTGTCTTTGTTCTGTGTGTGTTTGTGTCCCGTGTTCCCACCTCACGTCTGGCTCTCCACCATCACCCCTATGGCAGAACAAGTTTCAAGGGATGGTGTTTGACTTTGTTACCAAGCAAGTGTTTGACATAACCATCATGATCCTGATTTGTCTTAACATGGTGACCATGATGGTCGAAACAGACGATCAAAGCGAGACCAAAACAGACATCCTCTACAAAATCAACCTGGTCTTCATCGTCATCTTCACTGGAGAGTGTGTGCTAAAGATGTTTGCCTTGCGCTACTACTTCTTCACCATTGGCTGGAACATCTTTGACTTTGTGGTGGTCATCCTCTCCATCGCAGGTAAGCACAAGGGGTTCCACTGGATAATGAAGAGTGGAAGTGTTGTGGGCAGGGGGAAGCCAGTGAGACCCCGTGCCACCTCACCTCCCTATCACGCCGAATTCACCTCTTCTTCATCCTTTCACAGGCATTGTCCTCTCAGACATCATAGAGAAGTACTTTGTGTCACCCACGCTCTTCAGGGTCATCAGGCTGGCGAGGATCGGCCGCGTCCTCCGGCTGATCCGAGGAGCTAAAGGCATCCGGACGCTGCTCTTCGCTCTCATGATGTCCCTCCCTGCCCTGTTCAACATCGGCCTCCTGCTCTTCCTTGTCATGTTCATCTACTCCATCTTTGGGATGTCCAACTTTGCCTACGTGAAGAAGGAGGCGGGAATTGATGACATCTTCAACTTTGAGACTTTTGGGAACAGCATCATCTGCCTCTTCCAGATCACCACGTCGGCCGGATGGGATGGGCTGCTCAGCCCGATCCTAAACAGCGGTCCCCCCGACTGCGACCCCAACCTGGAGAATCCTGGCAGCTCAATAAAGGGCAACTGCGGCAACCCATCCATCGGCATCTTCTTCTTCTGCAGCTACATCATCATCTCCTTCCTCATCGTGGTCAACATGTACATCGCCATCATCCTGGAGAACTTCAACGTGGCCACGGAGGAGAGCAGCGAGCCCCTCTGCGAAGACGATTTTGAGATGTTCTATGAAATCTGGGAGAAATTTGACCCGGATGCCACCCAGTTCATTGCGTACAGCACTTTGTCTGATTTTGTGGACACCCTACAGGAGCCGCTCAAAATCCCCAAGCCAAACAAGATCAAGCTGATCACCATGGATTTACCAATGGTTGCTGGGGACAAAATCCACTGCCTGGACATCCTCTTTGCCCTGACAAAGGAAGTGTTGGGGGACTCCGGAGAGATGGACGCCTTGAAGGACACCATGGAGGAGAAGTTCATGGCTGCCAACCCCTCAAAGGTCTCCTATGAACCCATCACCACCACTCTGAAGAGGAAACACGAAGAGGTGTGCGCAACGAAAATCCAGCGGGCGTTCCGGAGGTACCTGCTGAGGCGCTCGGTCAAGCAGGCATCCTACATGTACCGGCACAGCAAGGATGTGGAGGCACTGCTTGGGGACGCCCCTGAGAAGGAAGGTCTGATTGCAACCAAAATGCACGAGATATATGGGAACAGTGGGACCGATGCAGAGGTGGGTGCCGCTATTGATCTCGCACCCGTCCCGAGCTCAGAGACTCAAAGTGCTCCCGTAGAAGCAAAGCCAGCGGGTGGGCAGCGCGTGGTGAAAGAGTCGTTGGTATAACAGAGAGCAACTCCCATTTCCTGGCATCTGAAAAGACTCTGTTTGTATCTCCTCTTCAAGAAACCTTCCGTGTTCAGATCGGTAGGTCTTAGATGTTGAGCTAATTTCAGATGTTTCACGCTGACACCTTCATTTTTGAGCGGGATCTCCTCGTGATCCTTTTTTATAGCTCACTGCACTCGCAAAGAGTTGGATATTTTTCTTATGTGATTGACATGTGAAATCTCTCTATTGTTGGTGAGAAACATCTTAGTTTTGAAATGATCTAATCACGGTAACGACGTTTTTCAGACATTAACAAACGAGTACGGCTGTCCTTTTACTTCGGGTAATTGTTCATTAATGCTATTTCACAATTTCTTGCGTATGATTCCCCCAGAGGGCAGCGGGTGAAAGATGAGCCAAGTGAAATAACATCAAGAACAATTACAGAAAGGTTTATGTGAACAAAAAACTCCCAAGTCTTAAAGTCGCACCTTTCTCTGGGATCTTTTAATAAGCTCTATGGATTTATTTTTGTTATACACGAAGAAAGTGCAATGATGTCTTAAACATTTGTTTGCATCGCCCAAACAAAGCATCCGCAGATACGTTCTCAGGGTTAAATATCAGATGTTAAAGGTCTCAGAACATGCATCATCAATCATTCAGGTCTCCACGGTTTGAATGTAAACTCCATTTCTATTCATGCTCCTGTTTTTCCCGTTCCATCCAGATTTTGTGGCAGGAAAGCAATGGGCAGGGGTGGCCTCCTCTGGGATTCCCTGCAACAAAACCACTTTGAGCCCCACAGAAAGCAGAAATTAGCGTTAATTAACGAGACGCATCCCTGGGGTCTGGGGAACGGGCTTTGCATTGAGTTGCTCAGATGGGGCCCCGTAAGTCCTGAGATCAAAACAACCACGAACCAAAACCTCTTCCACTTAAAACAAGGGCTGCTGCGTGAAGCCAAAGGGTCTGTCTTTTTTTTCCTTTTTCTTTTCTGTTTTTTATTATTATTAATTATTATTATTATTATTATTCTTTCTCCTTCCTCGGGCTGGTTTTGGCTCCCAGCCTTTGCGGATGCCCTGTGGCACCCCATAGAGCTCGGTGGGTCCCCATGCGTTCGGCCGGGCGCTTTCCAGCCCGGGTTGAGGTTCACAATGAATGCTGCTTCTATGTACATGTCGTCGGTGACGGGAAAATGCCAAAGAGCAGAGTTTGTGTGAGCTAAAGCCATTTTTCTTTGTACATTTCTTAAAATAAACAACCGTGTACGGTCTCTTATTACAATACCAAACGCGTTGGTGTGTGTTAGGGGAGGAAGTGCTTTCCATACCACTGGGAAGGGGAAATCACCTCCCCAGCTATAAACACCCCTCCCTCTGCCAGAGGTCCAGAGACCTCTTGGGTGGGTCTGGACCCCAATAGGGCACTGCCCAGAACCTCTGGGCTGAAACCCCCAGAGCTGCTCATGGATGGAACCATGGGCTGCTGGGTGCCTCCTGCCAGCCCCATAGGGGCTATAGGAGATGCAGCTGTTGGTCCAGCCAAAGAGAAGGGGGATTTGGAGACCCTCTGGACATGTCTGGACCTCAGTATGGCACTGTTCAATGCCTCTGGGCTGAAATCCCCCTCAAAACTTCCAGAGCAGCACATGGATGGGACCATGGTTCTGCTGGGTGTCTTCTCCTAACTCTATAGGGGCTATAGGAGATGCTGCCATGGGTCCAGCCAAGGAGAAGGGCTGGTGAACTGAAGGTGTAGACTGCCTTGACTGCCCCATACTGGAATCTGCGGATGGAGTTGAACCTGCCCGGCTGGCTACATGGCAGCAGCTCAGCATTACAGGGAGGAGGTGAAGGATGTTCCTGCATCTATGCGTGATGAAGGCTGAGCCACCACAGGACCTACTGAGGTCCCCATGGGACATGGCATGGCCTCAGTGCTGTTTTCACTTTGCTGGAACAGCTCGTGCAGGGGCCAGTGTAATCCAAGCAGGGCCCCAACGCAGGCAGAGGGCTGCAGGGAGGGGTGCCACGAGCCAGCATCTCTCTCCCCACTCAGTGACAGGGAGGATAGCAGTGAAATCCAAGCCACCATGAATAGGAATGGGCTGGGGAAGGATGCAGCTGCCCAGCAGCGGCTCTGCACTGCTCACAGCACAGCTTGTCCCATCTTGGGGACATCTCCACTCCTTCTGTCTTCCTGGGACACCGTGGCCGGGCTGTAAATTTGCATCAGATGCTGCACTGATCTGCAGGGAGGAGGCACCACTCCCATCATCTCTTTCTCTCCTGAGGCCAGAGTTTCTCAGGAAACCTTTATTTCTGCTCCCTTGAACACAGGCTGGCTCCCAGCAGCACCGGATACTCAGAAACGGCACAAAGGAAATAACCTGCAGGAGGTGAGGGTTTGGGGAGGCCCCCAGGAGGTAAAGCTGGGCTCTGGGGACCAACCCTGCTGGCAGAAGTACCCCCAGGTGCTTTTTGCAGGGAGTTACAGCCCAGTGCTCATTCGCCGAGCATTGCACTTGGAGATTCACCATGGCACAGTGATGGGGAACCACAGATCTGAGTCAGAGCCAAGAGATGGGGCACAGCCCTGGGGTGCAATGGTAGAACCATTAAAGTCAAAAGAAACCTCCAAGACCATCAAGCCCCATCACCAACCCATCCCCACCACGTGCACTCATAGAACAATACAATCACAGAATCTTTTAGACTGAAAAGACTTCTAATATCACCAAGTCCAAGCATCAGCCATCTCCACCGTGCCCACTTATAGAATCATTCAAGATGGAAAAGACGGTTGGGTTTGATGATCCTGGGGGTCTTTTCCGTGGTGGGGACAGGTTGGGGTTGGACTTGGGGATCTTGGAGGTGCACCCATCCCACCACGCTCATTCGTCGAATCGTTAAGGTTGGAAAAGGCTTCCAAGATCTCCATGTCCAATCCCAACCCCTCCCCATTGCGATCACTTGTAGAATCGTTCAGCCTGAAGAAGACCTCCAAGATCTCCAAATCCAAACCCAACCGATCCCCACCATGTCTCTCAGTGCCACATCTCCATAGTTCTGGAACGCCTCCAGCAATGGTGATTTCCCCACCTCCCTGGGCAGCCTGTTCCCAAATCCTGCCTCACTTGGGCTCTCCATGGGGACAGCACTGTCTCTTGTCCCCACATAGCCCAGGGTTGGCACTGCCAAGCGCAGGAACGGCCACCCCAGCGTCTGCGCTGCATTCAAAACCACCCCCCCAAGGAAAGTCCCCGCTGCAGCCCATTTACATGAGCAGGAAAGGCAGCGTCGTGCATAGAGCAGCACTTCGCCATTTTTGGGTGCGGAGGTCGGAGCAACGCTGTGCAAAGGTTGGCACCTGGATGCTGTCCTGCTGCCCGCAGCGAGAAGATGGGAGATTTCTGCAGGAGGCTGTGGGTGCTCCAGGCCAACCTCTGGCTGATGGCTGTGGCTGCAGGTAGGCACCAGCGTGGGCTCCGTGTTGCAGAGGGTCGTAGCGGTGAGGAAGCGCTCGCAGTGCCACGCGACCCTACGCTTTGTGCACCACGGGATTCCATCCAGACAACCACATCCAAATGGATCTGCTGTAAACTTTGTGGTCATGTGTGAAGGTGTGGAGGGGTGGCGATGGGAGCTGGTGGGCAGCTGGAAGCAGCGGAGCCTTCATGGCCAAGGGGCAGAACAAAGGATTTTTTTTTCACCATTTATGACCCTCAGAGATCAGAGTGTGGGAAGAAATCAGGACAACACAGTGCTGACACCGCAGCCAAGCCACCTCCCTTTGCTCCATGGGCTTGAGCACCAAGGAGAGGAGGAGAAATGGGAGCAGAAAGACTTTTGGGGGTGGAACTGTTTGGGCAGAATCAGCGTTCCAACCCGGGCTGTGACTCCTGTCCCCTTTCTCCCCCTCTTGTTCAGTGCAGGGAACCCCCAAACCCTGCAGCAGCTCCCACCCCGTCTTCAGACTGGGGGGCCCTTTCCTGGGGGTCTTTCCCCCAGAAGGCATCTGTTGGGTGCCCGTCTGAGCCCTGCAGGGTTTTGGGTCACCGGGTTTCACTTTGGCTCTTGGGGTGGCTTTGAGGGACTCGCTGCAACAGGGACTTTGGCTGTGGAAGCTCTGCATGGTGAGGAATCAGTGGGGTTTGGCAGAGAGCAGATGGAGGTGGGCACTGAAGCGATGCAGTAAACAGAGCTGTGCTTCCTGCCCAGCTGCAGCAAGGGGAACCGGGGTGCCTGTGGTGCTGGGGGTCCCCAGCTTTAGTGGCAAAGGCAGGTTTGGGTGGGACGTC
The DNA here is from genome assembly GCF_905368555.1 of Meleagris gallopavo. NCBI lineage: Eukaryota > Metazoa > Chordata > Aves > Galliformes > Phasianidae > Meleagris > Meleagris gallopavo. The sequence goes on along the minus strand of NC_139432.1, from coordinate 1,311,890 downwards.
ATCCAGAAAGCTGCTTACCCAGAGGAAATTCGGGAGATGGGATGGACATAGAAGGGTTTGTACCCATATGTCCTGGTTGATGCTCCAAAGCATGCTGTCCCATATGGGATGGGCATGCACAGTACTTGTCATCCCATCTGGAATTTCTTATGTGTGTTTGTCCACGGGGCTTGTCATACATGGCTTGTTCTACACAGATTTGTCCTACGAGTCTTTGTACTATGTAGGCTTCTCCACATGGGTTTGTCCTGTATAGGTTTGTCCCACAAGGGCTTGTCCTACATAACTTTGTCCTACATGGGTTTGTCCTACAAGGGCTCATCCTACATGGGGTTGTCCTATATGTGGTTGTCCTTGGTGAGTTTGTCCTTCAAGTTCTTATCCATGAGTTTGTCTTATATGGTTTTGCCTTACACAGGTTTGTACTACATGGGTTTGTCCTACATGAGTTTGTCCTGCATGGGTTTGTCCTACATGTTCTTGTCTACATGGGCTTGTCCTACATGGATTTGTCCTGCTTGTGCATGTCATACATGGGTTTGTCCTACATGTGCATCTCATACATGGGTTTGTCCTACATGTGCATGTCATACATGGGTTTGTCCTACATGTGCATGTCATACATGGGTTTGTCCTACACGTTCTTGTCTACATGGGCTTGTCCTACATGGGTTTGTCCTATATGTGCATGTCATACATGGGTTTGTCCTACATGTGCATCTCATACATGGGTTTGTCCTATATGTGCATGTCATACATGGGTTTGTCCTACATGTTCTTGTCTACATGGGTTTGTCCTACATGTGCATGTCATACATGGGTTTGTCCTACATGTTCTTGTCTACATGGGCTTGTATGTCATACCTGGGTTTGTCCTACACAGGGTTGTCCACACGGGTTTGTCCTACATGGGTTTGTCCTACACGGGCCCTTGTCCACTGTCTCAGGCCCCTTCTCCTATCCTACAGGTGGGATCCCAACAGACGGGAACAGCACCAGTAACAGCACAGGTAACACCTCCAACCGGCCGGGCTCTTCCCCATGTCCCCACGGTCCTCCCATCCATGGGGCTGCCCATCCCCAGCGGAGCCGGAGGTGCCCCAAAGCCCTTCTCCAGGCTGTGCCCTCCTCCGTGGCACATCCCCAACCCCACATCAGCACAGCTGGATCCGCTTTGCCCCTCTGATAATTGGGCTGTAATTTGGGAGCACACTGGGCCTGACGAGGTGCAGAAAGAGAGGGGTGGGAGCACCAAGAACCCACCCCCATTGAAGCCATTCCCATAGAAAACTGTGAGTCTGCACTCAAAGCCTGCTGGCTTGCCGTGCCCACCCGTGTCTCCCGTAGGCAGCAGTTGCTTCGGGCTGTGGCAGCAACCACGCTACATGGCTGCCAAGAAGAACACACCCGTCCACTTCATCTGCTACACCCGTCAGCCCCACGCCATGCAGTGGTACAAAGCGTCGGTGGATGGAGAGGAGTTCCACGCGCTGGATCAGAGCTCCGATCGCTTCAGCATCAAGAATACAAATGATTACATCAACTTCACCATCTTCAGGATCAGCTACGAGGACAACGGCATCTACGTGTGCGACAGCAAGAACCTCACAGAGGAGAAGAGGCAGCCATACTTGTGTGGGACGGAGCTCAGAGTCATGAGTGAGTGGGAGTCCCATCACTTCCATCACTTCACTCGTTCCTCCATTTTTTTTCACCTTTTTCCCTACAGCACGCTCCTGTGCACCCAGCTCAGGATGGTATGTGCCATCCTACCTGGGATGGCCTGCATGGGTTTGTCCACATGGGTTTGTCCACATGGGCTTCAGATACAGCAGTGGGTGTTCCATCACACAGCAGGTGGCTCTTTGTAGGTAGTCTGCCCATCCCATAGACACATCCCAGGGACTGTGTTCCTCACATAAAGCACGTTCTCCCTGCTCCTGGTCTTGCTCAGGACATCCCATAGTGGAGCTGGCCCCTTTTGCCAGCCCCAGCAGGTTGCAGTGCTCTGGTCTCTCCCAGGGGATGTTGTCCCATTCCCTTCCTCTGTGTGTCCCCACCCATTGGGAGTGCAGCACAGAGAGGGGACTTGGGGTTTTCCCTGTGCTGCTGCTCCCAGGTCGCAGCAACATCCATCAGATCCAGAACAGGAACACGCTGAAGGACACCATCATCATCATCCAGACCATCCTGCTGGTCATCTTCATCAGCGTTCCCATGCTCCTCTTCCTAGAAAAGGTGAGCGACAGCATCTCCAGTAGTGGGACTGTCCCTGGTTTTGGCACTGCCATTCTCCCAGTGGTGTCCCATGTCCTGGGCGAGGCAGCAAGTGCAGAGATTGTGTTTGGGGCCATTGAATGGGAGCATTTCATGGGGGGTGTGGGACTGTCTGTGGAAGCTGTGGGACCTGGCCTTGGGGCAGGGGACGGAGGACCCCACAGCACGCTGTGCTGGTGACACTCAGCCTGTGACTTTCTTCTCCATAGGGTGACGGAAAGGAAAGCCCCGAGGAAGACCACACCTATGAGGTAATGCTGATGATAAAAATACCTCTACAAAATCAGCTTGACCCTTGGACTAGCCAGCTGTGCCCTCCCGGGTGTCTGCCACCAGCCCTTGTAGGGCATACGGGGCACGTTCATCCCCAGTGCTTGATGCACGTTGGCCATAAAGAGCTGTGGATACAGGCCAAGCCAAGCTCTATGCACGTTCACCCACCTATCACCATCTCCTCCACCCCAGAAGCTGCCTTCTTCTCTGGGGGAACGCTCCAGGGATGGATCCCCACTGGGGGTTCCCTGTGTCCCAACCTCTTCCTTCTTGGTGCAGGGCCTGGAGGTGGAGCAGATTGCCACCTACGAGGACATCACTCCTTTCCGGGACGTGAAGGCCAAATGGACAGTCGGGGAGCACCCAGGAGAGGAGTGAGGGGTGCTGCACCCACCACCAGGATGGCACCAGCAGCACCACCCCATGGCAGCACCACACTGGTGCCACCACGGACTTCCAGGGTCCTGGTGCCACCACGGACCTCCAAGGACTTGGTGCCACCACGTCCAGCTGCCTTGTACAGAGCTCAGGTCCTGCTGCCTCTCAGCTCTTGCTTGGTCGCATCCAAGCTGTGCAAGCGAGATTGTTCTGCCCTGGCTGCTGCCCATCCTGCCCCACCGCTGAACCCCAAAACCCTACATAGATATTAGGAACCAACCTCAGAGCCCAGCAGCCCCAAATGCCAGGCAGCCCCACACCACGGTGCTGAGCTGTGGCATGGTTAATGCCACCAAGGTGCTATGCTGGTGACCCCACGGACGCACACAGTTCCCCCCCATGCTGCAAGGACCCTGCCGGGCTGTGAGACCCCACCACCACCCCCGTGCTCCTGGTAGGGGAGCCACGGCGAGCAGCACCGTGGGGCTGGTAGATCTGGGGCCACTGTGTTATCTCTCAAGCCACAGACACGTCCAGTTGACCAAGCTGGAAGTTGACGAAGTTGGTTGTTGTCTGAGATGGAGGATCCTCCACAAGTGCCTTGTTTTATCCCATAGACTTGAGAAAAGACCAGGGAGACAGCGGGCACACAGAGGGCTTGCTCCTCTCCAGGCAGGAGCTGTATCACAGGGATGTCCCCCCTGGTGAGGGACACTCTTGGAACCAATGGGAAGGATGTAAATAGCGGGACGCAAACGTCCAACTGCTCTTCCAAGTCCTAATAAAAGTGATGGGTGAATTCCCACCTTTGCACACCTGCAGGCATCCAAGCTGTGTTGTACTGTGCCCAATCCTGGTGCTGGGGGTGGTGGGGATGGCAGTGGGCCATGTTGGGGAAGGTCCCTCGTGGGGCAGCTGCACCGTGCAGCTCACTGTGCCTCAGCCCCGAGGAGAAGCAGATGGGACTGTGCTGCTTCCTGAAACAACCTGCAAAGATTGAGGGTAAACTGTGAGGAAACAGGGCTGCTCAGCAGGGAGGAATGAGCCCCGGTTCCCAAGCTGTGCAGGATTTCAGGAGGAGTGGGGCTCATCCCTCTGTGCCATTTCCAGCGATGAAATGGAAGAGGAAGGAGAGCATTTCAGCCTTCCCAGTTCCCAACTGCTTCCTCTGCTCTGTGTAAACAACTCACCCAACTGACAGAACAGAGCCGTGCAGACACACAGGACCTGCAGTTTGCACCTGGAGAGGAAACCACTGGTGACAAAAGCAGTTTCGGTGACCCCAGTTCCGCTCTGCTGCCCGGCTGCTCTGAGCACGGGGCCTCAGCTTCCTCTGAAATGTCAGAACCAAATAAATATTTCTGCATTGCTGCGTTATTTTAAATGCTTACATTAGCTTCTAGGAAGCAGAGAGAGGGGTTCTGTTGTAGTTTTATACTGAAATAGGTTTGTATTTGAAGTGCAGTCGGTGTAAATAAATGTGGGCTGGTATATAGAGCCCAGGCTCTGCGATATTGCCTGATTTGTATCCGCCAGTGGCGAAGGACTGGGCACACACACACCTGCAGGGAACGTTGCCTCCTGTGTCCAAACACTGCTGGGTACTCACAGCAAAGCAAGAGGATGTGGGACCACCAGGGAAGGAAAGGGATGGGGAAAGGGAAAGGGAAGAGGGAAGGAAAAAGGGAAGGGAAGGAAAAGGGAAGGGAAAGGATTCCCTCTTTCAAATAAGAAAAGGATTTTGGAGGATACTGAGCATCATGCTGCTTTCTGACATGACCCTTTGGGTTGCACACGTGGGCACGTGAAAGGCAGAAGAATGCCAAGCTGATATTTGAGAGCTGCTTATGCAACTGTCATTGTGCCAGTGGCATGCAATCCCAGTCACACACCGCCTTCTGCCCCACTGAATGCAAGCGGGGGGGGGGGAAACAGCCCTCTAGGGCAGGGCACAGCGTCGAACGTGGCATCTCCTGGCTGCAAGATAGAAAATGTTGGCTTTTCATGCCATGCTTTTACTTACAGAGCTGCAGGGGCAGCAGGGCAGTGGTGCTCAGTGCTGCTGCGGCATCACTGCTAACAGCAGCAGAGCTGGGGTGCTGCTGCTCTGCTCACCTCTGACAAACATGGACATATTTAAACACAGTCTGGAGCAGAAAAACACCCCCAGATGTTGCTGGCTATTGGGTGACCGGATACCTGATAGCTGCAGGACCCACTGTTCCCTCTCCTCTGGGGACTGACATTTACGCGCAAACACGGCGGGGCTTCTCGGAACAGCTCATTTATTAACGAGCTCTCACACCCTCTGCTCCGGTGATGATGCTGCTCTTGGAAATCAGAGCCAAACCAGGGGCAGGTTGGACCCACAGCCATGGGGGCAAAGTGCTGTCAGTGCCCTGTGGGGAGTGAAAGCCCTCCTGCCGTTCTCCATCCCAGGTTCTACCTCGTGTGGCTCAGGGATAGGCGTGCTGGGACTTCTGCTCTTCCCCTTCTTCTCTTCCTCCTTTCCACACCAGTTCTCTGCTTAACCCAGAGGCATCTCTCATTCCTACCAAGCAAAAGCAGAAAGCAGCTGACCGCCAGTTTTTTTCTCATTCGTATCAAACAAGAGCAGAAGGCTCTGGGATCACTGTGATCGCCAGACCCCAAAGCTTTGTCCAACTGAGGAGCTGAGAAACCTCCCACAGCTCTGCCGTTGGGTTCTGCAGTGGGCAGGTGGATCCAAGCAAGCACTGCCTGTGAAGCTCTTCTGACAGCATCCATCCTGCTCTAACCCCACTAAATGGGAAACCACCCCACCTGCTCTAAGCCAGAAGTCCCCTGCACTGCCCTGCCAGCCCTGTTAACTGTGGGGCAGAAAAACCAGGCAGGAAAACCAGCTGGATTTTCTACCTGTGTGGGAAATTCCCCCATGTAAGCACAGAACAGATTTGGGGTGGGATTTCCAATGGCGATAAAACCTCTGGTTGCAATAAACAGCAGAATATGAAGAAAAAGTTCGGCACTAATTTTATCCCCAGGCAAACATCGTCCCCAACCTTTCCATCTCCGTATAAATGACTAGAATGAGGTAGCACCATGGCCAACACATCTGCATTTATGCAAGGAGGGATATGGAGAGGTGGCAGTGATCGTGAACACCCCATCCATTTTAAACAGACCCCCGCTATATAAGGGGTGTCTCACCTGTTACCATCACCTGGATGAAAGGAGGAAACGCTCAAGCAACACCCGAGCAGCTCTCCTGGCGGGAATGGCTCCAGGTACTTTGCTTTATCTCAGCTTTAGTGGACGTGCCAATGCAGCTGCATGCTTTAGTGATGGGATACGATGGTGGGGTGGTGCTGTGGTGAGCTCTGAATTAAAACGTGGCAACTTACAGAGCAGTGACAGAGGGTATCTTTCCCTACAGTGCGACTTCATACCATGAACAGAGTCAGGGAACCCTGAGCCTAACCTTGACAAGGGGCAGGAATGAGCTGCAGAATACAAAGAACAAGGCAAACCAAAGCTGTAATAGTTATTGCTATATCATATCATATATGTTGCCAGGGATATTAAAACTCAATTCCCAGGCTTTAAACAGGGATCAGGATGATGTCTAATCATACTCATAGAATGGCCTGGGTTGAAAGGCAATTCAAAGCTAATAATTCAATCCTGCACTTGTCCAAGTCCTGCAGGCTTCAGAGCATTCCTCCACTCAAGTTAACCTCCACTGAGATTAACTTTCGTAAGTGGACACTCGTGTGAGCTGGATGTCAAGCGTTAATAACCTTCAGCTTGACGGTGACCTCCAGATCCTACAGGTGTGTGCCAGGGAGCCACAGCGCAGGCAAGGCAACCACTTCTCGTCCCAGTGAAGGCAGCAGCATGGTGCAAACAGAGGCTCAGCCGAGCTGTTCCCAGTCCTCCCCCAGTGCTCTCCATCCTATTTGCTCACACACCAAAGGACGTACCATGCTCTGCTCAGGAAGGTGAAACCTACCAAAAAACATGAGGGGAAAATAAAGGGATGGACTCTCGTTTCCATGGAACAACAATGATTCCTGAGCCTCACGGGCATAGCCAGTGAGAGGGGATGGGGTTTGGTGGAGGGCTGCGCTCACAGGTGGACGCAACACTGATCCCCAGGTGCCACCAAAGGACAGGTAACCCCTCTCCTCTCCGCTCTGCTGCAGGCTCGTGGTTTTCTCCTCTCCTCATTGCTGTGGTCACGCTGGGACTGCCGCAGGGAGCTGCTGCCACCTTCCCTACCATGCCCCTCTCCAACCTGTTCACCAACGCTGTGCTGAGGGCTCAGCACCTCCACCTCCTGGCTGCTGAGACATACAAAGAGTTCGTAAGTGTTGGCCATCTTGGTAGCTTGATGTTTCCAGGACCGTGCCACGGCTTCCCACCCTGCATAAACTCCTGCAAGCAAAGACTTTTCAGCCGTCAGTGTCTCCCGAGGAGGAGGAAGGGTCTTAATGGGGTAGGATGGCTGACGACCAGCCTGTCCTCCCCACAGCTCTCTGCCTCCTCCCGCAAGGAGTCACCTACTCCTGTCCACGTGTTCTGTGCTCACCTCAACCCTCTGCCTCGGTGAGAGCAGATCTGTAAGTCCAGTAGGTGTTGTGCCAACGTGTGGGCTGTGCTTTCCCACCTGCCAGTCCTGCACAGAGATGCACATCATCTCCTGCCTTTCCTTCTTGCAAAGAGCAACCTGCCAGGAAAGAGAGAGGAAAGAGTCCGTGCTCTTCTCTCGTCACACGATCTGAGTGTATCTGGGATGTCTCCACAGGAACGCACCTATATTCCGGAGGACCAGAGGTACACCAACAAAAACTCCCAGGCTGCATTTTGTTACTCAGAAACCATCCCAGCTCCCACAGGGAAGGATGATGCCCAGCAGAAATCGGTAAGTTGTCTCCCCTGGGTACACACGGCACTGTTTTATGGAACAGAGGGTTTCCATGTGGCATCTCTCCTGGGATTCTTACTTTTCACACCCTGCGTGCAGAAAGACATGGGTTGGGCAATAAATCACATTTCCATCCTAAATAAAGTCTTAAAAAAAGGGGACTCAGGTCTGAGTAGTGGTCTCAGTAGTGGCTCAGCTTACAGAGCTGCCTCCGGGCTGCTTCAGGGAGAGCAGGGCATGCAGCAGCACTACAGAACACCTCACCTGCACAGCTCTGAAATCCTTTTGTAATTTCAGGACATGGAGCTGCTTCGGTTTTCACTGGTTCTCATCCAGTCCTGGCTGACCCCCGTGCAATACCTAAGCAAGGTGTTCACAAACAATTTGGTTTTCGGCACCTCAGACAGAGTGTTTGAGAAACTAAAGGACCTGGAAGAAGGGATCCAAGCCCTGATGAGGGTAAGTCTGCGTACTGATGGAAGCCTGCACTCTGGTATTTCTCTCTTACCTGACATTTAGATTAACACAGCGCCCAGACTCACAGGTGCTGTTCTTAATGCATTGGCACAGCTGCCCAGGGAGGTGGGGGGGTCACCATCCCTGGAGGTGTCCCAGAAACATGGGGATGTGGCACTGAGGGATGTGGTTACGGGCATGGTGGGGGTGGGTTGGGGTTGGGCTTTGGGTCTTTCAACATTAACAACTCTATGACGAAGTTTCGCTTTGTTGTTTTGAATGATGTTGCTTATTGTCAGAATCTTTTCTTGGATGTGCTCAGCATCACCACAGCTAGAGACCCACATCTGTGCCACATGAGTATGGACAATCGTTTATATCTTATAGGCCCTAAATAACTAAAAAAGCCAGGCTTGAGAGCAAACAGACCCTCTGTCCTGACATTTTTGGTGCCCCTTTCCTGGAGGTCTCAAGGCCATGGATGGGGCCCTGGGCAGCATGAGTTGGTGGGGGGCACCCAGCCCATAGCAAGGGTTGGGACTGGGGGGGCTTTGAGGTCCCTTCCAACCCAATCATGCTGTGATTCCATGGTTCTGTGATCTTTGAGGTCCCTTCCAACTCAATTATGCTGTGATCCGATGGTACTATGAACTTCAAGGTCCCTTCCAACCCAACCAGGCTGTGATTCCACAGTCCTGCAGTGTTCGAGGTCCCTTCCAACCCAACCATGCCATGATTCCATGTCCTATGAACTTTAAGGTCCATCCCAACCCAACCACGCTGTGATCCCATGACACTCCAGCTTCAGCTCCATGCGCAGCACCACTTCCAGATTTTGCTGTCCATTGATACGAGTGCAGGTCCTGAGAACCAATACCCAGAACACCTCCATCCCTTCCACCGCTGTTTACTCACCCCAAACAGTTCCGAGCAGCGTGGGGTGAGCAGTGGCTGCAGATGACAGCTCCATGATGCCCAGGGCTGGGTCAGAGCTTTGTTCACTGTTAAAGAGGGAGCAAAGACAGCCTCACTTTGCCAACAGCCCCTCGCTCAGCCGCAGCCCTCTCATCCCACAGGAGTTGGAGGATCGCAGCCCGCGGGGCCCGCAGCTCCTCAGACCCACCTACGACAGGTTCGACATCCACCTGCGCAGCGAGGACGCCCTGCTGAAGAACTACGGCTTGCTGTCCTGCTTCAAGAAGGACCTGCACAAAGTGGAGACCTACCTGAAGGTGATGAAGTGCCGGCGCTTCGGGGAGAGCAACTGCAACATCTGAGGCTCTCTGTGCCCCCGCCATGGCTGACGGCCCCATTCCCACCCCCCACCCCAACACCAAAAACACGAGGAATAAAATCCCACAACGCTGAGCTTTGTCTGCTGGCTGCTGGCTGTAGGGAGGGTTCGGGGCGGGCTCAAGGCTGGGTAAAGGGGAGGGAGGAAGGGGGGACCAGGCATGGCGGAGGTGCTGGAGTTCCGGGTGCCTGCGGGGAGCGCGCAGACATTGCTGGTGTGGGGGCTGGAGCCAGAGCCGGGCCTGGAGGTGGGGTGGGGATGGGGTTGGAGCTTGGGGCTGAGGTCAGGGCTTGGGGCTGAGGATTGTGACTCAAGGCTGGGGCTGGAGCTGGGTTTGAGATTGGGGTTGGGGCCTGGGGATGGGGGTAGGGGAATTGGGATCGAATTCTGGGGTTGTCAGGACCTGGGGTTGGGGTCAGGGGCTGGGGATGGGCCTTGGCCTGGGGTTGAAGTCTGGGGATGGGGTCAGGGCCTGGGCCTGGGGTTGGGGCCCGGGGCTCAGGGCTGGGGATGGGGATGGGCCTGAGGCTGGGGATGGGGCTGGGGTCGGGGACTGGGGCTGGGGTTGAGGCCTGGGGCAGGGGTGGGGGCTTGGGGCTGAGGATGGAATTGGGGCCGGGGGTTGGGGATGGAGTCGGGGGGTGGGGGGCTGGGGCTGGGGTTGGGGGTACGGAGGACGAGGCCTGGGCCTGGAGCAGGGATTGGGACTGGGCCTGAGAATGGGTTTGAGGCCCAGGGCGGAATTTGAGTTTAGGGTTGGGGCCTGGGAATAGGGGTGGGGGAACTGGGATCAAAGCCTGGGGTTGTCAGGACCTGGAGATGGGGTCAGAGCCTGGGACTGGGTCAGGGCCTGGGCTTGGGGATGAGGTCAGGGCGTGAAATTGGGGATGGGGATGGGATAGGGATCTGGGCCTGAAACTGGGGACTGGGCCTGCAGATTGGGGTTGGGATGGGGATTGGGGCAGGGACGGGGATGGGGATCGGGACCTGAGGATGGGATCAGGGGCCTGGGGAAGGGCCCGGGGTGGGGGCTAGAGCTGTGTTTGGGGAGCAGGGCCCCTCTTGGGGCTGAGGAGTGGGGCCCAGACCCCTGGGCCTGAAGGGTGAGGCTGGGGGATATAACAGCCTCAGTTCCCCCGTCTGCACTGACCAATTCTCCCACTACATTCCCTTTGTGCTAATGTAATTTTTACCCTCACCCCCACCTCTCTTTGCCTTGTATTGTTTTGATTATATTTTAACTTCCTTGAGGCATTCTGGGCAATCCCGAGGGAGGAGAGGGAGATTTGTGCCCCTCTGGTCAGCAAAGCAAAGCTGCTGAGAGATCAGCAAAGTGTCAGAGAACCGCAATAAAACCCTGCCAACCTGCATGCAAAGCGTGTAACAGAGCTTCAGCAAAGCCCACACAAAGCAAGAGAGCAGGGGGAAGGAGCTGGTCTGACCACGGGGCACCCATGGATGTTCTATAAAATGCGTTTTTTTCTCTTGGTTTGTTTGTTGTTTGTATTTTTTGTGTTGGTTTTGTTTGTTTGTTTGTTTGTTTTTTCCAAAGCATTCCCTGTTTTCAGTGTTTTCAAAATTTGGGTTGCTCTACTCGGTGCGAGCACACAGCAATGCTGCTGTGGCAGGGCCTGGCTGCTATGCCATCATCAAGTTCTACTCAGCTGCAGATGCCAGCAGAGCCCAGCATGCGTGCAATGGGCAAAGGCTATTTCAGAACTCTCCAATGAAGGTAAGGAGGATGGCCAAGCTGTGCCATCCCTCAGCACCAGGACCTTCAGCAGTAGGGTAGAAGCTCTGGGTGTATCTGTTGATCTGAGAGATGCTCTCTGTGCTAACTTGCATGCTTCTTCCCTGAGCAGGTTTGTGTTTGCACCAAGCAGAAGGGATTTCAGCAGCAAGTCCTTGCTCTCAACAGCAACAAGTGTCAGGAATTGGCCAACCACTACCTTGGCTTTAATGGCTGGTCCAGCCGTATCATCACAGTAAGGGGCCCTTTATAGTCTTAGAATCTTTGAAGTTGGAAAAGACCACTGAGCTCATCAGCCCATCACCAGCATGCCCACTTATTGAACCATTAAGGTTGGAAAAGACCACTGAGATCATAAAGTCCAGCCATCAACTCATCACCACCTTGCCCACTGAACTGTTTCCCTCCATGCCACATCCTTGTCACTCATCCATCAGCCTTCCCCTCGTTCTCCCATATTCCCCCCATTTATCCCATACTCTGAAAAAAAGCAGTTGGTGGGGTGAACAGAATTGTCCTCCAGTCAGCAAATAACAAGGACAGCTACAGGAACTGGGATTTGGGGTTATTTTGAAAGCTTGAGGAGAAAAGATTGCTGTGGGCAAGGGCATTGGCTGGGCTTCTGTTTGTGCACGTGAGGGCAGCGGGTTTTCATGCAGTGAATAAAGCAGTGCCAGAGCTTGTCGTTGTGTGCTGAGTTCCTGAGGTGACTGAGACAATAAAACATTTCTAAAATAGGGGCAAAACAGTCAGCATCCCCACTTTGCCTCCACCACACGCTGCCACGCTGTGCAGAAAAGCTCTGTGCCACGCTGTGGCCGCTCAGTCACAACACCTCCTTCCTCTTTAATCTCAAATAATTACTTGTGGCCTTCCCAACAGCTGCAGAACGTGTCTGGCTTTGATGATGAGAATGAGGAACTGGGAAAGAAGCAATCCGTGAGATACCTGTGTGCTGTGGAAGTCACGCTGCCCAACCACGGGGTACACAGCCGGGGAGTTGGGCTCGGTGAGGCAGACATTGAAAATGGTGAAGGTTCGTTTTGGCCATTTGATTTCATTTCCCAGCGCCGTGCAGCTGATGTGCTTCATCTGCAGGCTGTCATCTTAATTAACAAGCTGTTTCACGGGCGTAGATCCTCTGGAGTTTGTCACAGCCACAAGAAGAGTTCAGAAGCTCGCAGTCAGCAAAGCTTTGTCCAGTGCCTTTCAAAAGATACTCCTTGTGGTTTTAGGTAAGGCCTGGTTTGGGGTTAAATAAGGACTCAGTAGTTCCTGCCCTTCTGTTGTCCTCAGTGTCTGTGGGGCTACTATTTGAGATTTCAATTAAAGAATCTGGCTCTGTGCCTACCCAGGAGCTGCTGGATGTGTTTCCCCTGGATTTCACATCTGTGCATTTTCTGAGCCTTCAGATGACACTGAATTATGTGATAACTGAGTACTTTAGCCCTCAACACATTCAACTTCAGGAGAGATCTTCATGTGATGAGGCCAGTGCCACCATCCTCACTTCACAAAGGAAGGACTTCCATACTAAGCACCACCTCATACTGTGGTACTGACACAGCATCTGAGCAGGAACTTGGTTAAATTCAGCAGGATTTAATTAACCTGCCAGCTTCCTCCCCGGGATTCTTTAAGGCATTTCTTAGAAGGGTGGGTCTCTGGATACAGATATTTTGCAGTGCTTTTTGCCTTCTGGTCCATCACGTATGCAGAGCCCAGTAATTAACGCGTTCCGTATCCTCATTTTCAGTTTCCACTCCATTTAGTCAGAACCTTTTGTTTTTTTGCAGAGAAGACAGAGAAAGAAGCAGCATTGCCCAATGCAGTAACCACCACTCTTTTCCTCTGTACCTTGTGATTAACGTGACAAACCCTTCAGCTGTGTCCTCCCTCCACTCCAGAATCACAGCAGTAATGAAGTAGAGTTGCCCCACATGGAGCTGAGGGCAGGTTTAGTGTCACTGCACACAGTAACCATGTCTCTGCCTGTGTGTTCTATTTCAGAGAGTGGTAAAGTGGCTGTGGAGTACAACCACGCTGCAGAGGATCCCACAGACTTCTTAACAGAGGAGGAACTGGAAGGGCTTGTTCAGGTAACGGCAGCTGACGTTCAGCATTTGCACAGTATCTGTGAAAGTGGAAATCCCAGTCAAGTTACAGTAGCTTAAACCGAATGATTTTTTAATAAGATTTTCAATAAAATTCCCCATCTAGAAACGCACTTCATAGCCTTATCCCAACCCCAGGGAATGACTGCTAAAAGCTTGGGTGAAATCCCTGCAGGTAATTGTGAGAACTGTTAGCATGCACCCAACAAAGACACACAGATACAGTGCATTTGTTGTCACCATACTCAGTGAGATGAATTCTGAACGCCAGCTTTTTCACACTGCCAGTCCTCAGCATGTTCTCAGCTCGGAAACACCGTGCTCTTTTGAAAGCAAGCATTACTCTCACGTGATGCATCAGTGCAGTGTCCAATTCCTCCTGCAGTTTGCATGAAGGAAGTGGCTAATGAACCTTGTGACACATTCCTCCGTTTGATGACACTGAGTCACCTATTGTCCAGAGGAACAATCTTCCTTTTTCACTGAAGTGTAACTAAAACAGGAGGTGTTTTTCTGTCTGAAACAATCGATGTCCACCCGATTTGTTTTATCTGTTGAGGAGATGAAATTTATGCTTGGATTTTTCTTCCCAGGTCAATGAATTGCCTTTGGAACCGTTTGACTTCGAAGAAGAAGTTTTGTCTGACCTGACTGTGGATGATGAGCTCCCTGTGTGGGAGATGCCATCTAATTAGTGCAGATCTGTCGTCAGATCACTTCCAAAAGTTTGTTTAGGGATGAAAGTCTAAAGCAGTGACAACTACCTCATATCCGAAGTTTTATTTTTCTCCCAATACAGAAGAACAGTGAAAGAAATGGGCAACAGACCTACAGTTACTAAAATTAAGCCAAAAAAATGTATGATGTTTCTGGAGAGAAAGTGTTTTCCTGTCAGCCTATCCAGGTCAGCTATATATGGAAGCAAGCTTACCTACATGGTGATTATTTAGACAGCGTAACAGATGTGCATAGCACTCAGAAAAAAATAAAATGAACAAGCAAGAGCAAGAGCAGTTTGGGTTAGCTGTGATCAGCAGGAGAAAGCCAGAGGCAGTGAGAGATGTTGTACCAGCAGGAGTAGCTGTGGTACTTAAAAGTAATTCTCCTCTGGGTGAGGTTTCTCTTAGAGAGATAAACCGCAGCCTTGTGTTGATGTATTGAACAATTGGGACATCATTATGATGTAAAACAAAGATTCTTTTTAACTTAGAACATGTTTTTCATTAAATTAAGCAAACTTTTTTTTTTTTTTTTTTTTTTTTTTTGTAACTCTGTTTCCTGTGTGAATCTTTGGGGCAATGAATTCAATGGGAATGTCCATCCACCTCCATAGATCTGAAGGGCTCACAGTGGGGAGGGAATGCTCGTTTCATAACAAACCCCTGCTCAGATTTTTTGCCTCCTGCCCGTGGCACAGAAGAAAAATGGGAGAGCTCAAGGAAAAACTTGGGAGTCTGAAGCACTAAGGGTGAAAGGAAAGGATCGTGACACATTTAATTTAACAAAATGCGGCTGCAAATCACCAAGCTTCCTCTTTCTTATTATTCAAGTTGGAAATAGTTGGGCTGATGTGAAACTAAAGCCTACTGGCACGTTTAATAATTGATCTTCCAAGCAGCAGCCCAATGGACAGGTCCCATCCCAGCATAGGCTTCCCATGGCTGTGGGGCTGCCTTCACCTCAAGGACGCCATATACACATAATGGTATCATTCTTAATGTGCTTTTTTTGAGCGGCAGTGCCACTCACAGAAGAGCAGAACCACACAAATGACCCAAAGCCACCCCTGGGAGACATGAGGTGCAGTGAGGCCTACACTGGCCTACAGAAGCCCGAGGCCTACACACACCTGAGGCCTACACGTACCTGAAGCCTACATGCACTCAAGGCCCACACGCACCCAGGGCCTGCATACACTTGAGGCCTACACATAACTGAGGCCTACACACACCTGCGACCTACACAGGCTCAAGGCTTACACACAGCTGAGGCCTACACCCACCCGAGGCCTACACACCTGAGGCCTACACACACCTGAGGCCTGTGCAGACCTGAGCCTGGTTGCCCGGCAACCATGGTGGCAACACCATGGTTCTACCCCGACCCCACCACCCATTCCTCCTCATCCTGGTGTTCCCGTTGGTGACAGCTCTGTCCCCAGGGCAGCCCGTTGCCCTCTGCCCGGCCTCCTGCCATTGTCACCGGTGGTTGCTGGACTGCAGCCGAGCCTCCATGGTTGCGATGCCGCGGGCCGCCCGCCGCTGGGCCCTGTCTGTGCTGTGAGCAGTTTGTAGGGGAACGGGGTTTTGTGTTCTGTTCCTCACCTTGGAGGACCCCCCATTCTCCAGGGAAGCAGTGAGATGGAACAGGAAAGAGGAACTGATGCATAATGTCATTAAAGGACTGACTGAAATCCTCGTGCTAATGATAGAAACAGCAGCTCTGAGACGGGGCACGGTGCAATAGGATGAGAGGAGGTGGTGTCTCAAGTTGTGCCGGGGGGGTCAGGTTGGATGTGAGGAAGTGTTTCTTCTCGGAAAGAGCGGTGATACATCAGCACAGATTGCACAGGAGGTGGGGGAGTCACCGTCCATAGAAGAGTTCATGGAAAGAGGAGGTGTGGCACTGAGGGATGTGGTTTAGTGGCAATATTGGTGGTAGGAAAATGACCTTAGAAGATTTTTCCGGCCATAACGATTCTATGATTTGCAAGCAGTTTTTCTGCAGACTACTTTTTGCAGACCTTTTAGCAATCATATTCATGTGACACTTATTTGTTTGCAGAAATTTCACCAGCAACTCTATTTCTTCCATTGAAAAAGAAGCATGGAGGGAATACCCATGGGCTGAGCACTTGTAAGTATTCATTTTAAGTGTCAGGAGTTCAGATAGTTTAAATCCAGACGCTCTATTTCTCTGAGCTGAGGGTATGAGGAACACAAGCACCCACACAAAGCATTTCCAAGTGAGTTCAGAGCTGAGCTGCTCTGGAGGGATGAGAAGCCCCCTAACTTCCAGAAGTGGCCGAAATGCTGTGAGCTATGGGGAAGGCTAATGGTGCCGGTCCAAGAGGGCCATCCCTGTGCCTAATTAGTCAACGATCAGGATACAGTTGGCTTCAGCAGCTCAGGGGGGAGTGCCTGCTCCTCCTGATGCAGCAGTAAATGACTGTTTGTTTCGTTGCAGAGTTCTCCAGGACAATGATTTGAGGGCAGTGAAGAAGCATTCGCTGGAGGGTTTGCTGCTGCTGAAGCATCTGTATGTGTAGGCTGGTTCTGTCCCCCTCCCCATGCAAGTGTACTTTATTCCGCCGTTGTTTCAGCAAAACACAGTGCCACGATCCTGCAGTAGTGACCGGTGGGAAGATCCACTGTGGGGCTGTGGTGCAACTTGATTTGCCCCAAACCTCCCAAAGATGAGGAGGCTGCTGCCCTTTCCCACCAGGTGATTCACAGCCAATCCCACCCCAGCAGTGGCCTCCCATGACCTGGAGATTGCCTCTAGCTTTATCTGAGGACTATTTAGGTGTGGCGATCACCAAAACAAGGCAAAACCCATACATACATGCCTCGCTTCTGCCAAGGTTCGGATGGAAAATTACTACAGTGAAGACAGAGCCCTGTAGTGCTGATCACTCAGGACAGGCTCTCAGTCTGCTTGCTGTATTTCTGCAATTCCCCTGGCCGCCTGCGTCACTGTGCCCAGAGCTCACGTCACCTGAACCTTACAGAGAGGTTGCATCTCTGGGGCACATCCAGAGGGGCACACGCTTGGTTGTGGTCCTTGCAAGTGCTTCCTTGGCTGCTAAAGAATCCGTTATAGGAGAAAATCGAGCCCTGAAACAATTCTGAGCTGGAAAAAAAAGCAAGGAGGTGAAACCACTTCCAGGCACGAGGGTTATGGCAGGTTACACATCACCGGTATCAGATATAAACACTATGTGAAATTAGAGCCATGAAACACATATGCTGCCAAAGCAAGGGAAAGTAAACACGACGGTGCAAATGTAACCAACATTTCGTGTTCTAATTTTAACAGGGATTTATCCGGCAATAAAATCCTGTTGATTGAGGAACGTGCTTTTGAGCCACTTCCCTTCTTGCAGCTTCTGTGAGTCGTAAAAATTTCTTTTTGCTGAAGTCTTTTAGCATTTATAACCCTCTGTGTGCTAGGAAATGTTCTTTATTTTTGGAGTAGCGGCAATTTCTTCTGCTAAGCTGGGCTAAAGGGGTCGGTGCGGATGGCTGTGACACTCAGCAGGATGAGATCAGTGCAGTTGCCCAAATGCAGCCATGATTTTCCTGAAGGCTCACTGTACCCTGGAACAGAAATAGATGAAGCACATGTGCAGTTCGTTTCCTCTCCTTGACAGGTTGAAAGAACGAGAAGGCAGCAGTTTCGTCCCCATTCTGCCTCAGATTTGCATATTTCCTACAGATCAGTGCTGTTCTGCTTCCTGTAGGACACACCAGATCCATTTCTTTCTCCCAGAAACCTCAGTGGAAATCTCATGGCACGGATCCAGAAGGACACTTTCCAGGCATGGCATGGAATGCAGTTTCTACAGAAAGTGTAAGTTCTGTAAGCTCTGAAGGTGGACGGGAATGGGACTGGGAAGAGCACTTTGCATATCTGCATTTAAAAGCAAAGGTGCTCAAAATCATCCACAAATGGACATTTTGTTCCTTTGGTGCCTACAGAAACGTGATGCAATCCACAGCCAAGCAGCCCTTCCAAGGATAGGTCACAACTTCCATCTGGGCCCAAAGGAATTCAGGGCGTTTTGCCCACCAAAGCTTCATAGGCATAAAGAAAAGGCCACTTTTCAAAAGAAATACTTCTTCTCTTTCAGCTACAGACGATCAGGACCTGCTGTATTTTGTGGCTCACCCCATCTGTTCCCATCTGCAACTTCAGCCCTGGCCCTTCCTCACACATCAGCCAGTCCTTTATCTCCAGGCTGAAATTTCCTATCTTTGTTCTCCGCTTGAAAGGAAACTCTTTGGGGAGGTTGGAGTCAAAATGGTTCAGCCGAATCCACATCTGCCATCCACGATGAGGCTGGATCCTCATCTCACCCCACCCATGTGGGATAGGGGGGCTTGGAAGGGAGATTTCGATGTAGCTCAGCATCAGATCCAGCGCATGCAGCTCTCTGATATTGGAACATGAAGTCTGGCAAAGAGGAGAAATGGATCACGGAGAGGCTTGGCAGTGACCTAGTGGAAATTCACTTTGATTTGTTGTTGTTTTTCAGGATCCTGAGCCACAACCCCCTGTCTGTGATCGA
Organism: Meleagris gallopavo; assembly: GCF_905368555.1. Classification (NCBI taxonomy): domain Eukaryota; kingdom Metazoa; phylum Chordata; class Aves; order Galliformes; family Phasianidae; genus Meleagris; species Meleagris gallopavo. Next base: position 1,293,152 of record NC_139432.1, on the reverse strand, counting down.
TGACGCATCGTTCTTTCAGCTGCCAGCTGTCAGCTATCTGTGAGCATCGACTCGTTTTGAGTGGGTTAATACATAACTCTCTCCCTCCTGAGGTAGGAAATCACTTCTCCCAGCAAATCAAAGGTCAACTTCTGGGCTGTCCGCAGCACAGACCCGTCTGCAAAGCAACCAAAGAGCTGGGACACAAATGAGGAGGGGGAGGAGGTGGGGAAACCCTTCTGCTTCAGTCCCATGGTTGGGAGCACCTGAAAGCACTGAGGTTATGAACAACTTCTGTTTAATTAGCAGAAGTGGACCCCCTGGGAGCAGCACAAGGATCTGGGCTCTTTCCCATAAACATGCCTTGCAAATTCCGTCTGCTTTCCCAAACCCTTGCAGTGACCTGGGAGCAACACGTGTGTCACAGCTGACAGTGCTCGAACTCCTCCTGACCACGGCCCATTTGGAGACCCTGTGAGTACACAGGGGCCAGGCTGCCAGCAGAATGCAGTGCTGAAATACGTGTTCTGCTTGGGAAAGCAGCCAGCTCACCCCTAAATCAGAATGCCCCCTCCCCACAAGCCTAAAGTTCAGCATTTCTTACTGAGACTCGCCTGCTGGCGGTCAGAATTTCACTGTTTCGGTTTTTCAAAGGGAAGTTTTAAGTCTTGCTTCTGCTTCAGATTGCATTTTGGGATTGGTTCTGCTTTGAAAGGTAAAACAAAAGCATGTGGAATCTCACTGAGAAACCTGGAGAGCACCTTTGCTGCGGGGACGCGGGGGTTTGGGGGGAAGTTTTGCAGAGCGATCCCAGTCACACTGAGATGTGCTACGTGCACCTGGGCTGATGCACATCGAGAAACTGAGCTTTTCTCCCCCTTCTCCGCAGCAAACTGCCCCGAGCTGCCGCCTGCTGCCTCTGCCAGGAGGGCCGTGCTGCGAAGGCGCTGTGCAGGAGCATCCACTTCCATGGCAAGGAGCTGTGTGCCGGCACCCCGCAGTGCGGTAGGCTCCCAGCACCACATCCTACTGGTGGGGGCTCCTCAGTGCCACCTGCTCTCCCCCGGCTTTGGGAGATGCTGTAGTGCGGCTGTGCTGTGTGAGTTCCCTCCTAGACAAATCCCATGGGCACCAAACACGGGTTAACAACACAGTTTGAGGAGCTCTGTCCGGGCAAAGCCTTTAATTGCCCCCGCGTGGCTCCGATGAGAGCTGGGAGGTCTGAATGTGCCCCCTGAGCCAGGGGCACAAAATCCTCCCTTTGAGGAACAAGGCTTGGAAACAAAAACAAGGGCTGAAAACACACAATTGCACCAATCTGCTGCCAGGGGCTATCTGGAGGAAAAGCGCCTTGCAGGGCTGAGCAAACACGCCGGCCTCCAACACACACAGAGCACTCAGCCAAGGAAGCCGTGTGTGCCCGCTGCTGTTCCCAAGCAGGGGAAGCACGGCCTGCTCACAAACCCCACACGTTCCCCCAGACCTTCCCAGTGTCACCACAGCACGGCTTGCCACAGCCCTACCAACAGACAGAGCGGTGCTCTGAGGCACCAGGGAACTCACTTGCTAGCGGGATGAGGAGGAGCAAACCTCATTGCATGGCCAGGGCATCCTCACATGTCCCATTTCCCATCACCTGCGCAGCAGAAAGGCCCCAGCACCTCCATAATCTGTAATGCTCCCAACCACATCGCTCTGTCCCGGCACCAATAGAGCTGTGGCTGTGTGTGCAGCCTCAGCGCAGGGCTGGGAGATGCTCCCCACTGCAGGCTCAGCGTGTTCCCTTTGCATCAGTGCTCTCCTGGACTCTGCATCGCCCCAACCATCCGCTCTGCCCTGATGTGTTCTCCTGGTGTTGCAGCTCACGTGGAACCCCCAGCAGAGATGCAAGCAGAACTGAGGAGAGCAGCACAACGCGGCACGGTGCTACGCCTCAACCCCAGCAATTCTTCACTTGGAGACAAAGAAACCGTAACACTTAATGCTCTCCTGAGCCCTCACAGTGCCCATGGGGTCCTCAGGAACTCCAATAATCACATCTGCAGAATGAGCTCCCATTCCCCTCAGCACCCACGCAGCCAGGAGCTGCACCGCGCTCTGCGTAAGGGCCGGGAGAGTGGGAATGTGGGGAGAAAACTCCATTTCCCAGCAACGGAGCTGAAAGAGGAGCAGCAAAGCACCGCCTCACAGCTGCCAAGACCTGCAGCACAAAAGGTCCTGGAAGCAAAGGAAGGAGCCCAAGTCCCCAGGGAGCCCAGCAGCGCAGGCAGCTCGGAGGATGAGGACGCAGCAATGGAAGGAGACCTCTTTGAAAGAGCAGTGGAGCACCGCCTGCGCTCGCTGGTCCCCAACGGAGCCCTGCGGGGTTTCATCGCCCGCGTGGCACGAGCTGTGAGGAAGGACTGCCAGCTGCCCCACCTGCAGCCCTCCTGCACAAAGCTGCTGGCACAGACAGGGCAGCTGGTGGGGCTGCTGGGCAGGCAGAGACCCACAGTGCAGTGCCCACTGCAATGGGAGAACAGCTCCATTGGCACAGAGAGCAGGAACCGGACTGGGGAGGTAGGGCAGAGCCAAGGGGGTCCTGTGGGGGTGGAAATGGGGGCCTGTGCGGGTGGGAGTGGGGGCCTGTGGGGGTGGGAGTGGGGGCCTGTGGGGGTGGAAATGGAGGCCTGTGGGGGGGGGAGTGGGGTCCTGTGGGGGTGGGAGTGGGGTCCTGTGGGGGTGGAAACGGGGTCCTGTGGGGGTGGAAATGGGATCCTGTGGGGGTGGGAGTGGGGTCCTGTGGGAGTGGAAACGGGGTCCTGTGGGGGTGGAAATGGGATCCTGTGGAGGTGGGAGTGGGGTCCTGTGGGGGTGGAAATGGGGTCCCGTGGGGGTGGGAGTGGGGTCCTGTGGGGGTGGAAATGGGGTCCCGTGGGGGTGGCAGTGGGGAGGGCTGCTCTCTCTCTGTGATTTGCTCTCTTTCTGTCCCAGAGGGCGGCAGCACACAGCTCCAGCAGGAGGATCCTCTTGGCGGTGTTGGTGTCTCTCATCATCACCACTTACATCACAGCCATTTGTCTCATCGAGGTGGGCATGGAGCTGATCCCAGCTAAGCATGGGGGGCAGAGTGCACATCTGTCCTCCCTATAGCATCCGTGGGCATCGTGGGGGATGTGGGGCTGACGTCCCACGCTGCACAGCTCAGTTGGCCATGCCCCATCTGGAGCTGCGCTTCGCAGCTTTCCTTTCCCAACTCGTTTGGGGCTGTCATCACAGCCTCCCCCAGCCCCACATCTCCCCGGCCCCACATTGTTCCACTCCCACACCTTCTCAGCCCCACAGCCCCACCTGCCACGCTCTCCTCTGCCGCTGCCCCAGCACTGATTGCAGCAGCCCCTCACAGGGCGCAGCACATGGCCACATGTCAGCCCCGTTTTGCAGCACACGAGCAGCACATCCTGACGCTGGGACTCCTCTCTTCTCAACATCCAGGTCTGCTGCCCCAAACCCACAGCCGCCTCCCAGCCCCACAGCACCAGCAAGTCACGATGGAGACGGTAATTAATTCATTACCCCCTGCGCCTCGAGCTGAGCCAGCGCATCAGCCCACATTCTGGGCCCGTTTATGATGGACAGCTGAATCTGAACCTCCACTTTTTACCCTTTCTCTCCCTTTTTTTCAGGTTCTTTAAGAAGCTGTCGCCGCACCGATGGCGCAGGAACGATGGGGCACAGGTGATGGCGATGCGCTGTGCCCCACAGCTGCCCCACGGCTGCACCCACACTGACACGTCCCATTCCCTCCTGCTTCCCAGGGATTGCACTTTGCAGAGCGCGTGAAGGACGAACCCAAGTGGCTCCGAGATCTCTACGTGCCCCTGGATGACCTGCAGAGGAACTCCATCTATCAGCTGTACCGAGAGCCTGAGGAGGAGGAGGAGGAGGTGTTCAGCAGGGCCAAACCAACGTAAGATGGGATGGTGGCCACGTCTGTCAGCCAGCACCACCACGAGCAAACGCTCCATTTCCTGCTGCCCCCCATCCCCACAGGATGCCTGAGGAGCAGCGCAGCCCCAGCACGTCCACCCCACAAGGCCCAGGAGGGTACAGCAGGAAGGAGCACTGAGCCCTGGATGGCTTGGGAGCAGCGCAGCACGCATAGAGCCCAGCATGGGCTGCTCTCCTATTGACTGGGGTGGATGCGCTGCCCCAGCACTGCTGGGTTTGCCATTAAAGGCTGTAGGGTGTTCTGCCACGTGTGTGGGGGTGTGAGTGTGTGTGGGGGGGTGTGTGAGTGTGCATATGAGTGTGTGGGGTGGGGGTGGGGGTGAGTGTGGGGGTGTGCTTGGTGTGCAGCTCTGGGGGGGATTGCACAGTACAGGATGTGTGTCTGCATGCAGACCTGGGGGTGTGCATGTGGCTGGGGGTGCACATGTGGGGGTGTGTGTGTGTGCACATGTGGGTACATGTGTGTGCACATATGGGGGTGTGTGTGTGCACATGTGGGTGTGTGTGCACATATGGGAGTGTGTGTGTAAGCATATATGGGTGTGTGTGTGTTTGCACATATGGGTACATGTGTGTGCACATGTGGGTACGTGTGAGCACATATGGGGATGTGTGTGTGCACATATGGGTACGTGTGTGTGCACATATGGGGGGGTGTGTGCACATGTGGGTGTGTGTGTGAGCACATATGGGGCTGTGTGTGTGCACATGTGGGTACGTGTGTGTGCACATATGGGGGTGTGTGTGTGCACATGTGGGTGTGTGTGTGAGCACATATGGGGCTGTGTGTGTGCACATGTGGGTACGTGTGTGTGCACATATGGGGGTGTGTGTGTGCACATGTGGGTACGTGTGTGTGCACATATGGGGGTGTGTGTGTGCACATGTGGGGGTGTGTGTGTGCACATGTGGGGGTGTGTGTGCACATATGGGAGTGTGTGTGTAAGCATATATGGGTGTGTGTGTGTGTTTGCACATATGGGTACATGTGTGTGCACATGTGGGTGTGTGTGTGCACATATGGGGCTGTGTGTGTGCACATGTGGGTACGTGTGTGTGCACATATGGGGGTGTGTGTGTGTGCACATGTGGGTGTGTGTGTGAGCACATATGGGAGTGTGTGTGTAAGCATATACGGGTGTGTGTGTGTTTGCACATATGGGTACATGTGTGTGCACATGTGGGTACGTGTGTGAGCACATATGGGGTGTGTGTGTGTGCGCACATGTGGGTACGTGTATGTGAACATGTGGGTGTGGGTGTGTGCACATGTGGGTACGTGTGTGTGCACATGTGGGTGTGTGTGCACATGTGGGTACGTGTGAGCACATATGGGGATGTGTGTGTGTGCACATGTGGGTACATGTGTGTGAACATGTGAGTGTGGGTGTGTGTGCACATGTGGGTACATGTGAGCACATATGGGGGTGTGTGTGTGCACATATGGGCACATGTGAGCACATACGGGGGTGTGTGTGCACATGTGGGTACACGTGTGAGCACATATGGGGGTGGGTGTGTGTGCACATGTGGGTACGTGTGTGAGCACACATGGATGTGTGTGTGCACATGTGGGTGTGTGTGTGGGACAGAGTGTGTGTGTCTGCATCTGGGTACATGTGTGGGTCTGTGTATGTGGACATATGGGCACATATGTGGGTCTGTGTGCACATATGGACACGTGTGGGTCTGTGCGTGCACATACGGGTACATATGTGGACGTGAATGTGCCCACGTGGGCACATGTGTGGGTCTGCATGTGTTGACATTTGGGTACATGTGTGGGTTTGTGTGTGTGCACATATGGACAGATATGTGGGTCTGTGTGTGGACATATGGATACATATGTTGGTCTGTACATGTGTGGGTCTGTGCGCTCACATATGGGGATGTATGTATGTGTGTGTATGTGTGTGTATGTATGTATGTGTGTGTGTATGAGTGCGTGTGTGTGTATGTATGTGTGTATGTATGTGTGTATGTATGTGTGTATGTATGTGTGTATCTATATATGTATGTATGTACATATGTATGTCTGTACGTGTGTCTTTGCACACCCAGCTCTGTATCCCCACTCAAGCCGCCCCGCCCCCACGTGCACGCTCACCCAATCACGCGCGTTCCCCGCACGTCACTCAGCGCATGGCCCCGCCCCATTCCCCTCAGTGGGCGTGGCCTCTACCGCTCGGCGCCGCCCCTTTGCGTGATGACGTCACGAGGAGGCGGGACGCACGACCGCCACTTCCGGGTTTCCCGGCCGGGTCGCGCAGGCGGTGAGCGGCAGCGGCGGGCGGGGCCGCGCGGGGGGAGCGGGCCGGGATTGGGGGCCGCGCTGCCCGAACCTCAGCACCGCCGGGCCGAGCCGCGGAGCGGGGCCTGGAGGCGGAGGGCCCGGCAGGAGGAGAGCTGCGGGATCGTGCCGTGCCCGGTGGGGCTGCTGTAGGCCTCGTGACCTGTGGTGGCAATGGGGCTGACGTGGGTCCTATGGACCATTGCCCGCAGTGGGGCTGCTGTAGGCCCTATGGACCCATTGCTGCAGTGGGGCTGCTGTAGGCCCTATGGACCCATTGCTGCAGTGGGGCTGCTGTAGGCCCTATGGACCCATTGCTGCAGTGGGGCTGCTGTAGGCCCTATGGACCCATTGCTGCAGTGGGGCTGCTGTAGGCCCTATGGACCCATTGCCCGCAGTGGGGCTGCTGTAGGCCCTATGGACCCATTGCTGCAGTGGGGCTGCTGTAGGCCCTATGGACCCATTGCTGCAGTGGGGCTGCTGTAGGCCCTATGGACCCATTGCCCGCAGTGGGGCTGCTGTAGGCCCTATGGACCCATTGCCCGCAGTGGGGCTGCTGTAGGCCCTATGGACCCATTGCTGCAGTGGGGCTGCTGTAGGCCCTATGGACCCATTGCTGCAGTGGGGCTGCTGTAGGCCCTATGGACCCATTGCTGCAGTGGGGCTGCTGTAGGCGCCGTGCCCCATGGGCTGTGTGCCCCCAGGCTGATGCAGACCTCGTGCCCCATACGCCCTGTGCCCTTTGGTGGGGCCATGTTGGCCTCCCACCCCACAGTTCCCGTGCCCCCCCAACGGGGCTGGTGTTGTTCCTGGCTGCGCTGTGCCCCGTTCCCTCGCTGTGGTGAATTCTGCTCTTCCTGCCCTGCTGACAGCTTGCTGGGCGCTGGGCAGCCATGAGGGGCTCTGCTCTGTGCTCTCAGTGCTGCCCTCCCCAGCAGCAGTCCCTGATCCGAAGGGCCGTCACCTCCCATCTCTCTGACACAGCCCTGAGGAGCGCCGTCCTGCGACCAAAGGCTCAGCTCATAACACCTGGCTGGGGCAGAATTCAGCCCCACAGCAGTTTGACATCAGTGCATCACTCTGGTGAGGAACAGGATGGCGTTGGGAAGCAGATGGGATCGGAGCTGAGGTCCCACAGCTGTGAGCTCCCTGGGGACGTGTGGGCACAGACCCACACCCGTGCTCTCCTCCATCCCAGCTCAGCTCTGGGCGGGCGGTGAGCAGCGCTGCGCTCGTGCTTGGAAAATGAGTTGTTCCCCTTGCAGCCCTGACTCACCGGCCCCACACTGCTCGTGTTTTCCACCTGCGATGAGCTGCTGGCCAGGAGCTGTTTGTAACTCGCTGGGAGAGCACAGAGCTCTGGGACGAGCTGACATCCCGACCCAGAGACCCACTGTGAGCACACAGCTCTGCTTCCTCGCTGGGAAACCGCACCGCTCGCTTTCTGTTCTATTTCTCTCTGTCACCTCGAGGTGTTTTGCTCTGCGTCGCTCTCAGGGTGGGGAATGCAGGGAGGCAGCACCGATCCTCAGCCGTGAGTTCAAACCTCCACCCCACGTGGTGTGCATGGCAGGGCGAAAGCAGCAGCGCCTTCCACAGTGCTGCGTCCCTCGGGGAGGAGCAGCCCCACGTCCTGTGGCTGAGCTCGCAGTGCTGGAGCAGACAGGTCGGGCTGGTTGTGCTGCTGGGAGCTGAGCTCCATCCTACGCCAACCAGCAGCTCTGCAGAGCTGCTGCTGTCGCTGCTCAGTGGGGACAGCAGGGTGGGCAGTGCTGTCACCTCGCGGCCCCACAGAAGGGCGGTGTGGGGTTCTGCAAGTGCTGCGCTCCCGTCGGTCGGTGTTGCAACCCCAGGGGGAAATCTCGTGATGAGTGGTGGTGAAAACGGTTTCTTTTTCTATAAGATCAGCTGTTGAACTCTGACCGTTGTGGGGTTGGTCGTCAGGGGGCTGCGTGGGGCTGCTCGGGCTGGGATTCGGGGTTCTTGCTTGGGATTTGAGCTTCTTCCTTTGGATTTGGGGTTCCTGCTTGAGATCTGGTGTTTTTTTGTGGGATTTGAGGTTCTTGTTTAGGATTTGGAGTTGTTGCTTGGGATTTGGGGTTCTTTTGTGAGATTTGGAGTTGTTGCTTGGGATTTGGGGTTCTTTTGTGGGATTTGGGGTTCTTTCCTGGGATTTAGGGTTCTTGCTTGGGATCTGAGGCTCTTCCTTGGGGCTTGGAGTTGTCGCCTGGGATTTGGAGTTCTTCCTTTGAATTTGAGGTTCTTCCCTGGGATTTGATGTTCTTACTTGGGATTTGCTCAGGGTTTGGGCCACCTCCACGACTGCCCTTTGCTGTGTGAGCCGATGGGGTGGCAGCACACCGGCCTGCCAAAGCACTGCTGGGCTCTGCCCTCTGCTTCACAGCAAAGCCACAGCGACGCTCCCACGTCGGGGGAAGGTTTCCTCTCCGAGCTCTGTGGCTCTTAGCAGCATTTTGTGGCAGTGGCTGCTGCTGGAGCTGCCCGTGGGTCTGGAGGCAGATGAGTGGGGATGGAGCTGAGCTGAGGGGCAGCTGTGCTGCTTTGCTCCCATGCCTCCGGACACAGCGGGGGAAAATCCGGACGCTTTGTGGGGTTTCTGTTCTGCCAGGAGTGGGGCAGTGCTGGAGCGTTCCCCTCGCCCTGGTGCGGCATCTGCAAACTGCACCGCGAGCTCCAAAGTGCCCTCGGTGTGACTGACACTGCTGTGTGACCCACAGGTGACATGTGAGCACGGGTGGGAGCAGCAGCTGAGATGCATTCGAGCCACGCCGATGACCCCAAGGAAGTCATCCAGGTGAGCTGTGCTCCCAGCCCTCCGACACGCACAGGGACCCCCAGGCACTGCTGAGACCTGGCGATGCTCTCGGGCGGTTCTTACACCCCTCTGTGGCTGCATGTGGGATGCACAAACCCTGCAGGATGTGGGCACGGTGCTCAGCCCCACTGCCGGGGGTGCAGCAGTGCTGTGTGCACCTCACTGCCCTGCAGCAGCGCTCCACGCGTGGCACACAGCTTTGTTTGCACTGTGACACTGCTTTGGCCTGACAGATCAGGGGCGGCTGGGGAGCACGGGGCTGCACAGCAGGGTTTGGGCACGTGGCCTTCAGCTACGGCTGCAAACCTCGCTTGGGTGCTGGCAAAACATTCAGGGCTGAGAATTCAGTGCAAGAAAGCATTCAGCTGGGAAAGGCTTTGCTGTCTGTAGAAGTGCTGTGCACTGTAAAACCCCAGAAACCCAATGAGCCCCAAAACATGAGCTGTGGGAAGGGCAGTCGGCATCCGTGACTCATTTACAAAAGCCAGGTGGACTCTGATGCCAACAGAGTGAGTCCCCAGCTCGACTGGGTCAGCTGCAGTGCTCATGGGCAGCATCTGCAGAGCGCGTGGATTGGGCAGGAGCCGCACAGAGCCTCTGGATGAGCTTGGCAGCTTGGCATCCCCGTAGCTTGCAGCCTAGCATCCCAGTTGCTGGCAGCTTGGCATCCCCATAGTTTGCAGCCCGTTGTCCCAGGTGTCTGCAGCCCAGCATCCCAGTTGCTTGCAGCTCAGTTTCTTTGTTGCTTGCAGCCCAGCATCCCCAAACCTTCAGCCCAGCACCCCTGTTGCTTGCAGCTTGGCTTCCCCATATCTTGCAGCCCAGCATCCCAGTTGCTTGCAGTCCAGAACCCCCATAGATTGCAGCTCAGCATCCTGGTTGCTTGCAGCCCAGCTTCCCAGTTGCTTGCAGCCCAGCTTCCCTGTTTGCAGCCCAGCTTCCCAGTTGCTTGAAGCTCAGCTTCCCAGTTGCTTACAGCCCAGTGTCCCTAAATCTTGCAGCCCAGTGTCCCAATTGCTTGCAGGCCAGCTTGCCAGTTGCTTGCACCCCGGTTTCTTGCAGCCCGGTGTCCCTATAGCTTGCAGCTCAGCATCCCGGTTGCTTGCAACTCGGTGTCCCCATTGCTGCCCTTTTTCCTGACCCTACAATCTAACCCTGCACCTCCCATGCTGCAGCTGATCAAGAAGCAGCTGGTGAGCTCCATCAAGGCCCTGCAGAAGCAGTACGTCTCCTCGGATGCCGTGGTGACCAGCGATGATGGGAACGCCAACACCCTGTGCAGCGCCCTGGAGGCCGTCTTTGTGCACGGGCTGAAGGCGAAGCACATCAGGACAGAGACAGGGGGCAAAGGGAGGAAAGCAGGCGGCCGGCTGCCGCTCCCCCAGCCCGTCTTCTGGGCCCTGCTGAAGAGCATCACACACCGGTGCGTCCCCACGCTCGTTTTTCTGCCCTCTGAGAGGGTCGGACGGCTGGCAGGGAGCTCTGCGCCCTTCAGCTCAAGCTGTGTGATCTCAGAGGGTGTCGGGTCCCGAAAGGTGTGTGCAGGAGAGCGTGGTGCTGCCGGGGGGCACCTGGTGGTGTCCCCCCCCCCCCAGTGGCATCCCATACACAGGGAGGTCTGAGACCCCCCCGACCCCATATATAGCAAATATAGAGCGGACGATGAGAGCGCTTTGGTGCTGTGCAGGATGGCTTTGTGCCCTCTGAAGGTGTTTTTCCTCTGCCCCTCAAAGACAACAAACCTGTTCTCTTTTCCCCGGCAGCGAGCTGGGGGCAGGCAGGGTTTGGGGAAAAAGCAGCCAAAATGAGGGCAGTGAGGGTAGTTGGAGCACACAACGCTTCTGTGTTCCCTTTGCCTTACTGTGGCACTCAGAGGCATGGTGGACACCAGTGGGTGACACCAGTGGGTTTTTCACTCCCTTCCCCAGATGGGAGCAGGGGAGATGCCTCCAGCCAGAAGGGCTGCGCCCAGGAGTGGCTGAACCTGATGTGTTTGGTGTGGGGGGAGTTCAGGAGCCAATGTTTCCCCATAGGAAACCACAACCTATCAGCACCCACCTCCCGTAACGCAGCGCTGTGGGCGCGCATCCCTCGCATCCCACTCTTTTTTCTCTCTCCCCTTCCCCCCAGGAACATCATCTCAGAGCTGGAACAACTCATTTTCATCACCACGGACGTGGGCCGCTGCCGGGCCTGGCTGAGGCTGGCTCTGAACGATGGACTGGTGGAGTGCTACCTGAAGCTGCTGCTGCGCGAGCGCTCCCGCCTGCCCGAGTTCTACCAACCCGCAGCGCTGCTCCTGGATGCCGAGGAGTGCGAGTTCCTCCTGAGCTTCCTGCAGGGCTTGTCGTCCCTCACCTTCCAGCTGTCCTACAAGTCGGCAGTGCTCAACGAGTGGACCGTCACCCCGCTGTCCCTCTCGGGGCTGTGCCCTGTATCCGAGCTGCTGGAGCCCCCGACGGATGAACCTCAGAGAAAAGCATCTCTGGGCTCCATCTCCCAATCTTCGGGCTCCGATGAGATCGAAATCCAACCCTCAGCGCTGCCCATCGGCAAAGCGGGCGACAAACCCAAGCGGACGTCGTCCTCACTGAGCCTGAACACCACGGGTTCATCGCAGCTGTCCTCCAGCCTGGGCTCCGACAGCGTGCAGCCCCACTGCGCCCGCAGCCCCGAGCGCGGCGACGAGCCGCTGTCCTGCGACTCCGACCTGGGCACGGCCACGGCCGAGGACCTGGACAGGTCACTGCAAGAGTGAGTCCCCCTCCTCACCTCTCATTTCCTCCCTGCGGGCTCTCTCTGTTTAACAAGTTTTCCTCCTGGGAGCAGCCTGAAAGGCAAAAAGGAGCTGCACCACCGTTTCTTTAAGCGTGTTTTGGCCGGAGCTCAGCCCAGGCTCGTTAGGAGCTTTGGAGCACTTGAAGCTGATGCTGCTAATTGCTCAGCTGTTTCCCATGGCTTAGAGCTCTGCTCTTCCCGTAGCTCGCAGCGCTGTCACCTGCTCGTGGCACTGGGCAGGGATGATAATCCTGGTGCAGAACCCGTGACTCAGTTCTCAGCCTGAGCCTGGTTTGGTCTGAGCGGGCACTGCTGAGCTGGGGCCATGGGAATGCCTGCGAACTGCTGTCAAGAACACGGCTGTTTGGCAGCAGCTGGGATCCATTAGCTCACCCTGTTAGCGAATTAAAATCCCCTCACATCGTTGGGAAGGGCATCCTTTGCGGGGTCTTTGCCCTGAGGGTGCAAACCCCCCTTTCTGCTTGATGTACCACCAGCAGAGTGATGCTCACTGCAGCTTCTCTTCAAAGGGTGCTCTCCGAGTTCAGGAAAGCCGAGCCGAGCTTTGGTGCCCCATCGGAGCGGCTGATCCCAGCCGTGCTGGGCTGTTCCCCACCACCCCCCGAGGACACCCACCCACCGCCTTCCCCACCACCAGCTGAGGCCTGCACTGCTCCCCAGGAGGAGGACAGCATCCCGGCCCCACAGCACGTGGATGGGGGGAAGGAAGGCCGCGTGGTGCGCAGCCCTGCTGCCAAACTCCTCTGCTCCCCGCTGCCGGGCTGCCCGGTAGGTGTCACAGCTCACAGTGCACAGAATCCTCGTGTTACCCTTCCTGATCTAATGGGGAAGAGTGGTGAAGCGGGTGGCGGCGTTGCTGGGCTCGAAGCGCTGATCCCCAGAGCTGCCAGCAGCACTTCTGGTGTAAATAATGCCCAAATCCAGCCCCAGCATCCCAGATCCCACTGAGCCATCCTGGGGATGCTGGGTCTGAGCAGACACCCCTCAGCACAACGAGTGCCCACGTGCTGGGGATGCACTTCCCACCCCCCTGAGCATCCCTCCCTCGGGTCCACGTTCCTTTGGCTCCTTCCCAGCTCTCCCGTCTCCTCCATTTCCTCCTGGCTTGGGGCCAGCCTGACTAATCTATGGATAACATACGGTGTCAACAGGAAACCCCCCCCTGCTCTGACATGACTCACAGAGCAACCTGCATTCCTCAGCCCAGGGTAAACAGGGCCTTCCCACACCTCCCGCTCTTCGCTGCTGATTCCCACCGTGGTTTTGTTTGTGGTTGGGATAAAATGCTCTTGGCAGGCAAAGAAGGGTCGGTCCTGGTAGGAACCAACGTTATTGCACGTGGGTGCTGCAGGGCTGCACTCCTCCTCCTGAGCCCCTGTGTGGTTTAGGGGGAGAGAACCAACCCGAGTTTGTTTTTGTGCTTTCAAATCCCACCACTCGTTTGCAGCTGAGCCCCCCAGCAGTTGGAGGCACCGTGCGTTGCACTTTGCTCTACTCCAGCAAAACCAGAAAGTGGTGTGGACAGGAGAGCCAGGCAGCAGCCGGGTTTATCACGAAGATAGAATCATAGAGTCAGTAAGATTGGAAAAGACTCCTAATATCCAACCATCAGCCCATCGCCACCAAGGCTGCTAAACCACGTCCCCAAGTAGAATCACAGAATTGTGAAGGTTGGAAAAGACTCCAAGATCCCCAAGTCCAACCCCAGCCCGTCCCCACCGTGCCCACTTATAGAATCATTCAGGGTGGAAAAGACGGTTGGGTTTGATGATCTTGGAGGTCTTTTCCAACCTGAATGATTCCGTGGTGGGGACAGGTTGGGGTTGGACTTGGGGATCTTGGAGGTGCACCCATCCCACCACGCTCATTCGTCGAATCGTTAAGGTTGGAAAAGGCTTCCAAGATCTCCAAGTCCGACCCCAACCCCTCCCCATTGTGATCACTTGTAGAATCGTTCAGCCTGAAGAAGACCTCCAAGATCTCCAACCATCCACCCAAGTCCTTGCCCCCATGCCCACCAAATCGTGGCCCCGTGAGCCACATCTCCACATTTCGTGTCCCTGCTCTGCAGCACACAGCCTGGATGTGCCCAAGCAGCCCAGATGGCTGCGCTGTGTGTGCACAGGCTCACGGTGGATGTGTGTGCTGGAGTTGGTTGATGGATATTTGTTTCTGCTGCATCTTTTTTATAACAGAATAGGAAGAGCTGGATTTCAGAAGACGATTTCTACAGACCTTCAGCAGGAGAGAGCGATGAAATCCCAGCTGATGCCAACGGCTTTGTGCCAGATGGGGCCGGGGAGGGCCCGACCTCAGGGCTGCTCAGTGCTTTGGATTTGGAAAGGCCGTCCCCGCCATCCTCGCAGGGTCCCAGGCTGTCCCCCGAGCGAGAGCAGAAGGGTTTCAGCGTTGTGCATCGCCGCCAGATGGGTACGTGTGCCCCATGGCCCCGCTGTGGGACCAGTGGGGAATCAGTCACCCATTTGGGATCAGCACGTCGCTGGGTGCTGGCAGTGCTGACAGCCCCACAGCTGGTGCTTCCGTGGCACTGCTGAACCCATGGGGCACTGCTGGGACACGGGGGGAATGGGATGCGGCACAGATTTCCTTTACGCCCTCCTTCTCATCCTTAGCCTCAACACCAAGAGCATACGGACCATGATGGGGCCCAGCAAGCCGGTCCTGCAAACTCCTGCCCTTCCCTTATTCCGCTGGGATCCCCTTCCATATTCCACCAGGATCCTATATTCCATTGGGATCCCCATCTCATATTCCACCAGGGTCTGCTCCCCGTCTCGTATTCCACTGGCATCTGTTCCCCATCCCGTATTCCACCAGGATCCCCATCTCCCATCGGGATCCCCATTCCCTATCCCACCAAAGCCTCGCTGCCTGTGCTGCACACTGTGAGCCACCCCCTGGTTCTCCTCCGTCCTCACTTCGGGTCCCTCTGAGCCGTCCCCTTTTCCCCCAAGGTCTCTCCAACCCTTTTCGGGGACTGCTGAAGCTGGGCAGCCTGGAGCGGCGCGGAGCCATGGGCATCTGGAAGGAGTTCTCCTGCGAGCTGTCGCCGCTGGAGCTGCGGCTCTTCCTGGACCACGAGGACCGCATCTGCGTGGAGAGCTTTTCCCTGCTGCGCTGCGAGTCGCTGGCGCTGACGCATTCGGATGGACGCTTCGAGCTGGTGTTCCTGGGGAAAAAGCTCTGCTTGAGGGCTCCTTCCCGGGATGAGGCTGAGGACTGGCTGGATCGGATCCGCGAGGCGCTGCGCAAGTGCCGCCCGCAGCTGGAGGAGGAGGAGTGGGAGACGCTGGAGTACCCCGAGGACGGGGGGGATGGCTGCGAGCCCTGTGCTCCGCTCCAGTATGAAGCACCTGGGAACGGCTTGGACTGGACTTTATCCCACAAACCAGAGCTGGATGCCATCAAAGAGTCCGTCCTGTATGCGGACGTAGATAAGACGTGGGTCCCTTTTATATTTTCCCTCTCGTTGGAAACCTTAAAGTGCTTTAAAGTGCGGAACAACGACAAAATCTTAAGCAACAGTTACGGCATAGAGACGATCCAGGACATCCTCCCCGACACCAGCCTGGGGGGACCCTCCTTCTTCAAGGTGATCACCTCCAAGGCTGTGCTGAAACTGCAGGCTGAGAGCGCGCAGGAGGCCGCGGCATGGAGGGAGCTGGTGCGAGCGGTGCTGGGCTCCTACCTGGAGGCAGCCGAGGAGGCACTGACCCTGGGGGGCAGCTTGGACGGCCATTCCCAGGTGCTGCTGAAGAGCATGGTGAAGGAGAACGGCTTCTTGTTGCAGTACCTGGTGGCCATCCCCATGGAGAAGGGGTTGGACTCGCAGAGCTTCATCTGCGCAGGTAGATGGGGCTGGTTTGCAGTGAGGAGCCCAGCTCTGCGTTGAGTTCATTCAGGTTAACGAGGTTATGGTGGAGCCCCTCTGTTGGGCTTCGACCCCCAGATTTTGCGGTGTCTTTGGCACAGGAAGAATCCCCCAGCACCCAATCTCCATCCCCATCCCACCCAGCGCATCAAACCGCGCTCTGCTGGGTTGCTGCCCAAGAGATTTACGGTGTAGGCAAAAGATTGGCTCTAAGCAACCTCATGTGGAGCTGATGGACCCCATCGTGGGCGTCCAGTGCCCCCAGCCCACAGGGAAGGCACGCTCAAGGCAAGCCCGAGGAGCAGGGCAGTTTTTCCAGTAAGGCTGCTCTGGGTGTGACCAGCTGCTTCGTGCAGCGCTCGTCGACCTTCCAGCAACGCCTCCTGGTTTAACAGCATGACACCCACTGACCTCTCTGGGAGCTATAATTTGTTCTGTACCTCGCTAAGATAATTAAGCTTCAGCTTTTCTCTTGCTTCAGTTGCGTTTCTCGTCCCCTCCAGCAGGTTCTTCCTTAATCTTTTTTTCCATATTTTCCATTTTTTGGTCCCTGCCTTCCCCCCGGGCTGTGTCCTTCCACCTACCAACAGAGGGAAGCAGCAAGTTGAAGAGACCCATCTTCCTTCCCCATTTCTTTGCTTTGCTTTTCCTTAGGTGTCTGCTGCATTCCAGCCCTGACTAGGGCAGCCCCGTTAGGACAGGAGTGGTTTCCCAGTGTGCCAGGGTAGAACAAGAAATATAGGCTTCTTTGGTTTGGTGTTTGATACTCAACACCCGAGCTCCGTAAAATGTTGGCAGTGCACTCCAGATTGCAAAGAAGTGGATGGGGGTGATGGGGCGGCCTTGGCTCTTCCTGGGGCAGACACGGACCCACCGACGCTGTGTTGGTTGTTTTAGAGAAGTGAACCCATTAAAAATAGCACCCAGAGTTTTCCTGTCTTCACAACTCCGTTCAGATGGAGCAACTGTCAGATGTAGCTCTCCCCCAGGAGTTGAGCCAGATTCCCCCGGGCTGCACACCTCAGTTTTTGCTTCTCCCATCCCCAGGTGATGGGGTGGGCAGGTGGGATGTAGGTTGTGCCTTACGCTGCTGTGATGTCCTAAAAGAAGGGCAGGGGGGAATAAACAAACACATTAAATCGATAGAGTCATAGAATGGCACAGTTTGGAAGGGACCTCAAAGATGGAAGAACCATGGAATTGTTGGGTTGAGTTAAGTAGGGTTGGGTTGGAAGGGACCTTAAGGATTGTAGAGCCGTGGAATCACAGCACGGCTGTGTTGGAGGGACCTCAAAGATCACAGAACCGTGGAATCACGGCGTGGTTGGGTTGGAAGGGACCCTAAGGATTGCAGAATCATGGAATGGTTGGGTTGGGCTGAGTAGGGTTGGGTTGGGCTGAGTAGGGTTGGGTTGGGCTGAGTAGGGTTGGGTTGGAAGAGACCTTAAGAATCATAGAACCATGGAATGATTGATTGGGCTGAGTAGGATTGGGTTGGGGAGGACCTTAAAGATCATCTAAATAACTTATGGATTAAAACCAAGACGGGTTCAGGAATGTCACGATGCCTTGTGTGTGGAGTTGGTCCGTCGTGGTCCAACTGACTGGAACATGCTTTACCCCATGTCCACCCCCTTCCCAGGTTTTCCCGCCCCACGTCTCACCCCGCATCCTCCCCGCAGGTCACGGGGTCCCCTCTTACTTCCTGTTCTCTGTTCCCCAAAGGCTGCTCCAGGCAGATCGGCTTCTCCTTCGCCAAACCCAAACTCTGTGCCTACTCCGGGCTCTACTACTGCGACAGCTGCCACCGGGACGACGAGGTGGTCATCCCCTCACGCCTCATCCACAACTGGGACCTGAGCAAGAGGGGGGTGAGAAGGATGGAGCCGTGGCTGGGGGTGGTCCTGGAGGTCCTCTGGATGACTTTCCCCCTCTCTCTGCCGTAGGTTTGCCGTCAGGCGCTGAAGTTCCTCACCCAGATCCGTAAGCAGCCGCTGATTGATCTCAAGTTGGTCAACGAGAGCCTCTACGACCACGTGGAGAGGATGAGGCGCATCCGTCGGAGCCGGGAGCAGCTGAAGCTGCTGGGGGATTACCTGAGCGTGTGCCGCAGCGGGGCCCTGAAGGAGCTGAGCAAACGGTGAGCACCCCAGGTGCTTCCTGCTGGGTGGCACCTTGCTCCGTCTGTCGCCGTTGCTGCCGTGGTGGGGTTGAAAGGGACCTCAGAGGTCGTAGAATTACGGAATCGCAGCGCGGTTGGATCAGAAGGGACCTTAAAGATTGCCGAATTACGGAATCGTGGCACAGTTGGGTTAGAAGAGACCTCAGAGATGGTGGAGCCGTGGAATGAGAGCGTGGTTGGGTTGGAAGGGACTCGGAGATCATAGAACCGTGGAATCGTGGCGCAGGGTTTGAAGAGACCTCAGAGATCACAGAACCGTAGAACTGCTCCCCACATCCAAGCCCAGTTTCCCCTTTCAGTTAGAAGCCGTGCCCCCCCGTCCTGCCCCACCAAACCACGCCGTTTCTGACCCCCCAAGCACTGGCAGCCGTTCCCATGGGATGTGGGCTGGTTTTCCCCTCCATGTCATCTGCTGGAGGAAGCTCCCCGTGTGTCCGTGGGGCGGCGCGTGGAGATGGGCCGGAGGAAGCGCTTTCCTGGCCGGGGCTGGACAGGAAACACCTGGGCAAACAGATGAGAGATTTCTTTTCCCCCTTTTGAAATGCTCCCAAACAATTTTCAATGGCAGGATCTGCGATGCGTTGCTTGGCGCGGTGTCAGGTTTACAGTCACCCGGAGCCTTCATCCCCTGGGCTCTTCCTCACCCCTCCAAGACGTGGGAAGCTCCCAGCGAGCTCCTCTCTGTGCTTATTTGCAGCCTCGATCACAGGAATTACCTCCTGGAGTGCCCCCACAAGTACAGCGTGGCCGACCTGCAGCAGGTGAGCACCCCGAGGAGGGGCTGCATCGAACGGGGCCCCCCTCCAACAGATTTCACACCGCTCCGTCCCTCTTCACTTTGCTTCCTGCCATCACCACAGCCTGGGGGCTAAAATCATGGGGGTGGGGTGGAGTGGGGTGGGATGGGAGTGGGGTGGGGTGGGTTGGGATGGGTTGGGATTGGGGTGGGATGGGGTGGGGTGGGTTGGGATGGGTTGGGATTGGGGTGGGATGGGGTGGGGTGGGGTTGGGATGGGATGGGTGGAATTTTAGAGTGGGATGGGAGGGGATGGGAGGGGATGGGATGGGATGGGATGGGATGGGATGGGATGGGGTGAGCTGAAATGGGATGGGGTGGGTTGGAATGGGATGGGTGGAATTTTAGAGTGGGGTGGGATGGGAGGGGATGGGAGGGGAGGGGAAGGGAGGGGAGGGGATGGGATGGGATGGGGTGAGTTGGGATGGGATGGGGTGAGTTGGGATGGGATGGGGTGGGTTGGAAGGGGATGGGGTGGGGTTGGGAAGGGATTAAGGTGGGTGGGGGTAGGGTTGGGTTGAGGTGGGATGGAGTTGGGATGGGGTGGGTAGAGTTGAGGGGTTGGATTGGGGTGGGGTAGATTGAGTGGGGTTGGAATGGGTGGGAATGGGGTGGGTTGTTGGATGGGGTTGTGTTGGGATTCGTTAGGATGGGTTGGGATGAGATGGGTTGGGATGGAATGGGTTGAGTGGGGATGGAATGAAAAGGGATTGGGTTGGGATGGGTGGTAGGATGGGGTTGGGTTGGGTTGGGATTTTTTGGGATGGTGTTGAGGTGGGATGGGGTTGGGATGGAATGGACTGGGGTGGGGTGGGTTGAGTGGTGTGGGGATGGGATTAGTTGGGATGGGGATGGGGTGGGATGGGGATGGGATGGGATGGGATGGGGATGGGATGGGATGGGATGGGATGGGATGAGTGGAGTTGAGAGGGATTTGGATGGGATTGGGTTGGGGTGGGTTAGACTGGAGCGGGTTGGGGTGAGATGGGATGCGTTGGAGGGGACCTCGTGCTCCAAGAGCTCCAGGAGAATCATTTCACCCCCGTGTGATGCTGCACCACACAGAGCTGCGCCCCCAATAGCACTCAGTGCATTCTGCAGCTGAATATCACTGACCCCAAAGCCGTGAGCCCTGTGCTGGCCTCCCAGCGCGGCACTGAGCCCCATGCAGACACACGGCGCTGCGGAGGCCCTGGGGGACGTTTTGTCTGCAAATCACAACCCCAGCTGTGCTCTGCAGATCTCCGACGGCGCCTTCGAGCCCTTCCTGCTCTCACTGATCCAGTTTGCATCGCACCACGTCTACAGCTGTGACCTGTGCACGCAGCGGGGCTTCATCTGCCAGATCTGCAGCAGCAGCGACATCATCTTCCCCTTCCAGCTGGATTCCACTTCCAGGTGGGCTTTGCCGGCGGCGCTGAGCCCGGCAGGCAGAACGGCTGCGTTCCGCTGTGCGTCGCAGTGAGAGGAGCACAGCCAGCACTGCTGCTCTGTTTGTTGGCTCGGGGGCCCCGTTTTGGCATTCCGGCGGTGCCGGGGTTTGGGGCAGCCCGTGCTGGGGGTGTCGCTCTGGAAATGGGGCTGAGGAGCACCCAGCCCTGCGGGCACCCAAACCGTGGTGCGTTCTCTCAGTTTTTTATTTCTGTTTTTCCCAGATGCAAGGACTGCAAAACTGTTTTCCACCGGCAGTGCTACCACAGCACCACGTCCTGCCCGCGCTGCGAGCGCCGGCGGCGGTACCGACAGCAGGAGGAGGAGGAGGAGGAGGAGGAAGGCAGTGCGGGGCCCATCCCATAGACCAGCAGCCATCCCAAAGGCGGGGGCAGATGATGTCCCCACGGGCCCCAAAAGCACCAGGACGTGGTGCACAAGGAGCTGTCAGCCCAGGAGCTGTCGGGCAGCGCATCGCCGTGGGGTCTGGACCCCCACCCAAAGACCCCACAGCCAATGGGGGGGTGGATGAGCTGGGGGGGCTGTGGGGCTGAGCTGGGGCTGGGGGGCTGCAGCCATCCCCTGCCACCACCCCACTGATGGGGACGCGGTGGCACTGAGCGGGTTTTGGTGTCCCCATCCCTGGGGGATATGGGGATATGGGGACGGGGGCTCCCCAGGGCCTGCAGTCCCCGTCCCTTTGGGGTTTCTGTGTCCCCATCCCTTTGGGGTTTCTGTGTCCCCATCCCTTTGGGGTTGTGGTCTCTCCATCCCACGGGGGCACGAGGGGACATGGGGACGGGGACTCCCCACGTTTTGGGGTCAGATGTGCCAAGGGGACGCGGGGCTGCGCAATGCCACCCACTGGGATCGGTGCCGTCCCCCACTGCCATCATCCCGATGTCCCCAGGTGGCACTGGGGGCTCACAGGCTGCGCAGTGGGGTGGGCTATGGGGCCAGCTGCTGTCGGTGGGACTCGAGGGCTGTGTGAACCGTGCCGGGTGAGCTCGGGGCTTTCTTGGGTTTGGGGTTTGCAGGGTGCACCGGATGGCACCGTGGTGACGTTGTGCCTTGGGGGCAGAGCTGCTCTGCCTCCCTTTTAACCCCCGGCCCTTCTGGGGCCGCAAAGAGAGTTTTATTTTCCTGTCACTTCACTGTGAAAATGATGGAGATTTATTTGATGCCATGCGTGGTTGTTTTCTGGGGCCGTCCCTTCCCACAGCTCCACCCCACACGCTGGGCCATATTGGGACCCCATGAGGGGACAGACTCCACTGGGGACCCAGGATCAGTGTCCCCCACCCCTCCGGCCTGCGTTCCCCAGCCCCTTTCCTTCCCCCACCCACCCCATAGAACCACCCCACGCTGGAGGATGTGATGGGATCCCCACGAGGGGACAAACCCCACTGGGGACCCCCAGGATCAGAGCCATGAACCCTTCTGTGCTGCGTTCCCCCACCACTCCCCAGCTATGGGTCTGAGGGTGACCCCCTCTACCCCATAGCATCACCCCACACTTGGGAGCACAACGAGACCCACACCTGGAGGGGACGAACCCCATTGGAGACCCTCGGGATTGATGCCCGCCACCCCACTTTTGGGGCAATGATGGGACCCCCACGAGGGGACAAACCCCATTGGAGCCCCCTAGGACTGATGTCACTCGCCCCTCTTCCCCCAGCAGGAGGGTGGGGGTACCTCCATCCATCCACCCCACAGCACCGCCCGGAGCCGTAGTGGGACCCCAGGAGAGGACCGACCCCACTGCAGACCCCCAGGATCAGTATCCTCTGCCCCACAGCACCATCCCACACACGGAGCCGTGATGGAACGCCATGAGAGGACAAAACCCCATAGGGGATCTCCATGATGAGTGGCCCTGCCCCATAGCGCCTGCATTCCCCTACCTCTCCCTTCCCAAGGTGTGGGGCTGGGGGTGCTTCTGCCCACCCCATAGCACCACCCCCTTCCTGGAACCATGATGGGAAGGAACAAACCCCATTGAGCACCTTCAGGATCAACGTCCCCCCACCCCCGCAGCACCACCCCACATCTGGGGCTGTGATCACCCCCCACAAAGGGGGAAACCCCATTGAGGACCCTCACGATCGACATCCGCCATCCCACAGACCCCCAGGCTGAGGAACCCACAAGCAAACAAACCCCATTGGGAAAACCCCACAACCGACATCCCCCACCCCACACCTCCACCCCATAGCCGGAGCCATGATGGGGCACCAAGAGGGTCCGAACCACGCCGAGGACCCCACAGTCAGTTCCCCCCTCCCCGCAGACCCCGAGGCCGTTGGGTTGGGCCCTTCCTGCCGCAGGAACCCGCCGCATCCCGTCCGCCGCCATCGCCCCATCCCTCCCTCCTGGGGAGGAGGAAATAGGTTGGGCCACGGGGCCCCAACGCGGGGCGAGCCGGGACGGGCCCCGTTGTGCCCTATAGGGCCGCCATGGAGGCGGAGGAGGTCTACGTGTTGGTGGAATATGGCTTTGAGTACCGCACCAAGGACGGCACCGTGGTCTCCATCCACCCCAACGAGCGCTACGTGCTTTTGGGGCGCACCAACGAGCACTGGTGGCACGTCCGGAGGAGCGGGGATGCGCGGCCCTTCTACGTCCCCGCTCAGTACGTCAAGGAGCTGCCCCCCATGGCCGCCCCGCAGCCGCTCTACCCCGACGAGATGGGATCCTACAGGTACCCCACGTTACGGGTGGACCCCGACCCCGCCGAGACCTCCAGGAGACAGCGGGAGGTGCAGGTATGTGACGTCCCGTAAGTGTCCCCAAACTGGGCTTGATGTGGGGGATCAGCAACCGGCGCTCCGTGGGGCAGAGCGTGCCTCAGTGCCCCGTCCTGGGGGTGGCAATGGGACAGGGACAGAGCTCCCCAGGCTTTGGTGTCCCCATCCCTGTGGGTTTTGGTGTCCCCATCCCATGGGGTGGCACTGGGACAGGGACAGGGAGTCCTCAAGGTTCAGTGTCCCCATCCCTTTGGGTTTTGGTGTCCCCATCCCATGGAGTGGGACAGGGACAGGGCTCCCCAGGGCCTGCAGTCCCCATCCCTTTGGGGTTTCTGTGTCCCCATCCCTTTGGGGTTTCTGTGTCCCCATCCCTTTGGGTTTCTGTGTCCCCATCCCTTTGGGTTTCTGTGTCCCCCTTCCTTTCAGGTTTTGGTCTCTCCATCCCAAGGGGGAACAGGGGGACATGGGGACAGGGACTCCCCACATCTGGGGACGTGGGGACAGGCAATGCCACTCACTGTGTGCAGGATGTGGGGCTGTAGGGTCAGTGCTGTCCCTCACTGCCATCATCCCAACGTCTCCCAGATGGCACTGGGGGGCTCCCAGGACCACCCCGCAGTGGTTGTGCTGTGGGGCAGCAGTGGGGTCAGCCGCTGTCCCAGCAGGACGTGTTGTCCCCACACGGCACTGCAGAATGGGGCCATCGGGGTCCCTCCATCCCGGCGCAGTTATGGGGCAAAAAGAGGCAGAAAAGGGTTAACAGGGAAACGCAGCAGCTCCTCCCTTGTAGGGCGGGTGTCACCTGGGGAGGGAGGGGAGCGGGTGGGTGCCACCCCACACCGAGCTCACCCACGCCTGTAAGTAAGGAGGGGTCCTTCTGGGGGGTCCCTTATGTGGGGCGGATGTGGGGCTGCTCCCTGATCCCGTTCTGTATGGGGCATCCAACAGTGGGGTCGACCCACCTGTGGGGCACAGCAGTGCAGTGGGGTCTCATGTCCTCCCCATGGCCCGGCGCCTCTTTGGGATCACCCTTGGACTTAGGGGTGGGAGGGAGACGTGTCAGCACCGGGACCCCAATCCCAACCCCAAACCCAGTGCCAACCCCAACCCCAATCTCAACCCCACACCACACATTCACGCACACATGGGCTCAGCCCCACACTCCCAGCCCGTCCCCATTGCCTCAGGATTTGCCACTGGGGTTTTTCCTGTTGTGCACCCCACGTACTGCTGTAGGGCCGTGCTGTGCTATGGGGCAGAGCTGTAGGTTTTTGCTGTCCCCGTGCATTCCTCACCTTTCCCAAGCACTGCTGGGGCGGTGACGTTGCCCAGGTGGGATAAACCCTTATGGGATATTTCCCAGCCACAGCCCCACACGCGCGGCCCCTCTGCCCGCCCCACAGCCCTCCCCAGGAGGTAATTCCGCATCTGGGGAGCGCTGCTCTTCCGCCCCATAACACCAACAGGAAGCACAGAACGCACCCAGAGCCACAGCGGGGCCACCCAGCGCCCCGACCCCATAGAGCTCCCCATAGCGCAGCGTCCCCGCCGTTCCCACTGGGACATCCCAACCCTACAGATCCCACTGGGACATCCCGACCTTACAGATCCCATTGGAGCATCCCGACCCCATAGCGCCGGGATGCTGCAGCGATCCCACAGCCGTGCGTGGCGGCCGCTGCACCAGGGCGAGGTATGGGGTGGGCAGGGGGATGGGGGCAGCTCGCTATGGGGCGGCGTGGGGCAGCATGGGGTGGTGGGGCCGCGGTGAGGAGACTTTGTCCCCATTACCACCGTAGGTCGTAAAGGCGGAGAGCAAAGGTAACTGTGGGTTGGCTGCCTCTTCCTGCTTGGGGTCACGCACCCTATAGGGATGTGTCCCTGCTGGGATGAGGGCAGGGGACCCCTCGGACCCCGGCGGGGTGTTGTCACCCATGGGGACGTGGGGACAGGAAGCTGTGGGGCAGTTTTGAAGGCTGTAGGATGCAATAGGGCAAAATGAGGAAGAGGCGAAAGTTGGGGTGCACGGAGCACGGGGACGGCTCCGGGGGTCCCATCCTCGGTGTGGGGCTCAGGGTGGGCCGGCCCCCTAGGCAGCCCCATAAGCAGCCCCATAAGCAGCCCCACACGTCTGGGCGGAAACGGGCGGTTATTTTGGGGTGCGGCGACGGCACCGTCAGCCTCGGATGGATGCAGAGTGGGGAGTGTGGGTGCGGGAAGTGGGTGGGAGGGCTGCGGGGGGAGGGGCTGGGGGGCACGGGGGATGGGGTCGGATGTTGGGGTGTCGATGGGACGCAGGTGTTGGGGGCAGATTTGGGGGGCAGGTGTTGGGGTCAGTTGTTGGGAAGCAGATGCTGGGGATGGATGAGTTGGATGCAGATGTTGGGGTGCAGATGTGGGGCCAGACGTTTGCTGGGGGGCTGATGTTGGGACGCGTGTGGGGTGCTGATGAGTTGGGTGCTGATGTTGGATTGCAGATGCTGGGGGGCTGATGGCGGGATGCAGATCTTGGGGTACTGATGTTGGGGGGCCGATACTTGGGGGGCCAATTTTGGGGTGCTGATATTGGGGGGCCAATGATGGGATTCAGATGTCGGGGCGCAGACGTGGGGCCAGACATTTGCTGGGGGGCAGATTTTGGGATGCAGATGGGATGCCAGTGAGATGGGGTATCGACGTTGGGGTGCAGATATTCGGGGACTGATGTTGGGGGGCAGAGCTTGGGGCACTGATGTTGGGGGGCAGATGTTGGGGCACATAAAGGGATGCAGATGTTGGGGTGCAGACGTGGGGCCAGACGTTTGTTGGGGGGCAGATTTTGGGATGCAGATGAGTTGGGGCGCAGAAGTTGGCGTGTCAGTGTTGGGATGCGTATTTTGGGGGGCTGCTGTTGGGGAGCAGATGGGTTGGATGCAAACGTTAGGGAGCAGATCTTAGGGTACAGATATTGGGGGGCCAATGTTGGGGTGCAGATGTGGGGGGCTGATGCTGGGATGCAGATCTTGGGGCACAGATATTGGGGGGCAGATGCTGGGGTGCAGTTTTTGGGGTGCAGATGTTGGAGGGCCGACGATGGGGCACATAAAGGGATGCCAACGTGACGGGTGCAGATACCGGGGTGCGGACATGGGACCAGACGTTTGTTGGGGTGCAACTGTTGGACTGCAGATTTTGGGGTGCCGATGTTGGGGTGCAGATCTTTGGGTCCTGATGTTTGGGGGTCAGATGCAGGAGGCAGATGTTGGGGGACAATGATGGGATGTATAAAGGGGTGCAGATGTGATGGATGCAGATGTTGGGATACCCGTGTTGGGGTCCCAGTGCTGGAATGCAGACATTGGGATGGAGATATTGGGGTGCAGACATGGGGTCAGATGTTTGTTAGGGGTCTGACATTGGGATACGTATGGGATGCTGATGAGTTTGGGTGCAGATGTCGGGGTATTGATGCTGGGGTGCAGATTTTGGGGTCTGATGTTGGGGTGTTGAATTTGGGGTGCAGATACTGGGGCACCAACACTGGGGTGATGATTTTGGAGTGCCAATGTTGGGATGCAGATACTGGGGGGCCGAAGTTGGTGTGCAGGTGTTGGGGTGCAGTTGTTGGGGTACCAATGCTGGGGTGTAGATTTTGGGGGCCGGAGGTTTGCAAATGTTGGTGTACAGACGTTGAGATGCTGATGCTGGGGTTGCAAAAGTTGGGGATCAACGATATTGAGGTGCAGACGTTGGGATGGAGATGTTGGGGTACTGACGCTGAGGTGCAGATTTTGGGGGGCCAGTATCGGGGTTCCAGCGTTGGGATGCAGATGTTGGTGTGCTGATGTTGGGCATCAGTGTTGGAGGGCAGATGTTGGGGTAACAAAGTGGTGGGGCGGACGTTGGGGCATCGATGTTGGGGGCAGTGATGGGGTGCTGGTGTTGGAGGGCAGATGTTGGAGTGCATATGGGATGCAGCTGTTGGGGTGCAGATATTGGGGGGGCAATTTGGGGTGCTGATGTTGGGGTGCAGAAGTTGAGATACAGATGTTGGGAGGTCACTCTTGGGGTGCAGATGTTGGGGTGCAGAAGTTGAGGGTCAATGTTGGGGCGCAGATGTGGTGCAGATGTTGGTGACGTTGGGGGGCTGGTGATGGGGCGCATGATGGGATGTAGATGTTTGGGTGTCAGTGTTGGGGTGCAGCTGTTGGGGGGTTGCTGTTGGGGTGCAGAATTTGGGGTCCAGAAGTTGAGATGCAGATGTTGCAGGGCAGATGTTGAGGTGCAGATGTTGGGGGGCAGATGTTGGGGTGCTGATGCTGGGGGGCAGATGTTGGGGTGCTGATGTTGGGGGGCAGATGTTGGGGTGCTGATGCTGGGGGGCAGATGTTGGGGGGCAGATGTTGGGGTGCTGATGCTGGGGGGCAGATGTTGGGGGGCAGATGTTGGAGCACAAATGGCTTGCAGATGCTGGGGGGCTGATGTTGGGGTGCAGATGTTGGGGGCAGAGTTTGGGGTGCTGATGCTGGGGGGCAGAGGTTGGGGGGGAGATGTTGGGGAGCAGATGTTGGGGGGCAGATGTTGGAGCACAAATGGCTGCAGATGCTGGGGGGCTGATGTTGGGAGGCAGATGTTGGGGGGCAGATGTTGGGGTGCAGATGTTGGGGTGCTGATGCTGGGGTGCAGATGTTGGGGTGCTGATGTTGGGGTGCAGATGTTGGGGTGCTGATGTTGGGGACAAATGTTGGGGTGCAGATGTTGGGGAGCAGATGTTGGGGGGCAGATGTTGGGGTGCAGATGTTGGGGTGCAGATGTTGGGGGCAGATGTTGGGGTGCAGATGTTGGGGAGCAGATGTTGGGGGCAGATGTTGGGGTGCAAATGTTGGGGTGCAGATGTTGGGGAGCAGATGTTGGGGAGCAGATGTTGGGGGCAGATGTTGGGGTGCAGATGTTGGGGTGCTGATGTTGGGGTGCTGATGTTGGGGGGCAGATGTTGGGGGGCAGATGTTGGGGGGCAGATGTTGGGGTGCTGATGTTGGGGGGCAGATGCTGGGGTGCAGATGTTGGAGCACAAATGGCTGCAGGTGCTGGGGGGCTGATGTTTCGTGGCCGATGTTGGAGGGCTGATATCGGGGTCCCCAGTGCCTGGACCCCCCCAGACCCCTCGCTGACACCCCACGTCCCCCCAGGAGCGCCGGGAGCCGGAGGAGCCCTCAGCCCACATCTACCTCAACCTGCAGGAGCTGCAGCGGGAGGCCGCAGCGTGCGGCACGGCCCCGCAGCCCCACAGCCCGCCCCACAGCCCACCCCACAGCGCCGACTGGGAGACCCACCGCGACTCGGAGTCGGGACATTTGTTTTATTACAACCCCAGCACCGGGGAGACGACGTGGGACTGCCCCTTTGAGCGGGACGAGGATGCTGTGAGTCCCGGCGCGTCCCCCCCGATGTGGGGACACCAGGAGGAGCGAGGCAGCGGGCGGGCACTTTCCTATGATTCGGTGACAGGTGAGGGGCCGTGGGACCCACACTGCGTGGGAGATGGCCCCCGGGATGCGGAGACGGGAATGATGCCCTACAGCCCCATGGAGCACAGGGTGAGACCCGCGGGGAGCTGTGGGGTGCGATGGGGACACAATGGGGGAAGAGTAGGGACACAGTGGGGATGCGGTGGGGACACGATGGGGACACAAAGGGGATGCAGTGGGGACACGATGGGGACACAAAAGGGATGCAGTGGGGACATGATGGGGACGCAATGGGAGCAAAATGGGGACACAGTGGAGATGAGGTGGGGACATGACACAGTGGGGACACGATGGGGACAAAATGGGGACACAGTGGGAACACAGTGGGGATGTGATGGGGAGGTAGTGGGGGATGCAGTGGAGACAAAGCAGGGATACAGTGGGACACAGTGGGGATGCGGTGGGAACACAGTGGGGGACAAAGTGGGGACACAATGGGGACGTGAGGGGGACACAGTGGGGATGCAATAGGAACACAATGGGGACACAGTGGGGATTTAATAAGGATACAGTGGGGACACAATGAGGACACAGTGGGGACACAGTGTGGGGACACTGGGGTCACAATGAAGGTACAGTGGGGACACAATGGGGACACAGTGGGGACGCAATGGAGATGCAGTGGGGATTTAATGGGCACCCAACGGGAATACAAGAGGGACACGATGGGGACGCAGTGGGGTTGCAGTGGGGACGCTATGAGGAGGCGATGGGGACACAATGGGGACGCAGTGGGGGCGCAGTGGGGGCGCAGTGGGGGTGTTATGGGAACACTCTTGGTCACCTTCACCATTGCCCACCCCGCAGCCGCCCACCCCAGAAGCAGATTACCCCGAGCTGTCCCCAGACGAGCTGGAGGCGTACCCCGAGGAGGACTGCTCACCCCTCGGGTCCTACCAGTGGGGGGCAGCTCCCTACCCACCCCCCCGGCGGCACCAGGAGCTCACGGTGTCCCCACGGTGGTACGGAGCCCCCGGGGAGCAGGAGCAGTACGGCACTGAGACGGTATGGGGTCAGGGAGGGGGAAGGAGATGGGGTGGGGATGAAGATGAGGATGAAGGTAAGGATGAGGACAGAACAGCAAC
The DNA here is from genome assembly GCF_905368555.1 of Meleagris gallopavo. Classification (NCBI taxonomy): domain Eukaryota; kingdom Metazoa; phylum Chordata; class Aves; order Galliformes; family Phasianidae; genus Meleagris; species Meleagris gallopavo. The sequence goes on along the minus strand of NC_139432.1, from coordinate 1,263,615 downwards.
AGGGATGGGGAGGAGGACGGGGACAAGAATTGGAATGAGGATGGGGCGGAGCTGGGGGTGAAAATGGGGAATAGGATTAAGGACAGGGATTGGTGTGAGGATGGGGAGGGGTGTGAAAATGGATGAAGATGAGGATGAGGATGGGGATGGCAACAGGGACAGGGATGAAGATGAGGACAGATGGGGATGGGGATGGAAATGGGGACAATGATAAGGATAGGGATGGGTGTGATGATGGGATGGGGATGGGGTGAAAATGGATGAGGATGAAGATGAGGACGGGGTTGGGACGGGGATGTGGAGGGGACAGGGATGAAGATGAAAATTGGGATTCAGGTAGAGGTGAAAATGGGGATGGGAATAAGGATAGGGACAGGTGAGAAGATGAGGATGAGGATGGGGATGAAGATGGGGATGAGGACAGGGATGAGGATGAAAGTTAGGGTAAAGCGTGAGGATGAGAATGGGGAAAAGAACAAGTTAGGGACTGGGATGATGATGAGGATGAGGATGAGGATGAGGATGAGGATGAGGATGAGGATGAGGATGAGGATGAGGATGAGGATGAGGATGAGGATGAGGATGAGGATGAGGATGAGGATGAGGATGAGGATGAGGATGATGGCTGGTGACTGTCCCCAGGTCCTGGCAGGTGGCCTCCACCAGCGGGCCAGCAGCAGCTCCAGCCAGGACAGCGGGTTGCTCGCATGGCCCGGTGGCACCCCGGTATCACCAGGGCTCCGCGAGGAGAAGGTGAGCACCCCTGGGGACACCTTGGGGACATCATGGGGACATCATGGGGACATCATGGGGACGTGGGAGCGCGCAGAGGCGGGGGACTCTGCAGGCTGTGGAGAAGGGCAAAGCTGACCCTGTGCCTTCATCTCCAGCTCAAAAGCCTCGACAAGGCCGGTGTGCTCAACAGGACCAAGACGATGGACAGAGGGAAGCGGATGCGGTGAGTGCGTCCCCACGTCCCTCCAGAGGGGACAAAGGGTGGCTGCGCTGCCGCCGCTGTGACCCCCACCTCCCCCTGTCCCCAGGAAGAACTGGAGCTCGTCCTGGACGGTGCTGGAGGGCGGAATCCTGACCTTCTTCAAGGACTCCAAGCACTCATCTGCGGGTGCTCTGGTGAGCGCCATGGGGCCACAGGAGGGGCAGCACCCAAGTGGAGAGGGAGAGAACCCATGGGATGGGGTCAGAACACATGGGGTGGGACCAGGACCCATGGCATGGGGTCAGGACCCAAAGGACAAGACCAGAACCCAACAGGAGAGGGCAGGAACACATGGGATGGGATCAGGACCCATGGAATTGTGTCAGGACCCATGAGATAAGGGCAGCACCCAATAGGAGGGGGCAAGAACCCACTAGATAGGACCAGGGCTGGATGAGAACCATGGGATGGGGCCAAAACACATGGGGTGGGGTCAGAACCCATGGGACAAGTATAGCACCCAATAGGAGAGGATGAAAACCCACAGTGTGGGGCCAGAATGCGTGGAGTGGGGTCAGGACATGGGACAAGTCTTGTCCCATGGGACAAGAGCAGAACAGGAGAGAGTGAGAACCTATGGTGTGGGGTCAGGACCATTGGGGTAAGGTCAGGACCTACGGGATGGAGTCAGGATCCACAGGACAAGGACAGACCTTGCACAGGGCTGGACATGGTGGCACTTTGGGATAGGCAGAGTGTCCAAGCCATGCAGGTGCCATGTGGGTGCCATGTGGATGCCATGAGGGTGCTGTGTGGGTGCCGTGTGGGTGCCGTGTGGGTGCCGTGCCCCGTGCCCTGCTGTCACACACACCATCTGTTGGAGGAAGCGATGCCTGTCCCAGCCCACAGCCTGCACCGAATGCAGAAGTTGCACCGGGGTCTTGCAACACCCCACAGTGCTTATGGGGCCAGCACAGGGTGACGCCGCCGTCCCCATGGTAGGGAGGTGGCTTGGGGTCTCCAGCATCAATGGGTTGGAGTTGGTGAAGGGGAATGCATCCAGAGCGAGGACGTGGGGCAGGACAGCCTGTCCCCATAACGCCCTAAAGGGACGTGCCCCCCACGGACTGCCAGGAGCGCAGACAGGGCTGTCGGCAGCAGACTCTCACCCCAAAGACCCCTCAGGTCATTTCAGGGCTGTCCCATAAGGTGACAATGATCTTTGGGTCACCCACAGAGGGTGGCACAGGGAGATGTGGGTGACCCCACAACTGCAGGGTCCCCTCATTGCCATGGGGTGGGGACAGACGTGTCCCACTGCTGTCAGCGTGGGGACAGCGCTGCCCTTAACGGCCACATTCTGGGTGGAGAAAAGCCCGAAGTGGCGTCCCGGGGTGACTCCCTGTCCCCACACAGCGGCACCCCACCACCCTCACCACCCCGGAGCACACGGTGGAGCTGCGTGGAGCTGCCATCGCCTGGGCCAGCAAGGAGAAATCCAGCAAGAAGCACGTGCTGGAGGTGAGCGGGGGGACGGCGCGGGGACGCGGGTCACCCCATGGGGTCACCCCCTCACCCCAACCATCCCTCCCCCAGCTGAGGACGCGGGAGGGCTCCGAGTTCCTCATCCAGCACGACTCGGAGCAGATCGTCACCACGTGGCACCGGGCCATCGCCGACAGCATCGTGCTGATGGTGAGGGGCGGCCACGCCGCTGTGTCCCCCCACACGTCCCCAACCCCTCCGACTGACCCCGCTCCCCCCCAGGGCTCCGATGTCCCCACCGAGGAGGACGCCGAGAGCGGGACGGAGTTCGGCTCGCGGGAGAAGCTGGGCGGCGAGGAGAGGAGGGCAGTGGGTGAGCACCGCTGCCCAGTGCCACCCGATGTCCCCACGGGTGATGCTCACCCTGTCCCATCCCACAGCACCCACCCCAGGTGACAGCGATTCCAGCAAAGTGCGCAACAAACTCCGCAAATTCCTCCAGCGGCGGCCGACGCTGCAGTCCCTGCGTGAGCGTGGATACATCAAAGGTAGGGATGTGCCCTGGGTGTCCCCAGATGTCACCTCCCGCCCGTGCCCACCTCCCCCTTTTTCCCCCAGATCAGGTTTTTGGGTGCTCGCTGCAAGCGTTGTGTGAGCGGGAGCACGGCACGGTGCCACGGTTTGTCCAGCAGTGCATCCAGACTGTGGAGAGGAGAGGTACCAACGTGGGGACGTGGGGACGTGGGGACGTGGGGACGTGGGGACGTGGGGACGTGGGGATGGGGTGATGGCAACGTGGAGACATGGGGATATGGGGATGTGGGGACGTGGAGATGCAGGGACATGGGGACATGGGGACATGGAGATGTGGGGACATGAGGACATGGGGATGTGGGGACAAGGTGGTGGCAACGTGGAGACATGGGGATATGGGGATGTGGGGATGTGGAGATGCAGGGACATGGGGACATGGGGATGTGGGGACATGAGGACGTGGGGACGTGGGGACGTGGGGATGGAGTGATGGCAATGTGGAGACATGGGGATATGGGGATGTGGGGACATGGAGATGCAGGGACATGGGGACGTGGAGATGGACGTGGGGATGGGGTGGTGGCATCGCTTCTCTCAATCGAGAAAGTCCAAGTTTGGTGAGGAATCCCACTGGGTCTTCCCAAAAAACCATTGGGTTGGGGTTGTGAGATGGCACAGTCATGCTAAGAGATGCCACTGGCTGTCCCCACACTGGTGCCACCAGTGACCATGTGGGAACAGCCCTGGGGACATGGGGACGTGGGGGTGGGGTGCTGACGTTCTCGCTGGGGTAAGCTCAGCTTTGACAATAGGGAATCCCATGGGTTTCCCCCAAAATCCATTGGGTTGGAGCTGTGTGTTGGCACGGCCATGCTAAAAGTGTCACTGGCTGTCACCACACTGGTGGCAGTGCCACCTGGATGACCGTGTGGGGACAGCCCTGGGGACGTGGGGGTGGGGGGGTGGCATTCTCACCAGGGGAAGCCCAGCGTTGACGTTAGGGAATCCCGTTGGGTTTCCCCCAAAATCCACTGGGCTGTGGCCATGTATTGACACGACTTCGCTCAAAGTGCCACTTGCTGTCACCACATTGGTGGCGGTGCCACCTGGATGACCAGGAGTTGTCACCCCTCAGGGTTGGACATAGACGGGCTCTACCGGGTCAGCGGCAACCTGGCCACCATCCAGAAGCTGCGCTACAAAGTGGACCACGGTACTGTCCCCACGTCGGGGGTCCCAGGGGTGTCCCCGAATGCCACCCGTGGGTGTCCCGTGTCCGAGGTGTCCCCGTGTCCCTGCAGAGGAACACCTGGACCTGGATGACGGGCGCTGGGAAGACGTCCACGTCATCACCGGTGCCCTGAAGCTGTTCTTCCGCGAACTGCCGGAGCCGCTCGTCCCCTTTGGGCACTTTGACAAATTCATCGCCGCCATCAGTAAGGGATGGGGACGGGGACGGGGACGGGGACGGGGACACCCCTGTCGTGTCCCGTGTCCCACCGTTGACACCCATCCCCTTGCAGAGATGCAGGACCCGGTGCGGAAGGGACGCTGCGTCCGTGACCTCGTGCGCTCGCTGCCGCCCGCCAACCACGACACCATGAAGGTCCTCTTCGGGCACCTCTGCAGGTGACACCGTGTGGCCCACCATGGGGCCACCAAAACCCCAAAGGCAGAGGGGGGATGGGGCCACGTCGTGGGTATGGGTCCAATCTAAAGACGTTTGGGGGTCCATGTAGGGAGAGATCAAGTTTCAGGGACCCCTGCAACCTCATATGGACCAGGCTCTGGGTTTACCCAAATCCATAAGGGGTCTGGCTTTGGGGTTCCCCATGGGAACAGGTCTGTTCCCCAGATCCTCACAGGGATGGGTCTTGGGGTTCCTCATATCCCCACAGGAACAAGTCTTAGGGTCCTCCAGGGCCCCACTAGGGACTGGTTTGGGGATCTCCATAGGAATGGGTCTTGGGGTCCTCCAGAGCCCCTTAGATACTGGTGTTGGGGTTCCTCATAGGAATAGATCTTGGGATCCTCCAGAGCCCCATAGGAACTGGCTTTGGGATTCCCCATAGGAACCAGTCTTGGGGGCTTCCAGAGCCCCATGGGGATGGGTTTTAGGGGTTCCCATAGGGATGGGATTTGGGGTTCCCAATAGGAACCACTCTTGGAGTCCTCCAAATTCCCGTTGAAACTGGTTTGGGGATCTCCATAAGAACTGGTCTTGAGGTCCTCCAGAGCCCCATAGGTACTGGTGCTGGGGTTCCCTACAGGAACAGATTTTGGGGTCCTCCAGAGTCCAGTAAGAACCAGGCTTTGGGGTTCCCTATAGAAACTGGTCTTGGGGTCCTCCAGAGTCCCACTGGGACTGGTTTAGGGATCTCCATAGGAACTGGTCTTAGGATCCTCCAGATCCTATGTTATGGGGGTCCCCATAACTCCGCTGTGATGGGGACTGGGAGGTCCTGCAGAGCCTCACGGGTGGGATCACATTTAGGGGACTGGGATCACATTTAGGGGACTGGGATCACATTTAGGGGCACGGTGGTGACATTGTCCCTTGTCCTGCTGCAGGGTGATTGAGTTCAAGGAGGAGAACCGCATGTCGGTGCAGAGCATCGCCATCGTCTTCGGCCCCACTCTGCTGCGGGCACCGAGCGAGGAGGGCAGCATGGCTGTGCACATGGTGTTCCAGAACCAGGTGGTGGAGCTCATCCTCAACCAGTACGGACACATCTTCCCTGATGGGTAGCGTGTGACATGGGGACACCACGGGGACACCGTGAGGACACCATGGGGACATCGCAGGGACGTCATGGGGACACCATGAGGAAACCATAGGGACACCATGAGGACAGCATGAGGACATCGTGGGGACATCATAAGGACACCATGGGGATGCCATGGGAACATTGGAGGGACATCATGGGAACACCATGGGGACACCATAAGGACATCATGGGGACACCATGGGGACACCATGAGGACATCATAAGGACATCATGGGAACACCATGGGGACACCATGAGGACATCATAAGGACATCATGGGGACACCATGGGGACACCATGAGGACATCATAAGGACATCATGGGGACACCATGGGGACACCATAAGGACACCATAAGGACATCATGGGAACACCATGGGGACACCATAAGGACATCATGGGGACACCATGGGGACACCATAAGGACATCATGGGGACACCATGGGGACACCATGAGGACATCATGGGGACACCATGAGGACACCATAAGGACATCATGGGAACACCATGAGGACACCATAAGGACATCATGGGAACACCATGGGGACACCATAAGGACATCATGGGGACACCATGGGGACACCATGAGGACACCATAAGGACATCATGGGGACACCATGGGGACACCATGAGGACATCATGGGGACACCATGGGAACACCATGGGGACACCATGAGGACACCATGGGGACATGATGAAGACACCATGGAGACATCATGGGAACACCATGAGGACACCATGGGGACATGATGGGGACACCACGCAAACATCATGAGGACACCATGGGGACATCACAGAGACACCATGGGGACATGATGGAGACACCACAAAGACACCACGCGAACATCACGAGGACATCATGGGGACAACATGGCTACACCATGTGACACCATGTGATACCATGAGGACACCATGGGGGACGGCGTGGGGACACCATAGGGACACCGTGGAGACACCATGGGGACACCATGGGGATACCATAGGGACTCAGGGACATCAGACTGGATGACAGCACCTGGCATGAGGGAGAGGGACACCGCTGGGGACGGTGACATGGACCCTCTGGGGATGGGACACCAGGATGGGGTGTGGAGATACGTGGCTGGGAGCGGTGCTCCTCAATAAAGAGATCATAAGGACATGAGGACAGTTTGGTGACATGGGGACACCAGGGGGGAGATAGGGACACAGAGACACCATCAGGGACATGGGAACACCATCAGAGATGTGGGGACATCAATGGGGACGTGGGGACACCATCAGGGACATGGGAACACCATCAGAGATGTGGGGACATCAATGGGGACATGGGGACACCACTGGGGAAAAGGGGACAACAGTTGGGACATGGGGACACGGGAACACCCTCAGGGACATGGGGACACAGGAACACCATCAGGGACATGGGGACATCATCAGGGAAGTGGGGACACCATCGAGAACACTAGAACTCCAATGCGGACATAGGGACACCATCAGGAGCGTGGGGACACTGATGGGGATATATGGACATGGGGACATGGGGACGTCAGTGGGGACATGGGGACACCACAGCAATGCTTTGGGACCCCATGGGGACAGGTCACAGCGAGAGCAGTTTGGGGGACAACTGGGGCACTTTGGGGCATCATGGGGACACTTTGGGACATAACGGGGGTGGGTTGGGGTGCCATGGGGGCACTTTGGGGCACAATGGGATCCCTATGATTCAATGGGGACAGTTTAGGACATAGTAGGGGACATTTGGGGGCACTTTAGGGGCAAACTGGGGCTCTTTGGGGCTGTAGAGGACAGCTGGAGACTCTTTGGGGACCTGATGGGACACATTGGGGCTGTTCAGAACAGGTTTTGGCATTTTGGGACCCGACAAGAACTCTGAATCAATGGGGACACTTTGGAATGGGGTAGGGGACATCTGAGGGCACTTTGGGGACACAGTGGTGTTCTTTGGGACAGTTTGGGGCTCTTGGGGACACAATGGGAACTCCGTGATTCAATGGGACAGTTGGGGATGGGGTAGGGGACATTTGGGGATATTCTGTGACACTGAGGACACAATGGGGACACAATGGGGACACAATGGGGTGTCATGGGGACACTTTGGGGCACTTTGGGCCACAATGGGAACTCTGTGATTCAATGGGGACACTTTGGGATGGGGTAGGAGACATTTTGGGGGCACTTTTGGGGCACAGTGAAGCTCTTTGGGATTCTTTGAGACACAGCGGGAACTGAGTCAGTGGGGTCACCTGGAGATAAAAAGGGGACAATTGGGGGCATTTTGGGGCACGGTGGGAGCTCTGTGATTCAATGGGGGCACTTTGGGATGGGGTAGGGGGCATTTGGGGACACTTTGGGGGCATGTTGGTTCTCTTTGGGACAGTTTGGAGCTCTTTGGGACACAATGGGAACGCTTTGTGATTCAGTGGGGAAATATGGGGACATCACAGGGACACTGGGGTATTTTGGGGCACAGTGGGATCTCTGGTTCAATGGGGCACTTTGGGAGGGGGTAGGGGACATTTGGGAGCACTTTGGGGGCACTTTGGGGCACTCGGGGACAGTTTGGGACACAATGGAAACTCTGTGATTCAATGGGGGCACTTTGGGATGGGGTAGGGGACATTTGGGGGCACTTTTGGGGTACACTGGGGCTCTTTGGGACACAACGGAAACTTTGTGAGTCGATGGGGACACTTGTGGACACAATGGGGACACTTTGGGGCAGTTTGGGGCACAATGGGAGCCCTGTGATTCAATAGGGATGCTTTGGGGTGAGGAAGGGGACATTTGGGGGAACTTTAGAACACTTCAGAGCTGCAGGGGACAATTGGGGACACTTTTGGGGCACATGGGAGCTCTTTGGGACAGCCGGGGCTCTTTGGGGCACTTTGGGACACAATGGGATCTCTGTGGTTCAAAGGAGGCACTGTGGGATGGGGTAGGGGACATTTGGAGGCACTTTGGGGGCAAACTGGGGCTTTTAGGGACAATTTAGGGCACTTTGGGTACTTTGTGATTCAACGGGGACACTTTTGGACCAGAGAGTGGGGACACTTTGGGGGCACTTTGGGACACAGCAGGGACTCTTTGGGACCCCGTGGTTCCCCAGGGGGCCCCACTGCGTGGCAATGGGGGCGGTGCCAGAGGGGGGAGGACGGCCCTACACCGCCCCATAGATCCCACAGACCCCCGGTGTGCAGCTCCAGGTTTGGGGGGAGGGGGAGGTGGGATTGGGTTTAGGATTGGGACGGGGAGGGGACCCTTCCCCCCACATTGGGGGCAGTATGGGGTTATGGGGCGGGATCGGCTTTGGGGCCGCAAATCTGCTTTAGGGGGGGTGGTGGGGATGGGGCGGAGTGGTACAGTTCTGTGGGATCGGGGGGGGAGGGGGAGAAGGGAAAAAATGAGGAAAAAAGGGAAAATGGAGGGCAAAGGGGGGGGAGGGAGGGGGGTGAAGGGGAAGAAGGGGAAATAGGGGCTGTTAGGGGCTGTTAGGGGCTGTTAGGGGCTGTGGGGCCGGGCGTCTGCCCCCCACCATTACTCACGGTGCAAAGGTCGCAGCCGCGCTGCGGAAGTGCCCCGATCCCATTCCCGGCCCCGAGCCCCACAGATCCGGCTGCACGCAGGTAGGGGCCGGGCCCCATAGCGGAGCCCCATGGGGATTGGGCTCTGGGGTCCCCAAAGTCCGTAGGGACCGGGATTGGGGTCTCTTCAGAGAGATGGAGGTTTAGGACTCTGCATCCCTGTGGGAACCGGACTTGGGGTCTCCAGAGCCACACAGGGATGGGCTTCGGGGTTCCCCATAGGGACCAGCTTTTAGGATTCCCCACAGGAACCGGTCTTGGGGCCCCCAGACCCCCACTGGGACAGGCCTTGGTGCTCCCCATAGGGACTGGCTGTGGGGTTCCCCATGGGGCCAGGCTCAGGGGTTCACCAGAGCCCCATAGGGACAACACTTTGAGGTGCCCCATAAGGATCAAGCTTAGGGGTTCCCCATAGACCACAGCCCCATAGGGACTAGTTTTGGGATTCCCCATAGGAACCAATTTTGGGGTCCTCCAGACCCACACAGGAGTGGGCTTTGGGGGTTCCCATAGGGATGAGATTTGGGATTCCCAATAGGAATCACTCTTGGGGTCCTCCCAAGCCCCATATAGATGAGCTTTGGGATACCCTCTACAAACCGGTCCTGGGGATCCTCAGAACCCCATAAGGTCCGGCTTTGGGGTTCCCCACAGGAACTGGGCTTGAGGTCCTCCAGAGTTCTATCAGGATGGGCTTTGGGGTCCCTGTAGGGACCAAGTTTTAGGATTCCCCACAGGAACCAGTCTTAGGGTCCCCAGACCCCCACTGGGACAGGCCTTGGTGCTCCCCATAGGGACTGGCTGCGGGGTTCCCCATGGGGCCAGGCTCAGGGGTTCACCAGAGCCCCATAGGGACAACACTTTGAGGTGCCCCATAAGGATCAAGCTTCGAGGTTCCCCATAGACACCTGCACTGGGGTCATCCACAGCCCCATAGGGACTAGCTTTGGGATTCCCCATAGGAGCCAATTTTGGGGTCTTCCAGAGCTGCATGGGGAAGGATTTTGGGGGTTCTCGTGGGGATGACATTTGAGGTTCCCAAAAGGAATCACTCTTGGTGTCCTCCAAAGCCCTGTAGTGATAGGCTCTAGGGGTCTCATAGAAACTGGTCTTGGGGTCCTCCAGAGCCCCATAGGGATGGGTTTTGGGGTTCCCCATACAACCTGGTCTTGGGGTCCTCCAGATTCCCACTGGAATTGGTTTGGGGATCCCCATAGGAACCGGTCTTGGGTTCCCTGTCTGGACCGTCCTTGGGATCCCCAGAGCCCCACAGGGACGGTCTCTGGGGGTCCCCACCCCATTGCAGGCACCATTGGGGCCGAGATGGAGCGCAGCGCCTGAGCCGGACGGGGACGAGCCATGGAGACGGTGGTCATCGTGGCCATCGGGGTTTTGGCCACCATCTTCCTGGCGTCCTTCGTGGCCCTGGTGGTGGTGTGCAGACAGCGCTACTGCCGCCCCAAAGACCTCCTGCACCCCTATGACACCAAGTGAGCTCGGGGACGCCGCGGCTGTCCCCATGTCCTTGTCCCCATGTCCTTGTCCCCATGTCCCTCGGTGTGTCGCCATGGGCGGTGTGTGGACCCCATGGGTTGGGGACAGCGCTGGGGATCTGTCACGCATTATGGCATTGGGTTGGAAGAGCCCCATCGGGATTGGAGAGGTGGCACCAGGGTGTCCCCAAGTCCTTGTCCCCTTGTCCTTGTCCCCATGTCGTTCGGTGTGTCCCCAATGGGTGGTGAGGACACCATGGGTTGGGGACAGTGTCATGCATGATGGCACTGAGGTTGGGAAAAGCCTTTGGGAACACCATTGAGGATGGAGAGGTGGCACCAGGGTGTCCCCATGTCCTTGTCCCCATGTCCTTGTCCCCATGTCCTTGTCCCTTTGCCCCCCGGTGCAGACCCCAGTGGGATGGTGCAGATCCCATGGGTTGCAGAATGTGTCACACATGACAGCGTTGGGATCGGAAGATCCCTAGTGGGGATGGAGAGGTGGCACCGAGGTGTCCCCAAAGCCACCCGTGTCCCCTCCAGACCCATCGTGGACCTCATCGGGGCCATGGAGACGCAGTCGGAGCCCTCGGAGCTGGAGCTGGACGACGTGGTCATCACCAACCCGCACATCGAGGCCATCCTGGAGAACGAGGACTGGATCGAGGACGCCTCGTAAGCACTGTGTCACCTGTCCCCAAAGTGCCACCGCTGCCCATGGGGGTGAGGATGGGGTCTGCCCCGATTCACACCTCCTCCGTCCACAGGGGCCTGGTGTCACACTGCATTGCCATCCTGAAGGTGAGTGCCCCCAGTGTCCCCGTGGCCGGGGACCGATGTCCCTGTGGTTGGCATCCCCAGTGTCCCCATGGGTGGAGTTCCCAATATCCTCATGCTCGGTGTCTCTGATGTCCCCATGGTTGGTGTCCCCAGTGTCCCTGTAGTTGGTGTCCCCAACGTTCCCATGATTGCTGTTCCCATTGTTCCCCTGGTTGGTGTCCCCATGGTCCCAATCTCCCTCTTGTTGGTGTCCCCAAAGTCCCCACGGTTGGTGTCCACCATATTCCCATGATCCCAGTGTCCCTATTGTTGGTGTCCCCATTGTTCCCCTGGTTGGTGTCCCCAGTTTCCCCTCAGTTGGCATCTCCAATGTCCCCATGGTCTCAATGTCCCCGTGATCCCAGTGACCCAATTGTTGGTGTCCCCAATGTCCCTATTGTTGGCGTCTGATATGTTTCCATGATCCTAATGTCCCCATGACCCCAATGTCCCATGATCCCAGTGTCCCAACGTCCCTGTTGTTGATGTCCCCAGTATCCCCATGGTTTCAGTGTCCCCGCGGTCCCAACGTCCCCATGGTTGGCGTCCCCGGTGTCTCCATGGTCTCAATGTCCTTGTGGTCCCCGTGTCACTATTGTTGGTGTCCCTATTGTCCCTGTGGTTGGTGTCCCCAGTGTCTCCACGGTCCCAAAGTCACCACGGTTTGGTGTCCCCATTCTTGGTGCCCCCACGTTTGGTGTCCCCCCTGTCCCCACCGTCCCCACAGATCTGCCACACGCTGACAGAGAAGCTGGTGGCCATGACCATGGGCTCGGGCGCCCGCATCAAATCCCCCTCCAGCCTGGGTGACATCATCGTGGTGGCCAAACGCATCAGCCCCAGGTGAGGACGGGGGACGGCGGCGCATCCCCACGCACGTCCCCACGTCACCGACCCCATCCCTGTGCCACCACCAGGGTGGACGACGTGGTCAGGTCCATGTACCCCCCGCTGGACCCCAAACTGCTGGACGCCAGGTGACGACGGTGGGGCGGGGACGCTCGGGGCCGCGGGTGACGGCGGGGTGGCATCTCACAGACGCCGCTCCTCGTCCCCAAGCCGCCGTGACGGCCGTCCCACGTCCCCGCAGGGCCGCGGCGCTGCTGCTGTCTGTCAGCCACCTGGTGCTGGTGGCACGGAGCGCCTGTCCCCAACCCGGTGACCGGGACTGGGTGGACCGATCGCTGGCGGCCGCCGAGCAGCACATGGCCGCGCTGCGCCACGCTGCCATGGCCACCGAGCCGGAGAGGACGGCGGGCACCGAACCCTTCAGGCAGGAGCAGTCGGCCATCTGAGCCCAACGGCACCGGGAATGCCGCCACGGGCAGTGCCACCCACCCTGCTACCGGCGGTGCCGTCACCTGCGTCACCAGGGCCACTGATGCCATCACTGGCGCCACCGATGCTGCCAGCGGTGCCAGGTGGATGTCACCACCAGTGCCACTAATGCCACCACCAGTGTCACCAGTGCCACTGATGTCATCGCTGGTGCCGCTGATGCCACCACTGGTACCAGTTGGGTGCCACCACCAGTGCCACTGATGCTACCGGTGCCACCGGTGCCACCACCAGTGCCACTGATGCCACCATAGCTGTCGTCACCAGTGTCACTGATGCCACCACCACTGCCACCACTGGTACCAGCTGGATGCCACCACCAGTGCCACTGATACCACCATAAGTGCCACCAGTAGTGTCACCAGTGCCACTGTTGCCACCTGCAGTGTCACCCCGGTGCCACCAATCCCCTCAGGAGGAGCAGTCGTGCACCCGAGCCCTGGATACCAGCGATGCCCCCATCGGTGCCAATAAACGCCCTGTGACACTGCTGCCTGTCTGTGGTTGTGGCCCTGGGGACAGCAGGTGACACGGGGGTGATGCTGTCCCCTCCTCCACCCCCCCTCCCCCCACACACGTGGTGCTCCCGCTTCTGCTTTCGGGGAGCGTGTGGGATTTGTGGGGGGGTGGGGGGGGATCAAAAACCAGGTCTTGTTGGGGGGCTCAGCTGGGAACCTCTAAATCCAGACACAGCTGGGGGCAGAGGGGCTCTTATAGGACCCCCACCCCCAAATCCAGACCCGATGGGGGGGGGGCTCTGCAGGACCCCCCCCAAAACCCAGCCCTCCCTCCCCATCCAGGCCCGGGGGGTCCCCGTTTCCCTGTGCCTCCCACCCCGTGCTTCCCCTCTATGGGATCTGAGGGGCGGTGCGGCAGCTTTGTGCCCCCCCGGCTGAGAACGGCCGCACTCATCGCACTGCTCCTAAGGGGGGGGAGAGGAGCGGTCATGTGGCTTTGCAGCACGTGATTGGAGGAACGTGGCCTGGTATCCCCGCCCTCCTGCCGGCGGCGACCAATGGGAATGGAGTGAGGGAGCACGTGTTTGAGGGGAGGGGCTTGGTGTACCCGCACTCCAAGAGACGGCGGCCAATGGGAGTGGATCGAGAGGGCGCGGCGGGCCAATGGGGAGGGAGGGGGCGTGGCTCGCGGAGAGGAGGGCGGGGCGTGGAGGGAGGAGAGCGTCGGGAGCGTGCAGGGTGCGGAGGGTGGGGGGGTACTGGGAGAACTGGGGGGGACTGGGACTGGGAGACGGTGGGGAAACTGGGAGAACCGGGAGGGACTGGGGCAAACTGGGAGGCTGGGACTGGGGGTACTGGGATACATGGGGAGTCTTGGAACTGGGAGCACTGGGGAAACTGGGAGGCACTGTGCTGGGGAACTGGGAGGTACTGGGGGGGGAACTGGGAGAAATGGGAAGCTGGGAAGTGCTGGGAGAGACTGGGGGGAGCGGGGGGTCCTTGGGACTGGAGTGCACGGGTGGAACTGGGAGGCACTGGTGGAACTGGGAGACGTGGGGAGGGGAACTGGGAGGCAATGGGGGGAACTGGGAACCCCCCCCCCCCGCTCAGGGCCCGGTTCCTGCTGGGGAGGGGAAGTGAAAGTGGGTGGGGGGGGCTGTGGGTGCTGGGGGCGGGGCCATGAGTGCCCCCCCACTTCCCTCCCCCCATGGTTTTTTAGGGTCCCCTCTTTGGCTCTTTCCCCCCCTTGTAGGACCCTCCCTTGCCTTTTGCCCCCCCCCCCCCGGTCATTTAGGGTCCGTCCCCCACTGCCTTTTAGGACCCCCCCCCTTTTGGCTCTTAGCCCCTCCCCCCCCCCCAGCTTTTAAAGCCCCCTGTCCTCTTATAGGGCCCCCTTTGGTTTTTAGGGCCCCCCTTGTCTTTAGCCCCCCTAACTCCTAGAGCCCCCCCCCCCTTAGCTCTCCGGATCCCCCTTTGGCTTTTAGGGCCGCTCCCTTTGCCTTTAGGGCCCCCCCGCTCCCCGCATTTGTTGGACTTTGCCCCCACCAGACCGGTTTTTTTTTAGGGCAGGGCCCTAAAAGTGGGGGGTGCTGTGGGGTTGGGGGGGGTTATAGGGTGAGGGCATTTTTAGGGTGGGTGGCGTTATGGGGCTGGAGGAACTATGGGGTCAAGGAAGCTATGGGGTGGGGGGCGTTATGGGGTCTGAGTGCTGTGGGGTCAAAGGAGCTATGGGGTAAAGGGGGGTTATGGGGTGAGGGCAGCGATGGGATGGGGGATCTTATGGGGCAAGGGGGGCTGTGGGGAGGGGGATGTTATGGGATCAGGGTGCTATGGGATTGGAAGAGTGTGGGGTCAAGGGAATTATGGGGTGGGGAGTGTTATGGTGGTGGGGGAGCTATGGGGTGGGGGATGTTATGGGATCATTGTGCTGTGGGGGGGGAGCTTTGGGATGCTGTGGGGCTGGGGGAGCTATGGGGTGAGGGGAGCTATGGGGTCGGGGGTGCTATGGGGTGAGGGGAGCTATGGGGTGAGGGGAGCTATGGGGTGAGAGGAGCTATGGGGTGAGGGGAGCTATGGGGTGAGAGGAGCTATGGGGTGAGAGGAGCTATGGGGTGAGGGGAGCTATGGGGTGAGGGGAGCTATGGGGTGAGAGGAGCTATGGGGTGAGGGGAGCTATGGGGTCGGGGGTGCTATGGGGTGAGGGGTGCTATGGGGTGAGGGGAGCTATGGGGTGAGAGGAGCTATGGGGTGAGGGGAGCTATGGGGTCGGGGGTGCTATGGGGTGAGGGGTGCTATGGGGTGAGGGGAGCTATGGGGTCGGGGGTGCTATGGGGTGAGGGGTGCTATGGGGTGAGGGGAGCTATGGGGTGAGGGGTGCTATGGGGTGAGCGGAGCAATGGGGTTGGGGGTGCTATGGGGTGAGGGGAGCTATGGGGTGAAGGGAGCTATGGGGTCGGGGGTGCTATGGGGCAGGGAGAGCTGTGTGGTGGAGGGACCTATGGGTTCAGGGATGAGGGCAGCTATGGGGTGGAGGATCTTACGGGATGGAACGAGTGGGGGGAGCTATGGGGCGGGAGGCGTTGAGGGGTCGGGAGCGCTATGGGGCTGGAGGAGCCGTGGGGCCAAGGGGGCTGCGGGGCAGGGGGTGTCGTGGGATTGGGGATGCGGGGGGTTGGAGGAGCTGCGGGGCAGAGCTTTGGGAACGGGGAACCTGAGGCAGAGGCGCGGTGTGGGGGGGCCGTAGGTGTCCCAGCCATGAGGACGGCGGTGAGGCTCTGGTTGTCCCTCATTGGCGTCGCTGCGGTGACGGCGCTGCGGTGCCCCGACGGCGCCTCCGAGTGTCCCCAAAACACCACGTGCTGCGTCACCTCGAGGGGAGCCTGGGGCTGCTGCCCGATGCCGGAGGTACGGGGACACCGTGGGGTGACGGGTGACGCGGTGGCGACGGGGGTGACGCGCTTGGTGCCACGCAGGCGGTGTGCTGCCAGGATGAGGAGCACTGCTGTCCCCACACCACCAGCTGTGATTTGGAGCGCGGACGCTGCGTGTCACCCGTGGGGGACGTCCCCATGGCCACCAAATTCCCAGCGTGGAAGAGACCGCGTGGTGCCGCGGCACAACCTCAGCCCCGCGTCCCTGCAGTGGGTACGGCACGGCCCTGTCCTCTTGTCCCCGTCCTCTTGTCCCCGTCCTCACGTCCCCGCGTCTCCGTGTCCCCGTGTCCCAGCACTGGGTATGGCAGCTCCCCGTGTCACCGTGTCCCCGTGTCCCCACCTCCACGTGTCCCAGCACTGGGTATGGCAGCTCCCCGTGTCACCGTATCCCCGTGTCCCCACCTCCACGTGTCCCAGCACTGGGTATGGCACATCCCTGTCCTCTTGTCCCCCCATCTCCATGTCCCCACGTCCCGGCACTGTGTGTGACACATCCCTGTCCTCTTGTCCCCACATCCCCGTGTCCCCACATCCCCGTGTCCCCACATCCCCATGTCCCCACATCCCAGCACTGGGTATGGCACTTCTGTGTCCCCGTTTCCCCATGCCATGTCCCTGGGTATGGCACATCCTTGTGTCCCCATGTCCTGGCACTGTGTACAGAATGTCCCTGTGTCCCCACGTCCCCACGTCCCAGCAGTGGGTATGGCACACCCCTGTCCCCATGTCCCCATGTCCCAGCGGTGGTTATGACATCCCTGTCGCCACGTCCTGGCACTGTGTACAAGATGTCCCTGTGTCCCCACGTCCCCATGATGTCCCCGTGTCCCCTTGTACTCACCCTGTGGCCTGCGGTTCCTCAGTGCCACCACCTCATATTGTCCCCATGTCCCCATGTCCCAGCACTGAGTTTGGCACATCCCCGTGTCCCTTTGTCCCCATGTCTCTGTATCCTGGCACTGGATATGGAATGTCCCATGTCCCTTTGTCCCCATGTCCTCATGTCACGGCACTGAGTATGGCATGTCCCCATGTCCCAGTGCTGGATATGTCGTGTCCCCATGTCCCCATGTCCTCACGTCCCCACATCCCTCTCCCAGCACTGAGTATGACACGTCGCTGTGTCCCCACGCCCAAGCGCTGGCTACCACACGTCCCTGTCCCCACATCCCCACGTCCCCACGTCCCCACGTCCCCACATCCCAGCCCTGTCTCTGGCCCACCGCTGTCCCCACGTGCTGACGGTGACGCCGCTCCCCGCAGCGCTGCGCCGGGTGACATGTCCCGACAACAGCTCCGCGTGTCCCGACAGCGCCACGTGCTGCCAGCTGCCATCGGGGCGGTACGGCTGCTGTCCCCTACAGAACGTGAGTGTGTCCCCAAACGTCCCCCCGTGGTGGTGGCACACGGTCCCGGCCGTGCTGTCACCACGCTGTCCCCACGCAGGCGGTGTGCTGCGGCGATGGGTGGCACTGCTGTCCCCAAGGCACCACGTGTGACCTGCAGCGCTCCATGTGCACCTCGGGGCGGGACGTGGCGCACGGTAAGGGGACGCGGCCACCCCCACGGCCACCCCCACGGCCACCCCCATGGCCCCGGCTGGGGATGGAGGGGACGTCGGTGACTCATCGTGTTGTCCTCAGTTGGTGACGTGAAGTGTGACGATGAGATGAGCTGCCCTGACGGGAACACGTGCTGCAGGCTGAGCTCCGGGCAGTGGGGGTGCTGCCCCCTGGAACAGGTGATGTGGGGACGTGGGGGTCCCGGGGGGGTGGGTGGGATGAGGGCATTGTCACCGTCCTGTGACGGGATGAGGAGTGATGTCCCCATGTCCTGCGTGGGATGGGGTTGGGTGTCCCCAGAGCCGTGATGGGACAAGGACAGGTGTCCCCACAATGGGACCAGAGCCGTTGTCCCCATGTCCTCCATGGGATGGAGTTGGGTGTCGCCTGTCCCCATGCTGGGACGAGGACAGATGTCCCCCTGTCCTACGTGGCACGGGGTTGGGTGTCCCCAAAGCTGTGATAGGACAAGGACGGATGTCCCCATGTCCTCCATGGGGTGGGGTTGGTTGTCCCTTGTCCCTAGGTTCCCTGATGGCACAAGGACAGATGTCCCTAAGGTTGTCCCCAAGGTTTGGTGTGCCATCATGGGACACGGACAGATGTCCCCACGATGGGACAAGAGCCGTTGTCCCCATGTCCCGCATGGGGTGGGGTTGAGTGTCCCCCGTCCCCGTGCAGGGACACGGACAGATGTCCCCCTGTCCTCCATGGGACGGGGTCAGTCGTCCCCTAAAGGGCACAGGGGACCCTTATAGGGTCAGTGCTGACACCCCTCTGTTCCCCCCCCAGGCCGTGTGCTGCCCCGACCACATCCACTGCTGCCCCCAGGGCTACACCTGCGACCCCCAGGGGGGGACGTGCCTGCAGGGGGGGGTCCGCCTGCCGTGGCTGAAGAAGAGCCCGGCACTGTGGGGTCGGGGGGGGGACGTGCGGTGTGACGACAGGACGAGTTGTCCCGACGGGAGCACGTGCTGCAAGCTGAGCGGGGGCACCTGGGGGTGCTGCCCCCTGGAGCAGGTGGGGGCTGGGGGGGGACAGAGGGGGTAGGGTGGCACTGCCGGGGGGGACTGGGTGGTGGGAGTTTGGGGTGGGGTGGCACTGGGTGGGGGGAACGTTGGGGCGGTGGGGTTTGGGGTCAGGCAGGTACGTGGGGGGCTTTGGGGTCAGGAGGGGAAGTGGCACCTCCTCCCCATCGCTGCCCCCCCCCGCTTTGTGTCCCCATTCCTGGGGGGCACACGAGGGTGACAATGGGGGCACACCCGCAGTAGGGACAGTGGGGTGGCGTGGGGTGGTGGCAGCGGTGGCACGATGTCCCTCCCCCCCCCATGACGTGTCCTCCCCCCTCCCCCCCCCAGGCTGTGTGCTGCAAGGACCACCAGCACTGCTGCCCCCAGGGCTACACCTGCGACATCGCCACGCAGAGCTGCGAGAAGCTGTGACCCCCCCGGGGCTGTGACCCCCCCACCCCAATAAAGGGTTTGTAGGAAAAAAACCCAAACGATTCTGGGGGAGGAAGAAGCGGAGGCAGCGATGTGTCAGTGGGATTTTATATATTAATGGTATCTAAAATCCACAGTGGGGTCTGGGGGGGGTTCTGCCCTTCCCCCCCCCCCCCCCCGTCTCTATGGCAGCTTGGAGGCACCGCTGGCCCGGGGGGCAGTGCCAGACCCCCCCGTCCTGTGGGGACACAAATGGGTTTTGTGTTAAGAATGGGGGATTTGTGGGGGTCCCAGCCCTGTCCCACCCACTGCCCCCCCACCCTGGGTGGAATGGGGAGGGGGGGGGGGGGGGGGAAGGTGCTGTGGGGGAGGAGGGGGGAATTGGGTGCCCATGGGGCAGGGATGTGGGGTGGGAGGGGGACAGGGACAGAGTGGAGGAGGGGCAGAGGAGGGGTGGGAGTGGGAATAGGGTGGAAATGTGGAGGGGGGGGTGGGGGGATGGAAATGGGGATTGTGTTGGAAATAGGGATGGGGATGGGGGAAATTGGGATGGGGGTGGAGGTGGAAAGGGATGGGGGTGGATGGAGTTGAAGCAGGGGTGGGAATGGAGCTGGTGGATGGAAATTGCGATGGGATGGAGATACGGACACAGGGATGGGAGTGGAGAACAGGAAGGAGATGGAGAAGCAACGGGGATGGAGATGGAGGTGGGAACAGGGACTGGGATGGGGATGAAAACGGACTGGATGGAATGCAGTTGGGGACGGATGGAGATGGGGCTGGGGAGGGGCGGACAGGAGAACGGAGATGGAGAGGTAAAGAGGATGGGATTTGGAGATGGAGATGGGGACTGGGATGGAACTGGGACAGGAACTGGGATGGGAATAAAGGTGGGAATGGGGACAGGAATGGGAACGATGGAGGTGAGATGGGGATGGGAGCGGGGATAGAAACGGAGACGGGGGTGGAGATAGAATGAAGGAGATGGAGCGGGGATGGAAATGGGATGGGCACAGGGATGGAGATGGGGACAGGGCCGGGGGTGGAGACGAGGACGGGGGCCGCGTGCGCTTACTTGACGTTGAAGACCATGAGCGGCCGCTCCTCCCTCCTCTGCCAGGGGCTCTTGCGGTCCCCCCCGTCGTCGCCGCCCTCTCCCCCGTCGCCCGCCTCGTCCTCGGGGCTGCTGGGGGAGTCCCGGGGGGGCTCGGAGGCGCTGCTGCACCCGCTGCCCCCGGCCCCGCGGCGCCCCACGGGGGGACCCCCCAGCAGCGGGGCCAGGGCGCTGTCCTCGGGCGACGGCGGTCCGCGCGGCGGGGGCGGCCGCGAGCGGGGCGGGGGCGGCCCTCTGTCGCCGCCCTGCAGGTCGATGTAGGAATGGCGGACGTGGGACGCGCGGCCGTCCAGGGACACGAACCAGGCGCGCGGGGCCACCAGCTTCTGCTCGGCCAGCGCCTGCAGCTCGCCGTTCAGCTGAGCCACCGCAGACTCGTTCAGCAGCACGGGGATGGCCACGGGGCCGCCGCCGCCTCCCTGGGACGGGGCCGCGGCCTGGCCCGAGCCGCTCGCCGCCGTCGCCGGGTTGCTCGCTTCCAGCTGCTGGGCGCCCTCGGCCGCCCCGTCCAGGCGCATGTAGCGCGCGGGGATGAGCAGGGTGGGCACCACGCCGCGGTACACGTCCTCCTGGGGACCCTCCAGCGCTCCGCAGAGGATCAGCGGCCCCGGCGGCCCCATTGCCGGCCCCATTGCCGGCCCCATTGCCGGCCCCATTGCCGGCCCCATTGCCGGCCCCATGGGCGCTCCCAATGACGGTGGCCGCGGTGGCGGCGGTGGCGGCGGTGGCAGCGGGTCGGACGGCGGCACTTCGGCTCCGTGGGGGGCCGCGGGGGGACCCTCGTTGGGGGTGAAGTCCTCACGGGGGTGGCAGCGGCGCGGCGCGGCGTTGGAGGACGGCTGGGGCGCGGAGGAGGGGACCTGCTTGAAAAAGTCCTCGCGGGAGCTGTCGAATTTGAGGACGGGGGTGTGAGCCTCCGTGTCCCCCCCCGAGGACGCGGTCTCCAGGTGGCTGCTGCAGATGAGGTTGAGCTGTGACATGGACGTGGCCTGGTCCCGCTTGGAGGGGTCCAACGTCCCCGACAGCGGCAGCTTGCGGTGCTGCTGGCGTGGCTTCAGGCAGCGGCGCCTGCGGGGACGACGGGGGGACAATGTGGGGAGCGTGTCCCATAACCATGGCCCCCACGGGGGTGGTGGTCCCATAGTCTGCTATAGGGCACCCAAGGGTGGTCATCACCGTAGTCAGCTATGGGACATCAAGGGTTGGAAGATCCCATAGTCAACCATAAGACACCTAAGTGTGGTGGTCCCATAGTCTGCTATAGGGCACCCAGGGGAGGTGGTCCCATAGCCAGGTATAGGCCATTTGGGGTTGGAAGATCCCATAGTCAACTATAAGACACCCAAGGGTGGTGGTCCCATAGTCTGCTATAGGGCACCCAGGGGAGGTGGTCCCATAGCCAGGTATAGGCCATTTGGGGTTGGAAGATCCCATAGTCAACTATAAGACACCCAAGGGTGGTGGTCCCATAGTCTGCTATAGGGCACCCAGGGGAGGTGGTCCCATAGCCAGGTATAGGACATTTGGGGTTGGAAGATCCCATAGTCAACTATAGGGCACCCAGGGGCGGTGGTCCTATAGTCTGATAGTCTGCTATAGGGCACCTAAGAGTAGTAGACACCACAGTCAACTGTAGGACATTCAGTGTTGGTAGACCCCATAGTGAACTGTGGGACACAAAAGGTTGGTGGCCCCATAGTCAATTGTAGGGCACCCAGGGGTGGTAGACACCATAACCGGGTATAGGACATCAAGGGTTGGTAGACCCCATAGTCAACTATAAGACACCCAGGGGTGGTGGTCCCATAGTCAGCTGTAGGGCACCCAAGGGTGGTAGACACCACAGTCAACTGTAGGACACTCAGTGTTGGAAGACCCCATAGTGAACTGTGGGACACTAAAGGTTGGTGGCCCCACAGTCTGCTATAGGGCACCCCCAGCTGGTGGCCCATAGTCGGGTATAGGAAATGGGGTTGGAAAACCCTGTAGTCAACTATAAGGCACCCAGGGGTGGCGGTCCCATAGTCAGCTGTAGGGCACCCAAGGGTGGTAGACACCGCAGTCAACTGTAGGACACCAAAGGTTGGTGGCCCCACAGTTTGCTACAGGGCACCCACAGCTGGTGGCCCCATAGCCAACCATAGGGCATTCAGCTTTGGTGGCCCCACGGTCCACTGTGGTGCACCAAGGCCTGGTGGTCCCACAGCCAGGTACAGGACATCTGGGGTTAGTAGACCCCATAGTCAGCTGTAGGGCACACGTGGCTGGTGGCCCCATAGCCAACCATAGGATGCTCAGGGTTGGTGGTCCCCGTGGCCAGCTATAGGGCACCTGGGAGTGGTGTGGCCCCATAGTCAACTGTAGGACAGACAGGGTTGGTGGCCTCATGGCAAGTTATGGGATGTCTGTGAGCGCCAGGAGGTGTGGAACCCACAACCAGCTATGGGATGTCCGTGGGTGCCAAGCAGGTGGTGGGCCCCGTAACCAACTATCGGCCACCCATGGGTGCCAAGCACACCGTGACCCCACGGCCGGCTGCAGGACCCCATGGGCAGCGTGGGGAGGCCGGCGCTGACCTGCAGTAGTAGATGAGAAGGCAGAGCAGGGTGAGCACGAGCAGGGCCAGCGCGCCCAGGATGGTGAGCAGGAAGATGGTGTGGTACGCCGTGATGTCCTTCATGCCCGCAGCCACGGCCACCAGCCCTGCGGGGACACCGAGCTGCGATGTGGCACCGCCACCCCCCCGGGGACCCCGCGACTCCCACCCCACAGGGTCCTACCTGGGCCGGGAGAGGGCACTGCCGCTGCCCAGTAGCCCAGCTGGGGGGCCACGAAGGTCCAGTAGAGCTGCTGGCCCTCCCTGCGGATCAGCCCCGTCCCGTTGCGGACCCACAGCCCTACGGGGACACGGACCGTCACGGCGGGGCGAGACCCCGAGCTCCCCCACGGCCACCGGCACCACGGCTCCCATTGCCCACGGCCGTCACCGCCTCCCACGGCCACGGCTCCCATTCCCTACGGCCACCAGCGCCCCATTCCCGCTGCCCACGGCCACCAGCACCCACCCACAGCCAGCACCCACACTCTATTGCCCACCACCGCCACCCCATTCCCGCAGCCCCCATCCACCACCCGCTCTCCCGTTCCTTATGGCCACCACCACCCACCCACGGCCGCCACCCACATTCTATTGCCCACGGCCAGCACCCACGCTAATGGAGACCTCCTGCGCTCCTTGCCCACGGCCATCACCACCCACCCACCCACCACCCCCACCCCACCCCCACTGCCCACCCCCCCGTCCCGCCGCTCACCGCTTTTGGGGTCAAACCTCCATGCAGGCACGCTGGTGGCCGCGACGGCGCCGGACTCGGAGCTGAGGGGGACGGACAGATGGACGGGTCCTGCCAGCTGCACCTCGGTGCCGTTCCCGGTGAACAGACGGACGCCGAGCGCGGCCACGGGCGACAGCTCCAACCAGGTGGCATTGGCTGGAGATGAGGACAGCAGGGTGAGCAGAATCACAGAGTCACAGAACGGCCCGGGTTGGAAGGGACCTCAAGGATCACGAAGCTCCAACCCCCCACCAATGCAGGGCCACCAACCTCCACATCTCACAGCAGCCCAGGCTGCCCAGGGCCCCATCCTTGCTGGCCTTGAACACCTCCAGGGATGGACGGGGATCCACAGCCTCTGGGCAGCTGTTCCAGCACCTCCCCACTCTCACAGCAAACAACTTCCCCTGACAGCCAGCTGAAATCTGCCCTCCCTCAACTTCAAACCATTTCCCCTCGTCCTGCTGTTCTCTCCCCTTTCCCCTCCTGTTTAAGGCTCCCTTGAGGTCCCGCAGGCTGCACTGAGGTCACCCCGCAGCTTCTCTCCTCCATGCTGAACAGCCCAGCTCCCTCAGCCTGTCTTCATAGGGAGGTGCTGCAGCCCTGCTCATCTTTGTGCCTCCTCCGCACCCTCTCCAACAGCTCCTGCCCTTCTTGTCCTGGGGGCTCCAGACCCGGACGCAGCACACAGACAGGACCCTCCGTGCACCCCCACCCCCGTCCCGCTGTCCCCATACCGCTGCCGTCAGCCCCCAGGAAGGCAGGGAAGCTGCGGAGGTCCCGCGGGGCGGTGGCGGCGGTGAGCGATGCCCACAGCTGGCTGTACGTGGAGCTGCGCGGCAGGCGGGCGGCGCGGCGCTGGAACTGCGCCCATGGCTGAGCCCGAGCACCTGGGGGGACGGGGACAGAGGTGTGGGGTTGTGCCCTGTGGGCAACTGTAGGGCACGCGGGGGGGGTGGCCCCGTGGCAAGCCATGGGACATCTGAGCGCGCTACGGGTTGGTGGCCCCATGGTCAAATGTAGGGAACCCTGGGGTGGTGGTCCTATGGTCAACTATATGGCACCCAGAGGTGGTGGTCCTACAGTCAATTATATGGCACCCAGGGGTGGTGGTCCTACAGTCAACTATATGGCACCCAGGGGTGGTGGTCCTATGGTCAACCGTATGGCACCCAGGGGTGGTGGTCCTATACCCAACTATATGGCACCCAGGGGTGGTGGTCCTATGGTCAACTATATGGCACCCAGGGGTGGTGGTCCTACAGCCAATTATATGGCACCCAGGGGTGGTGGTCCTATAGTCAACTATATGGCACCCAGGGGTGGTGGTCCTATGGTCAACTATATGGCACCCAGGGGTGGTGTTCCTATAGTCAACTATATGGCACCCAGGAGTGGTGGTCCTATTTTAAACTATATGGCACCCAGGGGTGGTGGTCCTACGGTCAACTATATGGCACCCAGGAGTGGTGGTCCTACAGTCAATTATATGGCACCCAGGGGTGGTGGTCCTACAGTCAACTATATGGCACCCAGGGGTGGTGGCCTCATGGGAATCTATGGGACATCTGAGTGTGCTATGGGCTGGTGGCCCCATAGTCAACCGTAGGGCACCAAAGGGTGGCGGCCCCATGGCAAGCCATGGGATATCTGAGTGTGGTGGAGGCTGGTGGCCCATGGTCAACTATATGGCACCCAGAGGTGGTGGTCCTATGGTCAACTATATGGCACCCAGAGGTGGTGGTCCTATGGTCAACTATATGGCACCCAGAGGTGGTGGCCCATGGTCAACTATATGGCACCCAGAGGTGGTGGTCCTATGGTCAACTATATGGCACCCAGGGGTGGTGGTCCTACAGTCAACTATATGGCACCCAGAGGTGGTGGTCCTATTGTAAACTATATGGCACCCAGGGGCGGTGGTCCTATAGCCAACTATATGGCACCCAGGGGCGGTGGTCCTATACCCAACTATATGGCACCCAAGGGCGGTGGTCCTATACCCAACTATATGGCACCCAAGGGCGGTGGTCCTATACCCAACTATATGGCACCCAAGGGCGGTGGTCCTATACCCAACTATATGGCACCCAAGGGTGGTGGTCCTATACCCAACTATATGGCACCCAGGGGTGGTGGTCCTATACCCAACTATATGGCACCCAGGGGTGGTGGTCCTATACCCAACTATATGGCACCCAGGGGCGGTGGTCCTATACCCAACTATATGGCACCCAAGGGTGGTGGTCCTATACCCAACTATATGGCACCCAGGGGTGGTGGTCCTATACCCAACTATATGGCACCCAGGGGTGGTGGTCCTATACCCAACTATATGGCACCCAGGGGTGGTGGTCCTATACCCAACTATATGGCACCCAGGGGCGGTGGTCCTATACCCAACTATATGGCACCCAAGGGTGGTGGTCCTATACCCAACTATATGGCACCCAGGGGCGGTGCCCCATAACAAGCTATGGCAAATTTTAGCGTCGGTGGCCCCACTGTTTGTAGGACATTTCGGTGCCCCACTCACCAGGGGGGCCCAGCAGGATCTGCACCAGGTCCTCGTACAGGATGAGGGTGGCAGGGCGCTCGGGCTGCAGGTACAGGCTGATGGAGGCGTACACTGCGGGGGGGGGGGGGGGGGGGAAGTGAGGGGGGGTCCCGTGCCCCCCAATCCTTGCCCACCCCACCCCCTACACCCCTCCGACTCCCCCCGACCCGAGTGCTCCACGTCCCACCCCACAGCAAGGTGACCCCATTGATGCTGTCCCCCCCCCGCAGTGACACGGCCGCCCCGGGGCAGGGGCTGGCACTGAGCCCAGGGTGACCCCCCCGGGGACGTCAGTGCCACCAACACCCCCCCCGCCGGGACACGTCACTGCCTGCTATGGGAGCGGGGTCCCAGTAAAGGGCTGGGGTCTCCCAGTAAGGGATCGGGGTCCCCCAATAAGGAGCCGGGGGTCTTAAAGGGGCTCTGAGCCCCCGGGGAAGGGATTGGGAACCCCCCAAAAAGGGTTGGGGGCCTCTTACAGCTCTAAGGCCCCCAGCAAGGGACTGGAAAGCCCCCAAGCATCCCAGTAAGAGGCTGGGGTCCCCCAAAAGGGTCCTGAACCCCCCGTAGAGGATTTGGGATCCCCTAGGAAGAGGATGGGGACCCTACAAGGGCACAGAACCCCCAGTAAGGGATCAGAGCCCCCAGTAAGGGACTGGGCCCCCCAGAAGGGCTCTAAGCCCCCCTATAAGGGATCCCTATAAGGGATCAGAGCCTCCCAGTAAAGGATCTCATAACAGCCCTAAGCCCCCCAGTAAGCCATCAGGGTACCCCAGTACGGTACTGGGAGGATCCCAAGCACCCCAGTAGTGGGCAGGGGTCCTCCAAAAAGGCTCTGAGCTCCTTATAAAAGGACTGGAACCCCCCAGGAAGGGGGTTGGGTCCCCTAAAAGGGATCAGACTCCCTCCAGTAAAGGATTGGGAGCCCCCAGTATGGGATTGGGACCCTCCGGTAAGGGGCTGAGGTCTCCCAAAAGGGCTCCGAGCCCCCCAGTAGGGGATTGGGACCTCCCTGAAGGGATCGAGTCCCGCTTCATTCCCACTGAGATCCCCCCCGGGGGTGGGGGTCCCAACTCACGCGGCAGTTTGGTGACACGCCAGGGCACGGTGGAGGTGACGAAGCCCCGTCGGCTGGCGCTGACCAGCACCCACGTGCCCAGGCTGTAGGACAGAGGCAGGACCCCCCCGCCCTCGTGGTCGGTGGTCCCGGAGGCCAGAGAGCCGCGGGGTCCCAGCACCTCCAGGTTGGTGTGGGGCAGCGGGGTGAGCGCACCGCTCTCGTACACCTGAACCTTCAGCAGCACGTCTGTGGGGACACGGGGTGGGGGTGGGATGCATCCCAGTAGGGTCACTGGTTCAGCATCGTGGGGCTGTGGGCACCGCCCTGCTGGGGTGGAGGGGGCCGTCCCAGTAAAGTGGCGGGCAGTGTCCCAGTAAGGTCCTGGGCACCATCTATGGGCGGTGGGTACCGAGCCAGCACTGGTGGGACCCATCCCAGTAAAGTGAGAGCCATCCCAGTAAAGTGAGAGCCATCCCAGTAAGGCAGTGGGCCCGCCCCAGTAAGATAATGGGCAAAGTCCCAACGAATGGTGGGACCCATCCCAGTAAGACCATGGGCATCATCCCAGTATGGCAGTGGGCCCCATCCCAGTAAGATGGGAGGACCCATCCCAGTAAGGTCCCGGGCACCATCTTATGGGTGGTGGGTACCAAGCCAGCACGTGGTGGGACCCATCCCAGTAAAGTGAGAGCACCCATCCCAGTGAGGCCATGGGCACAATCCCAGTAAGGCTGTGGGACCCATCCCAGTAAGGCTGTGGGACCCATCCCAGTAAGGCTGTGGGAGCCATCTCAGTGAGCTCATGGGCATCATCCCAAAATGCGATGGGACCCATAGCAGTAAGGTGGTGGGACCCATCCCAGTATGGTCACGAGCACCATCCCAACATGTGATAGAACCCATCACAGGGTTGGGCATCATCTTATAGGGTCATGGGACCCATCCCAGTAAAGTGAGAGCACCCATCCCAATGAGGCCATGGGCACCATCCCAAACTGCGGTGGGATCCACCCCAATAAGCTGATGGGACCCATTCCAACAAGTGGTGGGACCACCCCTGTAAGGTCACGGGCACCTTCTTATGGGGTCGTGGGCACCACCCTACCAGGATGAGTGGGACCCACCCCAGTATGCCATGAGCACCATCCCAGTAGGGGGGTGGAACCCATCCCAGCGGGGTCCTGGGCACCACCCCAACAAACGGCTGACCCGTCCCAGTATGGCTGTGGGATCCATCCCAGTATGGCTGTGGGATCCATCCCAGTAAAGTCATGGGGTCACGGGCCCCATCCCAGCAGGGCACCACCCCCACCCCACACAGTGACTCCTCCCAGGTGCCCCCCCAGCACACGGTGGGATTCTGCCCATCCCACCCCACTGCGGGGCCCAGTGCCCACACACAGCTATGGGGCCGGGTGGATATGGGGGGGGGATCCCACCCCCCACCCCCCAGCTCCCCCCACGCCATCAGATCCCGCACAGCCCGCAGCATCCTCAGCTCGCTGCCGTCACCATGGCAACGACCTCATCCAACCCCCCCCCCAATACCCCGAGTGATTTCGAGACCCCCCCCCCCCGAGCATCGCCCTGACCCTCAACCCCCCCCCAATCATCCCCCGTTGTGGGGCGGCCCCAAATGTTGGTGGGCGGAGGGAAGCGATGCGCTTTTGGGGGTGGGGCGGGGGGGTCCCGACTCTTGGGGCAGCTGTCGCTGTGTGGCACGGATGTCCCCCGCTGTTGGGGACAGGTGGCACGGGGCGGGGGGGGGGGAGGGGGCACCACGTGTCCCGCGGCACAAAAGTGGGGTCCAACCCCCCCCACAGCGCTGCCCGAACACCGCAGGGGGGGCTTTGGGGAGCGGGGAGGGGTCGTGGCGGGGACCCCCCCCCACCGGCACCCGCGGCCACACCGCCCCCGTGGGACGCCGCCCCCCGGACCCCCCCACGGCCCGTGGGCCCCACCCCCATCTCGCCCTCTCCCCCCCGTGCCCCCCACCCCCCCGGTGCCCCCCGTTCACCCCCAGCGCCCCCCGCCCGTCCTCCCCCTCCCACCCCATCCCCGCCCCATCGCCCACTCCCCACCCATCCCCCCACGCCCACCCCGCGGCCCCCAACGCGCCGTCTACGGCCCCCCCACACCCCACCCGCACCCCGGGACCCCCCTCCGACCCCCCCGCAGCCCCCTCCCCTCCCCAAAGCCTACGCCCCCCCCATCGCACGGCATCCCCTCCCCGTCGCCCCCCACCCATCACCCCGAGGACCCCCACCCCGCAGCCCCCTCCTCGCCCTACAGCCCGCCTAAGGACCCCCCCCGCACCCCACACCTATAGGGGGACCCGCCCCATCCCCGCAGCGGTGACATCCGCACACCCCGACGGGGGTCGGTGCCGCCCCCCCCGCACACAAAGCACTCACCCATCGCCCCCCGCCCGCCCGCAGCCGACAGGAGGAGGAGGAGGAAGAGGAGGGGGGGGGGCGGCGGGGCCGCATCGTGCCCGCACCGCTCCGCTACGGCTCCATGGCCGCCCCGCACCGCCCCGCACCGCCCCGACCCCCCCCCGCGCCCCCCCCACCGCGAGGGCCGGGCTCCGCCTGGCGGCACCGCCGCGCACCGCCGAACCCGCGCGTGAACGCGCACTGCGCGCCCCCTACAGGGAGACCCCCCCGGAGGGACCGCCCCCAAAAGGGACCCCCGTAGGGCCACCTCCTAACGACCCCAGACCGCAGGGACCCCCATAGGACCCCCCCTTATGGACCCTCCACAGTGAACCCCCACAGGGAGCCCTCCAAAGGGACATCCCATAATGAGCCCCCCATAGAGACCCTCCCACAGGGACACCCCATAGGGACCCCCGCCCATAGAGCCCCCCTCACGGGGCTCCCCCCATACGGACACCCCATAATGAGCCCCCCATAGAGACCCTCCCACAGGGACACACCATAGGGACCCCCACCCATAGAGCCCCCCTCACGGGGCTCCCCCCATACGGACACCCCATAATGAGCCCCCCCCCCTTATGGACCCTCCATAGTGAACCTCTGTAGGGATCCCCCAAAGGACACCCTATAGAGACCCCCCCCATAGGGACCCCCCCACAGGGTCTTCTCCTACAAACACCCCCCTTCATAGGGACACCCCATAGGGACACCCCATAGAGAACCTCGCCCATAGGGACACCCCATAGGGACACCCCATAATGAGCCCCCCCTCCTAGGGACCCCCAATAGGGAACCCCCACGTGCCCCCCCCATAGTGAGGCCCTCCTCTTAGGGCCCCCCTATAGGGATGGACACTCATAAGGGCTGCCCCCATAGAGATCCTTCCTTAGGGTCTCCCCCACGGGAACCCCCCTGTAGGGACACCCCGTAGTGATCCCCCCCCATAGAGACCCCCCCATAGGGACATCTGATAGAGAACCCCTCCCCATAGGGACATCCCAAAACGCCCCCCGCCCATAGAGACCCCCACAGGGCTCCCCACATAGGGACACCCCATAGGGACATCACATAGTGACCCCCACTAAGCCCCTCTTAGAAACCCCCCATAGTGAACACCCATAGGGATGCCCCATAGTGACCCCCTCCCCCATAGTGACCCCCCCACAAAGAGACCCTGTCCATTGGGACCCCCCCACATAAGGACCCCCCCATAGGGACACCCCCACCCCATAGCTACTCTCCCTATAGGGACCCCCCAGAGGGGCACCCATAAGAACTCCCCCCATAGAGACCCCCCATAGAGACACCCCCATAGTGAATCCCCCATTGGGTCACCCCATAAGGACACCCCTAAGGACACCCCCCAGTGACCCCCATAGTAACTCCCCCCCACAGGGACCCCCACCATAATTACAGCCCCACACACGCACCCCAACAGTCATGCCCCTATAGGGCCCCCCCCACAGGGCACCCCACGTAGGGCTTTCCCATAGAGACACCCCCCAGTATGGGCACCCCCACTGAGACACACCAATGGCATCCCCCCATGCAGCCCCCCCACAGGGACCCCC
The DNA here is from genome assembly GCF_905368555.1 of Meleagris gallopavo. NCBI lineage: Eukaryota > Metazoa > Chordata > Aves > Galliformes > Phasianidae > Meleagris > Meleagris gallopavo. The sequence goes on along the minus strand of NC_139432.1, from coordinate 1,232,185 downwards.
CCAGTAGGGGCATCCCCCATAGAGGCACCCCAGTAGGCATCCCCCCATAGTGACCCCCCATAAAGTCACCCCCATGGGGACACACTCATAGGGACCCTTCAATAAGGACACCCCATAGAGACACCCCATAGGCATCTGCCCCATAGGGACCCTCCATAGGGACACCCCCTATATGGATTCCCCCCCCCCCATAGGGGCGCCTCGATGCCAAGTGTCACCAAGTGCACTGCTGAGATTTATTGGAGGGGGAAGTGGGGGCGGGGGGGAGGTCAATGGGAACCTGGGGGGGATGGGGACAGTGGGGTGGGGCCATGGGGACACTGGGAACCCACTGATGTTGGGGACAATGGGACAGGGACATTGGGGTGGGAAGGGGGACATTGGGAACCCATAGATGGTGGGGACACTGGGGCGGGTTGGGGACATTAGGGCAGGACTATGGGGACACTGGGAACCCACAGATGTTGAGGACAATAGGACAGGAACGCTGGGGGGGGCTATAGGGACATTGGGGCAGGAGTGGGGCACTGAGGACACTGGGGGAGGGACGGGGACATTGAGAACCCACAGATGTTGGGGACACTGGGGCAGGGATGGGGACGCTGGGGCAGGCGTAGGGTGCTTGAGACACTGGAACCCATAGACATTGGGGACACGGGGTGGGGACGGGACATGGGGGACATGGGGGACATGGGGGGGCAGGACGCGGGGTCCCCTCCCCTACCCCTGGCCGTCCCCCATCTCCGGGCCCTGGCCCTGTCCCGCTGCCCCCTCCCCCATGTCCCCCTCCGCCGGTGGCCGCATCCTCTTGAAGAACCCCATCTGCAGGAGGGGACAATGCGACCCCACGCCGCCCATCAGGGCCCCATTGCGGGGTGTCCCCAGGTGTCCCCAGCGATGTCCCCTCCCCCCCCCCCCAACACTCACCATCCCCATCAGGAGGACGAGGAGGGCGAGCAGGAGGAGCCCCGCCAGCACCCCCAGCACCACCCACCACACCGGGACGGCAACGGGCCGGGAGCGCAGCACCTCGGTGACAGCCTGGGGGGATGGGGGACACAGGGACAGTGCCACCACAGCGGGGACAGCGGGAGACCCCGAGGGACAGCACCGTACCGTGGCAGTGCCGTGGGGCAGCGTGCGGGGCCGGATGTGGTACGGCATGGCTGAAGTGTTGAAGGAACCCCATGAGTGGATGGAGAGGTGCTGGGGGTGGTCATCCTGCTGGGGACACGTGGGGACATGTGGGGATATGGGGGGACACGTGGGGATGGGCACATGGTGTCCCCAAGGGTGTTTGCCACATGGCCAAGGCTGTGGCACGGCCCCACTGTGGGGACACCATGGGGGACACAGAGGGGACAACATGGGGACACCATTGAGACACCAAGAGGACACCAAGGGGGCACCACGAAGACACAGTGGTGATACTATGGGGACAACATGGGGACAACATGGGGACAACATGGGAATATTGTGAGGACACCGTGGGAACACGTTGTGGGAACATCATGGGGACACCATGAGGACACCATAGGGACACTGTGAGGACAGCATGGGGGCACCGTGGTGACACCATGGGGCACCACAAGGACACCGTAGGGACACTATGGGGACACCATGAGGAAAGCACAAGGACACCCCAAGGACATGATGGAGACACGGTGACACTGCAGGGACACCATGAGGACGCTGTGGAGACACACAATGACAGCATGGGGTCACCGTGAGGACACTGTGGGGACACACAGGGACACCGTAGGGACACTATAGGGACACTATAAGGACACAGTGGGCACATCATGGGGACACTATGGGGACACACATTGACACCATGGGGACACACACTGATATACATTGATACCATGGGGACACAGAATGACATCGTGGGGACACTATGGGGACACTATGGGGACACCACAAGGAAACCACAAGGACATCACGGAGACACACGGTGACCCCATGGGGACACCATAGGGACACCATGAGGATACTATGAGAACATCATGGGGACACCACGAGGACACCATGGGGACGCAGCGGTGACACCACGAGGGCACACAGTGACACCATGGGGACACTACGATAACATCATGGGGGCACAGAATGACACCATGGGGACACCATAAGGACACCGTGAGGACACCATAGGGACGTGATGGTGATGCCATGAAGGCACACAGTGACACAATGGGGCACCAGGACAAAATGGGGACACCACGGGGACACCACAAGGAAACCACAAGGACATCATGCAGACACACGGTGACACCACGGGGACACCATAAAAACATCATGGGGGCAATATGGGGACAAGGTGGTGACACCGCGGGGACACCATGAGGACACCGTGGGGACAGAGGGGACAGCAGAGGCGCAGTGCCGCTACCAGCTGCAGGGTCTCCATCCAGAGCAGCGCACGGACGGCCACCAACACGCGCTGTCCCTGCGCCATGCTGTCCGCCTGGCACCACACCTCTGCACAGCTGGCATTGCCACAGTCCTGAGGGCACAGCACACGTCACACGTCACATGTCACACGTCACGTCATGTCACATGTCACACATCACACAGCACACGTCACATGTCACACGTCACACGTCACGTCACACGTCACACGTCACATGTCACACGTCACACGTCACACATCACACGTCACACATCACACGTCACACATCACACATCACACGTTACACAACACACGTCACACGTCACACGTCACATCACACGTCACACGTCACATGTCACACATCACACGTCACACGTCACACGTCACACGTCACACATCAGTCATCACACGTCACACGTCACACGTTACACATCACACGTCACACGTCACACATCAGACATCACACGTCACACGTCACACGTTACATGACACACATCACACGTCACACGTCACACGTCACACGTCACACGTCACATGTCACACGTCACACGTCACACGTCACACGTCACACATCACACGTCACACACAGTACATCACACGTCACACACATCACATGTCAGACATCACACATCACAGTCACACATCACACGTCACACGTCACACTGTCACACATCACACGTCACATGTCACACGTCACACGTCACACGTCACACGTCACACGTCACACGTCACAGTCACACATCACACGTCACATGTCACATGTCACACATCACACGTCACAGATCACACGTCACACGTCACACATCACAGATCACAGTCATCACATGTCACACGTCACACGTCACACGTCACACATATGTCACACATATGTCACACATCACACGTCACACGTCACACGTCACATGTCACACGTCACACGTCACACGTCACACGTCACATCACACGTCACACATATGTCACACGTCACACGTCACACGTCACATGTCACACGTCACACGTCACACGTCACATGTCACATGTCACACATCACACATCACACGTCACATGTCACACTCACACGTCACATGTCACATGTCACATGTCACATGTCACACGTCACACGTCACATGTCACACGTCACACGTCACACGTCACACGTCACAACTCACATGTCACATGTCACACGTCACATGTCACACGTCACACATCACACGTCACATGTCACACGTCACACGTCACATGTCACATGTCACACATCACACATCACATGTCACATGTCACACATCACACGTCACATGTCACACGTCACACGTCACATGTCACATGTCACACACCACACGTCACATGTCACACGTCACACGTCACACGTCACACGTCACACATCACGTCACATGTCACACGTCACATGTCACACTTCACACGTCACACGTCACACGTCACACGTCACAAGTCACCCGTCACACATCACGTCACACTTCACACGTCACACGTCACATGTCACACGTCACACGTCACACGTCACACGTCACATGTCACACGTCACACATCACGTCACATGTCACACGTCACACGTCACACTTCACACACCACACGTCACACGTCACATGTCACACGTCACACATCACGTCACATGTCACACGTCACACGTCACACGTCACACGTCACACGTCACACATCACGTCACATGTCACACGTCACACGTCACACGTCACACGTCACACGTCACACGTCACATGTCACACGTCACACATCACATCACATGTCACACGTCACACGTCACACGTCACACGTCACACGTCACACGTCACATGTCACACGTCACACATCACGTCACATGTCACACGTCACACGTCACACGTCACATGTCACATCAAACGTCACACGTCACATGTCACACGCCATACATCACGTCACACGTCACACGTCACACGTCACATGTCACACGTCACACGTCACATGTCAAATCAAACATCACACGTCACACGTCATGTCACGTCACATGTCACACGTCACATGTCACACGTCACACGTCACGTCACACGTCACACGTCACATGTCATGTCACAGGTCACATGTCATACATCACACGTCACACGTCACACGTCCCCCTGCCCCAGCCATCCCCACGTCCCCTCTCACCACACTGACGCTCTCCTCCTCGTCCCCCACATCCCTGCGCTCCCGTCGCCGTGTCCCATTGCGCTGCTCCTCCTCCGTGGGTTGGCCCACCTCCAGCTGGGACAGACGGACGCCCGCTCAGCACGGTGCCACCCGCGCCGTCCCCACGCTCGTCCCCGTGTGTCACCTGCATGGGGTTGAGGTCCGGGGGTGGCACGCAGGTGACGCCGCCCTCGGTGCCCATCTCCAGGAGGTACAGCAGCGTGCGGCCGCCGGTGGCGATGGGGACGCGGAGGCTCAGGGTGACGTTGGTGACGGCGGCCGGGCCCTTATTGTGCAGCTGTGGGGTGACGTTGGGTGGCACTCGGCGGCACTTTGGGGCCGTGCCGCCGCCACCCCCCCATGCCGTGCCCTACCTGGTAGACGTGCTCCACGCGCACCCCGTGGTCCTCCGGCCGGCGGCTGTCCCCAGCCCTCCGCCACTCCGTGGGCAGCACCGTGGTGGCAGGCAGGGACATGCTGGTGGCACACGGGGACGTGTGGGGTCACCTCCCCCCGGCCCCACAGCCCCGCAGCCCCTCATCCTCACCCCCTCAGCTCCATCTCTGCGTGCGCTTCCACAGGGACGGTCACGGCCGCGGCGACGGTGGGGCTGTTCTTGCTGCGGGGACAGCGGGGTGAGCACAGCACCATTTGGGGACACGGCGCGGGGACAGCGTGGGGACAGCGTGGGGACAGCGTGGGGACAGCATGGGGACAGCGTGGGGACGGCGTCACCTCCTGAGCTGCAGATGGAAAGTGATGGCATCGCCCGCGTCCTCCAAGCCGGTGACACTCAGCTCCATGGCCACAGCCACCTGTGGGGCGGCACGAGGGGACACGAGGTGATAGGAGGGGACGCAGGGGGACAGGAGGGGACGCAGGAGGTGACAGTGCCACCCACCTCGGTGCCCGCCTTCATGGGGTTGCCCATCTCGCACACCACCACGTGGGTCCCGTTCTCCTTCCTGGGGTTGCAGCTCAGCTTCTCCTGTCCCCATAGCGGTGACATGGGGTGGCACCACGTCCCCACAGTGTCACCATCCCAAACCCAATGTCACCATCCCACATTCAATGTCACCATCCCATACTCGGTGTCACTGTCCCATATCTGACATCACCATTCCAAACCCAATGTCCCCACCCCACACCCGATGTCACCGCCCCATACTCAGTGCCACTGCCCCATACCCATTGTCACCATCCCATTGTCACCCTGTGCCATTGTCCCATATCTGGTGCCACCGCCCCATACTCAGTGTCACCACCCCGCAACCAGTGTCACTGTCCCATACTGAGTGTCACCACTCCATGTCCCCACCCCACACCCGATGTCACCGCCCCACACTCAGTGCCACTGCCCCATACCCATTGTCACCATCCCATACCCGATGCCACTGTCCCATACTCGGTGTCACCACCCCACACCAATGTCCCCATACCAGTGTCCCCGTCCCAGCCCCGCTGTCACCCACCTGTGTGTCACTCAGTGCCCGCTGATAGAAGCTGCCATCCGGGAGCTGCACCCACAGCTCGGCCTCGAAAGCCCCCTCCCCCGCGTTGGTGGCCCCGACCCTCAGTGTCACCGCGTTGTCATCGCCGATGCGCAGCCGTGTGTCCGGCCTGGGGACAGCGGGTCAGGGGGAAACGGGGAGGGGGTGGGGGGCTGCAGGGGGTCCTGGGGGGGCTCACGTGTGGGCAGAGAGGCGCAGGTCGGGGACACAGACGTTGTCATCGCCGCAGTCCTCCAGGATGATGTGGGTCTGGGGGGGGACAGCGTGGGGACATCGCCAGGGATGGACACGGGGACGTGGCGGACGTGGGGACAATGTGTGGGGCACCCCGAGGGATGGTGAGGGGCGGCTCCGCCCCACGTGTCCCCGCTGTCCCCTACCTGCGCCTGCACGTGGGTGTCCCCATAGAGCACCAAGCCCAGGCCGTGGGGATGCGGGGACGGCAGCGCCAGGCTGAGGCTGGTGACAATGGGGCTCAGTTTGTCCCTGAAGTCCCCTTCGTCCTGGGGACACAGCGGTGGCACTCCGTGGGGTGGACTGCCTCGTGTTGGCTGTCGCTGCCCCACACCGACGTCACCGCCCCATATCTGATGTCACTGTCCCATAAGCAGCATCACAGTCCCAAACCCGATGTCACCATCCCATATTCAGTGCCACCGTCCCACACCTGATGTCACCATTTCATACCCACTGTCCCCATCCCGTACTCAACGTCACCATCCCAACACCTGATGTCACTGTCCCAAACACAACGTCACCGTCCCATACTCAGTGTCACCACCCCGAATTCGGTGCCACTGTCCCATACCTGACATTCCATACCCGTCCCACACTCAGTGTCATTGTCCCAAACCCAGTGTCCCCGTCCCACATCCAGTGTCACCATCCCATAACCGATGTCACCAGCTCACACTCACAGTCACTGTCTCACACCCGATGTCACCATCCCAAATCTGATGTCCTCATCCCATACTAAATGTCACCATCCCACACCTGATGTCATGGTCCCAATCCCCATGTCACCCTCCCACAGCTCGTGTCACCACCCCACCCCCAGTGTCACCATCCCATATTTAATGCCACCATCTCGTACTCAATGTCATTGTCCCAAACCCTGTGTTACCACCCCAAGCCCGGTGTCACCGTTCCATACCCAATGCCACCATCTCGTACTCAATGTCACTGTCCCAAACCCAATGTCACTGTCCCATATCCAGTGTCACTCCACATCCAATGTCACCGCCCCACACGCAACGTCCCCATCCCATACTCAGTGCAGCCATCCCACATTTAATGTCACCACCCCACACCTCATGTCGCCACCCCACACCCAATGCCACCGTCCTACACTCAACGTCACCATCCCATATCTGATGTCACCATCTCACACTCAATGTCATTGTCCCACATCCAGTGTCACCATCCCATACTCAACATCACCACCCCACATTTCATGTCGCCATCCCATGCTCAACGTCATTGTCCCAAACCCCGTGTCACCACCCCACACCCCGTGTCACCATCCCACACTCAACGCCACCATCCCCTATTTGATGTCACCGCCCCACACCCGATGTCACCATGCCATACCCTCAGGTACGCAGCCAGTTCGTGGCACTGCGGTGACGTCCCCGGAGCCAAGGTCACCTCCTGCTGCCACGCCGCCTGCTGTCCCCGCAGCAACAGGACCCTGCGGTGTCCCCTCTGCTTCAGGCGGTCCAGCTGCAGCTCTGCCATCAGCCCTGAGGTGACAGCGTGGTGACAGCACCGTGCCGGTGTCACCCCCCAGCCGCCCCGTCGCGATGGACTCACGGACGCTGTGAGGGAGGCGGCGTCCCGACACGGAGACACACAGCCGCACTTGGAAGCTGCGGGGACACGGCCGTGCGGGGTGTCCCCATGGCTGTCCCCATGGCTGTCCCCATGGCTGTCCCCATGGTGCCCCGCGCAGTGTCCCCGTGACCGTGTCCCCGTGGTGGTGTCCCCAAAGTGATGTCCCTATGGCCATGTCCCCACGGTGCCCCCGTAGAGGGTCCCCACAGCAGCGTCCCCATGGCTGTGTCCCCAAAGTGTCCCCCGTGGCTGTGTCCCCACGGTGTCCCCATGGTGCCCCCACAGAGCGCCCCAGTGGCGGTGTCCCCAGAGCGGTGTCCCCATGGCGTTGTCCCCACAGTGTCCCCATGGCTCTGTCCCCATATAGCACCCCAGTGGCGATGTCCCCAGAGCGGTGTCCCCATGGCGTTGTCCCCACAGTGTCCCCATGGCTCTGTCCCCATATAGCACCCCAGTGGCAGTGTCCCCAAAGCGATGTCCCCATGGCTCTGTCCCCATATAGCACCCCAGTGGCGGTGTCCCCAGAGCGGTGTCCCCATGGCTCTGTCCCCATATAGCACCCCAGTGGCGGTGTCCCCAAAGCGGTGTCCCCATGGCTCTGTCCCGCAGTGTCCCCATGACCCTGTTCCTCATGGTGTCCGATGTCACCATCCCAAATCTGATCCCATACCAATGTCACCATCCCACACCTGATGTCACGGTCCCAAACCCCATGTCTCCATCCCACAGCTCGTGTCACCGCCCCACACCCGATGTCACCATCCCATGGTGTCCTCGTGGTGTCCCCGAAGTGATGTCCCCATGGCTCTGTCCCCACAATGTCCCAATGGCGGTGTCTCCTTGGTGCCCCCATAGAGCATCCCAGTGGTGGTGACCCCAAAGTTGTGTCCCCATGGTTCCCCCATTATGTGTCCCCAGGACAGTGTCCCCATGGCCATATTCCCACAGTGTCCCCACGGTTCTGTCCCCATGATGTCCCCACAGCAGTGTCCCCGTGACCGTGTCCCCAGGGCATTCCCATAGAGCATCCCAGTGATGGTGTCCCCAAACTGGTGTCCCCATGGCAGTGTCCCCACAGTGATACCTCAATGGTGCCCCAATGGTGTCCCCATGTCCCCACAATGTCCCCATCGTGTCCCCACAACAGTGTCCCCACAGCATCCACAAAGTGATGTCCCTGTGGCCGTGTCCCCATGGTGCTCCCACGGAGTGTCCCCACAGCAGTGTCCCCATGGCCATATCCCCGAAGTATCCCCAAACTGGTGTCCCCACGGTGTCCCCACAGTGTCCACAAAGCGATGTCCCCACGGTGTCCCCATGGTGCCCCCATAGAGTGTCCCCACGGCAGCGTCCCCAGGATGGTGCCCCGATTGTGCCCCAATGGTGTCCCTACGGCCATGTCCCCACAGTGTCCCCAAAGCGGGGTCCCTGTGGCGCTGTCCCCAAGACGGTGCCCCAGTGGTGTCCCCGTGGTGCTGTCCCCAAAGTGACGTCCCCACGGCACTGTCCCTGCGAGGTCCCCGTGCTGTCCCCACGGCGCTGTCCCCAAAGCAATGTCCCCACGGCAGCGTTCCCAGGATGGTGCCCCAGTGGCGTCCCCATGGCGGTGTCCCTGTACCGGTGTCCCCATAGTTGTGTCCCCTCTCACCAGGTGACACTGCTGTCACTCCCCGGCAGGACGCACTCTGTCACCTGTGGGTTCAGCCCGCTGGGGACGTTCAGCTGTGCCTGGGCCACCACCACGGGCCGAGCCCTGCATTGCGGTGCCATCAGCGCCCATCGCTATGGGGCAGAGCCCCCAGCCCCCCACGGCAGCACCCACCGGTACACGGCCACCTTGGAGACCCCAAAAGCACCGACCAGCAGATCTGTGGGGCACAGAGGGGTTGGGGACACATGGTGGCACATGGGTGGCCCTGGGGTGGCACAGCCGTGCCCCATACCTGGGTACCCATGGCCATATTAGGGTTCCCATGGCCATATTAGGGTGCCCATGGCCATATTAGGGTTCCTATGGCCATATTAAGGTGCCCATGGCCATATTAGGGTTCCCATGGCCATATTAGGGTTCCTATGGCCATATTAAGGTGCCCATGGCCATATTAGGGTTCCCATGGCCATATTAGGGTACCTATGGCCATATTAGGGTTCCCATGGCCATATTAGGGTTCCCATGGCCATATTAGGGTACCTATGGCCATATTAGGGTTCCCATGGCCATATTAGGGTACCTATGGCCATACCTGGGTACCCATGGCCATATTAGGGTTCCCATGGCCATATTAGGGTTCCTATGGCCATATTAGGGTACCCATGGCCATATTAGGGTTCCTATGGCCATATTAGGGTACCCATGGCCATATTAGGGTTCCTATGGCCATATTAGGGTGCCCATGGCCATATTAGGGTGCCCATGGCCATATTAGGGTTCCTATGGCCATACCTGGGTTCCCATGGCCATATTAGGGTGCCCATGGCCATATTAGGGTTCCCATGGCCATATTAGGGTTCCTATGGCCATACCTGGGTACCCATGGCCATATTAGGGTTCCCATGGCCATATTAGGGTTCCCATGGCCATATTAGGGTGCCCATGGCCATATTAGGGTTCCCATGGCCATACCTGGGTACCCATGGCCATATTAGGGTGCCCATGGCCATATTAGGGTACGCATGGCCATATTAGGGTGCCCATGGCCATATTAGGGTGCCCATGGCCATATTAGGGTTCCCATGGCCATATTAGGATACCCATGGCCATATTAGGGTGCCCATGGCCATATTAGGGTTCCTATACCATATTAGGGTTCCCATGGCCATATTAGGATACCCATGGCCATATTAGGGTGCCCATGGCCATATTAGGGTTCCCATGGCCATATCAGGGTGCCCATGGCCATATTAGGGTTCCCATGGCCATATTAAGGTTCCCATGGCCATACCTGGGTACCCGTTGCCATCGATGTCGGTGGCACCACGGAGAGCGAAGCCGAAGGCGGCAGGGCCGGGGAAGGGGCTGCTGAGGCGCTGCGATGGGGTCGGGCTGAGCCCCTCCCGCTGACCCCGGAAGATGAGCACGGCCCCACTGCCATCGTCACCGCCGTACGGGGCACCCACCGCCACGTCTGGGGATGTGGGGACAGTGCGAGGGTGGTACCGAGGGGCGGGAATGGGGCGGTGGGTGGCAATGGGGTGGCGTGGGGAGGGGCGAGAGGGGCGGGGGGTGGGGGATGGGTTGGGGAGCACTGGGAGGGGACGGCAGGGGGCTGTAGGGTGACAACGGATGGAAGGGAACACTGGAGATCTGTGGGGTGGCAAGGTTTTAGTTCTGTGGCACTGGGGGGGCACTGAAAAAGGATGATGGAGTGTTATGGGGTGGGTCGGGGGGTGATGGGGTGATGGGTTGGGTGGCACTGGGAGGGGCAGCGGGGGGCTGTGGGGTGACAAGGTTATGGGTCGGGCAGCAATGGGGCGGCATGGAAAGGTGCAATGGAGTGCAGTGGGGTGGGTGAGGGGGTGGTGGGGTTATGGGGTTATGGGTGGGTGGCACTGGGAGGGGGTAATGAGGGCTATGGGGTGGGGTTGGGGGCTGTGGGGAATGGGGTGATGGGTTGGGTGGCACTGGGAGGGGCAGCGGGGGGCTGTGGGGTGACAGAGCAGTGGGTGGAAGGGGACGTTGGGCTTCTATGGGGTGATGAGGTTATGGGGCAGGCAGCAATGGGGCGGCACAGAAAGCCCATGGAGTGCTATGGGGTGGTCAGAGGGTGATGGGGTTATGGGTGGGTGGCACTGGGGTGGCACTGGGAGGGGGGCAGCAAAGGGCTATGGGGTGACAACAGGAGGAAGGGAACATCGGGGTTCTATGGGGTGACGAGGTTATGGGTAGGGCAGCGATGGGGCGGCACGGAAAGCAGCAGTGCTTTGGGTGGGAGATGGGGAGATGGACAGCGGGGGGCTGTGGGGCTGTGGGGCTGTGGGTGCAATGGGGGCTGTGGGGCAGTGGGGGCTGTGGGGCTGTGGGTGCAATGGGAGCTGTGGGGCAGTGGGTGCAATGGGGGCTGTGGGGCTGTGGGGCAGTGGGTGCAATGGGGGCTGTGGGTGCAATGGGGGCTGTGGGTGCAATGGGGGCTGTGGGGCTGTGGGGCAGTGGGTGCAATGGGGGCTGTGGGTGCAATGGGGGCAGTGGGTGCAATGGGGGCTGTGGGGCAGTGGGGGCTGTGGGGCTGTGGGGCTGGGGGCTCAGCAGGGCCCCATTACCGCCGCAGCCGTCGAGGTCCAGGTCCCCCAGCGGGGCGATGGCGGCGGCGAAGCGGCCATAGGGCTCCGTGCCCGTCAGGGTCTGGGGGCGTCGCTCCCACGGCCGCCGGCCGCCCCCCAGGTAGGCGTAGAGCCGCCCCACCTCGCGCTGCTTCCCCTCCGCGCGCCGCTCCACGAACAGCGGGGCTCCCACCAGGACGTCGTCCCTCCTGCGCCGCCGTCGGAGCCGTGGCCCCACAGCCCCAGAACCCCGCGGTTCCGCTGCCCCCCGTGGCCCCAGGACCCCGCAGCTCCGCTCTCTCATGATCCCGTAACCTTGTAACCCCGCGACTCCGTGGCCCCATCATCCCATAACCCCGCGACTCTGTGGCCCCATCATCCCATAACCCCACAACTCCGTGGCCCCATCATCCCATAACCCCGCAACTCTGTGGCCCCATCATCCCATAACCCCACAACTCCGTGGCCCCATCATCCCATAACCCCGCAACTCCGTGGCCCCATCATCCCATAACCCCACAACTCCGTGGCCCCATCATCCCATAACCCCACAACTCCGTGGCCCCATCATCCCATAACCCCACAACTCCGTGGCCCCATCATCCCATAACCCCGCAGGTGCAGTAGTGGGGCTACCAGGGCTCCACGCTATGGGGTGCTGTGGGGTGGTACATGGGGTGCTGTGGGGCAGTGCATTGGGTGCTATGGGGGGATGCATGGGGTGCTATGGGGCAGTACATGGGGTGCTATGGGGCACTATGGGGCAGTGCATGGGGCGGTACATGGGGTGCTATGGGGCGGTGCATGGGGCACTATGGGGCACTATGGGGCAGTGCATGGGGTGCTATGGGGTGCTATGGGGCGGTACATGGGGTGCTATGGGGCGGTGCATGGGGTGCTATGGGGCAGTATATGGGGTACTATGGGGCGGTACATGGGGTGCTATGGGGTGGTGCTATGGGGTGCTATGGGGCGGTACATGGGATGCTATGGGACGGTGCATGGGGCGCTATGGGGCAGTATATGGGGCAGTATATGGGGCGCTATGGGGCAGTGATGGGGGCAGTACCTGCTCACTGGGGATGCCATGCAGCCGGCGCAGCGACAGCCCCGCACTGAAGATCTCCACCTGCCCCACAGCGGCTGTGGGTCCCTGACCCCACGGGGCGCCGCCCCATTGCAGACACCCCCGCCTCGCGGCGCCCGCTCACCTCGCCCCTCGTGTTGCTCTTATTGGGGACCCCCACCACGAACTCTGTGGGGCGGCCCGGCCCTGAGCGCCCGCTGGTTATGGGGCGCACGGGGCCGCGGGGCCGCGGCCCGACGAAGGGGTTTGGGGGGAAACCGGGCAGCAAACCTTTGGTTTTGGGGTCGCCGTCGAACTCTCCCACGGCCACCGAGTACCCTAAGGGGACGCGGGCACGGTCACCCCTCCGCCCCCCGACTCCCCCCGGCAGTGGGGCGGCGCCGCTCACCCCGGTACCCATCGATGTATTCGGGATCCGCCTGCTCCGCTGTGGGGCGGCCGGGGCTGTGCAGCCACAGCAGGGAGGAGTTGGGGAAACGGGACAGGATGGAGGTCAGCTCCACCACGTACAGCAGCCCTGCCAGCACACGGCGACACACGGTGACACACGGTGACACACGGTGACACACGGTGACACATGGTGACACACGGTGACACACGGTGACACACGGGGACACACGGTGACACACGGTGACACATGGTGACACACGGGGACACACGGTGACACACGGTGACACATGGTGACACATGGTGACACACGGTGACACACGGTGACACATGGTGACACACGGTGACACACGGCGACACACGGCGACACACGGCGACACATGGTGACACATGGTGACACACGGTGACACACGGGGACACACGGCGACACATGGTGACACATGGTGACACACGGTGACACACGGCGACACACGGCGACACACGGTGACACATGGTGACACATGGTGACACACGGTGACACACGGTGACACACGGCGACACATGGTGACACATGGTGACACACGGTGACACATGGTGACACATGGTGACACACGGTGACACACAGCGACACACGGTGACACATGGTGACACACATTGTGGCACCCACTGTCACCCACTGTGTCACCCATTGTGTCACCCATTGTGACTCCCACTGTCACCCGTTGTCACTGTCACCCGTTGTCACTGTCACCCATTGTGTCACCCATTGTGTCACCCACTGTCACCCATTGATGCCCACTGTGTCACCCACTGTGCCACCCATTGTCACCCACTGACACCCACTGTGTCACCCCCTGTGACTCCCATTGCCACCCACTGTCACTCACTGACACCCGTTGACACTCACGGACACCCACTGTCCCCCACTTTGTCACCCACTGGCACCCATTGTGTCACCCATTTTCTCTGTCACCCGCTGTGTCACCCACTGTCACCCACCGACACACTGACACCCATTGTGTCACCCACTGTCACCCATTGTGTCACCATTCTCACGCACTGACACCCACTGTCACCCACTGACACCCACTGTGTCACCCACTGTCACTCCCACTGTCACCCACTGACACCCACTGTGTCACCCACTGTCACTCCCACTGTCACCCACTGTCACCCGCTGTCACTCATGGACACCCACTGTCCCCTACAGTCACCCACTGTGTCACTCATTGTGACTCCCATTGACACCCATTATGTCACCCACGGTGTCACCCACTGTCACCCACTGTCACCCATTGACACCCACGGTGTCACCCTCTGTCACCCACTGTTCCCGCTGTCCCCCGCTGTCACAGGGCGGGGGGCTGCACTCACCCCTGAAGTAATACCCCCCCGGAGCACCCAGCGCCAGCGTGCCGTCCTGTGGGGAGATGTGTGCCGGGCTGCCCCACAGCCACCCCATAGGGCGTCCCAAACACCGCCCATGGGGCGCCCATAGGGACGTCCCGTTACCCACCCCATAGGGGCGTCCCCATGGCCACCCCCTGGAGAGCCCCACAGGAATATCTCCATATGGCCCCATAGGGATATTCCTATTACCCACCCCATGGAGCGCCCCACAGGGACCTCCTCATAGCCACCCACAGATGGCCCCATAGGGATGTCCCCATTACCCACCCCATAAAGCGCCCCACAGGGACATCCCAAGTACCATCCATTGGAGCTCCCCATAGGGACATCCTCATGGTCTCCCCATGGATGGCCCCATAGGGACACCCCATTACCCAGCCCCAATCACCCCATAGGATCACCCCACATCCCCCCCCTGCAGCCCCA
The DNA here is from genome assembly GCF_905368555.1 of Meleagris gallopavo. Classification (NCBI taxonomy): domain Eukaryota; kingdom Metazoa; phylum Chordata; class Aves; order Galliformes; family Phasianidae; genus Meleagris; species Meleagris gallopavo. The sequence goes on along the minus strand of NC_139432.1, from coordinate 1,216,767 downwards.
CTCCCATCCCATCCCTACAGCCATAGGGCCGCCCCTCACAGACCCCCAGGAGCACCCATAGCCCCCCCATGTACCCCATTACCCCCATATCCCCCCATGACCCCCTGACCCCCCATGTCCCCATATCCCCCCATGTCCCCATATCCCCCCATGTCCCCAAATCCCCCATGTCCCCCCATGTCCCCATGTCACCCCAAATCCCCCCATGTCCCCCCATGTCCCCCCATGTCCCCCCATGTCCCCAAATCCCCCATGTCCCCATGTCCCCCCAAATCCCCCCATGTCCCCCCAAGTCCCCAAATCCCCCACATCCCCCCATCCCCCCATGTCCCCACATGTCCCCAAATCCCCCCATGTCCCCATGTCCCCCCATGTCCCCCCAAGTCCCCAAATCCCCCCATGTCCCCAAATCCCCCCATGTCCCCCCATGTCCCCAAATCCCCCATGTCCCCCCATGTCCCCATGTCCCCCCAAGTCCCCAAATCCCCCCATGTCCCCCCATGTCCCCATGACCCCCCATGTCCCCAAATCCCCCATGTCCCCCCATGTCCCCATGTGCCCCCAAGTCCCCAAATCTCCCCATATCCCCCCATGTCCCCACATCCCCCCATGTCCCCATATCCCCCCATGTCCCCACATCCCCCCATGTCCCCACACCCCCCCATGTCCCCAAATCCCCCACATCCCCCCATGTCCCCATGTCCCCCCACGTCCCCACGTCCCCCCGCTCTCACCGCGGTGACGGCGGCGCTGAAGCCGATCTCGCAGTAGCGCTGGTCGAGCACTGCGGGCACCACGCGCTCAGCCCAACGCGGGGCGGCTCGGCTCTCCCCATTCGGGGGTCCCAGCCCTCCCCCGCTCACCATACTGGGTGCTCCGGTACGAGGCGGCCATGCGCACGTCCCGGCACGGGGAGATCCAGGCCAGGTCCCGCAGCCCCGCGCTGCCCGCATAGCAGGCGCCCACCGGGGTGCGGAACGCCTCCCTGTGCCCCCGCACGGCGTTCCAGTGCTGCAACGGGGCGCAGGCCTGCGGGGACGTGCGGGGTGGGCGCCCGCCCTGCTGCCACACCGGCTGCCCCCGGAACCCGCGGCACCCAGCAGCCCCCAGCACCCACCGGCACCCACCCGCAGCCCCCAGCACTCACCAGCAGCCCCCAGCACCCACCAGCACCCACCAGCAGCCCCCAGCACCCACCAGCACCCACCAGCAGCCCCCAGCACCCACCAGCACCCACCAGCAGCCCCCAGCACCCACCGGCACCCACCGGCACCCACCCCCAGCAGCCCCCAGCACCCACCGGCACCCACCAGCACCCACCAGCACCCACCGGCACCCACCAGTACCCACAGTCCTCAGCACCCACCCCCAGCAGCCCCCAGCACCCACCGGCACCCACCGGCACCCACCAGCACCCACCAGTACCCACAGTCCTCAGCACCCACCCCCAGCAGCCCCCAGCACCCACCGGCACCCACCCCCAGCAGCCCCCAGCACCCACCGGCACCCACCAGCACCCACCAGTACCCACAGTCCTCAGCACCCACCCCCAGCAGCCCCCAGCACCCACCAGCACCCACCGGCACCCACCAGCACCCACCAGTACCCACAGCCCTCAGCACCTACCCACAGCCCCCAGCACCCATCGGCACCCACCGGCACCCACCAGCACCCACAGCCCTCAGCACCTACCCACAGCCCCCAGCACCCACCAGCACCCACCCGCAGCCCCCAGCACCCACCTGTAGCCCCCAGCACCCACCAGCACCCACCCGCACCCACCAGCACTCACCAGCAGCCCCCAGCACCCACCAGCACCCACCAGCAGCCCCCAGCATCCACCCGCAGCCCCCAGCACCCACCAGCACCCACCTGCAGCCCCCAGCACCCACCGGCACCCACCAGAAGCCCACCAGCACCCACCAGCACCCACAGCCCTCAGCACCTACCTGCAGCCCCCAGCACCCACCAGCACCCACCAGCACCCACCCGCAGCCCCCAGCACCCATCAGCACCCATCCGCAGCCCCCAGCACCCACCAGCACCCACCCGCAGCCCCCAGCACCCACCAGCACCCACCCGCAGCCCCCAGCACCCACCGGCACCCACCAGCACCCATCAGCACCCATCCGCAGCCCCCAGCACCCACCAGCACCCACCAGCACCCACAGCCCTCAGCACCTACCTGCAGCCCCCAGCACCCTCCAGCACCCACCCCCAGCAGCCCCCAGCACCCACCCACCAGCACCCACCAGCAGCCTCCCGCCATGGCTGACCAGCGATGCTCCCAACCACTGCCTTGATTTGTGCACCTGCAGCTGCACGGCAGCGCTGAGCTCCTGTTCGTCCCCTAAAGGTGGGGGGAAAAGGGAGGGAAGCGCTGCCAGCAGTCAGGGGGGTGATGTGGGGTGATGTGGGGTGATGTGGGGTGACACGAGGTGATGTGGGGTGACGTGGGGTGATTTGGGGTGATATGGGGTGACACGAGGTGACATGGGGTGGTTTGGGTGATATGGGGTGATAAGGGGTGACATAGGATGATAGGGGGGTGATACGGGGGTGCTATGGGTTGGCACAGGGTGACATGGGGTGATTTGGGGTGATATAGGGGGATATGGGGTGACATAGGGTGATATGGGTTGATATGGGGTGATATGGGGCCCAACTCCCACCCGCAGTGTCAGGGAGGTAGGGGGACACAGGGACAGACCCCCACCCATCTCCAGTGCCACGGACATAGGATGATATGGGGTGACGGGTGCTATGGGGTGATCTGGGGTGATCTGGGGTGATATGGGGCGACATGGGGCCCGATTCCACCCACCCACAGTGCCAATGGGGCAGGGGAACACAGGGGCTGACCCCCACCCATCAGTGCTGTCAGTGGGGACAGAGTGACATGGGGTGACATGGGGTGACATGGGGTGACATGGGGTGCCATGGGATGATATGGGGTGCCATGGGGCGCTATGGGGTGCTATGGGATGCCATGGGGTGCCATGGGGCGCTATGGGACGCTATGGGGTGCCATGGAGTGCTATGGGGTGCCATGGGGCACTATGGGGCGCTATGGGGTGCCATGGGGTGCCATGGGGCGCTATGGGGCGCTATGGGGTGCCATGGGGTGCTATGGGGTGCCATGGGGCACTATGGGGCGCTATGGGGTGCCATGGGGTGCCATGGGGCGCTATGGGGCGCTATGGGGTGCCATGGGGTGCTATGGGGTGCCATGGGGCACTATGGGGCGCTATGGGGTGCCATGGGGTGCTATGGGGTGCCATGGGGCGCCATGGGGTGCTATGGGGCGCTATGGGGTGCCATGGGGTGCTATGGGGCGCTATGGGGCTCTATGGGGCGCTCTGGGTGCCGCGCTGCCCCCCCCACCCGCGCTGTCGATGGCCACGAGCCGACACGCTGCCGGTCCCGGCGGCCAGGAGCAGAGGAAGATCGCGCCGGGCTCGGTGACGTTGGGCTGCGAGGTGTTGGCACGCGGGGCGCCCACGGCCACTCCGACCCTGCGGGGCAGCGCCCACATCCCCCTGTACCCCACATCCCCCTGTACCCACATCCCCCCGTACCCCACATCCCCCTGTACCCACATCCCCCCGTACCCACATCCCCCCGTACCCCACATCCCCCTGTACCCACATCCCCCCGTACCCACATCCCCCTGTACCCCACATCCCCCCGTACCCCACATCCCCCCGTACCCCACATCCCCCTGTACCCCACATCCCCCCGTACCCACATCCCCCCGTACCCCACATCCCCCTGTACCCACATCCCCCTGTACCCACATCCCCCCGTACCCCACATCCCCCCGTACCCCACATCCCCCTGTACCCACATCCCCCCGTACCCCACATCCCCCTGTACCCCACATCCCCCCGTACCCCACATCCCCCTGTACCCACATCCCCCCGTACCCCACATCCCCCTGTACCCCACATCCCCCCGTACCCCACATCCCCCCGTACCCCACATCCCCCTGTACCCACATCCCCCTGTACCCACATCCCCCCGTACCCCACATCCCCCCGTACCCCACATCCCCCTGTACCCACATCCCCCTGTACCCCACATCCCCCCGTACCCCACATCCCCCTGTACCCCACATCCCCCTGTACCCACATCCCCCCGTACCCCACATCCCCCCCGTGACCCCCAGCCCTTCCCCGCGACCCCCGTGTCCTCCATGTCCCCCCATCCCTTCCCCACATCCCCATCACCCCCCAGATCTCCCCCCTCCTCCCTTCCCCGTATTTCCCTCATCCCCCCCCTCCCCATCCCCCCCCACGACCCCCGTGTCCCCCGTACCCCCCCAGCCCTTCCCCACGACCCCCACATCTCCCCCATCTCTTCCCCATGACCCTCATCCCTTCCCCACATCCCCACCGTCCCCCCATGCCCCCCCTCACCCCTGCCCCCTGTCGCCCCCTCCCCACCCCCTCCCCACGACCCCCCACCCCCCACCTTCCCCCGTCCTCATGGAAGTCCAGCGCAAAGCCGAAGTAGCTGCCGTCGGGCCCGCGATACGCGCTGTGCTGTTCGTGCAGCAGCTGCACGCCGGCGGCCCCGCGCAGCGCCCCGATCAGCAGCAGAACCGGTACCGGTACCGGTACCACCGCCGGCAGCAGCGCGGATCCCATCGCCGCCCCGCAGGCGCTCAGCCCCGCTGTGCCCCGCAGGCAGCCGGCGGGCGGGGGCCGAACAGCGGGGCGCCCCGGGGGGGTCATCCGGCGCCCATCGTTATCGCCGCGCTCAGACGGAAGCGCTGACCGCCCCCCATCCGCCCCCCCAACCCCCCCACGTCCCCCCGGAGCTTCGCGCTGCCGCATCGCTGCGCTGCCCCGGAGCTCCGCACCCGCAGCGCCCACCGCCCCCAGCAGCTCTGCCCACCACGAGGACGTCTCCCCCCCCCACCTCCCGCATCCCACCCCCATCCCCAGGAGGTTCCCCCACCCCTTCCAGGACCCCCCCCCCCCCAAGATCTCTTCCCCCACCCCTTCCAGGACCTCTCCCCCACCTCCAGCCCCTCCCCCCTTCCTGGACCCCCCCCCACAGACCCACAGCCGCCGCGGTTCCACAAACCGTCGCTTTATTAGAAAGCCCCCCATGTACAGCATATATATATATTTATATCTCTCTTATGTGACACAGTTAAATACAGGCCGGCGCTCGTTAAGCAGCGGGAGGTTAACGAGCGGTGGGTCCCCAGCACCCCAACCCGACCCCCCCGCGCCCCCCGCCCTCAGTGCAATTCTGTACGTTAAACAAAAATAGAGATATCCTATAAATTAACGGGGATGGGCACAGCGCTCCTCCCGCCTCCCGCGCGGCCGCAGCCCCACAGGGGATCCCCGCTGCCTTCCCCCCCCCACGGGCGGCGGTGGGGCTGGGGGCTTCCCGGGAGGAGCCCCTCCAACAGCCGGGGGTCGTGGAGGCCCAGCGCTGCACGGAGCTGCGGGGACGGCCAGGGCTTTGGGTCCGCTGTGTGTCCCATCGGGGTCCCATCGGGGTCCCATCGGGGTCCCACTGGAGCCCACCGGACATCCCGGCGGGGTCCCACTGCAGCCCATCAGATCCCATTGGAGCCTCCTGAAGTCCCACCAGATGTTCCATGGAGCCCAGCGGAGTCCCGTTGGAGCTCACTGGACGTCCCACTGAAGTCCAACCGGAGCCCCCTGGGGAGGCCACTGGGGTCCCACCGCAGTCCGACTGATGCCACGTCGGACCCCCCGCAGGTCCGGTCAGGGCTTCCCCTGGAGCCCCCGGGGTGTCCTGTCGGGAGCCCCGCTGCAGCCCCGCTGGATCCTCATTGGGGTCCCCCTGAAGCCCAGTTGGAGATCCCGCCGGAGCCCACTGCAGATCCCATCAGATGTTCCACCGGAGCCCATTGGAGGCCTCTGGAGGTCCCACTGACGGTGTCCCATCAGAAGCCTCTGGGGGTGCCGTCAGTTGACCCACTGGAGCCCACTGAGCTCTCCGGGGGTCCTGACATCAGACATTCCCTGGAGCCCACTGGCAGCCCCGCTGGAACGCCCTTCACGCGCTGACCCCTCCGTGTTTCTTTGGCTGCTCGAGAGCGAACGTAAACCCCATCCTCGCCTCCCAGCCGGGTCAGCTCCACCCCCGAGCCAGCACCCTTCCCCCACGGCGGCCCCGCGCCCGCCCCTCAGGTGCCGTGGCTCGGGGGGTGCTGCAAGTCCTGCCCTGAGAAGATGGGGTGCAGCAAAGGGTGAAGGTGCAGCGCCGTGGCGGCGGCGGCGGCGGCGGGACGCGGGGCGAGGAGCGTCGGGTAGAGCGCGTGGGGCACGGGGTGGAAGGCGAAGGGGCCCGGGTGGATGGCCGAGGCCGGAATGATGTGAATGGGGTGGCTGGTGAGGAAGGTGGCGGGGTGGCCCGGGATGATGGAGTGGGTGAGGTGGGACAAGGAGATGGGCGTCAGGTGGGGCTGGGGGATGTGGTGCACCTGAGCGAGGGGCTGGGGGTGGGGGTGGGGGTGGATGCCGATGGCGGCGGCGGCGGCGGCCGCGTGGTGCTGCAGGATGGCGTGCTGCACCGTGGTGATGGACGTGGCCGAGGCGGCCGCCGGCTGCGGGATGTGGATGGGCTGCAGGGCGGGCGCCGCGGGGGCCAGCGCGGCCGAGGCGGGGAAAGCCTTGACCTGCTTGGCCAGGAGCTGCTGCTGGATGTGCTGCTGGGCCGCCTGCTGCAGCTTGCTGTACTTCTCCATCTCCTCGGGCGTGAAGGTGATGGGCTGGCTCTCCAGCGGCGCGAGCGAGGAGTCCTCCCCCCCGTCGCGGTCGCCCTCCATGCCGGGCTCGCCGCCCTGCGGCACGTAGCCGGGGAAGTGCTCCACGTCGGGGACCAGCGGCATCATGGCCGCGTCCACGGGCACGGGCTGGCTGCCCCCGTCCATGGGCTCCAGCGCCTCACGCTCGCCCGGGGCCGCGAGGAAGGTGTGGGGCAGCACCAGGTCCCCGGAGCTGAAGCACTCGGGCAGCGCCGGCGCTTCCAGGGGAACGGAGGGCATCTCCTCCTCGCGCTTCTGCTCCTCCAGCCCCGCGTCCTGCAGCCCCATCGCCGCGTCCCCCAGCAGCGGCTGCCCGCCCAGCGGCGCATCCTCCGCCCCCTCGGAATCCGACAGCTCCTCACCCCTCTCCATTCCGGACTCCTCGTACCTCTTGGCGCTGGGCTTCCGCACGGTCGGCAGTTTCCCAATTAAGGGCAGAACGGGTTTGTTGCCCAGAGAGGGAGGGAGCTTTGGGCCGAAGTAGCCCTGCGGAGGGTCTTTGAGCTTGATGCCCACCTTGCCGGCCCCCACCAGCATCTCCTCAGCGACGCAGGGCTTCTTCTCCACCTTCCGGGACTGGACCTTCTCCAGGAGCAGCTTAGCGGTGACGGAGTTCCGCTCTTCGGGGCTGCAGTCACCCTCCGAGGCACGGCTGGTGCCCGAGCCGCTGTTCTGGGACCCCCTGGGTTCCTCCCCTTTGCCATCCTCCTTCTTCACGGCCCCTTCACCTCGCGCCGCTCGGAAGTAGTGCGGCGACTGCGAGCGGTAGATCTTGGACCTGATGAAGTCTCTCCTCCCCGACCTCCTCTCCTCGGGGCTCTCGTGGCCGCGGGAGCCCTTCCTGGAGAGCGAGCGCTGCGAGTGGCTCCTGGTGCTGCGCCCGCGGCTGTAGCTGCGGCTGCGCTTCCAGCTGCGCCCCGTCGTGCTGCGGCTCCTCCTCTTGCTGCGGCTGCGGCTGCAGCTGCTGCTCCGTGTCCGGCCCCGGCTGCGCGTCCTCGACCTCCTGCTCCGGCTCCTCGACCTGCTCCTGCTCGAGCTGTAGTCTTCGGAAGAGGAGTACTTACGCCGCTTGGACCTGGCGTAGTCGGAGTCGTCCTCTGAGTCCTGCGAGCGCTTGGAGCACCGCGACCGCTCGCTGTAGTCGCTGTAGCTGTCGGAGTAGCTCCGGTGGCGGCTGTAGCGGCTGCGGTCGGACGAAGCGTCGGAGCTGCTGGAGTAGGAGCGCCGCGATGAGCGCCCACGCCCCGACGCGGAGCGGCTCTGCGAGCGCTCGCTGCCCGAGCCGTAGTCGTCGCTGTACTGCGAGCGCTGACCACGAGAGCCCTCGTCGCTGTCGTCCTCGTCCCCGCTGCTCCGCCGGCTGCGGCGCGGCCCCGGGCACCGCCGGCGTGCAGCCCTGCGTTTCTTGGGGCCGCGCTCGGGGCACGAGGCGCCGCTGTCCTCCTTCTTCCCACTGCTGCCCTCCTCCGCCGACAGAGACTTCCGCTGCGACTCCTGCGAGCAGCGCTTCTTCTTCTGGAAGCGGCCGCACTCCTCGGACAGCTCCGCCTTCAGCGCCCGCTCCGATTCGGTAGAAAGAGAGGATTTCACCTTCTTGCGCCGGTGCCGCCTCCGTTTCCTGGGTTTCTCCTCACCCAGCTCAGTTTTGCGGCTCTTTTCCTCAGGCTCCTCCTTGTGTTTGCGTTTGTGCCTGCTGGACTTTTTGTGCTTCTTTTTCTTCTTGTGCTTGTGGGATTTGCCAGCCTTACCCCGGCCACTTCCGCTCCTCCCGCTCTCGTCGCCCTCGCCCTCGCCCTGCAGGCCGCCCTCCTGCTTGCCCTGGGACAGCGATCTGCCCTCCGCTCCCCCCGAGCCCTCGGTGATGCTGTCTGCCTCCTTGGCTTTGCTCACCTCTCCAAACTCCGCGTTCTGGATGTTCTCCCTGCACAGCCCGCCCGGATCCTTGGATTTCTCAGCCCCTTTCCCTTTTGCATCTTTGTTGCGGGAGAGCTTGAAATCGAAGTACAGAGGATTACAGCTGTAGGAAACGGACGGCTCCGCTTTGGTAAATATGAGGAGCTCCGAAGGCCACTGCAGAGTGGTGCTCTCATCCTTACTCAGAACCGGAATGAAGGGCCCCGTCGGCGGCCTGGGCCCCTCCGGGACATCCTTAGAGCTCGGGGCAGGCTGGGCAGCATCGCCGGGCACGCCTGGCTCAGGCAGGCTGCTCTCTGCCAGGCGCCTGCTCTCCTGCGCACTTACATCTTCTGGGCTTTCCTTCTGTTCCTCCTTGCCCTGCTGAGCGGTGCTCTCAGGTTCACTCTGCTCCTTAGGCTGTGCCGTGCTCTCGGCTGCCTTCTCCACGTGCTTGCTGGGTTTGGGTTTAGGGGAATTTCCCTTCCTGGCTTCATTCGTGTTTTTTTTGTTCACGTTTTCAGCTTCCGTTTGTTCCGTGGACTTCATGAAAAGCAGAAACTGGAAGTTGGGCTTTACTTTACAGTGGGCCGGGGGGATATAATGGTAGTACTCCGGTTCAACCGCCGTCGGTCCGTCCTCTCGCCTCATCTTTTTCAGTTTGGACAGCGTGGTGGCCAGAGACCCGCTGTCTTTGTCGTGGTCGTCGTCCTCCGCCTTGCCGTCAGAACTGTTTGTGCTTTCGCCCTCTCCGGCTTTCTGCAGGCCCCCTCCATCCGAGGACCCTTTCTCATCAGCTTTTGCTCCATCTGCAGAACTCGATTCATCCACGTGGTCCTTGAAAACCGAAGCGATGGTCTCCAGCTTCACCGGAGTCTTCTTGGCAAAGGAGAACGACACACCGATCTTCTGCAGCGGGGTTCCCAACGCGCCCTTGATGCCAAAGCTGACAGCCTGTGCTGCCTGCAGGGGTGCCTGGCCTGGCACGGCGCTGCCACCGCCCTGCCCCACGTTTAGGAAGCCCCTCTCTGTGCCCATCTCCCCGCCCGGGCCTGACGTCTGGGTGAATGAGCTGCTGTTGGCCGCAGCGTCGTCGTCGTCCCCACCTTCCTCGTCCACAGCCACAGTTGTGGTTCTGAACATGGGGCCGCTTCCCGGAGCGCTGCGGGAACGAGAGAAAATGTTGATGGCTGCCCGTTTGGGTTGGGAGGGACCCTTAGGATCATCTGTTTCCAACCCCCTGCTGTAGGCTGGGACACCTCCCTCTAGACCAGGTTGCTCACAGCCCCGTCCAGCCCGGCTTTGAGTGCTTCCAGGGAGGGGGCATCCACAACCTCACAGGGCAACCTGTTCCAGCGCTGCACCACCCTCACAGCAAAGAATTTCTTCCTAACATCTAATCTAAATCGAGACTCATCCAATTTAAAATCCTTTCTCCTTGTCCTGCTGCTACACGCCCTTTTGAGTCGTCCCTCCCCAGCTTTCCTGTAGGCCCCTTTTGGGTCCTAGAAGGGCTATAATGTCCCCCCAGAGCCTTCTCTTCTCCAGGCTGAACAATCCCAGCCCTGAAGCCACATTTCACCTCTTCCAAGTACTCCCGTACCCAGGAGTAGCACTGTACACTCATCTGAATGCTCCAAACGACCGCTGCTGGGTAACGCACTGTGGGAGCACCTGGGAGCAACAGCTCAGCAAATTCCCTCCTGCCAGAAGCACGGTGCAGGGCTGAACCCCAGCTCTCCGTCGGCCGGCGCACCCCAAGCAGGCCGCCTTCACTCACTCACCACTCCGGCTGCCTCCGCTGCTCCGCCAGCTCATGCAGGCGCCGCAGGGCCCTCTCCTGCTTCCTTTCATCCTTCCGCGATCTTGAGGAGACGTTACGAGCAAACTCCCTTTGCTTGAGATCTTTCAACCTCTGAGGCAAAAGAAAGCGGGCAGGGATTAGAGGAGGACTGCCGGAGCCCTGGGCAGCGTGCTGCCAGCCCCGGGGCCACGTCCTGAGCTGGGGGCAGCTGAGCCCGACACGCGGCACCGGCTGGCTGCTCCCCAGCAGCGGAGTGCACTGAGGGGCTACGGCCTCGTGCCTGCCCGCGCGCTCCCAGCCAGCACAACCAGCTTTCTTTAGCGGCACAGTAAGGCTGCTTTCAAAGCGAAAAAAACAAATTCTGGAAGGGAAAAACAAAACAAAACAAAACAATAATTAAGAAAAAAAAAGGGCTGTTTGTTCTGATGCTCTCGCAGGGTGCAAATGTACAGCACGAACAGCGGGACAGAGCGGGAGCCGGAGTGGAAGTTACCCGGGTGTCACATCTTACAAAAGCAATGTACAGGTTACATTGGAGAAGGTGCCAAAAATCCCATGCAAATGATCCCAGTGAGCAAAGAAACAATACAACACACAGCACAAACAGTGCCCCGCTCTCCGGACAGCAGCTCCGGGCTCCTCAGGAAACAAGAGCTGCAGAACGCCAGGGCTTTGGGGTTCAACGCTTCCCGGGGCGGAAACGCTACACGCCCCAGAGATCTGCAATAGGAAACCCGAACCCAAGGAATGTCAGCCGTCATAGCATCACTGAGGGTACCTGGGTGTCCCATTTTAACAGCAACTGAACAACACAGTTTCTGCAGGTCCTGGTTTGAAGCACTAGGACAGGAGGCCGCTGCTCTCCTTCCAACACGGGCAACGATTCCCGAGCTGTTTTTTCAGAGCACTACTCAGAAGGTAAAGAAAGTTGCCAAGAAAGACATCTGCCACCCTACGCACTCAAGTGCCTTCTGTTTCGTTCGGGGCTTCTGTGCACAATCTTTCAAAAGACCCAATTTCAGAAAATACCACGTATGAGCTGCTGATGTTTCTCATCCGTCAGGTATTTCAGGAAGGGCCTCAAAGACCAACGGCATCAGAGCGGACTGAGCTAATGAACCCAGCGTGCCAGCCCAGGGAATTACTGGGCCCAATGTAAAGAGAACATTGCTTTGTGAAAAGGGGAAGATCGGACAAGACAGAGGATTCTCTCACCTAATCGCAGTTACTAAACATGGTTTGAGCTTTACCAAAACCAGAGGGAAGGACAGACAAAGAATACAGCTACAGACACCGGCAGAAAGAAACTCACTCGTGTGATCTGGGCTCCGAAATTAGAAGGGTTTGCTTTCAATACATCATCTGAAAGTGTCCCATCACAAAGAAAAAAAGAAAGTGAAGATATAACGAGGGTGGAAGAGAGCAGAAACAGGAAGCAAGCATTGCTAGGGAGCTCCCGGCGCGCCGGCCGCCAGCTAGGAGCAGCCGGGCAGCACAGCTATGGGCTGACACAGGACGGGGTGCACACACACAAGCGATCCCACCCAGAGCTGCTTCCCAGGACAAGCGAGGGCCGAAGGGTCTGCGGGGTGTGCTGGCTGTGGAACGCCAAATGCCTTGCGGAGGAACGGCTGAGCAGAGCTGTGCCGGCAGACAGGCTGCGGGTGGGGGTGCTGCCTCCACCACGTCTCCTGCGCACTGACCTCGCGTGCTCAGGCTCACCGAGAAGATTTGCACAGAGCAGTGAGCTGCCATGAGGCTGCAGACGAGAGCCCGCCACGCTACATGGAGCCCTGAGGACCCCTCGCTCCCCACCACGGACACCGGCTGCGCCCGGCTGCACCGCACTGACCTGGCAGGGGAGCTGGGGAACTGCACTGCAGCAGGGGACACGAGGACCTTGCTGGGCAACGTGGAAAAACAAAATCTCAACAGCTGCGTTGCACTGCTTCCTTGGGACAGCAAAGCGTGGAACACGGAACCTTCCCTCACTAAGTGCTCCCAGCACGTACCTGGAAGCAGCATCTCCTCGGTGCAAGGAGCAGCAGACAAGCCATTAATTGCAGCCGTGCTCACTGCTGTCCTCTGATGCAGCAAGAGAGGAGCAGCAGGAGCCCCAGGTGCAGCTGCACAGCAGCAAGAACATCGAGGAACACAGAGCTCCTCAGCACACCACAGCTCCCAGCCCTGGCAGAAAGCTAGCCGAGCTAAACCGTATTTAACCCAGGCTTACCCTCAAGAAATTCCCCCCCTAATCCCGAGGCGAGTGTCCATTATTCTAATCCCTTAGGTCCCCACATTACTATTGGGATCACACACGTGCCGCCCTTCGTCCACACTCCTTTCCAGGAAAAGCAATGTGACACAGCAGTGCCCCCCGCCTCTGAGCAGAGCAGAGCCCGTCTGCCATCAGCCCTGCACTCGACTGCTCAGCAGTACTCTCGTCTCTTTAGCAGCACCAGGGCCGCCCACTTCCAACCACCCCCAACGCGTCCCTTCGTGCTGCCACGGGGTTCGGGAAGCAGAGAGCACTCTCTCCTGGAAGGCCCCGCGGCCCTGGAGAAGGCAGAAAGCTCTCCAAGCCTCAAAGTGTGGCTGAGCACAACGCCAGGACAGACAGTGCGGCCGCTTCACTGCAACAGCTGAGGAGCAGAGCCCAGGGAACAGCGAGGCGACGGGCACAGCTCCGCGACCTCGAGCCCTCCTCTGCTTTCTAACAACAGTACTTCCAGCCTCCTTTCCAGCAGAATTACCAAGGAGTGCAACTGAGCTCCTGAAGAGCAGGTTCTCTTAATCTGCAGCTGCTCAGCCCTCGAGCGTGGGCAGGGGCAGAGATGGGCTGTGTCCTGGCTGAGGCACGCAGTGCTGTTACCATGCAGCTGCTCCCCCTGGCTCACACAGCCACACTCCTGCCTCAGCGGGAAGCTCCAGGGAGCATGGTGGGTGTGTAAAGGAGGCTGAGCGGGAGGGGAGGGTCAGCATTCAGCTGCAGAAACAGGGGAGGACTGAGCACATGGGACAGCTTGCTCGTGGGCTCGTATCACAGAGGCCTTCACTGCTCAACGCACATCGCTTTGCAGCTTCAGGCCCGGCGGCAAACGATTTATCTCAGCCTCAGGTGGAAAAGAAAGGAGACTTATGTAAGAGGATGCTGTGCGGAGGGGATGAAGCCACTCCCTGTGCTCCCCACACTGCCCACGCTGCTGAGCCTGCTCACAGCAGACAGGAGCTGCACAGTGAGCTGCCAGCACTGGCCGCAGTGGAGCAGCTCACATGGAGCACAGGCAGCGCAGCGCCGCTCCTCCTCAACACTGCTCTCCACTCTCTCTGCCAACCTCACTAAATAAAACCACTTCTCACTCCATACCCCTCATTCTGCTGCAACAGCTTGGAAGGGAACTACAGCACGAGCTCCAAGGATGGCGGCCTCTGGCTGATAACTTTACACAAGTGCTAACACAAGTACAGCCTACTTCTGGCCACCGGTGTTCTTTGCACAATCACAGACAAAGTGGGAAGAGCAGGGGGAAAGCAGCAAGGAGCTGAGGCTTTACTTCATCTTCACTTCTTCCCTGCAAAGTCTTTCAGTTGAGGACGACACACCACGAGTCGGTGGCACGCAGACACCTCCCCCTGCAGTCCTGTGTATGCTGACGTGTGGCCCCATGCTGTAAGCACACACTACTTCTGTCCTGGACACCAAGTATGGTGGAGGCACTCCCAGCTTTCCTGCACCCACGCTGTGCTGAAGATGTGAGTGTTCAGAAAGCACCGCTCTGCCCAAACCAGGAAGTCCAGGGTTTGCATTTGGAGCAGCGGTGACCGTGCTGGCAGCACAACGGTGCTTCCCTACATCTCTCCTCCTCAGCACCAGAAATGGATCCCAGAAACAAAGAGCCCAACAGAGATGGCAGCGAGAGGGACACACATCTGTGGGGTCACGCCGCAGTTCCACCCCTTTCCCCCTTTCCCCTCGATTGCTGCCTTATGGACCGAGACGCGGCGCAGAGGTGCTCAGACACAACCTAATGCCACAAGAGCAGCAGGGCCAGGAAGCAGAGGAACACCAGCTCCCTGGTACTGCTCGGTGTGGATGCGTGGAGGTTGTCCAAACGAACCCACAGGGATCAGGACACTTACCTATCATCCCTGTTTCGCAATAATCCTGAGTTCCTTCCTGGAATACAAGACAGTATCTTTATAACTGGGGAGAAGACAGGGATGTGGGGGCAGAGCGGCTGTCTGTGGGGCAGTGGGACACACGCTGAGCCAGGGGGAGCGGGGAGCAGCACCCCAGCCCCACAGTGCCAGGAAGGGGCTGCTCCAGCATACTGACAGCACGGGTGGCACAGCACTACTTCTGCACGTTCACCTTCCCCACCTCTGGGTGCTGTCACGTCCAGCACAAGGAGCTGGGCAAGCCCTTTCCCTGAGCAAAGCACAACTTCCTCTCTGTTTAAACCACTGCATAATTAGGAAGGAACGCTGGGTGACCTACCAGGAATCTGAAGGTGCCCAGCTCCCCACAGCACTGCGGGTTTCTGCAGGACCAGCTGTCCCCCCAGCCTGCAGCCCCTTCCAGAGATGCGGTGACTGGAGTGCTACCACTACACAGCCACACCCCGAACCATGACTCCTTTTATACCAACGAGGGGCAGTTTGTTTCTCCTTCCTAACCTCTTGTCAGCCCCCTAATTACCCACCCAATTAAGCAGGAGGAGGCCACGATCAGAGCACATCTCCACGCTGTACAACGTGCCACCACCAGGTCCCCCCTCCCCTCAGCAGAGGCACCCAACTGTGATGGAGAACAAAGCACTGCTCTCAGGTATCACAGCCATGCCAGCCCCTCTCTGCTGGGACTCCATTCCCAACCATAGCAGTGCTCACACAAAGCGCCCTGCCGTACATTTCCTGTTAAGACTCCCCTGGTGAATCTACTTGGAACCACTGCATCCCATACTTAACATTAAAAATTCATGCCCTGTAATGCTATACTCCCATTTTAAAGCTGTTGCTTCGTTTCCATTTGGCCAGATCCAGCGCTCTGCAGCACATCCTCAAGAAGTCATCAGTGCCCCAAGCATCATGGTGTTAAAATCTGTCATTAGGGGTACCAGAACATTTCCTCTGAGCACTTTTACCCCCAGATGAGCACAATACAGCTCTCTGTTGTGAGATTATACCTTGCTTCAAATGGCCAAAGAGATGAGGCCAATGCACAAACTTCTGTTACCCACCCCAGCACGCCAGGTACACAGCACTGTCCTGGCACATCCCAGCTGGAGACAGAAGGCAGTGCTGCACGGATTCAGAACAGACCTTCTCATGAACATCACAGAATTTGGAAACTCTTCCCCTTTCGATACAGCCCCTCATTTCCTGGTCTCCCAACACTCTGAAATGTGGCAGATCATCAGACTCCAAAGCTGTGCTGCTATGAAAGCAGAACGTGAACCAGGAGCCATCCACACCCAGTTCAGGAGGAGTTCACCCCCCCAGTGTAACAGCAGCCCACTCCTGCTCACGCCTCACTCAACACAGAGCTTCCTCACCAGCCAGCGGCGGCTGTCTGCTCCTCTCTGTTTGTGTGTTTGTTGTTTGTTTGTTTCCAAAGGGATGGTGGGCACAAGACTGGAGCAGCAACACGGGGCCTGCTCCTGGGGCGGTGAGGACAACGAGCACACGGGGGGAAATCCAAAGTATGAACTGCAAAGGAGGCGGCTGCAGAGAGCACACAGCGAGCGGGCAGCACCGCCTGCAGAGCTCTGTTTACCTGCTTGTGAGCGTGGTCGTAGGAGTTGATGTGGTTGTCAAACTCCTGGTGCTTCTGGTACTGCTTGTCGCAGAGCTCGCAGTAGAAGTTGGCTCTGAGGTCTTCCAAAGCCTTGGCGATCGCCTTCTCCTTATCCACATAATCCTGCAAAATGAAGAGAAGTTACAAGCTGAACTTCCCCTAGAGCAATTCGAAAGATTCTCTAGAAGTCCTCAGCAAACACCAACTAAAGGCTTCTTCCTTCCATGAACAAGAGCAAGCTCTGAAAAGAAAACGCACTTAGAAAGCTTTCTTCTTTTTACTGGATGAGATCGTGTCCAAGGGAACGTGGTGAATCTCCTGCTTTACCACCTGAGTGACTCTGAAACAACACTGCTGATGTCTCTCTGTAAGGCAGACCTGTGCAAAAAACATTTCGGCACCCAAAGGGGAAAAATCTAAAACATCCTGCTGCTACAAGGTGGGCTTTACTTCCCCTCCAAGCGCTACGCAGCTTTTAAATAAAGAAGGATTTAAGTTCCCGTTTTCATTGACTGCAGAGAGCCCATGCTAAGAAGGAAAGCACATGGGGGATGTGGGGCTGCACATGGGGGATGTGGGGCTGCAGCAGGTCCCCGTGAAGGCAGGAAAGGAAACAAGAACACCACAACTGGCAGGCGGAAGGCGCTTCCTGTGCCCAGCGAGGCTCTGCAGCACACATCCTGCGGTGGAGCAGCGACCCCAGCCCGCAGACTTATCACTGCCCACACAGGGGAGGGAATGACGGAGCATTTCTCGGCAGCAGAGCCATCTGCAGCTCCTCCGGGATGCGCTGAACTGCCACACACAGCTGGCAACTGCATCACCTCAGAGCTGCGAAGGAACGGCGCTCGCGGAGCTTCAATATAGAAATGCAATAAAGCACACGAGGGAAAACCCACACAGGGAGAGACTGCTGCGGCTCCGCTGAATTCCTGGAAGGGACCCGAGTGGGACCTGTGCTGAATGCTGGCAGGGAGGCCTGAAAAGATGACTGCAAAAAAAAGGGTTTGGTGACACTGCACTGCTCCTCGTCATTAGGTGCCAGCGACGCAGGAGCTCCTGTCCCCACTCCAGAGCACAGGAGCACTTTGGTGTTTCTGAAACGTGCCAGAAGGTTTCTGTACTGTCCCTCAGCTCCAAAGGAATCAATAGTTACAGCAGTAATTACAAATACGGTAGTTACAGAAGTAAATGAACAAATGCAGCAGGAAGTCACCAAGCAAGTCGAGGTCTCGGGGGAAAAAGAAAGATCCAGAAGGGAGGATATGAACTCCAGAAAACACCAGCAGTTTGGTGAACCTTAAGGAAACGTGGCATATCTACGGACATTCTGCAATGCTGCCCCGTAAACCCTCCCACAGAGGGACAAAACGTGGACTTCTCAGCCCTGCAGCCACGCTCTGCCTTTCCAGAGGGCGGCACTTTGCACAGCAGCACTGTAACGCACCGTGTGACACCAGCTGGTAACTGGGAGCCCACCTGAAGTCTGGCTCTGTGTGCTCACAAGGCAGCAGGCCTGGCCTGGCAGCGCTGGCTGCAGGAGCAAAGCACTGCTGCCCCAAAGCTCTTCAGCAGCGAAACAGAGACAGAGGCAAACTCCAGGTGAGCGACCCACTTGTTAATACGTGAGCTATCTCAGTGCCACCAGGGAACAAGAAGAGTGGATCCTGCTGGGGTTACAGCAGCCAGCACAGGGCTTTGGGAACGCTGCTGCTCAGTACCTTGTATTTCTGCCTCAGCTCCTCGGTGTCTTCTTTCTCCACCTCCAGTACACGCCTCCGCTCAGTGGCATCTTCGGCGTAGTCGAGCTTTTTTAAAACAAACAAAAGAAGAATTAGAAACATTAAAAATGGCCATTTGTCCCACAAACCCTTCCTGCACAAGGGACTGCCAGAATGCGCAGCTGGGGCTCTCAGCGTGCTGGGCTGTCAGTGTGCTGGGCTGTCAGTGTGCTGGGCTGTCAGTGTGCTGGGCTCTCAGTGTGCTGGGCTCTCAGCGTGCTGGGCTCTCAGCGTGCTGGGCTGTCAGTGTGCTGGGCTGTCAGTGTGCTGGGCTCTCAGCGTGCTGGGCTGTCAGTGTGCTGGGCTCTCAGCGTGCTGGGCTGTCAGTGTGCTGGGCTCTCAGCGTGCTGGGCTGTCAGTGTGCTGGGCTCTCAGCGTGCTGGGCTGTCAGTGTGCTGGGCTCTCAGCGTGCTGGGCTGTCAGTGTGCTGGGCTCTCAGCGTGCTGGGCTCTCAGCGTGCTGGGCTCTCAGCGTGCTGGGCTCTCAGTGTGCTGGGCTCTCAGCGTGCTGGGCTCTCAGCGTGCTGGGCTCTCAGCGTGCTGGGCTCTCTCCCTTGCTGTGCTGGGCTCTCAGTGTGCTGGGCTCTCAGCGTGCTGGGCTCTCAGTGTGCTGGGCTCTCAGCGTGCTGGGCTCTCAGCGTGCTGGGCTCTCAGTGTGCTGGGCTCTCAGCGTGCTGGGCTCTCAGTGTGCTGGGCTCTCAGCGTGCTGGGCTCTCAGCGTGCTGGGCTCTCAGTGTGCTGGGCTCTCAGCGTGCTGGGCTCTCAGCGTGCTGGGCTCTCAGTGTGCTGGGCTCTCAATGTGCTGGGCTCTCAGTGTGCTGGGCTCTCAGCGTGCTGGGCTCTCAGCGTGCTGGGCTCTCAGCGTGCTGGGCTCTCAGCGTGCTGGGCTCTCAGCGTGCTGGGCTCTCAGCGTGCTGGGCTCTCAGCGTGCTGGGCTCTCAGCGTGCTGGGCTCTCAGTGTGCTGGGCTCTCAATGTGCTGGGCTCTCAGCGTGCTGGGCTCTCAGCGTGCTGGGCTCTCAGCGTGCTGGGCTCTCAGCGTGCTGGGCTCTCAGCGTGCTGGGCTCTCAGTGTGCTGGGCTCTCAGTGTGCTGGGCTCTCAGCGTGCTGGGCTCTCAGCGTGCTGGGCTCTCAGCGTGCTGGGCTCTCTCCCTTGCTGTGCTGGGCTCTCAGCGTGCTGGGCTCTCAGTGTGCTGGGCTCTCAGCGTGCTGGGCTCTCAGCGTGCTGGGCTCTCTCCCTTGCTGTGCTGGCCTGCAGTGCACCAGCAGCTCCAGCTCCGTGCAGTGGGAGCTGCCAGGCAGAGGGCCGTGCGGTGGAACCACAACACAAAGCTCAGGTCAGCGGTGCTCAACGGAGCGCAGGTTCTGACAGAAGCATTTTCTTGCTTTAAGAGCCCTTTTCGACACCCAAACGGACGTTTGAACCCCCGCCCCGCACACAGCAGCCTCACCTCCATCTCCATGCGCCCCATGCCCATGACATCATACTTGACGACAATCGGGATGGGATCTGTCCTCCCTGCAACAGGAACACACAGAGGCGGTCAGGGGCTGCGCCGTGCCCGCGGCTCGCTCGACACATTGGGTTTGGGTGGTTAGAGATCTTGCCTTGGAGTGCAGAGACCAGAAAGCTACAGTGAACCAAACACGAGCCATTCCCACAGCTTGCAGCCAGCCGTGCCTCCCGGCCCCAGCCTGGCACGGCTTCGTGCCTTCCAGCAGCGCCAGAAACCACCTGAGCCAGGTGCTCAGCATCCAAGTGCAGCACGTCCTGCTGTGTGTGTGCTGCCAGGACCTGCCAGCGAGCCCCCTGTGCTCCCACGCACAGCTCACACACCTGACTGCTGCTCAGGAGCACGGCACCTCCCACCCCCCTCCCTGCCCAGGGGCCGCGGGGCTGTGCGGCTGCAAGCTGTGAAAAGGACTGCTAGCGAAGAGAATTGACTTGGAACTAATCAAACTACGCTGGAGATTTTGTTGGGGTTTGGTTTTTATTATTATTTTTTTTTTCAACTTATCTTTAATCCACTCATAACCAGCCAAACAAAGCAAAATGGGGCACGCAAGCACTTTACTACCACAGCTTTTTAATTTCGTTTTGATTTTTATCTGTTTTGGATTGTTTTGTTACATGTTACATCACAACCCGCGCTGTCGGTTGCGATGTAAACCTGCTGGAACAGCACTTACCTTCTCCGGCGCACACCCTGAGTGAGAAAACAGAATGTTTACAGCCCTGCTCATGGCTCTGGGGTCGGCGTAAACACCTGCTTTGTTATACACACATACAACACAATTATACCTTTGGGCTCTGAGATCCGCAGGCCCTCCCAGGCCAAAGCGACGCTGCGATGCAGGGCACTGAGGGCTGAGCTCGCAGGGATGGATGCAGAACTCTTCTCCAGGGCCGCAGCCCAACAACGCTGCCCTGGAGTGAGCAGCACGGCTCAGCCCCAGGCAGGCACACAGCCCCATTTCAGGCTGCGGTGATTTCGGGGCGCCCGTGGGCGCGCGCTCACAATTCCAAGCGCGGCCATCGCGCCGATGCAAAGCGGCTCTTTGGAACCACGCTCGCCTTTGGCTGTTTTAATGCTGTTCCTCATTTGCAACGTTTCTCTTTCGCCCAATGGTATAATAAAGGAAGCAGTGACTGCAATTTTTAGCAAAAGGACCAAATTAAAGACAGGTTATAAAGATGGCTTCCTAAGCGCAGCATCACTTTCGTAACGTCTCAGCGGGGCCGGCAAACCCGAGCAGCATGGCTGGCCACGTGTGCCGACCATTCTGCATCTCAGCTTCGTTTTGGTTCGGATTTGGGTTCGGTTCTCCAGCAATGGAGAGCTCGGGTGCCGCCTCGTGGAGCCCCGCACACAAACAGTGCAGCGGTGCTTCTGCCTTCTAAGGCAGGCAGAGTTTTTCGAGATCTCTTTGTAAATTGCAGTAGCAAGTGCTGGTGCCCACGGTGGGGAAAATCAAGTTTGGACAGTATTAGAAATTGACGTTTAAACTGATTTTGGCAGTTCTAACACAAACAGAAACGTCCCTTCTTAGCAATACCCTTTAATGAACGAGGATCAGACAAGTGTGCATAAAGAAAGGAAAGGAAAATGAAAGACCAAGCAGAAGGATGATGGCTACAACAGAGAAAGTAAGCCTAACATATTGGTGCACTGATGACAAAAGGAGTAATTCAGTCTGAAAATTAAAAATTACCACTGCTAAGTTTACCATCACCACAACAAGTCCAGGATCATAACGCTGTAAAAAAGAAACACCATTTGTTAGGCAGAAACCACTGGGGCACAAAACAGGCGGTTTGCAGCAGGCAGGGAGGTGGGCAACCACAGCGGGCTCCTTCCTCACCCCTCCACCCCAACACCACGCTGCTGTGGGGCGGCCCAACCTCACCTGGTGGGACGTGTGAGCAGCACATCAGGAGCGCCGATCCCCGGCTGGGCTCAGCGCAGCTGCGCAGCCGCCTCCTGCTGCCCCGTGCAGGGAGCTCTGCCCTCAGGAAGGGGCAGGAAGCGCAGCACTGGGAGGCAGCGCAGGGCTGTGGGCGCTGGGAGCAGGCAGCGAGCCCCACAAGTTGGGTCTGCTGCCCCCGCAGCCCGAAAGGCCCGCAGGCCGTTGTTGGCGTGCAGGCAGGGAGCGCCGCGCAGACGGACGGAGCGCCTCCACGTGGGCAGGAGGCAGAGCTGCCCCTGAGAGCAACGGGCAGCAGCCCAGCAGCAGCGCAGCACAGCGCGGCGCTCCAGTGCAGCCCTGTGACAGAGCACACGGAGCAGCACAGCCCCCGCTGCTCACGGCAGGCAGGAGCGACAACGGGGGAGGAGTGCGCCAGGGAAGCACCCCAGCACACCACGGGACGCATTAAGCACCGTCCCTACTTACTTCGGAGCCATCCTGCTCGAGGACGAGCTGCGTTTTTCACAAGCACTGCGCAAGCTCTGCCAGCTCTCCCGGGCCTGCTGCGCACCGAGCTGCCCGCCCGCCACAAGGAGCACCGCCTGCTGCTGACAGCGAGCCCTGGAACGCTCCCTGCTGGCCCAGAGCAACGCTCCTTCCCAGCCCTGTGCTGACGGCTGCACAAGGCGTGAAAACAAGGCAGCCTCTCATCCTGCCGTCCTCTGGGAGCGGCACCGCTGAGCTCATCCTGTTTATCTCCGGTTTCTGGCAGGGGTCACAGACAAGCACGAGGTTCGGACGAAGCCTGAAACGCCTCTCCTGCTCGGTGAGAAGCAGACGGTCCCAGGGAGGAGTTCCCAAGTGCTGCACTGGGAGCTTCGTCTGTGTGAAGCAGACACAGGAGCCACAAACATGGCGCCCGTCGGCCCCGAGCGCCCCTCAGGTGCTGCAACGCCGCGCCGCCCCGTCCTGCACGTGGAATCCGGCTGAATGCCGACCCGCCACCCTGACTGATGCTACACACAGCAGAGATGTCTGTCTGTCTGTCTGTCTGTCTGTGCCAAACTCAGATCCCCGCGAGCACTCACTCAGAGGCTTGCAGATAAGATCATGTTTACATCCATTTCTTACACGAGGCTGCCAAACCACCCAATATTACTGACTTTTCTTCCATACCCTCACACAGCTCCGAGCCCCCAAAATGAATACAGAATTCCTCATTTCCTCGTGCTGTTTTTCTCGGATGTGCATTGTTCTGTGTTCCCAGGGCCTCACAAACATCTCCTCTGTGAGATCAGAGGATTTACCAAATGGAAAAACACACGGATAGATGAGCTGCCGGCCATTTGGTGAGCCAGCACTCGACACCTCTGGAATGTGAACCCTGAGCACATTTCTCTGGGCTGCAGCTGCCAAGCCAGCCCTGCTGTGACCGACCTCAGCTGCCTGCATGGCCACCGAAAGCACCAAGATGTGGCTCGCCTCTGTGATACGGCCCCAAAGACCCCACAGCTGGGCTGGGCGAGGTCTGAAGGGGTCTGAAGCACAAACAGCTCCTCCAGAGAGGGCTTCAGAAGGGCCCACCTCTGCCAGGCACAGCTCCTCTGCTCAGTGCTCCCTGCTGGGACGGAAGAAATCCAGCAGGTCCCTCCCACAGCCGCCCTTCCTGCAGCCTCCCTGCTGCGGGTGCACAACTCCTCACTGCTGCGCTGACGCTGGGGAGGAGCCCCTGGTGGAGCAGCTCCTGTTGAAGGAGCGCCTGCTTTGTTCAGGTCAGCCACGAGGAAATAAGGTGAGGGTGATCTCAACGCATGCAAACCAAATTCGGCTCTGAGGGCTGGCTGCAAAGCTCTTCTGCTGCCAAATGTAGGACGGCAGGTAATGCATTCGTGGTGAACAGAAATCCAGAGTGCTCCGAGTTCTGCAGTATCAGACATCCTTCAGGCTCCAGCACAGTGCTCACAGCACAGCAGCTCTGTGTTCTCTCCTCAACCTCTTTAGACATCTCCGCTGGACGTTTTGATGAAAAGAACATGCAAGTGAGAAGATCTCTCTGTTCTGCTCTCCTGTCCTCAGTGCACACCAAGTGCCCTCACTGCCCAGAGTCCTGGAGCACGGTTCGAACTGGATGCCACTGCTGCCTTTCTTCAGTTTGCAGATGGGTTTGGGGACGATTCAGGTAGAAAAGCCACAGGACAAGGAATGAAACACCCTCAGAGCAACGCCCAGCGGTGCTGCGCGGCAGCAGGGAGCTCCTCCTGCAGCCTGGTGCAGCGGGGGTGGAACTCGATGACCGTGGGGCCCTTCCACACGACCACTCTACGCTGTGAAGCAGAAGGACACAGCAGCACGTCCCACAGCTGCCCCTCGCCCCCCACGCTGCCAGCAGCCCCGGGGCCGCGGCCTCATGCAGGTGTGCTGGGCCTTCCCCCGGCTCACTGCTCCCACACAGAGCGACAAAGGGACACCCGAGGAGGAAGCAAGCTGAGGAAGAATGCACCCAGCCAGTGCCGTGCCACAGCACAACGCCGAGGGGCGGCAGCTGCAGCCCCCTGGACACCGGCACGAGGCACAGGGATGGCAAGAAGGCCGTGCACGAACCACAGAACTCCGAATGGAACCCGGTCAGGGGCAGCGAGAAGCGTCAACCACCAGTGCAGCCCCGTCCAAGAGGTCAGAGAGCCTCAGCCAGAGAGCCCAGGGCATCTCCAGGGCACACAGCCCCGCACCTCTCCGACAGTCCTACACAGCACAGACTCAGCTCTGCAGGGCCGCTGGGGGCCGCAGGGCCACTCACAGGCTGCCAGCTCTTCGGACTCCAGCTATGGGAACAGCGAGGAGCTGGGCGGCCCGGCTGCCAGCAGGCTGTGGGCACACGGCCCCACACCGCCCCACGCTGCCCCACGCGCCCGGGAGCCGTGGAGCTCGGCCATCTGTCCGCAGCGCTGTGTGCATCGCTGCAGCACCAGGCACACGTCTGACCCGCAGCGCTTCCCCACAGAAACACAGCAGTGCCTCTGTTCGGACACGGCGACGGCGGAAAGCAAACCATGTAGGAAGGGACAGCGGAGGTGTCTGTGAGAGCCCACAGCAGCACTTACCCTGCAGCGACTTGCCCAAGCCCTGGCCCAGCTTCCAGCCATGCTTCTGCAGTAAGCGGTGTCCGATATTATCCTGACAGACAGAACAGAGAGAACAAACCAAAAATATTCCAATAATTTATCCTTCCCTTCCCGCCGCCACTGAAACATGTGATGAACGAGAGATTTTCTACATAGATACGCATGCAAAAAAATGCTACTGAGAAGGCAACGTGTGCCCGAGGAAAGGGAGAGACCAATGGCAAAAATTGCTGGCTGGAATTGTTGCAGGGCCGGGGTTGGCCGCTGTCTGATGGTGTGCTGGGCAACGTGTGTGCGTCAGGGGAAAGGAAAACAACCACAACAACCAAAAAAACAGAAAGCAATGGGGGAGGAAAGGTGTACCGATAAAATTGACAGTAAAAAGCATAAAATCAGGCTACTGAGACAATCGTATCCATCACCTAGACAGCACCATTAGGAGGCTGGCGGAGGTCTACGCTGGGTTTAGTCGCTTGGTTTGCGTGTCAGGATTTAGAGAACCGAAAGCTGTCAGTGCAGCACTGCCCACCACTAAAACCAAACGCAATCAGAGCACAATCCAGACTACACTTGATTGGGTTTTATATATGTATATATAGATATAAACTAGCATGCAGCCAATATTAAACTGAAAAAACAGTGAGGTTAGTAAAAACAAAATAAAGAAATCGATTAAATAAAATGAGCTCAAGCACAGACTGGGTGATGCATCTCACATGGAAACTAACCAAAACACTAAGGTGTTAGAATGAAACAGGCCTAGCAGTAATTAACAGCGAGGAACCATTAGTGCATGGAGGGGAACAATAAGCATAATGTCTCATCTTCCCCAGGAAAAGCCGATCGGGTGGGAAAGCACCGCGGCAATTAAGGGCTGGCTTTTAATTGGGCCGCCGGCGGGGGGCACCTGCAGCCCCCCCAGTGTGAGAGCAGCACGAGGGCAGGCTGAGCCGCGTGGGGATGAGACATTGTGCTGACTGCACGGTGAGCAATGCACCAAAGGGACGACAGATGGAGCGGGACGCTATTTCCAAAAGCAGTGCAAGTGGAGTGAAAGCATTTCCATACGAACCTGGCTTTAAAAACTGGGCTGTCAAAAGAACAGTTAAATGTAACACAAAGTAAGAAACTGTCCAATCACTAATGGTCGTTTTTCTTTTGCTTTGTTTTCAATTCACTGCTTGCAAGTAATGTATTTATTAAAGAAGAGTGAAAGCATAAAATAAATTCAACAAGTCAAGACCAGCTGGGAGATTCAAGAGCGGTGTGTTGTGACTGACACAGTGAGGGGGAACGAATGTTAAGGGGAGAACAGAACAGTTCAGGAGGTTATACACATTAGCACCACGCTTACAACACCACTCAAGAGGATGGCCGCCCTGGCTGGGCCGAAACGGGCAGTGGGCGCTGCGCAGGGCTGCCTTCCCCAGGGCGCCCGGCACGCAGCTCTGTGCAGCCCGGGCTCCAGGTGGGCACAGGGCCCCTCACACCGAGCTCCTCGCCGCCACTGGGAGCTGCGACCCTTCCCTGCCCTCTCAGGAGACACGACTGCCCGCTCTGGGCCCCACGTGCTCGCACTGCTGCTCTGGGGCTGCCGGTGCCACGGCCGCAGTGGGAATCGGAGGGCGAGGAGGGCCTGGGGCCTCCGCTTCTGCGTTTCTACGTGCGGATGGGAACTTTGCGAGGCAGAGATTCAGGGCCGTGTGCTCCGTGCCCGGCCTGGCTGGCTAACCCAGCTGAACCCAGCACTGTGCGACAGCACGGCCTGCAGCCTGCTCCCAGAGCCAGCAGGGGAAGCACCGACAGAAAGATCTGCGTGAGAACTGGAGGGCTTGGTGCTGCTGGGGGTGGGAGAGGCCCTGCTGCCAGCAGAGGGGCTGCAGGAGACCCAGGACCAGCCGCGCCCAGTGCGGGGCTCCCATGGGATCCCACAGCCTGCAGTGCTCTGCTCCCCTCCGGGCAGCGCCGGGAGCCACGAGCCTCTTGAGTGGGCTGTAAGCTGTGCTGACTGTGTATGCGGGACCAGAAGCGAGGACTGGATGCTACGGGGTGAACCCATGCAAACGAGAGGTTGAAAAGAGTCCCAAAACAAAACCTAGAGCTCACTACAGATGACACAATGAAGACCAGAGAGAAAAGCCAAATAGTAATGCTACACCATTCAGCTTCAAGAAGCACGTTATTTATAGCGCTGTCCACACGTGGCTGCTGCTAAATGTCAAACCAGCAGCCTCTCCCAGTTACACTTTGGAACCAGTGGAGTCCACAGATCTGTACAGGTGTGCGACCAAAGGCAGCGGGCCGGGCAGCACGGCTGCGGTGTGAGCAGCGAGGGCAGGGCAGGGCAGGAGCTGCTGAGTGCTGCTCACCTCGGCGCCGTGCTGCCGCTGCGTGGGAGAGCCGGCAGCTCACAGCCACGGGATCGGGCCGAGGAGTGCGGGGTGGGGAGGACGGGCTCTAGGAGAGTGGCCACGCGTCGCCGCTGCCCCCCGAGCGCACACTGAGAGCTCAAACCAACACAGCCCCTCTGTGACCTGAGATGCTGCACGAGGGCTCTGCGGCTCAGGACTGTCACGGTTTTATGACCGCCGGTGTGTGTGCAGCATCTTTCAGAGCGGCACAAAAGGCACTGTTACTCGTGGGGGAAGCGACAAGATCGCTCTGGGAGCTATGAAGAGTCCATTGATGGGGAATACTTCCAATTCAAGAATGGAAAATAGCTTCTGGCTGAGGCTGCGCACAGCTCCGAGCTCGGGCCGGCCCTGCTGCCGTGTGTGTGTGTGCTGTGCTTGGAGTCGCACGTGGCCCAAACGAGGCAGGGCTGCACGGAGCCCAGCGCCGGCGTGCGAATTGAGGACGTGTCTCAGCATTGTAACGATCTGTAGACTCCCAGACCTTTGTTTCCAGCCACCTCCGAGTTGCATGCTGTAGCAGTACGGTCAGCACCTCTCACCAGATAATGCTGCAGAGATGGATCTCCCCATGGCACTTTGAGTAAGCTCTGTGTTTGCTGGGCCGGCAGCACGAGGTGCCAGCAGCCTTCCTGCCAGAACAGCAGCGCTGCAGGGAAACCCCCCTCAGAACTTGCTAACTTCAGCTCGTGGGTCATTAAGAGGGTGGAAGGCATTTTCACCAGCAGCAGGAAACGTGAAGCATTATTCTTGTTTTCCAGCTGCGGGTTGTCTTCCAAGAACCAACAGCGTTCTGAACGAAGACGACGTGAAGACGGAGGCTGTGCCGTGTGTGAGGGCAGCCTGCAGAGCCAGGCCTGCCCACGAGGCCAAGGGCAAAGCCACGAAGGCACAGCGCAGCAGGGTGACGGCTGCCCCTTCCACCAGCCCTCACGTGGAGCACAGCTTCACCACGAGGCCAAAGCGAGTGCGTTAAACCTACCCTGAGCTGTGGATCGTCGTCCCAGTCGGATGGCAGCGCAGAGCCCTGGAACTGCTGGCATTGGAAGGGACCCTCGGTGGTCCCGGCGCTGAGCAGAGGCGCTCACAGCACAGCTGAATTAAATACTAAAGCTGCCATTTCATTCCCAACTTTCTGCCGCGGCTCCTCACTGACCAAAGGCCCCGTGACAAGAGGCTGTGCCTGCAGATGTGCCGCACGCTGCTGTCCACGTGCTCCTGCAGCTCCTGGGGACGCACTGGGACCCCTCCAGCCCCCGGCTGGGGACGGAGCTCCGGGGCTGGGGCACCTCCTGGCACCAGGCTGCTGATCTGCACCACTCCGTCAGCGCTGCTGTGCAACGCGCCCTGCCCACGAGTGTTTCCTGTGATCTCCATCAGCACTTCAATTAAATCCCCACGCCACAATGCACGACTGAGGTATTCAGGACAACGCTGAATACGAACTCCCATCTCTGCAGCATTATCTCATGCGTCATCGATTACTGCCATGCCTAGATCTAGCATCATGCCAGCACAGAAGACAGTAGGTACTATATGCAGTGTTCACTGGACCAGAAGAACAGAAATAAGAAAGGGAAAAGGAAACCCTAGAGAAGAAATTAAAAAAGGCAGACCGTGCAATACAAACCAGATCAGGGCTGCTTAGCTAATATGGACCAACTGCTGCGGAAGAAAAACGTCGAACACCCCAAGTTGTGTAAATTCTGGTAAACATCCAAACACACACAAACACACACAACACCGACCTACACACCAGGGAGAGGCGCTGAGCCCTCGCTAACACCGACTGGTTCTACGTGGGCACAGACCCGGAGCAACCTCAGCAGCTTCGTTTCTTAAGTGGGAAAGGGAGCACCTGAGAGCTTCTACCTCTAACAGCAGTGGTTTCTCTGAGCAGAGCTCTGTGTGAGCTCACTGTTCACCACCACGTTTCCTGCCCTCCTACTGCTGCTGCACTGACTGAGGCTGCAGGGCTGAAGCTGGACGCCAGGCCCGCAGGTGAGCACAGCCCTGCGCCCACAGCTGGCGGAGACAGGACTTAAAAAGCTCCAAAAAGCTTTAGAAGGGAAAACTACACAAAACTGAGGCTTTTCCCATTTTATGGCTGCGCTCTCCACATTCATAAGAAAAAAAAAAAAAGCCACAAAACACACAAAAGCAACACTTTAAAATCCTGGCCGCAGTTCCGGCCCCGTGGGGCAGCTCTGCTGCACTGACACAGCCGTGCTTCCTACTGCCAGGTGCCATCCAACCCATCAGCAGCAAAAACTCGGGCTGAAGGGATCAGGATGCACTCTGCTACACTGTCCCTGCGGCTCTGCTAGGAATTAAACTGATTCTTTGGCAGAAACGTAAAACAACCTAACGGCTCTGAGTGGGTCAGGTCAGCTCTGAAGTACGGCACCGAACTTGGACGGCACGGTGCAGGATTGCTGCTGGCAGCCCTGCGCACACAAGCTCAGCATGCAGCTCGCCCCGCCAGGAGCCCCTCCTGCCCACAGCAACGCACCCGGGGCCCAGCACGGGGCAGGAGGGTGCTGCTCTGAGCACAGCCTTACCGATTCGATGGGCTTGTCCAGGGACGCCTGCTCTATCTCCAGGTGCCCTTCTTCATACTGGTCGAAGTGGTTGCCCTGCGAGAGAAGAGGACGGTCAGCTTTACGAATCAGCCCACAGCTCTCATCTCACGAGCCAGGTTTGGGCACGCGTTCCTTTGGCGCGTTTTGCCAGCGCAAGAAGCGACCGAACCCAATGCGGGCCGGGCTCAGCTGTAAGGAGGGCGTTCCGAAACCCGGCCCAACCGTGCTCGTGAATTGCAGAAGTTGTGAGATATCAAACGTGGGACGGCAGCACTTCTGGCTGCTCATGGACGTGCAGCAGCACCGACCCAGGGCCGGATGGAGCCGGCCGCCCCGGCACTGCAGCTTTGGCTCACGCACTGAGCTGCTGCGGAGCTCTGCAGCCCTGCGCTACAGATGGGCTGTGCAGAGCTGTGCCTGCCCGACAGCAGGGCTGTGCGCCTGCTTCCACCGCCACAACCCAGCGGGCCGCTGCTCCCAGCGCAGGCAGCTCTGCCGTCCCCCCGCACTGTGCGCACAGCGGGGCTGGAACCAACAGCAGCGCTCTGCCCTGCTCGGTGAGGTGCTGAGCGCTGGGGGCTCAGCCACGAGAGCAGCCAGCAGCACCAGCAGCCATTTCAGGACAACCGTCTCTGTTGTGGCCACTCTGAAGCCGCGAATTCCTAAGACCACTAACACAGAACCATTTTTGCCCACAGATGTTCACGCTGCACCCCCAGCACTCCCAGTGCTGCACACAGCATCCCCCCCAGGGAAGCCACCCACCCACCCACCAGTGCCCCCAGTGCCACCCAGTACCTCACAGCCCAGCAGCAGCATCCAGCGCCACTGCTGAGAGGCACAGCATCGCCGCTCCCTCCCACCAGCACCAGCTTCTGCTGCAAGGAATGCTCACGGAAGCAAACGTGAGAAAGGACTGCTGGTACTCCCAGCTGAGCGCAGCTGGCAGAGCACAGGGCAGCCCCCAAACCCCCTGCGCTGTGCTCCCAGCTGGCCAGGCGGCCCCGGAGACCCGGAGCCAAGAGAATGCGACCTGGTGCTCGTACCCAAACAGCAGTTGTCCTGCAGCCATCCTCCCTGCAGCCCCTCAGAGCAGAACATCGATCCAAGAACCCGCAAAGCATTTACATCAGGAGCACTACAAACACAGCAAACACAAAGCTGCGCTGGCTTTTCTCCCTTCTGGCTTCCCAGCACGACTCGGTGCCTGCAGCCAGCCCTGCCTGCGCCAGCCGGGTCACCCGGGCTGCCCAACCCCCTGCCTGCTCCATGTGAAGGCAGCGAGGCTCCCAAGCACGCCTGGCCCATCCCAGGCCTTGCTGACAAAAACAAAAGTCTCTTCCCGGAAGCGATGCCAAAGACTGAACCCCATCCAAGCCAAATGCAAAGCAGCCCACAAGCGAACCAAGATTGTCTGAGAGCCAGCCGTCCCACCGCTATCGACTCGGGCCCGACTTGATGCATTCGCACCCCTCCAGGACCTTGCTCCTGGGAGCTGGAGGGGGGCAGCCCCGAAGCCACAGAGCTCCATCTGCCGCCTCGCTGCGCTCCGCCCCGGCCTCCAAACGGAGCCATTTTGTGCCACCGTGCCCTGAGACAATGAAGCAGAGGAAGACGTTCCGATCCAACCATTAATTAAACCCCAAACGTACTGAGAACACACCGCATTCCTGGCAAACAGGGGCTGTGAGCACAGGGTGCGCTGTGCCACGGCTGCGACCTGCGCCTCTGCAGAGGGAAGCTGTGAGCGAAGGGATCCATCTGCACCAGGCTGGGACAGGGCTGCTGAGCACCAAAAGGAGCTTCTGCCACGGCTGCTGCGCACACAGCCCCGCTGCCGACGAGGGCCGCCCTGCCGAGCAGCCAGCCCTGCTGCCGCAGCACCCCGCTAACAAAGGAAGGCCGAAGAAGCCCACAGGGAGGTGAGGAGCCGTGCAGGGCGCAGCCCAGCTGCTCAGCCCGGCCCAGCATGCACACAAGGTGCTGCAGCCCTGCTCTCCAGAACTCCTACAGCACACAGCCACGGACGGTCTGTGACTCCCGGGATGCAGCACTGCACCGCACACAGCTGTGCTCTGAGCCACCAAAGCGGAGCTGACGCACAGCTGTGCTCCCAAACAGCTCCAGGAAAGCGCAGCTCGGCGCCGCTGCTCCAGCGCTCATCACAGGCACAGAAGATGATGCTGTTCTGATGTTCTGGAGGCCAACACGCGCCCTCGGAGGCTCCACCCAACCCTCAGCTCTCCTGGACGTTGGGGCTCCTGAGAAGGGCAGCAGGAGCTGCTGAGGGGAGCTGGAAAGCCCGACTTTACGCTCAGACCCTCCTGCTGCCGTGTGCTGAGACCGCACCGAGCCAATAAGCCAGCAGGACCCCCGTGCAGCACCCAGCACATCACACGCCGCCCTGCGGAGCTCCTCCTGCCCACGGAGCACAGCTGCACACCTCCACACCTCAGCGTCTGTGGCAGCAAAGCCACACTGTAGGCAAACACACAGCAGTGACGCCCCGAGTGCTTCCAGAGAAAACCTCTCCAGCTGATACAACAACAGCAATTACGAGGCAGGAATTTCAATTGGCAGCTTGTGAAAGAAGCTCCCTTAATTGCGAGGGAGAGGCGGCGGCTCCTGCAGCTCCCCAGCCCCTAACGCTGCTCCGACAGCAGCGCCCAGCCGCGGCTCCCGGCTGCGATGGGCAACGCGTGGACTTCCGGCCTCCCAGCTCCGCACAGCCAAACCCTGCGCAGAACCACCTGCCCAAAACTGCTGGAAGACGGGCTGAGAACGGCGGTGCTGGGAGCTGCACGAGGAGAGAAGCACAAGGAGAGAAGCACAAGGAGAGAAGCACAAGGAGAGAAGCACAAGGAGAGAAGCACAAGGAGAGAAGCACAAGGAGAGAAGCACAAGGAGAGAAGCACAAGGAGAGAAGCACAAGGAGAGAAGCACAAGGAGAGAAGCACAAGGAGAGAAGCACAAGGAGAGAAGCACAAGGAGAGAAGCACAAGGAGAGAAGCACAAGGAGAGAAGCACAAGGAGAGAAGCACAAGGAGAGAAGCACAAGGAGAGAAGCACAAGGAGAGAAGCACAAGGAGAGAAGCACAAGGAGAGAAGCACAAGGAGAGAAGCACAAGGAGAGAAGCACAAGGAGAGAAGCACAAGGAGAGAAGCACGTCCGCACGTCTGCCCCGGGGATGCAGAGAGCTGCCTGCTGGAGTGCCCAGCTCCGCGCCCAGCAGGGTGAGAGATGTGGGGCACACAGCCCTGCAAGGACTCTGCTGTGCCCTGCGTGGTGCTCTGCTCCCAGCGCTGCCGCGGCACAGCCGGACACAGCACGCAGCGTGACACCAGGAATCGCTGCACACACAGACACACACCGTAACGCTCCTGCTACAACACACGGGAAAAGGCGCAGCAGCAGCCCTGCAGTCACACATCCCCCACATCCCCCATCCCCCCAATCTCCCCGCTGACCCCTTTGCCCCCTCCCACCCCCCCCGTTGTGCCGCTGGTTTCTCCCTTTCCCCCTAACAGCGCAGAGCCCCGTGCAGCCCACAGCCTGTCCTCACCTCCCGGGAGCACAGAAACCCAACCAACACCCCTGGCAGCTCCGTGCTGCCCAGCCAGCCCTCCCAGCACCCCTCCAGAAGAAAAGAAACAACTGACAAAACCAGAGCAGCTCTCGGTGTTGTTTTTCCCATCCTGGGACAGCTTCCTTTTGCTGCATCACCAACCAAAGGCATCTGCCTCTCCTCCCCAGCGACGAGGATCCTCTGACCCGCGCACTGCACTCCTGACCTTTTGTTTCTCTTCCTTTCTCGGGGCTCTGCACATCCTTTGGCTTCACTGAGATCACAAGACCACGAGCAGACTGCAAAGAACGCAGCCTGAGCGCTCCTCCACTGCATCCCAGCCCTGCTCCGAGCCCAACGGCTGAGCCCAGCCTTCCAGTCAAGCAAGCCCACCTGCCAAAGCCTGCAATTAAGACACTATAAATTGGTTAACAAGGCTTTCTTAACACCCGCAGCCCTGCAAAGGGAATCTAGATACAAAGCCACGACTTCAGAGCGACAGAGCCTCATTTTGCCACAGCTGAGAGCAGTGCTTTGCACCGATGACCAAAAGCAGCGTTTGTGCCACGCTGAGCACCGCCCTCACACCCCCAGCTCAGCTCAGCTCAGCTCAGCACAGCACAGCACAGCAGGTCCTCCTCCATCCACACAGGGCTCTGTGTCCAGCAACCTCGGTCTGAACGCAGGGAAACACGAAGTCAGGATTCGCCTCCAGGAGCAGCTAACAGACAGAAAGGAGCAGCAGGGCCTCCCCAGCAGACGGCACTGAGGCACAATCCCCAGCCCAGCAGCAGGGCTCCACGCAGACACCTGAGCAGCTCCTCCATAATTCATCCCTTGCTCTGCAGGCTCAGAACCACTCCAAGTCTCTCCCCGTTTCCCATTTCCCCCAGAGGAAGGCTCCACACACAAAATAATCCCATCCCCTCGCTTCGGAACTCACAGAGAAAAAAGAACAGAGGAATCAGAATCAGCCTAGTGTGGCACAAGGCCCAGCTCAGAGTCTGCCCACGGGAAACCACGGAGCTCGGCGCCCAGCACGGGCACAGCCCTCGTTCTGCAGCCATTGTCTGAGAGCAGCTGGCGGTGCTGGAGCTGTGCTGCCTCCCCTCTGACACCACGCGCTGACACGGGAGCAGGTTCTGCTGCTACCATTACTTTCTGTGAAGCCACACTGCCCTGCAAAGGAAGGAAGACAAGGCGAGCAGAACCCACGTGTGCAACATTGTGCAACGCA
This sequence comes from Meleagris gallopavo, assembly GCF_905368555.1. NCBI lineage: Eukaryota > Metazoa > Chordata > Aves > Galliformes > Phasianidae > Meleagris > Meleagris gallopavo. The sequence goes on along the minus strand of NC_139432.1, from coordinate 1,182,372 downwards.
CAGCCAGGAGCTGCGCTGCCCTGCTCTCACCGCGAGGTTCCCTGTCCTTCCACTCCTAAAGGGAACCATCGCAAGAAATGCGTCTTCAAGCCCAACATCTGCCTGCCCGAAACAGGAACCTGCAAGCGGAATCACACCGTGTCAGTGCTAATTACGGGGTGCTTAATGAAGTCACCCCGTGTGTGGGACGGCTCACACCGCACAGCTCAGGGTGCACTCACAGTGCTGAGGTCCCTTCTCAGGCTGAACAGCCCCAGGTCGCTCAGCCCTTCCCAGCAGGAGACGCTTCTGGCCCCCACCTCGGCCCTGCTGCGCTCCCTCCAGATGATCCGAACTGAGCAGCCCAGAGCTGGGGATGATATTCCAGACGCGGCCTCCCCAGGGCAGAGCAGAGGGGAGGAGAACCTCCCCCGCCTTGCTGGCCTCTCCATGCAACGCACCTCAGGGCCCCCAGGGCACGCTGCTGCCTCATGGGCCGCCCCTGCCCACCACAACCCACGTCCTCAGCACACAGCTCCCTGCACAGCTCAGCCCCACCTGCACTGTGCTGTGCTCCTTCCCCGCAGGTGCAGAGCTCTGCACTCACCCTCATTGAACCCAGCGGGTTCCTCCCTGCCCGGCTCTGAACAGCAGCGCAGCTCACAGAACGGCTTTGGTTGGAGGGACACAGAGTCACAGAACGGCCAGGGTTGGAAGGGAGCTCAAGGATCACGAAGCTCCAACCCCCACCAATGCAGGGCCACCAACCTCCACATCTCACAGCAGCCCAGGCTGCCCAGGGCCCCATCCTTGCTGGCCTTGAACACCTCCAGGGATGGACGGGGATCCACAGCCTCTGGGCAGCTGTTCCAGCACCTCCCCACTCTCACAGCAAACAACTTCCCCTGACAGCCAGCTGAAATCTGCCCTCCCTCAACTTAAAGCCATTCCCCTCGTCCTGCTGTTATCTCCCCTTTCCAAGACCCGACTCCCTCCTGTCTGCGGCTCCCTTCAGGCCCTGCAGGCCGCACTGAGTTCACCCCGCAGCCTCTCCGTGCCGAACAGCCCAGCTCCCCGCCTGCCTCTGGCGCCGCAGCCCGACATCCCCGCGGCTCCCGCTGCGCCCCTCCGGCAGCTCCCCGTCTTTCCGCTGGGCGCCGCCCAGCCCGCAACCCTTCACGCCCGCACTTCCTCCCCATCCCGCCCACGAGGCTCCCAGCACCGAAGCCCACCAGGCTCCCGCCGCGCCGCTCCCACCGGCACGGATCGCTCCGAGCGCAGCGCTGCTCCTTCAGCTCCTCCTGTTTCCCGTTGCTGTCAGCACCAGCACCAGCGCCAGCACCGCCAGCACCCCCCCACACCCCCACTCCCCCCCCCGTTCCCGTCCCCTCTCACCCCCCCGCCCTGCCCCCCCGCCCCGCTCCTCCCGTCCCTTTTGTTCCCCCCCGGCCCAACGCTCCAGGCCCCGCGAGCTGCGTGCGGCCCGGCGGCTCCCCGACCCCCCGCACACGGCCCGTTCGGCCCGGGACGCCGCAGCCGTTACCTGGAAGTCCCTGTCCTCGTTGAAGCGGGAGAACCTGTCGGCCATTTTGCGGCCCGGCCCCGCGCCGCCCCCCCGCTCCTCCTCCTCCTCCTCCTCCCGCCGCCTCCCCTCAGCGCCGCGGCCGCGCGCTCGCCGTCCCGCGCATGCGCGGCGCGCGGCGGCCCGGTGGCGGACGGCTTCTGCGCACGCGCCGCCGCCCGGCTGCGCGCGCACCCTGCATCCGGCCTCTCGGCTCGCGCGTGCGCGCGGCCGGCAGCGGCGAGGGCGCGACCCGGGGGGCGCGGGGAGGGCGCTAAGCTTCCCGCCCTCTCGGAGCTAGCCAATGGAGTCGCTCCGATCTCTCGAATGATGGCGGTGCGAACCAATAGGCGGGCGAGCTCGCTGCGAAGTGTTGAGGGGCCTGCAGTCCTCTCGCGGCGGGTGGCGCCGCGCTGTTCTGTGCCCCCGGTGCGGCTCGGGGCCGTCCGTCCCTCCAACCCCACCGCCGGCATCTGGAGCGGGGGCCGGGTCCCCCCACCCCCTTTCAGGGCGTTATAAAGAGATCCGCACCACCTGCACGGCCTCGACGGGGCCGCGCGGCTCCCAGCAGCAGCCGAGGTGCACCGATCCCATCCTCTGTGTCACTACAAAGGTACCGGACAGCACCGGTCCCGATGTGGCTCCTCACCGCCTCCAGCCGCACACGGAGCCGCCGAGCGCAGCCCCGTGCCTGCGGCCATCCGGCAGCTCGGAGAGCATCTCCCTGCCGGCCGCCCCCCCGCACGGCGCTGAGCTCCGGGCCGCGGGCAACGCGAGTCCGCCCGCTGGAAACGGACCGGCAGGGGGCGCTCGTGCTGCGGACAGCGCTGCGGGCCGGGCACCAGGGGGCGCTGCGGGACCCCGCACACATCGCGGGATGCCCACTCACAGCATGGGACCCTCGCTCACATCATGGGACCCCCACCCCCCCGCCCACACCACGGGATTCCAACCTTACTGTAGGATCCCCACCCACATTATGGGACGCCCACCGACACCATTGGATCCCCACAGTTCTGTGGGACCCCCACCATGGGACTCCCACCCGTGCTATGGAAACCTCATAGTACTGAGGGACCCCCACCCACATCATGGGACTCGCACCCACACTGTGGGGCCCCCACCATGCCATGGGACCCCCATCCACCCCACGGGATGTCCACTCATGCCATGGGACCCCCACCCACACCATAGTGCCCCTACCCACCTCATGGGACCCCCACCCACATCATGGGACCCTCACCCACGCCACAGAACTCTCAAAGTACTGTAGGACCCCCATCCTCATCATGGGACCCCCATCTGCACCGTGGGACCCCCACACCATAGGAGCCCCATCCACATCATGGTAGCCCCATTCAAATCATGGGACCCCTACCCACACTATGGGACTCCCACCCACTCCACGGGACCCCCTCAGTACTGTAGAACCTCCACCCACACCATGGGATCCCCATCTGCACTGTGGGACCCCCACATCGTGGGACCCCCACCCACATCACTGGACCTCCACTCACATCACGGGACCCCCATTCATATCACGGGACCCCACCCACATCATGGGGCTCCCACCCACCCCACAAGACCCCCTCAGTACTGTGAGACCCCCACCCACATCACGGGACCCCCAGCACACCGTGGCCCCCCAGCCTGCTGCCATGCGTGAGGCCCCCCAGGGACTCGGGGCACAGCGCAGAGGAGCGGCCCCACAGCGCAGGGCGGCTCGGGGCCACGGGGACTCAGCCACGGCCCGGGTCCCATCTGATGGCTTCTTTCCGGTGCCCCACGTCAGCGGTGGGCACGGCCCCCCATCGTCTGTGTGCCCCAACACAGCCCCCATCGTCCCATGATGTGGGTGGGGGTCCCATGAGGTGGGTAGGGGCACTATGGTGGGTGGGGGTCCCATGGCGTGAGTGGACATCCCGTGGGGTGGATGGGGGTCCCATGGCATGGTGGGGGCCCCACAGTGTGGGTGGGAGTCCCGTGATGTGGGTGGGGGTCCCTCAGTACTATGAGGCACACAGCCCCCAAGGTGCCCCCACGTAGGGTTGGGTGCCTCCACGGTGCCACCCAACCTGGCCTCGGTGCCCTCAAGCGTGGCTCAGAGAGGACAGAAGCAGCCCCTGACCTCCCTCAGCCCGTGCCTCGGTTTCCCTTCGTGCCAGAACCGTGCTCCCAGCTGCCTGAGCAGCGGGGCTGATGTGATCCGGGTGTCACCACGTGTGACCGTCACTGCGTGTCAGCCTTCCACACACGAGGACGTGCAAAGCACTGCGAGTGCCGGCGTGCAGAGCCCCCAGAATAACAACACAGCCCCCAAAATAACACAGCACAACACAGCACAGCACAACACAGCCCCCAAAATAACACAGCACAACACAGCACAGCACAACACAGCCCCCAAAATAACACAGCACATCACAACACAGCACAGCACAACACAGCACAGCCCCCAAAATAACACAGCACAACACAGCACAGCACAACACAGCCCCCAAAATAACACAGCACATCACAACACAGCACAGCACAACACAGCACAGCCCCCAAAATAACACAGCACAGCCCCCAAAATAACACAGCACAACACAACACAGCCCCCAAAATAACACAGCACAACACAACACAGCCCCCAAAATAACACAGCACAGCACAACACAACACAGCCCCCAAAATAACACAGCACAACACAACACAGCCCCCAAAATAACACAGCACAACACAACACAGCCCCCAAAATAACACAGCACAGCACAACACAACACAGCCCCCAAAATAACACAGCACAACACAACACAGCCCCCAAAATAACACAGCACAGCACAACACAACACAGCCCCCAAAATAACACAGCACAGCACAACAAAACACAGCACAACACAACACAGCCCCCAAAATAACACAGCACAGCACAACAAAACACAGCACAACACAACACAGCCCCCAAAATAACACAGCACAGCCCCCAAAATAACACAACACAACACAGCACAGCACAACACAGCCCCCAAAATAACACAACACAACACAGCACAGCACAACACAGCCCCCAAAATAACACAACACAACACAGCACAGCACAACACAACACAGCCCCCAAAATAACACAGCACAGCCCCCAAAATAACACAACACAACACAGCACAACACAACACAGCCCCCAAAATAACACAACACAACACAACACAGCACAACACAACACAGCACAGCCCCCAAAATAACACGACACAACACAACACAGCACAACACAACACAGCCCCCAAAATAACACAGCGCAGCACAGCACAACACAACACAACCCCCAGAATAACACAGCACAGCCCCCAAAATAACACAGCACAACACAGCACAGCACAACACAACACAGCACAACAAAACACAGCACAACACAGCACAGCACAACACAACACAGCACAACACAGCACAGCACAGCACAGCACAACACAACACAACACAGCACAGCCCCAACACAACACAACACAGCACAGCCCCAACACAACACAACACAACACAGCCCCCACACAACACAGCCCCAACACAACACAGCACAGCCCCAACACAGCAAAGTACAACACAAAACAGCCACAACACAACACAGCCCAACACAACACAGCCCAACACAACACAACACAGCACAGCCCCAACACAACACAGCCCAACACAACACAGCCCAACACAACACAGCCCAACACAACACAGCACAACACAACACAGCCCAACACAACACAGCCCAACACAACACAGCACAACACAACGCAGCCCAATGCAACACAGCACAACACAACACAGCCCAACACAACACAGCACAACACAACACAGCCCAACACAACACAGCCCAACACAACACAGCCCAACACAACACAGCCCAACACAACGCAGCCCAATGCAACACAGCACAACACAACACAGCCCAACACAACACAGCACAACACAACACAGCACAACACAGCACAACACAACACAGCATAACACAGCACAGCCCAACACAACACAGCCCCAACACAACACAGCACAGCCCCAACACAGCACAACACAACACAGCACAGCACAACACAACACAGCCCACAACACAGCACAGCCCCAACACAACACAACACAACACAACACAGCCCCAACACAGCACAGCCCCAACACAACACAGCACAACACAACAAAACATAGCACAGCCCCCAACACAGCACAGCACAGCCCCAACACAACACAACACAACACAGCCCCAACACAGCACAGCCCCAACACAACACAGCACAACACAACACAGCCACAGCACAGCACAGCACAGCCCTGACACAACACAACACAACACAGCCCCAACACAACACAGCACAACACAATACAGCACAACACAACACAGCACAGCACAACACAACACAACACAGCACAACACAACACAGCACAACACAACACAACACAGCACAACACAACACAGCACAGCACAACACAACACAGCACAGCACAGCACAGCACAGCCCCCAGAGCCCCGTGTGTTTCTGCACACTGTGAGCAGCTGCTTCCTGCAGGTTGGCTGGGCCTCTGTGCTGCACCAAGCAGCTCTGTGTGGGGATGGAGGGGTTGGGGGGCAGGCAAGGAGCAGCCCCTGCTGTGCTCTGCAGCCAGGGCTTGTGCTAGGATGTGCCATGTGGGGGTGTGCTGTGCCCCATAGGGATGTGCTCTGCCCCATAGGGATGTGCTGTGCCCCATAGGGATGTGCTGTGCCCCACAGGGATGTGCTCTGCCCCATAGGGATGTGCTGTGCCCCACAGGGATGTGCTCTGCCCCATAGGGATGAGCTGTGCCCCATAGGGATGTGCTGTGCCCCACAGGGATGTGCTGTGCCCCATAGGGATGAGCTGTGCCCCATAGGGATGTGCTGTGCCTCATAGGATGAGCTGTGCCCCATAGGGATGAGCTGTGCCCCACAGGGATGTGTTGTGCCCCATAGAATGTGCTGTGCCCCATAGGATGAGCTGTGCCCCATAGGGATGTGCTGTGCCCCACAGGGATGTGCTGTGCCCCATAGGGATGATCTGTGCCCCATAGGGATGTGCTGTGCCTCATAGGATGAGCTGTGCCCCATAGGATGAGCTGTGCCCCATAGGGATGAGCTGTGCCTCATAGGATGAGTTGTGCCCCATAGGATGAGCTGTGCCCCATAGGGATGAGCTGTGCCCCATAGGGATGAGCTGTGCCCCATAGGGATGAGCTGTGCCCCATAGGATGAGCTGTGCCCCATAGGATGAGCTGTGCCCCATAGGATGAGCTGTGCCCCATAGGGACGCTCTCTGGTCTGGGCTCTGCCGGCACAGATCCGTGTGGGGACAGCAGTGTCCCGCCGGGCACAACTCCGTGCCGCCCCTGGGCACAGGGACACTTCGGTGCCGCCCCTCGGTCCCTGCCTCCAGGCCCAGGGCGGCTCGGTGTCGCCTTCGGCACGGCGCAGCCCCGCGTCCCTCTGGGCGCAGATCCTCGCCTCCCGCACGCCGCTGGAACCGGCGCTGAGCGCGGCGTCCCCGCGGGGCACAGCGGTGGCCCGAAGCGAGCCGTCAGCCGCAGCTGCGCCTCGGGTACGGGGGCACCTCGGCGTCCCCGTGGGCACGGGGGGTCCCCAGCGGGGCTGCGTGGGCCTGGAGGGCAGGGGGGCGCCGGGGGTCCATGGGGTGAGCGGACAGCGGCACGGCTGGGGACAGAGCCGGCGGGGGACCTGCGGCCGCCCTCGGGCAGCGCCGTGCGCTCTGCGAGTCCCGGAGGCTGTTTGCAGCCCGGGGAGGGCGGGAGGGGGGGCGGAGGGGGGTCCCTGCGGGGTCACGTAGCGCGCAGCCCCGAGACGGGACGGCTATAAATAGCGGGCGCTGCTGTCACCTCCCGTCACTGCTGTCACCTCCCGTCACTGCTGTCACCTCCCGTCACGCGCACGGCGCTGCCAGGCACCCGGGCGGAGAGGAGCGGCTGCGCCGCGGGGCACCGAACCCCGGCAGCCACGAGGGAACGGCAGCGCCGGGGGCACCGCAGCCACGCCGGGACGAGGAGGGGATCCGGGGCCGAGCGAGCCGGGCCGCGCGGAGCCGCGCAACGGGGGCGGAGCGGGGCGGCCGCGACCCCAAAGCACCGCACGCGGGCGCACGGCCCCGCACGGCCGCTCCAAAAATACCGCGCGCTGACGGCGACAGCTGCGCCCGGCGGCGCGTGCCTGGGGGCTGCCGGCCCCGCCGCCCCGCGTCGCTCATCCCGGCGTCCCGCACCCCTCCCTCCCGTCCCCGCCGTCCCCGCACCGCGGCACGCGGCCCTCCCGACGGCGCTCGGCCGCGGGGCGCAGCGGGACGCCCTTAAGCCGCCCTTAAGCCGCCCTTTCATTCCGCCGCTCCGCTCGCGAGCCGCCCGAGCCGTGAATGCGGGCCGCCGCCGGGGACGTGTCCGACACGGCCGGGAGCCTCCGGGCCGCGGGGTCGCCGGGAGCGGAGCGCGGCCCCCAACGGCCGGCCGGCCTCTCCGGGGTCACGGAGGACGGGAGCGGCGGAGCCTCGAGCTGAGCGCAGCCCCGTAGGCGTGCAAACGTGTGTGCGTGTGTGTGTGTGTGTGTGTGTGCACATTGTGTGTGTGCACGTGTGTGTGTGTGCACACGTGTGTGTGTGCACGTGTGTGTGTGTGCACACGTGTGTGTGTGTGTGCACGTGTGTGTGTGTGCACATTGTGTGTGTGCACGTGTGTGTGTGTGCACACGTGTGTGTGTGTGTGCACGTGTGTGTGTGTGCACATTGTGTGTGTGCACGTGTGTGTGTGTGCGCACGTGTGTGTGTGTGTGCACGTGTGTGTGCAGACACGTGTCGGCTCCGCTGCCCACGCCGATCCCCCCCATCTGTTCCCCCTCCCCCCCCGGCACCGTGAGCGCCTGGTTTTAATTAGCGGCTCTTAAGTGTGAAACAAAGCCGGGGCCGGGGCCCCTTCCCCCCTTCCCGAGCCCCGCGGCTCCCATCGCAGCTCCCCGTCCCGCCCCCGTTCTGCCCCCCGCCTTCGCACCGCCGATCTCCCGGCCGCGTCCCTTCCCGCAGGTCTCGTGGCGGCGGTGCCCTGCCCGGCCCGGTTCGCCCCGCACACACCGAGCACGGCCCGCCGCTCCCCGCGGGGCTCAGGCCGTCCCCACGCGTGCCCGGAGTCCCCCCAGCGCCGGCGGGGCGGCACGGGGCGCGGACGCCGAAGTTCCCCCCCCGACGCAGCCCGACCCCGAACGGACCCCGTGAGCCGGGGCGGCCCGGCCGGGTCCCCACCGCCACCGCCGCGGGGACGACGCCGGGGGTCCCACGCGGGGCCGCGGGGTTCCGCTCCGCCCGCCGCCCCCCCGCCCCTCCCCCCGCCCCGCAGCCGCGCGATGGTTTCAATTACGCCGTGAAAGGCTCTGGGGCCCCCCGAGCGGGGCTTCTGCGCGCGGCTACGGCCGAGCTGACGGCGACGGAGGGGGGCGGGGGGGAGCGAGCCGCCGCCGAGGGTCTCCGCGTCCCCCCCGGGGCTGAACCCCCCCGACGGCACCGCCCCGCCGAGCTCCGCTTCGGGGTCGAGGCGTCCCAACGCACGGAGCGGCGCGGGGCGGCCGGGGACGGCGGGGATCCGAGCGGCGCTTTGCGGGGGGGCACTCGAGAAAGTCGCCGAAAAAGTCGCTTCGCGCCCCCGGATCGGGCCGGGGGGGTCCGGGCGGGGGGCCGCGGGGGAGGGGGAGAAGTTCCGCAGCGCCGAAAAGTTTTTGCGGGGGGGGCGGGGAGGGGCGGGGGGCCCCCGGGGGCGGGGGGGACCGCGGGGGGGGGCGGGGCGTGCGCGGGGCGGGCTGCGATTGGCGGGGCGGGGGGCGGGGCGGGGGGGGGCCGCTCCTCCCGGCGGGTCCGCGGCGGCGCCCCGCACAAAGGCGGCGGGTGGGAGCGCGGCGGCGGCTGCGGGCGCGATAGGGCGCGATAGCCCGCGATACGGCGCGATAGCGCGCGATACGGCGCGATAGGGCCGCGCTGGGAGCGGGGCTCGGCGAGCGCGGGGCCGCCGGGCGGCGCGCGGACCCCCCCGGCGCCATGCGGGCCCCCCCCGGCGCGCTGCCCGTCCTGGCCGTGCTGCTGGCGGGGCTGAGCGCGGCGCCGAGCCGGGGGCAGCCGCACGGCGAGAAGGGCATCTCCGTGCCCGACCACGGCTTCTGCCAGCCCATCTCCATCCCGCTGTGCACCGACATCGCCTACAACCAGACCATCATGCCCAACCTGCTGGGCCACACCAACCAGGAGGACGCGGGGCTGGAGGTGCACCAGTTCTACCCGCTGGTCAAGGTGCAGTGCTCGCTGGAGCTCAAGTTCTTCCTGTGCTCCATGTACGCCCCGGTGTGCACCGTGCTGGAGCAGGCCATCCCGCCCTGCCGCTCCATCTGCGAGCGCGCCCGGCAGGGCTGCGAGGCGCTGATGAACAAATTCGGCTTCCAGTGGCCCGAGCGGCTGCGCTGCGAGAACTTCCCCCGGCACGGCGCCGAGCAGATCTGCGTCGGGCAGAACCACTCGGAGGACGGCGGCTCCTCGGCGGCGCTGCTCACCAGCGCCGCGCCGCCCGTCGCGCACGGCACCCCCGGAGCGCCGCGCTACGCCACGCCGGAGCGGCCGTTCCACTGCCCGCGGGCGCTGAAGGTGCCCGGGTACCTCAACTACAAATTCCTGGGCGAGAAGGACTGCGCGGCGCCCTGCGAGCCGGCCCGGCCCGACGGCCACATGTTCTTCAACGAGGACGAGATCCGCTTCGCCCGCGTCTGGATCCTGGTCTGGTCCGTGCTGTGCTGCGCCTCCACCTTCTTCACCGTCACCACCTACCTGGTGGACATGCAGCGGTTCCGTTACCCCGAGCGGCCCATCATCTTCCTGTCGGGCTGCTACACCATGGTGTCGGTGGCGTACATCGCCGGCTTCGTGCTGCAGGAGCGCGTGGTGTGCAACGAGCGCTTCCAGGAGGACGGCTACCGCACGGTGGTGCAGGGCACCAAGAAGGAGGGCTGCACCATCCTCTTCATGATGCTCTACTTCTTCAGCATGGCCAGCTCCATCTGGTGGGTCATCCTCTCCCTCACCTGGTTCCTGGCCGCCGGCATGAAGTGGGGCCACGAGGCCATCGAGGCCAACTCGCAGTACTTCCACCTGGCCGCCTGGGCCGTGCCGGCCGTCAAGACCATCACCATCCTGGCCATGGGGCAGATCGACGGCGACCTGCTGAGCGGCGTCTGCTTCGTGGGGCTCAACGGCATCGACCCGCTGCGGGGCTTCGTGCTGGCGCCGCTCTTCGTCTACCTCTTCATCGGCACCTCCTTCCTGCTGGCCGGCTTCGTCTCCCTCTTCCGCATCCGCACCATCATGAAGCACGGCGGCACCAAGACGGAGAAGCTGGAGCGCCTGATGGTGCGCATCGGGGTCTTCAGCGTGCTCTACACCGTGCCGGCCACCATCGTCATCGCCTGCTACTTCTACGAGCAGGCCTTCCGCCAGCACTGGGAGCGCAGCTGGATCAGCCAGCACTGCAAGAGCCTGGCCATCCCCTGCCCGCTGCACTTCACGCCCCGCATGACGCCGGACTTCACCGTCTACATGATCAAGTACCTCATGACCCTCATCGTGGGCATCACCTCGGGCTTCTGGATCTGGTCGGGCAAAACGCTGCACTCGTGGAGGAAGTTTTACACGCGGCTCACCAACAGCAGGCAGGGCGAGACCACGGTGTGAGCAGGGCGGCTGCGGGCGAAGGGCTGCCTCTCCCCATCTCCCTCTTTCTCTCTCTCTCTGAGTTATTTTTTTGTTTTGTTTTGTTTTGTTTTTGTAATTAAACCTGTAAATAGCACTTGTAAATTTAATTATATATTTCTATTTAAAGAAAAGGAGGAAAAGGAAAAAAAAAAAAAAGAGGGGGAAAAGAAGCCAAAGCCGAGTGCTGGGCTGCTGCTGGCCTCGGCCGGGCGCTCACCTCGGGGCTGCCGGGGAGCCAGCAGGCAGGAATGGGGAGCAGAAAAGGAGCAGAAAGCGCCGTGCTGTCACTGTGTGCTTTTCTGGCTGCCTGCCCAGGAGCCGGGCTGTGTTTGGGGCTCTCCTTGGGGCTCTCCTGCTGCGTCCTCCCCACCTCTGCAACTGCAAATACAGAGAGTGAAACAAGCGCTGCTGTTCTCCTCGCGGCTCTGTTTTATTTCCTGGGGTTGGGACGGCGCAGGGCCGCCTTTGGGGCCATCGCCGTGCGGCTCCTCCGGCTGCAGACAAAGAGCTTTTGCAGAAGGGGGGGGAAAAAAAGGGAAAAAAAAAAAAACAACCTAAATTTCAGCGAACGCAGAGGATCCCCCGCTGCGGGGCTCCTCACGGCGCGATGCAGCCTCGGCCCCGAGGAAATAGCTGGCATTTTCGGCAGGATTACGGCTGCGGGAGCTGGGAGACACGTGGAGGAATCCCTGCGATTTGGGCTGGAAATGTGGAGTTTTGGGGCCGTCGTCACGGCATCGCTGTGCTGCGGGGCGGAAAAAAGTTTGTCCTGAGCAGAGCGGGGCCGGGCTGGGCTCAGTCCTGGGCAGCCCCAAAGCCCTGCGGGGTCTTCGTGGCACAGCCAGAGTGGGATTTTCCCTTCCCCTTCCCCAGAAGGGCCGGCAGCAGCCGTGGGTCCCCGAACCCTGCGTGTCCCATTGATGAAACGTGCCGGGTTTGGGGCAGGAAGGAGCCGAAGGGGTTACGGCAGCGCCTCGCGCGTCTGCAGCGCATTTTGGAAAGGAAAAGCTCCTTGGATCCGGCTGGATTTTCCAGCGATGAGCTGCGGGGGGGTGGGGGGCCGGCAGAGCCGTGCTGGGGGGCCCCACCATGAGGGGCCGAGGTTTGGTGCCCCGCTTCCCTCCGTGCCTTGGGGGCCACAACCCGATGGGTCGGGGGGGGTTCGGCCCCAGCCCCCCCAGCTGTGCGGGAGATGTGGGGCCGGGGGCTGCGGGGGGACCCTGCGTTCAGAGCTGCGGGGCTGAAAGCATCGCCGGGCACGGGGTGAGGCCGTGGGCAGCTCTGGCAGAGCTGAGGGCCCTGCAGTCCTGCGGGGTGGGGCTGAGCGGGGCCTCGCAGGGGTTTATTGGGGAGTTTTGGGGTTGGGAGGAGCCGTGCGCCTCGTGCGTCCCCTAAGCGCCCACACGAGGGGCTGCCTGCGACCAGCCGGCACCGCAAGGACGGGGCACCACGGCGCTGAGCTCCGCCCTCACCCACAGCCGGAGCGCAGAGCCCCGCGTTGGGGACGATGGGTGCCGACCCCACAGCTGCCCGCAGGACCCCGGGGGTCCTCACTGCGGTTGGGGCCGCGCTGAGCCCATCCGTGCCGCCGGAGCAAAGCAAAGGGGCAGCAAACGCCACAAGCCGCTCCGTGCAGCCTTTGATGTCCGCGCTGTTTGCTCAGCTGCCCGATTAAAGCCCTGCCCCCATCGCCCCGCAGGGCGCGCCGTCGCCCCGATGCCTCACCTGGGGTTTGGACCCCTGATGTGGGGCGGCCCCGACGTCCCGCACGGCCCTGCGGTGGCCGCTCGGCTTGGAGCGCTGTGGGACGGCGGTGTCCCCGCGTCCCTGGGCTCCTCCGACTCCTGTCCCCATTCCCCACCCCGCAGGGTCGCCCACCCCGGAGAAGGCAGGAGCTGGGCCCCACATCCATGGCGAGGAGATGGGGCGGTGCGATGGACACCGGGCTGGGGCTCAGCGCATCCCTGTTTGTCCAGGGATGATGGGATGGACACGGGAGGGTGGATAGGAATGGGGGGGTGGGACAGGAGGACGTGGGGTGATAGACATGGGGTAGGTGGACAGGGGACAGATGGGCGCGGGACAGACAGACGCAGCATGGATGGATATGGATAGACTGATGTGGGATGGATGGATACGGGGTGGGTGGACACGAGGGGGGTTGAGAGGGACAGGCAGACATAGGATGGAGGGGTACAGATAGATGGACGTGGGACAGGTGGACACAGTGCATGGATACAAGCAGGTGGCACAGGATGGATGGACATGGGATGGGCGGATATGGGATGGGTGGATGGACATGGGATGGGTGGACGGATGGAATGTGGGAATGGGCAGATGTGGGATGGATGGACGTGGGATGGATGGATGGATATGGGATGGATGGAATGTGGGAATGGGCAGATGTGGGATGGATGGATGTGGGATGGACTGATGGATATGGGATGGATGGATGGATATGGGATGGATGGAATATGGGACGGGCAGACACGGGGTGTATGGACATAGGATGAATGAGTAGACATTGGGTGGACATGGGATGGGTGGACACGGGACTCACGGACACCGGACAGATGGACATGGGATGGATGACATGGGATGGGTGGATATGGAAGGATGGATGTGGGGTGGGTGGATACGGGATGGATGGACACTGAAAGGTAGCAAGGGACAGATGGACGTGGGGGGGTGGCCCAGCCCCTCCCTCCTCGCACCCATCAGTACTGCAGTGCCCCCACCCGGCACCCCCCGCCCGTCCCACCCCCCACGTGCCCCACATCCCCCTCCCCACGGCCGCCATCCACGCTGGCTTTTCCGGCCCAGCTGTCCCGCGGGGGCCGGGCAGGAATTCGGCCGGGGCTGAGCAGCGCGCGGAGCTCCGGAGACAGAGCAGCCTCTGAATGCAGGGAATGTTTTTGCAGCTGGAGTCCATTAGGGAGGGCTCGGCGGCTTTATTAATCCCAGCCTTATTGCTCAAGAGGCGCGGGGGGAGCGCGGGGTGCGCGAGGGGGAGAGCGGCAATGAGAGGGGGTGGGGGCGTGAAGGGGGGTGAGCGTGCAAGGAGGGGATCCCTGATGCGGGCTGCTCCTCCAGCACGGGGCTTTTCTGCACCACGGAGGCTGTCCCTCTGCAGAGCTTCCCCTGTTATGGAGGCGCCCCAGTGATGCAGGTTTCCCCAGACTGAGGTTGCCCCACAGTGGAGGTTTCCTCTATGACAGAGGATCCCCCTGACGGGCTCTCCTCCCCCACAGAGGTTCCCTCGTGATGGAAATATCCTCCCGATGAAGGCTTCCCCAGTGATGGAGGTTCCTCCCCACAACGCAGGTTCGTCCTGCGCTGGAGCTCCTTGATGGACCTTCCCAGGGGTGGAGGTTCCCCCAGTGCTGAGGTTCCCCAGGATGGGGGCTTCTTCACAACGAGAAGATGGAGGTTCCCCCGTCAGTTCCCCCATGACCGTCGTTTTCCTGTCACTGAGGTTTCCCCGCAATGGACGTTGCCCCACTGATGCAGGTCCCCACTGATGCAGGTCCCCACGTCTGGAGGTTCCCTCCATGATGGAGGTTCCCGTTGGTGCAGGTCCTGCTGGAGGTTCTCACTCACGGAAGTTCCTCCACTGATGGAGATTCCCACTGATTTGGGTTCCCCAGCTAACGGAGGCTCGCCCCGATGGAGGTTCCCCCATTGCTGGGGTTCCCATTAATGGAGGCTCACACTGATGAGGTTCCCATTGAGGCAGGTTGGAGGCTCCCCCACTGACGGAGGTTCTCCCCACGGTGGAGGTTCGCACTCAAGGAAGTTCCCCCATTGCTGGAGGTCCGCAGTGCAGCCGCACACCTGGCAGGCAGTGGGGCAGAGCAGCACCGGGAGGAGCAGCTGTGGGGCTGTGGGGTCGGGTTTGGGATCTGTGTTGTGGGGCTGAGCCCCGCTGTGCTGCCGCCCGGCCTGGCGCTTCTCTTTCCTCTCCTTTTTATTTCCTCATTTCTCTCTCTTTTTTTTCTTTTTATTATTTTTCCTTTCTTTTTTTCTCCCTTTCTTCTCTGATTCTTTTTTTCTCTTTTTCATCTTCTTAATTTTTTCTCTTCTTTTTTAATTTATTCTTTTTCCTCTATTTTTCTTGTTTCTTGTTTCTTTTTTCCCTCGATTTTATTTTTCTTTTTCTCTTTTCCATTTTCTCTGTTTTTCTCTTTTATTTTCCTCATTTTTTCTTTTTTTTTCCGCCTTTTTTCCCCTCTGCTTTTTCCTCCTCTCCCCTTTCTCCCCTTCCTCCCCCGCCCCTTTCTCTCTCTCTCCCATTTCTCTCCTTATCCCTCCTCCCCATTTTTCCTCCCCTCCTCCATAGCGGTTTCTCCTCGCCCCAAACGCAATTTCTCACACTTCGCGTCCCGCCCCCCCCCGCGCACCCCCGACCCCACACGGCCGCAGCGGAGGAACGAAACGCCCCAAATCGGAGCCTCCGAGCCGCTCCGTGGGGCTGCGTCACCCCCTGCCGCCCGCCCCACAAACGGTGGGGATCCAGGATCCCAAATCCCATCTCTGGAGTTCTGTGATCCCAAATCCTACTTCTGAGGCTCCACGATCCCCGGTTTCGCTTTTGGGGCTTTTCTGCAGCTGCGCCCATTCATTAATCCGGAGGCGATCTGAGCCCGGGGAGCGCTGCCCAAACGGAGCAGCGAACCGCCCTATAGGCTGTGGGGGCAGTGATGGGGTGGGGGGGGCAGTTATGGGGTGGGGGCAGTGATGGGGTGTGGGGGGCAGTTATGGGGACAGGGGTTGCAGTGGGGCTGGGGGCGGCCCAAGGCTGCGGGGGGGGCAGAGCCACAGCATGGGAGAGTGTGATGGGGGGTGGGGTACGGGATACGTGTATGGGGATATGGGGTGTGGGATACGGGGTATGGGGTGTGGGGGTGGGGGATGGGGGTGGGGGATATGGGGTGTGGGGTGGCGGTATGGGGTATGGAATGGGGGTGTGGGGCATGAGATGCGTTAGGGGATATGGGGTGTGGGATATAGGATATGGGGTGTGGGGTATGGGATACAGGGTATGGGGTGTGGGATATGGGGTACAGTATGGGATGTGGGGCATGAGATGCGTTAGGGGATATGGGGTGTGGGATATATGGGATATTGGAGTGTGGGGTACAGGGTGTGAGAGCAGTGTTAGGGGATCTGGGTTATAGGATATGGGGCATAAGGTACAGAGTGTGGGATACGGGGTGAGGGCTGTGTTAGGAGAGGGGTACGGGATATAGGAGAGGGAATGGAGACCATGGGGCATGGGATGTACGGGGTGAGGGGCAGGGGATGCGGAGTGTGGGGTGCGGGATATCGGATGTGGGGTACAGGATGCAGGGTGTGGGATACGGGCTGTGGGGGCGGAGCACGGGATGCGGGTGCGGGCTGCGGGCCGTGCTTTGGGGGTTGCGACGTCGGGCGCCGTGCGGACGTCGGGACGCCCCGCCCCCGCCTACAACTCCCATCGGCCCTCACGGCCGGAAGTGGGTGTGCCTTCCTCCTCTTCCAGGCCCCGCCCCCACGCGGACTACACCTCCCGCCATCCCCGCGCACCGGAAGTGGGCGTCCCCGAGGGGGCGGGGCTTCCGCCGCCGGCCGCGAGGAGGAGCGAGCAGAGCTAAGATGGCGGCGGCGGCGGTGTTGGAGTTCCAGCGCGCGCAGTCCCTGCTGTCCACCGACCGCGAGGCGTCCATCGGCATCCTGCACTCCATCGGTGAGGCCCGGGGCTCCCCGCGATCCCTCGGCCGGCGCCCGGCCGATCCCCGCCCCCTCCGTTCCGCGGCACGGCCGGCTGCTGACTCACGGCGCGGCGCGGCCTGCCTGGCTCGGGGCGGCGGGGTCCGGAATGGCGGGGATGGGGGGGGGTTTGGGGTTTGCGGCTCCCCGTGGGGTTGGGCTGTGACGTGTGGGGCAGCGGCTGCAGCGCCGTCAGTGCTGTGCGAGGAGCTTTGGGAGCAGTGGTGAGAATCACAGAATCACAGAATGCCCTGGGTTGCAAAGGCCCACAGCGCTCATCCAGTCCCAACCCCTGCTATGTGCAGGTCACAACCAGCAGCCCAGGCTGCCCAGAGCCACATCCAGCCTGGCCTTGAATGCCTGCAGGGATGGGGCATCTACAAACTCCTTGGGCAACCTGTTCCACTGCCTCACCACCCTCTGATTGAAAAACTTCCTCCTCATATCCAACCTAAACCTCCCCGTCTCACTTTAAAACCATTCCTCCTTGTCCTGTCACCATCCACCCTTGTAAAACAGCCATTCCCCTTCCTTTCTATACGCTCCATTCAAGCATTAAAAGGCCACAATGAGGTCACCCCAGAGCTTCTCTTCTCCAAGCTCAACAAGCCCAGTTCCCTCAACTTTTCCTCATAGGAGAGCTGCTGCAGCCTCTGAGCATCTCAGTGCCCTCCTCTGGGTCTGTGGGTGGGGGTTGGGGTGGGATAGGGGCTGCTGGGGGTATGGGATGAAGGGAGTACAGGGTGTGGGGTAGAGAATATGAGGTGTGAGTTACGGGGATGTGACGTGTGGGTCGTGTGGGATGTGGGGTTCCTCTGGTGGCGCCATGCAGCAGAAGTTGGAGTTGTCCTCAGTGCTGTGTGGGAGCTCTGGGGGTGTCGTGGTGAGGGTCTGTGGGTCGGGGCAGGATGGGGGTTGGGTGGGGTAGGAACTGCTGGGGGTGGGGGGCGTTGGGGGCAGGGAGCTGCTGGCTGTGGGGTACAGGGCTGTGGCATATACAGAGTATGGGGTGGGGGGTGGGAGCCATAGAGTGTGGTGCAGGGTGTGGGGTATAGGGGCTGCGTTGTGGGGGTGTGACGTGTGGGGTCAGGGAATATGGGGTTCACCCCCAGGGATCACAGAACGGCCCGGGTTGGAAGGGAACTCAAAGATGATGAAGCTCCAACCCCCACCAATGCAGGGCCACCAACCTCCACATCTCACAGCAGCCCAGGCTGCCCAGGGCCCCATCCTTGCTGGCCTTGAACACCTCCAGGGATGGACGGGGATCCACAGCCTCTGGGCAGCTGTTCCAGCACCTCCCCACTCTCACAGCAAACAACTTCCCCTGACAGCCAGCTGAAATCTGCCCTCCCTCAACTTAAAGCCATTCCCCTGTCCTGCTGTTATCTCCCCTTTCCAAGAGTTGATGGGGATGCCATGGGGCAGCGCCCTCAGTGCTCAGGGGCTCTGGGGGTGTCACAGGATCTGTGGGTGGGGGTTGGGGTGGGATGGGGGCTGCTGACGGGTGTGGGGTTATGGGATGTATGGGGTACAGGGTAGGGGGTGTGGAGTAGGTGATACAGGGTGTGGGATATAGGATATGGGGTGTGAGTTATGGGGTTATGACGTATGAGCTATGTAAGATGTAGGATATGGGTTAATGGCTTATATAGGTTATGGGGTTTCTCCCCAGGGGTGCCATGGGGCAGTGCTTGGGTGCCCTCAGCACTGTGTGGGGGGTTCTGGGGTGTCATGGTGAGGGTCTGCGGGTCGGGGGCGTGTGGGGAGTGTGAGTGGGGTGTGGGGGTTCCATGTAGGATGGAGGGTTGGGGGTGTGGGCTGGGGGATGTGAGATGCAGGGTGTGGGTTGGGAGGTAGAGGATGTGTGGGGTATAAAGCGTGGGGTTGGGGCTATGGGTAAGGGGTGGGAGGTGGGGGTTAGGAGTTACATGATGTGAGGTGTGCAGTGTGTGACAGACTGTGGTTTGTGGGTGTGGGTTGGGGATGTGAGGTACAGGGTGGGTGGGGATGGGGGACCTCAGCCCCTGCTGCTGGGGCAGCGCAGGCTGTGTGTGATGCAGCTGGGGCTGAGCAGTGGCACAGCTGAGCTGTGCATCGTGCTGTGTTACAGCAGCACTGCTCCGTGTGGGAGCTGACGGTGCTGATCCTCCAGGATCCTCCAGGACTGCTGTGCTCTTTTCCAGTGAAACGCGACGTCCAGGAGAACGATGAGGAGGCAGTGCAGGTCAAGGAGCAGAGCATCCTGGAGCTGGGGTCACTGCTGGCCAAGACGGGGCAGGCAGAAGGTGAGGGGGGGTTGGGGTGGGGAGCTCGCGTCCTGGGGGCTCCATTCAGTGCCTGTGGTGTCTGTGCTGGGATTCAGGGTCTTTGGGGCCCAAAGGACCTCCAGGAGTGGGGGCTGCTCTGACCAACCTTCAGCGGAGCTGGGGGGAGGAGGGAGGGAGAGCTGCTGCTGGGCTTTGATTAAACTTTCAGGTAGTTGGGAAAGAGTTGATGGGGAGAGAAGATACTCAGGTGTTCTGCCAGGATCACTGGCGCAGTGCTGAGCTCACCCAGCTGTGCTGTCTGTCCCGCTTTCTCCCCGTGCAGAGCTGGGGGGGCTCCTGAAATACGTGCGGCCGTTCCTGAACTCCATCAGCAAGGCCAAGGCTGCCCGCCTGGTGCGCTCCCTGCTCGACCTGTTCCTCGACATGGAGGCGGCCACGGGCCAGGAGGTGAGACTGCCTTCAAAGGCCTCCAGCCTCGCCTGCTTAATGAGCAGCTGTTGATCGCTGATGAGGAGGGCTGAGGGCTGACAGAGCTGCTCGCAGGGAGCTCCTTGTCCTCTGGTCGCTCTGTGCCGAGCTGTGCGGCTGCACCCACAGCTTCCCCTTCCAAACCAAACCCGGGTGTTCAGAAATGCTGGTGGGATTTCAGCAATTCAGGGAAGCTTGGAGAGCCCAGCCTTTGTTTTGGTATTCCAGCACGGAAGGGTTGTCCTGGGGGTGAGGAAAAGCTCCTGAGAGCCACGTGTGCGGGGAGGGTTTGTGCTTTGGTTTTGTAAGGCTCGGGGAAAGCCTGGCCTCCACTTTCCCTTGTGCTGGGAGCCGTAATTCACACCTGTCTCCGAGTGCTATGAGCTGTGCGTGCATTATGAGCTGCGGGGTGGGCAGCCTGGAGTAAACCCGGAGGTGGCAACAGCTGTCCTTCCTTGGCCGTGCTGCCGGGCAGGCAGCTGAGCGCTGTTCTTTCCGCTCCCGTAAGGTCGATCTGTGCTTGGAGTGCATCGAGTGGGCCAAGTCTGAGAAGAGGACCTTCCTCCGCCAGGCTCTGGAGGTACGTTGCTTGCGCCTCGCATCTCACGGCGGCGTTTCCCCGGCCGGGGCCGAACCCCACGCGGATCGGAGCGCTGCCGTGCGAGCCCACGCTCCTTCGTGCCCGCAGGCCCGGCTGGTCTCGCTGTACTTCGACACCAAGCGGTACCAGGAGGCGCTGCAGCTCGGTGAGTTCCCGCTGGGCGGCAGCAGCGGCCGCGAGCTCTGCGGAGCGGAACCGCGCTGCTCGTCTCGCACCGCCCCGCTCCCACGGCCGCTCCCGAAGCGCTCCTCCGTTCCGCATCCCGCGGTCCCGCCCGGGCCCGTCTCCCACAGCTCTGGGGACGGAGCCTCGCGGCAGGGACCGCCCGGGGCCCGCGGTGCCCCGCTGTGATGTCAGCTGGGAGCAGCGCCCGCTGCGGCCGTGCTGGACCCGCAGGGCCGCGCCGCCCCATCCCGGCTTTGCGGCGCCCCGCTCCCCTGCCCTCCCCTTCGCTGCTTCCTGGGGCCGGGCTGGGACGCTTCCCGGGGCCGCGTGTGCCGCAGCTCAGCTGGAGCTCCTCTATCCCCGGGCAGGCTCCCAGCTGCTCCGGGAGCTGAAGAAGATGGACGACAAAGCGCTGCTGGTGGAGGTGCAGCTGCTGGAGAGCAAAACGTACCACGCGCTCAGCAACCTGCCCAAGGCGCGGGCTGCGCTCACCTCCGCGCGCACCACGGCCAACGCCATCTATTGCCCCCCCAAGCTGCAGGCTGCCCTGGACATGCAGTCAGGTACTGCGGGGAGCTCGGCACGGCGCGGTGCTGCGCTCACGGGGGGCCGTGGGCAGCCGTCGATACCCGCTTTGCCCCCCCCTCGCCCAGGGATCATCCACGCGGCGGAGGAGAAGGACTGGAAAACGGCCTACTCCTATTTCTATGAGGCGTTTGAGGGCTACGATTCCATCGACAACCCCAAAGCCATCACGGCCCTCAAGTACATGCTGCTCTGCAAGATCATGCTCAACGCGTACGTGGCGTCGCTGCTGGGAGAGGGGATGGTGGGACGGGGCCGCGTGGGGATGCGCGCGGCTGTGGCTCAGTGCTGCCTTCCTTCCCACAGCCCTGAGGACGTGCAGGCGCTGGTGAGCGGCAAGCTGGCGCTGCGCTACGCAGGGAGGCAGGTAGGAGCGCTGCTCTGTGCAGCTCGTCCTGCTGTAGGGCAGCGCCTGTCACTGCTGGGACGCCAATCCTCGCTCCCGCTGCGTCGGCTGGGCCCCCTTCGCCCCACTGCTGCGGATCCCCGCAGGTGACCGCTCCTTTCTTCCCCTGCAGACAGAGGCACTGAAGTGTGTGGCGCAGGCCAGCAAGAATCGCTCGCTGGCGGACTTTGAGAAGGTGAACCTGGGGAGCTGCAGGGCTGGGGGCTGCGGTGTCCCACGTGGGAGCCCCTCGTGTTCACGGGGTCACCGTGCTGTGCTCGCTGATCCCCTCCGTAGGCGCTGACGGATTACAAGTGGAGCTCCGGGACGACCCCATCATTAACACTCACTTGGCAAAGCTGTACGATAACTTATTGGAGCAGAACCTGATCAGAGTCATCGAGCCCTTCTCCCGAGTGCAGGTCAGTTCCCAGCAAGTGTTCCACGGGGCTGCTGCTGGGGGGTCCTGCAGACCTGCTGCACTCCGCTCCCCTTCCGCTGGCACACAATGGGAAGGAGCAGCCCCTCCTGTGGCAGGGCAGGGGTGAGGCCGCAGCCATCTGGGGCCCTGCGGAGTGCGTGTCAGCCCTGCAGCGTGTGTGGTCTGGGCCCTGCGGGGAAGCCTCGGCAGCCCTTGCCCAGAGGAGCGCTGCAGCTGTGCCATTGCTCTTACAGATGGAGCACATCTCCGGCCTCATCAAGCTCTCCAAGGTAAGGGCGGCCCTGGGGGGCACCTCCTGTGTCAGGGGCTCAGCTACAGCACAGCTGTTTGTGCCATACGTGGGGCCGCCCTGCCCCGCTGTGAGTAGGGCAGCGCCGGCAGCGTTTCCCAACGTCTGTGTGCTTCGTTTCCAGGCGGACGTGGAAAGGAAACTCTCACAGATGATCCTGGACAAGAAGTTCCATGGTGAGACCCCACGCCGCTGCCCTGGGGTCCCCTCCTGCCCCTCTGCACCCCTCAGGCTGCCCACGGAGTGGGGTAACAATGGGTGTCGCTGCCGCTCCATTAATCTGGGGCGTTAATTGCTCGTTAATCAGCGCTCGGTTCAGTGCTGCCGAGGTGTGCTCAGCCCTCCTGCCAGCCCTACGGCAGCACTCTGGCTGTGCTTTGGGGGCACCCGGAGCCCTTTGGCGCCCGCTGACTGCAGCTCCGTGCCCCGCAGGGATCCTCGACCAGGGCGAGGGCGTCCTCATCATCTTCGACGAACCCCCCGTGGACAAAACCTACGAAGCCGCCCTGGAGACGATTCAGAACATGAGCAAAGTGGTGGATTCGCTCTACAACAAAGCCAAGAAGCTGACATAGGTGAGAGGAGTGCAGCCGCGCTTCGAGGAGCGCCCCGTGCCCCCCCGCTGACAGCCCCTCCTGTCGTGCAGAGCCGGCCCTGCGCTGCCGTGTGTGTGTGTGACGGGAGAGTGAATCCTTTAGGAGACGTTTTGTTCCACTTTTCGCTCGGAAAGTTTTTAATCCTCCCCTCCCGGTGCTGTTCCTGCGGTGCGGCCCCAGCCGTGCCCTCCCTGCCGCCACTCAGCGGAACGCAGGAGATGAACGGCGGCCGCTCCGTGCAGTGGGGGCCGCTCCGCGCCCTCCGCTCCGCCCCCGCGCTGCTGATGGGGCGGTGAGACCCGGCCGCCCCCACCTCGTCGTTGGCCCCGGAGCCGCGCAGTGCTGGATGCCCCGCACCGCCCCGTTCCTCAGCGCTGCACCTCCTCCACCTCCTCCTCCTCCCCCCGGTCTCTGGGTGGGTTTTGGGCACCGCCGCTGCGTTGAACGGTTCTGTGCTGCCCACCACCGCTGTATCTGATGTTCAGATGAGTTCCAATAAAATGAGGTTTTTTTGGTTTGGGTTTTTTTTTTTTCTCTTTCACTTCCATCTCGTGCCCTGCAGTGCGGGGGGAGCGCAGAGCAGCTTGTGGGGGGGGTTCGCTCCCCCAGCCGTTCTGTGCGGGGCTCAGAGCCGCCCCGTGCTGCGCTGCGCTGCCAGCGCCTTCCTTGTCCCCCCCAGCCGTTCTGGGGCCCGGTGCCGCCCGCCCTGCACGTTGGTCTCGGCGTTGGGTCGAGGATCGCGTTTCTCCTTTTGTCAGCAGCTCCCGTTCAGCCGCGGGCGCTGGCAGCTGAGCGCGGCTCCGTAACGCCGTGCGGGCGGCGCGGCCCGTGGAGGGCGCCGAGAGGGCGTGGCCAAAGCCCCGCTTGGGGGCGCGGTCAGCGCGGAGCGCGCCAATGAGGAGGCGTGGTTCCGGGAGATGGGCGTGTCTTCGCGGCGCAGGGGGCGTGGCCTCCCCTTTCCCCGCCGGCGCGCCGGACGCACGTGGCGACGCGGGAGGGGCGGAGCGCGGCCGGCGCGGGGGCGCGCATTGCGCCGGCGGGAGCGCGCGGAGCGGAGGGGCGGAGGGGCGGGGCTGAGCGCGGCGCTGAGCGGCGGCGGCGGAGCGGGGCCGGGGCCGGGGCCGGGGCGGGCGGCGGGGCCCGGCGGGCGGCCGGCGCCATGGGCACGGTGCTGTCGCTGTCGCCGAGCTACCGGAAGGCCCCGCTGTTCGAGGAGGGGACGGCCACGGTGGGGCATTACACGGCGGTGCAGAACAGCAAAAACGCGAAGGAGAAGGGCCTGAAGCGGCACTCGCTCATCTCGGTGCTGCCCTGGAAGCGCATCGCCGCCGTCTCGGCCAAGAAGAAAAGCTCCAAAAAGGTGCAGCCCAACGGCGGTTACCAGAGCAACGTCACCCACCTCAACAACGAGAACCTGAAGAAATCGCTCTCCTGCGCCAATCTCGCCACCTTCGCGCCCCCGCCGCCCTCCTCCTCCTCCTCCTCCTCCGCCGCCGCGCTCCCCCCGGCTCAGAAGAACCCCCCCGGGGGTCCCGCCGCCGCCACCGCCACCCCGCGCCGCGTGGTGGTCCAGGCGTCCACCAGCGAACTGCTGCGCTGCCTGGGCGAGTTCCTGTGCCGCCGCTGCTACCGCCTGAAGCACCTCTCGCCCACCGACCCGGTGCTGTGGCTGCGCTCCGTGGACCGCTCGCTGCTGCTGCAGGGCTGGCAGGACCAGGGCTTCATCACGCCGGCCAACGTGGTGTTCCTCTACATGCTGTGCCGCGACGTCATCTCGGCCGAGGTGGGCAGCGACCACGAACTTCAGGCGGTGCTGCTCACCTGCCTGTACCTCTCCTACTCCTACATGGGCAACGAGATCTCCTACCCGCTGAAGCCCTTCCTGGTGGAGAGCTGTAAGGAGGCCTTCTGGGACCGCTGCCTCTCCATCATCGACCTCATGAGCCCCAAGATGCTGCAGGTCAACGCCGACCCCCACTTCTTCACGCAGGTCTTCGCCGACCTCAAGAAGGAGAGCGGCGCGGAGGAGAAGGGCCGTCTGCTCATCGGGCTCGACCGGTGAGCCCCGCAGCGCCCCGACCGCCGCCGCCCCGAGGTGACTCCGCCGGAGGCTCCCCCTCCCCCGTCCGTTATCCCCACCGAGGCGGCCCCGATTCGGGGCTCCCGCCGCCCCATCCGTTCTCCTCTTCGAGGCGGCCCGGAGGAGGGCTCTCCTCGGCCCGCCGCCGATTCCCTTCGAGGTGACCCCGGCACCGATTATCCCCATTGAAGTGACCGACGGAGGGGTCGCGGTGTTGGAGCCCCGCGCCGCCCCGTCCGCGTCCCCTGCAGTCGGGCGGCCGCGGTCCCCGGCGCCGACCCCGCGGCGGTGATTGCGGGTCGAGGTTCCCGTCGGGCACCGATCCGGGAGTGCTGGAAGGACCTCCGGGACGGCATCTGCTGCTATCGGACAAACCCCAACCAGCGGGGAACCGCCGCCAGCCCCCCATCCTCCCTTCTCTCATCGTTGCTTTGACAGTGGTATCGCGCATGCAGCCATCGGAGCATTTTGTGTCTTCGGGAATTAAAAAAAGAAAAAAAAAGAAAAAAAAAAAAGGGAAAAAACAACAACAAAAAAAACCAACACGCTCACACACAACAACAACAAAAAAACCCAACCCGGAGCGGGGCCGCAGCCCCGCAGCACACGGTGCCATTCCTCCATCGCTGTACATTGGGATCCGCTGCAGCTCCACGCGTCCGTTTTTTTTTTTTTAGTGCAATCTCCTCCGTAGATCTGTTGACCAAATTGGTGGGTATTGTTCTTAATTTATATCTTCGTCTCCTTTTTGTATGTGTGTGTTTAGTGCGTTTGTACGTATGTGTGGTTTATAACCCGACAGACCGTGTCACGGGGCCCCGTGTGCCTGTAATTTAATGCCCCCCCCTCCCCTTATTTTTATTTATTTTTGTACTGTGCTGATGAAATAAAACGCACTGAGCATCCATCACACGGCACCGCTGCTCTCTGTGCTGGGGGTCACCCCACGCCGGGCCCATCCGCCCCCCACCTGAGTGCTGGCGATGGAGGCACGAAAGGTTCTTTTGTTGCTCTTTTACACGTTCAAATATCGACGACTTGAAAACAACAAATAAATAAAGAGGGTTCGCTGCAGCACGGCCCCGGGTCAGCAGTAGCTCATTTATGGCTTCTCCCCCGCGCAGCGCAGAAGCAGTTCGTTCATGGGAACAAAGCAGGACTCTCTTCTATATACTTTATATTTTATATATATATATAAAACCAGAGCTGGAACAGATGATGCATTTCATACAGACGTCTCGTGACGTACAGCACTGCCATCTCGCAGCACCACAATCTCCTCCACGCCATTCCTCGCCGCACGGAGCAGCGGGGCACAAAGTGCTGCTCAGAGCCCGGAGTGCAAAGCGGGCACCGCCAGGGGGCTGCGGGGCGGGGGGGGTCGGGGCCGAGGGCAGCCGGGGCCGCGGGGACCGCAGCGCCGTGGGGCAGCCCCGCGTCCCACCGAACGGGGCCGGGAGGGGCTGTGCGTCCCGCTGCCCTCGGGGTGGGCGGCGTCGGGCTCCGCTTGGGCTCCGGCGCTGCCCCACGGCTCTGCTGGGATTTCTGATCTCTGCCATCGTGCTGTGAGTCCCGACCTGACCGGCAGCGCCGGGAGCGGCTGCAGCGGGGCCGCGGTGCGGCTGTTGGGAGCCTCGGGACGCAGCGCAGCCCCACTGCAGCCGTGCTATGGGGGCACGCGGCATCTGAAGGTCACGGGGAACGTTTGGGGCGATGCAGGGGGAATTAAGGCAAAGCCGGCACGGAGAGGTCACCCAACTGCTCTGCACCGGGAGCCCCAGCCGAGCGGCAGCAGAGTCCTCGCACTGCCCCGTGCCGTCGGTCAGCGGCGCGCTGCCGGCCTGCCGCGGTGTCGTGGGGTCCTCCTGCAGACCCGGGAGGGGGGGCTTAAGGCACCGCCGTGAGGGGGCAGGGAGGGCATCGGTACCATAAATGCTTTTGGGGAGAATTCAGAAGCTCTTCCCATCGTCCCGACCCACGGCGGCCGCGCCGAGCCGTCGCTGCGGCCGCAGAGCTCCCGAATTCGGGTTCGTCGAGCGCCGAGCTTCGGGGGCGTCCGGCGCAGCGCCTCCAAACGGATCCCACGGGATCCCAAAGCCCCGCGCCGCTCCCGGGGGCCGCAGGGCGGCTATTTGCCCGGCACGCAGAGGACGAACCCGGAGCGATGCTTGGTGAAGTCCGGCTGCGATTGGTCGATCCGCGTCTCCACGGAGACGGAGCATTTCCTGCCGTGCAGGCTGCACTGCACCGGGTGAGCCACGCTGACGCGCAGCGCGCGCTTCTCGCTGCAAAGCAAAGGGCAGCGGTCAGCGAGCTCCGAGCCGCCGGGCGAGCAGCGCTGCAGCGCTCCGTTGAGCCGCCGCCTCGCGGGAGCTGCGGCCCCGATCTGCTTAGGCTGCTATTTTTGCTTCGTCTTACCGGGCCGGGCCGCGGGCTGAGGTTCCCACGTCACGCGTCGGCACGGCGTGACGGCCCGGCGCAGCCTTCGGTGGGGCTGCGAGGAGCCGCGAGCGCGGGGCAGCGGCGGGGCAGAACGAGGCGTGGGCTCGGTGCTCAGCAGGAAGGGGAGCGAGCTTCTCCCACGGCTCGGCCACCCGAGCAGGCTTTACCAAAACCGGGCAGGTGCTCCCCAGCTCCCCGCAGAGCTGAGGCCACGAAGGGACGGAGGTGTCACCCAGGAGACCCCCGAGGTCATCTAGTCGAACTCCAACCCTCGGTGCCCACCCACGGAATGTGGACGAGACCCGAGAGAAAAGGGAAGGAAGGAGGCCGGCTGTCGCACAGCAGCAGTGACCCCACTGCTGGGGTCCGAGGGTCCATGGGTGCAGATAAGCACAGTGCTGCACGTGTGGGGCCGGGGCTGTATCTCCTCCCAGCACGTGTGGGGTGCAGCTCCGTGATACCACGGTTGGAGGGCGTCCCAGTTCTGCTCCCCACAGGCAGAACAATTCCCAGAGCACTTCACAAGGCTCTGCCATTTCTTCTCCCCTGCTGTCATTTATCCCTTACAAAGCATTTGCTAAAGCTGCTCCGTGGTCGGCGGGATGAAAAACGTGGCTGCTAAGTAGGGAATTCCCAGGAAATCTCATCAGCAAAGCAGCTTGCAACAAATAAAGAACACGCACCGCAGGCAGCGCGTTAATATTTCATGTCCTCCAAGCTGAGGGGGGCCCACATCCATGGGGTGCAGCTCCAGCACCCAACAGCCGCCCCATCTCTCAGCTTTCCTGAGGTCTGGCAAAGATGTGGGGAAAGGCTCCCATCCGGCTTTTGGCTTTGGTACAATCCAACCTTGCCACAAAATGCCCCAGTGCTGCGTTTCTAATGAGAAACCACCATGCCAAGAATGTGATTCAGTTCCTGGCCATGGATGGAGCGAAAGCAGCATCGGAAATGCAGCAGCACAGCAATGATGGAGGAGCACTTAGGAAGATGAAGGCAGAGATGTCCTGGCTCTGACATCACAGCTCCATCCCTGCATAGGATGAGCAGCACTGAACTGCCTCGTTCCCAGCACTGCTCCTTGCTGGTGCCCAGCAGGGCTGCGTGCTGCAGATCAGCTCAGGGCTCCTGATGGCCACGTCCTCCTGAGATGTTGGTTTAGAGTTCACAGAACCATGGGCTTGTAGGATGGTTGGGTTGGAAGGGACCTTAAAGGTCATAGAAACATGGGATCGTGGCATGGTTGGGTTGGGCTGGGTTATGTGGGGTTGGGTTTTGTTGGGTTGGGTTGAGTTGGGTTGGGTTGGTTGAGTTGGGTTTGGATGGGTTGAGTTTTGTTGGGTTGGGTTACATTGGGTTGGGTTGGGTTGGGTTGGGTTACGTTGGGTTGGGTCACACTGGGTTGTGTTCTGTTGTGTCGGGTTGAGTTGGAAGGGACTTTGAAGACCACAGACCCATAAAACCACAGCACAGCCAAGTTGGAAGGGATCCCAGAGTCTCACCCACAGCCACGGGCATCTCCATGGATGGGGCACCCACACTTCTTTGGGCACCCTGTGGGTAAGGAATTTCTGTGCCGATGGAGAAATTCCAGAAGAAATGACTGTGCATCGTTCCCTCCCTGAAAGAATTGGGGCTGTGGGGTTCGGGCGGTGCGGACCAGACTGCAGGTAATTCAGCTGTGTGCCACTCACACCGACACCGGGATGGGGATTTTCTGCTGCCTGACAGCAGCTGAAGCAGCTGAGGTGCTGCACACCCCGTGTGCCCCCAGGACAGCAGCACAGCCCCTGCAGCTCTGCTCCCACTGCTGGGTGGGGGTGGGGAGCGGAGCAGCGGCGCTGGGAGCAGGCAGGAGCTGCAGCCCCGGGATGGTCACACAGTTATGGTGTAAAACTGAGCGTGGGGCTCTCAGGGCTCTGTGGGATCACTGGAGCTCTGTGGGATCACTGGAGCTCTGTAGGATCGCCGTCCCCTGCTGCCTTTGATGGAGCGCGGCGCCTTCAGCATCAGAGCTCACGTAACCATGGCAACCAGGCACCCAGCATCCCAGACCATGCGCTGTGCGTGCAGCCAGGCTGCTGCTGAGCATCCCTGAACCCCACGTAACCCCACAGTGCCCAGAGCTGTGTGAGTGTCCCCAGATGTTCCCACTGGGGGGACGCCCCTCTGCACCAGCACGAGATGCTTCCCTCCCAGCTCTGACCTTACATGGCTGTGCTCAGCACCGTCTGTTTCCAGATCTGACCTGAAAACCTCGATTTTCAAACCCCTGTCCCTGTCACTTAATGGGAAAAAAAAGTAATAATAATAAAAAAAATTAAGAAAAAAGAGAGCGAAATTAGTGGCAGCTTCAGGGGATATGAGAACACCATAAAGAGGCTGTGGAGGAGAGGAGGGGAGGGAAGGGAGAAGGGAAAAAGGGAAAAGAGAAAAGGGAAAACAAAGAAGGGGAAGAGGGGAAAGAGGGAAGTGGAGAGGAGGAAAAGTGAGGGGAGGGGAGGAAAGGAAAGAGAAAGGAAGGAGAGGGAGAGGAGAGGAGAGGAGAGGAGAGGAGAGGAGAGGAGAGGAGAGGAGAGGAGAGGAGAGGAGAGGAGAGGAGAGGAGAGGAGAGGAGAGGAGAGGAGAGGAGAGGAGAGGAGAGGAGAGGAGAGGAGAGGAGAGGAGAGGAGGAGAGAGGAGAGGTCTGGGAATCAGTGCTAAGCGAGAGGCTCTGAGGCTGCCATCCCAAACACAGACCGGCGCTTTGCTGTGCTTTGTTCTCATTGCTTCATTCACCCCACGAGTGCAGTTCACAAGGCACTGGAACACCACTACCTTATTTAAGTAGCTGACCTATTTCTGCTCTGCCTCCACCTAGCTCATTCCTCTGCACTTCAGAGGAGCAATCAGCAGATCTGCACATGGCACTGAGAAATGTGCTCCATCCACAGCAGCTGAGCCATTAACAGCAAGCAGCTCCAGCGCTCGGTATTCATTCACCTGAGCAGAATATCTCCCCCCTCCTGCAGCCCAGCTCCCTCCTCCTCTGGGCTTAGCAGAGTTAAATCTGCCACATTTCTTCCTGCAATAAATTGAAAAACTGAGCAGCAAATGGGGAGAAATGCATTGCAAATGCTTCCACTGCTAATGGATGAAGTCTTTGTTCCGGGGCTATCGCAGCGCGTCAAGAGGTTCCCTCCATGGGTTCTGAAGGGCCCCTGCAGTAAGGAGATAAGATGCCACTGCTGTGAAATAATCTCGGTGTCTCGGAGGTGTGGGCTGAGCCAAAGAGCTCCACGGCACAACGACCTCGATGGGAAATGAATCCCATCCCAGCAGGACGTGCACTCAGACACTGCAAGAGCTTCTGCTGCCTTCACAAACACAGAGTGCCCTCCAATCCAATCTCAGGATGCTGGTTTGGCAACACGGATGTGATGGCTGAGAGGTGGCTGATGGGTTCTCCATAAATAAGAGAGAAAACGTTTTGCAAAATAGCTCTGCTCCCTGTGCCATGCTCCTCTCCTCCCAGTCGCACTGCCTTCTTCCCCTCGGTGGTTTCTGAAAGCTTCACTGGTTCAGAGCACAAACGGAACACCCATAAGGCAGCCATGGGCTGTCATGGATGAGGATATTAAAGAGCATCAGCCCAGCTTCCTAACCCAACTTCTGTATGCAAAGGTTGGAACATGGAGGAAAAACCCTCCAGAGACCACAGATGGATCTGAAGCCCCAAAACCCTGTGATGGTTATGGGATGGGATGGGATGGTGATGGGATGGGATGGGATGGGATGGGGATGGGATGGGATGGTGGGATGGGATGAGGGATGGGAGGTGGTGGATGGGATGGGATGGGATGGATGGGATGGATGGGATGTGGATGAGTGGATGGGGGTTGGGTGGGTGGGATGGGTGGGGATTTCATGAGATGGGATGGGTTGAGTTGGGGATGGGGTCAGATGGGATGGGACGGGTTGAAGATGGGGATGATGAGATAGGGACGGGGATGAAGACGGGACGGCAAATCCCCACTGGAGAAAATCTATCCCAGGGCTGATTGCTCAAGTGATCCCTCCTTCAGCCTTCATTATCTCTTCAATTGCATGATCCAAAGGAGAGGAAACCCAAGAGGATGATCTGCACGGGATGCAGGCAGAAGGAGGAGAGGATGCAGTGCATTTCGGGCTGCCTCCTCCCCAACCCCAGGGCTGGGATTGCACCTCTCCAGTGTCAGCTGCTCCATGGGAGGGATTTAAAGACGACTTAGCCAAAAATGATCATTAAAACCTAAATTAAACCTGTGCCTAGTCAATATTTTCCATTCCAACTACCCGAGCAACAGCTTCAGTAGAACCAGCAGCAGCTGCTGAAGTGCTCACAGAACAACGAGCAGTGCCCCATTTCAGGTCACATCTACAGGTGGAATTTGGTGCTGGGAGCCAAAGCTGCTCCATCAGCATCTTTCCAGCAGAGATTAAACCCAACACGAAACACACTTCAGTCCTTTCCTATGGGAAATGAGCTCCCATCCCTCCCAGCTGCTACCCGCCGTGTGCAGGAAGGGCAGCACTGCCACGTCCCTTCGGGAGCGCTGTGCCCTCTGGGCGGACCAGCAGACCTCAAGTTGACATCAACCAGCGGGCATCACCTGCACTCATCCTCACCAGTGACACTGCCAAAAAGATGCCGGAATAAAGGCGCAGGCATCCACTCTGCGTTCCTCATCTCTGCTCAAAAAAACCCCTCGAATTTCGAGTGGAATTCCCTTCACTCTTAGGCCTGGGACCGAATTCTGGAGTGAAAGCAGTCAGTGACGCAGACTTCAAAGCATTCACCCCATCCCAGCCCAAATCGCTGCGTTAATTACAGGTTTGTTCGTCGGGAGCACCGCAGCTCCATCCCAAAAATGGAGACACACACGGGGACGGCCGCCGCGCAGCCCCAACCCGCCGCTAACAATAAACCATCCCAGGCTCCCATTTGCTAAATTGGCTGTGTGCTTTGGAGAGAGGTAATGAAAGGCGTCTATAAATCTCGTCAAACCAGACCAGCAGAGCTGCGCTTTCATTTGACTTTTAAATTGCAGATGCACTTCGTGGTCAGCACCACGGAACGACTGCAGGAGCTGCGTGTTTTTAAGCAGGGTGGCACTGCCCCATGTGAGAGGCACCGTGAGAATGGAACCTCTGTCTGTGCAGAACGATTGGGTCAGTGGGGGCAGGAAATATTCCAGGAGGGAGAAGGCAGAGCGCTGCGGGGCTGGGGAGCGACGCTTTAACCCCATGGAGATGAGTGCCTGTGCTGCAGCGCCGTGCTGGGGAGGCAAAGCAACTGCTTTTCCATCCCTCACCACGAAAGAAACAACCAGAATAAATTCAGGGTGCTTCTGGGAAATGGGCTTTTCGCTGTGATTCGGTGTGATGTCCCCACTGCTGCTCTCAGAGCCTCCATCAGCTCCCCGCAGCTGCGCAGGGTGAGGGGGGATTGCAGAGCACACAGAGATCGCTGCGTTGAGGGCTTCTCTTCAGCTCCGTGATAAAAATAAGAGGTGATGCTCTGTCCCTGCAGCAGACAGCGCTGCACAGCCCTCCTCCCCCCGCAAAGAAGCTGTAGGAAACGTGACGGCTGTGCCACGAGAGGGGCTGCAGCCCCACAGCTCCCCACAGCTCCCCACCACCACCAACGGGGGCTGGGAACGCAGCCATTCCCATTCCATGATGATTATTTTTAGGATGCAGCACTGCGCTGCACCAGGGATGCTCCCGTTGTATCCATGGCAACCACCCCCCCCCGCGGGTACCGCATCCCACGGCTGCCAGCACCCCGTAACCAGCACCGTGCTGTGCCCTGGGAAGGTCCGTGGAGGCTCCCAGAGCAGAGCCCACGGATAAAAGGGGCACGCACTGAACGTTATGGCAGTGCAGACACCGACCCTCGTTAGCCACGAGTATTAATTGCCCTCAAGCACGCAGCAGCGCCGTTCCGACCCGACCCAAAGGTTGGTGGTGGGCCCATCTCCAGCACTGGGCTGCGATGTGTCGCTGCCGCCATGTGAGGAGGAAACAAAACATTTGCATGAGCTAAAATAGTCAGGGCTGTAAGATGGGAGGATGTGAGCACAGCACTCCCCACCTCCACCCGCAGGAAACCACCTCTGCTGCATCCACAGCGCAGCGCAGCACAGCACAGCTGCACAGCACAGCACTGCAAAGCACAGCTGCACAGCACAGCACAGCACATGCACAGCACAGCACTGCAAGCACAGCTGCACAGCACAGCACAGCACAGCTGCACAGCACAGCTGCACAGCACAGCACTGCACAGTGCACAGCACAGCACAGCCTGCACAGCACTGCACAGCACAGCACTGCACTGCACTGCTGCACAGCACAGCACAGCACTGCACAGCACAGCACAGCACAGCACAGCACAGCACTGCACTGCACAGCTGCACAGCACAGCACAGCTGCACAGCACAGCACTGCACTGCACAGCTGCACAGCACAGCACAGCTGCACAGCACAGCACTGCACAGCACAGCTGCACAGCACTGCACTGCACTGCACAGCACGCACGCACTGCACTGCACAGCACGCAGCACAGCACATGCACAGCACAGCACTGCACTGCACAGCACAGCAGCACAGCACGACTGCACAGCACAGCACTGCACAGCACAGCACTGCACTGCACTGCAAAGCACAGCACTGCACTGCACAGCACTGCACAGCTCAGCTCCTGGGCTGCAGCAACACCTCAGCAGTGCTCAAAGGAAGAACTGAACCCAGGGCTGCATTCAGCTGACGCAATGCAACTCCTGTTTTCGGCACCTGACCTCTCAGTCCTGCTCGAGACGTGCAGCAAAACCCAACGTGGGATGCGGGCACAGCCCTGCAGCCATGGGGAGCCCCAATGCGCCAGCTCTCCTGGCTGAGCGTGCTCCCAAAATGAATATTTAAACGCCCTGGAAGGAAGGAGGGAGCATTTCTCTCCACATCCATTCTGTTTCCACAGACAAAAGGTTTCCCATGAATTCCGTCTCCCCTCCCTCCTCCACTCTCACAGTTTCAAGACCACATTACAGGAAAGCAAAGGACTCAATTCAGCTCGTAAGGTCGCGGCTTTTTTTTTGTCACTGCTGCATTCCACTGCCTGCATCAAAGACAGACGGAGGCGAAATGCAGCAGGCAGCGCCGTTTGATGGCCGACATTCTGCTCATCAGCCCAGCTCCTTCCAGCTCCAAGAGGAGCTGCAACAGCACAGCACTGCAACCATGGAATCATGGCATGGCTGGGCTGGAAGGGATTTAAGGATCACCGAACCACGGAATCACTGCACGGTTGGACTGGATGGGACTCCAATGGACCCCAAAGCCCCCAGCCCCCCCCCAGCTGTCCCCACCCACAGCCTCGGGCACCTCCATGGACAGGACACCACCAAACTCACTGAGGATCCCCTCCCTCTCTTCTCTCTCTGCTTAACACCATCCCCAGCCCCCGCCTGAACACCCTGCAATGGGAACTGGTGTGCGTGTGCCTCAGGACCTGATGCATATGAGGGCTGTTCCAGCCAGGCAAGTGCTTTGAGAGAGCAATTCTGAGTCTGCTGGAAGCAAAACAAGGAGGATGACAGAGCTTGGGATGGGACAGTGAAACAAAGCCCATTGCAGCACTGGGTAAGGCACGGCAATAATGAGACAGGCTGATGTGTCACCACGGCAGGGCTGGGGCTGCAGCTCCTTCCCTGGAAGGAAGGTGACACAGAAGCCCAGGGAGGCAGCGGATGTTCTGTAGGTACACAGCAAGGGCAACATTTTCCCCTGAAAGTTTACAGTTAAAAACAAAAGGCTTTGGTAGAAGTCACAAAGCTGCTGCATACGTAACTTTTTCCTTTCCAGTTTCCCCTGCAGTGATGTTTGAGAGTGAAAGAGGAAATACAAACATGTATTTTCCAACTGCTAGAGATAACCTAAGTAAGTGCTTTGGGGATGGAAAGGCAAAGCTGAGAGGTGGAAGGGATGAAGGGATGGATGCAGCAGATGGAGATGAGGAAGGGATGGACACAGCGTTGGGGAGAGGAAGGATGGATGTGATGGACGCAGAGGAAGGATGGAGTGGATCTGATGGATGGAGAGGAGGAAGGGAAGGACACAGAAGCAGCAGCCGCGTGCCATCGGTGGGGGGATTTCAGCTGAAGGGGACCCAGTCCTCGTGCAGCCTGACTCCTCCTGCTGCACTGCAGTGCTCCTGGCACACAGCGCAGCTCCAGAAGTAAGAACACCAACACATCAACCTGGAGCACACGGCCTTTCTGCAGGCTGCTGTCTGCTGGGGCTCTGCACACCCCCAGCCTGGGGGGCCGCCCCTCAGCAGCTCAGAACGTTCCTTCCCCCCCAGGAGCAACGACCAGAACCCGGGCTGCAGCAGAGCGAGGAAATGGTGCAAGAGGAGTCAGTGAGCTCAGGTGACGCTGCAGAAAGCCCAACACACCGTGCTCCGTGCTCACACACAGATGGCGGCACTCAGAGCACTGCGCAACTTCCACGGATGCTCTCAAGTTCCTCCTCAGGACGAAGGATTTGCAGACACAGGAAGGAAGGCGCTGGTTGCACACTGCCACCACAACGAGCAGAGCAGCAGAGCAGTGCTTCAGCATTTCCTTCTGGTTTGCACCCAGCTGAGCTCTGTGACCAAAGCCAAAGGGAGGCAGCTTATCGGGCAGCGCCGCTGCGCAAACGGCCTGGCAGGGCAGGCTGCATCTCCTGCACCAAGCCTTGCAAAAGAGACCAGCCCAGAACCGAGGCAGCGCTGGCCGTGCTGCCGTTGCACACGTAGCAAACACCACCACGAGGGCACTGCTAGCAGCTGCGCAGACGTGTGATGGTAGCTGATACATCTGAGCGCCAGCCCTCCAGCTCCAGAGTCCCAGGGAGGTTGTGAACGCGGAGCCATCAGCACCACAGCACAGCCTTGGTGCTCTGACATCACCCGCTTGCTGTTTGTTTCTCCTTTAAGCACAGCCCTCCAAGCTGTTCCTCCTGCTGCTCTCTGAGCCCTTTGTCTCCTCTCTCGTGGTTTCTGCTGGTTGCAAAACACAGCACCAGCGGAACTGCAGGAGAGGACTATTAACAGCCAGAAGTCTCCATGCCAGTCCTGATTATAAAGCAAATTAATTCCAGTCTGAGCCAAACTGAGCCCAGCCCAGCAGCTGGACAAACACAGGCGCCTCCAAACAAACAGAAGTGGGTGATGAACACTTTGGGGAATGGCATCCCTGCCCCTCTGCCCTCAGTTAAAGGCAGTGGAGACGTTCAGTGCTCTGCTCACCCATTTTTCCCTGTTCCTGGGCGGAAGGATGGCTGTGTGGGTTTGGGTTCGTGGGAGCAGTGGGGCCGGGTTGGGGCTGGGCCGGAGGATCACAGCATCACAGAATGGTTTGAGTTGGAAGGGATCCTTAAAGGCCATCAGGCCCAACCGGCCGCAGTGAGCAGAGGCACCCACAGCTCCATCAGTGCTCAGAGCCCCATGCCTGACCTTGGGGTTCACAGCTGGATTCAGGCCACCCCCCCATACAGGGGTACCTCGTGCCCTCTGAGATGCCCTGCGGCACCCAAACATCTGCATGGGGCGGAAAGATCTGCCCAGCCCAGGGGAGAGCCCCACCTCTTCCACAGAATTCCACAGCAGAGGGGGTGGGACAGCCTGAGGGACCACAGAGAGCAGCAGGGAACCCAGCAGGAGGATGTGTGTGAGCGCAGCCGGGTGCGCGGTGGAACAGGAGATGTGCCAGGGCACAGCATCTCCAGCACTGCATGCAGCTCCAGCACGACACACGTGGTGAGTGAGGCACAGAGGACATCACAACATCACCCAGCAGAGCAGAGCCCGGCCACCGGGTTCAGCCACCAAAGGGCATTTCCTCTGCCCCTGCCTACCCTACAGACACCAAAACACATCCAAAGGATGCTGCAGTGCCACCTGCACGGCCTGAGGGCACCCTGAGAGCATCGCCTCCCAAACAAACATCTCTGCCTGTCTCACAGCAGGGCTCTGCAAAGCAAAAGGCAGCTCAGAGTGCGTCTGTTCAATCCCGGGGAGCGATGGCCAGGAAGCTGTGCAGGGATCTCTGCCGCCTCTCCCCCTCGCTGTCACATCAGAGGACGCAGCAGCCACACGACAGCACGTTTCCCTGGGAAACGGGGCTAAAAATAGGGCGGCTGGGAGACGTTTGGGAAACTGCAGCGAGGACGGAGCTCTGCTCTGCATCCGGATGGCTGATCCTCAGTGCTGGGATCACAGAGCTGCAAGGACCTGCAAAGTCCATCCAGCCCGCAGTGAGCAGGGATTGCAGAGCTCCGGCAGGCAGCCCGGGGAGGAGGAGGGATCCCCACCGCCCCGTAAAGACACCAACCACAGTGCACAGCGGGACGAGAGCTCCCACATCACCCCTTCGGTGGGCTCAGCACGGAGGGCGAAGCAGCCCTGTGAGCATTTAATTACCCTGCGTAAACTCGTTAGCCAGGGCTTCCACCTCGGACTCGACACGTCACAGCCGATGAATCACGGCGCAGGATGGATGGTGCCATGTGTATGGCAAACTGCTCCGTGCAGCAGGCTGTTCATTTATACCAGGGCTGTGGATTAAGTGATATGAAATGCATATAAAACACACCTGCTGACCAACGCTTCCTAACAAGGAACGCACTCCCTGCACACTTTAAGGTGAAATGAGCCACTGGTCCACGCAGGGCACAGTCAGTGGTCATATCTACGGCATTCCTCCCATTACCTCCATCCCCCTTTATTCCCCACCCCTGCCACCATTCCCTCCATCCCTGCTCATCTCCCATCCTTTCCCTGCCCCAGGGGAGCAGTGCTGAGGACCACCAGCCCAGGGCAGTGCGGTGGCACTGGGCTGAGGCTCTCCTCCCCAACCTCTGCTCTGCACGGCACGGTTTGCAGGCTGCCTACAGCTCCTCCTCACTCCTTAAAGAGAACAGAACATTATTTACAGTCTAATTTTAAGCCATCACCCCGGAGCTAGAAACTGAACTCATTTCCATAGACGCTGAGTGGTTTTACCAGTACGCCGGAGCTAATTACCTCCTCTGCCCCCATCTCCACCATTACTGTCACCTCCTGGAGGGACAGAGCAGAGCAGGCACAGCCCTACGGATGCAGCAGATAGAAAAAAAGAAAGAAATCAATCTCAAAAACATTTTTCATCGGCTGCGGCCGAACAAACGAGGGCCCATCATTCACATTCATTATCATTCTGCTCTCAGCTCCTCGCAGGCTGAAGCCAGCGCTCCCTGCTCAGAGCAGGGAAGGGGCTTTTAAGTAGGTCAGCACTAAAGATGATCAAGGAGAGTCTTTTGGTGCTGGTTTTGGTTGCTGACAGCTACCGGAGCCCTGATCTGACAAAATGAGAGCAAACAGTGCCAGGTGGGCATCGCGTGCAGGGGACACGTGATTGGAAAATGAGGGCTGTGGGAAACGAGGGGGCTATGGAATTTAAGGGGGTTGCAGCACTACCCCCTTCTTCCTGGTTCCTGTTCCCATCCTTGGTTTCTCAGCCTCCAAGCATCCCCCTGCCTGGCTGAGCAGCGTGCGTGGAGGAAGAAAACCCCAACATTGAGGGAGATCGGGAAGGAGATGCAGAAGGAGGGCTGTGCCAGGCCCAGAAGAAGAGCTTCACCGTGTGGATGGGGCCCAAACTGCAGCGGTGCCCAAAGCCCAGCAGGACAGCACAGCTCAG
Organism: Meleagris gallopavo; assembly: GCF_905368555.1. NCBI lineage: Eukaryota > Metazoa > Chordata > Aves > Galliformes > Phasianidae > Meleagris > Meleagris gallopavo. Next base: position 1,143,274 of record NC_139432.1, on the reverse strand, counting down.
GGCCTGCACTGCTCCGTGGGCAGCGGAGCACAGAGTGCTGCTGCAGAGCTGAGCGGTGCCATACGGGGCAGCTGAGGGGCAGCACGGGGAGAGCCAGCGGTGTGCAGCACAGCAGGATATTCCTGGGGCCGTAGGAGCAGGGAGAAAAGAGTTTGGTCTCATTTTCAGACGCGCAGGAGACACGTAATGCCATTCTGGATTAGAGTTTACATCCCACTCAGCTCTGCCGCCCAGGAACAAGCTGCCACGCTGTTCCTAAAGCCCATCCAGTGCTCTGAGAGCAGGCAGGGTGCGGGCTTCCTCGAGGTGCTCAGGGAGGGGAACTCCAAGAGCACCACATCCAAGCCCCAGCCCATCCCCACCGTGCCCGCTCACGGAACCAGAGAGCATTAAAAGATCTCCAAGATCGCCAGACACAACCGTAAGTCTGAGGTGGAGGAGGCCCAGCCACGACTGCTGCATTTCAGCAGTGAAAATACCCTTTGGGAGGCACTGGGGCTCTGCAGGTCCAACCGAGCGAGGAACCGATGGCAGCAGAGGCAGAGCTGCATCTCAGCTCCGTGCAGAGCTGGGCAGCACTGGGGAAATGCTGGCCAAAGGGAAACCAGCGGGGAGGAGACGACTCCAGGCGGAAGCAGAGCGCTGGCCCGTGAGATGTGGGAGTTTTGACTGAGCACAGCCCAGCACCTCGGGGGGACGCAAAGCAGGCAGCGCAGAAACGGCCAGGGACATCTGTCAGCAGTGCTGATAACTGCAGCATGCAGCTCTGCAGGAAGGGCAAAATGAACAGGAAAAGAGAGCAAGAAAGATCAGCGGGGGTCCTGCAGAGGCAGCGGGGAGAAAGAGGGCTGTGAGCATGAAGTGCAACCCCAGCAGCCCCCCATGGCCACCCAGAGAGCACTGGGGGTGCAGAGGGACTCCAAGGCCATCGACCCACCCCCTCCCTGCCCACCCGTGGGTATGGTTGGAAAAGATCTCAGACCCCCAGTTCCAACCCCAACCATCCCCACCCCACCTCTGCTCTGAGCACCCAATGCAGAACCGGGATTTTACACCTCCTCTCTCCTTTCTTGGCTCCCTTCAGCCTTCCCACTTAATTTAGCACCACACAGCACCGTTTGCTCCATAAATGATGATGCGTGGTACTGAGCTGCAGGCAGATCAAACTGTCTCATTCTTACAAGGAAACTTACTTTGGATCACCCTCACACCTCTCCTTTGGAAAAGGAGAGGGAAAAAGCAATGTTGAAGCAACAGCAAATCCAGCAAATGGGGGACTGAAACGACACCAACTCAATAAAACACCACGGAATTCATCCCAACGCTTCTGCAAATCTTTTTGATTTGCACCAAACCGACACAAAACCCAACAACAACCTGGTGCACCAGAGCCATGGACAAAACACCATCAGATGTCAGGGTGCAGGAGCACAGCTGGAAAAGCAGAAGTTATAAGGAGAGCCACACACCAGGCTCAACATATGGGAAGGTATACTTTGATTTTGTGCTGTGAGTTTGATTCTGCAGGCTGGGTTTTCTTTTTTGGGACAAAAAGACACAAAAAAAGCCACCGTTGGTCATGAATTAAAAGGTTGAGTTTCCCTTTTTGCTTTGGTTGGGTTTTGGCACAGCCAGGCTACTCCAGTGCCATGTAAATACTGATTCCTTTGAGCTTGGCTTCAGACAAGTTGTCGGGGCCCACTGCTCTCACCAAATGGAAGTCTGCTCCAAAATTCAGTTCCTTGCACATCAGGGGTTGGACTCGATGATCCCTTCCACCATGGGATATCCCACAACCCTCTGGATTTCAGACATGCCAGGTATCACCCTGTGGTCTTTACCACGCCCAGATTTTATCAATTCCATGCTCCAAAATTCCCAGAGAACCAAACCCAACCCGACCCCCTGCCCATAAAAGCATCGCTATGCACCGAAGTCACAGATCACCATTGGAAGAGCAGCCTCAGAAACACAGCTCCTATTTGAGATCAGTTTGAACAGTGAGGCCATAAGACGAGACCACGTGGGCAAGAGACATAGGAGGAAAGAAGGCCTAGAAGAGAAGATTTGGGCTCTGCAATGATATCAAGTGGAAAACTAGAAGGAAAAATGTGCTAATGCGTACTTTTATGATGCTTTATGCAAGAATATGGGGGGAAAAAGAACAAACTGATGTTTCTGATGAAATCATCAAATATTCGAAGATTTAAGAGAAAGATGCATTTCTTCCCATTGCTTCCAACCTCTGGAACGCAGTGGGTTCCATCCCTCCAGCTGCCTGTTTCCCAGCACAGCATTCCTTTCCAGGCTCCAGGCAGACGGCAGAGCTACAGCCCCTCCCTAAACAAACCCCAAATACAGCAGGTCTGTATGGCTGAGGTTTTGGAGATTCCCTGCACGCGGAGCCGCGGGTGCCAGGGCAGCTGCCTGGGACAGACGGGTCCTTGGACAGTGTGATAATAGGAGAGAAAACGTGCTCTGAAACAGTGACGCATTTGGAAGCGTGATGGCACCTGGAACATCCAGACAGGAGCAGGATGGGGTTGGATGTTCAGTTCTAGGATGCTGCAAACCACACATCGCAGCTCCTAAATGCTAATTATCCCCCAGAGCACAAATAGCCCTTCCAGTTTCACCCTCCCACCACCGACAGTCCAAGAACAGACAGGATTTCTCTGCTTTAGCCACCCAGGAGATGGGAATCCTTCCAGTCTCACCACACCACCATGGACAGACAGGAATAGAATGGATGCATCTGCCTGAGCCCCCTGCAGCCACTGGATGGGGACGGGCACCTGAGAGAACACTGCAATCGGCCAGTAAGGCAAAGCACCACTACAGAGAGCAACATATCAGCCGGGTGCGATGGGCTGGAGCCGTTCTCACAGGAATTACAATTAGTGCAGAAAACTGGATCTCAGTTTCTGAAGCAGGAGGGCTGGAACTGGGTGATCGCTGAGGTCCCTTCAGTCCAACCATTTTTATTTTCGAAGTGCCCTAAGGAACTTCCTCAATATCCCTAATATATAAAATCAGTTCAGAGATCACCAAGCGACCAATCGTGAGGAAAGCCAACCTCCTGCAATGCACCTCAGCCCCCGACGACTCCTCTCCATAAAGGCCTCCATCCCAGGAGCAAAATTCTTCGTGCTCACAAGAATATCATCAAACACACCAAACTGCCAGCACTGTGTGCTCAGACACAATAATTTAGAGGTCAAGGACTCAAAGAAAGGATTGATGAGTTCAAGATGGAACTTCGCCTCTTGTGGAGAGCCCAGCTCTGCCCAGAGCTCAGCTCATCCTCATCGCAAATCCGGGACTCCAGCAAAGTCATCTTTGCTGTGCCAGGGATGTGCTGAGAAGTGCCATAAAAAACCACTCTGCAAAGTGAGATGGGTTCCCTGCTCGGGGCTTCAGGCTCCATTCTGGAGATGGTGAATGAGCAGTGCTGCAGCATTGGGAAAACGAGCTTCAAGAAAGAAACAATCCTCTTCCAACCTCCTTATGAGCCCCTTCCTAGCAGAACAGCTCCTGGAGAGTTCAGGAGCATCAACAGCTGAAGAAGCCCCTTCCAAATAATAAAAAAATAAAAGAGAACATCGAGAGTGCTCCTCATCACAGTGCTGGGACACCTGTTTGGTGACCCCAGGGCATAAAGACAACAGATCTGCTACCTAAGCGATGCATCTTCCAAAGAACTGCATTTCTTAACCCAAGTTACTACAGCGTGGTCAGCAAACCTGCACAGGAGTCAGCAGAGATGATGATAACGACTGCAATCAGCAGAGATGATGATAACGACTGCAACTCAGCCAGAGGCAAATGGCAGCTGAATTTCCTTGGATTTAACCACAAGGGTGATGTTGGAGGAACGAAGCGTTTTTTCCAGCACACAGATGAGTACCTGGTGCTTCAATCCGACAGCTAACTGCAGGCTCCCAAAGCACAGCTATGAATAGAAATCTTGTACAAAAACAAAGCTATTTATGCCCCGCTGAAAAAAAAAAACGTTACGGGAGAATCTGCTGTGAATAAAGTCTGCTCCTTTGTCAGCCTGCAGCCGCCCTAACAATGGTGTCAGCCACTGGCACAGCTGAACGGGGCTGAACATGGGTTGGTTGGCACTGCTGACAAAGGATAAATCGTGTTCAGCAGCGATTCAGAAGCAGTTTGCTTTGCTGAAGCAGCCCTCAGCTCCTTTTGATCACATCCAGCCTGCAGAAGCCCAGTTTGGATGGAAGCTCCCAGTTACGGAGTGCTCCTCCAGCCACTGTCAGCAGTGGACAACCAGCACCGTGTGCTCCCAGCTCCAGCACAGACTGATGTGCTAGCACAGCTGTCACACACCGCTTTTGTGCAGAGGGTGGTGCTGCCCCAGAAGAACCACGGGTTAAGTGCAGACCTCCACCCATGCGCTTCCAAATCCCAGCCTGGGTTCTTCTTTCTTGGTTCTTCTTTGGGTTCCTCTTTCTTCTCTTACGACACGTTGAATCTCTTTGGTTTTTGTTGTTTTTGTTGTTTTACATGGAGAGCACCAAGAAATGTACAAAGTGCCCATCTCCACCCCAGCACAACCGACAGAAGATGGGTGTTTGCAGAGCGCTGCCTTCCATCGACCCAACAAACCAACATCACCAAATAACCCAACCCACAAACAGCCCTCAGCTGCTTCCCACCAAACCTACAAATAACCCAACCTCGCTGCTCCCACCTTTCAGACGTCCGGAGCGCCCACACGGAGCAGAAACACAACACGGAATGCAGGTGATAAGGAAGCTGAAGCTGCCACCTTCCTAAAGTTGTGCCACCTCAGGGTGACCAACCACGACGGGACCGCAGCCCTGACCCACCACCCCTTTCATGAACTGTTTGGTCAACAGCTTTGCAGGCTCTAGGGCAGGCCTGGTTAAGAAGCCAGAGCTGCAGACAATTAATCCAGAGTGCACTGATGATTAAAATAGGCTGACGGGTCTCAGCGTGCAACAGGAAATATAAAATTATCCTTAGGCAAGTGATTTTCTGCTGGAATTCTGCAGGGATTGCTTTGACTGCTCTTTTAACACTGCTAAAACCTCACCACGGTGCTGTCAAGGATGGCTGCAACCACACAGACAGGATCCTAAATAAGAGCCCGCTGTCCCTCAAGGAAGCTGCCCCATATCACAGGTGTAGGGCTGCTCCAAGTCCCCCTGGAGGTCTCACAGCCATTGGGATTCCCAAAGACTCCCTGCTGGATCCAGGGGAACCTGGCAGTGCCACACAGTGACTGCAAATCCTATTTCATGAGGAATTCCCAAAGTGGCTCTCCAGCGACGGGTCAGCTAAGCCCAGTCACCAATGGGATTTTTTCACACTTAGGAAATTGAAACTGAGGGAAAACATGAATTTTCTCATTTTTCTTTCGATTTGCAGATATTGCTTTGATGAGGGGCAGTGGGACATCTGGGTATTTGGGAAATTAAATGGGAGCTGCTCCTGTACATCACTGTTAAACCCATAACCTCTATCAGACATCAGAGAAAAAGTGGCTTTTAGGAACCTAACAGAACCTGAATTCACTCTCACCACCCTTCCACCACAGCTCTATATGAACATTTACCCACAAAGATGGGTGATATTATGGGTGATAATTGGAACGTGATACTGAGAAACACAAGAACCAGTGCTGCAGGTGATGATCAGCATCGACTCTCACGCAAATCTGCTCTGCAGGAGCAAGAGATCAACCCTGTAGGGCTGACCACCGCTCACACCATGTCTCTAGAGGGTTCATTTTGCACCTGCAGTGCAGTGAGTGCTGTGCAGCTTTTGGGCAGTTCCAAACTCACTGCAAGAAACAACAGTGCTTTTTACTTGTTCAGCTCTACCTCCCTGGAGCTCCATGCACAGCGACCACCTCAGGGCTCTGCCCACCACTAAAACAGATTTTGCAGATCTGCAGGGAAACAGGTGCCATTTTGCAGCTCAAGCACTAAATCCTCTACTGACACTGGGGGTAGGGGAAACAATCTGAGGAAGGAAGAGCTGTATTTTAGTTCTAGGCGTTAAGAGCTTGACCTTAAAGTGCTGATTGAGTTGACACACTGAAAATGCATGTTCAGTGGCATTTGCCCCCAAATATCCATGCTCTAATGAACACATATAGAGAAAGAAGGGGCAAACAAAGTGTAGTCTCAAAAACGCAAGGAATGACAGCTCTGGTGTCCCAGCAATAGTGAAGGAACACAGCTAAAAAATCAAGGGTGACACCAACACGAATTCGTGGAAAGTTTTGGATCTGGCTACAGTGAGTTTGCAGCACCAACCTCTTGAAGTGGCTGGCCAGGACGCCCACCAGCTCTCCAATCCTGCTGTCGTTGGACGGCTCTTTGCTGAACAGGCAGACGATGAGATCCTTGTTGTCCTTCGTGTGGAAAACCACCAACTGGTCCTTTCCATTGGAGACGCTCAACCCGACCAACTGTGAAGAGAAAGTAAGAACAACATCAAATACTCGGAGGTAATTCCCTACAGCCACACCAGCTCCTTCCTCTCCGGGACGGCACGCTGCCTCCTCGTTTCTGCCTCTACCACCAAGAGCAGGGCCAAAGGGAACGGCTCCCCGTGCTCTCCATGCTCCTCCCAGCTGAAGATAAAAAGGTAAAAAATAGGCTGTTGGTTGTTTTCTTCTGTAGGGAAAGAAGACATAAAAAAACAAAAGCCAAGAGGCAAGCGCATTAACAAAGTGGTGCAAGAAAAAGGGAGAAGAGAGAGAATGGAGGGAGGAAGGAGTGCTGGAAATATCCAAATAATTTGTCAGGTTGGCATCTCTGATAAAAGCAGGTGCTATCACGACGGGCATCCCACAAGTAGCACCCCTAGGACAGCTGTGGTACCTCGTTTCCCCCCTTGCCTCCTCCCCTCCCACTGGCTGGGTACCCCAGGTTCACAATCTCATCAAGGCTCAATGTGTTAATTGGTCTGCTACCTGCTGTCAGTCAGTAGCCATCCTGTTGTTTCCAAGACATCTCAGTGCTCTTCTTGTCACATCGATGTGATTTTCTTCAAACTCTTTGTTAAACAAAGGGGGGGGGCTGCCAGACCTTCCTCAATACTTTCCTCAGGCATATCAGCACTTGTCCTTTTAATTACAGCAGGACAGTCTTGCAAGGCGTGTGACAAAGTATAACACACATTTTCACGCTGGCTATACGCAAGTTGTTGCTATTTATATATGTACGTTGTTAATTATTTAGCCTCCCCCCTTTAATTCCCCATTACTCAGGTCCTGTCTGTCCAGCACCAAAACCCAGTCATTTTCTAACACCAAGGGGTTTCTGATTTGTAAAGGTATCTGTTACACCTTGCTTGCCTTTAGCTGAAGGCCCAGAAGTTTTTCAGACGGCTGGACAGGCAGGAGCTGCAGTCTTACAGCTTATCCACCTACCTGACCTCCATTGGGGTCTGTACATGTATTCATGACTTACACACTGAGGATGTGTCGCTGGGGAAGGTTTATCTAAAGGATAAGCAATGAAAACTATCGGAGAACCCCAATAAAGTGGAAAGATCCCTGAGAACAACTATCAGCTCTAATTAAGGACACAAATGGTAGCAGAGGCCACGAGATTGAGAAAATTCTTATCTTGTTTAATGCAGAAACAACATTCGATTCCCAAGGAGAGAGGCAGAAACGATGAACACGAAGATGTCAGAGCAGATGCCACAGCTCCTTCCAGCTGTCCAAACCCAGGCAGAGGGAAACCACACTCTCCTATTAGCAAGAGCACTGAGGCACCATTTGTGGAACTCCAAATGTCACTGTTCCCTTCCTAAAGAAGAAAAGGCGCTGCCTGCACTGGAAAGCAGCTGAGCACAACCCGACCTGGAGACCTCCTGCTCCCAGCTGCACATACCCAGCACAGGTGGGGTTTATTCTTTACCACTGACACTATTTTGGGGCTGTGAAATGCTTCACGAAGCTGCACTTCGTGCACAGACACTGACAGCTGTTGGGCTTTGCGGTGTCCCTTACAATTAACTGGCTTTGATGACATCTCGGGAGCACAAGGGGACTTGTGCCACCACGGCTGCACTGCGTGCAGAGCAGGAGCCACGAGCAGCTGAAGTCTCTGAAGCTGAAAAGCCGACCGAAGCATTAATTATTCAACAGACTTTGTCACAAGTCCAAGAGCCCGTCGAAACTGCCCTGTTCCACCCCATCCCTCCCCCTCAGAAGACTGAACAAGTAAAAATAATACAAAAGAGATGGTTTTAGAGAAGGTGCTTAACTGGGCATTTACAAGCACTAATATTAGCTCTGCCTGGAGAGCCGGAACATTCCCAGCAGCTGCAGGGCTCCGTTTACGACATGCAGCACTGCAGCCCTGAGATCCTTCCTGCTCCTCTGCCTTCGATTCCCTTCATACACAAAATAAGAGAATGCAGAACGTGAAATGCAAGTGGGAATAACACGAAGGGCTGCACTGAACCCACAGCTGAGGGAGGCGGGGGACGCAGCGCTGACAACAAGTGATGGGAGCAGCAGACATCAGCTGATGTCTCCGCTGAGATTTCCATGGAAACACAGCCCTGAGGAGTGCCACGCTGACAGGGTGCTTCAGAAACGCTGACGGAAAAGCACAGCTCTCACTGCACTCACCCTGCCATGCCGGAACGGCACCCACCTTCCCAATGGACACACACCTTTCTGGTGGGACCTATTGGCACACCAGTATCTGTATTTGTACACCAGTGCATCGATACACCGCTGTAATTATTCCCCATTTGCTCCTCATACTGGTTCAAACAATTGTTCTTTCCCAGTAGGGACAGCACTGTTGGCTGCAGATCAGTGTGTGCACCACGATGCCATCCCAGCCTGCACAGATTTTCTCCTGTTTCCATGGTGCAGCAGCAGAAGGCAAAAGGCTTCGGCCAACAGAGCGGAGATGCATGGCTCCAGCATTTACCGTGCTGGAATACCACCCTGATGGCCCTTTGGAGCCATTTCCCCTACACAGCACCCAAGGGCAATAGCTCAGCTCGTGTCGTTGTTCAGTCCAGAGGCCCAAAGGGAATCACTGCAGAGCTGTGAATGAAGCTGATTCCTATCTATGGAAATTTAAGTATGTGATGCATAAAATCCCAGCTGGTCTGAGCTCACCTTGATCCTTTGAAGGCATCCCTCCACCTTTAAGCGCCTGCTGTGCATTTCACAAGTTTGTTAGCACAAGCAAGAGTCAGTCACTGGCATTGCTACATGCAGCCTGCTGACAACTTGGTTTGGCACAATTAGGAGATAACGTCAGTACAGCACCACTCAGCTCAGGAAATGACCTGCAGTTGCTGCACGGTGACAGCAGTGCCTTTGCAAAACAAGAGGAACTGTCGCTGTGGGACTGCTTTGCTGCAAGGATGAAGGGAAAGGCAGCAGCTGTCACCCCACACTGCGCTGGGGTTACGTGGATAACCTGCAAGGACACTGCAAGGGACCACTCAACCCAACCTTTGGATGCCATCTCAGCTGATCACTCACTCCACATTTGCAGATTAGGTTTCACTGCTCCTCTCAGCCCATTTTTTAGCAATGTGGGACCGTTGGGTTTATTGTTCCTTCAGATGCAAGCATCGCAACCAATTTGTGTAGGACATCTGCAAGCAGTGCAGCCAGGTTGTGCAGGGTGGAGATAATCATAGCAGCATTACCTCAGGCTGACGGAAACAAACAGGTTGAATCCACGCTCTAAGAGGAGCTTTTCTCCCTTCCCCCCGTCCTCCCAGTGATAATCTGCTGCTCTGTGACTGGCAGCTAAATGCTGCTTACATTAAACATGAACAAATATATATAAATCAATTCAAACAACATTCAGGATCAAACGAACCCCCAGAGACAGAGAAATCGTGTCTCAAGCTGCTGTGAAATGCCAGACCCTGACGGGGCCCAGCTCCTGCAGCACAAATAAATAACAAAAGAGCAGAAGGAAGAGAAGAACGTGCCTTTTTCCAACCTCCTTTTCCATTCTATGGAGGGGAACACGGAGCTGCAGAGCAGGTGCTCTGCCAGGGACTGTGAGAGTGTCTGGAACTTACGTTATAGAGGGGGATGGTCTTCATCACTTTGTACTGCTTCATGGGGTCCATCTTATAAAGGTGCCTGTCGGTGATGAAGATCGCCCTGTCCTCCACCTTGCTGAAGCGGTTGACCTGTAAAGAAGCAGCTTTCAGTCACGTGCTGAATAAAAACTGGGCAGCAGCAATGAAAAATTCACACAGGTCCTGAACAGGTTGGCCTGGGGGAGCGAAAAGAGAAGTTAAACCCATAACCCCTTTTTATACACAGGGAAGTGGGCACTGTGAGAGCAGCAGCCTGGGACAAGCAAGACCTACATCCACCGAAGGATTAATTACAACTGTAACTGCATCGTTTCTCTTAATCCCAGGTGTTCTGCTCTTCTGAATTTGTGTTTATTTTTGGTTATCCATCAACAGCATCCCTCCAGTACCCAACAAATCAAATCACCAGAAGTGCTGCCAAATGCCACATCAGCACCTCTGGAAAATTACTGCAAAGATATGAAACTGTTTGTTAAGAAGTTAATTCATAAGGCTACAAGATACAAAACCCCGTACCTTCACATCTGATGTGAGGAAAATCCAAGAATGCTGGAGCTAGTCAACTACTGGTTCCACACCTTATGGTATTAATTAACAAATTAATAACAAAACGATATTCTGCTGAGAGCAGTCTTTCATACCCTGGGATCAAGCCTCTGAGGTCCTTCCAATCCAATCCATTCTAAGATCCTTTATTCGTTTGCTCTTTTTACACAGATTTGTAAATTGGGGGTTGGAAACACATGACTTTAAGGTCCCTTCCAACCCAGCCCTACTCAACCCAAACTAATGATTCCATGCTTCTATGATCTTTAAGATCCCTTCTAATCCAATCACGCCATGATTCTACAGTTCTACAATCTTTAAGATCCTTTCCAATCCCAACATGCCATGATTCCATGGTTCCATGATCCTTACAGTCTCTTCCAATCTAAGCCATCCCATGATTCTATGAAATGCCCCCACCCTCCTGCAGCTCACCACACTCTTCCAGACCACTGGTGACATCAGGCTCTACCACCAGTAAGGTTTTCATAGAGGAAACACATCTCTCTCTCTAGCATTACAATTAATTCATCAAGGAAATATTGCACAAAAGGAGAATAAACTCTTTGGGAGGCTGAGTGCTAAACAGTCCCCAGGTAAAGTCTTTGCCAAAGCAAAAGAGAAATCAGGGCAGGAAGTAGAAAGTATTTTTCACCAGGGTGAAAGCAGAGTTACTGATCTCTGAGCTGTCACACTCACACCGGGGTTTGGTGGTGCAGCCCCCAGGACAGCTGCATGGCCTGGAGATCAAAACAGGGCTTCCTTAGGCGGTGATCCACCTCACACAGACATCAGATCACAGAATCATACAGGTTGGAAAAGACCACTGAGATGGTCTTGTCCAATCCCAGCTCATCCCACCACGTCTGCTCTTGGAATCACAGAACATTAAGGTTGGAAAACACCTCCGAGACCCCCAAGTCCAACCCCAAGCCACCCCCGCCGTGCCCACTGACCACATCCCTCAGTGCCACATCTCCACAGCCCCTGACCACCCCAGGGATGGTGACACAGCCTGTTCCAGCACCTGGCCACAAAGTCAAGCTTCAGGAGGTTTATGCATCCGGGACATACACATACCAATGTAAACAGTTCGTGCTGCGTCTTCAGTGCCACGTGGGGAAGCATGCACAGACAAACGCCAGCACAATTGCAAATGCCACTATTCTCTGGTTCTGTGGGAGTGGAGACAGCCCTTATGTTCTCGGATACTGATCGTACCCTTCCTAGCATTGTGTTCTCTGCACCTTCTGGGCTTCTTTTATTTATATCCCCGTTGATCCAAATGGGAATCAGACTTAATTTAGCTTCCTTCGCTTCCTTCAGCTGATAGAGAAAAATGAAGGTCCAGCCTACAGCAGAAAGCTTGCAAACAAGTTTTCCAGGTGCGCCCCAGGGGTGAGAGCAATGAGATGGAGCTCTCGAGGGAGAACAGTGCCACAAACGACAAGAGAAACAGGAAGAAAAGACGTCCTAAAAAAAGGAGAAATTGTTGTTTCCTAGGTGATAAAACAAAATCTGGCAGCATGCATGAAATATGCATTTGGTTTCCCAAGGCAAAAAAGCTGAAAAATAAAGAGCACCAGCACACTCAGCAAAAGATGCATTTTTCCATAGGAAATGACCTGCTCCCACCTGTACCTACTGCCAGAAAGCAAACACTTCCATCACACAACGTCAAAGCTTCTTCACAGGCACTCTATAAAAAGAACTACAAAGCTTTGGCCCAAACAGATTCATCACTATTATTCATATCAAGCTGTCAGAATTAAGACCCCATACACCCAAGCAGTTATCGATGCTTCAAGAGCTGCTGCGAGTTGCTTTTACCTTCCTGACTTCTCCAGAGCAACGCCAATCATCAGCTAAAAAAGAACTGCCTCAAAGAAGTCACTGCTTAGCAAACATCCTACAGTTCACAGCAGATACGTTCTTTACATAAACATTTTTAAATACATGAACTCTAGGCTTAACTGGTGCCTATTCAAGCTGCTCTGTACTTATCCTCTTAATGTCACTCCTTTTCAAAGAAAGAGGAGCATTAGACTGCAATTACCTGAGAATTCTGAGGATCAGACTCCTAACACTGGAGGTGAAAGTCAAGACTGTTTGTCTACTCCAACCACGACTACAGGCTACAATTTCCCCTCTTGCTTAGTTGGCAGATCTGAGGTTCACATTTAATTTAGACTCCCTAAGTGCATTGTTTGGAAAGATCTTGACAGCAGATCTTGAAATGTCAAATCTTTGTCTTGTTGGCTTTCAAAGTTCAGGGCTATTTGTTCCTCTCTCTAGTTGACTTCAGGCCTCGGCCATTTTTTCTTCACCCAAGAGGGAAGGAAGACAAACGGTTCGTTCAAAAAGTTATTACATCCAAGCACCAAAGGGCTCATTGCTTTCGGGTTTAAACATAGAGATATTCTGAAATGGCCTTACGTATATCATCAAAGATCCTACAGAGCTGTCCCAAGCAGCAAACACGAAATTAATTTATCCATTTGTTTGGGAACCATGGGATCATTAAGGCTGGAAAAGACCTCCAAGACCACCAAGTCCAACCCCCATCCATCCCCACCACCCCCACCCTCAAGAAGGAAGAGGTGCTCCTACTAGTTTCTTGAAGGCCAACATTTCCCTAAAGCGTGGTACTGCCACTAAACACATCTATTTTTTCTAGGACAGATCCCTAAGAATGAAACCACAATGGCAGGCATGAGGGCAGCGCCAGGAATGGATGCTCAGAGCTGTGCTGCAGCCACTGAAAAGAAGAAGGAAAGGATCCGTGTGTCAGAAATCTGCTCTCACCTGTCCCCATGCAGGAGGTTGTCCTTTAAAGCTGACTCAGAAGTGAGAAAAACGTAAGTACTTAAAAGCTTAAACGTTGCATAACAGTGAGCAGCATTAAACTCCCACAGTGGGTCTGCATGTATTATATACATGCTGAGTAATTTCCCCCACCATCACTCTACCCCTATTAAAAACAACCATTTCTTTCCTATTAAAAATAACTATCACGTTGTTCAGAACTGAATATTGTATTTTTACAGTTATTCCAGTTTTAAGTAGAAACAGCAATCATTTGGATCTGGTTTATTAAAGCAATCGCAATGGGAATTTCTTTATTTCAGCCCAAACGAACAAAAATCTAAGGTGAAATTCTTCAGTATCTCCATCAGATTCTACACAAAGTGCTTCCACGACTGTACAGATGAGGTCTGAGACCCTCCCAGTCCTGGCAGTACATCCCAATACTCACTCAAATCACTCCTTTAATTAGCAACTTTCAAAAAGAGTGTTGAAAGCAATGGGCTCCTCAGCTGAAACAGTAGAAAGCAATAAGAGATTTCTATTTTTATGTACAGAAATCACTTTCTGTTGTATAAGTTTCATTGCCACGAGGAAAGAAGTTTCATTACAAAGTGGGGTTTCTCACTGCAAAATGAATGCTGCTGCTGTTGAATGTCTCTGCAGAATCATCAGTACACGTCTGGCAAGGGAAGACCAACCCCACGAGTCCACTTGGTGCACAAACAGAGCACGCGGATACGTGGCTTCTTGAGAACACTCCAACATCAGCAGCCATCGAAATGTTTTTGTCTGATGGGTTCGTAAAATCCAAGATATTTTCTCCCGATGGACACTCAAACAGCATCGTCAGAAACCACCCATAGCAGATCTCAGGAGAACTCTGTGGATCACAGTAGCACTACACACACCAAAAAATACCCAAATATGCTTTTTTCTGATGAGTTTTTAAAGCTTTCTTGCCAAAGAAGCAGAATTCTGCTCTCAGATCCAAGCCAGCTACACAGAATCAGGTGACTTCATTCATTCCTCCGCTACAAAGAGGTCCCTCAAAGCACCCTTGGTGCAATAGGTTCTGAGCTACGGATCCACCAAAAATCACAGTCACTTAACGACACAGTCAGTTAACACAGCACTACTTAGGGGGGCCATCTGTAGAGATATCTCCAGTACTGCCATCCCACCATGGCATCACAGAGTGCCACCCCAGCCCCAAAGCATCCCCACCCAACTCACCTTGCGGACGTGACACGAGAAGAGAACATTCATGTATTTGTCTTTCCGTTTCAGCTCGGTGGCAACAGGGAGGAAGGCGCCCGTGCTCTGCGGGTGATCCGGCCTCTGGAAGAGCAAAGACAGGCACCTCATTCTTTGTGCTCACTGAGGACAATAACTGCACGACGTCAGGGCAGAACTGCAGCTGCACCACCTCATGGGAAGGCTTCCTCCCATCCCTCTGGAGAGCAGCAGAGTTTTACGCGCTTTCAGAGGGAGCCTTAACAAAACAAAACGCTTGGAGGAAGGACGGAGTAGAAAGTATTGCAAGTTGCCTCGAGATAATGTCTTTGTTCCTTTCCATTTAGTGCTGTTTTTAGCATCCCGTTGCATCCGGGATTTCAGCTTTACACCAACCTCCCTCCCAGGCCTGGCCATTCGATGAGCCAGCTGATGGCGTTGCTCACCATCCTTTAATGCTGTTTGGGATGCTCACTCAAACCAGGCTCAGTACATTCCGGAAGATTAACCTGTAGTGCTCTCCCTTCCGAGATACCAACTCGGAATTTCCATCCTTATAGTGTCCTGAGCCCCAGACCCCTTTGACCTCCATTGGTTCCTCTCTGTGTACTCACCAGTGCGATGTAATCCCCCTCCCACGCTCTCTGCAGCCCCAGATCTGCTCGGAGACCCTTCAGCACCTCCATGGCAGCCACCTTGGCCCGCAGCTGAGGTAGGTCCTTTGGTGGGATGCTCCGGATGAGCTCCCCTGCTCTCCACCTGCCATATAAAGCTCGAGTCAGGCTCACGTCTGTACCAAGTGCCCTGAAGTTTCCAGCTTACATGACATATCACCTTTAACTCCTATCAAATTTGGCTGGTACGCTTCCCCACATCCCTCTGGTGCCCAGAAGTAGACTGATAGCACATCTGTTGGCAATAAAGTTTTTTGCAGGCCCATTTTTTGGCTCATTTAAGACACCATTCCCTTTCTACAGCAAAATCTGGTCCTACAGTTGAAATCTAACCAACTGTAACTTGAAAGAGGACAGATCAGACCATTCATTACCTCCTTCAGCAAGAACATTGGCTCTGTAGGACTAATGCTGTAAAAAGTCTTTATCGACTAAAATTTTGTGATTATGATAATTGAGCTTATTCAGAAAGCAGGACGCTACCCAATAGGTCATGGATAGCATTCAAGAGACAGCTGGGAAGAAAAATAAGGCCAACCTGCTCTAGTGCTGGTAGTATTCTGCTTCAAGCAGATGGCTCTAGAGATCCCCAGAGGCCTCGTCCAGCCAATATTTCCTCTGTTCATAACTTTCAGAAGATATCATTTTTCAAACTGGAATCAGAGCTCTTGACACCCCTCTTGTCCATAGTAACAAGACTTGCCAAAGAAAAAAGTCACCGGCTTTTGGGCACTAAGGAGGTTGTAATGAATGTATTAAACAACTCTTCCACACACTGCATACAGTGATAGTGGTATATTGCTTAATTTATTTCAAATTAGTACTGACTTACTATAAAAGTCTCGAGGGACTCAAAAAGATTCATTTTTCTCTCTCCCTCTGCCTACCACCAGCTGCTCTTTTCTTTCAAAATTGATTAGAAAGTCTTAATTCGAGCTAAGGAAGGAAGTGTGATGTCCATCATGACTAAATCTCTGAAATAGGACAATTATTTGCCTGGTCAGGGGTACCAGAACCCACTATTTGGGATGGGTTGATGGTTGGACTTGGTGATCCCAGTGGTCTTTTCCAACCATAACTGTTCTGTGACTCTAATATCTTCATATTTGCTGCCCAGTTAATGTTCTCCAGTCATTTCCCCAAATTTTCTGAAGTAGGAACTGTTCAGTCCTTGCTTAGACCGAACAGAGTAGTTCTTTTATCTGTACCTATGGTAAATCGCCTGGAGCGCCTCTTCAAATCGGTGCAGCACTTTGGGTGGGGTGGGCCACTGCACGTGCTTGCCATAATCCTTCATGGCTCTGACGTTGCGGAAGCGCTGGGCGACCTCGTGGATGTAGGACTTCACCTTGTAGCGGCGGTAGTGCCTGAGGATGGTGAGGGCAGCCCTCGTCCTCTTGTAGCGGAGCCGAGCCAAGGTGCCCCTCCAGACCTAAGAGCCACAGAGAGGACAGAGGAGAGCTTCAGACAGAAAGGAAGGAAACATCTGCCTCTTTATTCTTCTAAATCCTTACATACAGCAGTCATGAGTTTTACAGTGAGATTCTGGCGTGCCAATAGGATTCGATTGGAAAAACAAGGGCGGGTTGAGCTGCTGCTGGCACTGTGTGATTTGGTACGACGGACAACGACACGTCATGACATTTGGTGTAACAACCAAATTTGGATAACAACACATCACGACACACAGTGGCATGCGATATCCATTCGCAGTGACAGACAACAACACATGACGACACACATCCACGACTCACAACAGACAATGACACGTCGCGACATGATGACAGAAGTCAATGACACATCACAACATGACGACACACGCCCACGACTCACAACGGGCAATGACACGTCACGACATGACGACACACGTCAATGACATGCAACAACAGGCAATGACACGTCACGACATGTGACGACGCGTTAACGATGCCAGATGACAACACGTGAAGCTGACTCAGGACAATGGACAACAACACATCAGGACACCGGACAGTGACGTGACAACGGATGACAGCTCTTCGTGACACACGATGACATGCAACGTTGACCTGTGACAACAGACAACAACTCGCAATGTCGACTCGCGACGGTTCCCGAGTTGGTGAGCAGCTGTACTTTCCCTCCAATACCATCCATCAGGATGAGGATTGCATTTTTGCTTCCTCGTAGAATTAAACTGAAGGGTACTGAGCCTCTTGCACAGAACGAGCGCATCACCACTCGCTGCAGGCCCTGCTGGGAGTCGATGCCTCTCTCAAGAAACATCCCAGAGCTCCACTGATGCACGTCAAGCCTTCTATTTACAGAAGAATTAATTAATTACCCAGGGTGATCTCCAACATAGTATACTCTTAATGAAGCTGATGTCAAAGGTTTTCTTGACAGCCTTACTGATAACCTGATGTGTGGCTGAGAACAGCCATACGTAGAAGAGGCAGAGCAGACGTGAAGGAGCTCTTCTCTATACTCTAAACATTGAAAGAGGAAGCAGAAACTTTGGGTTTCTTCTCAAGAAAAGCAAGAACTCCTCCTTCCACCTTCTTTCAGAGTCCCTCTTCGTACTCCTCCAGCCTTCTGCCCTTCTAAAACAGACCCAAGAGCCACACAACACTGCCCAAACATCCCATGGTAACACCAAGCCAAGCCACCCTTCGCTTCCATGCCAGCATGCTAAACTGTGTGCAACTTTACCCCAAGATAGAAAGCAGTCCTTGATGCAGCACGAGATCACCCCACACACCATCCACTCAGCAGAACATGGTGAAGGCCAAACTGGGAAAAAGCAAGAGCAAGAAGTGCAGAAATCACTGTAACAACAGCAATACAGCAGCAGAGTGTTGTACAGCCAAACAAAACTGGCAGTGAGACAGAGGGAGATCAGCAAGGAACAGTGGATTGGTACTGAAAATCTAAACATCACACACACACAGAGCCACAGGAAAATAAAACCTAGCACCTTCCCTCATTGTACTTCGAAGCACTGGGCAGACTGGGGGAAGGCAGCACCGTCTGCACAGAACAAACTGGCACAAAACACACCTGCAAAAAGCATGTCAGCAGCAAACCAGACAACAAGATAAAATAAACCTACTACCAACTTCCTACTTGTTCATTTCAAAAGAACAGAAATGAGGAACGAGCGGCTCAGCAGCCTCCTGGACCTCATGAACCGTCACAAGCAAACAACCACACATTTTGAATTGTTTTGGATACAGAACAAGGTCTTAATTCCGCTCCCCTGCGCTGGAGCAGAGACGTTCTTGAGGAAAGCCTCTCTGGCAGTGGTTTTTTTTCAGACGGGTGGAACAAAGGCACAGTAACAGATTGCCCCCGTGTTGTATCAGCTGCAGCGCTGCAGAAATTGGCTTCGCAGCAAGAAGTGTCACAACGCTACCAACAGGAGCCTTGCAAACCCAATTATCCAGCCCAGGCGTGTCCCTCGGCTGCACACAAACAGCCAGCTCTTAATGAAAAACACGTCCTCCAATCAAGCTGTCAACACTGGGTAACCTCACTCCTGGTGATGGCCTTCCTAATAGCCACAGTGGCAGCTCGTTCCAAAAGTAATGAGAAACCAAACTCACAGCACTGTGTTTGTTTTCTAAGTTTACAGTACACAGTCATTTTTGCAGAGACAAGTTTATAATCGTCCCAGGCTGACACTGATTGCCTTCTCTTCTGACTCCATCCAGCTTCAGCCAAACCTGACAAAGGAAGAGAAGACCCAAAGAGGCAAAGCCTTACAGGAGGAATCGATGGCAGGGGCTCAACTCAGAGTGACACTGCTGGAAGGAGCTCAAGACCATCTGCTTTGTCTCATCTCCAAATCCCAAACCCAGCTCCTAGCCAAGCACAGCCCCACGGTGCTGTGTCCCAAGGCAACAGGTGGAAGGACGTGGCAGCCTTTCAGGGGGATGAGGATGGTGGAGGTGCAGGTGGGGAAGCAGTGCAGGAGTTGAGGAGGGTGGGAGGGGACTGGTTGTAGGCACAAGAATAAAGCTGTGGCTGTCATCATTTTGGAATGTCAGCAGCATGGGACAAACCCATGGGAAGCTCATGAAAACTCTGTTGGAAGATGAGTTTTAAAGTGGAAAACTGAAAAGCAGACTCAAAAGCAATCAATTTTGTTGTCAATTACTGCAAGGCCAGGCTGGATGCGGCCCTGGGCAAGCTGATCTAATGGGGCATAACCAGCCCATGGCAGGTGGGTTGGAGCTCAATGAGGTCCCTTTCAACCCAGCTGTTCTAGGATTCTGTGACCAAGTGAGAGCAAGAGACTTTATGCAGGACACTGTGAAAGAGATGTCCTGCACAGGAAGGGCTGCCCAAGGGGACAGGGCAGAGGTTGGGCATAGGAATGGAATAACAATCAGCACCAAAATGGAAACAAATGGAGCACCTGAGCTTCACCTCCCAACCTTTACCCATCCACTCTGATCTCTCAGCATCCTTTCGATCACCTCTGCCTTCTCCACGCTTTGGTCAGGTGATGACAGACTAACAGGGCAATTAAGAAATCAAGACCGAGGATGGATGGAGAGAAAGGTGATGGATGGAGAGAAAGCTTTGGAAACCAGGACTTGGACAGAAAGTGGTTATCTGGTGGTTGGCAACCCTGCCCATGGCACTGGGGTTGGAACTGGATGACCTTTAAGGTTCCCTCCAACCTAAGCCACCCCGTGATCCTATGAAAAAGAAACGGGACGTTCACCCACACCAAAAGTCAGACCTTATCTTAAGGGAAGCACTGAAATCTTTTCCTGAAGGATGTTTAACTCACATGGCTTTGAGGAAAAATTAATAAACTCGAGTTCAAATGATTATATACGATTTAAAGCAGATTATAAACTCGTTGAGCTCCTAGCAAAGATTCCTAAGATTAAATAAAGCTACTGGAACTGAAGAGCTTCAACTTAGCTCATCTGAATTAAACACCAGTGTTATACTTTGGAGCAGCATTGCGACTAACTAAGCCTTGGCCAACCATTTCATGCTTGCTGTAGCACAGCACACCTCCTCCCACTGCTTTGTGATCAATATTTCATGCTGCCCTCCAGGCATCCAAACTGAAAAAGATAAAACAAAACCCAGCTAGGAACTCGCAGAGCCATGAACCCTTCTGCACGGCTTTAAAGGACCTCAAACAGGAAAGGTGATGAAATATTTAAGTCAAGCCGCGCGCAGTTCTGAGGCACTGCAAATCAGAAGCGAGCTTTAATTACGCCATTCCTGATTGCCTTTGGAAGGGTCACCTCCTTGCAGAGCGGGCGCAGTGGGTGAGCTGATGGAGGCACGACGGAACGGCCAACATTCACACCCAGCGCCCCGGGACCTGCATTTCACAACACAACCAAATTCAGATCCCGCCGGAGGAATTTAATGTTTTTAAATCAGAGCCCCTCGTTCCCATAGATCACACTGCAGCACACACAAACAGCCAGTGGGAAGAGCTGCTTAATTTACTAAATGCTGTTTCCTCTTTTCACATGAGTCAGCTGAACAACGCTCGTTCCATTGCTTTGCTTAATAGAAACAACGTCCCACTAGGAAGAGCAGAGAGAGGGGTCACCCTCAGATTAATGAGATTGCCCTAAGAAGGCTGTGTCCAACAATAAATATAAGAAATAGCAAAGGGACGGTGTTATAAGCGAGGGGCACGTGTGAGACGTGCGCAGAGAGGAAATGATGGATGGGGAGAAGTGACGGCTGGATTTTTCCTGCCACTCGTTGCTGCTCTGCCTGAAAGCTTCCCGAAACTCTGGCAAATTCTGCTTACCTTTGTTCAAAGGACAGGAATGCCATTAAAGCATGCGAGGGAGGACAGCGTTAATTGTGGTGAAAGAGAAAAACAATTCCAGAAACACATTGACAAACGCAGCTCCATCACCAGATGTTTGGTTTTGCCCCATAGCCCATGGGAAAAGCTCATCGCCATCAGCAATTTACACTGCAGCATCCTATGAGGGAAGGAGAAACGCACAGAAACTGTGCATCTTTACCTTACTTTGGGTGACCCTGATCCTCTCTTCTCCTCCTTTACCCAACAATGAATGGATATTTATGTCTAGTTCGGTTAAAGAAGTGTTTTCACAGCATGTCCTGGGTGAGGGAAGACGATATGCAAGCATTCAGGTGCCCCATTGCACCTGCAGGGTGGGAGCCCTGCCCTCTGCCGTGTCCCTGACCTCCTTTCTGCCAGCACAGATGCTCACCTGAAGTACACTGTGCTGAAAAGGAGGGGAGGGGGGAACTCTGAATTACAAATCAGTCGCACTTCCCTTCTGCTGCTTCCCATCAGGCGGAGCTACGCCACGGTGATGGCAAGGGACGTTCATGGCAGGTCCTCAATGGGTCTTCAGTGGGCTCCCAACAGGACCCCAACAGGTCCTCACTGGGTTCACAGCAGGACCCCAGCACGTCCCCAGCGGGTCCTCAGTGGTTCCCAACAGGACCCCAACGGGTCCCCACGGCAGCCACGTTCTCCTCCTTGTGCCTTGCAACACAAAACCCGTGTCCCAGTAGGCGCTGGCTGATGAGAGCAATCCTCTCCTCCTCTGCAGGAGCAGTGAAGATTTAGGGAGGTGATTACCATATGCAGCTGCACCGGTCTGATAAAATTGCACTGAAATAGTGCACTAAATTATATTGACAAGATGCATCGCTTTGCATGCTGCACGTGCTGAGCTGTTTTCTTGAACAAAGCGCTCCTCTACAAAGCTAATGAATATACGGGAACGTTTCCAAGAAAAACAACCACAGAAGCAAATTCTTATCATTATCAAACAAAGGAAGCGGCATTATTTTAAGGGTTAAGGGTTACTCACATGATGAAGCTGCTAAGAGAATCACAGAATCTCTTTCTGAAAGCCTTGGGAGCAATAAATTGTGTAATATATATAATTAGAAATGAAGACGTACATTTAAAATAAGCAAGAAATGGAATTGCTAACAGCAGATTTTTCTTTCACTTAAAATTACTCACAGAAAAATGTCATTGGACCCCAACCTGAGACAGACTGCACCTTACATTGCCCTCCTGGCCCAGCTCGGCCTTGCACGCTTACAGGCAAAATTACAGTTGGGGAAAAGGAGCAAGAATTACATTGTTGTGTGCGTTTTTAACAATTGAGAGCGAGTTGAAAAGAAAAAAAAAATTAGATACAGGCAATATTGCCAGTGTTTTCAGAGCCTCCTTACATCCTCGGTCTGAGGTTTTTTTGTTACTGTGCTGACTGCTCTTCCTCAGCACTGCTGGTCTGTGACTGCCCCATCTACCGGCAGCAGGGCACAGCTGGTAACGAGGATTGGATTCAGAGCACAGAATGAAATCCAACAGTAAAACAAGAGAAATAGCAAAAATGGCAGGAAGAAATCATCTTCCATCTTACACAGTTCCATACCTATCAACTTCAACCCAACACCCAGCCCAACCAACACCAATGCAGATGCAACCCTGGACTTCCAATTGTCTCCTTCCACGTTGGTCATACTGACTTCCAGAAGGGAAATCAGGTCAAGCACGTTGTTAACACAACAAAACTATTGGGCACAGAACAGTTTTTGGACCAGCTCTCGTATTTTGTCCCCTCTGGTGCACGTTCATTGCAGGGAGTTGGCCTAGAAGACCTTTTGGGGCCCCTTCCAACTCCAACAACTCTATGACACCATATTGCTCCTGGGCTTGCTAGCTCTTCTGTTGTACAGTTGCCCCTAAACCCAAATGATTCAGGAGTTTGCCAAGTCCCATGGCTTAGAAGAGGATTTTCATAAGAGAAGCCTGAAAATGCCTTTGCACTGAAGCTGCAGAATGGAAAATTATTTACCTGGAGGGTAAAATCAGGAAGAGCTTGAGGTCAAATCCCATATTCAGAAGGGGAGGAACACGCAGGTGTCCTCTGCACAGCACCTTTGGGGTCACACCCTTGTAATGCTAAGGGCCTTCTATCAGCAGCTCTGCAGATGACCTCCACTCTGTCACCCTTCCACCCAAACTGCTGGGCAGCATTTCCAGAGCCCCACAACAACATTTTCCTTCTTGTGTGACGTAATCCTTGTGTTCTCGTGATGTTTGCTCCTGCCAACCCCAACACTGCTGTTGCAGTGAGTTCCCATGGGAAGAAATTGCCACCAACACACAAATCTCCTTCCTTTCCCCTCACTTTCTATCCCTTGCCTGCCTTTGTTTTATTTACCTTAGAGGACTCACAGCAAAGCTCCATGAACCAACATGAAAGCATCCTTCCAACCCAAACAAACCTGTGATTCTATGATTCACCTCAAACATTTTGTGCTCATCAACAGCAACACGAGGAAGAAGCAAGAAAAAACAACAGGGAGTTTGAGAAAAGGTGCTTTGAGGATCGTGAACTGGGCTTTTTGATGGAGCAAAGTGAAGCTTTACCTTCTGTAGGAAGAGCACAATCCTCACGAGCATCTTGGCATGGAGCTCCTCCAAGGTGAACAGCGTTCGTGGTGTGCGGATGAAGATTTTGGTCTTCCCATAGGCAACATCGTGCTGAAATCCATGACACTCAATGAGCTTCTTCACAGCATCTTTGTCTGAAGGGAGGTCATGGTTTGGCCAGGTGAATTCTGAGATCATCTTGTACCTGCAATCACAATTTCCAATGCACCCTTGTCCTCTGTGCTCTCCAGAAGACCAACCTTCAGTACTTTTTAGACATAATTACCATCTAAATTGAAATACAACTGATTCCATGCAGCAGATCCTGAGACAGTTTGTGTAGGAGATGCGATCCCCAAAACTGAACAGAAAGGGAATGCAAGAGGTGTGATTTTAGGCCACTGAAAAGAACAAGCATTGTGAGGAGCTCAGTTCATCAACACAGAACTGATGCAACGCGACGAGCCTCACCGCCGAGCTCCATCAACAGAGATCTGCAGAGAGCAACGCTGGCTTGTCCACATGTCATTTGTGGACACACAAACACAACTGATGCTTTAGCTGCTATATTACCCACATTCATGTTCCAAATAAAACTCTCATGCAGCCGACTTAACCACCTCTCTATTTAAAAGCCCGTGATACAAACACACATGGGACATAAATATTTTAAGCTGGTTTCTCTTTTCTGTTCTCATCAGGAAAATGTTCCTGCAGTAATTAATTCAATAGGAAAACCTTCCACTTCAGGACACTTAAATAAGGGAAACCAAAGGATCAGGACAGCACTACAAATGCATACTTTATTAAACAGGGCCCAGAAAAAAAAAGGGAGAGGCGTTGGAGAGCTGAAGTGTGAGCAGGATGTTGCAGCACTGCCAAATCCTGACCTCGCCACTAAGTACAGCAAGGCAGGAGCCAACATAAATCTGCTCAGTGACACCACAGCCCTTCCCCTCTCCTTTTGCCTAAGGACGGTGGCAGCTTGGAAGGTCACTTGGACACGGAATCACTGAGGTTGGGAAACCCACTAAGATCATCCAGTCCAACCATGAAGCCACCCCCACCATGCCCACTCACAGTCACAGAATCATAGACTCACTAAGGTCAGAAAGATCTCTAAGATCCCCAATCCAACCCATCCCTGCCATGCCCACCCACACTAAGTGTCACATCTCTGTGGCTCTGGAACACCTCTGGGGATGGTGACTTCACCGCCTCCCTGAGCAGCCTGTGTCACTGCATCACCACTCTTCCAGAGAACAAATCGTTCTCCGTATCCAACCTGAACCTCCTGTGGCACAACTTAAGACCATCACCTCTCGCAATGCCCAGGTCCGTAGCGTTGCCTGGGGTTGCTGTGGCTGAAGCTCAGGACCTGGCACTTGGTCTTGTTGAGGCTCATCCCATTGGCCTCAGTGCAGATCCCTCTGTAGGGCTTTCCTGCCCTCAGGCAGACGGACACCTCCTCCCAGCTCCATGTCATCTGCAAGCTTATCGAGGGAGCACTCAGCACAGAGCAGATGGGATCTCGGTGTTGTTTCCATGCTGCGTAACACTGCCTGAAAATAGGCCTGCGGATGCCTTTGTGGGGAAGGGCTGGGTTTCAGCCACAGATGCCTCCGGGCGCCGCTCCTCCACTCCCCCAGGCAGCCCTT
This sequence comes from Meleagris gallopavo, assembly GCF_905368555.1. Classification (NCBI taxonomy): domain Eukaryota; kingdom Metazoa; phylum Chordata; class Aves; order Galliformes; family Phasianidae; genus Meleagris; species Meleagris gallopavo. The sequence goes on along the minus strand of NC_139432.1, from coordinate 1,117,853 downwards.
CCCCAACCCCCTCAGCACCGCTTTATTTGGCAGATAGGAATATTGATGCCCTCGGGGTACTGCGGGGATGAACAGCACCAACGCAGTCCTTATGGAGAGTTACGTTATCTGCACAGTTGTGATCCCTTGCAATCCCCCTTCAATGAACGCCCCTGACGTGCAGCTCACACCACGGATCACATCCCCTTTAAGAGGGCAGGTTTAGAAGATTCAGTGCAGCACAGCTGTGGTATGCAGATGCAGTGTGTGCCATCTTATCCTTTAGATGCCGAATCCGACCGCAGGCTTCGGCACAACAAACACTGCAGCACCTCAAAGCTCCACCACTTGCCACATGCTAATTTGGTTGGCTGGCTGCAAACAGCACTTCTGGCTTTAAGCTTACAGGAGCTCATCAAATATTCATTACAAACAAAGCAGCTGTTTATATTAATAGTAATTACACAAGTCTTAAGGAACAAATTCCACGTGTGAAGGCAGACGTGAGCACTAACCTCTGCATAATGTTCAGGAGAACAGATACACAGGGCTGCAGGCTGTGTGATAAGCCTCACCTCCTGTTCTGCCTCAGGTATCATGGAACACCCAGGCAAATCTCCACTGTCATCTCTCGTGGCACTTTGGTTCTGGCACATCCCACCTGCTTAGCTCGGGCTTTTTTTCCTGTCCTCAGGGACTTTCCCTCATACAATTCAATAACAGGTTAAAACCAATTCAGTATCTGAAGAGGATGAATCCTCAGTATCTGTGCTAATTTACTGAAGCTGCAAGACAAATTACAATCTAAAACGTTCCATTTGTCACAAATCTGGTAGGAGTAACGAGGGCAAAGGATATCAGAAAGATGCTTTAATGAGGTCATGCTATTATCCCTTCTCCACACTTCCACTCCGTAAGCCCAGAGGTTTCCTCGTGTACATGCAGCATCACTGCACACCACTGACAGACAAGGGGAAATGGTTTCAAACCAAAGGAGGGGAGATGCAGATTGGGTGTAATGAGGGCAGGGACAGGCAGCCCAGGGGGGCAATGGGTGCCCCATCCCAGGGGATGCTCAGCTCAGCTGGAGGGACTCTGAGTGCTGGCAGAGCTGTGGGTGCCCCACTGAGCGCAGGCATTGGGACAGACAGCCCTTAACGGCCCCTTCCAACCCAAGGAATTCCACAATCCTATGACTGAGCACTTCCCAGGACACACAGCACCCACCCGTCCCTCTCACCGCGACCGTCAGACAACATGCAGAGAGAAAAGAGCCGTTCATTAGCTCTGTTTTTTGGGTTATGCTCTGGGGAAGAACCTCAGTACACATTCCTCACGGAGAGAATAACGCAGCAAATGAGTTCAGCACGAAGAAGGGGAGCCCGAGCCCCAGGGACGGACCTCAGAGCACAGCCGCCCTCCTACCTGTGAAGGAACTTCTGGTAGGTCTGGCGATAGGCAAAGCCTGCCCTTCGCACCCTGACGTTCTCCAGCAACCCCAGGTACTCCACCTGGTGCCTGCAGCGCTCCTCGTCAAACAGCTGGGGGGACTTCTTGTCGTTGGGCTTGATGCAGCGGACGTAATAGGGCTCCTAATGGGACAGAGAAAGAAGAAGTCTATAAACCTGGCAAAGGGCGGCTGCCATTCTTCAGAACCAATCTGCTTTGACCACGCCGGGGTTTGAAGCTGATTCATTTCTTTCTCTCCATCGTCAGCCCTCGCCATGCTCCCAGCAGGGAGAGCAGCACGCCTCACAAAGGCTCCAAACCTGATTTCTTAGAGGTAAAACTGTTCCTTATAACCTCAGGTCTTTTAATTTTTCAAGGTCAAACAGAATGCAAATGGAGACCAGCGAGCACAGAGAGGAACCAGAAAGACTGAAAACCCAGAAAACATGGCACAGAGGAAATTCTCTATCAGTCCAGAAGGACGGAGCCACAAAACTGCTGGTGACGGCACCTAACATATCCTCCATCCTTAATGCACCTGAAAGGTAAACGCAGAGATGCAGCAATTCTGGTTTGGGACAAAGAAGGCTTTAAGCACAATACAGAACAGCTCCAGTTGAACATCAGCAGAACAAGCATGGGAGCAGAATGCCTGCGGAGAGGAGGAAACCCATCGGGGGAGAGGAGCAGACTGCACACATCTGCACAGGGAAGGGGAGCAGAGCTGTCCTCAATCAGGACTGAACTCCACGCGTTCCCAAGGTCCTCTCCAGTCCTATTTTCTGTGATTTGTGGATGACTTCGTCCTATTTTCTGTGATTTCAGGTCGCTGCCCTAAACTCAGGATAATATGAAAGGCCCAAAATTGCCATTTTCCTTTCAGTAATGCTGAACAAATGGGCTCATCCCAAATAACCCAGCTGGTCCTGACACAAGGTGGAGGCACACAGCGCTGACATGAACACAAAGCCTGCACACCCTAACAAATGTGAATGGGATGAATAACACAGCCCCAGCACTGAGACGAGACGTTAAGAGGCCCTGGCACTGCCCACAGCTGTGGGTGCCCCAACCCAGAGCCACGGATGGTGGGGGGCACACAGCCCACGGCAGGGACTGGGATGGGGAGCTTCCATTCCAACCCAACAGAGCTGTGATTCCATGGTTCTGTGATCTTTGAGGTCCCTCCAACACAACCATGCTGTGATTCTGTGGTTCTACAATCCTTAAGGTCCCTTCCAACCCAACCCTACTCAATACAACTCAACCATTCCATGGTTCTACAATCCTTAAGGTCCCTTCCAACCCAACCCTACTCAATACAACTCAACCATTCCATGGTTCTACAATCCTTAAGGTCCCTTCCAACCCAACCCTACTCAGTACAACTCAACCATTCCATGGTTCTACAATCCTTAAGGTCCCTTCCAACCCAAACCTACTCAACCCAACCTAACAATTCCCTGGTTCTTTAATGTCCCTTCCAACCCAACGGTGCCATGAACCCATGGTTCTACAATCTCTGAGGTCCCTTCCAACCCAACCATGGCGTGGCTCCAGCACAGTCGTCATCTGGCTTCTCTTTTCAATTCCTCAAAAAACAAAGCAGTGCTGAGAGCACAGCCTCCCCAGGACCCTGAAGGTCCCTCCCAACCCAAACCATTCTGTGCCACCAGACAGCCAAGGGACAGCCCTGTTCTGTGTGAGGTCTTCCACCGTGCACCTCCTTCTGCTGCAGTGATTTGACACAGCCTGATCCTATTCTATTTGTTGTGCTAAAACACAACGTGACGGAAGAATTTAATGCATGAATCTCTTAAAACTCTTCATCTTTTTAAGCTTTCTCCTGCAAATTGCTGAAGGCAACAAGGTTTCCAGGGGTCCTTATGCCCTCAGCAGGTTCCTACCAGCTCTCAGAATGTGCGATCTGTGTGGGTACAACTTCTCCTCGGCTGTGCCGCGGGAATCTGGCTGTCAGCCATGTGTCAAACCGAAGGCAGAAGCAGCCCCAGATGAACTTCAAATCCATGAAGAGGCTCCACGCAGTCACGGCAGCATTAGTGAGGAGGAGGAGGAGTTTGCCGGACCTGCAGCCCGCAATTTGTGATCTCAAAACACATCTCTGCCTCCAGGGAAACGGCGTGAGTCCTTCATCAGACATCACAGCGTTGGCTCACAGCTATTTGTTATCACTGCAGAGCCCCTCTGCTGCCGCAGCTCTCTCTGCCTGGGCTGTCACTCATCTCTTTGTCATTCAAAGCCCCCCTGCAAAAAAATTTACCCTTCCCGACTTCCAAAGAGCAGTGAGTGACTGTATGTGAGCTGACACAAAAGGCAGAAGTCGAGATGCTGCTCTCCTTTTGGAAAACAGGAATAGGAAGTTCCTGCACAGACAGGAGATCATCTATCAGCACAATTACAGTGTAATTAAAGCCTCTCAGCAGTGACAGCTAGCAGGGTAAATTCTAAAGGAGATTATTCCACGCTCACAATCCCACCAGCTCCAGCTCTTCAGGGGGATAATTATGCAGCTCCCATTATTGCACAGGAGGCTGTCAAGCCCAGAGCCACGTTTTATAAATGGAAGACTGAAATACAGAGGCACAAAGGCCCCAGTTTCTGAATGCTGCTCAGTTGTCTATCTGAAATTGATTTTTTTTTTTTAATGAAGCAGAGTGATTTTTAGATTTTAAAGTGTTTTTGCACCATGATCCTGCTTGGGAGAATTCTGTTCCATAGTTCAGAGCACGGTGGATGGGAGAAAGGACAGGACATAGAATGGGCAATTTGAGCTGGATATCCCCAACTGGTCATGGAGATGGCATTATGGCTTAGTAGAGATGAAGCCTGTCAAACCAGGTTGGAGAGGGATGGACAGGGGATGAAGATAGAGTAAAAATAAAACAGGCAAAAGGAATTACAGAGAGAGGAAAAACAAAGAGGAAAGGGGGAAAAACAAAGAGGAAAAAGAAGGGAGAAAAGGAAAAAGAAGAAGAATTAAAAACAAGATGAATGTCCAGAGAGAGCTCCTCAAGAAGCTCATCATTTAGAGCCATGTCAGCCCCAGGGCTCCCAGAGTCAGCAGTTAGGAGAACAAGAAAAGCCACTCCAACAAGCCATCACAGGCAGAGCAGACCCTGGGAGAACAGCTGGGCCATAAATCCGTGTGAGGGTCGAGCTGGGGCAGCACAGCCCCATGAAGGCACAGAGCTCTGCTTCTCCTCACAACCCCCCGCTCCAGCAGAACGCCAGCAAAGCAGCACTGCCCACATCAAACACCCAGCTGCCATTGGAGGTCCAGAGTTTGCAGAGTTGAAGGTTTGTTTCTGCTATTCCTGTGCTCCTGCTCAATGAACTGGCATCTCTGAAGCCCCTGAACATGAGTTTCAACAGTGCCGATGCTGCTGATAGAATTCATTCTACCAATGAATTCTTGGACTGCCATTCTGCCCCAGGACTGCAGAAACTGCACTGCTTGGCTCCCAAGTGACACAACCCAAAGGAAGAAGCACAAAGTCCATCCTCAGGCCCCTTATCTGTGCTGCATCTGCTTTTCTGGGCACACCGAAATTCAGAGCCCTTAAAGTAACACAGATGTGAAAACAAAGATAACGTGGAGTGAGATCCACTCTGAGGTCCAGATGCATCGCAGTGAAGGTATCACAAATAGTGCCAACTACACAACCTGTGTGCAAAGGGAAGGACCTACAGATGCTCTCCTGCAGGAGCACTGCCCGTGTCAGCCCTTAAAGCAAAGACTGAAGCCCAGAGCTCATCCCCTCTGCTCCAGCCCCATGCCGTAGTGCAGGCTGGCCACGGCCACGACAGCCCCTGGCTGCTGCCTGCTGGGCAGGAGCCCTCGTTAACACGTCTGTTTAATGACAGTCCTCCTTTAGTGGGATCCATCCCCCCCCGTAACACACCACTCTACAATTAACTGCATTGCTCAGCAGCGAACTGGGAAATATCCAACCTCCTAACCCCAAATCCTCAGTGAAAATGTAGGGGAGGTATAAATACAAGGGGAATATTTGTCCCTAAGTCCCTAAGTCTGCCTTGGAAACAATTCCCCATCCTCAGAGAAGACTTCCATTTGTGACAACAAACCAACCAAAACTACTTGTTTCACATCAACCAGCCATCCTTCCACGATGACTTCTGCCTCAGGATGGGTAACGTCCCATTTCAGCTCTTCACCTCCCACTGTGAGTGGCAGGAGTTGTTCCAGGCAGTCTCCTGGCTGCTCTGCTCTTACAAACACAAAGGCCTGGTCTCATTTCTTCAAATAAACGGATGAAGTTTTCCCACGAGGATGTGCAGAAACGTCCCACCACGATGCCTTGAGGGCAGCCCTCCCCTCCAGAACCCCCAGCAATCTCTGCCTGCATTGCTCAGGACCCTCCTGCAGGTTTCCTCCCTGTTGTTCGGACAGGAGATAACGTGCCCTTACCTTGCTTTCAAATGAAATGCAAAGCAATGGAACACAACACAACCCTCGCACAAAGCAGTGCTTGCCAGAGCAACACTCCCTGCTAAAAAGCTTAATTATTCAGAAAAATAAAAAGTTTCACTTCTCACCATCTCACACAAAGAGAAAAGAAGGAAATCACACTGAATTTTCAAAGAAGATATTCGGCATTGAGAGACAGAAAAAAAATCTCCATGCTGTGAAACTACATCCTCTGGGCCCTCTGCCAGAAGAGCTTTGTTATTTATTTGACACAGTAATTATTATCCCCCAAAGAGAGAGGCTCGACTACAAGTGAAGGGTACACAGCCACAATCCAGCTCCTTTATGCAGGGATGGCTGACAACCATCCCAAGAGCTCCTCACAGCTGCCCACTGCCACAATCAAAGCTCATCTCCACTGATGAGCTTGGCTCGGTGACAGACAGCAGTGACAGGAAGGTGACAACTCTCTGCAGATGAGCCCTGCTCAGCACAAGTGGAGTCAGTTTTCAATGGAAGCATTTACCTTTGATGCCAGGTTGTCCACCAGCGCAATCATGGAGTTCTTGAAGAGGGTAGCAGCTGTCAGAGGTCGCTTGGTGACCTCCGTGATGCTCAGTTTACCTTCGGGCCACATCATCTTCAACACAGGATTAGAGCTAAAAGGCAAAGCTGAAGCTAAAAGAGCTAAAAGGCTTTAATTGCACGGTGCAACAGAAGGGCCCTAAGTGCCGACATTCAGCAGTGTGCCCAGATGTCCTTGCCATCCAAGTCAAACCAACGCAACACAATCTCTTTTGCTTTTGAGCAGCACAGGGCTCAGGCTTACACAGGACTTGATTTCAAGCTGTATTCCTGTGTAAAGGGGACGTGGCTTAGTGGGCAGCACTGGGGGAAGGCGGGCGGTTGGCCCGGATGATCCTAGAGGTCTTTTCCAGCCTCGGTGGGTCTATGATTCTGCAATTGACACCCTTGATATATACAAGAATTATTTCACATATTTTAGCTGTCATTTTCTAGAAGGTGAGGTGAAACAGCCATGATGGATGGCGAGAGATCTGGAACAGACTGGAGCAGCTTTGTGGAGCGCCTTTAGACGCAGATTTTGATAGCATCTCACATACACTTGTGAAAGGCAACTTCCACTCGCCTCATAAGTATTGACAGCAAGTGACTGCGTGGTTTAAATTTGTCACGTCACAGCACATATGAAAACAACTCAATATATTTGCTCATTTTTCCCATCACCCCAAATCTCTCTTTCACAACGTGGGCTTCCAGCTGGGGCCAACATCTCTGCTGCTGATCAGACGCTGCTCAGTTTCTCTCTCATTGAAGAGAGGTGAGCACTGGCGCATCCACACCTGGTTGATGACAAAGGCACAGAGCTCATCTCTGCACAGCAACCCTGACTGCACAGTGAGGTGGGATCCAACGAACCCTGCACAACCTGTGCAGTGAATGTTAGTTTCTCCTAGCATGCACTCTACAGAAAGGGATTCGGACAGACCAGACTTAAATTAATCTCCTTAATGGTTTTATTCCTACCTGTTATACATGAGGCGCTTGAAGTCTTGAAATAAAGTGTCCTTGTTTTTGTCAATAAATCCGGAGACTGAGTAACTGCAAAAAGGAAAACAGCGTTAATGCCAAATTCAAGAGCTACACTCGTGACTTCTGCCTTCCATATTTCCACATTTCAATTTTCCTTCAGGAAATTCCCACCAGCCACTGGTAGTGCTGAAGCTCAGCCACTAATAAGGAACCTGGGACCGTTTTTCTCCTTGGCAAAACGCTTTGGAATCAGCAATGTCTGTCAGCAACCACTCAGCAAAGGCTACAGAATGAATGGCATCCAATACAACCACCTTGGTTACCTTTATAAATCAAAGGTAAATTTAATCCTAAGGCAAAAGGTAAAACAATAAACAAAAAAAATTACATCACTTCCTTACTAACTCCTCTCCTTCTGCCCTGTCAGCCCAAACCACGACACCATTTCAGTGGCACTGCAGACAATGGCCTCCTATTGAAAGGTTTCCAACACACGAGCATCCCCACTGCTCCGTCCCCTCACGCTGCTGTCACACCTGCAGCCATCCTGCAGATTTCAGGCACAGAACGCTTCCCAGCCTGCATGGGGCAGATTCCCTGCACTGCTGGGTTACTTTACCACCGCCCTGTCTTCTGAGTCAGCCCACATTGGCTTGAGAATTCCAAGCCAGGGAGTTGTATAATCTCACCAACAGATGTCTAAATGAGGTTTGATTAGCTCTCTACAGCTTCTTTGTATCACCAGTGGAAGGTTTTGCTTTTTCCCGAAGCGTTGCTTTCCCGTTCACATTCTCCTTCTGTTTCAGTTCCAAATTCATATTCATATCAGCTTCAGATTTAATTGATAAGCAACTGCTGCACTCCTCAATTCTGTACGGCAGCTTCACAGCAGCAGCACTAAATCAGAGCATCCTGCCACATCAAAGCTGGCTGAAGGCAGAAATAGAAGGCACAACTGAAAGAAACTCACATCACATCTCCAGCATAGTGCTTGATTCGGAAGTCTCTGTCGAACTCCAGGGTTTTGTCAGTCGCACAAAGCTGCAAGAAATTCCACACACATTAAAATGTCAGCCTTGGACAAACACCTCAAAGCAGCAGGTCGATAGAGGAGGTGTGGGAGCACAACCAGAATGGAACGAAGCAACTGCTGCTACCCAACAGGATACACTCGGCTGTGCACTGCTTGGTGAAAGCTCACCAACCTGGGAGATACCAGAAAGTGCTTAACACCGTGCTGGACTCATTAAAAGAGCTCTAATGAACTTTACACGGGCAAATCAGCAGAAAACATTGGGAAAAAAGCAGAATAGCACTGACAGCACTGATAGAGCTGAGCTGACAGTCTTCTTGGACTCCTATGGGCACTGTGGGCTCCTGTGGGCCCTCCAGGTTTCCTTGAGTATTTATGCTGGAGAAAGGGGGCACGAGTGCTGGAGAGATGGGAAATGGATAACAGCATAGAGTCAAACCTTGGAGTTTTGGGAAATTCTAGGAGTATCTGGGCTGTGGAGCTCCTTGTCACACTGAAAAGAACCCAAAGCCCTCGTGCAGGAGGACTGCAGATGGATGCAGATTGGGAGCAGTGTTCTTACGCGCGTTTCATATCTCAGAGCTGTAGGGGCTGGAAGGGACCTCTGCAGCCCCCCAGTCCAACCCCAGAGCTTTCAGCCTTTCCCTGCAGGGAGATGCTCCAGGCCTGGCTGGTCTTTGTAGCTCTGTGCTCTCTGTTCAGCCTTCACTGCTGCCCAGTATCTTGGAAGATGAGGAGTCAAGAGGACAGAACGGACCTTCTCACACCCTGACCTGCACAACCAGTTTGCTGGGGCTGACATCATCACTTCCACTCCACACCTTCCTCTAACAGAAGATTCTGGAATTCATACACTATCACTGCACTCGACACTATGAAATTACAACATAATTTGAAAAAGAAAATTAAGAATTTAAAATGTTGAGAAAATGAACCTTTGATGTTGAGAAGTACATTCACAACAGCCAGTACACATCTAGACAAGCATTACAGAGCTGTTAAGGTTGGAAAGACCACTAACGTCCAAATCCAACCACCAGCCCACCCCACCACACCACATCACCCAGTGACATTCTCCCTTTCCTGGAGCACCCCCAGGGATGGTGACCCCACCACCACCAGCAGCAGCTGTGCCAGCACGTCCCTAACCTTTCTGAGAATGAATTTTTCCTCATACTGGAAATACTGGACAATTCAGAGAAGGACCCTTCCTTTAGGGATGTAATTCTGGCCACAAATATTCACAGTGGGAATATTTACCGGGATTTTTCCCGGCGTGTTTGGCTTTCACCAGGACAACCACGCAGACAGCAGATCAGACATGCAGTAGGCAAACTAGGACACTACTATTTAGGGCACAGCAGCCCCTTAGAGCTTATCCACATGGAGCCAGTGTGCAACACGCTGTGCAGGGGAGCAGTGAGGCATTAACTCGGGCTGAAGGATGGGAGCTGCTCCCATAACATAGCAGCACACGTCCTTTAACTCTTTAGGAACAGCTCTGCCCTGCGCTGAGCTTTGTGGTACCTGGACAGAACTACTGCAGCCCATGAAAGTGAAATCAAGTCCTTTGTGTCAACACAGACTGGAAGAGGACAGCTCGGAGAGCTCAGATTTCACACTGCCCTCCTGCATGGGATAAGGGCTCACCGAGGGAGATGTCTTAAATAACCTAAAGCACAAAGACACGAGAGGGGGAGCAATAATTATGATGCTGAGAATTTTATGGGTCGATTTTTTCCAAGGCTCTATTGATTGAAACGAGAAATTAGCAAGCCGGGAAGATACATCACGTCCTCCATAAACATTATTTATAGCAGCATTCCTCCTCTCCCTTCAGCTCTGTGCAACAGACTCCTGGCAAGGCCCCCCCCGCTGAGCAATGCTGCAGTGGGATACACAGACATCATGCATGTATTTCATGTTCCCTGCGCTGTGAAGGGACTCATGAAGGGCACTTCAGGAAAGTCACATCTGGAAGAAAAACTGATTATTTTCTGTTCTTCCCATCCTCGGCTGAACCGAAGCACAGCCAGAGCCACCGTGTGCACTCAGTCTCCCCGGAGGCAGCCTTCAGCACATTTCTTACACAACCATGCTAATTCTGTATTTCTGACCTACATAAACCACCACCACGGGTGGGAGGGAGAAGGGGGGGAGCAGCATCCTGAATAATGCATTTCCAACAGCGATTCTCAGCAGAGAGACATCAATATATTAAAATGCACTTCATAAATAAATGACATTTGATTACTCAGTGCCAATTCTCAGATGAACCAGGCTGGTGAGCACGTTTTCATTACGCTGCCAAGCGAGGAATAAAGCCCTTTAATTCACAACGCAAACAAAGCAAGCCGAGCAGCCTGGCAGACCATAGGCACGAGTGGAGATGAGCACATTTTGCAGCCAATGACGACGGAACAACAACCCACAGCGCTGCAATAAGGCAGAGGTGCGAATAATTCCCTGCCACTCCGTATTACGGCAGCCTGGGAAGAATCCCACGTGAGCCGCAGCGGTGCCTCCATTGGTCCTCGATGACATCATGAGATGCCGAGGCAGAACCGCAGCTGCTTTTATCAGCCGAACGACTGCGATTCTGCATTGCGCGTCCTCGAGCTCCCTCTGCTGGCTGCAGGCCGCACCGGCACGGCTTATTTCTGCAGCTGGGAGCTGCTCCTCCGCATTCATTTCATACCTCACGGTCACGATTTGACCCCCTGTCCCTCTGTTCTGTTACATCTGAACAATAGAAAAGACACCGCAAAGGAACAGAAGGCTGCAGCAGAGTACCTTCCTGCTGGAGAAGTGCGCGTGCTTCCCCAGCTTGCTGTTCAGAGCCTCCAGGAACATCTCATCTGTCACCTTCCCAACATTCATGCAGGCATCGTCCAGGATGGCAATGATCCCTTTGTGCTGCTGCTCCACCAGGTCCACAATCACCTGGTTGTTAAAGTAATCGATCTGGAAAAGCCAGAAGAAGTGGGGTAGCTGTGATTTGGCTGGCACGAGATACACATGTTAGCCTCTGATGGAACAGCACCATTTGCCTGGAGGACTGGACCCACCATCCGTGGGACAGCTTTTCCCACAGCCAGATTTCCAGACAGCACCACTGGCGTGGACATGGATGTGCTACTGACTTCAAGAGCAGCCTACTCCAGGATCCACCTTAGACCTGGTGCCGGTCCACCAACCTCTCCCCTGCCAAATCACTCACATGCTTCCAGGGAATGCCCTCCCGCTGGTACTCCTCCTGCTCCTGCTTCAGAACCAGCTGGATGAAGAGCTGCTGCAGCTTCTCGTTGCAGTAATTAATGCAAAATTGTTCAAAACTGCAAAAACATCAGGAAAAAAAAAAAAAGGTAAGTTTTCTCACGTGGGAAAGGAGGAGGCACAGCACTGTGCTCTAACAACGTGTCACCTGTTATTGTCAAATATTTCAAAGCCATAGATGTCCAGAACGCCAATGACTGTGTTCTTCCCATGCACTGTCGTGTCGTAGTTCTTCACCTCGATCACATCATTGATGTGTGTCACAATCCAGCAGAAGAGGCGCTCGTAAATAGCCTGCCAGGAAACCAACACTGAGAACCATCCAGGGCCTTCCTAATGTCAGCCATTCCACACCCACACCGTTTGATTTGTTAGCAAAGGGAGGACAATTGTTACTCCCTATGCTATCAGTCTCCCGCCTTTCCAACGCAAATGATAGCACTTTGTTTCCACGCAGAGTCCTAAAGGTTACTCCTCCACCCTATACCCATTAAATTTAACTGCTAAAGAAGTCGAAAATCCTATTTCCCAAAACATTCAGCCCTATGCAGCACTGAGAAATGCACAGTGATGAAAGACAACTCAATAGTGAATGTCTTCCATAGGCATGGCTGCTCTGATCCAACCTTCAGCCAAAAGCAGTGTTTTCCACTGTTACATGAAATCAGGTGAAGAGAAAGGAAATTCCAGCTCACCTTTGCAAAGGCGTCTCTGCCATAGGTGGCTTCTTGCTCAGTGTGCTGCTTGTCGATGACATCCCGGCCCGTAGCGACAGTCCGGAACAAAAGGGCCTTCTCCACCAGCTCAGATTTTGTTGACAGGAGGTCTGCAATGTTGGACACAGCCTTGCTGTTCTCTATCAGGGGCGTATCGCCATCCACGGAAAACTTCAAGTTCCCCTGCAAGAAGTAGCAAGAAATTTAGATTTCTCAATCATTTTTTGTTAATATGAAACAGAGGCCCCCATCTCTGCTATTAAGCCAGAACAATCTCTCACCACATTAAAAGGGTTGGCCTGCACACTCACACGCTTCCACAGTCAGTGGGAGCAGCAGAGCCTGACCCAAAGGAAAGAATCCCCGCTCAGGGCTCAGCTGAACTTGTGGAAATAAAATCACATCAAAGACTTTGGGCAGTTTAATTCCTGTCCCAAGATTCTGCCTCACACCTGCGGGCAGAGAACTTTACCAAGTGAAGAATGACTGCCACGATTTTGTAGACGGTCTGAATCTCCTCTTGCTTGAAGCCTATCACCTTCATGGCATCAGCAACAGCCTTGAACTCAGCACCATCGTTGATGGAACACTGCAGGAAGATGTTTGGGACATGAATTGAGAAAGCAAAGGGGAATGGTTTTAAAGTGAGCCAGGGGAGGTTTAGGTTGGATATTAGGGGGAAGTTCTTCACACAGAAGGTGGTGAGGCACTGGAACAGGTTGCCCAAGGAGGCTGTGGATGCCCCATCCCTGCAGGCATTCAAGGCCAGGCTGGATGTGGCTCTGGGCAGCCTGGGCTGCTGGTTGGTGACCTGCACACAGCAGGGGGTTGGAACCAGATGAGCATTGTGCTCCTTTGCAATCCAGGCCATTCTGTGATTCTGTGATTCAAAGTCTCTGCAGCCCATAGCAAACAGAGAGTAATTCAATATTTTTCAGATGCAAAAAATTATTCTGAGATTGACTGATCCTAATGCCATGCTGTACACCTGCATGTCCCAGTGCTTTCCTAGTGGAATTTAAAGTGGAAGGGCAGAGGCTGCTCGTAAAACACAGAACAGTGCAGCGACAGACCCCACGAGTACTGCTCAGCACAGACAGCACGTTTGTGGCCAGCACTTTTCTCTTTTCTGTGGAGTGTGCCACAGAGCTGTAGGGGTTGGAAGGGACCTCTAGAGACCACTGAGCCCAAGCTCATACGCAACCATCTCCAAAGTCCAGAGCTCTGCTACAAACTGCATAATGGTGTCACCTTTCCATAACACTGCTCTCCCCTTCTGCAAGCTCAGGTGATTCCCTGATTCAAACATTTAAAATTTACAACTTTAAGACAAGTTTCCTGCCACTCACCTTGAGCTGTGCTCCAGGAGAGATGTAGCTGTATGCAGAAGCATCCTTCTGCAGATGCAGAGAGCGCAGCATCTGGTCAGACCCCCCCTGCAGGAGCTGTGTTTGAAGGAAATGAAATACAAATCAAAAAGGTGAATCAAAATAAAGAAAATCCTTCATTTTTTTCCATATTAAATCTATCTTTTTTTTTGGTAATAGGTAAGTTCTTTTTCTTATTTACCTGCTTGCCAAGCAAAACCATAAAAACATGCCATGTGAGAATAAAGGTTACAGTAATAGGTTGACCACTTCCCCCAGAGGACACGTGAGGGAATCGCTGTACAATGTGGAAAACATTAAAAAGAACTCAAAGAAATGAAGAAAGCAAACTTGGTGTCATAAAATTACTTCCATATGAAGTAAAGGCCTCGAGAGAACACAGAGGGGTTAGGCGGATTGCAAACAACACAGAGCCAAAGTCCAGTGCTCTGCCACACCTGGCTGGTTACTCTCAAGTTTGCAGATGTATCAGTATGGGACTGGAGATGGAAAGAAATAAACCTTCCCATGCTCTTTCCCTCTTCACACCACTACAGAGGATCAGCTGCAACAGGGGAACCCTCTGCAAAACACACAGGGCGTGAAAGCTCTACCCATCTGCTACGTGTCTGGGTACCAAATGGATACCAACCTGGTAAAAAGAGTGAAAGCTCCGCTCCCCTGGCTGCTGCACGATCACACGAGACTGCAGGGAGAGAACAACAGCAGGTGGGTATTTCTGCATCTGGATGCTGAGCACTGCCCCACTGGAACCACAGCACCAGGCAGAACACCTCCAAACCAACCTCCTGCTGCACTAAGGCAATGCTGAACGCTACCAGCGAGGCACAGCCACGAGCCTTCATCACAAAGAGCAGCGCTTCTGAAGCGCACGCCGCTGCCACAACTCAGCTCACCTTTTCTAGCAAGTAATTGTTGATGTGGCCACCGATTGGGTCTCCTTTGAAGTCGAAGTTGATGTCCATGTACTTCCCAAAGCGGCTGGAATTGTCGTTACGGTTCGTTTTGGCGTTGCCAAAGGCCTCCAGCACACAGTTGGATTTCAGCAGGATGTTCTTCACTCTTTAGTACAGATAAAAGAGAACAGGATGAGTTCCGTACCCAAACCGCAGAATTATTTTGCGAGCATCTATAGAGAAGATATGAGCAACAGCAGAGATGCTCTTTGGTTTTGTATTCAGGCAGGTGTGTAAAACATCAGCAACACCACAGGAAATCAGCTGGGAGCTCCTGGTTCTGCTCCTCAGAGCTGAGCAAAGGGAACCAACGATCCCACTGCAAACAGCAGCAAGCAAAACACAGCTCCTTTACTCAGACAAGTTTTGGAGGTAATTTCTTGACTTCTTTTGCCAACAACTGGGACAAAAAGAACTCAAAATAGGTACTCAATCTGTTTCAGCAGAAAGCCATTTTCTTTACTGTAAGAGTGACAGACACATTGCAGTTCAGGAGTATGCAAACCCTAAAGGACACAGAAATGCCCCCAGTGCTTAATGTTCTATTCTCATTCACATATGTCAGGCAAGTTGCCACTGGAAATGTGATTTTGAGATGCTGGTTTAACTTTGAAAGTTCAAAGGCTTGAGTTCTTCCTCACTTTTCTATGGGATGTTAGCAATCAATATCGCAAAACTGCCATAAGAAAAATTGTGTCTGAAGAAAATGCTGCCAGATCAGCACCCAAGTAGGAGATTGTCAGTAAGACAGAAAGAGACCCGGGGACAAAGCCAGGTCCCTGTCTGCAGAGCCCTTACCTTTCCACCTCCGCCCTCTGCCCCGGGTTGGTGATGGCTGCAATGTACTGCATGATGTACTTGCTGGCCTCTGTTTTCCCAGCCCCACTTTCACCTGAGGGCACAGAAGGGGGACAATAGATTGAAAATACAAAGCACATCACTGAGCAGCACCCCAATCCTACCATGATGATGTCTGGGGCTTTTTTGGTTTTGTTCGTTAAAGCAAGTTTATTTGTGCCTGCTGCTGCTGCTGTGCAGTTGTGATGTAAGGTTTCCCAGGTCGGCACACAAAACATCAAAAGGAATATTGTTAGAGGAGAAGGACTGGCAGCAGCAGAGCTGGGAAATGCAGCACAAGGGGCCACTGTTCAGCACATATCTCAGCTTTTCAGAACTGGGGACATCAAGGAAACGAAGTGCCAGGATCCAGATAGCGACCATTCATGGCACAGACCCCGCTCCTGCTGTCAGCACAAACAGTCTGAACAGAGAACAAAGCACTGAGCATCAGAGGGGCAGAGATCAGCACTTCTCCAGGGTGACACTTCATGCCGCTCGACCTTTGCACGCACAGACTAACCAGTGACCAGTGTCGTGACACTCAGTGACGATGCTGAGCCAGCCGTTGGCAAACCTGCTGATGGCAGGAGGTGGGACCGGCTGCTCTTGAAGGTCCCCTCCAGCCCAAGCCGTTCTGTGACTCTACGACACCAGCTCTCGGGTCAGGTAAGCGCTCACCATAAGGAAGAGCTCTCAGCTCACCCGATATCACAATGCAGGTGTCCTTCGACCTCCTCTTCATCGCTTTGTACGCGGCGTCAGCGATGGCAAAGAGGTGGGGTGGCCTCTCGTAGAGCTCCCGGCCCTTGTACTGCTCGATCGTGTCCCGCCCGTAGATGTTCAGGTTCTTGTAAGGGTTCATGGAAACCACCACTTCTCCAATAAAGGTGTAGATCCGTCCTTTTTCAAACCTGGCCGGGATGATGCAAAAAAGGAGAAAGATCAGGAGAAATTCGGCATGTTTTCCAAGCGGGCTGTCCATTAGTTCATCAGTGTATGGAGTACAGCCAGCAGCAGCAGCGTGGCCCACGCTGACCCAGCTCTCTATGGAAAAAGGAGTACGACCCAGCAGCTCAGAATCTCACCCTGCACAAAGGAAATCTCTACTGCTGTTCCACTTACAGATGCGCAGTGGATCAGATTACTGCCACGCCAACAGACTGACTTTGAGGACAGCGAAGTTCTGGCTCACCGGCACACACAAGCTGGCTTCAGGCATCACCAGGTGTCTCTGCTTCCATCGGTTTGCTAACAAAAAAAGTTCTTATCATTGGCACTAAGCAAAGACGAGTGAGCCGAGCGGTGTATTTAAGCCTTACGACATCAGATGGCACCACAACACCTCTGCAGGCGAGGAGGGATCCTGGTGCTCCATGACTACAGCGCAAACACCGGCGCTGCTCGACTGAATCTATCGCCACCCCCACGTGGTGACAGCTGTGACATTCTCTGCCATTCACCCGAGGGTTCTCTGCAGTGTCTTGGGACGGGTTGGGTGTAGCAGGTGTGACAACTTCGAGAAACGCAATCCAGGAACCAGCACTCCTCTTTCTCAAAGCCGCGCTGCCTCCAGCTCCAAAGTACTTACGTGGAAAGTCACGAGAACTGCAAAAGGTCTGTTTGTTCCTGTAGTCCCAATCTGCACTTCCCAAAACTTTACAAGTAAAGATATTTTATATTTCTGAGATAAGCTGCTTGGAAACTACCAAAAACGTATTAAAAAAGAGAAAGCAACAACAATTAGCATTACCAACTGCAGCAGAGCAGCTCTTCCCAAACTACAGCTACAGAAAGGATGGGTAACACAAAAGCAACACGACAGAGGCTTATGGCACAGCCCCACAGCTTGAGGATGCACGGCAGAGGGGGGAGGACGAGAAGGAGAAGGAGGAGGATGGAGTGACAGCACTGTGGCCGCCTGCAGCTGTGTGAGGCCTCCGGCACGGCCCTGCACCACATCCCCATCTCTGTGCTGGAGAAAGCAGGGTTCTGAGCTGCACGAAGGGCTGGCTGGATGGCCGCAGCCACAGGGCTGTGCTCAGCGGCTCCACGTGCAGCTGGAGGCGGTGACGAGCGCTGCCCCCAGGTCCACACTTGGTGCTCTTCAATACCTTCATCAGTGACACAGAGGATGGGATCGGTGCACCTCAGCTGCTGCAGGGAACGCGGAGCCGCGCGGTGCAGCCGGTAGGAGAGGAGGAAGGGAGGCCATGCAGAGGGACCAGGACGGGCTCCAGAACTGGGCACACGAGAGTGGGTGAGGTCCAACAGAGCCAAGTGCGGGGTGTTGTGCCGGGCCAACCTATCCCTGCCCACAGCACCGGGTTGGAAGCAGATGAACTTTAAGGTCCCCTCCAAGTGAAGGAGATTCCCTGAGGAGAGGTGCCCTGCGGGTTGGCAGATGTGCATCCAGCCAGCGTGGCTCTGAGTGACACTCCTGCTCACCTCCTGCTCCCTCATTTCCCAGCACTGAGGTGTCCCAGTGCTGTGATCCGAAGCTCCCAAGCCGCCCCTCACTGCTGATAAAGCCGCTTTTCATCCGCCGGCTGCGGCAGCCAAGAACAGCAGCGGCTGTTTTCCTACCGCATTGCTCTGCTCTGAGCCCTGCTTTGCTTTGCCCGAGGAGAACTCGTGAAATCTTAAGCAAACTTACGCAGCCCGAGGTGTGAGCAGCATTTGTGCTTGGTTCTGCTGCTAGGAGGGGTCACACAGCAGAGCAGAGGGGCTCATCGGGTCCCAACACCCACTCAGGGATTTTGTCATTGAAAGCCACGCACAGAGCGTTGAGAGGAAGAGCTGTCCTGCTCCGGGGAGCTGGCACTTCCAGGGTCAGACCCCATTTGTACACATCACCAAAACCCCATCCTGCTGCGCGGCGAGGCGAGGAGAAGGAGAACTGAACTTTCCACTTATTAACTTGGCATCTCAGAACCAGCCCTGCAGCCAAGGGGAAAGGTTGCAGCTGCATACGTGGGGACGTCCCACCTTCATGTCTAATTGCCACTGGGAAACATCACCCAAATCGGAGCTGAAGCAGAAATCTTCGCCACCAGAGAGCACTCACATTAAGGGCTTCTCCCACCTGACAAACACTGCAGTCAAAAATAAAACTGTTCTGACCAAGGAAATGATGCAACTTGAAATGCACTCAGTACAAATAAAGAAAAGAGTTAGCTGGCAAAGCTGGGAACCCATACTGCAAAACAACATCTGCAGAATGCAGACAGTTCAGCGAAGGCACCCTACCATGACACCAGACACCACCATCCACATTACGCGGGGAATTCTTCATTAATCGTTGACTTGGTTACTCCTCTGCCCTTCAGGTATTTATAAACAGTGATGAGATCCCCTCTCAGCCCTCTCTTCGCTGGGCAGAACAGCCCCAGGTCCCTCGGCCGTTCCCCAGACCGCTGCCATCTTTGAAGATGCAGACAATCCCTGCCTGCCTGGCACTGGGAGCCCAGCACTGAACACAGACGTGGCTTCCGCAGGGCAGAGCAGAGGAGAGATCATCTCCTTCTCCCTGCTGGCCACGCTCTACACGATGCACTCCAGGGCACCCTTGGCTATCCTGCCCACCAGGGCATGCTGCTGGCTCACGGGCGACCACTGGTCACCAGAACTCCCAGGTCCTTCTGCTACAAACCCCTCCCGACTTGGGTTACCCCCCCGTGACAGCTCTTTGCTATTTCCTACCACCCAACACATGTAACATTCTATTTCTGCAGGCTTTGACTCCATTCTCACAGCACGCGCAGGAAGATGTCAATTAAAACCTGTTTCACTAAGAGATGAAAGCGCACAGTCGAGGGTGGGCTGCTGAGGTTCTTGAAGCAGAGTGCTGGTGGTGAAACTGCATTTAGCTGGATTTAAATGCTGGTCAGACACGCGTGCCTTTCAGACGTGACACCAGGTCCGTCTACTGAGCGCTCACTGCTGCTTGAAGACTCGCTCAGGTAACCCTGACCAGATATCAGACAGGGAAGAATGCTTTCAGCTCCTTAAGAAAACCGTTCACAAACTGCATGACAGCCAGTCACCCTCATCAGAAGAGGGCTCAGACAAACAGGGCTTGTGTTGGCAGAAGCAGAGCTGAAATATTTTTACTGCAGCTGAAAAACAGACCAAGGAACTGCCCAGCGTTACCTCCTTGCTCTCAGAAAACAAACCCAGTCTGTTGCGATGCTCGCTGGGCATGTCTGCAATGTTTTCATCCAGAAAAACTGCAATTTAAGCTTATTTAATGGGCAGGTGAATTTTTTTTTCTTGCAGCTGTCCCGCATGGACTTGATTTTTACATGCTGCCAGCTTCACAAAATAGGAAATGCCATTCAGTGTGCATTCTGCACCACTCCTTTCCTGTCGGGAGGGAGCAGGGAGGGCAGGCTGAGGAATACTCCATTCATCTGCAGTCCTCACTTCCAGAAGCCTTCATCGTGACATTGCCATTGTTTGAAATAAAACAGTGCAGCAGGAGCTACGGTGCCACGTCGTCCTCAGCAAAGCCACGCTCAGGAAGACAGCTGTAAGCTGAGCAGACTCAGCCCCAGCACAGCTGATCCTCAGGTCACAGCTCTGCAAGTCACAGGGTTGGGTCAGGGGAAGGGGAAATGGAAGGTGGGTGCTGACCTGGCTGCAGTGAATGCTGAAGGAGGGCTGGGGCCACAGAACGCGGCTGAAACGGAATACTGAAATCCCTCTCCTTAAGTATGAAGTTAAAATACTGACCTTGCACTGAGAAACTGCCAAACCACTAAACACAGGAGTCACTGAGCCCTCGCTGCTGCGTGCGTCAGCGGGCGGGATGAGCTGTCTCTCCTGCAGCAGGGGAGTGCTGCCCTCTCCTCTTACAGCTAGAAGCAGAGCAGAAGGCACAAGCAGAGCTGAAGCAGATAACATGAGAAAGGGTTTTTGACCAGCTTCGGGCAGAACACAACGCCTGGGACTCCTTCTCCCATCCGCACCTGGGGAAGCTGCTGCTGAGCGCAGGCAGAGGAGAAGCTTGCTGCTGGTTTCTCTGCAGAGAGCACCAAAACTGCTTTCCATGTGAAAAGTTTGATTTAGACTGCATGAAATCCCAGTGCAATAATTACATGGCTCTGCTCTGAGCCCCGAGGCCGAATTATCCCAGGATTCTGTATCTAACCAGGAATGAGACACAGGGGCAGCAACACAACTGCGTGGTCCATAATCTCTGCCCAGCTGTCAAACAACAGCTCAACACTTCTTAAAGGATATTAAAGGAAAAAGGGGAGGGCAACAAGGTGAAAAAGAGAAAGCACAAACATCTGGTAGGTTCCTCCATCTGCTCCCATCACAGGTGACATCAACCACAGCTGTGCAGCGTCCTCCAAGAGAACCAACTTCACTGCATGAGAGCCTTAAAAGCACTGCGGAGCAGGGCAGGCTGATGCAGCCCCTCTACCTGCATTGGTAGGTGAGCACCATTGCCAGGGAGCACCAAACATGGTTGTGCAAAAAAAAAAGAGGAGGAAGGGAATGGACTCAGCCTGGCAACCATAGACTTGAAACTGGAAGGGCGGTGTCAGGGGAGCAGGATCTGGGCAGAACATCTCAGTGGAGGCAGCGAGGAGCAGTGAGAGGCATCGTGTAAATGATACGCACCAAATTCTGCCCTGCTTCAGCAGTGTGTGAGCTCTGCAATGCAGGCCTGTGGGAGCAGCGTCCATGCAAAGGCACTTCTAACAACCACCCTTCCTTCCGAGGGTGCAAACGGAACCATAAAGTCCTGCAACGCATCACAAAACGGCAGCGAAGCAAAGGCTGTGGGGGACACCTCAGCTCCCACTTGTTGCACAAGCTGAGGTGCCAAGGTACAATCAGAGCATTTCACAAGGACCTGCAGCCAGCCACGAGCTGCTGACACTCAGATGCTCCATTGTTCTGTTGCAAAGAGACATTCTGCATCTGTTAAAGCCGTGCCCGGGGATGCTGCTGGATGCTCCTGAATGCAGCATTGTGCAGGCACAGCACTCAGAACCCCCTGAGTCATCTGCACACTGCTGGGAGAGCACTGGGACAGCATGGGGCTCAGTGCCACCAACCCCACATGGAGGGGAGGGGAGTGGAGGGGAGGGAGGGGAAGGGAGGGAAGGGAAGGGAAGGGAAGGGAAGGGAAGGGAAGGGAAGGGAAGGGAAGGGAAGGGAAGGGAAGGGAAGGGAAGGAAGGGAAGGGAAGGGAAGGGAAGGGAAGGCACCAATACGTGGAGTGTTTCAAACATCCCGTGGATATGGCAGGGCTGGGCACAAGCCCGATAAGCAAATGGATTTTCCCTACAGTTCTGTATTTCACTTTACATTCTTTGAATAAAAAAACCATCTGAGAAGTAGGAGGGCTGTTATTTGTGCATCCATCACTCAAGGCAACATCAGGCAATGCCGGATGCCAGCTGCACTGAGTTGTTACACAGCCATATTCCAAAGGAAACATCAGCAATACGGAAAAGGACTCAAACAGTTGATTATTAAAACAGATTTATCCACCGCTCTGTTTTTTTGTTTGTTTGTTTGTTTTCAGTTATCACCAAAGAGCTTGCATTCACTTACATCTCAGATTGCTCCCCTTTTTCCTGCTCAGACAGCCGTGCTGGCAGGCAACTGGAATGTTATGGAAAGGAGAATTGCTCCGTGGCTGTAGCAGACAAACTGCAGCTTCCACCAGCAGCTTCAAGTCTTTGCTATCGCTGAATAAACTGCACAGCTTTCCAGACTGAGTTTGCTAGGAGCCTTAATCAATCTTTTTTTTAGAAATCAGCTTAATTAAGTGCTCAGAGCTACAATCCATCCTCCTCCAAATGCAGCGATGCTTTTCTTTCCCCCCTGTGAGCCATCAGCTGCTCAGCCCTTCCAGAACAGCAAGAAAACACAAAGGCAAGCCCTTCACATCAAGGGGCTTTTAATCCTTCAGCAATCACGCTCTGTCAAGCTCTTTAAACCTTTTAAATACATATATATGGAAACATCCACTGGGTGGACAAAACCCTTGCAAGGTTCTCTCTCTCTCCAGTGCAATAAGAGCACACACCTGTAGTGCTCGGATGCAATGGAAGCGGTTCTGATGGACCCACAGATAAAGAGGGGCTCAAGCACTTTGTTCACAGCACTTCCACGCAGTGCCAAGGAATTACTACAAAGCCTGACTGTGTCCAAAGGAGAGCGGGATATGTTTATGAAATGACTCTTTTTCCTCCTGAATATATTCAAGAGAGACTTACAGGAAAAGAAAGAAAGCTTAGTAATGTCCTGTTCGCATCATCGTCCTTTGAGAAAGGGAACAAAGAATTCGACACTTTGGATCTATGGCACTCTCTGGCCTTGCAGCTGGCATTGCCAGCTCTGGAAATAGCCCCATATATTGGGATATCAGACACTGAGATAAGCTGCTGCTAGAGAGCACAGGTCGTTAGTGCTGATAAGCAACCAGCATGAAACAAGGTCGGTGATTATTGCCATATCTTCACTTCTCTCAAAGTCCCATGTTACAGCAGATAAAGAACAGGTAATTACACATCATGCTGCTCTCTCGTGCCAGGAAGTTTAATCTTTGGAACCTGCTTGCTGGTGTAGCACTATTTCTGCCTGGTCTAAAGGAGTTCAGCTCAGCCCTCAAAATGCAGTGGATTGAGCAAACAGAACCCCTCAGATACAGGAGAAATCCTTGGGTGGGACGGAGAGAAGAGAGGAGAGGAAGAAGCCTGGAGGGAGAGGAGAGCACAGAGCGTGTCCCATCGCCTCTGGTGGGGGGACTCTTAGGATAAGCAAGTCCACCTCTTTTTAGTCCTTCTGCCCTACTGAGATTTCCTTGCCTTTATCTCCTGTGTCTTGACTGCATCTCCTTGGCTGCGTCCTTGAGCCTCCTGCACATCTTCCTGCACGCCTCCTGCAAAGGCTCTGCAACAGGGCTCTGTCTGCTCTGCCACAGATATCTGCAAGGCAATCTAACAGTCACCAACCAGCTTCACAGTGCACTGACAGCCGTTAATGCACAAACTGACACACAGCACGTTCAAAAGCTGCACAGAAGTGTACAACTCATTATTTAAACACCAGCTCCTTCCCCACTGCTCCGACTGCTTCGTAAACACATAATTACAGCATGCAGGCTAAGAAGGGCACGTGTGACGTGTTCACACCTACTCACCAGAGACAAGCAGAGTGTAACAAAACAAAAGTATCAACAAAAGTATCAGGAGGTGTTTTGTGAATGCTGCTGAATCCCACCAGCATGTTGGTCAAGCAGTGAAACCCAATTCCCAAATCATTGTGTTGGCCAAGCAGCGGAACCCTACCCCAAATCACCATTCCATGAGCCAAGCAGTGGAACCTATACCTAAATCACCTCCACGCTGCCAAGCACTGGTTACCATCCCCAAATCAGCACCGTGTTGGCCGAGCAGTGGAACCCATCCCCAAATCTCAGCTTGTTGGCTGACAATTGCTTAATGCTACCACGACTTCAAGCCTTTTCTTCCCAGTTTGCTGAAGATACCCCAGGAGCACACAAAGCACGCTGCTATTGGACAAATCCCTGCAACCCTTATAACAACCCGAAGAAATAATCTAAAAACTCACAAGAGACCAATTCCTCCTGTTCAGACTGAAAGGGCTGAGCAGATTGAAGAATGCTTGTTTCTGCATCACTATCCACCCAGTAACCCACATCAGCAGCCCTTCACAAGCCGCTGCCCATTCACAACAGCACTTTTATCACAGCCCCACAAACCCTGAGCAGCTTCACGGCCGCTTGCCTCCTCTCCCCATCATCACCAACTGCAGAACACACCACCCTCACACCCCAGCTGCCAGCAGCAGAGCAGCCATCCAGCTGGGCTTTGCTCCCCAGCCCAAGGCGTGCAGGCGCCCTGCACTGCTGCTTTACCCACCACTAAACCCCAGTGAGCACACAGGGAGCTCTGCTGGAGGGAGACAGACAGAGCTGGGCCACAAGAGCAGAGCGAGCAGCTGTGTGCGTGCATGGCATTAATGGGTAACCAGCCCGGCCTGCACACACAGCTCTGCAGCAGGACGGGGAGCAAAACGAGCTGCAGTGTGAGCAAAGGCAGCTCATTCGTGGCGGCCGTGGAGCCAGCAGGACTTCTGGCAGCCCCACCACTGTGGGATCAAGGTATTATTTCAGCCATTGACAGACTGCCCAGCGAGGCACCCAAACAAAAGTCTGTTTCAAAGACAAAAGTCTGACAGCACAACTCGCTGCCAGGAGGGGCTGCAGCCACAGGCACTGCTCCTCACAGCCCCATCCAACACAGCACAGCGGGGCACCAGGGGGCTCTGCAGGAAACCAGGGCAACAAACAGAGCCTTGAGGGAGCTGCAATACCTGCAGGCCAGGAGAGCTTCGAGCAGGGCGGGATGCATGCAGTGAGGGAATGCATGCAGGGAGGGGTGCATGCAGGGAGGGGTGCATGCAGGGAGGGGTGCATGCAGGGAGGGGTGCATGCAGCGAGGGGTGCATGCAGCGAGGGGTGCATGCAGCAGGGGGTGCATGCAGCAGGGGGTGCATGCAGTGAGGGGTGCATGCAGTGGGGGTGCATGCAGCGAGGGGTGCATGCAGTGAGGGGTGCATGCAGCGAGGGGTGCATGCAGCAGGGGTGCATGCAGCAGGGGGTGCATGCAGCGAGGGGTGCATGCAGTGGGGGTGCATGCAGCGAGGGGTGCATGCAGCGAGGGGTGCATGCAGTGAGATGCACTCTGCTGCTCTGACAGCACCCAGCTCCTGTTCGGCTCTGTCCCCACAGTCTGAGCACACAGGGAAAGGCCCAGCAGCAGCCAGCAAGGAGCTGCTCCCAGAGCACACTGCACTGCAGCACAGCTCCTCCACATTGCTTGAGAAATCCTGTGTCAGCAGCATGCATGGAACCCCCCTGGTGCAGCAATGTCCTCCTGCTCCCACTGAGCCGCTGCCCTGACCAGCAGCAGAGCACGAAGGCGATTTCCTTTCAGTGAGCAAGCACTTCAAATTCCGATTCTATCTAAGCTCCCTCCCACAAATATCAGTTGGTGTCAGGAGTCCCTGATGGAAGCGCAGCTAACAGAGGGCTGAAAGGGCATCGCAAGGAAAACCCACCAGGAACCACCCATCAGCTCCACACGTTGTTCCAGGCTGCCTCGACTTCCTTGAAGAGAAAAAAATAAGAGGAGGAGAAAGAGAGGGGGGGAAGGATGGGGGTCTGTGCTATAGAGGCACTGCCTGCACCTCTGCTGAGCAGGGTCCTGGGCAGTTGGTGTCCCCTCGGGAGAAGAGCCCAAGTGCAGAAGCAGAACTGCCCCCTGCATGTATCCAGCAGTGACCCCAGACTCCTCCAGAAATTTGAAAGTGGGTTTGGAATAACGGGCTCAGTATCACACCCCATCTCCAAACACATCCTCTAATTAAGTTTTCACAGAAGAAAGCACATCCGAGGGGGACGGTGCTGCCTGCCCACCACAGAGGCAATGTTACAGCCATCCATTGCTCTGCCTGGGGCGACCCAAGGGACAGCAGCACAGCCCGCACAGAGCTGGTGCAGAGCGGACAGCCAGGGCAGATCACAGAGCAGCACTCAGCGCGGCCGCTCGTGATTTATTGCATGGCTCTGACCAGAACCATTGTTTTGCTTAAAATACGTCCTCCCAGGGCGCAGCCATCTTCACTCTTAATAGAGAGGTTTTCAGCTTTCATCGCTATGGAGAAAAGTCTGCAAGTGAGTGCAGCACACCCTGAAGGCAAAGCAGGAGGGAGGAGAAGAGGAGATGTGGAGGGCTGAACGTGCCCAAGCCAGAACGCAGCGGTGCTCCACAGCTCAATAAAACCAATAAACCAAAAGCACCCGAGCTCCCAGCAGCGTCCCACCAGCAGGCACTGCTGTGTTGCCTTCCTACAGCAATCACGTGGGATGTGGCTGTTAGTGCTGCTGGCTTCCGTATCAAATGTCCCACTAAATAACCAGGCTGCTCGCTTATCTTCAATGCTTCGGGCTGAGCCAAGCCAATACAGCCACGTATGGAAGGTTGGGTGGGGTTGGGTTGGGTTGAGAAGGATCAGGTAAGGTTGAGTTGGGTAAGGTTGAGTTGGGGTTGTTGGTGATGGTTGTTTTATTTTGCCAACAAGCTTTCCCACGTTGCTTGTGGGAACAATGAGCCAAGTCTTTGGCAGTGGAGATGTACAACGTGTGCTTTGGTGCTGCACAGAGGATGTGCAAACAGGCTGGGAATTGCTAGTGGAGGTTTCTGACACATTAACAGGCAGGCTGGGATGGAAGGGATTCCAAAATAGGGTCTGGATGAAAGCAGACCATAACGCTGATCCCAAAGTGCCCGGGTTCTCCCAGGCCTGTCCCCATCCCAGCACCTCCTGGCCATAACAACCTGCTGATTTGCTCCATCCTGCAATTTACGTTGGTTTAATGGTAGACGTTAATGTAACCCTAGCAATTTTTTTCCTTTAATTTAGTCAAAGCCCTAAAAAACGCCCTCAAAGTTCACCAAATTTGCAGCACTTAGCCGATGTTAACTATTCCCAGATAGAGGACAATGAATTAAAACCAAAAGGGTTATGATGTCAAATGAGATGATCCCAAGGACCCACACGGCCACGGCCCAACTCAGCAGCTCCCATAGCTCTGCAATGAGCACAGGATTCAGGAGGGCACTGAGATCCACCCTTTGGACTGCTGGGTCTCCCCAACAACATCTGCTAACACCACGACCCTGTGCCGGCCACACGGCTGCCAAGTGCACACAGAGAGGTGACACACGCCGTGCTGGACGGACACCATCCACCACCAAAGCCTCCTTGGTTTCCGTGCTCCCAGCTCCATGCTGAGCCCCCACCTTGGGTTCTCCCCTTCAGAAAGAAGCAGCTGAGAAGTTTTGGGTAAAACACATCTCGGTTTGGACACTGAGCAGCCTCTCCCCGTGCCATGAGTCTCCAAAAATGTAAGCCCTTAATGGGAAACACATTTCCTATCAAGTGATTGCAAAAACGTCAGCAAAGCCTTTGCAATTAGCTCAGAACCATCCGACTTGCTGCTGTCACGCCTGGCTGCTGCAGCCCTACAGGGGCTCACACACACCGACCTTCCGTGGGCATCTCCTCGGGGGGCTTCGGCTCAGCGTAACGACGAGTGGGAATGAGCTGCCAGAGATGGGGGGTGGCTGGTGGAGGAATGGCTGCATCCCTGGCAGCCAGCACTGCCCGGAGAGCGAGCGGGGAGAACCAAAAGGAGAATCCCGTTTTGCTGGAGACATAAAAACTGCATTTAATGTGAAAAGGAGAAACGAAGATCCTCCTTTTCACGCACCGACGTTGTGTCCTCACCCCTCAGCACCGCTGGGAGCAAAACCCACACAGCAGCACGGCACAGACGCGGATCAGCAAAGGAAGCTCCTCGCTGCCCACAGAGTCACACATCTGCCCCTCGGTCTTATTTTAGAAAGTCTCCCTGGTAATTTGCCTGTGCTTTTGAAAAGCAAGTAATATGTTCTGAATTATAAGAGGTTACAGGGACATTTTTGTGGTAAATTTGGACTTTCATTTGCAAAAAGAAAAGAAAAAAAACAAAAACCAAGCCTTCAGAGCTACAGAAATCCGTTCGGAAATAACATTTTTTTGTCATTGCTAAGCACTTTTCAACAAAGCCCCACAGCTACTGTTCCAAGGAGCTGTTTACATCCCGAGCAAAGAATACTGAGGTATTTCTGTCCCTGCGAGCAAAGGGAGGAGCGGCACGGCTTCGTCTGCGTGTTGGGATGCAAAGAAAGGTGCGTGCTTCGCAGCATGCAGGCAGCATTTCTGAGCAATTCCGAGCATCTCAGCAGCAGCCCCAGCTCAGACAGCGCTGGGAAGGCTGCAGCCAACCCTCAGAGCACCCAGCTCCTGTGGGCACCGATCCCATCCGGAACCAGGAAACCACTGGGGCGGGTCAACACAACCATCAGCTGCTGCGGCGTGCCGACCCTCCGAGCGGGACAGCAATTGCGCAGCCATCAGTCAGGGAGCAGGCAGTGTCTGCTGACATTTACGTGGGCATGGAGCCATTGGAGCTGGAAGGCCATCCAGCCAGAAGGGTCAGCTCCAGCCCCTCGTGCTCCCTTTCGAAACTCCTCCGAGATGCAATCACAGCCCAGGCACCGAGGGACAAGCAGAGATGCAACAGCCAAGCAGCGGGATCTGCTGCAGGAAGGGAATTCAGGCCTTAGGACAGGAGGGGAAACGCTCAGGTAGCTTGAAGGCGTGCACAGGGCCGGTGCATTTATGGACAGGAGGAGCTAAGGGCTCCTCAAGGCGCCGCTGGGATTGCAGCTCAGATCTCCAGGCTGACCCTCAGCAGGTGCCGTGCAGAAGGCGATCAGTGCTGGCAGACCTCACGTGCCATCCCCAGGCACTGCACGGGCAGTTCTGCTTGCTGCTATCACAGGCTCTGCCCACTGGTGCTCGCTGAGCTGCACGGCCGCTGACGAAGATGAGCTGGAACCTGGCCAAGCCTGCACGGTGAGTTCTGATGGACAACTGGGGAAATCTTCATTCCAATCATTCCAAATTCTGACACAACTCCCTGAGAGCTGAGTCCTCCATCCCACACCACGCCGGCAGTTCAGACATTCAGATCTCATCGAGGAGGAAATTAAAACGGCTTAAAGGCACGAAGAGTTGTTCATTAAGCACAAATATTTATTACTAAGAGCACAGTGAAACCAGGATCCACGCAATATTCCCACTAAAAGACACTTCCTGCACTGCCCGGTGCAAAGCCAACCCGCCCCAGCACAGCTAACAAAAGATAAGAAACCCACAGCACGAAGTCAGCATCACACAGAAAGTGTCTGTTCACTTTAAAGTAAGATCAAGACCACAGCAGAGCAGAAAGTAAAATCCCACCACTCTTCCATAGACCCCCACACGACGGTGTGATGATGGGATGTCCTACCGGGGGCATCCAGAGGTAATATGGGAAGGGATTCCCTTCTTTAGGGGTTTTCCCATCAACCGCGGATCCCAAGAGGAGCTGAGCCACCAAACCCAGCACAGCCAGCCTGCCCCCCCCCGCCCACCAAGAACAAAGCCCAGCCATCAGCCACTCAAATGCAAACTGCTCACATGTGGCTGCCTATCGTAAGTTCTCTGCATTATTTTGATGACTAATAATTCATGCCAGCCATGCACTCAGAACAAAGGAATTCAAGGGCCGGATGACTTTTATTTACAATTAATTGTGTAACACCCAAGGGCTGCACGAGAGTCCCAAACTCGGCGAGCTGCGGGGCTGTGAATAAGCACTAAAACCAGGAATGTCTCAGAACCTCCAGGTGGATGCGTACAGAGCACCAGGCACAGCAGGTGGGGACGGGGCAGCAAATCCTCGCTGTGCCCGCAGCCCCACGCAGCCCCACGCAGCCCCACGCAGCCCCACGCAGCCCCACGCAGCCCCACGCAGCCCATCTCTCTTGCAGGCATCCCTTGGGAAATATCCCTGCGTGCCCCAGGTCTGCTGTGACTGCAGTTCCTCCCACATCTGGGCTCACTTGGGAACAACATCCAGCACAACCCATCTGGGTCAGCCTGTGACCCCGTGCCAAAATAGCTCCAGCACAGCACGGCATTCCTGGGCGCAGCACAGAGCCAACCAGCTCCAACAGCGGAGCACGGGGAGGCAACAGTTCCCCGTCCTATCGTGACAGGACCGACAACACCCCCACCCTGGTCACAGCGTGGGCTGTAATTTGGCTGGAACGTGATTTAAAACTGCTGTTAATCACCACCTCCAAGGCTGTAAGGCCGTAAGAACTCGGCGGTGCCGGGAACGCTCGTAAAGCAGAGCATGGGTCAGCGGGCCAAGGGCAGGCTTTGCTTCTGCACCCCAGGGACACCGAGCCAGGATCCTCACAGAGCAGCACCAACAGGACTGAAATTCTGCACAACACACGTAAGGATCCCAAATAAGAAGTTTGTTCTTATGCTCTTTTGGACAAAACTACAGCAGACGGCACTGCTGGGCGCATTCCTTCGAGTCCCAAATGAAAGCCTGCTGATCCTTTATTTATCTGATGATGATCCTTCTGTTTCATCGAGATTCCTATTACACATTAACCAAAGAATATAAACCCCAAGAACAGTCTGTTACCTACAAGTTTCCTGCTAAGAACAGCAACCTGCGTCACGGTTATCGTCTCCACAGAAAAGGGCAATTTCTGCTTAAACATCTCATTTTTAAAACCAAAAATCATCAGTAAACAACAGCAAAAAACAAGGTTTGGAAATATAAATACAGCAAGGAGAGACGTTTCAGGTTCTAGTTCAGAATTTGGAAGGCATACCGTGGAACAGCTCTGGTTGGAAGGGACCTTAAGTATCACAGAACCATGGGATCATGGCACGGTTGGGTTGGAAGGGATCTCAGAGATCACAGAACCAGGGAATCGTGGTATGGCTGGGATGGCAGGGATCACAGAACTGTGGAATTGTTGGGATGGGTTCAGCAGGGTTGGGTTGGGTAGGAAGGGACCTTCAGGATCATAGAATTAGGGAATCACGGCATGGTTGGGTTGGGAAGGACCTCAGAGGTCATAGAACCATGGAATTGCTGGGTTGAGTAGAGTTGGGCTAGAAGGGATCTTAAGGACCACAGAACCATGGAATCACGGCATGGTTGGGTTGGAAGGGACCTCACGACCCCCAGTCCCACCCCACACCATGGGCTGGCTGCCCCCCACTCACACTGCCCTGGCTCCCACCCATGGCTGTGGGCACCTCCAGGCATGGGGCACCACAACTTCTCTGTACCAGAGCCTCACCACCTTCTGAGTAAAGAATTTCCTCCTAAAACCTAACCTGAATTTCCCCTCTTTTAACTTACAGCCGTTCCCCCAGACCCATCGCTATCAGAACATGTAAAAAGTCCCTCAGAGCCCATACAGAACCCCCAGACCCCACTCAGAGCCCTCAGATCCCATTCACACCCCTTACAGTCCTACAGACCCCACTCAAAGCCCCTCAGCATCCCAACAGAGTCCCACAGACCCAATCATTGCACCTCAGAGTCCCTCAGACCCCACGCAGATCCCCTCAGACCCCACTCAGAGCCATTACAGCCCCTCAGACTCCACTCAGACCCCACTCGAAGCCCACTCAGAGCCCCCAGACTCCACTCAATGCTCCCTCAGATCCCATTCAGAGCCCCTTCGAGTCCTTAGAATCCCAGAGACTCTTCTCAGACCCCACTCAGAGCCCCTACAGTCCCACACACTCCACTCTGACCCTCCTCAGAGCCCCACAGACCCCGCTCAGAGCCATTACAGTCCCATCGACCCCACTCAGAGCCCCCAGACTCCACTCAAAGCCCTCAGATCCCACTCACACCCCTTACAGTCCCACAAATTCCTCTCAAAGCCCCTCAGCATCCCAACAGAGTCCCACAGACCCAATCGCTGCACCTCAGAGTCCCACAGACCCCACTCAGACCACTCTGACCCCACTCAAAACCCCTCGGAGCCACTACAGTCTCACTGACCCCACTCAGAACCCCAGACTCCACTCAACGCCCCTTACAGTCCCACACACTCCAATCAGAGCCTCTCAGATCCCACTCAAAGCCTTACAGTCCCACCGACCCCACTCAGAGCCCCTCAGCATCCCAACAGAGTCCCACACTGAGGCTGCACCTCAGAGCCCCCCACTCAGAGACCCCACTCAGAGCCACTACAGCCCCTCAGACCCCACTCAAAGCCCCTCAGAGTCCCACAGACCCCACTCACATCCCTTACCGTCCCACAGAGCCCCCTCAGAGCCCCACAAACTCCACTCAGAGTGCAGTCAGACCCCACTGGGAGCCCTCACACCCCACTCACACCCCTCTCACACCCCACTCACACCCCTTGCCGTCCCTCAGACCCCCCCCCCCGACCCCCGCTCACCGCAGCCGGAGGTTCCCCATGAACTCGGGCATGGTGACGGCGTCCAGCAGCACGAAGTCGGCCTTGCCGAACTCCAAGCTCTCCTGCTCCGCCATGGTTCCGGATGTATACGGGTGTACGTGTGTGTATGTGTGTGTATGTCTGTGTGTGAGCGGACGCCGGACTCCGAGCCGCCGCCGCACCCCGAAGGGCGGGGGGGGGGGGAGGGGGCGCGGCCCCGCCTCACCTCAGGTGGGCCCCCCCCCCTTACACCAGCGAGTGGTAGATGTGAGGCGAGAGCGGCCCCTGCCGGCCATAGAGGAGTGGTGGCTGCGAGGCGAGAGCGGCCCCTACCGGCGGCAAGCGGGTACGGCGGCCCCTGCCGGCAGAGCGCGGCACGGCGGCACTCAGGAGGACTCCGCCCACTGCGCTCCGCTTAATCAGAAAGACCCTAAAAGTCCGAAATTGTTACGGATGTCAAAAGCTGTAGAGCACAAAGCTGCTCCTGGGTCGCTGGGTCACCCAGGGGCAATTAGAGTATCAGTGTTAATTAGGGAACTCAGAGCAACCTCAGCAGCATTTTGGGGCAGAGGCGGTGGGTTTGGGGCGTGCAGGCACAAAGCACCGTGATTAATTAACTCCATCCCCCGACCCCGCAGCCCAGGGGGCAGCTCTGGGGCATCCCAGAGGCAGCACCTCGAGAGAACACCCTCAAATTCTGCCCGTTTTGGCATTTTGCAACACCTTTGCCCAATTGGTTTCACCCTTCCGGGGGAGCACCTTTTTATGCTGTGTTGCTGCAGGTGCTTAATTAACAAAGTGCAAACGAAGCTCCCGCTCCTTGCACACACACACCAACCCGGCTAAATATTGACACAGCAGCCAGGTGCAAAGGTCTCCGTTAGGGGCGGTGCTGGGGGCAGAGCCGTGCAGGTTGCGTTGCCTTTTCTGAAAACGCGACTTAAAACCAATCAGCTGCAAAATACAGCAGGTCGGGCTGTGGGCTTTCAGACAGGGTGTCCAATCTGGCAACAAGAGGCTGTAGGACGACTAGCAATGGGAATCCTTTGTTCTGCAGCATGGCTGAGGCTGGGAGAATGGGAAAAGGTGTTGAAGCAGAGAGTTGCGCCCAGTGGGGATGCACTGCGGTTGCACTTTGGGGTCTTGGTCTTTTCCAACCCTAATGATTCTCTGATTGTAATTAATCACCCGCCTGGTCTCCTCTGAAACACATGACTTTGCTCTTGATGTGCTGTAATGGTGCTCCATTTCTTCTTCCTCATCTTCCTCAGATATTCCCCCTGGGGAGGGATGTGTTGGGACACTGCAAACTCACCTGAGTGAGCACTGCAAGAGCTGGGAGGGCAGCTGCAGCACAGCTGGGTGTCAGCACAGCACAGCTGGGTGTGAGTGCAGCACAGCTGGATGTCAGCATAGCACAGCTGGATGCCAGCACAGCTGCAGAGCGATGCAGCTCCCAGGTGTGTGTCCCAGCTCACAGGGGGTCTCCAGGCACCTGAGAGGCAGCTGCACCATGGACACCTCCCAACACCCAGAGAACGTTCATCCAGATCACCGATGAAGAAATATCTCCCCACGAACTTCCAGGGAAGAGCAAGAGGGAAGTGTTCAGGGAAGTAGGTAATTAATTGCTGGAGCCGCTTGTTAAGGAGTTGGCGGGCTCTGAAATAGGGTCAGACATTGTTTTCTTAAGCAGAAGTAAATTGGGGGCGGTCCTGTGTCACACAGATGGCTCCAGAGGTTGGGCTGAAGCAGTACATGAAGTGTGAGCAGTTCTGAATTACACGGCACAGCTCCTGGACACAGCCACGTGTGGCAGAGGGATCTGCATAGGCTGCATCGATGGGCCAAGCCCAACTGCATGGCATACAGTGAGGGTGAGCACTGCGTCCTGCTCTTGGTTCCCAACAAAGCCGTGGCTTTGGGAGGAGGGGATGGAGAGGTGCCCGGTGGGAAAGGGGTGCTGACGGGCAGCTGGGTGCCAATCAGGGGCGTTAGGTTGGGTGTTGGAGGGGATTTCTGCATGGAGAGGGGCACTTCATCCACACTGCATGGACATGGCACTGAGGGACGTGGTGTAGTGGTGGGAGCTGAGAGCTCGGGCTGACTGCTGGACTTGGTGATCCTGAAGGCTTTCTCCAGAATGGATGATTCCATGGTTCTGAGGTTCTGTGATTCTGCCATGGATTTTCTGCTTGTTTTTGGCCAAAAACACCATGGAGAGGCTGCCCATCCCCCAACCTCTGTGCGGGCTGTGCCCAGCTCTCATCAAATGAACGAGGAACCCAGGGGTGTGAGATGTGGAAGAAATAAAACAGAGCAGTGTTTGCAGATGAGAGATCCCACAGCAGACACACGGCCGTGCCGGGGTGCTTCCAGCAACTCATCCATGAGCACCATCAGCGTGGTGAGCTGCTGCATGGTGGTGCCAAGGGCTGCACTGTGCCATGGGCTGCACGGTGCCAAGGGCTGCATGGTGCCATGGGCTGCACTGTGCCGAGGCTGCATGGTGCCAAGGGTTGCACGTGCCATGGGCTGCATGGTGCCAAGGGCTGCATGGTGCCAAGGGCTGCACGGTCCCATGGGCTGCATGGTGCCAAGGGCTGCATGGTGCCAAGGGCTGCACTGTGCCATGGGCTGCATGGTGCCATGGGCTGCACTGTGCCAATGGGCTGCACGGTGCCATGGGCTGCATGGTGCCAAGGGCTGCATGGTGCCATGGGCTGCATGGTGCCATGGGCTGCATGTGCCATGGGCTGCACTGTGCCATGGGCTGCATGGTGCCAAGGGCTGCACGGTGCCAAGGGCTGCACTGTGCCATGGGCTGCATGTGCCATGGGCTGCACTGGTGCCAAGGGCTGCACTGTGCCATGGGCTGCATGGTGCCAAGGGCTGCACGGTGCCAAGGGCTGCATGGTGCCATGGGCTGCACTGTGCCATGGGCTGCATGGTGCCATGGGCTGCACTGTGCCATGGGCTGCATGGTGCCATGGGCTGCACTGTGCCAAGGGCTGCATGGTGCCATGGGCTGCACGTGCCATGGGCTGCACGGTGCCATGGGCTGCACTGTGCCAAGGGCTGCATGGTGCCAAGGGCTGCATGGTGCCATGGGCTGCATGGTGCCATGGGCTGCACGGTGCCAAGGGCTGCACGGTGCCATGGGCTGCACTGTGCCATGGGCTGCATGGTGCCGTGGGCTGTCAGGAAGGAGAAGTCTGGGGGTTCCAGGAAGGAACCCAGCTGTGCTCTGTGTGTCCCATTGTGCCCATGGGGTGGGGAAGTGAGACCGTCCCAAAGCCGGGATGGGAGTTCCCGGTAGGATTCCTCTCTTGGCTCTTATCCCGCAGTGTTGCTCGGGGCAGAGGGAGCTGCTCTTGCACATCTGCACAGCATCTCTTCCTCCCCTGGAGGGACGCCTTTCATTTCAGGACTGGGAAATCACATGCTTGAAGGCTTCAGCGTGATGTCATTGGTTTTGGAGTCCAGAGGCGGCTCCCCAGCCTGGAAAGGGCTGCAGAACTGGAAATGAGGAGGGATTGCTGGGAAAGAGCTCCATGCTATGGACCCGGCGGCTCTTTGGGCACAGCAGCACCAGGGGCTGCACACAGC
Source organism: Meleagris gallopavo (assembly GCF_905368555.1). Lineage (NCBI taxonomy): Eukaryota > Metazoa > Chordata > Aves > Galliformes > Phasianidae > Meleagris > Meleagris gallopavo. The sequence goes on along the minus strand of NC_139432.1, from coordinate 1,081,672 downwards.
AAACCCAGCCCGGCTCAGTGAGGGCACTGCTGGGTGCTGTGCCAGATGCAGATTTCACCAGCCTCCTTTGTGCAGCCCTTCACTCTTCACAGCCAACAATGTGACCCGGGGTGCAACGGCTCATCTTTGACACTTTTAATTCATCATAATTAATTTCATGAGCAAAGGCTGAGCCCAGCGCTCCCACTTTGCTTTAGGAGGAAAGTTTCCTGCGGGGAGCACAGAGACCTCTGTGTCGTGCCCCTCTTACAACTGTTTTCTCCCTGATGGGGGTTCTTCCTAATTACTATCACCTGAATTATTGCCTCAGATTTGTGAGGTTTATTTTAACTTCTGGGTACGGTTTGCACTGGGGAATAAAGGATTGACTGGATCAAATTAATCAAAGTAAGACTGAATGCACGAGATCAGTGGAGATGCAGGGGAGAACACGGAGGTGGAGTTGAGCAGAGAGGAGACAGCAGGGGAGGATGCCCAGAGAAAAAGGCAATGCAAGCACTGCAGAGCAGATGTCTCCACTGCACTGTGGTTGACCACCTTTGCTTTTCTGTCTCCTGGTAGCTTTTCCCATCACACATGAGAAATAAGACAAAAGAATTGCCTGCACGTTTCCAATCTGAGAAGGTAACCTGTGTTAGAATCATATGCAGTCATCTGGCCCCTTTGTGCTGAATGGAGTTGGGGAAATTCCCATGGCAGCAGGTCAGGATCCCAGGCTGAATGGGCAGGCTGCTGCAGCCACGTAAACAACACTCTGAGAAGGATCCCAGCAGCACATGTGCATTTAATTTCGCTGTGCTCATTGGGTTAAGGTTGTGTTGTGTTCCACTGCTTTGCACTGGGGTTGTGTTCCATTGCTTTGGATTCCATTGCACTTCATTTCATTGCTGTGCATTGGGATAGAGTTGTGTTGTGCTCTGTTGTTTTGCATTGGGTTGGGGTTGTGTTCCATTGCTTTGGATTCCATTGCATTTCATTTTGTTGTGTTGCATTGGGTTAGAGATGTGTTGTGTTCATTGCTTTGCTTTGGATTTCACTGCGTTCCATTGCATTGCTTTGCATATGGTTAGGGCTGTGTTCCATTGCTTTGCATTGGGTTTGGGTTGCATTGCACTCCACCGCTTTGGATTCTGTTGCATTTCATTTCATTGTGTTGCATTGGATAAGGTTTGTGTTGCATTCCAATGCTTTGCTTTGGGCTAGGATTGCATTCCATTGCTTTGGATTCTATTGCATTCCATTGTTTTGGGTGGGGTTAGGGTTGTGCTGTGTTCCAGTGCTTTGGATTCCATTTCATTTTGTTGTTGCATTGGGTTAGAGCTGTGTTGTGCTCCATTGCTTTGCTTTGGATTCCATTGCATTGCACTTCATTGTGCTGCGTTGGGTTGGGTTGTGTTGCATTCCATGGCTTTGGATTCCATTGCATTTCACTGCACTGTGTTGCATCCCACTGTACTGCATTTCATTGCATTTCATCGCATCCTGTTGCACTCCACTGAAGAACACCAGCAATCAGGTGCAATCAGATGCAATCAGATGCTGCTGGCCGGGCTGGGAGGAGGGCTGAGCACAGAGTGATGCCCATGCTGTTGTTGCCACGTTCTCCTGCCCCTTTGCAAAAACAGAGCGGAAGTTGCGGTGCAGCAGCAGCTGGTTTTTAATTCAGCCCAGCCCCATGTCTGTAAGAGGAGTGAGCTCATCGGGATTTCTGAAGGTTCAAGTGGAGGACAAGGGCTGGGACTGCGTGGGACGTCCCACTGCACAACAACAGCCAACGACAGCTGAGCCTCCCACAGGGCCCAGCATCCAACACCTGGGATTTCCATCTGGTGGCACTCTGATCCGTGGCATCCAGCAGCGGTGTCAGAGTTTGACACAGACGTTTGGGTTCATTTTATCTGTCCATTTGAATGCCTGCTCCCAAACCTCCCTCATTAAACCACTGTCTTGGGAGCAGAGGTGCTTCCCAGTCCTCAGACCCGCAGTAATCCCTTCATCTTCACCAAGGCAAGACCTGGGGGTGGCAGTTATACCCAGCGAATGAAAGCACTGCACACAACGAGGTGACGCACGGTGTCCTCCAGCCACAGCACCCACAGACCTCATGGATCACTGCCTGCCCCCCTCCTCCCCTCCCTGCCTCTATGGGGCACACAGCAGCAGCCAGCCACACACAGGCTGGAAGCCAGTGCTCCAAAACGCGAGGAGCACAGCTGAGAATTGCAGCAGTGAAAGGGAAAACAGCGAGTCCTTGGCTGACACATAACGCCGGGCTTCCAGACTCTGCCAGCGATGACAAGCCGTATTTTCCCCTCAGAGAAATATTGGGTACGTTGATCAACACAGCCTGTGGCAGGGGGTTGGAGCTCAGTGAGATTTAAGGTTTCTTCCAACCCATCCATGCCACGATCCCATGGTTCTATAATCTTTAAAGTCCCTCCCAATCCATCCATGCCATCATTCCATGGTTCTACGATCTTTAAGGTTCCTTCAATCCAACCATGCTGTGATTCCATGGTTCTCCGACCTTTGAGGTCCCTTCAAACCCAACTGTGATCTGATTCAATGACCTCTTTGAGGTCCCTCCAACCCAACCATGCTGTGATTCCGTGGTTCTACAATCCTTAAGGTCCCTTCCAACACAACCATGCCATGATTCCACGGCTCAACAATCTTTAAGGTCTTCTCAACCCAACCACACCATGATTCCGTGATTCTTTGTTCTTTGGGGTCCTTTCAACCCACCCAAAGCCATTCCATGATTCTGATTCTAAGCTCTAGATGAATGAAAGTTTTCTCCAAAATGCATTTTTGAGAAATGACTCCAAGAAATTGAACCCCAGCCAGCTCCCTCTGCAGACGTCATTGCTCATTTTGGGTTAATTAGTTACCTGTTAAAGTAAGGAGAATTCAATTAGAAGTAGTGCTGACAATCTAGCAACTACCTTTCTCCAGCTTATCCATAAATATTTCTTTTATTAAAAAGCAAAAAAAAAAAAAAAAAAGAAAGAAAACCAAAACTCAACATTGGAATTTTATATTTACTATTCCACTCTCAGAGCTGGAATTAAAAAGGAAACAAACCTTTTCCAACATATCTTGACCCACCAGCCAGCTGCAGGGCTCACATGGGGCAGCTCTGCTTGTTTGTGACGCTCCGTGGTCTTTGCGCGCCCGGGTTGCAGCGGTTCAGACGCGTTTCATGATGGCAGAGAAGAGTCAGAAAGCAGAACTTGTGCAGAAAGAGCACTGGATCCCATTTTGGCAGTGATAAGAGGAAGCCTACAGGAGTGCATTCCCTGCAGGGGCCGAACGCTGATTAATTGGAACTGATTGGTATTCAAAGGAGCAGATGAAAAGCTTTGGAAACCCAGTGGGGCTGTTTCTAATTTCTCACTTAAAACCACGAAGGCAGCGTTCAGTTGGGAGGAGCGAACTGAGATCAGCATCAGAGCCATCCTACGACTGCCCTCACCCCGAGCGGATGAGCAGAGCCGCTGTGTGCGGGGCAAGGGATCGTCCGTGCGGCCATTTCTGCTCATTTTAACTCCGGATGGCAGAGTTCTGTAAAGGGATCTGGGCTCTGCTCAGCGAGGATCGCAGCTCGTTAGCAGGACTGGGAATGAAAGCCATCAGCTGGAAGTGCCGCATCTGCTTCGGGCGGGGAGGAGCTCAGATTTTCGGCCGGCCTGCAGACACACAGAGCAGCGCTGCTCCTAAAGAGCACCGTCACGACCCGACCTCCAAAGAGCCCGCAGGAGCCCCAGGTCTGTGTGCGCAGCACTGCGATGCTCGCCTGCAGCCTCACCGCTCCGCCCGGGCTTAAAGCCGTGCGGGACGCGACGTCCAAAGCTGCGCCGTGCGTGGGAGTCAGTGGCAGATCCCTGTGCCGTATTTATCGCTCCGTGTCGGCCGGGAAGCGAAACCTTTCAAGCTTTCAGCCGTTTGCGCTCCATCCATCTCCGTCCCCGCGGTGCACAGCGCTGTTAGCGCGGTTTGTCCCGCCCAGCCCTGCAGCCCGAGGCAGCCCGCACATCACACAGCGCAGCAGCGCGCTGATTTTTACTCTCGTTCCGTTTGCATTCGCTCTGATAACCACCCGCGGCTTTTATTGCTGCAGCAGAGCCCGCAGTTCGGGCGCTCCGTGCCCCCCGTCGGCGGACGCGCCTCTCGTTGTTCCTTTTGTGAGCAGCGGACACCGCGCGTCCTTTGCTGACATCCGACGGCCCGGGACGGCGGCACAGCTCTGCCCTCGGCTGAGGTTCTGTTTGGAGCAGGGCTGGTTGTCCGCTCGGGGGACACGGGGGGATATGGGATTCTGGGGGATACGGGGGTACAAGGGCCGCAGGAGCAGAGCGCTGGGAGATGTTTGGTGTAAAACCACGGGGCGGCGGGGCGGTGCCGGAGCGCATTTATTGGTTCACGCTTCGCCGCTCGGGAGCGGCCTGAGGAGCTCCTGCCGCTCAGGGCAGCAGCGGCACGAGCCGCCCCTCCCGGGCTGCGCACGGAGCGGCCCCACCGAGCGTGGTACGCCCGGACCCGCCGCCCCCGCACGGCGCTCCCTGCAGCGGCGCAGCTCCGTCCCCCCCCATACCGCTCGCTCTGCGCATGCGCGCCCACGACCGCGCTTGCGCACTACCGCCTCGGTGGCCGCGCGCACGCGCAGTGCGGAGCCCGAGGAAGCCGTGGGCGGGACGCTTCGCCGGAAGCCCCGCCCTCTTCCGGGAAACAAGGAGGGAGGCGGGGAGCTGTCTGGGAGGCGATTGGCCGCGAGTCAAATTGGGCCGGGACAGGGCGGGGCGCGAGGGATCGGGAGGCGACGATTGGCTGCGAGGCGGAGCAGGCGGAGAGAGGGCGGGGCGAGGAGGATCGAGGCGCGGCGATTGGCTGCGCGGCGGATGGGGCGGGGCCGGCGGCGTCCGCGCCTGTCAGTGCGAGGGAGCGGCGAGCAGCGCCGCGGGACGCGGTAGGTGCGGGCCGTGCGGGCGGTGCGGGGCGGTTCCGCGCTCGGGGCACGCGGGCGGAGCGCCGCATCGCGCTGCGCCGCGCCGCGCCGCTCCCGGCGGAGAGCCGCCCTTCCCGGGGTCAGCGGGACCGCGCCGGGCGGGGGGGCCGCGCGGGGCCGGGCCGGCGGGGCCTGGGGCGGGGCGGGGCGGGGGCCGGAGGAGCGCCTCATCCCGAGCCGGGCGCGGTGCCGCCGCAGATCCGCGCGTCCGGTGCGCCCTGCGCGTGCGGCGGCCCGAAGCGGCGGCCGCGTGCGGCCGGGCCGCGCCGTTCGGAGGCGCCGTTCGGAGGCCGGTCGCCCGCCCGCCCCGCTCTCCGTCTCCTTCGCCGCTCCGCTCCGCTCCCGCCCCGCGCGCTGCCGCTCCGCTCCGCGCCGTTCCGGCCGTGCCGCTGCCTGGGCCTGGCGCTGCCGCCGGATTCCTCCGCGGTGACTCATCCGTTATTCGCTGCGAGCTGTGAGGTGCAGTTCGGGCGGAGCGGCGCGGAGCTGCGGGGCTGAGTGCTGAGCTGGGCGCTGGGTCGCCGCTTCCCCGGATCGCCGTTTCCCCGCTGGCGCTCCGGGCGCGGCGCACGTGCGGGCAGCCCGGCCGGCACCGCGGCGTTGGATGCGCGGAGTCCCCGGGGCGGCTCGCGGCGGGACTGGCGGCGAGGTTCGCCCGGTGCGGTTCGGAACGGCGCCGAGGAGCGGCTGCGATCGCGTTCCCGTTTGTGCTTTACTGCCTAAAGCCGTCGCGATGAACGCCCAGCACTGATGGCTTGTGAGGGTCGCGCGGCAGTGCGGGAGGCGCTGCGTTCTCCTCTGGAAGCGCCGCAGCTGCTCCCGGCGCTGTCGGACCTCCTGCAGGGAGCTGCGCCCGGGGGGCTCCGCATGGGTCCCTAACAGCGCTGTGATCCTATGGAAAGCCTTCATCTGTGCTAAGTTCGACGAAACTTGGGGGTTGTTTGGTGTTTGCATTTCTGTAGATGTGGATTAGAACCCTCAGGCTATGCAGCGGTCCCACAGTGAGTGCTGGGCCCTGCTGGCACACACAGCTGGTTCTGGGGCACCCGGTGCTGCAGGGGATCCATTCACAGAATCACAGAATCACCAAGGTTGGAAAGACCTTCAAGATCCTCCAGTCCCTGAACACAACATCCAAACGTTCCTTGAACACCTCCAGGGTTGGTGACTCCACCTCCTCGCTGGGCAGCTCATTCCAGTGCCTGACCACTCTTTCAGAGAAGTAATATTTCCTAAAGAAAAGTAGTATTTCCTAAAGAAAAGTAAAGTAGTATTTCCTAATTCGGGCACTCCGCCCGCTGTGCTGCTGTGGTTGGGCAGCAGCTGAGCCCCACGGTGGGCTCTGAGCTGGGAAAGCTGAGTGCATAAAACAAACAGGGACACGCTGTTATTTGCATCTCTGCTCGTGAAGAGTCGTGGAGGGACTCACAGAGGGAAACGACGATGGATGTTTGGTACTTGGGGAAGTTCTGCTCGCTGATGTTTCCCTACAGCTGTTGTGACCCGGCTGCAGGATGGCCGGCGGTTGCTGGGGCTCTCCATCTCATGGCTGGCAGAAATGGGAGTTTGCAGTGCTTGCCATCGAACCACCAGAACAGGAGGTGTCTGTAACACACCTCACTGACAGCACCAGGAGTTCTGTGCACATGGAAAGCGGTGGGAGCCACCAGGCCGTGGGAGCACCATGGAGAGGAGGCAGCGCAGCGCGAGGAGCAGCCCAGCATCACCACCTCCTGCTCGGGCTGCTGGCCTGCAGCCTCTGCTCATTCCCAGCCCGGAGCCGTCATACCTCCAGGAAGTCTTTTCTCCTCTCGCTGACTTCACGTGCGCTGCGTGTGAGTTAAGGCACAGGGGTATGCTGAGTGCTGCAGCTTTCTTTTCTCAGTCCCCACTGAGACAAATCGAAACTTCTCCCTTCTGTCGGCAACGGAGCTTCTCTGCACTGCAGCAACGTGCTGTGAGCTGACGCGGCTGGAACGGAACCGCCTGAATTTCGGCTGGAGCCCAAACGTGGCAGCCCGGCGGTGCCTGGCAGGGGTGAGGGCGGCCGTGTTGTTGAAGCGCCCCACGTTGCCAACCAGCAGAAGTCGGCGTGGTGCTCGGCGCGCTGCTCTCGATAAGGAAGTGGGAAACCTCACAGAGACGACGGGATGCTTTTTCTAAAGAAAATGTCGACGTGAAGCAGACGCAGTGCTCGGACCGGGAGAGGAGATGTGTGTGCAGAGCAGGGCTGGGAAGGGGCAGCAGGGCTGCGGGGGGGCAGGAGGTGGAAGGAGCAGGAAGCGCCGCGCTGCCCCGCAGCACTGCTGGTGTCCCCGCGGCCCCACGCAGCCTCACGCGCTCAGCGGAAGCCATCGGCTCCGTGCCGGTGCTGCCGCAGCACAACTGATACCACGCCGGCTTTCGTTCTGTACAACTGCACTTTCTATTTTACAGCAGTGAGAACTGGCCTTGGTTAACAGGCTGAGAGCTGCAGCCTTCCCGAAGAACCCTTCCTGCTGCCATTGAGGGCCCTGCATGGACCGGCGCTGCGGCGCTCACATTCACTTGCTGCCTCGTTACCTGACTTCTCCTTTTCCTCTGGCAAATAATGAGCCCGTGCACACGTCTGCAGAAGGAAGGAAGGAAGCCAGGGGTACTGAAATCAAGAGTTGAGTCTCAGTGGTGTGGATGAGTGAGAGGAGGTTCTGAAAGCAGCAAAGCCGGGACCTGCAGCACTGGGTGCTGCTGAGTGCAGGAGGGCACACGGGGGGCACAGCTCCCAGCGCTCGCACTGGAGCATCGTGGGCTGAGTGCTGTTTGTCCGTCCTGAGCCGCTCATCTCAGAAGTTCTGCTGCAGTCATTATTTAGAAGTTCTGAGTTGGTTTCTTTTCGTCGCAGCCCCTGCCGGCGCTCTGAGCCGCGCGTCCATCGCATCGGGTGGGTTTTTGGTTCTTGTGAAGCCTTCGTGGTTGGATGGCAGCAGGTGGGCTGTGCTGGCAGCTCCAGTGCCCACACTGCCCCGCAGACCCACGTGAGCCGTGCTTCATTAGCTGCCCAGCGAGGCACGCACCTCGCTGACTGTTCTCCCAGTGATGTCCCCGTGCTGCTCCTTTCCATGTCACGCAGTTGCAGTTCGCATCTCTCCTCCCTGTTACCTTTTAACTGAGGGGCACTTTGCAGAATTGCACGCTCTCAGAGGTGGGCAGGGTTTCCACTGCGGCCCCTGAAGGTGAGGAGAGGGCAAGGAGGGACAGTGTTAATGCAAACCGGGCGACAGGGAGTGTAAAAATAGCTCTGAGCTTGTTGGTGTGCTCGCTGCAGGCTCACTGTTAGTCATCTGCCTGCCGGCCTCTGCCGCTCCGAGGGATTGTTTTACAGCACTGAGATCTGCCATAATTTCTGCAGAGAAGGGGCAGGGATGGCTGTGATGAGTGGGGTGCTGCCCCACGTGGGAGCTGGTGGCTGTGGGTTTGTCTTCGCTTCCATGCTCAGCGCTGCGCTGACCTCGGTTTGGATTAGATCAGCGTTAATGGACGCCGCGGGCAGGCTCCTGTTTCTCCTGAGCGTGGGGCTGCTTTGCCTGGGAAGCGTTATGATGAGTGTTGTGCTTTTATTTTCCCATTCCTCATCAGGGACTGTGAAGCTGTGAAATGGCAGTGATGGGGATTGCGTGCCATGGAGCTCCCGCTCCGCCCGCCAAGCAGCAGCAGGAGCTCAGTGCCACCAAAGGGCTGCACGAGGCCGCGAGCGAGAAGCAAAACAGCGTCTGCAAAGTTGAGGACCCAAAGAAAGCCATCTTCCATAGTCAGTGGAAAATCCTCAACGACGTCATCACCAAAGGAACAGCAAAAGAAGAAACAGAAGGAGGCTGCGCGTCCATCTCCATTATTGCCCAAGCAGAGTGTGAGTAGCAGGGAGCGCTGCTCTTCATTGAGGAGAAGGGGCGCGGGAGGCGGTGTGCGGTTTCACCCTCCTGGGGAGCCCAGCTGAGATCTATTTGTAATCCCACGTGGGGTGGAGCTGCTGACACATCCCGGGCTCTATTTAGGCAGCTCATGAAACCTCTTAATAATGTGACAGCATTATTGAATGGCACGGAGTAACAGAATGGTGCGTGGCTGGAAATGCATCTCACAGTCTTGCTTCTGTTCCTGGCTGTCTGCTGAGGGGCGTTCTAGAATAATAATAATGATAGAAATGCTGAGAGGTGGTTGGGGGGGGACAGCAGAGGGTCAGGAGGTGCTGTGGGTGGTGCTGTGGCTCTGCTGGGTCACCACGTGGGTTGGTATGTTGGGAGGGGGCTTCCTCAGTCCACTTCTTACCATCATGCTGGAGATGTGCAATGATCCTGTTTCCTTTCACATAGGTGAGAACAGTCAGGAGTTCAGCCCCACTTTGTCAGAGAGATCCTTCATTGCCCACAGCAAACGTTACAGGTGAGAGATCCCAGAACACAAATCCTGCACTGCTGCGTGTTGCCCAGTCCGGGTCACTCGAGCTCTGTGCTCTCTGTGCTGTCAGTGCTGCCCACTCTGCTGCTCCAGCTGGGAGCTTTGTCTGAAATCACTGAGCTGACCCGAGGGACGGTCTGGGTCTTCTGTTAACAGAACAGCACTGATGCTTTTGGAACCTCATTACAGCATTTCCTTTGGAAGCTGTGTGAGGCACAGAGTGCTGTGAGGGCCGTTCACGAGAGAGGGAACTGCTGCTTTTCTGGGGAGGATAAGCAAAAGGGGATGAGAGAAGAACCTCTACTTAGAAACAGCATCAGCAACAGGGCTGTAAAGAGAAACAGGTCGAGGGAGGAAAGCGAGGGTCGCTGTGACTCTGCTTCTCTGAAATATGCTGGGCAGGATCCCTTTTTTTCACCTCACGCCCATGAAGGCACAAACTGGAGGGCTGCGAAGCCCCCCTGAAGTGGGGAGGTGGGATGTAGGGTTGGGTTCTGTTTTGTGACAGCTGTCAGGCACTGCGTGCCTTGACATTGCCCTTTGCCTCTGGTGTTGTCCTGTAACCAACTGAAGCAGAGGGAACCATTCCTCACTGCTTTGCCCCTCAAACACTCCTCCTTTCTTCCTAATGACACCACCTGCACTGCTGTGCCGTGACACCGGAATTACAGTGGCTCACAGTAGAGGGAAAGGAGCTGTGCTGCAGTTCCTCGTCCTGTACGTCTCAGCAGGCAGAGCTGCTCGGTCTCCTCATCCCCGCCTTTGTAACTGTTAGCTGAGGCTGTGCTTTCCCCATCCCACCTAAGAGCCCTCGTGTGTTTTGGTTTCCAAAGCCGCTCAGACAGCCTCGATCAGATCCCAAACAATGTGGCTCATGCGACGGAGGGGAGGATGGCTCCCACCTGCTGGAGGGGGAGGCATCGTGGTAAGGCGAAGAAGAAGCGTCACAAGAAGCGATCCAAGCTGAAAATGCAAACAGTGGCTGCTGGCAGACGGGGCCCCAGAACTCCAGAACAGGAAAGCTGCACTCCGATTCCCGTCCAGGTGAGAATTCGTGGGCACTCTTGTTGTGATGCTGGGACCCCCGCAAAGTGCTGAGCACTCCTGGTTACGTCTGGGCAGCTGCCCTGAGGCTCCTGCTCAGCTGCTCTGTTCTCTTGTGTTTCCTAGGAGGATGAAACGCACCACAGTGCTCTCTACAGAAACAGCTTTTGGTTATCAGAACTGAACAAGAGCTTGCTTTATGATCCACCCCCGTTTGAGAAACCTGAGAAAGTTCTGTCTGCGGGCAAGCTCCATTCAGTGGGCAGCCAGCACAAAACTGACTTGCACAAGCTGATAAGCCCTGTCCAGTGCCTTAATCATGTCTGGAAACTGCACTACCAGAGGGACAACGTCCCTCACCCTGAAACTCTCCGCCCTTTTCCATACAACATCGTGCCCCCTCCCTTCCCACACCTGGACAATCCTATCCATCCCATGAAGCTTAATGCTCTGGAGACGTATTTCCATCGTGATCTCAATTACCCAGACAGTGAGCATCGCTTGTCTGGCCTAAAGTTGGGATACAGCTTCCCCAAGTGCGTCAGCCAGTCCGTGAAAAGCAGCTTGGACAAGGTTTCTGTGGAAGAATACTTGGTGGACGCCTTGAAGGGCAGCGTGAGCCTCGGGGAGCCGCAGAACCTGGCCAGCCTCGCCAAGACGTGGAGGGGAGGCAGTCTGGACCCGAAGGAACAGTTTCAAAAGGCAGATGAGAATGAAGGCGTGCTGCTCACTGAGGTGATCTTCCTGCCCTCCACATTCGTGTCGTGGTAGGCAGAGTTTCTCTTGGGCTTCAGAAGAGAGATAATCCATATTCTTCTGTCACAAGGCTGCCTTTTCCAAGGGGGTATTGGTACGGTTGAACACTTTCAGGTAGAGATGTGACTTTGTTTTTTGAAGGGTATAAAGTCCTGGCTTAGCTTGGAGAGTCTCACTTGTCCGCTCATTTGCCAAACGCGTGTGCTTGTCTGTGGGAAGTATTTCTGAGCATTGGTCCTCCCATATTGCTTCACCTCAAGGCAGCAAAGAAGAAATTTTGTTCATTTTTAAAGATTTTTAAAGAGAAGTGATGTTATTGTGCTATTTATTGGAAACTGGTGAACTCCACCGACAGCAGCTAAAGTTCCTCTGCTTGCTTCATCTTGTTTTGTGGTTCTTCTCCCCCAGAAACTAAAGCCAGTGGATTATGAGTACCGAGAAGAGGTTCACTGGACCAAGTGCCACGGCTCTCTGGGCATCGGCTCTTTTGGAGAAGTGTACAAAGTAGAGGACAAGCAGACAGGATTTCAGTGTGCTGCCAAAAAGGTAATTACGTGCGAGGAGGGGGAGTTGTGTGATGCAGAGGCAAGGCTCTACGAAGGGACGCATCGTCCTGCTGTGCAGGCTGTAGGTGCGGCCGCAGCGCAGTGACGACGAGAATCCAAAGTGCTTTGTTTGCACGTAGTGCTGGCGTGGTTCCATCACCTCTGTGCAACTGCTCCTCAAATGGCTGCAGCAGAAAACTGAAAAGAGTGTGTGTGTGTGGGGGGGGGTTGTATTGAATACAAAAGTGTTACGTGTGAAAATCCATCTGAAAATGTTCACTCGTTGCGTTGGTCGCGGTTGATGGCTGCCCCTGGAGGCAGGCAGGAGGTGAGGCTCATCCAGGCTTCCTTTAACCGTTCCGTTTTTTGGCTGGATGGAAACAAACGTAGTTACAGCACACAGAAAAGCGTGACGAGTGTCACCAGATCCGTTCCTTTGTTCCTCCAGGTGCAGGTCGAACACTTCCGTGCAGAGGAGTTAACGACGTGCGCGGCGATAACGAGCCCTAAAGTTGTGCCGCTGTACGGCGCCGTGAAGGAGGGGCCTTGGGTGACCATCTTCATGAAGCTGATGGAGGGTGAGAAAGGAATGGCGCAGCACAGTGACACGGATCTCTCCTCCCTGCCCCACTCTGCATTATTAATTCTCGGGTGCTCCAGGCCTGTACTTGTGAGCGTGCTGGGAAGCTGCGTGCTGTCCCTGTGGGTGTGCGGCTGCTGTTGCTGTTTCTGGGCAGCGCTTCCAGCCCAGCCTCACTCCGTTCCAGCTGCACATTCTCACTGAAACACAGAGCTGCTCCTTTCTGGTTTTGGTGCTGTGTTTATCTGTGTGTGTTGCCTGATGGCAGAGAGCTCTGGATAGACAAACCTGGGTGCTCCTCTCACCAAGGCTCCTCCTGCAGCCAGGCTGCTGGCAAGCGCAGCCCGGGGACCTGCAGCGTGAGTCTGATCACACAGTGGTTGTTTTTAGAGCAGAACAACAGTGTGAAATTGATGCAAAGCAATGGGCTTTGTGGAAGGCACGGGTGTCCATGTGCTGTAAGACCTCTGGAAATAAACAAAGGGAATGGATCCGGGTGTGGGAGATGAGGGCTGTCAGAGCTGGCAGTTCTTCCTCCTTTCCCTGTCACAGTGCTGATGATTCTGTTGAACTCTTCTCAGCTGAATTAACACAGACTCTGTGTTCCCCTCCAGGTGGATCACTGGGTCAGCTAATTAAGCAGAGCGGCTGCCTGCCCGAGGACAGAGCCCTCAGTTACCTGGGGCAGGCGCTGGAAGGTCTGGAGTACCTCCACGCTCAGAACATTCTCCATGGAGATGTGAAAGGTAGGATGCTGCTGATGGGGTCGTGGCCTTCCCTTCTTCCCAGGAGCTCACTGCTGGGGATTACTGAGTGACAAAAGAACGCTGAATGAGATCTTCAGCTCTGCCTTTGGGATTGGAGCTTGGCTTAGTCCAAAGCAGTTGGGCGTATCGATAGGATTTGTCACCCCTTCCTTTCTGGTGTCTGGGTGTGGGATGGGCAGCTCTGACAGACAGCCAGGATGGCTCTGGTGGTGTACAGTGAGACTCCATAGAAGTAACAGACCTTAATGTGGACTTATTAATAAAGTAGCTCTGTGGGTTTGGGGCTTTGTTTCCCTCTGGGTGACCCCACACAAAGGGCACCAATGAATTCAGCACCTCTTGTTGGCAGCGGAAAACGTGCTTTTGTCTGATGATGGGAGCAGAGCTCTGCTGTGTGATTTTGGTCACTCTGCTCACCTCCATCCCGACGGCTTGGGGAAGTGCTTGGTCACAGGTAAGGCTTCTCTGCTGTTATTGTACAGAATTGCTCTACTGAGTCTTTCAAAACATTTATATATGGATAATTTTCAAGCTACTGTATTTCCCAGACGTAACTTTCTCATAGGTTTATTAATTCTACTGTGATGTGTGCTATTGGTAGCCGAAACGAATGTAGGTTTGGAAGCTGGTCCTTCTCTTCCAGTCTGGAGGGGTGTTGTGTTTTTCATGCTGCGTTCAGTGCTTCCTCCCTGTGAGAAACTACATCCAAACTTTAATATCTAACTGGGTGCTCCTGTAACCTCATTAAATAGCTGGGATAGAATCCCAGCCTCCACCAAAGGCAGAATTCCTCCCTGATTTCTGGGCAGTGGAATGGTGAAAGAAGAGGACGTGTTTCCTAATGCTGTGTTCACCAATGGAGGGTTATAGTTCCCCTCCCATGTGCCCTGGGAAAGGCAAATTAATACATTTCCCAATGGGTGAGGCCTGTGGGGGCGTGGAGCTTTGGATGCTGCTGTGGGGTGAAGCTGGCTCCTCTCTCGCTTAACTGAAGAGCCAGGGAGGCTGCCCCATCTTCCCAGCGGTGGGACAGCTGTCTGGTTGGCACACAGTGAGCTCTCATTTCGATGCTGATAGGGAACTACGTGCCTGGCACAGAGACACACATGGCTCCAGAGGTGGTCCTGGGGAAGCGCTGCGACTCCAAGGTGGACGTGTGGAGCAGCTGCTGCATGATGCTGCACATGCTGAACGGGTGCCACCCCTGGACGCAGTATTACAACCATCCCCTTTGTCTGAAGGTAAGCCACTCCAATCCCCAGCAAAAGGTCCTTCAGCCTGTAATACCTCAGCATAGCCACACAAGAGTCCTGCCAGGAGGTCTCTGAGATGACAGCAGCTGTGCTGCAGAGCGGGCATTTCTCACTCCTGCAGACTGCTGCATGTTACATGGACTGGGGCTGTTTCTTTCCTGTCGTGCTGGTGGCTCGGGTGTGACCTCCAGCTGCTCAGCTGTAGGCAAATTACGGCTCAGGCCCGTCGTGTAATGTTGTCGTTACAGTTGGGAGCACTTTCAGGATGGGAAGAACCTTTTTTGCAATCAAATGAAGCCTCTCTGGTTTAACCTCTTTCGCTTCCTGTTTGCTGTGCAGATCGCGAAGGAGCCGCCGCCTCTGAGGGAAATTCCACCTTCCTGCAACCCCCTCACTGCTGAGATCATTAAAATGGGTCTGGAGAAGGAGCCGGTGCAGAGGGCGTCTGCGTCTGAGCTGAGGACCAAGGCCAGCACTGCGCTGCGAGAAGGTAGCAGCGTGCCACACCTCCAGCTCCTCTCCCACGCTGGCACAGTGGGCTCTCAGCTCTGTCCCTGTTCCTCTGGGGAGCGGTGGTGCATTTTGCAGTGCGTTCTGCTTTCTGCTCAGTGGATCGCTTGCGCTTCAGCACTGATGTGTGCTTTGGGTTGAGAGCTTTTCCCTGCATTGAAAGCGATTGAGATTACCCCAAGGGGACCCCAAGTACGCTGTGATTTCCTGTGTGCTTTTCCTTGTCTGCATGAAGCAGATGATGCTGTGCTTCACACACACCTGTGAAGGTGTGCGCTGGGTTCAGTGTCCGCTGCCTGGAGCCTGCTGTGCAGCAAAGCTGGGAGCAGAGCTGCAGCATCCTCGGCTGTAACTCATGCTTGCGGGCCTCCCTTCCCTCTGAGACAACCCATAATTTCTATCAGTCCTGCTGCAGCACACCAAGAGCTTGTGGGCTGTCAGCTGGTTTTGTCTTCTGAAAAATCTGAGCATTTCGCAGCAAGAGACAATTCAGAAACTTGTGCAGTAACAGGAAGCCTTTGCCTCTATATGACAACATTTGTGTGTTCTCTGTTTTTGTAGTGGGAGGTGTGACAAGCCCCTGGAAAGGCGAATACAGGGAGCCCAGGCGTTTGGCGCTGCACAAAGAGAACAACCCCCAGACATCCCTGCCCCCCGCAGTGAGCCCCACTTCGGCCACTCCTGACCCGGAACCGGCAGCCCGAGGCTGCTGTGCCAGCCCTGCGCCACCACCGGCCCTGGAGCGAGCGAGGCAGGCCGAGGGAACCCGCTGGAATGAGAGCAGGGATCTGTCCAGGACCTGGGATCCTCCTCCTCTCTCCTCCACTCCCCTCCCCTTGAAGAGCTGCAGCCATACAGAGAGAGCAACCACCATTTCTGAACAAGAGCTCCAGCAGCTGGAAATAGGTACGGAGCATGCAGTGGGTGCTCAGCTCAGCTCAGCCTGCCTGTCCTGGCTCAGTTCTCACGGCAGCAGCAATAGCTGCCACATGCAGAGGAGCTGTCGGGTGTTCCACGTACTCTGGTGTCAGCGTTTGCTCTGTGGTGCTGAAGACACTTTGGGTATTAATTGTGGTGTCTGGGATTGGAGCAGGAAGGAGTGAAAAGAATCACTGGAAATATTTTCTTTTCCTGTCTGCTTGCAGAGCTGTTTCTGAACAGCCTTTCTCAGCCGTACTCACTGGAAGAGCAGGAACAAATGCTTTCGTGTCTCAGCATTGACAGCCCGTTTGTGTCAGACGCCAGTGAGAAGGTGAGCAGCAACGGGGGCCAGGCTCTGCTAACCTGCACCTAGTGATGCTACAATCTACTTAACGCCAAGCCTCATTAGTTTGGTTTGCTTTAACACTGCTGTGTGCAGGGTAGGGAATACCAGTAGAAAAAACCACCTGAGTAAGCCTTATTGAGCCAGGGATGGGTGTGATTTGACTGTATGCCCTTCGATCGTCATTTCCAAAGCCAAGCAGCGCACTGTGGGACGCAGCTCTGTGCTTCTCTGTTTCCTTTGCACAACACCAACCCCCAGCAGCTGACCTGGTGCTTACCAACACGCTGCTGTTGTCACACTGACCTCCCCTGACTCAGATAACACAGGCTCTTCTAAGCAGCGCAGCTGCTGCTTTTCCTGTGCGTTATCTCTTAATGAAATTAGATTTATCTGATGCTTTATTGTGCTGTGGGTGTGGTGAAAACCCCTTTTTTTTCCCATCCAACTCTTCAGCCGAAGAGTTTGACTATTGAAAATAGCTGTTTACATCCGCACAGTGCTGCTGTCTGTCCTTCCCAGCTGGTGGGTGAGTGCTGAATAACTCAAGGCCCACCCCGACGGATTTCTGCTTTGTTTCCCCTGGGGCTGTTCCCATGCTTGCAGTCCCACAGGAGCTCCATTTCTTTGAGAGTCTCTGATGGCCTCACGCTTCCTCCTGCAGAACTCCATGAAGGCTTCCCTCAGCCTGCGGGACACCATGAGCTCCGGCATCCATTCCTGGAACAGCCAGACAGACGGACAGAGCTTCAGCTGGAACAACGTGCTGAGCCGCGGCCGCCACACGGACACCCCCAGCTGCTTCAATGGTGAGTCCCCCTCCCTGAAGTCAGCACAGGCAGTCACATACGGCTTTCTCACTGCCCGGCGTTGTCCCTGAGCCCTCCTCAGCCCTCAGCTGCTGTGTTATCAGGGTCAGGGCTGTCACGGGGCCCTGTCCGCTCCCTGCAGGTGGGTGGGGGGCACTCGAGTCCGTGTAGCCAACTGAAGGCCACAGATGCTCCTGAACCCAGCAAGGCCGATTCAGCTCTGTACCTCGTGCAGCTGCTGTGTGCGGGAATAGGTGCTGCATAACCATTCATTTCTACAGAGCAATCCAGTTGTGCAAATCAGCGTGTCTTCAGCTGCTTTCTCGCTAAGCCCAGCTCTGCTCTGTGACTCACCTTTGTCTCCAGCAATCCTTTGTGCCAGGACCTACCTGAACAAAATCCCTGATGACAGAAGGAAGCACCTTCGATGGCTGTGCCTCGTTAGTCAGTGCTTCTGTGTGGGACTGTGAAGCTGCTGCGCCCACAGCAGGAGCTGAGGACTTTTCTTGTGTCTTTCAGGAGTGAAAATCCAGATCCAGTTGCTAAGTGGAGAAAATTTACACATCAGGGATTTCCACAGGACAAAGGTGGGAGACATTGCCACTGGGATAAGCAGCCAGGTGAGGCACAGGGCCAGGGCTATTGCAGTCTTTTGTTCAAGCCATTTCTTCTATCCTGCAGCCTCCTAATGCCTTAAAACAGCGAACCAGGGACCCTAACGATGAATTTAGTAAAATAATTTCAGTGCTTGTTGATAGGAAAAGGTATTTTCTGAATGACAGCCACTGCGTGCATCGCGGTTGAGCTCCGTCTTTAACAGCACCTCCCTGCTGCAGCGTTCCTGGGGCTGTGATGCTTTGCTAAGGGATGTTATGTTCTGAGCAGGGCTCAGCATGTTCTGAGTGCTGCTCAGCTCTGCTTGCCCTGCTCCACAGATACCCGTCCCCGCCTTCAGCCTGGTGACAAAGGAAGGCCACCCCATTCACTACGACATGGAAGTCCCCGACTCAGGGATTGAGCTGCAGTGCACCCTGGCCCCGGATTGCAGCGTCAGCTGGGCGTGGAGAGTCAAACACGGTCAGCTGGAGAACAGGCCGTGAGGTCGCTCCTGTTCAGGAGGTTTTTACCTTGCTGAAATGTGGAATTGCAAAAGCTTCCGAGCACCCCTGCCATGGAGCACCGCGCGCTGGAGTCTGGTGCTGAAGTAGGATAGCAGCTCAGCACGGTGCTCTCACCTCGCTGCTGTTCCAGCCCTGTTCAGGACGCGTCCTGAGGCGTAGATGTTCCCCAGAACAGTGGGCAGTGCTTGTTTTGGGTGTGCTAGATTGAGCTTGAGAACGGGAGATGGAGATTCCTGCTCTTCAGAGGAGTGCGAGTGTCCTTTTCAGGAGAACGTGGAGACTGGATGAGAGCTCCTGTTGCTCAGCCAAGGGGGAAGCCGGTTGTTCCTGGGCTGGAAGGAAGCTGAGCATCTTCAGAGCGGTTGTCAGTGCCCAGGGGAGCAGGCTGGTGTCCTCCGGGCTGGAGGAAAGCCAGAACATGGCTGCAGGCTGTGGGTGGCAGCATCTCTGCCTCGAGCCTTTTGCACAGGGAGGACACAGCAGCAACTGCCTGGGTTCTGGGTTTCACCTTCCACACAGATGTTTCCTTTCTGAATCACAAAAGAGCTTTGTTTCCAGAAAGAGATTTGCTTGCAGCTCTCATCTTCATATCTCCTCCTGCCATAGGAGCTGGGGCCGGAGGAGCACGGCAGGGGCAGACAGAGCCACGTCCTGCAGCCCCGCTGCCCCCACAGCTCCCCTGCAGGGGATGGGGCAGAGGATGTCCGCTCAGACAAACTCTGCATCTGCCACCAGATTCCATCTCCTCTCTCAATCTCACATTCAGTCGTGGATTCAGCCCTGATTCAGCCCCTCCTCACCCGCTCAGCGTGGCATGGACTGGGCCAGCAGATGGGCGCTTTGTGCCTTAATTTCTGGTGAACTTTTTTACTGATTTGTGTATTTCTTTTTTGTAGTATATTGAAACTGCGTGTGCTGAATTTGGGTGGGCAGGTGCTGCTCTCCCTTTGGTAACAGGTGGGCCCAATCTGGGCTGTCTGGGAGACACAGCGAGGAGGGGCCATTGAAGGGAAATTCACTTAAAACAGCTCAAAAAAGTTCAGCTCTGTCCCTCTGCTTTGAGGAGCAGCGCCCCATAACTGCTCTCCTTGGCTCCCACCACACGTGGCAGTGTTGTCCTTAACCAGAACCGTACAGCTGTGATGCAGTAGGGAAGTGGAACTCTTGAAGAAAACTTAAACCCGGCCCCCTGTGGGTATAATTTCTTATAGCACTTTTTTGTTCTGAAGCACTTACTTAATCCTGTCTGAATTACTGTCTGAAACGGGCTCCCAGCTGGAGGAAGTGTCCCACTAAAACGTGACGCATTTCTGAGCACAGACTGCAGAGCTTTACACTTCACCTACAGCATTAATGCTGCTCTGAGGGCTGCGGGTGCACAGCAGTCCGGTGTGAAGCTGGGATGGGGGGTTTGTGGGCGACCTCCTGTCCCCACACAGCATTTCCAGCCCTCCGTCCCGCTCCTTTCCCCCAAACCCTGCGCAGTTCTGCAGCAGCCCCTGGCACAAAGCAGCGGTGCTTTCATACCGTGCCCAAGCAGGGGCTGATCCATGCAGCCTTAAGGCTGTGCTGCCTGCCCCGTGGGCTCTCTTCTCTCCTGCTGCCGGCCCACCTTCCTGTTGCTGTGGTTGGTTTTGCTGTGGCAGGCTGAAAAATGCCACTTCCAGGAGGGCTGCGCAGTGCTGACACTCAGGGAAGGTTTTTGTTATCCATGCTAACGTCTGCATGAGAACGCAGTCAGGCTGTAGGCCCGACCTCAGCCCAGCAGAGCAGCAGCACACGGAGCTTTTGTCACAGAGATCCTTCCTGCAGCCCTTGGAAAACCCACTTTGGCACAGCGGCGCGGGGCTGAGGGCAGCGCTGGCTCTACTGCACGTGTGACACTTTATCAAGCTGCCGTTTCTGGAAACCAACGTTTCACCTGCAGCTTCACGGGGGGGAAAAATAAAAGCCGGGGATGAAGAAAAGAAAGGCAGACTATTGACTTTCATTGGTGTGCTGTCCCAGAGAGCGAGGAGAGGGCTCTGCGGCCGGCGTTGTGTGACTGCACTCCCAGCACACAGCTCAGCCCGGCCCACAGACACCGCTTCACCCTCGGGGTCGGTTTATTACCAGCTCTGCTTTAACAGGCCCTCGGTATATAAAAATAATAATGTATACAAATGAGCAGTTAATGTTTTACATTCTGGCTTAAAGGCATTTATAAGTTACACATTCATTTCCCATCCCTCCCTCGGAGCGGCGCGTGGCGCTGAGCAGCGTAGTTACAGCGGGGAGCTGCGCTGCCTGCAGCTTTCCTGGGGAGCCAGGATGTGGGCAGCGGCCGTGGGGAAGGGAGCGGAGGGCAGCTGAGCGGTGTGGGGCACGGCTGTGAGCAGCAGCAGCAGGGCTGGGAGCCATGGGCCGGCGCCGCTCACCCGGTGAGAACCCATGGCAGCGCCAGGCCCTGCTCCCTCAGCACGGAGATGTTAAGGAAGACGTAGAAAGTGAGTGTAAAATAGCACCCCTGCCAGCTCCTGGGGCTCGTGCCCAGGGTGGGATGTTTGCAGCAGCTCCGTGCTGGAGAGGAGGCGCAGCCTGCGCCCGCCCGGCTCTGCGGCGGAGGAGAACGCGGTGTCAAAGGGCTCCGCAAGGATGAAAGGGGCACCAGCAGCACTGCAGCCCCATCTGGCAGCCCTCCTCCTCCTCTCCAGCAGCAGGAGGTCAAAGGCACCAGCAAGCTGGAGGGGCACAGCGGTGTGCGGGGCTGCCCCCGAGGCCTGGAGTGCAACAAAGCAGCTCTGGGCAGGGGCTCCCATCACTCCCAGCTCTGCCCACCGGGAGAAGAGCTCAGCAGCATCACTAAGCAAGCGCTGGGGCAGCCCTGCGGCCGACCCAAAGGCGTGCGGGGCAGTGGGGCGGCCGGCACTGAGCGTGGGCACCGCTCCACACCCCGTGCCATCCCGGGCCCCGGTGCCCCTCACAGCGAGATGTCCGGCGTGGCCTGCAGGCTCTGCCCCACCGTCCGCTTCTTGGCGCTGCCGCGGCCCTTATCAGCGCGCCGGTACGGGTTGTTCCGCAGATCTGCAGCGGGAGAAAGCGCAGAGCGGCAGTGAGCCGCAGCCTGCCGTGTCCTGCCTGCCCCACTGGTACCCACGCCTGCGGGATGGAACCTTCCCTCACCCCCCTGAGGTGCTCAGAAGCACAACCAGCGGCACACAGGTGGAAGGAAGGAGCCAGGAACAAGCTGTGTGTGCCCCGCTCCCCAGCCCTGCCTGCACCCAGTGCTGGAGATCCGCCGTGCTGCAGCCCCCCCACCTGCACCCCCGCCCCGTTACCTACAGGCAGCCACTACAGGGGACTCTCCTCGCTGAAGCTCACATCGCAGAAGAGCCGGGACGAGCGCTTGCCCGTCCGGGCCGTGAAAGGAACAGTTTTCAGAGCTGAGCACAGCAATCCAGAGACAGCAAGGAGGAAGGAGGGAAGGAAGAAGGAGCAGAACAGGAGGAAGAGCCATGAGACAGGGCAGAGAGGTTGGCTGCCTCGCTGCGTGCGACAGGAAGGTGCCGAAGGTGGGTCTGGGCTCTGCACAGCACTCGGGGGCCCTCCGCTCCTTGCTGACACCCCCATATCCCCGAGGCTGTCCTTGTTGTGCCACAGACTGCAGAGCTGGGGGCCGGGCCCAGAACACAGCTGTGTGATGAGCCATGGCCCCACCCCATGTCCTGACCCCGGGGGCCCTGTGCTGCCACAGCCTGAGCCCCAGGCATGCGGGGGGGATGCCCGGTCGCTCACCTGAAATAATGTCTTCGATGGCCCCGTCTTTGCCTTCATAAATGAGTGGCTCCTTTACCATCTGCTTCTTCTTCAGCTCAGCAATCATGTCCATCTGCTGCCGCTTGGCTTTCTGGAATGGTGACTGCAGAGGGGACAGCAGAGTGAGCAGTGTATCCCCGTGCTGCCCATCTCCCCCAGCCCAGCTGGAAGAAGCCTTTTGCAAAGTCTGTGTGCTCTGGGTGCAGCAAGGCCGCCCCACGAGGGCACAGACAGATCCGGGCTGCTGCCTCCTGGCTGTGGCTGAGTGGGGTTTTCTGGGGCAGCGATGCTGTGGAGCCCTATCCCAGCACCAGGTACCTTCAGGTCGAGCTGTTCCTCACTGCCGGGGCGGCCGGACTCTGCCTCCTTGGCCGCAGCCTCTTGTTTCTTCCACAGCTCGATGTCCTGCTCTGCTTTCTGGGGAGAGGCACAGGGAGGGCTCGCTGAGCTGGGGACTGCTGCAGGGCTGGGGGAGCACAGTGCCCTCCTCCCTCTCCTCGGTGGTCCCCAGCAGCCCAGCCTGGCACCTTCAGGAAGCCAGGATCTGCAGCTGCCCCAAAGGATGACTCCAAGTGCTGGGGTTCATGTGACCAGCGAGCCCCCGGCCTCACTTGTGGCTTCATCCCCTCCCAGTCCCCAGGAACAGGACACCCCAATCCCCTCCTACCTTGTAGGCTCTGATGAAGCGCATGAACATGGGGAAGAAAGTAGTGGGAGGACTGGTCTTGGGATTCTCCCCAAAGTATTCCACAGCCGACTCATAGGCCTCCTGTGAGCAGAGGCAGAGATATGGGGGCTGGGGGCTGGCAGCAACCCTCCCACAGCCTTTCCCGTGGGGCACAGGCGTGAGCAGAGAGCACCTCGTGGATCCCTACACAGGACTGGGGGCCCAACACCCACCTTGGCAGTTTTGCTGTCGGCCTGCAGCTTCTCCATCAGCTCCGTGTTGGCCTTGAGGAACTCCTTGAGCACAAGGCTGTCGTCCTGCCGCATGAACTCCTTGCGGGTGAGCTCCATGCCCTGCTGCAGGCTCCGCACGTCCTGCAACACGCCGTCCAGGGACACTGCGGGGAGGGCGGTCAGCAACCAGCTCCAGGGTCAGGGCGGGCTCAGACTGTCCCCAGGTGGGGGCTGCACCTGCCATGGCCCCCCAACCCCCTGCCCACAGGTGCTACCTGTGCCCGCCTTGTCAAGGAAATGCAGCTCGGTGTGGAAGCCGGTCAGCTCGGGGTACTTCTCTGTGATCACCCGCACCAGGTAATGCAGCAGTGTCTGCTTACGGTCTGTTGATTTCATCTCCAGCAGCTGAGAGAGAGCAGCGTTAGCCCTGCCCTGCATCCCACTGCCCAATGCCCCCTGCTTGGGGTTGCCCTCATTCCTCATAGCTGGTTCCCATGTCCTTCTGTGCACACACACTCTTCCATCTCCACACCTGCTCCTTGTGTCCCTCCATCCCCACAGCTGCTCTCTATATCCCTTCAAACTCCATGGTTAGTTCTCACACCCCCCAAACCCCACAGCCAGTCCCCACCTCCCTCCATCTCGATACCTGCTCCAATGTATCCCTCTGTCCCCACAGCTAGCTCTGTCTCTCCCATCCCTACAGCGGCTCCCCACACCCCTCCACCCCACGGCTGCCTCCCATGTCTCCCCCACTCACAGCATGTCACTGCATCCCTCTGCTCCCATGGTGTGTCCCCATGCAGTGACACTGCCTGCACACACCGGACCCGCACCCAACGTACCGCATCCAGGCTCTGCAGGCGGAAGCCATAGGCTGCCCCACGCTTGCTGCTGTTCATGTAGTTCCCAAAGGCCAGGACGATCTGAGGAGACACCCCAGGCAGGTCGGCATCACACCCCAGCAGCCCCCTATGCCCCCACTGTCCCCCATAGGGCTGCCCCTCACGCCCCTCACCTCAAGGATGTTGCGCAGCTTGCTGGAGGACTTGAGGGACATGGAGGCAGCGATGATGGCGTTGAGTTGCTGTGGGTGGAAGGGAAGCGCATGAGTCTCACTGCAGGATGCCACCTCCTCGCAGCCCCCCCAGCGCCGCCCACAGCCCCACACACCGGCATGAGCAGCTGGGCCGTGTCGCTGAAGTTGCCCAGGAAGATCATGACGTTCATGCGCTCAGCCAGGCGCGGGATCTTGCTGAAGCGGATCATGAACTGGTCCTCCTCTGAGAGCTCCTCCGCAGGCTGCTGCTCCCGCTCGAACTTCCCGATGAGCGTCCGCTCGTACTCAGTGGGCAGGAAGCGCAGCAGCAGCTCCAGAAAGTCGAGGCTCAGCGCCTGCTGGTCGTACCTGCAGCACAACGGGCTGCACCCCACCACCACCACCACCACCCCAAAGCGCAGCCCGCCCTACGCCACCCCAAGCACTCAGTGCGACCTCATCCCACCGAGGAGGGGACACTCACGTCTCAATGGCCGTGCAGATGTCCTGGATGCTGCGGCCGCCTTTGCGGAGTGTGATGGCCAGGTTCTTGGCCCTGTTGGACTCCATGAGTGTGACCTTGCTGGGGGCTTTCTGTGTGGCCTTCACCTTTAGGGCACTGATGTCCAGGCCGGGGCCCTGCGCTTTGGTCTTGAACTGTTCCTCAAAGTCACTCATGTCCAGCTCCTGTGGGGACACAGGGCTGAGGGCACTGGTGGGGGCTGCGGTGGAACGCAGGGGATGGGGCTGCGGCAAGAGGACTGTGACAGGACAAGTAGGACAAGGAAGAGGATGAGGATGGAGGGGAGGGGATGAGGAGGAGGAAGAGGAGAGGGGATGGGGACAGAACAGGGATAGGACAAGAGGACAAGGATGGAATAATGAGGGGGTAAGGGAACAAAGTGAGGGGAGTGGGATAAAGGCAAAGGATGAAGAAGAAGGTGTAAGCAGAATGAGAGGATGAAGATGGAGTGAGAAGACAAGGAGGGGCGACAGGAAGATGACAGGGCAGATCCTGCGTTGCTTCCCTCCATCATGCTGACCTCCATCTCCCCTGAGGCTGCAGCCCCGTGAGGCAGTGACACAGATGGGTGCCACATGGGCGTAGGTTCAAAGCCAGCACGGCCGCAATGCGGGTGCACGGGGTAACGTCAGTGCGGCTGCAGCAAGGACTTGGGTGCCAGCCATGCTGAGCCCCCTCCTCCCAACCCCCCCTGCCCACGTGGCCTCACCTGCAGCACTTTCTCATCGTTGAGCTCGGTGAAGACAGTGCCGTCGATCTGGCTCGGTTTCAGTGCAACCCAGTTGAACACAGGCATGCGGAACTTGGTTTGGATCGGCTTCTTCACCTTCACTGCAGGGTGAGAGCAGGGCAGTGTCACTGGGGGGGCAAGCCCCAGCCCAGTGTGCTCACAGAAACATCCCAGCATTCCCAGGACCAACTCACCTGAACCGTTGGTGGGGGGGGGGGCACCTGGCCCAGCATGGGGCTGCCCACCGAGCGGTGGGAGTGGCGGTGGGGGTGGCACAGGGCCCTCTGGGCCCCCAGGGAGCGGCGGGGGTGGTGGGGGTACCTGGGCACCTGGCAGTGGAGGGGCTGGGGGGGCGTGATGCCTGTGGGCAGTGGGGGAGCGGGAGGCACGGGGGGCCCAGGCTCAGCCCCAGGCAGCGGCGGGGGGGGTGGCGGTGAGGGTGGTGGTGGGGCAGCGGGTGCTGGGGCAGGAGATGGAGCTGGAGCCGGAGTATCTGCAAACAGAAAGAAGTGCGTGAGTTGACGCTACAGCTGGACACGGGGACACTGCCAAGATCCCACTGCCACCACGTGATCCCACATCCCTGGGCACATCCCCGCACCCCCCACCTCAGTGTCCTTTGCTGCGCCCCAAACACACTGCTACTCCTCCTCCATGCCACCTGTCCCAAACATGAGATGAGGGACATCGGGGACACGGCAGGCAGCCACCATTTCCCTGCACCCATGGTACCTGTGCTGGTGGCGGTGGCCTCTCTGGTAACCATGGGGGCTGCTGTAGTTTCTATGACGACAGGGACAATTTCGATGGCGACGTCTCCATCGGGCCCACGCAGGATCTGCACTAACCCCTTCTCCTCCAGCTCCGCCAGCCGCCGCTCCAGCGCCAGCCGGTAGCACTCCTGTGGCTGCGGGGTCGGCGGGCTGGGCGGCCGTGGCGGGCTGAGCTGCTCCTGCAGCGGAGACAAAACCCAGCGCGTCACCAGTGTCCCCCTCACAACCCAAACGAGGCTCCCCGTGCACGGCAGCACCGCAGCACCCACGGGCGCTCACCCGCAGCGCCTCCAGCTCCCGCCGCGCCTGGCTCAGCTGCTTCTCCAGCTCCGCTATCTTGGCCATGGAGTCGTTCTCTGCATCCTGCAGCTTCTCCGTCAGCTGTGTGGGATGAGGGATGAGGCGCTGTCGCTCAGCCGCGGCCGCCACCCGCCCCGAGCGGGGTTTGCGTCAGCAGCTCCGGCCCCCGCGCCCACGTCCCACCTGGCTGACGTGCTCCTCCAGCTCCTCCATGTGCTCCAGCACGGCCGTCTTGGTCTCTGAGTCCTCCAGCATGGCCCCCACGTCAAAGACGTTGTCCAGGTAGGCTTGGATCTGTACCTGCAGCTTGTCGCTCTCGGTGAGACGCAGGCTCTGCCATGGGACAGCCGGTGTCACGGCCGGTGACAACCACAGCGTCCGCCGCCCCCATCCCACCGCCAGGATCATGGAGAGGTTTGGGGAAGTGCAGCACCACCCACCTCCAGGTACTGGTCGAGCCCCAGGTGGGTGAACTCGTACTGCAAGAAGACGCGGAAGTTCATGTTCTCCACCGAGTGCACCACGATGTTGATGAACTGCATGCAGGCGACCTGCAGGATGGGGGCAGGCTCAGCGCAGCCCTGGGCACAGCATGGTGGCCCTGGGGACACAGTTCCCTGTGGGCTGCGTGGTGGCTTCACTGTCTTGGGAAGCTGGGAAACAGCCAGCTGCTCAGCAGCCCTTGGCTACGCATCGGTCTGGGGACACAATGGTGGCTCAGTGGCCCACAGGCACAGAATGGCATGCTGGCTCGGAGACACAACGCCCTGGGGACAGCACAGCCATCTGACAGCCCTTGGGACCCTGGGGAGGGACCAGCAGCTCCTGGGGACATAGCACACTGGGGACAGCCCCATATGTGGAGACACAGCCAAGAGGCCTGGTGGACCATGGGAGCTGCCCCCAAGGCAGGAGGCTGCAGGTCCTCAGGCTGCGAGTCCCCTGCCTTATGGACACTCACCATGAAGTCGATGTTGCTGTCCTCATTTCGGAAATACTCCATCAGTTTCTCAAAGCGGTTCTTCTCGCCGCAGACCTGGAGTGGGAGCAGGGGCTGAGGGCTGGGAAGGGCAGGGACAGAGTGGGCAGCTCTGGCGGTGTCAGGGCAGCATGTGCCACTGCCAAGGCCTCTCCAGCCCTGCTGGGTGCTGCTCAGTGCCATGGTCCAGCTGGGACGTGGCCCTGGAGACAAATGCTGGCATGGGGACATCGATCCCAACAATTCAAGTGGCCTCACATGAGTTAGGAGATGAGAATTTTTAGGATCAAGGGTGTTCCAATGGGGCAGGGCTCTGCTGCACAAAAGGAAACTGAGGCAAAAGCACAGGTGTCATCATGGGGACACTATCCCTGCTGGAGACCCACCTCCTTGAAGTTGTCAAAGGCAGCGAGGATAATGTCATGGCCACCTCGGACCAGGCAGACAGCAGCCAGCAGCTCCAGCACGAGGGCCTTTGTCCTGTGGGGACACAGGGATGAACCTGGGCTGTGGGATGTGTGAGGGGACAGGGGACAGGGGACAGATCCTACCTGGCATTCCTGTTGTTGAGGCTGAGGGTGATCTCGTTGACACAGGCTGGGTGGTTCATCACCAAGCTGAAGCCAGACTGGGGGGAAAAGGATTATGAATGAGGTCAGGCATCCTCTGGCCCACCCCAAGGATGCCAAGGATCCTGTGACATGTCCCTGCCATGGTCCCACTGTACAGGTGGCTGAGTGAGGACGTTTGAGTCAAAGATTGGGTATCCCTATGCCATTAGAGCTTGGGGACAGTGGATGTGTACTCCTCCTCCTCACTCCATCCCAGTGCCCTGAAGAGGGCAGCACAGGGGCTGGAAGCTTTTAGGGGCCCTCAGAGATCCCTGAGCATGTTGCCAGTGCCCACCTGGTAGTTCATGATGGCACGGAGACACATGATGCAGACATGGACATCATCCTTCTGGTTGACGATGCGAGAATTCCTCAGTGCCTTCTGCTGTGCGAGGGGTTGAGCCTGCCAGGCAAGGAGGCGGCTGAGCAGGGGGCAGCTGGGGGCAGTTGGGGGGCGCAGCGCAAGCAGGGCAGGGGCAGCGCGGGGGTGGGCGGCCAAAGGGGTCAGGCAGTGGCCTTGGTGGCCCTGGGCTCACCAGCCAGCAGCAGAAACCCAGAGACCAAGCCAGCTGCATCCCAAAAGGAGGGAGACCCCATGTCTGGCTCAGTGGCCATTCCCATCTGCAAGCCCAAGGAATGGCACCAGGAGTGGGCCATGGTGGGGCCGAAGTGGCAGGAAGGCCAGGTGCCCTTCATGCATGGGTGGTCTCGGAGGCTCACCGGGGCGAATAGGAGCTGCCGGGTGACCTGGGGCAACTGTCCCCATCGCTGCCCGGGGCGCTGCAGGGGACGCTGGGGTGGACGTGGTGGAGGAGGGTGTGGATGTGTTGGTTCGAGAGGCAGCAGCTGGAGGCACGTTAGAGCCTGCAGGACAGGAGGGAGAAACAGGGCTCCCGCGCGGCCCATGGGATGGCTGGGGCACAGAGCTGGGGGCCAGGGGAACACAGGTAAGGGGCAAGCAGGGTGACTGCTGCCGCTCACAGGGGCTGGCATCAAGCACCAAAGTGCTGCCGTTCGAAGCCTGTGACCAGACTGAGGCATGGCGGGTGACAAAGGGCTGGGACCCCGCGGGTGCCACATCCGAGCCATCGCTCCTGACCTGTCCCTGGGGCTGGGGGCACACCGGCTCCTCCGGAGGTGCTGCCAGGTGGCGAGAGGCCCTGCGGTCCTGAGGGAGCCCTCAGCCACGCTATGACAGATGTCTCCCTTCCCTGGGTAGCCACAGCTGGGTGTCCCCTCAGACCGCCCTGACTACTGGGGATGACTGCAGCAAGTCAGGGGGGTCTGCACCGCCCCACTGGGGCATCTGCCACACCAGGGGCATCTGCCACACCAGCACCCCGGCCCCATCACCTACCGTGAGCACATCCCCCGGCAGCGTGCAAGAGAAGAGCGGGGTTAGAAGAGGGCTGCAGGGTTAGCAAGCGAGAGCTGCCAGCCGGCTGGGCCCGCTCAGAGGGCACAGGCCTGGTCACATTCAAACCCTCATTGTTTTTAAACCCTCCCATGCCCAATGAAGCAGTGGGTTGGAGATTTGCTCCCCTAAATCTCAAGCAGCTCTGATTTTGCTCATTCAAAGATCACCCCACTCCTGCTTTTGGCCATGGCATCCCACAGCAGGGAGCAATGCTGAGAATGGATCCAATCGTGCTTCTGCCCTGCCTCCGAGCAGGGTTTATCCACTGCTGGGAGCACACGTGGCTTTGTCCCTCCTCAATCCCCCACGCAGTGATGGGAATCCATTTTTAGGACCAGGACTGCATCTCCCTGCCGAGCCCCTCTCAGAGCTGGCACAGCACGGCATGGCGGGGCCAGGGGGCAGCAAGGCAGAGTGGGGTCCGGTGCTGGGGTGCTGCATGTTACCTGACAGTGAGGTGCCGCACTTTGGAGATGCTGTGTGTGGGAGATGAGGAGTTGCTTTTGCTCAGATCCTCAACTGACCGCTCCAGGGGTTTGCCCTTTTCAGAGCCCGGGCTGCCGTTCTCAGTGCTCTCCATGTCATACCTGGTGGCCCATGTGGGGACAGGAACAGATGGGCAAGGAGAAACCTCAGTGCCAGCAGACACATGGGGACACCCAGGGCTGTGAACGTGGTCTGTTCAGAGCCCCCCAAGCCTGCCAGCCCCTCTGAGCCTGACTCCAGCCCAGTGATGGAGCATCAGGGCAGGGGATCAGGGGAAATGGGGTTGTTGGAATGCCAGTGGCAGTGGGGACGTACGCGACAGAGCACTGGGCAAAGGCGAGGTACTCCAGCAGCACGTCCAGCCCCTTGTTCTCCTCGTTGAGAAACTCCTGGACCCAACTGGGGAGAAGAAGTGTTAGTGGGGTATTCCAACCCTTCTCTTCCTCCCATCTCCCCTTCCACATCCCCAGCAGAGCCTCCCTAGGGTGGGGAAGGCAACTAGGCACACCCTGGCCAGATGTCCCCAGACATTATGTTAGGACATGCAGGGGACGTGGCACCATGTGCCACCTCTCCAAGACAGGTGGGTGTCACACAAAACCCCAGCGCCTGACCTGCAAGGGACACAGCCCACGGGCTCTGCTGCCACCCCTAAGGAATAGCCCAGCCTTGGGCAGCAGGTCCCCATGCCCAGATAAGAACACAGGCAACCCTCATGCCACAAGGAAGCAGGGCACCCAGTGTGGGGGGCAGGGTCTTACTTGGGACCCATGGGTGGCAATGAACTGGCATGGCCAAAATGGGAACTGGGATCTGCAGCAGTCAGAGCACAGCTGGCTGCTGCCTCAGCACCTCCATCCTCTCATCAGAGTCCTCCCAAACACGCAGGATGAGGCTACCAGCCTCCACCTGTGCCTCCAAATCACACTGTCATCCCCACAGCCAGAAGCCATCAGCACATGAGCCTCTGCCCCAGTCATGTCCATGATCACCACTCCTTACCCAATGTAGTTGGTCCTCAAGGAAATCTCCAGCTCCCGGAGCACCTGTGTTGACTCCTGCACTCGCCGCTTGAACTGAGGGAACAGGGACAGCCGAATGGTCACTAGGCTGGTGACCAGCACAGGGGAACAAAGGCAGACTCACAAGGTGTAAGGCAGCCCTCACCTTCCTGCTCACACCGCCTGTGTCCAAGTAGCTCTTCAGCTTCTGGATGTAGGCAGACGGCGGGTTTTTCACCTGGAAACGCTCCTACAAACCACACAGAGAGACTGAAGCCAGGACATCTGCATCCAGCATGGGGAAATGTCCCAGCTCCCAGCGCTGCCCAGAAGCACAGCAGCCACCCACCCCCCCGTACTGCAGATGGCCGCCTATAAATGTTTAATCAGGTTAATAAGCTGCTGTCTCACTAATGGAGATGGATGCCAGCACTCAGATCCACCGCTTCAGCCTCATGTACCAGCAGCCACCAACTGTGAGTGGCATTTGGGAACAGGGCCAGGAGCAAAGCCAGCAAGGTGCCATGCAGCACTCAGACCTCACCTGGTCACAAACAAGCTCCCACTTCTTCTCATTGTCGTACTGGCTGAGCAGCTTCATCTTGTCCGGGGGCAGGTTCATGGAGCTCTGTGGGGAGACAGGTGTCAGGGGCACGGCTGTCCCCAGAGTCCCCTCTGGGCACAGGGTGCTCCCCATTCATTCAGCACCCTGTGCCTGTTTGCTGCTGGGACCATGGGGACATTGCCGTCCCCAGGATGTGTTCATGTCACCATCAGGCATCACAGACCCATCAGCAATGTTCCATGTCCAAGGGTGTCTAGGATCCCCACTGCAGAGGGCACAGGAGCTGGAGGACAGGAGATGCTCGGGGGAACTGAAGTCACCCCTCCATGTCACAAGGGCACAAAACTCTCGGCCTCAGCCAGCCTGGATCCAAGTCCAGCAGCACCAGCACCTTGCATGGTGACCCAGGCTGGGGGCGTGGCTGAGCCTCCACGGCCTGAGGGTGACGGATGGCCCTGAGCCCTGCCGCAGGCACACAACAGGCCCGGATGGTGAAATCAGTGTTTATTTTGGACACGATCTGAGGGTGCTGCATGTCACCACGTCCCTTCGTGCCAGTGTTGCACAACCCAGCCGCGCCGCCTCCCCACCCAGCAGCCTCTCCACCACCGCGGTCGCCCGAGCAGGACGTGACGTGGTTTCCGCTCCCCAAATGGCAGAGGCAGCCACCAGAACTGCTCCTCACCAAGTCTGGGGGCCCTGGGACACCCCAGGCTCAGCTCCTGCCTGCAAGGCACCGAAGTGCAGAATGCCAGCACATCTCAGGGGTGTGGGGACACTGCAGGGCGACCTCAGAGCCTTGGGGGAGCCCCCACTGTGCCTCGGGCACGGCACACATGCCTCAAGTTTAAAAGGTTTGAGATTTGATTTCCCAAAAGAGGAATTTCTCGGAGATTCAGCCCCAAGAAAAGCAGGAGCAGAGCCTGGAAAAGCCATGGCCTGGCAAGACAGAGCGACGGCACATGGAGACAGTGCACAGATCCAACCCTGTTGAGTCAGCTTAACCTCCAGTTTTGGGGTACCCCAGCACAGGCATGTAAGGTGCAGTCACCAGTGGGCACAGCCCTTGGGACACCAAATCCCTGGGGAATCCCACAAGAGTTTGGCCAGGATTTGAGCCCATCAGGGAGGGATGCAGGCAGCCACAGAGGAGCCCATGAAAGAGGAGAAGTGCCAACAAGTCAGGAAGGACCGGAAACCTCAGCGCCCACCTCCCACCAACGACCTGTTGGGCTGCTTTTGCAACAAACCAAACCAGGGCGATGGGGGAAGGAAGGAGCCTGCACAGAGGCCGAAGCCATGGTCATTGAGTTGCCTGGAGCCCCAGGCCACCACGTCAAGCCGGTGTTTGGCTGGATTTGGCCAGGCTGCCTGGAGCCAGCTCCTCCTTCCCACCTGTCCACAGCGGATGAGCTCAGCACCAACACCAAAATTATGTGGCGAGGCCACAGACAGCCTCACTGCGAGGCCACCAGGCTGCATCGGAGTGGCCGGATGGGCCCTGGGACAGGCAAGGCAGTGACACATCCCAGGTTGCTGCACAGGACCTGCCATGGGTGACTGACACCCCCACTGCTTTTCCTGAATATATCATAGATATCATAGAATCATAGATTCTCCTGGTTATGTGAACAGATGGGACCCTGCAAACCCCAAGCCCACAGCACATCTATAAGCTTTGCACTGGGCTGTTCCAAAGGCTGAACACAGAATGTCCTGAGCTGGAAGGGACCCATAGAGATCAGCGAGTGCAAATCCTGGCTTCCCACAAGACAATCTAAAAATTAAACCAGCAGGGCCTGATTTTACCAGCTGTGGAGCTTTGAAAAGCCAGGAACAAGCCTCTCTGATGGGACAGAGCCTTGTATGGACTCCCTGCCCCAAGGATGCAGAGTGGGATGTCAGAGATGTCCCTACAGAGGTGGCCATGCTTGGGCTCTGCCACCAACCCCTGCTGTCCCCATGAGGGCACAGCCCCTTCCTCACAAAGCAGGGCTGGGCCCAGGGGCAGGATGTGGCAGTCTGGGTTACAAACAGGGTGGTGGATGCCTTCCCCACAGAGGCACGTGGTGCAGGGGAAGGAAGTGGCCTCCTACCCAGGACACTCTGCTGTGGTCCGTGGCGTCAGCCAGGAGCTGGTTCTCACTTCCTGATGGAGGCCCTGGTGCTGCTGGGGGCGTGGGGCAGAGTGGGAGATGTGATGCAAGGAGACCTTGCAGGTGGTAAAGGCAGGATTCAGCGCTCCTCCTTGGGTGATAGGGATGGTGAGGACAAGGATGGAGGGGACAAGGGGACTTACCCCAGCAACCACATCCCAGACTGGCACCCTCATCCCATCCAGCATCCATGTCAAGCCCATCTCCATCCCACTGTGCCACGGGGTGCACCCACAGCAGGCTGCACATCCCACGAGGGCAGACACAGCTGCTGAGCAGCACTGCTGCCTGCCGTGCTCCAGGCAGCCTGAACAGATGCACCAAGTGTCCCTCAAGGGCCCAACATCTCCAGCGCCTGCAATGACATCTCAGCAACGCCCTGGCTGGAGGTGGCTGGCTGGGACACTCACCACAGCCAAAGCCAGCATGGGGAGAACTTGCTGCAGGGTTATGCAGGGACTTACCCTGCACCTGAAACCAGACAGGGGGAGGCAAAGCAGCACCTACATCATTTCCCACTACAAAAAGGACTTCTGGTTGTACAACAGCAGCATGAGGCCATGCAGAGGAACCCTGATGGGTTCTGGGTGTCAGGCACTCCCTTTTTATTTCACACCCCAAGCAGCTTCAAGCAGGGCCAGTCTCTACACTCTGAGAGCAAATTAAAAGCATCCACCACGGAAGTGTTAACTCTGCAAAACACACGCAGTGCTGCTGTTGCTGGTTGGCTGCCCGGACAGCTCGAGTGAAACCCAGACTGAAACAAGATGCCCGTTGCTTAGGGATCGTGGCTGAGCTGCTGAGGCGTCTTCTGTGGTTTCCCGACCTGCACGGGGCTGGAGAGAGAGGGGCAGCGTGTGGGGCTGAGAGCTGGAGGCTCACGTGCAGATCTATGTGAGCAGCAGTGTCAGGGCACATGGCAGACGCAGAGCCACGCAGCAGCAATGGGAAGCTGCTCCCAGCTCACTGTAAAGGCACAGATGCTGGGCAGCAGCGACAGGACAGCACCCCAGCTCAAGGCCACAAGGAAGACTGATGACAGTAGAAAGGTGGGCTGACAGCCAACGGGATGTGCCAGTCCCAGGATGCTCCAACCCTTGTGGTGATGCTATGAAGGTGATGCTCCTGCCAGGCAGGGCTGGGAGCATGCCTGCTCTGTGGCACAGCTCTTCCTGCATTGTCCCCCCAGTAACAGGCACCAGCACCATCTGCTCCAGCAAGCACATCTCTCCTTGCTACGCTGACGCGGCACAGAGGCCACAACCTCTTCCCAAGGCTCAGTGCCAGGTACCGGAGCAGCCTGGGCTCTCCCAAACCCCAGCACACAGCTACCAGGGCTGGGCAGCACTCCCAGAAGCACTTCACCCTGCGAGGGAGTCCCATGGCCAGGTCCCAAACCTGCCAGGTGTCAGAGGGAAAAGCTGGCAGGGAAGCAGGCAACACCCCACCAAGGGCCAGAGCCCACCCCAAAGGAGGGTAAGGAGTTGCTAAGGGACAGGCACTGCTACCAGGCAGCTGCGGCCAAAGCCTCCCTGCTGCCTGCTGCTCCCGGCTCTATTTTAAGCACAAGCAGAAGCTGCTCTGAGCACACGGCGGGGAAATGAGACTTGTCAGCCACACTCACCTCCCCACCGAGTGCCCGCCTGGTGCCAGCATGGAGGGGGGATCCCCACATCAGGACACCCTCCCGATTCAGCCAAGGTCTGAGCCAGACACACAACACAGGCT
This sequence comes from Meleagris gallopavo, assembly GCF_905368555.1. NCBI lineage: Eukaryota > Metazoa > Chordata > Aves > Galliformes > Phasianidae > Meleagris > Meleagris gallopavo. The sequence continues at coordinate 1,046,581 of NC_139432.1, read as the reverse complement.
TCCTTCCCATCACCGTGCTGCGCGGGCAAACGTCCCTCCATGGGGACACTGGGGACATCAGCAGAGCTGCACAGGAGCCCTGGCAGCATGGCACCGTCCCGCATGCTGCTGTGCTGTATGGGGACCAGGCTGGGGATGGATCCAGCAGGAAGCAGGGCATCGTTTCCCTTTCGTGGGTGAGACCCCCCTGCACACAGCACGGCTGCAGCTGGGGCTCACTGTGACCGACCTCAGCGCCGCGCTCCGGCCAACGGTACATCTGCAAACATCTGCAGGGTGACGTTTGCTGGTTCCCCAGGACAACTGCAAATGCACACCAGTGGCTCCCGGCCACGCGGGGCCCTGCGGCACACCATGATTCTTCAGCAACGTGAAGTTTTTGAGGTCTCCCGGTTTCCATCTCTGCCCTACAGGCTGCCCTGATTTCACAGAGCATTTGCTGATTTTAGGTGATACCAGCAGCTAAACAAGGGCTCTGGGGGAATCTGCCACCCGGCTCCTCGAGGGCTCGGAGAGTTTTTAGGTCTCTGCCCCTTCAGATGTGGCTGATCTCTCTTCCGGTCCCCAGAGGGGCCAAAGCAAAGCTCTCGTGACCAGCTGAGCAGGGAGCTGCCACGGCTCAGCAGCAAAATCTCACAGCAGGATCAGCACCGTCCCCATCTCAGAGCCCTCGCAGCTATTTTTGGATGCTCAGGCAGCCCAGCTGTGGTTCACCTCCACCACACCCCCATCTCACCGCTTCGTGTAAGCCCCCCCTGGACTTTTGTTTGCTTCTTGATATGTAAAGAGGAAGAACAACACTGCCCTGAACACACACACCTACATACCCCTGGCCCAGCAGCCAGAGACTGACTCCTTCCTCCTCCTGTCCCCATATCTCCTAACTCCACAGCCACGCCAGCGCTTCCCAAATTGCTTGGCACAGAAACAGCCCTGCCATCCCTCTGCCAATGCAGCATCTGTCACGGTGCCCTAGCTGGGAACAAGCCAGAATTTCTGCAGTAATACAGAATTCCCCGTTTCTGAGCACACGGTGGCAGTTGGGACCCCCAAGACCTCGATGTTGGCCTGACAGCCCTGGGCTGACTTTCAACCTGGCTTTTTTCCAGTAGCTCTCCCAGTTTGGGATGCCTGCCCAGAAACTGGTTTGCACCGATGCGCTCTCACAACACCACGATGCAGCAGCCCTGCTATGGCACTGCTGTCCCCAGTGTGCGATGGACCCAGGTCGTGTCCCAGCAATAGCACAGATGGATCACCAGCGCACCACTTCACACCTTATTGCTAATCCCACACCCTTATAACTAAAGAAGTCAATCTATTAACACCAAGAGTTTGTAGAGGTGATTAAAAATACAGTTGGTATATGAGAGGTATATATGTTGCCATGCTCCCGGCAGCCTGAACAGATGCCACCAAGCATCCCTCAGAGGCCCAACATCTCCAGCACCTGCAGTGACATCTCAGCGATGCCCTGGCAGGAGGTGGCTGGCTGCGACCCTCACCACAGCCAAAGCCAGCATGGGGAGAACTTGCTGCAGGGTTATGCAGGGACTTACCCTGCACCTGAAACCAGACAGGGGGAGGCAGTTGGTGTGGCTGAAGGTCCTTTGTCCCTGTGTTGTGGGGGTCCTGCTGCTCCCCTGCCCTGAGTGGGATGGAAAGAGGGGGAAGGGAGCCTCTGTGAAAGGAGGAAGAGAGATTGGGACAGCCAGTTTCACAAGAAGCCTGGTTCCCGTGTCGCCAAAAGCTGCACACTCGTCCCAGCAGCTCCCTGCCAGGGCTCTGCCAGGGACCCAGGAGGTTTGGGATCTCCACTTTGCCCTTTTTGATCACTTCTCAGTTTAGGCCTTTGAGCCCCTGGAGCACACCTAGGCCCCATCTCACCAGCGGAAAGTGACGTTTCCTGAGGCCTCGCAATCGCAACTGAAGCACCTCAAGGTCCCCATCCCCTTCCTGAAAGCACCGAACGCGTCACCCCAGAGCCATCACAGGCACAGCCACAATCTGAACCTCACCCCGCAGTCTGCACCCAAAGCAAGTGGGCTTTGCTTTGTGGGCACACAGCAAGTCACAGCAAAGCCCCATCCCGGGGGTCCCAGGAGCACCACCCAGACCCTGTGTTGCAGAGCCCTTCGCTGTGATCCCTCTGCAGTGACAGCAAGCCAAAACAGATGCAGAGGAGTCACAGCCTGTGTCTGCAGGCAAAGCAGACACTTCAGCTGCGATGCCTGTCCCCAGTAATCCTCCTGTAATTGCTGCACGGCGGAAAAGCCTGTAAATAATCTGTGCTGGGCCGGGCCGGCGGGTCCTGCCTGCCGCGGGGCCACACACACACACTGCGGAGCATCTCAGGTCACGGCGCCGGTGCTGCTCCGGCCCTCGTTGTGTAACGGCAGCCGCCGGAGCTGAGCCCGCAGCCGGAGCCGGGCTGCTGCTCCCGCACCGGTTCAGGTGAGCACAAGGGCTCACTGCAGGGGATAAGGGGATTAAAGCAGCAAATATGAACGCAGAAAACGTTTCCCTGCTCTCGGTGCATTGCCGACCTGACTTTGCCGTGGAGCTTTTTGGTGAGTGAGGACACACAGGAGCACGACCTTCAGAGCGTGCCCCAGCTCCCCACGTGCGGGGCTTTGCGGGGAGGGAGAGTCGCGCTGCTCTCGCCTCCGCGCTCCGGAGCTGCAGAGGGAGGAAAAGGCCACACCGCTGCGTGCGGGGGAAGGCACAGGCACGGGGACCGCGTCCAGCACAGCTGTACAGCGAAGGTCACGGCCATCCTTCCCCTCCCAAGGACAGAGAGGAGCTGCCAGCAGCTCAATCCAGCGTTGCCGGTGCCCGGCTCAGCTCACCTCCTTCTGCTCTGCCTACTCTTGCGCCTCATGGGGCTGTGGGGCTGCAGGCGGGGGTGAATCGCCCCGCGGCACAGGACAGCCGGCGGTTTGTCCCAGACCACGCAGCGAGGCTGGAGCTGATCTGCCCAGTCCTCACCCCGACGCTGAGATGGAGAGAGAGGGAGGGGGAGAGGGAGAGCGCTGCCGGGATGTGCCGGAGAGGAGCAGGGGAGGAGGTGAGCGAGGCAGGTTGGTATCTGTAGCACCGGTCGCTGCAGCGTGCACGGCTGGCACTGCTCGCCGGCTACGCGCTGCCAGCTCCGGGCCTGCCGCCGGCTCCTCAGCCCCATCCTTGCGGCTGCAGAGCATCCCCGCGGCCGAGGACAGCGTCACCCGAGCACGGAGCTCGGGGCATCCCGCCGGCAGTCCCCGTGAGCAACGGGAGGAGACGGCCCACGCCGCGGGGATGGGAAAGGGGGGGGGGGGGAAAAAAAAAAAAAAAAAAAAAAAGCAGAGAAAAGCCCGGCCAGGACTGCGGCTTCTCCAGGACTCACCAGGACGCGGCTGAAGCGCTCCTCCAGCTCGTCCGCGGCAGGCATGGGCTGCCGGGCGGGCGGCGGCTGCCGCGGTGGGGTGGCGGCGGCGGCGGCGGGGCCCGGAGCCCGGGGGTCTCGGTTCTCTCTGGCCGCAGCCCCCTCCATGCCCCCGGCCGCGTTGCCCATGGCGCTGCCGCCGGGCCCGGGGTGCCCGGGGTGCCGGAGATGGAGAGGAGCGGAGCGGTCACGCTGCAGTGAGCTGGGCTGGGCAGGAAGCGGAGCTGCAGGAGGGATGGGGCGGGTGAGTGTCGGGGTGTTTTTTCCCCTTCTCTGTCTCTCTTCGCCGCTCGCAACTTCTCCTGGGCGTTATTGAGCCGCAAACGCCTCCCCCCCGCCTACACCCCCGCCCCGCGGGCAGGGCTCCGCTGCGCCCCGGTCCCGACCGGCCGCCGTGCCCCCACAGCCCCGCGCCGCAGCCCCGGCACCTGCCGCCCTCCGCCGCAGCCCGGCTCCAGGGTCCCAAAGCCCACGGCTGCGCGGCGCCGGGCTGCGCCTCGGTTTTGGTTTCATTTTAATAATATTTTTGTAAGGAAAGAAAGGAGGGAGGCAGATGGGGCTGGGGAGGGCAGCAAGGACGGCTGGGGGCCCTCCTCTCTTCCTCTTTTCCCCCCGGCTACCAAAGCAGGGAGAGCTGAGGCTGTGCAAACTCATTGCACCTCTGGGCAGGGCTCTGAGCATCCCCAGCAGCAGGGATGGAGCTCCGGGCAGGGCGGCACTGGCACGCCTCAGGGCTGGGGCATGGATGGATGGCAATAGCTGTGCTGTGCTGGTCGATCAGAGATGTGCTGTGACACTGCCCAGCGCCACATTCTGGCTCTGGAGGTGCCTCCCCAGGAGCTGACAGGACGCTCTGTGTGGGGACACCTGCCAGTGACAAGCACAGAACTACCCACTGCCCTCGGTAGAGGATGCAGGAAAGGATGAGGCAGCTGTTCTCACCCCGTTAACATTCAGCTCCTGCTTCCTGACAGCCCTGGCAGTGCAAGGAGCAATTCATCTCCTCATGGCTCCTGCTGCACTGGCATCAATAAATGTAGTTCTGAAAAGCTGCCATTACACGAGCACATTATTTCAGATGAGAGATGGAGATAAAGAGCTGCCGAGGGCCATGTAAGGACAGAGATCGGGACCCCCTGATGTGTGCCAAGGCCCAGCAGCCCTGCACAGCCCCACTCACCCGCCCGGACTCCGATGCTGGCTCCGTGTCTGCCTGGGTGTCGCAGCATCTCCTGATCTGCAAAGTGTGCCTGGTCACCTGCCGAGGTGTCAGTGCAAGCCACCTGCCACTCCAGAGGCCTGTGTGCAGGGAGAATGAGCCAGACCTGTTCTGTCAACCTCTGCAGCAAAGCAGGGATTGCTACCCTCACCACATGGCCTCAAAGCCATTCCCACCCTTCTGCAAACCCCAGATCCCACACAGATGTGTGACGCGTCCAGAGGAAGGCTGACAGGAGTGAGCTGCCACAGGTTCCTGACCTGACCTCGATGCACTGCTGCACCCTCCTCACACTGAACACCATTCTCTGTGCCTTGGGAGGCCTGAGAGGAGTCACGGGCAGCTCACAGACACAGAAATTGGGGTCACCCACATTACGGTACATTCTGACATTCCACAGCTTGACTTTGCAGTTTAAATATCTTAGTTTCATTAAATATTTCATCATTTCACTGAGTATTTTGCATACAATTCTCTAAGATCTGCTCCCCCTGATCCCAGCTGGGGTACAGGGCGAGAATGGAGTCTGCCTGTGCAGGAGAGCCAGCATAGAAACGGGCCCAAAGATGAGCCTCAGGCTGCCCACTGGGCCAAGCTGAGATCCCAAAGAGCCAGAGGGGCCCTCCTGTCTCCGGGGTGCCCCACACCAGGGAGAAGTGCAATCCCTCAAGGGATGCCCCCCGCCAAGGCCAAGTGCCAGCAGAGCAGCACACTGGCAGGGAGGTGACACAGGGCAAAGCCAAGAGCCTCGACCACCAGGAGAGGCAGAGATGAGGCCCACGGTCCCGATTCCCGGCCACGGGAAGGGCTGTGATGGTAGGTGGGGAGCAACGGCGGCACCGCATCAATGGCCGCGCTGGCACAGCTCCATACGGCGGCCCCGGCTCTGGAGCCGGGCACCAGGAAGGGCAGCCGCGCCGCTCGCCTCAGCCCCGCAGCAGCAGCTCCGGCTGCTCGGAGAGCTCGGCCGCCTGCTGCCCCCCCCCGGCCCCGGAGCGCAGCGCAGCCTCACCCGCACCCACACAGACCGAGGCGGCGCAGCACCGCGGCCTGAGGGGAGGCCCCTCGCCCGCCACCGGGCTCAGCTTCGCCGCTGTGCCTTCAGATGACGTTTCCAGCCCTCACCGAGGGACCGGCCCGGGACCGAGCTGCCCCGGGAGCCCTGGGAGAAGCGAAGCCCCTCGAGAGCAAAGGCGGAGAAACGCGGCGTCATGGAGCCAGCTGCACTCATAAAACATGGTGAGGCCCATCTGGGCATAGCTGAGATGTGTGATTCAGGTATTGCTGATGTTCCGTTCATCATCCCTTACCACTTACAGCTCCTATCACCATTTAAGTGCCTTTGCGTCCGAGCTCTGACATCCTGCCTGCCTTCTCTCCACTCCTCTGGTATTTTATTAGTGATGCGTGAAGGCTTTTATCTGGTGCTGCCCATGAGTTGGTAGCTGTGCACTCCCTGGTGTCACAGTCCTTAAAAGAGCGTTCTGGAAGTGATGTATTCACTTCAGTGTTTGCCCAGTGCTGATTTTTTACGCTGAGGTTCACCTCAGACTTAGGTTTGTTTTCTTAATTCAGTTCAACTCACAGCAAAATATCCAGAGAGGAAATCACAAATCACACTTCCTGGTTCCCCTTGCCCTGAATTTGCAGGAGGGAGAGATTCCACAAAGAAATATCATCGTATTCTTTGGTGTTAGTGCTGCCCAAGGGATATCTGCTGGTCCGAATAAGCATTCTTATGCCTAGAATATGCAACCCAAAGTAAACATGAGCTCTTCCTTAAAGCTTGGCTCTGACTGAGACCCAGAACCTCGAGGTTTATTCAAGCAGCTGACCGTTCTTTGCATACTTCTGAGAAGCTGGACCCAAGAATAAGGAAGAGAACCACTTATCGAGGTTCTCCAGCTGCGCCACTCTCCCACCTTGCTGGGAGGCATCCAGTGATTGGTGTCAGTGCCCTGAAGTGATGTGGCTGAAGCGAAGGTAAACCAGAGGGAGTCAGTCTCGATTGAAGGATCACTTATTAATTCCTTTCCTTGCAAGCGCTGAGATTGGATTTCTATTTTCAGTGCTGCTGAATTTCTCAGTGACTGTAATGAGTTCCAGGTATAACTCCACTCTTCATTTAGTCTATTGCTTTCTCTGACAAGTGTTCATTGTTCTGTGTTAAGCCATGGCAAGCAGTGGAAGGAGAAGAAATGTGTGCTGGAGGACACAGGCTTCTGTAGATAAATCAGCTTCCGTAGGTAAATTAATGTTTGCAGAGTCAAGTAGATGCAATCTTGAAGCAAAAGGCAAGATGATGGAGAGAAAGCTTGTATCTGAACACCAGGATGTGAATTTTCAGGGCTGTGGGTAGTTTGAAAAACAGACTGAGATAAACATAGTTCCCAATGAGAAATATTTTGGTAATGTCACATGGTAAATAGCTCATCAAGGGATTGATTATATGTAAGTTGGAGTTTGCTTATCATCCACAGCTTGAAGGCATTCTGCTTGGTTCCCAAGGGATGTGTGTGAGTTTAGATCAGCCAGAGTCTGCGTAATGAAGAAAACATGGAACAGATGATACTAATGGGTGGAAATTAGGATATGATGTATGCGAGCATCAAGAAAAGCACTTGGAGGAGTAATGGAGGAGAAGAGGGTTCTTCAGTGCCTCTGTTTCTCTGGGAATGGAAGATAAATACCACGGACAGAATACAGAATGGTTGTGTGTTTCTGGGAGCTTCTCCTCCAACTCAGAACCAGAACCACTTGTGAATTCGGCCAGAACCCGTCATCAGGAACGAAAAGTGTGTCTGTCACAGATTCTTACCAGGTTCTCTATAGCAGTGAGTTCACTTCTGCTGCTGAAAATGTCTCTTATGGAAAAGGACAGCAAGTAGATGAACTCTATCAGGAGTTGCCTGACACAGTCTTTGAAGAGTCATATTTGGAATTCTTGCTGGGAATGATTTACAGCATACATAGCAGCAACAGTGGCATCACTAAAAGAGGACTCGTGGGGGGGGGGAGGTGGTGCTCGCCAAAAAGTTTTCCCTGTCCTCTGAGTGTAGGTCTGTGTGTGCACCAGCTCCCAAATCCATCTGGATTCCCTTTCCTGCAATACATCTATTGTTTACAAGGGAAAGAGGGAGCCAAATCCTGGGCAGAGCGTGCTTGAACCCTGCAATAGTTTCTTTCTTGCTGGCTTCCCATGGGGAAATGTACGCAGAAGCAGCTGTCAGGAATTGATATTATTAACAGGAACAGGCTCTTGCCACAAAAATATGAGCTGGGCCTGTGTGCTGATAAGACCGTTTCATCAAGAGGGTCCACACCATGATAGCAAAACAGCAAGGTCACAGCATCCTTTCCTATTCGTCCAAGAGAAGAGAGCTAGGAGCTGTGAAATCCTCCAAACAAGAGTCTGCAGACACCTGAGCCCATTTCACCTTTCTGGGGGCTGCTACAGCATGACAAATTCTGCCATAGGCTTCTCCTGCCACAGTGACTACGGGCCTTCTAAATGGAATGGTGAATTATCTGGTTCTTTGTTGCCCGTTCAGCAGCAGTTCTGAGAGCTGGTTCCCCTTCCACCTGTGTCATGTGAGCGTGCCCCGTCAGAGCTCCCAGACGCACAGCCCTGCAGTAGTTGGGAGCGAGCAGATTCGGTTCTCTTTGATAAAAATAATGCTTGCCTCTTAATACCTCATGGCCTCACCTCCAGCCTCAAGGAGCACAGAGCAGGAAAGGCCTGAGGAGACACAGTGGGCGGAGGAAAAGAGGAAGGGGTACAGGCGTGCCTCAAGCATTACTTGGCACAGCCTCACCACGACAGTGCACACAGGGCTGCACCGTTCAGACCAGGGCACCTTTGCAAGCTCTCCAGCTTCAGCATTTGCTGGGAGAGGGCATTTCCAGCCCAGCTTGAACAGGAGGGATGGGTTCACTGGGACAGAGAAGGAGTGCAGCAAACAGCTATTCTCCAGAGCCTGCTCAGCACCACCAGGAGCAGGAAAAGATGAGGACATTTCCTGCCTGTTGCTTCCAAATCCTGATTTCTACCTAACCTGCCACCTTAGGGTGAGGTTTGAGGTCATGCTGCAGTTTCTGAACCCTCTCAGTCCCTGCTGGTTATAAAGTTAGCACAAAAACTAGGAGACCAGAGCCCCCAGGGGTGGCTGAATGTGTAAGACAGGCTTTAAACTAAGCAAACAGGAGAAGGGGAGGAAGCAGCAGCCCTAGGAGGGGACAGTGCACAGAGTCACTGAACAAAAGGCACGAGGTGTTGTGACAGGGGGAAATCACAAAATCAATGTGAAGCTTCAGCAGGTTCACTTTTAGCACTCAGTGAGCACAAGGAAGCACTTCCAAACCTCTAACAGAAGCTCAGCATGCTGGGGAGCGTGAGGTGCCCCCACGTTACTGCACTGTTGCATATAGGGAATAAACACAGCATGCTTGCAGGTGCACAGCTATGACCTTGTTGGAATCACAGAGGTGGCTCCCACAGCTGGAGCATTGCAGCAGAGCAATTCAGGCTCTCTAAGAATGACAAGATGGAAAGATGAGGTTGGATTGCTTCTACTCCCTGTAAGGGAGCAGCTGAAGCGCACAAAGTGCTGTTCGGGGTTGGAGGAGGAGCAAACCAGGAGTTCACTGGTTCGGGTTAAAGAGGGGCTGGATAGAGCTGCTGTTGTGATGGGCTCCTGCTCCAGGCCACCTGAGCAGCAAGGAGAAGCAGACAAGGCCCTCTACAGGCAGGTGGCAGCAGCCTCACAGGCTCAGCCCTGGTCCTTTATGGGACCCCATGGAGGGACAGCGCAGCAGAACCTAAACAATCCAGGAGGTTTTTGGGGTGCGTTGATAAGAATTGTTGAGAGTGGATATTGCTAATCTTCAAGTAGACTTCAAGTCAGTCCTTTGATACTGTGCCCTATAGGGCACGTAAACAAGCTGGTGTTGTGTGGCCTGGATGGGTGATAGGAGGTGGATTGAAAGCAGCCTGAATAGCAGAGCCCAGAGGATGACCAGACCAGGTTTACCTGGAGGTTAGTAACTAGCAGTGTACCCCAGGAATCAGTGCTGGGTCCAGACTTGCTCAGCATCTTTGTTAGTGTTCTGGATGATGTGGCACAGAGTATCCTCAGCAAGTCTGCAGATTGGAGTCCAACAAGGGACTGAAAGAGTCTGAAGCAGCTCTGAGGAAAGGCTGAGAGATCTGTGGCTGTTTAGTCTGGAAAAAAGAGGGTGCAAGGGATCTTCTCAATTTGTATACATACCTGGAAGGAGAGTGCCATGAGGGCAGAGCCAGGGCACAGTGCTACCCACACCCTTAGAGGGAAGATGCTTCCTGAGGGTGGACTTCAGAGATGCTGCTAAAGCCCTCCCCAGGGTACAGAGCTAGTCTCCTTCCTGAGGCCGTGGTAGCAGCCCACAAAGGGTTGGAACAGCTTTGGGCAGCTCTCCCTCCACCCCATGACCTGGGGAGAAAAGAGCAGCACAGGGCGCAAGTGATGCTCAGTGCTTTATTGGGCTCACAAAATACACAGCAAGAAGAGCCAGGCTGCAGCCCCAGTTCAGGCAGCCATGCAGACAGGAGCACCAGTTCCTTGTTGGGACAAAAGATGCCTGTCCCCACACCAGCACAGGGACATCTACCACTGGCTGGCAAGGTCATGGTACAAACTGCAGGCCTGGAGAAGGCTTTGCCCTGGTGACTTTTCTTCCCTTCACCAGCTCTCTGTGGCCTGGGGCAGCACAGCAGCACTGTGCTAGGCCTTGCCTGCAGCCTCCATAGTGCCATTGTCTTCTTCACCTGTTGCTGGCTCTGAGGTGCTGGGATCTCCTTGGGGCAGAGATCCACAGCCTTGGTCCTCCTCCGCAGTGCAGCATGAGTCTGTGGGCAGATGGACAGAGAACAGTGAGGAGCCAGCTGCATGCAACCCTATTCTGCTGCTGGAGAAACCTGTGTGACACTTGTAGGGAGCAGGAGCTGATCCTTGAGATTGGGATCACGTACAGGTTCTAGTGCTGCAGCATTGGACATGCCTGCTCTAAACCGACAGCAGAGCTGGCCCCCCAGGTTGAAGGCATGAGACAGCTATAGGGCACTGAAGCTGGCCCAGAAGCTCTGCACTGGGGACACGCCCAGCATGTTCAGCAATACAGGGCAGCCAGAGCAGAGGTGGGGGAACTGACAAGGAGCACGAGGCAGGGGGGTGGCATAGCAGAGAGAACTGGGGTTTATGGGTTAACGGTTCTGCACCATCACCTTCCTCATCCTGAGTCTCTGATGCTCTCCTGTCTGGGTTCTGGGACAGCAACGTGAGCCTGTTGATAGCCAGTAGGGCTTTGCCTGTTTTCTGGAGAGAAGGAAAAGAGTACAGAGGCTCACTGGAACCTTCATGCCCTCCACTGTCCCCCAGGCACAGCCTGTCCCACATACCTGCCACTTCCGACGGGTCAGGAACTGCTTGATCCGCTCCTTTGGCAGTGCCTTCATGCTCCTGGGCAGGGGCTGCTGTAGCCAGGGGTGCTGGAGGGCCCCTGGGCTGGAGAGCCGGCAGCTAGGGATGGATACAGTTTGGGGGGCTGCCCTCTGGCCCTTGGTGTGGCCCCAAGGAGCGGCTCTGGGCACTGCTCTGTCTGTTCAGCACAGAAGGGTTTGCACCTTCCCCTGTTCATCCCTGGGCTTGAGCATCTGCTCCCTTCATCTTCCTCACACCCCAAATCCAGCTGCAACCATGGGGGCTCACCCCACACCTGGATCTTACCGAGGATCCTTCTGCAGCAGCTGGCTGATGAAGTCCTTGGCCTGCTGGGAGATGTCTGAGAAGATCTCCTCCTCAAATTCCCACTGGGCAGCTGTGATGTTGCTCAGTGTCTCCATGTCATTCTCTCCCTGGAAGGGGGACTCCCCACTCAGCCTGAAGAGAGGGCAGAGGGACTTCAGGAACAGCTCAGCCCCTTCCTGAGCAACTGCTGTCCCCAGGAGTCCACTCACAGGATATAACAGATGACACCGACGCTCCACATGTCTGTGGCAAGCCCCACAGGCTCAAAGGAGACCACTTCTGGAGCCATGAACTCAGGAGTTCCATGCAGCACCTTCACAGGGGTGTCCGGAGCTGCAGAGGAGATGGAGCCCATGGGCAGGCAGCCCCATGGCAGCCCAGCTGAACCCGCCATGTGCCCCTGCACCCAGCTGGAACATCTTGTTGTCACCAAAGGTCCCCCCTCACTCACCCAACTTCCGTGCCAGGCCAAAGTCAATGATCTTGAGCCAGTGGCTAGATGGGCTGACGCAGACAATGTTCTCGGGTTTGAGGTCGAGGTGGACGACAGCCTGGCCATGCATGTACTGCAGCCCCTCCAGGATCTGCCGCATGTATTGGGTGCTGCTGGGCTCTGTGTGCTCAAAGTCATCATCCACAATCCGCTCAAAGAGTTCCCCACCAGCCACACTGCAAGTGCAGGCAGAGTGCTGGGAACCACGCAGGGGTCTGCAGCTTCCCAAACCACCCTGCACTCCATGCCACCATCCCAAGGTGCAGAGACCCACCCCAGCACCATCCCACTGCCCCACACTCACTACTCCATGACCATCACCAGTTCCGTGGGACCCTGGAAGGCAGCAAGGCACTGCACGAGGCGCGGGTGATGCAGGAGGTTCATCAGCTCAACCTCAGCCCGAGCCGCCTGCTTCTCCTTGGCTGTCCGTGTCCGGAAGAACTTCCCAGCCCGGATCTTGCCTGTGGCTTTCTCCTGCAGCTGGTACACTGTCCCAAACTTGCCCCTGGAACAGAGCAAGCAAGAGGGATGGAGGAGCTGTCCCCATCACTACATCACATCCCACCCATAAACAGACCCTACATCTCAGAGCTGCTGGGGATTGTAGGACCCCTACTTACTCTCCAAGCTTCTCCAGCTGTGTGTACACATCTGAAACCTTATCCTGGCTGTTAATGACAACATCACAGCATTCAAAATCCTCCTCACCTGCTGGTGGGAACAGAGGGGGTGATCAGGAGGGCTGTAGGGCCACAGCCAAAGCATTGAACAGAGTGGGACAAGAGGTGAGTGCTGATGGGGGGGGAGGAGCCCAGTGCTGCAGCTGTGCCCCTCCCTGAGCAGACCAAGGACAGTGCGTACCTTCTGCCTGAGACATCACGATGCCACTGGCCCCTGTCAAGGTGTTAGCACGGTCAGGATGGATGCTGGATGCAGTGTTGGTGTGGGGGGCGAGGCAAGGGCACCCCTCTGCCTGCTCCTTGGGATCTGCAGGGGAAAGAAGCAAGGCTATGCACATGGGGAGAGCCCCAGGCAGCTCCCACCGATGTCGTGCAGGGCCCTGCACCTTCACCAGGAGAGTCTTCAGGAAGATGCCGAGCTGCTATTTGCACAGGCAAGAAGCAATTTTAAAGCAGCACCCTTTTTTCCCTAAAATAGGAACGATCTCCTTCTAGGACCTCCATTGCCTTAAGCAAGAAGCTATAGCCTCCTACATGCTCCAGCTTGCAGCAGCCAGGAAATCCCCAGGAAAAACTGCTTTTCTGGGGCAGATGAGCTGCTTCCTTAGGCAAGTCCGCTCCTCAAGCCTACCCATATGGAGGGAGTAGGCCAGATCACAGACACACCCAGGTGCTGCAAAGTGGCACCCAAACCCAGACCCTCAGTGCTGACCTGTCACCACCTGGTCCCGTTGTGTTCCAGGCCACCCGCACAGGCTTCCAGTCCTTCCAGTCCTGCTGGGTCACTGCTGAGCCACCAGAGTCACGAGTGAGCTGGGAAGGAAGGGTGATGCTGGAGTTGGCATTGGGGATCACTGCAGTCACACAGCCTACATGGGAACATCTCAGGGCAAAGCGCCAGCCAGGCTCCAGGCACAGCTGGAGCATCGCTCTTGCAGGGAACAGCCCTCCCCTTCCTTCCCAGAGCATTTCCGTACTTGGGGAGAAACAACCACAAGCATCAACACTGAGCTGCCTGGCAGCCACCCCCAAAGCAGCCCTGGTACTGCAATCCCAAATACCCCATTGGGCACCACTCAGGGGTTTGGACCCAGATCCCAGCTAGAGAAACCTCAACTAAAGCCACCCAGGGCTCTGCAGAGAGCTCACACCTCCCCAGACAGCAAAGCCCTCAGCCTCACACTAGCCAATATCCCATCCTAGAGTCTTAGCAGGACTTAAATCCTGCAGCAGCCCCACCTCATCCCCACACACAAGTGGGTTCCCACAATGGCCCTAAGTACCCACACCTGCTCCCCCAGCTCCACCTGCAGCCAATATCCCATCAGATCCATTGCTGTCCCCACGCCCATCCCAGGCTGTGACCACCCTGATGTCCCCAGGTGAGCTGGAATGAATTGGAACACAGCATTGCAAAACCACTCCTGCTTCTGAACTCTGCTGCTTTGAAGCAAAAACGGGGTTTTCCAGCCTCTCCCTCAGGACCAAGGGATTTACAGGCTGCGCTGCTTTAAAATCAGAACGATGCAATGATTTCCCACAGACTCAGGGATGGGGCCGAGGAACTGCAGAGGGTCCCACCCCTTTGGGCAGCCCTGTGTCACAGCCTCCCTGCAGCTCAGGAGATGTCACCCCATTACCTGCTGTGCCCCTACAGGGTCCTGGCACTGCTCTGGTTCTCACTGGTGCTGTTGGCACAGAAGCGATACAGGGCCACTCCCAAAGCGCTCAAAGTCCATGGGGACAATGTTCCCAGCAGGGCGGCAGGGCCACTGCTTCCATGCTCTCACACAGCCCACGGCCTGGGGACGGTGACACGACCTCACCGCTCTCCCGCTGCAATATCGACCCTGCTGGGACACAGCACGGCGTGCCGGGGACATGTAGGACATGTAGGGGACGACAGAGGAGAGGCCAGAGCTGCTGCAGTGGGTGAGGGGCGGTGGAGACCCCCGTCTGTGTTCTTCATTCCTTGCAGCATCCTCAATGCGGGGTTTAATCCCGTTCAGGAGGGTTTGGGGGTTTAGACCGTGCTGTGCTGCACCGCCTCCTGCATCTCAGCACGGGGCAAAAAGGGGATGGAAAGAGACAAAATTGGGCAGAGTGAGGCTGTAAGGTGCTGCACAGCACAGGGAATGGGGTCTGTGCAGCACCTGAGGGCACAATTGGAACCCACAGCTGCTGGGTGTCAGTGTTGTCCTCATGCTCATCCCAGCAAAATAAAAAAAATGCTCTGGGAAAAAAAAAAAAAAAAAAAGCCAAAGCTCTTTGTTGAAACTGATCACATCCCCCACCCCTCACACCTTAATTCTCCTCCTCAGGGAGGCCTGGAGGTGTCCCATACCACCAGTTTGGAATGAACCCTGAGAAAAGCCAAAGCTTTTAAGAGCTGAGCGCAGGATGTGTCCCAAAAAGCTGCAGAAATGCCCACTGTGGGATTTGGATGCACAGGGAAGTTTGGTGAGGTACTGGGGCCGGGTGTGCAATCCCAGCTCTTTCTCTTGGGTCTCTTGTCTCCCCACACACCCCCATGTTTCCCACCCCATTTCAGGTCCCCTCTTTGTGCTGGATGCTAGGTGGATTTAAAGAGAAGCTGCCTGTTTATTTGTAGGTGCTACAAAAATAAAAACACCTCTGCAGCACTCAGTCTGCTCACAGTGCCCACAGAGCCCTGCTCTGGTGTCCATCACTCTAGGTCCCACAGGGGCCACCATCTGTCATTGTGGCCCCACAGCCACATTGCCACACAGCAGGGCCACCCATCTTGGGGCAGCACCCAGAACTGGGCACAGTGCTACATGGAGAGGACACAGGATATCTGGGGGACACTGGGGAAAGGGAAGACATGGGGACATGTGGGAACCACAGGAATACAGGGGACATAGATGGCATGTAGGGGGACATAGGGGGCATAAGGAGGATGTGCAAGGATGTAAGGTACATGGAAGACTTGGGGGATGAGGGGCATGTGGGGGGACACAAAGGACGTAGAGGACACAGTGGACATGGGAGGCATGTGAGCATTGTGAGAGTCACAGAGCACATGGGGGAACATGGGAGACCTGAGGACACCAGGAATGGGGACACATTGAAGCCACAGGAACCTGGGAGGACCCAGGGACAGGTGGGTGACCCTGGGACATGCATCGGGACATGGAGTACATGTGGGACATGAGATGACATAGGGAGATGTTGGGGGGATTCAGAGGACTTGGGGATGCAGAGGGGACATGGGTGGCACAGGAGGCATCCAGAGACATGGGGACACAACAAGAATACATTGGCTGGGGACACCAACCAGGACCTGGGAAGTGGGAATAAGTGTTAACTGGGAGCTAGGAACTGGGATCTGAGAAGTGAGAACTGGAGAAAAGGATTGGTTCTGGGTACTATGGGGTGGGAACTGGAAACTGGGAGCAATGGACTGGGAAGAGTTGGTAACTGGGAAGTGGTAACTGGGACCTAGGAACTAAGAATTGGGAGCTCAGAACATATAACACTGAGCTGGGAAGTAGGGAATGTGATTACTGTGTTGAAAACTAGGAATGTGGTGCTGGGAGTTGTGAACTGGTGGCTGGGAAATGGGAAGTGGTGAAAGGGAAGTGGGAATGGGGAGCAGAGGCCTTTGAAAGAGGAGGTAAAATGGTTGGGAAATTGGAAATGTTAGAAGCAAGTGTGATTTGGGAGCTGGAAACTGGAAGCTCTTGGAGCTGGGAACAGGGAAATGGAAACTGAAGTGGGAGCTTGGAACTGGGAACTGTGACCTAAGAACTCAGAAGTGGGAGCTGTTAGATGGGAACTGGAAACCAGAGACGGAATTTGGGAGCTTAAAATTGGCAACTGGGATCTAGGAACCACAATGGTGAGGGAAGAAGATACGGTGATGGGAGCTTTAATGCCACTCCAACTGCTCGGTGTGCACTGAAAGGAGCTGCAGCCGCCATGAGGCCGTCCCTCAGCCTGCTCTGCTCTGGGCCCAACACAGTGCAGGGTCTCAGTGCTCCTCACAGCCGTGCGCTCAGTCCCTCCCCCATTTGTAACCCTATTTTTTGTGTGTTTCGGTACATGGGTGGATCTCCCGAACGGAGCTGGACACAGGCACAGCGTGGGGCTCCCACCGGGCGGTAGGCCCGGAGCAGGCCGCAGGCCCCGCGCCCGTCGCCATGGCAATGCGAAGCGCGCAGGCGCAGAGTTCCACGAGTGGGCCTCACGGCATCATGGGACAGCAAGTCCGCAGCGCTACACCCCCTTCACCCCGCCCGCGGCGTAGGACTACAGTTCCCATAAACCTTCACGGCGGAAGCGCACCCCTCCCCTTCCTCTACACCTCTCTCTCCTATTGGCTCCGCCGCGATGCCCGGCAGCAGTACGGCGGCGTCTGATTGGTTGGAAGGCGAGCGGGACGAGGCGGCGGCTATGGCGGACGAGCGGGCGGTGTGAGGGCTCGGCCGCCATTTTGTGTGTGTGTGGGCTCGCGCCAGGCCTCGCTGCCCGCCGCCGCGGGGCCGGTGAGCGGCCGGGGACTTCGAGGGGACTCTGGACCGAGCCGGGAGCGCGGGGAGCGGCTCCCTCCAGTGTTGAGTCCTGAGGAGAGCGGCGGAGGCCCGCGCGGTGCGGCCGTTCTCCTCAGGAGTGCGGGGCTGTGGGCGGGGAGGGCCACGGGAAGGCCGCAGCTCCGGGGGGAGCCGTGGCTGACGGAAACGGGGCGGAGGGGGCCGATTCTGGGCCTCACTTGGGGGATGAGAGGGGTTGTAGACATTGTGGTAGGAAAGCTGTGAGCTCGGGCTGTGCTGGGTAGCAGCGGTGTCTCAGTGACCCCGGTGGGCGCAGCGTGGGGGGAAACGGCGCATTTTTGTAGTGAAAGAGACGTTTTGGTTTAGAAACATGGAAAAGCCACACAGTGACACAATGCGCCTTTAACGCACGGCAGCTGAAAAATGACCCCCTGAGAACATTACCCTCAGTATCACTTGGGCTCACGGGACCCTGAAGTGCTGCAGGGCTCCCCACAGCCAACGCAGACCCACACGTCACCCCCCAGAGCCCCATACAGCAGCCCCACCCGCCCCTGGGGCCCATTGTGCACCACAGAGCCCCAGCCTGGGGCTGCAGACGTCGCTGTGTGCAGTGGAAATGAGGGCTGGGGAAATAACAGCGCTTGGACTTGGTTCAGGTGTAAAACAGCACCATTTGGGGCTTCTGAGTGTAGGTCCTGCAGTAAAATGTGGGACCTGCCAGTCACAAATTGGATTCTTTTCCATTTATACAACTGGAGGGTTGGTTTTGTTCTCTTTTTTAAGAAAATGCTCTGTTGAAACAGGTTTGCTGACAAATGTCCACGTTGCTCTATTAGTTCCTGTGTGCTGGAGCCTTGAGCTTCATACGCTGCTGCATGGCCAGGCTGGGAGCTTTATTTCCATGTACCTCAGTGCTGTGTTCAGCCCTCACAACAAGGAAGGCACCGAAGCCCTAGAGTGTGTGCAAAGAAGAGCATGGAGCTGTGACGGCTGTGAGCGTAGAGGGAGGCAGCTGAGGGAGCAGGGATGGATCAGTGCAGAGGAGAGGAGCTCAGGGAGACCTTATTGCTCCCTACAGCGCCCTCGAAGGAGGTGGTGGTGAGGGGGGGTCGGCCTCTGCTCCAGGTAGCAGCGATAGGACGAGAGGGATGGGCTTATGTTGCACCAGGGGAGGAGCAGGTTGGATATTAGGAAATATTTCTTCTAAGAATGGGTGGTGGGGCAGTGGCACAGCTCCCCGGGGCGTGTTTGGAACTGTGGGGATGTGGCCCCACAGCAGGCAGGGTGGGGTGGGATGGGGTTGGAGGTCCCCAAGGATCTTAATGGTTTTCCAATCCTAAAGACTGTGTGGTGCTCTGTGTGTCTTAGTGCACGCCACAGCTGAACATGTAATGTTGGTTGAACCTATATGCCCTGTGCCTGGTTGTTACAGGTGGGGTTTTGGGGTGCTTTTTTTTCAAAAGGGTGTGAGCAGGAATGGAAAGAAGCCACAGAGGGGCAGATCCCGATGCTGTGGGGCAGCTGGATGGGAACGCCGTGCGGGGTTAGCAGCGCCAGAGAGCCTCCTTTAAAAAGGAGTCCTGCTTATATTGCAGTATCGTTGGGATGGCCAGAGCAGCGTGTGAGTGCTGTGTCTTAAAGGTAACGAATAGATGGCACTGGAGCGAGTTAAGCCTGAACTCAGCGAGCAGCAGCGATGCCAAAGCCGGGCCCTTGTGAGGAGGCACGTAGCGGCCGTGAAGCCGCCCCAAAGCTGCCGGCCTCCGGGAGCCGCTCCGTCCGTCCCCTCGGCGGCACTGCGGGGGGAGCCGGGTTTCGCTTAGCGCGGCCGTTGGCTGTCGCGGTGTTGGCATGCTGTTACAATGGACGGCTTCCCTTTTTGCAGCAGCGTTTTCAGGGAGCTTGGCTGCCGCTGCAACGCTTCCTGCCTAGAGAGCGGCTGGAAGCAGAGCGGGGTGTCCCGGCTCCCCCTGGGGACGGGGCGCTTCAGCGGGCACTGAAAGGCTGCGCTGCCGCTAAGTGCGAGCGCAGGAGGTGGGGTCGGACCCTGCGGGGCGACGTACCGCTCCGGAACACCTGCTGTGGGGATTAGGAGCAATTAGTGTGTGTTAAGACTCCTTCATTAAGCAGAATGTGGCATAAAGTTGGTAGAATCAAAGCAGGGTCGGGGAGTTGATAGTTATGGAGGGAGCAGCGGTGCTCTGAGCGGGGGGGAGACGTTCCTGTGTCTGTAAGTGCCGTCGTTGAAGTGTTTGCAGGTAACTGAACAAAGGGCCGTTCTTATGAATTCAATGTAACCAGTTTGGGGTCAGTGGGTGCAGGACGGCCTGCGTGAGCGCCGAACTGGTCACGGACTTCACTTAGTAACAGCCGTGCTGCTACATTTCTCTGATGATGCCCTTGTGTGGGTTTGTCCCCCTCCAGGTGCCGAAGGCTACCTGTGCTGCCCAGCTCGCCAGGGCTCCCTGCTGCCGGAGTCGGACGCGCAGCTGTCCGGGAGGAGCCGAGGCCCCGTGCGGCGCTGCGGGGCTCCAGGTGGAGCAGGAGGCCTCAGCGGGCTGCTGCTTCTCTCCCTGAGCAATGGCTCCTAACGAGTGAGATGCCAATTAACTCAGCCCGCTCCTAACGAGTGAGATCCCAATTAACTCACCCCGCTCCAACACACGGAGCGGCGGCAGAGCCCTTGCAGCCACCCAGCGCTGCCGCTGCCCGGCGCTGTCATGGCAGAGGGAAGGGGAAAGGAGACTGCGAGGCTCCTGGGCAGCACCCCTCGGCACCCTCCCGTCCTCTTCCCACAGCTGGTGGCAGCGTTTGTCCCGAGCGGATTTTTTGGCCAAGCTTATGCTAAAACCTTCCTGGAGCCCCACGGCATCTTCCCCTTCCCCGGGAGCTGACGTTCGTTATGAAATAAACCTGCCCCCGTAGGTACCGAGCAGGCTGCCTCCTCTGCGAGATGCGTTCCATAGCGCCCATCCTGCCCTCGGTTACACAACAGCCGCTCAGCCCCAGCGCTGCTTCACCCTTCGCCCGCCCCCCCCCAACTCCCCGTTCTTTCCCTTCCCCCCCCCCAGGTACAGCACTGGGGACCGCCCCCCTCAGCCCCCCCGCCCCCCTCGGCCGCTGCCCAGCACTGCTGACACCACAACTTCTCTCTTTGCTGGAAGAGAACTTTTAAAGCCCCACTTATGGCACCGAGAGCATTTCTGGGGAGCTCTGCTGCGACCTCATCCCCGAGGAGGAGGAGACAGGAAAACGAACCGAGCCTTTAGGTGAGCAAATAAGCATTAGAAAGGTGTAAGCTGTGCCCGTCGTACACAGCGCAGCGCGGTGCCCCCCTCTGTCGGCCCGGAGCCCACCGAGCACAGCAGCGCCGGAGCCTCAGTGCGCACAGAGCGGTGCTGAGCTCCGTGAGGAGCTCCGTTTCTCCGTGGCCGAAATGCGCCGAAAACGATTCAAACTGCATTCCCTCGTGGGAGAACACTTTGAACATTCCCCAGAAATCACACCGAAGCTGTTACAGTTACAAGTAATTAAATTTATTAGACCTCTATAATTTTTTTTTATAGTCAGTTTTGGCCAATTTACACTTTTTTTTCTTTTTTTCTTTTTTTTTTTTTTCCTTTTTGGTTTAAACACACACACACACGAGGAGGAGGAGGGGAAAAAAAAAAAGAGCATCATCATGAGTTCACTTTGACAGCGACCCCTCCCCACCCGCCCCCAAAGGGGGAGGGCTGAGCGCCGCGTCCCGCAGCTCCGCTCCGAGGGTCGCTCACTCCGGAGTCGCCTCCGCCGCTCTCACGTCCCTCTCCCGCAGCAGCTGCAGGTTCTCCGCCCGCAGTCGGTCCACCTCCAGCTCCAGCAGCCGCGCCGCCTCCACCGCCTCGCCGTGCTTCTTGCTCTCCATCCTCAGGCGGTTGTTCTCGTCCTCCATGCGGGAGAGGCACTTCTCCAGCTCCAGGTACTCCTTCACCAGCTCCTGCTTGCTCATGTTCTGCAGGCTCTCCACGTGGTACCGCTCGTAGGTCTCCGAGAAGTCCCTCTGCAGGAACTCGCTGCCGTCCCCCCCCATCCCATCGCTGCCGCCGTCCTCCTCGGCCGCCTCCTCCAGGAAGTCCTCCTCGCTCGTATCGTCCGATTTGGCGGCGGAGCGCCGCGGGTACAGCCCGGTTTTCAAGTCGGGCTCCTCCTGGTCGTGGTCCTCCATCAGGAACTGCGTGGTGTTGTAGGGGGCCACGGGCTGCCCCTTGGCGAACATCTCCGCGCGGAGCCGCGAGGCGCGCAGGCTCTGCCGCTCGTCGAACTGCTGCTTCTCCTCCCAGCTCAGCTTCGAGTAGGGCTTCCAGCGCCGTTTGTTCTTCGACGGCCGACGGCGGTGCTTCTTCTTCGCGGGCCACTCCTGGGCGCGCCCCACGGCCGCGCGGTACCGCGGCCTCAGCCCGGGCTGCGCCGCGCCGCCCTCCGACGGCCGCGCCTCGTGGTCCCCCGCGCCCTCCGCCGCCGCCGCCGCCGCCTCCTCGGGGGGCGGCAGCCGCCCGCTCTCCCCGTCCGTCTGCGCTTCGCCCCGCTCGGGGTCCGCGGGCGCCGCCTCCGGGGCGCGCTCGGCGTCGGCCATGGCTGCGCGCTCCCCTCCCTCGCGGACGGCCGCTACATCGGTCCCGTCCCCCCGGGCCGCGGGGTCACGGCCGCACAGGGGTTAACGCCGCCGGGCCCGCCCCCCCGCGCGCATGGCACGCGCCGCCGCCTCCTTCGCCTCCTTCTCCTCCTCCCTCCGCGTCGCACCCGCCCCGCCCCCCCCGCGCCACCGCCACCACCACCACCCGCCGCCGCCTCCCGACTGCCGCTCCCCACCCGCTCCGCCGCCTTATATAGCTGCGCGCGTCCCGCGCAGGCGCGCTGCGTGCCCCGCCCCGCAGCCAATCAGCGAGCGCGAGGGGAGGAGCGTATCGCTTAGGCACGCCCCCTCGCCGTTCGGCCGACGGAGCGACGATTGGCGGGGCGGAAAGTCGATCGCGCATTTCGACCAATAGCAGAGAGGAGGCGGGTCGGGGCCGTACCACTCGTGGAGGGGGGGCTCCAGGCGCGCGGCTCCGCGACCTTCAGCGCCGCAATGAGGGCAGCGCTCCGCCCCCCCCCGCCCCTCCATGGTACTGCCTAAAAGAGTCCGCGCCGAGCGGAGGGGCACCGAGCGGTGCTGCGATTTCGTCGGCTCGGGACCGTTCCACGGAACTCACAGCGGGAGCGGGGGGGAGTGAGGGAACAGAGCCGGGGGGGCAAAGGGAGAAAGAAAGGGGGTTCGGGCGGAGGAATCATGAACCGCCGCTCTGTGATGCGGCTGAGGCCGCGCGGAGGGAGATGTAAACAAACCCGAGCGGAGCGAGTCCCATCTTAAAGGAGCCGCGTCCCTTTTTTCGTGGGTAGTGGTGGGGGGTGGCAGCGGAGCTCCTGGAGTGCGAGGAGCGGGCAATGGGCGCCCCGGGGCGGAGAAGCGCCGGTGGTGCGCGGGCTGCTGCCTCCCGCCCTTCAAGAGGTGGCACCGGGTGCGGTGGGATTTCACTGCAACCGATGGCATCGCGCTACAACGGTGTCACGTGCGGGGAACCGAACCGAACCGGGGGGACCGGCTGGCACCGGGCCCGGCCCCGTACGGGTGGTGCAGCCCGCAGCGCCCCGGCTTCGTTCGGCGCCTGCAGGGACGGCACCGCCGGGTGACAAAGGGACGGCGCGGTGGGGCATCCCCTCGGTGTCCCCCCCTCCCCCCCCCCAGCAGGGCAGCGCACACAGCCAGAACCGCACTGAAAAGGCAACTTTAATCGGGGGGGGCCGGGCTGAGCCCCGCCTGGCAGCGCCCTGACCCCGCTGCCGTCTGTGCCCCCGCGGGTTCCCCGCCCCGAGCGGCACCGGGTCCCCGCGGCTGCTCCGCTCCGACCTGACGGCGGTGCGGGAGAAGCAGAACCGGGAACGGTGGCGGCTGCGCGGGGCGCCGGGAGGCCGCGATGGGGACGCGTCACCTCTTCCTGCCCCGCCAGCGCCGCAGCAGCCACTGGGTGACGAAGGGCCAGGCCACGAGGAACAGCAGGGTGTGCGGGGACGCGAGTAGCGGCCACGGGGACTCCGCCTGGAGAGGGACAGAGAGGTGTGGGGAGAGCGGGGCGCCACCCAAGGCCCTGAGCGCTGCCGTCCCTTTTGTGCCCATCGTCCTGCTGGGGTCTCACCGCATCGCTCCGCTGTTGTCAGGGACGGGGCACGGGGACAGAATTGCAGGGGGACACGTTCCTCGCACCTGTCCCTGCTGCCTGCCCCACGGCCACCTCCTGCTCTCCTGCTGAAGGACCCCTCCCCAGCCCGGTCACCGCCCCCAGCAGCACAGCCGGGGTCACAGAGCCGCACGGACGTCGCACAGGCCGGCAGGGACTGCGCAGCGCTGCCTCCCAACCCACTCACCTGCACAGCGAGCAGCTCTCCGGGATCGGCCCCAGATGTGTCCTGCAATACAGAAGGGGTTTTGGGACACAGCCCGGCTCCCCGTCCGGCCACCGCGTCCCCATCCCGCGATGCGATCGGGACCGGGGGCGATGGGAATCACGGGGGCAGCCCTCCCCGCTCGGCCCTAAGGCAGATTCGAGGGCGGCTCCACCTTGCCATGATTCGGCACAACCCGCGGTCTGTCCCCACTCCGCCCCCGGCCCACCCCGAGCCGCCCACCCGTGGGAGCGGTGCCACGTACCTTCGTGCAGGTGAGCAGCTCCAGCTCGCTCAGCCGCTCCAGCACGCGCTGCATGTCGTCCTGCAGGGCCCGCACGGTGCCAGCCACGTGGGCGTCCAGCTCCGGCAGCAGCTGCGGCTCCACGGCAGGGCTCCCCGCATCCTCCTCTGCCCCGGTGAGCTGCGGATCTGCAGGAGCAAAGGGAGGTGACGCTCAGAGACGAGGCAGAGCGAGCTCTGCGGCACACGGACGGCACGCCGCTGGCAGCAGCAGGGCTCTCCGTCCCAGCGCTGTCGGATGGAGGATCTCCGCTTCTCGGCCCCAAACCTGCCCTGCCGCCTCCCGATAAGCCCGGCCGCCAGCAGACCGGCAGGCGCTGGCAACAGCACGGCTGCTCCTCGGCCCCCCGCGCCCGCCTTTATCGGCCTCGTTACAAGTTAACTCCCAAGGTCAAGCAGCCCCGGAGGTTTGCGAAACATCAGTGGGGAGCTGAGTGTGTCGTGGGCTGGAGAGGGTGGCAAAACCCCAATGTCTGGCAGGATGGGCACAGCCACCGGGGCTGTTCCTCACTGCATCCCTGCTGGGGACCGCCAGGATGGCTGCGGAGGTTCTGTCCCCTGTGCCAGCACCTCCAGGGACACCGAGGCCGGCTCTACGGAGAGCTCCCGGCCCCAGCTGGCACAACCGTATCCAAGGGCACCGAGCAGGTGCTGCTGGCAGGGCCGCACCGCGCTGCAGCTGAAGGATGTACAGCATTCAGCACAGCCCTGACACTGCGGGACAATAAAGGGGATCTGACCTGGAGGGGAAGCACCGAGCTGTTTGGGAACCGAGGGGTGAGGAGGGCAGATGCGAGGATTCGTGGCTGCCGACCATCGGTGCTCATAGCCTCACCCCAAGCATCCCAGGCAGGCGGGGAGCAGCGGGAGCCGGGCTGCACCCACCTCTGTCAGAGCCCCGGGCTGCGAGGTCGGCACCGCCGCTCCCCTCCCGTCTTCCGCCTTCACCCCGCTCTGCCCGCCCAGCCACGCACCCGGCCGAGACGCTCTTTGGGACCAGCCCCCGCTCAGCCAGCAGCTGCCCAGCCTGCGTGAGGGTAAAGAACGACCCTGAGACCCCCGGGCCCCACCGCCAGCCCGCGAGGCCGGGGCTGAGCTGCAGCGGCTCCTGCTGTGCGCTCTCTTCCCCCCCGCCCTGCTGCAGCCCCGCAGCCTGGGAGCTCGGGGGTCTCGCAGCGCTCTCAGGAAAGCGGCGAGGAGCCGACGGCAGTGCAGCAGCGCCTGTAAGCAGCGGAGCTGCCGGGACCGCAGCGCGCCTCCAGGCTGTCCTGCCCCGGGGGACGTTACCTGCTCAGGCTCCATCTGCTCCACGGTATCGCAGAACACTTCCCCCTCCGAGTCGCTGGTGCCCTGGCTGCCCTGGCGCGTGTCGGCAGCAGGAGCCGGCCCCGCTCCTGCAAGGAAGCACAGGCAGCGCCGGCGTGATGGGAGGCGGCTGCGGAGCCGCTGTGCGCGTGGGGCGAAAGCTCGGCACGGCCAGCAGGTCTGCGGGCAGCAGGAAGCAGAGGTGTGTGCACAAAGCAAGGCTTCAATTCCTCAGCAGAAGGAGAAGCGCTCATTCCTGCCGCTCGGCCACAAAGCGTCGCTCGCACCAGGGAAGGACACTGGGGCACAGGGGGCAGAGGGGCAGATTCATCGTGGCTGCGAACGCAGGGACTGCGCCCCGCTGCGCTGCAGGGCCCGGCTCACAAGCCGGCACAGAGCTCTGTAGGAACGGGGCTGCGTCCTGCAGGGACCTCAGCACAGCCCTCAGAGAACGGCAGCTCACACCCCACGTGTCCCACTGCACTGAGCCCCCACCGCACACCCGCTCAGCTCCCTCGGGCGCAGGCCGGGCGCAGACCAGCGCTGCTCTGTGACCACACGTGCTGCCGGTGGCAGGGCTGCCTGGCTCCCCCACAGCACACAGCCGACAGCAGGGGCCGCTCCGTGCCGCCTGAGCCGCGCGGCCGCACCGAGACCCAGCACTGCACGTGTGCCAGGGGCTGCGCAACCCAGGGCCGGGGCTCAGCGCAGCAGCTCCCGCCCCGCGGGCTGGGCGCACCCGGCTGGAGGATACTTCCACACACACCTCCCGGGGCGCTTTGCCCATCCGTGCCTTGCTCTATCCTCAGAATTAGGCCTCCGCACACAGCCACGAGCAACACAGTCACCCAACACGCTCAGGGTTACGCTGGGGGGTCAGCGGCTGCCCCACAAGAAGCCCCGGCCCTGCATGACACGCAGGTGGGGTTGGACCAGACGTGCCTGAAGCCAACAGCTCTGCGTTGGGACGGAGGCCTGGCCCAGCCCCGACGCCACTGCCTCCTCCATGGGGTCTCTGCCGGCTGTTGGCCACACCGGGGAGACCAACCTGGCGTCTGCTGCCCGTCCTGCTGCTCCCTGGGCAGTGCATCCTCCGGCCGCTCTGAGGCCGGGCCGTTCGCTCGCTCCTCCTGGCCGTGCTCGGCCGGCTGCTCCTGCTCATCTGCAGGGAGAGAAAGGGAGCAGAGTTAAAGTGCTGCGGATCTCTTTGCGGGGCTGCCCACCCTCTGGTGGATGTGGGGCACCCCAAGCCCCCACGGGGTGTCAAAGCCCACGGGGTTAAGCGCAGCCATGCAGCATTTCCAACAGCCAGGACTTTGCTCCCCGCTCCTGGGCAGGCGGCGATGTGGCAATGCTGCCCTGCACCTCGTCAGGGCTGCCCGGGCACCACCAGCACCCACCCACCCAGCACAGCCTCCAAAATCATCTCTCTCACCTGGATTATCATTAACAGCTGCAACGACAACAACAACAACAACAAAAAAGGCTCACGGTGAGCCTAAGAACCTTTAGCACAAATAACTCAACAGCTTAAGAAGTTGGTTGTTTTAAACCACATTTCAGGCACCCGGTGTTTATCTGCCTTGCAGGCAGTGTGAGGTTTGGATTTCAATGAGACACTGTCATTTCTGAGTGACAGCAGTGCAGGAGGACACCCACAAGTGGGTAAGGACGGGGAGTTCAGACCCCGCTTCCATGTCACAGAGAAAAGCAGAGTCTATTTATGTGTTATACAGTAAAAAGAACAAAAACACCTGCGAGGAAGCAGCCATTGTGAGGCCAAGCCATGCAGGAACACACCCTACCAACGTGTTTTGGGTGTCTGTGGATGCAGGGGGAACAGAGGGGGCAGCGATCTGTCAGAGCTCTTCTAACATCAGCATAGCACTGCCAGCTTATACTGCTAACACAGCCCAAAGCTCACCTGCTGCAGAGCAAATGGAGGCAGCACCCAGCAGCCTCACAGATGGTTTTTTTCCCCGCACGAGGCCGCCCCAACACCTCCCCACCCCCTCAGCCCCTTTCCAGCCCCGTTCCTCAGCACACAGCCCCGCGTTTACATCAGGTGAGCGCAGCCTGGCACCGTGCCTTGCAGGAGGAGCAGAGCCCGGCTGCCACGGCCATGTAGGGCTGCGCGCGGGGCGCTCGGAAGCCAAAGCTCAGCTCCTCTCCTCCGAGTCGAGAGGAGGCTGGAGGGCAGCGCCAGGCGGGCGGGATGCGGCGGCAGGGAGGCGAGGCTCGGAGCCGGCAGCGCAGCCCCACTCACCGCCCGGCCGTCGGAAGAAGCCCTCCGGGGGCCGCGGCATGTCGCGGATCACCTCGTAGAGCGGCTCGAAGTAGCGGAACATCTCCTGCGTCGTCTCGTCCGGACGCAGCGTGGCGATGATCTGCGGCGGCGGGCAGAGCTGTGCTGAGGGCCGGCCCGGCGGGCGGCGCCGGCCGGAGCCCCGCGGCCGCCGTTACCTTCTGGGCCACCTTCTTCATCTCGGCCACGTACGCGGCCATGGCCTCCTCCCTGCTCATCCGGCCCAGGCTGTGCCACGCGTCCCTGCGGGGCGGACGGCGCTGAGCCGGGGCCGAGCGGACCCCGCGGCGCCCGATGCGGGGCCCTGCGCTCCGTACCACTTGTAGCGGCCGATGGGGTCCCAGAAGCCGGGCCGGGGCTCCTGGCAGCGGCCCGCCGTCGCCTGCTTGTAGTAGCTGTAGAAGCGCAGCATCTCCTCGTAGGAAGGCCGGTACGAACCTGGAGCACCGCAACGCCGTCAGCGCGGCCGGCGCCGGCGCCGGTCCCGGCCCCGGCCCGCACTCACCGCTCCGGGGCAGCCCCTGGATGACGCGCACGGCAGCCTGGAACTGAGCCCCGCAGCCCGGCTCCGCCATGGCCCCAGTCCGCCGGCCCCGCCGCTCGGCTCTCCGTGAGGGGAAGGCGCGCGGCCAATCAGCGCGAGGCTTCCGTCGGCGCCGCCGTGCCGCGCCCAATCGGCGTGCCGCTTGCGAAACGGGCCGCGCTGTCCCGCCTCCTCCGAGCCAATAGCGGCGTAGCGCGGGAGCCCCCTGCTGGAGGCGGGACGCGCTGCAGCCAATGGGAGAGCGGGGAACGCGCGCTGTGGCGCCCCCTGTCGGCCGCGGGGAGGAACAGCGCGGGGCGGGGCGGGAGGGGACGGAGTGCGGGGACAGGGAGTGGGGACAGAGAATAGAGACAGGGTATGGGGACAGGGAGTGGGGACAGGGAGTGGGGACAGAGAATAGGGACGGTATGGGGACAGTGTGATGGGATAGGGCATGGGGACAGAGTATTGGGACAGGGTATGGGGACAGGGAGTGCAGGCAGGGATTTGGGGACAGGGAGTGGGGATAGGACGTGGGGACAGAGTATAGGGACGATATGCGATATGGGAACAGAGAGTGGGACAGTGTGATGGGGTAGGATATGGGAACAGAATAAAGGGACGGGGCATGGGGATGGGGTACAGGGACAGAGTATGGGGACAGGGAACGGGGACAGTATAAAGGGACAGGGCACGGGGACAGGGCAGAATAAAAGGACGGGGCACGGGGTGGGGACATTATAGGGACATTATAGGGACAAGGCGCTGTGGCATCGCCCCCCGTCCCGCACCGCCCCTGCATTCCTTCCCCGTGCGTCATCTGGCGGGGGGGGCGAAGCTGGAAGCTGCGCTCACGCAGCGCTGTTTGTTCACCCCGAGACGGTGCGGGATGGGGGAGGGGGGGGTGGCTGCACGGGCGTGCGTGCAAACACACGTACACACATGTATGTGCACGCACACACGTGCATATGGCCGCACACACACACACGTATGTGCATGCAATCCTCCTCCCCCCCCCCCTCCGATCCAAAATCTCCACTGCAAACCCAACCCCCGGGCTCCTCCCGGTACCGCCCCGCTCCTCCCCCGCACGGCCCCGGGAGCGCCGGACGATGATCTGCGGGCGGAGGGCGCGACCCCGCCCCGAGCAGAGCGGGGGGGTCTTGAAGAAGTTGGGTGAGTGCCGGGGCAACGTGGTCGGGGGTCTCAAAGGGTGGGGGAGTCTCCTTGGTTGGGGGTCTTCATGGTCAGCAGTGTCCCCCATGGTCGTCATCCCCATAGCTGGGGGTCTGTGTGGTTGGGGGGTCCAAAGGTTGGAGGGGTTCCCTGTGATCAGAGGTCCCCACGGTCAGGGGTCTCCTTGGTTGGAGTTCCCCATGGTTGGGGGTCCCCATGGTTGGGGGGGTCATCGTGGTCAGGGGAGCCTCTATGGTTGGGCATCCATCGGTTGGAGGTCTCCATTCATGGAGTTCCTCATAGTTGGGGGTCCCCATGGTAAGGAGTGTATTCCATAGTCAGGGTCCCCACAGTTGGGAGTCCATGTGGTTGGGGGGTCCAACGGTTGGAGGGGTTCCCCATGGTCAGGGGTCCCCATGGTCGGAGGTCCCCATGGTCGGACATCCCCATGGTTGGGGGTCCCAATAGTCAGAATTCCCATAATTGGAGTTTCTATGTGGTTGGAGTTCCCTCTAGTCAAGGGGGTCCCCATGGTCAGGGGTCTCCGCAGTCGTGGGTTCCTATAGTTGGGGGTCTCCGTGGTCAGGGATCCCCACGGTTGGAGTTCCCCATGATTGAGGGTCCCCATGGTCAGGGGTGTCCCTATGGCCTGGGATACCCATGGTCAGGGGTCCAGTGTTTGGGTTCCCATGGTTGGGAACAGCCATTTCCCACCGCAAGAGCAGTGCATGGCTGCTGGGGCTGTTCTCAAGGAGCAGTTCCAAAAAATAAATAAAACGGAGGAAATAATTTCATGGAGAATGGACGGAAATGTCCCGTCAGAGCGGGTATGTGGCCACCGCCAGCCTGGGGAAGGGTTGGAGCTGTGCAGGGCGGGTGGCAGCCCCGCTCCTGGTGCTCCCACACTGGATTGCAGCAGCCGAGCTGGCATTGCACAGCTCTGGCCAAGAGCTCTGCATTGTGAGCACAGCTCTGTGTCCACAGCTTGGCCGTGTCCCATCCCTCCCGGCTGCACAGTGTGAGAGAAGCTGACCGCAGTGGCCATCCCATCCCATCCCATCCCATCCCATCCCATCCCATCCCATCCCATCCCATCCCATCCCATCCCATCCCATGATGTCTGTCCTGTCCTGTCTGTGCCATCTCATAGTGTTTGCCCCACCCCACTCCACCCCACCCTACCCTACCCCATCCCCTCTGCCCCATCCCATCCTGGCTGTCCCATCCCATGTCACCCTGTCCTGACTGTCCTATCCCATTGTATCTCTCCCACCCCATCTGACCCATCTTGTCATGTCTGTCCTGTCCCATCCCATTACATCTTGTCTGTTCCATCCTATCCCATCATGTCTCTCTCATCCCATCCCCATCCCCATCCCCCATCCCATTCCACCTCATCCTGTCTGTCCCATTCCCATGCCATCCTCATCCCATCCCATTCCGTCTCATCTCATCCCCATTCTCTCATCCCCATTCCATCCCCATCTTACCTTAACCAACCCCATCCCACCCCATTCCCACCCACTCAATTCCATCCCATCCCATCCCGCCCCATCCCATCCCACCTGTCCCATCCCACATAACCCTGTCCCATCCTGTCCCCCTGCAGGTCTGTCAGAGGATGAGGACCTCCAGCTGATGCTGCAGGGCTCCCTGCTGCTCAAGGTGACCTCACGGCGGGCGAAGGAGCGGCGGTACCGCCTGCAGGAGGATGGGATCACCGTGGTGTCTGAGCGGCGCTTCGGGCGCATGGCCTCCAAACACAGCTGTGAGTGCTGGCACTGGGGCTGGGGGCACTGGTGTGGGTTTGGCATGACCCCCAGTATGGCCAGGTGGGCTAATCTTAACCCTAACCCTAACCCAGACCCCATATGGGACCCCGACTCCAACCTTAGACCCCTCTTGGTGATGCCCTATGGTCCCCATCTGAAAACAGGCTTTGCCCCCCAGCCGTGGACCAGTGCCTCCCAGTGCATCCCATTGCATTCTATTTTATTCCATTGCCTGCCTGCACCCTGTGTGTCCATTGCCTCCCAGTGCATCCCAGTGTACCCCCTTGCATCCCGGTACATCTCAGTGCCTTCCACTGCATCCAGTGTATTCCTTCATCTCTCTGTGTATCCAGTACCTCCCATGGCCTTCCAGTGCCTCCCAGCGTATATCCCATTGCATCCCGTTCTATTCCATTCTATCTCATTGCATCCCATTGCATCCCAGTGCCTCCCAACGTATCCCATTGCATCCCAGAGTAACCCACTGCATCCCAGAGCCTCCCAGCGTATCCCATTGCATCCCAATACCTTCAGTGCATCTCACTGTATCCCATTGGGTCCCATTGCTGCCCATTACATCCCATTGCATTCCAATGCCTCCCAGTGTATCCCATTGGATCCCATTGCCTCCCAGGGTATCCCATTGCATCCCCGTGTATCCCAGTGCTTCCCAGTGTGTGTCCTATTACAGGACAGAGCCTCCCATTGCATTCCACTGCATCCCGTTGGATCCCATTGCATCCCAATTTATCCCTTTGCATCCCAGTGCCTTCCAGTGCATCCTATTGCATCCCCATGACTCCCATTACGTCCCCTTGCATTCTGTTGCATCCCAGTGCCTCCCCATATACCCTGTTCTATCCCATTGCATCCCAGTGCCTCCTAGCATATCCCATTGGATCCCATTGCCTCCCACTGCATCTCATTGCATCCCCATGACTCCCAGTGCTTCCAATTGAATCCCAGTGCCTCATAATGCATCCCATTGCATCTCAGTGCATCCCATTGCGTCCCAGTGCATCCCAGTGTCTCTCACTGCATCCCAGTGTATACCATTGCATCCCACTCCATCCCATTCTTTCCCATTCTATCCCATTGCATCCCAGTGCCTCCCATTATATCCCACTGCATCCCACTGTATCCCATGCATCCCACTGCCTTCAATGTATCCCACTGCGTCCCAGTTCCTTCCATTGCATCCCACTGCATCCCAGTGCCTCTCACTATATCCTATTGCATCCCAGTGCCTTCAGTGTATCCCACTGCATCCCATTGCATCCCATTGCATCCTATTGCATCCCAGTACCTCCCAACATATCCGATTTCATCCCAGTGCCTCTTATCGCATCCCATTACAGCCCATTGCATCCCAGAGCCTCCCCCTGTATCCCATTGTATCCCATTGCACCCCAGTGCCTCCCAGTGCCTCCCGGTGTATCCCAGTGGATCCCAGCACCTCCCATTGTATCCCATTGCATCCTGGTGCCACCCAGCATAACCCATTGTATCCCATTGCACCCCAGTGCCTCCCAGTGCCTCCCGGTGTATCCCAATGGATCCCAGCACCTCCCATTGTATCCCATTGCATCCTGGCGCCACCCAACCCATTGCATCCCATTGCGTCTCTTTCCCTCCCATTACATCTCAGTTGCATCCCATTTCCTCCCATTGCCTCCCACTGTATCCCATTGCATCTCAATGCCTCCCTATATACCTCATTGCATCCCAGTTCCTGCCATTGCATCCCAGCACTTTCCAGTGCCTTCCAGTGCCTCTCAGGGTGTCCCACTGCCTCCCGTTTCCTCTCTGTCTGGGATTCGCGTCTTTGGCGCAGCCCACGGGGACATTAGTTGGCTCTGGTGTCCCCATATGACGCTCATTGGAACCATCCCTTTGTGTCCCCGCAGTCTCCGTTGCACACATTGTGTCGGTGCAACGGGGGCACCACTCGGAGGGGCTGCGCCGGTACGGCTGTGCCATCCCTGAGTGGAACTGCTTCACCATCACCTTCGAGGGCGGGCGCAGGAACCTGGACCTGGGGGCACGGGATGAGGACGTGGCACTGCGCTGGGTGCGGGGGCTCCGCACGCTGCGGGGGAGGCTGCGGGGCATGAGCCAGCGGGAGAGGCTCGAGCAGTATCCTATGGGGGTCCTGGGAACAGCCTGGGGACATCTTGGAGACATCTAGGGACATCTCGGAGACATCTAGGGACATCTCATGGACAACCTGGGGACATCGTGGAGGCATCTGGGGGACAGCCTGAGGACAGCTTGGCAACATCTCATGGGGATGTGTTGGGGCAGCTTGGGGACAGTTTGGAGACCGTGGGAGTAGCTTGGAGACAGCCTGGGGACATCTTGGAGACATCCAAGGGCATCTCATGGACAGCCTGGAGACATCGTGGGGACGTGTTGGGGATAGCTTGAGGACAGTTTGGGATACTGTGGGGATAGTTTGGGCACAGCCTGAGGACATCTTGGTGACATCTCATGGACAGCCTGGGGATGGTCTTGGGACATGCTGGGAACATTTGTGGACATCTTGGGGACAGCCTGGGTGTATCTTGGGGACCTCCTGAGGACAGCTTGGGACAGCTTGGAGACAATCTGGGGATATCTTGGAAACATGTTGGGAACAGCTTGGGGACAGTTTAAGGACATCTTGGGGCAAGCTTGGGGCAGCCTTGGGATATCTTGGGGATATGTTGGGGACAACCTGGGGATAGTTTGGACGCTTTCCTGAACACAGCACAGCTGGATCCATGGCATGCTGCAGCGTGCCGATAAGGATAAGGACAACAGGATGTGCTTCCAGGAGGTGCAGATCATGCTGCGCATGGCCAACATCCACATGGACAATGCCTACGCCCACCAGCTCTTCAAGGTACTCTCTGTCACCTGATGTCCCTGTCTGTCACCAACCAGCCTAATCCAGAGGATAGAGGGCTGGGGACGATGACAGAGGGGACATGACCCACACAGATCCATAACCCAGGGGATGGGGGACTGGGGACAATGACAGAAGGACATGACTCACGCAGACCCAAGGTGACACATGAGGCCCCAAGATCCCCCTGTTGGGATGGGGACAAAGAGTCACTGGGTGTCACCATGCCACCTCCATGGTGGTCAAGGCAGTGAAGAGGTGGAAGACACCCAACGGGACTTGCACATTCCATGGGTGCCCCTGGGTAGCTGAGACTCCCAAACATCCCAGCCCAGGTGGGTCCTTTGGGGTTAGGGTCAATGGCTGCCGTCCCATAGGAATGTGACCACTCTGGTGATGGGCGGTTGGAGAACCAGGAGCTGGAGGACTTCTGCCGGCGGCTGCTGCGGCGCCCGGAGCTGGAGGAGCTCTTTGGGCACTATTCTGGTGAGGACTGCGTGTTGTCAGCCGAGGAGCTGCGGGATTTCCTGCAGGACCAGGGCGAGGAGGGCACCCTACACCAGGCCTGTGCCATCATCTGTGCCCATGAGCTCAACGAGAAGGGTAGGGATGGGGACGTCCCTACTGGAGGGTGGGTGGCCGAAGGGCAGAATGGGTGCCATGGGGACATGCTGGTGGCCACAGTGTGGGCTTGAGGTTCTCCAGGGCTGGACAGACTGCCTCTTTGTCCCTTTGTCCCCCTCACCCTTCCATGGAGGTGGCCTTGCCCTATCTTGGTTGTGGACATGAAGGTTGGGATGGACACCAAGGGACCTCCATGTGCCCTATTGCCATCCCAAGGGTGAATGTGGCACTGCCATGGGGCAGCAGGTTGGGAGCAGTCACCCCCATGTCCCTGTAACCAGCAGGATGTGGGAATACACCAAGGGACTTCCATGTGCCTTATGTGCCACAGTGCCAACCCAAAGGTGAATATGCCAGGAGATAGCAGGAGGAGATGGGATACCAAGGGGACATTTGTGCCTTAGTGCCCTGTCAAGTGGGGGACATTGGGGTGAGGACAGAGGATCTCCACCTCTTGTGGGTGCCACCATGCCATGTCCATGGTGGTCAAGGCAGTGAAGGGATGGAGGACACCCAATGAATGGGACTTGCATGTCTCCTGGGTGCCACAGTGCCTGGGGTGAGCATGGCACTGCCAGGGAACATCCATATGGGGACAACCCATGAGATGCCACCTTTGCCACCTCCCCCAGCCCGGCAGCAGGGCCTGATGACACTGGATGGCTTCACGATGTACCTCCTGTCAGCTGCTGGTGACATCCTCAACCAGGAGCATACTGAGGTACACCAGGACATGAGCCAGCCCTTGTGCCACTACTTCATCTCCTCCTCCCATAACACCTACCTGACCCGCAACCAGATTGGAGGCACCAGCAGCACTGAAGCCTATGTCAGGTGGGTGCCATGAGGTGGCCCGGGCAACACAAGTACTGATCCAGTGGTGGTGGACTGGGTGACCTGGGGACTCACTGGATGATGTGAGTGACACGGGGTGACATGGGGACTCATCCTGCGGTGTAGGGCACTGATGATGGGATGCCGTTGTGTGGAGCTGGACTGCTGGGAGGGTCCCGATGGGGAACCCATCGTCTGCCACGGCCATACATTCACCTCCAAAATCCTCTTCCGTGATGTCATCGAGGCTATCCGCGATTGCGCCTTCAAGGTAAGGCTGGTGCCATCAGCCCTGGGTTGGGCTTTGGGTGCTGGTGCTCAGTGCTGCCCACTCCCATCCCCATCTCCTAGCGATCGCCGTACCCCGTCATCCTCTCGCTGGAGAACCACTGCGGGGTGGAGCAGCAGGCCACCATGGCGCGGCACATGAAGGCCATCCTTGGGGACATGCTGCTGACACAGCCCCTGGAAGGACAGGACCCCGGTGTCCTCCCGTCCCCAGAGGTAAGGCCATCTGTTGTGGTGTCCCCATGTCCCCAAGCAGCTGAGCTTGGCTCTTCGTCCTGCAGCAGCTGAAGGGGAAAGTCCTGGTGAAGGGCAAGAAGCTGCCAGAGCTGCAGTGTGAGACCTGCAGCGTCACCTCCATCCCGGATGAAGAGGAGGAAGAGGAGACAGAGGAAGAGGACAGGCTGCAGGTTGTCAGTTTTTTGGGGTCTCCATCACCTTGGGGTCTCTGTTATCTTAGACTGTCCATGCTTTGGACTAATGTCTTGGGACGTTAGTTGTGATGGGATGTGAATTGTCCTTTGCTTTGGGGTATTTGACATCTTGGGTTGTCCATTGCTTTGGGGCCTCCATCGCTTTGGGGTGACTCCACAGGCCAAAGATGCTTCACATGTGGCCCCAGAGCTGTCAGCCATGGTGGTGTACTGCCAGGCCACCCCCTTCCCTGGCCTGGCCCAGGCCCTGCAGCAGCCCCGGCCCTATGAGATGTCCTCCTTCAGTGAGAGAAAGGCTCGGAAACTCATCAAGGAGGCAGGTAAGGGCAGTGGGATGGGGACAGTGGGTCAGGGACAGAGATGAGGACAGAGCTGCTCTGGCCTCTCCAGGACACAAGGTTGTGGTTCTGGGTTGCTGAGGTGGCCCCGGGCTGGGTTTGGCATTGGCACAGGATGCTCAGGACTGGTTGGAATGGGGGCTCTGGTGGAAAGGTCAGCATTTGGGATCTGGCGTTTGGGTGCAGTGTGTCTGTTTGGGATCAGGTCTGGGGTTGGGATGAAGTTCAAGTTTTGTGGTCCATTGGCATCCAGACTCAAGGTCGGGGTCTGAAGTTTGGGGACAGGTTTTGGGATCAGGTTTTGAGGTCCGTGGCACCATGTGGCCCCCACCCCACCCAGCTGTCCCACTCAGGCCCCACGTTTGTGCACTACACCTCCCGGCAGCTGAGCCGTGTCTACCCTTTGGGATTGAAGATGACCTCCTCCAACTACAACCCCCAGGAGATGTGGAACGCCGGCTGCCAGCTGGGTGAGCCCTCAGCCCCATACGTCTCCTGAAATGCAGCATCCACCCCAATGGCCCCATCTCTGTCCCTGCAGTGGCCCTCAACTTCCAGACGCCAGGCTATGAGATGGACCTGAACACCGGGCGCTTCCTGGGCAATGGGGGCTGTGGTTATGTGCTGAAACCCCAATTCCTGCGCAGCCCCCACAGCGGCAGCCCCCACCCGCTAGTGTTGCGCATCAGGGTGAGGGTCCCCTACTGCTGCCACCTGTCACCTGTCACCATATGGGTGACACCAACCCGTATCCAGCTACGTGTCACCCGCCACCCCTTCCCAAAGTCCCTTCCCACAGGGACCCCCACGGTGCCACTCTGTTCCCCTGCTGTCCCCAGGTCATCACGGCACAGCAGCTGCCAAAGCTGAACCGGGAGAAGCTCAGCTCCATCGTGGACCCATTTGTTAGAGTGGAGATCTATGGGGTGACGGCGGACTGCAGCAAGCAGCAAACTGCCTACAGGAGCAACAACGGTGATCCCATTATAATCCCCATTTCTCTCAGTGCATGTCAGCCCAGTCCCATTATGGTCCCCATTCCTCGCAGTGCATCTCAGCCTGATCCCATTATGGTCCCCATTTCTTTTAATATACCCCAGCCTGGTCCCACCTTTTCCTCCAGTATATCCCAGTGCCATCCCATTCCACCTGGTACATCTGAACTTGTCCCATTATGATCCTCATTCCTCTCAGTACATTTCAACCCGGCCCCAATTTGGTCCCCATTCCTCCCAGTACATCTCAGCCTGACCCCATTATGGTCTCCGTTCCTCCCAGTTCATCTCAGCCTGCTCCCAGTATACCCCATTCCCTGGGCAATGACCCCCCTTGACGCACTCCTGTAGGCTTCAACCCACGCTGGGAGGAGACGCTCACGTTCCAGCTGCGGGTCCCTGAGCTGGCGTTGGTGCGCTTCGTGGTGGAGGACCACGACAGCACCTCCTGCAATGACTTTGTGGGGCAGTTCACACTGCCGCTGGGCAGCATGCGAGAAGGTGGGTGCCCCCTTACTGGGGGAGGGGACAACCCCGTGTCTCCTACGCAATGTCTACTCTGTCCCCAGGGTACCGCCACATCCACCTGCTCTCCAAGGATGGCGCATCCCTGGCCCCTGCCACGCTCTTTGTGCACGTCACATGCAAACGCCCATGATGTCCCCATGGCCAACGCGCTCCTGAACGGGGTGCAGGGACAGAATGGGGACACTGCTCTCCAGCCAGGGTGACAGCAGGGCTGCCTGGGGTCTCCAGTGGGGTAGAGGACCCTGTCTGTGTCCCATTTGCTGGCGCTCACACCCCACTTATCCCCTCTGGCTGAGACCAGGAGGAGATGGGGACATGGTGACAACCAGGACAGGGTGGCCCAGCCACCACGTTCCCAATGCATCTGTAGGGATATGACGGTGACAGCGGCTTCACCAGCTCCATCCCGACTCCTTTGGGCTGCAGGGATGGTGCCTGCCACAACGTCCCCAAGGAGACCCTGCCACCACAGCCGTGGTGCAAACGTGGTTTGGTGCTTGAGAACTGTTGACAGAGATTTGTACCCAGTGCCCAGTGGGTTGAATAAACGTTTATTGAACAGCTTGTCCCGCGTCCCCTTCACTGCTGTCACCTGCAGGAGGGGTGGCTTTGGGGACTAAGGGAGGAGATGCAGGGGGAAATGGCTGAGCCCCCTTTTTCTGATGCTCTCCCCAGTGCTGGGGGCTTGTTGAAGCCTGATTCACCCCACTGTCCCACAGCCCCAGAAAGTCCCACGTGCTCCCAGCTCAGAACTCGCAGCTGATGTCCCCATCGCCACTGCAGGGCGGCTCTTGGCTCTGTGGGGCACAGGAGGGGATGCAGAGCTGCTTGCATAGTAGGGGGACAGGGACACTGGGAGTGCATAGATGGGCACGTGCAGCTTTGGAAACCTTTGGCGTGGAGATCGAGAGCAATAGGGTGATGGAAACATGTCTTCTCGGAAAAAAGGGTTCCATGGACGAATCTGATCCTGATTCTGAGCCTGTGCAGGAGGCACTGGGATGGTGGGAGAGGCCGAGCCCCCAGGAAGGCTGATGGCACGTTGTAGGGCATGCAGGCTGGACTTCGATGGCGTGGAGAGAAAAACATCTGAGCACAGTGCGCCGAGGTGGCATGGGGTGGCAGATGTGGATGTGCTCCAAGCTGGGTCCCCTGCATCTTCGCCCTGAGGGTTCAAGTCTCCGAGGCTGGGGAGGAGAAGGGACAAGGCATTGCTTGCACAAATAGCCCTTAAAACCAAATACTGAGGTGTTCCCAAGCAGGGAGGGATGGCACCAAGGAGCAGGTGGTAGCCTTCAGCAGCTGAATGCATTCGTGCCAGTTTGGAACAGGAAAGATTTAAAATATATATAATATATACTTTTATTATTCACCCGTTAACTCCATTATATGCCAATCATGAGCTAGTTTCAGCAGTTACATTCCCTTGATCATGTCTTTAGGAGGATGCAATTAATTCAAAACAAAGGAGAGCACTGCCGGTGCCTGGGGATGCAGTTGGTGACATCAGTCGGGGCTGGCAGGGCTGGCTCACTTCCACGTGGGGCCACGTTCAGCCAGGCCAGGCTCCTCG
Source organism: Meleagris gallopavo (assembly GCF_905368555.1). Lineage (NCBI taxonomy): Eukaryota > Metazoa > Chordata > Aves > Galliformes > Phasianidae > Meleagris > Meleagris gallopavo. The sequence goes on along the minus strand of NC_139432.1, from coordinate 1,007,119 downwards.
GTGACACCGTGCCATCCTCACAGGGTCACTTACTGCAACACCAGTCCAACCTGGGGAGCAAAGAGATGTGGGTTGCAAGCGACAAGTGACTGTCTCCTACCTCAAACCCAGCCTGGATGGATGGAACTCCCTGCCCTGCTGCTGGGAGGGCTGCAGCCCCAAACCCACCAGCTCTCCCGGTGAGGAGCTGCTCAAGCAGCCCTGCAGAGAATCTCTGGGAGCTCAGTGGTGGAGCAAAGCTGCACTGAGGTGCGTGGATTTGTACCCTGTGGGAGCTGCGTGACTCAGATCAGCCCGGACTTCACAGCTGGACGAGGTGTCAGAAATCCCTAATTCCACACCCCTAAGGAGCTGTCTGCAGGCTCTCCTGCCTTTTGGGATGGCAGAGATCCTAATGAATGCCATTAGTATTAATGAGCTGTCATGATGCCACGTGGGCAGGCTGCAGGAGCACTGTGCTGCACAGCAGGACGGCTCGTGGCTCTCCAGGGCTACACCCAGTGTGGTTCCCATCCCACTCAGGACTCCCAGTGAGTAGGATGGATGCTGAGCCACAATGCTGTGCAGTGGAGCAGTTCAGCTCCCTCCAGAGGGGCTCTTGTTGGTATTGTCCCACCATGGTGTCCTGCACCAGGCTGACACATAGCCCATAGTGCTGCACACTGGCATTCAAGACACAGAGAAGGGTCTATTGTGCTCACAGGTGTTTATCTGCCAGCCCACAACCTCCTCTCAGCCACAATTCCCCATCTCTGGAGCCCATCCCACAGGTCCTCTGGGCTGGAGGACCCCACTCACCTTCTCCGGTGCCATGCTGGGACATTTCCAATTGTACAGGTAATACTGCAGGTTCCCGTCCCCAATCCCAAACTTCAGCTTCTCCAGGAAAGTTTTGTTTTCCATGAGATCCAGTGCATTGAAGACATCAAATCCTTTCTGTATGAGCAAAACACAAAGCCATCAGCTTATGTGCTGGTCAGTTCTCCCGTGTGTGTGCTTCCTGACCCCTCTCTGGCTCTTTGCACCCCAAAATATGCGGATGATGAGGCTCCAAGCCGCCCAGCCCCGCTGTGCTCACCGACTTGGCGAGGATGAGAGCGTCGCTCATGAGGTCGATGAGAGGCGTTTTGGTGTGGACGTTGTAGAAGGAGTAAGCAGCTTTCAGGCTCTTGTGGGTCGGGTGGTTCATGATGGTGGAGGGGAGCGTGTAGAAGCTCAGGAAGTCTGTCACCTCCCCTGGGGTGCTCTGAAAGGCAAAAGTGTGACACCGCAGCGTGTCAGGGCTGGGTTAATGACTGCCCAGAGCCTTTAAACTGTAGGATGGGAGCACCGATCTGCTCTCTTCTCTGCTCTCAGACCACCCAGCTCTTTCCTGGAGGGGTGAAACTCTCTAAATTTCCACACGGCGTTTTCAGTTTCAGACTGCTGTACATGCTGTATGGATGGGTTTGAAGTTATGGCCTTGGACTGGATTTCATATGCGTCACTTAGTTTCTCCCTCCTCTGCAAATGCCCTTTTAGTTTCCCTGCCATAAAAATGTGGAGATGTGGCACTTGGGGACGTGGTTGATGGGCATGGTGGGGATGGGTTGGGGTTGGACTCGGTAATCTTGAAGGTCTTTTCCAACCATAACGATTCTACAATTCTAAGGGCTCCCTGAGAGCTGGGGCAGCTCTCTCTACATGGGAAGCAGCACCCTGCAGCAGCTCACACCAAGATGATCCCAAGAAAACAGCTCTGCCTCATTCCTCCCCCTCACCTCCACCACGAAGGTGTCGATGATGTTCTCCTGAGGTAGGAACCAGTGCTCCACCTCCTCTCGGCTCATGACAGGCGTCAGGTGGAAATGCTTCAGGTACTCCGTCAGGAGCTTGTGCACTGCAGGGATGTCTTTGTGCTCCATTGGCCGCAAGCCCGGAGTCTTGGGGGTCTGCAGAAAGCAGGAAAAGTCATTTGCACCACTTATAGGGCAGCTCTGTCCCCAAAGGACTGCCTTCACTCCCCAGATGCCTCTGAGCTGAGATGTGGGTCTGACTTTCTGCTCAAAAAGCAACAGCTATGGAAAAGCAGCTTTCTCCAAATGAAACAAGCAGCTCCCACCACCAGAAGGAAACAAACAAGGGCAGGGCAGGTAGTGGCAATCTGAACACTTTGTTTTTTTCCTCTATCCAGATGGGGAAGTTCCCCAGCAGGACAACGGCGGCAACAGAACCCATCAGTGTGACTGAGGAATGAGGGACTGACCCAACTCAAGGTCACTGTGAGGCTGCGTTTGGACAGATGAGGGCTGTCACATCTGCATTCCTGTTCTACCAGGAGGACAGGATATGAGTCACCGTGAAACAAAAGATCACAGGGGTCCTGTGGTTGCAAGGAGTCACCCTCAAAATGCAGGTACCCAGGTAAAATAAGCAATGATTAAATAAAACCTAATGGCTTGATAAAGCTATTTACTATATAAACCAATGCCCGTTCTCCGTGAAGAGGATTCAGCCTCAGCTGAGGTCTGTGTGTGTCCAACTCCCAGCTCACCCACCTCGGGCAACCGGTAAAGCTTCATGGTGCGTTGCATAGTCATGTTTCTGCTCAGGTGGGAGAATTTGACCTCGATGAGTTTCCGAGGATTCAGAGAGCGGTGCCAGTACCTGCACAAACACATCTGCTGGGGGAGATTGTTTGTGGGCAGCGGGAAGGAGCATAAGGTTCTCAAAGCTGCCATGAGAGGGCAAGCAAGAACACTGCAAAGGGATGGCCGGGAGCTCCAGGAGAGAAAAACAAGAGCGTGTGCTGCAGAGCCTCCTGCCTTGTGATAAAGGAGCAGCTTAAGCAAAGCTGCTGGGATAATCCCTGAAGGACACTGCAGGGAGGAGAAACCTGGGCTGGAGCTGACGTGTGCTGCCCCAGGGAGTCCCACACTGATAAGTGCAGCCATCCCCATCCTCTGCAGCACAGCAAGGGACAGTCTGCAGAGATTTTCATCAGTCCTAAATCTTTTCAGAGAACTGGAGCTCACCTGCATGTCCCCACAGGCTTCGGCAGCACCACTCCTGCTGTGTAAACAGCCTGAAAGATCCCCTCCAGGTGAACCCTCCGCGTGATCTCACGGATCAGGACCGGAGCCACTCGTTTTGAACGCAGCTTTTTGTGGACGCACAAGAAGTTTATCTCCACCATCTTCTTCTCTCTGTGGAAAGAAACAATGCAGAGCATGAGACCCAACTGTGCTGACCGGGATCCAATGCCCTGAGCAATTTAATTCCAGCTCCCCTGAGACACAGACAAGTCCCACGGGAGGTCAAGGGGCAAGGTCTGGCTTTGGAGTGCTCTTTGAAGCTGCCACACAAGGTTTTCCCAGGAAATAGTTTCCAACCAGCCCTGCAGGATTTCTGTAAGGCAGAGCTCTACGTTCATCTCACTCATGGTGAAAACAGCCCTCAGGGCTGTTAGCTACATGGCATCCTTGCACAGAACCTTGCAGCCCATCCTAAATATCCCCCACCTTGTCCTCCAAGCAGCCAAGCATCTCCATGGCTGCAGGGCATCGACCTGGAATGCCACCAAGGGACAGGATGAGAAACTCCTGTGAGCAGAACTTACGTTTCGTAGATGTGGATGGTGGCAGGAATCGCACTGATAAACCCAACCAGCTTCTTGCTGGAGACCACTCTGACACCACAGTGCCACTGGGGCAGCCAGCCTGGGGGACGCAGCGCCCTGGAGGAGAGACACACGCTGGTCATCACAGCACACCCAAGGTTCTACGTGCACCTCCTGCTGCCTCCTGCCTCCCTGAAACATCCCAAAACCTGCTCCAGGCCGCCGAGACACCCAGGCAGGAGGACAAGAGGTGACCACAAAGTGACAGTGCAGGAACACTGGGAGGCATTCCTGCTCCTTCTGGCCAAGGCTACCGGTGACAAAGGAAGAAATCAGCGTTCCTCAATTCATGAACGCCCCAAGGAAACAGCAGCTCAGCTATAACAGGTCTCCAAGTGCTATTGCTGGCAGCATTACTTGGCAGTCACCTTCATCCCACAGCTCTGGGTCACGGGGAAGCAGCTGCAGTGCTCTGGCCGGGGTTAAGCCCACAGCATCCCGCACCCTCTGCTCTGCGGCTGCGCTGCCACTCACCACAGCAGGAACTCAGGAGAGTAGTCGAAGCGGAACATGTTGTCATCATCTTCCACGTAGTTCTCATTCAGCAGCGTGTACAGCTCCTTCAGCTAAAGGAGAGATCAAGCAGGTCAAGCGAGTTATTCAACCAGCACTGTTCATCTGCTGAAGCCAGCAGCCCTGAACCAGGACCCAGAACACTTCTGGTGTTGCTTCAGCACTCCCAAAATCACTTCCAGCTGTCAAAGCACTGAACCACGCAATGGGGACTCACACACAGAGCTGCCCCTACTCACCACGCCTCTGTCCCCAAGGTCCAGCGCGTCCCAGGTGAAGCCCTGGGGCAAAGTGTATGGCTCCTGGCGGATGTTGTCCTTGTCTGGTTCAACGGGGCCGTGGGTGTTCACCACTTCTCCTGCCAAAGAGAGCAGGGAACTATGAAAATCACCTCCATCCCCACAGCACCTTGTCTGACCGCCCCCACGGCACCTTGTCTGGGCTCTCTGCACCTCCGCCTTCATGCAGGCAAAACAGCCACAGCAGCGTGGCTGTCAAGAGATGCACACCCCAGTGATGAGGAATTGCCTTCAAATGGCACTGAAAAAGTTTCCAGGCAATGAAGAGGCAAACAAAGCCCACAGCAAGAACTGTCCCCACCTCCGCTTCTGGAAGTGCTCATCCATGTAACACTGCATGCCTAAAACACTGAGATGGACAGTGGGGCAGTCAGCCAGAGCACAGTCAGCAGTTTGGTGCACTGTGGCTGTTTGGTGCCTCTCCTTCCCCACCCCTTTCATGCTGTACCTCCCAACTAATGGGGTTTACAGGCACAGAAGCGATGTTTGCCACGTCAGGATCCTCTGGTGAAAGGGGCAAACACAAACTAGGCTTTGCTGCCTCGGTAACCCCGTGCCTTTGGTATTCCACAATGATTTCCCAGCACAAGCACAAAGAGGGACCAAAGCTGGGTATCACTTCCAGCAAACAGCCCTTTGAGACCAAACAAAGCCTCGGACGGGTGCTGACAGCATGAAAAGGGAATCAAACACGGTGTTTGCAGCAAGAGGTGTTGGGAACTGCTTGGTGAAGATTGTGCAGACAATCTGCAGCCACAACAACTTCAGATAAACCTATATACTATGCTCCCATCTTCTGTGAGAGCTTCTTGGGACAGCCTGGGGGCTCTGGGGCACGTACCGAGCTTGGGCACCGGCTGCGTGTCCCAGAACTGGTAGCTGCGCTTGCTGGCCTCCTCCATGGTTTTGGCAGGGCCCTGGCCTACAGAGAAGAGCTCAATGGCTTTCTGAATCTCCTGGATCCTCTCAGCGGGCAAAGAGTTGACCTGAGGGCAAAAAAAAAAAAAGGACAAAATGAGGATGCTGAGCTTGTAGGTCTGTGTTTCAGCTCCTCATGAGGACAGCTGGGGGTACCAATAGGGTAGGGACAAACCCTGCACCCCCCATGCTCCTTCCCAAGGCTCTTGCTGCTAGTCCAGGGCAAAGCCAAGAGGGGCAGTCACCCCCTGCTGCTATTCTTATGTTAATTAAACAAAAATCAACATCAGGGAATGTTGTCCAAATGTAGGAAAAGGGGTTTGTTGTGCTGGCAGCTGGGCACGGTGGCACAGAGCGGCCGTTCCCTGCCATCCCCGCTCTGATTTTGGGAAGAGCAGCTGAGAGGCGCCAGTCTGAGCCTTTCAGTGGAGCTGGCTTTGACACCCAGCAACGGGCTGCATTCACCCTGCAGCAACACCTCCCGCAGCAGTGGGAATTCCCATACACTGAGCCAGGAAACCACTCTAAATACGAAGGCTTTCGAGCAGCCAAGTGCCTGAATACAACAGCAGGCAGTGTCAGCACTGGGATAATTTTGATCGCCCTGAAAGGTTTGAGATGTTCACCTTCATTGGCTGGTCCTGAGCCTGGTCGGGCTGATCTCCCCCTTTTTCTTTCTTCCGTTTTGGTTTCTTTTTCTTCTTTTTGGCTCCGCTGTCATTCACTGGACTCAAGCCACTAGGGAACAAAAGAAGCATCATTGCAGCTTTTGGGTTGGTTTGTTTTTGGTGTTGTTTTTTTTGAGGACATTTACACAGTCTCTGAAACACCCTAAGGAAAATAAAAGCTCCCTGTTCCAAGCCCTGGCCTCAGAGTCCCCTTCTTTCTCTTGTTCTCCAGCTGAGGGCCATGCATTGGTTGAGGTTGGAGGTACCTCTGGAGGCACTGGGCCATCTGAGCGGGTGGCCAGGACCAAGGGCTCCCTGTCTCCATGGTTAGAGGCTCCAGCAGCTTCCACACCAGGAGAAACCCCATTGCCAAAGCCAAGAGATCTCTGTGTGTGTGGATACGTCCTCAGACCAGGGACCCACACAGCATCACTCCACTCCAAACATCTGCTAACAAGCTCAGCCCAAGTGGTATTATTTTACCAACAAGTAGAAGAGGGGAGAAGAACCTCCCTGATTTATGAGTGAAAATGTCATGAGCAGGAAGAAATCAGAGCTGAGTGTTCCGCATTAGCAAATTTCAGCTGGGCAATGAATGCAGCCCATCAGGCAAAGCACAGAGGAAACGTAATGCAGTAAATGGGAGCTACGCCGGAGTCCTTGGGACTCACAGACAAGCTTGGAGGGATTTTCAATTTAAAACCCACTTAGCAAAGCAAATACCAATGGTTAGAGGTGTTTTCTATTTTAAAGTCCATTTAGCAAAACAAATAGCGTGCCCAATCCCCTCTAACTCCCCAAATTAACCCCCATGCCCTGCATGAATTGCAAACATCCCCAATCGCAGTGCACGGGGCTGCTCTCCATCCCATCTGTCAGTGAACAGACAGCTCTGCCTCGAGCCCACGGCTCTCCCAGATGTGCTCACAGCCTTTTTCCTCTCCTATCTCGTCAACCCAAGAGCTGCTCTGATAGATAACATGGGTGGAGAAAGGCACACCGGCTGCGCTACCAGAACTATCTTGGTACTTAGGGACATGGGCTACTGGCATAGCAGGGAGGAGTTGGGTGGAGCTTGGTGATCTTGGAGGTCTTCTCCAACCTTAATGATTCTTGAAAGAGATGATAAGGCACAAGATGAAGTGATGGGAGGCAGCCAGCAGGATGTCACTGCAGGCAACCAGCCCATGGTGGGGGGAGATGGAACTGCATGAGCTTTAAGGTCCCATCAAACCAAAACCTTTCTGTGATTCCAACTCCTCAAGCACCTCCATGCTTAGAAATCAGAGTGGTGACGGATGAGGAGCTGTGTCTGTCCCACATTTAGATGCTGGAAAATCCTCCTGACAAACGTGTGTGGCTAATTGGGTGCAGGTAATCTCATTAGGCTGTGGGAGCGGGCAGATGGCAGGGACATCACAGTGCAGGGCAGCAACGCATCATCACTGTGATGTGTTCTGCAGCAAACCAGAAACAGCAACGAAACACCGCTTTCACACAAAGGAAATGAGAATAAACATGAAAGTGTGATTCTCTGTTGGAAAATGAACTCTGTGCTTCACCACAGAGAGCCACTTCCCAGCGCTGACACAGAAGCAGGGCGGGGGATGTCAATTCCTCCTTCCTGTCCTTAAAAGGAAAGGAAGTGCTGCTATCGCTCAGTAATAGTACTGAGTTCCTACAGCCTAGAGCCAAGAGCTGATGGCTCCAAGCACAAACTGGGCACTGGCAGAGGAACAGCCCCAGGCACAGCTCCCAAACACCGCCCCTTTGTGCTCCGTGCTGGGGACAGCACTCACCTCATGCCCTTGCAGATGTGGCACTGGGGGACGTGGGTTAGTGGACATCGGGATGGGTTGAGGTGTGACTGGATGATCTTAGAGGTCTTAATGTTCTATGAGTGGGCATGGAGGGGATGGATCTGGGTTGGACTGGGAGATCTTAGAAGTCTTTCCCAGCCTTAATGTTCCATGAGTGAGCATGGTAGGGATGAATTGAGGTTGGACTGGCTGATCTTGGAGGACTCCTCCAAACTTAATGGCTGTGTGACTTGCTCAACAGCACCCAATTCTTCCTAACCCACGGCTCACTCATCAGCCACCATTCATCTGAACAGCTGTACTGGGAAATCATGCCGAGAAGGCACAGTAACAGTGACTAAATGCCATGTCTGCTCTCTGCTTGGCCCTGGTTCCTGCAAACCTAATCATGTAAGAGCAGAGGAAAAGAGAAACCTTTCCAAGCATGGCTAAACCCATTAAAAGGAGACATGATGCCACACCCAGGAGGCAAATAAAATAGAAATGCACATCTGTGCTGCTGTAAAATAGCTTCTGTAATATGTCTTGCATGACCTTTTATTACTAGACAGGCAAGATCATTGCTGATGGGGAGAGAAAGGCCCTTCCCAGGATGCAGGTGGGAGCCTGGTGAGGCTGGGATGTGCCATGCAGAGGCACAAAACCTCGGTGTGAAGGGTGTGGGATCACTGCCAGTGTCTGTGCCATCGCTTCACATCTCGTGTCCCCAGCGCTGCTCTGATGGGTGCAAAGCAGGTGGCACTGGGTGGCATGGCGATGCTGTAGGAGCCAGCAGGGGCTGCAGGCAACAGGATGGCACACACCAAAAACACAAAGCACCCAGAATTCGGCATAAAGCTGCAAGAATCCCCGAGGTCTCCGCCTCCCGCCCAACTTCCATCCACGCCACGATCGGGCCCGACCCCGCAGCTTCAGCACACGCTCTCACTCATAAGAGTGAATGGAAGCTAAACGGCCCGCCCCCAGGCCGACCGACAAGCGGCTCGTCCAATCGCAACGCGCGATGTTATCTGCTGGCCAATCAGCGCGCGCGAGGGGTGGGGCGGCACTGACTTCCCGGCCCCTGCCCACCTCAATGGGCCCCGCGGCCGCCCCCGCGCCGCGCTTACCCCCGCTTCGAGCCGCGCTCCGCTTCGTTCTCGCAGTCGCTGCAGTGCTCGTGGTCGTTCTCCTCTGACGACGGCCGCTGAGGCCTCGCCAGCGGCCGCCTCACTGCTGTCTCACTGTCGTCCGCCATCTTGAAACGGGGCCTCGGCGGCTGCCGCACCCCCACAACAAAGCGCGCTGTGATTGGGTGGCGCGCCGCGGGGCATGCCGGGAGCGGTAGTCCGCGAGGGTAGGCGGGGGCCGGGTCGGGAGTGGGCGGGAACTACAACTCCCGTCAGCCTTTGCCGCTCCCCACCCGCTTCCTGCCCGAGGGGTCGGACCGATCCCAATGCGGGCGGCGCTGACTGGCTGAGAGCGCACTCTCAGTTTCTCCCACCCAATCGGCGTGAGTTACACTGCGTGGTGCGCGAAGCCGGCAGCGGTGAGTGCGGGAGGGGGCGAGGCTGCGGGTCCGGCTCGGCCCGGCTGAGGGGCCGCGGTTGGGGGTGTGGCTGCGGATTTCCACGCTGAGATCATGATTTATTTTTTGTTTTTTTCTCTTTTAATTTCATTTTCTGTCATTGCCGAGCCCCCGGAGTTGGGCTCGGAGTGAAGTTGGTGCACCTTGGCCTTCAATCACGGCTCCTTGGGATGTGTGCCGTTAGGCCTCTGTTCTGTGTGGTAAAATCATTGAATTCACCACTGTTTTTTGTTTTTTTTTCTCTCCTGGTTTTGGCTTTCCTCTTGTTTGTTTGTTTAATTAGTGCAGACCAACACTGCCCCAAACTGCTCTGTTCTGGGGGAAAAGCAGCATCTGGCTCCTGCCCATCTGCAGGAAGGGATGATCAGCCCCTGCGTACAAATCAAATCGTTAAACATTCACACCTCACAGCACGTTGGTACCTCGTACCACGGGTCTCGTCTGGTCCCTGTGGCTGTACAAGTGCTTACAAACTCCATTGGGCTGCATTTTGGACGCCAGCCTTTCACACTGCTCCTTTACCCCTCAGTAATTCCTGCACCTGTCGGCTCACAGAGGTCTGTAATGGAGGGACAGAAAGAGGTTTGTTGGGAGCACATGACAGAGGGACAGAAATAGATTCACTGGGATCATGTAACAGGACAGAAATAGGTTTGTTGGGACCAGGTCCCAGCTGGGGCCACAGCTTGGGGTTACTGCGCTTAGAAATGCTGTATTTACTTTACATGGGCAGGAGAGTTTTATATTTCTAAACACAGGAGAAGAGTTTCCTCCCCACAAAGCTGGGTACTGATGGCCTGAGCCCCTTCCTCTCCCCCACACCAGCACTGCTCATGTCACAGGGCATAGAACATGTAGAACATCCAGGGCTGGATCCTAACCCAGTCTGAAGGTGAGGGGGGGATAGGGGGAGGGAATGCCCCATGGAGGTCAGGTGCTCACTTGGCGACAAAGCTCAGGATTTACATCAGCCTCTTGGAGATCACTGATGTTTGTTATGGCTGCCCTCTCTGAATTCCCCCTTCTTGCTGGAGTTAACCCCATCTGTTTGCCAAGAGGAAGGGAAGAGCACACGTGGTGCTGCTGTGGGCTCTGTGTGCCCTCAGCAGCCACAGAGCGAAGTTGCTGGCAGGTGCTGCTAGCTTTTCTCTCTTTCCTCTAACTCCCACTTCCTCCCTCTGCCGAACTGCCTTCAGCTGCTGCTGAGCACATCCAGCCCTCTCCGGGTCCCATCTGTAGGACTCAATCGTGACGCAGGTGTCTTTTTCTAGCAAAAAGGAAGCATTGAAATCACACAGATCGTCAGGGTTTGGAGCAGGTGCCTCTCCAGGAGAGGCTGAGTTTCCCCTGGTCTGGCCAGGAGGAGGATGAGGGGTGGCCAAGAGCAGCCCACCACTCCAGGGATGTGGTTACTAAGGGTATGGAGCCGCTCGCAGCCGATTTGGCAAAGGGCTGAACCGGCCCCAGGGCTATCAGCAGGCACAGGGCTCTGTGTCTGATGCCTGTTTGTGAGCTGACAGCCAGGAGCTTGCTGCTCAGAGCCGTGATTTCTTGCATCCGTCGCGCTGTCCATGCGGTGCGTGCTGCCGATGACAGTGCTGGCTTCCAGGTAGTGCAGAGATGTGATTTACTTGCAGTCTCCTGTGGTCTGCGTCCCGATTATGTCAGAGGTAGCTTGTCTCCTCTTGCTCCCCATCTGTTGAGATCAAGCAGGGCTCACTATCTGTCCTCGTGGGCTGAAGTGCTGGGTGAGTTCTTCCCGTTGTCACAGATCCTGTGTCACCCTGCCAGAACTGTTGGGTGTCCTCTGATTTGGGATGCTGTAGGTGAGGCACAGCCAGAATCCCCGTGCTCTGGGGAAGCCTTGTTTAACCTGGCTCTGTTCTTCAGCGTGGGCACCCAGCTCAGAGGGGTGCCAAGACTCTAATAATGTCTCAGTGACTCCCTGAAAATGTATGACTGGGCTCTGAATGAAGTTGCTTGTTTGGTATAAATATTTGATGAACAAAACAGCCGCGTCCTGGCACGTTTTCAGCTCTCTCTTTCTATTTCAGAGCGCAATGTTCCTGGTTGGGCTCTCGGGTGGAATCGCGTCGGGGAAGAGCACGGTGGTGGCCGTGCTCCGGGAACTGGGCTGTGCCGTGATTGATGCTGATGTTATTGCCAGAGAGGGTTCGTTCTGCATTGCTGATCTTTCTCCCCGATGTTCCCCTGACAACTGGGATTGATGTGCAGTGATGCGCAGACGGCAGAGGGTGCTCTGGGTACATCAGATCTGCTTCCCTCCCATTCCCCCAGCCGATGGGGATGTGTGGAGCAGCTGTCTCAGGGGATTGGAACTAAGATATATTTCTAATAAAATTAAAAAAAAAAAAAAAAAGATCATGTCCTAATAACAAACGCCAGGGGAGATCTTATCCTGAGTTTCCCTCTCCAGGAGTGCAATGCAGTCAGTGCTTTCCGGCTTTGAAAGTGAGCTCTTGGCAAAAGAAATGCATTTCTCCTTACTCTGGGTTCCGTGGGCTGATTCGACCTCCTGGCCCCAGGACCTCACCCTGTAACTCAGTTATGCTGGGTGGTATCACTGAGCTGAAAGAATTCCCCCGGTGCTGGGTGTTAATACAGAGAAATCCATCCACAAAATCATTTGTGCCTTAATGTGCTCAAAAAAAAAAAAAAAAAAAAAAAAAAGAGGCTGCAAAGATCTCAGCTCAGAGGGAATTCAGTCTGTGCTCCTGCACGTCTGCACCTTGCTGCTTAGAAATCCAGGCGTTGGGTCTGCGGCTGAGCAGCGGTGCGGGCTGTATCATTTTGAAGTGCTTTTCTGTTTGTTGAAGAACTTACCATGTAGCCACTCAAAGCTGCAATGCTCTCACGCTTTATTGCACTGTAATTCCCCCGGAGGCGCTGGAAATTTGCTAGAGGTGCTCAGAGCCCTCGGAGGCCATAGGAAAACAGTATGGATGCTTGATGTCAGTTTTCTACCAATCGCTTTGTTCTTCTGCAATTCCTTTTTTATGTGTGTGTGCTCACTGTATGGATCTGCCCCACCCTGAAACGGCCTCAACGTGAAATTCCGATGGAGAAAGAAATTGGTCTTAAAGACTTTTATTAGGTTGGCCCACGGTTACAACCTGTGGCAACGTTCCTGGATTTCTGAGAGGAAATTACATCTGGTTTGCCACTCTCTGTGGCCAGCCTCAGCTTGATCTTAATTACATTTTTATTATTTCATCCTTTCTGTCGGTGATTTTGATGCCCGTTTAACGTCAGAGACCCCCCCAGATACCTGCTGGGAATTGATCTCTGAGGCGCTTGCTGCATTCGTTCTCACAAAGAATTTGGTGGCTGAGGCTAAAAGCAGCAAAACACCTTTGTGACAGCCGGAGCCGGCGGTGCAGCACGTCCGAGGCGGTCGTGGCGCTGAATTAATGTCCCCAAAGCGCTTCGATCCCCAGGTGTCAGCCCTCGGAGGGACCTTGGGCTGAGAGTTTGCAGAGTGCTGCCTGCAGCGCCGGTGCCAGCTGTCTGCCGGTGCGTGCTGGCAGGCAGATGCGCTCTCAAGCTCTGTTATTTAATGAGCAAACCTCATTTGAGGCCGATCGCTGATGCAAAAGCTGCCTGTGCTGTGCAGTTGTCTCTGACCTCCGGCTGTTTAATGTTATCAGTGGTGCAGCCCCGCCTGAAGGCCTATCAGCAGATCGTGCGCTGCTTCGGCCCCGAGATCCTCCAGGAGAGCGGAGAGATCGATCGCGAGGCGCTGGGAAACATCATCTTCTCCCACCCGGAGAAGCGGCGGCTGCTGAACGCCATCACCCACCCCGAGATCCAGAAGGAGATGCTGAAGCAAGTCTTGAAGTACTTTGTGCTCGGTAAGGGCGACAGGGGCTGCTGGCTGTCCCCGTGTCAACGTGGAGAAAGGGACAGGGAAGGGGACAGAAGCAGAGCTGAGTGACGGCCTTTGTGCTCCGCCACTGGTGGCCTTTAGCATCGGCGTTTGGAGTATTCATCACTGCCCTTCCTGCCTTTCACTGCTGCCCTTCGCATTCTTCTTCTATGGTTTAAAGTACATCTGCAGGGCCTGAGAAAGGCATTGTGAGGCCTCTTTGGAGATTGCTCTTTGGATAATGTCATACCTTCTGAAATGGCCAAATATTATTCCCCGCTCCCAGCCTCTCTGGGCTTCGATGAAAGCTGCAGAGCACTTTTGGTCTCGATAAGGTGAGAAATGGGCTGACAGCTGTGCTTTCCAAAGTCCCGCTTTTCCCCCTGATAAATATAACAAATGCAGCTGTCAGACTTGGTCTAATCAAATGCCAGATAAGATCACCAGCTGTTTTGGAGGTCTCCGTGTAGACAGAAGGATGTCTTAATAGAGTCAGTCTGGTTTTGTGGAGCTTATCAAAGCTGAGCTGCTTGACAGCTGAATAGGGCTGTGCAGGGACCCCAAGATTTGGGGTGGAAGGAGCGGAAGGCGAGGGAAACAACAGGCAGGAGAGCTGGGAGCCAAAACACTCTGAGTTCTGAACCCGGGCTGCAAAGTCGGAAGGAAGACCCTGTCCTGCCCCTTGGCGAGAGTGCAGTGTGTGTTCAGCAGGCTGCTTTGTCCTCATTAGTCAGGTTTTAATGATTTGGGATAGCTGGATGCTGTCTCCGAGGATTGCTTTGTAAGGAAAGCTCTATTGATCAAGCCATAGGGCAGCAAGAAGCATCTCTAGACAGAGATGCTGGTAAAATGGTGGTTTGCTGGGGGATTGTGCCTTTGTCCAGGCTTTTGTTGCCATGGCCTGGTTGGATGGGGAGCACTGGCTTTGTTTATAAACCAGCAGAGCTGTCTGCAAGGATCTCCTTGCTCTCTTTGGGAAAAGTGAAACTGCTTAGCTAAAGCTTTCTGAAAGGGAAGAAAACTAAGCTGGAAAATGAGCCGGGAAACATCGGCTTAACTGCCTGCAGCCTGGCAGAGCCTCGGACAGCTGAAAGAGAGAAGAGCAAATTCTGCTGTGGGCACTGCTCCCCTGGAGAGGCTGGCGACGACGTGTGACTGCTGCTCCTGCCAGCACTGCACTGCCGCTTCCATTTGAGCTTCTCGTTTCATCTCCTCATTATATTTCTGCAGCTTCACCTTTGGTCTGAGATCATCCAGGTTAGGGTTTCGGTTGTTTTTTTTTTTTTTTTTTTTTCCCCCCGCAGAAACTTGGAATGAAACCATTTCCTCAGTCTGAAAGGAGGGGGGCTGCTCTTCTCCCGGTGCAGCTGCACTCACAGAGCTGCAGAGTTTTGCCGGAGCAGCTGCAGCGCACGTGTGAGGCTGTTGGGAATCTGTGTAACGCCGATCCTTTTGGGGCTGTTGTCGTTCCTGCAGGCTACCGCTATGTGATCCTCGACATCCCTCTGCTCTTCGAGACCAAGAGGTTGACCAAGTTCATGAAGCACACCGTCCTGGTTTACTGGTAAGGGCCGCGAGCGCTGGGCCACCTCCCCGTCCCTCCGTGCCCCTCTCAGCGCCGCCCTCTGCCCCGCAGCGACCCGCAGACCCAGCTGGCACGGCTGAGGAAGAGGAGCGGGCTGTCCCAGGCTGAGGCCGAAGCTCGCATCGCCTCGCAGCTGCCGCTGGATGAGAAGCGCCGTTTGGCCACTCACGTCATCGACAACTCCGGCGACCGCGAGAGCACGCGCCAGCAGGTGCTGCGGCTGCACGCGAGGCTGGAGGATTCCCTGGACTTCCTGTGGGCACGGCTGGCGCTGGGGACGGCCGTGGCTGCGCTCGGAGGGCTGCTGTACCTCCTCCTCCAGCATTTCATCTCTTAATTCATCTTTTTGGGGGTTTTTTCTTTTCTTTTCTTTTTTTTTTTCTTTTTTTTTTCTCAGTTGTTTTCCAAAGGCCTGGATTTCCAGGTTTGAAAAGGGCATTGAAAGGCCACCTGTTTTAATGAGCTTTGCCAGCTGAATGCAGACGGTGGGGTGAGGTTTCTCCTGCTGACTTCCCAAACTGAATGTGAGTTTTCTTCCAGCACCGTCTCCCATCTCTGTTCTTTAACTTTCTGCTCAGGGTCTGGTGCCCATCTTTGGGTGGAACTGCTCCCATGGAGGGGATGAGGCCTTCTAGCCCCATGGAGATCTGAATGGTGGCGTTCTGACCTGTGATGAATTCAGGCACTTCAGCCTCTTCCATGGCAATCTCTTTATGGGGGGAATAGGTGGGCTCTCAGATCTGGTTCCTGCTGCTAAATGTCCCCAGGTTGATCCCCTGGGATTAGAAATGAGATTTTCCCTTATTTCACTTTAAACCTGTGGTTGGGAACCAGCAGCATGTCATTCCCAAGGGCTGGGTGTACAGCTGGCTGCTCGCAGCCCCTCTGACCCGTGTTTCTGCAGCCTAAACAACCCCATGAGCATTACTTTCCAAAGGGGGATGATGCTGAGGGTCTGATGCATCCTCAGAGGGGCTGAGACCTGGGAGCTGCCCCATGGGAAGGCACTACTGGAGAGGATGAGCCTGGGTGAGGCGGGTGCTGGCTCTTGGCTTTTGTTTTAATAAAGCACTAACCTGCAGACAGTTCCCCGTGGCTCTGAGATTTCCGGGCTGCAGTGCTGCTCTTTTCCTGGCCTTCTCCCAGGCTGTTCCTATGCTGGGGCACGGCTGCGCTCTGTAAAGTTCATTGTGTGCAAGCAAAGCTTACGAGCATGCTTATGTGTTGCCGATGCAGAGCTTGGTTCCGATCCCAGGAGCTCTGCAGCCTCGGTTCCTGCAGGGCCCGGCTCAGCCCTGGCCCTGAGCTCTGCTCTCAGCTCTGGGCTCCTGAGCACAGAGTGTCCGGGTCCCACATTTAGCGTGGCTGCAGGGACCTGTGCGTCCTGGCCCTGGGCTGCTTAGTCTGAGCATCCCAGCACAAGCAATAACCCTCCGTCATGCCCCTCTCCTGCTTTTTAATGTGCCTTTAATTGCAGTGGTGATGTTGGGGCCGGGAGTCCCTCCCAGCAAGCCATAAATCAGGGCTGGAGCAGGACAGGCTAAGCCAGAGATAAGCACTGATTGCGTTCCTCCCTCCCGGCTCACTGCCTCCGCGATAAATGGGGCTGCGATGAGGCCGGGGGCAGTGAGGCTGGCACAGTAATCACATTTGGTGCTCCGCTCCCGCCCCGCTGACGTTTCCCAGGCACTAATGAGTTTAGTAGGGCCAAGGGAGGGCTGATTTCAGGGGGACTGAGAGGCACAGTGCTGCCCAGCGTGGGGATGGGGATGTGCGGTGCCCGGCTGTGGGGCTGAGGTGGGCTCACACCTTGTGTCCTGGCTGCACAGCTGGCAGCTGTGGGGAGGATGCTGAGCCCAGTGCACAGCTTTGGAATCGGATGCTGCATCCCCCGTGGGTACCCAACTATGGTCCCCCACTGTGGGGTCCTTCTCTGGCTGCCATGTCCTTGAGTTTTGGGGACAAGCTGGGGGCACACCCCATGGCCACATCCCTGACCCTTTCAGGGACGCCCTGCACTCAGCGGCTGTCCCCATTGGTGACAAATGGCTCAGCTCTGTGCCATCGACAGCACAATCGATGGCTCTGGAGGGAACCTGAAGGGCAACGCACATCCATCTGGGTACATGAGGCCTGCTTGAGACCTCTGTGCTTGTGACACTGGTGGCTGCCACCCAGCGTGGGTCTGTGGAGGCACCAGGCTGTGGGGACAGTGCAGTGTCCCTTTGTCCCCAGGCATGGGCTGGGACCCACCACCCAAGGAGGGGCCCTTGGGGACAGGAGGAGAGGGCTGAGTGGTGTCACTCACGGCACCGGTGTCGCAGTCGCTGTCACCACGTGGTCCCTGCAGCATCGCACAGTGTCACCATCACCACACGGTCCTGCACGCGTGGCACAGTGCTGCAGCACAGCCCTGCGGCGTCACCGCTCCGTGGTGTCACACGGTGTCACTGTCACTGCACGCTGCACGGGGTGTCACTGTTGCTGCTTGGCCATGGGGTGCCACACAGTGTCACCGCGGCTCCCATGGGTTGTCACACGGAGTCACTGTCACTGCCTGGTGCATGGGGTGTCACACAGCGCCATGTCATTGCATGGCCCACGGGTGTCACCCAGCCTCACGTCACCGCAGTCCCGCAGCGCATCGCACAACGTTGCCGTCAGCGCGTGGCCTGCGGGTGTCACCCAGCATTCTGTCACTGCATGGCCTGTGGGGTGTCACGCAGTGCCACTCGGCGGTGCCACGGCCACTCCCCTGCACATCCTGTAGGCCGTCACCCCTGTTGCTGCATGGTCCCCAACCCACTGGGGGATGCATCCCCGTGGTCCCCAATGCACTGGGGAACGTGTCCCCATGGTCCCGAGCTGGTCCCATCTGCCCGCCTCATCCCTGTCCCCTGCTGCCAGGCAAGCAGTGATTTTCCATCAGTCACCGGCTGTCTCGATCAGCCAGGCTCTAATTAAGTATCGGTGTTGGCAGCCCTTAATTGCCAAGCAGTGGGAGGGTGGTGGCCCCGCTGCGCCCACAGCCTCTGTAATGAGCATCCGTGCAATGGGGATGGGCTGGGGGGATGTACTGCCCCAGCCTCACCCCAAAGCTGCGCCGGGGTCACCCCGTAGGATGGGGGGCATTGCCCAGCGCTGAGCTGGGTATGAGGGTTAGCCCGTGCCCAGCTGGCCAGCCAGCTCCATGAATCACCAGCTAGTCTGTTGGCCAACTGGCCACCCAGCCAGAAAGCCTGATGGTCAACCGGCCAGTTAGCCAACCAGCCAGCCTGCTGGCCATCAAGTCAACCAGACAGCTGACCAGCGCAGCGCCCAGCCTCCCACCAGCCAGCCAACCAGCTGGTTGACCAACCAGCTAGCCACCTGCCAGCTAGCCCACTAGCCAGCTGCCTAGCCATCCAGCCACCCCACCAGCCACCTTGGCCAACTCCAGCCAAGCAGACAACCAAAGAGCCAGTGGGGTGTCTGCCCTGCGGTGGGCGCATGGTGGCTGGGACCGTGCCCAAAGCACTTAGCAGGGACAAGGGAGCACTGTGCTAGAACTTGCCTCAGTTTCCCCTTCTGTTTCTTTCTCTCCAGCTCCATGTTGCTGTCACAGTGCCCAGACACCATACCTCATCATCGCTTGTCTGGAAAACTCCTCATTAACACCTTCATTTAATCAGCTCTGCTGCCCAACGAGGCGGTCACAGTGCCCTTTCTCAGTGCTGGAAGGGCTGCAGGTCTGGAGGGATAGAGGGATGCGTGGAGGGATGGATGGAAAGATTAAGATATGAAAGGATGAATGGAAGGATTGATGGATAGAAGGATGGATGGGTGGATGAATGGAAGGGTGGAAGGATGGGTGGAAGGGTGGACAAATGAGTGCATGCATGCATGCATGGAAACAAGGATAGATGCATTCATGCATGGATGCGTAGATGTGTGGAAGATGGATGGATGGATGGTCAGGTGTATGGGTAGAGGGATGAAAGGATGGATGGATGGATGGATGGATGGATGGATGGATGGATGGATGGATGGAAAGAAGGGAGGAGGAGGAGGAGGGAGGGAGGGAGGAGGGAGGGAGAGAGGGAGGGAGGAGGGAGGGAGGGAGGAGGAAGGAAGGAAGGAAGGAAGGAAGGAAGGAAGGAAGGAGAAGGAAGGAAGGAAGGAAGGAAGGAAGGAAAGGAAGGAAGGCTGGCTGGCTGTTTGGATGGATAATGGATGGGTTTGTGGGTGGGTAGGTGCCCCCAGGGCAGTTGGCAGCAGCAGAGGAATCCGCACATAGGAGCTTTTGCAGCCCGTTGATTGCCACCCACCTCGGTGAGCACATGGGCATTGCACACCTGTGTGCACGTGTGAGCTCACCCACGCACACAGGCACACACATCCACACACACCCATGTGT
Source organism: Meleagris gallopavo (assembly GCF_905368555.1). Lineage (NCBI taxonomy): Eukaryota > Metazoa > Chordata > Aves > Galliformes > Phasianidae > Meleagris > Meleagris gallopavo. Next base: position 987,809 of record NC_139432.1, on the reverse strand, counting down.
GCACCTGCATCCCCACACAAATGTGTGGGGAGGGGAAACTGAGGCACAGAGCAGCTCCGACCCCATCCCACAGCCCCACCACCGCCTGCTCTCTCTCTTCTCCAAATCCCAAATCCTCCCTAACGAGCTCCAAGCCGGCAGCAAGGCCATGGCCAGCCCCGTGCCCCCGCACCATCCCCGTGCCCCACAACATCGATTGTGCCCCACACCACTGCTGCCCCTCCGTGCCCCCCGGCCGCCCACCTCCGCCTCGCTCTGCAGAGCAAACAGCCGCGGGCTCGGCTGTGCATCGATTCTGTGAGAGCTGCTGTTTGCTTAACCTTTGCAGAGAGCGGCAGGCACGCGGCACGAGGAGATGCTGCCTCTCAGCTTTGTCCTTCCCCATCCTTCAGCTGCTAATGGGGCTTTGCTTGCTTGGCTGAGGGGCTGCGGTGGCCCACGAGCAGGGGATGGGGACAGGGATCACCCGGGGTCTCTTCGTGGACCGCTTGGGATGTTGTCCCCACTCACGTGGTGCTGCACATGTGGGGTGATGCTCCTAGTGCTGGCACCATGGGAACGTGGCACTTTGGGGTGGTGGCTGTGCCATGGGATGTGGTTGCTTGGGGTGGTGGCCATGCTGGTAGGGACGTGGTTGTATGAGGTGGTGGCTGTGCCCTGGAGATGTGCTGATTTGGGTTCATGGCTGTGTCAATAGGGATGAGGTAGTTTGGGGTGATGGCCATGCCGTGGGGTTGTGGTAGCCTGGGGTGCTGGCTGTGCTATGGGAACGGGATGGTTTGTGGCTGTGGCTACGCCAATAGAGACATGATGCTTTGGGGTGGTGGCCATGCCATGGGGACCTGGTGGCCTGTGGTGGTGGGTGTGCCGTGGAAATGGGGTGGTGCCCATGCCAATAGGGACATTATGGCTGAGGGAGGCGGCCATGTCATGGGGACCTGGTGTCCATGCCGATAGGGACAGGGTGATTTGGGATGCTGGCTGTGCCATGAGGATGTGGTGTTTTGGGGAGCTGGCTGTGCCATGGAGATGCAGTGGTTTGGGGTGGTTGCTGTACTATGGGGATGTACTGGTTTGGGGTGGTGAGGTGGCCTGTAGTGGTGGCCCTGCTCCGGGGACAAAGTGACATCGACACACATTGTCTGAGCACAGCAGTGTCCCATTATCCCTCGGCATGAGGCGAGTGCTGTGATCCAATCCGGGGGTGTCCAGTGGGGCCCCTCCATGGCCACACCACCCCGTCCCCATCCCCATGCGTAGCCCTGTGCCACCCGTGGGAGCGCTGCACCGGAGGGTGACTCACGGAGCCCATGGCCTCGACGAGGCGTATTTTTAGGAGCTCATTAAAAAAGAAAAGGAAAGGAAAAGGAGGGGAGAGGGAGAAAAGGAGCAGGGAAGCAGCGGCGGAGCGCAGATATCCTTCACGTGGTGACGCTTGTGGGGACCCGGGCACAACACAGGGGCGGCACCCCGACCCCAAAATCTTCCTAAAGCCCCCAAATCCCCCACAGCCAGCGCCACGGCCGCGTGTCCCGGGGCTGTGGTGTCACTCTGATGGGTGTCACCGGTCCCCGCGTCCCCGTTGCGATTCGGCCGCGGCGCCGCGGGCGGCTGTCAGCTCCCATTGCATCGCAATGCCGGCTGTGACAAGCGGGCGCTCGGCCCCGCAGCCCCCGGTCCTCGGCTGCGGAACGCGGGGTGACACGCGGCGGAGCGCGGCCACCAAAGCCCCGGGCACAGAGCGGGGTGTGCCACAGGGCTTCGTCCCCGCCATCACCGTCAGTGCCATGTGCGTGGGGGTGGCATTGGTGGGGACGGTGTGCTCAGCCCCGCTACCACCAGCAGCGACAGCCCTTGTGGGTCACAGCGCGGTGCGTGTGTGGGGCTGGGAGGGTTGGGGTGATGGGGACGTGCTGGGGACGTGGAGTGATGGTGGCCGTGGAGGGGCAGCGCGGCACTGCCGCCCCATGGGCTGCACTGGGGTGCAGATGTGGTCCTGCACCCCGTCTCCGGTGGTCCCAGCTGGGTCAGTGGGGACAATCTGGGGACAGAGTCCATTGGGGTGTCCTATGGGGTGGGAGCTATGGGGCACTCTGGGGGTATAGGGTTGGCCCTGAGCTTGGGGCTGACATTTGTCCCCTTGGTGTGTGAGCGCATGTCCCCCATGTGCCGCATGTGTCCCCTTACTGTCCAACCACGTGCCTCCGTGTGACATGTGTGTCCCCATGGGGTGTGACCGAAAGCCCCCAGATGTCACAGGGATTCCCTCCCCGGGCCAGCAGGGACACAGGTGACAAACCCAGGGAGCAGTGCCTCGGGCTGAGCCACCCCTGGCCCCACCGGGGACACAGAGGGGACACGAGGTGGCGGTGCTTCTGACCCCTCGTGCCCCGTGGGTGTCCCCGGGGCTGCACCCCATGGCCGCGCCGACTGGGGGCGTGGCCAGATTGGGGGCGTGGCTCTGCGCTCCCCGGGCGGCGCTGGGGGCGAATCATTGCGTGAATGGGGCGTGGTCTGTGCGAAGTGGGCGTGTCTCCCGACGGAGGGGGCGTGGCCAAGGAGTGCTCGGGCGTGTCTACACCAGCAGTGGGCGTGGTCACAGCGGGCGTGGGCGTGGCCGGGCGCGGGGGGGGGCGTGGCCGGGCGCGGAGCGCACCGGAGCTCAGCGGAGCGGATCGGAGCGGAGCGGCACCGCCGATCCCCGAACCCCACCGCCCTGCCCGCCCCCAAACCGGCACCATTCCGGCCCAGCGAGCAGCCCCGGCCGGGCGTCGGCTCAGCCTCGGCCGTAAAACTTTGCTGGCGGCCGCTGCGGGCGTGGTGATGGTGCTGGTGCTGGTGGTGCTCATCCCGGTGCTGGTGAGCTCGGCGAGCACCGACGGCCGCTACGAGATGCTGGGCACCTGCCGCATGCTCTGCGAGCCCTACGGGGGCACCGCGCCGGGGGGCGGCCCGCTCCCACCGCCCTCCACGCTGGTGCAGGGGCCGCAGGGCAAAGCGGGCAAACCGGGCAAACCGGGACCGCCGGGACCCCCCGGCGAACCGGGCCCGCCGGGAGCCGCGGGCCCGCCGGGGGTGAGGGGCGAAGCGGGCAAACCGGGGCCGCCCGGGCTGCCGGGTTTGGGGGGCACGGGGGCGGTGAGCACGGCCACCTACAGCACGGTGCCGCGCGTCGCCTTCTACGCCGGCCTGAAGAACCCGCACGAGGGCTACGAGATCCTCAAGTTCGATGATGTGGTCACCAACCTGGGCAACAGCTACGATGCCGCCTCGGGGAAGTTCACCTGTGTCATCCCCGGCACTTATTTCTTCACCTACCACGTCCTGATGCGCGGCGGAGACGGGACCAGCATGTGGGCTGACCTCTGCAAGAACGGGCAGGTACAGGATGGAGGGGTCCGGGGAGGTCCTCGGGGGGTCCTGTCCTTCTCCTGCCCATGGGATGCTCATCTTGTGCAGCCCCAGGATGCTCTGTCCTTCTCTTGCCCGTGGGATGTGTGCCCCCACGATGCTCCGTCCTTCCCTTAGTGGCAGTGATGTGCTCCAGGTCCTTCCCCGAGGTGCCCTGTTTTTCTCCTGCCCATGAAGTGTGCACCTCAGGATGCTCCATCCCTCCTTCAGCCGTGGCATGTGCACCCCCAGGGTGCTCCATCCTCCCAGTGCCAATGATTTGCCTAAGGTACATCCCTGAGGTCCCCCATCCTCCTCCTGCCCCTGGCATGTGCACCCCCAGGGTGCTCCATTCCTATTCCAGCCATGAGATTTGCACCCCCAGAGTGCTCTGTCCTTCTTCCAGCCATGGGATGCACACCCCACGTTGCTCTGTCCCTCCCCTGCCCGTGGGATGCGCACCCCTGAGATGCTCCATCTTACTCCCAGTGCCAGTGCTGTGCCCCAGGTACACCCCGAGGTCTCCTGTCTCCTCCTGACCGTGGGATGTGCACCCCCGGGATGCTCCATCTTTCTCCCAGTGGCAATGATGTGTCCCCATGGGTCCCCTTTTGGTCCCTCTCCTGCCCCAGCGATGTGCCCTGCTGTGCCATGGGCTGTATGTGGGCTCCCTGCCGTGTCCCCATGGAGCGTGCCAGCGGCCGTGCCCTGGGGACAACTATGCAGGGACAACGTCTGCGGTGGTTTTGGGGACACTGCGGGGCTATGCAGTGCTGAACCCACATTGAGGGCAGTGTGAGCCCAGCCCGGAACCGGGTCCACTGCTCCTCAGTCCTATTTGGGGACAGATGTCCCCATCCCCAGCTGCTGTGCACCCATGGGACATCTCCTCTGCCCAGTGACAGCCCCTGGGTGACATGTGGTGGGACCGTTGCCCCGGTGCTGAGGCTGCACCCATCCTCACCACCCGCAGCCCCCACATCTCCACCATCCCCATGGCTGAGGCTACCAGGTGATGTCGCATCCTCAGAACACAAACCCTTTGCTGGAGCTGTGGCTGTCGCACTGCAAATGTCACACTGCACCGAGAGGCTCTGAGCTCAGTGGGGTGACGCCTCCCCATGGTCTCAGCCACAGCTCTGCCCCAGCAGTTGGGTTTGGCCTTTGGCTGTTGGATTCTCCCTCCCTTCACTCACTGCCCCAGATCCGAGGCATCAGGGATGCTCAGTGCTTATCCCCGTGGTGCTGCCTCCGATCATCCCTGCGCGGTACCCACTGCACTGAACACCGCCCTGGCACCTGAATGTAGTTTTTCCTTCTTCAAGAGCCCCATGGGATTTAGGGGGATTTAGGAGCCCAGAACCCAGCTGGGAATGGGGTCACTGCCCCATCCCTTTGCCATCCACATCTCCCCATGATTTGAGCCACAGCTTTGCCCAGCGGTTGGGTTTGGCATTCAGCTGTTGGTTTCTGCCTCCCTTAGCTCACAGCCCCACATTCAGGACACTCAGGATGCTCCGTGCTTATCCCCACGGCAACAACTCTGAGACCCCCACGCGGTGCCCATTGCGCTGAGCGTCCCCCCAGCACTTGGAGGGTTTTTTTTCCTTCCCAAATAACCCCACGCAGTAATTTAGGATCCCAAAACCCAGCTGGGAACGGGGTCACCGCCCATCCCTTTGCCATCCCCACGCCGTGGGCTCGTGCCGGCACTAACAGCTGCGTTTCCCGAAGCTACAAAGCTCCTGTCAAGAGTAAATAAACCCATTCGGGCGTGCGCCTGCAATACAGCTTAATCATCGTCGCGGCCGTCCTCGTCGGGCGCCGGCTTCGCAGCCGTCCCCACGCGCCGGGTGTTAATTGCCAGCACGATATCACAGCTCTAATTGGGGTTTGTGTCGCAGAAATACAGCCCAGAGTGAAGTCAGGGTGGTGGGGTTGCACTGCAGCGGCGATGCCCCAGTGTTTCCCTATGGAGAAGTGTCCATCGCAGAGCCGGCCGCGCCGCTCGACTTAATGAGAGCCAGGAGAGCTGCTCCTGGTTATTAATTAGCATTAATTATGATTATTTGTATTAGCTTGTCACTGTTTTGGTGAGCATGGGGTGACAAAATTGTGTTTGGGAGGAAGATGGATGGATGTCCTCGGTGTTGTCCCTTGAGGGGACGTGGGGACAGTGGGGGATGGTCCCCCAAGTGTGACCCCACGGAGGGTTGTGTCCATGGGGCCACACCTTGGAGAGCCCAGGTGCACCCAAAGGTGACGTGTGTGACCCTAAAGACACGGGGTGCCCTCAAAGACCGCCCCATGTCCCTCTGCACTGGGTGGGCACAGAGCTGCAGTGGTCACAGTGGCCAGGGCACTGCTGGGGGCAGCTCCCAGCCATGGGGTCAGTGGGGTTGGTGACAGCACTCCCCAGGTGCCGTGTCCCCATTTTGGGCACTTCTTCCCGCATCCCTTGGGTGCAGGGACAGCTCCCAGCCATAGGGTCACTTTGGTTGACGTCCCCATTTTGGGCTCTCCTCCTTTCCCACGGGCAGTGCCACGGGAAAACTGAAGCACGGAGCTGCTGCGCCCCATCTCTGCATCCCCTCCGGTCCTGGGGACACGGCTGCTGGGACAACGCGGTGGCTCTGCTGCCATGGAGCCATTTATCTTCCCTAGTTAGCCAAGGGCTGGCGGGCGCGCGGTGACGAGGCGGCTCCTTAACGAGGGAAGACGGATGGCAGTCGCTGCAGCGGGGACGGGCGGTGCACTGGGCCGTCAGTAGGTTCCAGAGTAAACAGGGGCTGATGGGTGGGATCTGTCACGGCCGTGGGCTGCCTGCAGGTTTGGGGATGCTGCTGCCTCTGCCCTGATGGCTTTCGTGGTAGCAGCACCCCGGGGGCGGCCACGGGGCTGTGGTTGTGTCCCTTCAGCTGTGGGGTTGGGGCTGCTCCCTGTGAGCCGACGGAGAGCCCATTCTTGTCAGTCCTAATTAGGAGCTGCTTCTCCCTGCTGTGCCGCTTTGCATTTCACATGGGATTTTTTACCTGCCGCCTTGTCACTGTCACTGAGATCCCGCTGCAAGGCTCTGGCTCAGATTTGATTACCCCAATAATTCCCTATCAGCTGCAGCCGCAGTGCCACTTCCCTGGGTGGCCATGAGGCCATTGGGTACGTGTGGGTTTTTACAGATGTGAGTATCCCTTCCCGCCCCACGCCTGAGCCGTAACCCCATGTTCAAGCCTATGGGTCAGCGCAATGCTCAGCAGCACCACAACGGCACCACTGTCCCCACGCCAGTGCCATCTCTTCCATCCAGGTCCCATCACCCATGGTGCGGGTCCAAAGAAGCCTGGATGAATTGGGGAATGGGACCCCATGGGGTGGCTGGGTGTGGGGTCACGGCAGGGAAGTGGGGCCATGGGATGCAGGTGGGCTAAAGCTGTGTCCCCTGTGCAGGTGCGGGCCAGCGCCATCGCGCAGGATGCGGACCAGAACTACGACTACGCCAGCAACAGCGTCATCCTACACCTGGATGCAGGTGATGAGGTCTTCATCAAGCTGGACGGGGGCAAAGCCCACGGCGGCAACAACAACAAATACAGCACCTTCTCGGGCTTCATCATCTATTCGGACTGAGCCTGGACCCATGGCATCGCCCCATGGCATCGCCCCATGGCATCACCTCATGGCATCGCCCCATGGCATCGCTCCACACCCACCCAGCCCCACGGCATCCCCATGTGCAGCCCTATGGCCAGCCGTGGGGCCCAGGAGCTCCCTTCCCCATCACCCGCTCACCCCATTGCTGCTAATCGGGGCGGGGGGAGCAGAAGGGTGGTCCCCTGGCTGTGATCCGCTCGTTGCCCATGGGATGTGGGTCTGTATGGGGTGCCTCGTGCCAGGGTTGTGCTGGGGGCCTGCCCAGCCCCAGGTGACTCCATGGTAAAGCAGAGCTGTGACCTCTCCCTGTGTGCTGTTTTTGTCCCCACATCAGGATGTCACCATGGTTGGGGACGGCGCCTTCTGGCCTCATTGTCCCCTCTCAGCCCAGTCAAAGACACGGGGCACCGTCCCGAGGTGCTGCAGTCCAGGTGGGAGCTGCTGCCATTGTCCCCTCGCTGTCCCTGCAGGGTGACAGTGGGATGGGTCCCCTTGGGGGCTCACGGTGCCCACTGTGGGGCTGGGCTGTGCAGGGCTGGGTGGTGTGGGGAAGCTGTGACATGACGTGGCCCTGCGGCAGAATGTGGCCCCACGGTGGGATGTGGCCCATGAGAGGATCTGTCTGCATGGTAGCACATGTGGCCTTTGTGCTGCAGGGGACGTCCTCAGGGTGGGAAGGAGTGTCTGCTGCCATCTCACACCTTGATTCGTGGCAATGTGGTGGAAAACCCAAAGAAGATGAGAGAGGGAATGGGTCATAAAACACGTCCCTGTGATGGGACGTTGGCCCCATGTGAGAACATGGGATGCATGGCCCCATGACAGGACATGGCCCCATACAGGACATGGCCTCATGTCAGGAAGTGTCCCTGTAATGTCACACAGCCTTCATAACAGGACGTGGCCCCATGAGAGGACGTGTCCCCGTGACGGGAGGTGTCCCCCCCCGGCTGAGGTGGCCCTGTGGAAGTGCTCGGTTCTCCGGGCTTTAGAGGGTGCTCCGCCCCCAGCCCCGCCCCCAGCCCCGCGATACGGGACCACAAGTCCCGTGATGCCCCGCGCAGAGACCGAATGTCACGTGACGCGGATGAGCCAACGGGAGGTAACGGAGCGAACGGCCAATCAGAAGGGCGGGAGGGGCTGCCGGGAGATTTGAACGCGGAGGGCCGGAAGTGGCGGGTGAGTTTGGGGGGGAGGGGTGCGGGGCTGAGGGCGAACTGCTGGGAGCCGAGCGGGGTTTTGGGACCCAAGGCGGGGCTGCCGGGCACTGAAGGTCGGTGCCGGGCACTGAGGGTCGGTGTGGGGCCCAAGGCGGGGCTGCCGGGCCGCGGGGGGCGGTTTGGGGCCTATTGGGGGCTGCGGGCCTCAGGTCGCAAACGAAGGCTGTAAGGCCCGGAGCGGTGCTGCGGGATCTGAAGGGCTGCGGGGCCTCGGGGTGTCGGCACAGACAGCAAGGAGAGACCGTAGGGCCCGCAGCGCGGGGGCCGTAGAGCCCATGGGGTCAAGGCCGGGCCCTCTAGGCTCTAAGGAGGGCCGTAGGGGCGGGCGGGGCTCTGCAGGGGGCGGCGCGGGCGGAGGGGTGGGCGGCGGGAAGCTGTAGGGACAGCGGATGTCGGCGCTGCGGGGTGGGGGTTGTGGGCCCCCCTTCAGGCTGTGCCTCGGGGCTGACCTGCGCCCCTCACCCCGCTGTGCGCGGATCTCAGGCCGCGTCCCGCCGAACCCGCCGTCCTCATGGCGATGGGCGCCCCGCCCGAGGACGGCGCCGTGGCCGTAATGGTGCGGGTGCGGCCGGCCGCCCCCAGCGAACGGGACGGGGCCGCGCGGCCCGTGCTGCACGTCGTGGATCAGCACGTCCTCGTCTTCGACCCCGAGGAGCCCGGCGGACCCCCCGGCACCGTGCTGCCCACCCGTGGCCCCAAACACCGTGGCAAGGACCTCAAGTTCGTCTTCGATCGTGTTTTCGGGGAGGGGGCCACGCAGGAGGAGGTGTTCCAGCACACGACGAGGGAGGTGTTGGATGGAGTCCTCAATGGCTACAACTGCTCCGGTACGGCCTGGGGGGAGGGGGCTGTCCCACCCACCCACCCTCAGCAGAGCCAGGATGTGGCCTTTGTGCTGCAGGGGACGTCCTCAGGGTGGGAAGGAGTGTCTGCTGCCATCTCACGCCTTGATTTGTGGCAGTGTGGTGGAAAACCCAAAGAAGATGAGAGAGGGAATGGGTCATAAAACAGCAGTGCAGGAGCAGATGGTGCTAAACTGCCAACAGCATTGAGCTGGGGGTTGCAGCTGTGGTTGGGGCGGGGTGTCCCTGGCACAGGGGAAACACAGTGAGAAAACACTGAGAGCTGTTGAGCAGGGGGCCGGGTGCGATGGATGTGTGCTGTGATGCTGTGGGAGCTGCTGTGCTTCTCGCACGTCTCCCAGCCCTGCAGTGCATACAGACCAGGGCTGAACGCTCCTCGCCCCGCGCTGCAGATCCTCGTGCTGCTTGCAGGCTGTCAGCAGCGTGGCATAACGAGCTGCACGGCACCGAGCTGGGTGCTGGGACTGCACGATGCTATTCCTGGCTCTGTCACTGTGCCCACCTGGCAGCATCTCCTGTCTCTATCTGTATGAAATAACTCCCAGATCCTCAAATGAGATATTCCCAAAGCCTTGCTAATGGGGAGAAAGGCTAAGGTTCTCTAGATTAGCGTCCTGTTCTGATGCTAGTGCTTCAAAGAGGGTGTTGAAGGGTTGGGGAATGTAGATGAATTGCAAAGTCTGGAGAAAGAAACTCCTTCACTGAGAGATGGAGACCTGGGGGTGCTCAGCTTGTAGGGTGGCTCGAGTGTGGCCTTGAAGTGTCTGAATGGGTGACAGCATGGGGACTCGTCCTGTCTTTATCCGCTAAATTAGAGATGCTGACAGTTGAAATGAGAGAGAAATTGCACTGGGGGAATTGTGCAGACAGTGCTGAGGGTAATTAACTATTGAACCGCTCTGCGACGGCTGCGAGTGACCTGCTCTGCTGCAGCGTCTGCTGCAGGGACGTCACGCTGCTGACAGTTTCAAACACCCCTCTCCCTCTTTGCAGTGTTTGCCTACGGTGCGACAGGAGCAGGGAAAACCTACACCATGCTGGGCTCAGAGCAGAGCCCGGGCATTATGTACCTCACCATGGTGGAGCTGTACAGGAGGATTGAGGCCAGGAGGGATGAGAAGAGCTGCGAGGTGCTCGTCTCCTACCAGGAGGTATGTGTGTGTCCCCGATGTGTTTTGGGGCTGGTGCTGACCCCGTAGCACTGCAGTATGTGTCCCTAGTGCTTGGGACACCTGCTGTCCCAGCTGGATTCAGGCTCACCAAACTGGTGGGGAGCTGCTGCTGGTTCTTCCCATCCAGAGAATGGGAAGTTTTTCTGCCTCACCGAGCTGCCGCGGCGCCTGCAGTCTGCATAGCAATCTGAAAGGGCTGTGCAGGAGGAGCAGCAGCACAGTGACTTGCAAGTAAAGCCCTCGAGAGCTGTCCTCTGCATTTAGAGCACTGTCAGCCGCTCTGTGTCGTGCCTGGGCAGTGCCCTGCAGGGAATTGGGGTGGGAGGGACTCATCTGATCAGACTGTGACCCTCACGCGCAGAGCTCCTCGATGCTGGGGTAACAGGCTGTGTGTTCACTGCTCCAGGTGTACAATGAGCAGATCCACGACCTGCTGGAACCCAAGGGCCCTTTGGCCATCCGGGAGGATCCAGAGAAAGGAGTCGTGGTCCAGGGGCTCTCCTTCCACCAGGTGGGTGTAAGGGGTGCGCACAGGCTCAGTGTGGTGCTGTCCTAGCAGCAGATGTGACCCTGATCTGAAGGGAACGCTGCAGGACAGCGGGATGCCTTACATCCCAATTGTCATTTCTTAATGTTGGGTTGTTGTGATACCCACCCCTCTGCTCGATTCCAGCCCAAATCAGCAGAGCAGCTCCTGGAGATGTTGGCCAATGGCAACAAAAACCGGACACAGCACCCCACAGATGCCAATGCCACCTCCTCCCGCTCTCATGCGGTGTTCCAGGTGAGGGCTGAACCACAAAACCACAGCATGGTTGGCCTGAAAAGAGCCTTGAAGATCTTAGAACTGTGGAATCACAACAAGTTGGGTTGGAAAGGACCCCAAAGCTCCCCAGCCGCACTTCTGCTGTGGTCTGAGTGCCCCACATCAGCTTGGGCCCCACCTGTGGCCTTGGGATCTCCAGGCTTATCTGTCCCATTGTCCCCCTCAGCACAGAGCCAGGATCCCTGCTCTCTTTGTCCTCACTGTGTCAGTGCTCTTCCCCACGAACCAACTACTTGATTTCAATTCCAGCCAGGCCCTTCCCTGAATTAGCAGGGCTGTCACGGCTGTGTGGGGAGACTAAGGGCTCTGCCTGCAATTTCTGTGTGAACCTGGTGGCTGTAAGCAGGGGAAGTCCAGGTGTCTGGATGCCTTCCCAGCCGGGTGCATTGCTGGGCGCTGGACTCCTGCCTGCTGCACATCCGTTAGCAGTGCTGGAAGTGTGCCCTCCCTGCTGCTAGCTCTGCCTGCTGGAGAGCCAAGCATGGACTGGTGAGGGTGTAGGACTGGGGTACGACATGGGAATTGGGCTCAGCTCTGAGAATGCAGCCTGGGTGCTCCCCAGGCACTGCTAGGCGATGTCTGGGGGACTCCACCAGCGTTGGGTTTGGCCATCCTCGTTGGGTTGTGGCCTCACCAGTCTCTATGCTCACAGATCTATGTGAAGCAGCAGGACCGTGTTGTTGGCCTCGCTCAGGACCTGCAGGTTGCCAAGATGAGCCTGATTGACCTGGCAGGCTCTGAGCGAGCTTCTGTCACCAACACCAGAGGAGAGCGTCTCCGGGAGGGCGCAAACATCAACCGCTCACTGCTGGCCCTCATCAACGTCATCAATGCATTGGCTGATGCAAAGGTAGTACTGTCCTGTCGTGCCCTGCTGAGTGCCCAGGGCCCAAAAGCTGAGCAGCCCCTTGCTCTCTTGGTGCAGAGCAAGAAAACCCACATCCCGTACCGGGACAGCAAGCTGACGCGCCTGCTGAAGGACTCCATTGGTGGCAACTGCCGCACCATCATGATTGCTGCTGTCAGCCCCTCCTCCCTGGCCTACGAGGACACCTACAACACTCTCAAGTACGCCAACAGGGCCAAGGAGATCAAACTGTCGGTGAGGAGCTCATCTTCTGCTGAGGGTTTGGGAGCTGGTGGGAAGGAGTTGGGTTTCACAGCCTGTCCTGGTGCGTGGGGTGGGTCAGCGGGTGCCTCTGTGCTCCAGGTTGGGTGGTCTGTTGGGTTGTGTTATCCAGCCCCTCTGGCCAATTGATGCTGAGGACACTGAATGCACAGTCTATGCCAAAGCCCCTCATCCCAGCAGGACTGCTGGCAGGGACAGCAGGTCCCCATGTGTGCCTCGTGCCATCTGCAGTCTCTGCTCCAGCACTGGGAGAGATCTGAGCTCAGCCCCGTTGCTCCTTTGACCTCTTGCCCATCCCTGTCTCTGCAGCTGAAGAGCAACGTGCTCAGCCTCGACTGCCACATCAGTAAATATGCCACAATCTGCGAGCAGCTGAAAACAGAGGTGAGGTGCTCTGTCTTTTAGCTGTGCTTTGGTTGATATGTGCGCCTCTGAGCTCCTCTGCAAGTCGTGTGGCAGTGCTGCCTGCTGGGAGAGCTGTGGGCTCTGTGGGGCTGCTGAAGCAGCTGTGGTACAGGTGATCCTTCTCTACAGGTGGCAGATCTCCGGGCCAAGCTCCGTGCCTATGAGGATGCTGCTCAGGATGCAGGGAAGCAAATACCAGTGCTGCTGCCTTCTCCCAGGTGGGGTTGTGGGGCCGGTGGGAAGGAGAGGCAGAGCTGGGGTGAGCCCTTAAGGAAGCTGGGCTAGGAATCCCAAACATTGTCCTTATTGATCCAACCCCAACGTGATTGTTTTCCCAATGGATTTCTTTCTCCCTCCTCATTTCTGTAGGATGGAAGAAGCTGTCCCAAAGAGCTGCTTAGTCCCGAGTGCTTGCAGGGAGAGTGATGGGGAGCAGCAGGAGCTGGGAGCTGGGCAGGATGCTCAGCTGGAAGGAGAGGAGGAGGTGAGAGAAGGAGTGGGAGGGCTGGGGATCAAATGCCCACATGGCACAGAGGACAGGAACTCAGTCCTGGGGTGCTGGCTTAGTGTGAGCTCCTTATTGCTATCAAAACCCTTCAACTTCTAGAGTTTGGAGGAGACTCAGCTCCTGTTTGGGTCAGATCACTTTGGGATGTTGTTCCAGGTTCCAGAGGAAATGCCCCCCAGCAGCCCCAGCCCCACCCAGCAGGCAGATCTCCAGCTGGGAATGAAGAAACCGAACCGGCTTCCACAGCGTTTGTCCCGCAGCCACACAGACACGTGAGTCCTTCCTCTCTGTGCCCCCTCCTGGTTCAGGTGGCCCAAGCTGACGATGAGCTAGCTTTGGAAGCAGAGGGGCTGCCCAGACCCATTTATCTGACACTGTCCTCCCCCTCTGTACCAGGCTCATAGCCACCATTCTGAGTGTTGCCCAGAAGCAATACTCCCTCCTGAAGGCTGCCAACCTCCTCACTCCTGACATGGTCTCCGAATTTGAGGAGCTGCAGCTCTTGGTGCAGCAGGAGGCAGCTGTGAGCCTTCAACCCACAGAAACCAGCGGGGCCCCTCCAGCCCTGAGGACACAGCGGGGCTGTGATGGTGAGCAACCAGCAGCTCTGATTCCTTTCTTTTCTGGTCTCATTTAATGGTTGGTGTGCTTACTCAGCCTGTAGCTCTACCTCCTCACTCCCGATATCACAACATGAACCCAGCATTGAGGCTGAAGGCTCTGCAGACTCTGTTTTCTGGGGACAGACTGAGCCCTGCCATAGCACATTTCCCTTGGAACCACTCAGCTGCTTTTAGGATTTGGGGATTTGCAGTGGCTCTGTCCCTCTGGGTTCGATGTGAGCGTGGTTTGGTGATACCTGCTGGGAAATGACGGCCTTGGGGGCAATGCTGAGGGCTGGAGATGTATGGGAATGCTGCAGATGGTGCTGACTGCATGTGTTGCTTTTCCTTTAGCATCAGCCCCAACGTTCAGCACTGAGCCCAGAGTCCCAATGACGAGGGCTGCCCTACGCCGCCTGCAGCAGCTCACTCCACTCTCCAGCCCCAAACTGGCAGTGAAGAAGAGGAGGAGATCTGAGATGAGCAACACTTCCAGATTGGAAACACCACACAGCCTCAACGTGCGGGCGAAGCGCCAGCGGAAATCCTCCCCACTGAGCGCCGGGGGGGAAGCGGAGGCACTGCAGAGCCCACACACCCCCTGCCTTACAGAACCCCAATCCCCCCAGCTGCTGCCATGCTGCACCCCCAAAATCTGCCCTCTGACTGTCACCAAAAGGCGTGTGCCCCTGATGACATCGGCAGCCCAGAACTGCTGCACCCCGACTGTGTGCGATCTCAATGTGACTTACAGCCTCTCTGAGGATGTTGCCAAGCCGGGAGTCGTCAGCCTGCCCCAGTTCCCTGGCTGGGAGAATGCCCTATGTGCCCTAAAGAAGCAGGAGGGCCCCTTTGTGCCCAGGTCAGTGCTGTACCACTTAGGTACAAACAGTAACCCAAAGAACCTGCTCCTCCTTTTCTCTTTGGGCCCAGGGTGGACCTTCTGACCCTTCTTCCTCCCTGCAGAGCCTCCATCCCAGTGTTCTCCATGAAGGGTTCCTCCATCCCAAAGCTGTCCTCCGTCTCCAAAGGGTCTGTGCAGAAGCGAAGGCGAGCAGTGAGGTGAGACAGCAGCTGTTTGCTGCTGTGGGTGCTTCTCTGTGGGGCTGGGACCCCCTTTTTGCCTGCTGACAGCCTGGGGCCGTCCCCACGTGTCCCCTTTCCCTTCACAGCACCGCTTCCCGTTCGCTGGGTGGGATCCAGGGCCGCATCACCTCGAACAGCAGCCGGCGGTCTGCGCAGCCCCAAAGCATCCCGGGTGAGTCCTGCAGAGGCATTCGACTGCGTGATGCCCCATCCCTGATGCAGGAGCAAAATACCTGGGGCAAAATACCTGGTGTTGGTGTGTTGGTATGCCTGGGACTGGTGGGATGTGCTTCTTGGGTTTGCTGCCTCCTTCCTATGGCCACATCCTTAGAAAGGGGTGGTGGGGGTCTAGGGATGGCTATAAGGATGGGGCTGGCTGTAGGTTTTGTAGGTTTTGCCTCTTCATCTCCTTCATCCCTTTCTGTCCTGTTTCTCCCTCAGAGCATCCTCCCCCTGGACTCACCTGGAAGAGGTGGGGCGGCCCCAGAGAGCTGGCAGCACGTGATGGTGCCCCCACAGCCCCCACCTCACAAGCTGTGAAGCCGCTCTGCTGATGTCCCTCACATCCAGGACCTCTTCACAGCCCCAAATGCAGCTGCCACACCTGTTCCTGACACCCAGGGAGGTAGAAGGGCCACCACCCCAAACACTGCCCTGCTGTCCCCTGGCTGGTGTCCCTGCTCCCTCCTGCCCCCTCCCTCTGCACAGCCCCATGTATTCTGTAGCAGATGGATTGCTCCTGTTCCCTCTCAGCCCCTCTTGGGGTGTTGAGTGCTGACAGATGGGCGATGCTAAGCAATACCACGCGCTTTTAATAAATCTTACAGCTTAAACCCCAAGGAATGAGGGGAGATGTGGGGCTGTTTCTCCCCCTGTTCAGCCTCAGAGCGGTGCTGGGCTCCCAGGGGTGGGTTCCCATTGTCCCTTTGGGGCTTTAGAGTATTTCTTCCTCTGCTGCGGGGTCCCTGGGGGTCCTTGGGGGCACCAGCAGAGGTGATAGCTTTGCACTGAGGTCTCAAAAGCTGCATGGCTGCCTTCACCCCCACAGCCCCTGGTATGTTCTGGCCCCATTGTCCCATGCACCACTCCCCATAGGGACTGGGGTCACTGCTCTCTGCCCTACTTTGCTCTCCCCTCTGTCTTCTCTCAGGCTGGAAGCTTCTAATTAAAGCTTCTGTATTCGTTTGCCTCATTAAGGAGGGGGGGCTGGCTCTGTGTCCCCGCAGTGACAGCTCTCTGCTTTGATCCCAATGCGTGGGAGCGGGGAGAAAATAAATCCTGGGGGATCACAGTGGGGGCACCCTCTGCCCCATCCATCCACGTGGATTTGGGGAAGGGAGAGGGATCCCAAAGGGCCGGCACTGAGTGCAGCAGCAGAGCTGTCCCTGCCCCACTTGGGCTCTCAGCACATAGGGGATGTGGTTTTGTGGCTGTAGAACCAAACCCGGGGCTGGGGGGACTGGAACAGGATGCCTGATGCAGAGCTGGGCATGGAGTGGGGGGGGGGGGTGTTAAGGTGCCCCCCGTGTCCCTCCCCATTGCTCTGGGCTGGTGCTCACTGGGGCCCGGCGTTGTCCCCATCCCAGTTGAGTTTTCCCAGCTGTCGGCTGCCACCTAGCTGTCACCTAGTTGTCACCTACGGGCTTTGTCCCCCATCCACAGCCCCGCTGTGCTGATCCCGGCAGATCCCCGGGTGTGCCCGTGCCCGTACCCCATCAGAGCCAGCGGTGGCCCTGTGCCCGTTGCCCCCACCCTCACCCCCTGCCCATTTCCCGGTGCTGCACAAAGAGCTCTCATTGCTGCTCTGCGTACACTGAGCCCTTTCAGGCAGTTCTGGCACCACTGGGCTGGAATGGGCTCGGGACATTTTGGCTGCCTAATTAAAGCTGGCCTTAATTAGCAGCCTCCCTGCACTGCCAGGCCTCCTGGGGTGCACCTCACAGTGCCCCATGGCATCGCACCCGGGACCCACAGCACCACGCTCACGCTGCCCCACGGGCACTGCGTCCCTGCTCTGCCCCAGGTTTTACCCCGCTCTCTGTGGGCGCTGCCAGCACGCAGGGCCGGCTGCCAGCGCTCAGCCACCCCCGCTGGGTGCCACAAAGCCCGGCTTTGTGCTGCATGGCCTCCAGCCAACGCCGTGGCCATAAAACCCCGTCGCAGCGCACATCGCGCCCACCTTCGCCATGGAGAGCCGCCGGTTATCCTACGGCCGCCGCTTCGGCCCCGCCGGCTCTGCGCGGAGCCCCACGGAGCGGCCCCGTTCCCGCAGCTCTCAGCCTGCGCCCCGCACGTCGGGCAGGATGGATTTCTCGTTGGTCAATGTCCTCAACTCGGAGTTCCGGGAGACGCGCACCAACGAGAAGGTGGAGATGATGGAGCTGAACGACCGCTTCGCCAGTTACATCGAGAAGGTGCGGCTGCTGGAGCAGCGCAACAAGGTGCTGGTGCTGGAGCTGAACAGGGCGCGGGAGCAGGAGCCGTCCCGTCTGGCTGATGTGTACCAGGAGGAGCTGCGGGAGCTGCGGCGCCGCGTGGAGCTGCTGGGCACCGCCAAGGCGCGCGCGGAGGTGCAGAGGGACGGCCTGGCTGAGGAGCTGGGGAGTCTGCGGGAAAAGTATGGGGGGGTCTTGAGATGGGGGGGCCTGCTATGGGGGTCTGGGGGTGGTGGGGACTGAGGTGGCCGCCGGGACCAGGGTGGGGACCAGGGTGGTGATGAGGATTTAGGGGGGGGTGGTGGTGGTGGTGGTGGGGATTAGGGGTAGCCACTGTGACCGGGGGGATAATGGGGACCAGGATGGGGATCAGCCTGGTGATGGGCAGCGAGATGATCACCAGGACCAGAGTGGCAACGGGCAGCAAGGTGATGCTGGGGACCAAGGTGGCCACCAGGACCGTGGTTGATGATGGGGACCAGGGTGATAATGGAGATTTAGGTGGTACTGGGGATCGGAGTGGCTACCACAACCAGGATGAGGACCAGGATGGTGATGAGAACCACTGTGGCCACCAGTGGTCCGAGGCACAAAGGTGTCTACTGGAACAAATATCAGGGTGTTCAGCAGCGCTAAGGGGGTCACCCGGACCAGGATGATGACCAGGGTAGTGATGGGGACTGAGGCGACCACTAGAACTAGGAATTGGCTACTGGGGCGGTATAAGTGCAGCGGGGCTGCTCTAGGGGGGAGTCTGATCTGTAAGTGGCCACCATGAATAACAAGTGGCTGTGTCTAATGAGTAACAGCACTAATGAGTAACAACATGTCCCTGCTCTGTTGAAGGCTGCAGCAGGAGGTCACCCTGCGGCTGGAGGCCGAGAGCACCCTGGCTGCGTACCGGCAGGTGAGGGCAGGGGATGAGACAGGGAGTGGGTGTCAACCCCCTTCTCTCGGGCTCCTGGGACAGGGCTGGGCTGGGATGGGATGGGATGACAGGAGATGTGATGGAGAGATGGGCAGACCCCCTTGCCCACCCTGGTGATGATCCCTCCATGTCACATGGTGGCAGGACGTTGATGCTGCTGCCCTGGCTCGCCTTGACCTGGAGCGTCGCGTAGGGTCCCTGCAGGATGAGGTGGCCTTCCTCCAGAAGGTGCATGAGGAGGTAACATTGCTGTGGTGCGGGGCTCCAGGGGTGGATCCATCACCTCACTGACCCCAGTTCTCTGCAGGAGCTGCGGGAGCTGCAGGAGCAGCTGGCCCAGCACCGGGTGCACGTGGAGGTGGATGCCAGCAAGCCAGACCTGACGGCAGCACTGCGCGATATCCGCACGCAGTACGAGGCCATGGCTGCCAGCAACATGCAGGAGACTGAGGAGTGGTACAAGTCCAAGGTGCAGGTGGTACCCTGTCCCCGTATACATCTCCGTGGGTTGGGTTGGCTTCTCCTGTGGCTGGGTGGCTCTATGGGACACTGGCACAGGAGGGCTGACCCTACGGTGTATCCCTTCCAGTTTGCAGACCTGACGGATGCAGCTGCCCGGCACGCAGAGGCCCTACGTGCAGCCAAGCATGAGGCCAACGAGTACCGGCGGCAGCTCCAGGCCCTCACCTGCGACCTGGAGGCTCTGCGGGGCTCGGTAGGTGCCAACCGTGGGGCATGAGGTGGGACGTATCCTTGGGTCGTGGCACCATGGGTGCCCAAGGAGGTGGCATTGATGAGGGCATCACGTCCCACGGTGGTCACCAGAACGAGTCTCTGGAGAGGCAGCTGCGGGAGCTGGAGGAGCGCTACGCACTGGAGACGTCCGCCTACCAGGACACTGTGGGACGGCTGGAGGAGGACATCCGCAGCCTCAAGGAGGAGATGGCGCGGCACCTGCAGGAATACCAGGACCTGCTCAATGTCAAGTTGGCCCTCGACATCGAGATCGCCACGTACCGCAAGCTGCTGGAGGGCGAGGAGAGCAGGTGATGGCCCCTCCCTGCCCCGAACCATCCCTGGGTCCTTTTGGTCCTGCTGGCTCTGGGAGCACCCTGCAGCCCTCCTGCTTCACCCATGGGGCAGAGGGGACCCGATGCTCTCCCTGACGCTCTCGTTGCTCCCGCAGGATCACCGTCCCTGTGCAGAGCTTCTCCAACCTGCAGATCCGAGGTGAGGCTGCAGCTGTGCGTGGGATGGGGGTAGGATGGGCTGCCAGGTGCCTGAAGAGTTCCCTGCAGAGTCCCAAGGTGGAGGGGATGATATGCTGTGCTCACATTCCTAAGGCCAACTGCATCTCCAAGGCTGCATCCTCAGTGCCAACCGTTCCCCCAAGGCTAATTCTGTTGCTGGGGCCAACTGTGTCTCCAAGGCCAACTCCACTGATGAGGCTAATTGTATTCCTAGTGTTAATTGTGTGTAGCCAACACCAATCATGACCACGGTGCTACCCTTATCCCCAGTGTCAACCATAACCAAGCGCTCAATCTTCCCCCAAGGATGCCCTGTCCCTAAGGCCAACCACATCTCAAAGCTACCCATGTCACCAAGGCCAACACCATTGATGAAGCCAGTCATATCCCCAGTGCCAACTGTGTCCCCAAGGCCAGCCACATACCAAAGCCGGACACATCCTCAGTGCCAGCCATGTCCCCAGTGCCACCTTCATCCCCAAGGTCCCCAGCCACCATCCAGTGCCAACATTTCTCCTAAGGTTAATAGTGTTCACTCTCACAGATCAGGATTTTTCAGCCCAACTAGATCCTTTTGCACCCCTTCAAGGTGTACGGGTGGAGGGGCCATACTGGGAGCACTGGGTCACCACCCTGTCCCATCCATAGAATCATAGAGTCATAGACTGGCCTGTGTTGAAAAGGACCACAATGATCATCCAGTTCCAACCCCCTGCTGTTTGCAGGGTCGCCAGCCACCAGCCCAGGCTGCCCAGAGCCACATCCAGCCTGGCCTTGAATGCCTGCAGGGATGGGGCATCCACAGCCTCCTTGGGCAACCTGTTCCAGTGCCTCACCACCCTCTGGGGGAAAAAATTCCTCCTAATGTCTAACCTAAACCTCCCCGTGTCCCCTAGAGACCAGCCTGGACACCAAATCTGTGTCAGAAGCTCATTTGAAGAGGAGCATTGTGGTCAAAACGGTGGAGACGAGAGATGGAGAGGTGGGAAGTCTTCATCTCCTCCATCCCCAAGGTGTCCCCAAATGGAGACACTCTGTCATGTGCACGGGTCCTGTTCCCAAGCATGTTCAGACAGACCTGAGTGGGGTGACAGTCCTCTTCCCTCTGCTTCCAGGTGATCAAGGAGTCCAAGCAGGAGCACAAGGAGGTGGTGTAGGTGTGCAAGCCACGGCCACGCTTCTAGCCATAGCTCTGTAGATCCCATGTGATGCTGCGAGGGAGCCCTGCAGTGGGGCTGGAGACATCGGAGAAACCCACCCTCATCTCCCCCACCACCCCATGCCCCAGGGACCCTTGTGTTGGTCCAGTCAGGACTGAGATATGGGGGCACTGCTCCCCACTTCCCACCTCGCTGGTCCAAGAAGCCACCTCGAGTGTCCCCACCATGTCCTGGGCATCCCTGGGAAGGCTGGAGGGGACATGGTACCGCATGGCCAGGGGTGTTTTACTGTTGCTGAGCAGCAGTTGGGCTTAGCCAAGAGGTGCAGGCAGGAGGAAGAGGAGGATGGAGCACACGGGGAGGCGGGTTGATGTTGGGATGGGGAGAAGGGTGATGGAGTGGGGTTGAGCAGGGTGCCTGAGGATACAGAATGGTTGTGGGGCTGGAGCAGCAATGGGCACAGCAGCGTGGGAGTCCTTGTTGGCTTTTCCAGGACGTAGTGCCATGGGACTGTTTTGACCCTAATGGTATGCACCACACCAGAGATGAGGAGACGGTCCAGGGGGCTCATGGCCTGAGCCCAGCTCTGCATGGGCATTCTCGAGGGGTTGGAAGAAATCTGTTGTCCCTCAGCACCGTGTGGCCTCGTCTCCTGTGTGCTCTCCCAGTGCACGTCACCCACCTGGGGCCCCCGCAGACCCCATACTCACTTTGTTTTAGCCACTGACCATGAGCTAAACGTGCCCTGCTGCCACCTAACAGAGCAGCACCCACTCATCAGCACTCCCCTTACTCCAAAAGGTGAGCCCATGGGGTGCCACTGAAGTACTGCCTCCTCACTCTACTTATCTCCACATCCCCCAGCTCAGCTCTGAGCTTTGCAGATCCTAATTCCACAGGGGCCATTCCCAGGGCAGGATGTGTTATGGGGTGATGGTGCCAGGGGTTACTTTGTCCCCCATGAGCTGGATGGAGCTTTGCAGCCCTTATTGCTACTGGATTAATGCCCTAACACTGCAACAACATGAGATGTGAAATAAAGCCTAACACAAGTGCTGTGTTGGTGGTCATGACTGCAACCTGCAGGACAAGCTGCAGAGCGTTTTTGGGTGCGTTTTTGGGATCAGTCGGGGCAGAGGAGCCCTTTGGGTGCCCAAAGGTTTCTCACTGTGGGACCAAGGCTCAGCCTGAGCCCCAGGGCATGGCCAATGCATTCTGTCATCACAGAATATCCCCAGCTGGAAGGGACGTGGATCATTGTCCAACTCCCAGCTCTGCCAAAACCCTACGTCTAAGAGAGGTGTCCCAATGCTCCTTGAGCTCCAGCCCACCACCCTCTGGTGCAGAAGAAAAATATAAATGTTCAAACTCAGCTTTTTAAAAATGAGATTGCTCCAGCTGAGGATCTTGGACAAACACCGAGTGTCTTAAAATCCCTTTGGGGCACAGCTGGCACTGGCAATAGGAGGGTCCTTGTCACTGAGGTTGGCCTTGGTGGCTCTGCCTTGGTGGGTAGCTTTGGGCTGCGGTTGGCCTTGGGAACATGGTTGGCAGTGGGGATATGATTGGCGCTTTTTAAGAGGTAAGGAAAGCCAGAATTAATTGGAGTAGAACAGTCTGGACAATTACAGTGGCCTCTTAGAAAAACAACCCTAATAAATCACCAAGGTGGCAGAAGAACTCCATGGTGCTTAGCCAGAAAACGCTGCAACGGCTCCAGCTATTCACTCCAGAAGGATTACACTGAGGTTAGAACCCCACCACAAGCCTTCAGTGAAGCCAGGAAGTGGCACGGTGGTGGGAAATCCCTGCCACAGCGCAATGGGACTTTCCACTTTGGTCTTCATCACTGCACGACCCCGAGCGGAGGGTAAGAGGGGATTGGCAGCATTTCCAGCGGTCAAAACTTCATAAATTTCCCACAAGGGAACGGCGCGAGGCGTAAGACTGACACTAAATCCTCACAGGGAACCGCAGCACCCGCCAGCAGCAGCGGCACAAGTGGACGCCAATGAAGACGGCCCCGATGAGGACGTAGCTCACGCCGATGGCCTTGACGACGTAGATCGTCTCGGGGTCGTCGAGCGAGCGGCGGCGCTGGGCCTCGTAGCTGACACGGAGCCGCAGGCTGGCCGCCAGTTTGCCCTCCTTCCAGCAGAAGTAGGTGCCTCTGTCGCTGAAGCGGACCCGCCGGATGTGCAGGTGGTTTCCGTGGTCGATGAAGACGCGCATGGTCCTGTTGACACCCACGAGGTAGCGGGAGCGGTAGAGCCGCACAGAGTCCTTGTCCCACGCCACGGCGTGCTCGGGTCGGGCCCCGGGGCAGGCGAGGACCAGATCTCTTCCAAGGGGGTGCTTGTAGAACTGCGTGGGGACGCGGGGCAGCCAGGGCTTCTGTCCCAGCTTGTAGATGACGTTGGAGATGGCCTGCACGCCTTCCTGTGGGTTGTCTTCCTGCGGACACGGGGCCACGCAGCTCCGGATCGCCACCTCAGGCTTCCGGCGGCGGCCGGAGCGCTGGAGCCGTGCAGGAACGGCCCTGGAGCCGCAGGAGGTGACGTTGGGCAGCGCGGTGCGGTAGCGCGGGTGCAGCCGGGCGCTGTGCACGTAGCAGAGCCCGATGCGCCGCTGCTCACCTCGCACCCCGCAGCGGTCACACGTGGTCCAGTCCCAGAAGGTGGTGAAGAGACTGAAGGCCTTCGCCGTGTAATCATCCTGGACGTGCTGTCCCGTGTCCAAGAACGCCACTGTGATGTGCTTGGTGGGCTGCACGTCCACGTCGTAGCCATAAAAAAAATCCCCTTTCTTCGTGCCACACAGGTAGTGGCCCGAGTCTGACACCTGGGCACGGAAAACGATGAGGCTGAACATCCGGATGGTGAAACGCTTCAGTACATCGGTGCCCACGTGGATGTGGCTCGAGTCGAGCACCATGTTGCCAGAAAAGTCTGTCAGGACGGTGGTTTCGTGGCCTCCCATGTTCTTCTGGAAATACCAGACGACGTTGGAGACCTGCTCGGGCTTGCAGTTGCAGGGGAGCTCGAAGGTCATGTCGGCCAAGTAGGCGGCGTTGTCAAACATCAGGAAAGCAGGACACACCATGCGCCTGAATATATCTTCCTTCTCCTCAATCGCAAAGGAGTGGAGAACATCTGCCATGCAGAGGAGAAGGACGACTCCCAGCAGCCCCATCTCCATCCTCGCTGTCTGAGACACGGGCTCTAGAACCCGTCCAGCTGCTCTAGAACCTTTCCAGGTGTTTTAGAACGTGCTTTGCTATGGGGCAACCAGCAGAGAGCTCCATCACGTAGCATGGCCATGGAGGCAAAATGGAGGGGGGAGCAAGGGAATCACTGTTGTTTTCTTGAAAAAAGCTAACGTTAAGGATTGCACCAACTCTTCTGTAGGCTTGGAGAACCTCCCTGTTGGCAGCTTCATCTGTAGCCCAGAACCAGAGGTTTCACACAAGATATTTGGAGTTCCATATCCTCCCTGTTGTATCAGTATCCCCCACTCTGATTTTGGGAGCCCCCAGGATCTTCCCTTTCTGTTTAAGACAAAAGGCTTTCTGTTAGCTTCCTGGCTGGCAAATGTTACACAGAGGCAAAAAGAGTGGCACCTACAACAGATTGCAGGGACACACACGTCCCCAAGATACATGCCACAAAACCAAGATACATGCCAAGAGAAGCCTGAAATTAGGGGCCTAGAGTTTCTAGAGAAGGTGGGAGAGGGTGACTTATAGCCAGGCAGGGCTGACTCTGCCTTTTGCTCCTCTAGCTGGGCTTTTGAACAAAACGGACTTGGTAGTTGATTCTGAGCTGAATTCAAGGGAATCTGAGCAGTGTAGTACACACTGTGCTCTCCAGCACTCTTGGGAGATCTTCCCACACTAGACCTGCAGGAGAGTGTGGTGGGCAGGTGCTGAGCTGTACCATATGAGAGCCTTTCTGGAGTCTGCAGCCTAAACAGAATGGCTAATCAATCCAGACATGATAATACACAGCACTGGAGAATCCCTCCGTTATGCTGCTGCCTGACGGTTCCTTCTAAATTTCAATTTATGTAGGATTTAGGCAAACCATGGTCCAGGACCACAGGGTGACAGCATCTCTGAGGTTTACACCAAGCCCTGCTGAAAATAGCTGGTTGGGTCAGTCCCAGAATTACCACCTTGCACTGCATTCCCACCCCCACCAGCCCTGGCTGTGTGGTTAAGCGTTAAATGTCCTGGATTACATTTCTTAAATCCAGAGTGACAATGAACAGAGAAGAAAAAGGGGAGGAACTACTTGGGTTTTGATTTCTCCTCCATACATGCCAGCCTAAATGTTCTTTCCCTCATTTATTCTCCTCACCTAAGAGATTCTTACAGAACTGTCCTGTGAGGACACCAACCCAGAGATCACAAGGAACACAATGTCTGTTCCTAACCTTTATTTGGCAGAACCACCGCTGCTCCTTCAGCTGGCCTGGTAGCATCTCATCAGCTCTATCACTCTCCTTTCCTCGGCTTCCTTCTGCAAGACGGTGTCGGTGGGGTGGGCTTCCCCCTCTGCTTTGCCACAGGGATGGCCAGGGGTCCAATAACCCCCACTCATGCTCTGCAGCTTCCTAAACAGATCCCTGGTGCTCTCTTTTTCTGACGTGCTCAGAAGATCCAGGTTTAACCCAAAGCGTTTGGTGCCAGAAAGGCTCTGTAAGATCTGAAGGACAGCATCTCTGTCTTCATGGCAGACGTTCTCTGCCAGCACGGTAAGGAACTCACCCAGGAGGCCAAAACCCAACTCGGCCTGAAAGATTCTGCTCAAGGCCTTCCCCTCCAGTTTAAGCAACAGCTGGTATTTTTCTTTTCCACTTTTTAAGCACCTGCGCCAATCTCTGTAAAATTCGGCAGAGGTTCCAGGCAATTGCTCCAGCTCCTGAAGGAGAAAATAACTGTCAAGTTTTCTGCTTTGTTCCTCACAAAGGTTTTTATTCCCCCCCCCTTATCAGTCTGTGGATGTCTGACGGATCCTTCTCGTACAAAGAGCTGCACAAAGCTTGTAAGGCAGCAACACGTGCAAAGAGACAAAGGGATATCAGGTTCATCGAGCCCAAGAGAAACCAGAGGACTTCAGAGAAAAATAAAGGAAGAGTGGGTGAGAGATGAAATGCAATGCACACGAACACAGGAACCCAAACACACTGCCCACTCTGGATCCATCATCCACTGAAAGGGATCTCTTGGAGACTGTGATAATTCCACAGAAATTTGGGTCCCTCTGAAGCAAACCAAACAGGTGAAGAGAAAAAAGCTAAAGGGCTTAAAACCCAGAAAACAAATTAATTTATGCATCCTCTATATAAACTCTAACCCTATATAAACACCCTCACACACTGTCTCGTAACGTATTGTGACATACACACCCACAATCCAGCACTCGGACTAAGAGATACGCAGCTCAATGTGGCATCTCCAGATAAAAAGAAAGCCTGTTTATACCATATGTAATTGCACTGCTGAACTCATACTGCTGACTGGAGAAGGATTTAAATGTTTGGGCTTTTATACAGATCCTGGGAACGAGGTGCAGCAGCATCAGGCAGTGTCTAAACACGAAATGGAGAGGCCCTGGAGATCTGAGCCTGAGCACTAATGGGATTAAGAACAGCATTTGCTCTGGGGAGATCACTGCTCAGTCCAAGCGAAGACAAAGCTGCCTTAGAAGAGCTGCAAAAAGGATCTCACCATAAACAGGCAAATGAAATTCACTGTCAAAAATTTCATGCAGAACATTTCCAGCTGGGGAACAGTCCAGAACAGACTGCACCACCGCTCCCACCAGGCTGCAGTCCCACTGCCATCCTGCTGCTGGGCAGCCAGGAGTCACCACGGGCATTCTGCCGAAACACCAAAACAAAGCCAGCACTGGGGGTTAACAGGAAACCAACTGAGAGTAAAGTGACCATTTTTTATTTCTGCAAATCTGGTGGGTGCCTGCATCAAAATAACCCAGCACCAGAGTGGGAAGGGAAAGAAGGGAAGATGGAAGCGCAGAGTCCTTCCATTCCAGAAGACATTCAGCTGATCAGGACTTGGAGAAAGCCCACTGATGGGAGCAGGACAGATGTCAGCCCATCACACATAGCCTGGGTAGAAAATAATTTTTCACCGTTTCCCAACTGCAGAACTAAGGATGATCCAATGACCTCATCGGGCAGCGGGTTGGAAACAAAATAGCACTTTTCCATATCATGCATAATTAAACTGTGGGGTGAAGAAGAACTGGCTCCGTTCACAGAAGATGTGTTATCTGTGGCCATTAAACGCAGCAATCCAGATGCACAGCCTGGCTCTCAGTCTCCAGGATGCAGCCAGCTGGAGGAGCGTGGCCAAGGGAGGGCACTCTTCCCCAAGAATCCATTTCTGGCCACTGTCAGACACAGGGCACCGAGTCTTTGGTCTTCAACTCTTGATGCAGACACAAAAAAGGAGCTGAGACTGAACCCTGCAGCTCAGAACTGGGGATTCTAAGGGCTTGTTCACATGTAGAAATAATTCTGAATAGCTCTTGTGCATTAAAGTAACACCCAAATTATTCTGCAGTAATATTTAGGCGTGGGTAAAGCCCCAGAAAGCATCTCCCTCACCCAGGGCATCTCCCTCACCTGCGGTATCTCCACCTCGGTGACTTGCTGGCCCCTCGTGTGGCCTGCACAGGGGTTCCAGAGCACGTTTCTCTTGTTCCCCATCTTGTCCTTCTTCTCTAGAGGCCTCAGGTGTGACGCCAGCACGATGTCCCTGCAGGGAATAGGAAGAGGACACAAGGTGAAATACATGGGTGATGGAGTTGGCGTTTCTACCCAACAGCTTCCGCAGCAGCCAGGGCCCAAGGACTGGCCGGACACTTCTTCCTCCAGCACTTTTCCTGGGGTACAGTGAAGATTTTGTATCTTTAGGACTTCCACAGAAGTCCTCCATTCTTACAGGCATTCTTACTCAGCCACCCCATTACACTGACGTCTGTGACTAATTGCAGCAGCCCGGACTCAGCTCATGTCATTCTTCTCATCCCGTGGGATGAACGTCTGTGCCTGACATTCGTTAGTCCTCCCAATAACGAGATTTTCGAATGGGTTCAGGGCTCTGCTGGCCCTCACAAGTGGGGGAGCAGCACCCACGGAGAGAAGCTGTTCTGTTGTCCTGTGGATGACTCCTAGCTGCTGACACCACAGCGCACTGCGGATTTTGTGAACTGAGCAGCAATGTGATTTTTGTTCGTATTCTAACAAGAGAACTGCAGCAGAGTCCTTTTACAGGGATAGGGGAGAAAGCAATGCCATCAATTCAGGCAGAATGGGGCTGCCAGCGCCATGTGCTCCAGCACTGGATAAGTCTATCAGGGGGTGGTCAAGTCCTGGATCCATCTATGGATCTTTCTGTGGATGTGAGGGGATGGGGATGCGGTGGAGGGCGTTAGGAGTGTCCCACATTCCCTGCCCAGAAGGAGCTTCTTGCATCCTAGATTGCAAATCTGCTGATGGATGGAGGAGCCGCCGAGCTGCCATTCAGCAGAACCTGGGCAGAATCACAGAGTCACAGAACGGCCCGGGTTGGAAGGGAGCTCAAGGATCACGAAGCTCCAACCCCCCCCAATGCAGGGCCACCAACCTCCACATCTCACAGCAGCCCAGGCTGCCCAGGGCCCCATCCTTGCTGGCCTTGAACACCTCCAGGGATGGACGGGGATCCACAGCCTCTGGGCAGCTGTTCCAGCACCTCCCCACTCTCACAGCAAACAACTTCCCCTGACAGCCAGCTGAAATCTGCCCTCCCACAACTTAAAGCCATTTCCCCTTGCAGGCAGAGAGGAGCCCTGGGACGTCCAACACGGGCAGGGGGAGGGAGAACGGCAGCAGGAGGAGCTCTGCAGAGGAGGACCTGTGGCTGATCCGCGGTGCGGCACTGCGGTGCTGTGCGGTGCTGTGTGCGGTGCTGTGCGCGGTTCTGTGCGGTGCTGTGTGCAGTGCTGTGTGCGGTGCTGTGCGGTGCTGTGTGCGGTGCTGTGTGCGGTTCTGTGCGGTGCTGTGTGCGGTGCTGTGCGCAGTTCTGTGTGATGCTGTGCACGGTGCTGTGCGGTGCTGTGTGCGGTTCTGTGCGGTGTTGTGTGCGGTGCTGTGTGATGCTGTGCGGTGCTGTGTGCGGTTCTGTGCGGTGTTGTGTGCGGTGCTGTGTGATGCTGTGCGGTGCTGTGTGCGGTGCTGTGCGGTGCTGTGCGCGGTTCTGTGCGGTGTTGTGTGCGGTTCTGTGCGATGCTGTGTGCGGTGCTGTGTGCGGTGCTGTGCGCGGTTCTGTGCGGTGCTGTGTGCGGTGCTGTGCGGTTCTGTTCGGCGCTGTGCGGGGCGCTGCGCCCACCTGAACTGCTCGTAGGATCCCACGCGCTGCCGCACGGCGCGCAGCTTGGCGCTGTTCTCCCTCTCGCGCCTCTCGTCGGCCTCCAGCGCCGCCCGCAGCTCCTCCCGCAGCGCGCCCATATTCACGGCTCCGTCCGCCTCCATTGGCCCGACTACTGTCGCGATAGCCACGACGGGAGGCCTCGGCGCGTGACCAGCTGCGGGGATAAAGCTCCCGCTGTGACAGCGATACCCGCTGAAGCGCCTCAGTGGCGACGAGGACCCCGCTGCCGCCGCAACGGCTCGCGGCTGACCCTCACGTCGCGATAGACCACCGGGCCGGCGCACACAGCTCCCCCAGGGATTCCCGTCGCGACAGCCCTCACCGGGCCGTAGACCCTCATTCCTGTCGCGATCGGCCCCGCCCACACGCACCGCCAACCCGGCAGCCCCGCTCCTATCGCGACGGCGCCCCGAGCCGCTCCGCCGCGCCCGCCCCTCCCGTTGCCATGGCGACAGCGCCGCGCGCCGCCTGAAGGACCCGGCGAGGCTGCCCGCGTCGTGCCTGAAGAGCGGCGGCGCCGCTGCCGCCCCGCGCGGGACGGGCGCTCAGGGCAGCCCGGGTCCTTCCGCTGCGCTGTCGGCGGCGCCAACGGCCGAGAGAGCGGGGAGCGCGCGGCGGGGATACGGGGTGCGGGAAAAGGGCGGGGAGCGTGGCGTGAGGCCAGGAAACGAGGGCCGAGGGCTGGAGCCGGGGCCTGGGGGCTTCGGATCTGCGTCAGGGGCGGGTCCTGAACTGAATGTGCGGCGTTTTCTGGAACTGAGGTGGAGCTGCGCGTGGGGCCGGGTGCGCGTGTGGGGCCGGGTGCGACTCAGGCAGGATCTGGGTGTAGGACTGGTTCTGGATATGGGGCCGGTTCGGGCTGTGGAGCTGAGGCTGGGTCTGGGTCTCGGTCAGGTCCTGGGGCTGGAATTGAGGCTGAGTTGCGGTTCCAGGGTTCTGCTCCCGGCTCTGATCCCATCCCTGCACCCCCAGCATGGACACTGACCTGTATGACGAGTTTGGGAACTACATCGGGCCGGAGCTGGACTCTGATGATGAGGACGATGAGCTGGGCCGGGAGTCCAAGGATCTGGATGAGGTGGGTGCACGGCTGTGGCAGGGCTGTGCTGAGCAGTGCAGCCACACAGTAGCCGTAAAACATGTCCTGCCTCGTGCCTGGCTCCCATTACAGGGAAACCTCTGGAGAGTGGAGGGTGCCCTTTCTGCTGTCAGTTTCCCGACTCTCCTGATGTATGACACCAAGGCATTATTTCCAGCCGCAATTAAGGTTTATGAAGCACTTTGGTGCTGGCAGCAGCTCAGTGTGAGTGTTGGTTGCAGCTCGAGGATGATGACGATGACGATGATATGGGGGACCACGATGAGGACCACCCTGGGATGGAGGTGGTGCTGCACGAGGACAAGAAGTACTACCCCACTGCTGAGGAGGTCTATGGGCCCGAAGTGGAGACCATAGTGCAGGAGGAGGACACACAGCCTCTCACTGGTGAGTGGCATTTAAGTCATCTTGTTTGGTCCTCCCATAAAAAGAGAAAGGAATCTGTCAATTTAAAGCTGTGTTTCTTATCTGCAAAAAATCCCCACGCAGTATTTGGAGGTGCTGGGTTCAGGTCACCCATAACGGTGTTTTATTGTTCTTTCCTTTGTTTTCAGAGCCTATTATTAAACCCGTGAAAACCAAAAAGTTCTCTTTGATGGAACAGACGTTGCCGGTCACCGTCTATGAGATGGAGTAAGTAATATGCAGAGTTTGAAGCGTGTGCTTTGGTTTAGGCCATCTGTGCTGCAATTTCCTTGCTTCTCATTGCTTACAGGCAAGGTGGGGAGGCAGAGGGGTGTGCTGTATGGAGGCGGGAGCTCACAGGGGGCACTGGGTTTGTTTCTTACTAAGAGCAGCAATATAAGTGAGTGCAGCTGGCTCCCTGAGTTTGAACAAAAAAGAAGAGGAGGAAAGCATGAGGCCAACAATTTTACAGCTATTTTGCCTTCCTTGTAGGCAACACAGTGCATTTCCTACTGTTTTTCTGATGCCTTTATGCTCTGCTCACTCCATCAGTAATTAATTCTTACTCCTGCTCTTCCTTGATGTAAATGCTTAAGATGGGGCCACGCAGAAGTCCCGGCAGGACTTAACCAGAAAACTGCAAGCTTGCTATTGATTTCACATTTAGCCTTAGTTTAAGACCAATAGGCAAGCTTTTAATTTGGATTCTTATTGATTTTTGTGCTTTTTAAGCTCTTAATCAAAATGTTGTATGCTAAAAAGCCTGCTTCATAAGTGAAAACTAAAGTATTTTTAAGAAGGAGATTATTTGACTGGACTCACTATCCTCAAATCCCTAATAATCGATTCTTGTTTGATAGCTTCCCTTTATTTTGAAGAGTAGCTGCTAATTTAGGATCTCAATTCCATTTTGGCTGGGACCTCTGCAGAGGTGACCAGCTCATCATTCCTCAGCTCATCGCTGATTCAAAAAAGATTTAAATTCTATTACTGTTTCCTCGAGTCCCTGAGAGCATCAGTGTATTAAGACCTGAAAGTCAGAATTAATAGTCTGCAGCACCCCGTGGCTACCTTTTAAAAGTGTGTGGGGTGTTGTTATCCACCTCTCTGGTTTAGTTGACTACCTGCCACCATTGGAGCGGAAGCGTTTCCTCATCTGAGCTGCTCTAATACTGTCTAGAAGAGAAGAAAGGCGTTCAGAGTATTTAATCTCTTGCAGTTTTACCAACTCCGTCTCCTCCCACCCACTGCCATCTGTCCAGGACTCCAACTCTCTTGTCCTCCCCATCTGCAGAGTGGGATTCTTCCTCCGCAGGGCATGAAAGTTTGGAGAGGATTCAGAGGGCCCTTGGGTGGAAAGCGGCGCCTGCTTTTCTTAGCCACAGCAGAAGCCTCCAACAGTCTTTTGTGCTTCATCCCTCCAGTTTCCTGGCAGATCTGATGGACAACTCTGAGCTGATTCGGAATGTGACTCTGTGTGGGCACCTTCACCACGGCAAGGTAGTGTGAATATCCCACGTGCGTTGGGTGGCAGTAATGATCTCTCTGTTCCTTTCTTTGACTGCTGCTCTTTTGACCCCCTGATCCCTGCAGCAGCCTTCTCTCCTGCTCCCGTTGCTCTGCAGTTATTTGTGGCTTTTCTTTCCGTCATGTGGAAGTATTTCTGTACCCCCTTTTCTGTGTGCCCCGTGGGAGGGGTGGGATTGTGCTGGTGTTTATCTCTTTGAACGAAGTCGCATCTTTTTTCCCATGGTTTGGTGTTTTTCAGACTTGTTTTGTTGACTGCCTGATAGAGCAGACGCACCCAGAAATCAGGAAGCGCTACGACCAGGATGTGAGTGAGCTCTGGATGTATTCCTGCCTTGGAATGTGTGGGGAAAATGTGGTTTTGTGATTAGAATGAAGGACTGGAAAACCAGAGTGCAGACCTAATTCTGGTTCTGTCACTTGCCGTGCTAACAGTGTGCAAAGAGTTGTTGTGCCGTGCTGTGTTCGGTGCAAAACCATGATATTCTGATTCTTGTTTTGTCTTTGCAGCTCTGCTATACTGATATATTGTTCACAGAGCAGGAGGTAAGTGAGCTTTGTAGGACAAACTGCTTTCACACAGCTGCCTCGTGCTTTACTCACAATTGCAGTTTCTTCTTCCTTTTTCTTCTCATCATCTTTATGTGCCTTCTACTGTTTGATTATTTTCTTTATCAAGAAAATGATCTCTAGTTTTGCCAGATCCCTTTTCCAACTGTTTTCCATTTACTCCAGCCCTCACCTTCATGTATGATTTTATTTATCTACCTCTGTGATGCTGAAAATCCACACAGTATTATTGCAACACATAGCTACAACACAGCCCATTAATCTGTAGCAGTAATATCACGACATGTGGGTAAACCTTTTTTTTTTTTTTTTTTTTGAGGGGAAAGAGGTGGAAGGGATTCGTAGCAGAGGTGGAGGAGGAAAAAAACTGTAATTTCAAATGCACATCTTTCTGCTAGGCTTCCTGTGATGGGAAATTGTAACTGAGTGCTCTGATTGCATGTGGTTGGGCACGGATGGGGATTTTATCCAGTCCTATGCTCTGAGTACTGCCATGACCAGAGCAGTCCTGGGGAGCTTCTCTTTTTCTTCATCTTACTGCTGTGCTTTACACTCTGTATGATTGAATCTGAAGTGCTGAGGCGTAACTTAATAGCAGAGGAGTGAATACACAGAAAAATGCAGATCTTCTGTTTCTAGCATTTGTATTTCCTTAGCTGTAATCAGACTCGGGTTGTGGCCCCAAGGTGGTACCTTACCAGTCTGCACCAGTGTGGAAGGAGCAGCTGGGCTGCACAGCGCAGTGATCTGAGTGCAGGATGTTGGACTGGAGGGATGTTTACTTCCCTCAGTCCTTCTGATGAATTCTTCCTCCTTCATCTTTTATCTGGGAATTTTTCATTTCATTCTTTCAACTGGTAATCCTGCTTTCCTGTGTTTCAGAGGGGAGTGGGGATCAAGAGCACACCAGTGACCATTGTTCTGCCAGACACCAAAGGAAAGTCTTTTCTCTTCAACATCATTGACACCCCAGGTATAATCCTGCAAATCCTGTTTCAGGGTGCACGCAGCTGGAGGCAGCTGGATGTGTAGAGCAGATACATGCCACGTGTTCCTTTCTCTTTGGCCTTCTGGGTAGTGCTGTTGATGGGAGGAGATCAATGTCTTGTAGGAAACTGAGGCCAAATTTTAGGGGGAGGGCATCTGTGTTCTGCCTTGCTGGGTGTCAGTGACCCGAGCCAAGGGGCAGCCCCAAACCTGCACTCAGGTTTAAGATTGCTCTCATTCCCACTTTTCTCCTTTGTTTTTGTTTGTTTTCTCAAGGTCACGTCAATTTCTCTGACGAGGTGACAGCTGGCCTTCGTATTTCGGATGGCGTCGTGCTTTTCATCGATGCAGCTGAGGGGGTGAGTGTCAGCTTCT
Organism: Meleagris gallopavo; assembly: GCF_905368555.1. Taxonomy (NCBI): domain Eukaryota; kingdom Metazoa; phylum Chordata; class Aves; order Galliformes; family Phasianidae; genus Meleagris; species Meleagris gallopavo. The sequence continues at coordinate 953,784 of NC_139432.1, read as the reverse complement.
CCTGGGGTTAATTCTGAGCTCACACCAGAGCCTTGCCCCTGCTCTATCATGAAGGGGATGGGCTCAGCTTGCAGTGCTGAAGGGTTTTTGGAGGACGCGTTGAGAAACTGCCAAAGTGGGGGCTGAGCCTCCCGCTTCTGTTTCCAGGTCTGACATGATGTGTGTGACCTGTAGGCTCATATCTGATTTATTTGCATCTCCACTATATGTAAAATTGAGCAGGTTATTTATGTCAGTGATGTCTGAGGGGCAGGATTCAAGCAATTCGGTTGGGTTAGCACCTACTTTAAATTTCAGGATGATCACTGATGGTTCAGCTGAGGCTTTCCTACAGGCTGCAGCCCTGTATGTAAGGGTCACTGCCTGGCATGCCCTACATAGCATTTTGCAGAGGGCTTTTGCTAGGGGTGTTGGTGCTCATTTCCCTGCAGGTGATGCTGAACACAGAGAGGCTGATCAAGCATGCGGTGCAGGAGCGGCTGGCAGTGACTGTGTGCATCAACAAAATCGACCGCCTGATCCTGGAGCTGAAGTTGCCCCCTACAGATGCTTACTACAAACTCCGACATATTGTGGATGAAGTTAATGGTCTGATCAGGTAGGGCTGGGAGGTGGGTGGGTGGGTTTGTGGGTGGGTAGGTGCCCCAGGGCAGTTGGCAGCAGCAGAGGAATCCGCACAGAGGAGCTTTTGCAGCCCATTGATTGCACACCCACCTCGGTGAGCACATGGGCATTGCACACCTGTGTGCACGTGTGAGCTCACCCACGCACACAGGCACACACATCCACACACACCCACGTGTGCACCTGCATCCTCACACAAATGTGTGGGGAGGGGAAGCTGAGGCACAGAGCAGCTCCGACCCCATCCCACAGCCCCACAGCTGCCTGCTCTCTCTCTTCTCCAAATCCCAAATCCCTGACGAGCTCCAGGCCAGCAGCAGGGCCATGGCCAGCCCCGTGCCCAGCACCTCACAGCACTGATTGCTCCCCACACTGCTGCAGCCCCTCCATGCCCCCTCACTGCCCACTTTCTAATGATCCAGGCAGTGTAAACTGCTTGCCTATCACCTGCTGCTGTTTGGTGTGGGAAATAGATGTCCTCCTTGGTTCATAACATTGATTTATGTTGTTTTTTTCCCCTTGTCTCCAAACCTGTCTCCTCTCAGCATGTATTCCACCGACGAGAACCTCGTCCTGTCTCCCCTTCTGGGGAATGTGTGTTTCTCCAGCTCACAGTACAGCATCTGCTTCACGCTGGGATCTTTTGCAAAGATTTATGCAGACACATATGGTGAGGATTATCCAGAAACCTTGCACGCTTTAACATCTCATTTCCTAACCTTTTTGTTGAGGCTTTCCAAGTTATTCTGCTTCAGCTTTTGCTGTGTATCTACGTGGCCAGTTTATGCACTCTTGAACTTCGGAAATTTTGAGGTACTGCAGATCTGAGCCCCAGGTGGCTTTATTATAGTCTCATAGACCGCAGACTATTTATTAAGGTCTTTCCATGCTGGTAAAAAGCAAAAATACAGTTCAAACTTGTTTTTAGGTAAATAGTTTCTCCTGATAAATATTTCTGGAGTCAGGAGTTGATGTTTTATATACACCCTTAATCAGAAAAAGCAGCTGGTTCTGTGGCAGCTGAAGACAAGTGTGTGCCCTGCACTCCATGTTTCCGGACAGCTCAGCAGTGAAGCTGTTAAGCTCTGCCTGCCTTTTCCCAGAAGAATCTGAGTCTGAGGTTCAGCTGCAGCCAGGCAGAGCTCAGCCCACGAGGTTTTGCACTTTTGCCCTTCGATCTTTTTTAAGAAACCGTCTTTTTCTGCCTTTGATTTAATTTTCTGTTCCCCAGGTGCCCCCTGGAGGCAATCTGCCTTTATAAAAGAGGGCCTTTTGCTTGCACTGCTCGCATTCGTCAGCAATCCAGCCAAGTTCTGAAGTTCCAGGTTGGGGAATTTGGGGTGATCTGTAGGAAAGAAGGATGTTGTAGATCAGCTCTTGCAAAGAACTTGGCCTGAGGGAGGACGAAGTTGTAGAGGTCAAAGACCGCTGTTTCGGGGCTATTGTGCACCTTCATCAGTTTGGAGAAATAAATGAGCTCCCTGGGCATCATGGAAGTAACGCAGGATGGTTCCCTGCTTTTGGAGGCTGATAAAGCATTCAGCACAGTTGGTGGGAGATGTCATCCATGAGCTGAATGGTACTCAAGTCAGTAACATTCGGCGGTGGTCACCAGGGATTTTGTGTGCAGCCACCACTCTTCCAGTAACGTGAGTTATGGTGCTTTAACTGTCAGATCTGCAGCCACCCTGAAATTTCTTAAGCTTTCACATCTGCCCACAGCAAAAGCTTGATTGGAAACAGCTGTAAATTATCACTGCTGTCTTATTATTTGTAAATCCACCATGACAGCCAAGTACTGCTCCTTCCGCACTTGGGTACTTGGAGGTGCACTTAATGCATCAGCTGAAACAAGAACCTGGAGGTGTTCAGCAAGGCAGAAAATGCTGCGATGAGCAGGCAGGGTGTCAGCCATCCCAGCACCTTTGCACTGTGCAGTCAGGTTGGAAAAATGAGGCAGATTGAACTGGGTTCCTGCAGAGCAGAGTCTGACTCCTCTCAGCTGTAACCTCGTCTGTGATCAGGACAGCTGAAATGTTCCTGAGAGGGAAATGTGCAAAGCCACGGCGCTCCTGGGGGCTGCTGGTGCAGTCCTCACAGGGCTGTTTTCTGGCCACTTCTCTGCCCAGCCTTCCCAGGTCAGGATTTAATCAGTTACTCCCAATGGTACCAAGTGTTCACTCACCAGCACTGCATCAAAACCTCAGGGTTGCTTTAAAAAGCAAAAATGAGATCTCCAAAATGAGAGAAATACTCAGTGTCTCTTATTCTTGCTTCTTCCTTTTAGGAGATATCAATTATCAGGAGTTTGCAAAGCGGCTTTGGGGCGACATCTACTTCAACCCAAAAACGTAAGAGGCCTGTTTAGGTGTCTGTTACTTTATTGCTGGTTTTTTTCCCTCTCCCTTCCATGTAAGCTGTGGACTGGACGACCAGCTGAGGTCCCTTCCAGCCTGAGCTGCCCTATGATCGTGTGATGGGGAGAAAGGTTGGGTCAGGCCTCCTTGTTTGATGTGATTCTGTGTTCTCCTGAATCCCAGATGGGAACAGAGTGCTCTTCTGACCTTTGTTTGGAGTAAGAGTGACTGCATGATCCATGAGCTCTTCCCAGGGAGGTTGGGAGCAGTAGATAACTAGAGAAGAGCAGTGGCTGTGTGTATGCTGGTGCGAGGTGCTTGTGCTGTGCTCCCTCCTCACCTCTCTTTTTGTCTCCCAACAGGAGGAAGTTCACTAAGAAGGCCCCAACCAGCAGCTCCCAGCGCAGCTTTGTGGAGTTCATTCTTGAGCCCCTGTACAAGATCTTGGCTCAGGTATGTGGTGGTTTGTTATTCCTGCAGCTCCAGACGTGAGCATGCAAGGACTGAGCACTAGGTGGTGGTATGCCTGGCGCCTGCGGGACTCTTCACACATTTCTGGGTTTGAGCGTGCATGGAAGTGATGGGCATCTCCTTACAGCTGTGTCTTGCACGTATAGCCCTATGTCTGTACACCTAGAACTGCTTTTGCTCTTTGTAATGTGCTATGATATCGGCCAAGTGACAAAACGAGCCACCCAGCCTGTTTTGTGTGAGCTCTGTGTGAGCAAGGCAGAGCTGAGAGAGATACCTGGCAATAAGTCTGGGGCCTTCAGCTGCACCTGGGAGCTTGGGGCTTGGGCACCTGCACAGAGCTGACAGTGGTGCCTGTCGTCCTGCAGGTGGTGGGGGATGTGGACACGACCCTGCCTCGGACTCTGGATGAACTTGGCATCCACCTGACCAAGGAGGAGTTGAAATTGAACATTCGACCGCTCCTACGACTTGTCTGCAAGAAGTTCTTCGGGGAGTTCACAGGTAAATCCTTTGCTGCCACAGTGTTCCCAATAGCTTACCCTCACGTGGATGGTTTAAGGGCTGTAATGCAGACATGGAGTGTCAGCCTGCACAGATTCCTTTCATAGCTTTGCTTTTCCATGTATAAAATACAAACTCAAAGAACAGCTTGACACACTGACCACATTTTCCCCATTGCTGTGGGTGCACTGCATTGGGATTTATGTTGTGCTTATTGGGGTACATGTCTTTCTTCTACCCTGCTTAATCACGACGTATTACTTTTCCAGGCTTTGTGGACATGTGTGTGCAGCACATTCCCTCCCCAAAGGTGGGAGCCAAGACGAAAATCGAACACACCTACACCGGTGGCGTTGACTCTGATCTTGGGGAGGCCATGAGTGAATGTGACCCCGACGTAAGGAAGCTCTTTTGTTTTGTTCTGAGCATCCAAAATGTGCCAAATACCCCCTCCTTTCACTGCCTTGACAGAGCAGCTGCCTCCTAGACAGCCATCTGCACAGATTTGACTTCCAGCACTCTGAAACCTCTCATCCGATGCTGAAACAAATCTCTTCACTCTGAGAAACTTTGGTGCCTGTCAGGGCAGCCCTTGGGAGAGATAACTGTTTGACAGTGTTCAGAACAAGAGTCTGGGTCAGGACTTTGGAGCACGTGGGTGCTGCGGGTGATTCTGTGTCCTTTTGCTGCCTTTTGTCCCTTTTCCATGAAGTTTTATTCACTCTCCAAGCTCAGAGAAAACTGGCCTGCATGATGCTGATAACAATAACCCTGTATTAGCAAGCCATAAGAAGTATTTCTAAGTTCTGTCTCTTTAATCCATTTGTATCTATAGGTCTTACCAGGTCTGTGTCAGTTTTTAGCTGTCTACTGAAAATGGTTTCTTTTTTTTCCATGGAAGGGTCCACTGATGTGTCACACAACAAAAATGTACAGTACAGACGACGGTGTTCAGTTCCATGCTTTTGGCAGAGTGCTCAGTGGTACCATTCATGCTGGGCAGCCTGTGAAGGTCCTGGGAGAGAACTACACCTTGGAGGATGAGGAGGATTCCCAGATCTGCACCGTTGGACGCCTCTGGATCTCAGTTGCGAGGTAGGAAAAGCTCTGACAAAGAGTTAGTTTTTGAGAGAAGTCACTGGAAGTCATTGCTGTCAGGGACAGGGAGGAGCACAGTGCTGTGAGGGGCCTGAAGCTGCGGAGATGAAAGAGAGTAGATTTAGTTTAGATATAAGGAAGAATTTCTGTACTGTGAGGGTGGCTAAATGCTGGAACAGGCTGCCTAAAGAGGTTGTGGGCGCCCCATCCCTGGAAGCATTCGAAGTCAGATTGCATGGGACCCTGACCAACCTGATCTGGTGGGAGATCTTGGCTTCTGGATGAAGAAATGGTCTTTGAAAACCCTTTCCAACTCAAACTGCTTTATGGTTCTGTCATCCTCCCCCTCCTTTTAGATATCACATTGAGGTTAACCGTGTTCCTGCTGGCAACTGGGTGCTGATAGAAGGAGTGGACCAGCCCATTGTGAAGACTGCAACTGTCACGGAGCCGAGGGGCAATGAGGAGGTACTGTGGGTAGCTGCTGTCACTCAGCCTTGCAGGGACTCAGAGTGTTGGAATAAATCTTAAAAGCTCGGATGGTGACGTTAAATAAACTCAAACGCTCCGTCAGACCCCAGTGTCCATCAGTGATGCAAAGCTTTTTGTCCTTACCTGATTTCAGGCTCAGATCTTCCGGCCTTTGAAGTTCAACACAACATCTGTCATCAAAATAGCAGTAGAGCCAGTCAACCCCTCCGAGCTCCCCAAAATGTTGGATGGTCTCCGCAAAGTCAACAAGAGCTACCCATCGCTCACTACAAAGGTATTTCTGGTATTTGTGTGTTGGCTGTTCTCAGTTTGTGCTGTGGGATACCTCGTAGGCTGATCTTAAAAACAAGTTAGCTTAACTGTGGGATGTTTTGTTTGTTCTGGCTTTTTTTTATGCTGATAAATCCTGATGTTTATGTAGGGCTCTGTGAGACAAGGGCCTGTGAGCAATAATGCTGTTAGCTGAAGCCTTCTCTTGTTTTTCAGGTGGAAGAGTCTGGAGAACATGTGATCCTGGGAACGGGGGAGCTCTACCTGGATTGTGTGATGCATGATCTGCGGAAGATGTATTCTGAGATTGATATCAAGGTGAGGAACTGAGAGGAGGGGTTTCCCAGCTGGGGAAGGGCTTTGTCCTTCAAACTCAGAAGGATGGGAAAATAAACTTTGCGCAGTGTACAGGGTGACTGTCTGCCTCTGTTCCTCCCCACTGTGCTGAGGTTGTTGCGATAAGTGCCCTGGGGCCCCTGTTGTAGAGAGGCTTCTGTGCCAGCCTAAATAATACAGACCCCACTACAAAGCTGTTGCTGTTATTCCAGGTCGCCGATCCAGTCGTGACGTTCTGTGAGACAGTGGTGGAAACGTCCTCCCTGAAGTGCTTTGCTGAGACTCCCAATAAGAAGTAAGAGCCCAGGGCACCTCTGGGGAGCAGTCAGTGGGGCAGGCAGTGGAGGTGTTCTCTGAGGGAGCTGTTCCCAGACAAGTGACAGCCTTCCATCTGCTGAACCCCCAGTAACACACTGAGTCTCTCTCCTTTCTGGTGTCTTGCAATCCAGTCTTGTCTTCATGCTCCAGCAAGGTGTTATGAGATACCCATGAAAGAAGGAGGCCTGGTATGGAACATAGACTGAATAACCAAAATGAAAGTACAGCATGTTTTAATGCCTGAGTTTTCATGCAAATCATGACCTGTCATACACCGAAGATAGTTTTCCTGTATTCCACTGTGCTTTCTGGTTCTTCTTGCCATCTTTTTAGTGATATACTGTGGCTGGAAGTCTTGTTTTTTGGAACAGACAGGTTTTGCTCTTCGGACTGTCTTAGAGGGGCAGGACAGGTGGAGCGACGTGCCCTACAGCCAGAGTTCCCATGTGAATGGGGTTCTCCAAGGCAACATCCCTTGTGTCTGACACTTCTGCAGCCAGTGTGAGCTCTGGACATCTGGCAGGGAGGGATGGGGCACTCCTGTCCCTTAGCAATCTGCTGCTAGAGATGAGCAGACTTGGGAGAGCAGTTGTTAGCAGTGTGGGCTGTGTTTGTAAGCACAACAGTAACGCTGGAAGACATGGATGGCTTCATCTCTCCGGCTGTGTTGCAGTCCCTGAGGTCCTGCCAATTACTCCCATTTCCATCATTCTGTGGACTAATTGCAACTGTCTCTCTTCTGAGGAACAAGATCACGATGATTGCTGAGCCTCTGGAGAAGGGACTCGCGGAGGACATTGAAAATGAAGTGGTTCAAATAACGTGGAACAGGTATGGACAGTTTGGGGAGAGCAAGAATCCTTTTAGAGGGAAATAATTGGGAAAGTAGGGAGTGCTGGGATCTGCAAGTATCAGTCAGCAGCTCCCAGGCAGGGATCCTGGGTGCACCATTAATACCAGTGAGTCTGGGAGTGTCCTGCCCCAGCAAACAGTTTGCTCCATGTAAAAAGCTGAGACTTTTTATATGGAATAGGCTTATAAACTTGTTCTGACTGCAGATCCGACACTGGTTTCTTTAACTTTCTTCTGTTCTTCCATCAGAAAGAAGCTGGGTGAATTCTTCCAGACCAAATATGACTGGGATTTGCTGGCTGCCCGTTCCATCTGGGCCTTTGGGCCGGATGCCACTGGCCCAAACATCCTGGTAGATGATACTCTTCCCTCAGAGGTGAGAAACAGGCACAGGGGTTATCTTTGAGTGAAATGTTTGTTCTCTTCTGTCCAGAGGTGGCAGTTCCCTCCAGGACCTGCAGCAAGGTCCTAACACTAGGAGTTCTTGTTGATTTGTCATATCTCAGATGTATTGAGCTTCTCCACCATGCTCATTACATAGCTGGTGAACTGCCTGCTGTTTTTCAGTCTACAGTTCGGGCCAGCATTCTCAGAACTGGCAACTGAACAGCTTGTCTTTAAGGATTACCAAAATATGCACTTTTAATTTATGAGTATAGATGTCAAACTCTGAAGATGATGATTCTGGGGGATGCAGGGGAGCATGGCTGCTCATCTGATAACCAGCTTTTAAACACTGGGGTCTGTCTGTCCTGCATTGCGAGGAACATTTGGTCTCTCTGTCTGTAGGTGGACAAGGCACTGCTGGGCTCCGTGAAGGACAGCATTGTGCAGGGATTTCAGTGGGGGACCAGGGAAGGGCCTCTCTGTGATGAATGTAAGTAGAGCCTGTGTAGAAGTGGGGCTGATGAATGAATAAATTCTAATATCTGTTAGTGGTTGTAAGTGGCTGAACTTTCTCTGATGGCTCTGTCTTTTTTGCGAGCCTTGTGCTCAGGGTCTGTGGGGATACATGGCTGGTGCTGGTATGGCAAAGGACATCTGCTAAGGTGCTGTTGTTTCTTCCCTTCCTCAGTGATCCGCAACGTGAAGTTTAAGATCCTGGACGCAGTGATTGCTCAGGAACCCTTGCACCGAGGCGGAGGACAGATCATCCCGACGGCACGGAGGGTGGTGTACTCAGCCTTCCTGATGGTGAGCGTTGCACTGGGCACGACAAAAGCTGAGCCTCGTGCAGTGCTGGCTCCTGTGATGGCTCAGAGGCTGCAATGAGCGCAGGTTGTACGTGTGCTGCAGTGTCTGCCACGAGGATGGTGTGATTTAAAGTGCCTCGTGAATGTTTGCAGTGCCCTTTCAGGCTGGCACGCAGGTTTTACAAGTGGTCACGTTCCAGCCTGGCTGGAATCCTGCCTGCATCTGCTCTGTTTCATGCTGTGCAAGTGTTAGACTTGCTGGGGAAGGTGGGAATGTGAGAGAGGGAACACAACGTGGGCAGAAGGAGAAAAGCACAGAGCTCCTGTTTGTTGGGGTTTGCTCGGGCACGCAGTGGGCAGCGGGAATCCTCTCATCCCCACTCAGGTGCTGGTTGGGCAGTTTGACAGCTTCTGATCCTTTGTATGCTGCAGCACGTTGCACTGCTGTAGGCTCATCTGCTGTGTCCCTTTCTGCCCCCAGGCCACTCCTCGTCTGATGGAGCCCTACTACTTTGTGGAGGTGCAGGCCCCAGCTGACTGCGTGTCTGCCGTGTACACCGTGCTGGCACGGCGCAGGTGAGCTGCCTTCACCTCAGCAGTGCAAAGCAGCAGCTGCTCGCCTGGGATCTGGGTGGTAGAGACCTCTACAGTCCTTTTGGAGTTTGGGGCTGATGTGGAAGTGAGGGGAGAGGTGAAATCTGTCCCCTGTGCTGTGTGGGAGGGGATGCTCAGCACCACATACAGCACTTGGCTTTGTGCCTGGTTCTGTTGGAGTGTTGGAGAGGAGAAGTAAAAGGGGGCATGTAGGAAAACAAATGTTTTGACTTTCTGGCAGAGGCCATGTGACACAGGATGCTCCGATCCCAGGCTCCCCTCTGTACACCATCAAAGCCTTCATCCCTGCCATTGATTCCTTTGGTTTTGAAACAGACCTGAGGACCCACACGCAGGGGCAGGCATTCTCACTGTCTGTCTTCCACCACTGGCAGGTGAGTCTTGCTGGGAAGGAGGGGATGGCAGATCAGGCTGTGCTCTGTGCAGCAGCCAAACATCCTCAGAGGATCTCCTGTGCGGGCATTTGGAGCTGGTGGAGGCTTTGTGCATCTTCACAGCTGCAAAGTGTCTGCCAGAAGCTTGAGGCTTTGCTCCATGTTACCCAGCATTTCCCCTATTAGGAGTGCTGAATGCTGCTCACTGAGCTCAAGGATCCCTCAGTGCCTGAGAAGGCACGCTCTGCTGGGTGCTGTTTGGGTGCACTGAGCTCTGGTGCTTGGGGAGCACAGGGCTTGGACTTGTTGGAATGCTGTGATTGCCACCCTTCAGTTTTGTCTCTCCAGGAAAGCTTTTTAGCCACACTCTATTAGTGACTTCCTACAGGATTGGTCACAGGTGGCAGTGTGACTGTTTCTCCCTGCCTGGAGAACAGGTGCCACGTTGGGGCTGTGTGACACCCAAAGGTGTCACACCTGGGGGTGTCCGCGGGGCCTGCGCATGTTTCCCGTTGCAGCTCAGGCTCTCCTGGAGCTCCCAGCATTGCTCTCAGCCGCGGTCTTATTGCAGATTGTGCCTGGTGACCCTTTGGACAAAAGCATCGTCATCCGCCCCCTGGAGCCCCAGCCAGCCCCACATCTGGCCAGAGAGTTCATGATCAAGACCCGGCGCAGGAAGGTACGCCTGCAGGACACCAGGATCCATGGGATCTCTGCCAGGATGGCTGTATGGCTGCTGGCATGCAGAGGAATAACACAGATTTGGGTTACTCTACAGGGCTTGAGCGAGGACGTGAGCATCAGCAAGTTCTTCGACGACCCCATGTTGCTGGAGCTGGCCAAGCAAGACGTCGTTCTCAACTACCCCATGTGAATGCATCTCTGCTGAGCCCAGGGAGCCCAGCACTTCCCCACCCCTCGGGGCTCCGCAGGTCCCCCTTGGATGGCTGGAGAAACCTCTTGGGGTGTTTGTGCACCGCGTGCTCAGTGCCTGCCCCACACACAGCCTGGGGTGCTGATGCTTTGTGTGTTATCAGAGCTCTGTGTGCAGCGAGGAGGTTTTCCCTTTAGATCTGCTCTCTGCAGGCACATAGGTGTGGTTTGGGCTGCAGCGCATCAGCTTGAGCCGAATGTTTGGACTCTTGGGCTGTAAGGCTGCTGGGTCAGCTCCCTACTTTTGGCAGTGCTGCCCATGGGTGCTCTGCCTTCCTTTGGGGCGGGCGCAGTGCTGAGGGCAGGGGCTGTTCCTACCAACCTACCCAGGAAAAGGGGCAAGTCTGGATTTTACCCTTTTTTTTTGTACATGTTTTTGGAACCCTGCTAAACATTGAATACAAACTTCCACCCGGAGCTCAGTCTGATCCTTTTGGCAGATGGGAGAGCAGACAGTGTCCTGGTTGCCCCCACCCCAGCACTGCTTTCTGTCTTTGTCACTGTGTCCCAGCCAGGACAAGTCATGCAGGCACGTCTGCATTAAGCTTTTCTTCCTTTCTTGCTCGGCTTTGGCCCACTGCTGTGTTTTCAGAGACTCCAGAAGCCTCAGCCCCATTGCAGCAAGGGCTTTGTCCCTGAAGGGTGGGAGGGGGACATCCATCATCCTTCCAGCACAGCTCTGCTCCCAGATCTGTGCTCTAGGCCTGAGTGTCAGCTCTCGAGGGCCGTGCTGTTCCCTATGGGCAGACCCCCGAGTATCTCCCCTTCTCACTGCCCCCCCCATTTCTCTGCACACCCCAGTGGGTGCAGGACGGGGCTGGCAGCGTGGGAAGCGGTCAGTTCTCACACAGGATGCTCCCAGTGGGATCGCAGCTGGAAAACACTGACCTGCAACAGCCGGCCGCACATGCGGGATGGAAATTTTCCACGGATGCAGTCATTCCATGGGAATGGGGAATGTGTGCGGGATGGGGGGGGCTGGAATTCCTCCCTGTCTGCCTGGCCCTGGGGCGATGCAGCGGTAAACTGAGGCACGGCAGCATGGGGAGCTGGGAGCGGGGCTCGGCAGTGGGGCAGTAGGAACACGGGGCACACAAGTAGTGGCAGTGGGGCCCCTGTGCAGTTGGACCATCCATCAGCTGGGATGGGGCCTCACATTGGCCCCATTAGTGCAGCGCTCACAGCCCCAGTGGGGTCCTGAGGTGCTGAACAGTGGTGTGAGCCCCATCCCATTTCCAGTGTTCCTGCCCCCAACCCGTCCCCATATCTCTGTTTCCAGTGTCCGTGTCCCCGTGTTCCTGTCTCCATTTCCCCATTCTGATCCCGTTCCCAATGTCTCTGTCCCCATCCTGTCCCTGCCATGTCTCTGTGTCCCTCCTCACATCCCCTGTCCTCATCCTATTCCCAGTGTCCCCATCCCTCATCCTATTCTCAGTATCCCGTCACCATATCTCTGTCCCCATCTTATTCCCAGCATTCCTGTCCCCAACCTGTCTTCATATCCCTGTTCCCATATCTCCATCCCATTCCCAATGTCCTTGTCCCCATATCCCCGTCCCCATCCCACCCCATGTCCCTATCCTCATGTCCCTATTCCCAATCCCAGCGTCCCTGCCCCAACCTGTCCCCATGTCCCCCCCATCCCTCACCCCATTCCAGTGTCTTTGTCCCCTGTCCTTGTCCCCCAGTTCTCACCCTATTCCCATTCCCTGTCCCCAACCTGTCCATGTTCCCATCCATTCCCCTATCCCCATCGCATTCCCATTTCCCATCCATATCCCTATCCCCATCTCATGTCCCCATCCCCATATCCCTCATGTCCCCCATCCCCTCCCATTCCCCATGTCCCCCTATCCCCATCCCCATGTCCCCCTATCCCCCACGTCCCCCATCCCATGTCCCCTACCCCCTACCCTCGCCCCCCGCCGTCCCGTAGCAGCACAGCGCAGTCGGGTGGGTTTTGGGGGCGCTGTGCGCATGCGCCGCCACGCGCCCCCCGCCCGAGCCGCGCTGAGGGCGGCGGCGGCCATGAGGGGCGAGGAGGGGTCCGCGGGGCCGCGGGGGGCGGCGCGGGGCCGGGGGTGACGCGGGGTCTCCGCTGTGCCAGCACCACCCGCGCCGTGCGGGGTTCCGTGCGGAGTTCCGTGCTCCCGCGCGGCCCGAACCCCGCCGTGGGGCCGCGGCCCGGCACGGACCCCGCAGCCCCTGCGGGCGCTGAAGGCCGCGGTGCGGCGCGGTGTCACCGGCAGCGAGCGGAACGGCCGCGGTGCCCGCGTCAGGTGAGCGCCTGAGGTCCCGCGCCGGGCAGCCTCTGTGCGGCGGCCGGGGTGCGGGGCTGGTGGAACCCATAGGAGTTTATGGGACAGCTGGGCTGCCAGGCGAATGGTGGCCCCCCACAGCCAGCTGTAGGATGTTTGGGGTTGGTTGGTTCTCCGTAGCCAGCTGTGGGACACCTGGGGTTGGTGACACCCCATATTCAGCTGTGGGACGTCTAGGGTTTGTGGAGTCTCCACATTTCACTCTGGAACATTTGGGGTTGGTGGGCTTTTCCATAGCCCAGTTTGGGACACCTGGGGTTGGTGGTATTCCATGTTCAGCTCTGGGGTGTCTGGGGTGCCGGACAAATGGTGGCCCCCCGTAGTTAACTATAGGATACTTGGGGTTGGTGGTCTCTCCATAGCCAGCTATGGGACATCTGGGGTTGTGGCCTCTCCATATTCAGCTGGGACATCTGGTGTTGGTGGACTCTCCACATTTCACTGTGGAACAGTTGGGGTTGGTGGTCTCTCCATAGCCCAGTCTGGGACACATGGTTTTGGTGGCATCCCATGTTCAGCTCTGGTACATCTGGGATTGGTGGCACTCCGTAGCCAGCTATAGGACATCTGGGGGTGCCAGACAAATGGTGGCCCCCCATAGCTAGCTGTAAGACATTTGGGGTTGGTGGCATCCCGTGTTCACCTCTGGCACTTCTGGGGTTGGTGGTCTCTCTGTATTCAGCTCTGGGACATCTGGAAGTGCCAGACAAATGATGGCCCCCTGTAGCTAACTATAGGACATTTGGGGTTGGTGGCATCCCATATTCAGCTCTGGGACAGCTGGGGGTGCTGCCCTATAGCACAGCACTCTGCTCTGTGCGCTCCATCCCTCAGCAGCAATGGCTCCCTTAGGAACATTCCGGCCCCTGTGGGGCCTTTCACCATTGCTTTAGGATTTCACAACAGTGACATTTGCACATCTATTTTTAGGGCTATTTTTCATCCCTTTCTCTTTTGAGAGGAATCAATCCCGGCTCTTTCTGCCAGCTCAGCCCTCGCTTCCCAGGGAAGTGCTAATTTTTTTTCCACTATCAAATTGATTGCGAAGAGGAGACAGTGGGCAGGGATGTAATTAGGGCACGCGCGTGCAGTATGGATTCTTGAGCAACAATTGGGTTCGGCAGCCGGGTGCTCCGTTTGTGCTGAGCAGGGAAGCGGCGTGAATTCAGCCATCGATGTTCTTTCTAAGAACGCACTGAACGTGTTCTTGCTTTCCTAGGGGAGAAGCAAAGCGCTGCTCCGATGGATGAAGCGCGCAGCTCGGTACGTACGCTGGCTCTATTTCAGAGCCGTCCCGCTGCTTTATTGGGGCGCGTCTTCCCCTTCAGCGGGACGGCAGGAAGATGAGCGTTGCTGGGCAGGCACGAGGGGCAGCGCCGGCGTCCCCGCGGTGAGCGGAGCGGAGCGGAGCTGGGGGCGTGCCGTGCGATGGGTGGGCTGAACCGGGCATCTTTTCTGCATCTGACGGATGCGCGGCTGCTCGGTTCCTTTCTCGCCGCCCGGCAGCGCTGTGCAGGCCGGCCGGGAGCTGCTCACCGTGCCCGGCGCCCGGCGGGGCCGCAGGTAAGTGAGCTGAGCTGCAGCCGGTCCCTGCGCTTCCTCGGAGGGCAGCCGCCCTTCTGCTGTGCCTTTCTTCGCGAAAAGCAGCGCCTCGATCGACGTTTTGCCGTGGAGAGAGCGATGGATGGGGCCGGACGGGGCACGGGGAGCGTTTTGCTGTGCTCTGACCTCGTGTAGAGGCTTTTATTTTCAGATCTTTCGCAGCCGTGTTGCGGGTTTATTCCGGTCGCCGCCTCTCTTTGTCACCCTTTTGCTTTTCAGGCCGGCTCTGCCAAGTTTCAGTTCAGTTTAAATTACATCTGTACCCCATCCGAAGTGACCGCCTTTGTACTTTCAGGGCTGAAATTGTAAGTCCTGCTGTCACCGATGCCTTTGAGCAGCAGACGGTGCTTCAGTGTTAAAAAGTAGAACTAAGCAGTTCTTTGTTCAGTATTGCTTCGTGGTTTAAGTTCTGTGTGTTTGTTTGAATCACCTCGCGGGTCTAAACGCGTGTTTGTAGAGAAGGAATTGCCTCTTTCAGTTTGTTTTCTGGCTGGGTTCGGTTTGTACCCACCTGTAGCCCTTGGCAGAGGAGTGTCTTTGTTTCTTGGCAGGAAACATCCAAGCCGTCACAGATAACGCAGGGCTGCACGTAGCTGGGAGCTGAGGGTGCTGGGCTGAGGGCTCCGGGTCGCCTGGGATGAGGAAAAGAGGCAGGAGGGCTCAGAGCTCCACGCTGACCCCAAGTTTAAGAATTCAGGAAGGGATTTGGGAGCACTTTGCTGCTTTTAATTTTAGAAAAGCTGCGCCTGTGAGGAATTGCCTGCAGATTAAAGAGATAATTAATTTGGGAATTGTGCAGCACGGGTGAAATATTGAAAGGTCTCTTCTGATTTTACATAGCTTTACATCTGGCAAGGACGGGGTTCAAGGGCAGAGCTCTTTAGCTGTGAAGCCCGGAATGCAGCGGATGCAGTTGGCGGTGAATTTTTAACACACACACTTGTTGGCTTGGTGACGTGCTGACTGCCAGCAGTTCTGTAAGTGCAGAAACACCCCAACTTCTGCTAAAACACCACTTTGTCCCAGCCAGCCCAGGCCTGGGTTGGGGTCCTGAGCGCTTTGGCAGTGCTCGGAGGTGTCGTTCAGGCAGCTAAGACCAACGAGGAACGACTCCAGTGAAAAATACATGGCTGTTTCCTACTGTCTGCATTTCCCTTTCATTCCCACTGCAACACTGCGGTTGACTGGGAAGTCTGGTGGGGATTGTTAAATAGTCCCCCTTGTTAAAGGGTTTTGTGCTTAAATTAAACTGTGGTTTAAGATGAAAGTTGGTGGATGCTCAATGAATGGGCTCATTGGGGGCCATTCTTCCTGCCAGCATCGATGCTGTGTTCCCAAATATTGGTAAAAATCCCTTAAAGAGGGCTTTTCATAGAAGAGCGTGGGGCTCTCAGTGGTGCTGCGAGGTGAATTGTTTGCCCGGGCTATAAATAAAAAGCTATATTTGGAAAAATTAAAAAAAAAAAAAACAACAAAAAAAATCGAGTCTTTATGGGTAAAATTGTACAGAGGGAAATGCGATGGAAAATTTGAGTCAGATGAGCTGATGTGTGAGGCATTTCCCTGTGGGGTCACTGGGCTGAAAAATGTTTTATGTGCCTAAAGTTGAACAGATGTGTGTGCTGAGCCCCCAGCCTGGCAGCCGCCGTCTTCATCGTATGGCTGTGCTTCATTTACACACAGAGCTGTTTTGGTGCATTTTCTGGGGGTGTTTTGGGTCATCCCGGTACTCAGCACGTGCCCGTTATTAGCAGGATTGCTTTCAGGCTTTAAATTAGACGTGTGCTCAAACGAGTCGCGGAGCTGGGATTGATGGCTTTGCACAGGAGTGAGGGATTTCTCCCAATTAGCTTTCTCAGATGAAAATCGCTGAGGTCTTCCAGCACTGTGCCTAAATAAGGGCACGATACCAGCTTTCAGCTCTTACGGATATTAGTTCCACCTTTTTAGGTAGGCATTTGTTAGGAGGCAATTATGATTGCATGTGCTTGACCTTGTTTAAGATATTGCTGAGATACAGAGAGAGGACATCTGTTGTGGGTGATCAGCAGCTTTTGCTGTTCTTTCCAAGTGTAAACGTTGCAGAGGTGGATGATGATTGTGTTTGATGATTTTCCTTTGCCGTGTTCCTCTCGGCCACTGATCTGCTTTGCCCAGGTGGTTTGGTTTGCCTTGGAGGTGGCTGTGCACGCTGCTGCTTCTGCTGAACTCCCAAAGCCCTTCCAAAAGGTGCAGTGTTGTTTCCACTTTGCTCTCCTGATTGAGCCGCACTACTGAAGAGATGTGAAACGGGTCTTTATTTTGGTTTTAAACCCGAGGATGGCTGTGGTGCACTGCTGGAGGACACAGCGTGTGCGGTGATGGGCGGTGATTGTGGCACGGGGTGTGTGGGCTCTGCCCACGAGCGTTCAGGAGAGCATTGAGCTTCTACAAAAGGGGTTGAGCTCTAATGAAGGTGGTTGAGCTCTAATGAAGGTGGTTGAGCTCCAATGAAGGTGGTTGAGCTGCAAAGGTGGTTGAGCTCCAATGAAAGTGGTTGAACTCTAATGAAGGTGGTTGAGCTCCAGCAAAGTTGGTTGAGCTTCAGTGAGGGTGGTTGACCCCTAATGAAAGTGGTTGACCTCTAATGAAGGTTGAGCTCCAATGAAGGTGGTTGAGCTCCAGTGAAGGTGGTTGAGCTCCAGTGAAGGTGATTGAGCTCTAATGAAGGTGATTGACCCCTAATGAAGGTGGTTGAGCTCCAGCGAAGGTGGCTGAGTTCTAATGAAGGTGGTTGAGCTCCAGTGAAGGTGGTTGAGCTCCAGTGAAGGTGGCTGAGCTCCAGTGAAGGTGGCTGAGTTCTAATGAAGGTGGTTGAGCTCCAATGAAGGTGGCTGAGCTCTAACAAAGGTGGTTGAGCTCCAGTGAAGATGGTTGAGCTCCAGTGAAGGTGGTTGACCCCTAATGAAGGTGATTGAGCTCCAGTGAAGGTGGCTGAGCTCTAATGAAGGTGGTTGAGCTCCAATGAAGGTGGCTGAGCTCCAGCAAATGTCTTTGAGCTCCAACAGAAATCGTTGAGCTTTGGTGCAGGTCTCTGAGCTCCTACAAAGGTGACTGAGCTCCAGCAGAGGTCTTTGAGCTCCACTGAAAACCATGGAGCTCCAACAGAGGTCACAGAGCTCAAACGGATTGCCCAGAATGGTGATTCCTTGAGCACGTAGATGTTTTTCCCCCTTTCTTGAGGGTGTTTCTGACTCCTGGTGACCTGCTGAAGCCTGGCCGAGCGCTCAGCTGTCGGTCTGGGGACTTGGGCTTAGCATCTGGGCGGTGGGTGGCGTGCATTGGGCTGGCTCTGTGTTGGGGTGCTTTCAAATGGGGTTAAGAATAAAACAATCAGGTTCTTACATCTGAAAGATACGCGCCTTGCTGGTGTGCTGCTCCTACAAAAAGTAATCTGGTTTTCACACTAAACGTTTCTTAGGTGGTTAACAAATGACTCAGTTTTAGTTAATGCAGACATTCCTCAGCTGACTTTCAAATAGTTGAGCTGTTTTCAAAAGGAGAGGTATTCTCACATTGGAAACGGATTCCTGGGATATTTAAAGGAACTTTGAAGAGGCTGGGAAGCAGCACACACGCATCTTCCATGTGCTCATCTCTGGTCCCTGGCTCACTGGAAGTCTCTGCTCCCGTCGTACTCTGCAGTTGGAATCCTGTGACATAGGCTGGGCTGTGACCTCCCTCCTCTGCAGGAAATGACTCTTTACTCCCACTCTCTTGGTTATCACTCACCCAGTTGTTCCTCCCTGCGGAACAGTCCCTGTCCCAGTATGGCCTTGTGGTTTCCTGGCAAGGAGCCTTTGTGAGACAGCAGCAAGTCTTGTAAATGACAGCAGTCTGCTCTGCCTGTTGTGTGCTGGAAGTCCCCATACAGCACCCTGTCTGACTTTTTCTTCTGGAAAGAATACTGCCTGATGATTCTAGCCTATATTTTCATACGGCCTCATCTGTCCTGTATGAGCGTTGGGTTTGGAGATGTAGAATTTGCCAGGGACTTTGGGACTGTTGTCTTGAGGAGTCCCTCGAGGAGTGGGGCTGTGCCTTTTTCTTGCACTGTGAGTGCAGCCATGGGGAAATGGCTTTGTTTTCCTGTTTGCCACTGTTCTCTCTTGTAGCAGCACCACGCGGTCAGGCTGTTGGTGGGGCTTTCTGGGTATTTCCTGAGGAGCCTCTGAAGCAGCAGAGAAGTGGTGCAGTGGGTGCAGGGATGCCTTGGTAAGGGAATCACCCAATCACACCTGGAGTTGCCTCGTTCTGTGGTCAGTCCATGCTTTCCTGAGTGAATGAGCTGTGGTCCAGCACGTGCTGCTTAGCATCCTTTGTGCTAAGAGTATTTTGGAAAGCAGAATTTGGTTGCCTCTCCATGAGGAAACGGTTGGGCCACTTGTGAGCTCCAGCTGGGAGAGGGGTACAAGGTGAGCAAAAAGTTCAGTGACTTAATGAGGCTGTGTGAAGACATGCAACCTTCAGTACCTAAAGGGAGCCTACAAACAGGAGGGAGTCAGCTCTTGGAAAGGGGAGATAACAGCAGGACGAGGGGAATGGCTTTAAGTTGAGGGAGGGCAGATTTCAGCTGGATGTCAGGGGAAGTTGTTTGCTGTGAGAGTGGGGAGGTGCTGGAACAGCTGCCCAGAGGCTGTGGATCCCCGTCCATCCCTGGAGGTGTTCAAGGCCAGCAAGGATGGGGCCCTGGGCAGCCTGGGCTGCTGTGAGATGTGGAGGTTGGTGGCCCTGCATTGGTGGAGGGTTGGAGCTTCGTGATCCTTGAGCTCCCTTCCAACCCTGGCCGTTCTGTGATTCTGTGTGATTCTGTGCCCACCCTCCTCAAGTACCGAAAGCCTGGAGATAAGAAACTGGGGGAAGTTTAGCATTGCTGCGTGGTTCTATCAGTAGAAGCCAACTTGCTTTTTCCCATCTGTCATAATCCAGTGCTGGTGAATGAGGTGTACCCACCCATCGTCTCCAGCTCGGCTCTGCGAGAGCCATCTGACTTACAGGAGCAGACAGCACTGCTCTCTTTGGGCTTCTCTCTTTTTTCCTGAAATGGCCGTGAGAGTGATATCTGGGTCAGCTGCCTCCAGCGTGTCACTTTCTTTTGACACTCATGGCTGTGAGCGTGCAGGAGGAGCGCGGTGGGGAAGCGCCGCAGTGGGATCAGGAGTCGTTAAAGGGGTATTGTGGTTATCTGCATCCCTTCGGGGGGAAATCTCTCTCATGGCTGCCCAAACGTGCTTTCCTTCTGATTTAGCACTGTGTCCCAGGTCTCGGCGTGGGTCCCCATCCGTCCTCAGGTCTGCTTTCAGGTATGGGGACACGTCCTGAGTGTGCCTATCTGGGCTGCCATCCCACACAGGATGGAAAGGGGCACCGTGCTGCTCTCCTGTGTATTTCCAGACCCTGTAACACATCCCCCCATCGTTGTGTTCATTCTTACAGGAAAAGTAGTTTTCTGCTTGAGTCCCAGCCTCCTCTGTGTGGCACCCAGCGATGGGTTGGTACTCAGTGGGCACAGACTGAGACACAGCAGTCCTGCTTAAAGATAAGAGCGTGGTCAGATGCTGAAACAGGTTGTCCAGAGAGCTTGTGGATTCTCCTTCCTTGGAGGAAACCCAACTGGACAGAGTCCTGCCGACCTGCACTGGTTGGTAGCAGTGGGCTGGATCTGCCTGCCCGGTCCCTGCCAGACCTGTGGGTTTGATGACTGGACTTGGTGGCTCCTCTCTGTCCCAAAAATGGAGCAGTGGGGTATGTCTGTGTTTGTAGCCAGAGCTTTGGAGCCTGCCCTGGAACTCTGTCAGAGCTGTGGTATGAAATCAGGAGATTGAATTTGTAGTATCAACTGCCAGCTGGCAAAAAAAAAATTGTAAATTTTTGGGGTAACGTGCATCGGTACAAGAAAAACTGGGGGTTAAGCATCAAATTAGTTGAATGGGTGGTTCTGTTGCTTGATGTTGGGCTTGTGGGCACGCTTATCTCGTGTGGAGAGGGGCTTTGTGTCCGGAGCTGAGGAGCACGTTGCCCCATCACAAGGTGTCCAGGTGGGAGCAGCTGCTGGAGAGCACTGCTGGGTATTTGGAAGAGGAGAGCTGAGTGTTTCTGGTCACGAAATCATTGAGGTTGGACAAGACCTCTAAGATCATCACGTCCACCTGTAATCATCTTGCAGAAACCCCATGGAATCCACGTTGAGAGGAATAGAGGGAACTAAGAGCTTGATCAGAAGTATTTTGTGGCCCTGAATCCGTACTGAGACCCTGCTCACTCAGTGGGTTCGTCATCGGTGTTGGCAGGAGGATCTGCTGCTGACCTTTGGATGTCAGAAGGCAGCGCTGTTTGCTGGCAGCCCGAGAGCTGGGTGTTGGTTGCACACCTTCATGTTTGGCTGTTTGCTCCTGTCGGACTTGAGGTTCAGATTCGATCTTATTGCACGAGGGCATTGCCCTTTTCAGGCCCTGCCCCGTTAGTCTTTACTTTCAAGTCATGTAGAGGCAGATGGGCAGCTCACGTGGCAAGCTGCATCCCAGCTCTGGGTTATGCTGTGGCTCGTTGCCCCCAGGACCAGCTGTTCCATCACACAGGCTGTCAGATAACACCCTGCCTTCTCGTGAAATCTGCTGACCAGCTTGTTTTCTCCATTATTGCATTTCAAATCATCGGAATGCCAGCATCACCTGGGGCTTGCTGCTGAACTTCCTTGTTATCTCAAGTCTGTAGGATCCCAGAACCCCACGAGATGGCACAGACCCGACAGCTCACCTCCATCGCCCCGGAAATACCTCTTCCCGGAGCTCCCCGTTGCTGTAGGTGAAGTAAATGCCAGTTTGGCCAGCACAGCACATCTCCCAATTCCATTTGAGTTGTGTCACTGCGGGGGAGCGATGCTAAAACTGTCACTTGGCTTCCCATGCTGGCATTACCTAGAGGGCACTTGGAGGCTATTGGGGGTTCGACTCTTATCTGCGAGTTCCAGCTCATCTCTGAGCTGAATGCTTGGGTGGGTACATGCGTGTTGGTTTTCCAAAAGATGCGTGTTTGACATCTTTATTTTTTTGACAGCACAAGAATCTTATTATTTCTCCACCTCTCCTTTAGCCTGCTGTTCTATTCTGCCCAGGATCTGCGGTTCCATCATCTGAGATGCTTTGCTGGTGATGGGTTTGGCCATCGCTTTCTTCCTTCTCGAGTAGTAAAAACCGAGTGAATGTAAATGAGATTTGAATGAATTATGCTAGTTATGCATTCATCCTAATTCAAATCCTATCTTAATTAGCCCGGGGACCTAATTTGACTTTCACGCAGCATGAAACTACTTTGGATTATCACTGGAATTGCCATGCATTTATTCTTGACTTTTTTTTCCGATCAGCGCGCATCTTTTTACACTGCTTAAAAACAGAGCAAAACTAATATATCATTAATAAATTAATCAGATTTAATTAGGGCTGCACAGAAGGATATATTTTAAGGGGAAAAATGCTGTAAATACATTCCCTGTACCGAGTGCTTCTGTGCCGAGTGGGGATGAGCTCATGACACAGACACAGAGTGAAGGTCTCTCTCGGATGCACTTTCTGCCATGACTTAAACGAGCTGAAATTGCTGACATTCTGCCTTTTTCAGATGTGTGTCAGCGTCCATAGACTTCTCCTTCAAACGATGGAAGATTATTGAGTTAAATATTGCCAGAACGACAGATCTGGGAGGCACTCAGTGGACGTGGGGTGAAGGTTGCTGCCGTGTATCTGGTCCTGCAGCACATATGTGAAGGCAGAACTGCTCTCTAGCTCAAAAACCGAAGGATACAGCCACGTGAAATGCCAGAATTCTGCGTATGACTTTCTTCTCTCCTTCTAATTAGATTGAGATGAACGTTTCCAGTAGGACTGCGGGTTAATGAGAGGTCGTTTCATTGAGCCTAAAGGTTTCCTTGCAGACAGAAGGTGCTGCTGGTGTGTTTTCCCATATTTGTATCCGCAGCTTTCCTCTGGAATGGGGCTAAAT
Source organism: Meleagris gallopavo (assembly GCF_905368555.1). NCBI lineage: Eukaryota > Metazoa > Chordata > Aves > Galliformes > Phasianidae > Meleagris > Meleagris gallopavo. The sequence goes on along the minus strand of NC_139432.1, from coordinate 931,387 downwards.
ATAGAATAAATGACGTTTTCTTGTCAGGGAGAAGCAGAGCGGCTCAGCAGCTTCAAATCTGAGCATTGAGAGCCTCCTAATCAACGCATGCCGTTAACGCACAGCTGATAAGCCTTGCACATGTGAAGGCTGCGGTTAATCTGAGTGTCAAGTCTGCGCTGTCAGTGTCTGCAGGTGAGCTGTGATCTCTCATTTGTATAATCGCTGGAAGTCAGAATGGGAAACGATCTTGATCCTGAAGTGAGTTCAGGGAGGGGTTCACAGCTCTGCATGTTTTCCTGCTCCGTTTCTCCCCACGTTCCCCACAGAAGCAAATGGAACTCTGATCTCTTCCAGGCATCTTCCCCGTTCTTCAGATGGACTCGAGGCTGACACGTTCACTCTCTGACGTCCTGCAACTTCTGAAGGATGCACACACCGGCACGGCATGCCGACTTGCTAACCAGGAGGTGAGATCCCTTATGCATTAATTGCTTTTGCTGTATTGCAGCTCACCACGAGGATTCTGACTCCTTCTCCTATTAACTGCAGCCCAGTGACTGCTCTTACCCAGTGACTCGTGCTTTTCCTGAAGCACGTCCTTGCAATGAACTTGGCCAAGGCAATTTGTTTCAATGGGCTCAGCCTCCAAAGCAATGTATTTATCTGCATCAACTATACTCTGTTTCCGTTTGTCAGTCTGCAGGTTCCTGTACCACATGTGGCATTTGTCAGGCCTGGATTGCTGGGGAGAGGCTGACTGGGTGCAGAGCTGTTTCTGGTCTTGGTGGAACTGACTGTAACTAGGAGCAGTTGATCTTTGTTCTAATGTGGGAATTGTTTTTCAAGGTCTTTAATCCCTATTACGTGTGCTTTTTTAATGCTATATCATGCTATTTTTTTTTTCTCATCATGCCATCAAGTAATGAATCAAATGACCCACCCAGTCCAGCCATGTTGTGCTGTGCTGACATCTTTTCAATAAAACATTTAATTTCACAAAAAAGGTAAATTTGCATCATTTCATTCATTGATGATACACTGATTGCATTGATGGTTGCACTGATAATGCATTGATGATGCGTTGGCTGCGTGGATGTTGTGCTGGTGATGCTTTGATGCTCTGATTATGTTATGCTGTATCAGTGCATTAATTGCATCGCCTCAGACCTCAGCATGCTGCCTGTGAACACCCCTGTCGTTGCATGGAACAACTTGAATAGCTGTAAATTGCAGATTTGCAGGGCAGCACTGCTCTGCTCGTGGTCTGTATTGGATTGTCCTGTCCTAAAGCAAAGTCAACAGCAGTTGCCTGCTCTCAGGTTTTGGCTGAGTGACTCTTTGCTACCTTAAGACAGCTGGCATTGCTCTGTAGGGTCCTTTCTTCCCTTTTTCAGGGCACTGAGGTATGCAATATAATTAAACTAGCAGTGTTTCTCTCTGTTGGCTGTGGGTGGTGGAGGCCAACGTTGTTAGCTCAGATTTCAGCAGTGAAAACAAGTCCTGGTGTCAGCAGTGGGACGTAGCCAGCGGTGCCCATAAAATGTCACAGGAGCTGAGCTTCTGATCCACTGCATTAAGGAGATTTCAATCCAAAGTGTAAACATTAGAAATGCAGAGCAGCCATGCCTTTCTCTTCTGCATGGAAGCAGCTTTGGAAGCAAGATTTGTTTGTGCAGTGGCAGAGAGCTGCTACTTTATTTCTTGACAGGGGACTTCCCAAAAGCCTGCAGAGGAGACGTAGATCTTCAAACAAGTCCTGGCAGCTGGAGCTTCCCGACAGCAGGTGATGCCACAGAAGAGTTCTGTGTTGGTTGTCAGATTTGAGCCTTTCTCTCCTGATTGCATGTTTGCGACGTGCAGGCTTGAGCTCATCCACTCAACTCTTTTGGGGGTTCTGTCTGTTTTCTAGATAAAATAATTCGACCACCATGAGTTGGAGCTTTCTGACCCGTCTCTTAGAGGAGATCCACAACCACTCCACCTTCGTTGGCAAAATCTGGCTGTCGGTGCTGATCGTGTTTCGGATCGTCCTGACAGCTGTGGGAGGCGAATCCATTTATTACGATGAGCAAAGCAAGTTTGTGTGCAACACGGAGCAGCCCGGCTGCGAGAACGTTTGTTACGACGCTTTTGCTCCCCTTTCTCACGTGAGATTTTGGGTGTTCCAGATCATCCTCGTCGCCACTCCGTCCGTCATGTATTTGGGCTACGCGATCCATAAGATTGCCCGCATGGTGGAGCACAGTGACGTTGACAGAAGGTTCAGAAGCAAAAGCTTTTCGACGCGCTGGAAACAACACCGAGGCTTGGAGGAGGCCGAGGACGACCACGAGGAGGACCCGATGATGTACCCAGAAATAGAGCTGGAAAGCGAACGGGAGAACAAGGAGCAGCAGCCCCCCGCCAAAGCCAAGCACGACGGGCGGCGGCGGATCCGCGAGGACGGGCTGATGAGGATCTATGTGCTGCAGCTGCTGGTGAGGGCGACGTTCGAGGTCGGCTTTCTGATCGGTCAGTACCTTCTGTATGGTTTTGAGGTCAGCCCCGTGTTCGTGTGCAGCAGGAAGCCCTGCCCCCATAAGATAGACTGCTTCATTTCAAGGCCGACCGAAAAGACCATTTTCCTGCTCATAATGTACGGGGTGAGCTGCATGTGTTTGCTTTTGAATGTGTGGGAGATGCTCCATTTAGGGTTTGGCACCATCCGGGACACATTAAACAGTAAGAGGAAGGAGCTGGAGGACTCTGGTACCTACAACTACCCCTTCACCTGGAACACACCCTCTGCTCCTCCCGGCTATAACATTGCGGTCAAACCCGATCAAATGCAATACACCGAGCTGTCCAACGCCAAGATGGCCTACAAGCAGAACAAAGCCAACATCGCTCAGGAGCAGCAGTATGGCAGCAACGAGGAGAACATCCCCGCCGACCTGGAAAACCTGCAGAGGGAAATCAAAGTGGCTCAGGAACGCCTGGACATGGCGATCCAGGCCTACAACAACCAAAACAACCCCAGCAGCAGCTCCAGAGAGAAGAAGTCCAAAGCAGGCTCCAACAAAAGCAGTGCCAGCAGCAAATCGGGGGACGGGAAGAACTCTGTCTGGATTTAACCTTGGCTGAGTTTATGTGTTGTCTTTTTCTCACAACCAGCAACCCGTTGAGTAATGGCTTCCATTAAGTAAATATTTGGTTCTGCTTATTTTCAGGGATACTGTTGGCTAGCGATTCCAGCTCTAAGAAAGTGTTTATATGCATACTGTAGGACTGTACAACTTTATTCTTCTGCCTTCCAAGCCAGGAGACAAATAGGTATATTTAAATCATTCTCATTGAAGGGTTTACGCTGTATGTACAGTATTATCGTACATTTATTATGCACAATTTTTTGTATTTGTACACTGGATCTCCGAAGTTACCCTTTTTTATATGAAAGGAGAAAACTGTAGGTAGCAGTTAGCATTTTGCTAGTTTTATTACTGTGGTTCGTCGTCGTTCTCTGTTTGTTTTCAATGTCAGAACTTTCTATGCTGCATTTGAGAAGTGCCTTGAACACACAGCACCAGGGAGCCCAGCTGTCCGCTCCCTTAGAGCAGGGGGAGGTTCGGGAAACGTCTGCTGATGGTGCTCTTAACTCTACCTTTTATAAAGATGACGTGCTACTTACAAATGGAAGTGTCACTCCATAGCTATTATGTGCTACGTTTCTTCATCCCGTGGAAGATGACTTGTAATTCCGTGTATTTACCTGTTTAAGAGGTTTCCGAGGTCTCTCGTTATGTAACACCCTGCTCCAAATGTCCCATAGCTGCCTATATGGGGGCCACACCTGCCTGTCTACCCAGATGTCCCTGTGTCCCTTGTCCCCTGGGGTCACTGGGATACTCATTCCCCTGGCTCCTTTTGTCCTCTTGTCCCTGGTCCTCTTTGTCCCTTGAGGTCGTTGGGATGCTCGTTCCTTTGGTCTCTTTTGTCCTTGCCCCGTGCCCCTTCTCCCCTTGTCCCTGCCCTATGAGTCACGGAGATACTCCTTCCCCTTATCCCATTTGTCCCCCGTTCCTCTGGTCCCTTTTCCCATGGGGTCGTTGAGATGCTTGTTCCCCTGATCCTGTTTGTCTTCCCTGTCCCATGAGATCACGGGGACTCTTGTTCTCCTGGTCCCATTTGTCCCCCGATCCCCATGTTCCCTTGTTCCCTGGTTCTGTTTGTCTCCTGGGGTCACTGCGATACTCATTTCTCTGTTCTCTTTAGTCCTCCCTGCCCTCTGTCCCCCTTGTCCCCTGTTCTGTGAAGTCTTGGGGATACTCATTCCCCTTGTCTCATATCCCCTTGTCCCCTGATTTGCTGTCCCATGAGCTCATGAGGCTCGTTCCCCTTGTCCCTTTTGTCCTTCATGTCCTCTGGTCCCTTGTCCCCTGGGGTCACTGGGATACTTGTTCTCCTGATCCCATTTGTCTTCCTTGTCTCCATGTCCTCTGGTTCCTGTCCCATGAGGTCATGGGGATTTTCGTTCCCCTGGTCCCGTTTGTTCCCATGTCCCCCGGTCCCTTGTCCCACGGGGTGTTTGAGATGCTCATTCCCCATGTCCCCATGTCCCCATGTCCTTATGTCCTTATGTCCCCCGGTCCCTCACTGCGTGTTTTCATCCTATGGAAAGCGACTCATAGCTCCACATATTTACATATTTAAGATGTTTCTGTGCTCTCTCGTTGCGTAACACCCCGCTCCCCGGGGCTCCGAGTTGTTCCAGCACCTTTTGGGGAAGATGTCTGTGTTTGCAGAGTAATGTGGTTGGATGGACTCGTGGTCATTCTGCTCTCTGGTAGCCCTGCTCCCCCGGCCCTGCGCACACACGCTGTCTGTGCAGGTTTTTACAAAACCCTTCTGAATATAAACAGCAATGCCTTATCCCCGACCCCTCTTCCTCCTGTCACATCCGAGGGGCCGAGTTCAGACGGAGCAATAAATGCACCATTTCGTTTCTGCTTGAGAGGCCGGTCAGATCCGTGGCATTCTGCAATTTTGGCATTCAACTTGAATTTATAATTAGAAAAAAAAAAAAAAACAAAAAAGGGGAATGCGGTATTTACTGCCCCTGGCAGTGTCTTTTTGGCCAGGATGAGCATTCACATCTGAGGGACGCTGAGAAATGTCTGCTTTTTGTTGCTCTGTGTAACGCTTTGGGACTTTGCTCTGTGTGCTCCGTTCCCGTGGCAGCTCAGCAGTGCAAGCAGTGCTCCTTCCTTTGAGACGAAGCGTTTTCCCGTGTGGAAGCCCCCTTCCACATCTGTTGGTGTCCGTGGCTGTAGTTGGTTTCAAGGCTTCGGGTTTGGTTCCTTTCTCCTTCTGAAGAAATGATAATGCATTACTTGAAAATGCTCTCTTGCTTTGGCTTGATGCCATCCTGAAATAAACACTCAGAACAGATCTTGGACCAAAAAAAAAAAAAAAAAAAAAAAAAGAAAACGAACGTACCTTGAGTTTGTTCACCTCTGGTTTGTCTATTAAATGCAGTTGCAGAAAAGCAGGCTGGGGCGGCGTTTTTGCAGCGGGTTGTGCTGCGGTCCGGCAGTGAGGACGAGGGCTGCGCACAGGTTGGGATTTCAACCTGTTTGACCTCAGCGTAATAAAGAGCCGCTTTCTAACGGCGTCAAAAGGGAGAAATGTGGAGAGGCAGCCCTCGAGGAGCTCCTCCTGACCACCCGGGATCTGCATGGACGCATGTGGATGAGCTGTGCGGCGAAGCGTGCGGCCTCAGCTGCCCCGAGCGGAGCAGACGGGGCCGGCTGCCTTTGCACGTCGCAGCTGAATGCCCGTCTGTTTTGCTGTCACAAAGGATCGCTCTGTGAGCCGGGCTGCTTGCGGTGGAGCGGGACGTAACCCACCTTCTGCCCTTCATTATCAGAGCAGCGTTACCACACGGATTCCTCCTTGCTTGGAAAGCAGCGCTTTGCTTTCTGCAGGGCGGTGTGGGTGCTGTTGGGGTGCTGCTGTGCCGTGCCAGGAGGGATGCTCTGAGCAAAATCTCTTCCCACATCTCTTGCGACGAACGAGGCCTCGTGTCATACAGTGATGTATTTCAGCTTACAGTGATGTATTTCAGCTTTGCATACACACAGGTCATGCAGCCTGCTGACTTCCACCCTTTTATCTCGCCCTCATTTAAAGCTGGTGGTGACTCGAGTGAGTTCCTTTCTGTCTGAGGTTCCTTTTGGCCGGGGCAGAGCCACGAAGCCCCACAGCTCAGAGCAGCGCTGCTGAGTGCCAGCCTGAAGTTTGAGGGACGGCACCCAAACCTTCAGCCTCTCAGCAAAGCAGCGCGTTGTTAATCAGCTCCAGCACTAATTGAGGGCCCTGTGCTCACTGAGCTGCTGCCAGCTGTGTAGGGCGCCCTGCCAGCCAAAGAGCCTCAGCTAAGAGTCACCCCAGCACCGAGCCCTGTGTCTCACATGCAGAGCGTGGATCAGCAGCTGTGCTTCATCTGTCGTCCATATTTGGTAGCAAACTTGTTCACATCTCAGCAGCTCTTTGCGGGAGCTGCTGAAAAGTCGGTTTGATGACATCAGCTGTGTGCTGAAGCTCGGTGGGCTCGGGGCTGGGACGTGGTCAGCATGTGGGATTAGCACAAGGGTTGTCCACACGTAGGTTTGGGAGAGGGGAACCTGTGCCGTCCCCTGGATGTAGCGTTCAGCTTCTCAGAGCAAACATGCTTCTCCCTGCAGAAACGAGTGCTGTCTTGCTCTGCGTTAGCATCTCTTTTCAGCCCTCTTGCCTTGCAGTGGAAGGAAAGCTCAGCACGCTCCCGGTATCACCGAGCCGTGGTGGCCAGAAATCCTCCTGCTGAAAACCAGAGAGAAAATCTGATTGTGGGGACTTTGCAGTGCAGCTGCGGAGAGGAGAAGCAGCTCCAAACCCAGCAGAGCAGCTGCAGAGCTGTCCTGCCGCGGGCACACATGGGGAGATGCGTGGCCAGGAGGTAAGAAACGTCTGAAACAAGAGCAGGCATGTGATTGTATCAAACAGAAAAGGAGTTTATTCAAGGAAACGCAGGGAGGGAGGTCGGGAGGGATGCTGTGCACAGAGCATGAATGCCATTCACCCGGCGCCGTTCAGCTGATGTTCAGCTCGGGGAAATCCGTGCTGCCAGCCGCACCTCAGAGCTGCAGGGCAGGCTGGTGCTGTGCAGGCGTTGAGATACCCACCTCCCCATAAGCATGCAGGGTTCTGAGCAGAGGGCAAGCTGTATGCACTGCTCACCCAGAGCGTGGTATTTCCAAGAAGCTGCAAAATGCCATCAAGTTTCCTTCGTCCATTACAGCACGCTGTCCCTGCATGAATATTTCCCCTGGATGTTATTTCCCCATCGCCCCCAGGGGAAGGGAAGCTGTGCACTGCTGGGCTGGCAGCAGTGTGAGGTGGTGTTTGGTTCAATGAGTCTCTGAGACGCGGTTTCCCATCACCTCTTCTCACTGCTGAGCTGCAGTGGGGTTATATAACAGATGGGTTTATTTCTTTTTTTTTTTTCCCCCTATAAGGGAAGCTGTGATCCTCTGTAACGTTGGGATTTCTTTGTGCTTCCTATCTGTGTGCATCTTCTTCATATCGGATGCGGGAGGAGAAAAGCCTGACAGTGAGAGGAGATCCCAGCAGTGCTGGTCGCAGCACAAAGGGATGGGAGTTACATAAACTGCTCTGACCCTGAGTGCCACAGCGCTGCAGACATTCCAGGAGATCTTCAGGAGCTCCACAGCCTTCAAAGCTGATTTAACAAATTGCCCTTTTGTCATCGCATTGAAATTCTTCGGGGAAATTCGGGAGATGTGCTCAGGATGCTGAGCCGCTTCTTTGCCGCGCACCCAGCAGCTCTGATCCCCACCTCCTGCAGGGCAGTGGGAGCTGCTGGGGGTTTCTCACCCACCTTGGAATCGCTGCTGCTATGGTGTCTGTGATGGCCTCAGCTCCGCAGGGGTTAAAGCTCACCAGCAGCAACGTGAACTCAGCACTCCGAGGGAAAGAGCAGCAGCAAGGCTGGCCTGTGGAGTGATGGGATCCCTGAGCTGGAAAAGACCTCCAAGGCAGCATCCCAGCCAGAGGAGCGCTTCCTGAGGGGCGGTGGGAGATTTCTTGCATGGCTGGGAATTGGGTTTCCCCCATTGCCCCCAGGGCGTTTGCACCCCCAGTGCAGCTGGGAGGAGCGCCGGAGCCTTCCATCACATTTCCAGCTGTCCTGGGCTGGCAGCGTCCCTTCCTTTCTCCTTGTCTGAGCGTTTCCTGCTGCAGCAGCACTCCGACACGCGATGCCCCATCGCCTGCAGCGGGTGCGTGTCCCATTTCCCAGCAAGGCCAGCAGTGGGTCAGGGCCTGGTCGCTGCCTGCTGGCGGAGCTGCTCCTTCCCTCGGCTGCAGCACAGCTGCTTGGAGCTGCTCACTGCTCCCCTGAGCTGCTCCTGTCCGCGCACAGCCGTGTTCTCTGCTTCCAGCTGTGGCCTCTCGCTCTCAGAACCTCGGCAGCAGGTGCCAAATACCAGCTTTCATTTGTCAACTCAGGGAGGAAGCAGAACGGGATGTGGGTGACGGACCAGGGCTGAGGCTGAGCCCTTGCTGTCCCCTCTGCAGACCTCATTCTCGCACCCTGGGTGCAGCCCAGCAGCCTCTCTCAGGTGTGAAGCACCCAGAACATGTGGGCTCTTGCTTTCTCTCCCCTTTTCCTTAATCCCCCAAGCACAGCTCCCCGCAGGACAGCATCCTCCCCTTCCAGCCCACATGGCAGCGTTGGTTCCCGACCATCTGATGTCCCATCTGACCCAAACTTCTCTGCTCTCTTTCAGATAGGAGACCTGAAAAGCCATCGCCTCCCTCCGCTCCTGCAAGCTGCTGCTCACGTGGCACCCTGTGCTCCTGGGGAGTCCAGGAGGACATCCTTCTTGCGTGCACCCTAAAAGCGAGGTCTGCCTCATTAGATTATCGCCGAGAAATCACAGCCAGATGGTCCACCGTCAGCTCCTGCAGCTGAAGGAGCCGAGGGGCTGCAGGTTCGAGCGGCTCCCCTTTATGTAATGGCACAGAGGAGGCTGCAGGAGATCCGTTCTGTTGGGTCTGCTGATGAGCAGCGGGTCTTTTTTCCTCCTCGTGGGCTCTGTGAGTGGCAGGACCCGCTGCTCAGTGCCTCGCCGCTGTCCTCAGGCAGAGAGATGGTAAATGAATCACTGATTTCTTGCTGTGTTCCAGGAGGACGCATGGCTCCGGGAAGGAGCTCGGAGGGGCTGGGAACCCAACGTCATTTCCGTGCCCTCCTGACCCCAAAGGCCCCAGAGGACTCAGCGTTCACTGCTTGTGGCTTCCACATTATTTCTGATGCGCTCGGCACCGCGGCACACAGACAGCAGCCCCAAAAAGCTCCTCTGAGCCGCGCCTCTGTTGTGGCTGGGAGCAAAGCTGCGCCCCTCCGGAGGACCCAAAGAGTGGGAGGGTCTGCAGCCCCACGCTGTGCCTTCAGTCTCCGGGCTGGGGGGCGAGGAGCCGGCGCGGCCTGGCTGAGCGTCTCCTGTGCCGGCCGTCGGTGCGAGGAGCGGGCAGGGAGCGCCCCCTCGTGGTGATGCGTGAGCAGAGCGCTGGGAGCGGAGAACGGCGGCGCGGGGGAGTCGAACCGGGCTGAGGAGTTCCGTATGGGCCTGCGGTATGGGGGGATGGGCATCCCAGTGAGCCCCTGGGACAGGGGAGCAGGGGACAAGAGGACGAAGGGGATAAATGGGACCCTGGGAATGAGCATCTCAGTGACCCCATGGGACGTTACCAGGGGACAAGAGGACAACAGGGATAAATGGGACCAGGGGAACGAGCATCTCAGTGACCCCATGGGACAGGGAACCAGGGAACGAGGGGACAAGAGGACAAGGGAGATAAATGGGATCAGGGGAATAAGCATCCACATGACCCCAAGGGACAGGGGACCAGGGGACAAATGGGACACAAAGACAAGAGGGACAAATGGGACCGGGGGAATGAGCATATGAGTGACCCCATGGGACAGGGGGACGTGTGGATGAGGGGAAGGAGCATCCACATGTTCCCATAGGACAGAGGAGCAGGGGATAAGGGAAACAAATAGGACCAGGGAAATGAGCTCCCAGTGACACCAGGGGATGAGGGGGACAAGCGGAACCGGGAGAGAGAGCATCCCAATGACCCTATGGGACAAGGGACCAGGGGGACACAGTGACCAGGGAGACAGATGGGACCAGAAGAGTGAGTTCTGTCCGGCCCTGGATGTGTGAGGATGCGTCAGATGTGAGCGTGCAGCTCTGCCCAGCCTCGTGCTGCTCACCCAGCCCCACAGAAAGGCAGAACCCCACTGATTTTCCAATCCTTTATTGTAAATAAATCTGTGACATTGCAGGAGGCGTTGTGGGGTCCGGGCAGACGCAGCCGGTGACCCCCAGCACGGGTGAAGCAGGCACGCGAGCAGGAGGTGAGGTGTGCTGCGGGGCCCTGGGGTCAGCTCACCCCATCCCTGGGCCATCCCCCAGTCCTGGTGGCACTGCGGGGCCGTACAGCATTAAAATCATTAAGAAAAAAAAATATTTATATTTATATATATATATTTATATATATGTTCACGTCCCCAGAACCGGTGACGAGTGTTGGGACAGGGACATGGGGCTCCCACGGGGACGGCGGTGTCCTCTCGCAGGCACTGCAGCTGTGGGGACATTGTGGTGACAGATTGAGGGATGGGGGATTGGACCCCCATACACCACTGTGCTGCCCGGCTCCCCACAGCCCATCGCCGTGGGGCTGCCGTGTCATATGGGGACACGACCACAGCTGAGTTTGGGGACATCCCATCCTGCTGCCACCTCCACCCTATGGTCCTGGGACTGCCACTCGTGGTCACCCCATGCAGGCAGCCCTGGGGACACCTCCTGTCCCACAGCTGACCCCATAGCAGGAGACACATATGGGGGGACACCGCCACCCCACCGTGGGTGTGGGGTCCCTGCTGTGCTGTGTGTCATCGTGGGGCTGCGGTGGGCCCTAAGTGCTCCGTGGTGGTGTGGGATGGATGGCATGGGGTGATGTGGGGCCGCGGGGACAGGGGTGACACGTGCCACCCCCTTGTCCTGAGGGTGACACACAGGACACATGAAGTACCATGGGGACCAGGGGGGCAGAAGAACGAGCATCCCAGTGACCCCAGGGGACAAGGGACAAGGGGAACAAGGGGACAAATGGGATCAGGGGAATGAGCATCCCAGTGACTCCAAGGGACAAGGGACAAGGGAACAAGGGGACACAGGGTGACACTCCCCTGGGGTCACCCTGCCCCCCAGCCCCATAGGGTGGCCCTGATGCCGTTGGTGTCCCCATTTTGGGGTGTACGAAAGAGGATGATGGATGGGGAATGTCCTTGACCCAGAGCCTGGCACCCGTGGGTGTGGGACCCCACTGGTGGGGACGTGAGATGAGGGGGGACGGGGATGGCCTCCAGGCCCTGCTCTGGGGACATGGAGGGGACAACTGGCCTGGTACTGGGGGGTACTGGGGCATACTGGCCTGATACAGGGGGTGCAGCCCCCAGAGCTGGAAGATGTTGACATGGAGTGAGGAGGGGTTCTGACCCCCTCCCCCTCCCAGGGCCATGTGGGGTTGGGGGTCCTGTTGTGGCCCCCCGGGTACATTCATGGCGGTGCAGTGACCCCAACCCCAGAAGGGGCCCGGGGGTTCCGGACATTCGTGGCGGTGCAGTGGGGTCGGGGGGATCCCCCCGTGCTCTCCTCCCTCCTCGGGTGGACCAGCTCAGGCCCCCCCGGACCTGCAACACAGAAGTGAGGAGCGCTTTAGTGCAGGGGGGTGACACGAGGTATGGGATGGGGGGACACGGGGGACACCAAGCCCCAAAGAGCCCCCCCCCGCCCCACTGGGCTCTTTGGGGTGGGCACAGAGATGGAGACAGCACGGGGGCAGCCGGACAGACAGTGACACGGACAGACGGGCGGCGGTTCCGGCCCGGGGGGGTCACCGCTGCCGCCGGACGGTGATGGTGACGAGGAGACGACGGGGTGGGGGGTTACACTCCCTGCTGCGCCGGGTCGTACCTTCCGCGGCGGATGTTCCTGGGGACAGGGGGGAGAGGACGGCCGTGTCAGTGTCCCCAGTGTCCCTCTGAGCCCCTTGACCCCCAGGGGACAAGGAGGACAAATAGGACCAAGGCGGTGAGGATCCCCACGATCTCATGGGACAAAGGAATAAGAAGGACAAAGGGGACTGGGGAATGAGCGTCCCAATGACCCCCGGGGACAAGGGAGGTGGGGACATGGGGTCAAGGGGGACAAGTCGGATCGGGGGAATGACATCTCCATGACCACAGGGGACAAGGGACCAGGGGACAGTGGGGACAAATGGGACTGGGCAAATAACGTCCCACTGGGCCTGGGGGGCAAGGAGACACGGTGATGAGGGGGACAAATGGGACCAGGGCAATGAGCATCCCAGTGACCCTGTGGGACAAGGGGACATGAAGACAAGGGGATAAATGGGACCAGGGGAATGAGCATCCTGATGACCCTGCTTACTTGAATCCCCATCCCGTGCCACCAAGGACGATGGCAGCCACCAGTACGGCCCCGGCGATGGACCCGATGATGATGTTGGTGCCACTGGGACCTGGGACGGGAGGACAGGGACATCCGTCAGAGCTGACACGGCCGTGGGTGCACGGGGAGCAGGGACAGCACCACGTGCCCCCAGCAGACCCTTGTAGCGCTCCGTCTCCCCCGTGGGTTTGGGTTCAGGAATGGGGTCGTAGACGCTGCAGTCCTTCCCCGTCCACTCGGGCTGACAGATGCACTTCCCCTCATTGCTGCACACCTACGAGGGATGGCATCGCCCCTTGATGTCACCCTGTGTTGTCACTCGGTGCTGCCCAGCCCCGTCCTCACGCCTCACCCCGTGCTCAAAGCAGATCTTCCCATCCCCGCTGCCGGGGCAGGAGCTGAAGTTGAAGGCGGTGACCGGAAGGCATTTGTGGTCGAGGCACAGCATGGCAGGGCCGCACGGCGTGCCGTCCTCCACGTAGCTCAGCTCTGAGCCATCCGCCAGCTGCACGTGGCCGCCCCTGCAAGGTGGCAGTGGGGTGACGTGGGGATGCCACCAGGTCCATGCCCCTATCCCCAAAGGGGTGGCAAGGGGACACCGCCATGTCCCTGTCCTCATATCCCGTGGGGTGACGTGGGGACACAACTATGTCCCAGTGCTCAGGGTGGTGACACAATGAAGGGGTGACAAAGGGACCCTGCTGTGTCCATGTCCCCATGTCCCCGTCCCCAAGGGTGACACACAGACCCCACTGCGTCCATGTCCACAAAGGAGTGACACAGGAACCACATTGTGTGCATTGTCCCCATCCTGCAGGGACCCTGCCGTGTCCTTGTCCCATCTCCCAGGGAGTGACGTGCCAAGAAGATGACACGGGGACAGAAGGACCTTCCCATGTCCCTAGGGCTGTGGCACAGGGGCTCCACCACATCTCCACCCAGTGAGATGACACAGGGACACTGCCGAGTCCATTCCCCAAGAGGGTGACGCAAGGACCCAACCATCTCCATGGCCCCCAGGGGGTAACACAGGACCTCGCTGCCCCCTTCTCCCTGTCCCCACTGGGGTGACACAGAGACCCCGCTGTCCTTATCCCCCAGTGTCCACACCCTTGTCCCAAAGCGTGACCCAGGACCCCACTGTGCTCACGTCCCCGTCCCTAAGGAGGTGACACAAGCACACCACCATGTCCCCAGTGGGGTGACGTGGGGTCCCTCCTGTGCCCACGTCCCCAAAGGGGTGACACCGTGTCCCCGTCCCCGAGGCGGCGGCCCCCACCTGCAGTCCACGTAGCGGTTCTGATGGAAGAAAGTGGTGGTGGCCACCTCCCCGCTCAGCTCGCCCAGCCGCGGCGTCCCCGAGATGTTGGCGCACAGCAGGAACCCGCACAGCACGTCCCTGCCAGCAGCGGGGCGGTGACACCGGGTGACACCGGGAGGGGACGTGGGGCGGGGTGCTCAGTGGGGTCACTCACTGCTTGTTGCACTGCGTCCACCCCGCGCCCTCGCGCCCGCAGTTGCCCCTCTCGGTGCCCTCCACGTTGAGTTTCTCGTAGCAGAAGCGCTCCGCAGAGCCTGCAGTGAGCGGCGTCACCCGCTGTCCCCGATGCGGGGATGTGGGTGTGGGGTCTGGGCACTCACCGCGGCCCCATAGCGCGTTGCACTGCCGGTCCCGGGTTTTACAGCGCCCACCGTAGCAGCGGCCCTGGGAGTGGTTATAGGGTCATGATTGGCACCCGTGGGAGCGAGAATAGGGGCAGGGTGGCACCCAGGGGAGTGGTTATAGAGATGTGGTGGCACCCATGGGAGCAATGATAGGGTCAGGGTGGCACCCATGGGAGTAGGAACAGGGTCATGGTTGGTACTCATGGAAGTAGTTGTAGGGTCATGGCTGGCACCCATGGGAATGGTTGTAGAGTCATGGTGGCACCCTTGAGAATGGGTATAGGGTCATGGTGGCACCAATGGGAGCAAGGATAGGGTCACGCTTGGCACCCGTGGGAGTGGTTATGAGGTCATGGTGGCACCCATGGGAATAGCAATAGGGTCATGGTTGTTACCCATGGAAGCAGTTACAGGGTCATGGCTGGTATCTGTGAGAGTGGTTATAGGGTCATGGTGGCACCCATGGGAGTGAGAATAGGGTCATGGTTGGTACCCATGGAAGTGATTATAAAGTCACGTTGGCACCCATGGAAGCAGGGGTAGGGTCGTGGTGGCACCCATGGGATTAGGAACAGGGTGATGGTTGGTACCCATGGAGGCAGTTATAGGGTTATAGGGTTGGCAACCATGGGAGCATGGCACCCACAAGCACTGTGATCCCATGGATGCGCCGTACCTATGGTGCCACTCACCTGCTCATTGTCACAGAAGTACCCGTCCAGTTTGTGGAGGTTGGGGGGACACTGGGGGCAGGAGAGGACACTTGGGACCCCACTGTACCCCACTGACCCTTTTGTGCCCCCATAGTCCTACTGTGACTCTACTGTGCCCCTACGACCCCACAGTACCACCACAGTCACACTGTGTCCCCATTGACCCCACTGTGTCCCCAGTGACCCCACTACGTCCCCCGTGGCCCTACTGTGCCCCAATGACCCCACTGTGACTCCCAAAGCCCCACTGCACACCCAGTGACTGCACTGTGCCCCCACGACCCCACTGTGCCCCCAGTGACCCCACAGTGCCCC
This sequence comes from Meleagris gallopavo, assembly GCF_905368555.1. Classification (NCBI taxonomy): domain Eukaryota; kingdom Metazoa; phylum Chordata; class Aves; order Galliformes; family Phasianidae; genus Meleagris; species Meleagris gallopavo. The sequence goes on along the minus strand of NC_139432.1, from coordinate 916,119 downwards.
AGTGACCCCTCTCACCTGGCTGGAGTCCCCAGTGCATGTCTCAGGGATGTCACACTTCATTCACCGCCTCCCGGCAGGACACACCACGTGGCTCATACTGGGGGACAAATCCCACATCAGGACCGGACCCCACACACCTCCCAGCGCCCCACACCGCGCCCCATAGCACCTTGCATCCCTTACAGCACAGCCCGTCGCTGCACATGGCGTCGTGTGTCAGCGTGCACTTCTTGCAGCAGTTCCCTCCGCTCCTGGCACACTCCTGTGGGGCGGCACGGTGCTCAGCCCCACCCCGGCCCCATAGCTGCCCCCCATGGCCCTGATCCCGCTCACCGTCTGCGATCCGCAGTCGCACTCCTCTCCTGCCTCCACAAACCCATTGCCGCACTCTGGTGGGTCCAGGAGCTGTGGGGAAGGGCTGTGGGGTTGTTCCTTCCAACCCAACCATGACCCCAAGGGACTTCCCACCCCATTGGTGCCCATTGGCCCCATTGATGCCCCAGGGACTCCCTACCCCATTGATGCTTGTTGGCCCACTGATGCCTCAGAGAATCCCCATCCCACTGATATGTTGGCCCCACCGATGGTCCAGAGACTCCTCCACCTCATTTATGACTGTTGGCCCCGCTGGCCCCACCAGGGACTCCCCACCCCATTGATGTCTGTTGGCCCTATTGATGCCCATTGGCCCCATTGATGCCCATTGGCTCCATTGATGCCCCAGGGACCCCCCACCCCACTGATGTCTGTTGGCCCCATTGATGCCCCAGAGACTCCTCAACCCATTGATGCCCCGTTGGCCTCACTGACACCCCAGGGACCCCCCGCCCCATTGATGCCTATTGGACTGTTGATGCCCTAGGGAGCCCCCGCCCCACTGATGCCCCGTTACCTTGAGGGGTTTGTTGAAGAGGCAGCTGCCACCGCCGTCCTGCAGGAATTGGTTGTACTCATCAATGCTGCAGCGGGAGAACTTCCGTGGGAGGTAGTACCTATGGGGGGACGTGGTGACATCGGGCGGCTGCCATCGCCCCACGGATGGCACCTCCAGGGGTGGCCATGTGCCACGTGGGGGCAGCGCCCACCCCGTATCCCAGTGACCTCCCTGTGCCCCCATTGACCCCGCCGTATTCCCACAGCCCTGCTGTTCCCCAGTGACACCACTATTCCCCCACTGACCTCACTGTGCCCCTACAACCCTGCTGTGCCACCATAGCCTCACTGTGCCTCACCGACCCCGCTGTGCCCCCCGCCATCCAGCTGTGCCCCAATGACCCCACTGATCCCACAGTGCTCCCAATAACCCCTTTGTGCACACATGGCCCCCTGTGCTCCCAATGACCCCACTGTGCCCTCCACCACCCCACTGTGGGAGCACCACACGGGTGGCACCTCTTGGGGTGGTCGTGTGCCACGTGGGGACAGCGCTCACCCCGTGTCCTCCATGATGCAGCCCAGCCACGCATCAGGGCAGCGGCAGTCCCCTATGGGATGGCAGAGCACTGCGGTGCCAGGGAGGGGACATTGTCCCCATGGGTGCCACCCCTGTCCCCATTGCTACCTGCTGATGCGCGGTGCTTGTTCCACATCATGCCCACATTCTGCCCCAACGTCTGCGCCAGTGTCACCGCCATGGCCGCCATGTTGCCATACTGCAATGGGGGCAGACAGTCATTATGGGATCTCCAGTGGGAACAACGTTGTCACCATGGGGTCCCATGCCTGCCATTCATTCTACACCCACATCACCCACCTCGTTGACCCCACCAGCACGCCCGGCTGAGCAGATACCCCCAACGAAGGCGGTACCACTGCGGCTGCTCTGGAAGGTGCGTCCCCTACAAGGGATGGGCCAAATGGGGACGTGGGCATGTGGCCATGGGCTGGGCTCCTGACCCCATGCTCACGAGAAGAGGTGGATGGCGTCGCTGTGCTCCTCGCGCCGGTGCCGCATGAACTCGTTGAGTGTCCCCATTGAGTCCTCCTCCATGCGGATGCGGTCCCCTGCAGCCCACGTCTCCATGGCCACCAGCACGATGCGGGTGTTGAGCTGCTCCTTGTAGATCTGCAATAGCATGACCATGGGGTGCTATGGGGCACAGTGGGGCACAACGTGCCGCGGGGATGGCAATGGGGTACAGCATTCCATATGGATGGCAGTGGGGCACAGCGTGCCATGGGGATGGCAGTGGGGCATGATGGGGTACAATGGGGCACAACGACAGTGGGGATGGCAGTGGGGCTCTGTGGATGACGATGGACTCAATGTGCCATGGGGCGCAATGGGGCAAAGTGCACAGTGGGGATGGCAGTGGGGCACAACGCGCCATGGGAGCAGCACCACAAAAGGCACCACGCTCAGCACCCTATAGATGGACCCGCAGTCCCCACCCCATGGATGGACCCACCCTCACCATGTCAGCCAGGTTGACCACAGACTTGGCGAAGTTGCTGGTGAGCACCACGGACCTGCGGAGCTGTAGGAACTTTGGGGAGCAGGGGGTGGGCGGCCGCCCCATTGCCATCCCTCTGCCCCACATCCCTACCAGCTGATGGTCGTTCACCACGGCCAGCTCAATGTACTTGGTCTCACTGTGCACTGTGTGCTGTGCCCGACGCACCTGCGGGTGGGGAAGGAGGTGGGCAGTTGCCCATGGGGGTGTATGGGGCAAGGAGTGGAGTTTGGGAGTTTCTGGCCCCATTTCATGGCTCCTGTTCCCAGCCTCATGTCTCCAAATCCATGCTGCTGTTACCATCCCCATTCCCCTGTCCCCAGTCCCACATCCTCTGTACCCAACCTCTGTAACCAACACCGTATCCCTGTCCCCAGCCCTGTGTTCTTGTTCCTGTTCCCTAGTCCATACCTTTGTCCCCAACCCTGTGCCCATGTCTCCAGCCCTGTACCCCTGTCCCCAGCCCCATGCTCATGTCCTATCCGTGTTCCCACCACTAACCTGCCTCCGCCGCCGCCGCAGCCTGGCTGAGCTGCCTGAGCCAGTCTGCCCCACGGCACCCAGCATGCAGCCTGCAGGGAATGGGGACAGTGGGACTGGGGCACTGGGCACACTGGGGATGCCAGACAGTGCCAAAGCATGGTGCTCACCTGGCAGGGCACAGCTTGGGGTGCGCTGGATGAGATGTGGCTGGAGACCCTATTGCAGGGAGAGTCACCAAGACCCGTGTCCCTATGTCCCCAAGGCCACGTCCCCCTTAGTGGGAAAACTGAGGCAGGGTGAAGGTCCCCACTCACCTCCGCGTGCTCGGTGCCTGCTTGGGGCTCAATCAGAAATACATCCCGTCCATCTGAGAAGACCCCACTGCAAGGGAAGCCCCAGGAGGTTCTGTCCACAACCCTGCTCTGTGAGCACAGTTCTGACCCGGGGTTGGGGTCGGTACTCACTGCAGCCCCTGGCAGCTGGAGAGCGCTGCGAAGGAGCGGGGCCACCCGCGAACCCGGCCCTGGTAGTAGCAGTGCTCGCCTGTGCCCTAAGAGAGGGGACAGGGCTGAGGCCACGGGGCACTGCTGCATGGCACAACATGGCTCAACATGGCACAACACAACATGGCACAACATGGCACGACATGGCACAACACAACATGGCACGACATGGCACAACACAACATGGCACGACATGGCACAACATGGCACAACACAACATGGCACACATGGCACAACGGCACAACACAACATGGCACGACATGGCACAACACAACATGGCACGACATGGCACACACACATGGCATGCACACATGGCACACATGGCACACATGGCACAATGACACAACATGGCACAACATGGCACAACACAACATGGCACGACATGGCACAAAACGGCACAACACAGCATGGCACGACATGGCACAACACAACATGGCACAACATGGCACAACACAACATGGCACAACATGGCACAACATGGCACGACATGGCACAACACAACATGGCACGACATGGCACAACACAACATGGCACAACATGGCACAACATGGCACAACATGGCACGACATGGCACAACACAACATGGCACAACATGGCACAACATGGCACAACATGGCACAACACAACATGGCACAACACCGCACAACATGGCACGACATGGCACAACACAACATGGCACAACATGGCACAATACAACATGGCACGACATGGCACAACACAACATGGCACGACATGGCACAACACAACATGGCACAACACGGCACAACATGGCACAACATGGCACAACATGGCATGGCACAGCACAGCACAACTTTGTATAATACACCACAACGTGGCACAAGCATGACGTGGCATGGCACAACACGGCTCGGCATGGCACAACACAACATGGCACAAGATGACAAAGCAGAGTGTGATATGGTACAACATGGCACAACATGGCTTGGCACGGCACAGCATGGCATAACATGGCACAACACGGGGCAACATGGCACAACATGGGGCAACATGGCAGAACACAGCACAGCATGGCACAGCACAGCACATCATGGCACAACATGGCACGGCATGGTATGGCATGGCACAGCACAGTCTGGCATGGCACAGTCTGGCATGGCACAGTCTGGCATGCACGTCTCACGTGCTGCTGCTGTTCTGTCCTACACCGAGGTGCCGCTCCACATAGTGCGAGGCGAGGAGGTGGCTGTGGGGACAGCAGTGGGGTGAGGACAGTGGGGGCCGCCCTGCCACCCTCACCCCACTGTGCGCCATGAGCCACACATCAGCCATTGGGAGCCCAACCCAAAGGGACACCGAGATGCCACCGCCTCTGTGCCCCGTCCTCATTGAGAAGGGCTCCCACCCTGCCCCATAGCGACCCCCCACAACAGGGGTCACCCCACACTCACTGGTTGAGCTCCAGGTCCAGGATGAAGGCTGAGCCAAAGGCACGCACCATGAAGCTGACCTGCGCCAGATGCACCCCCTGCAAGAGAGTGGGGTCGGCGTTGGGTGCACGGGGCCACCCCAAAGCGTGGCTCGGCGGCACGTGGCACAGCACCGGATCTGTCTCCCCAGCGTCGAGTGAGGGCCATTCATTATTCATGAGCCGTGTACTCACACGTGCGCCTCCAGAGCTGAGCTTTAATGGGAACCCATTAGGGTGATGGGAACGCGCTGCACTTACGGGGCCGCCTCCCGCTCCAGACTCATTCCGGACCCTGGTGTCCAGCTGATGCTTCAGGACCTCTCCACCTGCGCTGTGTCCCACCAACCTGCTGGGGTGGGTGACCTCGGCCAGTGCCTGTCCCTCCAGCCAGCCGGTCTGCGGGAGCCTCTGCTGCGGGGTGCTGGTCTGTGGGGTGGCACCTGCGGGGCCTGCGGGCCGGGAGTGGTGGTTGGTGGTGGGACCCGTGGGGTGGGTGCCCCAAGGTCAGCAGTTGGGTCCTCCACGGTCAAGAGCTGGGTGCCCCATGGACAGGGGTTGGGTTCCACACAGATATGGGCTGAGTGCCCCATGGTCAAGGATTGGGTGTCCCACAGAGCGCGTTGGGTGCCCCTTGGTTAAGGCCATAGGGCCCCGATGGACGTGGAGGAACCGTGATGGGGATACATCCTGGGGGGACCAAGGAGACGGAGAGGCAGCACCAGGGATGTATCTGAGGTTGTGGGGACCTGGTAGACATGGTGGGGATTCAATGGGGACATGCTCTAGGGGGGACCTGAGGCCATGGGGACAGAGAAGGGCTTCAATGGGGATGTTTTTGGGAGGATTCAAGGCCGTGCTGTGTCCCCAAAGGGACAGCTGAGGGACGCAGAGGGGCTGTGATGGGGACATGTCCTGGGTAGACCTGATGCTGTGGGGACCGGGGAAGCATGAGGGGGCTGCAATAGGGACATATCCTGTGGGACCCAAGGCCACGCTGCATGCCAAGGAACACCTGGGGAGCATGGAGGGGCTGTGATGGGGACGTGTTCTGTGAGGATCCAAAGCCACAGGAACCTGGGGATCTGGGGGACATGGAGGGGACACAATGTCCTGGAAGGGAGCTGAGGTCATGGGCACCTGGGGCACTGCAATGGGGATCTGCAGTCCCAAAGGGACACCTGGGGACTCAGGGTACACAGAGGGGCTGCGATAGGGACCTAAGGCCTGCTACATACATGCAAAGGGGACACCTGGGGACCTGGGGACATGGAAAGGCTGAAATGTGGACACGTCCTGGGGGTCCCGAAGTGATGGGAACACGGAGGGGCTGCGATGGGGACATATCCTGGGGGACCCAAGGCCGTGCTGCAGCACGAAAGGGACACCTGGGGACCGGGGACACGGAGGGGCCCCGGTGAGGACGGGTCCCGTGGGGGTCCCGAGGCCGTGGGGACGCGGAGGGGCTGCGACGGGGCCGCGTCCCGGGGCGGGGGCACAGCATCGTGGCTCTGCGTGCCAGGGGACGCCCAGGGGACACAGGGGAACACAGACGGGGGCGGCGCGGTGCGGTACCGCCGCATCCAAACACCGCAGCGGCGGGGCCGGAGCGTCCGGGGGGGTTCCGAAGGAGACCGGGATGGACCGGAGGGGATCGGGAGGGGACCGGGAGGACCTACCTGCTCTCGGGGTCAGCGATAGCAGCGCGGCCAGCAGCCACCCCCAGCCCCGCAGCGCGCTCATCGCTCCCGCATCATCCGCCCCTCCGCCCCCCGGGGCCGGGGATGGAGCGGTGCGGAGCGGAGCGGTGCGGAGGGGCCGCCCCCACCACCCGCACAGCGCTGCACCGCACCGTCCCCGTCCGCAGCACCGCCCCTCCCCCCCCCCACCTCTTCTCCCCTCCCCCGGCGGCTGCGGATGCGGCGGTGCAGCGGAGCCGCCCCCGGCCGTAATGGGGTGCCCCACTTTTAGGGGATGCTGCGGGGAAACGCACCATTTTGGGGTGGTTTGGGGGTAAACGACGGATTCCCGCTGATCCCGCAGCGGTGCGGGGCCCCAGGGGATGAAGAGGGGGTGCAGACGGGGTCCTGAGCCCATGCGATGAAATCCGAACGCAAACCCACCCAGAAATACAGTTGGTGCAGGTCATCCCACCCACCTCAGCGCCCCCAGCCCAGGTACCTGAGTGACCCCCTCTCCCCCCCCCCGGCCCGCCGAACCCAGGATCGAGGGCAGCCGTGCATCCCATGGAGCAGAGCACTGCAATCCCCTGCAGTTCCTTCACTCCCCCCAACCCACCCATAAATTCACGCCATTCAGAGTTTGACACGTCCCACCCAGCACACGGCTCTCTGCTCTTTCATTTTATTAAAAGTTCACCGAAAACGAAATCAGCTTAGTGGCAGTTAAAAACATCTGTAAGCACAGCCACCCCAACCACAACCACGTCCCAGGGGAAGATGCCGAGGTCACAGCCCGTCCCATGGATCCCAACAGGAGAGAGGCACTGCAGAACCCAACGGCTGGGAGGAAGATGCACCTCCTGCTGCTGTGGGGCGATGGACTGAGCTCAGTGCACCGCTCTGCGTCCTTCTCCCAGGGGCTGGGGCAGAAGGTTGCATCCCATAGCACTCCCCCCCTGCCAGAGCCCAGGGCAGCAGGCGCTGGATGAAAACGTGTTGCCCCCAGGAGGCGTGGGGCACTGCCCAGCTCTCACTGAGGGCCCGGGGAACAGCCAGGAGGTGGTTAGAATTAGTCCAGCTGCCAAAAAAGGTCTGAAATCGGGGGAAAGGCAGCTCTGCTCCCTGCACAGCAGTTTCTGCAGCTCCTGTCCGACTCTGAGTTCCGCCGCAGCACCAGGCAGAGCTGTGAGTCGTAGCCACTGTCCCGCACGCTGGTGTGCGTCCTCTGGAGCAGATCCCTGTCCACAGAGCAGATCCTGCTGTCCTGGGGCAGCGTGGAGAGCAGTGGGACGTCCCAGTCCGACTCAGAACTCATCCCAAAGCCACGGGGAGCTGTTGTGCTGTTGTGCTGAGGGGTCTGCAGGAACACAGGGCACCGAGTGGGGTCGGCCCTCAGCTCCACTCGAGGCTTCTTCCCCAGGGGGGTGGGCTGAGCAGGGCACAGCGGGCGCTTCCTGCAGGCAGGAGGGGCGTGCAGAAGTCTGTGGGGTTCAGATGGAGCAGCAGTTGCTGACCTGAATTCAGCAGACAGTCCAGAAGGGCAGCTCCCACTCAGTCCCTCTGCTTCTGTGGGATTACCGACCCCGTTCCTGGGCAGACGGGAGGAGCACCCCTTGGTGTCGGGGCCAGGATCAGCGCTCAGCAGCCCCACAGCCCCCTGCTCACACTGCTGCCTCTCCTCCCCCAGCACTGCTGTCAGCACCTCAGCTCCTGCAGCACACTGTGCTCGAGGCATTAAGTGTTCATCTGTCAGGCAGGGCAGCGGCACCCTGAAAAGAACCATCCATTAATGATCCACCTCAAGGCCCAGCAACACCCTCCCACACCAAGATGAAGCTTTTTTTCCCTGCAGCGCAGGAGGCTAGGAGCCCTTCCTTGGGCAGTTTCAGACTGGTGGGGCTCAGCGCACGATGACAGACACACAGTGTACCTGGGCAGCTGCCCTGTGATGCTGTTGGTGAGCTGCGCGATGACGTGATCCACCAAGGCATAATGAGAGTCATCCAGGGCAAAGCATCTGTGCTGTGGGCTCTGCAGGTGCTGGAAGGAGGAAAAGGCCCTTTGGCAATGCTCATCCTTTCACAAGAGGGATACGCGCAGGACCAAACAGCTCCCACAGCCCATAGGGCCCCAATGGCACACAGCCCTCACTGGACAGCCCCACTGCTTAGAAACAGGTTTAGGAAATGTAGGCAATGCTTCACCCCTGGCTGCTTACAGACAGTGTTCTGTTCCCATAGACACCTGATAATGAGGGGCTGTGCCTGTATCTAACAGCAGCCCACAGCTTTCCTAGCAGTTACTAAAATGCAGATCCCAAATACTTGCTGTCTATCACTGAAGGTTGGGCTCTGGAAGCCACGCTGCTGTTCTACAGGAGATAAAACTCTGTTCTTATCTCTTTGATCAGCCAGTGTCCCCCAGCTGCTATGGAACAGCTCACCTTACACACCAAGTGGAGGGTTACATCTTGGAGGCTCTCCAAGACCCACAGATGAGCATCTCATGATCTCCAAAACCACTTCTGGCCCAAACCAGGAAATCTGAGCAGCTCTATGCCTTCTGCCTGCAGGGCAGATCCATCCACATCAAGGCCACATGAACGCACTCTCCTTCCAAAGGGACTTACCAGCAACGGTCACATCATCACCACCCACTGCACTGTGCAGCCCCCACAACTGCTGGGATGAGCCAGGATGTGGCTATGCCTTTACCTTCTGCAGCTCTTCGAATGTCTCCTGGCAGCACTCACAAAATCCCCTTTTCTTTTTTGGCACTGCTGTGGACTGGGGGCTCTTCTCCTCCTTGCAGCCCTCCACAGCCCTGTAAGATGACAGCAAAGCTCTTCCCTGCCCTCCAGCAAGCATCCAGCTGTCAGTTCTGGAGCCAAGGACACAGCACTTCCTTTGAGCTACAGATACTGAGTCCAGAGCAGGTCTCCTCTCACCCCACAAGTGCTTCTGTAAGCTCCATTAGCCATCAGGATTAAAAGCCTGCACGGAAGTGGCTACAACCTACCTGGCCCTGCAGGAATTGGAGAGATTCTCTGGAGGCTCGAAGGGGCTGAAGCCCTTGGGTGCCAGGAGATTGAGGCCAGGAAAGCTCTTGAACTGGTGGTGGAAGGGCCGGAATTGCCTGGAAGAAGCAGATCAGAAAGCAATGGTGGCATGATCAGAGCTGTCCCTCCCTCAGATGGGTATTTGATATACAATTTGACCCTGCAGTCACCTTAAATGTTGTCCTCAGAGCAATTAATTAGTGCTCTGAGCACTGTTAGAAACACCACAGAGTTCCAATCCCCCCAGGCCAGGTGCTGTAATCAAGTTACAAGCTCTGACCTCCTGTGCTTTAATCTCTTTCCCTATTTCAGAGGGCTCAAGCAGATTAAGTGACCTGCGAGGATCACATGTGGAAACTGAGCAAGGAAGTAACTGCTGCCAGGTCTCACCGAGCACGTTTCCCCAGTGACACACAAACCATAAAGATTGTTTCTCTAAACCCTATTTGCTTTCTCTTGGGAAATGCCATGGAGAGCATCACCTTCCTTCAAGGAAGCCACACTCTGCCCTGGGGACAGAATATCCGCCATCCCACAAGTGAGGAGAAACAGTAAAAGGTTCCTCCCCCAGGAGTTCTAACGTAGTTTGGCTGTGATATTTGGAAAGGTCCCACTTACCTGCTCTGGTCCTCAACCTTCAAAAAAGGGGGCTTCAGTTTTCCTGCTGGAAAGACAGCTGGGTTAGCAGTGACCCTTTGCCAAATTCATAGAATCATCGAATGGTTTGAGCTGGAAGAACCTACAGGAAGAACCCCTGAAGGTCCTCCAGTCCAACTAGGGACCCCACAGGGTCACCCACAGCCCCACCACGAGCTCAGAGCCACTCCAGCCTGACCTTCCCTGCCCATTCATTCATTCCCCAACAGAGCTGGGCTGTAGAGCCAAACTCATCAGTACTGCTCACACCCGCGAGCACCACCACCTGAAAATCCAAGTTGAGAGCTGGTTAAGAAACAAACTGCAAGGTGTTCCTGCTGGCACCTGCCTGACCCTCAAACCAACTCCCTCATGCCTCCCTTACTGCCTCTGAAGGGGGAGGTTTTGCTCCCTTGCAGCTCAGTCGTATTTTCCGTAAGGAAGTTTCAGCCTCATTCTTCCAGAATGCTGAACCCACCTGTCCTCAGCAGTGCATTCCTCGAGTCTCAGCCCTGAGCTTGCATCAGATGCAGCCCTACGTCACCGAGGCAGCTATTTACGTGCAGGATCGATGCTTCTGCATAAGTGCTGGTGGCAGAGGGCTGAGCGGTGACAGCTGTCAGCACACATCCCCAAGAAGAGCTCAAAGTGTGCCGTGACCATGAGCTCTGAGCTTGCAGCATGCAATCTGCCTTATCTGACAACTTCTTGTACCCCCCCCACACCACCCTTCCACCAAGACTGGAAAAATCATACTGGAAGAATCCAGGTTGGATTCTGTTCTGTGATGCTCTCCAATGAGCTGAATTAAGGAGTCACAAACGGGCCTGTATCACCAGTGCCAGTCCCAGCACCACACCTCTCTCCTGCCTCACTGCAGATGAAAACCTGGGCTTCCCAGCCCCCTCCCTGACTGGTGCCTCAGATGCATATTTCAGCCTAGCAGAAATGAGTGGGTTGTGAGGAACGTGCTCTCTGCTGGAGGATGCATTATACTTCAGAACTTTGCTGGAGCCAGCGGGCTGAGCAGTGCCAGCAGCACAGCTGCTAAGTGCCTTGGGATGCTGGGAGTAAAGCTGCAAACTGTGGGGTTTTAAGAACACTGCCTGTATTTGAAGGCATAATGCCCTCAGCTGCTCACAGACAAGGAGCTGCAAAAACTGCCTTGGGTCAGTCACCGTATTTTTGTTTGTTGAAGTTTCAGACAGATATCCAAATTCTGAGGTTTCAAGTGGCTCTGAGTGTGAAAGTGCAGAGAAACAACTTCCAGGCCTACCTGTGTGAGCTCTTTGTCCAGACACGGGGCACCGTGCCTGCAGGAGAGAATGACACATTCAGTATGGGAGGCAGTGCAGGCAGTGTGATTTCTGACTCCAGGGCAGCAGTGAGATTACAGCACCCACCCACCACTCCACCGTCTCTGCACTGCAGACTGTACCCCCTTCCCACCCCACCCCTCCAGTATTTTGGCTGTCAAGTTACCTAGAGGTACTTCAATATGATATCCAAGTTGCTGCTCTCATCTTCTGCCCTACCTTCATGTTGACCCCTCCATTAGATGAGAGATGGATTTCTCAGAGCTATTGAGGGGTCCTGAGCACCCATAGCTGGGCTGAATTTAGGTCACTCACCTCTGTCCTCTGCTTCCGTGCTCCTGAGGCAGCACGCAGCAGCTGCTGAGCGTATGACAACATTTCTGTGGGGGTGGGCTGTCAAGGAGCTCAGCATCACCACTGCACAGTTAATGCACCGAGAACCAGCCAAGGAAGAGTTGGTGCTCTGAGGAAGGCATCCCATCCCGTCCCTTGGCTTTAAGCCTCTGCAGCAGTGGGCACTACCAGGAATTGGCATGTGGACGCTGGAAAACCCTGACAGATTTGCAGCAGTGCTGCAGCTCAGAGCTGGCTGCTCAGGGCTGGGTGCTCGCAGCCTCCGCCGCACATCCAGACAAGTGCAGCCACAGCAGTATGTCACTGTCATAGCACACTCAGGAACCTTTTACTCCAGACCTATAATTAGAAGCAGAGTTTCATCATCTGTCTGTCCCATCACCCCTTTCCCCATCCATCACCGAGGCAGGAAGCACCTTCCAGCACAGGTCCTCAACCAGCAGCACCCCCTAATTAACCGAGTCCCGCCATTATTACCATCTGTATCTCCAGGTCGATTAGTAAAAGTGGTGAATTCAGGACTGACTGAGCTATTAACATTTCCAATAGTCAGTACTTTACAACACAGTCTGCACTTGCTATGGTGAACGTGACAGTAGCATGTTCTACACATGCAAAGCATCACTAAGTACCACATATTCCTCATAATTCCTCTCATCTTCCATCCCACACCCACTTTCTGCACAGCCTCTCTCTAAAATAATAATAAATTCACCGATTCCCTGAATTCCACATAACAGAGAAGGATACCATCCACATGCACAATCTGGACTCCCCACAAGCGAGCGTTGGCGAGGATGCTGCTGCCACTGCAGGTGTCCTGTGAAAACAGAGAGGTTTGGCAGCAACAAACCCAGTTCAATGGGGTTTTCTTGTTGCCCAACTGACAGGCCAAAGTGTGGGAGTTACCAGCATGTGAGCTTCGGGGCACAGAAGGTTCAAACTCATCTCTACCTACCACAGGTCAACAGGAAAATGTAGCTCAGATTTTTAATTCTCACTATTGTGTGAGCTCCTTAAGCAGTCACTGACCGACTCCAGTGCTCCAGCAATGTGCCTTTAGGTCTAAAATTTCACGTAGTTATGATCCCGTGTTAACAATTCTCTTGTGTGGAGCAACCAGATCATTTGGACAGACCTTAGGAGCAGCTAACAGGGAAGGATGGCATGGCTCTGTGAAGAAGCACTGCACAGCATTCTGCAGAGCCACCAGCTTCATAGAATCATTGGACAGATTTGTACCTTTACCAGCCCCAGTCTGCTCCCCTCAGCAGGAGGGGCTCTGAGAGCACCTGGCACTGGTTCTGCACTGATCAGCAGTCCTTTGAACACTCAGCTCAAGGAAAGCCAGGCCACGTGCTGCTCACCTGATTCTTCATGGCCTTCTGCAGCAGCTCCCTTCCCCTACTGATCAGGGCCTGCAGAGAAAGCAGCCGAGCATTATGTTCCAGCATCAGCTCCCAGCAGCAGCAAGCTGAGGACAACGAGGCTGCCCAGCAACAATGATTTCTAGAGATGCTTGCTCTGCTGAGGAATCTGGCCAAGACTTCATCTCAAAAGACAGCAGGACTTGCATTTCCAGGGAACACAAACCGCAGACACCCTTCACATCCACAGTAGGCAGCCAGTCAGCCAAGGCTTGGCTTTTATTGAACAACTTCAGCGTGAGCCAAGAGGAAGCAGCAACTCAGCTCTGCAACCCCACGTGCCAAGAGGCTGGCAGGGGCTAGAAATGTCCTTGCTAGCCCTTCCTGGGGAGCCAGCTGCTGTGCCCTGCACCTGTGCCTATCAGCACACAACTACAGCCTGCAATGGTTCTGAAGCAGATTTACTTTGCTTACATTCCTGTTGTGTTTTTTTTTTTTTCTTTTTCCCTAGATATACTCCTGCACTGGGATGGACTGCCTGTTCTGCTGGGAAGCCAGCAAAGCCCTCAATTTCCTCTGCCATTTAAGTAGATGTCCTTTGCTACTAGCTCAAAGCTGTGACATGCACGTTAGAGAGAGAAAAGAAGCACAGACACCAGGAACGTTGGTACAAATGAGAATGGAAGAAAAAAAGAACAACGCAGTTACTCGGAGCAGCAACAGACACCTTCCAACACTGGCTGTACTCTATAAATCCCTTGGGATAACCTTTGGGCTGGCCTTAATCTAAATAGCTCTTACGGTGTCTGGTGGCTTCTGCTGAGGTCTGGCGTGGTTCTCTTTGGAGGAGGAAGGTGTTGAGCTCTGGGCTTTCGTATCCTCTGAGGTCACACTGCTCCTCTTCGCAGCCTGAGCCCTGGCTCTGCTTCGCTTGGCTTCTTTTTTGCTGGACACCACACAGCTGACTTCTTTGCTTAAGAAGCTCTCAGTCACCTGTAGCAAAAGACAGAACAGAGCAGCTCAGAAATACTCCAGCAACACATACAGACCTTTGCACCCAAGGCAGAAGATGAAGAAAGAGGTTAGAAACCAAAAAGCCTCATTTAGGGCACTAACAACAGAAGCTCAGTGGAAGGAGAGAGATATAGGGTATGAAGTACACAGGAGGATACAAATCTGTGCAGTCTGAAGTCACAGCTGCTAAACAAGGCCACCCTGCTGCCCCACAGAATGCAGTGCCACAGCAGCACTGCTCACTGCCCTGCAGCAGTGACTTATGCCGCAGGATACAAAGGAGGCTGCAGGAAAAGAGTGCCTCAAAGTCTCCCAGTGCAGAGGTTTGGGCTGTGACTGCTGACAAATGCACCCAAACACAGCATCTCCACGAAGGGGGAAGGAATGAGAACCCTGCTACAAGAGGACTGCATTTCAGGGGGGAGTGAGATGTCTGATCAGAAGCCAGAGGGACAGTCAAAAGGATAAAGTTATTTCCAACTATTGTGGTAGCTGCACAGAGAAATAACCAACCACTGGGAGTCTTTCTCAGACTGGAAGACATGAAGTGAAAAGAGACTTGGAGAGCATTCCTCAGAGGGTTGGCAGCACATCCAGGCAATGACAGAAGGAAACCATCAAGTTAAGCATGGATGTATGGTTGAAGAAAAGGGAAAAAGTGCAAATCAGCCCAGCTAAGCACCTCGCCAGCCAAAGCAAAATCCTAGGGCAAGGTCTACAGAATGAAAATGTGAGAGCAATGCAAAGCGCTTACACCTGCATCTGCAGGACAAGGGGAAATGGTTTCCAATTCAAAGAGGGGAGATTTAAATTGGATATAAGGAAGAGGCTGTTTACAAGGAATAAGTTTTTTTTTTTTTTTTTTTTTTTTTTTTTTTTTTTTTTTTTACAGTGAGGGTGGTGAGGCTCTGGCACAGATTGCCCAGAGAGATGATGGATGCTCTGGAGATGCCCAGGTCAGGCTGGATGGGGCTGTGAACACTGACGAAGCTGTGGTGTCCCTGCTCACTGCAGGCAGTGGGACAGGTGGCCTTCAAGGATCCTTTCCAACTCAATTCTATGAAGCAGTGATGGACTTAGAATGGATGCTTTGGTGCACATAAAAAGACCTGTGCCACAGAGGAAACAGCAGAAAACAGACAGCAACAGCTCAACCACAGCGTGGCTGGGGGCACCTCGGGGTCCCTCTGGTACCAGCAGGGCCGAGTCCAGGTGGGTCTGGAGACCTCCATGGAGGAACCCCACACCTCCCTGCTCCCTGTGGAAGGGCTCAGTCACCAGTTCTGTAAATCATGGATTCACTGAAGTTGGAAAAGAGCACTAAGATCACCAAGTCCAACCTCAACCCATCTCTACCATGTCCCCTAAACCATGTCCCCAGCAAACAGCTTAGGTTGGAAGGGACCTCTAAGATCATCCAGTCACAATCTCTTGTCATGAACAGTGTTGCTGCCAGGGCCTGCCCAGCCTGGCCATGAATCCCTCCAGAGATGGTACACCCATGGCTTCCTTAGGCAGCCTGCAGCAACACCTCACCACCCTCTGAGTAAAAAGTTTCTTCCTAACATCTTACCTAGATCTCCCATCTTCCAGCTTAAAGCCATTCCCCCTCATCTTATCTCTATCAGACTTTGTAAAAAGTTGGTGCCATTCAAGTCTTGGAAGGCTGCAATGAGGTCTCCCCAGGCCTTCTTTTTCCCAAGAGAAACAAGCCCAAATCCCTCAACTTTTCTTCATAGCAGAGGTGCTTCAGCCCAGAGCCTCACAAGAGCAGAGGGGGCAGCCACCTCCCCTCCCTGCTGCCACCCCTCTGTTGATGCAGCCCAGAATGCTGTTGGCCTTCCAGGCTGCAGGCACGTGCTGCTGGCTCACGTGCAGCTTTTCATCACTAGAGTCTCCAAGTGCTTCTCTGCAGAGCTGCTCTCAGGCTCTTCTCCCAGTCTGTGCTCTTATCTGGGATTGCCCCGATCCAACACCCTGAACTCGGCCTTCTTGAATCTCATGGGTTTCTCCTGTGCCCAGTCTTCAATCCTGTCCTGGTCCCTCTGGCTGGTGGTGTCAGCTGCACCACTCAGCTCGGTGCTGCCTGCAAACTGCTGAGGGTACACTCGGTCCCATTGTCTTTGCCACTGGTAAAGGTGTTGAGGAGCACTGGTCCCAGATGGATCCCTGGAGGGCACCACTCATCACCGCCTCCAGTTGGACAAAGCCATTGATCACAGCCCCGTGCCTGCAACCATCCCACCAACTCTTAATCCACTGAACAGCGCAGCCTTCAAACCCATCTCTCTGCAGCTGAAGGATAAAGATGTGGTGTGGGGCTGTGCCAAAGGCCTTGCGCAAGCCCAGGTAGGTGACATCAGGTCCCCTTTGCCTGCTGATGCTGGTGCTCCATCAGTGAAGGCTGCAGACACACCAGGCACACTCTGCCTTTGGCGATTCTGTGCTGGCTGCCTCAGGTCACCTCCTCACCCACAGGCGCCTCGATGTGCCTTCATGTAGGATCTGCTCCACGGCTTCCCAGGCAGAGGTGACACCCACCAGTCTGTGGTTCCACAACTCTTCCTTTCTCCCTTTCTCACGACGGTCCCCAGCTGCCACATCTCGAAGTTCCACTGCCGAGGACAGTGACCCCCGCGCCGCCCGTACCACCGCACCACCACTATTTGCACCCACAAATTGCTCCCAGTGCCCAACCCTCCCCTCCCCTCACCCAACCCAAGGCTCCAGGCGGTGACCGGCGCCCCGTGCCTGCCCGCATCCCCTCACAGCCCTAACGGCTCTTATGACCACAGGCGGGAAATCCCCAGTGACGCCCCTCAGGACCCCCAGCCCCTCCGTGCGGCCGAGGCCGACTCACCCCGCCCAGGTGCCGGATGACCTCCGCCAGCTCTCTCGCCGCCCACCCGCTGGGAACATCCAGGAAGAAGGTCCTCCCGCGGAGAGGCCCGCCAGGAGCCGCCATACCGGAGAAAAGCCGCCCCACGGCGCTCCGCCGCCGTTTAAATTTTCTCCCGCCCCGCTCCTATCGCCGGTCACTACGGTGGCCGTGAGGGCCGCGCGCGCCGCGCCACAAGTTTCACCCTCTCCGGCCGCCGTAGCTTGGCTTTTTGTGCATGAACTACCGGAAGTTGCTTTCGTGCACATCGCCGGAAGTTGCTCTGTGCTCCTGCGCCACCGGAAGGGGTGGGAGCGCTGCAAGATGGCGGCGCCCAGCGTGGAGGCGGCGGGGCCGGGCGGTTTCGGGGCTTGGCTGGCGGCCCGGCTCGAGGCGCTGGGGTTGGACCGCGCGGTGTACGGGGCGTACATCGCGGGGCTGCTGCGGGAGGAGGAGAGCGAGGAGGAGCGACTGGAGGCGCTGCGCGGAGTGCTGGCGGCCTGCCTGGTGAGGGGCTGGGCCGCGTTCCCCGCGTTGTGTGGGACGGGGGGCAGCGGGAGGGTATAAAGTAATTATGGAGCATCCAAGGAGGGTACGGAGGTTCGCCAAGGGGCAATCGTGCTGGAGCAAAGCGGTAACTCTCGAAGGCGTCACGAATGTGGGTAGATGGGGGGGAGAGCAGTGGATGCTGTGCACCTTCAGGTCAGCAGAGGCTCTTATCAACTACAGCGTCCTCGTAACGGGGCTTAGGGGTGGGGAGTGGGCAGCGGGGGGTGAGAAATGACTGACCAGCAGAGCTCAGCGCTGAGATCAATGGCACACAGTCTGCTTGGAGTCCGGTGCTGAGCTGTGCTCCCGCGGGTCGGTGCTGGGCCCGGTCTTGTGCAACGTCTTCATCAGCGCTGTGGATGAAGGGATAGAATCCGTCCTCAGCAAGTTTGGTGATGGTGCAGAGCTGGGAGCAGAGGCTGACACGCTGGAAGGCTGTGCTGCCGTATAACAAAACCTGCGCAGGCTGAGCGTTGCACAGAGAGGAACGTGATGAGGTTCCTCAGTTCAAGATTCACCAGGATCTTCTAGAAAAGTCCCGTGGAGGCCCACAAAGGTGATTAAGGGTCTGGAGCATCTCCTGTGTGAGGAAAGGCTGAGAGGCCGGGGACTGTGCAGTCTGGAGAAGAGAAGGCTGAGAGGAGATCTCACCACTCCTTATACATATCTGAAGTCAGACTATGAGGGCAGACTCTTTTTGGTGATGTGCAGCAAGGGGCAACAGGCAGAAACTGGAACACAAGAATTTCCACACTAAAAGAAAGAAAAAGATCTTTAGTCAGAGGGTAGGGGAGCTTTGGAACTGTGAGGCTGTGGAGTCTCTTTCCCTGGAGATATTCAGGATGTGTCTGGACTCAGTCCTGTGCAGCCTACAGTAGGGAACAGCAATAGGACGAGAGCTGATGGCCTCAAGTTGTGCCGGGGGAGGTTCAGATTGGATATTTGGAAAAATTATTCTCAGAAAGAGCAGTGGTACATCGGCACAGGCTGCCTAGGGGGTGGGGAAATCACCATCCCTGGAGGTGTACAAGTTACTGTGGAGAAGTGGCACTAAGGGATGTGGTCAGTGGGCATGGGGGGTGGGTTGGGTTGGGCCTGGGGGTCTGAGAAGTCTTTTCCAACCTTCCTGGTTCTTTGGTTCTGAATTAATATTCACAAATATGAAGTGCTGAGTAGTTAATGCATGCTGGTGTTCATCAGCAGTCTGCTCAGCTGCTGCCACTGGTTTTCTCCCAAACGGTCCATGCAGGAGCGTAAAACCCAACAGGAATTGGTCATTACAATCAGATTTTTGTTCTTCTAACTATAATTCCTTCTGTTAAATGACTGCTCACCATTTAAAAATCATTCTTCCTAAAATACAGAGCACCTGTTCACTACCTCCCATCACTTCCTCACCCTGCAGCTCCAGCAGTGCTGTCGTTTCTAAAGGAAGTATTGCTGTCAGTATAGCCCTGTGCCGGGACTAATAGGAGGAGCAGGCACCAAATCTTGGCACTGCCATTGGCTGTGTTACGTTCTGATCTCTCCTCTTTTCCCTTTGGTGCTGAGGTGCCATCTGTGCTGTCACCTGTTTCATATGCATCTGCTTTTAATGCAGTGTGTGTTCATGGCACTCCCGTGTCTTCCGTCTGTTTTCTCCTGCCAGGGCTGACTCTTGCAGCTGAGTTGTGCTTCACTCATAAGTTCTAACTCGGTTTGATTATCTACTGTTTTTCTAAAATGTTTTTTTTGCCTCTTGAACTCTCTGACATTCTTTTATTCCGTGCGCTTTTACTGTTTTTGTAGACACTGCTTATTTCTGTACTGCCTTTGAAACAGTTTTCAGTTGGTTAATTTGGAGCTCTGCTTTCTGACTCTTTTCTCTTTGATCTGTATACAAATTCCAGGCTTTCTTTTTGTTTGCCTTTGCCATCTTCACTAAAAGAAATTTCAGGCAGCCTCTGTGCTCATGTCCATGCTCCTCAGTGCTGACCCTGCCAGGCATTAGTTTCCTGACTTTATTCAAACTCACCAATTTCAAATCAAGTTCTGTTTCTGTTCTGCTCTTCATCTCAGACTCTGGGTCACTTTGTTCTTGTGTATTTTCCAGTTATTTTTCTTGTGTTTACTAACCTCTAAAATGACGAAATTCCTTGTTCTTTTAGAGAATATTAGGTGAAAATTGTTGTATCCACAGCAACCTGATGTACATCAGTGTTAGCAGCACCTGTTCTTTGGCTCTGAACATGGAAAGTGAGTCTCCCATAGGCTGTGAGAGGTCCTTATCCAGAGTGGGCTGAGCTAGGAGGGTTATTTAGTGAATGCCTGTGTGCTGTGGTTTTACCTCTTTGTTTCCTTCTGTGTCGACTTCTGCACTGTATTTCTTTTCTGTTGCTTCATTCACATCCATTTGCACGCTGTCATCTTGGTCTTTATTCCTTTCAGAATATGAAGTCCCCGTAGTGCCGAGGCTGAGTTATTGTTCCTTCATCATGTTTCATTTTTGTGTTCTTCTCTTGTGAGAAGGAGTGTACCCACACTGGTACACAAATGCTTGTTTTGTTTCTTACTGCTCAAATCCTCATTAGCACGTACAGATGTCTGCCATCATCTTCAGTCTTCTTGCATTTCGTTTTCCTTCTTGCTTACCGCTGTTCCTTTGTCATTCTTTACCCAATTTTTGTCCTCCTGGATACTGAAACCAGGCGTGTAGGGAGTGTCTTTCCCAGCCTTCTTTCCTGGCTGAACTTAAAGCTGCTGACCACTTTCCCTGCCTGATTCCAGTGTGCTCAGGCTTCCAGTGCTCAGGGCAGCCCATCCACCGATCCATAGAATTGTTGGGGTTGGGAGGGACCTCTGGAGACCATCGAGTTCATGCTTGCATGCTTGATCTTAGCAGGTTGAGCATCATCCTGCCCTCTGGGTTTACTCTGCTTAAAAGGAAGTGGTCATCTTAACATGGTGTGTGGCACTGATGTGAGTCACAAACCTTTCATCCTTCTGCTGTTTTGCACATCACCTTTCTGCCACAGCCTCGAGCATCCTGCACGTCCATCCTAATAGTGTCTCCCGCCTCACCCAGGGACCCCCTTCCCTGTGTGCTGCGCTCCTGGTCTCTGTGCCACTGTGTGGTGGTATTACTGTGTGAGTTCTCCTGTCACCTCACTGTTATTTTGTGCTTAGCTGTGGGAGGTTTGGTGGGAGGTCTGTGCAGGGGTTTGGTGTGCTGTCTTTGAGATGCCAGTTGCACGCCAGGCAGGGTAAGATGGAGAAAGACAGCTGAGGCCTGGCTACGGCATGCCTTCATAGGAAATTCTCTTCTGGGCAGAGGGTATGGAGCAATCTTCAGAGCTCGTGTTTGGCATAGATGGGGCAAGCAGAGGTCATGGGCAGTAGAACAGGTCTAGTTGGGTTAACACTGCTTTGCTGCCAAAGGAGAGCAGGGAGGCTGTGCTGTTTGTGTAGCAGTCAGGTCTGCCTCTAGTCCCGAGCTGAGCCAACAGTAGGTGCACCTCGTGGCATGCATTGCGCTCCCAGGTAACAAAAGTCCCACTGTGCTTTTATTGGTAGATTTCATGTGAAAGCTGTGTCACCTGAGCCTGCTGGTGGGTGTTCTGATCCTTTGCAGCTGGTACTTATATCTGATTTGTGCTCGTTTGCAGCAGACCAACTCTGTTCCAAAACTGAGAAGTCTCTTTTCCCCCACTAGGAAGAAGATCTCTTAAACGATGTTTGCAGGGAAGTTGTCGAGAAGTGGTCTGAATCTCAGATTGTTGACGCCAAAGAGAAAAAAGAAGGTAGTGTTGCTGCTCACTGTGCCTTTCTGTGTGGTATGAGTGCTGTGCAGGGCTTGGCCAAGATGAGAGCTGTGTGTTTGCTCTGTTAGGAGTTAAACTCAGTGCTGCTCGTTGTTTGCAGAGCTGACTTGCTTCTCATTGCTATGGCTTATGTACTGTTTTGTCTTGAAATACAAACAAAGCTGAGTAGTTTCACTTAGGGCTGCTGCTGGCATTCTGCTGCTCTCTGGGCTCATAATCCTGTGGAGGAAATAAGTTTTTGTTGTTTTTTTTTTTCCTCTGGAGCACAATGAAATCCCATACTGAGAGATGTGCAGGTTTAAGTGTAGCGCGTGGCTCAGTGATCTTCAGGGCTGCATTGTCACGATGTAATGCCCCATTTGGCTAAAGCCCTTTTTTGTTTGCTTTGCATTTTCTTGTTGGTTCCTGTGCACACAGAACGCTGCCACTGCCCGATGTTGTGCTGGAAATAGTTGTCCCCATCGGGCCCTTATTGTGAACCCTGCATTTATGTTGTGCTTCTCTTGACCAAATCTCAGGGTTACGGCACACAGCTGTTGAGTGTCTTTGCCTTAAAATTCATGGAAGCAGTCTGTCTTTGGTCTGACTTTGCCTTTGGCTGAGGACAGGAAAATGTGCTCCTCTGTGTGTTAAAAAATAACTCCCTTTTTTAGCCAAGGATGGGAATTGCTGAAGATGCTGCTGGATCCCTCTGGCTCCTACCACTGGCTTTGCACAGTAAATGAGGGATTTTTCTTATTTGGCACAGAAAGATGAGAGCAATATGTCCTTCTAGCCAGGTTGTTAGAAATGTGACTCCACAGGAGGATACGTCCCAAATGAAGTCCCACAGCAGCAGTATTGGAGCTTAATCTTTAAAGTTCCTTTCCAACCTAAGGCGTTCTGTGATCCTAAGTCAGTGCCCACTTGTAATTTCTAGAAAACACATGGGGTGTTTGCTCTTGGTAGAAAGCTGAAGCGTTTGAAACACAAAACCTGGAGGGTATCTTCCAGCTTTTAAATGGAGCACAAAAGCAAACCCATGGAAACGTGGTGTGGCAGCTGCCAGCAGGGCCCTCGCTGCTGGGGTGCTGACTGATGCTCTGACTGTTCTTGGCAGATGAGGTCCAGGCGATCGCCAGCATGATGGAGAAGCAGGCCAGGATCATCGTGAAGCCAAAGGAGATCTCGCAGGAGGAGAAGCAGAGGAAGGCAGCCCTCCTGGCCCAGTATGCCAACGTGACAGATGAAGAGGAATATCCTTTTCCTGTTTGTTTAAAATCGCCTTCCTAGCTTTGCAGTGTCTGGTGGAGGAATTGGAGAAACTTGTCCATCTTCTTTCCAGCAAAGGGGCTTCCATGGCAAAAAGCATGGGAGGTCCCAGCTTAGGGAGTTAAACATTGGGTTTTATGCTTATCTTGTTCTCAATCATCAGTGTTTGTTTTCTGCTTCTTCCTCCTGGCCTGGTAGAATTGTTATCTGACAGGTTTTGATCCAAGTGACTCTACAGGAGCACAGATCCACGAGCAGTGCCCACAGTTCCTTAATGCTTTCACTGGCGACGATGAACAGGACAGCTCCACTGCGACAGCAGTAAACATTGGATCAGAAAAATGTATCCTTTGAATTCTCTGAGTTGGGTTTTTGGGAGGATGGCAGCATCTGCTGCGAAATTCCCATTCTTTCTAAGACTGATCCTTTCCTTTTCTCTCCTTTATGCCTTCCTTTCCTCTACTGTCCTCTCCGAAGCTTCACATAACGTTACTGATACAGATAATTTTCCCAAACACCAGTTTAATTCTGAGTGGTGTCCAGAGAGGCAAATCATGTCAGCAATCATTATAAGTGAAATTGAAACAAGACTATTAAGGTACACTTAGTTGTATGTACACTTAGGGCATGGTTGCTGAACCAAAGACCTCATGTTTTTGTTGGTGTTATTTGGAACATTCCTGCAACTCTGCAGCTGCCAGTTTCAGGTGGAAGCAGGTTTTATCACAGCACAAGCAGAGGTTCTTTTTTCTTTCTACCTTCCTCATTTTACTTCCAGATTGTTTACCTGCTTGGTGAGAAAGCAGAGCGGAGAGTCAGAAATGTTCCTTGTCTCTGTGCATCACCTTTTATAGAGCTGTGGCTGAGGGATTTCTCTCCCTGCAGAGCTGGGAGGGAAATGAGCAGCTGAGGTCTGTTGTGGCTGATCCTACAGTCAGCGTATGGCCCCAAACCACCACTAAAAAGAGGAAGCTGTGTGTTCAGAGCACATTGTCTGCCCTTAGCTCACTACCAGCCCTGTTCCGAAACACCAACGTGGAGGATGTCCTGAATGCCAGAAAGCTGGAGCGGGAGCTGCTGCGAGATGAGTTCCAGAAGAAGAAGGAGCAAGACAAACTCCAGCGAGAGAAGGACAAGTTAGCCAAGCAGGAGCGGAAGGAGAAGGAGAAGAAAAGGACACAAAAAGGAGAGCGCAAGCGATAGCCGGGGTTTGCTAGTTGGACTTTAAGGGGATACAATCAGTTATGAATATGGTGTGTGTTTAAAAAGCAGCAAAAATTCTGGGCACGTGGCTGGTGACCGGTTCTTTGGAAGCATTTCCTTTATTTTACATAGCAAAAAAGAAATTTCAGGCACCTCTTAAACTCAAGTTTTGCCATGTGCTTGTGGTGTCAAATGTCCCAGTCATTTTTGTGGCCAGTGTTGTACCAAAGAACAGTGAAGTTATGATGTTTGTGTTTCAAATTGATCAGTTTTACTTCTAACTAGTTAAAGCAAAGCAAAATGTAGGAAAGAGCTTCTGAATGGGCCGCATCCATGGACTGCAGCAACAGCATGTTATGAGTTGAGAACACAGCAGAGCCCCTTTCTGACATGCAGTTAAGGACTTGCTGCTACGGGGTGAATGTGAATTTACACTAGCCTTGAAAAATGTATTTGCAAATACATTTATTTGTGCTGCCAAGAACAGTGCTACATTTTCATTCTGGCTGAAAGAGCAGGGTTTGGCTCTGCCCTCAGCAAGGGCAAGTGCTGCTCTGCAGCAAGAGAAAAGAAATCATATGAAATATATTTGAGTTACAGCTATGAGACCACTTCACCCACAGACTCTTGGTAAGGGAAAAGCACAGTGATCGGAGTGTCAGCTGGAGCAGGAGCAAATCGGTCAGGTCCTTATGCTGTTCTGAAACTTAATGCTGGTGGCTGGAAAATGGTGCTCCGTGATGTTCTGTGTGGGTGAACATCCACTGTTATTTCTACAGCAGCTGTCAGAGAAAATGCTTTAATGCAGGCTGTGACCGGTTTGGATGCTCTGGCTTTATGAGCAGTTGCTCCCATCTGGCCCAGCCCTACTCAGGAGCTGTGTGGAGGGGCTGAAGGCTTCTCTCACCCCACAAGGGCTCTTTAGCTGCCATTTTCAGCCTTCTTCGTGGCAGCATCACCTGAACTCCCCTCTGTGTGTGGAGGAAGGACCTGTGGTGCTTCCAGGGGCACAGGGGAACCACTGCACCTCATCCCTGTGCTGCTTCATGTTCTGGCCACTGCGTTCACATGCAAGGCTGGCCTGTGGCAGGAGGCAGCTCCTGGCCTGGTGGTGGTAACTGCCCCTATCGCCCACTTTCAGACCAGTCTGATTTAGGGGTAATGCATCCTATTATTTAACTATTTTTGCAAGTGTGAGTATCTGCTTTATCTTTGGACTTGAACAATAAAGATGGCTGGCCAAGAAGCCGGGCTCCTCTCTGTGTCTGCGACGGCAGTGACAGCCACAGGGCCTGTCCTCGGGCTCCATGCCACGTCCCATACCCTCACTTTCTCTTACCCAGCAGCAGTATTTCAGAGGGCTGAGCTGCTGTTGTGCCTCTCATTCACACCTCTTGCCATGGCCATGTAGGGCAGTACTCGAGTGGTGCTGCCCCAGGCTTTTGGGGCCAGAAGCAAAGCACAGTGAAGTCCTGCGTATGAGCACAGCTGCATAAATCAACAGTATTGAAGAACATGAGCTCTTCCCTGGCCGTCTGCTTGTTTCAGCACAGTTAATGCTTCCTGGCTCGTGCTGTCACAGGTCTTCCTTGAAGCCACAGAGCTGTTAGCAAATGCTAATAAATCTTACAGTTGAGGCAGAGAGCTGAGCACTGATGGCAGATAACTTTCAGGAGCGCAGACCCATGGGTCTCTGGTAGGAAGGGCCTGATAGCAAACGTCACTTCTCTCTCCTTGTCGTGGCATTGAGACCAAGGGAAACGCCAGGCACACTCCTAAGATTTCTACTGCAGGTACTGAATTCATTGCATGAACTTTGTATGACAGAACAGAGCTTTTAACTAAGATACGCTTTGGATTCACTGCACTGATCCAATTCTGCCATAGTCTAACGTTACACTCATTTTCTTTATTAATATCAGTACACCTCTGCTTTGTACCTCGTGTTTCAGTAAGTAAATGGAAATTACAATTCTTGTCACTGGAGAATGCTTCAGGAACTGAAACGTGAAGGAAAACAGAACAAATTTTCTTCAACGAAAGCTAATTTATTTCTTACCAGACAGACTAAATTCCATTTGTTTTTAACACCAACATGTCCTAGTTAACAAATCTTAATGCAGTGACTTGTGGTATGAAATGTGCTTTGTCCTCCTGCCCCCATAAATTCACTCTGGCAGTACTTCTGGCCATACCAGTGATCAAAGTGGTTACTTTCTCCTGCATTCTCATTCAGTGTTTCTCTCATAATCCCCAATGACAATTTATGTGGTGTGATTCCACCTCGTACATAGCAGGATTTCCACAAGTAGGAAGAACGCAGACTATGTTTCAAATATCAGTGCATCTAGGCAAGGAAAACTGAATGAACTTAATCCACGCGTTATAAACGCGATGCTGGAAGTGCTAAAACCCCTCCTCTAAGCCACATAATACCAACGCTTTCTATCAATGAATAAGTTATTTATACTCAGTACAGAGATTGAGATAAGATGTGCAGATAAGCACCAAGTGTTAAGAGCTGTCAAAAACACAGATGTAAACTAATATATCTAAAATAGGACAATCAAATCACAAACCAAACTAGTGAAAGAGTAACTTTAAAAAAAACACAAGTTTCAGAACATTGTGATGCCTACCCTCCAAGCAAAGTTTTCAAGTGAAGGCATTAAAAACAATACTCATTATTTCAGCTGCTGTACAGCTTTTTTAGAGGTTAATACTGTGTGCATGTCACATTTTGATTATGTTAAGTACTTTAAAACAGGTTCTTTCTTTTCCTGAGGGCATGCCCAAATGATTTGAATACATTTACTAAATTGCAAGAGCAATTTTATCATCATTTAATTTAGTAGAATCTGGTGCATTTCCTTTCACAAACGTGGATTCTAAAATCTCAAATTCATAAATACTAATATGTTAAATATTTAATTTTACATGAATATTCAGTACTTTTAGCATTCTTCCTCCTGTTTACAGGTATTGGTTTGATAAAGAAAACACCTTTACGTCACAATCTTGTCTGAAACCACCTGGACACCACAGCAGACTACAGTCTTTAAGACTCGTTATTTTAAAACCCCTTTTCTAAAACAAAACTAAACAAACTCAACAGAAGAATTCTACACCAAGGCTCACCTGCAGACGTCACATAACGTCTTGGGTGTTCGCTGTTTAATTAGTGCGATTCCTTAACATTCATCAGTTAGGCTTCCCAATATTACGGTCCTGCCTGTAATTTCAGCAGTCCAAGGAGAAACTGAGAGCCCTTGATGAAAATTCAACCTCTCCTCGAGATACAGCTTTAAATACGAGTATCAGCAGTTTGAACTTTACAAATAATTAGAAAGAATAAACGTCATCACCTCTTCATATGCGCACACTGCTACATTTTCCTTTGCTCGTGGTTTCTGCCATCTGATCCTGGCTGCCACGGCCGTTCACATTTTCGTACGCTTCTCTTCAGGCCGTGCCCTCTCCCGGAGAGCTTTTGCTGTGAGCAGCTGTCTAGCTGCAGGTTTTGGCAGGCTCACCTGCAGGGCACACCACAGACTCGTACGTACGTGACGCGTCGCTGCGCTCATCTCATTGATCGCCACTGCGAGAGCCAAAACATCTGCAAGGGAGAAAGGAGCTTTAATTTCATTACGCTGTGTAGTTTTTTAATCACTGGGCTGCTGGTAAGAAAGCAGAATCTTTTAGACCCCTTTTAGTCTGATTTTGGCTCTTCCTGTAAAAGGTCATAAAAGTTCCATCTGAGAAGGCAGTGTTTTTAGGCCCTCATTCAGTTGGGTACGTGGAGCGTCGGTACTTGTTTTATCAACAACCCTACTTTGCTCTCATCTAACGTCAGGAGCAAGGAAAGCCTCACAGGCACCTCTGTGTTGGAAAATATTCTACAGACAAACTCCCTCCCTGAGCTCGTTGCTGGATGTTCACAGCGAGCCCTTCAGATCTACAAACTGGATCCTCTGCCCATCTTGCCTAAGAAATTATTCTGGCAGAGGAGGTGAAGGAGTAGCTCATTCAGCACATTTTATTAGAGTGTGCAGACCACGTTCTGCAAAAACGTGACAAAACCCACCATTTCAAAGTAAAGAGAGGCAGAGTGGTACAGTGGTACACTGATTCAACAGCTCAGTGCATACAACAATCAATAAATATGTGGATAATTACTGGATTTCAATTCCAGCCTCCGTGAGGAAACATTTAATACTCTCTTCTAGGCACCAGAATTTTCAGTCAGAACTTTGTTTTATTCCAGGTTAACTCTACATTGCCTGTTGGACTGCACAGAAAGGGCATGTGTACTTGCTTCCCCTGCTAAACACTTCCATGGGGACTGGAAGAAGTGGAAGACACTGACTTAAGACCTGCTTCCCCACGCACTCAGGCTCAGGAAGCATGACTGCAGTTTCCTTTCACTGCACAAAGCTGGCACCTACTTTCAACCAGCAGCCTTGGCTTCACTGCTCTAGGACAGTGGGACAGAAGGACAGAATTTCAAGGCCTAACTTCATCCCCTCATCATTTCCCTCTTGGCCAGCTTGTCTCTCACTCTTGGCTCTCACTCAATGGCTGATTTCTGCAAAACCTTCCTGAGACCTCATTCTTTCCTTCTGCAGAAACAGTGAGCACTGATTCCTCTTACAGTTACCACTGCTAAGCCGATGGAAGGAGTGACAGAGAAAGCTGATTTATGTAACCAGGAAGAATATGGGAGTAAATCCATTCGTGCAACACAAATATCAACTATCCAAAGAATTGTTCAAGGTAATATTTGTAATGATAACTCTGGAGAAACCAAGGGCAGAATGCAGAAGTGGAGGATAGAACTGCCTCCTTTGAGCATTCAAGATTGCTTCTCACATCAAGCTTTGTGAAAGAATAGCCCACAGAAGTGGTATCACCTCAACCATCTAGAAGAATCTAAGAAACAAGTGACACTCACTCAAAGTGGCACATCTCAAAGCAGAAAGATACAGCTGGTATTTGGTCACTACCAGGTAAGAAGAGAAAATCTCACCAAAATAAGGAGGAGTTGTTTTAAAGTCCTTGGATGCAGTATCCAAGAGCTGCAGGCATTAAAGAGGTCTTTTTTGTCCTCAAAAGATCATCTGTAACATCTAGATTATTTTGAGAGATCCTGAACATCGAATCTCAGGCAACAGAGGTATGGTTACAAAAGGCTTGGAGTGATGCACTGAAAGCCCTGACCATTGATCTAGGTGGCAGATGGCACTCAGGAAAAACCTTCTTCTCATCATCATGATTTCTCGCAGAACTTCCTTTGTTAGCTGGTCAAAACCATTTACAAACAACTGCCAGACTTCGTGCACAGTTCCGCAACTCTTGTGTGTAGTAGCAGAATCTTTCAGACTCACGTTGCATAAGACATGGGGCAGCCCAGATCTACCTGCTACCCAACAAAGCAAATCTGTGTCCAAACAAAAGAGAGTTAGCAAGGAGAAGATGAGGCCACGGTTTTGTTTAAATCAGACCTCCTAGAACACAGGACACAACAGTCAGATTCTGCTTTGTAAGATAGTCAATCAGATGGAATATAAAGGTGCTGTGGGAACAAGGTAGGGCTGAGGGAGACCCTTCCTCAAACAGAACAAAGCTCACACACTAACAAGGAAGGTCTGGCAAAGAGAGGAGATGCAGTTTGAGGCATTTTCCTCAAAGCTCTCCCAAACACACAGCAAAGGAAGTTGCTAAGTTGAGTATTCTAACATTTGAATGTCTCACCAGTTGCTACAACAGGCTGACATCTCACAGCCAGCCAGCGTGGCAGAGGAGAGGCAGACATAGAGAGCACTGTCTGGTTCAATTATCAGATCCCGTTGTGCAAGGCCATCTCCTCTTCTCTCCCTAGAGCAGCTGGGTCAGGGAACAGGTCTGAAAACCATGACAGACAGCTACTTGTTTTCTTGCCTACTCAGTTCCAAAGAGCTCACTGACCTGGTTAAGGTGTAGCACTAAAGCCAATGCCAATTATTTTCATGGGCTTAAAGACCAAAACTGTCACATGACCTTCAAGATAAACAAAAACAACTGAAGAAGTGAGAAGGAAAATTGTTAGAGTGTATCTTTTGAAGTAATCTTGAGAATTGTACAACTGCATGACGGGAAACACAAAAGGCATAAAATCATCCATCTCAGTTTTGGGAAGAGAGGCAGGAAATTAACAGAGCAGTGTCAGAACTGTAACAATGCTTCCAACACAAAGCCACGGAGCAGAGCATCACAGGTGGCA
Source organism: Meleagris gallopavo (assembly GCF_905368555.1). Taxonomy (NCBI): domain Eukaryota; kingdom Metazoa; phylum Chordata; class Aves; order Galliformes; family Phasianidae; genus Meleagris; species Meleagris gallopavo. Next base: position 885,887 of record NC_139432.1, on the reverse strand, counting down.
GGGCTTTATTCATACTCACACCTGGGGAACAAAGAGGGAAAGAACCTGCCATCCTGCCTGTGCACTACTGAGAGCTTAAGCTGAACATTCTGCATATTTTGGATACCATTAAGAATAAAACCATTCTCTACAGTACATCTCTGCATATCCACCCAAAACACTATTTTTTTTTTTTGTGTTTGTGCGTGTCAGTCTTCAATAGAAATGCTTAAAAAGTGCATTCATAACTCAAGGACACATTGGTCACTTCACAGGTTCAACGTTAAAATACAGACAGAGCTACAGAGGTAATGGTTACAGCATTACAAGGGACAGAGAGAATGAGGCAACAGCTTAAAATCATCTCCAATGACAAGCTACATTGCACAGTTAATTGAATAAATGCAATCAAAACTGATTTAACTCATCTCATCACCTAGAAAAAATGGTCTGCTTCTCTCAGAGCTGAAAAATAACTTCAGATTATAATTGGTTGTAAACCAAAATGAAACTGTGGCATCAAAACTCTCAGGCATTTTAACACAGACTTGCAATACGTGTAGAACTGCAGCTACTTTACTAAGCACACCAGCACAGCAATACCTCTGTCATCTTGGCACCTGGGAGCTCCTTGCTTTGGTCGATGGGAAGCATTTACAATCTCATATTTTCTACGTGTCTGCACAACACGAATCACCTCCAGATGTTTATCAAGAGCAGTAGAAATGTTGACATGCAGGGGAGAACTGCGAAGGCGCTCCATTTTTCCCAGTAAAGTCACAACCTAATGAACATTTGACATGTTACAAGAGCTCAAGCTCAATCTACACTTCCATGAAAAGCAAGCAGATTAGGAAGAAAAGATTAACTGCAACCATTATTTTGTTTTGAGAACCGTTCGTAAAGTTATAGGTGAAGTAGTTAAAATTCTTAACTGGAATTCTTTCTTCTCCAAAAACAAAGCTGTAAAATATCAGTTGTGCACAGAATAGCAAAATGCACAATAACAACACCAAGACACCCAGCTTACCTGTTAACAATGGATATTGCAACTCTGGGACAACTTCATAACAGGTGATTTCCCTGACAACATTCTAAACCAAAGTTTCTGTTGCTTACATTCCATCAGCACTGCTGCAGCTACCTGGGCGTGAACAAATCCCACAGAGACTGCCCAGTTTTCACCCAGGTGATTTCCTTCTGCTGTGCAAAGCCAACATCAGCATGGGAGAGCAGCTTAGACTGCTAAGAGCTGCTATAACCGCACCATAGGCTGGCTTTCAGGATAGATATTAAGCACAAGCACTCAAAAATCACTGTTTTCTTCAGACAAATGAAAATCTGCACTTCTGCTGCCTTGTTTGCCTTACAGTTACACTACTAAGAATTTTCCTTTGGTGAGTGATTCCTCAGCTGTGGCTCATAGGCCTCTGGAGAACCTGGCTGCTTGTCTGCAGATACAGGACACAGAATTCCCAAATTGTAATGTTTATTGGACAGTGGCTACACTTGGTGACTTATGAGGAAACCTGGTGATTGATAAATTAAAAAACAAACAAATAGGGGCTGGGAGTACAATGCAAAGGCAAGTTCTTGATGCTTCTTTACAACAGAAGGACTGGAGGCTTTCCCAAGAAAAGGAGAAATGCTCAGTTTATCTAACAACAGGCTGGGAAACAGAAGCATGTGAGGCAGGACAACCTGTCCAACCCACCTCAAGTATCCTCAGAGCAGGCTGCTGGCCAAACAGTCGTTTTGGCAGTAGCACACACAACAGAAGGCAGCCTGCTCCTTGATACTGGGCTTTGCAGAGCATTCAGGAAGAGCAAGCTCCTGCTGACAGGGTAGTCCTGCCTCCCCTTTCATCTTGTGAAAGCCTGGAAAAAAACTGCAGGCATTAATAAATTATACAGGTTTCTGTGGCAGCAGCAGCAACCAGTAAACTCAAAAAGTAACAATCCACATTAATAAAGTAAAAAATAATAGTAATAAATAAATTGAAGGGAGCAGGGCAAATTTCACATAAACAACTGAGGAATCAGTCACTGGGAGAGGAAACAAAAGTTGCTAACATGGTTTGTAAATCACTCGCGTGGCTTCTGAAGGACAAATTTTAAGGAGTGGCACAGCAGAATTATGTAAGCAAGTAAAACGAAGTGAGATGAACCTCAGTCATTTCTCATCTTAGAGTTGTTGATGGATAATCCTGGAAGGCCATTTCTGTATTAAGTTAGGTGCTACAGTGACATTCAGACCCACAGAAGAAATGAGGTTCTCCAAGATGTGGCTTTCAAGTACCATGACCACACCTAATGGGACCCACTGCAGCAAGTCCAATGCCTGCCCTCTTTACAACAAGCCAGGGAGAACCAACAGGTATGTAAAATCAAAATCCACAGGAGTCAAAGCTGGGCTGCCCTGGAACCCAAGGAGAACCACTAAAGACTCAAATGCTCAACTTCCCACCTCCTCTCTTTTGGCTGCCACAGGGCTCACTCAGTCACTCACATCCCTCAGTGGGAGCAGCAGGAAGCCAGCAGCTTCCCCTGTGGTTCAGGGGGAGGACATACCAGTGAATAAGGACTGAAGTTTCAGGTCCAGCTTTGATGACTGTTTATCATACAGTGGTGTGTCCATCAGGGACTATTGTGTTTTACTTAGGAAGACTTTAACAGGTGAGACTGAACATCCAGCCTCAGCACATTCTGCAGTGGCGTGCTCCAGTTACAAAGGAGCTGGAGATTTACCAGACACAAAGGAGATGAGAGTCTGTACAGGGTAGATCTTAGTTTAAGTGCTTTTAATAGCTATTGAGTGGCACAGAGAAGGAAGCCATTGTCTCTTCTTCAGCTACATTTTGTTCTGGAAATAAGAGCAACTGTAAATGGGAGTCTCAAATGAAATGAAAAAATGTCTGTGAGCACCAAGAGGGTTTTAATGAGATGCTCTACGCTACCAAGAGTTCATCCCACGTCCAGCCAGTTCAGCTTTCACTCAAGCCTTTGTACTAGTTTTTCTCCTTGGCTGTCACTGCACTTTTTGATGCTACAAATCTAGGTTCAACTGCCTACTGTGCTTTTGAGCATCCTTGAAACTACTTTTCAGCTGCTGTCTAATAAGCATTTGAGGTTCTTTATTCTGAAGTTTGGTTCCTCACACAGCTAGACAAGATTAAGTCCTCCTTTAAGCACGGTCTTAAAGATGAGGACAGGCATGCCATCTGAAATTAAGGAGGTAATTCCCTCACACTGTTCTTCCAAAGTTCATGAAACAGTAATTGGAAATTGGTACACTAAGCCTTCAGCCTATCGACACATTTTCACTACGCTCTCTACTCAGCTGTAGGAAGAAAAGCAGCTGCAGAATGATCCCAGCAGGCAGTAAGCCAGCGTGGCTCCATGGCTTATTTCACCTGTATGAGATTGGTAAGAAAGAGTGAGCCTTAGCACTGCTGCCTTGGGAGCTGAGCTCAGTCTGCTCCTCCAAGAACCAGCATCTGCCTTTCATCCTGCAGGGACAGGTTCCAGCACCTCTGCTCTTCAGCCCACATCTCTCTTCCTTCTGCAGCACAGGCAGCCTGGCTTTGGTCTCCCAGCCCCAGAAGCAAGCCCACCACTATCTGTGGCAGCACAGATCAGCTCTGCTTGCATTCACCTCCTCCCTCTGGTCTCCCTTGCAGGATTCTGCACAGGCTGCTGCTTTGCAAAGCAGCACGATGCTGCACACTGGCACCATCATTTGTGCCACAGAGCCACACACAGCTCAAAAGGCACAAGTCTTACAGCCTATGCCTGTTTGGCTTAAAAAGCAAATTAACAATGCAGACATTCAAGCTGAAGTTGCACAAAATACACATTCCTCACCAATAAATACAGCTCTGTTATGCAAATATGCATCATAATCTCTTAAAAAGATTAATAAATATGTTTGTTTCTTCCCCCCCTCCCCCAAGTGCCTCCTCTAATATAGTGTGTGCAAAGCTGTGATGAACATTTCTCTGCTGAGCAGGGACACAAGAGGTGCTCAACACAGAACAGCTCAGAATGCAGGGATATCTTAAAGCTGTGCAAGCAGTTTGACCAGATGCTTGGTTTCTGGCATTGCTTGCACACCTCTGTACCAGGAATCACACTGCCCTGGCATGAACATTCGTAAATGTGAGCCCGAGATACTCAGGTTCCCTGCTAAGACCTGGGGTGAACCTGGAGCTGTAAGGATTCCAGCAGGGACTGCTGAAATATTTCCTGCACAGCCCTGAAGAACAAAACTATCTGGAGAAAAGCTGCTCTGACAAACTTATGTATCTTCTACTGTACTCTATGTAATAAATTCAACAGATTTTTACAATCTTTGTACAACTCACTCTGGCTTGTTCACGTAGCTGATCCACAATTAAGCGATCAACTCTTGATGAGTTTGATGTCAGCCTTGGAACTGGAGCGTTGTTATTACTGGAAATGCTTTTCCCTGGGTAACTCTTAGCAAGAGCTGATTCAGTCTGCAGGAAAACGAAAAGAACATCTCCTTCAGAACATCAGTTCAAGGTGTGCTTTATTTCAGCAAGAAAAGCAGCAAGAAGTTTAAGATATAGTTTTTTCCCCTTAGGGTTTTGGATTTTTTATGTAGATAGTGTGAATTAATCAAGTTGGGATTTAACCAGCTGGTGTGAAAATCACCTCTTTGAAATTAACAACCAGTTTACTCCAAGTGCTTCAAATAGAGCAATTATCACAAGATAAACTGATTTTCTTTAGTTCCCATCTCAACTCCTCCTCTTTTGCCTTTTACATCTACGTACAGACATCAATCTCCCCTTCTCAAGGTGAGCCCTGCCTCCCCCAACCACTGTATCCAAAGCAATGACTGGCTTTTGTCAGGCAATGCTCTGGCAAAAATTTGTTACATCTCTATTCAATTTCTTCCACTGGACTGACACAACAGCTTCCACAAAGACAACAAGCAAAGGGCCAGCTGCCACTATCTCCTGGTAACATTTGATTAAGGTTCCTCCACCAACTAGTGGTTCCAGATCATTTCTGAGTCTCCACACCACCTAAACTGGTGAAATCAAGACAGATTTTACACTTAACAACGGGATCCTGAGACACTCACTTATGCTATTAACAAAAAGGGCAATTGCTTTAAACTTGGAAACTGCTTCATACAGAATTGTCTGAAGCTTTTTCTTTTATGTGTTTTGATATTATTATATTTCTTCAGCTTGTTTTTTGGGGAAAAATAGGAGCCTGTTCCAGTAGATATTAGGCTTTAAACTTCAGACAAACTGGAAGTGAGGAGGAGAGAAATAGAGTAGAAGGCATTATTTTAATTCTTCAAGGGACTGAAGTTTAGTCCTAGTTTGAAATATAATTAATGGATTTGCTTTGAAAGTTTCCAGATACACATTTTCCCTTGTGCTGCAATGTAATTACTGTTTTTTAGCCACACAATATACCCTTCCCAGGCCCCAGTGCAGAGGCTGAAAACATCACTGAATTTTGGTGTAAGCACAACATTCACTATGCTCCAAATCAGGCCATCAACCTACAAACTGTTTTCAGTCTCAAATAGATGGGGAAACAAACTCTTCTCTCTCAAATCCCATTATTTCAACTCTTAATGGTCTCACCTTTGAGTGTGATCAGATCTGTGACATGGAATACTAAGAAATATTTTTTACCTCCTTTCTTTCTTTCTCCAAAGCTCTGCACTGTTCATAACACTCCTCTAGTTTAACACGGAGTTCCCTGGCAGTCCCACTGTTCATTTTAACTTGCTTTTGACATCCCAGCGCTGGTACATCACACATCAAATCATTCACATAAGGATAGAAGCAATTTAAGCTGTCACTGGAGAACATGTTGTAGGACTCCATCAGAGGCACAACCAGACGGCCCAGTGGACGAGCAGATCTCGAGGGGATTGCAGCTGAACCAAGCTGATGGTTATGCTTCCAGTCACCCATCACACAGCTGCTGGCAAAGCTCGATGCCTGCACGTGAGTCGTGTGATTGACAGCATTATTACCTCCATTTCCCTGCCTGAGATTGAGCTGACCCTGAGATTCCACCGAATCCTGGTACACGTTCTGCAACAGCCTGTCTGAGTGTTTTTGTCCTTCTAGCTCATAATGCTCACTCTGTGGCTTCAACTGGAAACAGTGCTTGTTCACATTTTCAATGGTCCCAAATTGCTGAGCTGAGCTGCCTCTGTCTGGTTGCATTAATTTCTTGTCACTTAAAAACTCAATCAGATTTTCTTCTCCAGTCTTTGCCAGTGCTTCCATAAGAGCAGCCGACTGAGCTCGTTCTGAAGCGTTATAACCAAAATCGAGACTCGAAAAAAACAAAGAATTATCTTGACAGTTCTTGTGAGATAAATTACCATTTAAAGGGACATTTGAAGACGCTAACTGTAAGAAATCATTAGGGTGACTGGAATTTTTTTGTAAAGTAGATAAATGATTATTCAGTTTCACCATGCTTGGACTCTGAGGTGGGACAGCGGGTTTGGTTTGAAAGTTCATCCAAGCCTGCCTTACATTGGCACCTGCTGACAAGTTTGCTGAGTTTGGTAATAATGGAAGTGGTTTACAGTACTCAGGATTCTGAAGATCAGACTTGGAAAACTGTGGCTTATCCACACCATTTGCACAGTCACTATTCCCCTGACAGGCTGTAAGAGAATTTAGCCCATACTCAAATTTCTGCCCCACATCACTGCAGAATGGAGGCTCATTTGCAAACTGCTTTTCTGATAGGAGTCCTGCACTCTTGGTGAATGTAAAGTTTTGCTGATCTGGAATCGTTTCTATTTTTCTCTGAGTACCTGATTTGAATTGAAATAATTTAGAATAGGGTTCTACATCCAGAGATGATGCTTCAGTCATTTCACTTACTATTTTTTTACTTTCTTGGAAGCTACAATTGATGCTCTTGGTAGGCTTTGCTTTGGTAAAATGAGAATATTCAGCATATCTACCATAATCAGCATTTTCATTGCATCTGTGAAACTGTGAGAATGTTTCTGCCTGCTTTTGTTGCAGCTGTGCATCTGCTCCTTTGGGACATGCATTCTCTCTTCTGTAGGAGTAAGCATCAGCTCCTGAGTCCTTGATTACTTCCAAATAAGCAGCAGGAGGTGTGAAGGTGTTTTTCACACATGGATAGTTCTGACACACAGGTGTTGTCTTAATATTCTCATTAGCCTGCATGTTGCAACAGTTGGCACGATCGTTCCTAGAAGGGCACAAACATTGCTCCTCAACGTCTGTAGCAGGAAATCCATGATAGCATTCCTCTACTTTTTGCTGTGGTGCAAGGTTACCACTTTGCAAGTACTGTTTTTCAGCAGCAGATGTTGATTCACTACTATAAAAACTCTGCTGGGAAACAGCTGCAGCAACTGGTCTTTTAGTTTCTGACAACAGGTAGTGGTGGTCTGTGATTCTCGTAGCATTCATGGACCACACCGACTTTAAGCTGGAAGAGCAACTCCTTGACAAAAACAAGAAGTACACATTAGTGTTAGCTTCCATCTGCAGTGCTCTTCCATTCCCAAATGGGGAATGAAGGCTTAAAACCCATTTCACTCCCAACCATTTCTCTTCACTGTGGAAAGAATCACTTACTTTAAATGTTACCTACTATTGTCACCTGTCCATCTTCCTACCTCTACCTGTTATCTTCCTGTAACTCGACTAAAAAGCTGATTCTGGTTTGCTGAACCAACTGATACACATACCCTGCCTTTAAGCTGCAGGTGGTGTGCAGGCACCAAATGTTCACTCAGTCCTACCAAAGGATTTACCATCATCTCCATATTCATGATAGAGCAGAAGATTAAGATCATCACGACTTAAACTCCCCGTAACACTTCACAGCCACGTCCAAGTTCTCTACACAAAATACTTCTGTGCCTCACGCTGCTTATTGCTTCAGAATCACCTGCATTTTACACTGGCTTACACTGCTTCCTGCATTTAAATCAACTCACTAAAAACAGGCATGTCCTTTCCTTCTACTAAGTACTATAGATTAACAATGGAACAATCATTATGTAATCAGACCAAGTGAAAAAGTGGAGCTGTAGCTGGAATGCATTGCAGCCCAGATTGGATTTTTGTTTTCCAGCACTGTCAAATCTAAACTATCTAAAGCAAAGGAATTAGTAAGTCCTTCTTTTGATCAAGACTGACTTTGTTTAGAGCCTCGCTTTGGCCACGTGAGCCAGCACATCCACAAAAACCAGAACCGTCTGGGGAAGACAAAGGGTGAGTGGCTTGTGAACCACAAGAACTGGGCTCCCTTCCTTATCTGTGAGAACCAGAATACTCAGATTCAGGCTATCTAATGATTTAGTTCAGCACTAGAACATAGGAATAATAAATCTGACATTTTGATCTGCAAGTGCTACTTAGGTTGCACAAACATCAAGGAATACTCATTCTTCATAGAACTCCTCCCTCGTGTCAATTCAGTTTCCTTCTCACTCTCCTATTTCCTCTTTTGTGTATTCCTTCTGTGAATTGAAATTAAGAAAGAAACCTCAAGTCTGAACTCAGTCATGATACTGAAGGAGATCTACCTGAATACGGCCCTTCCAGGCTGCTTAAAGATTTATTTAAAAACTTCCAATAAAAAAATTCTGTAAATACCAGAAAACCAAAAGCTCCCATGGTACTGTCACTAGTAAAACTTGATCAGATTAAGGGGGAGGAAAGGAAAATGCAGAGGAGGAGGCTTGCTAACAGGAGATGTGAAGGTGAATAAGAGAACACAGACTGAGCTCAGTGAGGGCAGTTTTTGTCAGCAATAAGAATCCCAGAAGTTCTTGCATGGCAGCATACTCACCCCTCAGCACAATATGGCTGTGATTTATCCTGCTCTTCCAAGATGTTAGACACAAGCTCATACAAATCCGCTTCACTGCCATAATCATTCCTCTCAGTTTGAATTCTGGAAACAAAATTGGATCCTGGTTGGTTCATTTAAAACAGTTCATTAAGTTAAACAAACAAACAAACAAACCACCTGATCCTTCAACACAAACGATCACCCAGTCAAAACTGACTACCTGGATTTCACATTCAGCTGAGGAGCAGTGGGCTGCTTGCTGTCATCTCCGCACACAGACCACGGTGTGTACAAAAGGGAGGAGTCCACAGGTGCAGAGTATTCTGGTGTCGAGAGGGAAGAGCTGTAGGTCTGAGGTGGGTCTACGTTTTCTTCGTTCTGCATTTTATAGACAATGAAAACATTGATTTCAATATGAAATGATATAAACTGTAATACTGAATTGTCATTTCTTTATTCTGCAAGGTTCTAAATGACTTCACCCGTGGAGCAACCAGCTCACCAGAAACAAGCACACCACATATTTTGGGCACAGTGCCACAGGGAACTGTTGACTACTCAGGGTGTATTCCTGAAGGCACTGGGAAAGGGTTTTCATTTCAGACTCCTACCTGTGCAAAAAGCTAGACCTATGAAATGCAAAATGAAAAGACGTAATGATTTTCCTAGCACAGTGTTTATAACTGTCAGACTAAGCAGCTCCTGCTCAGCTGCTCTACATGAACGTTTGGACCCCACCTCTGTGCCCCAAGAACACCTGCTGGGAGACCGAAGCTCCTCCTCAGTTTTCCTAACAATAGTCATTTCTTTCTCACTTTGCTACAAATGTTGATACTGACAGAAGAACAAAACATACTGAAACACTATCTTCCTCATCACCACCTTCTCCTTCATCTCCCAAATATGTAGCACTCCACACTGAGTCTTTCTTTAAATACTTCTTTAATAGATTCTAATCCCCTCCCTCCCTCCTCACTTTTTTTGTGGGTGTTTTTAATTTTAAACTCAACTCTCAGTCACAACCTCTTGGTTTTGCTGCCACCTCTCTTTACTTCCCCCAACTTTTCACTATTCTTGCTCTTCTCATAGGCACCTCCAACTGTTACACTCTTCACGTTACTCTTTTCCCAGGTCAGCTCAGTACAGATAACTTCCATGACTACACTTTCTCTACACACCTCCCTTTACTCTAAACCCATTTCTCTCTGCTGGCCCTAGTTACTTCCATGTTTCAGTATGCCAACAGTTAACTCCTTCATGATGTATTCAGCTAAATGTAGCACATCTCCAGCTGAAGTCCTAATTTCTCCTCCCCCCACATTTGCTCATGCTCCCTTCTCACCTATTTACCAGCTTTCTACATCTGTCTTTTGCCACTCTTCCTCATAAATGTGGGAAGGTCAGTGGATTCATCTACTCTTTCCTTCTTCCCATTACTGTCAGCCCCCTTCCTGCTGTGATGTTCAGTCAGTGGACTGAGAAAAAGCACAAAATGAACAAAGCAGAAGGCTTATCTGGAATTCCTGCACTACAGAGGTTACCAGTGAGAAGGAAAGATGGGGAGAAGGTCCTGCGCCATTCTGCAGCACTCCTCCAATTAAACTCTCTCACGGGGGAGTTCTCTTGAAATTTTGAGTACAGCAGTGATGACAGAAAACTTCAAAAATTGATCACAACACAACAGATTGGGCAAAAAATTACAACAGAGACAACAAAAGGTGAAATACACAACAGGTGAACAGCCTTAATTGCGACCACATTTAAGTTCCTGTCTTTTCTGATGAACCTCACACTTATAAGTTACAGCATTTGATTTAGGCATTACCAGCAACAAAACTAGAAATCTTTTTGACCACTTTGCTTACAAACACCCCAAACATTTACAAAGATATACAGATTTTATTTATAACCAACTGAACCTGTGGTTTGTAGCAGCCATGTGAGCCGGACTCTGCCATCACACTGCTGAACACATCTGCCAGCCTGCTGCCAGCCTCTGCACTGCTCCAACAGCAGCTGCCTCCTCTGCACACAACTTTAGGCTACAAAAGATGAGGTGGAAAAAGCGGTAGAAGGACATAATTATACATAAACCTGACGAGTGTAGATCTCATTGGTATAAGTAACTTATTTAACTAACTTGCCTGTGGATTCTTCCCCCTCAGAAACACCCCTCTCCCCATCATCTACCTGGATGTGCTCAGAAATAGTTGCCCAGTGGGAAAAGGCAATGAAAACAAAGCAAGAACTTCAGTTTTTCTTCCCCTTTTCAGAATGCTGAGGCACACAACAGAATTAAAGTTAAAAAAAAAAAAAAAATCGACTAGCTAAAAAAAAAAACAAAAAAACACAGTTGAGAAATAAAGCTGTGACATTACATGTGTAATATTTAAAACATAACTGTAGCACCTACAGTCACTTAAGTAGGAAAGTTCACCAAGTCCAACCACCTGCCTGACCCACCAACCCCATTGCTATACCACATCCCAAACAGCGCCAGGGCTGCAGACTCCACCTCCTCCCTAGGCAGCCCCTTCAGTGCAGGACCACCCACTCCATGAAGAAATCCTTCCTAACACCCAACCTCAAGGTCCTGAGGGCAGGCAGAGAGCTGGGGCTGTGCAGCCCAGAGAAGAGAAGGCCCTGGGGAGAGCTGAGAGCAGCCTGTCAGTATCTAAAGGGGAGCTATGGGAAAGAAGGGGACAGACCCTCTAGCAGGGTCAGTTGTGACAGGACAAGGGGAAACAGTTTCAAATTAACAGAGAGCAAATTTAGACTAGATATAGAATCATAGAATGGCCTGGGTTGAAAAGGACCACAAAGGACCTCATCCAGTTCCAACCCCCTGCTGTGTGCAAGTCACCAACCAGCAGCCCAGGCTGCCCAGAGCCACATCCAGCCTGGCCTTGAATGCCTGCAGGAATGGGGCATCCATAACCTCCTTGGGCAACCTGTTCCAGCTCCTCACCACCCTCAGGCTGAAAAACTTCCTCCTCATATCCAACCTAAACCTCCCTGTCTCACTTTAAAAACATTCCCCCTTGTCCTATCACCATCCACCCTTGTAAAACAGCCGTTCTCCCTCCTGTTTATACGCTCCCTTCAAGTACTGGAAGGCCACAATGAGGTCTCCCAACAGCCTTCTCTTCTCCAAGCTGATCAAGCCCAGTTCCCTCAACCTTTCCTCATAGGAGAGCTGCTCCAGCCCTATGACCATCTCATTGCCCTCCTCTGGACCCGCTCCAAGAGCTCCATTTCCTTCCTGTACTGGGGGCCTCAGGACTGGATGCAGCACTGCAGATGGAGCCTCACAAGAGTAGAGGGGGACAATCACCTCCCTGTCCCTGCTGGCCAGCCCTTTTTCATAATGCATAAGGAAAAAGGTTTTTATGGTAAGGGTGATGAGGCTCTGGCACAGAAAGGTGGTGGACAACCCATCCCTAGAGACACTCCAGGTCAGGCTGGATGGGGTCTGAGCACTGACGGTGTCCCAGCTCACTGCAGGGCAGCTGGACCAGATGGCCCTTAAGCATCCCTTCCAGTTCAGATGATCCTATGACTCTATTCTACGATCCAACGCCTCCAGATTCCTCAGGAGCCCAACACCCCCCACCCTGCAGCCTTTTGGGCAGTTGAGGAGAGCAATATGTTCTCCTCTTAGCCTTTTCTCCAGCCCAAACGGCCCCAGTTCCCTCAGCTCCTCATAGTTCTCCTTCATCGCCTTTTCCATTCTGAAATCCTTATTAAATTCAGAAAGTCCAATTCCACAGCACTGACACCATTCTGAACAAGCACTCCTGCAAGCAGCCATCCATCTGTATCTCCACAGGATGACAACGTGGCCACAGGACAACCTCCCCGCTTACCAGCACTTGTACTGGTATCCTCAGACACATTACAAGCACACACAGAAAATTAGGGCAAAAACCAGCTGTTTCTTATACAAATTATGCCACGTCTTCTCCTTTTGTTGAGCAGTTGTATGGCTTTTCACCTCAAAACAGCAAACAATGAGAAAACACAACAGCAGTAGGAGCCTCGGCCGGCTGTGACCCCCTGCCTCCACACACAGCCCTTTTTCCACACGGAACCTCAGGGAACTCCCCTGACAGAGGCACAGGGCCGCAGCTCCGCCCGGTGACCGGCAGCCTCAACCAGTCGATGACGTTCTAACAGCAACATTTCCGCAGCCCAACCGCTCCACCCCGCCTCGCAGCCCCCTCAGCCGCCCACCCAGCCCAGTGCGATGCCCCTCACCTCCATGCTGCCCGCAGACCGCGGCTGACACAGCGCTGCCCGCTGCCCACCGCCCGCTCTCCTCCCCCTGCACCGCCCCAACAGTTCTGAGGCGCCGTTACCTCAGAGAGGAGCAACCGCCCGCCCCGCCCCGCGCGCGCAGCGGGATTGGCCAGCTCCTCAGCGAGCCGACCAATGAGAAGCCGGCGTACTCCTCACACCTCCCCGTGCCACGTGACCGCCTTTCTTTTCCACGCGGCTCAACGGACGCCGTCGCCGGTCACATGGTAACTGCGCTTTATTTCCATTGGCCTTCGTTCTCCAAGGTATAGCCAATGAGAAATTACGCAGGCACTCAACCCGCCCTCATCGGCTGGAGAACAGCCAATCAGCGAGCGCGCGGCCGTTGTTCGCCCGGAGATAGCGTGGCGCCTTCAGACGCCTCAGTGCGTTTTCGCGGGTTGGGCCGCGCGGGAGCGGTGCGCTCAGCCGCCTTGATTTGTCAGTTCTGTGGGAGATCGGGCTGCAAAATGGGGACGGGTCTGAGGGCACGGCTGTGAGGAGCGTTAAGGCCCCGCGGTGCGTTGGGCCCGGAGCAGAGGAAGCTGAGGGAAGGCCTCATGGCGGCCACAGCTCCTCACAGGGAGTGGAGGGCAGCGCTGAGCTGTGCTGGGCCGTGAGGTAAATGGTAGTTCATAAAGCCACGGCTGGTTTATTACAGCACTGGGGGTGTGGGGATCTCTTCACAAAGCATGCATATCGCACAGCTAAATCGCCCTCATTATGTACAGTTAACATAAGAACATCACAGAGTCACAGAATGGCCCAGGTTGGAAGGGACCTCAAGGATCACGAAGCTTCAACCCCCTGCCACACGCAGGGCCACCAACCTCCCCATTTCAGAGCAGCCCAGGCTGCCCAGGGCCCCATCCACCAGGGCCTTGAACACCTTCATGGACGGATGGGGATCCACAGCCTCTCTGGCAGCTGTTCCAGCACCTCACCACTCTCATAGTACAGAACTTAACATTCATACAGCATCCACAAAGTTCCCCCTATTTGTGCACGTTAAATCTAGCGTTCCGTTTGTGAGTCCTGCACAGTTTGCCCATAGGTGGTACTGATGTTGGGGTACAAACATTGCTCTGATACCTATCTGTGCATTGTTCGTTGGCACTTCTCTGCCCAATAGATGCTCTTCGATGCTTCCCCACACAAAGGGACCAGTTCTCACCTCTCTGGGGCATCAAGGGGTCTATTTGAGTACTAACTAAATTAAGATTTTTGGTATCCTGTCTAGAGCTCCATGGGACCCTGTTTAAGCAGGGAGACCGTGTGTTGCTGGGACACAGGACCAGGCGGAGTGTGCTTCTCTTTGGCCCTGAATCTGAAGAGAATTGCAGAATTGTAGGCGTTGGAAGGGACCTGTAGAATCATTCAGTCCACCCCCCCGTGCTGAAGCAAGTTGCCTGCAGTAGGTCACACAGGAGGGCATCCCATCCAGACATGTCTTGTATGTCTCCAGAGAAGGAGACTCCACAGGATGCCTCTCTGGGCAGCCTGTTCCAGTGCTGTCATGCTGTCACCTTCTCTGAGTAAAGAATGTCTTCCTTGTGCTAGTGTGGAAATTCCCGTGTTCCATTTTCTGCCCGTTGCCCCTTGTTCTATTGTTCTATTGCTCTATTGTTCTGTTGCTGCATGCCAAGATTCTGCCCTCATCGAGGGCCCATGCTCTACACTGCACCCCAGGGTTCCCTTTGCCTCGGGCACAAGGGCACGCTGCTGGCTCATGCTTAACCTCTGCCCACCAGAACCCTCAGGTTCTCCTCTGCAGAGCTCCTCTCCAGCAGCTCAGCCCCCCACCTCTACTGATGTACTTCAGTTGTTCCTCCCCAGGTTCAGGACTCTGCGTTTCCTCTTGTTGAACCCCATCAGCTTCCTCTCTGTCCAGCCTTTCAGGTCCTGTTGAATGGCAGCATGGCCTTCTGGTTTCTCAACCACTCTTCCCAGCTTTGTATCATGAGCAAACTTGCAGAGTCTGACTCAGTAGGGTTTGTCTTCCAGCAGCTGGATTTTGCATGATTTACTTAGCATTTTGTGTCTTTGAGACTTCAAATTCCCCACCAAGTGCATCACAATGAGCTGCACACAATGAGGAACCATCTATCAGGAGCCATAAACACATTCAGTTTAGGTAGGAAGAGCTGTTGAAAATGAAGCACGTCTGGCAGCCTGGACGTCAGCTGGGGTCTTTGGTGTTATAGAAGTGTATTGTGGGTTGGGTGCGAGTTGCTGAATGGTCCATGGCAGGACTGCCTCTACAGATGCAGAGGTCATATTTCTTGTGCTTGTTTCTGGAAGACTTTTTAAGGCCATAGGGCAGAGAGCTTTGGGAAGCTCAGAGTGGTGAGAAAACTTCCCCTAATTGTGCTGTTTGGGCAGAGTTCAGTGCTGGGGTGCAGAGCGTGATACTGAACTTGTGCAAAAAGCATCCTCCTGAGGGGACCTCCGTTTTGCAGGAGCTCCTCTTGCCCTGCCATGTTACCACTGGATTACGACCTGTTCAAGGCAGTTAAATCAGTGTTAATATTTCATGATGTTGTCGAAGCCCTGCTCAGGAAGTTGATGTAACAGGTTGCTAATGCACCGCAGCTCGTGCCCAGAATTGATTTACAGGCCGTTGAGGGCAGCTTTGGAGACAGTATTGAACCTTGCTTTGGAGTCCAATCACTTGCTGCCTCCCTCCTTCAAAGCTAATTCAAGACAGGAGACCACAATTGGAATTTCATTCTCCCGCAGAACGTTACACTGGGGGATGCAGCGCTTTTTGTCTCTCAGCGTGAGACAGGCTGTCCAATATGATCTGTTCTGAAGAGCAAAGCACTGCTTCAACCAAATCCCAGGAGGTGGACCCCATAAAAATCCACATCCAGAAGTCTGGCTGCAAAGAGTCAGTGGGAGCAGACCATGGGGAAACAGGACCTGCATGGGCAGAATATGGCTGCATTCCAAGCGGAGGCTGAGCAATTGATCTTACACGTCCCAGGGCCTCCCTACCAAAGGATGAGCTTAACTCCAGGGCTTGGCATGTGTTAGGAGGCTGGGAGTGCAGCTCTGGGCTTTTAGATCTGCATATACCTGTAATTTGTAGGCAAACCAAAGCACGATGAGATGCTATTAGCACAGTGTGTTTGAACAGGAAGTTTAACAAGGCCAAGGGCAGGGTGCTGGGTCGGGGCAATCCCAGATAGGGGTCTGGGCTGGAGAAGAGCTCACTGAGGGCAGCCCTGCAGGGAAGGACTTGGGTTGTGGGTGCCTTGGGGACATTCATGGCCAGGTTGGATGGGGATCAGGGCAGCCTGGTTTGGTGGCTGTCAGCCTTGCATGTGGCATTGGGTTGGAACTGGGTGGTCTTTAAGGTCCCCTCCAACCTGAACCATTCTGCTATTCAGTGATTCTGTGATGTTATGGAGACATTGCTGTAGCCCAGATAGATGTCATCGGGGGCTCTTCCCTTGTCTGCTGGCACACGCCATCATAAAAAGCCCTTAAAAAGGGGGTCCTAAAGGCTGGGTCCTGTGATACAGAGTTGTTCTGGGGCAGGTTGTAGGGTTCCTTGAGGTGGGATGGGGGCAGGTTGTAGGGTTCCTTGAGGTGGGATAGGGGCAGGTTGTAGGGTTCCTTGAGGTGGGATGGGGGCAGGTTGTAGGGTTCCTTGAGGTGGGATGGGGGCAGGTTGTAGGGTTCCTTGAGGTGGGATGGGGGCAGGTTGTAGGGTTCCTTGAGGTGGGATGGGGGCAGGTTGTAGGGTTCCTTGAGGTGGGATGGGGGCAGGTTGTAGGGTTCCTTGAGGTGGGATAGGGACAGGTTGTAGGGTTCCTTGAGGTGGGTTTTGGGGGGTGTTGTCGCTTTCCTGGCTGTTAAAGGAGACTTTGGGTTCTATAATTCAGGGCTTTGGCCATGAATTTTATGAATGAAGTTTGTCCTGTCAGAGAACACCATGGATGCCCAGGGGGAGGCTTTGCACCATAAGAATAACGCTTTGGGCTCTAAAATAAGACTCCAGGTGTGAAAAATTAGGCAGCAGGTAAGAAAACAGTGCCTTTAGTTCCCAAATGCCCTGAAGATAAGGTTTTGGTGCTCAATAACGACGCTGTTGGCCATAAAATAGAACCGCCTGACTGCACGCGCAGCCCCCGAGCTCAGCCTCGAACCCGCAGCCTCTCCGTTCCCCTCCGTTCCGCCTCTTTCCGCGCATGCGCAGCACCGCCCCATGGCGCTGCGCTGCAGTGTGAGGCGACAAGATGGCGGGGCGGGTAAGTGAGGGGGGGAGCGGGGGGATGGTTGTTTCTCGTCCTCCTGCCCAGCTGTGGGATGCTTCACCTCGTTATCTCCGGCTCTGTCCTGTCCCTTCTGCCCCTCGTTAGGCGTTGGGGTGAAATCTTGCAGCCTGAGGGGTAACCGAAGGGTGCTGTGATGTCCCTTTGGTTATGGGGAATGGAGATTTGGGGTTCTGTGGGCTCCTCGAGGAGTGCTGTGAGCCCTTCTCTGCGGGCTGAGGTGCTGTGAGGTTCCTTTTGGATTATGGGGGATTTTAGGGTCCCCTAAGGGTGCTGTGGGAACCCTTCTGCTCTGGGGTTGTGGGGCAGGATTTGGGGTTCCCTGAGGTGGGATGTGGGGCAGTTTGTAGGGTTCCCTCAAGTGAGATTTGGGGCAGTTTGTAGGGTTCCCTGAGACGGGGTATAGGGCAGGTCTGTGGGGTTCCCCGAGGTGGGATGTGGGGCAGGTCTGTGGGGTTCCCCAAGGTGGGATGTGGGGCGGGTCTGTAGGCTTCCCCAAGGTGGGATGTGGGGCGGGTCTGTAGGCTTCCCCAAGGTGGGATGTGGGGCGGGTCTGTAGGCTTCCCCAAGGTGGGATGTGGGGCGGGTCTGTAGGCTTCCCCAAGGTGGGATGTGGGGCGGGTCTGTAGGCTTCCCCAAGGTGGGATGTGGGGCGGGTCTGTAGGCTTCCCTAAGGTGGGATGTGGGGCAGGTCTGTGGGGTTCCCCGAGGTGGGATGTGGGGTGGGTCTGTAGGCTTCCCCAAGGTGGGATGTGGGGCAGGTCTGTAGGGTTCCTGCTGACTCCTTGTGGGTACTGAGAGCACTGAATGTGGGTCCAGGTTATGTCATATTAAAACACACCTTAAGGATTGTGCATTGGTTTTATCGTGTACTTCCTAAAAAAAATAATCAACAAAAATCCTATCGGTGACTGCTTAGCTAAAATCAGCAAAAAGGCCTTAACGTGTAAAGGAACGTGGGATGGCAGCAGGAGAATGATGCAGAGGTCAGGTGAGCAGCCAACAGCACACGGTGCGGTGTCACGTTGGATGCTGGTCTGTATAAATAAGGAGCAGCGTGTGGGAGGATGGAGGGGTGTGATATCCCCATCACAACAGGTGAGCCTGATGCTGCAGCACTGATGCTCTCCCCTGGTTAATGTTATTTAAAGATGCCTAAACCTGGGGAATGCACAGAGAGAGCTGCAGGTGGCTCGTGCAGAGATTTCTCTGCCCTGTTCCAGCCAGCATCAAGCTGTTGGTCCAGCACTGTGTTTCAGCTTGTACTGCACCAGAATAGAGAGCTGCATGGAGTGGTGCAGGAAGCAAAGCAGAGCTGCGTGGCTGCAGTTATGCAACAGCTGCAACTTGTATAACCCCACCATCATTTTCCTGTGTGCAGTTTGGGATTCAGGGACATCAGTTAGGCATGAAATGCTGTTCCCATCAGCACTGGGAGGCAGCGGTCTGTTTGCTTCTCATATCTGTGGTTGGAAATGATTTTAGTTTCACTCTGTTAATAGCAGATGTTGGTTTACCTTGCAGAACTGCACTGTAATCCCTCCAGAAGCTCCAGTGACCCGAGCAGGAGATGCTCTGCAGACACCTGTTGAAATCAACTATCAGATAGATTGAGTGCAGAGTTGTAGGAACTGCAGTGAAGGACAGGCTGTGGTCCCTCAAGTTACAGAACTGTGTTGATGCATGCTCTGCTGTGCTCCTTGCAATGCATCAAAGGGCAGGTTTAGGTGGGAAGCTTTGTGAGGCTGAGTCTGGGATTTGTGTTTTTGGTCTAAAGCTGTACATTCTAATTTCTCCTCCTTTCAGCTAACATGTGGTAATCATTCTTCATAGGTGCAGCTGTCATCAGGCAACTACAGAACCATTTGTCAATTTAGTTCTTTCTTGGAGTGGTGCTTACATTTTTAGTGTTTCCAAAGAAATAGGATTTTAGCCATGCTTTAAGGGAACAGGAGAAAACTAAATTGAAATGTCTTTGTCTGAGGTCACTTCTGCAGCTCCGCACCTGCTTTGCAGAATCATTGCAAATCCATTTTGCTGCTTCTTACAGAACTTCTGCTTTACAGAAATCCACGATGGATTATTTGGAATAAAATTGTTGGCCATCAGAGTGTGATTGTGGGCGTGGGATGTCTGGCCTTGTCACCTGTGATTCATTTGTTGCCCGGCTTAGTGTTGTAGGAACAGCGTCCCCAAACCTTAATGGTTAAAAAGCAACAGGGAAACATCAGTGCAATACTAAGAAAAATCTCTGCCCTTCATAGATGTGGAGGAGGACGTGACCATTGTGGGTAAGGAAAAGGCTGAGCTTCTTTATGTCTGTCTTTAATGGTCAGACCAGCTATCCTCGAGGTTCTCTACTCCCTGACTTGGAAGTCTGGGACGGGGAGCAGAATAAACCCCCCGTGATTCAGGCTCTCAGTTAGAGAGCTGCTGCTCCACCTGCGCTGCCACGGGTCTGTGGGGCTGGATGGGATCCACCATGGGTGCTGAGGAGCTGGCGGAGGTTGAGTGGGCTGTATTGGTGTAGGTGGGTGGTTGGAATGATGGTCGTAGTGGTTTTTTCCAACCTTAATGATTCTGTGATTCTGACCACTCCCAACAACCTCAGAACCGGAGGAATGTCACTTCTTTTCTCACCGCGGGCAGCCAGGATGGCTACTTCTAATTAAGAATTTCCCTTTTCTGCCTGGGGGATGCAGCAAGATCTTCCTGTCCCGGTTCTAGCAGGTCCTTTAGGAAAGGATCCTACTTGGGAGATTTGGTTTGGGAAGTGCCCTAAGTTGTAGCTTGGGGTGAATTCATGCTGTCATAACATCAGCTCTGCCTGAGCCCACAGAAATCCGGTCCTTAGGAAGCAGCTAAATATACATCTTGCTGGAATGCCCATTGGGCAGGACAGGATTTTCAGTCAAATAAAATTACTGATGTCGCTATGGCTAATAGGAAAGCCTTCTTAACAAATCCTGTCATTGTGAGCTGCAGCCATCTGATGCTGCGTCGCATTTGAATTCGGGCAGGACTTCAGGCACTCTGACCCTGCTGCAGTGCTGGAACGCTCTTCCATGTGTATGTAGGACAGATAGTTCAGAAGGGCCAAGTGTGAGCTGCACAGGAAGATGGAGCACGTTGCTCTGCTCTCCTGGGATGCAATAAAGCAGTGACCTTCTGCCACGAAATCTGGAGTAAGTTATGCCCTGAAGTTGTGTCATTTGCTTTTGCTGGTGAGTGTTGGGTCTGGAACGTGGGCTGCTTGTAATTGGGTGCAGCAGCCCTTGTCCTGGAATAATTAGTGCTGGTGCAGCCCATCAGGTGGGGGGAGCTGTGGATGAGCGAGGGATGGCAGCACCTCGAGCAAATTCCAAGCGAGGAGGGCGTTTTTAACCTCGTCCCTGTTGCCTTGAGTATTTGTTCTAAACAAATAATAAGAAATGTGCATCCAAGTGTTGTCCTCGTGCACATTTTAATCTGGCGGACGTCTCGGTCTTGGATCTGTGTTCTGATAGCATTGCAGAGTAATGGGTTAGAGAGCACCCGAGTTCCCAAAGCCACGTGCACCCAGTGAAACAGCTTTGGAGCTGGCAAACTCCCTGCAGAGCTGAGCGCGTGGGGCTGTAAACTTTGCAAACAAAGTGAGAGCAGTCACTGCCCTGCGCGAGGATACAACCTCTCCTTGCTGAGATTGGCACTTCCGTGGCAATAAAATGGCTTCTGTGGGGAAATGGGGGTAATTTCTAGATTGTCTCAGTTCCTTATGGAGGTGTGCAAAAAGGGGAATGCCAGTCCTGAGATCTTAACTTTCCTCTCTTAGCAGGAGAAGAAAATTGGCACTTATGAGCCTCTTGCAGAGGGAGAATGCAGCTCCCCACGCCCAGAACCGGAGCTCCCAGCAGGCTGAGGCCACGTGGAGCAGACAGAAGGGCCTCCTGAGCTGCTACTCTGGAAACTTTATTTTTTCAGGTGTCCAGGAAAATCTTCAGCAAACTGTTAACTATTGCAGTGGTTCTTCCTTTTTTAATTTTAGAGATGCAGCATTTAAGGCTGGATGTATTCCCTGGTAAATGGCTCACCTGTTGCATTGCCTTGGCTGCTGGGGGATGCTGCTAATTGGCATCTCTGCAGACCAAAAGTTTGCACTGAATTTTGTAAAATTTGAGTGCTGTGTCATCTTTTTTGTTTGTTTGTTGGTTTTTATAACTGCAATCTGCAGAGATTTGCAGCGACTCCTTCGGCTGCGTCTTCCTTTAAGGGACCTGCAGCCATTTGCCTTTGCAGGTGCTCAGGGCTTTTTTCCAACCAAGACACGTTTTGTTCTGCGAGGTGTGATGGGTCACTGACGACACCGACGCAGGGTGTTCACAGAACTACTGTGGTATTTTTTTTTTTTTAACCTTTCTGACATTGAGGGCTGTCTGTTCCCCTGTAGGCTGTGGTAGAAATGTGGCTGCTGCAGTGATTTCAGAATTGTTAGGTCAGAAAGGTTGGACTGCTGTTCGTGTCTGAAGCAACAGAGTAAATGTGTACAAATTCTGATTTTGTGAGATGGTGGATGTGCCCGCAGTGTGTGCTGCCAGCCTCCTTCTGGCTTCAGTGCTCACCCGTGGGGTGTGAATCATAGGCTGCTGCAGAGACTGTTTCGAGGGCAACTCGTAGTTATCTCAGCGAGAGAAGAGCAGGAGGATTGGTTGATGCTGTGTTTTCAAACATGATGTGGTTCAGGAGAAGGTGTGCAGTAGCTCTGCTCACCTGGGTTTCTCCTGGTGCAGCCGTGTGCAGTTTGGTCACAGGAGGATGCTTTCTCTGCAGGCTTTCCTGGGCTGGAGGAGCTGATTTTGTCTCCTTCTCCCAGGCCATTGCTGACCCAGCTCTGCTCAGCTCGTCTTCCTGCACGCTGTGCTGCTGTTTGCCATCTGTGTGCAGCACCCTCCTGCTGCTTGTGCTTCCCGTGCTCGTTTATTCTCACTTCTTTCCTCAGGCTCAGTTGCCCCTGGATCCGTGGTGCAGACTGTAGTGAACACAGTGCTTCGTGCGCGTCTGCAGTGCGGAGAGCAAAACCTGCCTCAGCCGGAGGAGCTGTTTGATAATCTGGGTAGGATTAGGAAATTAAATGAGTTAAGCTGTTCCAAATGAAGAGCACCTTTGCCGTGCTGTGTGACGTTTTAGCTCCCATATTCAGCAGACAGGTAGCAGTGTGCTTCTACTGTGGGCCACCAATGAATCCCCCGTGGGCTCTGCCTTATGGGGGACGTGTTTTTCTTCAGCTTCCTCTGTCGGCAGCCTTAAGTTCACAAATATTACCATCTTGTTGTGCTTGGTGCTCACCCACGGTGCTGTTCTGCAATGCTGCAAAGATTTTTTAGTATTCCTTTCCTTTCTAAGTGAGTGCAGTGCTTTGCTTTCAGCTTTTGTTAGGATGCTGGTCTTGAAATTCAGGAGAAACTGTGTTTTTATGTGTGGATGAAAATACCCAGAGAGCATTGCTTTTTGGGCCGAGCTCTCCAAAATGCAGGGATAATTCAGTGTTGTATTGTATTGCAGGAAAACAGGAATCTGTGGAACTTTGGAAAGAAAAAAAACCTCTCTGACATTTAGAACATCATGGTGTTTTTTTGTTGTGGAGCTGTTTGTTCTTTTACTTTGCAAAATATGCCAGGATCATTGAGCATGGTGCTGGATTTTCACATTTCGCATCAGTTTAGTAGTAAAAGAATGGAGACAGCGTTGCTGATGGCTCATAAGTCCGAGGGTGAGGTCCTGCACGTTTGTCTCTCGTCGTGACATTTATGTCCCCTTTCTCTCTTGGCAAACGGAGGAGCTGTTGGCGTGGATGCAGATTTAGGAGCAGCACTGCAGTGCTGGAGCTGCGTGATGGATTTCTTTTGCTCTAGGAAGGAGACAGAATCTGGAATGTGGAGCCACCTCCCCTGAGGTCCTCCATCCTTGGAGTCTCGTCCTTGGGTAAATCAGGGCAACATCGGGAGGCAGAGAGGGCTTCTTTCCTTCCTTTAACCTGAAGGAGCATTTGGAACCCCAAATGTGGGCTGGCTGGCACGGTGCTGCTGCAGGGGTGTTTCCCCACACCTCTGCCACGTTGTACAGCTTGCCAGAGGAGCACTTTGTGCTGGGTTTGCAGTGCATCCCTTTGCATTCCTCACTTCCTTACAGCAAAGCTTGCGCGCTCCCAGAAGCACACAGAAATAACCCAGAGGAGCAGCGCTCTCAGTTCGTGTAGGAAGCAGCGTGTTGGGAAGGATTAAAAGTGCATTTGAGGACTCGTGCTGTAAAGAGGCTTAATCTAGGAGCCCAGTCTGTGGTTCTGTCCAGAAATATCCTACCTGCTGCATTGCTCTCAGAAATCTGAAGGAGAACTGATGACCTGGTGAATGCTTTTTGGTTTGAAATGTGATGAGCTTTGCCAGGTCTGTTGTGCATGTTGGAAGTCCACTGAAGTCCATTATGACAAGAACATTTAATTAAATTTCTCACTACTCTTCAGATGTGGGTAGATAAAGCTGTTCTCAGGGCTGAAGGCAGAACGCAGCTCTGTTGTCACATATGTCAAGGGAACTAAGTGTTACAAAATAATGAATGAACCCATTTCCAAACAGCCGTGGCTCTAGAGGGATTGCAGTGTTACCCAAAAAGCTGCTCCAGTCCACGTGGAGATGAATTCACTGTGGTTCTTTTCTCAAATGGCTCAGAGTTCTGGGGTGTGATGGGCTGAGTGTTGATTGTGATGCTAACTCATGGGAGACCATCCAGGTAAGTGTGTATAAGAGAAAATCCACTTGGAATTGCCATTAGCAATAAGTTGACACTGACAAATGGTTGCTCTGGCTGCAAAATTGTGTCTGACAAAGAAAAAAGTTGGGTTTGGACTCTGAAAATAGCATCCTGCAGGATCATATTTAGCTTGGCTCTGAATTAAAATTTTCAGTCTGTGGTTGGCCATGGGGATTTCGTGCCTTCTCCATCATTTTCTCCATTCCTGGAGGCATTCTAGACAGGTTTTGGACGAAGTCATCTTTGTTGAGTGGAAGAGCCTGGAGAAACCAATGGAGAGAAGAGGACATCAGTGACAATGGGCAGCGGGACCTAATTTCTGACGGGTTAACAGAAGTTATGAGACATAAAGGGAAGATATGATTTTATTTGATGTATTCTCCCATCTCTCTCTTTCACAGCCTATGCAAGCGGCGCGGTGTCCCACTGATGAGCTGTCGTTAACAAACTGTGCTGTGGTGAATGAGGCTGACTTCCCTTCTGGACAGTAAGTGTGTCTCCCAGCTTTTAACCAAAAAGGAGTTGTTTTCACAGCTTGGATACAGGAGGTTAATTAAAAGTTGTGTGTCTTTGGAGTCCATAACTTTAGATGTGCTTTATCAGAACTGGAGATACTCAAAAATGGTAATTTTTTTCTCAGAAGTATTTTCAGCTTGAGAGCAGCTGAAGTAATTATAAACACTTTTTAATGAAGGAACTCAGGCGCTGTTTCATCTTTTTATTTTTATTTTTATTTTTTCTGTTGGTCCTGTTACACAGTTGGGATAATTTCCAGCTAGATTGTTATCATTTAATTGTGTTACTGGGCAGTGTCAGTGTAAACCACCTCTGCTTCTAGAGATTTTCGTGCACGAGAACAGCAGGGCAGGACAGGGTGTGGGCACAACAGTTTGGGTTCTTTACTTACAAGTCTGTGCAGGTGATGGAAGCTGAATTTGGGCTTGATTTGGGAAAGACAAAACTTTTCATAAATGAGAAGCAGTGTTAAGAAATGATACTGAATCACGTCCTTAGGGCTCAGATAAATTCTGCTGAGGATGGAGAATGAATGGCTCTGAAGGGGGGGTGGCAGGGAGCAGTGTTTCAGGACTTGGCTCTTTTTGTGCTGTTGTCACCCTGCAGGGCTCCTGCACTGCACCTTTAGTGCCAAAGAAACATCAGAACCCAAACCACCTCTCCCTCCACCCCCAAACCAGGAAAACACTTGGGATTGGCAGCAGGTGATGCTGTCTGCTTGGATGCGATCTCTTCCTTTCAGTCTGAGAACACTTCCATTGCTTTTGCTGAAATACACAGGCAGCAGTATTCTGGGACTTGTTTGAGAGCCACCTATTTGTAGAAATTGGGGCTTACAAAGCAGGCAACATATGTTTGACTGTGAACAAATGCTATAAATTGTTTTGAAAAGCGTAAGGCTCCAGTGTAAATGCCTCAGTATTCAGTTAGCACTGAAAGATGTAGTCATTCTGCTGCATTGCAGATGCACTGAGCAAGACCATCCCTATGATCTGCTGCAGCAGTGTGCGTGCTGCCAGCAGTTCTGGTTTGTATTGCCCAATTCATGGTTGGCTGCAGGGATTTTTTTGGTAACTTTTACAGGTTTAAATTTTTAGCTTTAATGCTCACGTTTGGTGCTTATGGTCTGGAGCTGGGACCTCAACTGTAGATTAGTGTGATTGTTTAGCCCCGAGCTGCCACCATAGAACTTTTCGTGCTTTATTTTCCATACCCTGTGTGTTGGGGAAGTGTGAATCGTGATTTTGTGACGTAAGCTCATGGGATGCAGCACATTGTTGTGGTCACCTTGTTGATTTGGTGACACTGTGACATGCTTCTGTCCCGTGGGTTTCTGATCTTTTGGCTTATCTGGGCCACACTGAGTGAATAAAACTGTCTTGGGCTGCATATAAAATATATAATACAGTTTATGTATCTAAGTAACAAACTTTTAATTTTTTAATTCAAAAAAGAGAACAAAAACCATAGAACTAGTGGGATATTTGACCTTGTTTTTGTGAAACGAATGCATCAGGCTGGTTCTACAGAAGTAATTGTTAGTGAGTTCTCTACTCATCAGAGTTTTTTGATGAAGTTTTACTCTTCTTGTGACTCATCCTTTGAGAATGGTTGCTCAGAATGTGCGTACTGCCAAAAAGCAATGACATGAATAAGGCTTGTGGCCATTCTCTCTATTACAGGTTCCAGCCTCGTTTCTCAAGGCCCCCGTGCCTCAGTTTGGGCTTCAGAGAGTCATTCTCAGGGTCCAGAGCCTCATTTTAAGGAACAGATCTTTCTTTTTATGGCACAAACAATCTCTTAAGGCTTTAAACTTTCTCTTCATGTCTAGAAAGTGCACTCATAGGAACCACAGGCTCCACTTTACAGGGACATCCTTGTTATTAAGCACCAAACCCTTATTTTCAGAGCCTAGTGTCTGTACTTGGGATCTGAAGATAGTTTTATCACCTGCAGCCTAATTTTTCAGATCTGGAGTCTTAAGGCCCAAAGTGTTATTTTTAGGAATCAAAGCCTCCTCTTGTGTATTCATGGCATTCTCTGAAAGGATGAACTTCATTTTAGGGGCCTGAATTTAAAGCCCAGAGACTTCTTTAATGATTATCCCCTCAACCACCACCTTTGTGAAGGCTCAAAGCTTCATTTCAGTGCTCAAAGGCTCCTTTCTAGCACCCAAAGCCATTTGCCAGGAGCCAGTGTGTGATTATTTAGGGCCCAAAGACTCTTTTGGGAATCAGATGCTTATTTTAAGAGATCAAAACACCACTTTGGGGTGCAGCCCCTGAGCTGGAGAGTCCAAAGCCTGATTTTGGAAGATTCAAAGCCTCCTGTCAAACCACCAAACCACCCTCTGTAGAACATAAGCCCTCTTTTTTCTCTGTGAAGCATACTGATAGCATTTTATTGCCCAAAGCCTTCTGTAGGTCAGTTGTCAGTTGGACTTGATCATAAGGCTTTTTTCCTATGTAAATCATTCTGTGACTGTGAAGTGAGAGATGACTTTCTCTGTTAAGAGAGATCTGACAGAAGTCTAGTAAAGAGACATGGTCAAATTTTTGAGTTGAATATCTGATTGCAGCACTACGCATTGCATTTGAAAAGTTGCAGGTAGTGTATTATTTTTCCATTGGGGACTAATTATTATTACCTTTTTTTGCTGCCTTGTTAATGGGGAGACCATTCACCTTCCCACTCGTGTCATGCCAGTTTAGTTATGTGGGGAGCCCGTGGGAAACGTTGCTGAATAATTTGCTCGGGTTTCCAGTCGTCCAGCAGAGGAGGATGTCCACAGCAGCATGAGCAGATGCGTCCTGGATCCTTAATGTGCTTATGGTGTTCTTTGCAAAGACCCCTGAGGCACCCCCTTCTGCACAAGAAATATGCTTTTTCTTCACCAACGTAATACTAACCTGTGTATCCTTTAGCTTTTATTTATGATGGTTTCTGTTGTGCTCAACCTGGCCAGAAGACTTGCTAGCTGATGGTTTCCTGGATCAAGCCTTGAGTCCTTCCTAATAACTGGCATTACAGCTGTACTTTGGTGCTGATGGTTTCAAGCAAGGTTTCGCATGGGAATTAGAGCAGCTGTCTCATCAGACAGAGGTCTTGGGAATTATCTGATGACTCATTGCTCCTTTTGTTTAGGTTCTAAGCTGAAGCAGTTAAAGAGATTGAGGTTTTCCCCTTGTGTCTCCATGAGCTCTCCAAGCTTCCTCCTGGTGAACATTGGTGTCAGAAAGTGCATTTGATTTTTCCTACTGTTGCCACAACTTGGATATTCTTCTTAATGCTTCGGTTGCTTGGAGCTCGTGGAATTTTTTCTTCTTCTGCTGTCCTTATGAAGAATCATAGGATTGTTAAGGCTGAGAGACCATAAGATCCTCCAGTCTGGCCATCAGTCCCTGCCTGTGACAGCTGTCCTTGTAGAATGCCAGGATTTGACTTTTTCTGATCTTATCACTTGACTATAATTTTTTCAGGAAGCTGATTTTTCTTTTTTCTCTTTTTTTTTTTTATTTCCCCCCCGTCCATTTGACTGCAGTGCCATCATTCTGAAGCAGTTTTCTACAAATGGAACACTCAAATGTAATAACTGTAATTTGTTTCTTTGTGGTACTTCCCAGGCAGTCGTGCTGCTGCAAGGGTGGTTCCTCCCCAGATGTAGGATGTGGTGTTTCTCTTTGCTGGACTTGGTGGGATTTGTGCCAGCCCGTGTCTCCAGCCTGCAGAAATGCTGCTGAATGGCATCGCAGCCATCGCATGAATCAGCATCAGCCTGTCAGTAACAAAGCATTTATTCAGTATTGGCCCCAGGCTGGGAGCTGTGATTGGTGGCTGGAGGTGGGGTGGTGGAGCTGAGATGTCCCTTTGTCCATCCATGCTGACTACTCTCAGTTGTTTTCTTGTCCTTTAATTGATTTGGCTTCCAAGATTACTTGCTCCATCACCTTCCTAGGCCTAAGGTGAGGCTGAGCAGCCCTGTGGCTCCTTGGATCCTCCTTGAAGACAGGATTAACACCTACTTGCTTACAGGAAGCAAGGCTCTAGATTTCTGCTTTGGGCAGGAATAAATAGAAGGGAAGGGTGGACATCTCTGCAGTGGGGTTTTAGGCAGCTCATGGATAATTTGGGGCCAGAGCTGGTAAAGAATCAAACCACTTGTCCTCCTGGCAGAGAAGATAAGTGTTTAAAATGTTTCTATGTCATCTTCTGTGTTATTCCTTCTGTGTTGCCGAGAGCTAATGGTCCTGGAAGGGAGTCTGCCCTGGATGTGTAAGCAGTGAGCAGCAGTGTCTGGTCATCTTGGCTACACAGGCCATGCATTTCTTCTACTTTCAGAGGGCTGTATGTTGTTTCTTATATAGCTGAAGCTGTTACGCATCCCTAGTGTAGCCAAAATAGATGTCTGTGTTCATTGCAGGGGAATTGAACTTGATGACCTTTAAGGCTCCCTTCCAACTCAAACGATTCTGTGTGCAGCACATCTGCTGATCCAGTTCAGTGGTCCTATTTCTGGTCTTCAGATCCTGAGCAAGTTCCAAGAGAATCTGTAGGTCGTGAGCAGACAGAAGGGGCAGCTGCAGTGTCCCTCTGGTTTTACTTCTTGGACTGGAATTCCTTCTGTTTTACTGCAGTCAAATTTCTGAACAGTATACTGAGATTCATTTGTGTAATTATTGTTATCATCTATCTCGTCTGGGGTGTACTGTGTATTGGAGCTGAAGATTGCAGTTCTGATGTTACGTACTTGAGATGTGAAAGTGGTGTTGATTTTATGTTTTTGTGGTTATGGTTTGGTTATGTCTATATTGTGCAATTCCTGAAGCAGAAAGCTGCTTTGGGGGGAATTTAAATAGCAGTTATGTCCTGCAGTTGGGCTTTGAGATCATGTTATATTCACTGAAGGTGTTGGACACCTGTGTGCCAGCATCATGGCGTGGTTTGAAGTGCAGAATTCCTTTCAGAGCCCTCTTCATGGAATGACTTGGGTTAGAAGGGACACTAAAGACCATCTAGTTCAACAAATGTCTAAAGTCCTCGGGTTTTTTTCTGTTACAGGTATAGGCAGACTTGTTTCTTAGTTCTCAAAGCCCTGGGAGCAGTGCATGTGGGTATATGGAGTAAAATCCTGTTCTCTCTTCTAGACACGTTGTTGTGAAGACTTCTCCCAATCACAAATACATCTTCACTCTGAGAACACATCCCTCTGTTGTTCCTGGCAACATCGCCTTCAGCTTGCCCCAGGTATAAACCCTTCTGATAAAGAAACCACAAGCAACATCTCTTGTTGGTGAATTTGTAACATTCCCTGGTTTTCCTTTGTTTTAGAGTGTTTTCTTTGTTGTGTTGCAGGAAAGTTTATTGTTGATTATTATGCTTATCGTTAGTATTTCTAGAGGAGATGTGCAATTAAATGCATAAAATAGATGTAACCATTCTTTCTTAATTAAGTCAAGCTACTGCATGTTAAATGATGCTTAGAGTAAATAATGGATACAATTAACTTCTCAGTAGAAAAATGAGACTTCAGCTGACTTGCACAGTGAGTTTCAACACATGGAACTGCAACAGCTGAGCTCACTGATCTGTTGCTTTCATATTTGCCTGCTGGTAACCAGTCGAGGAGCGGAGTCTGTGCTGCACACACAAGGCTTTTTTCCTCAGCAGACGACTTGGCATAAGCCCCAAAACTACCTCTTGCTTTTTGACGTGTTGTTCGTGTTTGTCCGGACGAGTGGGTGAGGAGAGTGTGGAGTCACTGCCTGTGCAGTTGAGATTTAAGCTGCCAAGGCTGAAAAGCAGTTATCTATAGAAGATATTTGTATCACAGGGCTGAAACGGATGCATTCACTGTTAGTGGTCGTCTCTGTAGATTGCAGCAGTTACTGTAGGTCTGGGGGAGCTCTTCTGATAAGGAGTGAGGTAGGAGTGGTACTTCAGATGAAGGTGGGTTTGGGGTCTTTTTGCTGGAGAACTGCAGTGTCAGGGGAAAGGAAGGATTCTTCCTGGCCATGCAGATGAGAAGTGGAAACTGCGAAGCATGAGATTAAATGCGGAAACATGGTTTGTTTTCACTTTCTTGGAAATACCAAAAACTTCCTGTCCTGGGCTTTCATTTCTAAAGCTTGATCCCTGTTATGCCAAGGGAATTCTTTCCTTATCTCTAATTTTAGTTTGGATCCGTGAAGATATTGATGAGGGAGTTCAGGGGGAAATTTTCATTTTTGAGAAAGGTCATTGTTCCTTCCAGGATAAAAAGCCAAACATAATTGACCACAAAGCAAAGCATTTCAAGTGCAATTTTACCAGAGCCCTGTGTAATGATACCTATGCACTTCTGTGATTCACTCCTCTCTAAGGCTGAGATATTTAAGGGATGGTGAGTATTGCCTAGCCTGAAAAGCAGGCTGTAAATACACAATAGCCAATCTGTGTCAGAGAAACTGTTCATTGGAAAAACGGTTTTGGGAATTATTAAGCAATAACTTTTGGCATTGTAAAGGTCATAGATTTTTCACATCTCGTATTATTGAACCGTTTCTTATTTCTCATGCTGCACAAAACTTCTTAAAGGAATTTGAAGTCGATGGGTTTGAAAAATTTCCTTCTTAGTAATTACCTGGACAAGTTTTAATTGCTTCAAGTTTTAATTTAACTTCAAGCACACTGTAGCAATTTCCTGCAACTATTGTCCAAACATAAGCCTTTAAAAATAATCAGGAAAAACTGTTCTTGCCCACTGCACAACCTCCTCTGTGGATAGTAATTGACCAAAAGGAGCAGAAGGGGGGGGGGGAAACAACAAAAATCACCAAATACACACAGGGTGATGACTTTGGTGTCCGGGGCAGTGGGGTGATTAGTAATATGTAGGAAGTTGGACAGAATCACTTCCCAAGGTCAGAAATAGGAGTTATTAATAGAACTGCTTGACTCACTTGCTGTTAATTTTGGGATCTTCATCCAGTTTTGCCCTCTTTTTCTTAAAGTTCTCATGGTGGGGATTTAGGGGGTGTTTTTCTAAATAAGTTTTGAGTAGACACGTTCTATGGAAGGACAGGCTTTCTTAAGTTTCTGTCTTATTTTTACAGAGAAAATGGGCTGGCCTTTCCATAGGACAAGAGATAGATGGTAAGTCAGACAGCAGCACGATGTATAAGAAATCAGTTCCGTGTTTCTGTGCTGAAGTGAAACTGACTTGGAAAATCCCACACTTCAGCACTCCAAGTAATATGGAACCCCCATTTCTGAGATGAACTGCTCTCATTTGCTGGTTTCCTGTCTGCTAACATTCTCAAAACCACTGGGATATTTTGTCCACATGTGAGTGTGAACACTGAACATGCAGTCTGTGCTCGTGGCTTTGGAGAACATGACTGTCATTGTCTGGGAGTCCCACTGTGTTCATTGCTCAGCTCTTAGACAGCCACCTGTAGGAAATGTGAAATCTTTAGCTTCTTGCTGTCCCTCCCCTTTTCAGCAAGATCTTGCCCTGTTAAACAGTATGTTTCTACTATACTGCTATAGTGCTATATATATATATATATATTAGCTAATTTTGGCAAGAGGTGAAGGATTCTGCATTTTGATGAAGAGAAGGAGTTGCATCTTGAGTTCTTGCAGACTGGAGGTTTGTACTCCATTGTTCAAATAAATGGAGCCTGTTGAGCCACTGCCAGTGTTCAGAGACTGACTTGCACCTCTCAGCCTGTGTGCTCTTTCATTTGCTCTCACTGCCTTTCACCTCTGTGATGCCTGAACAGTTGGCATCACTGTTGGCTAGAGGTGCAGCCCTTTGGTCTGTCTGTAGCTTCTGGAGTATTGCCAAACTCCTGGCAGCAGCTGCTGTTATGGGAAGGTCTCCACTTGCTTTGCAGCACTGATGAAGATAAGGGATCATACCCATTCTTTTGACCATCAGGAATTAGCTGTGTACTCGCAGTGGCTGCCATCTCATACTTTTCTTTGGTAAGATTGTTGTGATGAAGCCCATTCTTTGGCTGATCAACTTCCCAGCTCAGAAGGCTGTGGGGAAGGATCGTTACTTGCAGAAGTCTGAAGTCTTTGTGCATCTTCCTCTGTAGTGACAAGCTGGAGTGGGGATGTTTGCCTCTATCCTCAACAAATGTTTTTTGTACTAACATTATTTGGAGAATTACGTGCTAATATTTAGCACCATCAGTTGTTAGAGGAGATCTGTGACTGTGCTTGTTCTAGATCCTGCTAAAAACTTCATGCTTTGAGAATGTGCATTAAAAAACAACAACCACAGTTGAAGTAATTTCATGCAGAGTGACTAAATGTCATATGACTGCCTGCTGAGAATAAAGGATTTGCAAAGCTATTCTACAGATCAGGAGATATATTCATAAAACGAGTGACTCACCAGGGCTCCCTTTTTGTCTGTTCCCCTGGTAATGTGAGAGCTCTGCTTTAAATGTCAGTCTAAAATGGAGTCCTGCACATAGTGCTATAGTGATGCTGAGCCCTGTCAGGCTTCTGGGGCTATGCTAAAGGTTTTCCAGGTGAGTGAATCTTGCAACTTTGCTTTTGGGTAGAGGGTGCTTGGTGCTGAGTTCCTTACTGGCACCTAGCAGGAGTCTCAGGAGTTGCCTGGAACCATACCATTGCCAGGAGGCTTGGCAGCAAACAAGGCACTGTGCGAGAAGTGCGTTTCCCTTATTCAGTTCCTACTGCTTTACATTAGCTGTGACTTCTGTATCAGACAAAACTTCTCTAGATTCAAAGCAAACATAGAATCCCAGAATGGCTTAGGTTGGAGGGTCCTCAAAGATTGTCCATTTCCAACCTCCTGCCATGAGCAGCATTGCCAGCCACCAGGTCAGGCTGCCCTGGGTCCCATCCCATGAATGCCTGCATAGATGGAATATCCACGGCTTCCCTGGGCAGCCTGTTCCGTTCCTTCCCACTCTCTGAATAAATAATTTCTTCCTAACAGCTGACTTAAATCTACCTTCTTTGAGTTTAAACCATTCTGTCTTGTCCTGTCACTCTCTGCTGGTGCCAAAAGTACCTCCTGTTTGTAAGGTTCGTTCTATACTGAAAGGCTGCAGTGGGGTCTCCCCAGATCCTTTTATTTTTCCAAGCTAAACAAGCCCATCTCTCAACCTTGCTTCATAGGAGAGGTGCTTCAGCATTTGATCATCTT
Organism: Meleagris gallopavo; assembly: GCF_905368555.1. NCBI lineage: Eukaryota > Metazoa > Chordata > Aves > Galliformes > Phasianidae > Meleagris > Meleagris gallopavo. The sequence continues at coordinate 852,009 of NC_139432.1, read as the reverse complement.
CACAGCCCTCCTCTCGACCTGCTCCAACAGCTGTGCATCCTTTCTGTACACAATCCTCCACCTGGGGGGGCCTCACAAGAGCAGAGGGGGCAGCCACCTCCCCTCCCTGCTGCCACCCCTCTGTAGATGCAGCCCAGAATGCTGTTGGCCTTCCAGGCTGCAGGCACGTGCTGCTGGCTCACGTGCAGCTTTTCATCACTAGAGTCTCCAAGTGCTTCTCTGCAGAGCTGCTCTCAGGCTCTTCTCCCAGTCTGTGCTCTTATGTGGGATTGCCCCGATCCAACACCCTGAACTCGGCCTTCTTGAATCTCACGGGTTTCTCCTGTGCCCAGTCTTCAATCCTGTCCTGGTCCCTCTGGCTGGTGGTGTCAGCTGCACCACTCAGCTCGGTGCTGCCTGCAAACTGCTGAGGGTACACTCGGTCCCATTGTCTTTGCCACTGGTAAAGGTGTTGAGGAGCACTGGTCCCAGATGGATCCCTGGAGGGCACCACTCATCACCGCCTCCAGTTGGACAAAGCCATTGATCACAGCCCCGTGGCTGCAACCATCCCACCAACTCTTAATCCACTGAACAGCGCAGCCTTCAAACCCATCTCTCTGCAGCTGAAGGATAAAGATGTGGCGTGGGGCTGCGCCAAAGGCCTTGCACAAGCCCAGGTAGGTGACATCAGGTCCCCTTTGCCTGCTGATGCTGTCACTCTACCCAAGAACGCCACCAGACAGTCAGGCACACTCTGCCCTTTGCGAAGCCATGCTGGCTGTCACTTCGTAGCGTACTTCATTCTTCTGCTTCTGTCCTTTGCTGTAGTCTGGTTTGTGAGTTACTTGGGCTGCTTGCTTTGTGAGATCCTGTGTTTCCAATCAGCTGTGTTGATGCAGTAGCCCTGAAGTTGTGATCCGTGCTTTTTATTTTCTGTCTTACTTCCAGCAGCAACAGCCCTGAACTTTGGTGTGAAATAGTTGAGACCTGTTGTAGTTGATGCTTCATTCTGATCTGTGAAAGTCTGATAAATCACGTGTGAGGTCAATTGCAGTAATATAGTTCACCATTTCTACTAACCTGTCTGGAGAAGAGCTAGTCAATCTGTTGAAAAAAACAATTGTGACCTCTGGTAGGTGGTTTTTCAGGGTTATTGTCTTTCCTTTGAGCATTCTTAAGTCATCCTCCAAAGCTGCAGACGTTAAGGAAGCTATTGTGGTACTACTATTTTCCACTGTCCTCTTTCCCTAGGCTTGTGTGGTGTTTGAGCTGCTTTAAAGGATGTTATTTAAAGGACATTATTAAAGAAATGCAGGATTTTCAGCAGAGGTACGGTTGCTTTGTTTTTGGTGTTGTAGTAAAAGAAGGAACTAAGGGAAATAAAGTTTTCTGTTAGAAATAGGGTATTCAATTTCATAAAACATTCAGAATGGAGGAACGTGTGTTGCCAGACTTACAGCATGTCTAATTGGTTGTGCATTCTGAAATGAGTGTTTTCTTTTTTTTCCAGTTTCCCTGTACACTTTTGACAAGTCTAAGCAGTGCATTGGCACAATGACGATTGAGATAGACTTTCTGCAGAAGAAGAACATTGATTCCAACCCATACGACACAGACAAGATGGCTGCTGAGTTCATCCAGCAGTTCAACAGCCAGGCATTCTCTGTAGGGCAGCAGGTGTGCTTTGGTTTTGTATGCTGTATCCTAAGGACCTGAAGTAAAATGAATGCTTATGTAAAGAATAATAATTAGATATTAGCTGCAGAGAGCAACGAGAAGTGGAAGTTGTTTATTGTGTGAATGTGGCCTTAATGACGTGTTCAACAATCCTGACTTCCACTGAGAGCAGGAGCAGAGTGATTTAGAATGTTCCTTTTCCTTAGCTAAAGAAATTAATTTTTGTAAGGAAAACGGAGGTTTGAGAGTCTGTCTCCTCTCTGTATCTTGGCTTGATTGGGTGTAAACATGGGAGCTCCTGGAATCTTTTGAGAAGTAGCATATGTCTTCCTCGTGTACAAAAGTAAAATGAACGTTGGCTTTAATTAAAGCTCAGTAGCATAGTATGGGATATGAAAAGGACGTATTCGTTATGCTCAACATTTACACAGTGAAAGCATGTGGAATTTCTTGCTTGGGAAGCTTAGTCCTCAAGCCTCTTTCTCTTCCAATCTTAATAGCTCTGTCAAAATCCTTTTTAACATTTAATGACTTCATATCTACTTCTGTTTCTTCTTTCCACAGCTTGTGTTCAGTTTTAATGACAAACTTTTCGGCCTGTTAGTAAAGTCCATGGAAGGAATGGATCCCAGCATCCTCAAAGGAGAATCTGGAGGAAGCAAAAAACAGAAGGTGGGGACACAGGGGTTTACTCCCTGGGTTCTGCAAAGGCTCAAATGCAGATAAGGTGCTGCTACAATGAGGAATTTAGGCTACTCTCTTTTGAAGAAGTTGCTTTGTTTCATCTGGCCACTGCTTTTGCCTTGGAGGAGATGTGTGCTCTCAGTTTCCTGTGCTGGTGTAGTTGGCAGCTTGGAGTTGCACCTACTGAAGTGCAGAGCTGGATGAAATGCAAGGAGTATCTTTTGGAATTCCTGTGTTAATTCACGGAAACCTTCTTTCTTGGACCTTTAAGTCTAGCAGTTATGCCCAATTTTGATTTTCCTTTGGTAGGAAGTACAAATATTTTGTTTGTTTTTCCTTCTGTACCTTGCCATAATAGAACAGTTAGTTTTGGACTAAACAAATAACTTTAAAAAGCCAACTTACTGTGCCCACCAAAGTGCCACATTCAAATTGTTACTAAAGCTGGTTTTAGAGGAGGTATTTCACATTCCTTCCAATAACTTTTGTAGTGGAGCTCTTTCTGCTCTTTTTCCTGAGGTCTGCTTGGAGATACTAAAGAATCTGAAGTTGACTCTAAAAGCTTAATGTGACTATTGGACTCCTCCTCTTTTTCAGATTGAGGTGGGTTTGGTTTTTGGAAACAGCCAGGTGGCCTTTGAGAAAGCTGAGAACTCCTCTCTCAATCTGATTGGTAAGTGCCACTTTATGTAAGAGAGAAATACCACTCAAAGTTTGCTGCTTTTCAGGCCTCAAAGACTTGTATGCCCAAAGATTGTTTTTCTTGTTACGTTACTTGACCTGATCCATTGAAAACTGCCTTTTAAAATGTCTTAAAATGTTGAGATTGTACTTGACCCCTTAGGAACCTTTTCCAGACCCTTCAGAAAGGAGTTAATACGTATCTGGGTGTCTGTGGGAAGGCACTGCAGTGAGATGACACTGTCCATCTTGCAGGCCTTGCTGCTCCTTACAGGGACTGAAAAGAAGTCATTGTGTCACCCAGTGTGCAGCTCCACAGCTCGCTGATGTGCTGGATGTGCTGTGGACTTATCACCACAGCATATTGAAAATGCACAGATAGAGATTGGGGAAGAAAAGGTGACTAAGAGACTCTGACAATAGGAAATTGAATTAGAAGAATACAGGTTATGCTAACTGCTCTGCACTTAATACAGCAAATATTTTAACAAAACTATGAACGTTTTGTCTTAGGAAGCACTTTCTAAAGCCTTGATAAAACCCTTATGTGTAATTTCAGACTTTACTAGCAAACAAATCAGGGAATAATTAATTTGTCCTCTTCACATTCACCTGGAAAGGAGCTCACGTAGAGTTCTTCCATAGAGCCACCGGTTGGAGTGATGGGGACCTGGTCCACAAAGTGAGCACTGAGGGAATCTTCTGACAGTTGGCTTTATATGTGCCTGGGGCCATGGTGGCTTTCCTGCCAAGCAGATGTGTACTGTTAGTCTGTCTTTTCCTTTCTACCTGTGTTACAGACTGGGCAGCACTTAGCAGGTGAAGTGTTGCAAATACCTCCCTTGGTGATTAGATGGCTATAGGCAGTCCTTGCTGGGTGTGATTAAATGTCTGTACTGAGCAGACATTCGTCCTTTTCTTCTTTATTTTCCTTTTTTACTTTCTTCTTAGCTCAGAGACTCTAGGTAATAGAAATAAACCTTTTGTTTTTGCTGCTCCTTTTCCACAGATAAGAAGGCAGAGGAGGGAGGCTGTTGTGAGTGAGGTCTCAGTGGACGTGGCCACCTCAGCTCAGTGACTTCCAATTTTTGTAGTAGGTCTGTGCTCCAAGGACAGTTCTGCTTGGCTCTGAGCATTCAGTACTTTGAGGGCTTGGTTCAGAAGTAAAATGTGAGGCTAATAGCACTCAAGACAATACAGTTTAACTCACTGAGCACTCCAGGAGCTGTAATGGGGCACTTTTGATGCTATTCTGAAGTGTTATCTATCCTCAGTGTGAGGCTGTGACTTTGTGCTCTGTAGTTGTCCACTGTATTTTGTTTGGACAGCTTGGGGTGAGTGTTAACATCACCCAATTTATTGCATCTGAACAAGCAGTGATATTTTATTTGTTCAGTATTCAAAGCCTTAAAATCATAGAATCAGAGAATGGTTTGAGTTGGAAGGGACCCTAAAAGATAATCAGTCCAACTGCAATGAAATGACCTGTGACTTTCCTCCTGGCTTGGGAAGGTGTGGAAGGTGGTCCTGAGGGAGGGTGAATTGATTGGAAATAGGATTCCTGTGCTGTGATCCTGTTTCATTGCCTGCAGACAAGACAAGAGTTGCTTATGCCTCAATTTACTTCTGTCAGATTGCTCCTGTATTTAATCTCCTGACTGATCTGAGGCAGAGCTCCTTAATGTGCCTCCTCAGTCTCTGGAGAATTGTGAAGTTGTGAATAATTAAATTCAGAGCGAGAAGATAAAAATAAAATGCCATTGAGGGCTGCTTCAATAAAGGGCCTTTATTTTTTTCAGCAGATAAGAATTGTGGTCATTAAAAAATAATGCCAATTCTGTTTCTTCTGCTTTGCCTAAAATGGTGTGTTACAAAACCAATAGATGGTGGTTTTGTGGAATGTGTGAGGATTTTATTATGATCAGATGCAGCCAGAAGGGGGGGATATTGGCCAAGTTCAGGATAAGTCACGTAGAATCGTGCCTGGCTGATCTAAACCTGCAGTGGGACAATGCAGTGACAAATACAGAGCAGTCAGTGAGCCAGATGTTCACTGCTGTCCTGCACAGCTGTGTGTTAGTGTAACAAACCAAACACACCTCTAGCTAACATGTTAGAGCTCTAATGCTGTGAGTTAAGGTGTTGATTCCAGGTGCCTTCAGACAAAGATTCATAGCATCTAATTGAGATAGCACCAAACTTTTATTTGGTGTCCTTACTGGACTTCTTGAATGTAGGGCTTAATTGTTCCCAGAGCCACTGTATAACAAGAGGATACAAGACATTCAAATTCAGCAGATATTAACGAGTATTTTGAGAATCTTTGTTTCCTCCCTGGGCTTTTAGTATTAGTTTCTAAAGAAAAGCCATTTAGAAATGTTGATCCAGCTCATATGAGTGCCTGCCCATGAATTCTCCTCCAGTTTAAGGCAAGACATGGTTCTGGCTGTTAGCATCTCAGCTGCATTCTTACTGTAGCATTTGTGCTTACAGTCAGTCTCCTCCTAATGCACTGAGTACTCCGAAGCTTATTTTTTAAAGCTCTTCCAACGGTTCTTACCAATGTTTATTTAAAAGGAAACTGAGCAGAAGTGAACGAATAGTGAAAGGTAGGAGTAAATAACCAGTGCCACTTGAGTTCAGCCTGAATCTCTGCTGGGAGCCTTTGCTTTTCATTATAATTATTGAATAAGGTGGAATAAAGGCTGAGTAACAAGGTGACAAAGCGCGCTCTGATGGGGCTGAGCAACTAAGAAGGAAAATGGCAGAGGAAATTCAATATAAATAAACATAAAGTGATGTGTGGGAGGAGCAGTGCTCCTGAGTTCAGTCAGATATGATTGCTTCTTAGTCCTGAGATGCCAGGTATGAAAATGCAGGGAGAGGTTGTGGACTCTCCTTCTGTGGAGATGCTCAAAACCCATTTGGACGCCTACCTGTGTGACCTGTTGTAGGGAGCCTGCTTCAGCAGGGGCTTTGTGCTCGATGGTCTCTTCCAACCCCTGCAGTTCTGTGTGATTATTCTGAATTTAGGTTAGAATTCTGTGAAATGCTGGGCTCCCTGGGTAGAGCCAATTTGGTGTTTGTATTACATTTACTGTAATTCTGCTGTGCCACGAGTTTGAAGTGGTTTCTTTTTTTTTCCAGGTAAATCAAAGACCAAAGAGAACCGCCAGTCCATCATCAACCCAGACTGGAATTTTGAGAAGATGGGCATTGGGGGCCTTGACAAAGAGTTCTCAGATATTTTCCGACGAGCTTTTGCTTCCAGAGTTTTTCCACCTGAAATTGTGGAGCAAATGGGTAAGTACAATACTGGCTTGAGAAGACTGGATATCATGTAAGAGCCTTGTGCTGTAATATGGCAGTTGCTTGGAGAGCCAATGGACTGACACATTCTTTTCTGTTGCTCCCAAATGTCTTTCATACTCCTGTTATGGGGGACAGAGGAGCGACTTGGATGTTCAGCTCTGTACATAAAATGTCTGAGCAAATGAGATACATGGTTTAACTGAATATTTTTCTGTTGAAACCCAAACGCTGCCTGTTCTCCTGAATGCATCGTTTGTTCACAGCAGTGAGAGCAAACGCTCCCATTTCTGACTTGCTGGCAGTGGGATTTCTGGACAAATCAAAGGAAATTCTGTCCTTAATGATGCTGCGTTGTGTATAGTGTCTATTGTCCTGGCCACTGCACTGTGAACTTCTATCCTCAAAGTGTGAGCCCAAAAAAGAGCATTATTTGTGATCCTGGGTTGGTCCAATTGGAAGTACTGGAGAGGATGCAGAGGCCGTGACATGTCTTGGAGTTGCTAAAATAAAAGTACAGATTCTTAAACAGCCTTTTGGGGTCTGGGGAAGCAGAGGCAGTGCCATTACTTTGTAAACATGTGCTGGCAGGCAGATAAATGGGACTGATTTAATTTTATTAAGCAATGTGCAGCTGCAAATAACTTATTTTTTCCCATAACGTGGCTGAGGATGTTCTAGCTCGTCTTCATTCTCTGAATATAATCTTTGTGGGATCGTATTTAAATTTGGAATTCAGAGCTGCAGAATTTCTAAATATGTTTATATTTCTCGATCCACCTTCCCTCTTCCCACAAATGGAAGCAATCACCATTCTGATTACAAAACAGATTTTCATCAGAAGACACGTCCTGTTTGTGTGTGCCTGCGTGGAGCGTGTCCATGACCAGTGTTTGTAGAATTAATGTTAAAGTAAACTTCTCTGTGAGGTGTGTTAGGTCTATTCTAAGCGATTTGAACACTTAGGGAGAAATGTTGAAGAACCCCTGTAGGCTAAATCCAATTAGTGCACGATTCTCTCTCTGCTGCCTAACGTATTTTATATCGATCTGTTAGGGAAGGCCTCCTGGGGGCTAATCTTGAATTCAAGGTGTGCCATATTATTTATATAAATACATACATATACCCTTACTTGTGCGTGTTTACACACATACTACACAAAGAAACATTTTTCTGGTAAGGAGCTTGACTCCAAGCAGAGCTCTGATGAACCCTAGGGCTAAAGAGCTTATCTGAAATTTGAAATAACAAAACTTTCTGACATTCATTTTCTTTGCCTTAGTTATAACTTGCTCTTAACTATATTTCAGATCTGAAATGTCAATGTGACAGCTGTTCACCTTTGTATATAATTTATTGGGAAAGGAAAAGAAAGAATTTGCTTGCTATCTGGTGCTCTAGCACTCACCCACTTCTGTTTTTTGCTTACAGACTGCAACTTCCATGCCAAATGCAATAAATATTTCTGTCCTGTAACTACACAGAGACAGTAGAGACCCTTCAGAAATTGCTTGCAATTTGTGTGTGGTTTATCTAACTTCCAAGGAATGTTCTGGGTTTGGAGCATATAAATCAATGTTAGTTAACCATATCATCCAAGGATGTAAATACTATTCAGATGCTGCAGTCTCTGGTTTATCCAAGAAAAGAAATCTAAGATCCATTTCAGCTGGTCATCAAACATTTCCATAGCTGCCCTGGAACGGGACAGTTTCATTTTCCCTACCCACGCCTTTCCCATGTTCGTATTTACCACCTCTTGTTGGCTTTGGGGTTGTATGCCTCTGAAAAGAGCTAATACAATTGAAAGCAAATAAAAAACAACAAAAAAGAAAAACCAACCAACCCAGAAGGCTGTTCTCTGGTTGGCTTGATGTGACACAACTGCACGGGCTGTAGCAGCAGGAGGAAGGCAGCAGACTTTGGGGGAGTTTAATCAATTTAAGCTGATTGCTTTTAAGGCTACAGGTTTACAGTCACTTATAGGAGTTCCTTAGTATTATGAACGTAGTTGATCATAGAATGGCTTAGGTTGGAAGGGACCTTAAAGATCATCTAGTTCCACCATCAGAGGCATCCTCTTTCCAAAGGAGAGCCAGAGTAAAAGGACAACTCAAGAGATGAAGTCTCACGGTGAAGAAATAACAGCTGCTTCTCTTGGAATCTTTGTATGTACAAGATATTTTATTTATAGGAAACTCAGTGCAACCCCTAGAACATCCACAGTGACTTTCCTGATCTTCTCAGATCCAGGCACACTGGGGGCCCTGCAGAACCCTTCTGAGTTGGGTTGCTCTCAATAGAGGGGGTTGGCAAGTTCCTGCACATTTATTTTCGTAACCCACAAGAGAGGAAAGGTCCTGGGCATTTGCTCATTGGTCATCTTAAAAAAGAGAAAAGAGACTCTGAAGAAGAGGTTATGTGTGGGGAGGGTCTTCATTTCAGGGAGGGAGTTTTTTGTCCTGCAGCTGAATGGCAAACACCTGTTTGGGGTGGACACTGCTAAAGAGTGACCAGCTTCATTAACATCCTTGGAAACACCCAGTGGTCATTTGGTCGGTTGATGTAAATGTGAGAAGGAAGGTTTCCAAACAGGTGGAACCTGCAGCTGGACCACGACAGACCGGTTCTGCACACTTGGTCAGTCTGCAGAGAAAATGTTGATGGTGATTAAAAGAAAAAAATCATTGAGTTGCAGCTCTTTCATTCCTGTTGAGAACTCAAAGATTGAGGCAATAAACTCAAACTGCAGACCTGCTTATGCCAAGTCATCCTAATTGTAGATCATGTCCTTCATAGAAGTGATGCTCTCAGTCTCTGGTCTGTAGCATGGGGATATCTCCAGCAACATCACCTCTATGGTAAGATCTTCTATAAAGCAATCTGACCTTCCCTGGTCAGCTCCCAGAAGCCAGGTAGTTGCTTGGCAGATTCCACAATCTCTTGCACAGAAATAACTGCACGTTCTCTACAGTGAGCAGAACGCTGCTGCCTCGCTTTGTGGTTATTAGGGTCAGGAATTTGGGGCCATGGTGTGCTTAATTTTTACCTGGTGTTTGACTCCTGGTGACCTTGTGACATTCAGCTCAAGTAAATCCATGCACCTACATGGTGAACCACATGCAGCCTTTTCATCCCTATTAGTTGCTTAGGGCTGGCTTTGGATAACTTTTTTGCTGCGTAAGTCATCCTCTTGTTGAAACTAATGCTTCTCCTTTTTATTTGGTGAATGTTGTATTATGGAATACTGCAACGTTCTTTTTTGTGGCTCTTCTTTTTTTTTCTAACTGAAACAGATATTTCACCACATGGATATTTTTTTTCACATTCAGTGCCTGTTCTTGAAGTGCTCAGATACTGTGAGAGTGTTAGGATCTCATCCACTCTATCTTTAAAATAAGATTTCTTTAAAAATGAAACATCACTGTCAGAGATGTCTCACCTGTAATTGAGGCGATAATGCAAGAACTTCCTAATGCAGCTTATGCCACTGCTTAGAGTATCTTTACTGTCTAAACTTTCCAATTACTTATTCTCAACCTAGCAGCAATTTATCATATAGAATTATTGGAGTTAGAAAGGGTCCTCAGAGGCCATCTGGTCTGACTCTCCTGCAGTAACATGGACATCTATGGACATCTACAGCTAGATCAGGTGCTGAGAGCCCTGTCCAGCCTGACCTTGAATGTCGCCATGAACGAGGCGCTCACTGCCCTTATTGTAACACCCATCAAATCTGTATCTTTCCAATATGGAGAGAAGAATGTTCTGGGTGCCACGTGAAAAGCCTCACTCAGATCCTGATAGATGGCATTGGTGGCTCTTCCTTTGTCCACTGACACTGTCATGCCATCGTAAAAAGGTTGGTCAGGCAGCAGCTGTCCTTGGTGAAGCCTTGCTGGGTGTCCTGTGTCACCTCCCTCTCTTCCACGTGCCTTAGCACAGCTTCCAGCAGGATCTGCTCCATGATTTCCCCTGACACTGAGGTGAGACTGACAGGTCGTTGGTCATTAGCTCCCTGGGTTGTCCTTTCTACCCTTCTTAAAACTAGATATATTTTTTTTTTGGTAGTTTTTATCTTTTTGAAGGGGACTCTTGTTTGTTCATGAAAGGTGCAGCTTTAGCAGGTGATCCTGCCCCTCCACTCCATGCTGTGGGAGCTCATCTGGTGCTGCATCTGGATATGGGGTTGTCAGACCTGGGAGACATGGACCTGCTGGGGTGCATCCAGAGGAGGGCCACGAAAATTATCTGAGAGGTGGAACATCTCCCCTGCAAGGACAGGCTGAGGGAGCTGGGGCTGTTCAGCCTGGAGTGGAGGGGGCTGCAGGCAGACCTGGTGGTGAGCTGTCATTGTATGGAAGGGGGCTGTAGTGGAGAGTGAGAGTGAGGCTCTTTAGCAGGGTCTGTTGTGACAGGACAGGGGAAAAAGGTTTCAAACGTAAAGAGGGGAGACTTAGAGTTTGAATACAAGAAAAAAGTTTATTAAGGTAAGGGTGGTGAAGCTCTGGACAGGTTGCCCAGAGATCTGTTGCCTACCCTGTCCCTGAAGGCTTTCGAAGTCAGGCTGGATTGGACTCTGAGCACCCTGGTTTGGCTGTAGGTGTCCTGGGTTATTGTGGAGGAGTTGGATTAGATGACCTTTGAAGGTCCCCTCCAACTCATTCTGTTCCATCTTTCAAGCTATCAATAAAAACAATGTATGCTGATGCTGCAGAGTTATTGGTTTGGTGTTTTCTTTCCATCCATTGCTCACTTATCTTTAACTTCATTTGGGCACTGCATTTTGTATGTGTTTATAAAGCTCAAAGTTAAAAGAGGTCCTGCATATCTTTATGAGGGTCTAAATCTCTCTTTGTTGCTTTTTTTTTCTCTTCTCCCTGTGTGTGACCTCACACCCTTTCCTAGGGGGAAGTTGTCTTTAGGTGTATAAACTGAATTTCTTTTGGGTGTTGCTCATATCCTTATTTTCTTCTACCTAGTTAAAAGGACACCGTACCAGAGTTCTCTAGGAATTAAGTTAGTGTTAGTTCTATATAACAGAATCAGAAAGTAGTTGAAGTTGGAAGGGATCTCTCGGGGTTTAGTCCAACCCCATGGCTCCTTTTCTTCCCCCTGGCTCTTCTTTTCCTTAGTAACATGAAGAGTGGTGGTCGTGTTCTTCCCCCCAGTGTCCTACCCATACTGTGTTCTCAGTGACTTTGAGATGTCTTCCCTTGTTTGGAGTGTTTTTGGGTCCAAGTCCAGGTGTGATCTCTAAGTATTCAATGCTCCTGTGAACTGTCTCATTCTTTTCCTATTCTGTACTGAGATCTTCCTTCTTTATCACTGATACGAATGTTGACTGTCACATAATTTAAATCATCACTCAAGTAAAAAGTATTTTGCAGTTTGAACTTAGCATTGCTTGTGGTTGATCTTTCTTCTCTGTCAAGAGTTGGACCAACACTTTCCTGTGTCTTCACCTCCTAGTGCAATTATAAAATGAGCTGCTTTCCTCACATCAAAGCATGTGAGACTGGAAGAAAGCAATGCTATCCTATCTTCAAGGAGGCAGGGAGGAGGAGCTGGGGTTCTTCTTGCAGTTCCTGGGAAGGCAGAAATGGATGGAGAAACTCATCTTGGAAACCACTTCCAGACGCATGAGGGAGAAGGAGATGATGAGGAGTGTTCAGCATGGATGTACGAAGTAAAAATGGTCTTTAACCAAGGTTGGAAAAGACCTCTAAGATAACCAAGTCCAAACATCCACCTACCACCAACACTGCCTGCTTAACCACGTGCCTCAGTACTGCATCTCTTGGTCTCTTCCAGAGATGGTGACTCCATCACCTCCCTGGACAGCCTGTTCCACTGCATCACCGCTCTTTTAGGGAACTTTTTTCTTACAGCCGACCTCAACCTCCCCTGGTACAACTTGAGGCCATTCCTTCTCATCCTGTCACTGTTAGCTGGGAGCTGAGGCTGACCCCACCTCGCCACAAACTCCTTTCACTTGTCCTACAGTTAGGAGATCAGCTCAGAGAATCAGGGGAGGGGTGTGGATGTTGTTTATCTCAAATTTAGTCAGACTTTCAGCGCTTGTAACATCCTGGTGGGCAAACAGCTGTAAGACAGACTAGATAGGTGAGAAACACAGTGGATTCAAGTCTGGCTGAACTGTTGAGCTCAAAGCAGTGCAAAGTCATGCTATAGAGGCTTATCACTTATGCTGTGTCTCATGTGTTCATACTGGGCCATTATTGTTTAACGTACGTTTTTGTTTAACCCAGTGGCTTGGGTTGGAAGGGACCTTAAAGCTCATCCAGTTCCAACCAGAAAGGATGCAGTAGAACTGGAGAGCTTTAGAGCAGGGCATGGGGATGATGGGCTCAGAATAGCTTCCGTATGTGGACTGAATTGTCGTGAAGGTCTTCAGCCCTGGAAGGAGATCGGTGGGTGTTTGTTCTTTCAGCACAGGGAATGTGAAATGCAGCTCACAAAAGGCAGGCATGTAACAAAGGAAGAGGTGTTCGTCACCAAAAGTGCCACAGGGGTTTTTGCTTTGTTGATGGCCATGGTCTGCACCAGGTACTGAATTAGAAGGACGTCTGCTCTCACTTCTTTTGGTTGCAGTTGTGGTGTGCCATAGCAGGCATTACCACTGCTTGCTAAGTACAGTGTCGCTCTGGCTGGCAACGAGTTTTGGGACATCCCAGTAACCCTGTTAGTTTGACACTTGTTTAATCTGATTAGCTCTGTAGGAAAGTATTCCATAATGTATTTACTAATTACATCATTCTGACTTTAAGTAGACAGAAGTGGTTCAGCTTTACTCCAAGAAGTAGAGAATGCTGATGAGATTTATGGCTCTTAACATCCAGGTGGGATGTGACTGTAAGCATCAGCTGTTGTGTTCAGCAGTCCATCCAAGGACTCTTCATAATCTTTGTCTTAAATTAATGATATTTTTGTAACTCTGTTTGAGAGACAGAGGCATTACTCTTTTTTTTTTTTTTTTTTTGGTCATTGTTGTTCCAGAGAAGACTTCTTTTTGATAAGGGTTTGCCATGTCCCATCTCTGAACTCAAAACAGAGACTATTGCCTTCGGTTCTGCTGCTTGTCAGCAACACATAAATCCTTTAGGAAGATTAACGGGAGGCAGTGATGCAAGCTGAAATAATGCTGGACTTACGGGTTGAGAGGAGGGGGAAATTCCACTCAGGTGTGTTTTGGGAAAATCTTGTCCATGGAGCAGGTGAAGTCTGGGAACCCTGATCTTATTGTAACCTGCTTGGAGATGAATGTGCAGAGATAAGCATCTCTCCCTGCATTCAAGATCAGTGCTTTGCTTTCGATGCAGATTCCTGATAGGTGTATCTGAGCGATACAATTACAACAGAATGCTTTCATTTTAATTAAAAGGGGAATTACACTCCCAGGTAGAAAATCCCTATGATGCTAAAACATTTCTTCTGATCTTTCAAAAAAGTCAGTAATGAGAGTTGAACGAATGAACTTCATGCTGTCTCTGGGTAGGTGACATTCTGGCTCAGAACTCCCATTCTTAGTGTTTTTTTGTGACTTTTCCCTAACATTTTGTGTGGAAGAGTTCCCAAATTGGTCTATTTTAGTTCCTGTTAACATCTCTATTCAGCCTGTAACCACATCATGTCATTTAATTCATAATTAGAGTATCCCATTACAGGAATGACCTTTGATTTGGGCACCTAATTGTAAGCTTAATGAGTTAGTTGTCTGCACTGCTAATAATTTGAGTTTCTAAGGTTCTCATAATAGTATTGACATTTGGCAACACTGGTGAAATCAGCAAAGTGGAGATAACCTTCCTCAGAATTCCTTAGCATCTCACTGTGATTTGAGACCTAACATTTGTAGTTTGTCATCACTTCTCTATTTTAAAAATACCCGGAGTTGATATTTTTGCTGCTTCTTTTTTGAAGGTGTGCTACAAAGAGATAATGCAGTACAGTGCAGCTTTCCTACCCTACTGGGATGCTAGCAGGGCTGTGTGCATGTGCCCTGACTTGTTGGTAGCCTTCGGATGGCCTCTCCTGCTTGAGCACTTTGGAGCTTTCTGAGCACCACTGACTTTCTTTCCTTGCTATTTCCCCTGAAAGCATCACTCATCATCAAAACCCTGCTTTGTGCTGCTTGGCTACATAGGTGATCATGTTCCTCTGCAAAACACGTTCACAATACCCCTCGTGACATTGATTTGACAGGAATAGCTTTTAATTTATCTGAGCCTCATTTGTTCCTGTGCAAAACTGGTTCTTCACTGACAGCATGTGTTTGTGTTTCTTGACTCGTAGATGCCTGAAAGTTGACTGATGGATCCTTCTTAACCAGACCTCTTGCTTTTTTTTGCAATATTTTCTCTTTTCATTCTTTACACTTTGTTTTCCATGAAGAAATCCTCCAGCTTTGTTACTGTTCTTAAGCAACGCTTCACTATTTCTGTTTGGGGTTGTGGTAGGGATGAGAAGCTCCTCACAGTGATCTTCTCTTTAAACTTTAATGCAGTAACAACCTGAAAGAGAGAGAGCAGTGCATGCTGATATTAGAAAATATTTTGTGTTGAGCTGTTTTTCATGTTGAAGTGAGTTCATCACTGTAATATTAAGGAGTGAATGAAATTAAGTCACAGTTGAGCGTTGGTAAGAAAAGCACTTGTTCTCTAAGTGCATTAGAGTACTTCAAGGTTTCTAAGGTTTTAGATAAATCTAATATTCTTGAAGCAAAACAGTTTTTCATCTGCAAATGTACCAATATTGGATGGAGCAAGAGAAAAAGAGAAGCTGGTACAGGACTCCATAGCCTGTAATTCACCACTTGTGTTCAAAGTGGATGCAGCTTCCTCCTGGTCTCTTTCCTTGGGATGTCCTGTAGGGCTGGTGAGTGGGACTGACTGTGGCATGGGTTGTTGTTCTTTGTCTTTAAAATAGAATCTAAAATTCTGTGAATCCAAGGGAAAACTTTCTTGTTTTCACATGGACGTATCTCTCAGAAGTTGTAAGCTTCTTCTGTGTGCTGCTGCGTCCAGCTTTAGATCCATTGGATCTCTCCTCTTCTCAAAGAATAGAATTTACATGCCAGTGCTCATGCACAGTGATCAACAGTCCTGTTATTTGATTAAATTAGAGTTTTTTGGATCTCTTTAGTTACGAGTCAAGCTTTTTTTGGCCTCTAATGGTTCTAATGGCTCTTAGAAGCCTTTTTCAGTTTCATAGAATCATAGAATGGTTTGAATAGCAAGGGACCTTAAAGGTCATTGAGCTGCAACCCCCTGCTGTGAGCTGGTTGCCAGCTGCCAGCTCAGGCTGCCCAGGGCTCCATCCAGCCTAATCTTTTGTGCCTCCCTCCATATTTGTCCTAAAAATGTATTCAGAACTAGAATACATTTGTCTAATATTCAGAACTAGATTCATTGCTCAGTGCAGGGGTAAAAAGTTAAACATTATTACCTAACATTCCATGATTTCTGATTCAAGAAGCAATGATCTCCACTATCTGCATCTACACTGGGAGCTGAGCTTCAGTTGGGTCATGTTGGCAGTCATCGGCGTTGTGAGGGATGCTGCATTTCCCTTTATATGTGAAAATTAAACTCAACTGAAACCTTCCTGTAAGGGAAGGTTATCCTGGCCTGTGTTATGTGCCCCTGCAGGGGAAGTGAGAAGTCATAGAATCATTATTTTGGAGAAGATCTCCAAGATCACCAAGTCCAGCCCCAGCCGGTGCTCATCATCCCCCCTGACTGTGTCCTCAGCTCCACATCTCCATGGTTCTTGAACACCTCCAGGTGTCCATGGTGACCCCACCACTTCCCTGGCTCTTTCCTATGTAACCCTGTTTTTAATCGTGCTCTCTCTTGTTCTAGGCTGCAAGCACGTGAAAGGCATTCTGCTATATGGACCTCCAGGCTGTGGTAAAACTCTTATGGCCAGACAGATTGGCAAGATGCTGAATGCCAGAGAACCAAAAGTGGTCAACGGGCCAGAAATCCTCAA
Source organism: Meleagris gallopavo (assembly GCF_905368555.1). Classification (NCBI taxonomy): domain Eukaryota; kingdom Metazoa; phylum Chordata; class Aves; order Galliformes; family Phasianidae; genus Meleagris; species Meleagris gallopavo. The sequence continues at coordinate 835,662 of NC_139432.1, read as the reverse complement.
TAAATACGTGGGCGAGTCTGAGGCCAACATCCGCAAGCTGTTTGCTGATGCAGAAGAGGAACAAAGAAGGGTAATGCAAACATGGATAAATAGCATGGTCAGGATGAATGTGCCTAAAGAATGCCTGGAAAGGAAGTTTGTAATCAGAAAATTGCTGCTTGCATTAAAAGACTGAGTCACAGCTTCACTTTTGATTATAGTTACTCCTTGCGAGTCACTGAATATTAGTGCTCTACAGATCCACTCAGTGTTGACTCAAAGAAAGAAGAATATCGTAGAACGGGAGAAGGTTGCTGATCTTCCAGGTAGCTGTGCTGCAAACGGACAGTTTGTTTAACTTTCATTTTGAGGTAATTCATTAGTGCCCATCCTGCTGTGTTTTATATTACACAGTGTGTCAGCTGTTCAGAAAGTGCTTAAAAATAGGTTTGTAAACATTTTGCTCCTCTTCTTTTTTTTTTTTTTTTTTTTTTTTTTGCTTTTTTCTTGTTTTATTTTGGAGCCTGTCCAGTTGGAATTAGGGCACATAAAATAGGATGGATTTCAAATAAGTTCTCATGACTTCAATTTTTGAGTTACAAGAGTACATAAGTCTACATTATAATAGTGTTGTGGTGAGTGTAATAATCAGTACACCATTAATTTTTTCTCAGCAGAAAACTAATGGATAAGAACAGTTTTGGATCGTTAGTTATGGAACTAATGGATAAGAGCTCTCTACCTCAAATCTAGAGAGCGTGGATCTCAAAAAGTGTAGTTGGAAGCAAAGATTGTTTTTCCCAAATTTGTTGTTTTTGTCCACGACTTTAGCTTTACTTTTGTCCATTACTTTAGGGTTACAGAAAGCCTTTAGTTTGAAGCTGTAAAAACCTTTTTTTCCTTTGTGCTATGGTAACTGTTCATATCACTTTATCTTGATAAGAGTTTCTGCTAAAGAAAAGATGGCATCAGGTAAGTCGGAGTTAAATACAGAGAGGTCTTTTCAGAAGACATTAGCCAAGGCTGTTGTATCTTCTAGTAGTTCTTACGACAGTTCTGCAGACTGTGATAGTGCTGACATTGCTTTATTCTGCACAAGATGTATTAATGAATAAGCCAGCTTTACGTGGGAGCCCACGCAGATGTAAACAGCCTGCTGCTCTCCAGTTGTTGCAGTATGACTGGAAGCTGTGAGCTTCTTTCCTTTGCAGTAACACACCTGTTAAAATAGACTTGATATTGGCTGGGGGGGGGGATGGTCCTGATGACAAGTTGAGAGATTAAAAAGGTCTCCAAAAGGTTGGTATTGTAATGACTTGTGTCTGGGGCAGATTGCCAGGGACAGCACATTCACCCAGTATTCATGTGGTCCCCACTGACCACAACAGATGTTTTAGAGGTGTTGTTTGAAGGGGAAAAGCTTCATAACACGGTCACAAAAAAAGTAACCTGTTCTGTTACCAGCTGCAACTGCTTCACCTTGGAGTGAACCTGGAAATAAGCAGTTGTGTTCTGATTGGCACTGAACAAATACACTCCTTGAACCATGGAGAACTACGTTACATGGCGGGCTGTGTATTTCTTAGCTTCATTTTGACCTGGGATGTTTCCCACATCGGGTACATCCATCCAATATTGCCAGCATTGGGTGCATTCATCCCAGTTGGGTTGGTTGGATGTACCAGCCAACCCATTTTGGAGGACAGCAGGCTGTTACTGGGGAGGGATCTGATGCACAGCGCGCGACATCCAAATCACTTGAAGAAATTGGTGTTTCTTATTTCGCTGGCTGATCTTCTTTGAAGTTATGTTTTGTTAAATGGCTTTCAATGGTGACATGTGGCATTCCTGACATGCTTTTCTCTCCAATAGCTTGGAGCAAACAGTGGTGTTCATATCATCATTTTCGATGAGATTGATGCAATCTGCAAGCAGCGAGGCAGCATGGCGGGGAGCACTGGAGTTCACGATACCGTTGTCAACCAGCTGCTGTCTAAAATTGATGGAGTAGAGCAACTCAATAACATCCTGGTGATCGGTATGGTGGTCTGTCTTGTTACGGGGTCAGGTTGAAATTTGCTGCTCTGTTCATTGCAGGAGCAGTGCAGGTTTGATCTCTATTGCCCTGATTCTAATTTAAGGCATGACTTTTCACAGTACTTCTGAAAATGAGAAGTCTCATTTTCAAAGAGACTCTTTTGTCTCTTTGCTTGAGACTCTTTGAGGTCTCTTCTTACCTCTATATTCAGGAATTGAAGTCCTACCTAGTAACCTCAGCTAACGCTCCTTCTGGTTTTAATTTTGCATTTAGGAATGACCAACAGACCTGACCTGATTGATGAAGCTCTGCTGAGACCGGGGAGACTGGAGGTGAAAATGGAGATTGGTAAGCAAGCTGTACAGCTCTACATCAGCTCACAAGTACTTAGAATAGCAAAGCAAATATGTATCATAATGTGAACAACTAACCAGAATGGTGAGGGTGCAAAACTTGATGGAACTCACCACATAAATTTATAAATTTATTCAGCTAATTAACACTGTTTTGGATTTACCAGCTGATAAGCCATTGACCAGATATCAGGGTCTATCCAGCAGAATTGGGTAGGTGTGAGCTGGAAAATGTTAATCCTGTGATTAATTTAGAAGGGTCTTCTGTAGTTGTACACACCTACCTGATACCAGCTCCAGATTAAATAATAGTTATCTGATGATACGTGCATTTCAGAGGGGACTTGCTAAGGAGAAAACTGGGAAATAATCAGCTGCATCTGAGAAAATGAAGGCTGTATGAAAATGACAAGGTGGAAACTGTGCTTAGGGGTGCCAGGGCTGACCAGATTGCTGTTGTGTAAGGTATGGGAGCCTGAGAGCGATGAACTTATAGGAAATTGAACCCTGTGCTGTTTCTTGGTGTAGTTTGGGGGTGATGCCAAGCAATTTGGCAAATTTTTAAATATTTAAATACTATATTAAATATAAGAATTTTAAAATATCCTGCTGACATGAGGGAATTGCTGATAGTGAGAAAGAGCCTTTGGACATAGGAGCAGGGAGGGCTTTGCTGCAGCTGTGCTGAAGCACTGGTTAACATGCACTCTGTGTGACATCTCAGGTTTGCCAGATGAGAAGGGTCGATTCCAGATTCTCCATATCCACACAGTACGGATGAGGGAACACCAGCTGCTGGCTGAAGATGTGGACATTGCAGAACTGGCAGTTGAGACAAAAAACTTCAGTGGTGCTGAATTAGAAGGTTTAGTTCGAGCTGCTCAGTCTACTGCAATGAACAGACATATCAAGGTTAGTCCTGTCATCTGTCTGCGGGGCAAAAAAAAAGAGAAAATAGTTATTTGTGGAGTCTTTTCTTGTATATTCCAAGTGCATAGTGGCATCTTAACATAGCTTAGCTGGTTTTCATATGGACAGCATCTTTTCACATCATTCTAAATTACCTCTTTTGTCTCCCAGCATCTCTGTGGCTCTTTCATAGCTCAGTGAGAAAGGAAGATAGATATCTCTCAGTGTGTTGTGGTGAAAACTGAAAGGCTTCATTTAATGGATTGGATACAGGAAACAAGAGGTGGAAGTGAGAACAGTCAGTGATATTGCAGAGGTCTCTGCTGGAGCTCAATATCTTCATAAATGATCTAGAATTAGAGAGAGAACAATGAGATTGCAGGCTTATAGCTTTTCTGTGGTCATATGGACTTGTAATCTTTTCAGCTTCCTCCATTCTAGAGGAACATCACCTTGCTTTCCCAATGTTTGCTGTGCATCTTTAACTAGAAGGGAGTTATAAGGACCATGAAATGTCAGGTTATATTAACCCAGATGCAAAACACGGTATTCAGTGGTGTTGAAATACGAGATGATTATTAGTTCATGAAGAAAGAGGCTGAAAGATGTAACCTCTCTCGTGGCCAAGAATTGGTGTGAATTACTGCAGAACAGAGCCTTTAACATCAATTGCACAGCACTGATACATTTATTGTAAGTAAAAAATCTCTTCAGCCTTAAATACAAAGAAAATAAATCTTTTTAATTTAAGCAGGAAAAATAATTTGATTTCTTCGATATTTGTATCTATTGGAAGCATTGGTTCTTTCTACTTATATTTCTTGTGTAGCCAGGAAAAGTTATTGTTTCCCATAATAAAAAGCAGAAAGGTGAACGCTTTCTCATTTTCTTGTACTGACTCAAAAAAAGAAAGGTATTTTCATCCCTTCACAAACAAAGCATTTTCCTTTAAATATTTAATTCCACTTCTAATTGATGCTTTTTCATTGTTTGAATTTTGCTTGATTTTGGAGGCTGATTTTGATATATTCCCTGTTGTGCCAGCATTTTGCAGTGGGAGAGAAGACAATGGTGACATATAAATATAAAAGAGCTGTCCCCTCCTTGACATCTCAGTAATAGATGTCTGTGTTTTCCAAATGTCAAGCAATCACAGCCTGTTTTTCTTCTCAAACACACACAGTATTTCTGGGTAATCTTACTGTTTATTCTGAAGATGTCTTCAGCCAAATGATGTTTTATTCTCTCCTGTGAGTAGTGCAAAACTTAAAATATACATCATATGCCTGACCTAGATTTCAGAAGTGTATGTGAAGCTACAAATTGCATTTGGAAATCAAATGGAATTATCCTTCTGAATCATTTAAGCTTTTCTTGTAGATCATCCTAGTTAGAAGGTGATATCTCTGAGATACGTGTTTGAGGGGGAGTGTTATTTGATGTGTCCATGGAGGGAAGGATGTTAGATGTTGCTGTGCCTTCCAAGAAATGCCTGAAATCCCATTTTTTAACCTTCTGAACAATCAGATGATGTAGGGCTCTTATACTCCCAGGATAAAACCATGTGCTGATGTAAGATGCAGGTAAGTTTCAATGAAAATTAGGCTTGTTTTGGAATCTAGAGAAATTTGTTGTGGTATAATTGGGAAGTAAAGAAATCACCAAAAGCCAGGATGTAGAAGAATGAAAATCTTTCACCTCATTGCCAAGTTACTCAAAGTAGATTTCTGCCATATCACCGTGCAGTTGGATGGATTGCTTTGCACAGATCAACTTCTGCCCCTTTTGTGACTAATCCTCTTTCTGATATCTGTAACTCCATGCAGGATTTCTCAGCAGACTGTACAGATGGGATTAGTCTGTAACTGTGAGTGTTTGTGTGACACTTAGTGGGAAAGTTGCTTCATATCCATGTAATTCCTGATTGCTGCCTAAGGCAATCCATGTATTTGCAGATCTAGAAACAGTCGCAGAAAATGGAGCTGCTCTGTAGTGTAGAGTGGAGCCACAGTCAGTAAGACATCCGAATTTGGGAGTAGCAGAAGGGAAAAGGTGCTGTCTTCAATATAGAAAGGAGAGCAATGTGAGCTGAGCTAATTGTAGTGTGTTTATTCCAGTACTGATGGTACTGCATGGGAATACTCACAGCTTTGGTGGCACTGAGGCAAATGAAGTGGAAAGAAATCTAATATTTACTGATCGCCTTAAAGAGTTCTGTGGGTGGAGAGGAAAATGCTTTGTTTGAAGTTGCCAAAGAAGGAGTGGGGAAACGTGGTGTTGGGTTAAACCAAACTTTAATTTGTCTTTCTGAAAAAAGTCACAAAATGAAGGTTTCATCCCCTTTTTATACGGCACCCAGAATCTGCAGTGAAGTATTTCTGCAGAATCTGAAGGGAGAGAACAGTTCCTTACTTTAAAGGGGATCTACCTAATTTCTAATCTTGCCTCATTTTAGATTAGGATTCAACAACACTCTTGGGTTGCAGCCCAACTGCAGCATTGGATCCTTCTCTGAGTTTGGTAAAGGGATCTTCTGCAGCTGTGCTGTACTTCACTCTGTTTTGTTACCTTCTTTAGGCCAGCAACAAAGTGGAAGTAGACATGGAGAAGGCAGAAAGCTTACGTGTGACAAGAGGAGACTTCTTTGCATCCTTGGAGAATGATATCAAACCAGTGAGTAGGCACTGTGTCATTGGATAATAGATAATAGAGGCGCCCAGAACAGTTAGTTCCTTTTGTAATTAGGAGGTTTAGCCCCATTTTTGAGAATTGTCTTTAAATGACACAGGTTCAAAACCCATGAGCAACTTTCACTGAGGAGAATTTGTGCTGAGGGTGAGTGTGAAGTAAATATTCCCTCTGTTAAAACAGGCATTTGGAACCAACCAGGAGGACTATGCAAGTTATATCATGAATGGCATTATTAAGTGGGGTGATCCAGTAACGAGGGTGTTGGATGATGGGGAGCTGCTTGTTCAACAAACCAAGAACAGTGACCGTACCCCGCTGGTCAGCGTTCTTCTAGAAGGTAGAGTTAAGAATAATCTCTGTACAAAAACAAACAGACAAAAAGGCCCTTCTTTAAACGATTCCTATCAGCTGCCCAAGTGGTGATCTGTAATTGCACTCCAGATTGACTAGGATTGGGTGTGATAAGATGTGTCCTCGGTCTGTAAATTATACTGGTGTGCATTCAGGCAAATCATAAATTATCTCTGTCAATATTTCCTGGGCACTCAGGCTGTTTGCTTGGTACCTGCAGACATCATGTCTTTAAGAGGCATAAATGTGATTCAAAAAGGTTCTGCAAAGTAGGAAGACATACTTTCTACAGTGGCCCATCCTACAGAATGTGTCATTTTCCTTTGTGCTGATTTCATGGGAAATCAGGCTGCGTGTGCTCCAAAAGTTGCATTCCTTCAACTGGAGGATTGAATTGCACTGTTTTTTCTGCAAGTAGAAGAAAAGGTCATTTCATTTCTCATATATTCTGTGAAAGAAGTAACAAGCATTTTTAATTCATGCTGAGCCTTACTAGGCCCATCTTCTCCCTTGTTTTTTTCTAATTGTATTTCTTTGTTCCAGGTCCCCCACACAGTGGGAAGACTGCTTTAGCAGCAAAGATAGCTGAGGAATCCAACTTCCCTTTCATCAAGATCTGTTCTCCTGATAAGATGATTGGATTTTCAGAAACAGCCAAGTGCCAGGCAATGAAGAAGGTACCTCTTTTCTACCCTTTCTTTTGATGACAATCCAACTCCATCCTGGATGAGAAAGGGACTGTCCTGTGATGGTGCTCTCTCTAGGTCCTAAATTCCTGTATAGACAGTTGTTATGAAGTTGAATGAATGTTTTTTGGTACTGACACTCAGTGACTCATCCTATGACACTTGAGTGCTTTAGCACTTACACAAGGATTGCTCCAAAAGTAATGTCTCCTTCTTATTTCCATGGAAACTGCAACATATACGAAGAGCACAGTAACACAATTTGAAAGAGGACATTCTCAACTACAAAATACTGTTTTTCAACATAGTTACCATCTTTTAACTATGCATTTTCACCAGTAATGTGAAACTTTGTGGCAGAATCACTAATAACACAAATTCTCCTAGCTTCAGGAAATCTAAATTTGCATGCATTTATTTATTCTGGTCAGTTGTACTTATAATTCCAGGGTGCTTGATAGGGTAGACCCAAAAGAGGGCAAGGATCTGCTGAAGGTAGGTAGCATGTCTAAGCTTGTAGCTCACAGGCATTTCACTCATTTGTGTACAAAAAACTTCTTTTGCTTTGCCCCAACTGAGGAAATTCCATGTGGTCTGTTTGAATGAAATTTGGGACTCATCTGGAAGGGAAAATGTCGTGGTTCTGCCCCAGCTGGATCTGATGTATTGATCATCACTAACAATGAGACAAAACTCCTGATCACTGATGAGCGAGTCTGGAGCTCTGTCTCCAAGGATGAAAGAAGGAAGGGCTCAGGGCTGCACATGAAAGGAACAGAGCCTGCCTGAATGAACAGTTTTGAGTTGGTAGGGTTTGGCTAAACAGTGGTTTTAACAACTTGGGGCACGGGGCAAATGCAGACAAGTTGAACTCCTTTAAATCATTTCAAGTAGCCAGGTGGAAGGAAGGAGATTTAATTTACAGAAGCAAGCCAGCACTTATTTTTCTTCTAGCTGAATTATACTGGATTAGTCATGTAAATGACGGATGTTACTCTAAGAACAGAGGAGTAGTTCACTGCAAGACTTGCACAGTTGTTAACTTTTTCATTCTGTTTATTCCTCTAAATACTGCTGTCCTTACTTAGAAACAGATCGACAGTTCCTGTCACAACTATTGTGCTTTTGCTGCTGAGATTTAGCAGTGACTCCTTGTGCTGTTTTTCAGATCTTTGATGATGCATACAAGTCCCAGCTCAGCTGCGTTGTTGTGGATGACATTGAGAGACTTCTAGGTGGGTTTGGATGGGGATGTGTGATCTGCCATGCAGAAATATTGAAATACTGCAAACCAAAAATGATCTGGAGCCATTTACTTTAGGAGCCTCAAACTGCTTTTTATATGTCTGCAACTACTTGATGGGCATTAAAATATATTTTTCATTTCAGATTATGTTCCAATTGGACCACGGTTTTCTAATCTGGTGTTGCAAGCCCTTCTTGTGCTGCTGAAGAAGGCCCCCCCTCAGGTAAGGAGGTAATCGAGGAGTGTGATGCCCTATTCCTGCCATAATTCTGACAGTGGAAGGCTTTGTGTCTTGCTGATAGCTGCTGTGCTGCCAGTGGTATTACTGCCATTGTCTCTGATTCAGTCAAGTTAATCCCAGCCCTGCTGTTCATTCAGTTAGACATTTCTAGGATAACCACAAAGGATTCAGCTTTAATTATCTCATTATTTAAGGCTGAATCTTATGAAATACTAAAGGAGGAAACAGGTTTAACCTTCACCATGTAAACTCTAAACATGGAAGCAGTCTGCCTTGATTTAAATAAGGAGCAGCTCAGCCCAAATCAATTCCTGGCTCAAGCATGAGCTCCCTCCTTATTTAGAGACTGTTTTCTGAGTCATGTCTGATTGTGAATGTTGGGGTTTTAATTTGTTCTTGATATCATCAGGTGAGTATAGCTCAAGGTTTTACATCGTTTTCTGGCCCTGTCAGTTTATACTTTCTGACTTGATGAGGTTCAAGAACACAGCAGGCGATGACGCTTCTGAAGCTTGTACTGAATGAGACAAACAGGAGCGACTCCCCCTTTTTGTTTGCCCTTTTTCCTCTCATTCACTAGAATTCTGCTGTGTGTGAAAGTATCTGCATGAGTAAGTAAGGTTCTAACAGGAAAACAAACTTTCAAGTTTGTGTCAGGGAAAAGTAGAGAAACATAGCCTGGATGAAGCCTTTTTGCTTTTTGTGTCATTTTTAATATCCTGGAAGCACTCACGTATACATGAGTATTCTTTTCATTAGGTGGTTTGCTGAAAAGACCTTTCAAATCCAGAACTTTGAATTAAACTCTAATGCCACAGGCCCTGATGTTCCCCTTGTGACTGCCAACCTGGGAGGACAAAGATTTTCTCCCAGACCTGCCCTCGCCATGTGAAGCATCCAATACCAGACTTGGATTCTGTTATCCTGTAGTTGGAACAGAAGGGCTGGCTGTGTGCAGCTGCACAACCATTTCTGATTGTTGTAATCTCATGCACTCATTGACTTACTGCTAGATATTTCCATAGTGCCATTATTCCCATAGATCAGAAGAGAAAAATAGAACTTGATTTGGCTCAGTAGTCCAAAGTAGTTAAAATACTACGGTTTCCATTTTATTATTGTGTCCTCTGAGTGTATTTTGCTGCCTAGCTGCACTTTTGTTGGCACTCGAGTCTCCTGAGAGCAGGATGCAGGGCTTGGAGCTTTCAGATATTCGCCAAGTTTATGCATGTTGCTGGAGATTTGTGCTCTGCAATGTTTGAAATGCCCTTGAGGCTGAAGACTTCGGGTTGACAGCCAATATTATGGTGACTTAAGCCATAAATTGTTGGAGGGTAGAGAGTTTTCTGAGGAAATGTCACTCTCTGATTGATGCTTTTTTCTCTTCTTTTTTTTTTTTTTCCTTTCAAGTGTCCACTATTGGCTACTGTAGAAATTAGGACATTGGATCAGATGGGCTTTTAGGGCTGACCTAGTTGGGTAGTTCTGGTAGATCATAGGGTTCTTCCTAAAGTATTTTGTTTCCTGTGAGCTCTCTGTGACAGTTGTGACATGTGGGGATTTTTATTTGTTTTTTTTTTTTTTTCCCATAAATAACCCTGTGCATAAGATGTTGATTCATGCAGGAAAAGACCAAGAGTTTTCTTCTTACTGTGAAAAAGATTGAATCTGGGCATGGAGACTCTCCAGGCTCTCAAGCTCAAGTGAGAAATCCTCAGGGAGGTAAAACCACTGGTTAATCACTGCCTTTCCATGTTTCCCCTGGGATCACCAGTTCCTTCGGGGAGCAATTTATTTGGAGGTGGTGGCTGGTTCCAAGGGGTTTGGTTGTAATTTGAGATGCAGATACGTGCTGTAAATGCACATGAGTAGCATTAGTGGTGCTAACTTGCTCCACGAGGTCAAACCAGTGCCAGCTTCTTGGCGTTGAGACCCATCCTGATCCCTGCCAGGGATCCAACCCCCCCAGCCAAAGACCCAGACCCCCAGCCAGGGACATGGTTTAGCTTCATCCCCCATAAAAATGGAGCTCACACTGGAGCTGTCCCAGCGCTGCAGGAAATTCACGTCGAGATGCTAGGGACACAATTCCTGTCCTCTTCTGCCAACAGTCAGGGGGGGTCCAAGTGTGAGCACAAGTGGTGTGAAAAGCTCAGAAATGGGGACAAGAAAGTGCTGAGGATGGTGGGCAGCCGTGTTCCAGCTGTGCAGCTCTGCCTCTCCAGCGTTGTGGCCCAGATTATGTATTCACACAGTGTTGTCACATCTCATGCAGAGAGTACACTTAATGTGCAGTCAGCTTCCTGCAGTCACTGTGGGCTATGTGTGTAAGGAGCATTTCTGGGATGATGTCTCATTAATTATGCATTGAGGTGCACGTTAAGTTGGTTGATGAAGGCTGCTTCCTGGACTCCCCTCTTCCTATTGCGAGTGTATTAAGGTGGTGTGCGGAGGGCAAATGCTTGAACCTTCTTGTACTTTTGCAGAAGTTTGGGGAGTAAACACAGTTAGGCTTTACAGAAATGAGAAACGTTTCTGGGTGTGCTTTAAATTCATGACTGAGAGTTCCTCTGAGCAGTGCTTAAATAGTGGTATCTGTTACCAGCCCAAAAACACTGCATTTTGTTTAGCATCTTTTTTTTTAAACCAATTAAAAAGCTTTTCTAAAATGGACTAAGAGAAGAAAATAAACCATGTTCTCTTGGGTCTTTCTTTCAATTGAGTGCAGGAGAAGAGGCTGGGGGGGATAGAAAGCCTGAAAAGGACTGTCGCAGCGGGGAGCCGAGCGGGAGAAAAGGACTTCTCTGAGAACTAAGCAGCAGCAGCTCCGAAAGCCGAAGCTGCTTCATCGACATGCAGAGTCACACAAGGCATGGAGACGCTCACCAGCCCCACAGAGGTTTCACATGTGCTTCCCTGCTGGTTCCTGTGAAAAGCTAACAATCGGCTCAAAGGGTGAAAGACCATTGCAGCATCCCCGCGCTAAGCTGGACATACAATTTGTGCAGTGTTATGAGATGTCGGGCTTAGTGAGATGCTCTTGAACATTCCTATGGATGCCCTTCCACTGCTCCCAGAGGCCCCCAGCCCCTTTCCTCTCCTCTGCGTTTTTGCACATTTATGAAAGTTGACGGAGAAAAGGGGAGAGTAATCTCCTTGTTTGATATAATCCCATATGCATTCCTGATTCCGCATCGCACAGTGCGAATTGGAAGCAGTGTGAGTCAATGGAGGTCTTACATTTACACCTGTAAACCTGGGGAACTGCATTTTCTCCCGTTACGTGGGAAGAATTGTTGATATCTCAAAACTTAAAAATAAAGAAGGGGTCAAAGCGAAGTGATCAGCTAACGGGTATCCAACAGAGGCACTTCAGTACCCACTGACACTTGTGCTTTGAGCTCCTCTTGCCCGGGGCTGGTGAAATGCACTGAAATTAGGTAATTTGAGACTCTGCTGACATGTTGAGACTTCGTTTGCTTGTAGCAGTCTATTACATTCTTGTATGATCTAGTTTGGTCATCAGTGCAATCATCTGCTGCCCGCTAGGAAGCGAAAATGAAGTTGAGAGAATCAATCTCAGATTGCTTGAAAATGCCATCACTTAAAATGACTCCAATTTATGAACTTGGAATCCCACAGCTGTCTAATTATGTCCTTTATTCATATAAATTCAGCGTAACAGAGAGAGGGTCTGGGGTTATCCCACTTCTAAAAGGCAGTGGGGCAAATTGTGTCCCTCACTGAGGATTTCCTGATGGATGGGCCTTGGGATCCTGGCTGGGCACTTTCATTACCTGAAAATGGGCAGGAGGAAGCCAGACTTAGGTGACTGCCTGCATCTCATCTGTGTTGATGGAGGACCTGTTCCTAAAACTGCCCCGATAATGTCTGAAATCAAATGATCTCAAGCTGTTGGAAAGCCAAGTTCCTTCTTACTTGGTGTTACTCTGGTTATGCCTGATTTTTGGAAGTTCACTTCCGTCCTGATCTTCTGTAGCCTTTGCAGTGGCTATTGTAGAAATTAAGGATCAAAACACTTAAGATATCTGGAATCAGGGACACTTCAGCAGTACATCTTAACATCAAGAAGAAGTCCAGTGATACCTTGTGGTGTGATGTCACCGCAGGGCAATGGGATGAAGTCAGCCTTTTCAGTTTGACTTCATGGCTTTGTGTGCTTCTGTGGTAGTGCCTGGGGCAGAACATTTCTGACTTGTAGGTTTTGCAGTTGTTTGCTGTGCAAGTTGCCTGAAACCTTGAAAAGTACAGGGGACTGTTTTTGTGTTAGTAATTGGTACAGCAGAGATGGCACTTGTTTTATAGTAACCTTCTCCTGTGGTTGAAGTTCAGAGGTAGCAAGTTGAAGAAAGCTTTTGAAGAGAGCAAGGAAAACAGAATGCTTTGGGTGGAGCAGTTAAAAACTTTTAAGCACTATTTTGCAGAGAAGCCATCTGTTCTGATAAGTTTTCTACCATTCAGTGGTTCAGTGTGGATAACGCAGTCAACATAAAGTCAACATAAAGTCAACATAAAGTCAACATAGAGTCAGCGATGGGTCAGCATAGAATTGTTTAAGTTGGAAGGGACCTCTGAAGGCCATCCTGCATTGGACAGGGACACCTACAGCTTGGTCAGGTGCTCAGAGCCTGACCTTCGATGCCACATAGTGCCTTTTGTTATGGTGTGATTTTTGTTACGAGAATCAGCAGTTTGCACCCTCATCTCCTCCTCTGCAGTCTGTGTGATTTTATGGACCTCTCTGTTACCCTTCTTGGCCCTGTCATTTATCAGGAGTCTTTTAGGGAAGTTATCTCATATTTCTGTGCATCTTCATTGCTTTCCTCTGACTTCTCCAGCTCAGTGCTGTATTTGACATAAGTACTTGAAATGGCAAGTGTCCATAAAGTAAGAGCATGAAAGCTCTCTAATTTCACGCAGTAGAATAATTATTTCTGTTTTCCTTTTCTCCCATTCCCAGTGTTTGTATTTTGAGTAATGCTTAGCACTGGGCTAATGTTTTCACAGAACTGGCCACAATGAGTGATTCCAGTGGCTTTCCTAAGTGGTCATAAGTCACTCAGAGTCATTCTTGTGTGTGTAGTAATTGTCTGCTGACCTGATTTACAGCAAGTTTGGGATTCATCTGAATAAATGTGGCTGTCAGCAGTTTGGTTTTCTACAGCTGAGCTAGAAAATGGGTTGCTGTGGGAGTTCAGAGTAGAGGTAGCTTTGGGTGGAGGTAAGTGTCATCTGGGCTTCGTTAGCAGAGAAGGAAGAACTGATAATGAGGTCACATGTGGACACCTGAAGTTGGAGTCGGTGAAACTTACCTAATTATATTTCTGTAGTGTTTATATCTTTTCCTGGTGAGATCTTTCAGGCTCTAATGAGCCCTCAAAATAGATTCCATTTTTATTATAACCAAGCACGCTCTTTGTCCGTGTGGAAGTTGCTCAGGTTGCATCATTCAAGAAGTTAGTTTGCAGGTTGTTATTCCCTGTTCTTATCTGCTACCAAAAACATGACGTGTCCTTGGGTGGAAACTCCAGAGCAAATGCTGGAGCACTCCATAGCATTTGTTGTCAAGCTTCTGTGGCTCACAATCAGATGAGAGTTTTGGTGTCCCTGGAGAACTCACTTCACATTCTTTGTCTGTAAGCACTGGCTGAACTACTGGGCAGCACAGAGAGAAGGGTGCTTGGCCAGCCAGGTTTCTTCCTGGCCCAAGGGCTCTGTGTGTGCTGAATTGGAAAAGGGACAGGTCACGGCTGATGGAAAGAACTGTTGGACTCATCAGCTGATCAGCAGTTCTTTCCATCAGCCAACGTCAGTCAAGTGTCTGAACCTGCATAGTAAAATTCAAACAGTGTTCCAGTGGCATTTGTAAGATGGTCCAGCAGAGGTTGATTTTCGTTGGCAGTTGATGTTTTTCGTTCGTCCTTAACTCTGTAAACCCTGCTGCTGGACTTCTGGAACGTGATCCTAGATATGCGTGATTGATGCTGACAACTTCACTTGCTGAGAGGTGTGATCTTGCTGTTTTTTAGTGTTTTTACACGTCCGTTTTCTGTTTCTCATTTGTGGTTAGCTGAAGCATTCCCAGGATGCTTCCTCTCTTGTTTCTCCTTTCTTGACACTTGCTCTGTTGTGTGGACAGGGTCGCAAGCTCCTGATCATTGGAACCACCAGTCGCAAAGATGTCCTGCAGGAAATGGAAATGCTGAATGCTTTCAGCACCACGATCCATGTACCCAACATTGCAACAGGGGAACAGCTGATGGAAGCTTTGGAGGTGACAAAAAAATTAAAGGATGACAAATAGCCTTAAAATTTGCTGGAAATGAATGATTATGCAGTAGGTCTGCATTTTGGAACGTTGTCCAACTTAACTACAACTTGTCTGAATTACTTGTTCATTTGTAAGTTAATAAAAAATGAGAGAACAGTAGATTTAGGAAAGAAGTTCGTGTGGTGGATTGAAAGATCCCACTTTTCATACCCTTGGAAAATGAATATAGTTGGGGTACTTAAAGTGGAGGATGCCAAGCTTTCATTGATTGGAATAACGTCAAATGAAGGGGTTTTGGTGCCAAAGAAATTACAGATTCTTCTCACATTTGTGCTCTGCATGGCTTCCTGTCTATGCCGTGATGGAAATCCTAGAGAATACTGAAGGATCTTTTGCCTTGTCTGGATATATTGCAACAAATTGTGCTTCTAAGCTAGAAAATGCATTCTGGCTTCTCATTCACTTTGCCCTGTGTTAAGTAACGTTGTCCCTACTGGAGGTGTTCTGATTTCTTTCTTTCTTTTCCAGCTCCTGGGTAACTTTAAAGATAAGGAACGCAGCACCATTGCACAGAACGTCAAAGGGAAATCTGTTTGGATCGGTATCAAGAAGCTGCTGATGCTGATAGAAATGTCACTACAAGTAAGAATTTTTCTGATCCAGGCAGGACTGGAGTAAATATAGCAGTCTCAGAGGTTCCCAGTTGTCTGCAGACTCCTACTTTGAGAGTCTTTGAATAGGTTTAATTGAGAAAAGAGCTTCAGTGAGAAGAAATTCTCCGAACAAAGGAATCGCCAGGTCTTGGTCTGGGGAGAGATCTTTAAAACCACAGTGCCCATGGGCTGTTTAGAGCTGCACTTCAGAGACAAGCGTCTGGCAACGGGAGGGATTGGATTAACTCACTTTTCATGGAATTTCTTCTTTACAGTCAGCATGTTAAGATTGCAGATAGCAATCGCTTAGGATTTTTATTACTTTTTTAAAAAGAAAAGGTGCCTGTGCAGGTGTATGTGCTCCTTCCCTGAAGAAGATAAATCTGTCAGGCCGTTCAGCTGCTCTCCTCTTTATTTTCCACTTTCAGCACTTTAAAGAAAATAATTGCAGAGGGCAGAAATATGCAGTTCTTAACCCTCCCCCGCACCCATCACCCATGCCTGCAAGCAGCCATCAAGCTGCTGCTCGACAGTGTGTGCATGCTGAAAATGAGAGGGTGTAGCGTGCAGCCCTAATCCTCTGCACTGACATTTCAGCGCCCTTCTGAGTCCTCCCCCCTCCCAACACGCTCTCCTTTCACATCAAATGGATTTAGTGCAGCTGAGTGAACTGTCCTTAGATCTTCCTAGGAGAGGCTGAGCATAAGCTAAGAGGCATGTAGTTCAGCAGCATATAAGTCATGTATCCCTCTGTTCACTATTCACAATTCTGTTAAAACTTGCACAGCACTGAGGATATGCTCTGACTGGATGTCACCTCGGGGAATAAAGTCATTTATCTAGATTACTTTTTCTTCTTCTTCCTTGGCTTTTAATTCCATACCTACAGGCAAGTCGGTAAGTCATTGCTCACATGTATTAAATGTATTTAAGGGGTGCAGGCCTTCGGGGACTCTGCTGCAGCCCATTTCAGTTCACCTCGACAATGGGTTCCTTCTTCTGATGCAGGATGTTTTCTGTTGCTGCTCTGACCTGAAGTGTTGGTTCTTGTCAAAACTGAGGGCTACAGCTGTGTAAATTATGGGTGAAAGTGCTGCTCACCCAGACTTATCCATGGCATGGCACCATGGTGCACACCTATGATAGTGTGATAGGGGGGTTTTCATGCTGCTGTATGCTCTGCAAAGTGGAATCGTGCATTTCTTAAGTTCGGCAGAACTGTGACCCTGTTTGTGCCATTCCTAACAAGTGACTCTGAGCATCAGCATGGATGTCTGATGAACTGCCTGTGTTACTGCACGTAGATGGCTGGTAGCAACGTGACTTACAGTCTTCACCCAAACTGAATGTAATAACATGTGGAAGCTAAACGCAAGGATGTTCTATTGCAAAATATCAGAGCTGTTTGCATGGTTCCATCTACAGAATTGCTATAAATAGAGCAAAGCAACGCAGGCTGTCATTAAAGAGAAGAATATTTGCTGCAGTATCTAATTTGACTTGCTTTACAGGAGAGTGGGATTATATCAAATGAGATATTCTGATCCTTTTTGTTTTCCACCAAGGTAGAACAGAGCTTTTTAAAAAAGCTTCAATCAGAAATATGAAATTCTTAAAAATTCCAAGTGATGAACAATGTTTCCCAAAATGCAGGTGATTAGATCCCATGGTGAATGAACTCTCTGCAAGAAAACCATGCACCCAACTTCCTTCTCTGCAGTCCCTCAGTCTGTGTTTTGTTTTACTGGATGAGTAAACCCAACATGTTCTTTTTGTAGCTATTTTTACCCTGTTTAGGGTTTAAATGATTTTAGTTTGTTTTCAATTTAAGACTTGCTCAACTTCTTTCAGTGTTAGAATCCTTTCATGGAGTATCATGAACACCACATTGCTTTGATGCTTTGGCTTGCTTTGTCACCATGTGTACAAACCTTGTAAACCCACACTTTTTGGCAGTCTGATTTCCCTCAAGCTATGTTTATTGCTATTGCTGCCCTTTAATGTTGAACTGTTCTCATTCAGCGTCTTATACTTTGGTCATCTTGTTTATACTGTGAGTCCTGGCATGATGCTGAGCTCTTGTTACAAGAAGCACTTGATGAGTGGATCCACTCATGCTATGCCAGTTAGTTTTGCAGTGTTCTTGGCTGCAGCAGATGGACCACCTCATAGTGCTGTCAGGTACAACCCTCACACCCAGGGTAGATCTGGACGGATCTCGAGCACCTGATGGAGCACTGGATGTCTGTTCCTTGCAGGGAAGTTGGACCAGATGACATTTAAGGGCTCTTTCCAACTCAAACGATTCTGTGATTCACCTTGGCCCGACACTGCAACCCCATCCTGGATACGTGAGCCACCTTTTCCTCTTGCAGGGGACTGGTTCCTGCTGCTTATTTTCCCTGCCTATCTTGTTGCTCTTGGATTTAATTGTCAGCTCTTGCTCCTTCTCTCAGTAGGAACCCGACAGAGCCAGGCAGCTTTCCAGAAAGCCCTTTTTTGAACCTCCACTATTTCCTGATTTGGTAACTTCTGTTTAGCGTAAATAAAACTTACATTGCAGACAAACAGCTTTGATTATTTTAACATACTAGGGAATTTATTTTAAGAGCTGTCTTAAAATACTGTGTATATTATCTTATCCTAAGTAGTACACCCAGAGTTTAGGTTTTATGATAGGTTTACAGGAGTATCCAAGGACATGCACGTCTTGCTGGATTCTCTCTTCTCTGGACTGAAGTTCCTTTTTCTCCTAAGGACTCCCAAGCTTGTCTTGGGGCTGGTACTGCCTTATGTAGAGAGAGGCAGCCAGTTTCTTCCTAGTGGTGGGAACTGTGTACAGAATTGGTCTCGTGTCTGTTCTCTTAGAAAATCTCCCACCTAGTTTGGTAGAAGCATTTCTCCTTCAACAGAGTGCCTGAAGTTTTACTCAAGAGTCCTGAATCTGCTTCTCCTTTGCACTCTTCTTTCAGAACAGATCAGCCTTCTCCTTTTTCACCTACATTCTGTGAATAAGCTATTTGCTTTAATCTTTGGGCTAAGAAATTGCAGGTGGGTGTTGTTCCTCCCAAAAAACTCTGTAGAAGCTGTGTCAGTATGGATGATGGACAGTTTTACCAGTGCCACTTTCTTGTGTCTAAGCAAAACGAATTGGGAAGGGCCGGCGTCTTTGATTTAGAAATGGAACACTGGCATTGGCAAGTGTGAATGTCAGCTGATTGCCTCAGTACCCATTTTCTGGTAAAGAAGAGATTCACTGCTCCTTTGTTGTCATATTGAGGTTGTGATGAGTTTTGAGTGTTTGTCTGACTTTTCTCTGCTACCCTGCGATTGCACCACGGTCTTTGCAGGTACATAATACTCTTGGCAGGCAGATAATGCCCTCTGCAAGTCGTTGAGGTAAGTAGTTTTGGAAAGAGCCAGGCCCTTGCACTGTTCTGTTTGAGGTGTTTTCTTCCAGCTGTCCACTTTTTGTTGGTGCTCAGAAGCCATGTCTTGCACCATCCCAATGTTCATGGCTCCTTGGGTTAATTGGAGATGTGAAAGATTCTTGCTTCACTTGGTAAACAGGTGATTTTTTTGGCTTCTTGGCTCTACACTCCGTTTTTGTGCATTTGACTGTTGGGAATTGGCGTGCCTAGCAGTGTAAACATTGGTGATGGTTGTATGGATGTTGCCTTTGGCCCTCAGCAGGGCTTCTCTGTGGAGTGCAGGTGTCTGAGTAGATCAGAGTTGCTGTCAAAACTGCAGTTCTCTGGTTGGCCTTATTTGCAGAGTACTGAAAATCTTCCAATCTCAGAATCATTCTGCTTGGAAAGGACTTCAAGATACCACCTAATACAGCTATCCAGATCAAAGATTCAACACTGAATTTAGACCGTCAGAGATTGTATGTATTGATGATAACAAACATCTCACCATCTTCTGTGACAGTGTTTTACGGGAAACAGGCCCTTCTGGCTCCAATACGAATGCAAAGTTGTATTATTATTATTTATTATTATTATTTTGAAGTATTGCTAGCATTGTCTGCTTCCTAGCTGTTCATTTCTCCATCTGTTTTAGTTTTCTCGTGGATAATCCATCTGTGAGTTTGGATCATACATGAGAAGTCAAGTCTGAGGTCATGGTGTGCTGCTCTTGAGTTACTTCTCTGAAGTCCTTTCAGAAGCAGACATCTTTACAGCCAATATCTACAATAATGTTGTAGGTTTTACCTGGCAAGATCAGGGATCCCTCTCAGTTGCACTTTGCTACTCATGGTCAAAGATCAGATGTATTTTGTCCTTTATCTCAAGTCCATTTGGGTTTTGAATATCTCCAAGGATCGGTCTTCATAGCCTCTATGGGCTGTAGGTAACAGTATTGGATCACCCTAAAAGACAAAAACTTTCTCTTACATTTACATGTAATTTCCTGTATTTCAGTTTGTCCCTCTGACCTCTTGTCCTGTCAATGGGCACCGCTCTTTTCTTCTTTACTCCCTCACTACTTGTTTTTATACAAGTTGAAAGAGTTCACCTTCAGGATCCCAGTGCTGGGTCTTCCTTTCTCCTAGCTCCCATGGCTTCTCCTTGTATGACAGGTGCTCAAGTCATCCTTGTGGCCCTTTAAACTCTCTCCAGTGTGTATTACACGTTTCAGATGCTGCTCCAGGTACTAATGTTGCCTCTCATTTCCTACAGAACCCTGAACAGTACCAACATTCCATTGCACGTTAAGAACCCGTCGTCGTAGCTCATTGATCCTTACTGAGTTCCTTCAAATCATCTTTTTGTCAGTGATGCATAATAATAATTCAGCAGTTGGTATTGAGATGCTGACCTTTCTGAGATATTTTAACAAGATAGGAGGTTGCACAGTTTTAGCTTTCCTCAGCACAAGTTCTCACTAGCTGTTTCTTTCCTGCCTGCATCACAGGTAACACTGCTGTTGTTTTAGGATTTATTCACCTTGGGATAAGTCCCAGTTTTACTTTCTAGCAGAGCCACCTGCTTGTTTGTCACCAAGTGGATAGAAGGACTGGAATGCTACTAGTCAACTTCATAGTGCCATTAACTGCTTTCAGGATGAAACCACTGCATTGTCAGCAGTGTGTTAAAGATACAGTGGGTTGCTGAAGATACAGACAGAAAATACAAGTGGAAACAGAACGTGGAGCTTCTGGACCAAATGCCTTGTTCTAGCACAACAGAGATACTCTGAGAACCAAACTTCCAGTGGCCTTTGTGGCATTATTTTCCTTTTGTGCTACCTGGGGGGCTGCATCATGTACTAAAGAAGATCTGTTTTGTTTGTGTTTAGATGGATCCTGAGTATCGGGTGAAAAAATTCTTGGCTCTTCTGAGAGAAGAAGGAACGTAAGTGCTCTTATTTTAAAGCATTGGTTAAAATTCTGTTCTCTGGTCAGAAATAAGGGGAACCTGCATGAGGGTGTATTTGGTGTCACTGTTGACCCCTCCAGTACACAGGGGTTTTCAGATCAGTTTTCCATGCAGGATATGGGGGGGGGAGGTTCTGAAGACTTTGAGAACCTTCATGCCTGAGTTCTCAGATGTTGAACCACAACTGAAGTTAAATGAAAAGTGAGTCTGCTAGAGCTGAAATCCATTTATTTATCTAAAAAGTGGAACTTTGATTTCTTATTTTTTTTCCTGTCTGAGAGGAGGATGCCCTGCCCTTTCCCTGTAGGTATCACAGGGAATAGTTGAGCACAGTGGCATCTGCAAGAAAATGACTTTCTAATGTATGCACGTAGGACAGCTGGGGAGGCCCACAGCAGTGCTTGTCCTGCCTGCCTTTGTGTGGGTCCCTGTGAGTGCTGGATGCCTTCATACCTGTGCATGCTTTCTGATGGATTTGGTTTCTTTTCCAAGAGTTCCCTAGGCTGAAGATGGACCAAGTGCAAGATCAGCAGCTGGAAAAGTGACCAACCTGGAGAATATACACTGGGATCTTTACTCTTCTGTGTTCAGCACACTGGACAAAGTGAAACGCTCCCCTTTTTCCAAGAACCCAACGTGGAATTTGCATGTTTAGTGCAATACAGTATCTTTATTCTTTGTCTTTAATATACAGATATCATGTGGAAGTGTCTTCTAGAACACTGTGCTTCTGTCTCTGTGCAGGCGAGGCTGCATTCTCATTTGATTTCAGCATGGGGGAAATGTTCTGTAAGTTTTGAAGCTAACGCTCACTTATGTCCAGCATCCAGTTACTACAATAGGAAAGAAAATGTGACTTCTAGTAAATCCTGTGGTGAAGGCTTATTAAAGTACTCCTCTGTGTTCTGATTTGATGAATGCTTTCTTGTTCGGTTGTGTCACCCTGTGCCTCACTGAACACTGAGCAGGGCTGCTAACCCAGAGTCAGTGACCACAGTAATGAAACTCCAGAATTCCCAAAATGCAGATACCCATTTTCCCTTATGCCCAGGTGTTTTCTGGCTAATGATAATAAGGACTGGAAGAAGGCAGGGAAGTTCGTTGATCAGAACAGAGGAAAAAACTTCCGAATCCAGTATTTGAAACTTGTTCTTAATTCACAGACAGGCTTAGTGGTGCTGATTCCAGCCTGAAAGCTCCGTGTTAGTAGCTGTGTAAGACGGTTTTGGCATTAGTTGGCCTCACTGCATCCCATTTTTCTGCCGCATTACCAAAGGATGAAATTCCTCCTTGGAGATGAAGCCAAGCTCCGTGGATGCACGAGGTGTGCACTGCCATGCGTTGCACTCCAGCTGAGGGATGTATCGAACTGTGCTTTGTGGGCTTTCCCCAATGGTCGTTTTGCATCAGTGAGGTGCTGTCAGGATGACTGCAGGAGGATACTCCCCTCCGGTTCCTTGGCTCCACATGTTTAATAAGGTTCATGGAACATACCTCAATTTGGTGGGGCACGGAATCAAAGCCATTTATGAGGTGTTAGTCAGTGTAGCTTCCTTGACTTGACAGGACATGCTGTTAAGGGCTAGCAGCTTGTATCCAGCGAGGTGTTCCCAGGGAAGGAGGGTGCTTTGCGTATTTTCAGGCCCGAAGGTGAAGGGCCTGCAGTCCTTATTGCATATTTAGGGCAATCGGAGTGTTTCAGTCACTCCGCTCTCGTTTCTTTTCCTTTGGCAGTGCTGTTGTATTGTGATGACAGTCCCAGTGGTTATTATTCCCTCCCATTTTGTGTATGATCTTGTGACTTTGTTTGTTCCTTTCTTTCCTCTGCTAGTCCTTGTGACAGCAGCACTCGTTAACTTATTTCAGAGTAAATGATGTAAACCTTATTGTGTCTATGTCCAGAGCTATATTGACGAATAAATATCTTGTTCAGTTGCACATCAATGGATTCAATAAAAAAGCACAACTGGGAGACATCTGTGTCTTTGGTGTTAGTCAAACAGAGCTGTCTGTCTGGGGTGCTTGAAGGTGACTTGCTTGTCTCCCCTGTGTAAAGGAAAAAGGCTGTTTGTAGCAAGGTGGGGTCAGTCTATTTAGGGACACGTTTAGTGGGCGTGGTGGTAACAGGTCGGCGGTTGAACTTGGTCTCAGTGGCCTTTTCCCACCTTAATGTTCTAAGATTCTAAGACAGGAAAGTGATTCCCAGGCTGCTGGTAGCCAGAGAGACGCTAACCAGTGTGCACTGAAGAGGAATGGAACAAATAGATCCCAAAATCTGGGTGGTTTGCCCACAGGTAGACCAGAGGTCGTGCTGGAGCTGGCCAGGAAGGCCGTTGCAGCCCAGCCAGTCCATGCCAGCCTTATGGCACCGCCTGGGAAGCCTCAGCTGTGTGTGCGAATGGGCGCTGCGCACTCCTCAAGAAGTCCAGGGTGGGAAAGCTGAGCAAAATGATGGGCTGAACCTCTTCTGTGAGCCTCCATTCGAGGAGTTTCCTGCAGGTGGCGAAAGAGAAAGGCCTGCTGTGCCTGGCTGGGCGGTTTTGTGGTGAAGACGGGAGGCCTTGGGCTGCACTGGCCAAATTCCCTTCCTTACCCTGTTTGAAAGTGCTGGGGCAGCTTCTCTGGGAATAAAGAGACGTGGGGGATCCAGATTAATCCAGTGGCGTGTGCACACTGTGAGGTGGCACTGTGGCTGACTGCTGAGGTTTTTGTTTATATCTCATGTGCTGGCTGCTTTTTGCCATCGCCGTCTTGCTTTTGTGTGCTATCACTGAGCACGATGGAGAAGAGCCACCATTCCCACAGATAGCAGTCAGCAGAACTTAAAGGATTTTGAGGCAAATGACACACTCTGGGAATTGCATGTTTTTGGCTTTTTTTTTTTTTTAACCTTCTTTTTAATGACGTACCACAAAAAAATGCAAGTTGAAATATATTTTTCTCCAAATATATATATTTATATAATATATAATCTTAGTTAACTCAAGTATATACATTGTATAATAAATAATGCTTATAAAAAGAGAAATTTTCTGAATATAAAATAAAAAAACAATCAACTTCTACAACTTTATACAAAACTTTGGATACAGCAGATTGATGGAAAAAGGTCTTCCATTCAGTGCTAGAATACCTGACTACAGTAAAATAATTACAAGGCAATAAATGTTCTATTTAATATTAAATACCTTTTCTTGATTAAAAACAAAAAGAACAATGAAACAACAACAAAAAAGAACAAAAGGAATTGTGTTGAAAGTCAGGTACTTGGACTCTTTCCAGACACGGTTTTCATATATACGTTAAATAGGATGCAGATCAGATGGCTGATTGCTGAGACGTGGGGGTTTCGTAGGGCTCTCCTGTGGTCTTTGTTTTAGAAAACAAATGCTTTCAAATCCGGTAGCTGTTTGTTGTGCTCTGCAGAAGAGGGACTGTGAATTTTGGTCTGGTTCACTCCAGACGCAGGTTTGAGTGTTGTGCTCTGTGTACGAGGGGTCTTTCACCCACATTATTGCTCTTTCAGGAGAACGTGCTTCTCTTTCCCACGGGCAAAGAAATGAATGAGTAGAAAATGCAGCTTCGACGTTTCAGACGTTTTTTTGCAACTTGTGTCAAACCACTGGCATGGGATAATTGGCACTGGAGCTCTGTTGTGTGGTCCTTGCTGTGGAGCAGCCTGCCAGGAAGGGTCAATACACCACGTTAACACAGCCCCAAACTTGGAGGGATGTGGCCAAGGAGCTCTGGTAGGGCCGAGGGATCTTCATGCTGTCCTCTAGGTGTGAGGCTGCCGTGCTGGGGCTGGGAGCCCCGTGCCCTGCTCTGGATCAGCCTCCCAGCAGCTGGAGACCTACAGCATTTACTTGCAGGTATGGACGTCGTAGACACGTATGCACTCCTGGCAGCTCACGTAGCAGCACCAGTGGAAGATGCAGTGGCACTTCTCCTTCCTTTTTTCAGTCCTGGTGTTGTGGCCCCGACCGCAGCACAGCAGGTCGCAGCCATCGATCCCATGGGAGGTGACATTGCATGTTCTGTCCCTCGTCCCGAAGGAGCCCGTCTCTGGGTTGGGCTCACAAAAATTCGGGGAGTTCTCATAGTAAACCAAATCCCGCTCTGTTGGCGGCTTGAAAAGAGCATACTTAGCCCGAAGGGTTTCTACCCAACCCCGGGATTCCCTGTGCTTCTCCACCACCATCTCGGAAGCGCTGTCGTATTTATCCTTCAGGTAATCGCCGATCGCCCGAAAGTCGGGCTGTGCCCACCAGCAAGTCTTGACTTCGCAGCTTCCCGAGAGCCCGTGGCACTTGCACTTCAGGTGCATGTGGTCCAGAATGGTCTGCCCAGGGGAGAAAACACAGTCAGCGGGGGATCTGCTCCTTGGGTTCTCTTTATTTTAAAAGGTTAACTTGGATCCTAAAGTGGGCACTTCAAATTACGAAGTGCCAAGGGCAGAAGGCGTTTCTCCTCCTCTTTGTTGTTACAAACTACACAGAATATTTGAGACTAAATGGTTTTCCGAGCTTAAAATATAGCAATTACCTTCTTTTTCCCCAGCCTCCCCTGAAAGGTACCGTTAGTTTACCTAGGAAGGCAGCTATTCATGTCCCGTCCTAGAGCGTCTCAGTGTATGCTGGCACAAAATGGGTTAAGAAATGATGTGTTTTTTAATGGTTTTCCTTACTTCAATGCTGGAGTGAAGTAGTCATTAGGTAGGGCTAGATCGCTCAGTCTTTGCATGTGTGAAGTCGTATTGCTTTGTGAATAACTGGATCTATTGGCTAGTTGGTGTTTTCATTCAGAATTACATGGAGGAGGCTCATTGCCCTCTACAGCTGCCCGAAGGGAAGTTGTGGTGGGGTGAGGTTGGCCTCTGCTCCAGGTAACAGCAAAAGGACGAGGGGGAATGGCCTCAAGTTGTGCCGGGGGGGGGGGGGGGTCATGCTCAATTTTAGGAGAAACTTCTCCAAAAGAGTGGTGATGCATTGGCACAGGCTGCCCAGAGGTGGTGGAGTCACCGTCCCTGGAACTGTTAAAGAACTGTGAAGATGTGGTACCTACCAGACATGGCTCAGAGGGCAGTGTTGGTGGTAGGCAGTTAGAACCTTAATGATTCTATGATCCCAAGCCTTTTTCAACTGGATTCAGACATCTGAGCTGGGCTTTGTCTGGAAAGCGTGGGCTAGTGCATGGAATCATTAAGGTTGGAAAAGATCTCCAAGATCCACAAGCCCAACCCTGCCCACCCCCACCGTGCCCACTGCCCACTTCCCTCAGTGCCACATCCCCACACCTCTTGGGCACCTCCAGGGACAGTGACTCCACCACCTCCCTGGGCAGCTGGGCCAATGACTCACTGCTTTTTCAGAGAATATTTCCTAATACATCCTGATACAGTTGTGAGTGGGAGCTTTGGTGGGAGGCATAAACATCTCCGTTGGGGAACATTTCCCTGGATATGTGTGATAGAGAGCTGCTCTAATCATCTGTGTGTCTATCCACAGAATTTTAGGGGTTGGAAGGGACCTCCGGAGCTCCTACAGACCAGGTTCTGTACATCAGGGCCTCACTGAGGCTGCGTTCATGGGCTGCCCATGCAGCTTGGTGCCTTGGAGCACTCACCGTCCTCCCAGCCTCGTTGTTGTGTCTGTTCATGGCTGAGCGCGCATCCGGACGATTCTCCCGAGCATCTGCGAATTCCCGGGACACCAACACCCCGAAGTCAGCATCCTCGCTGCATCCACCCCATTTCCAGCCCTCTCCTGGAGGCCCTTTGTGGTGGGAGTCGCAGCCACAGATGGTGGAGGTGCCCTCGGCGCAGGAGCGGGTCACGGCAAAGGCGACGCCGGCTGACGCGATGGCGTGGACGAACGCAGACTCTCGTGTGGCTGGGAAGGAGCAGAACCCATGTGGTTACGTGCCAAGTAATGCTTTGTTTCCTTCCCAACCTCCTTCAAAATCTCAGTAAGACACAAAGCGTTATTTTACTTCTTTTTCTCTGAACTGCCCTTTGAAACACCTGGGTAAAAGTGTGACTCCAGCTTAAGGAAAGAGTTTCCAGAATAACTAACAAAGAACTTGACCTAGTGGGAGGTGTCCCTGCTCATGGCAGTGTTGGCAGTGGACAATCTGGAAGGTCTCTTCCAATTCAGACCAGTCGAGGATTCTGTAGCTACATTCCATAATTTCTGGTCTGGAAACCCAAAGAGGACACGGGGATTCAGCCCAAGAGAGGTGAAGTATAGAACTGTAGAATCATTAAGGTTGGAAAGACATCATCCTCTCCAACCATCAACCCAAGTAGGATCATAGAACTGTAGAATTGTAGAATCATTGGAGCTGGAGGGACCCTCGAAGGTCCTCTAGTCCAACTCCCCTGCAGTGAACAGAGACACCTACAAGTAAGCAACTGCTATGCATAAGAAATGGGGAAAAGGCTTCAGACGATACAGGGTAGACCACGGCAGAGCAAAGCCTGAGAGCTATTAATCACAGTTAGATGTGTCTAAACTAAACCAAGTTACTTGACAGCAATGGGTGCTGTTAGCCATCAAATTAACCTTGCAGTTGCTCTTTAATTAGTGAATAATCCTGTAGGAAATCAAAGCAGGTGAAACTTGAGTGTGGTAAAGCAGACAAAACTCTAATCTGTGGCTGTTGGCATGCTCCATGTGCACAGTTGCTGTGAGTGGATTTTGATAGGCTCAACGGACAAATTCCTGCCAGCACTGAATGCTGAAGATGGGGATAAATAAGTTGCCCAGAATGGCTGGTTGGACTGGAGCTGGGATGAGAGCGTGTGTGGACCTAGAAGAAGATGAAGGAGCAGTGGGTTTGCTGAACTGGAGCATCTCTGTCCATCACCTCTTCCACCCATGGCCATGGCCTTCAGGACCTCCTCTAGTCAATTTTGTGACCCAGAAATGATGGGCACTTTGGATGGCAGCAGCCAAAGTGCCATAATGGGTGGCTCTTTAGCACACTCAAATCAGCATCTGGTGTGAAACCATCAAGACAGATTTTGTTGTCCTACTACTACCAGACAAAACTTAGGAGATGTTAGAAGCACCAAAACCCAATGCTGTATTGGAATACAGCTCTGTTGAAGTTCTCTTTGGCTGCTCTTGGTTGAAATTGCAGAGCGTTTTTTTTTTGGAAAAGAAAAAAATCCCGAGCTCTTTAGTGCATCAATGGAAAATGAAATGCAGGACTGATTTCCCTGCATCCCTTGTGCAACATGGGTAGGGGTCAGCAGGGAGAATGAATGCAGAGAACTGGGAAGGGCCACCAACAGTCACTGAAGACCATGAGATAGCTTTAGAGGATGGAAAAGAGGATGGCCTTGTAGACTCTTGAGCTAGAAAATAAATAGTGGCTTCCCTATCAGGAGGCCCTCGAATTTATTGTCACCTCATGCTGGGGCCAGGGTTGTCTCGACGTGCTCTCTCTGGATGGGTGGAAGGGCCTGTCTCCCTGGGTGCTGGAAGAGCTGAAGGTGAAATTGGGCTGCCTTGGATCATTGAACCACGGAATGGTAGAACATCCCAAACTGGAAGGGACCCACAAAGATCAGAGTCCAACTCCTGGCTCAACCCAAACCCAAACTCTATGGCTGGGAGCGGTGCTGTGTTGTTCACTTTCTTTAACTCAAACTCTTCTCTCCTTGCCCTCTCTGGCTCCAGTACCCCTGGAGACCCTGCCTCCATCTACTGAGGGAGAGACCACTGGGGGCTGTGGGGCCACAGGTTGAAAATCACTGCTCCAACTCCAGTTTTTCAGCCCAACAAAAGCTATTTGGGTGGGCTGTGATCTACAGCAGATCAAATTAGATGGGCTGGTGAGCCGTCCTGGCCCCAAACCAGGACAGAGGGGGAGGACACGAGCCCCTCTCCTTGCCGACATGCCATCGTGTTCCATCATGGGGTCGAAGAGCGGCGGGCATGGGATGAAGGGCACGTTTTGTAGGGCTCGCCCTAAGGAGTGTGGTGGTGGTGGTGGGGTTCCTACCCATGGCCCCTCCAGCACCCACCCTGGTTGTTCACACCCGACCCCGGCCCGCGGCAGCCCGTTGTTCGGGCAGGGAATGAGCTGCCAACACAACAGCATCGCCTGGAAATTCTCCCCTTGGGTCCGGGCGAGGAGCCGGGAGAATTTCCCAGAGATGAAATGAGGGAGCAGAGTTCCCAGAACCAGGGGAGGGGCTGGCGAGGGAGGATTAGAGCGATCTTGACAGTGCACCACTGCGACTGTCTCCCAGCCGGGCCCGTTACCTGCTGGGACACTCAATTTGCCATTGTTCCCGCGGTGTCACACTGTATTACCAGCATAATGCTGAATGTTTCCGCCGGCCAGCGTACCCACGGCACAGAGCACTGGCATTCCCCAGGAGCACCTCGTAGCAACGAGGCAATGTTCCCCTGTCCTGCCGTCACCCTCCAATCCCGCCAGCCGGGCTGGGAAATCCCTATTGATGGCTCTCCCCAGCCCCCCGCCACCGGATCAGAATGGCTAAAGGGCGTGTGAATGGTGCAGCAATTTGAAACGACCGCAGTGCTGGGATGGTATCGCTCGCCCTGCCTCACAGTAGGGGAGGAAGCTTAGCTCTTTCTCATCGGTATAAGCTTATTTTTCTCTCTCCCTCTCTCTTTTCCCTCCCCCTCCCTTTAAGCTGTTGAGTTTATATCAAGACAGCCCCTGATCCCACACACCCCTGTTTAGATGCAAATGACTGCGAGTGTCATGGCTGAGAAAAGCCATGGGTTATCTTGGTGCGGTCTGCCTTTTCACTGCTGGTGTCAGGGGCTTAGCCGAGCACAAGGACCCCGATGGCAGCCCGGGCCCAGCTGCCTTTCCTGCACCTGGCCCTGCCACAGTGAGCGGCGGGGTCGGTGCCACCAAAACTGGCTTTGAGCTGCCCCAGGGCTGAGGAGCACCTTGGTGACACCTGGGGAGGGAGAGCAAGCACTGCCCTGAAGGATCAGGGAGAAGCACCAATCCCTGCTGCTCATGGCATGGAATCGTAGAGTCATTAAGGCCGATCAGGGCCTCCAAGGTCGTCAGGTCTGACCGTTCACTCAGCAGGGCCAGGTCTAAAGCACAGAATC
This sequence comes from Meleagris gallopavo, assembly GCF_905368555.1. NCBI lineage: Eukaryota > Metazoa > Chordata > Aves > Galliformes > Phasianidae > Meleagris > Meleagris gallopavo. Next base: position 805,732 of record NC_139432.1, on the reverse strand, counting down.
ACAAAGTTTGGGAAGACTTCCAAGGTCATTGAATCCAGCCTCAAGCCATCCCCACCGTGACCACTCACAGAATCATTAGAGGGTTGGAAAAGACCTCTAAGATCACCAAGCTGAATCCCAACCCATCACCACCATGCTATTCATAGAACTACTAAGGTTGGACGAGGCCTCCAAGGACGTCGAGTCCAACCATCAACCTCGAAAGCACGTCCCTGCACATCTCTTAAATACCCCCACGGATGGGGACTCTATCCAGCCTCAAACTCCCCTGGCTCAACTTGAGGCCATTTCTTCTTGTCCTATTGCTTGTTATTTGGAAGAAGAGATGTACTCCATCTCACTATGAGCTCACTGAGGTGGTTGTAGGGAGCAATAAGCTCTCCCTGAGCCTCCTGTTGGCTCAGCCTTGGCTTTGGTATAGGACTTGGCTGGAAGAGACATCATCTTTCCATAAAAGCTGACCTTGTTTTAAGAAGAAAAGGGAGGGAGGAGAGGGGAAAGCAGGTTTTTCCTTCCTCCTTGTCCTAAAGCTGCCCCAGACTGAACACCTGCAGTATAAATCACGTCTGAGGATTTGCTTGTAAAAACATGATCTTACCCCAGATTCTGGGGTTGTGTTGTGTTGGTTTTTCTTTTTTTTTTTTCTTTTTTTTCCTTTTTTTTTTTTTTTTTTTGGTAGAAAAAAAAAAGACATGCAAAAAAGAAAACCTGTAGAAAGCCAATCAGTGGCCTTAGGAAATGGAAGGCTCACCAGCTACAGAACACCCCCACGAGCTGGAATTTTGGGTAGGGCCGTGGCATACGGATGGAAACCAGGCTGATCTGGGCAGAGCTCTCCATGGGTTGGTGTTCAGCAGCCCATCAGTGGGAGCATTTCCATTGATAAGTCATAGTTTGATCAGGAAAACTCCAACCAAACATGCTCGATGATTTTTCTCCATCTGTCAGAATGATTTCAGAGCCACAGGTGATATTTCACTTTGTCAGCTCAGAGTGCGTGGAGATGTTGAGACATGTCTGCATGTGGGGCTTTGCTCCAGTCCTCACAGCTGAAAGAATCTTAAAATATTCTTCATAAATTCAAAGCTCAGTTTACTCATTAAGGGGAGGATAGTTCACATCCAAATTTTTAGTGCTTTAATGATGACAAAAGTGGTGGTGAGAGATTTTTTCAGTGCCTGAGTGCTATAATAGTTCTTTCATAATGTGCTTAAAGTTTTTACAATAGTTTTAAGGAAAGTTAAAACCTTCTGATCTTGTAAGTGTTGACGTTTAGGACATGTATTTATTAGGCAACAAGTTACAGTGTAAAAAGGCTTTGTGACAAATTATTTGATTGTAAATACAGCAGTTATCTCAAAATCATCCTGACAGAGCACAAAGGAATTGAATCTTATGGTCACTATTAGCACTGAAGTGGGACGGGATGGGATGTGACGTGATGGGATTGAAAGGGATGGGATGAGGCGGGATGGAATAGGATGAAATGAGATGGGATGGGACGGGTGAGGAGGAGATGGGCTGTGTTGGGATGGGATGAGAAGGGATGGGATGGAATAGGGTGAATTGGGATGTGTTGGGATGGGATAGGATGGGCTGTGATGGAATATAATGGAATTTTACCTAGTGTATGTTTCTGTTTTATGGGAGTGCTATTTTATCTGAGGTCTTGGTTTCCTAACTGGATATCATGGGTATCCTAACATGGATATCCACCCTGACACCAAAGTCCTCCAGCAGCCTCATCTCAGACCACGTTTGGCTGCAGGCTAGTGTTTCAGGTACACCCGACATCTCACTTCTCACAGTGTAATGCCCAGGGTGTTGGGATTTCCATCCTTTTTGTGCAAGTTTCCAGAGTACCTGGTTGGTGGATCTAGGAAGACGGGCATTCAGTAGGAAAAGATGAAGAGGAGCAGGAATATGTTTGGAAAGCCAAGTGGAGATGAGACGCCAGGGCTCTGCCTGCCTCCCAAGCCCCTGACTTTGCTGTTTACCTTTGTCCAGGACAGGCCCGAAGATGGCCAGGCTGTCATCGATGGTGGTGCAGTTCCAGCGACGCCCTCGGAACTGGTGCTGGCACTCCTGGATGCCCAGCTTCACCCCCTCGGCCACGCTGGGCATGATCTCGATGTAGTTGCGGCAGAAGCGGAGCTGTTTGGGGACGAGGCCGGGGATGGAGCCGCAGAGGATGGGCTGGGACCCCAGGGAGCTGTACTGCTGGCCGAGAGCAAGGGACCTGCAAAGGAGAGAGAGCGGTTTAAGTGGTGGGACATCAGCTGGCACTTGTGCCAGGGGAGGTTCTGGTTGAGTTTTAGGAAGAAAAAAGGCACTGGAACATGAAGATGGTGGAGTCGCCGTCCCTGGATATGGTCGAGAACTGTGGGGAAGTGGCACTGAGGAACGTGGTCAGTGGGCATAGTGGGGCCGGGTCGGGTTTGACTGGGGATCTCAGAGGACTTTTCCAGCCTTCATCATTCTATGATTCTATGACTGTATGAATGGGCACAGTGGGTATGGGTTGGTGGTTGGACTTGGTGATCTTGGAGGTCTTTTCCAACCTTAATGATTCAGTGATTCTGTGAATCTGTGATCCTGATACTCAGCTCAAATGCCAACACTGCACAGGAGCAGTGGTGCTCTAGAAGCCTCAGCCAGTTCCCAACATCATTTCTCCAGATGCCAAACAAACAGATGAGTGTCCTCAAAAGAGCAGGGGGAGAAAATATCACAAAAAAGGGCTCATTTGTCCCCATCCACCCCAAGCCCCCAGGCTCAGGGTGCTGCAGCTCTGCTCTGATTCCTGGGACCCACGGACCGATGATTCCCTGTGCAGCCCCTGAGACACAAAGATGGAACAAAATCTGTTCCAAATCTGGATCTGAGATGCCAGGGGCACATTCTGGTGTGCTTTTGTGTGCATGTGTACGAGCACAGTGCACTACAGAAGGAGCATGAGTGCCTATGGCAAACACGTGGGAAATCCCTTTTTTCTTTCTCTGCTTAATCCCTTAAATCTCTCAGGAGTCCCGACACTGTCTGTCAGGCCAGTGACTCCTTTTGTTCCAACAGCCCTGGAGTTAGCAGAGTTAGGATCCAGCTGACCTTCGTGTCTCCCATTGGCTGGGGATGAAGTTTAGGAACCCTGGGAGGAAATGGTCTTGCGCAGACCAGATGGGATCGTTCTTCCTACGTCCTTCTCCTTTTCCCCCCTCCCTTCCATCTTTCTCCCTCTTTTTCCTCGTTTTCCGCTCTTCTTCTCTTCTTTCCCCCCTTCTCCTCTTTTCTTCTCTTTCCTCCTCCTTCCCCCTCTTTTTCCCTCCTTGTTTTCCCTTCCTTTCTCCTGTTATCCCCTATTTTCCAAACAGAACTCATCTTCCATTTGGAAGTTTGGAAAAATTCATGATATTGAGAGAAATTTGACCTAAAACTCTTTGAAAAGAACAGGGTTTGGCCAGTTTAGAGCTGTGCTAAAGCATATTATGTCAAGTAGAATATGAATATTTTTTAATTCTCATAATTTGCTGACAACTGCCCTTTGTGAACACAAATTTTTGGGTTTGTCTAAAGATCAAGAGCAGCATGAGGGATATTTTTGCAAGTAAAAACATGCAATATATATGCACATATGAGCTTGAGAAACGCCAGGTCTCAAATGAATAGGCAGAAAGGCCACAAAATTAGAATAAGGAATAATGCAGTTTGCTAGTGATCTGCCTAATATAAGTGAATCTCATGCCTTTGCTCATAAATCACCCACTATTTAATCTCTACTGGACGTGCCTTGAGTTTTGATCTTTTCTGTAGAGCGTCCAGAAACTCTTCTTAAACCCTTACAAATGCAAATGTTCACCCAGATTCACTCCCAACACTGTGGTTGGGTATAAGTAGGGAAAGAACCATCTGAGAGCTCTCCCACAGGACAGCTCAAGGTGTTCCAATCCCTCTTGGTCCCCAGAGATGTGGCCTTCTGGGAAGTCCTGCAGTGATGCAGGGGCAACCCAAAGCATTGCTGGCACATTGGTTGAACCCGAACTTCTGCACTGCTAAATTCTCTCATCTTCACATCGGTTGGGAAGGGAAGGAGAGAAGGAAGTGTCCTTCAAAAGCTCTGCATCAAACAGGTCCAGAGCACTCACTGTTGGATGCTTGGCCTCAGCTTCAATACCAACTCTAGGGTTGTCCAAACTCCCAGGAGAGGAGAAGACGTGAGCTCCATGTCTTCATGGGTCCATGTCCATGGGTACTCCAACCAATTTCCTAAGGACTGAACAAGCCTTGTGCCAGAGTACTACCCTACTGGTAGTAGGGTGATGGGTCTGAAAATGCTGGGTTGACAGAGACGTTGTAGCAGAAAAAAAAAGTATGTCTATATAAGGCAGATTTATGTACTAAAAAGGGTCAACTCAAGCACTGTGGACAAAACACCAGTAGTGGATGGACAACAGAGGAGGCAAGAAGAGACTTGCACTGTGGCAGTCTGCAGAAGCTGAATTGCTTGAAGTATTTAATCCTAGGGAGACAGGAATATTAAGAATGGTAATGGATGTAGAGAATGGCAAGAAGGGAATCCAGAGAAGGAACAATCGGGATAGTTGGATGTTGGATGGGGGTCCACAGAGATGCAAACTTTGGTACCTGTGGGCAAGGTCCTGGTGACAGAACCCTAATTCTGGAGCAGAACCATCTCCTTCTGCAGTTGCTCCTGAGTATGCACCCCACGCTGGTCCCAGCAATGCCAGACAATAGCTGTACTTATTGCTTATCTCGCATGTAATGCTCCCTTCCATCAGCTGGCCATTTAATAATCTGTGGGGACAGCAAATATCCCAGTGTGACAGTGGTGCCATCTGATGCCATTGTGGCAGTGAATGACTTGTGCTAGTGGACGTGTTGGGATGGATTGGGGTTGGACTTGGTGATCTTGGAGATCTTTTCCAGCCTTCACGTTCTATGACTGTATGCCTGGTTTGTATCCAGGCAGTGGTTGCTCTCAATATCTACAAGGCAGATCACTTACTGGGCTATCCCAGTATGGACTCAGCACATCAAGGGGAATCACTGTCCCCTCTTCTTGGTGTTGGTGACACCAGACCAGAAAGTCTGTCTTGTAGTGGGCAGTGCCCAATAGATGTGATTGTGATGACCAGAGGCTGAGAGCACGTGGTGCAGCAGGAGAGGTTGAGAGAACTGGGCTGGAGGAGAGGAGGCTGAGGACTGTCTAAAGACTGCCTACAACTCCATGTGATGAAGTTGTCAATTTGATGGAGCCAAGCTCTTGGAAGTTTAATTGGCATTAGGAAAAATTCTGCTTGCTGGAAGATCTGTCCCTGGGCCAGGTTGCCATCAAAATGGAGGTCTCCACTGAGGGGTGTTTGTAGGGTGCAGTTGGACCCCATTGCCTGGGATGATGCTGGGGATGGCAATGCCTCAGGGGCAGATTGGGCTCTAGAAGCCAAAGGTCCCTTCCCATTGGCACAGTTGTTGGGAGAACTGTAGGGGCAGCAAATCCCCACAACCCAACAGCTGTATGAATACCTCTAAAAGTAATTCCAACAGGGTCTTGCTGCTGTCCATCCTAAGGATGGTTTTGTATTCCCGTTGCCATCATTGAGCTCTGGCCAAGTGTGTGCTGTCTTATCCAGTCAAGAGCACATGAAGCTGCAGAAAATAGAGTGTTTTAAGCCTCCTCCTTGTTGTAAATCGGATGTTAAACATGGAGAGGGGACAAAAGAGCAATAGCAGTGAGCTGAGGCAGTGGCTTATGTTGACAGTTTGATTGGTCTATTGGAAAGACTTCTGAGAGATTATTGAGTTAAAGTGAGGGGAGCGGTGAGATTAAGACTTTCTGTGCAGCAGAAGAGGGCGAGACAATGGCTGGTGAGTGGGAATTCAGAGCAGCAAAGGCAAAGCACAAGTGTAGAAGAAAAAGGCAGATGTTCAACACTTGCTGCAGATTCTCTAACACTGGATGTCTTCAAATCCAGTCTATGATTTTCTGTTTGAGCCAATACGAATGAATTTCTCACCCTTAGGGTAAAAAGATCAAATGCAGTGGTTGCCAAGAGGATTTTTTTTCTGTCCTCTGGGTTAAAAGTCAGCTCAGTAATTGGAAACAATATGATAACTACAGACCATGTATGAACCCCGCTGCCCCTAGTGCAGGGGATGGAGAAAGGATGCTGTGTTCCCAAAATGACCTTGCTGAAAATCCTCTCAATGTATGTGAGACAGAAATGTTTCCCTTAAATTCAAACCAAGGAAAGTTCCTTTGTTTCCTGCGGATTTTTTTTTTTTTTTCCCCACCAGCTCTTCTTAGAGACAGAAAAATCTGTCTTCTGGACATTGGAATGCCAGAACGAGAGTGGAGGATGAGGAGCAAATTGGCAAGTGGAAAAGCAAGAATTACCAAGGTTGGAAGAAGCTGGTCTCCTCAGGGAGATGTGTTTTCTAATCATAATACAATTAAGGTTGAAAAAGTTCTCCAAGGTCATCAGTTTCAACCGCCAACTCATCCCCACCATGCCCACTCATAGAATCACAGAACATTAAGGTTGGAAAAAACATTAAGATAATTTATTTTAACCATGCTAATGATAAACTTGACTCTCAGAATAATTTAAAGTATATAAATATAATCCTTTCTTAATCTCCTTTTATGCCCCATATTGGACATTCTTGAAAATACTGTGTCATTCCATGTATGCTACCCAAGTTCCCAAGGATTTTGAATAGGTAATATTGCAGATTTCTCTAGGTTAACTGACATTTATGCTTGGGAATGCTTTCTGCTCGCCCTCAGACTACTGTAGAACTCCAAGGTGAAACTGGCCCAGGGTCTACCCACTGGATAGCCTTGAACATGGTCAGCATTGCACCTTGCAAACTTGGAACAGAACTGGCACACCAGCTTCAGTAGTTATTTTTGGAAAACTACAGCATAGTATGTAGAAGATTATGGAGAAAATCCTCTTCAAGCCATGTCCAAACACATCACAGAAAGCATATGGCTGGGAACTGCCAACATGGATTTACCAATGGCAAATTCAAAAGAATATTCTCAGCAGACTGAGAAACGGCATGGGAGTCATGGGTAGATGGTTGGACTGGATGGTCTTAGTGGTGTTTCCAGCCATAATGATTCTGTGATTTTATGTGCTGGTGGGAACTGCCTGAGGCTTAGAAAAAGCCGAGGAAAGTCCTATTTCTGGGTTGAGATAGTCCATACAACTGGACAGGCTGGGCTCGGTAGAACGCAGCTTTGCATCATGGATTGTGGTGGGCATGAAATCCATTGTGGACACCTCCATCTCAGCTGGTCACTCAGGCTCCCTTTGTGACAAATAGAAAATTATTCACTTTTAGAACATGATCCACTGACCCACTTTACCTGTTTGCTTCTGGATGAGGTTCTCTGGAGCACAGTCTGGACATGTAGTCAGACACCTGGCTTTAAGTTGTGCCTACACATGGCTTTTACTCACTTTTGATTTCCAGAAATGTTGTCCACAAGCCATGAAGAGTGGTTTGAAGCCAAAGAGGCGTTTCTCACACAAGCTAGCACAGGAAAATGTACCTTACCCATAGAGCCAGAACCCTGCCCACTATTTACAAAGCTTTTCAGAAAAGCTGTTTTGGAATCCTTGAATGCTCTGAACTGTAACTATGCATTTCTTATCTCTCAGGAAGAATTTGACTATGACACCATGGATGGAGATGAAGGAGTCCACCAGCTGAGTGTTCAGCTCTGCCTTTGTGCAATTCTGTGTGGGCAGGTAAGTGGTAACAGTGATAAGCCGACTGAACAGGGTACCAGACAACCCACTCTATCTGGCCCTGATTTGGGCAGGAGGGTTCATCACTGTGCTCATCGCTGTCTCTCCTTTCTCCTCTCTCCTCTCCATATTCCCCCCACTCTGGAACTCTCCATACAGAGGTGGTAATTGCTGAAGTCAAATCTCAAATTTACAAAGTCAGGAGGCTGAGCCAAAATTGAACCAAATCGTCCTCATAAAATCATAGAACCATAGAATCACGAAGGCTGGAAAAGACCTCCAAGATCACCAAGTCCAACCCTGACCCATTCCCACCATGCCCACTAACCCAGTGCCACATTTCCATGGTTTTTGAACACCTCCAGGGATGGTGAATCTACACCACCCTGGGCAGCCTGTGCCAATGCCTGACCACATTTCTTTCGGAGATGTTTTTCCTAACATTCAGCAAACACATTTTTTTTTTTTTTAAACACCTATCCTGCCTTTTATCACCTGAATTTACCTGTTAAAAATCCTACCCTAAAATCTTTTTGTTGAGGGAATATCTCATTCCACAGTTGTCTTCCCTTTTCACACACTTCACTCAGCCACATTCAGTCCTCCTATCCCTGGAGTTGCCTCCTTTGCTACTGTCAGCCCTCTTTGCAGTCTCCATATTGTCTGCTACCTTGAAGCCAGGCTCTTTCTGCGTGATGCTGACCCACATATCTGTCATTCTCAGTGTTCCAGGAATTCTTAATTCTATCGAGGAATCAGGGGCAGGACCTGAGTGCACGGACATGGTGCGTGGTCCGGTTGGAACGTAGGGTCTCAAGTGGTCTTGTGTGAGCAATCCCTCCTCTATCCTGGGCAGGGAATTCGGGCAAACGGTGATATAACTCAGCCCATGAGCTTGCTCAGGGCGCAGGAGCAGGGTCAGACCTGAGCCCTTCGCTGTGCCAACACTCCTTCTAATGTCAGAAGCCTTTGCTGTAGGAGTCGCCACAACAAAGGGCTTCAAAACAGAGCAAGAAGATCCCTCCAAATTCCTATAATTTCCTCTTGTCTGAGCACGGCGTGAAGCAGACGAATCCGCTGTTGCATCCCTCGCATTATCTCTGCTGACTGCCCTGTGGATTAGTGTTGCTGCAGCAACAGCACTTTTGTGAGATGAGCCCATTTCGGGAGAACTGCTCCACTTTGGGTGACTCAGGGCTCTGTCATGGACTTGAAAGTGATTTGGCATCTGCCTCCACCTCTTTGTCTTGGCATCTCCCAAGGTTCGTCTCTGAGTTATTTGCTAGCCAGAAGGGTTGGAGATGGGGGCAGGGCTGGGAGTTGGACTCTGCTTCTCTTCCTAACGATGCAGCCTGAATAAAGTTGCTGACGAGGGTGCGTGTCCAGGCACTGGGCTCCTTTATGCCCCGTGTATCAGATGTAAATGTTATGTTCAGCAATGCCTGCTCAAAGCCATGTCACTCTCCATTTAGAAAGCACAATCAAGTGATTCGCCATGGGAGAGAATGTATTCTGCAGGGGCCGCGATAATATGATTCACCCATGAATTTGCATAAATGCATATGATTTGCATATGCAAATCGGGGCTTCCAGGCTGTGACCGCAATAAACACAGCAATATTTTCAGCACTGCAGAGAGAGAGATTGAAATTCATCTGAGATGCACACCCTGTCCTGGACACCCTGTGGCTGGGTGCTGGTAGGGCCTCCGGATGGGTGACGTTTTGAAGAGCCCTTGGCAGTGGTGAACCATTAAGTGTTTAGTGCCTAATGTCTGGAAATCACCCACTGTGAGGCACTGAAGCCATCAAAAAGCATTTACTGAATGCATGGATGCTACAAGAATATCTATTTTAATGCTGTGGATTGGAATGCCACATCCCCCCAGCTGTCCCACGCTTTGGGGTGTGATCTAGAATGGATGTTGTTGAGAATAAGACACCAAGCTCTGTCACATCTGGATGAACTGGATCTTAAAGTATTTAATGTCAGGTGTACCAGGGAAAAAAAAAAGAGTTGAATCTTTTGGAAACAAGATCTACTATTAGTGCTTGTGGTTCATGGTGATAAGTCAAGCTTCAGCCTGATAATCTCACTGGCAACCTTAGGCTCTCCTATCCTGAGCAGCGAGCTCCTTAGGCACACTCCCATCACCATTCAAGATCTGTATTGCACTCACTGCATTACACACTGAATTTCCACAAGCTAAAATTATGAGGTAAATATGGTCTTCTTATCTGAAGCAATTCAGCCCTTCTGGCTGCTTGTTCCTGTTGGCTCATCTCTAGGATTTTCTCATTTTGTATTTCATTTTTGGGAAACATAATGATCAGACTGCAAACAGACTTTGGGATGTAGAAGTGGACTGAAATAGTCCACTGGCATTCTCAGTGTTTTCTGTTTTGAGAAGAAATCTGATCTCCTCTTCCATTGCCAATCACCCAACATGTCCACAGAAATCTGACCAAGAGACCAAGCAAGAAGGTGCAAAGCTTGCAGATGTTGATCAATTCTGCATGCCAATCAGTGAGCACCAACTGCAGAGAACTGTTCACAATAGAATCGTAGAATCAAAGTACCATTAAGGTTGGAAAAGACCTCTAAGGTCACCAAATCCAACCGTCCACCTGCCACAAACATGGTTTGCTCACTAAACCATTTAGTTTGCTCACTAAACCATGTCCCATCTCTAAGGTAGTTGTAATAAAATGCCTAACCCATATCAATTCTGTGCAGATTAGGTGTCCTTAAACTGAAGAATTCTATCTATTCTTAACAGTCTGATTGTTGCCCAGAAAATTTACCCTGAAATATCTTTTTAATCACTGTGGATTTGCCATTTTTTCTGGCTATTATTGTGTATACTGAGCTTAACTGAGTTTAAAGCATCCTGTGAAACTGGGTGGTGTGACAGGGACTTTCTATTAGGTGGTACAATATTTACTGCCAGGTAGAACCGGGATGTTGGCTTATTAATCATAATCCTGGAGCCTCATCTGACTCAAAGAGAAGGCTGGAGTGGGGATGGGTTGGGGTTGAACGTGGTGATCGTACTGGTCTTTTCCAACCTTGATGTTCTATGATTCTAAGTGGGAATCATAACTAAAACCAGGCAGAGTTGGACACCAAAGAGACAAATCCATAACCACCAGACCATAAAACAATGGATGCTTGTTAAGAATGTAGCCATACAACTTTGAGCCAGGCCACATGGACTGGACTAAATAAAAGTAATTATTAATGTGCAGTTAAGTACGTTAGTATGAGTGATGGTGAGGGATACCACCGTGTCTACCTTGGTCTTACACCTTGGTATAAGATTTCAAGGGCTGAGTGATGGCTGACATCATGGTACGGGACCACCATTCATGTAAAGACTCAGTGTAGTACCTAAACAACTCATTAAACATAGATCCCATGCATTTGAGTAAAACTGGTTCATCTGTTTACTACCAAAGTCAGAGCTCAGAGGAAACACAATGCAACAATCAGTTGGAAATTAAATATATGATTGGAAATCTAACAGAGAATTAAAAAAGAAGAACCGAATTGTTGAAATCAACAGTCAAGGGAAAGAAATCAAGTGGAAAACAGGGATAGGGAATGGCACAGCTGAGGTATGGAATATCTATAGTAGATACAGGAAAAATGGATGGCTATGAGACATAAAAATGGGATCAAAAATGGGACAAAAAATTGGGTTTATCATCAGCTACTACTAACCCCTTCAGTTCTAAACTTGAGAGTCCTGTTTGTTGGAAAAATTGCCAGTGCCTAAGCCCATGTGATGCTCAGTGGCTCAGGGAAAGGGTTTCTCACTCAAAAATAAAAGGTCCAATTACTGGGAAAAGAGTAAGAGACTTGATTACATTTGTAAGATTAATTAAAACTAGAAAGGTTCAGAGAACTGAAAAAAGACAAATTAGCAAATCAGGAAACCCATCTTCAGGAAAGAAAGGAAGGAGTTTAGTTCCTTGATCATGGAAAATTTGCTGAGCAAATCAGAGTTCTTTCATAGTTTCAGAGGTGGCAAAAGAACTGCACCAACAGTCCATTAACCTGAAAAATTCAAGGAAACAACCTGAAATAATATAGCCTGGCACCTCTTATCAGACACTTTTTATTACATCCATATTACTGTAATATTACCTCAAAATTTGAATAATATTAAACCGCATCTATTTATAGATACAAAATAAGCCTTAGATCAAATTAGGAAAAAAAAAAAAGTAATAATAATAATAAAAAAATAGAGTTCTGTCTACCAGCAGAAGGCTAACATTAAACTTTGGGTAATTTAAGGAACTTAGGCTGTAACTATTTATACATGGGATATGTGAATTATACAGCCAAATCCTTCCCATTTCAGACCCTTTAGGAAAATCACAGGTTATGGACATGTGCTGATCCACATCAGATTTACTTCACCCCTGGTTAAATTGTTTGGCTGTGTCTACAAACAGAGAGAGCTCAGATCACAGTCACAGAATCGGCTGTGTTGGAAGGGACCTTTAAAGGTCATCAAGTCTGGTATCATCCTTTCCAAGATCAAACTTAAGGTAGATCACTTGGTCTGCTTTACGCAGAGGCGACATCTTTCCAACAGCAGCAATTCTTTGGTGATTTGCATCTGGCTGGATCCTACCTTCCTGAGAGCTATATCCCACTGCAATTCTTTCCACGTAGTATTTTCAGAACTGATTTATAGTTCTTTAGAGCTACACTGGTCATAATTTCCATTTCCAGCTCTGTTTAGAGCCATTTTCTTTAGGAAACTGAGACTAAACATGTGCTTACAGAATGAATGCCAACCCACTGCATTTCAAACCAGGCTCAATCTGAGCCACAGGCTGCTGCTGGACCCTCTGTATCCTCTTGGCCAGAGTTAATGAGCTCTGAGCTGCTGGTACCCCTGAAGTCACCCCTGAATTTCCCATGCTGTTGCATAGGTTCCCTTAGGCAGGTATCCAACTTTACCAAATAGTGCTTTTAATGAAGGATTCAAATGGAAAGCAATCATCTTCAATTAAAGACAAGTGAGACACTGAAAGCTAAAGAAAACAAGTTACATGTCACCTCAACCTGCACCTACGTTCAAACGGTTTTCACATAAATGGGTTTCCTAAGGAGGAAGTTACAGTGGGATGAGTGAGGACATGTTTTTAAATTTCTATCTGCCTCTTCCTAAGGGCCCAGTGCCACTGGGAACCTCAGAGAGCTGCCAAAGCCTCCAGACTCTCTTGATAAGGATAGAATTAAATTTGATAACATGCGATGGAAAAAGCCATTCCACCTGCTTAGAGATGAAAAACCAGATGTATGTGTAATGTGAGTCACAGCTATGGGCAGTGATCTATTGACATTTTGTCCTCGGGAGCCACGAGAGGGCTGAGGCTGAATTCTTTACCTTCTGCTTTCACCTGTGGCTCTGAACGTGGCCCCTTTCCCCAGGACAGACCCCTGCCAGAGGTCTTCAAGCATCCTTGCCTCATTCAAAGGTGGATAATGCTGATGGAAGAGGTGAGCATTCAGTGTTATTTACTGCAGTTGTCTTCTTAGACCTCTAAGAGTCCCTAGGAGGCACCTGAGAGGTCTGTTGCCATGACCCAAAGCTGTGCATGCCAACTATGGCCTTGCTGCACACTTTTCTTCCATCTGAAGGGATAGGAGGAGCAACAGTTCTGTGTCCCCACGGCTCTGCACATCTCTCCATCTCCTCTATTTCTCATTCAGAAGTAGCAATGTGGACAGTGTAAGTCTTTGACACGTATCTGAGGAGGCATATCCCCTGTTCATTGCAGGGGAGTTGGACTAGATGACCCTCAAGAGTCCCTTCCAACTCAAACGATCCTATGACTCTATGTCAGCACTCCCACAGTTAGCATATAGACAATTCTTCCCATATCTGCCCCATTTGTTCCTTTTCACTAGGGTTAGGTTAAAGTTGGCCCTATGGCCGAGGAGCACGGATAGCTCCATCTATCTCCTATCCCACCCAACCTAGATGGGTGTAGGGGCCCAGCGCAGGGCACAGAGCAGATACTGTGCTCCATCTTTGCTTCCTCCCCATGTTTTGGGCTGTGAACGAATGGGGCTCACTGCCAAGAGCTGCCTAAAGACCAATGGATTGGGAAGACGACTTATCACAGAATCCATTCCCTGCCCTTCGGCCCTCTGTGAGTCTCTCATTTTAAAGCAGTGGAGATGCTCTGGCACTGTGGATAAAGCCACAATTGCAAAAAAAAAACAAAGCCAAAACCAAGCAAACAAACAAACAACAAAACAGCATGGAGATCTTGTTTGATCCAATCCTTTTCCATGAACTCTGCTTGCCATGCACCATGCAGTTCTGCCCACCTTACGTGTCCTCTGCATTGTTCATTTGGGCTGAACTTTAGGGGTTTGAAGCAAGGCAAGGACATGGGGCAGGCACCTTTCTGCACCATCTTCTCCTGAAAACAGGAAGAGGCATTTTGCTAATGGAGATATTTTCATAGAAAAATCAGACCTTTTTGTCCAGGAGATTTGGGTTCCTCACTCGGAGAATCCCATTGCCCCACGCGGTTCCGGGGCGTTTCATTCTTTGGGAAAACATGCTGTGATTTAGCCATTTCATGAACCTGCAGAGCTGTTAAATGCTTCCTGAGCATTCTCATTGTATTCTTGGTCTTTCTCTTTGGGAACTGCGTATTTGCGTTCTCAGTAAGCAGATTATTTTAAACATCGGCTTTCCATCCACATCCCTAAATACTCCCAGACATGGCAGTCCATTTCCAAGTTCACTCCCACCTACTTCTTGCCATCTCCATGTTGGCACTGAAACGATCTCCTTCAGGAATTAAAAAAAAAAGGACTTTTCTGGAAAAGGACGGAAATAACCCAATGATCTCCATAGCACCAATTCCAACCTCTCCCTCTTTGCTCTGTGGATCATTAGGTCTAAAGCCCCCACTTGGCACACACAGAAACTTAATGAGATATATTCCAATGACAAAATCCTACATGATAAAGAGGGAAATTGACTGAAATATTCTGTTATGCAATTGCTTGCTTAAGGGACTTCAAATGTTTTATTCTCTATTTCTTTTCGGTTTTTAACTGCTTCCTATGCAAATATATTTATTCATATTGTTATATTTATTTTTAAAATAAGTAACTCAGGTTATTTATTACAAGATATAACCTATTCTTTTATTATTATCACTGTTACTGCCAAAAAATAAGTGGCGTTTCCGTAATTAGAAAGAACAAAACCCATCTTGGAGGAATTTTGCTAACGAACATTTTCTCAGGTGCCATTTGCGTTCTCAGATCATTTGCTGGACTAAATTCACAGAACAGAATGCAACAAAAGAAGAGAAAGAAGTCAAAAAAACTGCAGTGGCCAAAAAGAAAATAGAATTATTATTATTATTATTATTTTTTGAAGGATTATTGGAAAGGAAGGAAATAGCTGCGAAACAGCCATGCAACAGCCAAAATTCCTATTGCACAAGAAATAAAAAACACATCCTTTAACATCTCAAACAAATGCCTATTGCTACAGTGACGAAAATGGAGAAATTAAGAGTGGTGGGGAAGACTCCATTTGCGCAAAGGGAAATGTAGGCATCACCCTTTAAAAACCACCCCCAAACTTTTCATTAATTACCAGGCGAATCTGGAGAAATTAAGCTTAGAATTGAACATGTAATCACGGCCAGCTCAGGGTGAAAAGAAACATGCATGCACACAGATCCCATAGCTAATAATTTAATTAATTCATTAATCAATCATAGAAAGAAGGAAAGGGGGGAAGGAATCTTACCACCAAATGGGGTAACCCGCTAAGACCTTTGTGCCATTGAAGAGAAAAGACAAAATTAATCCAAGCAGGTGGTAATCCATCAGTCCACGCTGGTGCAAGGGGAAAATCGCCGCGAAGTTTTCAGCAAAACATTAAGTGTCAGAATGAAGAACAGCCCCCCTTCCAGAAAAAAAAAAAAAAAAAAAAAAAAATTAAAAAAAAAAAAAAAAAAGAGTGAAACAAAGTCCCTTGAAGTGCGGATGACTTTGTGGCTTGTCAGAAACACACCTCTCCAAGCCTTTTCCCCGTAGATCATCCCAAAGCGTCTATTAAAAAGTGCAGGGCTCGGGGATGTCAGCCGGCAGCCAATCAGACCGCATGGCCCAAGGTGAGGGATGAGTCTCCGCTCAGCGCTGTCAATCATCTTCTCCTCCCCCTCCACCCCACAACTTTGTTCCTCGCTCCCACCGACAAACCATCTTTGCAAGAGGCAGTGGGATTGGTGGTGGATTTTTCCTTTTTTTTTTCTTTTCTTTTCCTTTTTTTTTTTTTCCCTTTTTTTCCTTCCCCCCCCTCCCCCAAGAAACTCAGGATGCACAGACTTCTGGCCAAGACGTTGCAAGGTAAGGATGGAGGGCAGCTGTGATTACACTTAATTTCATGGTGGGGGTGAGATAGACAACTTATTCTTTAGAGGGATGTGAGCATTAACCCTTGCAGGAGCACCAAGGAGGCAAAATAATCCTCCTTTATCCATGTGTTGATCAGAGCCACGTGGACAAAACTGGTTGTAAACTTTAAATGAATTTTGCATTGCCCACCGTGGGGTGGGATAGGTGGAGGAAGGAGGAAATGGCAGCCTGGACTTTTGAGAAAAAAAAATCATATCATGTCAAGAGTGTGAAGATGTCCCATTATTCAGTTTCTTGTGAAGTGCAACTCTGGATGCAAAAAGATGAATTGTAGAATCATGGAATCATAGAATTGTTATTGGAGAATCATGGAATCACAGAATAATGGAATCATAGAAGCATGGAATCGTAGTGTATCCTAAATTGGAATCATAGAGTCATGGAACCATAGAATATCCTGATTTGGAATCATAGAATTGTGGAATCATAGTATATCCTGAATTGAAATTATAGAATTCTCAGCCACTACAGCTCCATTGCAATGGAGCTGCCCAGTCTATAACCATGTAGAGATTAGGTGCTGGCAAATCAATTTTGTGCAGGGCAATTGCTGTAGCAGAGGTGCAAGATCTTGGACAGCCCAATGCATCTCATGGTTTTGAAAGTTATAGAGCTCAGCTATAAACCGTTCCAGCAAATCTCTTACCCAACACCAGCTGTGTTTTACTGAATTCAAACACTTTGGATTAATTAAGCAGTGATTTTCAAATGGGAGCTTGAGGGCACAGGTTTAACCCACTGTCTGAGTTTTGAGATTTGCAGCAAGAACCTGGCCGATATTTTGGAGCTTCACAGACAGAATAGTGATGGAAAGTAATGAATGAAAGTACTTCAGCCATCAAAATGTCAAAAAAAAAAAAAAAGGGGAGATGGAAGTTTGATATCTCAGATGATACTACAGGTCATTGGCATCCTATAGGATGGCTGGGGGAGGATCCAAAACACTGCAGAAATTCAGTTTGGGAAAGCTTTTGAAATCTGAATTAAATGATTGGTTGGAGCATCTGTGGACCCAGAGAAAGAGGATTTCCCCATCATCAAAGTCTTGGTGGGATATTTCTTTTCATCAAGAATAACAAGAAGTGTTCTTTATCCATTTCTTGTCACTACAGTTTATAAATCAAGACAGTATCAAGTCACGAGATCATTATTCTACTTACTACCAAATGTTGAAAAGTGATCCAAGACCCCAAAACCTGGAGACTTTATTTGCTATTTACTCCAAAAAGTTGTGCACTGGGCAAAGATCACCCAGTGAGAAGAAAAATGAGAAAAACAGCAATGGGTTTCAAAGCTGTCTCCATTTGTACCATGTGTCCATGAAGTCGTGACATAGGATGCTCTAACTTTTGTCACTTGTTGTCCACTTAGATACTCTTCCTTTCTCTTCCAGAATACCAAACAAAGTAAGAAACAAAGTGTCTGGAGAAGGAGATGAGACTGTGGATTCTCCTGGATTGATTTTCACCATGCGTTTCAACACCCTGAGCCTGGAAATAAAGCTTTTCCTGGTGCAGTCCAGCTGCCCTGGGTGGATTTATTGCACGGCCAGCGCAATGCAAAGAGGCTGACTGGAGGCACAGAGCAAGAGATGGACGATGTAGGGCTGCTGCTGATGGAGAGGCTTCAGGCATTGTGCTGGGGAAGTCAGAGGACATGCAAGACCTGTGATTCATGGTGCAGCACTAAGCGATGGCACCAGAGGGCTTGGCTTGCAGATGGGCTATTGGGCACTAAATGTTGAATAGTGCATTCTGGCAGCTCTGGGCATGGCCAGAAACTGAACATGAGAAGATGGGTTCCTCAGCACCAGTGGGGTCTTTGGAGGTCTCAGGTCTCAGAAGCATCTGAATTCATTTTTTTCGAGGACCTAAATTTTGGTACTGGTATTTAACTGGAGGTAAAATAGGAAAATGGCTTTTTGGTGGTCCGAGCCATCAGTCCTAAAGTAAATCACTATTGTAAAGAATGTAAAGACGTGAAGAAATCCTCCCCCAAAGTATGAATGAGCTGTCTAAGTCCCTTGCATCTTAAGCTACTCAAATCCTTCGTATTTCTGTGGGCAGAGTTTGCTGCTAACTTATGGTTGGTCATACTAGCTTTTCTCAGTTTCCTTGGTCAATGGGGCTCCTTTACCTTCCCTGCCTCTAAAAAACTCTCCTCCTCAGCTCCCTGTGGTTCTTCATATCTCAGTTAATTTTGGCTGGACACACAAGGACAGTGTGTCCTTACCTAACCTAGAGACAGCAATTTGTTTTAACACCTGAGCAGAGTGATCTAAAGAAGGACCTCCGCAGATATTAGATCACTCTTCTATGGACAGGAACATCTTTTTGTATTTCCCTGTATCTTCTCAACATGCTCCATTGGCAGTGATATGGGAACATGCTCCATAATGTTGACATTGCATGCACCTACCTCTACTTTCCTTCTTGTCACAAACTCTTTACAACCCATGTTATTGAAATCCTGCATCACTCAACTGACATTTTCTGTCTTCCAGATAATGCTATCAGCATCTTTGTACCAAACTTTTGCCAAGATATCTCAGATATGGCCAAGGGCTGGGATTCTGTGTTGGCTTTTGCTTTGTTTTCTTTACTTTGTTTAAAAACAAGAGATTGCATTTTCAAAACATTGGTACCTGTGGTAGCTGTTGTCATTCCCAGGCTCAAGACAATTGAGTTGGCTTTGCAAGCGACTTCTTGTGTGATTCTGACTGCTCAGATTCCTTATCTGTATTTATTGCGTGCAGAACTTGAGAAATAATTAGTTCCAGGTGTTTCCTATTAGTTCCTTCAGGAAGGAAGCATCTCACCCTCTGTTTGTGCAGACTGAGCTAGAACATTAAGGAAGAGCAATGAATGGCAGACCTGACAATAAAAATATTTTTTGTTATTAATAGTACTGCTGTTACTAAACATATGAGCAAAACTGGAATCTTAATGCTTGTAGTTGAAGGGTAGAAAGAATGACAGATGGTTTTGCCTGTGGTTTAGTTTTTCTCATCATGTGATGAAGCCCTAAGCCACGTATTCTTTTAGAGACAATGACAACTCAGAGCAAAGAGAGCCAGCACTGAAACCTATCTCAATCTTTGGTAAATACAAGGCTATAAAGACTGTCTTTTTTCCTGAAATAGCATTGGCCGATTATGTGGAGACACAGCTTAAGCAACGGACGTAAAAAGAGGCAGTTATTGTGAAAAAGCTTTAAAGTCTTCTCTATTAACTTTCTATTCTTCTATACAAGTCAACCCTATTCTTAAAGGGGAGAACTTTGCCTGGAATGGGAGGACACTCGTCCCATCAGCTGGTAATCGAGACACTATTTCCTGATGACTGGCATCTCAGGAGGGCCTATTGCACGTCGTTGTGATTTTCCATCATTTTGAAGCACAAGATACAGGGGACACAGGAATAGAATGGTTGAGTGTAGCCAGCATATGTGTAAGTGATCTATGCACAGGGCTGTGTGAGCAAGGGTAGATGGCAGAGGATGAAAGAGCATATGCAGGTTTATGGTCATATGTATGTCTGGTCTTGCTGATGGGAAAGGAGCCTCAAGGTTAAATTCAGAGCTTTCTGAACAAGTCTGGTACAAAAAGCACTGCATTGACTGTGCATGTTGTGTCTCTGAAATTATATAGTGTTGAGGAGTTTTACACTTTATACACGCATAAGGTGTAATGCACAAGGCCAGCTGTGTTCTGCAGGAGAGGCAGAGCTGCCTTTCCCAATGGCAGTAAACCTGACTAATTGCACTGGCTGAGCACACAAAGAAACTACGCCACAGGTCTTGGGCTTGTTTGAAGATGGCTCTGTCTACCCTGACATCTGGAGGAATGCATCACAGGGATGGGGGAAGGGATGGAGAGCAAAGGGAACGGAGTCATTCCTCTTTCTTCTTTCTTCCCCTGGACGGCAACCTGGCAATATCCTGGAGGCTGGAGAATACATAGCAAAAATTGAGAGCAGGTATTTTTGCTGCAGGCTGACTTGGCAAAAGGCATGGAAATCCTGAGGCCCTGTGATGCAGTAAGTTCTTGTGCCATTGAAGCAAAAGGAGTCATATGCATTTGTGTGAATGTTACGTGTTCTCCTGGGCCATCGGTAGGGCAGTGAAAAGGCCTGAAAGACCAGAGAATCACCATTTTTCTTGATCCTATATGTAGTTTAAACCATACTTTCAGAAAGATGGACTAGCAGGTGGTTTGAGGAGGGATAGAACAAACATCCTAAAGAGAAGCCCAGCTGAGGGCTCAGTTTGGGATGTGTTTGTGCCTCGTTGGGCTGTGGATGGCTTTAGGATAGCTTTAAGATGACTTTAAGATGGCTTTGGGCAGGCTTTGGTCTTTGCTGAGCTGGTTTTGAGATGGCTTTGGCCCTTGTTGGATGGATCGAGTCTGGCTTTGGGATGAGTTTGGGATTTGCTGGGCTGCGACTGGCTTTGGGGTGGCTTTGGATCTTCCTGGGCTAGGAATGATTTGAGGCTCTGTGGGATCAGTCTGGCTTTGGGCTTTGCTGGGCTGAGGATTCCTTTGAGCTTTGCTGGGCTGGGGCTGCCCTTGGGCCTCGCTGGGATGGGGCTGGCTTGGGGCTGGCCTTGGGATTTGCAGGGCTGTGCTGGGGGATGAGTGAGGCCAGGGCAGCTGGCTGGAGGAGAGCAGGAGCCTGGAGCTGTGCCTGGTAGGGATTCAATCCGGGCCTTTGGCAAGGGAAGTTTTAATGACACAACAACAACAACAAAAGAGGAAAGGGGGGAAAGGAAGAAAAGGCTCCTGCAGGGCCCGTTGCCACGGAGACCCCAAGGAAGTTTGAACCAGTCCTGCTCTTTTCACAGCCGCCTTTCAGCCAAAGAGGGAATTATGGCTGGCGATAAAAGGAGACATGTGGCCCTTTGCTCACAGGGACCGGCCTCTGCAGTTACGAGTCTTCAGCTCATTTTCCCCCTTGTCTCCTCCTGCAATTATACATTCAGATCTCAGGCAAAAAAAAAAATCTAGGACAAGTTGTGCACCCTTTGCCCTGGGGACCCCTCCCCGGAGGGCAGCCTGCTATCTCTTTCAGCCCATTCTTCCCCGGCTGCCGCGCGCCGCCCCCGTTTCCTCCGTAGTTATGAAAATGTTACGTGCTCGGGGCTGATAAACAGCTCACGCCTGCTGTCGTCACATCAGTCTGCCTCCTCAAGCAAGGAAAGCCTTTTCCAGGGGAGCTGCAGGCTGTTTTCTTGCTTGTTTATTGAGGGGAGATGTTTTCTAGTTGACCCGTGGGTCTGGCTGACCAAATGCTGGAAAGTGATGGGACGAATTTGTCTTGATTGAGTTTCCCTTGCCGACTTCTCCAGTTTCTCCAGCAGTAGTCGTAAATGCAAGCCCTGGAGTTGTATTGCAGCACTCAGGCTGTGCCCTTGACACCGTCCCGTTGAGGTCTTAGAGCTGGGCACTTGGGTGCATGGTTTAGTGGGCAGTATTTGTGGTAGGTGGACAGTAGGACTCGATTATCTTAGAGGTCTTCATCTGTAATAATTCTACGAGTGGGCATGGTGTTGGGGTGGACTTGATGATCTTACAGGTCCTTTCTAAACGTAATGACTCCACGATTCTACGAATTCCAGTTCAGAGTTCAATATGCTTACTGGAATTCCTGCTTGCGACCACTGGACAGAATATGCAAAGGACAAAAAGGCAAAGGGAGGTGCCAGGAAGAGAAATGATTCTCTGACAGACACAGCACAGGACTGGAGCAGAGCGTATCTCCGCTTGCAGCTGTCATCTCCTCTCCAGCTGGATTCAGATGAGTTACCAGAGCCCAGTTCTCCTTTTCCGTGTGCTGACAGTGATACGCAGCTCTTCTATCCAAGCCTTGGACCTTCAGTGCTGGAAATGTCACGGTGAGCCATGAAATAAGTACGACCGGGGATACAGAATGGTGAGCAAGATTGGGCTCCGATCTCCATACCAACACCTAAGATGTTGGACAGGGTCCTGCACGGTGTGTCTGGCTGGGGGCAACTGGCCCATGACCATGAGATTGGAACTGAATAGACTTTAGTGTTCCTTCCAATGCAAACCGTTCTATGACTCCATGATTCTATGCATCACAGTATAACTCATGGAGTGAGGTCTGGTCATCTGCTCATTCCTACTGATGAACACCTCTACCAAAGAGGAACGTGGCCGAAATGAAGAGAAGTGATTAACTGAAGAGCAGCTGGAGCAATTTGGACAGGTGTTTGAAGATATGTTTTAGCCGGCCTCTGTCATACTCTGGGTAACTACAACTCTCATTCCTTCCTCTGTTCCTTGGACTTGCAAAACTTTTGTAATCTTCTTTAGTGATTTCCATGAACCTACTGAGCAGAATAGATGATAATTTCCAGACTTTCTGCACCCAGCCTATGTGGTCTCTATGTACCCTACAGCGTTCCCACTCCCAGGCAGAGCAGTAAAGGTTTCTCAGGCCCCCAGGGGAGAGTGGGAGTGTAGGACACAGTGCCATCCAGTGGACCTGCCACATCTGACCAGCAGCATTAAAATGTGGAATGTCCTTTCCTGGTGAGGGTCGAGGCATTGAGCTGTATGTGATGTTTCCCTAGTCTTGTTTTTTTCAGAGCAGGGAAGCACATGTACCAGATTATACCCCTGAAAATCTCTTCCCCAAAGCCTTAGGAACCCAACAGTGCTCAGCACATAAGTGTTCCAGCTGTGAGGATGCAGGAGGACAACTTCTGTGTAAAAACATACATAGGGTACATCTTAGAGTTAGGGTTGGGGTTAGGGGTTAGGGTAGGGTAGGAGGTTAGGTTTGGGGCTAGCGATTAAGGCTCGGGGCTAGGATTAGGGTTAGGGTAAAGGTTAAGGTTATGATACGGATTTGGGTCAAAGTCAAGGGCTAGACGTTTGGGTTGGGGGTCACAATTAGAGTTAGGGTTAGAGGTTAAGGTTAGGGTTAAGGTTAAGGTTATGATTAGGGTTTGGGTCAAGGTCAAGGGCTAGAGGTTTGGGTTAGGAGTTATGGTTAGGATTAGAAATAAGAATTAGGGTTAGGGGTTAGGGATTAGGGGTTAGGGATTAAGGGTTAGGGGTTAGGGGCTAGAATTAGGGTTAGGGTTAGGATTTAGGTTTAGGATTAGGGACTAGGGATTAGGGTTAGGGTTAGTGTTATGGGTTAGGGTTAGAGATTAGGATTTGGGATTAGTACTAGGGATAAGGGTAAGGGATAAGGGTTAGGGTTTGAGCTGCTCCAGGGGCTAGAGTGAGATAGCAGAATCTGAGTTAACGCTCTCTTGTGATGGGAGCTCCCTTTGAAAGCAAAAGCTCACTCCAAAAGTATGCCTCCTGTTTATTTGCATGGAAACTACAACAGCTACAAAGAGCACAACACCACTATCTGATAGAGTAAGAACTCAGCTACAAAACACTATTTTTTCAACATAGTCTCCACAGTTATCTATGCATTATTGCCAGTGACGAACCAGAGCCTGCATGCTGTGCTCATCAAAATCTGCATCAAGAACTCCAAATATGATAAGGTGTATAGAGAACGCAGAGTAAAACAGCAAGAATTTGGAAAGATTCCTCCTGGAAGAGCCCTTCGAAAGGAGGTTTTGCTCCTTGTGTCATTCCTGGGGGCACAGTACCACCTGCTGGCAAGGAGATGGATGATAGCACAGCAAGAGTGACATGGAGCAGTCCTGGTAGCTTACTCTTCTCCAGAATTAAAGCAAAATTCACGTTTGCTGTTCACTGTGCTTAGTTTTAAGGATCTAGGCTGTAAACGTAGGCATTATAGTCAAGCTGTTCTTTTGAGAGACTGCAAATAAAGTTTGGTGCATTTAGCTACTAGCCCACACCATGTGGCCAGGAAACTGTGGTTTAAAGCCAACCCAGAGATTCAAAACACAACTTTTGAAAGTGTTTATTAAGCTGTGTGGGTTCAAATATGAGCTACGACTCAGTCCTACACTTGGAACATGGTTGAAGATTGGGAAGGGGCAGGATGCTCCATTACTGGCTGCACTCCCCAGATTTTATTTTCCTATGCCTGACTCAGCCTAGCAAAGTGTACCTGTCTGATGAGTTGTATGTAAAGCAACTTGTCCATATTTGCAAAATTATCAGCTTACAGCAAAGAAGGAGTTGTGTATACATCTGTCTGAGCTGAGAAGGGGCCAAACCAAAGACTGCAAAGCTAATTTTAAGATGTTTCTGGTAAGGTTCAGCTCATATCAGCTCAGAGCTCACAGTGAAGGACTTGGTCTGAACAGGTGGTGGCTCAGATTTTACTTTATCGGCACCTTCAGATTCTGCTGCTGAAGCCCAGCAGCTCTACATGGGCTGCTGTGTATTAATTATGATTAATAGCTTTTTTCCATCCATCTCAGGCATCTCTTATAAGGCTCTTCTAAACTGCTGGCCTTACGACCCTGGCAAGACCAGACCTTCCATGGCAGCCCTTGGGAAGGCTCTGATCCATAACCCTGCACCTCTGTGCAGATGGTAGGAATTCCCTCCATGGAGGTTGGGTTTGGTGGGTCTTACTAAGAGTGAAAACTCCTCAAGTAGGACTGAATGACCTCTCCTCTCCTCTACCCTGTTCTCAAGGACTACCTCGACTCCGCTATCCTCTCTGGTTCTGAGGAATCATAAAGAAGCTCAAGCTCTGCTGACCCCTCATTTTTGGCACTGGGTGCTTCATATTGGACTTCAGAATCAGCAGCCTTCCTGGCTGGCCCAACAAACCATTTTATCTTGGACAAACAACACCCAATTTTCCCAATTTTCTGTTTAGTTTTTCAAATTGGGCTCATGTCCAGCAGTGACATTGTGCAAAAGCAGATTCCTTGGGAAAAGTACAAGAACAGAACGTACAGTAGAGATGCTTTTCCTTGAAAAATTTCCTAGATGCCAAGAATTTGCAGCTCAGGGACTTCTTCAGCCCAAGGTGGTGTTAATGGTTTCAGTGACAGTGCTTGCTCTCTTCCATAAACCTATATGGTTTCCCCTTAAACCACAAGCAAACTTCTTTGCTTTGATGACATGGTATAGCCATCAGTCCCACAGCTCCTGATGACAGGTATCTTGGTTGTGTGAAGAATTGCATCCAGTCTTTTACCTTTCCTTCTTCCTCTTCCTCTTCCTTTTCCTCTTCCTCTTCCATTTCCTTTTCCTTTTCCTCTTCCCTTTCCTTTCTTCCTTTTCCCATTTTTTCATTTTCCTTTTTTCCTTTTTTATTTTTTCCCTTTCCTTTCCTTTTTTTTTCCCCTTTTTTTCCTTTCCTCTTCCTTTTTTTTTCTTTTCCTTTTTTCTTTCCTTTTTCCCTTTTCCTTTTTCCTTTTTCCTTTTTCCTTTTCTTATTTCCCTCCCTTCCCTTTCCCTCCTCTACCCTGCCCTCACCTTCCCTTCCCTCCTCTTCCTTCTTCCCTTCCTTCTTCCCTTCCCCTTCCCCTTCCTCTTCCCCTCCACTTTCCCATTTTATTTTATTTTATTTTATTTTATTTATTTATTTTATTTTATTTTACTTTATTTTTTTAATGCCAACAGCTGGTTTATTTTGATATCCAGCTAATTGTCAGTTCTTGCCCATCCTTTCTCAGCCACAGGAAGACACCCATGCTATCCCCATCAGTTGACTCTTTCCCAAACAGGAGAATCCCAGCCTACTCAGTAGCTTCTTCTACAGATGTTGTTATCTGTCTTTGATCAGCCTTGCTGTAATTCTCCCAGTTTTTCCTCATTCTATCACATCACTATTTGAGGTGGAAGTAGGAGATGGCATGTGCCTGGAACTGGCCTTAAAGCACCATGAAATCAGACAGCCTACAGGCAAATGTTACAGTTTCCATATATATTATATGTATATATACATTTTTATATATATATATATATATATAATATGGAAATGTTAGATTTCCATACAGTTGCCATTCTTGCTTGCACGAGCTAAGGAAGAGCATAAACCATCCTGATAAATGATCAGCTGAGTGGTAGTAAAGGTATACAGCAATGCTTAGTCAAAAAGTATAAAGCAGGTAAGGCCCTAGAATATTATCATGCAATGAGCTTCATGGTCATCATGCTGAACAGAACACCAAGAATTACTGCTGGAATCCAAGACAGGAAGCATATCTAGAATACATACTGTTCTGTTCTCCCAGTTAACAGCAGAGACTCAGGTGAATCAGAGCATGCACTGGGAAAAATGTAGACAATCAAAGATAATGATTAAGATTAATGCCATTCCTAAAGGAGGGCCAGGATCCTTCAGCTGGAAGACCTCTTGATCATGCCAGGGTTTGATAGACTAATTTACAACTCAGATGAAGATTAGTGTGGGTTTTGTAAAGCCCAGACAAAAAAAGTGTGAACGCTGGCTTTGCCAATACATATGATCAATGTCTGAAGATGGGAAGTTCCTATGAAACGAAACTCCAGCACTAAAAGATATTGAGGGAGAATTTTTCTTTGGTTCTCATTTATCCCTTGAAATACCATTTGTCCAAACTCTTACAACACGTACCTCTATCTTGTGAATCCATTAAAGTCAGCTGGCTGCTGAAAATCAATTAAGAGCTCCCTGAAACTTTATGGATGAAAAAGCTATGTGAACTGTGGGTATTAACGTAGAAACATGCTCAGAGTGTTTAAAGAAACAGTGAACTGAGCAAAGAGCAGTTGAATAAATCTATTTGTTTTTGAAGAAATATGGCCATCGTGCCTTTAATCTGCTTTCAAAACCATGCAGATCAGATCCACCACCATGTTCTCCTCCAGGTCCACCCAGTAGCCCCTAACAAAACTTGCTCTGCTTCAGTAAACTCAGTTCTCACTTTATTCTCCTTCAAGCCCAGCAAATTATCTTCTGCCTACCCTCATTCTCCCAGTATAAGCAGATACTTTCTAAAACGTGAAAATCTGGCCATGGTTGTGGCCTCCAAACTATGGGAAGACTTGTTCCTCATATTAGAGACACTTCTCAGGAGGGGCAAGAGGTATGTTTGTGTCCTCTCCATCACCTCTGCTTGCCTATCTCTCATCTGAATCCTCTCTGGTTCTTCTCATTCTTTCTCGGCAGCTTCCTGTAGGGTTGCATAGTCCTATGAGGATCTTTGACTCTTTTGTCCCTAGACGAGGCCTTGTAACACGTCTGGGGGGCTGTCCAAAGGCCTTGCTCAGTGCAGACCTGGATTCCAAAAGCTGGGATTCTTCTGCATGAAAGCATCCAAGTTTGGAGAGAAAATCCCAGCTCAGGAGGACTGCAGACCACCAGAGGCTGCCCTGAAGCCCTCTTTGCCTGAGACATCAAAAGCTGGTTGTGACCCGGCATTCTCCTTTTATTTCCAGTGTCAGATTTTGATTCAGATATCTACTTTCTTCCTGACCGCGGTCTGGTGGCGTGTGACTGGGGATATCTCTGCACAATGACTGAAAATTTTGCCTGAAAAATGCCAAATTGCATTATCCAGTGTTCTCTCAGCAAATACTAATATCCATGCTTCCTTGATGCCTAAGTATTTAACAGCAAGAAGTGAGTCAATAAATGAAAGGACTATCAAATCTACCTACCCTCTACCCCAGCAATAACTATACAATTTAATACAATTTGGCAAAAAATAGCACCAGAAAATGCATTTCTGTGAAAAGTAGCATCAGACAATGTTCTCTTACAGACACCCCTAAAAAAACAAATCAGTGAGTCTCTGTGTTGCATTTAGAGAGGGGCAAACAATACTGAATATTTGGGCTACAAGATTAAGACTGCAGCAGAGCAGGTTCAAAGGCAAATCTCTCGTGTCCTAGGAATACAGAGAAGGTGTTGGGAGCTTTTTAAGAGGTGAAGGCAGTTGGGTTGTTTGTATCATCTTCATAGTCTTGAAACATGAAACATGGGTTGCACCTTGCTATCATAGGTCCCAGTGGTGTCTGTTGGGTTCTGGAAATTTCTTGGTGCATTCTTCCATAAGTGTGTAATTGCACTTGGAGTTACCATCCCTGGAGGTGTTCAAGAACCATGGAGATGTGGAGCTGAGGCACAGTCAGTGGGCACGGTGGGTATGGATTGGAGTCGGGCTTTTTCAGCCTTAATGATTCTATGTTCTGTGGCTGAGAGGATGAGGCTGGGCATTAAACAATCCTTCCCCAGGAGAGTTAGGTAGCCCTAAGCAAGTGCCCAGAGAACTTTCAAAATCTCCATCTTCATGAGTTTTCTGGACAAAATTATAGCCATCCTTATCTAAATTTGGTCACAATCTGGTTTGGGGCAGGAGCTTGGTCTAGAGACAATAAAGTATCCTTTGCAACAGCATTTCTCTGGGAAATCCACACAATGCATGATTGGTTAGACATGCTTATGGTAGTATGTTCCACGAATTAATGTTGGAATCCACGTCTGTGGACACCGATGCTCTTGGCAGTGAGACCAAATAGGAGCAGGGTGTGGGGTGAAGACTGGGTGCCTGGACACAGTTGTTTCCTCTCTGTCTTTTCCTTATACATCAGTTTGCAAAGTCAGCTGTAAGGCTTGGAAGCAGGATGGTCCATCTGCATCCACTGCTATTACGCATGGCACTGCCACGCATCCTCAAACCCAGTATGGAGACAACCCACACCCTGCCATGCTTTGTGAGACCCCTGGGCACCGGACGTATGGAGCCCATTAAAAGCTGTAGATGCCAAATCCCTGGAGATGTTCAAGGCCAAGTTGGATGCAGCAGCCTTAACTGGTGGGTTGGAGGGTGTTGGAGCAGGGGGTTGGAGCTCGGTGATTCTTAAGGCCCCTCCAACTCAACTGTGCTGTGATCCCATGGTTCTGTGACTTGTAAGATCCCTTCCAACCCAACCCCACCTTCATTCCACAGTTCCACGATCAGTGAGGTCCCTTCCAACCCAACCGTTCTACGATTCTGTGATTTTTCTTGGGGTCAGCAGCCCCAGGTGGGACCCAGCTGTCTGAGGACTCCCCACCCCACGGATCCCACAGGGATCGACGGGTCCCCGTGGAGTGCTGGGGGTGCCCGGCGCCGTCCTGCACTCTGTGCCCGGGGGGTGTGGGACGGGACGGGACGGGACGGGACGGGACGGGACGGGACGGGACGGGATGCACGAGGGGGCCGCCCCGCCTCCCGCTTAAAGAGCCGCGGCGCCAGGCGGCCGCGCATCGAGCTGCTCCCGGCACCATGCGAGCTGCCGTCTGCCGCCTCTTCCTCCTCCTCCTCCTCCTCCTCCTCTTCCTCCTCCTGCTGCTGCCACCGCCACCCGTCGCCGCCTACTTCGGGTCAGCGCTGCGGGGATCGCGGGGAGGGAGCGCTGAGGGGATGCGCGGAAGATGCGCGGAAGATGCGCGGGGAGTGCACCTGCGGGGTCTTCCTGGGGAGAGGTGGGAGAGAGGGGCTCGGTGACCCCCCAGGAGGCGATGGGGGGAGAATCAACTGGAGAGAATCTGGGTGGAAGATACTGTTAGCTGGGTACAATTGGGACGAGAACAGACTTTCTTAAATTCTGCTCTGTTTCTGTGCCGGTCTTAAAATTAGCTCTGGATGGTGACTGGATATAATGCCTCTTCAAACTGCTGTCCTGGGGGGAGTAAGGTGGGAGAAGAAGGGAGAACTGTGGGGCCAGTGTGAGGGATGTGTGGACACTGCGGGGCTCCAGGGTGGTATGGGCTGGTGAAGAAGGATTCAGCCCGGAGAATTGCATGGGTTCACTTAAGTGCCATACCCCTCCGTGCTTTGCTAACTTACACATGTGAAGGCTCTTGGTCCCAGGGCACATCTACCTAAATCCACGTGCATCTGCAGATGTGGCACTGCTTACCTACGACCATGGTTGCTATTTCATTTCTATTTCAAAGCTTACTTAAGAACATCTGGTTTAAAATTTATTAATTGTATCATTTGGCTTATCTCATATCTGAAAGTCTGCTGGGAGCAGAAGATTCTGTCTTTCTTGGTTACTCCACAAAGGAGTTGGGTTGGCTCAGGCTTTCCAGTTACAGGGGCACATGCACAGGATTGTACCCTTTGGAAGTGAACACATTGGTGTTTCTCTTTCAGATAACTAATACAGAGCAGCTCGTATTGCTCCTGTTGGACATGTTGCATAGACCAACCTGAGTGATTCTTCACTCTATGACAATGGTCTGTTTGATGTGAGCTGCTTTTTGGTCATCAGAAAGTTGGGTGTGCTGCCTTTTGACAGTGCATATCTCAGGATCCGAGGCTGGAGTTTCGTTTTTTACTAGTTTTTTTTTTTTTTTTTTTTTTAATGTTTTGGAACAAGTATGTCTGGCATGTTTTCACCTTTTCGTTTTATTTTAAATTTCAAAAAAGGAATAGAAAAAAGAAAATCAAATCCATGAACTCAGTTGTGTTAATGATGGTTAATTATGAGATACATGGGCACTTTCAAATACAAAGTCAGTAGTTAAGGCGGGACCTGAACCTCTTGGAAGACCTGGTGTGAGTATCTGTGTGACTCAGCCTGGGAAAGGAATATCTCATGTCCAAACTAGTATTGAACTGGAGGGACCCTTAGACCCTGGTCAGGGTTAGGGTGAACTTTGCAGAGTATTAGAGACGTAACAACATGAGCCAAATCCTTGTTTTCCAAACATTAATTGAGAAAAACCTCATGAAGATGTAATGTGAAGTGAAGGAAGCATTCGGGTGGCTGTCCATAGAGACGGGACCCGAGTCCTTTCGTGAGTTGGTAGCAGCAAGAAAATAGGAAATTTTGCTCTATCAGGACAAAAGTAAGGCAAGTAATCCTTAGATAGAGTAATCCAGCAAAAATAACCAAAGGCCCCAGGGAAAGATGCGGATCACCTACTGGGCAGCAGCTGTCCTAGAACTGAGGGCAGGATTCAGAAGAGGTCCAGCTCGGGTAGGACGTTGCTGGGTCAGCAGAGCAGCAAATGTGATTGAAGTCTTTGCAAGGCAAAGACTGGGGAGGGAGATACACGAGGAGTGGGCTGCAGCATGTCTCGCTCATTGGCCAGCGTGGCTCACGCTCTGTGGGCAGCCATATCCACTGGAATAGTTCTTCAAAACTCAACTGAAATACCTGTGGTAGGTACGGAGGTGCCAGGCTGCCTCACATTAGGTGTTGTCTTATTTTGCAGCTCCTCTTAACTCAGCTCTCAGTGACTGACACTGCTGAGAGGGTGGGGGACTGGAAATGCAATGTACGAGGGCTGCTCTGAAAGTAACGCCTCCTATTTTATGATGTTGGCCCACGATGTCAGAAGTGGATGCTGGTGGTACAGCAGTAAAGGTTGAGCATTCCCACTGATATTTCATTACATTTTGTTGCCGTGTGAGGGACGGCAGAAGAGACGAAGTCTAAACAAATGGTCCCCAACGTGGAAGTGTGTATGAAGCAAAGGTGTGGAACTGAATTCCATGTGGAAAAAAATTGCAGCACTGACATTCATTAAAAAAATACTGCTTTGTAGCAGAGAATTTGCTTTACCAAATGATCTTCTGTGTATCTGTTGGAGTTTACATGGAAATAAATAGGAAGCATTTTCTTTTTCTCACTAGTGAGACAGAGATTAATTCCATGGGATTGGTGCACACATGCAACTTTCAAAATTTTGGAGCAACCTCAACAGATGTTAGGGCTTTTCATGGATGCTTTCTGAACTTGATTTCATGGCTTCTCTTTAGGCACTATCTCAGAGCACTGTATTTTGTAGAAAGTCATCCTGCTCAGAGCTGAGTGTCTTATGGCATGGCCATCCTGGAGTCAGACTGAAAATCAGAATTCCTGTGTAGTGATAGATGTGGCTGCTGGTTTGGGTTGGACTGTTCCAAAATCAAGAGCTACATGGAGCTTGTGTTGCTTCTGAAAAGTTGCAAACTCTATTTCACTGAGCTGCCAGGAAGAGAGGAGAGCTGAGGACCCTCAGTACACCTTACTGGCCTTGATTTGATCTGTCATCTTTCAATATTCTTTTTGCCTTGCCTGAATGCTTGTTGCAGCAATCTATGGGGTGTGTGTATTTCTGTGCAACATGAAAGACTGGTGAAATCAGATATGGAGTACAGTTGTGGCTCCCTTTGATTTCTCTCCTTTCTTGGGAGAGAGAGGAAAGGCATATTTTTAAGGTTTTTAAGACCTTTCAGATCCAGGGGACATTAGGCATTGCACAGGAACAGGCTCTCATTAAAAGTCTCTTAAGCAGCTGGAATGTGGCTGGAAGGAGATTAAAGGAAAACGATGAATTTAGCAAAGTGCTCAGACAGAAAAGTAGAGAGAAATAAAAGTTTGAGATCCTTACTGTTTTTTCCAGATTGCTAACAGGTGTGCATTAATTCAAAGATTTTATTTTTTTGGTGTATGATCTATAGATAATAAACTCTAAATCACCTAAAAGTGACACGCAGTTTGCCCAACTGCAGTATCAACTGTGCAACCTTGGGAAACTCCAGTTTCTCTGCCCGCTTCCCTAAACTGAAAGTTATGTGAGATTAGTTTTGAAAGTTGCATGTGTGCACCAACCCCACGGAATGAAGCTCTGTCTCACCAGTGAGAAACAGAAAAGACCTTGATTCTATTCAAGCACTGGTCAGCAAAAACTAAAACTTTTGTGTATTATCAATTTCATCACAAATCACCACATCACCATATGAGCTACTTTGTCCAAGCCAAAGCCAGAACAGTGGTGCCATGGTGCAGCTGGTGTGCACCATTCAGATTGCTTTGCAAATGACATCAACTCCTTGAGAGGCCATTTTTTTTGGTGCCTCTCATTATCCTCTTTGAGTTTTTCACAAATATTAACATTTAACATCCTTCAGGATCTGGTGAATGGCAGTATCAGCTTCTTCCAAACCTCACTGTCAGGTCATAGGGTATCTTTGAGATAATCTTTGTCTGTGACTGTAGGAACAGCTGTCCTTTGTCAAGCCAAAGGTTCATATAGCCTCACAATCTGGTTTCAACTTTTTTAATTCACCAAATGTCAAGGTATTCACATCAAGACACTTCTTTATGGTTTCTACAAACTTTCCTGTTTCAGTTCTCTCCTGTTTTATGTAAACATCTATTATAAAACTTTGAAAATCAATATAAGCAATAGGTTCAGCATTGCAACTGTCCTTTTATACCATGTCTAGGTGGCCTGGATCGAAAACAGAGAGATGTAGACAATGAGCTTAGGAAGAGATGCCTACAGAGTTTGTGGAGAACTAAAATAGAAGCTGTGGTACTTGATTTACATCCTCTGTAGTGAAGGTTATGTTATCCACAAGAGTTTGGTCTTTCTTTAACAACTGGGACCGTAGTGTTAGAAATGTTGGTCTTTTGTGGAGCTATGAAGGCCTTCAGTTGGGTCCTTTCCGTTGGTTAAAAGTCTTTGCTTGTGAACTGGAGTGTGGCAGATAATGTCCTCTGGTGATCAGGAGTGGCACTCCAGATTAATGTGCAAATGCGTGATGTTTCCCAGTTTGTTTGCAGCCTTAAAATCTTGCACTGATGTAAAGCAATGTTTTCAAACATCCTACAGACTCTAAAGGAGAAGAAATTTCCAATAAAAATACCATCTTGCTATGGAAAGTGAAATATTTTTTCTCAAAGTCAGTGACATATTTCAGCTAAATCACATGTAATATATAGAGCATGGTTGGAACTAGATGGTCTATAATATCTATTCCAATCCAAGCCAATCTATGATTCTATGATGCTACAGTTCTATTGTTCAGTGGTTCTAGGATTGAATGATTTGATGTTCTGTGGTTTTATGGTTCTCTGTTTCTTTGATTCCATGATTCTATGGTTCTGTGATCCAATGGTTTGGTGATTCTATGATTGTATGGTTCTGTGATCCAACAATCTGGTGATTCCATGATTATATGATTCTGTGGTTGAAAGGTTCTATGATTCTACCATTCTTCAATACTACGATTCTGTAAGCACACGGAGTGCTTGAGGAGCGCTTTCAAGGGACGTTTTGAAGCACAACTATTTGTTTTAGCTCTTTAAATATTTTCAGATGTAAATCTCTGCTTTTCTCTGATATGGAATGCAACCCCACTTTACTGTTTAACAAATCTACTTATCAGCCAATGTGATACATTTCAGTTGGCCACTCTTTCCTTTCTGCCAAAAGCTCCGGAAGTCATAGAAGTTTGGAAGTCATGGAAGTCATGGAAGTTTCGCTTCCATGACTCACAGTTTTCCTGCTTTCTTTCAGCCTGACTGGGAAAGAAGCCCTGACCCACTTCCCCTCCCTAGGAACCTCGACAAACTCAGCCCAGGGGAAGGCTCATATGAAGCAGTGTGACTTGCTGAAGCTGTCCCGCAAGCAGAAGAGGTTGTGTCGGAGGGAGCCCGGCTTGGCAGAGACGTTGCGCGATGCCATCCGCCTTGGGATCATGGAGTGCCAGTTCCAGTTTCGCAGCGAGCGCTGGAACTGCAGCCTGGAGGGACGGACCAGTCTGCTGAAGCGAGGTACAAGGTAGTCTTTGTTTGAAGTATCAATCTCACTTGGTGCTGGATCACCTGGAATATTCATCTCAGTGTCAGTAAGGGACACGGGGCAGTCATCAGAGAGTGTAAAGATCATAGAATCCTGGAATCATAGAACTGTTAAGGTTGTTTTTAGGACCTCAAAGGTCCAACCATCATCCCACTCTTAGAATCATTAACATTTGAAAAGACCTCTAAGATCATCCAGCCCAGCCATCCACCTACCACCAACATTGCCCACTAAGATCATCTGCTTTGCTTAGGAATGGGAGCTGGGAATAAGAGTGCCATTTGGCCTCCTATCCTCCAGCGTCTTATCTTTCCTGCGTGGTTTGTCATGGTTTGAAAAATAGAAGTTCACACCACTGGCTTATGGACTTTTGGCGAAGACGTCTCTATGCCGGCCATCTTTCTTGGCCAGCAATCAAGGATGATGCTTAGAAGGTCAGTGACATTTTAAGACAAGTCTTTATTTCAGCTCTTTGTATCTTTTCACATGTAAAGCTCAGCTGATCTCTGATACAGCATTTAATCCTAATTAACCATTTAAATAAGCTATGCATTTCATTGCATATTTACAAATATCTCCTAAGACATTTTCTCATATATTTGGAGTTTCCATAAATGTAGTGGACGGAAGGGTCATTGGCTTCTGTTTCACAAAGGCTTTAGAGGAAGAAAACGTCCTCTAAGTGATGAGCTTGAGGTAAGTGAGCACAACAGTAGCTAAAAAGCCAGCATTAACCTGAATTAAATTAAAATTTTAATTGGTATTGCAATTGAACCATTTATAACATTATCAAATGTTACTGAATTAAATATTAAATTAAAATTGTGCTAAGCTTCCACACAAACAAGACCAGATTTACCTTCTTGCAAGGCTGTACAGTGAATTCTTAGCCCATGAATGTCCACCATCATTCTGAGTGACTTTCTGACATGTCTTCCTTCATCAGCCTGAAAGAACTTGAAAATGACAATTGAATAATCCTCATCTTCAAATAGCTGGGAAACACTTAATTATCTGTTGATGGCATGCCCCAACATTTCCACGGACTCCAGATTGACAAAATAAAATATCACCTGTAATTTAAAACCTGTTTTGGCAGATGGGGATAAGCGTTTGAATACTTTTATTACACCATCTTAAGGATAAAATGATGATTTAATACAGCAAAGTATGCTATGTATATCCCCTGTGTAAGAGGACAGTTGGATGAAAGCAGTTATTAGCTCTCATTTTTCCTTTAACTTGCAAATAGGTTAATTTCCTTTGTAAAGACAAACATTTTCAGCTGTCATTTTTGATCTATTTCTCACAAATTCAGAACTGTGTTGCTGTTTGGAAATCATCACTCAGACAATAACAGTTGTCATTTCTTATTTTCTGTAATTCCATATTTTTAGTAACAACAACAAAAAATGTGCATATACTGAGGACTTTCTGTTTTTGTTTTTATTTTTATTTTTTGCACTGCCAGCTTTATTTTCATTTGCTGCTTCACTTGTTGGTTTACACTGACAGACCCCCTCCCATCAATCCATTTTTTTTGCTTCATGTTGACCAGGGTAATTGATTTTCCACCACTGTTTTCAGTGATGTTATGAGGAAGCTGGAAGTGGTGCAGCTCAGAGAAGTTGTATGATTTCCATCCTTGGAGATTTTCAGAACTCAGAACCCTGAGCAACTTGACCTGACATTGGAGTTACTCTGCTTTAGGCAAGAGGTTGGGCTACAGAACTTGAGAAGACTTTCCTTTCTAAATCTTTCTACTATTCAACATCTCTCTGCTCTACAGTTTGTGTTTATTGGGCAGAGAGATGTCACTTCCACTTGCTCTGAAATGAATCACAGAATCATTAAGGTTGGAAAAGACCTCTAAGATCACCCAGTCCAACCATCCACCTACCACCAGGACTGCCCTCTAAACCATTTTTCTAAGTACTACATCTGCCCTTTCCTTGAACACCTCCAGGGACGATGACCCCCACACCTCCCTAGGCAGCTTGTTCCAAAGCATCACCACTCTTTCTAAGCAGACATTTCCTAATATCCAACCTCAGCCAGCCCTGGTGAGGCCCTTACTTCTCATCCTGTCACTAGTTATGCTTGTACTGTCTTTACTGTAACACTGAAAAATCTTTGACCTCGAGCATTTTTCCTTTGACAGAATCACCACGCAGCTCAATTCCTCCTATTATAGTTTTCATCGTGGTCTGATGCACACCAAGCCACATTAAAGTGTCTTACCATCACAGCAAAGGTTGTTGTGTAGTTGTAGGCTGATGAGGTAGAGGAATAATTCAATAGAAATGATGGCCCAGGAGGAATCGCTGTACACTTTTCAGGCGAGAGTTTGACAATTTGGACACTGAACCTCTGCCACAAAAAGAGATAGGAGGGAGGAGAGGAAGGACATGATTTGGAAGTATGCTCGTTATCTTGCTGTCTGCAATGGTCTGACCACAAGCAATGGTCTCTGATTTCAAGTGGGTTGATATCTGGCCAGCAGTTACGTGGAATGCCACAGAAGGAACCAAACTATCACCAGTCAGAAATAGCAGAAGCAGTGTGGTGTTCCACAAAGTCAGATTTAGCAGAGTGTGTGGGGCTGAGTGGTACTGCTAGCTTTATATGGTGTGGGAAAGAGTTTCTGAAATGCACGTAGTCAGATAGGATACAGGGAATCTGGAAAGGATTTGGGATCTGCTGCTGAAATTTTTTGTCAAATTTAGGATCTCACATATGTGGGGCATCATGTTGCTGTTCATAATCTGCATTGACTGTGTCCCACATGTTGTTCCAAAAGTTTAAATGGATGTGGAGACATTTTTTTATTATTCTTTTAGCATGATATAGAGTGTTGTCAGCCAGAAGGTCTAGCTGGTAGTTATTTCTCCTGAATAACTAAAATGGAGAGACGGGAAGAAGATTACTGATTGACCTCATTGACTTCCTCAACATTTTCTTGTCTCTCTCATCCATATTCAGACTACTGCTAGCTATTTCATGTAAAATTTTGGAATTCCAACAATTGCATATGAAGTTTGCCTTGAAGTTGCAGACACAGCCTCTGTTCAATTAGTAATTTTTTCCTCCTTCTTGTTGATGAGTTATTTGTCCTCTTCTGTTATCACTTTTATGGTGGCCTCACCTGGATCTCAGCTGTCAGTGGTCAGATCTGTTATTAGAACTGGATGAGAACTCTGAGAGAACAGAATCATAAGATCACAGTGACTGGAAGGGGCCTTTGGAGATCAGAAGTTCAGCTCCCCTGCTAGATGAATAGACTGGTGGAAGGATTTGAGGCTGGACTGGATGGATTCCGTATGTCCCACTGCTCAAAGCAGGACTAACTGCAAGGCTGGACCAGATCTCTGTGGCTCTCTCTTTCATTTTTTAGGGAAAAAGATTTGTTTCTTCTTTTGCAGAAGGAAAATTGGAATTTTCCAGTGTGTAATGTGTGTTTCCCTCCATGATACGTGCAGATGTATTTTTCCTAAACCAAAATTTTGCGTGGTTTCAAAAGCAGGATGTCTTCAGAAAGCACCACCACAGTTACATGGGGAGATACTTCACAGAGAAGTCATAAAATCTACAGAATCTGTCCTTGCCCACGATGTTTTTCCAACATGAAAATCCCAATCCCAATCAAACCACGTGTGATCTTTCAATACAAAATATGATTACCACGTCCCAGTTAAAAACATTTTGATATAAGGGGGTCAATTTCTCAAAATATTTTAAAAATCTTTTTCCAGTCTCTACTAAACAGTTCCTAATTTTAAATCACAACATGGTTTCAGTGACTGCCTCGATTCACACCTATCAACTCTGCGGTAAGGATGTGGTCAAACAGAGTTCCGCGATCTTTTGTAGTTGCTCATTTTCCCAGGACTGTTTGTCAGTGATGTGGATAAACACCTTACTTTGCCGTCCTTGCTCCTACCCTCTCCTAATCCTTTTCTCGTGCAGGTTTTAAGGAAACAGCCTTCCTATATGCAGTGTCTTCTGCAGCTCTCACCCACTCCTTGGCCAGAGCATGCAGCGCGGGTCGCATGGAGCGCTGCACCTGTGATGACTCCCCAGACCTGGAGAACCGCAAAGCCTGGCAGTGGGGTGTGTGTGGGGACAACCTCAAATACAGCACCAAGTTCCTGAAAAAGTTCTTGGGTCAGAAGCGGATTGGCAAAGATCTGCGGGCCAAGGTGGACATCCACAACACCAATGTGGGCATCAAGGTGAGATATAGAAGAAAGTTAGGGTTCAGTGCAAGTCTTCCAAGCCATCATCTGAGGCTGAATATTCACTGCTCCTATTGTGAACCCAGACTGGTTTACCTGTGTGTTTTGGACCTTGTGCTACTGAGAGTCTCCTAAACTCTGACATGAGTTGCATGTTTGGATTAGGAGAGCAGCAAGGGCTGGCACTCTTGAGATCACTGTGATCCATCTGGTAATTTGAAATATCTGTATGATTTGCTATGGATTTGGTTATGCCACATTTTTGAGTTAGGGAGACCATTAGATTGAGCATTTTGACCTTTATGTTGCACTCTACTAACTTAACACTGTTTTCCATTTATTGAGACCAATTACTTGTTTGGTTAGAGCACTGTCTTGATTTGATTACACTAAGAAGGGGAATTGATAATGCTGGAGGTACAGTTTCATGGTTGACTACTGCTGCTATTGCACACATCTGCTTAGTGAGAATTTGACTAGCCTCAATATTCAGGCATTCAAGCTGTCACACTTTGGTGAACTCTGTAGTCATTCCTTTGTGTTTTTTTAGATCTCCCTGCATAAAATAGGAATAACACCAATAAATCCAAAGCAGAATCATAGAATCATTAAGGTTGGAAAGACTGATAAGTCCAACCATCAACCCATGTCTGTGACTGCTTTAGACCATGTCAAAGTACTTACAGCCTGTCTGCACCTGAGGCGATCTCTCTATCCAGAACAAGGCTCATGTTCCTGGCAGGTATTGATACCACTTCTCTTCCTCATCAGGCTGTCAAAAATGGACTCAAAACCACATGCAAGTGCCACGGCGTCTCCGGTTCGTGTGCCGTCCGGACTTGTTGGAAGCAGCTTTCGCCCTTCCATGAGGTTGGACGACTGCTGAAGCTGCGCTACGATGATGCTGTCAAGGTCTTCAGCACCACCAATGATGCTGTGGGACACTCAGAGCTGGCCAGCCCGCAGAGACACAGCCATTCCACCAAGCACCACGCTTCGCCCCGCGCCACCGACTTGGTGTACGTGGAGGATTCGCCCAGTTTCTGCCGTCCCAGCAAATACTCCCTGGGAACTGCTGGGAGAACGTGCTCTCGGGAGGGCAACTGTGACAGCATGTGTTGTGGACGAGGCTACAACACCCAGAGCCGCCTCGTTACCTTTTCTTGCCACTGTCAGGTGCAGTGGTGCTGCTATGTTGAGTGCCAACAGTGCATGCAGGAAGAAGTGGTCTACAGTTGCAAGCAGTAAATCAGTGCTGGAGGGTTAAGGCAAATCCTATAGTACAAGAAAGCAGTATAGAGAGTGGGATGTGATTCTCAAAGGTGGCGTAAGGGAGAAGACAAGCACCAAAAAAGTCTTGTTATCTCAGTGCTGAGATCCCCCTGTCTGGGGACAGGGTATGAAATGCAGAGGTTTGCCAGGTAACACATCAGGAAGGGGAGAGTGGAAGTGATAAGGGGACAGTAGGAACACTGAGGCAGTCAAACTCTCTTGAGCTTGTAACCACATGCAGGAATATTCCTCTCTCCCATCCCTCACTTGCACTTATGGAAATGCAGGGGTGGTGACATCAAAATACCAAGGGCTTTTACCCTGTTGCCTGGAGGAGAGAAGGACTGGAGGGGCAACTAACCAGAGACTGCATGCTGATGCACCAAGGCTAATGATTCTGGCAGCAGAGGATCTTAATTACCGTTCTCCAGAAGCTGTTTGAATCTTTTCTGCTTTGAATGCACTGTTGAGTAGGGTCATTTTGAGGCAAGTGTTGTTCCTCAGAATGCCACTTTGCAAACAAACGGAGTTCATGTCCATCATCTCCCAGGTCTACACTTTGGGCATTGGGCTCCAAGCACACTGTAACCATGGTTGAACTTTGCTGAACACAGAAAACCTGGAATTGCCTCTGTTAGCAGTGATCTTTTGCAACATGCAGCCTTGTAAGGGGTTGTGTTATGGTGGTGGATCCAGGGTGATGGTGCTAATTATGCATCTGTTTTTTTATTTTATTTTTTTCCCAATCAGAAAGCCTCTTTTGTCTTATGTGTACTGCTCTTTGCCCTTGCACCCAATGTTCAGTCCTGTGCTGTGCAAATGATACACAAGATTTTCACAGTAACTGGGGTGTCTTAAGAATTTGCAAGTCATTAATGACAATAGGAAGCCAGATATATCTGGCCAGTGCAGGGATTTGTCATGAGGAAGTGATCTAGGGGAAGAGCATGGACCAGAGAACCATGGAACCACGGACTGACTGAAGTTGGACACGATCATTTACGCATGCTTTGAACAGTGACTTTGCAGTGATGAGCATGTACTCACTTCACCTTGTTGCTCTCTGGCTTTATGACTAGTCTCACTTTCTGCTTTATAAAAGGATGGGAGAGGGCTGACTCGGAGCAGATCGAGCCTCTAACTGGCTTGTAGAAGCCATTAACACCTTCCTATTGGCTATCTACAGGTCTCTTAATGGACCTATTCCTTTTTATCCCTTTTTTTTTTTTTCTGGCTTAAGTTGGCTTGAACTGAATTAAAGTGTTTATGACAGACATAATGCTGCAAATTGGGTTAATTGGCCTTTTTAAATACCCCAGAAATTAATATTGAGCAGACCATTATTTACATGTTACTCTTAATCCTGTTGGAGTTGAAAACTTCCCACGAGTCTCAATGTTCTCAATGAACAAGCATACCAGTGAGCTAAATTATTAGGAACAGGAATAATAGATGAAGGAACAAAGGAACTGACTTTGATCTGCACTGATTCCAGCCTGCCCCACTTGTACAGCAGCTGAGAGAATGGCAGTACCATGTCACTGGATCCCACGTCGTTGCACGGAACATTCTCATTTAAACAGTGAGAGGTGGTGGTGGAGGCTGGAAGCATTTTTAGGGATATCATTCTTTGGGAAGCAAGGGGAGAATACACCATTCTGTCTTCTTGCCTTACTGAAGCTCCATTTCCCAGATGCCCATTGGCCAACTGCACAATCCATTCTCCACACCCAGATCTCATAATTTAAAGGCAGATAAGATGCTCCTAAATGGAAAGTGTTCTTGATGAGCTCAGTCCTTTTATTGGTCTTTGTAGGGCCCTTGGAGTCGTTTCCATGTACCTAAGTAGTGTGGTCATTTCAAAGTGAATTCTTTTTTCTCTACTATTCTGTTAAAAAAAAAAAAAAAAAAAAAAAAAAAGAAGAGAAAACCATACAAGAACAGAAATATACGTAAGTCATTTGGTCTTCTCCAATGATATGGTCCTGCTGCACTGTAAGCATGGAAGGAAATACTATTGCCTTTCATTTTCTTGACAAGAGCATTTCAAATTGGTAGGTTTCTTTTTCCTACCCCAAAGGCATGTCTGGCTTTCACAAAGTGAAAAGTGTTACTGTGTTATTTTAGTAATATCTCTTTTCAGGCTCCAAGTGTTGTGATGATTTAAGCTGGAGATGAATGCATTTCAGAGACATGGTAGGTGTTTTGCCCAGCTGACTGAAAAAGAGGACCAGAAAGATGGTAAGATGGTTATTTAGGCAGAGAGGAATACAGTCAGACCAGTAGAACTTGCAGCATTGGTTATTTGTGTCTTTTGTGGCTGAAACACTGATGTTAGTGGAAAACAAAGGAAGAGGTTTGTGGCAAGAGTGCTAGATGCCCATTTTTAGGCAATATCAATGTGGATATTTTGTACTGAGTTGGTCCTTTGGCTGGGTATATTTAGATATATTTAAGACAGGACTATCTACTGCATTACTGCACTGGGAAAGGATCTTGCTTTTTCTCATATAGCCCCTGTCATACGGACATACATCCTTTTGAAATAGTGTCCACGAGTCCCTTGTCATTGAAAATGCTGTATCCTTTGAAATGCCTAGGGATTGCCTCTAGTTATGGAGGATTTTAGCAGTAATCTGTTTTACCATTTGAGTCATAAGTTGTTGTGACCAGCAGCAGCTATGCAATGCAGTGTTTTTGTCCAGTCTTGCTGTAATCCAGTCTTACGGCATAAGATGGAATGGTGCCTTCTCTTGAATGTTGGGTTGACGCAGTCTCATAGGGGTCTCACATCGAAGTCTGTATTTTTGGAGTCAAAGGATAACATAAATAAAGGAAAATGTAAGGTGAGGTTGTACCTGGAAGGCACGCACAACAAAGTGTTGAATAAGAACTGGACAATAAGATACTTCATGGACAATTAAGTACTGGTTTCTTATGTTGATACTGATGTTTCTGGGTTGACGCTCAGAGATATGCTTCACACTAATGAGAACCTTTGTACTTCCAGGAAGCAAAGCTTGGATTTGTTAGCTGTTCAGTATTCTATGTTTGAAATGTAGTAAAGAACGAACCCAAACTACATCACCCTGAGCAAAGCTCTTCCGCCACCTCCTGGAGATTTGGGATATGAGGAGTTGGGTCTTCATTTGATGTGTGTGAGAGTTTTTAAATGATGCTGCATACCTTAGAATGTGCAACAGCTCCAGGAGCTAAGCTGCCCTTTGGTTATGTATGCAAAGAAGTTACTGGACTGGTAGGATGGAGATAGTAAGGGTTCACTGGAAATCTTTTTAGCAGGAAAACACAGACAAAACATAGACACGTTGTGTAAGACTGGAAGGGTAATTTGCAATACTATAATGTCCTACGGGGAAAAAGACAAACAAACAAGAAAAGGCTGTACTTAAGGGAATTAAAATGTTCAACTACCTCAAGATATACAACTTATGTAATGAGAAGTATAGTTGTTATTTATATTTCTTTTGTATCTTCTAGACATATATTGGTGCTATGCATT
Organism: Meleagris gallopavo; assembly: GCF_905368555.1. Classification (NCBI taxonomy): domain Eukaryota; kingdom Metazoa; phylum Chordata; class Aves; order Galliformes; family Phasianidae; genus Meleagris; species Meleagris gallopavo. The sequence goes on along the minus strand of NC_139432.1, from coordinate 761,973 downwards.
TAAAGTTGCATTACAGTCCTGCTTGTACCTTGTCCTAATTTTTATGTAATCTGTAAGTGATTTCCTTTTGATTTTTACATATATATCTATGTAGCTGGCTCTGTTGTCCAGTACTGCACTCATGTCTGCTCTGCTGGTGTTCCTGTCAGTAAATAAATGCCAATTGATTTCTAAAACCGTACATTTCTGTCTTTCAAGGACAATAACAAGGAAATAGCTTCAAAGAACTCCATTCCTCCTTTGGCACATTGATTATATCCCCTTAGTTCTCCTTTACCTACACCCTCTTTACCTACACCCTCTCCAGAAGATAACTGGAAGTGCCCATTTCTGCCCACCCAAAGGGCTGCCAGGCTGAGCTCGGGTATGGGCGTGTTGAAGACTTTAGTGAGCCAGATCCCTTCAGAATTATGTCTAGTGACTCTTCTTTCCCTTCGGCATAGGCTCAGCATGGGAGCTCTGGCTCCAGTAATGGCTGAGAGTGGATTTACCAGCAGATCCCAAATAGCTCCCCCAGACCTTGATCTAGCATCAGGTTACCACAGCATGGTGGCACCTCACTGCAATGATCTCAACAGTGACCACACAAAACCAGAGGAAGAGCCGTGGCTGCAGGCTGGGTCTGATGCATGGCACATTCTGATCTAAAAGTGTGCCAGAAATACATTTCAGAGCAGCTGGATTCTCCTGGGTATTGGAGAGGATGAATAACTCAAAACACTCATGGATCCACTCCTAACCTTCTCCTGTGGCAGCTCCTGTTGTCTCCTATGGTCTTCCATAGGCAAAGGTACACTGAAGTAATGAAGTTTCTGTAAAGTTAGATTGGATATTAGGAAAAAAATATTTTCGGAAAGAATGGTGATGCACCAGAACCAGCTGCCATAGGAAGTAGTGGAGTCACCATCTCTGGAAGTTTTCAAGAAAGGAGTGGATGTGGCACTGAGGAACATGGTCTAAACCTGTCACAGGCATGGGTGGATGGTTGGGCTAGATGATCTTAGTGATCTTTCCAACCTTAGTCATTCTATGATTTAATGAAAAGCAATACCTCTCTATAGGCAGGCTTCATGAGATCAAGGGCATTTTTCTTGGGAACTGAATGAGTCAAGAAGGAACAAATCTAGTACAATCCTTGTATTAGGAATGTCCATCTGCCATAAACACAAGTGGGATTAAAATGTCATGGGAAAGAGTTTCTGGCAAAGGAAGCATGTAGGATGCCTGCTTATTTGTGCAACCATGCTGAAAATCCCCACCTTGCTGGATGAAGAAAAGCTGGACCATCATGGCCAAGCAGAACTTTTCTTCATAGACTGGTGTCTTCTAGGTCAGATTGCCTCTCAGTGTAGAATTACGGATGGTCAATGTCCCATTGCTTTGGGGAATCAAGCATTCAATGCAAGCAATTTATAAAAAGAACAAATCAGGCTCTTGCTTCATGTAAGGGGACAAAATTTTATGAACACTTTCTGCCAGGACTCATTTTTGAAATGTAAAAGTCATGATGCCCTTTGCAAACTTTCCTGGACCAAGTACGAGTTTCTTAGTTCCATAGACAAATGACTTTGATTAGAATCCTGAGTCGACAGTGTTGGATGGTATTATCTCTGTCAGCTGTTAACAAATCTCCCTGTTCTTATCAGCATCCCATGTTATATTGCACATTTTAAACGTTAGACCCTTTAGATAAGACATTTTGGCAGCCAAACTTGATAGAAACTACCCTTCGAATGTGAAATTTCTGATGCCTTGGATCTAACAGATGTAGATGATGTGGTCAGCTTCTGTGGGTAGAACACTCTGCATGCAGAAATAAGCCCTAAGACTGCATAGGAAAAGATCCCTTTCAATATTATAACTGCTCAGCCCTGATTTAAAGCCATTGCAGAACAAAGATATACCTCTTACAGTAATGCCTTTAATTGAATGCAGTGTTGCACATGGATTTTGTCAGCTTTGCTCTACGTATTATCTGTTAAACTCAACAAGACTAAGTGTCGGGTCCTACACTACGGCCACAACAACCCCAGGCAATGTTACAGGCATGGGGCAGGATGGTTGGAAGACTGTATGGAAGAAATGGACCTGCGGGGCTGGTTTGATGCTTGGCTAAACATGAGCAAGCAGTGTGCCCAGGTGGCCATGAAGGCCAATGGCATCCTGGTTTGTATCAGCAGAGTGTAGACAGCAGGAACAGGAGGTGATCATCCCTCTGTACTCTGTTCTGGTGAAGCCACATCTCAAGTATTGTGTCCAGTTTTGGGCTCCTCACTACAAGAAAGATGCTGAGGCACTGGAGCATGTCCAGAGAATAGCAATGGAACTGTGAAGGGTCTGGAACAGGGAGCAGCTGAGGGACCTGGGATGGTTCAGTCTACAGGAGAAGAGGCTCAGGGGAGACCTCAACAACTGCCTGAAAGGAGGTCATGGTGAGGTGGGTGTCAGCCTCTGCTCCCCTGTAACTTGTGATAGGACAAGAGGTGATGGCCTCAAGTTGCACCAAGGGAGGTTCAGGTTGGATATTAGGTAATTTTTTTTCTCCAAATAAAGCTCGGGCACTGAAATGGGCTGCCAAGGAGGTAGGGGAGACACTGTTCCTGGAGGTGTTCAATAAATGCTTAGATGTTGTACTAAGGGATATGGTTAATGGAGAAATATTGGTGGTAGGTGGACGATTGGACTGGATAATCTTGAAGAACTTTTCCAATCTTGGTGATTCTATCTGCTAAGTATTTTCCTATACCACTGGAGGCAGATGGGAATTGATTTTAGATAATAGATTCTGGGTGTAGCACCGCACATATCGAGCCAGATGACATTTACTTTAGTGTCAGCTGCAAAATCATTTTTACTTGACATGTGTTCTCATGTTTCAGCTCTTTGCACCTCCACAGACCACTGCTTATGTAGAGAAATTTTAGATGTCCATGCAAAATTCTGCTTAACAGCCTTCCTCCTGTACTGGCCCAAACTGACATGCCTCCTCCATATCTCCATCCCCTCTTCCTTTTAGGAAGAAAGTTATTCATGGCATTGCAGTGCCCCAGGCAACATTGAGTACAAAAATACCTTGAGAGCATGAAGGCATGGCTGGGTGATCAGGGTTAGTTGGGCCAAATCCAGCCAAACCTTGCGAGCAGGCTGCCTGACCATGCAGGTAAAGATGTATTATATGAAGAAAAGAAGAACAGTTGTTGGTCTCCCAGATCTCCACTTGATTTATGCTCATCTGCAGATAATTCTCCACAGGTTTTGGGACTTGTTCATGTCTTGAGAAGAACTGTCAGCAGAGTGGAAATTTGAGTACTTGTATGGTCGCTGCAATTCCTTGCATCTTAGAGCTGGAAGATATGAGAAGATATTTGTCCTTTCTTTATACCTCAGTTAAAGTCCAAAATCCACACCTGCTTTGATTTTCCTCTCTTTCAGTGTTGGAACAAGTTCTCCTAGTGTTCAAGCCTTTCACTCAAAAAGAAAATGCATAAAACCTGGAGAACCACAGTGGCCACAAGTGACCCACAGGAGCACAAAAGTTAGGAGACAAATACGAAAGCTGGCAAACAAACAAACAAACAAAAAAACAATACCAAAACAAGAAATGTAAGTCCAAATACCAAAAAACAGAGTGGGGAAAATAGAAGAAATACTTTATGTCTGACCAGTCTCATCTCCTTCTAAGACTAGGTGGGGGAAAGACTGTGCATGCAATCTACTTAAAATTTAGCAAAAAACCCTTGATGCTGTCTCCCACAGTATTCTCCTCAGGGGAGATTTCATTGCCCTCTATAATGCCCTGAAAGGAGGTTTTGGAGAGATGAGGTCGGCCTCTGCTCCCAGGTAATATTGATAGGACAAGAAGGAATGACCTCAAGTTGCACCAGAGAATACTAGGAGAACATTTTCAGAAAGAGTGGTGATGCAGTGGCACAGGCTGCCCAGGGAGGTGGTGGAGTCATCGCCCCTGGAGGTGTTCAAGAAACATGGAAATGTGGTACTTAGGGTCATGGTTTGGTGGACAGTATTGGTTGTGTGTAGAGGGTTGGACTTGATAGTGGTCATTTCCAATGTTAACAGTTCTGTGAGGTGGAAAAGACTTTCTCAGTGATATTTGCCAGCAGATGCTGGCCTGTTTGCCTGGAGATGCCCAGTAGAATGGAATACAGAGAAATGAAGATTATCAGCTTGCTTTCATAGAATCATAGACTCATTAAGGTTGGAAAGATCAATAAGATCACCAAGTCCAACATCAACCTGTTATCTTCTTGCACATTCATAGAATCATTAAGGATGGAAATAACAATAAGATCACCAAGTCCAACCAGCAACTCATGCCTGTGGCCACTTTGATCCAGGTTGTGACTGTTGTATCCCTAACCTGTGAGAGAATGAGAATGATCCCTTCTCTGCTATCCCCAAACACCCTGAGGTCACCTGAAACCAGTACATTTTTATTTAAAAAATGTCTTTAAATGAGCTTTCCCTTCCTCTTTGCTGCTCTCAACCTGCGTGCCCAGAGGCCCATGCAGGTGTTGTGGGTACAGGGGGCTCTTCTCCCGTCTCAGCTTTGGAAAAGATGGGGAAATTGCTGAAGGGGAGTGGGTGACACACATCAGGAACCAGAGCTGCCAATGTTACGTCTCACATTTCCTCCTGCTCAGGTTGTGCAAAGAGCTGGGTCAGGTTTGAACAGGAGGTTCAGTCTGTGGCTCATAGCCCAAGGTCATATGAGATTTCTGCAAGACAGACAGCGGCATGCTGTGTTAGGTTGTTTTTACAGCGATAACCCAATGCCCTCCCAGTCCCCAGCATCCAAGTAAAGGTTTTCAGGGGGATGGAGCAGCGTGGCCATCCTCTCTTCCAACTGCTTTATTCCATGTGATGTTGTGCAAGTGGACCTACAAGCTTCCTGCAGCTTGGGAGGGGTAAGGAAAGGGCAAGGACCATTTGTTGCAGAGCTGCCTTCCAACCATATCAGTTTTTTTTCATCACTGGTGATAACAATTCTTTCAAAACTCTTTGCAAGACCCACCATGCCATCTGCTTTTGATTCTGCAAGGTGACCTCCGAGAAGATACAGTCTATGACAGAACTGCTTAAAAATTTGTGGCTAGTCAGATTACTATGTAGGTTGCCCCAAAAACAATGCCTCCTGTTTATTTCCATGGAAACTACAACAGATACAAAGAGCACAATGACACTATTTGATAGAGCAAATTCTCAGCTTTAAAACACTATTTTTCAGCATAGTCACCATCATTAGCTATGCAATTATTCCAGAACAAGAGCCTTCATGATGTGCTCGTTATAACCGTACCAGCAGAGGTGACTTACTGTTGCCGTTGCCACTGCAGAAATGCACCACCAACCCCACACCGTGCTCACATCCACTGTTTGGTCACCATAAACATTCAGCAAGCATCGGTGGATGTCAGTGGTGCAATTTTTTTGCACACGAAGTAATTCAACTCCATACCTTTGCTTTGTATGCACTTCCGTGTCAGATGCTATTTTGCCGGACTGCCCCTCTGCTACCATCTGTCACACAGCAACAAAATTTAATTGAATATTGATGATAAGGTTCAACCTTTACTGACATCCCACCAGCATCTACCTCTGATGTCATGGGCTGATATCATAAAATAGGAGGCATTACTTTTGGGGCAGGCTTCATACACTCCCCTCTAAATGTCATGCTGTTTCTTCCATCCCTCAGCTATCTGTTTTGCTTTGCCTGTTCTCCCCTGATTAAAAATGTTCCTGTCAGCTTGGATTACAACCCTCTACTTTTCTTACTCCAGCTTAAAATACTTGCGGCTTCATGTTCTCTCCAAAGAGACATATTAGAGAAGAGCTTTGCTCAACTGCAAATGATGATGGGAAAATAATGTGTTGTTTTGAATTCCTGCAGGAGTCTTTATTGGATTCCCAGGAATTACTGAAGGACAAGTGCTATCTTTGATTATATCTGCTACTCTTCTAGATCTCTCCTTCTTGTAAACAAGGAATCTTGGTCTTCACTGGCATTTCTGTTTTCCTTGCTAACAGAAACAGAAACAGTTATTCCATTGATTTTGGAGTCCAAGGTTTTGATAGTGACTTAGACATTATCCATCACTTTTATTTGCAATGCTGGGATGGATTGAAGATGCTCTTACCAAACTGGAGCATAAGCTAAGATCAACAGAGGTGGCCATAAACAGAATTCTTCTCAGTTCTGGGGGGAAAGGCAAGTCATGACAGTAAAGTCAAGGTCAACAGCTAATAAGTTAATTTCAGAGTTGGAGATGTGCAAAGGTTTTTGATGTTTCAACCTCAGGGTGCATTTACTGAAAACTATTTCTCTCTAGTTGGTAAATCCAGCTGAAGGGAATCCTTTTGAGCTTAAAGCTGTAATAACTAAGAAATGGAAGAGAAAGTTAGAGGAGACTCGAGTGAACTCCATAGGTGAAGGAGAAAGTCAGATAAAAGAGCATAAAATAGTGGGCAAGTTACATCACCAGAATAAGAGTAGATATATACTAGATATTAGGAAGAAATTCTTTTCTGTGAGGGTGGTGAGACACTGGAATGGGTTGCAGAGAGAGGTTGTGAATGGAAGCATTCAAAGCCAGACTGGATGGGGCTTTGAGTAACATGGTCTACTGGGAGGTGTCCCTGCAAGGATTGGAAATAGACTTTTTAAAGGTCCTTTCCAATCCAAATCATTCTGTGATTCTACAGTTCTATGACCACAATATTTTTAATCCAGAACGGCTGACCCTGGATTTTGTTCACTCTTTTTTTTTGGCTTTGGATCGAACCTGGACAAAACACATTCTCAATATTGCTCGTGCAATCGCTTTCTCTTTCAGCAATTCTTCCCCTTCAGGGAATTTATCTTTGTTCTAGTCTCTAGGAAGCTTTATCACTGTAAATCTAGCACATAAGACATGATAACAATGGATCTGTCTCCTTCTCTTCTGAGGTCTCCACATCTCTGAAATTTCCTTTCTGATTTCTTCCTCCACAGTTCCCAATCCTTCCTTTTCTTCACTCCAAATGCTCATTTGGGGTGGTGGTAATAAAAGCCCTTTTCTGTTGTTTTCCTGGCCTGAGTTCCCTCACTATTGGTAGTGCTTGGTTGCTGGCAGTTGCCTTCTGTTGGATGGCTCCAGTTTTGGAGAAGTTTCTCTTCAGTGAGGACCTTGGGAAGCACTAAGGGGCCATGTTCAGGACACACTTGTCCATCCCTCCCCCATTCCTTATTACACTAGATACCTAAGAATAGCCCAACTGAGTCAGAGGAGCAAGAACAGGTAGGGCAGGTCTGCTGTGCCTGTGGCTTTTTCATGTGCCTACAGCCACGAGAATGAGAGGTATTGCATGCGCCTCCATCATAAGCTGCTGCTAATGATTCCTTCTGCCCGGAGGACACGGTTGGGATCGATGGAGGGTCAGCCATTAGATGTACATTTCCCAATGCCCAGCATAGCACACAGGGTCAGGGAGCTAATCATCACTCCTATCTCGCCTGCCCCACTGTGGTGTCCAGCCTACGGCAATTAGAGGTGCATTAAAGATTAAACAAGAGGTGGGGGGTCTAGTGAGTGTGTTGGAGTGATTCCAGGGTGGGTGGGCAGTGGTTGGCCCAAGAAGTGCATTTCTGCTGCAGCGGCCCCTACCTTAGATCTTTCAGCCGAACAAACTGGCGGCATCTCTGTTGAGACAAAGAATGCCTCCAGCTAAAATTCCACTATCTGACCTCAGAAGGGCTCCAGCTGTTTCTACCACCAACATAGCAGCAAGAAGAAGAATGTTAAAGATGCTGGCCATGCTGAAACAGAAGTCTACTTTACATTAGTGTGAACACAGCATGGCCCCAGTGCTGCCTCAGCAAAGTGTCACTTACCAACACCATACCAATTCATTAGAGCATCATGTATACGTATTGCAGGACCTGTGCATGTCTTCTAGGGTGGGAAGACTAAATTATCACCTTGCTCGACAAACTCATTTCTAATGCCTCCAATCTCTAAAATCAGTACATTGCAAGGGGAGTACATTCCTATCAGACTTGGGTATGCATGCAGTCACCAGCAGCTATATACTTACAGGATGGCTGCAAAGCTTAGCATCGAAGGGAAATAGGAAAATGGCATGCAATACTGTCTGGAACTATATGGGCTAAGCATGCTGCGGTGGCAGACAGTCATCATGTAGATTCTGCCCTTTGGTTTCCCAAAACATCAGGTCTTCTTTGAGCCTCAAATTCACAGTCATCATTGTGTAATTGGCAAAAGACCCACTGTCAGAAAAGTAATTCAGAATATGGGCTGCAGTTGCTGTTAATATGAACTGAGCATTATGCACTTCGTGTGATACAAGGAAGTGTTATTCATTTACTGGAATTATCCTTTTATCAAGTCAGTTTCCTATTGCATTTCACCCTTCATTGCACTGGCAGTTCATTCTTTTAACAAGGTTGTTTCTATTCTTGAAAATATATTCAGGAGGTTTAGCAATTTTACTGTGGAATACAAAAGGGAATGCTAGAGCAAAGAAGTAAAGCTCACTTTGCTTCTCCTTTGGGAATGAGAGTCATGGGCAGACCATGGGGAAGGTACAGAACACATGAACCAAGTCAGGACAGGAATCAGCAGACAAAAGATTATTGTGTCAGGTTTTAAAATCGGATGAAATTGTTGTCAGAATCATCAGTGTTGGGAAGGGCCTCTAAGATCCTCTAGTCCAGCCACTCACCTATTCAAAGTATTGCCCACTAAACCATGTCCCTAAGGTATTTTTTGTCCCAGAATTAGTATAATTTCATGGAGCAAGAAGACAGGATGACGTTTGTTTGTAAGCCAAAAGACTAAGATGATTGACCAACATGTCAGAGATTGTGAGTGGATTTAGTTCTAGCAGCCAAACCATAACTAATAGGTACATCCTGTGGATCTTCACCTATTTATTTTCTGCAATTTTTCTTGACCTATGTCTTGAATTCCCTTTCAATCCCATAAAATATTGCACTAGATTAGCTGAGCCCAAAAATAAAAAAGAAGTTTTAAGAATATTTGAACTAGCAGGTGAAAATTATATTTGAAATAAAAACATGGCTTGCTGCACACTGCGTAGTGTAGAGCACTGTATTCTGAGGTGGATGGTAGAATTCTGCCAGATCTCAACCTATGAGCTGCAATTTCTCAGTTGGTGGTCTACCACAATGTTGTACGGTGACAGAAATCCAGGGACTGAAGGAGGAAGACATCTTGGGAGTGACTGAAACCTCCTAAATAAAGAGAAAAAATAATTGCTTTACTCAAAAGATTAGACATGAGTAGATGGGATGAAATTGACAGTGAAAGTTGATGCTAAGAAGTAAATTCATAATTTTCTGTGTTTGGGGTGGCTGTGGAGAATGGCAAAGTGGAGATGATTGGTACCAAGTTGACCAGCCACCATGCTGAAGTGGTAGGAGCAGAGCAAGCAGTATGTGAGTGTTGGGCCAGGGGAGGGTGGGTTATCAGGATGGTATAAGACATTTATGATGTTTTACTGTGTTTGGTGGCTGGCTGATAAACCAAAGTGAAACTTATCCAAGCGCAGACTAGGGACAAATAGACCTGGCCCAGATCTGGACTCGTAAGCTCAAAATGCCTGATGGCTATTTGGTGCTCTGTGAGAACATCTGTCTTCTGAATATTTTTGGCACCCTTCAGGAGCCTCTTTGACATGCAAGTTAATAACGACAGGACATAATGGTTTTATTGTAAGAATAGCACTGCCTCAACATCTTCTAGAGTTTTACCATACAAGATGTCAGGTGATTTCCATACATAATTCATTGGCCCAGAAGAGGAGATGAACTATCCTAGCAGTTTGTCAATGAAAGGTGAAACAGAGCTTGTATTTACATAACTATTCTACGATGAACCAGACATATGTAGCATATTGATCTAGACCTCCTATGGTGAGGGACAGGTGGAACTCTGCTGATCCATGGGTGACCCTTTTCTGTGTTGGTCTTTTCTCAAATCTGGATTTACTGCATTAATGGAGGTCCCAGTCGCTATGCTGTGCCTCGTTGCTTCATTGACTGGCTTCATTCTCTACTCATCCTGCTCTTGTCCACTTTCCTTACAGATTTCTACTGATTGCTGCTGAGGGAACATTGCTGCGCCAAATGGAACATGGACACAATTCATATAAAACAGTGACCAGACAAAATATATTCAATTTTGTCTAAATGAGAGAGAATGGTTAGTTGGCAAGACAAGAGAAAAGCCTTTCTATTGAACTGTATCAAAAATTAAGAGTTAAATGAAGGAGACAAGAAGACAAATTGGGGCTCCCACATCTACATTTCAAAGACTTTGCTGTCCCAAGGCAAACCAAACAAGATGGTATTTGCATATACACTGACACTGGGATGGTATCAAAGGCATCAGTCAAACTAAGAGGGAAAGTGATAGAAGGGAGCTGAAATTAACATACAGTATATTTCCTCAGATGGAAAAATGGATATGGAAGGAGTAGGAGGGCAAGTTACTAACAGAATCCTTTGATGCTTGCTTTTTCCTGAAAGAGTACATAGGGAAACTGAGATTCAACGCTGCAATTCAGCAATATGTTACATCTAACTTGAGAGCTTTTAATGCTACTGTAGAAAAGCCACAGCCTCATGACTCAAAGTGCTGATCTGGAACAAACTTTCTGTGTCAGTTCAGGTTTGTTCCAAGAGTGCTCCACACGTAGCTTAGGGCCTTCAATGTTTCTTTCACTTTGGACATTCAGCATCTTTGTTCCTGTTCTTGTCATGGACATTCCCATGGACTTTGTCTTGCTCACTGCCTCTGCATCATTATTCTGGTACTACTGATCTTTGATACTTTGATACAGTTTAGCATCCTCTCCATAGAGGGAAGTTCCATAGGAAAAACTCTTCAAGAAATTGAACCAGAAGAATGACAATAGTGCTGTTGGGAAGGGACCCTTGGAATTCTCCAAAACTACAATCCCTGAAGCAGGATGATCTCTAGGACAGATCAGGATAAACAAGGCTTTATGCAAAGGAACTGCAATTACAGAAGGATAAAGACTGCTAACATCTGGCCAAGAAAACACATTTCTCCTGTCTGAACAAACTCACTTATGAACATACACACATAGATGCACATGTGTGAAAACACAGCTGTATGCAAATATCTACAGATATAGGGGCAGGTTGGATGGGATCCTGGGCAGCCTGATCTAGAGGTTGGCAGCCCTGCCCAAGGTAGAGGGTTGGCACTAGATGACCTTTAATGTTCCCTCCAATCGAATCCATTTTATGATTCTGTGATTCTGTAGTCTATGTATCCCCTGCCCCAACATGCACACATGCACACCCAAAGGTGCACACATGCATGGTTACAATGATAATTTATTCCCTCATCATTGTCTATTTTCACCCCACTTGGTATAATAGGATCAAATGGATCCCAATCTCCATATGAAAATCCACCAAGAGTTTGACCTCCATTTGTCCTTTTCCTATTACCAACATAGCTGATGGACAGTGCAAAGATCACAATCAGGAAAATTTTAGTTCCCTAGAGGAAACAGTCATTTTCCAAGCTGTGAAGAAACAAGTGACCACTTCTTTTTCTTGCTCAAGAGCTATGATACCTATGGCTGGACCCCTGAGTACATGGGTGTACTTCTGCAGTTAGTGGTGGTTTCAGCTCACCTCCCAGAACCTAATCCTATTTCTTCCACTAAAAGTTCTCTTTGCTCCCACTGTTACGTGCAGACAAACCCTACTGGGATAATAAAAGCAGGGGCAACATTAAATCTGAGAAAGAATGACTGCCATCAATTATTCTGGTTGCCAATTCACCTACTTACAGAATTATAGAGTCACAGGTTCGTTTGAGTTGGAAGACACCCTTAAAGACCATTCTAGTCCAGCTCTCCTCCAATGAACAGGGACATCTACAGGTTGATCAGGTTGATTCAGGGGGATGTATTGAGTAGAACCTGTTTCAGGACTTGGGGTGCTTGATCTTCAGCAACATGTGATAAGTGGCATTAATGAGAAGAAGTTGTTTAACAAAAGGAAGGAGGATTTTTCCTGTTCTCCCTATCATGTATATCTTTGTGAATTTATTTATGTGCAGTTAAAATCTTAAGCGAATCAGCACACACATCTATGCTGAACTTCAAGGGAGTATAAGCCCCAAGGTATATCTTAAGGACACAGAAAGCAAACTGTCTCCTTTCAAGCTTCATTGGTAAGACCAAGTCAGAATTCAAGCCCCAGACACTTGGTTGCTTCCTTAATAGATGGAGCTATTGATAATGAGTAGGGCTGAAACAATTTGGTTTCCTTTGAAAAATAAGGAAAGGCAAATATTTTTGAAGGTGCACAGAGATATGGCATCTTCTCCAACTCAGCAAGATGCTCTGGACAACTTTGTATGGAACGAGTGTGCTCCAAAACCAGGTGTAACCCCTACTGACATAGACTCAGCAGCTGACAGGCAGGAGAACTCATTAGGGGTTAAGGAGAAGGGCTGACAGTTATTGTCCAGCAAAGCGAGCAGCCAAGCCTAATGTGTGCTCATTCATTACCGACTTTTTGAATGGTCAGCTGCAGTATTAAAGCTGGTCAAAGGTTTCTCCAAACATTTACCCTCCATTAAAAGCTAACCTTTCTGTGTGTATATTTGAGCTTCGAGTTCTCAAATAGCTGCAGGCTATGCATAAGGCTCAGTGCTTCTCTGGGGGTCTATTACACTGTCAAACACAGCTCACCCTTCCCAAACACCCTAGCAGCATTCCTGAAGTGGACTCTCCCTCCCATCACTCCTCCAGGAGGCTGAGAGCTGTGAACAGCTCACTGGCAGCTGGGCATTCCTTCTGAGCACTGTCAAGTTTGCTGGTCTTCTCCTTCCAAAAATAAACAGCAAATGTTTTTGAGATTAGAGCTTTGTTGGAAATGGTTTTCTGTCCTTCTCAGGGCATTTTATCAAGATTTGGATTTTTTCTCCCTCATATATTATGCTTTACAAATGTGATCTCTTTCTTTTTCTTCCTCTCACCTCCTTTACACGCCCTGATTCTTCCACATTTAGTCACATCTTTCCTATCCCAAGGTTTAAAATATGCTAAACAGCTACTGTTCTGTATTTTGCAGCACCACCTGGGTTTACATGGTCTCCAGTTTGGAGCTAGCTTACATTTGATGATGATGGTTAAGGTGGGCATAATGAACTAGTGTTTGCCTGAAAATAAAATATAGTACATATTTCGGAGTACTTACATGTTAGAAAAGAGATCTTTTCCTGGCACAATTAGTGTAGGGCACTGAATTCACACACCATCTGGTGTTCAATGATTTCCTCATCTTGGCAGTTCTCAGACTTTGAAGCTCGTGGTTTGGGATCTTTGAGTTGATTCATTATTTCTACCTTTCAAAAATTTTGGACTTAAAGCATTTGCATGGGTACAATGTGTTTGAATTTCAAACCATTCCTCACACTGCTTTTATTGGTTTTACCTTTACATGGAGAGGAGATAAATACGCATACCAAAGTCTTCATGTTGATTTTGCTCTGGATGAAGTAAGCTACCACGTGTTTAAAATAATACTTTTGCACCTGGCAAACGGGAGCTGCAAGGAACAGGAAGCTTTTCCACAATGATGAAGGTTCTTCTAGAGAAGCAGCACCTCCTAGAATAAAGGAGGCATTAATAGCCAATGTGCCATTGGCCAAAACCAGCATATACTCAAGATTTGGCCAGGAGAGATCAGCAGAGTTCAATTGCAGGGACAACCAAGGCAGCCACAGCATTAAATCAAACTCACAAAATAAGTAGAAACTAACTCAGAATGTTCCCATTAAAGCCTAATTATCCGCTGACTTCTTAGACATGCGAGAATTTCCCTTGTCTATTTGATTTCATGCTTATCATCAAGCTAGTCATTAAATGGCTGAGTATTAGGGGAAAAATTCAAGGCTTTCTGGTCTGTCTTGTTTAATCCTTCAGCCCCTCCCTACCCTCCTCCCCATCCCACTTTCTCTCTGGTATAGTCAGGGAAGGGAAAGGAGTGTGTTATGCTGGGCAGTGTGACACAACCTCTGCAGAGTGAGCAGGATGTGAAGTTGCCTGATCCCAGATAATGGCTGGGATAGACAACACATGGTGCCATGCTTCATGTTCCATGGGCACAGCAGAATTGCACAGGCTGAGACCCGGACTTCTGGTCATGACAAGGAAAATCTGTGGTCTGGGAGTCAAATAAATTGTTAAAACCACAACAAAAATGATGAAAGAACAAACAACACTATGAAAACAGAAAATAAAAACCTCTGGAAGACTTATGTATGTAGGACAAATCGAGGATGCAGAACTGCTGTTTTGGGATATCTTAGAAACCGGGAACTCAGAAAATTTTTAGCACAGATTGGCTATTTACACTGATGACAAAACTATCCCATTGGGATGAATTATTCCTTTTGGCCTTGGATGCTTGTCAGCTGGAGTGTACGGAGACACCATTTCTCCAGCAGCAGACTCCAAGCCTTAAACTTTTGACCTGAGCTAATTACTGAATTCGCTTTATAGAAGTAATGAGGTTCTGAGCCTCTGCAATGCCTTGGAGGCTATAGAGAGTCTGAGCCAAAATCTGAGCTCCCTAATCAGTTCTGACTGTTTTTTATTCATTTACTCAGTGCCCTGAGGCACTGCCGCACCTTGAGTTCTCTGCGAGGAGACACAGCGCTGCTCCTCCCCAGTCTGCAAGTGGGCAAAATATCCCAGCACAGGGCTGCAGGGTGATGGATAAGGGCCATTTTGAGGGAAGATGTGGTTCTGCAGAGCTGCCATGACTGGGAAGTAGCAGCACTCCTGGCTCATCTCTTTGTTCACCAGGAACTAATGGGTTTCTGTGTTCCTTACAACATGGGCGGTCCAAAAGCACAGAATCATAGAATCACAGTATCATTAAGGTTGGAAAAGACCACTAAGAGCATCAAGTTCAACTGTTCACTCGCCACCAATATTGTCCCTAAAACCATGTGCCCCTAAGTACCACATCTCCATGTTTCTTGAACACCCCAGGGATGGTAGCTCTACCATCTCTCTGGGCAGCCCATTCCAGCCCCCAACCACCCTGTTGGATGAGAAGTTTTTCCAGCCTGAACCTCCCTTGGTGCAACTTGAAACCATTCTCTTTTGTCCTATCACTGTTACCTGGGAGAAGATGCTGACCTCCACCTCAGAACAAATTCTCCAGACTGAACCATCCCAATTCCTCCAGCTGCTCCCCATAAGACCTGTGTCCCAGACCTTTCAGAGCATTGCTGTCTTTCTCTGGACATGCTCTAGGGCCTCAATATCTTTCTTGTGGTGAGGGGTCAAAAACTGTACACAGCACAGAAGTGTGGTCTCACCAGAGCTGAGCACAGAGGGACAATCACCTCCTGCTGTCTGCACTACTTCTGACTTGAGCCAGGATGCCATTGGCCTTCTTGGCCAACTGGGCACACTACTGGCTTATGTTCAGGCTCTACAGAGGGACATGTTAACTAACACCCCCAAATCCTTTTCCTCCATGCAGCCTTTCAGTCCTGGGAGGCAATCAAGACCAGGCTGGATGGAGCCCTATTCAACCTGATTTAGTGGTTGTCAACTCTGTCCATTGTAGGGGATTCAAACCAGAAGATCTTTAATATCCCCTACAACCAGAGCCAATCTAAGGTGATTCACTTTGCCCCGTGCCTGTAGCACCGCACAGGGCTGCCGTGACCAAAGTGCAGGACCCAGCACTTGGTCTTGTTGAACTTCATCCCACTGGCCTCAGTCCAGTGATCCAGGCTCTCCAGATCCCTCTGTAGGTCCTTCCTACCCTCAGGCAGATTGACACTTCCTCCCAACTTGGTGTCATCTGCAAACTTACTGCAGGTGCACTCAATTCCCTCATCCAGATCATCAATAAAGATATTTAAGAGGATGGGCCACAATACCTACTCCTGGGGAACACCACCAGTGACTGGATATCAGCTGGATTTAACTCCGTTCACCGCCACTCTCTGGGTCCACTTGAAGACCGTAAGGAATCGTGGTGGTCTTGTGCCAGTATGCACCCCAGCTGCTGCATCTCATGCAGCATGATGCTGGGGTCATGGCAGCACTCCTGGAAGTTACTTCTATGGTGGAGCGGATTGGTGGACAAAGGGAAGGCAGTTGATGTCATCTGCCTGGCCTTGTACAAAGCCTTTGACGTGGTCTCACACCACATTCTTATCTCTAAACTGGAAAGATATTGGTTTGAAGGGTGGACTATTCAGTGGGTAAAGAATTGGTTGGATGGTCACAGTCAGAGGGTTGTTGTCAATGGCTCCATGCCCAGGTGGAGCTGGTGATGATTGATGTCCCCCAGGAGTCCATCTTGGGACCAATATTCCTTAACATCTCTATCAGTGACACAGATGATGGTATTGAGTGCACCCTTAGCAGTTTGCAGACAACACCAAGCTGAACGGTGCAGTTGATACAACAGAAGGGAGGGTTGCCATCCAGAAGGACCTTGATAAACTCAAAAAGTGAGCCCATGTAATCATAATGAGGTTCAACAAAGCCAAATGCAAGTTGTTGAGTTGGGGCCATCCCAGATATGTCCACAGTCTGGGAGAACTCCTTGAGAGCAGCCCTGCAGAGAAAACTAGGTGATCTTTTACCTTCCAACCCAAGCAATCCTATGATTCTATGAAATCTTTTTTTTTTTTTTTTTTTCTTCCAAACAGAGAAGACTGGTTGATTATATTTTGCAGAAGATCTCTTTTGTTGTTAAATAAACCTGACTAGTACTATGGCATATACAAACCTGGTGCCAATACAGTCAATGACTGGAATGGGCAAATGGAACTGAACCTTAAAGAAAACTAAATTTTAAGAGGAGAGGTGCAAGGCTGGCTGCTGGAGGTAGACTTTATTTCAATTAGATGAACAAGAGTGGTCAGAGGAGTTAGATAAGCTTTGGGAAAAACAAGGCCTTCTTTGACTTTGAAATGGAAGTAGCAGGCTAACAGATAGCTCAGGATAGTGAACAGAGCAGTACAACAGGGCCAGGCTTATCACTGGAGATAAGATCTGCAACACAGTGATGCAATAGGCATCAACTCTTCCCTCTCCCTGCAGCCATCCTGGCAAGCAGGCAAATACCACTGCATTGCTGGAGTTACCTCACTTCCAAGGAGACATCTGTGCCAGCGCCTGGCCTGCTTCTGCTGTCAAGAAAGCTGAAGTGATGCAAAAACTGTCCATGCTACACAAAGCCTGGAGTGCTTCTTTTGTAGTATCAATCTACAGGGTTTTTTTTTTTTTTGAATGATACATCCACAGTTTATGAAAGGATCAAAATATTTTTTATGGTTTTTAAATGTTGAGGTACCCCATATCAGTGAAAGGTGAGCATGGGGCATCATTATGAAGACGTCACATACATCATCACATACCAAGTCCTAAACCAAATAAATAGCATACTTTGGTCTAAGATTAAATAACTTCTGGTAGATGGACTGTTGGATGACATGTTTTTTTCAAAGACAATGAGTTCCAATGAGGATAATTTTTTATATAAAATATTACTGGAAATCTTGTGAGTCTTCCAAACATAAGGAAGTAGTTAGATTAGCCCAGATAGTCACAGGATGGCCTGTAGAAATTGGAGTTGTTAAAAACTAATAATTTGATCCCACAATAATTGTTTCTCTTTGAAAGTTTATTTGCCTAATTCTCAACACCCTAATTCTTCAGAAAATGGAAATTCCTTTAAAATTTTGTTAGGAAATATTTTTTTTTTCACCAAACGCGTCAAGCATTTAGGTTCATCTTTTGCTGAGTATAGCATCTCTTCTGTGTTGCAGAATCTCCCGCAAATTCTATTTCACTTTCCAATTGAATGACAAGGGTCATGTTGGCAGAGGACAGCAACAATTGGGCATTTCCTTTTTGTAATCCATGCTTAGAGTCCTGCCAGAATGATTCTCAGCACTATCCAATGGTAGAGAGGAATTCCTATTTTCAGCCCATGCTGAATATTAACATATTAGGAAGAATTTCTTCTCCAAAACAGTGGTGATGCATTGGCAAAGGCTGCCCAGGGAGGTGGTGGAGTTACCGTCCCTGGAAGTGTTCAAGAACTGCATAGATGTGGCACTTGGGGATATGGTTTGTTTGACAATATTGGTGGTAGGTGGACAGTTGGACTGGATGATCTTAGAGGTCTTTTCCAACCTTAAAGATTCTATAATTCTGAATTTATGAACAAGGGAACGATGACCCAAGTATTTGTGACTTCATGTCACTATATCTGGATCTGAAACATCCTGAATACACGGCCATGAATCGGTCTGAGAACTGTGTTAGAAGTTCTATGGAAATATTCTCAATTTGAAAAGATAGAAGGACATGCAATGTGTCTTTAAAGGAAGATATGCAACCAGCACATCACCCAACAGTTGAAGAAATTTGATAGATGAGTCTCTGACATTCTTGTCATGTCTCCCCTCTCTTTTTCTCCACTTCCACCATCTCAGAATGCTGCAAGGCGTGCTGTGAGGTCTGGCTTATGTCAGAGAAGCTGTCAAAGTTGGGACATGCAGCCTCCATGGCCTGCAGCTGGGCTAAGCAAGGAGTCTACAGCAAGAATTAATCTCAATGTCTTGCTCCTGCAGCATGCCCTCGGGTTTGGCACTCCTTTGTTTTTAAAGCCACGGTTATTAGTATCAAGACAGCATGCAAAGAGCTGGTGAGAGGGAAGGAGGGATAGAGGAGGGGGAAGGCGAGAGTTTCTATGCATATTTGAAATCATGCTTAGAGAGAGACCTGTTATTAGGGTCTGGTTTTAAACAGAACATCAGAGCTTTTCCTTCAGAGGGAGAAGGGGAAAGCAAACTGCTATAAGCAGAACAAAGGGGATTGTATAAGAATCCATCCTTTCGGAGCTGCAAGGCAAACTACAAACCAAATAGGGTGAGGAGAGCACCGATGGCTGTTTGAACACCTCATGTCTGTAAACTCTTTGATAGAGAAAATCCCCAGTTGGGAGTTTCTAAGAGAGCAGTGTACATGGAATTCTTTTTCTCCTGTAGATGCTACACAGGAATGACCTGGGGACACATCAAGACAGTGATAAGTGTCTCTTTCCATCCCCTTTTATCCTGTTTACAATACAGAGGCTTTCCTTGAACAAAACCCCCCTTTTTTTTTTTTTTGCTCTTTGTGCTTCTGGCTGTTGTGTCTAAATGAGCCAATTTGCTGAAGGACTCTTCCTGGAAGGACCTGAAGTCTGATGAGAACAGAACAGACTTGCAGCATGTTTTGTTGTTATTGTTGCTGTCTTTTTTTTTTTTTTTTCTCCTCTCTCAAAAAGTAAAGTTATTCAGAAAAGAACAGAAATTAATTCCTGCTTTTCAGTGCTTGCCACTTCATGAGAACTCCTGTGATACTCCTCAAAGTCTTGGCCAGGAGGGAAGTCCCAGCATCTATCTCCATCCAAGGCTTCTGTCTGCAGAAAGTGTTTGAAAACAGAGCATAATGACTCAGATAAAAGAGAGCAAAAACAAAAATTGATTGCATTTGTCCCTGCAACAGCTCATGTTTTTATAGATAGTTTATTTTTATACTGATTTGATTTCTGTGACTTGAGATATTGTTAGGAACTCAGTGGGATGATCTTCTGCCAGGCACCTGCCTCGCTGGTGAAATGGTCAAAGAAAGTTTCCTGCAGCATGGAGATACAAGGGGGGGGGGGGGGATACACATGAACAAGATTTCATCATTAGTTACAGATGTGTTGTTATTTCACTCATTCATACCTGTACAATGCTCAGTGACTTGTCCTCATATGATTAGATCGTATCCTTCAGGTGCACCCCTTAACTGTAAATGAGCAGCAGCAGAAGAAACTCCCCTTTGGAGAGTGTTCCTGTCTCAAAGTGTCATGTTTTGCCCAGAATCACAGAAGGTGACCACCTTAAACTTCCCCCTTCTTAAAATCTTTCCTGGTTTCAACACTTGTCATCCTTCAGTACCCTGAATTTGTGCTGTAAAGACAATTAGGCTTTGCATAAGTGGAAAAAAAAAAAAAAAAAAAAAGGACAGAAGAGGGCTGAGATTGCTGAAGACTGATTATGATTTTAGATTTAAAACTTGAATTTAACTGTTTTAAAGCAATGAATTCATACTGTTAATCTGTGACTTCCATATTCTCAGCGGGATGATAAGGAATCCCACTAACTCTTATGTTTGTAACAGAACTCCTCTGAAGGTTGTTTTGGAGATTCATGAACTCATCAGCTGTCGTCTTGGGCACCTCCAAGACCAGGGCTCTGGGCAGCAAGATCTAGGATCACAGGATCACAGAATGGTTTAGGTTGGAGGGAAGAACCTCAGAGATCATCCCAGGGACAGGGCAGCCACAGCTGCTCTGGGCAGCCTGTTCCAGCACCACACTCTGAGTAAGAAATGTTCCCCCTTTTACTCTGAAGTCATTCCCCATTCTCTTTTCATCGCCTGCATAAAGAGCTGCTCTCTTCCTGTTCATATGCTCCCCTCAAGCTGCACTGAGGTCTCCTCGGAGCTTTCTCTTGTCCAGACTTGTAAAGATCAGTTGCCTTGGATGGGGATGGGTCAGTGGTTGGCCCAGATGATCTTAGAGGTCGCTCCCAGCCTTAACGATCCCACGATTGTAAGGAAGGGATGCCATACAGGGGGATCTCAACTTGAAAGGTGGGCCCGGATGAATCTAATGAGGCTCAACACAGCAAAGTGCAACGTTTTACACATGTGCTGGAGGAATTCGAGGCATCCACACAGACTGGAAGGAGCAGTCCTTGAGAGCAGCCCTGCAGAGAAGGACCTGGGAGTCCTGATGGATGAAAAACTGAATGTGAGACAGCAGCGTGCTCTTGCAGCTCAGAAAGCAATGGTATCCTGAGCTCCATCAGAAGAGGGGTGGCCAGAAGGGAGAAGAAAGTGACTGTCCCCCTCTACTCTGCTCTTGTGAGGCCCCATCTGCAGTGCTATGTTCAGTCTGGAGCCCCCAGTACAAGAAAGACAGGGAGCTGCTGGAGAGGGTCCAGAGGAGCCATAAAGATGAACAGGGCAATGGAGCACCTCCCCTACAAAGACAGGCTGAGGGAGCTGGGCTTGTTCAGCCTGGAGAAGAGAAAGCTGGGGATGACCTCATTGCAACCTTCAGTACCTAAAGGGAGCCTGCAGACAGGATGGGAGTCAGCTCTTGGAAAGGGGAGATAACAGCAGGACGAGGGGAATGGCTTTAAGTTGAGGGAGGGCAGATTTCAGCTGGCTGTCAGGGGAAGTTGTTTGCTGTGAGAGTGGGGAGGTGCTGGAACAGCTGCCAGAGAGGCTGTGGATCCCCGTCCATCCCTGGAGGTGTTCAAGGCCAGGCTGGATGGGGCCCTGGGCAGCCTGGGCTGCTGTGAGATGTGGAGGTTGGTGGTCCTGCCGTGTGGCGGGGGGTTGGAGCTTCGTCATCCTTGCGGTCCCTTCCAACCCGGGCCGTTCTGTGACTCTGAAGATACGCTCTACGCATCAGCTGAGGGAAGCGCGCCCCCCCGCGGCGGCGCAGGCGCAGCGCCGAGGCCTGGTGGGGCTGAGGCCGGCGTAAACGGAAGTTGCGCATGCGGAAGCGGAAGTTGCGTTAGGCGGAAGCGGAGGCGACGTGTCCGTCAGAAGGGAGTGGGGAGCGCCGCGGAGATGGAGGGGCTGTACCATCAAACCAACAAGTGTGTGGGGCGCTGGGACGGGACGGGCCGTGCGGAGCGGCTGAGGCTGCCTCGAGCGCGTGGTGCTGGGGGGAGGAACCGCAGCCTCTGTAGTTTGCTTGAGGGGAGTGAGGAGAGCTGCTTCGAGCAGCGAAAGGCTCGGTCCGGGCAGGGTGCTCTGCCAGGCCGGAGCTGTGCCGCCTGGAGTGAGTTTTGTCGCAGAACGGAGCAGATCCTGCAGCTCTGGGGTGGCCGGTTGTCAGTCCAAAGTCCCACTGTGCCTTTAGCCACGTCGGTCCGGCACCAGGCCTTTAGGTTTTAGGGAAAGGGATCACCAGTGTTCGCTGAGAAAGTGATTAGATCGCGTTAGATGTGCTTAAATTTAATTTACACAAGTTTACTTAAATTTTTGAGGCGGGGGACTTTCGTGCAGGCCAGCAGGTGGCATTTAGACTATTTTAGAAAATGAGAAAATGCATGATGGATGGCATGCAATGGGTTTGTAGATATCTGAAGTACTGCGTGCAGGCCTGGGCCCCCCAGCATAGGATGGACATGGAGCTCTTGGAATGGGGCCAGAGGATGGCACTGAGATGATCAGAGGGCTGGAGCAGCTCTCCTAGGAGGAAAGGGTGAGGGAGCTGGGCTTGTTCAGCTTGGAGAAAACTTTGGGGAGACCTTCCAATACTTGAAGTGAGCATATGAACAGGAGGGAGAACGGCTGTTTTACAAGGGTGGATGGTGATAGGACAAGGGGGAATGGTTTTAAAGTGAGACAGGGGAGGTTTAGGTTGGATATTAGGAGGAAGTTTTTCCTCCAGAGGGTGGTGAGGCACTGGAACAGGTTGCCCAAGGAGGCTGTGGATGCCCCATCCCTGCAGGCATTCAAGGCCAGGCTGGATGTGGCACTGGCAGCCTGGGCTGCTGGTTGTGACCTGCACATAGCAGGGGTTGGGACCGGATGATCGTTGTGGTCCTTTTCAACCCAGGCTCTTCTGTGATTCTGTGATTTTGCTGCAGTATGAGACTTAAGCAGTGTGAAAATTGCAAATCGCAAGGAAGCTTGGTGTAAATGACAGTGAAGCTGTGAAGGGGAGCAGCTGAGGGAGGTGGGTTGGTTCAGTTTGGAGAAGAGAAGGCTCAGAGGAGACCTTATATCTCTCCAGAAATGCTTGAAAGGAGGTTGTGGCAAGGTGAGGGTCTTCCTCTGCTTCCAGGTGACAGCAGTCAAATGAGAGGCAATGGCCTGGAGTTGTGCCAGGGGGGGTTCAGGATGGAAATTAGTAGAAATTTTTTCTCAGAAAAGGTGGTGATGCGTTAGCACGGGCCGCCTGGAGAGGTGGTGGTGTCAAACGTGTTTGAGCGAAGTAAAAGTGTGGTGCTTTGGGATGCAGTTTAGTGGACAGCATTTGTGATATGCAGACTGTTAGACTAGATATCTTAGAGGTCTTTTCCAACCTTAATGATTCTATGATTCTGTATGAAGTAGCTCATGGGAAGCAGGTCAGAGGATGCAGTTAGTCCAAAAGTGCCAGTCTGTTATCTGTGTTAATGGTTTTTATTAAATAATGATCTGGAGAGACCTCACAGGGAAGAACTGAAAATCATGTTGATCTAGAAATGCATGCCTGTGTTGATAAGGGCAATAATCCTGCCTTGTTTCAGTTTCCATTTTGTCCTCTGTAATTCATATACTGTAAGAGACAGTGAAAGTTATTCTTTATTCACCTTATTTTATGCTCTGGGGTATCTCCTCACAGATAATAATTATCAGTCCAGAGTGAAAACTCATTTTTTGCATAAAAGTTTTTCTGTACTTTCCATAATCTGTATAGTTCTTCTCTGATCCTTCAGCAGTGCTGCTGTTTTCTTTAAGGAGTGATACAGCATGTGTACAAGATGTGTACTTGCAGTGCCCTAAAGATGATGTATGTAGGTACATACATAGACTTACATACACTTCAGTGGTTTCCTCTGTACCACCTTCTCTACCAGTCAGACCTTCCTTCTGCTGCACTCACTATTTGTGAGTTCCTCCTGTGAATCTGATAACTGTTCTTCTTGGTTATTGGGGTAGGTGGAGGTCTTACATGGCTTTCAGCATGCCAAGTCTGTGTCATAAGAGAGAATCTCATTTTGGGTTCTGAATAAAAAAGGGAGCTATGATTGGATTGGAATGCTTGAAAGAAAAGAAGCCCTTTCACCATGATTTTAGTTTTAAACTGAAACTTGTAGGTACATGTTAAGTGAAGGCACAGCTGTCTTCAAACTGAAGAAATTTGTTGGGTTTTTATGTGTTTAGTCATGGATTGTCTGCACTGAGTAACATGTATCCAATTCCTATCATGTTCTGATAGTAATAAAATCTGAAGATTGAGGTATTGAAAAATGATTTCATTTTATAGGTATTAACTGACTTCTGCTTCTTTACTCTTTGTCTTTTCATAGACAAGTCCATGAAGTCCAGTCATACATGGGACGTCTGGAGACTTCAGACAAAGAGTCTGTACACTGTAAGTATCTAATAAGAGAGAAAAGTCCCACTCTGGTGCTGATTTGATGTAATGTGCACTTTTGACCTCGTGTGCCCTGTGATTAAATATACAATCATTATTGGAACTAATTTGCTATTTCAATCACTCTGATCAACTGATGATGTGGAATGCATTAAAACTGTTTCACTGTGTGATTGATTAAGGTGATGTTTTGTAGGAAAGGTGGAAAATACAGAACAATAATTGTCTTCAAATTCCTTTGGTAATTCTTGAATTGAGAAGTAGTGTTTACTGTAAATGCTTCTACAAGTGTCTTAATGTGGCAGTGGTGAGTATTTTTCTTTCTGAGAGGTTTTGGAACTCGTTGTCAGAGTATGCTGTGGAGGCATACAATAAAAACAGATTAAAAGAATTGAATTGGTGCATATAGAGAAGTGTAATAAGATGTGGAAAGAGTTGCAAATTCAGCCATCATAAAGCTATTTTGTTAGAAGCTCAGAAGCTGAATAATCTCACTGTATATCAGCTCTGTTATTTTACTGTTCCTTAAGCATCCACTAATTGGCAGACATCTCAGAAAGACTCTTAGTCCAGTTTCTCTGGAAAAATATTATCATTTGATGTGCAGGAATTTAAGCAGTATGATTAAGGCTTGGGTCCATGCCAACCTCATGAAGTTCAGCAGGGCCAAGTGCAAGGTCCTGCACCAGGGTTGGGGCAATCCCAAGCATAGGTACAAGTTGGATGGAGAATGGCTTGAGAGCAGCCCTGAGGAGAAGGATTTGGGGCTGTCAGTTGATGAAAGACTCAATGTGAGCCAGCAGTGTGTGCTTGCAGCCCAGAAGGCCAATCGTGTCCTGGGTTGCATCAGGAGAAGTGTGACCAGCAGGGCAAGGGAGGGGATTCTGCCCTCTGCTCTGCTCTTGTGAGACCCCAGCACAAGAAAGACGGAGCTGTTGGAGCAGGTCCAAGGGAGGAACACAAAGATGATCAGAGGGCTGGAGCACCTCCCCTGTGAGAACAAGCTGAGAGAGCTGGGGCTTTTCAGCCTGAAGAAGAGAAGGCTCCAGGGGGACCTTCTAGTGGCCTTGCAGTACCTAAAGTGGCCTACAGGAAAGCTGGGGAGGGTCTTTTTAGAAAGGTATGTAGTGACAGGATGATGGGAAATGGCTTTAAACTGAAAGGGAGTAGATTTAGTCTATGAAGCAATTCTTTACTGTGGGGGTGGTGAGACTCTGGAACAGGTTGCTCATTGAGGTTGTGGATGCCCCCTTCCTCGAAGCATTCAAAGCCAGGCTCAAAGATGGGCTTTGAGCAACCTGGTCTAGAGGGAGCCTATATGAGTGTCCCTGCCTATAGCAGGGGTTGGAACTAGATGATCCTAAGGGTCTCTTCCAACCCCAACTATTCTGTGACTCTCTGATTTTAACTCCTTGCTTCTGTGTCCTGTAGAGACTTGCATCAGGTCCAGAATACTTGAGGCAAGAGATAAGATTTCAAGAAATGGGATTATGTATCATCTTACACAGTCTATAAGTAAACATACTGTTTTGTATAGAAAAATACAGATATGTGCTCTAGGTATTATTGTATACTTGAGAATTTATTGGGTTAAGGAATTATCCCTTGGCTGAAGAGGTGGAAAAAGAGCCAGGTGATCAAAGCTTCTGTTGCAGCTTTTCTTTCTCAACTTTGGGCAAAGAATCCCTTCTTGCTCTGAAAAAACATAAGGTGACCAAGTAATATTGTCTGGACCAGCTAAAGCAATTGTCTGCTCTTTCCTGTTTTTTTTTTTCTTTTGTTAAGTTTAGCTGTAGTAAATGATGGATAAATAAGTTTGGACAACTTGGTTGAGTTGTGTTTATATATATAACTTGACTTTGTTCCTCTTTGATTGTGTGAGATCAAAATGCAAACAGAAGGGGTTTAATGTGCAGCTTCCTTTCTGGTTCTGCTGACTGGAATTCTTTTGAAAGTCCTGATATATTGTGGAGTAAATAGAGGTTGATAAATAATGCTTTTCTCTATACATTTTCAGTCTAAAACAAAAATAAGAATAAACAGTGTCTCTTAAGACTTAGCCTAAACGTAAGCTAAGAACAAATGGTGTCTGTAGAATTTGAAAATTATGTATTGAAAATTATGTCATGACCGAGCATGGCATTCTGAGATTTGAATTGCCTGCACAGAAAGGATGGTGCTTCAGTGTCCACTAATACTCATTGTGTGGACATTCTCTGGAGGCTGCATACTTTCAGCCTTTCAGCTGTCTTTTATGCATAGGAATGTCAGATGATTTGAGGTCTCCCCATAAATTGTGGAATGTTGGATTCTGACACTGGTAGAAAAAGTGGTTCTAAGATAAAGGCAGTCATGGCTGAAGCAGGTTTTGCTTTACAGTGATGACAGTAACTGAAAGCTTGTGAGTCTTCCTTTTCCCTAATTGTGTGCCTTTCCTACCTCATAACAGTTCAAGTATTTGAGTCTGCATTTTGATCTCTCATCTCTATTTCTACACACAGATTGTCAGAAGCAATTGCAAAGTAGATGATTACAGAGACAATGGTTATTAAGCCTTGTTATCCCACCTGTAAGGGCTCCCCAGCCCTGATTTGGGCTTGTTTTTCAGGGCTGTTTGTCCAGTCTGCCATTTTCTGTCTTTCTTCTTCCCATGCTTTATCAAACTCTGCTGCTATAGGTGTGGATAATGCAATTCTTCGTTAATGTTTTTCATAAGTTTAAATTTTTTTGAAAACCATCTTGGCTGTTAGCTTTTGTGAGCAAAACCTGGTAAGAGAACAGGAAGGGGCCACAGAGGGGAAGGTAGCAACTTTTAAGTTCTAATATATAGAGGTGATAGGGAAATATGGTTACATATTTCAGAAGAGCAGAGATTTTCTCTGTTCCCTTCACAGAGGAGCAGTGGAAGGCAAGAGTCTCAAACTAAAGAAGTGCTTTTCATGATTTGTAGAGCTTTTAGTTAATCTTTTTTTTTTTTTCATCTAGTGAAGATTTGCATCTTTTGGTTTGAATGCTCTTGAACTTCTGTCTTCAGAAGATTGCAATTCTTTAATTAAAATCAAAACATATTTTTCTTTCTTTGCAGTAGTAGAAAATGAGATTCAGGCAAGAATAGACAAAGTATTCAGCAACTTGGAACGTTTGGAAATCCTGTCCAGCAAAGAACCTCCCAATAAACGGCAGAATGCTAAACTGTGAGTTCACTTTCTTTGCTACAATAATGGAGTAGTCTAATTATTTTCATTAAGCTTATTGAAGCCCTTTGCTTTTTCATTTGAGTGAAACTTTTCTGCTGTGCAACATAAATCTTTGCTCAGCTGTAACAGAACTGAAGGACAGAGGCAAAATCACTTTCCTGCACCTAACTGCAGTCTGGTGATGGAGCCTCATGGAGACTCACGGCTCTGTTTGGAGATGAGTTGAACATCACACTTTAAGAATCAAAGGCATTTCTACTCTGTATAGCATTTGTTTTAATGGTATTTGTGGAGGTAAGGACTAAAATTACTTAAGTTGGTGTTATTCTTCTGGACCTTTTCCAAGATGTTGCTGACTAAAATAAGGTTTCTGAAATGAGCACTGGTTTGAGCAGGCAATTGGACCACAGACTGTTAGACAACTTTCCATTCAGTATTGTTCTGTTAATTTTTAGTCCCAGAATACTTTTGTAGATACTAGGAGTGGATTTCATATCACCTTTATGATAAAGGTTGTTATCTGAAATAGTCACCTTGGTTTTCTTTGTAGTCACTGAACATTTAGTCAGAAGCAGTGGAGTTCTGGACATGATTTGTTTTACCCCAGTGGAGATGTCTCCTGCGTTGCCCTCTGGCTTTGAGATTCCTTTTGTAAAAACTGAAACTTCAGAACACGGTGTTAATTAATGAAACTTGAAAGCTAAATTTTTTATATGAATGGGTTCAAACTGTTCAAATCTTTGTTAAATGAACAGTGTATATATTTTTATATATTTATATATATGTATATGCATATATGTATAATCACTTTGAAGAGACTTAGTATAGGATAAGATGTATAAAATAGCTCAAGAATTCTGCTTCACTTTCTATCTGTAGCCTGCAGTTAAATAATCACCTTTTCAGTAAAAAAAAAATAAAAAAAATAAAGAGGCACAGAAGCTCTAAGTTTGGAAGAGAAGCCTAACATCAAATGTCCTTTATCTTTTACAATCCATCATTTTTAGTATTTGTTGCTGTTAATTTATAATGCTCCATTGTTCATTAAAAAATGCAACGTAAGTTTGGTATTTTTATCCCTGGGAATGTCTTCCTGTTGTTGATCTTGTCTAGCCGAGTTGACCAGCTCAAGTATGATGTTCAGCATCTGCAGACAGCTCTGAGGAACTTTCAGCACCGTCGTTACATCCGGGAGCAGCAAGAACGACAGCGAGAAGAGTTACTAGCACGAACATTCACTACTAATGTAAATATTCTGTATTTTAGATCTCCCTGTCCTAAAGGCCTTAATCTTTCAGAGAAGGTTCAGACAAGACCTAGGCTTGACTATGAGATTACTGCTGTGTGGTGATGTAAATGGAATAAAGATAGAAAAGAATAATAATTCATGAAAAAGTACAAGTCTTTGATGAAGAAAGTTGGTCTAATGAGAGGCAGTTGTGAAAGACTGGAGAAATCGCTGCTCTGATTTCACCCAGTGCAGCTCTCCCTGATTTTATATAGCAATTTCAAAAGGTGGAATGAGGTAGGTACCAAAGCATACGTTTTTCTTGGGTTTGTGTCAAATATCCCTGTAGTAAGAAAATGATTTGTCTGTGAGTTATTGGCCTACCTATTTTGGTTAGACATTTACCCAGCTATTTATGTATGTCAGCTGAGTGTGAAAGCATCCTAAATGCACTGTAAAATGCATAATAGCTCTTGAAAGCTCTAACAGTGTTCTGAATGTTTTGCTTAGTTCAAAGATAGATGTGGGCTTTACCTTTAAAGCCTTTCCTTGAACAATTCTGGAGAAAAACACAAACAGCAAATGAAAAATATGCTGCCATCCAGTGTCCCTGTGAGCAGCAAACAGAAGGCCAGGCTGGGTGGTGCTTTGAGGAACCTGATCCAGTGGTTTGTGTCCCAGGGGCAGGGTGGTTGGAGGTGATTGTTAAGTGTCCTTCTAACCCAAACCATTCTAGGATTCTGTGAACAAAAATCTACCTAGACAGTTTTCTTGCTGCCTCGTGTGTAAATGAATCAACTGCAAACTCCTTGTACAGGAAATGAAACTCATCTGATTTGAAGTTTAATAAATATCTGAAGGAATAGCCATTGACATGCAAATCCAAGTGTTTCTGCCTTGCAGATTCCTGCAAGATAAGATACTTTTTTTAACCTTTATGCCTTATTAGCTTTTGATCAAAGAGATGTGTATGCCATCTAGAGTCTTCTTCATCCAGTAATTTTGACCTTGCAGCTGGGAACAGCTCTTTTATCCTTCATTCTTCCAGACTTTATAAACAGAACACACCCTGAAGCAGACATCCACACTGGATTATGCCTGTATTAATTTTTTCTTTCTACAATAATCACGGCAAGTTCGGTGTTTTCACATGCATATAACCTACAGCTGACTGTCAGATGTAGAGCATTAACTGTCTTCTGCCCCAAATATTAATTACACATTTAAATAGTTCTTGCTGCTCTGTGTACATGTAAGCAGGTAAGACAGTGTTTCCACACTTAACGCTCACCAGTGTCATGATTCCTGTTCATGAAGCAGTGTGGGAGTTGTGAACTATTATCTTGACTCTCAGTGCCCAAAGAAGAATAAACTGGGAGGCTTTGGAAGACAAAAGCAATGACATCTTCTGGTCTCTTGTGTAACCCAGACTATACAATTTTATTCCAGTACTTCCATTTAAAGATTTATACTTAAATCTTTAAATACTTAAGATAATGCATCTTCTCTGAATATTTTATTTTTTTTAGATAAGGCCTTCATTGGTGAGTGAGTTAGACCTTCAGGGAAGTAGAGTGATAAGTCTGTTTGCCCTTAGTAGCAGAAGTTGCATCTTGTAAATACAAGTTAATAGAATGTCATTTCCCAGACATTGTTTTACAGGTCTTTTGTCATTAGAAATGTGCTGCTGTCTTTCAAAAATCTTTCACTTGTAACGATCAAATGACTCCTTTGTTTAATCCCTTCTGATAGTTTTTGTGTTCTCTATTGTAATACCCATTTTTGTGTCATAAAGAGATTATGAACACTCTCTGTTTTTAATTTGTTCTTTAATCTTCTGAAATCTAATATTAGTTGAATAGCTATTCAGCATTGTCTTTTGACTTGATTCCTATAGGCTTCTTTAAACTACGTTTTCTCACTCAAATACTAATATTGATTTAACATCCCTATAAAAAACTGTTTAAAACGTAATCCCTCAAGTCCTGTCAAGGGCTGTTTGTTTTCTGTTTGTTCTCTTTCTGGATCTGTGAGTGTGAGTAGGCAAGGTAACCAAGACCCTGCATTTCCCCTACAGGACTCTGACACCACCATCCCGATCGACGAAACATTACAGTTTAATGAATCCCTGCAGAATGCCCATCGTGGCATGGATGATCTTATTGGCAGTGGGACCAACATTCTTCAGGGGCTGAGGGACCAGAGAGTGACATTAAAGGTGGGGGCATCATTTTTTTACCAAAAAGACCCCACGTTTCTGCATTTGTGGTGATCTGGCTAAGTAAAAAAAAAAAAAAAAAAAATTGTTTCACTGCATTGCTTTAAGGTGAGAGCACTGGTAGAGACCTAAACTCCAATTTAGCTAAGTTTAAAATGTTGTCATTTAACTAGGAACATACTTAAAATCTATTTCTGTGACCTGGTAGGGTAGCAGCCATCACACAGTCAGTATGTAGAGCACTGAATGTTATGTTTTCTTCTGTTATTTATTTATTTATTTTATTTTTTCCCAAGTGAAGAATGGAAAGCAACATTTAGCTCACAGGTAGTTCATCTTTTGCTACAGATAAACATCACTTAGAACAATGCTGGGAGAAAGTATTTAAAATTACTTATGAAGGTAGTAAGTCTAATGCACATCAACAGTAAGTCTTCCCCCAAATACTGTTCAAGAAAGCTGTATTGCTTTAAGTCTTCCAATAATTTCTCTTTTGAAGAATGAAGTGATGTTAAGTTTTGGGTTAAGAGTTCAGAAGTATAAAAGGAACTTTATAATAAGAAGAGTGTGTTGAGGAGGACAGAGCTGGATTTCTGAAAAGGGGAATTCCTGTCGCTGTTGTATTCATCTTATGATGGAGGTAACAATTACTGCTGCTTTTTTGTTTTGTTTTGGGATTTTTAATTGCTAACACAAATCCTTCCTTGTCATCAGAGAAATCACACCTCATATCTCTGTGCATTGTATACACAAATGTTCCACTGCCTTTAAAGGCAGTCTTGCCAGATAAAAGCAGGTACTGGACTGTGGGCACAGTTCTGGTCTTTCCTCTCACAGATGAAGGATAGCTTCATGGTTAAGGTTGTTTGTTTACTGACGTATGGAATAGATATTATTATACAAAGTCAATTACTAGAAAAACTTGGTGGGTTAGGTTAAGTATTCATTCAAGAGGTTTTATTGTAGCCGAATCTACCATTGGAGTAGTGGATAGAGAGAGAGATTCTGTTACCATCTCATGAAGCAGAGGTGAAAGAAAAGGCAGAGAAGGATAAGGTTACTAGTGCTGGAAGGGTTGTGAAGGCTCTCTTGGAAAAATTAACTTCCCCTTGTCTAGCTTATGGTGCTCTTCACCTACCTGTGCCATTGCAACTGCAGCCATGAGTTCTTTCCCTTTTTCCCAGACAGGACGATATCCAGCTCTGAGCTGTGCCCAGAGTACATCTGTGGGCCTGTGTTTTGTAGAGGTTTCTTTGGACAGTTTCCCTCAAATGAAGTGGCATATTAGTGCTGCACTGCATAGTGACTCTTGGGGCATTTCCTGCTACTTCCAGTTGTGCAGCTCTGCTACATGCTTAGCGCTGATCTGGTAACTCTTGGGATCCACAGCCATTCTTATTAATACCAACTGCTTCATCAGTGAAACAAAACTGAGATATGGACCTGTCTGCAGCATCCCTGCTGGCAGTCTTGTTCAGTACTTTTCTCTGGAGGGATTTCTTGAAATAGCATTCATTACACTTTTATATGCCTTTACATTGCACATCACCGCTGGCATTACAAATTTCTGGACCTCCTTTCAAACTTGTTGATAAACTGTACTTCAGCAGGAGGAGAGTTGTTCAAGAAAGGTTGTCAAGAAGCTTCAAGCTCGTAGACTGTCTGAAAGTAGACCAGAAAAATTCTAATTGCTCCAGACAGAGTGATTTTCTCTGAGCTGCTGTCTGTGATGCTTCTGTCTGGATGCATTGCTTTCTATCTTTAACCTCTTTCCTGTTCTTCTGTATGAATTAGTCACACCATCATTGCCAGGGTCCCATGGCCATCTCTTACACTGTTGACTTAGGGCAAGTTGTTACATTGTTTTCTGAGGGATAAGAATTAATCACGTACCATCTATGATAAAATATTTCATAGAATAAAGATTGTGCCATTGAGGTGATTGTTTCTTTGTTGTCTTTTTATTCTTAGGGAACTCAAAAGAAGATCCTGGATGTTGCCAACACGTTGGGCTTATCCAATACAGTAATGCGGCTGATTGAGAAGCGAGCCTTTCAAGATAAATACTTGATGATTGGGGGAATGATTGTGACTTGTGTAATTATGTTTCTCGTTGTGCAGTATCTGACATGAGTTGCTAAACTATTGCCAGAGGATGTGGTCTTTTGGAGCAAGATGGACTACCCTCCAAAATGTACTTTCCTCTGAGTGCTGCTTTGGATGAACCCTTCCTGAGAACTTCAGAGTTTACAAATCACACTCAGACACGTCATGTGGAAAGCACGTAGGGGATCAAATTTATGTGGGGACAGTGTAGATCAGAATGACCCTGTAAAAGTACCTGTGTCTGTTACCACTTTCACCTTATTGTCTGTTAAGTTTAAGAATCTGATTAAGTAGGAAGCAGAAGTGAAAACTTTGTCCAGATGCTTTGAAAGATAGAAATGTTTTTTTTTTTTTTTTCTTTTTTTCTTTTTTTTCTTGATTAGATAGGGAGAAGAGAATGCAAAGGCAGAGCATGAGAGGTCATGAGCCTTTCCTTTGCAAGCTAGAATTGACCCCGGTGAGTTTGTTTTCTGTTAAAGGAATTCTGCATTATTTGTGGGTGCACTCCTGCAGTGTAAGAGTGCAAAAAGTGGTGGAAAGCGAAGGATTCCTGTCTTTCTTTTGCTTAGAGGAAGGAAGGACTTGTAAGGAGAGGCTCTCACTCTAAAAGCATGGCAATAACTTCTGCTGATGTTTTTTGTATACCCATACAATTCTAACCAGTGCAAACCTTCTTGGTTCAGGCTGAAATGAAGTATGTTTTGGTAGCTTTGCTCTGCTGCTTCCTAGTTGAAGCTGAATGCTGTACTCTTCCTGCTTCCTGACAGCTACAGATCACTGAGTCATCTCAGTGTGCCCAGTACCAAACCCAACCTCCAAAACTTGACATTTTTGGTGCTAATGGACATCTTGTTTTGAATTTGTTACCTGAGATGTTTAAGGTTGTGTGATCTGTAGCCAGTATTTTTGGATTTGGTGAAGCAGGTAAGTTTTTGCTGTGTTCAAATTGAGACCTGTCATTTTTGTATTCATAGAGCCAGAATGGGCTCTCTGCTGTTTCTGTGTGTTTTAAATTCAGAGTAGCAGTGGGATCAGGGCAACAAACCTCTCACTTAAAACCGAATGTCATCAGAAGAGTGATTTCCTGAACCAACGTGTCTTTGGATGGTAAAATTTCCTCTGTCTCCCCGGGAAGGGTGGTCTTTGCATTATTCTTTGTACCTGTAAATTTACTGTGAAGGACATTTTTACAAAATACCATCTCTGTGATGATCCAGCTCAGATTTTATATTCCTTGGCTGTATGGATATTTATCCACATTTAAATATTGACAGTTATGAAATGCCTCGTTGTTTAATTACGGTACTCAAACCTGTAAAGTTTGGAGACTGTTAGAATGATTATCCTGAGATCTCAAACAGCCTTCCATTTCAAACGGTCTCCAGATATGTTCTTATTTTGAATACAAGTCAGGAGCATTTCCAGATGTTTGACAGAGGCACAGAAGTTTCATGTCTGGATGGTGTGGCATTCTGCTGGGAATTCCTCCATCGTTTCTGTCTGGAAGGGTCGTAGGTCTTTTAATTAATAACACTTTACAAGTGTTGTATTTGTTCCAATAAGCTTTGCTTTCATAATTATGTAGCTTGTTGCAAACCAGATTTTTTTTTTAACAGTTATTAATATAGTTTCTTCAAATTCTGCTAGTAAGGCCAAGTGAAGCAGGCTTCAGCAGTGCTTGTTTACCACTGCTCAAGTATTGACTGATCTGTGTGCTCTGACATATCTTTATGTCCAGAAGAGACTGTCCAGTTTGATCAGCCATCTCCAACCTGTCGGCTTCGTATTTGGACTCCAGGAAAAGCAACATGTCAGTGCAGACCCAACAGTGGAGGAGGCCAAGATGCCATCAGTGCCTGGACAATCTCATCAGATGGTTCAGCAGAAGAAAGCAGACAAGCTTGAAAGCTCATTGAACATCCTACGTGCTGCACACCTGGCTGGCTGTTCTGTGGATGGTTTTCAAGTGCTTCATGCTCTTTGTGTTCTCAGTCTGCTGCACTTTCTCAGGAAAACACACTAGCAGGCAATATACAGAATCAGTTTGTGTGTAAGCCAGGACTAAGGAATTTAAAAGAGGATGTCTGCAGTGAGAGACCATCTGCCTTAGTGTACTTTATAAATTACCTTAAGTTTATTTAAATCTGAAATTTGTTATTATAACACACTCAGATCATTTTCTATTACATCAGTTGGGCACCTTGTAAAGAGATTGCTTGTGAATCTCTTGTTCCTGATAAACAGGTCCATTTCCACCTTTATTTTACAACTTTACAGTTTGGTATCTGTACAGCTGTGCCTTGCTGCAGCAGGATTTGTCTCATACCAAGCTGAGGACTCCAGTCAATTTGTTTTCCTTTTCAGATGGGACGGGATTTTTTTTTTTTCTGTTTGGAGATTAGAGTAATATTTTGATGCCTCTTCATTTATTTTTCCTCTTTTAGAATCTCATGTAGGCTGATCTCCCTGCTGCGTGTAGTGTCTTTGTTATTCACTGTTGAGATGTAGAGCTTGAAGGAATCACTTCAGTAAATGGATTTGATGATGTGTAACGTCAGGCACGTTTGTACTAGATGTTAAGTACAAAATGCCTTACAAGAGTATCTCTGCCATCTCAGACGTTTAATGTAACCCTTTCAAAACTCCTGTCATCACATTGTGCCACAGCAAAAGCAAAGGTAGGACAACATTTCTGCTGGTGTGAAATGACAGAACTGAAACTCTGCTGGCATTTCCAGTGGTGCTGCGACAGGTGTTCTCTGTGAAGTTTCCTTTCCTACTAAAGACGTTTCTTTTGCTTCTGAACTTCTGTGGAGCAGAAGGTGTTCAGCAGTTGAATGGACTGCTCTCTGCTGAGAGGACGTTGTGGGAACTTGGAAAAATACTCCTTTTAATCAGTGTTTTATATGTAATGGGACAAGGGTGAGACGTGATACGATTCAAATTAAGGATAGTACAGGAAGAGCTTGGAGGGCAAAATGTGTCTGTTGATAGAGTGTATTTATAACGAGAGATCAAACTGATTAAGGATTAAATTACTTTTTCTTGCAATTGCGTGTTTTGTTTTGCAGTAATTGAAGTTCCCCATATCTACGAAACACTCATTAAATCAGAAAATATCCAGCAAAGGTTGGAAAAAGTTAAAAATTTCTTCCAGTTATGTCGACATAAACTAGATAAATAGATCAGAGAGCCCTTCGGCAGTCACTTGCTAAAGCTTTGGAAAAAGAATTTTAAAACATGCACTTCATAGTCAGCTGCTGAGGTAGGTTTTCATGGTTTTTCTTCCAGGGTGGTCCCCTAAAGGGCTCCAACATGATAAGAGGAAGCTTATAAAAAACAGTATTTTTGATTCATCAGTACACTTTAAGGTGGTAAGAAATCTAGGAAGATAAAAAACAGGGAAAGGTTTTGAAACAAGGACACCGAGTGCAGTCAGGTTGAGAGTAAACTGTGGATAAGATACGTGCAGATTGAAGGGGAGATAATGAATACAAGACTTCATGATTGGATGGGATAGAATTAATTTATAAGGAAGATAGTACAGGTAAGAATAGAGGTTGTTTTTACTTGGCTAGTAACCAAAGCCTAGGCATTACGCCTTTGTGGAAGTGCTATTTCTAAAGGTTAACCCTGTGCATTACAGCTGGTATGTTAGAAAGCAACACCTGCTTTAAAGTAGTACAAGACAAATGTAACATTACGTGACCATTGTAACAATATCGAATGCCTAACCATAAAAGAAAGAAATGCCTTTCTGAGCTGTATGGTCCAAAAGTAATGATACCACGCTGTCACAGTAGCACTGTGTAAACGTAGCAAATGTAGCTGCACACAGAGGGTGCTCTTGCACTGCTCTACTCTGCCTTGCCTGAGGCCTGTGGGTTCTGAAGCAGTTCCTTGTTCCCCACCCCTGCTTTGCATTGATGTGAAGCCAAGACCCACCTTGAAACTTGCCTGTTTACCTGTCTGTAGTCCTTCCCATCTACTGCATGTGGTTTTGGTGTGGACAGGATTGTCCTAACAGGCAGAGCTTGCCATGCTCTTGTCAGTGCTTTTGCAGCTGAGCTCATGCTGTCCTTTCAGACCCTGGACCCAGCAGAGGACTCATGTTTTTTCACAACTGTTGGGTCTCTTGATTTATGAAGGTGAAGAACTAAAAGAGAGGGTGCAGAAGGGAATACGAAAGTGAAAGGGAACCAGAGCAGACAAAGCGATATGAGACTCTGGAAATGGGCTATAGAGATGACCATCATGTTGTATTTCGGACTGGCAAAATGCAGGGCAGTTATTGTTACACACGTACAGCTTGTGATGGCCACAGTAAAAGAGTGCTGCTGCCCTTGACCATCGAGGTACATGGGAGCCCCACGTAATAAGGCCCTTCCCAGTTACTTGGTAAGAGTTCAGTGGGCTGTTTTAATCTTTTCTGTGCTCTGGAATGTGCACATCAGACCTGCACAAAGGGACACCTGGTCTGCATGGTTTGGCTAATGCTTCAAAAGGAAGATGTTAATTCTGTGACTGCAGCCAACGTGTGGGCAACCCCAGGCAGTCACTGCTTTGGGTTCCAGCCTATTGCTGAGTGGGCACTTTAAAAAAACCCTCCAGACTGAACCTATGCTTTTGTTTTTATAAGTTAGAACCTTGATTAAAAGCCAGGCAAGGGAAAATGTCGTCTTGAATGTGGTTTGTTTGTGCAGTTGAAAGTGAAGCCAGAGCCTCATCTACCAGAAAAAGGAGACTTTGTGCTGCTTTTAGTAACCCCAGGCACATTTGCCTGCTGGAATTTGAAGCTCAGAAGCAGGTGGTAGTTCTCTATGGAGGTAAAGGAAACACCAAATCCAACAAATCAATGTAACCCTGGAATGTGAGAGACCTCCCCCGCCCCCCGGTCAGCCTGGTCCCCTCCACCAGCCCTCTACTGCCAGCCTTCACGACCACAGTGCTGACAAAGGAGCTGGATGCAGAACTCAGAAGGCAAAACAAGACTGGGAACTTGCTCACTTTCCAGCATATGAAAGGAGGGACAATTCTGTAACTCATATTTCCCAGCCTCACCAGGCAGATCTGTTCCTTTCTTCTATCTCCAGCACTTGCTTATGAGAAGCCCTCGACAGAAAGCCTTCCTTATTTCCTCTCATTTTCTCATCCTCTTGCCTTTTGCACTGGGTGGGAGACAATGTAATTCAAGACTGAATTTATGCGATTAGGTTCCAGCAGTGACTAGGCAGGATTTAACTGATGAGATTTAAAGCTGCTTTATTCACAGTAGTAAGGAACCTTCTTCCTTTGATGGGGTGGAATGGGCACTGGATGTCCCCTGATGTTCTCAATTGGGAACAAATGCAACTACCCCAAGCCCCCATTAGCTGAAAGCAACACTGAGGAAAGAGATCACAGTCTGACGTGTGGGAGAGGCAGGGGAGTGTTTTCCAGGTTGGTGAACATCAGCCTGGATGTGAAATCATGTATATGGGCACTGTAGTTGTGAGTACAATCCTCACAAGTGGGATTATGGGTTACGTTCATCTTAACTATAGAAGAAGTGGAAGGGCACAAAAGAGGCTGTGAAACGAGGATTGCGTGGACTTGTATGGTCTTCCTGGTGCCAGCAATAAAAGGCCCAGAGACCTGGGTGATGCAAAGCACTGAATGCCAGAGGAGCAGGCTGTAAGAATCAAAGTCACTCTTATCAAGATCTTGATCCTGAAAAGAAATGCACATAAAGGCAGAGGCCCTCCCCCCCAGCATTCTTACTCCAGCACAGTGAAGAAATTGAATGAGTACAATCTGCCTTTGGTCACAGGATTGGAGAAGAAAGTGGTTAATCCCTTTCTCAGCACTCTGCAGCTGATGAAGTGAGGGGGAAAGCTGGAGAAAGGATGTTCTTCCTGGGCTAGTGTGATTCTGCTGATGGAAAGCATTGCTAAATCGTGCAAGCTCCACAACAGAGAAGAATCTGTGCCTAAATGTAAATTTACCTCTTCTCTTCCCTCCTGAGTCACCCATCACAACTGCAGACACAAACAACCATTTATATCCCAAATTTCCATACAGATTTCTAGTCAGACCAGTCCTGTTGCCATTCAGCTTGTACATTCAGACAAGGCAGAAATGGCCCAGCAGGCAGGGTGCAGCCATAAGAGTGCTCACAGAGCGAGTTTAACAGTACTTGTGCCACAACAAAACTCAAGCTGGTGGAAGAGTCACAGAATCATAGAATAGTTGGGGTTGGAAGGGACCTTCAGCTCCAACCCCCTGCTTCCCTAAAGGCAGGGACACCTCCCAAGGTTGCTCCTTGAACACCTCCAGGGAGGGAGCATCCACAATCTCACTAGGCAACCTGTTCCAGTGTCTCACCACTCTCACAGTAAAGAACTTCTTCCTATTATGTAGTTTAAATCTACTCTCTTCCAGTTTAAAGCCATTTCCCATCATCCTGTTGCTATGTGCCCTTCTAAAAAGACCCTCCCCAGCTTTCCTGTAGGCCACTTTAGGTACTGCAAGGCCACTAGAAGGTCCCCCTGGAGCCTTCTCTTCTTCAGGCTGAAAAGCCCCAGCTCTCTCAGCTTGTTCTCACAGGGGAGGTGCTCCAGCCCTCTGATCATCTTTGTGTTCCTCCCTTGGACCTGCTCCAACAGCTCCATGTCTTTCTTGTGCTGGGGTCTCACAAGAGCAGAGCAGAGGGCAGAATCCCCTCCCTTGCCCTGCTGGTCACACTTCTCCTGATGCAACCCAGGACACGATTGGCCTTCTGGGCTGCAAGCACACACTGCTGGCTCACATTGAGTCTTTCATCAACTGACAGCCCCAAATCCTTCTCCTCAGGGCTGCTCTCAAGCCATTCTCCATCCAGCCTGTACCTATGCTTGGGATTGCCCCAACCCATGTGCAGGACCTTGCACTTGGCCCTGCTGAACTTCATGAGGTTGGCGTGGACCCAACTCTGAAGCCAGTCTATGTTCCTCTGGATGGCATCCCTTCCCTCCACTGTGTCAACTTCACCACTCAGCTTGGTGTCATCTGCAAACCTGCTGAGGGTGCACTCAATCCCACTGTCCATGTTGCCTACAACATTAAATGGCACCAGTCCCAACACCAATCCCTGAGAAATGCCACCTGTCACCATTCTCCACTGGGTTGAACACAAATCTCTGAGTGCAGCCATCCATCCAATTCCTTGTCGAGTAGGTGGTCCATCCATCAAATTATTTTTTGTTCAATTTTGTGATCAGAATGTCACGCGGGGCAGTGTCAAGTGCTTTGCACAGGTCCAGGCAGCTGATGTCAGTTGCTATTCCTTTATCCACGGATGCTGTAACCATCACAAAAGGCCACCAAGTTTGCCAAACATGATTTGCCATTGATGAAGCCATGTTGGTTACCACTAATCACCTCATCTTTATTTTCCATGTGCCTCATTAGAGCCTTCAGGAAGATCTGCTCCATGATCTTGCCAGGCACACAGGTGAGACTGACTGGCCTGTAGTTCCCTGGATCTTTTTTCCTCTTGCCTTCTTGAAAATGGGAGTTTTGTTTCCACTTTTCTATCAGTGGGAACTTCATCAGAGTGCCGTGACTTTTCAAATATGATGGATAACAAGCTTAACAAATTCATCTGCCATTTCCCTCAGAACCTGTGGATGGGTCTCATCGAGTCCCACAGACCACCAGCACCTTCAGGTTCTGTAGATGGTCTCAAATCTAATCTTCACTTAAAAGGGGCAGATCTTCCTCCTCTCAGTTCTTACTTTTACTTGTGCTTTCTGCAGCTTGGGCAGTACAGCTAGAGCCCTTGCCAATGAAGACTGAAGCAAAGAAGTCATTGAGCACCATGGCTTTCTCCATATCTCTTGTGACCAGGTCTCCAGTTTCCTTCCTGAGAGGGCCCGCACATTTCCTGGCCTATCTTTTATCACTGGTACACCTGCAGAATTTCTTAATGTTCTTCTTTATGTCCCTGAATAGATTTAATTCTATCTTCTATTTATGCACCATCAGCTTCTCCTGTGAAAATGACACATCCAGCAGTGGCTAGAAAGGAGTGAAGGATCCTGCACTGGACAGCCTGTCCATCACAAGAGACCGAGGACTACAGAGGCACAACCACAGTAACAGTCACATGAAAGCCCTTGGCTCTGCCACTTTGGAATAGGCATCATTTAACTCACTTTTAAAAATATTCCTTGCCCTGTGGTGAACACAAAGTAATCAGAGGGAGCTTCATCCCAACAATCCAATCACAAATGATACTTGGATTTTAAATAATCTTAATGGTGGAGGAAAGGTCATCATGTTTTATACCCTTAAAAAGCTAGTTAGTCTTGCCTTCCCAATCACCATAGGAAGCAGCAAAATGACAGCTTTCCTGCTTGTTGTGGTTAAGGGAAGGGAGTTACTGCACTAAGTACTGCCAGCCTTCCACCAAATAACAATTAAATGTGCTCTTTTATCAAACAGAACACACATTAATCGGGATGAACGAGGGCATCTGTCTGTAAAATTAGAGGGCTTCCTGAGTAAGTAAAGTTTGCTTACTCAACACAACAAGAATATAACAAATCACTGCAGTTGCCTTTTAGAAAAATAAAACAGGTCCAAGGCCATGTGATTCAAAATCTTTTTATTATGAACTGTCATTCTGAACAACAAGAATCTTGACAAAACCAACCCTAATTTTGCACATTATGCTAGTCAGCAAACATTATTTTACACTGGCAGTAACACTAATGGTAAGAAGTCAGTATTTTGAGAACTCTTTTCAAAACATCAGTGGCATTAACTTTATTCTAGACAAATACCTTGTGTCGTTTCTTAGTTTTTCGTGCTTGTAATTTAGATCTTATTTTGCACTTTGCATTCATTTTTTAGGAAGCATACTATTTAATCCAAACAATTCCACAGTCCTAGATGTACTGATAGTAAACTAAACTTTTCCCCATCCTCAGGAAAGAACAGCTATGTTAGAGCTTTCAAACATGCTCTAAACATTGGAAAACTTTTCTCTAAGTAAGAACTGCAAAACTCCAATGGAAACTTGACAAATACTTAGGTCTAGATTTCACCTGTGTACGTGAACATCGTAAGGACTGCATAATTGCATGTTGTAAGGATTGCATGCTAGAATTGTATGTTGTAAGGAATTCACAGAGGATTCCCCATTACTGTATGAATTGAAACACCATGCACCCACACGATGAAGTGACGGCTTATGGCTTGAAGCTGCAATGACACGATCAGGATGCTTTCTAGAAAGAAGACAGGAGAGTATAAATGAAAATATACTATAAAATCCTAATTTATCCTTAGTGGACACACTCAGATGCTGACAAGATAAAAAGCAGAAAGCGCATACACAGAAATATACTTCTAGATTTGATAAAGTGATCTTTACTAATCTTTATGCAGATGCAA
Organism: Meleagris gallopavo; assembly: GCF_905368555.1. NCBI lineage: Eukaryota > Metazoa > Chordata > Aves > Galliformes > Phasianidae > Meleagris > Meleagris gallopavo. The sequence goes on along the minus strand of NC_139432.1, from coordinate 719,530 downwards.
TAAGAAGTCTCAGCCTCCTTCAAGGCTGAAGAAACTCTCACAACATATTTTATGCTCTGCAGGCTATAAAAGACCCTCAAATGACTTCACTAACCACAGATCTTATGACCACTGGTTACCACTGAGAAAAATTTTCTGTATCTACTCAGCAAAAAACTTAGTATTTTCCCAGATATCCAGTACAGCATCCATATAAATCACTTGAGACACCTACAGTTCTGAAAAGAGGAACACATAGTGCTGCTTTGCAGGTGCAGGACGTATATTTAAGGTGCATAGCAGAAATACCTGGAAGTTACTCTGTTGTGTAGTCCCATTTCAATGGAAGCTGGGAACCACATAAGTTCCCTCTACACCAAGACCTGAATTCATGCAAAGCTGTGGTTTATGCAGGGCATTTCTTTTCTCTGAGCATAACTACATCTGTTCACTTATAGCTAACACCAAACCATTATCATACTAAGCACCGAATGCACCTCTTTTGCAGTGTATAAGCTTGTTTTAAAGGATCAGCCCAAGGTACCACATTTCAGCACGATGTACAAACTCCCATGTTGTTGTTTCTTACTTTTCCTCTCCTGTGAGGACTTCTGTGATTTCAGCACCTGTCACTTCAACATGAAGCTCTCTTCCTCCCACCTCCAGATGCAGTTAGATATTTTTTTCTCCCTAGCAATGCTGGGTTAAGTAGTCCCAGTTTTACCCCTACTCTGAGCTCACTAGGCCTGACAGTGAGCACAGCTACACAAAGCAGGAAAATCATGTGGCCTAAGTGGGGAGCATGTGCGTGAGCAGTGGGTAGCAAGAATGGACTTGTTTAGAGATGAGGCTGAAGTGACTGGGTAGCAGGGCTACTTAAATTAGCACCATTCTAAGGAAGTCTGTCAGGAACATGAAGCATTATTTGTATATTTTATTTCAGAGAAAAGATACAGAAGATAATCCAAACATCAGATTCCTTAGGAAAAAAAAATATTATATAGTATCTCTCCTGTCCACGTAGTTCCCACAAAGCACTACTATAGCCAAAAATGTCATTAGCTGTCACTGTTACAGAAGTTACAGCACTCAAACCACATGCACTCTACTTACAGTCTTTCCATGATGCTGCATATGGGGAGGACTCAGGCGCACGTACACTTGAAGGAAGGTAATTCTTTTGTCCAGAGCTGACACTGCAACTGAAAGAATTTAGTTACTCCTCTTGACTAATGTAATTGCTCAAATTTATGCACTTTACTATAGTATGGAGCAGGAACACAAGGAGATGGAACTTTGCTGCCTGGCAGTGGTGACATTTAGAATATCTATATATGCTCTAAACACTATAAAGTCTTCCAGAGATTGTAATGAGTGAAGCTAGACAGCACTGTTAAACTTTTACAGGAGGACTACATCATGCTTAAGCCCATATATAACTGCAGGGCTGCCAGCTGGAAAACTGTTTCTGCACACTGGCTTAGACAAATCTTAAAACATACTGTCAGACCTCACATACAGCCTGCAATAGTGATCTACTGTTGGCTCAATGATGCCAGACAGGGCAGCTCCATCAAGTGCACAGCTGCCCGCCATGCTTCTCCTTCATCTAAACCTATACTGTGATTACACTTTACAAAGGGCAAGAGGGGATTTCTGCTAACACAGGGCCCTTACACCGGCACATCTGCCAAGTATAAAGCGACAAGCGGTCACAAAGGACTGCTAGCTAACCATTAGTTCAAGAGGAGAGGAGTAACTGTTTGAACAAACTCCTCCAAAGGGAGGCATCAGGCCATACCTCCAAGTCAGCATATTGGCTCATCTCTCATACATTGGCCAGACATCCAGCAGAACTGCACACTGGCTAGCCCCTCAAAGTGCCCTTCTCTTGTAAGGGCCAGCCAAAAGAAAGAAGGTAACAATGAACCAGCAGCATTAAAACATTCACTGTTAATGTTTCCCCTCTTCCCCTGGGTCTGTACATCAGCAAAGCCAGCAAACGTCCAGCAATCAAGGCTGGACTGGAAGTAGGTTGCAATATTTCTCTGTACAAAAAACACTGTTGTAAGTTATGAAATTTGCACTCCTTACCTGTTTATGCCAGAGTTGGTCATGCCCCAAACAAAAGGGGAATTTGGCTGCTCTAGCAACTCTGCAAAAGTAAACAGATGATGAGGCTCAGTACTAAGAAACTCCAGTAAGGCACAATTACATCAGATTGGGAGCATCTTCATCATTATTTTGACATGTTCAAGAAGGAATAGTAGTTGATATTGATGTCTGTTTCACTGGTATTTAACTGAGGAAAATAAACGTTATCATGTCCCCATTTTTATCACTGCTGAAAAACTAGAATAGCTTTTATGGGAAAGGGTGGATGTTTGGAAATGTACCTCCATGTCAATCACAGCAGGCATGCCTCCATGCCAAGAAAAGCCTGCTAAGCCAAGAGATGGACATTTAGTAGTAAAGAACATAAGCAGAGTGTCTTACATGCAACACCTAAGTGAATGGCATCTCTGAACTTATGTTGTAGAGATGGAGGACAGAACCGAGAAGAAGGCAGCACAGCAGAGAAGGAAGAAGTTCCCCACCTGTTTCCCAGTCTTCATCACATGGAGGTGCCTGCCATGTGCTTACAGCATTCACCTCATCTCTTTGGAAGCCAGAAGAACAGTGTGCTTCAGGAAGAAAGAAAAATCAGTGACTGTAGTCTGTCCTGCTTCAGAAGCGTTAAGTACATTGGATCAAACTGTAAAATAGTTCTTTGCTTTAGAGGAAAGTTCATGTAATTTAAACAGGTTAGACACACCCAGGAGCCAAACACTGATTTGAAATCATAAATAGCTTCTTCAAAGAACAGGAGATGGCTGCATTCCCTGGGAGTTGGCAGCAGGAGTGCTTAAGTGGAGAGAAAACCTGTTAACATGAATGCTGGCATGACTGTTAGCCTCACTGCAACTCTACAGAAGGTGGAAATCTATCTGTTCTTTAGTGTGGCAACAGTTGAAGAGCCACTGAAGAGAACTGAAAACTCACTGTATATAGCACAGGATGCCCTTCTAAATAATTTGGGACAGACCCACCCATGCTGTTTCACTGGGCAGGAGATAGAAATGGTATGATAGACAAATCAAATCAACAACAGAAAACCCTGCAAGAGGAGCAGACCCACCTCTTGGTGGGAATACATGACTCAGGTTGCCCCAACTGCAGGGATTTTCATAGCATCTATTTCACGCAAATCAACTTTTCATGTGGCACCAGTACTCAAGCCTCAATGAGATGAGATGAGATGAGATCATCTGTACTGTCCTTCTAGTAAGTAAAGCATCACAGCTCCTGGCAGTGGTATGTCAATATGCAGTCTTGCATACAACCATGTTATTCAGAAAGCCTGGGAACAAAATACGTGCAAGGCCTATCTTGCACATCTGCAGTGTTGTAATGAATCTATCCAATAAACTGAAGCAAGACTCGGGTTTCTGAAGGCTGCTGTGCCTTGCAAAACTACAGACAATAAATGACTCCCAGTTTTGTTTACCATATGAACGATCTGGACAAACAGGAGGCCTTCAGTCCCTGCGGTGAATCTGCATCTTCAAAGCTCTCTTACCTATATCATGCTCAATGAACCCCTTGTCCCTGCACTTCGATATATGATCAACGAGGTCGGCTCGAGGAACGAGATGGCGAGCATTGAACGGGCACGTGGCCAATAACTTTGCAACTTCAGGGTGACTCTGGAAAAGGGAAAACAGAAATCATGTGCCAGATCGACCAAGTTCACTTTTCCTTGTGTTTTCTACAGATTAGCAAGAGAAAATGATCTGGTGGGTGGCAGCCCTGCCCATGGCAGGTGGGTTAGAACTATATGATCCTTACAGTCCCTTCCAACTTGAGTCATTTTATGATTCCACAGTAACTGGTGACGTTGCTTTAAAAGAGACTAAACAAGGAATGGCAAAATATTGGCCAGATACTTACTACAACTGCAAGATGAAGCTGTCTAACAGACTTATTTAAAACACAGTTCATTAGAAAAAAACAAAGAGTTGATTCAAATGAAACACACCCTCAGCTACACACCCTACAATTTGCTGCAACTCTGGCAATGTGGCCTCATGGTTTAAGGCACAGATGAAACTATTTCAAAAATAACAGCAAGGAGATGTTAGGTAAATCTAAACTATTCAGATATTTTAAAGCAAGTCAGCACAAAGCCAGAGAAATTCATTAATCCTTTCAAAACAAGTATTAATAGAATCACAGAATATCCTTAGCTGGAAGGGACCCACAGGAATTAAGTTCAGCTCCCGGCACCATGCAAGGTTACCCAAAATGCTGAGAACAGAACATTCACCCTACAGCTGCATTTTCACTGGAGGGCATAGCACTGCTAGACTGTTTTGAAAAAAATATATTTGGTAAATTTACTGGTAAGCTAAAAGAGGAACAACTCTCAGCAGAAACCAACACTCAGACTGTGGCATTTGGTAGGTTAAATAAAACAAACCTTGAGGGTACAGATGAGAATAGAAGATGGAATGCTTCCTATTACATGATTTGTATTCAAATTCTAGATAACAGATGGAGAGGTAAAAGAACCCAAAACTCTCTCCCAAACGTGCTGAAGCCAGGATGTCCAGTTTCTGCACATGTGCACATTAAATACTTATAAGCAACATAAAAAAAAGTTACAGCAGCATTTCTATCACTCAACAAACTGCAACATCCAACTTCTGTTCTAATGGGACAGATTAGGTGCATGTAACTCAGCCTGAGTTTTCTCTTGAACTTAAAGTGGGAAAATTTATCTGATCTCAAAGAGACCATAAATTTCTCCCTGACCTAATCATGAAGAGCCACACTGGTTTTAAGTGAGTCAATGTGCTTGAAGCTATTTCTAAAGAAGTAATTAAAAAAAATATATATATATATATAATATATACATGAAGTAAATACTAAATGGGATAATTTGTAAAGAACTTACTTAAGTCATCCAGACAACACAATAAGAGTGAGAATATGCACACTGTATTTACACACACACACAACCCCCATCTGGTGCCTTGTTCAGCAATTCAGCTTACCTTCCTGCACTTCACAAGATGATAGGGAAAACGACAGGCTCTGATTTGATGTTGTTTATTATATGGACACTGTATTAATCTCTCTGGATCATCTAATAGATTTGAAGAACAGAAAGAGAGAAAAAACAAACTAGTAAGAAAGACAAGACGTAACATCACTAACAGAGTGAAGTGGAAAAAACATACCACCACATCAGGGATGTCATCTCAGGAAGTTAAGAGAGTCGTTCTTTCTTTGAAACTCATTGCTAAGGCATCACCTGTTTTGTATAATTAAACGAATCGATTTACAAGTTTGGGTTGACTGAGGCATTGTCAAAAAAAAAAAAAAAAGAACAGTCAGCAGTACAGTGAATAATAGCTTCTTAAAATATCTTATTAGACAGGTAACCACAGGTACCCAAAATTAATGAGACAGTAGTACTTCTCCAGCTATCTTAGGGGGAATCTCTGGGATGATGATACACCCACCAGGGCCCTCAGGAACTTCTCAGCCAAGTCTTTTCTGATGAACAGCTAGATTTGCTGGAGGAAGGACGCCAGACAATTTAGTTTAATTTCTGAGGAAGGAGCATGCCTAATATGATGCATGAAGCTTTCAAGTGAAACTTCTTCCAAATCAAGCAATTATTTAGGAGCTAAGGAGTTACCAAAACACCTAGAAATACAGGCAGTGAGCAGGGAAGCAGAAGAAGTACATACATACATGCCATATAAACATTCCCAGATCCTCAGTGAGGAAAAGAGCAGCAGCAAGGAGGAGGCACAGGTTGCCCTACTACCTGCTGCTACCTGTGGGGGTGTTTGTTGTGCACTCACAGAAGGCCACACTAGATTTCTTTCATCATTTCTGCCTTTGTGCACAGGCTTTTGGTGCACTTAAGAGAGATTACAAAATACCTTAAATAGATCTAAGCATTGGCTGCTGCTGCTTAAGCTCTCTCTCGCCACCACATCCTCTTCTCTCACACAATTGGTGTTCAGTTGTCTCAAGAGCCAGGTCAGGAGCTGTTGCAGCCCACAGGCTGGCAGCTCATCGAGATGCTTTTCCCAAGTCACACTGAGCTGACTTCATGTTCTGAGCCACCAGGAAAGAAGAACCTAATCCTTCTTTGCACTCCAGCTGTGCAACACTGCTGCTGTCAGCACCTCACTGCCATGAACCAGTCAGTTAAGGGTCACTAGAAAAGCTGAAAATCAAAGATTTCATTATTAAGATGCTCTGAGAAGCTTTATACAGGTTCAGCTTTCCCTGGAATTATAGACTGGCTTGGGTTGGAAGCGACCTCAAAGAACATCTAGTTCCAACCTCTGCTGCAGGCTGGTTGCCAGTCACCACATCAGGTTGCCTAGGGCCCCATCCAGCTGGCCTCAAACATCTCCAGGGATGGGGCATCCACACCTTCTCTGGGCAGTCTGTTCCAGCACCTTACCACACTCTTAATGTAAAACTTCCTGGATACCTCATCTAGATCTTCTCTCCTTTAGTTTAAAACAATTTCCCCTTGTCCTTTTACTACCTACCTACAGAAGAAGTTGATTTCCCTCCTGTATAATCTCCCTTTAAATGCTTAAAGATCTCCCCGCAGCCTTCTCTTCTCCAGGCTGAACAAGCCCAGCTCCCTCAGCCTGCCTTCACAGGAGAGGTGCTCAAGCCCTCTGTGCATCCTCACGGCTCTCCTTTGGACCCTCTCCAAAAGCTCCACATCATTCCTGTGCTGCTGGCCACAGGCCTGGAAGCAGTACTGCATATGGGGTCTCACAAGAGCTGAGTAGAGGGGGACAATCACCTCCCTCACCCTGCTGCTACTCCCCTGTCGATGTAGCCCAGGATACTGCTGGCATTCTGGGCTGCAAGTGCACACTGCTAGCTCATATTAATTTTTTTTTCAGCTACCAGCATCCCCAAGTCCTCCTCTGCAAAGCTGCTTGCAAGGAGATCTCCCAGTCTGTATACAGATCTGGGATTGCCCCAGCCCAACACCTTACTCTTGGTGCTCTTGAATCTCATTAGGTTTACATGGGCATTCTCAGCACAAAGAAGAAAGCAAGGATGAGTACCTGATGGAGAAGAAAGGGAGCCTTTACTACTACATCAAACAGCAACCACAAAAGTCACAGAGCTGGCCTGGCCAGGTAAACAGATGCAGTTATTAATCCAAAGACTGCAGCAAGCAAAGGCTCTGGGGCACGAAAGCATGGAAATCACACACAATGCTGCCCTGGTCAACAACGAGCTAATGGGATGCTCCTTGGCTCTGTCACTGGACAAGTCTGTCTGAATAAAACTCCTTAAGACCAATGTGGTATTAGGAAGCAGGCATTCTTCATTACAGGTGCATGGGGGACTGCCCTATCCGGGATACACACCCAGGAGCTAAGCATACAGATTATATATACACAACATGCGTGAATATTCAGGCAATTTCCATGAAGTGCCCACCTAAGAATTGCTGTACATATTAACAACTGTCTCATAATGTCAGGGTAGGGAACCCATCACAGAACAAAGCATGGCTGCGTCACCGGGAAGCTCATGATCCCTATTACCAGACATCTTCCATACATATCCCCACACCTTGAGGACTGTTTGTCCTACAACTTTAGAGACCTGCTCCGTCACTGGGCTGCACGCCCATCCTGCAGGTGGAAAAACAGAGAAATTGCTTGCAGAATCCAAGCTTTTTTTTTTTTTTTTTGCTTTTTTTTTTCTTTCTTTTAAAAAAAAGGTGTCTCACATTGCAAAAGTATCTTTCCTCTAGTCTGTACATCCACTGACCATTTACATTTCGGTTGCAATATGAAGCAATGAGGTGTTTTTGAGCTCATCAATGTGGTGACAGGAAGCAGCAGGATGCTAATTTAATTTGGCAGTAATAAAATGAGGTTTCTTTTCTCACGCAGAGAGAGTGGGGTGTAAAAACATGACTTTTGTTTGCAGCTGCCACTTACTCACCAGGACAGCATGGTGTGCAGCCCTGCCTCCCACCTTCCAGCTCCATTTTGCCACCTGCTTTCTGCAAAGCTTTCAGGGCTGGGACACACTCTCCTTCTAGGTGTTCTGGACCCATTTTGGGCACTGATGATGAGAAGGGTCCATAATGGCATCACCTGAAGCGCTGTGAGGTCAGGAGGTGTCACCAAAATCTGGAAATTGAATCTCACCAACCTGAATGCCAGGTTAGAAAGCCAACATTACTTTATTGCAGTACTGGGTGAACATGGGTTGCTCCACCTAATGTGCATACACAGGAGCTGAAGCACAAAGAACTGTATTATATTCAGCATGTCTGAATACTCACACAAAGTGCCTACCTGTTCTGAGAATTGCTGCATATATTAAAATCTCATACCATGCACGCTCTGTGTTAACATGGCAGTCTTGCAAGTCTTTGTTAGTTGTGAGGTTCCACTGGGAGGTGCTAGCTGGCCAAAAGGTCGTGTGCTAAGTAGGTCAGTTGCTGTGTTTGGTCAAGAAATTGTTTACAAAAATAACTGGCTGCTGACTAAGTACCTAATTAACACACTGGCCTTACTCTTGTGCCTACATCAGACACGTCTAACTCATGGCAGTAGAGGCTGCACCTTCCCACTAATATCCATTACATTCATTGCCATGTGGCAGATGGCAGTGGAGACACAAGTTAACAAAATGGCACCTGACACTGACATGTGCATGAAGCAAAGATGTGGAATTGAACTCCTCCACGCAAAAAAAATGGCACCCACTGATATGCACGCACGCTTGCTGAACATTAAAGGAGACCAAACAGTGGATGTGAGCACAGTGAGGCATTGGGTGGTACGTTTCATTGAACCACAGAATCACCAAGGCTGGAAAAGATTTCCAAGATCATCTAGGTCAACTGGCCACCTACTATCAATATTTTCTCACTGAATCATGTCCCTCAGTACAACATCTAATGTTTCTTGAACAGCTCCAGGGATGGTGACTCCACCACCTCCCCGGGCAGCCCATTCCAGCGCCTGACCACTTTTTCAGAGAAGAAATTTTTCCTAATGTCCAACCTGAATCTTGCCAGGTGTAACTCGAAGCCATTCCCTCTCATCCTATTGCTAGTTATGTGGGAGGAGACACTAACCCCCACCTCACCGTAACCTCCTTTCTCTAGACTAAACAATCCCAGCACCCTGAACCACTCCACACAAGACTTGTGCTCCAGCCCCCTCATAATTCTGCTGCCTTTCTCTGGACATGCTCCAGGGCATAAATGTGATTCTTGTAGTGAGGGGCCCAGAACAGAACACAGCACTTGAGATGCTGCTTCATCACAGCTGAGAATAGAGGAATAATTGCTTACTTCTCTACTCCTGCTGGCAACACTATGTCTGATACAAGCAATGCAATTTGTAATATGATTGTTTACATCGAAAGCAACGGTGACAGTAAGAGCATGTCACCTCTGCTGGCACAGATTTTTGAGGAGCACACATGCATTGTGTTCTTTACTGGTGAAAATCCACCAGTAAAGAATGTAATCTGCAACAGCACTGATTATGTCAAAAATTAGTTTCTTTCTTTTTTACATAGCTGTGAATGTGCACTATTAATCTGCGTTATTGTGCTCCCTGTAGCCACCGTAGTTTCTGTAGAAATAAATAAGAGGCAATACTTTTGGTGCAAGCTATGTATATGTGGCCCAGGCAAGGCAAAAGGTGGGCCACCAGATACCAATCCTAGCATGATGCTGAGGCTCTGCTTTTTGGCTCCTGCTAATGTAGGAAAAGCAGCCAGAACGTCAGCATCCCAAACGCTCTGAATAACCTGCAGCAGCAAATGCAGTTCATGGACACAAAATATCTGGAAAACACTACAGAAGATGCAGATTTCCCTCTGCTCGATTCACAGCATCAGCTCGGTCACACAGAGACAGAACCAGCCTGCAACACCCCCTGCCAGCTCACAGCGTGCCCGTCCTGCTTCGTCTGCTTTGGGATTCGGGACAGGACGAGGAGGGGCAGAGCAGCAGGGCGGGGTAGGCCGGACCGGGCCCAGCCCGCAGCGCCGAGAGACTGTCTTCCCCTGCCACCCGCCGACCCCGCCTCGAGCCTCACCCAAATCATCTTCTACCTCCATAGTGGGGAAGGGCTGCGGTACCGGGCCGGGAAGGCCTTCAGGGCGTAGAGAGAAAAGCGGAGCGGAGTCAAACGGCACCGCCTCGCCCCAGCGCCTCAGCCAGAAACCACCTGCTGTGCTGCCACTTATCCCCCTCTGCGCATGCGCGGCGTCTCCTAGCAACCACTTATCCCTCTGCGCATGCGCAGTCTCATAGCAGCCACTTCTCCCCTCTGCGCATGCGCAGCGTCTCCTAGCAAACACTTCTCTCTGCGCATGCGTAGTGTCCCCTAGCAACAATGCCCTCTGCGCCTGCGCGGTGGTGTCAATAATTTGAGTTCTAGGCAATTAATGGGAAGTATTGAAGGTAAGAGATCGGCATGGCTGAACCAGAACCTGCTGATCAAACTAGAAAACAAAACGAAAATGCACAGGCAGTGGAAGTGGGGTTGGGTATTGTGGGAGGTATATAGAGATAGGATCACGAATGCTAAGGCCCAGCTGGACCTGAATCTGGCCAGAACCAGAAAGAATAAGAAAAGCTTCTGTAGGTGCATTAACTGGAAAAGGAAAGTCCAGGAGGGTGTTCTGCACCTAGTGATAAATACAGGCAGGCTGGTAACAACAGATAAGGAGATAGCTGAGGCACTCAACTTTTTTGCCTTGGTCTTTGCTAGTGACTGCTCTACAAACAGCCTTTGCTACTGGGTGGTTTGGAGGTAGGAACTGGGGCAGCAGTGTCCCTCCTGCAAAGATCAGGTTTGCAACCACCTGAGAAAGCTGAGCATCCACAAGTCTATGGGTCCTGATGATATATATCCCTGAGGGAATTGGCCAGCGTAGTAGCCAAGCCACTGTCAATGATATTTGAAAAGTCCTGGCGGTCAGGTGAAATCCCTAGTGGAAGAAAGGGAATATCATATCCATTTTTAGGAGGACTAATGACCCACACGGCTGACCTGTCAGCCTCATCTCCGTACTGCAGGAGATGATAGAGCAGATCCTATTGGCATCTGTGCTAAGGCACACAGAAGAGAGGGAAGTGATACAGAAGAACCAGCATGACTTTGCCAAGGACAGGTCTTGCCTGATCAACCTTGTGGCTTGTTATGATCTCGTAACTGTCAGTGATCAAGGGAAGAACGACTGGTGTCATCTGTTTGGACTTCAGCAAGACCTTTGACGTGGTTTCCTCACAACATCCTAATCTCTAATTTGGAAAGATATTGATTTGACAGGTGAACTGTTCATTGGATGAAGATCTGGTTGCAAGATTGTACCTAGAGAGTGGTAATCAATGGTTCAGTATCCAGATAGAGATCAGTGACAAATGGTGTCCCTCAGGGATCAGTAAAGGGACAGATGCTCTTTGATATCTTCATCAATTACATCGATGGTGTGGTTGAACACAATCTCAGCAAATCTGTGGATGTCACCAACTTGTGTGATGCCTTTCCAGGTAAAAAATTCTGAAGCCTTTAGTATTAACAAACATAAAGTCAGGAAAGGAGCATGGGCATGCCCACAATTTCAACAGCTATTTTCTTTCTCATCAGATGGCATTTGCAGACTTGTGCCTGTATTTAATATAGGTTAACAATTATTAGCTATTCATAGAATTTTTGTTGTGTTTAGAGAAATTTGAATAATATTGTTTAGAGAAATTTGAAGAATATTCCACAGTTTTCACACTACATATTTAAAGAACTAGAAGGAAAAAAAGCATCAAATCTCCAATCTGCTCTAAGTGTGTTAGCAAATAGTCCTAGTTCAGGTATGATTTCACTTTAGAATAAAACAAATACATGTGGATAGCACAACAGCAGCTAATGAGGAAAAACTACATAAATACTTAATGAGTCCACATACCAAATAACAAAGAATGGAGAAAGTAGAGGAAATGCATTATTCTTGACTAACCTCATCTCTTTCTAAGACTAGGTGATGAGGGAAAGGCTGTGATTGTAATTTCCTTAGACTTTAGTAAACACTTTGGCACTGTTTCCCACAGTATTCTCCCAGAGAAGCTGCAGCTCATGGCTTGGACAGTACACTATTTGTTGGGTAAAGAACTGGATGGAGGGCCAGGCCCAGAGAGTAGTGGAGAATGGAGTTAAATCCAGCTGGCAACTGGTCACTACTGTCACTACTAGTGTTCCCCAGGGGTTAGTATAAGGTCCAACTCTGTTTAGTACCTTAATTGATTACCTGGATGAGAGAACTGAGTGTATCTTATCTGTAAGTTTGCGGATGACACCAAGTTGGGAGGAAGTGTTGATGTGCCTGAGGGTAGAAAGGCCCTACAGAGGGATCTGGATAGAATGGGTCGATGGTCTGAAGCCAATGGAGTGAGCTTCAACAGGACCAAGTGCCTTTGGTTGCTAATTCCCTTGCAGTGCTACAGGCTTGAGACAGAGTGGCTGAAAAGGATCTGGGGATGTTAGATAGCAGCTGCCTGAACAAAAGCCAGCAGTGTGCCCAGAGGTGAGGGAGAGAAAGCTGAACAATTCAAGAGAGGTCTGTTTTGCACTGCAGCATGGTCTCTGGTTCTCTCTGCAGTCCTCCCTGCAAAAACACACACCTGAAAAAAGTTTGCTGCACTTTGGAGTGCTCAGTGGATATCATAATCATGAGTAGGTTTGTGTATTGCTACATGGCAAAGTTTCCTGGTAAAAACTGGTCAAGAACATCACAGCACAAGGCTACAATTGGCAATTTTCTGCAATGAAAACAAATGTCATTTAAAGTCTCCCTCTAAATGACATTTTGGTAACTATTTCCTGTAGAGCTAAAAATGTTCTCTATTTTCTCTGCGTTCTCTTCATTCTGTCTCTACTTCTATCCACCATGGACAATGTATGCTTGCAACTCAGTTCTTCAAGTGTTCTCTCCTTGTAGGACTGACTTTGAATGAAGAGACTCATATGGATTAGGAAAAGGAACTAGCCTTCAGTCTGCTAATTTCTTTTAGAAGAAGATATACTAGAAGAGGGAATCATTGTTAGATTACTTGTGTGCCTGTCCTATGCTGCAGAATCTTAAGCAGAACCTGAATCAACCATTTCTTCAACAACCATTTGCTCCCTTCTCATAGCAACCGGGAGAAATGACAGGAACCTTTCTTCAGGGTCCCAGGTCATTCAGTGACAGAGCATGCTTGACTTCTGCGAAACTCATCCTGGGCAACAATGAGCCTTGCCTTGCCCCCTTCTTGTTCTCATACTTAGAATAAAATAGTTCATTTGGATGGGACATTCAGCAATCATCCAGTCCAACTACTTGACCACTTCAGGGCTATCCAAAAGTTAAAGCGTGTTACTGAGGGCATTATCCAAATGCCTCTTGAACGCTGACAAGTCTGGGGCATCAACAACCTTTCTAGAAAGCCTGTGGACGACAGGTTGGCCATGAGCCAGCAGTGTGCCCTCGTGGCCAAAAAGGCCAATGGCATTCTGGGGTGCATTAAGAAGAGCGTGTCCAGCAGGTCGAGGGAGGTGATCCTCCCCCTCTACTCTGCCCTGGTGAGGCCTCATCTGGAGTGCTGTGTCCAGTTCTGGGCTCCCCAGTACAAAAAAGACAGGGATCTCTTGGAAAGAGTCCAGCGGAGGGCCACAAAGATGGTGAAGGGCCTGGAGCATCTCCATGAAGAAAGGCTGAGTGAACTGGGTCTGTTCAGCCTTGAGAAAAGGCGACTGAGAGGGGACCTGATCCAGGTTTATAAATATCTGAGGTGTGGCGGCCATAGTGGTGAGGCCAGTCTCTTTTTAGTGGTACGTGGAGACAGGACGAGGGGAAACGGACATCAGCTGCAGCATAGGAAGTTTCGCACGAATGTGCGTAAGAACTTCTTCACGGTGAGGTGACGGAGCACTGGAACAGGCTGCTCAGGGGGGTTGTGGAGTCTCCTTCTCTGGAGATATTCAAGTCTCGCCTGGACGCCTACCTGTGCGACCTGGTGTAGGGAACCTGCTTTGGCAGGGGGGTTGGTCTCGATGATCTCTAGAGGTCCCTTCCAACCCCTACAATTCTGTGATTCTGTGATTCTGTGATTCTGTGATTCTGTGATTCTGTTTCAGTGTTTGACCACCCTGTCATTAAACATTTTTTTTCTAATGTCCAGTCTGAACCTTCCCCGCTGTAGCTTTGTATTGTTCTCTATTCTGTCAGTGCTGTCTGGACTGAAACTGTGACATGAGGAGGGCAGAGTGCAGAGCTAACTCGAGATAAGGCAAATAATTTTATGCATTTTGATGCACTGGCTAAACATAGTCCTGTGAACATAGAAAAATATGCAACCTTGCTTTCCATTTTGATAAAGGAGATTGAGAACAGTTTCAAGACTGCAAAATAAATATCATCAAATTTTGGGTATATTTGCAACTCTTTTCAGTTGACATGAATAAATTACCTGTGTTTTCAAGTGGAAATTATGGAGTTACAATCAGATATTCAACTAAAAAAAAGATCATATCTCTTAACTAGGCTTTTATAAGAGCTATTTTGCAGAAAAAAATATCACTCACTTCGCAGTCACACCTTATTCTCCTCATTGCTTTTCAGAAGCATGTATATTTGAAGTATGTATATTTGTGAACTATTTTCAAGGATGAAGCTCAGTAAGCTCTATGGCAAAGTTTCCTGGTAAAAAACAGGCTAGGAACATCATAGCGTGAGGCTGCAAATGGGGCACTTGAATCTTGGTAGTTCTTTTGTTTTTGTTGCTCCCTTTCTTTATATTTTAATAATTTTTTAAAAAATGTTTTGTTACTTATATGTGTTAACTACATTGTATATTTCATACGTGGCTGTTGGGGAACGGCTGCAAGAGCAGGGCAGCCATGAGAATATGTACGAGCATAGCTGGTGCGGCGGCACAGAGTGCATACCCATGAGAAAATACTGGGAGTTAGATGGGAATCACAGCGTCCTTGGGGCAGCGTGTAAACAGCGGGCCCAAATCTGCAGCTATGCTCTGTGGATGTGTGGGGGGCTGATAAGCGGATGAGCTCAGTGGCAGGCGTGAATACTGGCTGAGCATTGGTTGAAGCTAGGCAGCCCACCTAGCCGCCCACCTTGTGCTCCAATAGTAAGTGAACACGTGTATTAGAATCATATATAAACTGTGTGTGCAACAATAAAGTGAAGCTTGATCATTCATATTGAGTACTGCCGTGCTTCCCCGCTTGAGAACAATTTAATTAGGACACTATCCGCGGCACGTGGCCCCAGAAAATTCCTCTTCACTCAGTGTGGACCAGGGAAGCCAAAAGGTTGGACACCTGTGGTTGAATTCCAAAATGATGTTTACTGTGTTGGCTGCCAGGGCATACTGCCAGCTCATGCTGTACCTATTGCTGAGCAGCATGGCCAGATCCCTTTCTGCTGAGCTGCTCTCTAGTCACTCATCTCCCAGTCTGTACCTTTGTCTGTTACTGCTCTGTCCCATTTCCAAGATCCGGCATCAACTTTTGTTGAACTTCATGCCATTGATGATTACCCAATTCACTAATATACCTAGATTCCTTTGTAAGACCTCTTATCCCTCTTATCTTATCTTTCAGGGCAAAGAAAGGTGCATACAAGCTCTGGAAACAAGGGTGTGTCGTATGGGAAGAATACAGGGATGCCATCCGGACTTGCAGATGTGAGATCAGGAAAGCCAAGGCACAGGCAGAACTGAACATGGTGAGGGATGTTGAAAACAATATGAAGAATTCTACGGGTACATTGGTCAGAAGAGACAGACCAAAGTGAGTGTACCTCCTTTGGTAAATGTAAAAGGAGAAGTGGCTTCAACAGATGAAGAGAAGGCTGAGGTACTGAATGAGTTCTTTGCCTCAGTCTTCACTGGCAGGTGGGATTCTCGTATTTCTCACATCCCTGAGCCCTGCATCCCTAAACCTGTAGGTGGGGAGTTGGGGAGTAAATTTCCATCCACTGTAAGGTGGTCCAAGCAAGTCTGAGACCACCGCATGTGACTGAATGCGTACAAGTCCATGGGGCCAGATGGCATGCATCCCAGGGTTCTGAAGGAGTTGGCTGAGGTGGTTGCTGAGCTGCTCTCCATCATATTTGAAAAGTTGTGGCTGTCAGTTGAGGTCCCAAGTGAATGGGATAAAGTCATGTCACTCCCATTTATAAGAAAGGAAACAGGGAGGACCCGGGAAACTACTGACCGGTTACTCTGAGCTCTGTACCTGGGAAGATCATGGAACAGATCCTCCTGGATAACAAGCCTGATCACATGAGGAATGAGCGAGTGATCCGAGACAGCCAGCATGGCTTTGCCAGGGGAAGGTCATGCTTGACCAATCTGGTGGACTTCTGTGATGGAGTGATGGCATTGGTGGACAAAGGCAAGGCGACCAATGTCATGGCAAGGTGACCTGTGCTTGAGCAAGGCCTTTGATATGGTTCCCCACATCCTTATCTCCAAGTTGGAGGGATGTGGATTTGATGGGTGGACCACTCGATGGATAAGGAATTGGTTGAAAGGCCGTAGACAGAGAGTGGTGATTAATGGTTCTATGTCCAGGTGGAGGCTGCTAATGAGTGGTGTCCCCCAGGGGTCTGTTTTGGGACCAGTGCTTTTTAACATCTTTAGCAATGACGTCAGTGATGGAATGGAGTGCGCCCTCAGCAAGTTTGCTGATGGCACCAAGCTGAGTGGTGTGGTTGACACGGTGGAAGGAAGGGATGCCATTCAGAGGAACCTCTACACACTTGAAAGGTGAGCCCGGGTGAATCTAATGAGATTCAACACAGCAAAGTGCAATGTTTTGCACTTGGGCCAGAAGAATCCCAGGCATCGATCCACAGACTAGAAGGAGCAGTCTTTGAGAATAGCCCTGCAGAGAAGGATCCTGGGATTCTGATGGATGAAAAGCTTAACGTGA
Organism: Meleagris gallopavo; assembly: GCF_905368555.1. NCBI lineage: Eukaryota > Metazoa > Chordata > Aves > Galliformes > Phasianidae > Meleagris > Meleagris gallopavo. The sequence goes on along the minus strand of NC_139432.1, from coordinate 702,482 downwards.
GCTAGCAGTGTGCTCTTGCAGCTCAGAAAGCTAATGGTATCCTGGGCTCCATCAGAAGAGGGGTCAGCAGAGACAGGGAGATCCCCCTCTACTCTGCTCTTGTGAGGCCCCATCTGGAGTACTGTGTCCAGGTCTGGAGCCCCCAGTACAAGAAAGATGGAGGGCTGTTGGAGAGGGTGCAGATGAGAACCACAAAGATGATCAGAGGGCTGGAGCACCTTCACTACAAAGACAGGCTGAGGGAGCTGGGCTTGTTCAGCCTGGAGAAGAGAAGGCTGTGGGGTGACCTCATTGCAGCCTTTCAGTACCTAAAGGGAGCCTACAAACAGGAGGGGAGTCAACTCTTTGAAAGGGGAGATAATAGCAGGACAAGGGGAAATGGTTTGAAGTTGAAGGAGGGAAGATTTAGGTTGGATGTCAGGAGAAAGTTCTTTACAGAGAGAGTGGTGAGGTGCTGGAACAGGTTGTCAGAGAGGCTGTGGATGTCCCATCCCTGGAGGTGTTCAAGGCCAGGTTGTATGGGGCCCTGGGCAGCCTGGTCTGGTATGAAATGTGGAAGTTGGTGGTCCTGCCTGTGCCGGGGGCTTGGAGCTTCATAATCCTTGAGGTCCCTTCCAATCTGGGCCATTCTGTGATTCTGTTTGATTCTGTGATCCCTCTAGGGAGTCCTGAACACCTCCCAGTTTAATATAATCGGAAACTTGCTGAGGATGCATTCTAGTCCTGCACCTAGACTGCTGATAAAAATTTTCAATGGGATTAGCCCTAGAACTGAGGCCTGGGGAATACTGCTAGTGACTGACCACAAGCCAGATATAGCCCCATTCACTATGATATTTTGAGCTCTGCTATCAAGCCAGTCCATCATCCAGTGTAGTTTGAACCTGTTTATTTTAGAGTTGGACATTTTTTTCAGAAGGAAACTATGAGAGACAGTATCAATGGCTGCACTACAATTCAGGAAGGTTACTTTCACTGCCTTCCCTTCGTTCACCAAGCAGGTGACTTTTTGTAGAAGATTGAATTATCAAGGCAGGAGTTTCCCTTCATGAACCCATATTGACTGTGTTTGATAATAACTTTGTTCTTCAACTGTCATTCAGTAACCCTCAGGATAATCTTTTCTATGACTTTTCTAGAGCCTGAGGTTAGAGTGACAGGTTTGCATTTTCTTGGGTCTTTTACAGGTCTGCATCTTTTTGTGGGTCATGACATTGGCTTCCTGTCATGAGAGACCTCCCTAGACTCCTACAACCTTTGATAAATTGTTGAGAGGGATTCAGCTGTAACATCTGCTAATTCCTTCAGTACTCTAGGGTAAAGCATGTCAGGATCCATTGACTTACAAATGTTGAGCTGATGTGACTGCTTCCTTGCAATTCTGGTGAGCATAGATGGGAAGTCATTGCTCCTCCAGTCATGGTGCTCTAACTCTGAGAACTGGGCAGCCCAAGGTCTGTCACTGCTATTAAAAACTGAGAATAAAAAAAGCATTAAACACCTCTGTCTTTTCCTTGTCCTTACTTGTTAGGTGACTGTATGCAACAAGTATCTGTACAGTGCTTTCCTTCAACTTATTCTTGCTGTTGGCATACTTGAAAAAGTCCTTTTTGCTATCTGAGGCCATGCTAGTCAGTGTTAACTTGAACTGATCTATCTAAACATCTTCTTTTTTCTTGAAGAATAGACAAACAGAAGGAAAAGCAGCTCCTCCCTTGCTGGCAGTGTATACTGACAACCCTAAATGTTAAATAGCATGTACTGCTTTCCAAATATAGGGATAGTGACGAGGTAGCCCCCAAATCAGGGTTATGTGTAGTTCAAGAGAATTCATGAACACTTCCAGGTTCTTTGACAATAAAATCGAACCATGTGTACCTGAAAAGCAGAACAACATCTGGAGGAAGACAAATTCCATTTCCTCCCCTCCCCAAGTGAACGTGGGTCTGCAAACCTCTAATGCATCCAGCAGAACTGACTGCTTAATGAAGGCCAGCAGTGACCAAGCAAGATGTACATTGTGTCTGAGAGGACACATCAGAACAGAGAGGCAGCAAAGACGGGTCTGAAAGCCAGAGACACTGTGGGACTGTTGAACAACATCGGCGTATGGGAGTGGCAGTGCTTTTCCAAGTGGACCCACAGCACAATGTCTCACTCTGCCCATCCTTTGGAAAAGTGGAATGGTTCTGGTGTGACCTACATACCCACTGACATTGACAGAGCAACTGCTTTCTTCCTGGCAGCTGGAACCAGGACTGCCTACCAAGGAAGGATAACACAGACGCAAAAGCTGGGATGCAGCAAAAATTTAATGAGGCAAAAGAGGGAAATGAGATCACTGGGAGGGAAGGCTCTGGTGCAGAAAGCTTTAGGGACGGTTTATAGTCTGTACTGCATGACCATGGTGGACATATTGCCAGCTGTCCATCTGCCCTTTCCACAGAAGGCCATCAGATCCTCCCTATGCTGGCTTTGTGGGACTGACTGTCGAGGGGAGCAGATGGTGAGCAGCAATGGCACAGGGTGGAAAAAAGGGAGTGGGAAAGGCAGAAATGGCTTCTGAGAGCGCAGGCTGAACGCCAATGCTCTGTCTCAGTTCTGCTTCCAACTCCTGGGGCCCTGGGGTCTTTTTCCAGGGCCGCTGCCAGCAGCTTTAGCAGGGGAAGAACCTCCTGCCACTGAAGCGGCTGCCAAAGCCAGAGAGGCCAAAGCCTCCAGAGGAGATGGGCACACCCTCAGAGCTGAGGATGCTGCCAACGGCAGCGGAGGTGGAGGATCCGACGGCGGTGTTCTGCGGGAAGGAGCTGAGGATGGGTCCGGGCAGGGTCACCACCACGGCAGAGGGTTGGATGAAGACGTTGGAGTCCTGGCACTGCCTGACGCAGGGCTCGTTGCAGCTGCTGCCCAGAGGGGTGGGGCCGCAGGGCTGGCAGGGCAGGCGTGGCACGCACTGGTCGTAGCAGGACATGGCTTGAGTGTGGAGGGGCACCTGTAGGGACGGAGGGTCAGGAGGACACAGAAGCGAGAGAGGAGCAGGAAGAATTTCAGTAGGAGAGAGCCAAGGTACTGTGCTGGCTGGGGAAACGAATGCCATGTAAGGAACCTCATGTTTTTTATTTCCCTTTGATACCAACGGTTCTGCCCAATGTGCAACAGCTGCCTGCCTATGCCCTGCCTAGGATGAAGGCACTTGGATGCATGGAGAAATCCCAGAGGATGAGAGGGTGGTGGAAGGGATTTGGACTCACCTCGTTCGCAGAGAGATGGAAGCAAGGAGTGGATGAGGGAATGAGGAGGTGAATATACTTTTATACTGTTCCACCACTGCCTCAGGCCCGTAATCGCTCCACTCAGGCAGTAATTTTCCCAGAGACTCACCTCAAATGCAAATAATCCTTCCTAATGGTGCAGGTTGTGGTTTTGTCTCCCTCAACTCTGCAATTTCATTTCCTCATTTTTGACATGTCTACTATGCCGAGATAACTTCCTTCAAGTGTTGTGTGAGTGACCTAAGGATTACACCAGTACAATAACATTACAATCAACAGAATAGAAGCAGAGAGTGGAGGAGCAGTTGTGTTCAGTCAGTGGACAGGGCATGGCTTGGGAGCCTCTGGAGGAGGAATGGTTGGTAACTCCCTTAGTAGGAATAGAATCAATTCCTCACAGCACTACAATCTGCAGCCATACCCCTAAGGCTTCTCTTCCTTACAGACATGCCACATGGTTCTTTCTACTCCCTCTCCCTCTAATCTGACAGTCACTAGCCATTGTGCAGCAAGATCAAAACCTCCAGCCATCATGGTATCTGCAGGAGGAACAACTCAGCAGGGTATAAGCAAACCAGGAGATTTGTTCTCTGTGGAGCTTCCTTCTCTAAATGACAGAGAAGCCCTGAGGAGAGGTGTGGTATTGGACCCCATCCTCACGGAAAGGATGGTGTTATGTTGAATGTGAATGTGAAAGGCAGCATTGGCATCAGTGTCCATGAGATGGTAGTGCTGAATATCCTAAAGGCAGCAAAGTGGTCACAGCAATCTCACAATTCTGGACTTCTGGAGAGCTGACAATGACCTTTTCAAGAAACCAGTGCCTAGATTATCATAAGACCCTGGAAGAAAGAGGAGCCCAAGGAAGCTGGTTAATACGCAAGGATAACCTCCTGGAAACTCAGGGGTGAGGCATCAAAACAAAGAGTACGTAAGGTAAGTGTCAGGAGACATGCATGGGGAGACAAAAAAATTCTTGGCCAAACTCAAACACAAAAATATGAAGCCTCGGTTGGTGACTGGGAGAAGTGTCCCAAAGACTGCGGGAAAGTGCATGTCATTTCTGTTTAAAAAGACCAACAAGCAGGAGCGAAGGAGCTGCAAGACTGTAGGCCTCAGTCCTATGGAGCTGATAGAGCAGTGCATCTAGAGAATCCTTTCCTGGCACATGAAAGATACACTTGGGATGCGTCTTACACCCATAGTGATGTGATTCTGCAAGGAAACTCCTTGTGCCTGTCATCGTGAAACTTGAAAGGTGTCCGCACAGCCAATTTGTGAAGGTCGGGAAGAAGGAAATGTCAGGGTTGACAGAAACCAAAAAGCCAACCTGTGCCACTAGAAGAGAGAATTTACATTTGAGGTGAGTCTCGTGGAAAATTACAGTCTGCGTAGAGTGACTGTGGGCCTGGGGCAGTGCTGGAGTGGTATAAAAGCAGGCCCAACTCCTCACTCAATCATTCACTCCTCTTGCCTCCGTCTCCCTGGGAACGAGGTGAGTGCAAAGCCCTTTCACAAGCTCTTCTTCTTTTGGGATTTCTCTGCACATACAAGTGCCTCCACATTATGTTGTGTTTTGGGAAAGCAGCCTACTGTGTTATGGGGAATGGGGCGGCACGTGCGAGAGGGAGAGATGCTGGGTCTTGCATGAGCTGTGCTACGGGCTAGTCATTAACCTGGTAGCGATTGGCTGTAGCATGGGAGCTTTAGGGAAGAACTGGAAAACAGATTTCCTTACACAGCCTCCATATCCCCGGCCAGCACAGTGCCTTGGCTCTCTCCTGCTGGGATGGCGGGATGCTCCTCTCTCGCTTCGGTGTCCTCCTGACCCTCTGTCCCAACAGGTGCCCCTCCACACTCAAGCCATGTCCTGCTACGACCAGTGCGTGCCACGCCTGCCCTGCCAGCCCTGCGGCCCCACCCCTCTGGGCAGCAGCTGCAACGAGCCCTGCGTCAGGCAGTGCCAGGACTCCAACGTCTTCATCCAGCCCTCTCCCGTGGTGGTGACCCTGCCCGGACCCATCCTCAGCTCCTTCCCGCAGAATACCGCCGTCGGATCCTCCACCTCCGCTGCCGTTGGCAGCATCCTCAGCTCTGAGGGTGTGCCCATCTCCTCTGGAGGCTTTGGCCTCTCTGGCTTTGGCGGCCGCTTCAGTGGCAGGAGGTACTTCCCCTGCTAAAGCTGCTGGCAGCGGCCCTGGAGAAAGACCTCCCAGGATCCAGAATTTATTAACAGAGCTGCGCTGGAGCATTGGGATCTTGTTTTTGTAGGGTCCAAGCAATGCCAACACAATGCCTGTTCTTGCAAATGAACAGGTCCACCATGGGCTCTCAGGAAGCACTGTCCATGTTTGCCTTTCCCCTCTTCCACTCTCTCCTTTGCCTCCTGATGCCTTGTTTGTCACCTACGCCCCTCTGGTCTGTCAACCCCAGGAATCAAGCTTAGGGAGGACAGGATGGCCCTTCTTCCTCTGCGCAAAAGGCAGATGGAAAGTAGGTCGGACATCCACCATGGCCACACAGTGCCTACTCTGTCCCTAGTTATTCCTGCATGTTGGCCACCCCTTGGAGTAATTTTGTTCCCCTCTTTTCACTCAATAAAATGGTGGTGCATCTCAGTCTGTGCCTCTGCATCACTCACTCTACTCCGCAAACACTCCAGCTGCCAGCAGGACATCATCAGCTGCTCTGGAGACTTCAGTGATAGCGTGAGATATCACTTGGCAACCATCTCCCTTTCCCCATCAGGACTCACCTAGAACAGTGAGCAGTTGGCTCCCATGGGAGAGAACTGCCACTACCACTTGACAAAAGCGTCCACCAGCCATAATCAGCCTCCCCCTGGATATAGTGCCATTCACCACACCCCTCTGTCTACGGCCTTCCAACCAATTCCTTATCCGCTGAATAGTCCACCCCACAAGACTGTATCTCTCCAATTGAGACGTAAGGATATGGAGGGGGGACCATGTCAAAGGCCTTGCACAAACCCAGGTAGATGGCATTGGCCACTTCCCCTTCCTCCACCAATGACATCACTCCACCACAGAAGGCCACCAGACTGGTCAGGCAAAACCTTCTTCTGGCAAAGGCACGTCTGATAGGAGGATCTGTCCCATGATCTTCCCAGGCACAGCGGTGAGACTCACCGGCCTTTAGTTCCCCGGGTCCTCCTTCCTCCCTTTCTTGTGAGTGAGAGTGATGCTTCCTTTTTTTCCGTTCCCCGGGGACATCACCCAAGAGCCATGACTTTTCAAGTATGACGGAGAGCTCATCAGACACATCAGCCAGCTCCTTTAGGGCCCTGCGATGTATGCCATTTGGCCCCACAGACACGAACACATCCAGTCTCATGAAGGGTTCTCGGTCTCCCTCTGCCCTTACAGAGAGAGGGGATTTACTCTTCCAGGTCCCACCTAGAGGCCCACGGTTGCGAGCTTCAGGGACACCACAGATACAAGAATCCTGCCTGCCAGAGAAGATCGAGGCAAAACCTCATCCACTGCCTCAGCCTTCTCCATATCAGTTGTAGTCAGAGATAATTTTCTCGACCAATGCCAGGTGGTGCCATCTTCCTTCTAAAGGTGTGGCTGAAACAGCCGCAGTAACGCATCACACTTTTAGCACAGCATCACTTCCTTGTCTGTTTCCCACCCACCCTGCAACCCCACCGAGCAGGCTACGATCTCACCGCGATGGAGTTAACATACCCCGCAACAGCTCACTTGGTGCTGTGCTGTAGGTTCACATAACTACACATCTGATCACGACACCAGGGGGGGAAATTACAGATATCATGTTTCTTTAACGGTTGCTGATCACAATCTTGACCGGCTTGCTCTTGAGATTGTTCTCTATCATCCTGTTTTCTGTGATCTGTGCCACATTCTCTCCTCTGCCATGCAGCCCATCTGAGAGCTTGTGTCCGTCTTCCTCCGCACCGGTCTTGAGCCTAGTCCAGCACTCGCATCCTACATGGCTATCATCTTTGCATTTCCACAACCGTCGCTTGCAGTACATTAACAACAAAAGTCTTGCTTTTCTCCTCTGGCAGTTGATTGATAAAAGATATAAGGTGTGGTAACTTTCCCTCTTTTTCCTCTGGGCCAATTACAACTGCTTTTCAGTGTTCTGAACATCCTTGGAAAACCAACATTCACCTATTTATTCCTCTCCGGTAGGTATTGCTTTATTTTTCTAAGGTTAGACAGTTAGTTAAGAGCACCAGCCTAGAACCAGCCCCAGAGCAGTGTGGAGGAGGATGGCAGGGTGGGTGGGAGGATATGGACAGGTGTGTGTCACTGCTGCCTCCTCCCATGGTTCTGAACTTCACGCCAAACTAGTGTGGAATCCTTAAACACAGATAGGATGGTTGAAGGACGTACGCTGTGACGCTGGGCTCCTTCAGCATGACGATATTCACAGAATCACAGCAGCACAGAAGCACAGAAGCAGAGAAGCACAGCACTGTCGAGGGTGGAAGGGACCTCTAGAGAGCATCAGGACCAACTGTCCCATGTGGGCACGTTCCCTACAGCAGGTAGTACAGGTAGACGTGCAGACAGGTCTGGAGTATCTCCTGAGGAGGAGACTCCACAACCTATCCAAACTGCCTGTTCCAGAGCTTCATCACTCATATTCTATTCCAGGTGACATTACACTCAGCAAGAAAAGCTGAGGAAAGAGAAGGAGGACAGGAGAGTCACCTTGCGAAAACATCTGTCCTCTCCTACCGCTTCTAAGCAATTGGACGCCGTGCATCTCTAGACATGGCTGAATATCACTTCCTGAAGGGAAGAAGAACATACCTGTTTTCTCTCTCTTTGCTTCCATGCAGCCTCTGCTTGCTTCCCCATTTCACTTGCCTTTAATTATCTTCGTCTTATCTCAAGCCCTGAGCCTTCTCTTTCCATTCAAGCTTCTCAGTCCCCTATTTCTTTCAGGAGGGCGACTGAGAGAGTGGTCTAATCAACCTCTCTTGGCTTTCATTCAGAAACCACCACAATGGGCAGAAGACTATGATGGGACGACGCATTAGAGGAAGGCCCAAATTGACCCTTGGCATATTGCATGACACATCAAATTGTGTGCAGCAATTAAACCACGGAGAGTAATTCCCAAAGGAGCCACTCCTCAGAGGTTGGGTGTACTGTTAGGATCTGACAAGTGACTGTCTTTGCATCCCTTCCTTTCCCCCTTTAGTTTTTCCTTCCCTTCTTACACTGTATTTAATTTGACACGTGAGTTCTTCTCATTCCTCCTAGTCCTATTGTGATCTCTATATCAAAGAGAGTGCGGAGCAACCGAGACTCTGGCGGGATCTTTTTTGCATACCTGGGACATTGCACTGGCTTATAGGGCCGTTTGGGAGCTCTCCAAGGAAGTGCAGTGTCCAGCAGCAAAGGCTGCAGAGAGACTGGCAGCCAAGGAAAGGGACCTGCGGAATAGCCACAGGACACAGCTGGCCACCATCACACAGGTTCTGCCAAAGCCCTGATAGGCAGCTGGCTTGAGGCCATCCAGACTTCACTTCACGTACAACTTCCGTACTCTCAGAGCCGTCACGGAGTTAACTAGATCAATCTATGCCCGTGACGGGGGGGCAGTAGGCCTCTCGGCCCCTGGGTTCAAGTGAACATTCCTGAGATATCTTACCAATTGTTCAGAACAGCAGTCAGAACCACTTCCCAGAACGAATACAGAGAAACATCTCTCCCCAAACACATTAGGGCACAGGCTTCGTAGGAGAACGGAGAACACACAGGCAATGATTAGGATGCAGTCAAATTTATTGAGGCAAAAGAGAGAAACGATGTCACACACCCAGGAAGCACCATGAACAGATGACAGCCCGCAGTGCATGAATCTAATGAGTGAACTGCCATCTATCCATCTGCCCTTTCCACAGAGGGAGAAGGGCCATCAGGTCCTCCCTCGGCTGGTTTTGTGGGACTGATTGTCCAGAGGAGCAGATGGTGATGAGCAATGGCACCGGAAGGAGACGAGAGATAGAAAAGGGGGAAGGAAGACACGGATCACATTTTCAGTGTGATCGGACTGGCTCCATTGCTTTGTCTCAAGTCCCACAAAGATTTTGTGCACCCTGGGGATCTTTCTCCAGGGCCGCTGCCAGCAGCTTTAGCAGGGAAAGTACCTCCTGCCACTGAAGCGGCCGCCAAAGCCAGAGAGGCCAAAGCCTCCAGAGGAGATGGGCACACCCTCAGAGCTGAGGATGCTGCCAACGGCAGCGGAGGTGGAGGATCCGACGGCGGTGTTCTGCGGGAAGGAGCTGAGGATGGGTCCGGGCAGGGTCACCACCACGGCAGAGGGTTGGATGAAGACGTTGGAGTCCTGGCACTGCCTGACGCAGGGCTCGTTGCAGCTGCTGCCCAGAGGGGTGGGGCCGCAGGGCTGGCAGGGCAGGCGTGGCACGCACTGGTCATAGCAGGACATGGCTTGAGTGTGGAGGGGCACCTGTTGGGACAGAGGGTCAGGAGGACACCGAAGCGAGAGAGGAGCATCCCGCCATCCCAGCAGGAGAGAGCCAAGGCACTGTGCTGGACGGGGATATGGAGGCTGTGTAAGGAAATCTGTTTTCCAGTTCTTCCCTAAAGCTCCCATGCTACAGCCAATCGCTACCAGGTTAATGACTAGCCCGTAGCACAGCTCAGGCAAGACCCAGCATCTCTCCCTCTCGCACGTGCCGCCCCATTCCCCATAACACAGTAGGCTGCTTTCCCAAAACACAACATAATGTGGAGGCACTTGTATGTGCAGAGAAATCCCAAAAGAAGAAGAGCTTGTGAAAGGGCTTTGCACTCACCTCGTTCCCAGGGAGACGGAGGCAAGAGGAGTGAATGATTGAGTGAGGAGTTGGGCCTGCTTTTATACCACTCCAGCACTGCCCCAGGCCCACAGTCACTCTACGCAGACTGTAATTTTCCACGAGACTCACCTCAAATGTAAATTCTCTCTTCTAGTGGCACAGGTTGGCTTTTTGGTTTCTGTCAACCCTGACATTTCATTTCCTTCTTCCCGACCTTCACAAATTGGCTGTGCGGACACCTTTCAAGTTCCAGGATGACAGGCACAAGGAATTTCCTTGCAGAAACACGTCACCATGGGTGTAAGATGCATCCCAAGTGCCCGAGGGATTCTGTGCTACAGGCACTGCACGTGTCTCAGGGGAAATGTCATGACTTATTTGTAACCACCTTATCAGCAACGAAGGCATGTTCTCCTACCAATGCAGTCCCTTTCAAGACACCCAGAGCCTTTGTTGCCTGCATTCCCATTTGGTCCTTCTCCCTCCCTGCCTGTGCCTCAGGCTGCTCATTCCCTGGAACGGCAGGTGGGCAGTGCTGCTGCTTGCAAATGCAGTAAGCATACAGCTTACTGTTCTACGAACACGATCGAATGTTCACCGGCCATCATCCACTCTCGTGGCAGTTTCTTGGTCATCAGTCTACCCATGCCATCAGCTTTTTGGTGGAACAACATTTCCTTCCTTTCGCCAAAAGTCCCGCGGAATCTGGCCATCCTCTAGAGTAGATGACTGTGCTGGTTTTCTCGTCGGCGCCTTGCTCCATCTCCTCTCAGGAATGGAGTTACTCTGTGCGCGGAGGATCCCTCCATGGTGCTCAGGTCAGCAGACAGCACACACAGGGTGCCAAACGGGTGGCTCATAGCCAATCCAAAATCAGATTCAGAATTGCCGTGTGTCAGGAAAGTCTCTTCAGGAAGCTTGGCTTCTAAAGATATTCTCTTCGTACTCTCAGAACGCATCCCAGCTCCCTCCGTGCCTGCAGGGCAGGGAGTACTTTGTATGGGAGATCTCCTGCAACTATGGCCCTTTTGATCACATCCATTCCTCAAACATCCCCAGCCATCTGACAGTTCTGGGAGCCACCAGGTTTCACTTGCTTGAGGAGAGGACACATGCCTCTCCAAAAGAGCTGTTTTTTTCACGAGGCTGAGGACAGCTCATTCAGAACCTTGTTCACTATTCTTCAGCAGCTTCACTATGGCCATCTTATTGAGGACAGTGCCAAAAGCCTTACTGAACTCCAGCAAGAATATATCCTGTTCTCTTCCCTGTCCACCAGGCTTTCTATTTCATTGTAGACACTTATCAGCTTGATCAGACCATGGTGAATCCATGCTGATTACAGCATCCGATACCTTCAGACTCTGTGTGCCAGGAAGCAGTTTTCAGGATGCACTGCTCCAGCAGCTCCATACGACTGAAACGTACACTCCAGTAGCTCCCTCGCATCTGCTTCTTGGTCTTCTTAAACAGGAGTGAGATGCACCTTCCCCCAGTCTTTGAGGCACTTCTCCCAGTCACCAACCGACGTTGGTGATCAAGAGTGGACAGCTCCCTCAGCACTCATGGGTGCATCTCATCATGGGACAAATGAGCCTAAGGTGTTAGAAATATCCAGTTTGCTCAGGTTTTCCTTGACCCAAAGGTACATCTCGATAGCTCCCGTTTTCAGCCTGGCCTCTGAGCCATGCGATTCACTTGCTGGACACGAAAGAAACAAAGAAGACAATCAGGACCTCAGCATTTTTGCTGTCCCGAGTGACTAACCAGGTCTCCTACTTACTTCAGGAGAACACTCACATGTTCTCTTATTTTCCTTTAACCACTCAGACCCAGCTGAAGCCTCTTTTGTTGCCCTTGATGTCCTTTGCAAGACTGCTTTCTATCAGGCCTTAGGCTTTCCCCACCTGATCCCTGGCTGCATGGACACTCAGGCGTTATTCCGCCCACGTTACCCATCCTGGCTTCCATCCTCCAGATGTTTCATATTTTTGGTTTTGGGTATTTCCAGCAGCTTTGCTTTCCCCCATGTTAGGCCACTTGACAATTTACCTGACAGAAATCTTGGTGGCTGGAGGTTCTGAGCTTGCTGCACTATTGCCTGGACTGTGAGATTTCAGTGGGAGGAGGGGACTTGAGAGAACCATGGAGCATGTCTGCGAGGATGAGAAGGTGCTAAGCTGCAGATTGTAGTGCCGTGAGGAGATGGCTCTCTTCCTACTAAGGCAATTGCCAACCATTCCTTGGGTCTCTCAGCTGAGCACTTGAAAGAAGTTATCTTGGCAAAATAGTCATGACAGGAATGGGGAAATTAAATGGCAGAGTCAGGGGAATTAAAACCACCACCTCTGCCATTAGGAAGGATTATTTGCATTTGAGGTGAGTCTCTGGGAAAATTACCGCTTGCTTAGTGTGACTGCTGGCCTCAGGCAGCACACAAGCCGTATAAAAGTGGGTCCATCTCCTCTCTCTCTCACCCACTCCTCTTGCCTCCATCTCCCTGGGAACGAGGTGAGTCTGAAGCCCTTTCACCATCCCCTCTTCCTCCACAACTTCTCTGCTCATGCAAGAGTCTTCATCCTCTGTTGAGTCTTGGCACGGCAGCACAAACTGGGAGAGGAAAGGGGGCAGCAAGTGGGGTATCTGGCTAAGAGGTCTCCTGAGCCACAGGCAAGGCAGGGACCTGCCTGAGCCTGGCTGCTGCTGGCAGGACCTGTGGGGCCACTGGGAAAGACAAGAACACGGGCTCCCTTACACAGCCTCCATATCCCCGGCCAGCACAGTGCCTTGGCTCTCTCCTGCTGGGATGGCGGGATGCTCCTCTCTCGCTTCGGTGTCCTCCTGACCCTCTGTCCCAACAGGTGCCCCTCCACACTCAAGCCATGTCCTGCTACGACCAGTGCGTGCCACGCCTGCCCTGCCAGCCCTGCGGCCCCACCCCTCTGGGCAGCAGCTGCAACGAGCCCTGCGTCAGGCAGTGCCAGGACTCCAACGTCTTCATCCAACCCTCTGCCGTGGTGGTGACCCTGCCCGGACCCATCCTCAGCTCCTTCCCGCAGAATACCGCCGTCGGATCCTCCACCTCCGCTGCCGTTGGCAGCATCCTCAGCTCTGAGGGTGTGCCCATCTCCTCTGGAGGCTTTGGCCTCTCTGGCTTTGGCGGCCGCTTCAGTGGCAGGAGGTTCTTCCCCTGCTAAAGCTGCTGGCAGCGGCCCTGGAGAAAGACCTCCCAGGATCCAGAATTTATTAACAGAGCTGCGCTGGAGCATTGGGATCTTGTTTTTGTAGGGTCCAAGCAATGCCAACACAATGCCTGTTCTTGCAAATGAACAGGTCCACCATGGGCTCTCAGGAAGCACTGTCCATGTTTGCCTTTCCCCTCTTCCACTCTCTCCTTTGCCTCCTGATGCCTTGTTTGTCACCTACGCCCCTCTGGTCTGTCAACCCCAGGAATCAAGCTTAGGGAGGACAGGATGGCCCTTCTTCCTCTGCGCAAAAGGCAGATGGAAAGCAGGTCAGACATCCACCATGGCCGCACAGTGCCGACTCTGTCCCTGGTTATTCCTGCATGTTGGCCACCCCTTGGAGTAATTTTGTTCCCCTCTTTTCACTCAATAAAATGGTGGTGCATCTCAGTCTGTGCCTCTGCATCACTCACTCTACTCCGCAAACACTCCAGCTGCCAGCAGGACATCATCAGCTGCTCTGGAGACTTCAGCGATAGCGTGAGATATCACTTGGCAACCATCACCCTTTCCCCATCAGGACTCACCTGGAACAGTGAGCAGTTGGCTCCCATGGGAGAGAACTGCCACTACCACTTGACAAAAGCGTCCACCAGTGCCACGGTTTCGCTGGCCTTCAGGTCAAGCTTTGCTGCCTCCCTGTCACAGAATCATAGAATCACAGAATGATTTGGGTCAGAAAGATCCACACAGATCATCGGGTTCAACACCCCTGCACCAGGCAGGGCCACCAACCTCCAGATGTGGGACTAGAACTGGTTGCCCAGGGGCCTATCCAACCTGGTCTTGAACACCTCCAGGAATGGAGCATCCACTGCCTCTCTGGCAACCCGTTCCAGCACCTCATCACTCTCTCTGTAAAGAACTTGCCCCTGACATCCAACGTAAGCCTTCCCTCCTTGAGCTTATAACTATTCCCCCTTTTCCTATTACTGTCTACCCTTGTAAAAAGTTGATTGCCCTCCTGTTTATAATCCCCTTTTTAAATACTGGAAGACTGCAATGAGCTCTCCTCACTGTCTTTTTGTCTTCATGCTGAACAAGCCCAGCATCCTCAGCCTGTCTTCATGGTGGAGTTGCTCCAGTCCTCTAATCACCTTCTGGACCCTCTCCAACAGCTCTACATCTTTCCCGTAATTGGGTGCCCCAGCCCTGAACACAGGTCTCCAGGTGGGGTCTCACAAGGGCAGGGTAGAGAGGGACAACCACCTCCCCATCCATGCTGGCCACCTCTCTTCTGATGGAGTCTAGGGTACCATTGACCTTCCAAGCTGCAGGAGCACACTGATGGTTCATGTTTACATTTCCATCCACCAGGACACCCACCACCTTCTCCACAAGGAGATCCTCTCCCAGTCTGTATACGCATTTGGGGTTACTCCGACCCAAGTGCAAAACCTCGCACTCTGCCATGTTGAACCTCATTATGTTCACACAGGCCCAGCTTTTGAGTTTGTCAAAATCCCTCTGGATGGCTTCCCTTCCTTCTAACATGTCAGCTACACCACTCAGCTTTGTGTCATCGGCAAACTTGCTGAGGGTACACTCAAGCCCACGGTCAGTGTCATTGAGGAAGATGTTGAGGAGCGCCAGAACCAACGCCGGCCCCTGGGGAGCACTGCTCATAATCAGCCTCCCCCTGGATATAGTGCCATTCACCACACCCCTCTGTCTACGGCCTTCCAACCAATTCCTTATCCGCTGAATAGTCCACCCCACAAGACTGTATCTCTCCAATTGAGACGTAAGGATATGGGGGGGGGACCATGTCAAAAGCCTTGCACAAACCCAGGTAGATGGCATTGGCCACTTCCCCTTCCTCCACCAATGACATCACTCCACCACAGAAGGCCACCAGACTGGTCAGGCAAAACCTTCTTCTGGCAAAGCCACGTCTTATAGGAGGATCTGTCCCATGATCTTCCCAGGCACAGCGGTGAGACTCACCGGCCTTTAGTTCCCCGGGTCCTCCTTCCTCCCTTTCTTGTGAGTGAGAGTGATGCTTCCTTTTTTTCCGTTCCCCGGGGACATCACCCAAGAGCCATGACTTTTCAAGTATGACGGAGAGCTCATCAGACACATCAGCCAGCTCCTTTAGGGCCCTGCGATGTATGCCATTTGGCCCCACAGACACGAACACATCCAGTCTCATGAAGGGTTCTCGGTCTCCCTCTGCCCTTACAGAGAGAGGGGATTTACTCTTCCAGGTCCCACCTAGAGGCCCACGGTTGCGAGCTTCAGGGACACCACAGATACAAGAATCCTGCCTGCCAGAGAAGATCGAGGCAAAACCTCATCCACTGCCTCAGCCTTCTCCATATCAGTTGTAGTCAGAGATAATTTTCTCGACCAATGCCAGGTGGTGCCATCTTCCTTCTAAAGGTGTGGCTGAAACAGCCGCAGTAACGCATCACACTTTTAGCACAGCATCACTTCCTTGTCTGTTTCCCACCCACCCTGCAACCCCACCGAGCAGGCTACGATCTCACCGTGATGGAGTTAACATACCCCGCAACAGCTCACTTGGTGCTGTGCTGTAGGTTCACATAACTACACATCTGATCACGACACCAGGGGGGGAAATTACAGATATCATGTTTCTTTAACGGTTGCTGATCACAATCTTGACCGGCTTGCTCTTGAGATTGTTCTCTATCATCCTGTTTTCTGTGATCTGTGCCACATTCTCTCCTCTGCCATGCAGCCCATCTGAGAGCTTGTGTCCGTCTTCCTCCGCACCGGTCTTGAGCCTAGTCCAGCACTCGCATCCTACATGGCTATCATCTTTGCATTTCCACAACCGTCGCTTGCAGTACATTAACAACAAAAGTCTTGCTTTTCTCCTCTGGCAGTTGATTGATAAAAGATATAAGGTGTGGTAACTTTCCCTCTTTTTCCTCTGGGCCAATTACAACTGCTTTTCAGTGTTCTGAACATCCTTGGAAAACCAACATTCACCTATTTATTCCTCTCCGGTAGGTATTGCTTTATTTTTCTAAGGTTAGACAGTTAGTTAAGAGCACCAGCCTAGAACCAGCCCCAGAGCAGTGTGGAGGAGGATGGCAGGGTGGGTGGGAGGATATGGACAGGTGTGTGTCACTGCTGCCTCCTCCCATGGTTCTGAACTTCACGCCAAACTAGTGTGGAATCCTTAAACACAGATAGGATGGTTGAAGGACGTACGCTGTGACGCTGGGCTCCTTCAGCATGACGATATTCACAGAATCACAGCAGCACAGAAGCACAGAAGCAGAGAAGCACAGCACTGTCGAGGGTGGAAGGGACCTCTAGAGAGCATCAGGACCAACTGTCCCATGTGGGCACGTTCCCTACAGCAGGTAGTACAGGTAGACGTGCAGACAGGTCTGGAGTATCTCCTGAGGAGGAGACTCCACAACCTATCCAAACTGCCTGTTCCAGAGCTTCATCACTCATATTCTATTCCAGGTGACATTACACTCAGCAAGAAAAGCTGAGGAAAGAGAAGGAGGACAGGAGAGTCACCTTGCGAAAACATCTGTCCTCTCCTACCGCTTCTAAGCAATTGGACGCCGTGCATCTCTAGACATGGCTGAATATCACTTCCTGAAGGGAAGAAGAACATACCTGTTTTCTCTCTCTTTGCTTCCATGCAGCCTCTGCTTGCTTCCCCATTTCACTTGCCTTTAATTATCTTCGTCTTATCTCAAGCCCTGAGCCTTCTCTTTCCATTCAAGCTTCTCAGTCCCCTATTTCTTTCAGGAGGGCGACTGAGAGAGTGGTCTAATCAACCTCTCTTGGCTTTCATTCAGAAACCACCACAATGGGCAGAAGACTATGATGGGACGACGCATTAGAGGAAGGCCCAAATTGACCCTTGGCATATTGCATGACACATCAAATTGTGTGCAGCAATTAAACCACGGAGAGTAATTCCCAAAGGAGCCACTCCTCAGAGGTTGGGTGTACTGTTAGGATCTGACAAGTGACTGTCTTTGCATCCCTTCCTTTCCCCCTTTAGTTTTTCCTTCCCTTCTTACACTGTATTTAATTTGACACGTGAGTTCTTCTCATTCCTCCTAGTCCTATTGTGATCTCTATATCAAAGAGAGTGCGGAGCAACCGAGACTCTGGCGGGATCTTTTTTGCATACCTGGGACATTGCACTGGCTTATAGGGCCGTTTGGGAGCTCTCCAAGGAAGTGCAGTGTCCAGCAGCAAAGGCTGCAGAGAGACTGGCAGCCAAGGAAAGGGACCTGCGGAATAGCCACAGGACACAGCTGGCCACCATCACACAGGTTCTGCCAAAGCCCTGATAGGCAGCTGGCTTGAGGCCATCCAGACTTCACTTCACGTACAACTTCCGTACTCTCAGAGCCGTCACGGAGTTAACTAGATCAATCTATGCCCGTGACGGGGGGGCAGTAGGCCTCTCGGCCCCTGGGTTCAAGTGAACATTCCTGAGATATCTTACCAATTGTTCAGAACAGCAGTCAGAACCACTTCCCAGAACGAATACAGAGAAACATCTCTCCCCAAACACATTAGGGCACAGGCTTCGTAGGAGAACGGAGAACACACAGGCAATGATTAGGATGCAGTCAAATTTATTGAGGCAAAAGAGAGAAACGATGTCACACACCCAGGAAGCACCATGAACAGATGACAGCCCGCAGTGCATGAATCTAATGGGTGAACTGCCATCTATCCATCTGCCCTTTCCACAGAGGGAGAAGGGCCATCAGGTCCTCCCTCGGCTGGTTTTGTGGGACTGATTGTCCAGAGGAGCAGATGGTGATGAGCAATGGCACCGGAAGGAGACGAAAGATAGAAATGGGGGAAGGAAGACACGGATCACATTTTCAGTGTGATCGGACTGGCTCCATTGCTTTGACTCAAGTCCCACAAAGATTTTGTGCACCCTGGGGATCTTTCTCCAGGGCCGCTGCCAGCAGCTTTAGCAGGGGAAGCACCTCCTGCCACTGAAGCGGCTGCCAAAGCCAGAGAGGCCAAAGCCTCCAGAGGAGATGGGCACACCCTCAGAGCTGAGGATGCTGCCAACGGCAGCGGAGGTGGAGGATCCGACGGCGGTGTTCTGCGGGAAGGAGCTGAGGATGGGTCCGGGCAGGGTCACCACCACGGGAGAGGGCTGGATGAAGACGTTGGAGTCCTGGCACTGCCTGACGCAGGGCTCGTTGCAGCTGCTGCCCAGAGGGGTGGGGCCGCAGGGCTGGCAGGGCAGGCGTGGCACGCACTGGTCGTAGCAGGACATGGCTTGAGTGTGGAGGGGCACCTGTTGGGACAGAGGGTCAGGAGGACACCGAAGCGAGAGAGGAGCATCCCGCCATCCCAGCAGGAGAGAGCCAAGGCACTGTGCTGGCCGGGGATATGGAGGCTGTGTAAGGAAATCTGTTTTCCAGTTCTTCCCTAAAGCTCCCATGCTACAGCCAATCGCTACCAGGTTAATGACTAGCCCGTAGCACAGCTCATGCAAGACCCAGCATCTCTCCCTCTCGCACGTGCCGCCCCATTCCCCATAACACAGTAGGCTGCTTTCCCAAAACACAACATAATGTGGAGGCACTTGTATGTGCAGAGAAATCCCAAAAGAAGAAGAGCTTGTGAAAGGGCTTTGCACTCACCTCGTTCCCAGGGAGACGGAGGCAAGAGGAGTGAATGATTGAGTGAGGAGTTGGGCCTGCTTTTATACCACTCCAGCACTGCCCCAGGCCCACAGTCACTCTACGCAGACTGTAATTTTCCACGAGACTCACCTCAAATGTAAATTCTCTCTTCTAGTGGCACAGGTTGGCTTTTTGGTTTCTGTCAACCCTGACATTTCATTTCCTTCTTCCCGACCTTCACAAATTGGCTGTGCGGACACCTTTCAAGTTCCAGGATGACAGGCACAAGGAATTTCCTTGCAGAAACACGTCACCATGGGTGTAAGATGCATCCCAAGTGCCCGAGGGATTCTGTGCTACAGGCACTGCACGTGTCTCAGGGGAAATGTCATGACTTATTTGTAACCACCTTATCAGCAACGAAGGCATGTTCTCCTACCAATGCAGTCCCTTTCAAGACACCCAGAGCCTTTGTTGCCTGCATTCCCATTTGGTCCTTCTCCCTCCCTGCCTGTGCCTCAGGCTGCTCATTCCCTGGAACGGCAGGTGGGCAGTGCTGCTGCTTGCAAATGCAGTAAGCATACAGCTTACTGTTCTACGAACACGATCGAATGTTCACCGGCCATCATCCACTCTCGTGGCAGTTTCTTGGTCATCAGTCTACCCATGCCATCAGCTTTTTGGTGGAACAACATTTCCTTCCTTTCGCCAAAAGTCCCGCGGAATCTGGCCATCCTCTAGAGTAGATGACTGTGCTGGTTTTCTCGTCGGCGCCTTGCTCCATCTCCTCTCAGGAATGGAGTTACTCTGTGCGCGGAGGATCCCTCCATGGTGCTCAGGTCAGCAGACAGCACACACAGGGTGCCAAACGGGTGGCTCATAGCCAATCCAAAATCAGATTCAGAATTGCCGTGTGTCAGGAAAGTCTCTTCAGGAAGCTTGGCTTCTAAAGATATTCTCTTCGTACTCTCAGAACGCATCCCAGCTCCCTCCGTGCCTGCAGGGCAGGGAGTACTTTGTATGGGAGATCTCCTGCAACTATGGCCCTTTTGATCACATCCATTCCTCAAACATCCCCAGCCATCTGACAGTTCTGGGAGCCACCAGGTTTCACTTGCTTGAGGAGAGGACACATGCCTCTCCAAAAGAGCTGTTTTTTTCACGAGGCTGAGGACAGCTCATTCAGAACCTTGTTCACTATTCTTCAGCAGCTTCACTATGGCCATCTTATTGAGGACAGTGCCAAAAGCCTTACTGAACTCCAGCAAGAATATATCCTGTTCTCTTCCCTGTCCACCAGGCTTTCTATTTCATTGTAGACACTTATCAGCTTGATCAGACCATGGTGAATCCATGCTGATTACAGCATCCAATACCTTCAGACTCTGTGTGCCAGGAAGCAGTTTTCAGGATGCACTGCTCCAGCAGCTCCATACGACTGAAACGTACACTCCAGTAGCTCCCTCGCATCTGCTTCTTGGTCTTCTTAAACAGGAGTGAGATGCACCTTCCCCCAGTCTTTGAGGCACTTCTCCCAGTCACCAACCGACGTTGGTGATCAAGAGTGGACAGCTCCCTCAGCACTCATGGGTGCATCTCATCATGGGACAAATGAGCCTAAGGTGTTAGAAATATCCAGTTTGCTCAGGTTTTCCTTGACCCAAAGGTACATCTCGATAGCTCCCGTTTTCAGCCTGGCCTCTGAGCCATGCGATTCACTTGCTGGACACGAAAGAAACAAAGAAGACAATCAGGACCTCAGCATTTTTGCTGTCCCGAGTGACTAACCAGGTCTCCTACTTACTTCAGGAGAACACTCACATGTTCTCTTATTTTCCTTTAACCACTCAGACCCAGCTGAAGCCTCTTTTGTTGCCCTTGATGTCCTTTGCAAGACTGCTTTCTATCAGGCCTTAGGCTTTCCCCACCTGATCCCTGGCTGCATGGACACTCAGGCGTTATTCCGCCCACGTTACCCATCCTGGCTTCCATCCTCCAGATGTTTCATATTTTTGGTTTTGGGTATTTCCAGCAGCTTTGCTTTCCCCCATGTTAGGCCACTTGACAATTTACCTGACAGAAATCTTGGTGGCTGGAGGTTCTGAGCTTGCTGCACTATTGCCTGGACTGTGAGATTTCAGTGGGAGGAGGGGACTTGAGAGAACCATGGAGCATGTCTGCGAGGATGAGAAGGTGCTAAGCTGCAGATTGTAGTGCCGTGAGGAGATGGCTCTCTTCCTACTAAGGCAATTGCCAACCATTCCTTGGGTCTCTCAGCTGAGCACTTGAAAGAAGTTATCTTGGCAAAATAGTCATGACAGGAATGGGGAAATTAAATGGCAGAGTCAGGGGAATTAAAACCACCACCTCTGCCATTAGGAAGGATTATTTGCATTTGAGGTGAGTCTCTGGGAAAATTACCGCTTGCTTAGAGTGACTGCTGGCCTCAGGCAGCACACAAGCCGTATAAAAGTGGGTCCATCTCCTCTCTCTCTCACCCACTCCTCTTGCCTCCATCTCCCTGGGAACGAGGTGAGTCTGAAGCCCTTTCACCATCCCCTCTTCCTCCACAACTTCTCTGCTCATGCAAGAGTCTTCATCCTCTGTTGAGTCTTGGCACGGCAGCACAAACTGGGAGAGGAAAGGGGGCAGCAAGTGGGGTATCTGGCTAAGAGGTCTCCTGAGCCACAGGCAAGGCAGGGACCTGCCTGAGCCTGGCTGCTGCTGGCAGGACCTGTGGGGCCACTGGGAAAGACAAGAACACGGGCTCCCTTACACAGCCTCCATATCCCCGGCCAGCACAGTGCCTTGGCTCTCTCCTGCTGGGATGGCGGGATGCTCCTCTCTCGCTTCGGTGTCCTCCTGACCCTCTGTCCCAACAGGTGCCCCTCCACACTCAAGCCATGTCCTGCTACGACCAGTGCGTGCCACGCCTGCCCTG
This sequence comes from Meleagris gallopavo, assembly GCF_905368555.1. Taxonomy (NCBI): domain Eukaryota; kingdom Metazoa; phylum Chordata; class Aves; order Galliformes; family Phasianidae; genus Meleagris; species Meleagris gallopavo. The sequence goes on along the minus strand of NC_139432.1, from coordinate 680,595 downwards.
CCAGCCCTGCGGCCCCACCCCTCTGGGCAGCAGCTGCAACGAGCCCTGCGTCAGGCAGTGCCAGGACTCCAACGTCTTCATCCAACCCTCTGCCGTGGTGGTGACCCTGCCCGGACCCATCCTCAGCTCCTTCCCGCAGAATACCGCCGTCGGATCCTCCACCTCCGCTGCCGTTGGCAGCATCCTCAGCTCTGAGGGTGTGCCCATCTCCTCTGGAGGCTTTGGCCTCTCTGGCTTTGGCGGCCGCTTCAGTGGCAGGAGGTTCTTCCCCTGCTAAAGCTGCTGGCAGCGGCCCTGGAGAAAGACCTCCCAGGATCCAGAATTTATTAACAGAGCTGCGCTGGAGCATTGGGATCTTGTTTTTGTAGGGTCCAAGCAATGCCAACACAATGCCTGTTCTTGCAAATGAACAGGTCCACCATGGGCTCTCAGGAAGCACTGTCCATGTTTGCCTTTCCCCTCTTCCACTCTCTCCTTTGCCTCCTGATGCCTTGTTTGTCACCTACGCCCCTCTGGTCTGTCAACCCCAGGAATCAAGCTTAGGGAGGACAGGATGGCCCTTCTTCCTCTGCGCAAAAGGCAGATGGAAAGCAGGTCAGACATCCACCATGGCCGCACAGTGCCGACTCTGTCCCTGGTTATTCCTGCATGTTGGCCACCCCTTGGAGTAATTTTGTTCCCCTCTTTTCACTCAATAAAATGGTGGTGCATCTCAGTCTGTGCCTCTGCATCACTCACTCTACTCCGCAAACACTCCAGCTGCCAGCAGGACATCATCAGCTGCTCTGGAGACTTCAGCGATAGCGTGAGATATCACTTGGCAACCATCACCCTTTCCCCATCAGGACTCACCTGGAACAGTGAGCAGTTGGCTCCCATGGGAGAGAACTGCCACTACCACTTGACAAAAGCGTCCACCAGTGCCACGGTTTCGCTGGCCTTCAGGTCAAGCTTTGCTGCCTCCCTGTCACAGAATCATAGAATCACAGAATGATTTGGGTCAGAAAGATCCACACAGATCATCGGGTTCAACACCCCTGCACCAGGCAGGGCCACCAACCTCCAGATGTGGGACTAGAACTGGTTGCCCAGGGGCCTATCCAACCTGGTCTTGAACACCTCCAGGAATGGAGCATCCACTGCCTCTCTGGCAACCCGTTCCAGCACCTCATCACTCTCTCTGTAAAGAACTTGCCCCTGACATCCAACGTAAGCCTTCCCTCCTTGAGCTTATAACTATTCCCCCTTTTCCTATTACTGTCTACCCTTGTAAAAAGTTGATTGCCCTCCTGTTTATAATCCCCTTTTTAAATACTGGAAGACTGCAATGAGCTCTCCTCACTGTCTTTTTGTCTTCATGCTGAACAAGCCCAGCATCCTCAGCCTGTCTTCATGGTGGAGTTGCTCCAGTCCTCTAATCACCTTCTGGACCCTCTCCAACAGCTCTACATCTTTCCCGTAATTGGGTGCCCCAGCCCTGAACACAGGTCTCCAGGTGGGGTCTCACAAGGGCAGGGTAGAGAGGGACAACCACCTCCCCATCCATGCTGGCCACCTCTCTTCTGATGGAGTCTAGGGTACCATTGACCTTCCAAGCTGCAGGAGCACACTGATGGTTCATGTTTACATTTCCATCCACCAGGACACCCACCACCTTCTCCACAAGGAGATCCTCTCCCAGTCTGTATACGCATTTGGGGTTACTCCGACCCAAGTGCAAAACCTCGCACTCTGCCATGTTGAACCTCATTATGTTCACACAGGCCCAGCTTTTGAGTTTGTCAAAATCCCTCTGGATGGCTTCCCTTCCTTCTAACATGTCAGCTACACCACTCAGCTTTGTGTCATCGGCAAACTTGCTGAGGGTACACTCAAGCCCACGGTCAGTGTCATTGAGGAAGATGTTGAGGAGCGCCAGAACCAACGCCGGCCCCTGGGGAGCACTGCTCATAATCAGCCTCCCCCTGGATATAGTGCCATTCACCACACCCCTCTGTCTACGGCCTTCCAACCAATTCCTTATCCGCTGAATAGTCCACCCCACAAGACTGTATCTCTCCAATTGAGACGTAAGGATATGGGGGGGGGGACCATGTCAAAAGCCTTGCACAAACCCAGGTAGATGGCATTGGCCACTTCCCCTTCCTCCACCAATGACATCACTCCACCACAGAAGGCCACCAGACTGGTCAGGCAAAACCTTCTTCTGGCAAAGCCACGTCTTATAGGAGGATCTGTCCCATGATCTTCCCAGGCACAGCGGTGAGACTCACCGGCCTTTAGTTCCCCGGGTCCTCCTTCCTCCCTTTCTTGTGAGTGAGAGTGATGCTTCCTTTTTTTCCGTTCCCCGGGGACATCACCCAAGAGCCATGACTTTTCAAGTATGACGGAGAGCTCATCAGACACATCAGCCAGCTCCTTTAGGGCCCTGCGATGTATGCCATTTGGCCCCACAGACACGAACACATCCAGTCTCATGAAGGGTTCTCGGTCTCCCTCTGCCCTTACAGAGAGAGGGGATTTACTCTTCCAGGTCCCACCTAGAGGCCCACGGTTGCGAGCTTCAGGGACACCACAGATACAAGAATCCTGCCTGCCAGAGAAGATCGAGGCAAAACCTCATCCACTGCCTCAGCCTTCTCCATATCAGTTGTAGTCAGAGATAATTTTCTCGACCAATGCCAGGTGGTGCCATCTTCCTTCTAAAGGTGTGGCTGAAACAGCCGCAGTAACGCATCACACTTTTAGCACAGCATCACTTCCTTGTCTGTTTCCCACCCACCCTGCAACCCCACCGAGCAGGCTACGATCTCACCGCGATGGAGTTAACATACCCCGCAACAGCTCACTTGGTGCTGTGCTGTAGGTTCACATAACTACACATCTGATCACGACACCAGGGGGGGAAATTACAGATATCATGTTTCTTTAACGGTTGCTGATCACAATCTTGACCGGCTTGCTCTTGAGATTGTTCTCTATCATCCTGTTTTCTGTGATCTGTGCCACATTCTCTCCTCTGCCATGCAGCCCATCTGAGAGCTTGTGTCCGTCTTCCTCCGCACCGGTCTTGAGCCTAGTCCAGCACTCGCATCCTACATGGCTATCATCTTTGCATTTCCACAACCGTCGCTTGCAGTACATTAACAACAAAAGTCTTGCTTTTCTCCTCTGGCAGTTGATTGATAAAAGATATAAGGTGTGGTAACTTTCCCTCTTTTTCCTCTGGGCCAATTACAACTGCTTTTCAGTGTTCTGAACATCCTTGGAAAACCAACATTCACCTATTTATTCCTCTCCGGTAGGTATTGCTTTATTTTTCTAAGGTTAGACAGTTAGTTAAGAGCACCAGCCTAGAACCAGCCCCAGAGCAGTGTGGAGGAGGATGGCAGGGTGGGTGGGAGGATATGGACAGGTGTGTGTCACTGCTGCCTCCTCCCATGGTTCTGAACTTCACGCCAAACTAGTGTGGAATCCTTAAACACAGATAGGATGGTTGAAGGACGTACGCTGTGACGCTGGGCTCCTTCAGCATGACGATATTCACAGAATCACAGCAGCACAGAAGCATAGAAGCAGAGAAGCACAGCACTGTCGAGAGTGGAAGGGACCTCTAGAGAGCATCAGGACCAACTGTCCCATGTGAGCACGTTCCCTACAGCAGGTAGTACAGGTAGACGTGCAGACAGGTCTGGAGTATCTCCTGAGGAGGAGACTCCACAACCTATCCAAACTGCCTGTTCCAGAGCTTCATCACTCATATTCTATTCCAGGTGACATTACACTCAGCAAGAAAAGCTGAGGAAAGAGAAGGAGGACAGGAGAGTCACCTTGCGAAAACATCTGTCCTCTCCTACCGCTTCTAAGCAATTGGACGCCGTGCATCTCTAGACATGGCTGAATATCACTTCCTGAAGGGAAGAAGAACATACCTGTTTTCTCTCTCTTTGCTTCCATGCAGCCTCTGCTTGCTTCCCCATTTCACTTGCCTTTAATTATCTTTGTCTTATCTCAAGCCCTGAGCCTTCTCTTTCCATTCAAGCTTCTCAGTCCCCTATTTCTTTCAGGAGGGCGACTGAGAGAGTGGTCTAATCAACCTCTCTTGGCTTTCATTCAGAAACCACCACAATGGGCAGAAGACTATGATGGGACGACGCATTAGAGGAAGGCCCAAATTGACCCTTGGCATATTGCATGACACATCAAATTGTGTGCAGCAATTAAACCACGGAGAGTAATTCCCAAAGGAGCCACTCCTCAGAGGTTGGGTGTACTGTTAGGATCTGACAAGTGACTGTCTTTGCATCCCTTCCTTTCCCCCTTTAGTTTTTCCTTCCCTTCTTACACTGTATTTAATTTGACACGTGAGTTCTTCTCATTCCTCCTAGTCCTATTGTGATCTCTATATCAAAGAGAGTGCGGAGCAACCGAGACTCTGGCGGGATCTTTTTTGCATACCTGGGACATTGCACTGGCTTATAGGGCCGTTTGGGAGCTCTCCAAGGAAGTGCAGTGTCCAGCAGCAAAGGCTGCAGAGAGACTGGCAGCCAAGGAAAGGGACCTGCGGAATAGCCACAGGACACAGCTGGCCACCATCACACAGGTTCTGCCAAAGCCCTGATAGGCAGCTGGCTTGAGGCCATCCAGACTTCACTTCACGTACAACTTCCGTACTCTCAGAGCCGTCACGGAGTTAACTAGATCAATCTATGCCCGTGACGGGGGGGCAGTAGGCCTCTCGGCCCCTGGGTTCAAGTGAACATTCCTGAGATATCTTACCAATTGTTCAGAACAGCAGTCAGAACCACTTCCCAGAACGAATACAGAGAAACATCTCTCCCCAAACACATTAGGGCACAGGCTTCGTAGGAGAACGGAGAACACACAGGCAATGATTAGGATGCAGTCAAATTTATTGAGGCAAAAGAGAGAAACGATGTCACACACCCAGGAAGCACCATGAACAGATGACAGCCCGCAGTGCATGAATCTAATGGGTGAACTGCCATCTATCCATCTGCCCTTTCCACAGAGGGAGAAGGGCCATCAGGTCCTCCCTCGGCTGGTTTTGTGGGACTGATTGTCCAGAGGAGCAGATGGTGATGAGCAATGGCACCGGAAGGAGACGAGAGATAGAAAAGGGGGAAGGAAGACACGGATCACATTTTCAGTGTGATCGGACTGGCTCCATTGCTTTGTCTCAAGTCCCACAAAGATTTTGTGCACCCTGGGGATCTTTCTCCAGGGCCGCTGCCAGCAGCTTTAGCAGGGGAAGAACCTCCTGCCACTGAAGCGGCTGCCAAAGCCAGAGAGGCCAAAGCCTCCAGAGGAGATGGGCACACCCTCAGAGCTGAGGATGCTGCCAACGGCAGCGGAGGTGGAGGATCCGACGGCGGTGTTCTGCGGGAAGGAGCTGAGGATGGGTCCGGGCAGGGTCACCACCACGGGAGAGGGCTGGATGAAGACGTTGGAGTCCTGGCACTGCCTGACGCAGGGCTCGTTGCAGCTGCTGCCCAGAGGGGTGGGGCCGCAGGGCTGGCAGGGCAGGCGTGGCACGCACTGGTCGTAGCAGGACATGGCTTGAGTGTGGAGGGGCACCTGTTGGGACAGAGGGTCAGGAGGACACCGAAGCGAGAGAGGAGCATCCCGCCATCCCAGCAGGAGAGAGCCAAGGCACTGTGCTGGCCGGGGATATGGAGGCTGTGTAAGGAAATCTGTTTTCCAGTTCTTCCCTAAAGCTCCCATGCTACAGCCAATCGCTACCAGGTTAATGACTAGCCCGTAGCACAGCTCATGCAAGACCCAGCATCTCTCCCTCTCGCACGTGCCGCCCCATTCCCCATAACACAGTAGGCTGCTTTCCCAAAACACAACATAATGTGGAGGCACTTGTATGTGCAGAGAAATCCCAAAAGAAGAAGAGCTTGTGAAAGGGCTTTGCACTCACCTCGTTCCCAGGGAGACGGAGGCAAGAGGAGTGAATGATTGAGTGAGGAGTTGGGCCTGCTTTTTTACCACTCCAGCACTGCCCCAGGCCCACAGTCACTCTACGCAGACTGTAATTTTCCACGAGACTCACCTCAAATGTAAATTCTCTCTTCTAGTGGCACAGGTTGGCTTTTTGGTTTCTGTCAACCCTGACATTTCATTTCCTTCTTCCCGACCTTCACAAATTGGCTGTGCGGACACCTTTCAAGTTCCAGGATGACAGGCACAAGGAATTTCCTTGCAGAAACACGTCACCATGGGTGTAAGATGCATCCCAAGTGCCCGAGGGATTCTGTGCTACAGGCACTGCACGTGTCTCAGGGGAAATGTCATGACTTATTTGTAACCACCTTATCAGCAACGAAGGCATGTTCTCCTACCAATGCAGTCCCTTTCAAGACACCCAGAGCCTTTGTTGCCTGCATTCCCATTTGGTCCTTCTCCCTCCCTGCCTGTGCCTCAGGCTGCTCATTCCCTGGAACGGCAGGTGGGCAGTGCTGCTGCTTGCAAATGCAGTAAGCATACAGCTTACTGTTCTACGAACACGATCGAATGTTCACCGGCCATCATCCACTCTCGTGGCAGTTTCTTGGTCATCAGTCTACCCATGCCATCAGCTTTTTGGTGGAACAACATTTCCTTCCTTTCGCCAAAAGTCCCGCGGAATCTGGCCATCCTCTAGAGTAGATGACTGTGCTGGTTTTCTCGTCGGCGCCTTGCTCCATCTCCTCTCAGGAATGGAGTTACTCTGTGCGCGGAGGATCCCTCCATGGTGCTCAGGTCAGCAGACAGCACACACAGGGTGCCAAACGGGTGGCTCATAGCCAATCCAAAATCAGATTCAGAATTGCCGTGTGTCAGGAAAGTCTCTTCAGGAAGCTTGGCTTCTAAAGATATTCTCTTCGTACTCTCAGAACGCATCCCAGCTCCCTCCGTGCCTGCAGGGCAGGGAGTACTTTGTATGGGAGATCTCCTGCAACTATGGCCCTTTTGATCACATCCATTCCTCAAACATCCCCAGCCATCTGACAGTTCTGGGAGCCACCAGGTTTCACTTGCTTGAGGAGAGGACACATGCCTCTCCAAAAGAGCTGTTTTTTTCACGAGGCTGAGGACAGCTCATTCAGAACCTTGTTCACTATTCTTCAGCAGCTTCACTATGGCCATCTTATTGAGGACAGTGCCAAAAGCCTTACTGAACTCCAGCAAGAATATATCCTGTTCTCTTCCCTGTCCACCAGGCTTTCTATTTCATTGTAGACACTTATCAGCTTGATCAGACCATGGTGAATCCATGCTGATTACAGCATCCAATACCTTCAGACTCTGTGTGCCAGGAAGCAGTTTTCAGGATGCACTGCTCCAGCAGCTCCATACGACTGAAACGTACACTCCAGTAGCTCCCTCGCATCTGCTTCTTGGTCTTCTTAAACAGGAGTGAGATGCACCTTCCCCCAGTCTTTGAGGCACTTCTCCCAGTCACCAACCGACGTTGGTGATCAAGAGTGGACAGCTCCCTCAGCACTCATGGGTGCATCTCATCATGGGACAAATGAGCCTAAGGTGTTAGAAATATCCAGTTTGCTCAGGTTTTCCTTGACCCAAAGGTACATCTCGATAGCTCCCGTTTTCAGCCTGGCCTCTGAGCCATGCGATTCACTTGCTGGACACGAAAGAAACAAAGAAGACAATCAGGACCTCAGCATTTTTGCTGTCCCGAGTGACTAACCAGGTCTCCTACTTACTTCAGGAGAACACTCACATGTTCTCTTATTTTCCTTTAACCACTCAGACCCAGCTGAAGCCTCTTTTGTTGCCCTTGATGTCCTTTGCAAGACTGCTTTCTATCAGGCCTTAGGCTTTCCCCACCTGATCCCTGGCTGCATGGACACTCAGGCGTTATTCCGCCCACGTTACCCATCCTGGCTTCCATCCTCCAGATGTTTCATATTTTTGGTTTTGGGTATTTCCAGCAGCTTTGCTTTCCCCCATGTTAGGCCACTTGACAATTTACCTGACAGAAATCTTGGTGGCTGGAGGTTCTGAGCTTGCTGCACTATTGCCTGGACTGTGAGATTTCAGTGGGAGGAGGGGACTTGAGAGAACCATGGAGCATGTCTGCGAGGATGAGAAGGTGCTAAGCTGCAGATTGTAGTGCCGTGAGGAGATGGCTCTCTTCCTACTAAGGCAATTGCCAACCATTCCTTGGGTCTCTCAGCTGAGCACTTGAAAGAAGTTATCTTGGCAAAATAGTCATGACAGGAATGGGGAAATTAAATGGCAGAGTCAGGGGAATTAAAACCACCACCTCTGCCATTAGGAAGGATTATTTGCATTTGAGGTGAGTCTCTGGGAAAATTACCGCTTGCTTAGAGTGACTGCTGGCCTCAGGCAGCACACAAGCCGTATAAAAGTGGGTCCATCTCCTCTCTCTCTCACCCACTCCTCTTGCCTCCATCTCCCTGGGAACGAGGTGAGTCTGAAGCCCTTTCACCATCCCCTCTTCCTCCACAACTTCTCTGCTCATGCAAGAGTCTTCATCCTCTGTTGAGTCTTGGCACGGCAGCACAAACTGGGAGAGGAAAGGGGGCAGCAAGTGGGGTATCTGGCTAAGAGGTCTCCTGAGCCACAGGCAAGGCAGGGACCTGCCTGAGCCTGGCTGCTGCTGGCAGGACCTGTGGGGCCACTGGGAAAGACAAGAACACGGGCTCCCTTACACAGCCTCCATATCCCCGGCCAGCACAGTGCCTTGGCTCTCACCTGCTGGGATGGCGGGATGCTCCTCTCTCGCTTCGGTGTCCTCCTGACCCTCTGTCCCAACAGGTGCCCCTCCACACTCAAGCCATGTCCTGCTACGACCAGTGCGTGCCACGCCTGCCCTGCCAGCCCTGCGGCCCCACCCCTCTGGGCAGCAGCTGCAATGAGCCCTGCGTCAGGCAGTGCCAGGACTCCAACGTCTTCATCCAACCCTCTGCCGTGGTGGTGACCCTGCCCGGACCCATCCTCAGCTCCTTCCCGCAGAACACCGCCGTCGGATCCTCCACCTCCGCTGCCGTTGGCAGCATCCTCAGCTCTGAGGGTGTGCCCATCTCCTCTGGAGGCTTTGGCCTCTCTGGCTTTGGCGGCCGCTTCAGTGGCAGGAGGTTCTTCCCCTGCTAAAGCTGCTGGCAGCGGCCCTGGAGAAAGACCTCCCAGGATCCAGAATTTATTAACAGAGCTGCGCTGGAGCATTGGGATCTTGTTTTTGTAGGGTCCAAGCAATGCCAACACAATGCCTGTTCTTGCAAATGAACAGGTCCACCATGGGCTCTCAGGAAGCACTGTCCATGTTTGCCTTTCCCCTCTTCCACTCTCTCCTTTGCCTCCTGATGCCTTGTTTGTCACCTACGCCCCTCTGGTCTGTCAACCCCAGGAATCAAGCTTAGGGAGGACAGGATGGCCCTTCTTCCTCTGCGCAAAAGGCAGATGGAAAGCAGGTCAGACATCCACCATGGCCGCACAGTGCCGACTCTGTCCCTGGTTATTCCTGCATGTTGGCCACCCCTTGGAGTAATTTTGTTCCCCTCTTTTCACTCAATAAAATGGTGGTGCATCTCAGTCTGTGCCTCTGCATCACTCACTCTACTCCGCAAACACTCCAGCTGCCAGCAGGACATCATCAGCTGCTCTGGAGACTTCAGCGATAGCGTGAGATATCACTTGGCAACCATCACCCTTTCCCCATCAGGACTCACCTGGAACAGTGAGCAGTTGGCTCCCATGGGAGAGAACTGCCACTACCACTTGACAAAAGCGTCCACCAGTGCCACGGTTTCGCTGGCCTTCAGGTCAAGCTTTGCTGCCTCCCTGTCACAGAATCATAGAATCACAGAATGATTTGGGTCAGAAAGATCCACACAGATCATCGGGTTCAACACCCCTGCACCAGGCAGGGCCACCAACCTCCAGATGTGGGACTAGAACTGGTTGCCCAGGGGCCTATCCAACCTGGTCTTGAACACCTCCAGGAATGGAGCATCCACTGCCTCTCTGGCAACCCGTTCCAGCACCTCATCACTCTCTCTGTAAAGAACTTGCCCCTGACATCCAACGTAAGCCTTCCCTCCTTGAGCTTATAACTATTCCCCCTTTTCCTATTACTGTCTACCCTTGTAAAAAGTTGATTGCCCTCCTGTTTATAATCCCCTTTTTAAATACTGGAAGACTGCAATGAGCTCTCCTCACTGTCTTTTTGTCTTCATGCTGAACAAGCCCAGCATCCTCAGCCTGTCTTCATGGTGGAGTTGCTCCAGTCCTCTAATCACCTTCTGGACCCTCTCCAACAGCTCTACATCTTTCCCGTAATTGGGTGCCCCAGCCCTGAACACAGGTCTCCAGGTGGGGTCTCACAAGGGCAGGGTAGAGAGGGACAACCACCTCCCCATCCATGCTGGCCACCTCTCTTCTGATGGAGTCTAGGGTACCATTGACCTTCCAAGCTGCAGGAGCACACTGATGGTTCATGTTTACATTTCCATCCACCAGGACACCCACCACCTTCTCCACAAGGAGATCCTCTCCCAGTCTGTATACGCATTTGGGGTTACTCCGACCCAAGTGCAAAACCTCGCACTCTGCCATGTTGAACCTCATTATGTTCACACAGGCCCAGCTTTTGAGTTTGTCAAAATCCCTCTGGATGGCTTCCCTTCCTTCTAACATGTCAGCTACACCACTCAGCTTTGTGTCATCGGCAAACTTGCTGAGGGTACACTCAAGCCCACGGTCAGTGTCATTGAGGAAGATGTTGAGGAGCGCCAGAACCAACGCCGGCCCCTGGGGAGCACTGCTCATAATCAGCCTCCCCCTGGATATAGTGCCATTCACCACACCCCTCTGTCTACGGCCTTCCAACCAATTCCTTATCCGCTGAATAGTCCACCCCACAAGACTGTATCTCTCCAATTGAGACGTAAGGATATGGGGGGGGGGACCATGTCAAAAGCCTTGCACAAACCCAGGTAGATGGCATTGGCCACTTCCCCTTCCTCCACCAATGACATCACTCCACCACAGAAGGCCACCAGACTGGTCAGGCAAAACCTTCTTCTGGCAAAGCCACGTCTTATAGGAGGATCTGTCCCATGATCTTCCCAGGCACAGCGGTGAGACTCACCGGCCTTTAGTTCCCCGGGTCCTCCTTCCTCCCTTTCTTGTGAGTGAGAGTGATGCTTCCTTTTTTTCCGTTCCCCGGGGACATCACCCAAGAGCCATGACTTTTCAAGTATGACGGAGAGCTCATCAGACACATCAGCCAGCTCCTTTAGGGCCCTGCGATGTATGCCATTTGGCCCCACAGACACGAACACATCCAGTCTCATGAAGGGTTCTCGGTCTCCCTCTGCCCTTACAGAGAGAGGGGATTTACTCTTCCAGGTCCCACCTAGAGGCCCACGGTTGTGAGCTTCAGGGACACCACAGATACAAGAATCCTGCCTGCCAGAGAAGATCGAGGCAAAACCTCATCCACTGCCTCAGCCTTCTCCATATCAGTTGTAGTCAGAGATAATTTTCTCGACCAATGCCAGGTGGTGCCATCTTCCTTCTAAAGGTGTGGCTGAAACAGCCGCAGTAACGCATCACACTTTTAGCACAGCATCACTTCCTTGTCTGTTTCCCACCCACCCTGCAACCCCACCGAGCAGGCTACGATCTCACCGCGATGGAGTTAACATACCCCGCAACAGCTCACTTGGTGCTGTGCTGTAGGTTCACATAACTACACATCTGATCACGACACCAGGGGGGGAAATTACAGATATCATGTTTCTTTAACGGTTGCTGATCACAATCTTGACCGGCTTGCTCTTGAGATTGTTCTCTATCATCCTGTTTTCTGTGATCTGTGCCACATTCTCTCCTCTGCCATGCAGCCCATCTGAGAGCTTGTGTCCGTCTTCCTCCGCACCGGTCTTGAGCCTAGTCCAGCACTCGCATCCTACATGGCTATCATCTTTGCATTTCCACAACCGTCGCTTGCAGTACATTAACAACAAAAGTCTTGCTTTTCTCCTCTGGCAGTTGATTGATAAAAGATATAAGGTGTGGTAACTTTCCCTCTTTTTCCTCTGGGCCAATTACAACTGCTTTTCAGTGTTCTGAACATCCTTGAAAACCAACATTCACCTATTTATTCCTCTCCGGTAGGTATTGCTTTATTTTTCTAAGGTTAGACAGTTAGTTAAGAGCACCAGCCTAGAACCAGCCCCAGAGCAGTGTGGAGGAGGATGGCAGGGTGGGTGGGAGGATATGGACAGGTGTGTGTCACTGCTGCCTCCTCCCATGGTTCTGAACTTCACGCCAAACTAGTGTGGAATCCTTAAACACAGATAGGATGGTTGAAGGACGTACGCTGTGACGCTGGGCTCCTTCAGCATGACGATATTCACAGAATCACAGCAGCACAGAAGCACAGAAGCAGAGAAGCACAGCACTGTCGAGGGTGGAAGGGACCTCTAGAGAGCATCAGGACCAACTGTCCCATGTGGGCACGTTCCCTACAGCAGGTAGTACAGGTAGACGTGCAGACAGGTCTGGAGTATCTCCTGAGGAGGAGACTCCACAACCTATCCAAACTGCCTGTTCCAGAGCTTCATCACTCATATTCTATTCCAGGTGACATTACACTCAGCAAGAAAAGCTGAGGAAAGAGAAGGAGGACAGGAGAGTCACCTTGCGAAAACATCTGTCCTCTCCTACCGCTTCTAAGCAATTGGACGCCGTGCATCTCTAGACATGGCTGAATATCACTTCCTGAAGGGAAGAAGAACATACCTGTTTTCTCTCTCTTTGCTTCCATGCAGCCTCTGCTTGCTTCCCCATTTCACTTGCCTTTAATTATCTTCGTCTTATCTCAAGCCCTGAGCCTTCTCTTTCCATTCAAGCTTCTCAGTCCCCTATTTCTTTCAGGAGGGCGACTGAGAGAGTGGTCTAATCAACCTCTCTTGGCTTTCATTCAGAAACCACCACAATGGGCAGAAGACTATGATGGGACGACGCATTAGAGGAAGGCCCAAATTGACCCTTGGCATATTGCATGACACATCAAATTGTGTGCAGCAATTAAACCACGGAGAGTAATTCCCAAAGGAGCCACTCCTCAGAGGTTGGGTGTACTGTTAGGATCTGACAAGTGACTGTCTTTGCATCCCTTCCTTTCCCCCTTTAGTTTTTCCTTCCCTTCTTACACTGTATTTAATTTGACACGTGAGTTCTTCTCATTCCTCCTAGTCCTATTGTGATCTCTATATCAAAGAGAGTGCGGAGCAACCGAGACTCTGGCGGGATCTTTTTTGCATACCTGGGACATTGCACTGGCTTATAGGGCCGTTTGGGAGCTCTCCAAGGAAGTGCAGTGTCCAGCAGCAAAGGCTGCAGAGAGACTGGCAGCCAAGGAAAGGGACCTGCGGAATAGCCACAGGACACAGCTGGCCACCATCACACAGGTTCTGCCAAAGCCCTGATAGGCAGCTGGCTTGAGGCCATCCAGACTTCACTTCACGTACAACTTCCGTACTCTCAGAGCCGTCACGGAGTTAACTAGATCAATCTATGCCCGTGACGGGGGGGCAGTAGGCCTCTCGGCCCCTGGGTTCAAGTGAACATTCCTGAGATATCTTACCAATTGTTCAGAACAGCAGTCAGAACCACTTCCCAGAACGAATACAGAGAAACATCTCTCCCCAAACACATTAGGGCACAGGCTTCGTAGGAGAACGGAGAACACACAGGCAATGATTAGGATGCAGTCAAATTTATTGAGGCAAAAGAGAGAAACGATGTCACACACCCAGGAAGCACCATGAACAGATGACAGCCCGCAGTGCATGAATCTAATGGGTGAACTGCCATCTATCCATCTGCCCTTTCCACAGAGGGAGAAGGGCCATCAGGTCCTCCCTCGGCTGGTTTTGTGGGACTGATTGTCCAGAGGAGCAGATGGTGATGAGCAATGGCACCGGAAGGAGACGAGAGATAGAAAAGGGGGAAGGAAGACACGGATCACATTTTCAGTGTGATCGGACTGGCTCCATTGCTTTGACTCAAGTCCCACAAAGATTTTGTGCACCCTGGGGATCTTTCTCCAGGGCCGCTGCCAGCAGCTTTAGCAGGGGAAGCACCTCCTGCCACTGAAGCGGCCGCCAAAGCCAGAGAGGCCAAAGCCTCCAGAGGAGATGGGCACACCCTCAGAGCTGAGGATGCTGCCAACGGCAGCGGAGGTGGAGGATCCGACGGCGGTGTTCTGCGGGAAGGAGCTGAGGATGGGTCCGGGCAGGGTCACCACCACGGGAGAGGGCTGGATGAAGACGTTGGAGTCCTGGCACTGCCTGACGCAGGGCTCGTTGCAGCTGCTGCCCAGAGGGGTGGGGCCGCAGGGCTGGCAGGGCAGGCGTGGCACGCACTGGTCGTAGCAGGACATGGCTTGAGTGTGGAGGGGCACCTGTTGGGACAGAGGGTCAGGAGGACACCGAAGCGAGAGAGGAGCATCCCGCCATCCCAGCAGGTGAGAGCCAAGGCACTGTGCTGGCCGGGGATATGGAGGCTGTGTAAGGGAGCCCGTGTTCTTGTCTTTCCCAGTGGCCCCACAGGTCCTGCCAGCAGCAGCCAGGCTCAGGCAGGTCCCTGCCTTGCCTGTGGCTCAGGAGACCTCTTAGCCAGATACCCCACTTGCTGCCCCCTTTCCTCTCCCAGTTTGTGCTGCCGTGCCAAGACTCAACAGAGGATGCAGACTCTTGCATGAGCAGAGAAGTTGTGGAGGAAGAGGGGATGGTGAAAGGGCTTCAGACTCACCTCGTTCCCAGGGAGATGGAGGCAAGAGGAGTGGGTGAGAGAGAGAGGAGATGGACCCACTTTTATACGGCTTGTGTGCTGCCTGAGGCCAGCAGTCACTCTAAGCAAGCGGTAATTTTCCCAGAGACTCACCTCAAATGCAAATAATCCTTCCTAATGGCAGAGGTGGTGGTTTTAATTCCCCTGACTCTGCCATTTAATTTCCCCATTCCTGTCATGACTATTTTGCCAAGATAACTTCTTTCAAGTGCTCAGCTGAGAGACCCAAGGAATGGTTGGCAATTGCCTTAGTAGGAAGAGAGCCATCTCCTCACGGCACTACAATCTGCAGCTTAGCACCTTCTCATCCTCGCAGACATGCTCCATGGTTCTCTCAAGTCCCCTCCTCCCACTGAAATCTCACAGTCCAGGCAATAGTGCAGCAAGCTCAGAACCTCCAGCCACCAAGATTTCTGTCAGGTAAATTGTCAAGTGGCCTAACATGGGGGAAAGCAAAGCTGCTGGAAATACCCAAAACCAAAAATATGAAACATCTGGAGGATGGAAGCCAGGATGGGTAACGTGGGCGGAATAACGCCTGAGTGTCCATGCAGCCAGGGATCAGGTGGGGAAAGCCTAAGGCCTGATAGAAAGCAGTCTTGCAAAGGACATCAAGGGCAACAAAAGAGGCTTCAGCTGGGTCTGAGTGGTTAAAGGAAAATAAGAGAACATGTGAGTGTTCTCCTGAAGTAAGTAGGAGACCTGGTTAGTCACTCGGGACAGCAAAAATGCTGAGGTCCTGATTGTCTTCTTTGTTTCTTTCGTGTCCAGCAAGTGAATCGCATGGCTCAGAGGCCAGGCTGAAAACGGGAGCTATCGAGATGTACCTTTGGGTCAAGGAAAACCTGAGCAAACTGGATATTTCTAACACCTTAGGCTCATTTGTCCCATGATGAGATGCACCCATGAGTGCTGAGGGAGCTGTCCACTCTTGATCACCAACGTCGGTTGGTGACTGGGAGAAGTGCCTCAAAGACTGGGGGAAGGTGCATCTCACTCCTGTTTAAGAAGACCAAGAAGCAGATGCGAGGGAGCTACTGGAGTGTACGTTTCAGTCGTATGGAGCTGCTGGAGCAGTGCATCCTGAAAACTGCTTCCTGGCACACAGAGTCTGAAGGTATCGGATGCTGTAATCAGCATGGATTCACCATGGTCTGATCAAGCTGATAAGTGTCTACAATGAAATAGAAAGCCTGGTGGACAGGGAAGAGAACAGGATATATTCTTGCTGGAGTTCAGTAAGGCTTTTGGCACTGTCCTCAATAAGATGGCCATAGTGAAGCTGCTGAAGAATAGTGAACAAGGTTCTGAATGAGCTGTCCTCAGCCTCGTGAAAAAAACAGCTCTTTTGGAGAGGCATGTGTCCTCTCCTCAAGCAAGTGAAACCTGGTGGCTCCCAGAACTGTCAGATGGCTGGGGATGTTTGAGGAATGGATGTGATCAAAAGGGCCATAGTTGCAGGAGATCTCCCATACAAAGTACTCCCTGCCCTGCAGGCACGGAGGGAGCTGGGATGCGTTCTGAGAGTACAAAGAGAATATCTTTAGAAGCCAAGCTTCCTGAAGAGACTTTCCTGACACACGGCAATTCTGAATCTGATTTTGGATTGGCTATGAGCCACCCGTTTGGCACCCTGTGTGTGCTGTCTGCTGACCTGAGCACCATGGAGGGATCCTCCGCGCACAGAGTAACTCCATTCCTGAGAGGAGATGGAGCAAGGCGCCGACGAGAAAACCAGCACAGTCATCTACTCTAGAGGATGGCCAGATTCCGCGGGACTTTTGGCGAAAGGAAGGAAATGTTGTTCCACAAAAAAGCTGATGGCATGGGTAGACTGATGACCAAGAAACTGCCACGAGAGTGGATGATGGCCGGTGAACATTCGATCGTGTTCGTAGAACAGTAAGCTGTATGCTTACTGCATTTGCAAGCAGCAGCACTGCCCACCTGCCGTTCCAGGGAATGAGCAGCCTGAGGCACAGGCAGGGAGGGAGAAGGACCAAATGGGAATGCAGGCAACAAAGGCTCTGGGTGTCTTGAAAGGGACTGCATTGGTAGGAGAACATGCCTTCGTTGCTGATAAGGTGGTTACAAATAAGTCATGACATTTCCCCTGAGACACGTGCAGTGCCTGTAGCACAGAATCCCTCGGGCACTTGGGATGCATCTTACACCCATGGTGACGTGTTTCTGCAAGGAAATTCCTTGTGCCTGTCATCCTGGAACTTGAAAGGTGTCCGCACAGCCAATTTGTGAAGGTCGGGAAGAAGGAAATGAAATGTCAGGGTTGACAGAAACCAAAAAGCCAACCTGTGCCACTAGAAGAGAGAATTTACATTTGAGGTGAGTCTCGTGGAAAATTACAGTCTGCGTAGAGTGACTGTGGGCCTGGGGCAGTGCTGGAGTGGTATAAAAGCAGGCCCAACTCCTCACTCAATCATTCACTCCTCTTGCCTCCGTCTCCCTGGGAACGAGGTGAGTGCAAAGCCCTTTCACAAGCTCTTCTTCTTTTGGGATTTCTCTGCACATACAAGTGCCTCCACATTATGTTGTGTTTTGGGAAAGCAGCCTACTGTGTTATGGGGAATGGGGCGGCACGTGCGAGAGGGAGAGATGCTGGGTCTTGCCTGAGCTGTGCTACGGGCTAGTCATTAACCTGGTAGCGATTGGCTGTAGCATGGGAGCTTTAGGGAAGAACTGGAAAACAGATTTCCTTACACAGCCTCCATATCCCCGGCCAGCACAGTGCCTTGGCTCTCTCCTGCTGGGATGGCGGGATGCTCCTCTCTCGCTTTGGTGTCCTCCTGACCCTCTGTCCCAACAGGTGCCCCTCCACACTCAAGCCATGTCCTGCTATGACCAGTGCGTGCCACGCCTGCCCTGCCAGCCCTGCGGCCCCACCCCTCTGGGCAGCAGCTGCAACGAGCCCTGCGTCAGGCAGTGCCAGGACTCCAACGTCTTCATCCAGCCCTCTCCCGTGGTGGTGACCCTGCCCGGACCCATCCTCAGCTCCTTCCCGCAGAACACCGCCGTCGGATCCTCCACCTCCGCTGCCGTTGGCAGCATCCTCAGCTCTGAGGGTGTGCCCATCTCCTCTGGAGGCTTTGGCCTCTCTGGCTTTGGCGGCCGCTTCAGTGGCAGGAGGTGCTTCCCCTGCTAAAGCTGCTGGCAGCGGCCCTGGAGAAAGATCCCCAGGGTGCACAAAATCTTTGTGGGACTTGAGTCAAAGCAATGGAGCCAGTCCGATCACACTGAAAATGTGATCCGTGTCTTCCTTCCCCCTTTTCTATCTCTCGTCTCCTTCCGGTGCCATTGCTCATCACCATCTGCTCCTCTGGACAATCAGTCCCACAAAACCAGCCGAGGGAGGACCTGATGGCCCTTCTCCCTCTGTGGAAAGGGCAGATGGATAGATGGCAGTTCACCCATTAGATTCATGCACTGCGGGCTGTCATCTGTTCATGGTGCTTCCTGGGTGTGTGACATCGTTTCTCTCTTTTGCCTCAATAAATTTGACTGCATCCTAATCATTGCCTGTGTGTTCTCCGTTCTCCTACGAAGCCTGTGCCCTAATGTGTTTGGGGAGAGATGTTTCTCTGTATTCGTTCTGGGAAGTGGTTCTGACTGCTGTTCTGAACAATTGGTAAGATATCTCAGGAATGTTCACTTGAACCCAGGGGCCGAGAGGCCTACTGCCCCCCCGTCACGGGCATAGATTGATCTAGTTAACTCCGTGACGGCTCTGAGAGTACGGAAGTTGTACGTGAAGTGAAGTCTGGATGGCCTCAAGCCAGCTGCCTATCAGGGCTTTGGCAGAACCTGTGTGATGGTGGCCAGCTGTGTCCTGTGGCTATTCCGCAGGTCCCTTTCCTTGGCTGCCAGTCTCTCTGCAGCCTTTGCTGCTGGACACTGCACTTCCTTGGAGAGCTCCCAAACGGCCCTATAAGCCAGTGCAATGTCCCAGGTATGCAAAAAAGATCCCGCCAGAGTCTCGGTTGCTCCGCACTCTCTTTGATATAGAGATCACAATAGGACTAGGAGGAATGAGAAGAACTCACGTGTCAAATTAAATACAGTGTAAGAAGGGAAGGAAAAACTAAAGGGGGAAAGGAAGGGATGCAAAGACAGTCACTTGTCAGATCCTAACAGTACACCCAACCTCTGAGGAGTGGCTCCTTTGGGAATTACTCTCCGTGGTTTAATTGCTGCACACAATTTGATGTGTCATGCAATATGCCAAGGGTCAATTTGGGCCTTCCTCTAATGCGTCGTCCCATCATAGTCTTCTGCCCATTGTGGTGGTTTCTGAATGAAAGCCAAGAGAGGTTGATTAGACCACTCTCTCAGTCGCCCTCCTGAAAGAAATAGGGGACTGAGAAGCTTGAATGGAAAGAGAAGGCTCAGGGCTTGAGATAAGACGAAGATAATTAAAGGCAAGTGAAATGGGGAAGCAAGCAGAGGCTGCATGGAAGCAAAGAGAGAGAAAACAGGTATGTTCTTCTTCCCTTCAGGAAGTGATATTCAGCCATGTCTAGAGATGCACGGCGTCCAATTGCTTAGAAGCGGTAGGAGAGGACAGATGTTTTCGCAAGGTGACTCTCCTGTCCTCCTTCTCTTTCCTCAGCTTTTCTTGCTGAGTGTAATGTCACCTGGAATAGAATATGAGTGATGAAGCTCTGGAACAGGCAGTTTGGATAGGTTGTGGAGTCTCCTCCTCAGGAGATACTCCAGACCTGTCTGCACGTCTACCTGTACTACCTGCTGTAGGGAACGTGCCCACATGGGACAGTTGGTCCTGATGCTCTCTAGAGGTCCCTTCCACCCTCGACAGTGCTGTGCTTCTCTGCTTCTGTGCTTCTGTGCTGCTGTGATTCTGTGAATATCGTCATGCTGAAGGAGCCCAGCGTCACAGCGTACGTCCTTCAACCATCCTATCTGTGTTTAAGGATTCCACACTAGTTTGGCGTGAAGTTCAGAACCATGGGAGGAGGCAGCAGTGACACACACCTGTCCATATCCTCCCACCCACCCTGCCATCCTCCTCCACACTGCTCTGGGGCTGGTTCTAGGCTGGTGCTCTTAACTAACTGTCTAACCTTAGAAAAATAAAGCAATACCTACCGGAGAGGAATAAATAGGTGAATGTTGGTTTTCCAAGGATGTTCAGAACACTGAAAAGCAGTTGTAATTGGCCCAGAGGAAAAAGAGGGAAAGTTACCACACCTTATATCTTTTATCAATCAACTGCCAGAGGAGAAAAGCAAGACTTTTGTTGTTAATGTACTGCAAGCGACGGTTGTGGAAATGCAAAGATGATAGCCATGTAGGATGCGAGTGCTGGACTAGGCTCAAGACCGGTGCGGAGGAAGACGGACACAAGCTCTCAGATGGGCTGCATGGCAGAGGAGAGAATGTGGCACAGATCACAGAAAACAGGATGATAGAGAACAATCTCAAGAGCAAGCCGGTCAAGATTGTGATCAGCAACCGTTAAAGAAACATGATATCTGTAATTTCCCCCCCTGGTGTCGTGATCAGATGTGTAGTTATGTGAACCTACAGCACAGCACCAAGTGAGCTGTTGCGGGGTATGTTAACTCCATCGCGGTGAGATCGTAGCCTGCTCGGTGGGGTTGCAGGGTGGGTGGGAAACAGACAAGGAAGTGATGCTGTGCTAAAAGTGTGATGCGTTACTGCGGCTGTTTCAGCCACACCTTTAGAAGGAAGATGGCACCACCTGGCATTGGTCGAGAAAATTATCTCTGACTACAACTGATATGGAGAAGGCTGAGGCAGTGGATGAGGTTTTGCCTCGATCTTCTCTGGCAGGCAGGATTCTTGTATCTGTGGTGTCCCTGAAGCTCGCAACCGTGGGCCTCTAGGTGGGACCTGGAAGAGTAAATCCCCTCTCTCTGTAAGGGCAGAGGGAGACCGAGAACCCTTCATGAGACTGGATGTGTTCGTGTCTGTGGGGCCAAATGGCATACATCGCAGGGCCCTAAAGGAGCTGGCTGATGTGTCTGATGAGCTCTCCGTCATACTTGAAAAGTCATGGCTCTTGGGTGATGTCCCCGGGGAACGGAAAAAAAGGAAGCATCACTCTCACTCACAAGAAAGGGAGGAAGGAGGACCCGGGGAACTAAAGGCCGGTGAGTCTCACCGCTGTGCCTGGGAAGATCATGGGACAGATCCTCCTATAAGACGTGGCTTTGCCAGAAGAAGGTTTTGCCTGACCAGTCTGGTGGCCTTCTGTGGTGGAGTGATGTCATTGGTGGAGGAAGGGGAAGTGGCCAATGCCATCTACCTGGGTTTGTGCAAGGCTTTTGACATGGTCCCCCCCCCCATATCCTTACGTCTCAATTGGAGAGATACAGTCTTGTGGGGTGGACTATTCAGCGGATAAGGAATTGGTTGGAAGGCCGTAGACAGAGGGGTGTGGTGAATGGCACTATATCCAGGGGGAGGCTGATTATGAGCAGTGCTCCCCAGGGGCCGGCGTTGGTTCTGGCGCTCCTCAACATCTTCCTCAATGACACTGACCGTGGGCTTGAGTGTACCCTCAGCAAGTTTGCCGATGACACAAAGCTGAGTGGTGTAGCTGACATGTTAGAAGGAAGGGAAGCCATCCAGAGGGATTTTGACAAACTCAAAAGCTGGGCCTGTGTGAACATAATGAGGTTCAACATGGCAGAGTGCGAGGTTTTGCACTTGGGTCGGAGTAACCCCAAATGCGTATACAGACTGGGAGAGGATCTCCTTGTGGAGAAGGTGGTGGGTGTCCTGGTGGATGGAAATGTAAACATGAACCATCAGTGTGCTCCTGCAGCTTGGAAGGTCAATGGTACCCTAGACTCCATCAGAAGAGAGGTGGCCAGCATGGATGGGGAGGTGGTTGTCCCTCTCTACCCTGCCCTTGTGAGACCCCACCTGGAGACCTGTGTTCAGGGCTGGGGCACCCAATTACAGGAAAGATGTAGAGCTGTTGGAGAGGGTCCAGAAGGTGATTAGAGGACTGGAGCAACTCCACCATGAAGACAGGCTGAGGATGCTGGGCTTGTTCAGCATGAAGACAAAAAGACAGTGAGGAGAGCTCATTGCAGTCTTCCAGTATTTAAAAAGGGGATTATAAACAGGAGGGCAATCAACTTTTTACAAGGGTAGACAGTAATAGGAAAAGGGGGAATAGTTATAAGCTCAAGGAGGGAAGGCTTACGTTGGATGTCAGGGGCAAGTTCTTTACAGAGAGAGTGATGAGGTGCTGGAACGGGTTGCCAGAGAGGCAGTGGATGCTCCATTCCTGGAGGTGTTCAAGACCAGGTTGGATAGGCCCCTGGGCAACCAGTTCTAGTCCCACATCTGGAGGTTGGTGGCCCTGCCTGGTGCAGGGGTGTTGAACCCGATGATCTGTGTGGATCTTTCTGACCCAAATCATTCTGTGATTCTATGATTCTGTGACAGGGAGGCAGCAAAGCTTGACCTGAAGGCCAGCGAAACCGTGGCACTGGTGGACGCTTTTGTCAAGTGGTAGTGGCAGTTCTCTCCCATGGGAGCCAACTGCTCACTGTTCCAGGTGAGTCCTGATGGGGAAAGGGTGATGGTTGCCAAGTGATATCTCACGCTATCGCTGAAGTCTCCAGAGCAGCTGATGATGTCCTGCTGGCAGCTGGAGTGTTTGCGGAGTAGAGTGAGTGATGCAGAGGCACAGACTGAGATGCACCACCATTTTATTGAGTGAAAAGAGGGGAACAAAATTACTCCAAGGGGTGGCCAACATGCAGGAATAACCAGGGACAGAGTCGGCACTGTGCGGCCATGGTGGATGTCTGACCTGCTTTCCATCTGCCTTTTGCGCAGAGGAAGAAGGGCCATCCTGTCCTCCCTAAGCTTGATTCCTGGGGTTGACAGACCAGAGGGGCGTAGGTGACAAACAAGGCATCAGGAGGCAAAGGAGAGAGTGGAAGAGGGGAAAGGCAAACATGGACAGTGCTTCCTGAGAGCCCATGGTGGACCTGTTCATTTGCAAGAACAGGCATTGTGTTGGCATTGCTTGGACCCTACAAAAACAAGATCCCAATGCTCCAGCGCAGCTCTGTTAATAAATTCTGGATCCTGGGAGGTCTTTCTCCAGGGCCGCTGCCAGCAGCTTTAGCAGGGGAAGAACCTCCTGCCACTGAAGCGGCCGCCAAAGCCAGAGAGGCCAAAGCCTCCAGAGGAGATGGGCACACCCTCAGAGCTGAGGATGCTGCCAACGGCAGCGGAGGTGGAGGATCCGACGGCGGTGTTCTGCGGGAAGGAGCTGAGGATGGGTCCGGGCAGGGTCACCACCACGGCAGAGGGTTGGATGAAGACGTTGGAGTCCTGGCACTGCCTGACGCAGGGCTCGTTGCAGCTGCTGCCCAGAGGGGTGGGGCCGCAGGGCTGGCAGGGCAGGCGTGGCACGCACTGGTCGTAGCAGGACATGGCTTGAGTGTGGAGGGGCACCTGTTGGGACAGAGGGTCAGGAGGACACCGAAGCGAGAGAGGAGCATCCCGCCATCCCAGCAGGAGAGAGCCAAGGCACTGTGCTGGCCGGGGATATGGAGGCTGTGTAAGGGAGCCCGTGTTCTTGTCTTTCCCAGTGGCCCCACAGGTCCTGCCAGCAGCAGCCAGGCTCAGGCAGGTCCCTGCCTTGCCTGTGGCTCAGGAGACCTCTTAGCCAGATACCCCACTTGCTGCCCCCTTTCCTCTCCCAGTTTGTGCTGCCGTGCCAAGACTCAACAGAGGATGAAGACTCTTGCATGAGCAGAGAAGTTGTGGAGGAAGAGGGGATGGTGAAAGGGCTTCAGACTCACCTCGTTCCCAGGGAGATGGAGGCAAGAGGAGTGGGTGAGAGAGAGAGGAGATGGACCCACTTTTATACGGCTTGTGTGCTGCCTGAGGCCAGCAGTCACTCTAAGCAAGCGGTAATTTTCCCAGAGACTCACCTCAAATGCAAATAATCCTTCCTAATGGCAGAGGTGGTGGTTTTAATTCCCCTGACTCTGCCATTTAATTTCCCCATTCCTGTCATGACTATTTTGCCAAGATAACTTCTTTCAAGTGCTCAGCTGAGAGACCCAATGAATGGTTGGCAATTGCCTTAGTAGGAAGAGAGCCATCTCCTCACGGCACTACAATCTGCAGCTTAGCACCTTCTCATCCTCGCAGACATGCTCCATGGTTCTCTCAAGTCCCCTCCTCCCACTGAAATCTCACAGTCCAGGCAATAGTGCAGCAAGCTCAGAACCTCCAGCCACCAAGATTTCTGTCAGGTAAATTGTCAAGTGGCCTAACATGGGGGAAAGCAAAGCTGCTGGAAATACCCAAAACCAAAAATATGAAACATCTGGAGGATGGAAGCCAGGATGGGTAACGTGGGCAGAATAACGCCTGAGTGTCCATGCAGCCAGGGATCAGGTGGGGAAAGCCTAAGGCCTGATAGAAAGCAGTCTTGCAAAGGACATCAAGGGCAACAAAAGAGGCTTCAGCTGGGTCTGAGTGGTTAAAGGAAAATAAGAGAACATGTGAGTGTTCTCCTGAAGTAAGTAGGAGACCTGGTTAGTCACTCGGGACAGCAAAAATGCTGAGGTCCTGATTGTCTTCTTTGTTTCTTTCGTGTCCAGCAAGTGAATCGCATGGCTCAGAGGCCAGGCTGAAAACGGGAGCTATCGAGATGTACCTTTGGGTCAAGGAAAACCTGAGCAAACTGGATATTTCTAACACCTTAGGCTCATTTGTCCCATGATGAGATGCACCCATGAGTGCTGAGGGAGCTGTCCACTCTTGATCACCAACGTCGGTTGGTGACTGGGAGAAGTGCCTCAAAGACTGGGGGAAGGTGCATCTCACTCCTGTTTAAGAAGACCAAGAAGCAGATGCGAGGGAGCTACTGGAGTGTACGTTTCAGTCGTATGGAGCTGCTGGAGCAGTGCATCCTGAAAACTGCTTCCTGGCACACAGAGTCTGAAGGTATCGGATGCTGTAATCAGCATGGATTCACCATGGTCTGATCAAGCTGATAAGTGTCTACAATGAAATAGAAAGCCTGGTGGACAGGGAAGAGAACAGGATATATTCTTGCTGGAGTTCAGTAAGGCTTTTGGCACTGTCCTCAATAAGATGGCCATAGTGAAGCTGCTGAAGAATAGTGAACAAGGTTCTGAATGAGCTGTCCTCAGCCTCGTGAAAAAAACAGCTCTTTTGGAGAGGCATGTGTCCTCTCCTCAAGCAAGTGAAACCTGGTGGCTCCCAGAACTGTCAGATGGCTGGGGATGTTTGAGGAATGGATGTGATCAAAAGGGCCATAGTTGCAGGAGATCTCCCATACAAAGTACTCCCTGCCCTGCAGGCACGGAGGGAGCTGGGATGCGTTCTGAGAGTACAAAGAGAATATCTTTAGAAGCCAAGCTTCCTGAAGAGACTTTCCTGACACACGGCAATTCTGAATCTGATTTTGGATTGGCTATGAGCCACCCGTTTGGCACCCTGTGTGTGCTGTCTGCTGACCTGAGCACCATGGAGGGATCCTCCGCGCACAGAGTAACTCCATTCCTGAGAGGAGATGGAGCAAGGCGCCGACGAGAAAACCAGCACAGTCATCTACTCTAGAGGATGGCCAGATTCCGCGGGACTTTTGGCGAAAGGAAGGAAATGTTGTTCCACAAAAAAGCTGATGGCATGGGTAGACTGATGACCAAGAAACTGCCACGAGAGTGGATGATGGCCGGTGAACATTCGATCGTGTTCGTAGAACAGTAAGCTGTATGCTTACTGCATTTGCAAGCAGCAGCACTGCCCACCTGCCGTTCCAGGGAATGAGCAGCCTGAGGCACAGGCAGGGAGGGAGAAGGACCAAATGGGAATGCAGGCAACAAAGGCTCTGGGTGTCTTGAAAGGGACTGCATTGGTAGGAGAACATGCCTTCGTTGCTGATAAGGTGGTTACAAATAAGTCATGACATTTCCCCTGAGACACGTGCAGTGCCTGTAGCACAGAATCCCTCGGGCACTTGGGATGCATCTTACACCCATGGTGACGTGTTTCTGCAAGGAAATTCCTTGTGCCTGTCATCCTGGAACTTGAAAGGTGTCCGCACAGCCAATTTGTGAAGGTCGGGAAGAAGGAAATGAAATGTCAGGGTTGACAGAAACCAAAAAGCCAACCTGTGCCACTAGAAGAGAGAATTTACATTTGAGGTGAGTCTCGTGGAAAATTACAGTCTGCGTAGAGTGACTGTGGGCCTGGGGCAGTGCTGGAGTGGTATAAAAGCAGGCCCAACTCCTCACTCAATCATTCACTCCTCTTGCCTCCGTCTCCCTGGGAACGAGGTGAGTGCAAAGCCCTTTCACAAGCTCTTCTTCTTTTGGGATTTCTCTGCACATACAAGTGCCTCCACATTATGTTGTGTTTTGGGAAAGCAGCCTACTGTGTTATGGGGAATGGGGCGGCACGTGCGAGAGGGAGAGATGCTGGGTCTTGCATGAGCTGTGCTACGGGCTAGTCATTAACCTGGTAGCGATTGGCTGTAGCATGGGAGCTTTAGGGAAGAACTGGAAAACAGATTTCCTTACACAGCCTCCATATCCCCGGCCAGCACAGTGCCTTGGCTCTCTCCTGCTGGGATGGCGGGATGCTCCTCTCTCGCTTCGGTGTCCTCCTGACCCTCTGTCCCAACAGGTGCCCCTCCACACTCAAGCCATGTCCTGCTACGACCAGTGCGTGCCACGCCTGCCCTGCCAGCCCTGCGGCCCCACCCCTCTGGGCAGCAGCTGCAACGAGCCCTGCGTCAGGCAGTGCCAGGACTCCAACGTCTTCATCCAGCCCTCTCCCGTGGTGGTGACCCTGCCCGGACCCATCCTCAGCTCCTTCCCGCAGAACACCGCCGTCGGATCCTCCACCTCCGCTGCCGTTGGCAGCATCCTCAGCTCTGAGGGTGTGCCCATCTCCTCTGGAGGCTTTGGCCTCTCTGGCTTTGGCGGCCGCTTCAGTGGCAGGAGGTGCTTCCCCTGCTAAAGCTGCTGGCAGCGGCCCTGGAGAAAGATCCCCAGGGTGCACAAAATCTTTGTGGGACTTGAGTCAAAGCAATGGAGCCAGTCCGATCACACTGAAAATGTGATCCGTGTCTTCCTTCCCCCTTTTCTATCTCTCGTCTCCTTCCGGTGCCATTGCTCATCACCATCTGCTCCTCTGGACAATCAGTCCCACAAAACCAGCCGAGGGAGGACCTGATGGCCCTTCTCCCTCTGTGGAAAGGGCAGATGGATAGATGGCAGTTCACCCATTAGATTCATGCACTGCGGGCTGTCATCTGTTCATGGTGCTTCCTGGGTGTGTGACATCGTTTCTCTCTTTTGCCTCAATAAATTTGACTGCATCCTAATCATTGCCTGTGTGTTCTCCGTTCTCCTACGAAGCCTGTGCCCTAATGTGTTTGGGGAGAGATGTTTCTCTGTATTCGTTCTGGGAAGTGGTTCTGACTGCTGTTCTGAACAATTGGTAAGATATCTCAGGAATGTTCACTTGAACCCAGGGGCCGAGAGGCCTACTGCCCCCCCGTCACGGGCATAGATTGATCTAGTTAACTCCGTGACGGCTCTGAGAGTACGGAAGTTGTACGTGAAGTGAAGTCTGGATGGCCTCAAGCCAGCTGCCTATCAGGGCTTTGGCAGAACCTGTGTGATGGTGGCCAGCTGTGTCCTGTGGCTATTCCGCAGGTCCCTTTCCTTGGCTGCCAGTCTCTCTGCAGCCTTTGCTGCTGGACACTGCACTTCCTTGGAGAGCTCCCAAACGGCCCTATAAGCCAGTGCAATGTCCCAGGTATGCAAAAAAGATCCCGCCAGAGTCTCGGTTGCTCCGCACTCTCTTTGATATAGAGATCACAATAGGACTAGGAGGAATGAGAAGAACTCACGTGTCAAATTAAATACAGTGTAAGAAGGGAAGGAAAAACTAAAGGGGGAAAGGAAGGGATGCAAAGACAGTCACTTGTCAGATCCTAACAGTACACCCAACCTCTGAGGAGTGGCTCCTTTGGGAATTACTCTCCGTGGTTTAATTGCTGCACACAATTTGATGTGTCATGCAATATGCCAAGGGTCAATTTGGGCCTTCCTCTAATGCGTCGTCCCATCATAGTCTTCTGCCCATTGTGGTGGTTTCTGAATGAAAGCCAAGAGAGGTTGATTAGACCACTCTCTCAGTCGCCCTCCTGAAAGAAATAGGGGACTGAGAAGCTTGAATGGAAAGAGAAGGCTCAGGGCTTGAGATAAGACGAAGATAATTAAAGGCAAGTGAAATGGGGAAGCAAGCAGAGGCTGCATGGAAGCAAAGAGAGAGAAAACAGGTATGTTCTTCTTCCCTTCAGGAAGTGATATTCAGCCATGTCTAGAGATGCACGGCGTCCAATTGCTTAGAAGCGGTAGGAGAGGACAGATGTTTTCGCAAGGTGACTCTCCTGTCCTCCTTCTCTTTCCTCAGCTTTTCTTGCTGAGTGTAATGTCACCTGGAATAGAATATGAGTGATGAAGCTCTGGAACAGGCAGTTTGGATAGGTTGTGGAGTCTCCTCCTCAGGAGATACTCCAGACCTGTCTGCACGTCTACCTGTACTACCTGCTGTAGGGAACGTGCTCACATGGGACAGTTGGTCCTGATGCTCTCTAGAGGTCCCTTCCACTCTCGACAGTGCTTCTCTGCTTCTATGCTTCTGTGCTGCTGTGATTCTGTGAATATGATCATGCTGAAGGAGCCCAGCGTCACAGCGTACGTCCTTCAACCATCCTATCTGTGTTTAAGGATTCCACACTAGTTTGGCGTGAAGTTCAGAACCATGGGAGGAGGCAGCAGTGACACACACCTGTCCATATCCTCCCACCCACCCTGCCATCCTCCTCCACACTGCTCTGGGGCTGGTTCTAGGCTGGTGCTCTTAACTAACTGTCTAACCTTAGAAAAATAAAGCAATACCTACCGGAGAGGAATAAATAGGTGAATGTTGGTTTTCCAAGGATGTTCAGAACACTGAAAAGCAGTTGTAATTGGCCCAGAGGAAAAAGAGGGAAAGTTACCACACCTTATATCTTTTATCAATCAACTGCCAGAGGAGAAAAGCAAGACTTTTGTTGTTAATGTACTGCAAGCGACGGTTGTGGAAATGCAAAGATGATAGCCATGTAGGATGCGAGTGCTGGACTAGGCTCAAGACCGGTGCGGAGGAAGACGGACACAAGCTCTCAGATGGGCTGCATGGCAGAGGAGAGAATGTGGCACAGATCACAGAAAACAGGATGATAGAGAACAATCTCAAGAGCAAGCCGGTCAAGATTGTGATCAGCAACCGTTAAAGAAACATGATATCTGTAATTTCCCCCCCTGGTGTCGTGATCAGATGTGTAGTTATGTGAACCTACAGCACAGCACCAAGTGAGCTGTTGCGGGGTATGTTAACTCCATCGCGGTGAGATCGTAGCCTGCTCGGTGGGGTTGCAGGGTGGGTGGGAAACAGACAAGGAAGTGATGCTGTGCTAAAAGTGTGATGTGTTACTGCGGCTGTTTCAGCCACACCTTTAGAAGGAAGATGGCACCACCTGGCATTGGTCGAGAAAATTATCTCTGACTACAACTGATATGGAGAAGGCTGAGGCAGTGGATGAGGTTTTGCCTCGATCTTCTCTGGCAGGCAGGATTCTTGTATCTGTGGTGTCCCTGAAGCTCGCAACCGTGGGCCTCTAGGTGGGACCTGGAAGAGTAAATCCCCTCTCTCTGTAAGGGCAGAGGGAGACCGAGAACCCTTCATGAGACTGGATGTGTTCGTGTCTGTGGGGCCAAATGGCATACATCGCAGGGCCCTAAAGGAGCTGGCTGATGTGTCTGATGAGCTCTCCGTCATACTTGAAAAGTCATGGCTCTTGGGTGATGTCCCCGGGGAACGGAAAAAAAGGAAGCATCACTCTCACTCACAAGAAAGGGAGGAAGGAGGACCCGGGGAACTAAAGGCCGGTGAGTCTCACCGCTGTGCCTGGGAAGATCATGGGACAGATCCTCCTATAAGACGTGGCTTTGCCAGAAGAAGGTTTTGCCTGACCAGTCTGGTGGCCTTCTGTGGTGGAGTGATGTCATTGGTGGAGGAAGGGGAAGTGGCCAATGCCATCTACCTGGGTTTGTGCAAGGCCTTTGACATGGTCCCCCCCCCATATCCTTACGTCTCAATTGGAGAGATACAGTCTTGTGGTGTGGACTATTCAGCGGATAAGGAATTGGTTGGAAGGCCGTAGACAGAGGGGTGTGGTGAATGGCACTATATCCAGGGGGAGGCTGATTATGGCTGGTGGACGCTTTTGTCAAGTGGTAGTGGCAGTTCTCTCCCATGGGAGCCAACTGCTCACTGTTCCAGGTGAGTCCTGATGGGGAAAGGGAGATGGTTGCCAAGTGATATCTCACGCTATCGCTGAAGTCTCCAGAGCAGCTGATGATGTCCTGCTGGCAGCTGGAGTGTTTGCGGAGTAGAGTGAGTGATGCAGAGGCACAGACTGAGATGCACCACCATTTTATTGAGTGAAAAGAGGGGAACAAAATTATTCCAAGGGGTGGCCAACATGCAGGAATAACTAGGGACAGAGTAGGCACTGTGTGGCCATGGTGGATGTCCGACCTACTTTCCATCTGCCTTTTGCGCAGAGGAAGAAGGGCCATCCTATCCTCCCTAAGCTTGATTCCTGGGGTTGACAGACCAGAGGGGCGTAGGTGACAAACAAGGCATCAGGAGGCAAAGGAGAGAGTGGAAGAGGGGAAAGGCAAACATGGACAGTGCTTCCTGAGAGTCCATGGTGGACCTGTTCATTTGCAAGAACAGGCATTGTGTTGGCATTGCTTGGACCCAACGAAAACAAGATCCCAATGCTCCAGAGCAGCTCTGTTAATAAATTCTTGGACCTCCATCCTGAGTTGTCTTTCTCCAGGGCCGCTGCCAGCAGCTTTAGCAAGGGAAGCACCTCCTGCCACTGAAGCGGCTGCCAAAGCCAGAGAGGCCAAAGCCTCCAGAGGAGATGGGCACACCCTCAGAGCTGAGGATGCTGCCAACAGCAGCGGAGGTGGAGGATCCCACGGCGGTTTTCTGTGGGAAGGAGCTGAGGCTGGGTCCGTGTTCTTTTCTTTCCCAATTGCCCACGGGGGCCCAAGTAAGATTACAAAGAAGGTACTGTTTATTCCGTGCTGTGTAGACACTGGCTGCAAGGCTGATACATCCTCCTAATTTGCACACCGTCTGGAAAAATCGTGCTATAGATATAGGCCAAACTAATACATAATCAATAGGTTTCCCGGAATTTGTATACATATTCATTACACCCCCGAGAGTTCATTAGCATGCAGACCCTCCCCTCTTCCTTTTGCTTAGTGGGTTGTGGGATGAAGATTTGTTGTTTTCTTTGTGAAGGCTTCTGATCTTTCTTGCTGTAAACTTCTGGCCCTTCGGGGGGGCATCCCCCCAAACTGGTTTCTTCTTCCCCTGTGGACATCTAGTCACCTCCCTGACAAATGTCCTTTGGCTGTTCTCAAACCCTTATCTTTATGGCATTCATCCCACTTAATATCCCAGACCCACTGTCTGCCACCTCTTATTTTCTAACAAGCTCTACATTCTTGCTTCTATAAACTATCTCTAACTATTCCCCTTCAGCCCCCTCATTCTCAGTCACTGTGAAGTCTTCTTGCCTTTTTACTTTCACTTGTGGGGCCCTTCTTTAAAAAGAGTCCAAGAGAATTTTGAATGCATCCAGAGAAAAAGGCTCAACCATCTCTCTGTACAGCCTGTTCCAGTGCTCTGTCAGTGAGTGCTGTTCTAGTTTCTCCTGAGTTTTCTGCCAGTGGGTCTGAGTGAGGCCATTCTCCTCAGCTATGTTAGAAAGCCCAATTTGCAGAGCTGGTGCTGCACAGTCAGGCCCGAGAAGAACTGCACATGCTTTTTTCTGTTAATTCTGTTCAAAACATGTTGCACCAGACTGCACTCAGTTATTCTTTTGAGTCGCTTTTGAGGCCGCATCCTAATCAGTGCCTCCATGTTATCCATTCCCTATAAAGCTTGTGCTGTGATGTCTTCGGAGAGTTATGTTTTTCTGTAGTCATTCTGGGAAGTGGTTCTGACTGTTATTCTGAACAACTGGTAAGACATTTCAGGGGTGTTTATATGTACCTCTGTTTTTTTCTTGTTTTTCATTGAGGTGGACAGTGGGGTTGGGTGAACAACTAGGATCCAAATTAAGGCTGCATGAAAATATCCAGAGCTCTTCAGAGACTGCCATTCACTTTACTGTTCATTCTATTTCTTATGTTCTGATGGTCTCAGCACTGTGTAATAAGTAATAAAAGAGGACTGCACTTCCTCAGAGAGCTCCTGAATGGCCCTTTGAGCCAGCATAATGAACCTGGCAGGCACAAGACTCTTACTTGCTTCCCACCCTCTGTTGATCCATTTCCTCCATCTGGCTGGAGGCAGAGACCCTTTCTTCCTGACTGAGTATTTTCCACACTGATCTTCTAAATATGAAGCAGAAGTCCGTTTATTATGATCAAAAATAAGAATAGGCCTTCTCCTTCCTCTGAGGGACTGCCCTTTTGCCTTTCTGGCTCCTCACTCAGGATCAGCAATGGTCACCTCCTGCAGGATGTGCACTGAGGCCGAGATGGCACGTCAGGACATAGAGGCAATGAAGCTAGACCTGAAGGCCAGGGGTATTGTGGGACTAGTGGACATCTTTGTCACCCATTAGTGATAGAGCTCCCCTAAGGGAGCCAACTGCTCACTGTTCCAGGTGAGTCCTGATGGGGAAAGGGTGATGGTCGCCAAATGCTATCTCACAGTATCTCTGAAGTCTCCAGAGCAGCTGATGATGTCCTGCTGGCAGCTGGAGTGTTTGCGGAGTAGAGTGAGTGATGCAGAGGCACAGACTGAGATGCACCACCATTTTATTGAGTGAAAAGAGGGGAACAAAATTACTCCAAGGGGTGGCCAACATGCAGGAATAACCAGGGACAGAGTCTGCACTAATGGACATGGTGGAAATCCCTCCAGCTGTCCATCTGCCATTTTTTCTGCACAGGGAGAAATGCCAATAGCTCCTCTCTTGGCTGGTAGTCTGGGTTTGATGGACTAGAAGAGCAGAGTTGAAAAACAAGGCATCAGGAGGCAAAGGAGAGAGTGGAAGAGAGGAAAGACAGACATGGGCAGAGCATTCTGAGAGTCCATGCTGGCCCCTTCATTTTGCAAGAGGTGTGAAGAATGTGTGAGTGTTCTCCTCATGGAAATGGGTGACCTGTAAATCGGGCATTGAAAATGCTGAGACACTGATTGACTTCTTTGTTTCTTTCTTGTCCAGCAAGTGTGGCTTTCAGGAATCCCAGGGCTCAGGGGCCAGGCTGAAAAATGGGAGCTTTCAAGATGTACCTTTGGGTCAAGGAAAGCTTGAGAAAACAGGATATTTTTAATTCCTTAGGCTTATTTGCTCCATGGTAAAATGTGCCCATGAATGCTGAGGGAGCTGTCCCCACTGTTGGTGACTGGGAGAAGTGTGTGTCCCAAAGACTGGGGGAAGGTGCATATCACTCCTGTTTAAGAAGACCAAGAAGGAGGAGCGAAGGAATGACAAGGACTCTCTGTCTCAGTCATATGGAGCTGCTGGAGCAGTGCATTCTTCGAATTCTTTCTCGGCACATGAATGGCGAATGTATCAGATTCAGCAATCAGCATGGATTTACGGTGGAGAAGTCATGGTCTGATCAAGCTGATAAGTGTCTACAATGAAATAGAAACCTGGTGGACGGGAAAGAGTACGGGATATATTTTTGCAGGAGTTCAGTAAGGCTTTTGACACTGTCCTCAATTAGATGGTCATCGTGAAGCTGTAGATGAATGGTCTGAATGAGCCCTCCTTAGCCAGACCAAAAAACAGCTTTGTTGGGGCAGCATGTGTCCTCCCCTCTAATGAGCAAGGACTGCTGGGTCCTGGCACTGTTGGGTAGCTGGGGATGTTTGCTGAATGCATGTGATCAAGAAGGTCATTGTTACAAAAGTTCTCCCCAACACCATGAAACAGGCAAGGTATAATTGCTGCATGAACAAAACACTTTCCTGCCCTGCAGACACTGGGGGAGATGAGACGTGCTCCAAAAACGCAAAAGAATATGTATAGAAGCCAGGCTTCCTGAAGAGTCTCTCCTGAGAGATGGCAGTTTTGAATCTAATTTTAGATCGGCCATGCGCCAGCCTTTTGATGTGAGGCTTCCCCAGCAGGCGTGTTGTTTGCAGGCCTGAACACCACGCTGGGAAGAATCCTACTCAAATATGGAAAATCCATTCCTGAGAAGAGGGGAATCTAGGCTCTGTCCAGAAAACCAGCATAGCCATCTACTCTAGAGACCAGATTCCATGGGGCGTTTTGGGTAATAACAGGGCTCAGGAAGGCAATGTTCTACTTACATCAAATAGCTGATGGCATGGGTTGGCTGATGATCCCAGAAAATGTCATGAGAGTGGAATTATCAGTCAAGCAAACATTCAAACGTTCTCAGAACAAATGCCTTTGAGTGGAAAAGAATTTGCAAGGCAGCAAAACTGCCCACCTGCCGTTCCAAGGAATGAGCAAGGAGGGAAAAGGGCAGAATGAGTTCTCAGACAAAGAAGGCTCAGAATATCCTGGACAGGGCTGCACTGACAGGAGGATATGCCTTCGTTGCTGATAAGGTGGTTACAAATAAGTCATGACATTTCCCCTGAGACACGTGCAGTGCCTGTAGCACAGAATCCCTTGGGGACTTGGGATGCATCTTACACCCATAGGGATGTGTTTCCGCAAGGAAATTCCTTGTGCCTGTCATCCTGGAACTTGAAAGGTGTCCACACAGCCAGTTTGTGAAGGTCAGAAAGAAGGAAATGAAATGTCAGGGTTGACAGAAACCAAAAAGCCAACCTGTGCCATTAGGAGAGAGAATTTGCATTTGAGGTGAGTCTCGTGGAAAATTACAGTCTGCGTAGAGTGACTGTGGGCCTGGGGCAGTGCTGGAATGGTATAAAAGCAGGCCCAACTCCTTGCTCAGTCATCCACTCCTCTTGCCTCTGTCTTCCTGGGAACGAGGTGAGTGCAAAGCCCTTTCACAAGCTCTTCTTTTAGGATTTCTCTGCACATACAAGTGCCTCCATGTTATGTTGTGCTTGGGAGAGCAGCTGCTCTGTTATAGGGAATGGTGCAGCATATGCAACATGGGGAGATGCTGGGTCTTGCCAGAGGTGTCTCTTGAGGAGCGAGATGGGCATTGACCTGCCTGAGCCTGGCCACTCTTGTCTGTTTGTATGGAGCTATGGAGAGAGAGAAGACCATAGGCTTCCTTACACAGCGTCCATATCCCTGGCCAGCACAGTGCCTTGGCTTCGTCCTGCTGGGATGGCAAGCTGCTCCTCTCTCACTTCTGTGTCCTCCTGACCCTCTGTCCCAACAGGTGCCCCTCCACACTCAAGCCATGTCCTGCTACGACCAGTGCGTGCCACGCCTGCCCTGCCAGCCCTGCGGCCCCACCCCTCTGGGCAGCAGCTGCAACGAGCCCTGCGTCAGGCAGTGCCAGGACTCCAACGTCTTCATCCAGCCCTCTCCCGTGGTGGTGACCCTGCCCGGACCCATCCTCAGCTCCTTCCCGCAGAACACCGCTGTCGGATCCTCCACCTCCGCTGCCGTTGGCAGCATCCTCAGCTCTGAGGGTGTGCCCATCTCCTCAGGAGGCTTTGGCCTCTCTGGCTTTGGCAGCCGCTTCAGTGGCAGGAGGTGCTTCCCTTGCTAAAGCTGCTGGTGATGGCCCTGGAGAAAGAATCTCAGGGTGCACGAAGTCTCTGTGGGACTTGAGACAGAGCATTGGAGCCAGCCTGATCACACTGAAAATGTGATCCACATCTTCCTTTCCCCTTTTCCATCTCTGTTCTCCTTACTGTGCCTTTGCTGCTCACCATCTGCTCCCCTAGACTGCAAATCCCATAAAGTCACAATTTGTAGGACGTGCTTGCCCTTCTCCCTCTGTGGAAAAGGTGGATGGATAGATGGCGGTACATCTACCAGCTTCATGTCCTGCAGACTGTTATCTGTTCCTGGTGCTTCTAGCATGTTTGATGTTGTTTCTCTCTTTTGCCTCATTAAATTTACCTGCATCCTTATCATTGCCTCTGTGTTATCCATTCCCCTATGAAGCTTGTGCCGTGATATCTTGGGATGTTTGTCAGTGATTATTCTGTAAAGTGGTTCTGTCCACAGGTCTTTTTTGACAGGGCAATGCTCAATCCTTTCATCTCCCAGCTTGTATTGCTAGTGGGGGTTGCCTCAACCCAGGTGAAAGACTCATGATGTTCACTTGAGCCCACAGCTCAAGACTGTCTAGGTCTCTGGTATGGCATCCAGTAGGTGTGGTGTGCCAATTGCAAGACACAGCAAACTGGTACAAATTGCTGAGGGTGCACTTGACCATACTGTCAATGTCACTGATGAAGATATTAAAAAGTATCAGTCCCAGCACCAACCCATGGGGGACACCACTCATCACCAATCCCCATGCAGATATTGAGCCACTGAGCACCACTATCTGGACTCAATCCTGCAACCAGTTTTTGTTCCACTGAACATCCATCAAACAAATCTATATCTTTCCAATTTGGAGAAAGTTTGTATTTCCTTTTTACTCTGTTCAAAGGCTTGTTGTTGCTCAGAAAGACACTCAAAGTACTTTGCCTTTTGAGTCTCTTGACACAGAGAGCTCTCAAGCTGACTGTGGGCTGGATGTGCATTCCCCAGAATCCACAGGGCCACAGATAGCTTGTCTTTCTTCCTTAATAGCAAGTGGGGGAATAGATGCTACCTTCTTACTCAAATCCATGGTGATACAGCAATGTGAATTCTGTATTTTACACCCTAGAAATGAATTTTATGTCAATACCAACCTTCAGAAGATGAATGAATGATTTTTGTCCATTTCTCAAAATCATCCTCTGATGTGTTACCCTACAGGAAGATGTCATCAATATAGTGCAGGTGTTCAGGAGATTCCCAGCTATTCCAGTGCAGTCTTGATCAAGCAGTGGCAAATGGTATGGTATGCTCCATCCCTGGGGCAATCAATTCCAGGTGTACAGACAGCTGCTGGAATGCCCCTGTCACTGCAGGCAGACAGCTGAGTTCCCTGCTTTGGTGACGTGAAAGCTTCAGGGTACACAGTGCACTTGTGCTCACTAGAGGCTTCTACACACCTGTGAGTCTTAGGAGCCAATTCATCAGATCAGCGTAGTTCAACAAATTTGTTTGTCCATTTCTTCTTCCTGGCTGGAAGCAGGGACCCTTTGGTCCTGATTGGAGTATCCATCATGTATTTCTTACAAATGTGAAGCAGAAGTCGCTTCACTAAAGGGGAAACTACACAGGAAACTGTAACATTCTGGCATTGCTGTGGAACTATGGAAAATAAGAATATGAGAACATGAGTGAGGAAGCACTGGGTCAGGCAATTCAGAGAGGCTGAGGAGTCACATTTTCTGGATATATTCAAGACCCATCCAGATGAGTACCTGTATGACCTGCTGTGGGGAACATACTTAAACTGGGTGGTTGGTCTCAATGCTCTCTAGAGGTGCCTTCTAACCTTAACAGTTCTGTGGTTCTGTGATTCAGTGAATATCCCCATCTGGAAGCAACCCAGGTCTTCTTTCAACCATTCTACTAGTATTTAAGGATTCCATACTTGTTTGGGGTGAAGTTCAAAATCATGGGAGGAGACAGCAGCGGCACACACCTGTCCATATCCTCCCACAAACCCTGCCATCCTCTTTCACACTGCACTGGGGATGATTCTGGGATAGTGCTCATAACTAACTGTTTAACCTTAGATAAACAAAACAATGTCTTCTGGAGAACAGGCAATAGCAGAATGCTTGTTGTCCAAGGATGTTCACAATAGTCCAAAGCAGTCGCAGTTGCCCACAGAGAATGGAGGGGAAGGTACCACTTCTTATATCTACAAATTGACTGCCACATGAAGATAACAAGACTGTGATACTTAATGTTCAATGTTTCTGAATCTCAGAGATGGAATAATGTAGGGCATGATTACCAGATTAGGCTCAAGACCAATTCTGAGAAAGACAGACACAAGATCTCAGATCTGATGTATAACAAAAGAGAGAATGTGGCACAGATCACAGAAAACTGGAAGGTAGAGAACAATCTCAGGAGCAAACCAGAAAAGACTATGATCAGCAACCATTAAAGGAATATGATAATTGTAGTTTACCCCTCTGGTGCTGTGATAAAATCTGTAGCTGTCTCAAACCACAGCACAGGAGAAACTGGGCTGTTGTGGGGCCTACCCTGCGGGGGTGCAGAGGGGGAAACAAAGCAGGAACTGATGCTGTGCTAAAAGTGTACTTGTGATGTATTATGCCTCATGTTTCAGACACACCTTTGATAGACGGCACAATATGGGCTGTGGTGAAAAAATTAGCTCCATCCCAGCTATACCAAGTGCAGCCTGGTTCTCTAACTCACTCCCTCTCCTGTCTTGCTCTGGGGCCATTTTCAGCACAAGCCTCCTGCAGCCCCAGGATCCTCACTCAGGTTCATCATGGATACCTCCTGCAGAATGTGCACTGAGGCCTTGAGGGCACGTCAGGATGGAGAGGCAGCAAAGCTGGACATAAAGCCAGGGATACTGTGGGACAGATGGACACCTATCTCACTCGGTCTTCAGTGGCAGCCAGGACTCGAATATTTCTCACGTCCCTGAACCGTGCATCCCTAAACATCTAGGTGGGGACCAGGGGAGTAAATCCTCCCCCACTGTAAGGGCAGAGCAAGTCCAAAGCAGCCGCATGAGACTGAATGTGTACAAGACTGTGGGGCCAGAGGGCATGCATCTAAGGGTTCGGAAAGAGCAGGCTGAGATGGATTCTGAGCAGCTCTCTATCATAAGTAAAAAGTTGTGGCTGTCAGTTGAGGTATCAGGTGAATGGGAAAAAGGGTCCTGTCACTGCCATTGATAAGAAAGAGAGTAAGGAGGATCTGAGGAACTACAGGCCGGTGACTCTCACCTCTGTACCTCATCTGGGAAGATCATGGAACAGATCCTCCTGGATGACATGCTTGATCACATGAGGAATGAGCGTGTGATCTGAGACAGCCAACAAGGCTTCACAAGGGGAAGGTCATGCTTGACCAATCTGGTGGCCTTCTGTGACGGAGTGACGATGTTGGTGGACAAAGGCAAGGCGACCGATGTCACGGCAAGGCGACCTGAGCTTGAGCAAGGCCTTTGATATGGTTCCCCACCACATCCTTGTCTCCAAGTTGGAGGGATGTGGATTTGATGGGTGGACCACCCCATGGATAAAGAATTGGTTGAAAGGCCGCAGACAGAGAGTGGTGATTAATGGTTCTGTGTCCAGGTGGAGGCTGGTAACGAGCGGCATCTCGCAGGGGGAACGACCAAGCTGGAGCCGGGGCTCTCTCTCAGGACTGCTACAAACTTCACGGACTTTGGAGGTCTTTCTACAGGGCCATTGCCAGCAGATTTAGCAGGAAGGAACCTTCTGCCATAGTGGTGACTGTCAAAGCCAACAGCACACTTTTTCAGGCTGGGTCTGATGGGGAAAAGGTGAGGTCCCCACCTGTCACACACGTTTGCTCTGAAGAAGTCTTCAGAGTAGCAGACATCCTGCAGGCACGTGCAGTGCTTGCAGAGTAGAGTGAGTGATGCAGAGGCACAGACTGAGATGCACCACACTTTATTGAGTCAAAAGAGGGAAAGAAAGTTGCTTCAAGGGGGGGACATCAAGCAAGAAGCAGCAGGGACAGAGTCTGCACTAATGGGCATGGTGGATACCCTGCCAGGTGTCCATCTGCCATTCTTCCACAGAGGGAGAAGTGCCATCAGCTCCTCCCTCGGCTGGTCTTCTGGGTTTGACAGACCAGAGGAGCAGAGGTGACAAATAAGAAGTCAGGAGGAAAAGGAGGGAGTGGAAGAGGGGAAAGGCAGACGCGGGCAGCGCATTCTGAGAGTTCACGCTTGCCCCGGCTTTTTGCAAGAGGTGTTGCTTGGTCCCTATGAAAGGAAGTTCTCCGTGCTCTCTCTCCGAGGGCCGCTATCAAATTCTGCGTCCCAAGAGCTAATCCTCCAGGACCATCACCAGCAGCTTTAGCAGGGGAAGCACCTCCTGCCACAGATGCGGCTGCCGAAGCCGGAGAGGCCAAAGCCTCCAGAGGAGATGGGCACACCCTCAGAGCTGAGGATGCTGCCAACGGCAGCGGAGGTGGAGGATCCGACGGCGGTGCTCTGCGGGAAGGAGCTGAGGATGGGTCCGGGCAGAGTCACCACCACGGGAGAGGGCTGGATGAAGACGTTGGAGTCCTGGCACTGCCTGACGCAGGGCTCGTTGCAGCTGCTGCCCAGAGGGGTGGGGCCGCAGGGCTGGCAGGGCAGGCGTGGCACGCACTGGTTGTAGCAGGACATGTCTTGAGTGTGGAGGGGCACCTGTTGGGACAGAGAGGCCGGAGCAAAAGAAGAGGAGAGTAAGAAGCAGCCTGCCTTCCCAGCGCAAGTGTCCCAAGGCTCAGTGCTGACTGGAGACACGGAGTCTGTGCAAGGAGACCTGTGGCCTTCTCCTTACATTTGGCCCCGCCAAGGGTGACCAGGCACATTCAGGGTGCTGCCTGGCCCATAGCTCAGGAGACACCTCCGGCGAGACCTAGCATCTGTTGACACCACACCGACTGCCCTTTCCTGTCTCCCTGCACTAGCTGCCTTCCCAAGACCCAGCAGAGGATGAAGGCACCTGTATGTGCAGAGAAATTCCGGAGGAGGACGGAGTGATGAAAGGGCTTCAGACTCACCTTGTTCCTTATTTGTGATGGAGGCAAGAGGAGCGGATGAGAGAGAGAGAAGATGGGCCCGCTTTTATACTGCACGGGCACCGCCCCAGGCCTACAGTCACTGCACGCGAGCAGTAATTTTCCAGGAGACTCACCTCACATGCAAATTATGCTGACCAGTGGTGCAGGTTGTGGTTTTGTTTCCCTCATTTCCATTCCTCATTTCTGAAACGCCAATTCTTCCAGGCTGACCTCTTTCAGGTGTTGGTGCGAGAGACCTAAGGATTACGCCAGGGCAACACCACCAAAATGAGCAGAACTGGGTGAAGAAAATGCTGTTGGCCAAACACAAACACAGCAATACGAAGCCTCTTGGGGAAGAAAGCACGGTTGAGTAACGTGAGAGGAATGCAGCCATAGTGTGTGTGCAGTCAGGAATCAAGTGAGGAGAGCCATAGGCCTGACAGAACTCAGTCTGTCAAGGGACGTGAAGGGCAACAAAGAGGGTTCCTACACAGATCTCAGTGGTGAAAGGAAAATTAGGTGGGTGTTCTCCTCATGGAAATGGGTGACCTGCTTACTGGGGACAGCAAAAATGCTGAGGTCCTGATTGTCTTCTTTGTTTCTTTCTTATCCAGCAAGTGTGGCTTGCAAGAATTCCATGGCTCAGAGGCCACGCTGAAAAGCTGGAGCAGTCGAGATTTGCAGTAGCAATGAGATGAGCAGTAGCTTTGGATCAGGGAAACCTCGAGGAAACTGGATCTGTGTAACACGTTAGGCTTATTTGTCTTATGATGAGATGAGTCCATGAGAGCTGAGGGAGCTGTCCCCACTTGATGAGCGTAGGTTGGTGACTGGGAGAAGTGTCCCAAAGACTGGGCGAAAGTGCGTGTTACTCCTGTTTAAGAAGACCGAGAGAGTGGAAGCAGGGAGCTAGGGGACCAGGGTCTTCAGGTCAGTCTCTTGATAGGAGGCGGAACAGTGCATCCTGGAAAGCCCTGCTCATGAAGGATGAAAATATCTACAGTGTCTCACGCAGCGTGGATTCACTATGGAGAAGTCATGGGTTGATGGAGGTGATTCATCACAAAGAAACAACAAGCCTGAAGGATGTGGGAAGAGGACTGTGTACTTCCTTGCTGGAGTCCAGAAAGGCTTTTGACGTTGTCCTCCGTGAGATGGTCCTAGTGAAGCTGTGGAAGAATGGACTGAATGAGTGCTCCTGAGCACGGAGGAAAAAACAGCTCAGTTGAAGAGGCAAGCAAGCTCGCCAGAAATGAAAAAGGGCTGCTGGGTCCCGGAAGTGTCATGTGGCTGGGGATGGTCGTGGAATGGAAGTGATGAAGAAGGGCGTATGTTCACAAGTTTCTCCTAGACTCAATCAAAGAAGCAATGCATCCTTGCTGCATGGACAAAACACTTCTCTGCCCTGCTGACCTAGAGGGAGATGTGTTGTGGTGCAAAAGTGCTTGCTAATGTCTTTATTCCTATGGAAATCTTTCTGAAGAGACTCTCCCTGTGCAAGGCAATTTACAATCTAATTTTGCATTGCCACGGGTGACCCTTTTGGCGTGGGTCCTCCCCATCTGGGCATGCTGTCGGCAGGCCTGAGCATCACTCGCACCAGGCAATCCCGTCCCTGAGAAGAGGAGGAGCGAGGCACTGTAAAGAAAAGCAGCAAGGCCGTCAACTCAGAAGGACGGACCTTATTCCGTGGTGCTTTTTAGGTTAGAGCAGGGCTCTGGAAGGCAATACTCTCCTTCCACAGAATAACTGATGGTGTGCTATAGTTTCCGTGCCTGGAGACTGTGATGAGAGCGCACAATGCCAAATAAACACAGAAATGTCTGATCCAGAAGAGTAAGCTGTGGGTGAAGACATCTGCAAGCAGCAGAACATCCCACCTGGCTTCTTAGGGAACGAACAGAGGCTCGTGGGGTAGTCTGAGAGACAGACCTTGATGGAGAAGGACAAAATGTGTCCCCGGGCAAAGCAGGTCCAGAGTGTTCAGAAGTGGGCCGCACTGACATGAGGATATGCCTGCCTTGCTACAAAGGCGGTTACAAATAAGGTCCTGACATTTCCCAAGACACACATGCCATTCTGTGCCTGAAGCACAGAATACGTCTTCTACCCGCATTGACGTGTTTCTGCAAGGGAACTCCTTGTGCCTTTCATCCTGGAACTTGAAAGGTGCCTCCGTGGACAAATTGGGAAGGTCAGAAACAAGAAAATGAAATGACAGGGTTGACGGAATCCAAAACCACAACCTGTGCCATTAGAAAGGATAATTTGCATTTGAGGAGAGTCTCTTGAAAAAGTACTGCCAGAGTACAGTGACTGTGGGCCTGGGGCAGAGCACGAGCTGTATAAAAGAAGGCCCGTCTCCTCACTCTCTCAGTCATCCATACCTCTCGCCTTCATCTCCCAGGGAACGAGGTGAGTCTGAATCCCTTTTACCATCACCTGCTTCTCAGGGATTTGTTTGCGCGTCTACGTGCCTTTATCCTAGGTTGGATCTTGGGGAAGCAGGTTGCCCTGAGAGAGGGAAGGGGGCAGCCAGTGTGGCATGATGCTGGGCAATACTTGAGGTGTCTCCTTAGCTATGAGCTAGTCAAGGACCTAGCTGTGCCTGTCCGCTCTTGGCCAAAAGGAAGTGGAAGGGAAGGAGAAGCCCATGGGCTTCCTGACACATCCACCATATCCCTAGGCAGCACTGTGCCTTGACTCTCTCCTCCTGAGATGGCAGGCAGCTTCTCACTCACTTCTGAGATCCT
The DNA here is from genome assembly GCF_905368555.1 of Meleagris gallopavo. Lineage (NCBI taxonomy): Eukaryota > Metazoa > Chordata > Aves > Galliformes > Phasianidae > Meleagris > Meleagris gallopavo. Next base: position 637,062 of record NC_139432.1, on the reverse strand, counting down.
CCTGACCCTCTGTCCCAACAGGTGCCCCTCCAGACACAAAACATGTCCTGCTACGACCAGTGCGTGCCACGCCTGCAGTGTCGGCCCTGCGGCCCCACCCCTCTGGCCAACAGCTGCAACGAGCCCTGCGTCAGGCAGTGCCAGGACTCCAACGTCGTCATCCAGCCCTCTCCCGTGGTGGTGACCCTGCCCGGACCCATCCTCAGCTCCTTCCCGCAGAGCACCGCCGTCGGATCCTCCACCTCCGCTGCCGTTGGCAGCATCCTCAGCTCTGAGGGTGTGCCCATCTCCTCTGGAGGCTTTGGCTTCTCCGGCTTCGGCAGCGGCTTCAGTGGCAGGCGATGCTTCCCCTGCTAAAGCTGCTGGCCATGGCCCCGGAGAAAGACCTCCATAGTCCATGAAGTTTGAAGAAGACCTGAGAGAGAGCACCGGGGCAAATCTCATCTCTCAGAAAACATGCTCCATGACTTCTTTTCCCCTCTTCCATCATTTTTTCTTTTTTTTTTCCCTGTGTCCTTCCTGCTCTCTGTCAACTTTCCTGGACTGTGACTGCCATTGAATCAGCCTCGGAATGTCCAACTGGCCCTGTGCCATCCACGCAAAGGGCAGATGCAGAGCTGGAGGCATGGCTGCCATGATCATGCCGCTCAGAATCTCCTCTGCCCCTAGTGCTTCTGGCAGCAGGGCCTCCCCCTGCATGGACCTAGATTCCAAATTTTCACTCATTAAAGATTTAATGCATTTGAATCTGCACCTCTGTGTTATCCTTTCCCTTGCAAAGGCTGCCCAGTGGAGGGTAGGGGAGAGATTTTTCAAAGTGTTGGTTCTGGGAAAGGGTTCTTCCTTCTCCTTGGAACAATTGGTACTACAGGCTTCTATTGTATTAGGCATGCCTGGGGAGGAATCACTTTGCCCTCCGGTTTCTAAACATTTTGGCTTGTGTAGCGGTCTCAAGGGTCTTTACTTGGACCAGCACTTTTTAACAACCTTTCAGAGACATGTTTGTCTGGGGTAACACAGCAGAGGAAGTTTTTGAGAAAGGTAAGAGTACAGTGCAAATTCTTCTAATGGTCAGCTTTGACGTAAAGCGAGGGGAAGTCAGTGGTTCCAAAGAAGAGGTCCGTTTCTTCAGAATAAAACTTCAGGTTGCATTTTCCACATCTCTATGGATGAGAGCAGGAAGGTAGCAACTATGTCCCCAGCAGCCTTTAGGAAAGAAAGGCATGCCTTCCCATGGTATTTCCTGTGGGGTCCTGGAAAATGCACCTTCCAGCCCATAGTCAGCTTGAGTGCCCTCTACAGGGAGGGAGTTGAAAGAGGGCCTTCCTTGACTGGGGTCCTGAGCATCATCAAGCCTTTGAACAGATTAAACATGAAGAAGCATTTGTGCAGTGGTTGTTGGGCCTGTCCGTGCAGCACCGGCTCTGCAAAGTGGGCTTACTAGCACAACAGGGGAGAATGGCCGCGCCTGGAGCCTCTGGAAGAAAGCCCAGGAGAAACTAGTACAGCACTGACTGACGGAGCATTGGAACAGGCTGCCCAGAGAGGTGGCGAAGTCTCCTTTTCTGGAGATACTCAAAAGTCTCTTGGATTCTTTCCTCTGCAAACTAGTGTGGGGAACCTTCTTTAGCAAGGACTTGAGCTAGATGATCTCCAGTGGTCCCTTCCGACCCCTGTGCTCCGTCGTTCTGTGATTGATATCATACCACCGTTTTGTCTCTTGCAGAGCAGTGCAAGCACGGCATCGAGGCTTTCTCCAACCTCTCTCCAACAAAAGCCTGTACGCTGGGGGAAGGTAAGCTGTGGGGAGGAGGCAGCAAGGGGGCATCTGACGTCAAGAGACTCAAGGCTGAGAGTTGGATTGTGGTTTTGCACTAGAAGCTTCTCAGAGCAAAGTTTGGCCTTTCCTAAACCTTCGTATGAAATGCAGCATAGGATGCTTTTCCAAAAAGTTGCTGGGGCAGAGGCTAGCAGAAGACACGTCAGATACCATGCTTAAAAGCAGAAACCGGAGTGTTCTGAGAGAAGGCAAATCTGCAGGGTAGACATAGGAGAGGGCAGAATGACAAGGATAATTTTAATCCTTAGCACAGGGCAGGACAAAGGTTATATAAACTTAACCTGTAAAATGAACGCCATAACCTTAAGAATTATTGCCCTCCTACCTCTATGGAGAAATACAAAATATACTTAAAAACAACAGATTGGAAGCGGATCTAATATTGAAATATTCCTTGGTGACTGTGTGGAGAAGATTGTGAGCCTGGGATACTCAAACAATGAGAAACTAAGAGACATGGTAGTATGCATTGGTACAAGTAGCAGGGGATATTTTGCTGAGAAGGCGTGCAGTTTCTCTCTTGCCTCAAGAGACTGTGTGTCTACCACTGCAATTGCGACGAAAATATGCTGCTTCACTGAGGTCCTTTCCGGAGTCAAACTTACTGACTGCAAGTGTTTCTCATGCAAGGGGTACTCCATGCCATGTGACATCACACCAACAATGAAGGTGGAGAAGGGGAAGGAGGAAGGGAGTGTCTCGTTATGAAAACTTCTGTCCTCCCAAACAACTCCTAGGCCTATGGACTCCCTGCATGCCATAGCATGATAGAATATCACTAGTTGATGGGAAGTAGAGAATGCTTGCTTTCTCTTGCCACGCTACCATGCAGCCCCAAACTGGACTCTGTTGCAAGGAAGACATGGGGCGAGTGGAGTGAGTTCTGTGGTGCTATTGGTAGCAGGGCTTTTCCTCCACCTTCCTTACTTCTTGCTTCACACTGCCGAGCTTATCGGTAAAAAAGAACTAGTGTGAACAGCTAAGTGGATAGCACTCACGGAACTACACTGGATACTTTCATGCAGCCCTAATTTGACTCATGAGGGCACAGCCAATCCCGCTGTTCATGGCTCTGAGAAACTTGTTAAAAAGCAGTGGTGAGAATAGAGACTGCTGAGATTTCTTACCATTTGTTCAGAAAACCTTTCAGAAGCACCTCCCAGGATCGCTGCTGAGAAACATCTCTCTCCCCACCCTTCTTGGAGCACCTTTGCAAGGGGAGGAATAAGACAGACGTGCTGATTGGGATGCAGGAGATCTTTGGTGAGTGAATATTTGGAAACAAGCTCACTGCAAGGGGAGGCCTTGCTGCCAGAAGGACCAAGGAGTCTGCGCTGCGTGACCATGGCTGCCATGCCTCCAGCTGTCCTTCTGCCTTATCCACAGGCAGCATAGGGCCAGTGGGTCCTCCCTAGGCTGGTTCTCTGTCATAAGAGAAAAGTTGTGGCCGTCAGTTGAGGTATCAGGTGAATGGGAAAAAGGGTCCTGTCACTGCCATTGATAAGAAAGAGAGTAAGGAGGATCTGAGGAACTACTGGCCAGTGACTCTCACCTCTGTACCTCATCTGGGAAGATCATGGAACAGATCCTCCTGGATGACATGCTTGATCACATGAGGAATGAGCGTGTGATCTGAGACAGCCAACAAGGCTTCACAAGGGGAAGGTCATGCTTGACCAATCTGGTGGCCTTCTGTGACGGAGTGACGATGTTGGTGGACAAAGGCAAGGCGACCGATGTCACGGCAAGGCGACCTGAGCTTGAGCAAGGCCTTTGATATGGTTCCCCACCACATCCTTGTCTCCAAGTTGGAGGGATGTGGATTTGATGGGTGGACCACCCCATGGATAAAGAATTGGTTGAAAGGCCGCAGACAGAGAGTGGTGATTAATGGTTCTGTGTCCAGGTGGAGGCTGGTAACGAGCGGCATCCCGCAGGGGGAACGACCAAGCTGGAGCCGGGGCTCTCTCTCAGGACTGCTACAAACTTCACGGACTTTGGAGGTCTTTCTACAGGGCCATTGCCAGCAGATTTAGCAGGAAGGAACCTTCTGCCACAGTGGTGACTGTCAAAGCCAACAGCACACTTTTTCAGGCTGGGTCTGATGGGGAAAAGGTGAGGTCCCCACCTGTCACACACGTTTGCTCTGAAGAAGTCTTCAGAGTAGCAGACATCCTGCAGGCACGTGCAGTGCTTGCAGAGTAGAGTGAGTGATGCAGAGGCACAGACTGAGATGCACCACGACTTTATTGAGTCAAAAGAGGGAAAGAAAGTTGCTTCAAGGGGGGACATCAAGCAGGAAGCAGCAGGGACAGAGTCTGCACTAATGGGCATGGTGGATACCCCGCCAGGTGTCCATCTGCCATTCTTCCACAGAGGGAGAAGTGCCATCAGCTCCTCCCTCGGCTGGTCTTCTGGGTTTGACAGACCAGAGGAGCAGAGGTGACAAATAAGAAGTCAGGAGGAAAAGGAGGGAGTGGAAGAGGGGAAAAGCAGACGCGGGCAGCGCATTCTGAGAGTTCACGCTTGCCCCGGCTTTTTGCAAGAGGTGTTGCTTGGTCCCTATGAAAGGAAGTTCTCCGTGCTCTCTCTCCGAGGGCCGCTATCAAATTCTGCGTCCCAAGAGCTAATCCTCCAGGACCATCACCAGCAGCTTTAGCAGGGGAAGCACCTCCTGCCACAGATGCGGCTGCCGAAGCCGGAGAGGCCAAAGCCTCCAGAGGAGATGGGCACACCCTCAGAGCTGAGGATGCTGCCAACGGCAGCGGAGGTGGAGGATCCGACGGCGGTGCTCTGCGGGAAGGAGCTGAGGATGGGTCCGGGCAGAGTCACCACCACGGGAGAGGGCTGGATGACGACGTTGGAGTCCTGGCACTGCCTGACGCAGGGCTCGTTGCAGCTGCTGCCCAGAGGGGTGGGGCCGCAGGGCTGGCAGGGCAGGCGTGGCACGCACTGGTTGTAGCAGGACATGTCTTGAGTGTGGAGGGGCACCTGTTGGGACAGAGAGGCCGGAGCAAAAGAAGAGGAGAGTAAGAAGCAGCCTGCCTTCCCAGCGCAAGTGTCCCAAGGCTCAGTGCTGACTGGAGACACGGAGTCTGTGCAAGGAGACCTGTGGCCTTCTCCTTACATTTGGCCCCGCCAAGGGTGACCAGGCACATTCAGGGTGCTGCCTGGCCCACAGCTCAGGAGACACCTCCGGCGAGACCTAGCATCTGTTGACACCACACCGACTGCCCTTTCCTGTCTCCCTGCACTAGCTGCCTTCCCAAGACCCAGCAGAGGATGAAGGCACCTGTATGTGCAGAGAAATTCCGGAGGAGGACGGAGTGATGAAAGGGCTTCAGACTCACCTTGTTCCTTATTTGTGATGGAGGCAAGAGGAGCGGATGAGAGAGAGAGAAGATGGGCCCGCTTTTATACTGCACGGGCACCGCCCCAGGCCTACAGTCACTGCACGCGAGCAGTAATTTTCCAGGAGACTCACCTCACATGCAAATTATGCTGACCAGTGGTGCAGGTTGTGGTTTTGTTTCCCTCATTTCCATTCCTCATTTCTGAAACGCCAATTCTTCCAGGCTGACCTCTTTCAGGTGTTGGTGCGAGAGACCTAAGGATTACGCCAGGGCAACACCACCAAAATGAGCAGAACTGGGTGAAGAAAATGCTGTTGGCCAAACACAAACACAGCAATACGAAGCCTCTTGGGGAAGAAAGCACGGTTGAGTAACGTGAGAGGAATGCAGCCATAGTGTGTGTGCAGTCAGGAATCAAGTGAGGAGAGCCATAGGCCTGACAGAACTCAGTCTGTCAAGGGACGTGAAGGGCAACAAAGAGGGTTCCTACACAGATCTCAGTGGTGAAAGGAAAATTAGGTGGGTGTTCTCCTCATGGAAATGGGTGACCTGCTTACTGGGGACAGCAAAAATGCTGAGGTCCTGATTGTCTTCTTTGTTTCTTTCTTATCCAGCAAGTGTGGCTTGCAAGAATTCCATGGCTCAGAGGCCACGCTGAAAAGCTGGAGCAATCGAGATGTAGCTTTGGGTCAGGGAAACCTCGAGGAAACTGGATCTGTGTAACACGTTAGGCTTATTTGTCTTATGATGAGATGAGTCCATGAGAGCTGAGGGAGCTGTCCCCACTTGATGAGCGTAGGTTGGTGACTGGGAGAAGTGTCCCAAAGACTGGGCGAAAGTGCGTGTTACTCCTGTTTAAGAAGACCGAGAGAGTGGAAGCAGGGAGCTAGGGGACCAGGGTCTTCAGGTCAGTCTCTTGATAGGAGGCGGAACAGTGCATCCTGGAAAGCCCTGCTCATGAAGGATGAAAATATCTACAGTGTCTCACGCAGCGTGGATTCACTATGGAGAAGTCATGGGTTGATGGAGGTGATTCATCACAAAGAAACAACAAGCCTGAAGGATGTGGGAAGAGGACTGTGTACTTCCTTGCTGGAGTCCAGAAAGGCTTTTGACGTTGTCCTCCGTGAGATGGTCCTAGTGAAGCTGTGGAAGAATGGACTGAATGAGTGCTCCTGAGCACGGAGGAAAAAACAGCTCAGTTGAAGAGGCAAGCAAGCTCGCCAGAAATGAAAAAGGGCTGCTGGGTCCCGGAAGTGTCATGTGGCTGGGGATGGTCGTGGAATGGAAGTGATGAAGAAGGGCGTATGTTCACAAGTTTCTCCTAGACTCAATCAAAGAAGCAATGCATCCTTGCTGCATGGACAAAACACTTCTCTGCCCTGCTGACCTAGAGGGAGATGTGTTGTGGTGCAAAAGTGCTTGCTAATGTCTTTATTCCTATGGAAATCTTTCTGAAGAGACTCTCCCTGTGCAAGGCAATTTACAATCTAATTTTGCATTGCCACGGGTGACCCTTTTGGCGTGGGTCCTCCCCATCTGGGCATGCTGTCGGCAGGCCTGAGCATCACTCGCACCAGGCAATCCCGTCCCTGAGAAGAGGAGGAGCGAGGCACTGTAAAGAAAAGCAGCAAGGCCGTCAACTCAGAAGGACGGACCTTATTCCGTGGTGCTTTTTAGGTTAGAGCAGGGCTCTGGAAGGCAATACTCTCCTTCCACAGAATAACTGATGGTGTGCTATAGTTTCCGTGCCTGGAGACTGTGATGAGAGCGCACAATGCCAAATAAACACAGAAATGTCTGATCCAGAAGAGTAAGCTGTGGGTGAAGACATCTGCAAGCAGCAGAACATCCCACCTGGCTTCTTAGGGAACGAACAGAGGCTCGTGGGGTAGTCTGAGAGACAGACCTTGATGGAGAAGGACAAAATGTGTCCCCGGGCAAAGCAGGTCCAGAGTGTTCAGAAGTGGGCCGCACTGACATGAGGATATGCCTGCCTTGCTACAAAGGCGGTTACAAATAAGGTCCTGACATTTCCCAAGACACACATGCCATTCTGTGCCTGAAGCACAGAATACGTCTTCTACCCGCATTGACGTGTTTCTGCAAGGGAACTCCTTGTGCCTTTCATCCTGGAACTTGAAAGGTGCCTCCGTGGACAAATTGGGAAGGTCAGAAACAAGAAAATGAAATGACAGGGTTGACGGAATCCAAAACCACAACCTGTGCCATTAGAAAGGATAATTTGCATTTGAGGAGAGTCTCTTGAAAAAGTACTGCCAGAGTACAGTGACTGTGGGCCTGGGGCAGAGCACGAGCTGTATAAAAGAAGGCCCGTCTCCTCACTCTCTCAGTCATCCATACCTCTCGCCTTCATCTCCCAGGGAACGAGGTGAGTCTGAATCCCTTTTACCATCACCTGCTTCTCAGGGATTTGTTTGCGCGTCTACGTGCCTTTATCCTAGGTTGGATCTTGGGGAAGCAGGTTGCCCTGAGAGAGGGAAGGGGGCAGCCAGTGTGGCATGATGCTGGGCAATACTTGAGGTGTCTCCTTAGCTATGAGCTAGTCAAGGACCTAGCTGTGCCTGTCCGCTCTTGGCCAAAAGGAAGTGGAAGGGAAGGAGAAGCCCATGGGCTTCCTGACACATCCACCATATCCCTAGGCAGCACTGTGCCTTGACTCTCTCCTCCTGAGATGGCAGGCAGCTTCTCACTCACTTCTGAGATCCTCCTGACCCTCTGTCCCAACAGGTGCCCCTCCAGACACAAAACATGTCCTGCTACGACCAGTGCGTGCCACGCCTGCAGTGTCGGCCCTGCGGCCCCACCCCTCTGGCCAACAGCTGCAACGAGCCCTGCGTCAGGCAGTGCCAGGACTCCAACGTCGTCATCCAGCCCTCTCCCGTGGTGGTGACCCTGCCCGGACCCATCCTCAGCTCCTTCCCGCAGAGCACCGCCGTCGGATCCTCCACCTCCGCTGCCGTTGGCAGCATCCTCAGCTCTGAGGGTGTGCCCATCTCCTCTGGAGGCTTTGGCTTCTCCGGCTTCGGCAGCGGCTTCAGTGGCAGGCGATGCTTCCCCTGCTAAAGCTGCTGGCCATGGCCCCGGAGAAAGACCTCCATAGTCCATGAAGTTTGAAGAAGACCTGAGAGAGAGCACCGGGGCAAATCTCATCTCTCAGAAAACATGCTCCATGACTTCTTTTCCCCTCTTCCATCATTTTTTCTTTTTTTTTTCCCTGTGTCCTTCCTGCTCTCTGTCAACTTTCCTGGACTGTGACTGCCATTGAATCAGCCTCGGAATGTCCAACTGGCCCTGTGCCATCCACGCAAAGGGCAGATGCAGAGCTGGAGGCATGGCTGCCATGATCATGCCGCTCAGAATCTCCTCTGCCCCTAGTGCTTCTGGCAGCAGGGCCTCCCCCTGCATGGACCTAGATTCCAAATTTTCACTCATTAAAGATTTAATGCATTTGAATCTGCACCTCTGTGTTATCCTTTCCCTTGCAAAGGCTGCCCAGTGGAGGGTAGGGGAGAGATGTTTCAAAGTGTTGGTTCTGGGAAAGGGTTCTTCCTTCTCCTTGGAACAATTGGTACTACAGGCTTCTATTGTATTAGGCATGCCTGGGGAGGAATCACTTTGCCCTCCGGTTTCTAAACATTTTGGCTTGTGTAGCGGTCTCAAGGGTCTTTACTTGGACCAGCACTTTTTAACAACTTTTCAGAGACATGTTTGTCTGGGGTAACACAGCAGAGGAAGTTTTTGAGAAAGGTAAGAGTACAGTGCAAATTCTTCTAATGGTCAGCTTTGACGTAAAGCGAGGGGAAGTCAGTGGTTCCAAAGAAGAGGTCCGTTTCTTCAGAATAAAACTTCAGGTTGCATTTTCCACATCTCTATGGATGAGAGCAGGAAGGTAGCAACTATGTCCCCAGCAGCCTTTAGGAAAGAAAGGCATGCCTTCCCATGGTATTTCCTGTGGGGTCCTGGAAAATGCACCTTCCAGCCCATAGTCAGCTTGAGTGCCCTCTACAGGGAGGGAGTTGAAAGAGGGCCTTCCTTGACTGGGGTCCTGAGCATCATCAAGCCTTTGAACAGATTAAACATGAAGAAGCATTTGTGCAGTGGTTGTTGGGCCTGTCCGTGCAGCACCGGCTCTGCAAAGTGGGCTTACTAGCACAACAGGGGAGAATGGCCGCGCCTGGAGCCTCTGGAAGAAAGCCCAGGAGAAACTAGTACAGCACTGACTGACGGAGCATTGGAACAGGCTGCCCAGAGAGGTGGCGAAGTCTCCTTTTCTGGAGATACTCAAAAGTCTCTTGGATTCTTTCCTCTGCAAACTAGTGTGGGGAACCTTCTTTAGCAAGGACTTGAGCTAGATGATCTCCAGTGGTCCCTTCCGACCCCTGTGCTCCGTCGTTCTGTGATTGATATCATACCACCGTTTTGTCTCTTGCAGAGCAGTGCAAGCACGGCATCGAGGCTTTCTCCAACCTCTCTCCAACAAAAGCCTGTACGCTGGGGGAAGGCAAGCTGTGGGGAGGAGGCAGCAAGGGGGCATCTGACGTCAAGAGACTCGAGGCTGAGAGTTGGATTGTGGTTTTGCACTAGAAGCTTCTCAGAGCAAAGTTTGGCCTTTCCTAAACCTTCGTATGAAATGCAGCATAGGATGCTTTTCCAAAAAGTTGCTGGGGCAGAGGCTAGCAGAAGACACGTCAGATACCATGCTTAAAAGCAGAAACCGGAGTGTTCTGAGAGAAGGCAAATCTGCAGGGTAGACATAGGAGAGGGCAGAATGACAAGGATAATTTTAATCCTTAGCACAGGGCAGGACAAAGGTTATATAAACTTAACCTGTAAAATGAACGCCATAACCTTAAGAATTATTGCCCTCCTACCTCTATGGAGAAATACAAAATATACTTAAAAACAACAGATTGGAAGCGGATCTAATATTGAAATATTCCTTGGTGACTGTGTGGAGAAGATTGTGAGCCTGGGATACTCAAACAATGAGAAACTAAGAGACATGGTAGTATGCATTGGTACAAGTAGCAGGGGATATTTTGCTGAGAAGGCGTGCAGTTTCTCTCTTGCCTCAAGAGACTGTGTGTCTACCACTGCAATTGCGACGAAAATATGCTGCTTCACTGAGGTCCTTTCCGGAGTCAAACTTACTGACTGCAAGTGTTTCTCATGCAAGGGGTACTCCATGCCATGTGACATCACACCAACAATGAAGGTGGAGAAGGGGAAGGAGGAAGGGAGTGTCTCGTTATGAAAACTTCTGTCCTCCCAAACAACTCCTAGGCCTATGGACTCCCTGCATGCCATAGCATGATAGAATATCACTAGTTGATGGGAAGTAGAGAATGCTTGCTTTCTCTTGCCACGCTACCATGCAGCCCCAAACTGGACTCTGTTGCAAGGAAGACATGGGGCGAGTGGAGTGAGTTCTGTGGTGCTATTGGTAGCAGGGCTTTTCCTCCACCTTCCTTACTTCTTGCTTCACACTGCCGAGCTTATCGGTAAAAAAGAACTAGTGTGAACAGCTAAGTGGATAGCACTCACGGAACTACACTGGATACTTTCATGCAGCCCTAATTTGACTCATGAGGGCACAGCCAATCCCGCTGTTCATGGCTCTGAGAAACTTGTTAAAAAGCAGTGGTGAGAATAGAGACCGCTGAGATTTCTTACCATTTGTTCAGAAAACCTTTCAGAAGCACCTCCCAGGATCGCTGCTGAGAAACATCTCTCTCCCCACCCTTCTTGGAGCACCTTTGCAAGGGGAGGAATAAGACAGACGTGCTGATTGGGATGCAGGAGATCTTTGGTGAGTGAATATTTGGAAACAAGCTCACTGCAAGGGGAGGCCTTGCTGCCAGAAGGACCAAGGAGTCTGCGCTGCGTGACCATGGCTGCCATGCCTCCAGCTGTCCTTCTGCCTTATCCACAGGCAGCATAGGGCCAGTGGGTCCTCCCTAGGCTGGTTCTCTGTCATAAGAGAAAAGTTGTGGCCGTCAGTTGAGGTATCAGGTGAATGGGAAAAAGGGTCCTGTCACTGCCATTGATAAGAAAGAGAGTAAGGAGGATCTGAGGAACTACTGGCCAGTGACTCTCACCTCTGTACCTCATCTGGGAAGATCATGGAACAGATCCTCCTGGATGACATGCTTGATCACATGAGGAATGAGCGTGTGATCTGAGACAGCCAACAAGGCTTCACAAGGGGAAGGTCATGCTTGACCAATCTGGTGGCCTTCTGTGACGGAGTGACGATGTTGGTGGACAAAGGCAAGGCGACCGATGTCACGGCAAGGCGACCTGAGCTTGAGCAAGGCCTTTGATATGGTTCCCCACCACATCCTTGTCTCCAAGTTGGAGGGATGTGGATTTGATGGGTGGACCACCCCATGGATAAAGAATTGGTTGAAAGGCCGCAGACAGAGAGTGGTGATTAATGGTTCTGTGTCCAGGTGGAGGCTGGTAACGAGCGGCATCCCGCAGGGGGAACGACCAAGCTGGAGCCGGGGCTCTCTCTCAGGACTGCTACAAACTTCACGGACTTTGGAGGTCTTTCTACAGGGCCATTGCCAGCAGATTTAGCAGGAAGGAACCTTCTGCCACAGTGGTGACTGTCAAAGCCAACAGCACACTTTTTCAGGCTGGGTCTGATGGGGAAAAGGTGAGGTCCCCACCTGTCACACACGTTTGCTCTGAAGAAGTCTTCAGAGTAGCAGACATCCTGCAGGCACGTGCAGTGCTTGCAGAGTAGAGTGAGTGATGCAGAGGCACAGACTGAGATGCACCACGACTTTATTGAGTCAAAAGAGGGAAAGAAAGTTGCTTCAAGGGGGGACATCAAGCAGGAAGCAGCAGGGACAGAGTCTGCACTAATGGGCATGGTGGATACCCCGCCAGGTGTCCATCTGCCATTCTTCCACAGAGGGAGAAGTGCCATCAGCTCCTCCCTCGGCTGGTCTTCTGGGTTTGACAGACCAGAGGAGCAGAGGTGACAAATAAGAAGTCAGGAGGAAAAGGAGGGAGTGGAAGAGGGGAAAAGCAGACGCGGGCAGCGCATTCTGAGAGTTCACGCTTGCCCCGGCTTTTTGCAAGAGGTGTTGCTTGGTCCCTATGAAAGGAAGTTCTCCGTGCTCTCTCTCCGAGGGCCGCTATCAAATTCTGCGTCCCAAGAGCTAATCCTCCAGGACCATCACCAGCAGCTTTAGCAGGGGAAGCACCTCCTGCCACAGATGCGGCTGCCGAAGCCGGAGAGGCCAAAGCCTCCAGAGGAGATGGGCACACCCTCAGAGCTGAGGATGCTGCCAACGGCAGCGGAGGTGGAGGATCCGACGGCGGTGCTCTGCGGGAAGGAGCTGAGGATGGGTCCGGGCAGAGTCACCACCACGGGAGAGGGCTGGATGACGACGTTGGAGTCCTGGCACTGCCTGACGCAGGGCTCGTTGCAGCTGCTGCCCAGAGGGGTGGGGCCGCAGGGCTGGCAGGGCAGGCGTGGCACGCACTGGTTGTAGCAGGACATGTCTTGAGTGTGGAGGGGCACCTGTTGGGACAGAGAGGCCGGAGCAAAAGAAGAGGAGAGTAAGAAGCAGCCTGCCTTCCCAGCGCAAGTGTCCCAAGGCTCAGTGCTGACTGGAGACACGGAGTCTGTGCAAGGAGACCTGTGGCCTTCTCCTTACATTTGGCCCCGCCAAGGGTGACCAGGCACATTCAGGGTGCTGCCTGGCCCACAGCTCAGGAGACACCTCCGGCGAGACCTAGCATCTGTTGACACCACACCGACTGCCCTTTCCTGTCTCCCTGCACTAGCTGCCTTCCCAAGACCCAGCAGAGGATGAAGGCACCTGTATGTGCAGAGAAATTCCGGAGGAGGACGGAGTGATGAAAGGGCTTCAGACTCACCTTGTTCCTTATTTGTGATGGAGGCAAGAGGAGCGGATGAGAGAGAGAGAAGATGGGCCCGCTTTTATACTGCACGGGCACCGCCCCAGGCCTACAGTCACTGCACGCGAGCAGTAATTTTCCAGGAGACTCACCTCACATGCAAATTATGCTGACCAGTGGTGCAGGTTGTGGTTTTGTTTCCCTCATTTCCATTCCTCATTTCTGAAACGCCAATTCTTCCAGGCTGACCTCTTTCAGGTGTTGGTGCGAGAGACCTAAGGATTACGCCAGGGCAACACCACCAAAATGAGCAGAACTGGGTGAAGAAAATGCTGTTGGCCAAACACAAACACAGCAATACGAAGCCTCTTGGGGAAGAAAGCACGGTTGAGTAACGTGAGAGGAATGCAGCCATAGTGTGTGTGCAGTCAGGAATCAAGTGAGGAGAGCCATAGGCCTGACAGAACTCAGTCTGTCAAGGGACGTGAAGGGCAACAAAGAGGGTTCCTACACAGATCTCAGTGGTGAAAGGAAAATTAGGTGGGTGTTCTCCTCATGGAAATGGGTGACCTGCTTACTGGGGACAGCAAAAATGCTGAGGTCCTGATTGTCTTCTTTGTTTCTTTCTTATCCAGCAAGTGTGGCTTGCAAGAATTCCATGGCTCAGAGGCCACGCTGAAAAGCTGGAGCAATCGAGATGTAGCTTTGGGTCAGGGAAACCTCGAGGAAACTGGATCTGTGTAACACATTAGGCTTATTTGTCTTATGATGAGATGAGTCCATGAGAGCTGAGGGAGCTGTCCCCACTTGATGAGCGTAGGTTGGTGACTGGGAGAAGTGTCCCAAAGACTGGGCGAAAGTGAGTGTTACTCCTGTTTAAGAAGACCGAGAGAGTGGAAGCAGGGAGCTAGGGGACCAGGGTCTTCAGGTCAGTCTCTTGATAGGAGGCGGAACAGTGCATCCTGGAAAGCCCTGGAGCTTGGAACCCATTTCCATGCTCATGAAGGATGAAAATATCTACAGTGTCTCACGCAGCATGGATTCACTATGGAGAAGTCATGGGTTGATGGAGGTGATTCATCACAAAGAAACAACAAGCCTGAAGGATGTGGGAAGAGGACTGTGTACTTCCTTGCTGGAGTCCAGAAAGGCTTTTGACGTTGTCCTCCGTGAGATGGTCCTAGTGAAGCTGTGGAAGAATGGACTGAATGAGTGCTCCTGAGCACGGAGGAAAAAACAGCTCAGTTGAAGAGGCAAGCAAGCTCGCCAGAAATGAAAAAGGGCTGCTGGGTCCCGGAAGTGTCATGTGGCTGGGGATGGTCGTGGAATGGAAGTGATGAAGAAGGGCGTATGTTCACAAGTTTCTCCTAGACTCAATCAAAGAAGCAATGCATCCTTGCTGCATGGACAAAACACTTCTCTGCCCTGCTGACCTAGAGGGAGATGTGTTGTGGTGCAAAAGTGCTTGCTAATGTCTTTATTCCTATGGAAATCTTTCTGAAGAGACTCTCCCTGTGCAAGGCAATTTACAATCTAATTTTGCATTGCCACGGGTGACCCTTTTGGCGTGGGTCCTCCCCATCTGGGCATGCTGTCGGCAGGCCTGAGCATCACTCGCACCAGGCAATCCCGTCCCTGAGAAGAGGAGGAGCGAGGCACTGTAAAGAAAAGCAGCAAGGCCGTCAACTCAGAAGGACGGACCTTATTCCGTGGTGCTTTTTAGGTTAGAGCAGGGCTCTGGAAGGCAATACTCTCCTTCCACAGAATAACTGATGGTGTGCTATAGTTTCCGTGCCTGGAGACTGTGATGAGAGCGCACAATGCCAAATAAACACAGAAATGTCTGATCCAGAAGAGTAAGCTGTGGGTGAAGACATCTGCAAGCAGCAGAACATCCCACCTGGCTTCTTAGGGAACGAACAGAGGCTCGTGGGGTAGTCTGAGAGACAGACCTTGATGGAGAAGGACAAAATGTGTCCCCGGGCAAAGCAGGTCCAGAGTGTTCAGAAGTGGGCCGCACTGACATGAGGATATGCCTGCCTTGCTACAAAGGCGGTTACAAATAAGGTCCTGACATTTCCCAAGACACACATGCCATTCTGTGCCTGAAGCACAGAATACGTCTTCTACCCGCATTGACGTGTTTCTGCAAGGGAACTCCTTGTGCCTTTCATCCTGGAACTTGAAAGGTGCCTCCGTGGACAAATTGGGAAGGTCAGAAACAAGAAAATGAAATGACAGGGTTGACGGAATCCAAAACCACAACCTGTGCCATTAGAAAGGATAATTTGCATTTGAGGAGAGTCTCTTGAAAAAGTACTGCCAGAGTACAGTGACTGTGGGCCTGGGGCAGAGCACGAGCTGTATAAAAGAAGGCCCGTCTCCTCACTCTCTCAGTCATCCATACCTCTCGCCTTCATCTCCCAGGGAACGAGGTGAGTCTGAATCCCTTTTACCATCACCTGCTTCTCAGGGATTTGTTTGCGCGTCTACGTGCCTTTATCCTAGGTTGGATCTTGGGGAAGCAGGTTGCCCTGAGAGAGGGAAGGGGGCAGCCAGTGTGGCATGATGCTGGGCAATACTTGAGGTGTCTCCTTAGCTATGAGCTAGTCAAGGACCTAGCTGTGCCTGTCCGCTCTTGGCCAAAAGGAAGTGGAAGGGAAGGAGAAGCCCATGGGCTTCCTGACACATCCACCATATCCCTAGGCAGCACTGTGCCTTGACTCTCTCCTCCTGAGATGGCAGGCAGCTTCTCACTCACTTCTGAGATCCTCCTGACCCTCTGTCCCAACAGGTGCCCCTCCAGACACAAAACATGTCCTGCTACGACCAGTGCGTGCCACGCCTGCAGTGTCGGCCCTGCGGCCCCACCCCTCTGGCCAACAGCTGCAACGAGCCCTGCGTCAGGCAGTGCCAGGACTCCAACGTCGTCATCCAGCCCTCTCCCGTGGTGGTGACCCTGCCCGGACCCATCCTCAGCTCCTTCCCGCAGAGCACCGCCGTCGGATCCTCCACCTCCGCTGCCGTTGGCAGCATCCTCAGCTCTGAGGGTGTGCCCATCTCCTCTGGAGGCTTTGGCTTCTCCGGCTTCGGCAGCGGCTTCAGTGGCAGGCGATGCTTCCCCTGCTAAAGCTGCTGGCCATGGCCCCGGAGAAAGACCTCCATAGTCCATGAAGTTTGAAGAAGACCTGAGAGAGAGCACCGGGGCAAATCTCATCTCTCAGAAAACATGCTCCATGACTTCTTTTCCCCCCTTCCATCATTTTTTCTTTTTTTTTTCCCTGTGTCCTTCCTGCTCTCTGTCAACTTTCCTGGACTGTGACTGCCATTGAATCAGCCTCGGAATGTCCAACTGGCCCTGTGCCATCCACGCAAAGGGCAGATGCAGAGCTGGAGGCATGGCTGCCATGATCATGCCGCTCAGAATCTCCTCTGCCCCTAGTGCTTCTGGCAGCAGGGCCTCCCCCTGCATGGACCTAGATTCCAAATTTTCACTCATTAAAGATTTAATGCATTTGAATCTGCACCTCTGTGTTATCCTTTCCCTTGCAAAGGCTGCCCAGTGGAGGGTAGGGGAGAGATGTTTCAAAGTGTTGGTTCTGGGAAAGGGTTCTTCCTTCTCCTTGGAACAATTGGTACTACAGGCTTCTATTGTATTAGGCATGCCTGGGGAGGAATCACTTTGCCCTCCGGTTTCTAAACATTTTGGCTTGTGTAGCGGTCTCAAGGGTCTTTACTTGGACCAGCACTTTTTAACAACCTTTCAGAGACATGTTTGTCTGGGGTAACACAGCAGAGGAAGTTTTTGAGAAAGGTAAGAGTACAGTGCAAATTCTTCTAAAGGTCAGCTTTGACGTAAAGCGAGGGGAAGTCAGTGGTTCCAAAGAAGAGGTCCGTTTCTTCAGAATAAAACTTCAGGTTGCATTTTCCACATCTCTATGGATGAGAGCAGGAAGGTAGCAACTATGTCCCCAGCAGCCTTTAGGAAAGAAAGGCATGCCTTCCCATGGTATTTCCTGTGGGGTCCTGGAAAATGCACCTTCCAGCCCATAGTCAGCTTGAGTGCCCTCTACAGGGAGGGAGTTGAAAGAGGGCCTTCCTTGACTGGGGTCCTGAGCATCATCAAGCCTTTGAACAGATTAAACATGAAGAAGCATTTGTGCAGTGGTTGTTGGGCCTGTCCGTGCAGCACCGGCTCTGCAAAGTGGGCTTACTAGCACAACAGGGGAGAATGGCCGCGCCTGGAGCCTCTGGAAGAAAGCCCAGGAGAAACTAGTACAGCACTGACTGACGGAGCATTGGAACAGGCTGCCCAGAGAGGTGGCGAAGTCTCCTTTTCTGGAGATACTCAAAAGTCTCTTGGATTCTTTCCTCTGCAAACTAGTGTGGGGAACCTTCTTTAGCAAGGACTTGAGCTAGATGATCTCCAGTGGTCCCTTCCGACCCCTGTGCTCCGTCGTTCTGTGATTGATATCATACCACCGTTTTGTCTCTTGCAGAGCAGTGCAAGCACGGCATCGAGGCTTTCTCCAACCTCTCTCCAACAAAAGCCTGTACGCTGGGGGAAGGCAAGCTGTGGGGAGGAGGCAGCAAGGGGGCATCTGACGTCAAGAGACTCGAGGCTGAGAGTTGGATTGTGGTTTTGCACTAGAAGCTTCTCAGAGCAAAGTTTGGCCTTTCCTAAACCTTCGTATGAAATGCAGCATAGGATGCTTTTCCAAAAAGTTGCTGGGGCAGAGGCTAGCAGAAGACACGTCAGATACCATGCTTAAAAGCAGAAACCGGAGTGTTCTGAGAGAAGGCAAATCTGCAGGGTAGACATAGGAGAGGGCAGAATGACAAGGATAATTTTAATCCTTAGCACAGGGCAGGACAAAGGTTATATAAACTTAACCTGTAAAATGAACGCCATAACCTTAAGAATTATTGCCCTCCTACCTCTATGGAGAAATACAAAATATACTTAAAAACAACAGATTGGAAGCGGATCTAATATTGAAATATTCCTTGGTGACTGTGTGGAGAAGATTGTGAGCCTGGGATACTCAAACAATGAGAAACTAAGAGACATGGTAGTATGCATTGGTACAAGTAGCAGGGGATATTTTGCTGAGAAGGCGTGCAGTTTCTCTCTTGCCTCAAGAGACTGTGTGTCTACCACTGCAATTGCGACGAAAATATGCTGCTTCACTGAGGTCCTTTCCGGAGTCAAACTTACTGACTGCAAGTGTTTCTCATGCAAGGGGTACTCCATGCCATGTGACATCACACCAACAATGAAGGTGGAGAAGGGGAAGGAGGAAGGGAGTGTCTCGTTATGAAAACTTCTGTCCTCCCAAACAACTCCTAGGCCTATGGACTCCCTGCATGCCATAGCATGATAGAATATCACTAGTTGATGGGAAGTAGAGAATGCTTGCTTTCTCTTGCCACGCTACCATGCAGCCCCAAACTGGACTCTGTTGCAAGGAAGACATGGGGCGAGTGGAGTGAGTTCTGTGGTGCTATTGGTAGCAGGGCTTTTCCTCCACCTTCCTTACTTCTTGCTTCACACTGCCGAGCTTATCGGTAAAAAAGAACTAGTGTGAACAGCTAAGTGGATAGCACTCACGGAACTACACTGGATACTTTCATGCAGCCCTAATTTGACTCATGAGGGCACAGCCAATCCCGCTGTTCATGGCTCTGAGAAACTTGTTAAAAAGCAGTGGTGAGAATAGAGACCGCTGAGATTTCTTACCATTTGTTCAGAAAACCTTTCAGAAGCACCTCCCAGGATCGCTGCTGAGAAACATCTCTCTCCCCACCCTTCTTGGAGCACCTTTGCAAGGGGAGGAATAAGACAGACGTGCTGATTGGGATGCAGGAGATCTTTGGTGAGTGAATATTTGGAAACAAGCTCACTGCAAGGGGAGGCCTTGCTGCCAGAAGGACCAAGGAGTCTGCGCTGCGTGACCATGGCTGCCATGCCTCCAGCTGTCCTTCTGCCTTATCCACAGGCAGCATAGGGCCAGTGGGTCCTCCCTAGGCTGGTTCTCTGTCATAAGAGAAAAGTTGTGGCCGTCAGTTGAGGTATCAGGTGAATGGGAAAAAGGGTCCTGTCACTGCCATTGATAAGAAAGAGAGTAAGGAGGATCTGAGGAACTACTGGCCAGTGACTCTCACCTCTGTACCTCATCTGGGAAGATCATGGAACAGATCCTCCTGGATGACATGCTTGATCACATGAGGAATGAGCGTGTGATCTGAGACAGCCAACAAGGCTTCACAAGGGGAAGGTCATGCTTGACCAATCTGGTGGCCTTCTGTGACGGAGTGACGATGTTGGTGGACAAAGGCAAGGCGACCGATGTCACGGCAAGGCGACCTGAGCTTGAGCAAGGCCTTTGATATGGTTCCCCACCACATCCTTGTCTCCAAGTTGGAGGGATGTGGATTTGATGGGTGGACCACCCCATGGATAAAGAATTGGTTGAAAGGCCGCAGACAGAGAGTGGTGATTAATGGTTCTGTGTCCAGGTGGAGGCTGGTAACGAGCGGCATCCCGCAGGGGGAACGACCAAGCTGGAGCCGGGGCTCTCTCTCAGGACTGCTACAAACTTCACGGACTTTGGAGGTCTTTCTACAGGGCCATTGCCAGCAGATTTAGCAGGAAGGAACCTTCTGCCACAGTGGTGACTGTCAAAGCCAACAGCACACTTTTTCAGGCTGGGTCTGATGGGGAAAAGGTGAGGTCCCCACCTGTCACACACGTTTGCTCTGAAGAAGTCTTCAGAGTAGCAGACATCCTGCAGGCACGTGCAGTGCTTGCAGAGTAGAGTGAGTGATGCAGAGGCACAGACTGAGATGCACCACGACTTTATTGAGTCAAAAGAGGGAAAGAAAGTTGCTTCAAGGGGGGACATCAAGCAGGAAGCAGCAGGGACAGAGTCTGCACTAATGGGCATGGTGGATACCCCGCCAGGTGTCCATCTGCCATTCTTCCACAGAGGGAGAAGTGCCATCAGCTCCTCCCTCGGCTGGTCTTCTGGGTTTGACAGACCAGAGGAGCAGAGGTGACAAATAAGAAGTCAGGAGGAAAAGGAGGGAGTGGAAGAGGGGAAAAGCAGACGCGGGCAGCGCATTCTGAGAGTTCACGCTTGCCCCGGCTTTTTGCAAGAGGTGTTGCTTGGTCCCTATGAAAGGAAGTTCTCCGTGCTCTCTCTCCGAGGGCCGCTATCAAATTCTGCGTCCCAAGAGCTAATCCTCCAGGACCATCACCAGCAGCTTTAGCAGGGGAAGCACCTCCTGCCACAGATGCGGCTGCCGAAGCCGGAGAGGCCAAAGCCTCCAGAGGAGATGGGCACACCCTCAGAGCTGAGGATGCTGCCAACGGCAGCGGAGGTGGAGGATCCGACGGCGGTGCTCTGCGGGAAGGAGCTGAGGATGGGTCCGGGCAGAGTCACCACCACGGGAGAGGGCTGGATGACGACGTTGGAGTCCTGGCACTGCCTGACGCAGGGCTCGTTGCAGCTGCTGCCCAGAGGGGTGGGGCCGCAGGGCTGGCAGGGCAGGCGTGGCACGCACTGGTTGTAGCAGGACATGTCTTGAGTGTGGAGGGGCACCTGTTGGGACAGAGAGGCCGGAGCAAAAGAAGAGGAGAGTAAGAAGCAGCCTGCCTTCCCAGCGCAAGTGTCCCAAGGCTCAGTGCTGACTGGAGACACGGAGTCTGTGCAAGGAGACCTGTGGCCTTCTCCTTACATTTGGCCCCGCCAAGGGTGACCAGGCACATTCAGGGTGCTGCCTGGCCCATAGCTCAGGAGACACCTCCGGCGAGACCTAGCATCTGTTGACACCACACCGACTGCCCTTTCCTGTCTCCCTGCACTAGCTGCCTTCCCAAGACCCAGCAGAGGATGAAGGCACCTGTATGTGCAGAGAAATTCCGGAGGAGGACGGAGTGATGAAAGGGCTTCAGACTCACCTTGTTCCTTATTTGTGATGGAGGCAAGAGGAGCGGATGAGAGAGAGAGAAGATGGGCCCGCTTTTATACTGCACGGGCACCGCCCCAGGCCTACAGTCACTGCACGCGAGCAGTAATTTTCCAGGAGACTCACCTCACATGCAAATTATGCTGACCAGTGGTGCAGGTTGTGGTTTTGTTTCCCTCATTTCCATTCCTCATTTCTGAAACGCCAATTCTTCCAGGCTGACCTCTTTCAGGTGTTGGTGCGAGAGACCTAAGGATTACGCCAGGGCAACACCACCAAAATGAGCAGAACTGGGTGAAGAAAATGCTGTTGGCCAAACACAAACACAGCAATACGAAGCCTCTTGGGGAAGAAAGCACGGTTGAGTAACGTGAGAGGAATGCAGCCATAGTGTGTGTGCAGTCAGGAATCAAGTGAGGAGAGCCATAGGCCTGACAGAACTCAGTCTGTCAAGGGACGTGAAGGGCAACAAAGAGGGTTCCTACACAGATCTCAGTGGTGAAAGGAAAATTAGGTGGGTGTTCTCCTCATGGAAATGGGTGACCTGCTTACTGGGGACAGCAAAAATGCTGAGGTCCTGATTGTCTTCTTTGTTTCTTTCTTATCCAGCAAGTGTGGCTTGCAAGAATTCCATGGCTCAGAGGCCACGCTGAAAAGCTGGAGCAATCGAGATGTAGCTTTGGATCAGGGAAACCTCGAGGAAACTGGATCTGTGTAACACATTAGGCTTATTTGTCTTATGATGAGATGAGTCCATGAGAGCTGAGGGAGCTGTCCCCACTTGATGAGCGTAGGTTGGTGACTGGGAGAAGTGTCCCAAAGACTGGGCGAAAGTGCGTGTTACTCCTGTTTAAGAAGACCGAGAGAGTGGAAGCAGGGAGCTAGGGGACCAGGGTCTTCAGGTCAGTCTCTTGATAGGAGGCGGAACAGTGCATCCTGGAAAGCCCTGGAGCTTGGAACCCATT
This sequence comes from Meleagris gallopavo, assembly GCF_905368555.1. Lineage (NCBI taxonomy): Eukaryota > Metazoa > Chordata > Aves > Galliformes > Phasianidae > Meleagris > Meleagris gallopavo. The sequence goes on along the minus strand of NC_139432.1, from coordinate 615,031 downwards.
TCCATGCTCATGAAGGATGAAAATATCTACAGTGTCTCACGCAGCATGGATTCACTATGGAGAAGTCATGGGTTGATGGAGGTGATTCATCACAAAGAAACAACAAGCCTGAAGGATGTGGGAAGAGGACTGTGTACTTCCTTGCTGGAGTCCAGAAAGGCTTTTGACGTTGTCCTCCGTGAGATGGTCCTAGTGAAGCTGTGGAAGAATGGACTGAATGAGTGCTCCTGAGCACGGAGGAAAAAACAGCTCAGTTGAAGAGGCAAGCAAGCTCGCCAGAAATGAAAAAGGGCTGCTGGGTCCCGGAAGTGTCATGTGGCTGGGGATGGTCGTGGAATGGAAGTGATGAAGAAGGGCGTATGTTCACAAGTTTCTCCTAGACTCAATCAAAGAAGCAATGCATCCTTGCTGCATGGACAAAACACTTCTCTGCCCTGCTGACCTAGAGGGAGATGTGTTGTGGTGCAAAAGTGCTTGCTAATGTCTTTATTCCTATGGAAATCTTTCTGAAGAGACTCTCCCTGTGCAAGGCAATTTACAATCTAATTTTGCATTGCCACGGGTGACCCTTTTGGCGTGGGTCCTCCCCATCTGGGCATGCTGTCGGCAGGCCTGAGCATCACTCGCACCAGGCAATCCCGTCCCTGAGAAGAGGAGGAGCGAGGCACTGTAAAGAAAAGCAGCAAGGCCGTCAACTCAGAAGGACGGACCTTATTCCGTGGTGCTTTTTAGGTTAGAGCAGGGCTCTGGAAGGCAATACTCTCCTTCCACAGAATAACTGATGGTGTGCTATAGTTTCCGTGCCTGGAGACTGTGATGAGAGCGCACAATGCCAAATAAACACAGAAATGTCTGATCCAGAAGAGTAAGCTGTGGGTGAAGACATCTGCAAGCAGCAGAACATCCCACCTGGCTTCTTAGGGAACGAACAGAGGCTCGTGGGGTAGTCTGAGAGACAGACCTTGATGGAGAAGGACAAAATGTGTCCCCGGGCAAAGCAGGTCCAGAGTGTTCAGAAGTGGGCCGCACTGACATGAGGATATGCCTGCCTTGCTACAAAGGCGGTTACAAATAAGGTCCTGACATTTCCCAAGACACACATGCCATTCTGTGCCTGAAGCACAGAATACGTCTTCTACCCGCATTGACGTGTTTCTGCAAGGGAACTCCTTGTGCCTTTCATCCTGGAACTTGAAAGGTGCCTCCGTGGACAAATTGGGAAGGTCAGAAACAAGAAAATGAAATGACAGGGTTGACGGAATCCAAAACCACAACCTGTGCCATTAGAAAGGATAATTTGCATTTGAGGAGAGTCTCTTGAAAAAGTACTGCCAGAGTACAGTGACTGTGGGCCTGGGGCAGAGCACGAGCTGTATAAAAGAAGGCCCGTCTCCTCACTCTCTCAGTCATCCATACTCTCGCCTTCATCTCCCAGGGAACGAGGTGAGTCTGAATCCCTTTTACCATCACCTGCTTCTCAGGGATTTGTTTGCGCGTCTACGTGCCTTTATCCTAGGTTGGATCTTGGGGAAGCAGGTTGCCCTGAGAGAGGGAAGGGGGCAGCCAGTGTGGCATGATGCTGGGCAATACTTGAGGTGTCTCCTTAGCTATGAGCTAGTCAAGGACCTAGCTGTGCCTGTCCGCTCTTGGCCAAAAGGAAGTGGAAGGGAAGGAGAAGCCCATGGGCTTCCTGACACATCCACCATATCCCTAGGCAGCACTGTGCCTTGACTCTCTCCTCCTGAGATGGCAGGCAGCTTCTCACTCACTTCTGAGATCCTCCTGACCCTCTGTCCCAACAGGTGCCCCTCCAGACACAAAACATGTCCTGCTACGACCAGTGCGTGCCACGCCTGCAGTGTCGGCCCTGCGGCCCCACCCCTCTGGCCAACAGCTGCAACGAGCCCTGCGTCAGGCAGTGCCAGGACTCCAACGTCGTCATCCAGCCCTCTCCCGTGGTGGTGACCCTGCCCGGACCCATCCTCAGCTCCTTCCCGCAGAGCACCGCCGTCGGATCCTCCACCTCCGCTGCCGTTGGCAGCATCCTCAGCTCTGAGGGTGTGCCCATCTCCTCTGGAGGCTTTGGCTTCTCCGGCTTCGGCAGCGGCTTCAGTGGCAGGCGATGCTTCCCCTGCTAAAGCTGCTGGCCATGGCCCCGGAGAAAGACCTCCATAGTCCATGAAGTTTGAAGAAGACCTGAGAGAGAGCACCGGGGCAAATCTCATCTCTCAGAAAACATGCTCCATGACTTCTTTTCCCCTCTTCCATCATTTTTTCTTTTTTTTTTCCCTGTGTCCTTCCTGCTCTCTGTCAACTTTCCTGGACTGTGACTGCCATTGAATCAGCCTCGGAATGTCCAACTGGCCCTGTGCCATCCACGCAAAGGGCAGATGCAGAGCTGGAGGCATGGCTGCCATGATCATGCCGCTCAGAATCTCCTCTGCCCCTAGTGCTTCTGGCAGCAGGGCCTCCCCCTGCATGGACCTAGATTCCAAATTTTCACTCATTAAAGATTTAATGCATTTGAATCTGCACCTCTGTGTTATCCTTTCCCTTGCAAAGGCTGCCCAGTGGAGGGTAGGGGAGAGATGTTTCAAAGTGTTGGTTCTGGGAAAGGGTTCTTCCTTCTCCTTGGAACAATTGGTACTACAGGCTTCTATTGTATTAGGCATGCCTGGGGAGGAATCACTTTGCCCTCCGGTTTCTAAACATTTTGGCTTGTGTAGCGGTCTCAAGGGTCTTTACTTGGACCAGCACTTTTTAACAACTTTTCAGAGACATGTTTGTCTGGGGTAACACAGCAGAGGAAGTTTTTGAGAAAGGTAAGAGAACAGTGCAAATTCTTCTAATGGTCAGTTTTGACGTAAAGCGAGGGGAAGTCAGTGGTTCCAAAGAAGAGGTCCGTTTCTTCAGAATAAAACTTCAGGTTGCATTTTCCACGTCTCTATGGATGAGAGCAGGAAGGTAGCAACTATGTCCCCAGCAGCCTTTAGGAAAGAAAGGCATGCCTTCCCATGGTATTTCCTGTGGGGTCCTGGAAAATGCACCTTCCAGCCCATAGTCAGCTTGAGTGCCCTCTACAGGGAGGGAGTTGAAAGAGGGCCTTCCTTGACTGGGGTCCTGAGCATCATCAAGCCTTTGAACAGATTAAACATGAAGAAGCATTTGTGCAGTGGTTGTTGGGCCTGTCCGTGCAGCACCGGCTCTGCAAAGTGGGCTTACTAGCACAACAGGGGAGAATGGCCGCGCCTGGAGCCTCTGGAAGAAAGCCCAGGAGAAACTAGTACAGCACTGACTGACGGAGCATTGGAACAGGCTGCCCAGAGAGGTGGCGAAGTCTCCTTTTCTGGAGATACTCAAAAGTCTCTTGGATTCTTTCCTCTGCAAACTAGTGTGGGGAACCTTCTTTAGCAAGGACTTGAGCTAGATGATCTCCAGTGGTCCCTTCCGACCCCTGTGCTCCGTCGTTCTGTGATTGATATCATACCACCGTTTTGTCTCTTGCAGAGCAGTGCAAGCACGGCATCGAGGCTTTCTCCAACCTCTCTCCAACAAAAGCCTGTACGCTGGGGGAAGGCAAGCTGTGGGGAGGAGGCAGCAAGGGGGCATCTGACGTCAAGAGACTCGAGGCTGAGAGTTGGATTGTGGTTTTGCACTAGAAGCTTCTCAGAGCAAAGTTTGGCCTTTCCTAAACCTTCGTATGAAATGCAGCATAGGATGCTTTTCCAAAAAGTTGCTGGGGCAGAGGCTAGCAGAAGACACGTCAGATACCATGCTTAAAAGCAGAAACCGGAGTGTTCTGAGAGAAGGCAAATCTGCAGGGTAGACATAGGAGAGGGCAGAATGACAAGGATAATTTTAATCCTTAGCACAGGGCAGGACAAAGGTTATATAAACTTAACCTGTAAAATGAACGCCATAACCTTAAGAATTATTGCCCTCCTACCTCTATGGAGAAATACAAAATATACTTAAAAACAACAGATTGGAAGCGGATCTAATATTGAAATATTCCTTGGTGACTGTGTGGAGAAGATTGTGAGCCTGGGATACTCAAACAATGAGAAACTAAGAGACATGGTAGTATGCATTGGTACAAGTAGCAGGGGATATTTTGCTGAGAAGGCGTGCAGTTTCTCTCTTGCCTCAAGAGACTGTGTGTCTACCACTGCAATTGCGACGAAAATATGCTGCTTCACTGAGGTCCTTTCCGGAGTCAAACTTACTGACTGCAAGTGTTTCTCATGCAAGGGGTACTCCATGCCATGTGACATCACACCAACAATGAAGGTGGAGAAGGGGAAGGAGGAAGGGAGTGTCTCGTTATGAAAACTTCTGTCCTCCCAAACAACTCCTAGGCCTATGGACTCCCTGCATGCCATAGCATGATAGAATATCACTAGTTGATGGGAAGTAGAGAATGCTTGCTTTCTCTTGCCACGCTACCATGCAGCCCCAAACTGGACTCTGTTGCAAGGAAGACATGGGGCGAGTGGAGTGAGTTCTGTGGTGCTATTGGTAGCAGGGCTTTTCCTCCACCTTCCTTACTTCTTGCTTCACACTGCCGAGCTTATCGGTAAAAAAGAACTAGTGTGAACAGCTAAGTGGATAGCACTCACGGAACTACACTGGATACTTTCATGCAGCCCTAATTTGACTCATGAGGGCACAGCCAATCCCGCTGTTCATGGCTCTGAGAAACTTGTTAAAAAGCAGTGGTGAGAATAGAGACCGCTGAGATTTCTTACCATTTGTTCAGAAAACCTTTCAGAAGCACCTCCCAGGATCGCTGCTGAGAAACATCTCTCTCCCCACCCTTCTTGGAGCACCTTTGCAAGGGGAGGAATAAGACAGACGTGCTGATTGGGATGCAGGAGATCTTTGGTGAGTGAATATTTGGAAACAAGCTCACTGCAAGGGGAGGCCTTGCTGCCAGAAGGACCAAGGAGTCTGCGCTGCGTGACCATGGCTGCCATGCCTCCAGCTGTCCTTCTGCCTTATCCACAGGCAGCATAGGGCCAGTGGGTCCTCCCTAGGCTGGTTCTCTGTCATAAGAGAAAAGTTGTGGCCGTCAGTTGAGGTATCAGGTGAATGGGAAAAAGGGTCCTGTCACTGCCATTGATAAGAAAGAGAGTAAGGAGGATCTGAGGAACTACTGGCCAGTGACTCTCACCTCTGTACCTCATCTGGGAAGATCATGGAACAGATCCTCCTGGATGACATGCTTGATCACATGAGGAATGAGCGTGTGATCTGAGACAGCCAACAAGGCTTCACAAGGGGAAGGTCATGCTTGACCAATCTGGTGGCCTTCTGTGACGGAGTGACGATGTTGGTGGACAAAGGCAAGGCGACCGATGTCACGGCAAGGCGACCTGAGCTTGAGCAAGGCCTTTGATATGGTTCCCCACCACATCCTTGTCTCCAAGTTGGAGGGATGTGGATTTGATGGGTGGACCACCCCATGGATAAAGAATTGGTTGAAAGGCCGCAGACAGAGAGTGGTGATTAATGGTTCTGTGTCCAGGTGGAGGCTGGTAACGAGCGGCATCCCGCAGGGGGAACGACCAAGCTGGAGCCGGGGCTCTCTCTCAGGACTGCTACAAACTTCACGGACTTTGGAGGTCTTTCTACAGGGCCATTGCCAGCAGATTTAGCAGGAAGGAACCTTCTGCCACAGTGGTGACTGTCAAAGCCAACAGCACACTTTTTCAGGCTGGGTCTGATGGGGAAAAGGTGAGGTCCCCACCTGTCACACACGTTTGCTCTGAAGAAGTCTTCAGAGTAGCAGACATCCTGCAGGCACGTGCAGTGCTTGCAGAGTAGAGTGAGTGATGCAGAGGCACAGACTGAGATGCACCACGACTTTATTGAGTCAAAAGAGGGAAAGAAAGTTGCTTCAAGGGGGGGACATCAAGCAGGAAGCAGCAGGGACAGAGTCTGCACTAATGGGCATGGTGGATACCCCGCCAGGTGTCCATCTGCCATTCTTCCACAGAGGGAGAAGTGCCATCAGCTCCTCCCTCGGCTGGTCTTCTGGGTTTGACAGACCAGAGGAGCAGAGGTGACAAATAAGAAGTCAGGAGGAAAAGGAGGGAGTGGAAGAGGGGAAAGGCAGACGCGGGCAGCGCATTCTGAGAGTTCACGCTTGCCCCGGCTTTTTGCAAGAGGTGTTGCTTGTCCCTATGAAAGGAAGTTCTCCGTGCTCTCTCTCCGAGGGCCGCTATCAAATTCTGCGTCCCAAGAGCTAATCCTCCAGGACCATCACCAGCAGCTTTAGCAGGGGAAGCACCTCCTGCCACAGATGCGGCTGCCGAAGCCGGAGAGGCCAAAGCCTCCAGAGGAGATGGGCACACCCTCAGAGCTGAGGATGCTGCCAACGGCAGCGGAGGTGGAGGATCCGACGGCGGTGCTCTGCGGGAAGGAGCTGAGGATGGGTCCGGGCAGAGTCACCACCACGGGAGAGGGCTGGATGACGACGTTGGAGTCCTGGCACTGCCTGACGCAGGGCTCGTTGCAGCTGCTGCCCAGAGGGGTGGGGCCGCAGGGCTGGCAGGGCAGGCGTGGCACGCACTGGTTGTAGCAGGACATGTCTTGAGTGTGGAGGGGCACCTGTTGGGACAGAGAGGCCGGAGCAAAAGAAGAGGAGAGTAAGAAGCAGCCTGCCTTCCCAGCGCAAGTGTCCCAAGGCTCAGTGCTGACTGGAGACACGGAGTCTGTGCAAGGAGACCTGTGGCCTTCTCCTTACATTTGGCCCCGCCAAGGGTGACCAGGCACATTCAGGGTGCTGCCTGGCCCATAGCTCAGGAGACACCTCCGGCGAGACCTAGCATCTGTTGACACCACACCGACTGCCCTTTCCTGTCTCCCTGCACTAGCTGCCTTCCCAAGACCCAGCAGAGGATGAAGGCACCTGTATGTGCAGAGAAATTCCGGAGGAGGACGGAGTGATGAAAGGGCTTCAGACTCACCTTGTTCCTTATTTGTGATGGAGGCAAGAGGAGCGGATGAGAGAGAGAGAAGATGGGCCCGCTTTTATACTGCACGGGCACCGCCCCAGGCCTACAGTCACTGCACGCGAGCAGTAATTTTCCAGGAGACTCACCTCACATGCAAATTATGCTGACCAGTGGTGCAGGTTGTGGTTTTGTTTCCCTCATTTCCATTCCTCATTTCTGAAACGCCAATTCTTCCAGGCTGACCTCTTTCAGGTGTTGGTGCGAGAGACCTAAGGATTACGCCAGGGCAACACCACCAAAATGAGCAGAACTGGGTGAAGAAAATGCTGTTGGCCAAACACAAACACAGCAATACGAAGCCTCTTGGGGAAGAAAGCACGGTTGAGTAACGTGAGAGGAATGCAGCCATAGTGTGTGTGCAGTCAGGAATCAAGTGAGGAGAGCCATAGGCCTGACAGAACTCAGTCTGTCAAGGGACGTGAAGGGCAACAAAGAGGGTTCCTACACAGATCTCAGTGGTGAAAGGAAAATTAGGTGGGTGTTCTCCTCATGGAAATGGGTGACCTGCTTACTGGGGACAGCAAAAATGCTGAGGTCCTGATTGTCTTCTTTGTTTCTTTCTTATCCAGCAAGTGTGGCTTGCAAGAATTCCATGGCTCAGAGGCCACGCTGAAAAGCTGGAGCAGTCGAGATGTAGCTTTGGATCAGGGAAACCTCGAGGAAACTGGATCTGTGTAACACATTAGGCTTATTTGTCTTATGATGAGATGAGTCCATGAGAGCTGAGGGAGCTGTTCCCACTTGATGAGCGTAGGTTGGTGACTGGGAGAAGTGTCCCAAAGACTGGGCGAAAGTGAGTGTTACTCCTGTTTAAGAAGACCGAGAGAGTGGAAGCAGGGAGCTAGGGGACCCGAGTCTTCAGGTCAGTCTCTTGATAGGAGGCGGAACAGTGCATCCTGGAAAGCCCTGGAGCTTGGAACCCATTTCCATGCTCATGAAGGATGAAAATATCTACAGTGTCTCACGCAGCATGGATTCACTATGGAGAAGTCATGGGTTGATGGAGGTGATTCATCACAAAGAAACAACAAGCCTGAAGGATGTGGGAAGAGGACTGTGTACTTCCTTGCTGGAGTTCAGAAAGGCTTTTGACGTTGTCCTCCGTGAGATGGTCCTAGTGAAGCTGTGGAAGAATGGACTGAATGAGTGCTCCTGAGCACGGAGGAAAAAACAGCTCAGTTGAAGAGGCAAGCAAGCTCGCCAGAAATGAAAAAGGGCTGCTGGGTCCCGGAAGTGTCATGTGGCTGGGGATGGTCGTGGAATGGAAGTGATGAAGAAGGGCGTATGTTCACAAGTTTCTCCTAGACTCAATCAAAGAAGCAATGCATCCTTGCTGCATGGACAAAACACTTCTCTGCCCTGCTGACCTAGAGGGAGATGTGTTGTGGTGCAAAAGTGCTTGCTAATGTCTTTATTCCTATGGAAATCTTTCTGAAGAGACTCTCCCTGTGCAAGGCAATTTACAATCTAATTTTGCATTGCCACGGGTGACCCTTTTGGCGTGGGTCTCCCCATCTGGGCATGCTGTCGGCAGGCCTGAGCATCACTCGCACCAGGCAATCCCGTCCCTGAGAAGAGGAGGAGCGAGGCACTGTAAAGAAAAGCAGCAAGGCCGTCAACTCAGAAGGACGGACCTTATTCCGTGGTGCTTTTTAGGTTAGAGCAGGGCTCTGGAAGGCAATACTCTCCTTCCACAGAATAACTGATGGTGTGCTATAGTTTCCGTGCCTGGAGACTGTGATGAGAGCGCACAATGCCAAATAAACACAGAAATGTCTGATCCAGAAGAGTAAGCTGTGGGTGAAGACATCTGCTAGCAGCAGAACATCCCACCTGGCTTCTTAGGGAACGAACAGAGGCTCGTGGGGTAGTCTGAGAGACAGACCTTGATGGAGAAGGACAAAATGTGTCCCCGGGCAAAGCAGGTCCAGAGTGTTCAGAAGTGGGCCGCACTGACATGAGGATATGCCTGCCTTGCTACAAAGGCGGTTACAAATAAGGTCCTGACATTTCCCAAGACACACATGCCATTCTGTGCCTGAAGCACAGAATACGTCTTCTACCCGCATTGACGTGTTTCTGCAAGGGAACTCCTTGTGCCTTTCATCCTGGAACTTGAAAGGTGCCTCCGTGGACAAATTGGGAAGGTCAGAAACAAGAAAATGAAATGACAGGGTTGACGGAATCCAAAACCACAACCTGTGCCATTAGAAAGGATAATTTGCATTTGAGGAGAGTCTCTTGAAAAAGTACTGCCAGAGTACAGTGACTGTGGGCCTGGGGCAGAGCACGAGCTGTATAAAAGAAGGCCCGTCTCCTCACTCTCTCAATCATCCATACCTCTCGCCTTCATCTCCCAGGGAACGAGGTGAGTCTGAATCCCTTTTACCATCACCTGCTTCTCAGGGATTTGTTTGCGCGTCTACGTGCCTTTATCCTAGGTTGGATCTTGGGGAAGCAGGTTGCCCTGAGAGAGGGAAGGGGGCAGCCAGTGTGGCATGATGCTGGGCAATACTTGAGGTGTCTCCTTAGCTATGAGCTAGTCAAGGACCTAGCTGTGCCTGTCCGCTCTTGGCCAAAAGGAAGTGGAAGGGAAGGAGAAGCCCATGGGCTTCCTGACACATCCACCATATCCCTAGGCAGCACTGTGCCTTGACTCTCTCCTCCTGAGATGGCAGGCAGCTTCTCACTCACTTCTGAGATCCTCCTGACCCTCTGTCCCAACAGGTGCCCCTCCAGACACAAAACATGTCCTGCTACGACCAGTGCGTGCCACGCCTGCAGTGTCGGCCCTGCGGCCCCACCCCTCTGGCCAACAGCTGCAACGAGCCCTGCGTCAGGCAGTGCCAGGACTCCAACGTCGTCATCCAGCCCTCTCCCGTGGTGGTGACCCTGCCCGGACCCATCCTCAGCTCCTTCCCGCAGAGCACCGCCGTCGGATCCTCCACCTCCGCTGCCGTTGGCAGCATCCTCAGCTCTGAGGGTGTGCCCATCTCCTCTGGAGGCTTTGGCTTCTCCGGCTTCGGCAGCGGCTTCAGTGGCAGGCGATGCTTCCCCTGCTAAAGCTGCTGGCCATGGCCCCGGAGAAAGACCTCCATAGTCCATGAAGTTTGAAGAAGACCTGAGAGAGAGCACCGGGGCAAATCTCATCTCTCAGAAAACATGCTCCATGACTTCTTTTCCCCTCTTCCATCATTTTTTCTTTTTTTTTTCCCTGTGTCCTTCCTGCTCTCTGTCAACTTTCCTGGACTGTGACTGCCATTGAATCAGCCTCGGAATGTCCAACTGGCCCTGTGCCATCCACGCAAAGGGCAGATGCAGAGCTGGAGGCATGGCTGCCATGATCATGCCGCTCAGAATCTCCTCTGCCCCTAGTGCTTCTGGCAGCAGGGCCTCCCCCTGCATGGACCTAGATTCCAAATTTTCACTCATTAAAGATTTAATGCATTTGAATCTGCACCTCTGTGTTATCCTTTCCCTTGCAAAGGCTGCCCAGTGGAGGGTAGGGGAGAGATGTTTCAAAGTGTTGGTTCTGGGAAAGGGTTCTTCCTTCTCCTTGGAACAATTGGTACTACAGGCTTCTATTGTATTAGGCATGCCTGGGGAGGAATCACTTTGCCCTCCGGTTTCTAAACATTTTGGCTTGTGTAGCGGTCTCAAGGGTCTTTACTTGGACCAGCACTTTTTAACAACTTTTCAGAGACATGTTTGTCTGGGGTAACACAGCAGAGGAAGTTTTTGAGAAAGGTAAGAGAACAGTGCAAATTCTTCTAATGGTCAGCTTTGACGTAAAGCGAGGGGAAGTCAGTGGTTGCAAAGAAGAGGTCCGTTTCTTCAGAATAAAACTTCAGGTTGCATTTTCCACGTCTCTATGGATGAGAGCAGGAAGGTAGCAACTATGTCCCCAGCAGCCTTTAGGAAAGAAAGGCATGCCTTCCCATGGTATTTCCTGTGGGGTCCTGGAAAATGCACCTTCCAGCCCATAGTCAGCTTGAGTGCCCTCTACAGGGAGGGAGTTGAAAGAGGGCCTTCCTTGACTGGGGTCCTGAGCATCATCAAGCCTTTGAACAGATTAAACATGAAGAAGCATTTGTGCAGTGGTTGTTGGGCCTGTCCGTGCAGCACCGGCTCTGCAAAGTGGGCTTACTAGCACAACAGGGGAGAATGGCCGCGCCTGGAGCCTCTGGAAGAAAGCCCAGGAGAAACTAGTACAGCACTGACTGACGGAGCATTGGAACAGGCTGCCCAGAGAGGTGGCGAAGTCTCCTTTTCTGGAGATACTCAAAAGTCTCTTGGATTCTTTCCTCTGCAAACTAGTGTGGGGAACCTTCTTTAGCAAGGACTTGAGCTAGATGATCTCCAGTGGTCCCTTCCGACCCCTGTGCTCCGTCGTTCTGTGATTGATATCATACCACCGTTTTGTCTCTTGCAGAGCAGTGCAAGCACGGCATCGAGGCTTTCTCCAACCTCTCTCCAACAAAAGCCTGTACGCTGGGGGAAGGCAAGCTGTGGGGAGGAGGCAGCAAGGGGGCATCTGACGTCAAGAGACTCGAGGCTGAGAGTTGGATTGTGGTTTTGCACTAGAAGCTTCTCAGAGCAAAGTTTGGCCTTTCCTAAACCTTCGTATGAAATGCAGCATAGGATGCTTTTCCAAAAAGTTGCTGGGGCAGAGGCTAGCAGAAGACACGTCAGATACCATGCTTAAAAGCAGAAACCGGTGTGTTCTGAGAGAAGGCAAATCTGCAGGGTAGACATAGGAGAGGGCAGAATGACAAGGATAATTTTAATCCTTAGCACAGGGCAGGACAAAGGTTATATAAACTTAACCTGTAAAATGAACGCCATAACCTTAAGAATTATTGCCCTCCTACCTCTATGGAGAAATACAAAATATACTTAAAAACAACAGATTGGAAGCGGATCTAATATTGAAATATTCCTTGGTGACTGTGTGGAGAAGATTGTGAGCCTGGGATACTCAAACAATGAGAAACTAAGAGACATGGTAGTATGCATTGGTACAAGTAGCAGGGGATATTTTGCTGAGAAGGCGTGCAGTTTCTCTCTTGCCTCAAGAGACTGTATGTCTACCACTGCAATTGCGACGAAAATATGCTGCTTCACTGAGGTCCTTTCCGGAGTCAAACTTACTGACTGCAAGTGTTTCTCATGCAAGGGGTACTCCATGCCATGTGACATCACACCAACAATGAAGGTGGAGAAGGGGAAGGAGGAAGGGAGTGTCTCGTTATGAAAACTTCTGTCCTCCCAAACAACTCCTAGGCCTATGGACTCCCTGCATGCCATAGCATGATAGAATATCACTAGTTGATGGGAAGTAGAGAATGCTTGCTTTCTCTTGCCACGCTACCATGCAGCCCCAAACTGGACTCTGTTGCAAGGAAGACATGGGGCGAGTGGAGTGAGTTCTGTGGTGCTATTGGTAGCAGGGCTTTTCCTCCACCTTCCTTACTTCTTGCTTCACACTGCCGAGCTTATCGGTAAAAAAGAACTAGTGTGAACAGCTAAGTGGATAGCACTCACGGAACTACACTGGATACTTTCATGCAGCCCTAATTTGACTCATGAGGGCACAGCCAATCCCGCTGTTCATGGCTCTGAGAAACTTGTTAAAAAGCAGTGGTGAGAATAGAGACCGCTGAGATTTCTTACCATTTGTTCAGAAAACCTTTCAGAAGCACCTCCCAGGATCGCTGCTGAGAAACATCTCTCTCCCCACCCTTCTTGGAGCACCTTTGCAAGGGGAGGAATAAGACAGACGTGCTGATTGGGATGCAGGAGATCTTTGGTGAGTGAATATTTGGAAACAAGCTCACTGCAAGGGGAGGCCTTGCTGCCAGAAGGACCAAGGAGTCTGCGCTGCGTGACCATGGCTGCCATGCCTCCAGCTGTCCTTCTGCCTTATCCACAGGCAGCATAGGGCCAGTGGGTCCTCCCTAGGCTGGTTCTCTGTCATAAGAGAAAAGTTGTGGCCGTCAGTTGAGGTATCAGGTGAATGGGAAAAAGGGTCCTGTCACTGCCATTGATAAGAAAGAGAGTAAGGAGGATCTGAGGAACTACTGGCCAGTGACTCTCACCTCTGTACCTCATCTGGGAAGATCATGGAACAGATCCTCCTGGATGACATGCTTGATCACATGAGGAATGAGCGTGTGATCTGAGACAGCCAACAAGGCTTCACAAGGGGAAGGTCATGCTTGACCAATCTGGTGGCCTTCTGTGACGGAGTGACGATGTTGGTGGACAAAGGCAAGGCGACCGATGTCACGGCAAGGCGACCTGAGCTTGAGCAAGGCCTTTGATATGGTTCCCCACCACATCCTTGTCTCCAAGTTGGAGGGATGTGGATTTGATGGGTGGACCACCCCATGGATAAAGAATTGGTTGAAAGGCCGCAGACAGAGAGTGGTGATTAATGGTTCTGTGTCCAGGTGGAGGCTGGTAACGAGCGGCATCCCGCAGGGGGAACGACCAAGCTGGAGCCGGGGCTCTCTCTCAGGACTGCTACAAACTTCACGGACTTTGGAGGTCTTTCTACAGGGCCATTGCCAGCAGATTTAGCAGGAAGGAACCTTCTGCCACAGTGGTGACTGTCAAAGCCAACAGCACACTTTTTCAGGCTGGGTCTGATGGGGAAAAGGTGAGGTCCCCACCTGTCACACACGTTTGCTCTGAAGAAGTCTTCAGAGTAGCAGACATCCTGCAGGCACGTGCAGTGCTTGCAGAGTAGAGTGAGTGATGCAGAGGCACAGACTGAGATGCACCACGACTTTATTGAGTCAAAAGAGGGAAAGAAAGTTGCTTCAAGGGGGGGACATCAAGCAGGAAGCAGCAGGGACAGAGTCTGCACTAATGGGCATGGTGGATACCCCGCCAGGTGTCCATCTGCCATTCTTCCACAGAGGGAGAAGTGCCATCAGCTCCTCCCTCGGCTGGTCTTCTGGGTTTGACAGACCAGAGGAGCAGAGGTGACAAATAAGAAGTCAGGAGGAAAAGGAGGGAGTGGAAGAGGGGAAAGGCAGACGCGGGCAGCGCATTCTGAGAGTTCACGCTTGCCCCGGCTTTTTGCAAGAGGTGTTGCTTGTCCCTATGAAAGGAAGTTCTCCGTGCTCTCTCTCCGAGGGCCGCTATCAAATTCTGCGTCCCAAGAGCTAATCCTCCAGGACCATCACCAGCAGCTTTAGCAGGGGAAGCACCTCCTGCCACAGATGCGGCTGCCGAAGCCGGAGAGGCCAAAGCCTCCAGAGGAGATGGGCACACCCTCAGAGCTGAGGATGCTGCCAACGGCAGCGGAGGTGGAGGATCCGACGGCGGTGCTCTGCGGGAAGGAGCTGAGGATGGGTCCGGGCAGAGTCACCACCACGGGAGAGGGCTGGATGACGACGTTGGAGTCCTGGCACTGCCTGACGCAGGGCTCGTTGCAGCTGCTGCCCAGAGGGGTGGGGCCGCAGGGCTGGCAGGGCAGGCGTGGCACGCACTGGTTGTAGCAGGACATGTCTTGAGTGTGGAGGGGCACCTGTTGGGACAGAGAGGCCGGAGCAAAAGAAGAGGAGAGTAAGAAGCAGCCTGCCTTCCCAGCGCAAGTGTCCCAAGGCTCAGTGCTGACTGGAGACACGGAGTCTGTGCAAGGAGACCTGTGGCCTTCTCCTTACATTTGGCCCCGCCAAGGGTGACCAGGCACATTCAGGGTGCTGCCTGGCCCATAGCTCAGGAGACACCTCCGGCGAGACCTAGCATCTGTTGACACCACACCGACTGCCCTTTCCTGTCTCCCTGCACTAGCTGCCTTCCCAAGACCCAGCAGAGGATGAAGGCACCTGTATGTGCAGAGAAATTCCGGAGGAGGACGGAGTGATGAAAGGGCTTCAGACTCACCTTGTTCCTTATTTGTGATGGAGGCAAGAGGAGCGGATGAGAGAGAGAGAAGATGGGCCCGCTTTTATACTGCACGGGCACCGCCCCAGGCCTACAGTCACTGCACGCGAGCAGTAATTTTCCAGGAGACTCACCTCACATGCAAATTATGCTGACCAGTGGTGCAGGTTGTGGTTTTGTTTCCCTCATTTCCATTCCTCATTTCTGAAACGCCAATTCTTCCAGGCTGACCTCTTTCAGGTGTTGGTGCGAGAGACCTAAGGATTACGCCAGGGCAACACCACCAAAATGAGCAGAACTGGGTGAAGAAAATGCTGTTGGCCAAACACAAACACAGCAATACGAAGCCTCTTGGGGAAGAAAGCACGGTTGAGTAACGTGAGAGGAATGCAGCCATAGTGTGTGTGCAGTCAGGAATCAAGTGAGGAGAGCCATAGGCCTGACAGAACTCAGTCTGTCAAGGGACGTGAAGGGCAACAAAGAGGGTTCCTACACAGATCTCAGTGGTGAAAGGAAAATTAGGTGGGTGTTCTCCTCATGGAAATGGGTGACCTGCTTACTGGGGACAGCAAAAATGCTGAGGTCCTGATTGTCTTCTTTGTTTCTTTCTTATCCAGCAAGTGTGGCTTGCAAGAATT
This sequence comes from Meleagris gallopavo, assembly GCF_905368555.1. Classification (NCBI taxonomy): domain Eukaryota; kingdom Metazoa; phylum Chordata; class Aves; order Galliformes; family Phasianidae; genus Meleagris; species Meleagris gallopavo. The sequence continues at coordinate 599,478 of NC_139432.1, read as the reverse complement.
CCATGGCTCAGAGGCCACGCTGAAAAGCTGGAGCAGTCGAGATGTAGCTTTGGATCAGGGAAACCTCGAGGAAACTGGATCTGTGTAACACATTAGGCTTATTTGTCTTATGATGAGATGAGTCCATGAGAGCTGAGGGAGCTGTCCCCACTTGATGAGCGTAGGTTGGTGACTGGGAGAAGTGTCCCAAAGACTGGGCGAAAGTGCGTGTTACTCCTGTTTAAGAAGACCGAGAGAGTGGAAGCAGGGAGCTAGGGGACCCGAGTCTTCAGGTCAGTCTCTTGATAGGAGGCGGAACAGTGCATCCTGGAAAGCCCTGCTCATGAAGGATGAAAATATCTACAGTGTCTCACGCAGCGTGGATTCACTATGGAGAAGTCATGGGTTGATGAAGGTGATTCATCACAAAGAAACAACAAGCCTGAAGGATGTGGGAAGAGGACTGTGTACTTCCTTGCTGGAGTCCAGAAAGGCTTTTGTCGTTGTCCTCCGTGAGATGGTCCTAGTGAAGCTGTGGAAGAATGGACTGAATGAGTGCACGGAGGAAAAAACAGCTCAGTTGAAGAGGCAAGCAAGCTCGCCAGAAATGAAAAAGGGCTGCTGGGTCCCGGAAGTGTCATGTGGCTGGGGATGGTCGTGGAATGGAAGCTTCTTTTACAGTTTCCACGAACGATTGATCGCATAGCTTTCTGCTAATGTAGTTCCTATCTATATGCTAAAAAGCTACTTTGCTAGTGAAGAATACACATTCTTCTCTTTCCCCTATTTTCTTCAAGACCTCTTCACCAAACAGTGCTTATCGCCTGCTTAGGCAGTTTTACTATGGTGTTCATACATGGTCACCCAAGACTTCTCTTTTTAGTGGGAAATTTGCTAGTTTGTCTGACCTCATCCCATCTTGTTGCAGACTTGAGTTCATATGACAATCTGTATTGAGAGCTGTTTTCCAAAAGGATAATGTTGCCATCCCAAATCCAGTGATTAATCATAGAATCACAGAATCATAGAATCATAGAATGGTCTGTGTTGGAAGGGACCTTTTCGTTCATCTAGTTCCAACCCCCTGCTATATACAAGGATGCCTCCCTCTACACAAAGTCACTCAAAGCTCCATCCAGCCTGGCTTTGAATGCCTCCAGGGATTGAGCATCCACAACCTCACGGGGCAAACTATTCCAGTGTCTCATCACCCTCACAGTAAAGAAATTCTTCCTAATATTTAGTCTAAGTCGATCCTTTTCCAGTTTACAACCATTTCCTCTCATCCTGTCTCTATTTGCCCCCATAAGAAGTCCCTCCACAGATTTCCTGTAGGAACGCTTCAGGTATTGGAAGGTCGCTATAAAGTTCCCCCAGAAAATTCTCTTCTCCAGGCTGAAGAGCTCTGGCTCTCTCAGCCTGTCCTCATAGGGGAGGTTCTCCAGCCCTCTGATCATCTTTGTGGCCCTCCTCTGGACCTGCTCCAACAAATCCATGCTGTTCTTGAGTTAGGGATCCCAGAGCAGGATGCAGTACTCCGGGCGAGGTCTCTCAGGAACAGAATAGAGCAGCAGAATCACCACCCTTGACCTCCTGGTCATGCTGCTCTTGATGCAACCCAGAATACATTTGGCTTTCTGGGCTGGAAACACACACTGCTGGCTCATGTTGAACCTTTCATCAACTGGCACCCCCCAAATCCTTCTCCTCAGGGCTGCTCTCAAGCCATTACTCAGAAAGTTCTGTAGAGTCTGATCCTTCCATACAGTTAAAGAGTGTTATATTCACAAGCAGCAAACCCAAAGGCCTGACCACTTGTGAAAAACATGCTGACCATCCTCTGAGCTGCCTGAGCTGCTGGAGTGTTGGCAAGAAGGTCATGGTGGAGGGGGATAGCCACTGGGACTGCCTGGTGCTGTGTGTCAAGGCACAACGTGGTTCTCAGTACTGGTTTTCTCTGGGAAAAGATGAAGTTGTCCTGGCTGGTGGAGGAGTCTCCCCTATAATGTACTCAGGCTTGTAGACAGCACGAACTCTGGTTTGACTGCTTAATGTCTAAAGACTGGTCATGGCCACTCCAAAATTAGATTGTGACTTGCCATTTGTAGGGAGAGTATCTTCAAGAAACTTGCACTCTTGGAGCATGTCCCTGCTCCTTCCATGTCTTCAGGGCATGGAAGGGCATTATTCATGCAGCCTCCCTGATGGAGTTTGGGAGAAGTTTTTATGCCAAAGGTCCTCCTGAGCACACTGTCTTCATGAACATTCCAGATATGTGCAAGTGTGAGGTCCTGTCAGCCCTTGCTCATTGGTCAGGAGTTTCCTTGCTTCCCCAGTAGTGTTGGGTTTTGCTCTGGGTTAAGGAGGGCTTTGGAACATGAGACGGGAGATGTGCAGACACTCTAATGCTGGGAGACAACTTATCACCTGGGAAACAGAGAAGAGTCTAAGGCAGTGAGAAGATATTTTCTTCAATCCTTTCTTTCCTTCCACAAAGCATTCATGTAACTTTCTAAACACAGCTCCATCTCTTTGGCCAGGATGATGAGGCCTATGTATCTATAAACTTCTATTCTTGATGTCTACCCTGGATGTAGACCTTCTTGGAGGAAGTCCAGTGATTTTAGGACCGTAGCGTAGTTCAGTCCCTAGTCTGTGCTGCTTCGAGAGATTGTTCCTTCCTGGTTGCAGGACTTGTCATTTGGCCTTCTAGAATCCCAGGAGGTTCCTTCATTCCTCCAGCCTGTTAAGGTCTCCCTGTTTGGCAGCACTGCCCCGGAGCTGGTTTCCTGTTGCTGCCCTCTACCAACTTGATGGAAGCAGATTCTGCCACCACCCCTGAGTCATTCTACTCATCCAGTAATACACCATCATGTCTGCGGTTGGATATGAGACTCTTGCAGGAGACAGCATTGAAAAACTGAAAAGGTGCCGACCAGCTTGTTCTTATCTAGGAAGTCCTTTGGGTCTGTTCTGAAGATGGTTGAGACATCTACCTTTCTCCCACAGACTTGTAAAGGAGATAGAGAGAGGCCTTGCAAGGATGTTGGGCATCTCCCTACACTCCCTTGGCTGCTGCCCCATGTATGTGTCTGGATTGTTATTTCTTTGACTGTCTTTCATCTGTTCCCTATAATTCTAGAGTTCATTTCCTTCTTGAACTATTTCACAGGGCACAGAGTCTGATGATACCTTGTAGTCGAAGACTAAGAGGACTATGGATAGTACAGGATAAGCTTCCTGGATTCCATGACTTTGAAAATCAGTTAAGAGCAGCCTTGCACTAACATTACTCACCTACCTCATGTTCATGCCATCAGGTCCCACGGACTTGTATCAGCTTAGTTTGTTTAACCATTTCCATGCCTGATCCTACTCTACCTGGAGCAGTTTTCCTTGCTACAGAGTTGCAATGCTGTGAAGAGCTTGGCTTCTTTCTACAAAAGAAGTCACCAGTTATTACCCTACAGCCCACTGAGTCCTTCCCTGTTCTCTGCTTTAATGCAATCATCCCAGTACCTGATGGTCCTTTTTGTAGGACCTACCTTTACTGGTAGGATTGTGATCTTTACTTCCTGGGTTTTTCATAACAGCACTTGAAAGAAAATAGCATAGCCAGATAGGCATGTTAGAAATGAGGAAATGAAATGGTAGAAGTGATGAAAAACAGAAAAACAAACAAACAAAAAAACAACATGAAAAACCCACCACAACAATAACACTGTGCCATTAGGAAGGATAATTGGAGCTGAGGTATGCTGGAAAACTAATGCCAATGTAGAGTGACTCTTGGACTGGGGTGGTGCCAGAGGGGTAAAGATGGCAGAGGTGGTTAAGAATAACGTCGTGACATTACCCCAGGCAAATGTCTCCTGCCTGCAACACAGAACCCCTACAGCACTTCGAAAATGCCTTCTACCCATACTGACGTGTTTCTGCAAGGAAACTCCTTGCATCTCTCATTCTGAAACTTGAAATGAGTCATCATGGCCGAATTGGGAAGGTCAGAAATAAGGAAATGAAATGGCAGAATTGACAGAAACTAAAAAAACGAACCTGCGCCATTAGAAAGGATAGCTTGCATTTGAGATTATTCGTCTGGAAAATTGCTTCTTGTGTGGAGTGACTGTAGGCCTGGGGTGGTGCTGGAGTGGTATGAACATGGGTCTATCTCCTTATTCTCTCATCCACTGCTCTTGCCTCCATCTCCCTGGGAACGAGGTGAGTCTGAAGCCCTTTCAACAACCCCTCCTCCTCTAAGATTTCGGTGCACATATGAAACCCCACAAATAGTCTTGGAATGACAGCTTGCCTTGTTTGAGGGAAGGGGGCAGCTGTTGTGTGGCATCAAGTGATGCTGGGTCTTGCATGAGCTGTTTCCTCTGCCACAGGATAGGCAGCAACCTGTCTGTGCCTGATTGCTCTTGGCAGGGCCAATGGGGCCAAAGGGAAGGAGAAGACCATGGGCTTCCTTACACAGCGTCCATATCCTCAGTCAGCACAGTGCCTTGACTCTCTCCTGCTGGGATGGCAGGATGCTCCTCACTCTCTCCTTTCTTTGCATGGCCCTCTGTCCTAATAGGTGCCCCACTAGACACAAAACATGTCCTGCTATGACCAGTGCCCTCCACACCTGCCATGCTAGCCCTGTGGCCCGACTCTGCTGGCCAACAGCTGCAACAAGCCCTGCGTCAGGCAGTGCCAGGATTCCAACGTCGTCATCCAGCCCTCTCCCATGGTGGTGACCCTGCCCGGACCCATCCTCAGCTCCTTCCCACAGAGCACCGCCGTGGGATCCTCCACCTCCGCTGCCGTTGGCAGCATCCTCAGTTCTGAGGGTGTGCCTATTTCTTCTGGAGGCTTTGGCCTCTCTGGCTTTGGCTTCTCCAGGTTCATCAGCCTCAACTGTGGCAGGAGGTGCCTCCCTTGCTGAAGTTGTTGGCCACTGCTCTCAATAAAGTTCCCCCTGACCCTGAAGTTTGTAGAGAACTGGGGACAAAGTTTTGGGATCTTGTTTTCCATCGGTTTGATGATACATAGCAACTCTTGCAATAGGAAAAGGATAGGTCTAGCCTGGGCTAGGAACAAGCTACTGGCCCTTCTCCTTTTCTGGAGTGAGCAGGCGAATACTTGTTACATAGCAGAGACTTTCATCTTTCTGTGATGCCTCTACCACTGGAGCCTCCAGTCACAGGAAAATTTTTACTTCTTTAAGCTAATTAAAGTTCTGCTGCATACTATCCTGAGCCTCTGTACTTAATCTTCCCCTTAAAGACACTGTCCTACTTAAGCCTGAGGAGAAACACATTATTCTTCAGTAGTTCCGGAATTGTGTTGATGGCACTGGCTTTGATGAGCAATAGTTAACACAGACTTGCATTAAGTATGCTTAGTTGTGTGTACTCTTTACTCTCTCCCTCTCTCTTTTTTTTTTTTTTTTCCTAAGAAATGACTTCCAATGCAGATGGGTGACAGTACTAGGATCACTAAATTTTATCATCTTTGTCAGTGACATAGTTGGATTGAGCATGCATTTCTGAAGTTTGCAGATAACACCAAGCTACATGGTGCTGTCAACTTGTTGGAGGGAAGGAATGCCATCCAGAAAGATTTTGCAAAGCTCAAGAGGTGTCATGTGTGGATCTCATGCAGTTCAACAAGATCAACTTCAAGGTCAACACCTGGATCATGGCAATTCCAAACATCAATACAGGCTGGGTGATGAGTGTATGAAGAGTAGCTCTGCTGGGAAGTGGATAAAATACTTGAGATGAGCCAGAAATGTGTATTTTCAGCCCAGAAAGCCAGCAGTATTGGCTGCACCAAAAGAGGGATGGCCAGCAGGGCGAGGAGGGTGATTGCACCCCTCTACTTTGTCCTTGTGAGGCTCCATTTTGGAGTACTGTGTTCAGGCCTGGGGCCAGCAGCACAAGGAAGTTTTGGAGCTTCTGGAGTGTCCAGACGAGGGCCACGAGGATGTGAGGGGGAGAAGAAGGGCCTTCTTTTATACTGTCCTGATACTGCCTCAGGCCTAAAGTCACTTTACATGGGTAGTAATTTGCCAGCAGACTCACCTCAAATGCAAATTAGCCTTCCTAATGGCATAATCTTTTCTTTGTTTTTTTTTTTCGGTCAACTTAGGCATTTCATTTCCTCATTTCTGACCTCCTCATTTGCTCACAGAGACTCCTTTCAAGTTCTAGGATTAAGAGTGTATGGATTTACTCGGCAGCAACACTACAGTCCTGGCAGATATCATACTCCAAGCCCTTAGATCGGTCCCAGCAGGTGTTAGATGTCTGTGGAAGTATCCTGTTCTTCTTTGCAACTTTGTTGTAAAAGTGCACATATCCTCTGATCTGTTTTGGATATTCAAGGGCTCCTTTTCCCCTGAATGCATTCTGTCCTTCTCCCTCCCTGCCTACCTTCACACCTGCTCCATCAGTCATTGTTCTTTCCCTTCAAGGCAGCTGGATTGTACTGCTGCTTGCAAATGCCCTCCCCAAAATCTCCTACTGTTTAGATATTTGTATATTTTTTCACCTTTTTGAACTCCTGGTGCAGTCCCTGCTAGTTACTCCAGTTTCCAGGCACATCTCCCAGCTCCTACAGCTGAATAAAGCTTATTAATAGTTGTCTTGCAATCACATCTGCCAGTTCCCTCAGCACTTACTGATCCATCCCATCAAGATCCATGGACTTACAAACTTCCATTTTGCTCAAATATTCCATGAACTAATCCTCTTCTACCAAAGATACATCTTGCTACATCCAGCCATTCATCCTGGCCTCTGGGCCCTGGGATTCCTGAAGGTCAGCCTTGCTAGATAAGAAAGAGACAAAAAAGGCATTCAGTAATTAGCCTTTTTTACTGTCCCAAGTAACCAGGTCTGCTGTTTCATTCAAGAGAGCATCCATATATTCTCTAGTTTTTCTTTTGCCACTGAATTACTTGTAGAAGCCCTTCTAGTTGTCCTTGATTTCCTTTCTCAGGTTGAAGTCTATCAGGCTTTTCGCTTTCCTTACTTGATCCCTATCTGCCTGGACATTGTGACTGTACTCCTCCCAGGTTACCTGACATTACTTCCATCTTTCAGAATCTTCATACTTTTTGTTTGAGTTTGGCTGACAGTTGTAAGACTATGAGGCAGTCCAGGCCTGGCTTCCTCTTTCTAAATCCATGCTGACCACTCACTATCACCTGCTTGTATGCTCTTTGCTTTTCACAACTTTGAAAGTCAGTTGAGAAGCCTTGCAGTGATATCTGCCAATCCCTTGTGTGTGTGCATTCATTTAACTCCAGTCTGTTGATCCTCTACTAAAAGGAAGTCTCAAACTTTGCCAGGATCAAATCTTCACATTAAAACCATGGCCAAGAACCTTTTGAGCACCTCCACTTCCTCCTTGTGCCCTGTTCCCGAGTAAGACGCCCCTTCAGTACTGCAGCACCCTTTGCCTTAGCCTTGATCTTATTACTTATCTGCCAAGAAGGTCTTCTTCATGCTTTCCTTGTCTTTTGCCTGACTCAACTCCAGTAGGGCACTGGCTTTCCCAATACTAAGACTGCATTCTCAGACAGACTGGCAAGCTTTCTCTCTACAGCTAACAAGATTAAGAGGAGGACATCCATTGGGAGAGCCTGGATGCCAGTGAAGGCAATGGCCAGTGAATGTCAGAGTGAGCCAAGAGAGAGGCTGAAGAAAGATCCATGTGGCACATCTGTGGGAATGAAGTGCAATGTTTTTTTCTGGTTCAGACTCTGTGACAACACTATACAGAATGTAACATTGTGAATTTTCACTGATTGGTTAAGAGATGGACTTGCATCTAACTGTTGCCTACAGACAAAACTAACAATCTTGTGAAGGCCTCAGAATGAAAACTATAACTCTCCTGTGAGAGGAAACCAAGAGTTAGTCATCTTGTTTAAGGTGGTCTTGGGTCGTTGTTGTCCCCACACACAACCAAGGCCCTTCACAACCACCATCCAAAGTGAGAAGGACTGTGGTACAGCATGTGGATGGCACATGATTCTAGATACTCTCCGCCTGACAATAACTCCTGGCCCAATTGTAAGGGATCTTCATATGACATCAAAAGCGTTGCCAACCCCACTGCCTCTGGTGCTCATCCTACCAAATCCTCAACCACCCAGAAGAACAAGAAGGAGGATGGATCCTGAGGACATGAAGAAATCTGCAGTGATAACTTGCTTTTCTTTCCTTTCCATTTTTTTCTCTACTTCCTCTCTTCTTTAGTTTTTCCTCTCTTTCTCACCCATATTTTAATAAATAAAAGCACAGCCTTGCTCAGCCAACACCTCAACTCTGTCCCAAGTCTTAATACAGAGAGATGGAGACCAATATAATGAACCACAAGCCTCTTTGGCTTGCCACACAAGTCCTTAAGGAATAGAATCGTGAAGTGTTCATTTCAGTACAGTAACACTTAAAAATGATGGACATCATCAATGATTAACAGTGTTAACCATTCCCCCATGGTGCCACAAGACATGCCCTGTCCCCAGAGTGAATGTGACCATTCCAACACATGGGGCTCCTTTTCTGCCTATGCTAACGTGACTCTACTTGCTTAATTGTTGAGTCTCAGAAAACAGCACTTGAAAAAAGTCTACATGACAGTATAGGCATGTCAGAAATGAGGAAATGTAATTGCAGAGTTGACAGCAAGCAAAACAAAACCTGTGCGATTAGGAAGACTAATTTGCATTTGAGGTGAGTCTGTTGGCAAATTACTACCCACGCAAAGTGACTTCAGGCCTGAGGCAATATCAGGACAGTATAAAAGCAGGCCCTTCTTCTCCCCCTCACATCCACTCCTCTTGCCTCCAGTGATCTGGGAACAAGGTGAGTCTGAAGGCCACACTCCTCCTCATTCTACTCACCACCATCCCTGGGGATTTCTCAGCACGCGCTTGTGCCTTGATCTTACTTTGGGTACTGGGGTGACAGCTAAATACAGGAGAAGGAGTGAGGCAGCAGTGTGTAACAGAGAGATGCTGGATCTTAGCTGGGGTGTCTCCTGACCTATGGTCTAAAGGAGACCTAACTGAAAGTGACAGATATTGGCCAGGCCCATGAGGACCAAAGTGTAGGAGAAGACCTGCTGGCATCCTTACATGGCCTCCAGCTCCACAGGTAGCATGTGCCTTAACTCTCTCACTGAGGGCTGGCAGACTGCTCCTCATTCAGCTCCATTCTTCCCCCGGACCCCTCTCCCAACAGGTGCCCCTCCACACACAAGACATGTCCTGCTACGACCAGTGTGTGCCACGCCTGCAGTGTCGGCCCTGCGGCCCCACCCCTCTGGCCAACAGCTGCAACGAGCCCTGCGTCAGGCAGTGCCAGGACTCCAACGTCGTCATCCAGCCCTCTCCCGTGGTGGTGACCCTGCCCGGACCCATCCTCAGCTCCTTCCCGCAGAACACCGCCGTCGGATCCTCCACCTCCGCTGCCGTTGGCAGCATCCTCAGCTCTGAGGGTGTGCCCATCTCCTCTGGAGGCTTTGGCCTCTCTGGCTTTGGCAGCGGCATCTGTGGCAGACGGTGCTTCCCCTGCTAAAGCTGCTGGCCATGGTCCTGGAGGAAGATTCCGAGAGACTGAGGTGGTAACATCCTGGGAACCGAGCATTGGGATCTTGTAAAAAAGGGCTGAGTAGTGTGTGCCATCTGTTTCAAACAGGACCTGGTGGTCCTTCTTTCTGTGTGGAACAGGTAGATGGACAGCAGTCAGCATGTTCAGCATGCCACACAGTGCAGACTGTCATCTGTCCCTGCTGCTTCCTGCACCAGGACCTCCCCTCAGAGTGACCTCGTTTCCTTCTTTTCCCACATTAAAGTTTTATTGCATTCCAGCTTGTGCCTCTGCGTTGTCCTTCCCCAGGGGACACTCCGGACAAAAACTGCCAGGAGGAAATGCGTTGCTCTATGGATTTCAATAGGTGTCTTTGCACACTGGAACGCTGCACCTTTCCTAAAGGTTGCGACACCGCTGTTGCTCTCTTAGAAATCACTGCCACTCATGCATGAGGGGGGTGCCCATGAGTCCTGCAGTATCCCTGACATTCAGACCTACCCTTTTGCTTCTCTGTCCTGACGTGCCTCCTTGGCCTCAATGTACACCATGCAGAAGATGTTCACTCTTGGTCTTGACTGCAGAGCCAGAGCTGCTGGAGGCCCTGGGAGGGCATGAGCTCCACAAGCTTGTTGAAGGGAACAGAGGGAGAGACAGCAGAGCAGGAGCAGCAATTCCTTCTGCTCTTGACACAGTGGTACTGGGCAGAAAACAGTCCCAGAGCAGGTCAGTAGAGGGAGTTTGGGAACCGGGCTGTACTGGGACTGGCTAAGACGGAGACATTTTTCTTCACCACAGCCCATATGATGCTGTGTTGTAAAGGTGTTGTTAAGCAGCAAAGGTAGCGCAACAAGGTTTTAGCACAGCTAAAGGATCAAGGCCTTTTCTGTTTCCCATTTTGCACCCGCACAGAGCTGACTAGGAGTCAGAAAGAGACTAAAAGGACATACAGTGTGGATGGCTGACCCAAAATGACCATGGGAATATTGTGTGCACACATCACATCATATTTGTCTATAAAGCAGGGAGCAGTCATTCCCAAGTAAGTGTTCTTTAGAAGCTGACTGGGCATTGGTCTTCCTTCTGGCAGGTGGCAGGGAAACACTGATTTGACATCACTGTTTTTTCTTTTTGTTTATCCTTCCTTTTTTTTTTTTTTTTTTTTTTTTTAAACTATCTTTATGTGGTCATTGTGTTTTTCTTACCTTTGATTTTACTTTTATCTCCCCCTGCTGATTTTGAGTGAGCATGCAACTTGTGGGTGCTTACGTGTGTTTTTTTTAGTCAAAACACCACTGAGCCATGCAGGCAATTCATGTCCTGCTACTTCCATCTCTGTCCTGGGCATCCTAGTCAAAACTATGGGCAGGGGAGGTCAGGAAGAGAATACGGGCAGGAGGAGGTACAGGGAAGCATTCTGAATGCGTCAAAGGGGCATCTACGTGGTCTCCCAAATAGTTCAGTTGCCAGCAACAAAGGTTTCCAGAGAGGTTTGCATCTATGGATTTGGAGCTGCTGAATTGCTCTAGAACACCCCCGTACACCGTAACACCCAGAGTCCTTACTGGCAGTTGTCCTGCTATGCCCCAGCCTTCGTGTCACTTTGTGAAGCATTCGAACAGGCTGAAGTTATTTGAAAGATGTGTAGATGTGGTGCTTCTGGTCATGATCTAGTGGTAGATTTGGCAATGCTAGCTTAATACTGGCTTAGACATGGTCATCTTAGAGGTCTTTTCCAGCCTTAATGATTCAGTAATTCTACATATTTCAAGCCCTCTATAACAGCAGATCAAGGGAGAGGCCAGAAAGAACTGCTTTTGTGGCAACTCACCAAAAAAGATGTGATTCCCAACAGCTTCTCCAGATACCAAAAACATCAACAGAATCCTGGGCTACATGACCTCATGCATAACCACGAACTTGAGGGAAGTGATAAGCCCAGTATACTCAGCTCTTATCTGACAGCATCTTGAATACTAAGCCCAGCTTGGGGCTGTGCTGAAAGAAAGACATTCGCCAGGCAGAGCAAGTTATACTCAGCTTAGGCAGAGTAATCAAGGGCCTCAAGCACCTAACCACCTAACCAGTGAGAAGTAGCTGTGGGCTTGCTCTGCATGGGAAAGAACAGGCTTTGATGGGAGATCTAAGAGCACATTTGGAGTAGATGCAGTGAGGACCTCCAGAAGACAGAGCAAGGCTCAGTGTTGTGACAGTACTGGAAGACAAGAGACAGTGGACTTAAGGTTTGCACTGAATAGGAGGAAAAGGGACACAAGAACTGTCAAGCAATGGTACACTTGGAGCAAGCGGTTGGACATACTGACTTCCAGAAGTTCTTTCTACCTTGATTTATGCTATGACCTTATGGCCATAGGACCTTCTTTGTGTGACTGCCAACTAAGGACAGGACCAGACAAATGGCTCAGCTTCCCAGCCAAGGAACTAGACACTTCTCTGGATATGTCTTGAGAGCTCTGCAGAGGGGCAGAAGTGGTAGCAAAAAGCAAGATAACAAGATCTGTGATCCTATGATCCCAAAGCTGCTAAAACATATATGTATTTTTTCTTCAAAAAATGTTATGACAGTGTGTTTCCTTACTGTTATCAAGCTTTTGTTTTGGAGCTGGTCTTCTCATTGCCCTGCATATCTGATCTGCCTACTTCTTGGAATGGGTTTTCCTGTGTTCTCTTAGGAATCTCTGGCCTCTGCCTTCTCTATGACACACTCGTCCCCCTTTCCTTACTTCTTGCTTCACAATGTTGAGCTTAATAGAGTAAAAGAAGCAACATGTACAGCAAAGTGAATAGTAGTGGTGGAGTTACATTGGATAGTTCTGTCCAGTCCTGAAAAGAATAATAGAATCCAGCACAGTGTGGACTGGAAGGGACCTTAAATATCATAAAGTTCCAATCCCCTTTCAAGAGCACAGACACCTCCTACTAGATCCAATTGTCCAAAACCCCATCCAATCTGAACACTCATAAAGTGGGAGCATCCATAACTTCTCTTTGCAGTCTGTTCCAGTACCTCAACAATTTCTTTGTGAAAAAATGTATTTCTAATAAATTATCTAAACTCTTTTTTTTTTTCTCTTTTTTTTTTTTGTAGTTTAAGACCATTACCCCTCGTCCTGTCCTCCTGTCCTGTCATTACAGCATTACAATCCCTGATTGAGTCCCTCATCTATCCTGTGGGCCTCCTTTAAGTACTGGAAGTCTGATATAAGGTCTCTCCAGGGACTTCTACAGTCAAAGTAACCCCAACTTTCTCAACCTGATCTAGTCCTCTGATCATCCTCGTGGCCCTCGTCTGGACACTCCAGAAGCTCCAAAACTTCCTTGTGCTGCTGGCCCCAGGCCTGAACACAGTACTCCAAAATGGAGCCTCACAAGGACAAAGTAGAGGGGAACAATCACCCTCCTCGCCCTGCTGGCCATCCCTCTTTTGGTGCAGCCAATACTGCTGGCTTTCTGGGCTGAAAATACACATTTCTGGCTCATCTCAAGTATTTTATCCACTTCCTAGAAGAGTTACTCTTCATACACTCATCACCCAGCCTGTATTGATGTTTGGAATTGCCATGATCCAGGTGTTGACCTTGAAGTTGATCTTGTTGAACTGCATGAGATCCACACATGACACCTCTTGAGCTTTGCAAAATCTTTCTGGATGGCATTCCTTCCCTCCAACAAGTTGACAGCACCATGTAGCTTGGTGTTATCTGCAAACTTCAGAAATGCACGCTCAATCCAACTATGTATATGAATATGTACTGCCTGTGAATTTGTGTGTTGCATTGACCACTGAAGGACCTTGGTAACCATCAGTTCCTTCCTCACTTCCCACCCTCCATGTGAAGCAAACTGAAGCGAGACCCAGCTCACCCACTCTCCCTCCATTTTCTAGATGGGCCTCCCAGCCCAAGTGTAGGAATTCTCACCTCTGTTTTCCCCACTCTCCCTCTCCACTTCTATCACCTTCCATGATCTTGTGTGCCTACTGTCCTCCCAGGGAAGCTCTGGCTCCTCAGTCTGGGCCATCAGTGGCCACTTCTGCTGTGCACTGATGTCTAAAAGGAATTGCAGGACAGAGAGGCAGTGGGACTGAAGTCCACTGACAGTACAGAACTCGTAGACACTTTCCTCACATAGTATCACATCATTTGAGTTGCAAGGAACCTTAAAGATCATGCAGTTCTAATCTGCCTGCCGTGGGCACACTTGCTAACAACTGGAACATGTTTCTCAGGACACCAACTAACTTGGTCTTGAACACCTCCATTCACATCTTCTCTGAGCAACCTATTCCAGTGTCTCATCACCCTCTGACTAAACAATTTCCTCCTGATATCTAATCTAAATCTTCCCTCTTCTACTTAAAAACATTCACTGTTGTCTCATTACTTTCAGACCATGAAAGAAATCAATATCTTTCCTATTTATAAGCTCTCTTGAAATGTTGGAAAGTTGCAATGACATCTTTCTGGAGACTTCTCCAGACTGAACAACCACAGCTGTTTCAGCCTTTATTTGTAGGAGAGTTGCTCCTCTAAAGGGAAGTAAAAAATAACTTCTTTCTTCTTTTACTTATTCTGTTTTATTCTGCTTGCTTGTTTTTATTTTCATTTAATTAAAATGTCTTTATCTCAGTAAGGGGGGAGTTGGAAGGGAGAGTGAGAGAACAGTGTGGTGGTGTTTTGCTTGCCATCAACTTGAAGTATGCAATTGCTACGCACATCAGACAATGTGGGGTAAACTTTGGCCAGGCAAAAAAGTCCTGTCCTTAGATCTCACTGCAGAGCTGGCTTATGCTTGCTTTCCACATGACCTCCTGAGCTGGGAAGGGAAAGTCATAGGATACTCCCATTCCGGTTTTCGTAACAGAGAAAAAATGCAGGAAGATTAGTTCTTTTGCCTTTCCAGTGAGAAGGGAAAAGGGAGGGGAGTGAGGAGGAAAATATCCAGGATGGAATTTGAGAGAAAGCCTTGTATGTTTGTGAAGAGGTGACTGGGCTTTGAAAGGGAGAAGTATTTCACAAACACTGCTTGGCAGGTGTTAAATCCCAAACAGTGAGGTACTTCTTGTATCACTAAGGGAAGCTTCCCTAGCAATCCTTGTTCCTTAAGAGCTATAAGCCAGCCCACATCAAGCTGATAACAGGTCTCTGATGCCTCTGATGAACTGACTATTTATAATCCTGAGTAATGCACAGTTTAGCAGATGTCTCATTGCAGCTTAGCTCCTCTGTGAAAACACATTGGCAGCTATTATCTAGTGTTCCCTCATCTTCTAAACCAGACACTCAGAGATCTCCATTCAGGACTTTGCATTACAGCTGTAAGGCACCAAGTGTATGCATTATTTATTGTTCCCAATAAATTGTGTGCCTCTTAAAGGATGTAGGCAGCTAGGGAATTGGGAAAAGAATGGATTCGGGGATTTCTAGACTTCTAGATGCAATGGGAGCCTGATGTCGTGTGGCAAGGGTCAAAGTTAAAAGGCAATATTCTCCAAAAATCTGCCCAACCTTCTTTATACTGATATAATACTTGCTTCTCAGCTAAGGCTGTTTCAGACATCAATCTGAGAATCACAGAATCATAGAATCATTCAGGTTGGAAAAGACCTTAAAGATCATCAAGTCCAACCACAACGTAATCAAACAACCCTAACTCTGCTAAATCATGTCCCTGAGCACTACATCCAAATGGTTTTTAAACGCATCCACGGATGGTGACTCAACCAACTCCCTGGGGGGCCTATTCCAGTGCTTAACAACCCTTTCTGTAAAGAAGTTTTTCCTGATATCCAACCTAAACCTCCCCTGGTGCAACTTTAGGCCATTTCCTCTCGTCCTATCACCTGTCACCAGTGAGAAGAGACCAACCCTACTCCTGCTTTAAGCACCTTTCAGGTTTTTGAAGAAAGCAGTAAGGCTTAGCCTCCTTTTCCCCAGATTAAACAGCCCCAGTTCCTTCAGTCTCTCTTCACAGGCTGTATTCTCCAAGCCCTTCACAAGCCTTGTTGCCCTTCTTTGGACCCACTCCAGCACCTCAATGTCTCTTCTGTACTGAAATGCCCAAAACTGAACACAGTACCTGAGGTGAGGTCTCACCGATGCTGAGTACAGGGGCCAGATTACTTCCTTAGTCCTGCTCACCACACCATTCCCGATACAAGCCAGGATGCCATTGGCCTTCTTGGCCACTTGGGCACACTGTTGGCTCATATTCAGCTGACTGTGCATCAGTACACAAAGGTTCCTTTCCAACAGGCAGCTTTCCAGCCACTCTCCCCCAGGCCTGTATGGTTGCCTGGGGTTGTTTGACCAAAATGCAGGACCCAACACTTGGATCTATTGAAACTTATACAGTTAAAAGAGAAAATTAAAGTTAAAACAGAGAAAAAAAAAAATTCAGATTGGGATCATCTAGATCTGCCTGCCCATGACTCATGAAAGTTTGCCAGTCCCACAGGTATTGCCCAGAAGAGCCACATTCCAATTTTGCCTCCAGAGGGTGCCAAGCCTTCTTCCAAAAAGAGGAAATAAAGTCTGAAAGTTTCCATCTTCCATCTCTTCTACCAGTCAACTTCAAGCAGTTTCCAAACCTCAATCTAAAAGGTGGAACAAAACCATTTTCCTGCTACTCAGGCAGAGCTCCTAGGACCACTCTACTCTGTGCTGATGCAACCTCACCTCAAATACTGTGTGCAGTTTTGGGCAAGGTAGTGAAAGGTCTACAGGAGAAGATGTATGAGGAGTGATTGAGGTCACTTGGCTTATTCAGCTTAGATGAGAAACCTGAGACATGACTTCATTGCAGTCTACAGCTTTCTCATGAGGGCAAATTATCATTGAGTTTCTGGTCTCTTTTCTCTTGTGACCAGAAATAGGATCTAAGAGAATAATGTAAATCTGCACTGAGGAGATTCAGGCTGGATATTAGGAAAAGGTTCTTCACTGAAAGGGTTTTCAGGGACTGGCTCCCCAGGGAAGTGGTCACAGCGGCAAGAATGCTATGTTTGGACAACAGTCAGAGATGTTTGGTTTGATTTTTGTGTGATCCTGAATGGAACCAGGAGTTGGACTTGATATGTGGGCCTCTTCCAACTCAGTATATTCTCTGATTCTTTGATCCCAAGCCTTTAGCCACGAGGCTCTCTAGAAAGACTGGTAATGGTTAAATATATTTGCTTAGCCAAAGCAATAGTATAAAGACAAACCTTTGCAATGTCCCAAGTTCATCTAGGTCTGTATAATGATCAAAGCCCTTCAAAATTCACAAGGGCTCTGAACATTCTCACAAGCACTCCTACCTTTCAGAAGAGTGGAATATGAAAAAGTCAAGTGATCCCTGCTGATGGAGAACACTGGGTCTGCAAAAAATCCGCACACCACAGCACCAGGTCAATGTCCTCAGTCTGTATTTGACCCTCCAGTAGGAGAATTCATCTCCCAGTGGCACTGATGGATTGTCCCATAAATCCTTGAGCCACCTGCCCTGTCAATGAAAAGGAACCTTCAAGGTGGAGCAGAAATGACTAAAAGAGGAAAAGAAAAAGCATCAGTGCTGACATTTTTCTCTCATTGCACTAGGAACTTTAACACCAGCAAAGTCATGATCACTGTCAATTCTGCCAACACAAGACAGCCGCATACTACCACATTTCCCACAATACTTTTAGGGGTGACTGTCTCACACAAGGGTATGAGTGCCTGTGAGGAGCAGATCAGAGTCCTCAGTGACCAAGAGGATTTTGAAAGGCCGTGATGCCTTTCCTTTCTGCCTAGATGTTCCACTTGGAAGTCACCTGCCATGGAGGACATGCAGAAGCTTCCAGATACAGAAGCATGTCCCAGTGCCATTGCTACCTCTCATTGTGGCTGGGAAGATCAACTCCTCTCTAGGATATTGGTTGGATTCTCCATCTGCTGGATGTGCTTGAAGGCTGGGGAGAGCACTTCTGTGCAGAGACACAGCAAGACAGGCCCTGGATGTGGGAGCCAGGGAAATTTTTCTCAATTTCAAGGGACGGTGTTTGAAACAAGCTCACTGCCTGTGTCTCACTGTCTGGCAATGGACATGGGTCTCTTCTGACCCTGAAGGATCTTCTCAAAGCCATAGATTTCTGGCAGCCTGGGAGAGCGTCTAGAGAGGAAAGTACCACACAGAGATCCAGACTAGGATGCAGAATAAGTTTAAAGGTTTGAACGAGGGGAACAAGGACTTCTGAGAGGGTGCCGTGGTATGGGGAGCATCAGGGGTAGGTAGGAATCATTGATTAGAGGGGGCTTTGCAATGGGCATCTGTCTGCCCACACCCTGGAGGGAGAGAGGAAGCTGGTCCATCCAAGACTGGCTTAGCAGGAGCTCACAGTCCAGGAGAGCAGAAAAAAGGGAGAGAGAGAGAAGAGGGAACATTAGGCATGGGCCATGTTTTCAGAGAGCTCCTCTCTGAAGGAGGAAGTTGACCTCCTCATGCCTTCCTTTGCAGATGGAGTTGTGCATGCTCTGAAAGCAATGGCTGGAATGCCTGGTCTCAGTTCATTAGCATATCCTGGATTGATAGTGGCTGCCTTCAGTAACTTTAACAGGGGAAGCACATTCTGCCACGCTAGCGGTTGGAAATGCAGGAGAGGTCAAAGCCCTCCGATGTGATGGGCACACCCTGACAGCTGAGGATGCTGCCAACAGCAGCGGAGGTGGAGGATCCGACGGCGGTGTTCTGCGGGAAGGAGCTGAGGATGGGTCCGGGCAGGGTCACCACCATGGGAGAGGGCTGGATGACGACGTTGGAGTCCTGGCACTGCCTGACACAGGACTCGTTGCAGCTGCTGGCCAGAGGGATGGGGCCACAGGGCCGACACTGCAGACATGGCAGGCACTGGTCATAGCAGAACATGTTTTGTGTGTGGAGGAGCACCTGTTGGGAGAGAGGACCAGGAGAACATGGAGATAAGAGAAGAAGCCTAGCAGCCCACCACAAGTCTGCAAAGGCACATGCTAGGTAGGGGCTGTTCATGGACAGAGGTAGCCCAGGGTCCTCTTTACCTGTCCCTCATGGGAATGTGCAAAGAGAGCCAGGAACAGGAAGGCTCTTTGGCAGCCAAGACTCCTAGAGTCTTCTCAGTCCAGCCCCTGCTCTCTCCATGTCAGACATTCTACCCACTTCCCCTCCCATGACAGGGAGCCCCACACCTCAGCACTGGACAGAGCTTTGTACTCACTAGATTCCAAAGGAATCCAAAGGAGTCAGAGAGAAGTGGATGAGAGAGTGAAGAGTTGGACTGACTTTAGTATTTGTCCCACACTGCTCCAGATCTGTAGAGGTTATAATTTTCTAAGAAGCTCATTTGAAATGCAAAGCATCCCAGATAATGATACAGGCAGTGTTTTGGTTTCTGTCACTTACACCCTTTTATTTCCTTTTTTTGTTGCACCTTCTCCACCTTAAGTGCTCCTTTTCAGTGCTTGAGTGGGAGGCCCAAGGATTTCTGTGACAGCAACTCATCACTGCCATCAGGAGATGAGTCCCAGCTGCCAGAGGAGTTATGTGCAGGGTGGGGATGTTCACTTGGGGCAATAATGTTTGCAGCTTGGGGCAACGTTGTTTGCAGGCTCAGTGGCAGGAAGGGCCCAGTTGCACCACGGTGTGCAATCCTCAGTTGGATGCCAAAGGGTTCCTGTGCAGAAGGATGTGTCATGTTCCCTTCTCCTACCTTCAGTACTCCCTCTGATGTCCCTGGATGCAGGCAGCTGGTCTGCTTTTGACTCTCATCCTCCTAATGTTGTTCTAGGTTGGCACTGGTGCATCTGTTTGACTGCCTCCATTGTCTGGACTGTCTCTGAGGGTCTCCTACAAACACCCTCTGCATGTCTGGGGCCTTGTCCACTCTGCCCACTCCAGCCTTGACAGGATACTCATTGCCCTACTCCCCCATACCTGGGCAGCTGTGTCTCATCAGTTTCTGCCCATCCCTGCCAGCAAAATCTGCACTGTGTCATGCTTTCCACTCAACAAGGCATCCATGAAATTCCTAGAAAGCTGGGACTGAAGTTTGCTGGCTTGTATATTTTCCTACTTCTGCCAGATTAAAGCCACCTCCAAACCTCAGCCCAAAGAGTCCTCTCAGTTTAGTCCTAGCCCCTTTCTGGGTATTCTGGCTCTTCCCTGTCCTGTCAAGAATCTTTCCACTGTGTCCTCTGACTCCATAACAGGCACTTAAGAGAAGCAGCATCCCCCCACCTCTCTCCAAGCCTTTGAACTCTACTGTCTCCACCCATCAAGTTCTGTTTGGAGCCTCGAACTGCCCCCTCAGTCCCAGCGGTCCTCATTTTGTCCCCTTCCCCCTTCATACCTAGTTTAAACACCTGTCAATAAGTCCCGCCAGTTCCTCGGCTAGAATCCTCTTTCCCCATGGAGACAGGCTGCTTCCATTTGCAGCCATCACGCCAGGTGCCGAGTAAATTGCCCCATGACCAAAAAAACAGAACTCCTGCGTTTGCACCAACTCCTAAGCCATTTGTTCAAGAGATGGGTTTTTAGGCTCATCCCAGTATCGTTTCCTGCCACTGAAGGTACCGATGTAATAACCACCTGCACACCTGTTCCTTCAACTACCCGCCCCAGTCCCCTGAAGTCATCTTTGATAGCCTTCAGGCTTTTCTCACCAACTTCTTCACTGCCAGCCTGTACTATCAATAGTGGATAGTAGTCAGAAGGGCAGATCAGTCTGGGAAGTCTCCTAGCAATGTCTCTGACTCGTGCCCCAGGGAGGCAGCACACCTCTCTGTGGGTAGGGTCGGGCCGGCATATAGGGCCTTCGGTTCCTTGCAGCAGGGAGTCGCCTATGACAACCACCCTTCTGTCCTTCCTGGTGGAGGAAGTCTTGAGGCATGGGGTTGACCGCTTCCCCCGAGGCACCCTCACGGGTGGGCCTCCCTCCACACCTGCGCACACCTCTCCCTCGGGTTCCAGGGCCTCAAATCTATTCCGCAGAGGCACCTGGGGAGCTGAGCATGGTCTGGGGGGGGGGGGGGGACGCCCACAACGCCGAGTCGATATCTGTTTCCACCCATCCTTCTCTCTCAAATAGCTTTGCTCTGCTCGGCATTTTCTAGAACTAGCTAACAGGAAAGCGTTTTGGTATTTGTAGGTGCTTACTGACAATGTCTCCGTCTCTTAAGGTGGTTTACTTGTTGTGCTGCTGATGGGATCTTGAACAAATAACTACTTTCTGGTTACAATAAATGAACAGAGGACTTCTTCCCTCTTGTACATAATGTCTTCCAAGGGACCCTGGACATCTGGGCTCTCTCCACTTTCCCATTGTCTGCCCCCAGAGAACTAGTCCTACAGAGAGATGAGTTTTCATCATGCTCTAACCCAGCAACACTTTCCTCAGGAAACCAGGCATACAGCCTCCCAGCCTCCCACCCTTTCCCCCAGCCTGCAAGGTCTTTTTCATTCATTGAGAAGTCTGCACAGAGATGCACATACCTGGCCTCAGAATAGTGTCTTCACTTACCTCACCTCCCTTCCTGCAAATCTCCATCCTTCTCCATTCATTTTTTTTCTCTGTCCCAAGCACTAGAGAACCTTCTGGATCTGTCTTAAGTTCCCTAGACTGATTGCTAATTCTCCATAAAACCTTCTTTTTCAGGTCAGTCCTTTTGTGTTCCCCAAAATATTCCAATCAGGTAAGACTGAAGAGCGTTGTTCACCTTCTTCTGCAATTTTGTTCTCTTCCCTTACCTTTTCCTCCATCAGCTTTTGAAGGACTGGGGGTTAGGGTATGATGTGAAAAACGGGAGGTGTTATGTTACATGGTAAAATCCCAGACTGCACACATACAAAGGAATACAGAGAAACAATGGCAAGTGGGGAACCCAAATAATGCTCTCAGCCAGCTAATCCCACAGACATCACAGGAGACTGCTCAACCCGCCAAAGGCACATTTTCACACATAGAAAGCAGGCAAGGGAAACTGAAATAAGTAGTGGGTGGAATAGACACCCTTGTCCTCAGTACAGTTTGTGTTGTTCAGATATGAGACCCATCAAGACGAGTTGGCTCAGATTGAGAGGGATTATATTTAGCAATATTGGGCACATTATAGGATGCAGAGTAAAAGCATTTTGGGATTGCCCAGGACTTATTATGGGGTATTTAGGGGAGGAAAAAAATAGAGAAAAATACAGACTTAAGGGGAAAAAAGGACTGGTCTCATGTAAATGGATGATCAAAAAACTTGCCTGACCTTGTCCTTTCTATATCCTATCTTATTACATTTCGTTCCCATTTGTTTCCAAATATGAGGAACTCTATATTCTATGTAAATATGTCTAAGTACCAGCAACTAGTGCGTGACCTTGTGTGAGAGGTGCCTTATACCTTGTGAGCAGCAGCTGGTGCTTTTAGGTAGATGCAAAGGCCAGCTCCAGGGTACACTGCATTTTTAGCTAAGCTTCTCCAGTGATTCACATGATTCACGTGTTTCCTCCCACATTACCTTCTGATCAGCCTAAGGGAGGAACAGGATGATGACCTTAGTGCTATTCTATTTTTATAGGAATGCTAAGTATATCTGCCTGTGTTGATTTAATTGGTGTGCTTCATATATATGTATATGTATGCTATATGTATGGTAAACATATGTGCTTCTCATGTATGTGTGTAGTTACTAGGAATATATCCTGAGCCTAGGTACTGTTTGGATCTAGGCGTGGTGGTGAATTAAGTTAAATCTATCTGATGAACTCTCAGAAGTGGTGTTCCCCAGGGGTTACAACTGGAGTCAGTCCTGTTTAGTATCTTTATTTATAATCTATCTGGGGGGATTCAGTGCACCCTCAGTAAATTTGTAGATGACACCAAATTGGAAGGAAGTGCTGATCTGCCTGAAGGTAGGAAGGCCCTACAGAGGGACCTGTGGAGGTGCAAAGACGTGTATGGGGAGAAGAATCACTCAGTATTCTGTGACAGTAGTGAAGGAATGGTCATCAAGTCAAACATATTGAAAGTTTATACTTGGGCTTATACTTTTCTTTCTTTCTGTAAGTTGAATGTGGATGGAAATATGTGAATACTGTTGGAGTAAATGCTATAGGACCCTGGAGACGGATCAAACCATTGAAAACCTGTAGAAATTAAAGAGATTGTGAGAAGCTAAAAAATTTGATCCAGATCATCCTGACTTCATCAGACCCTTGATGATTTGCTCAGATTGAACAGTTTGTAGAAGGCAGTGCAATTACACTCTGAAAATTATTGCTTCATCTAAGTGCACCTCTCCAGTTGGGATAAAGCCAGGTCTTGGCTAAAATGAGTGTGAGTAGAAACTGATCCCAAATAAAGGTAAGAAATCAATGGAATTTGCTACTCATCTGTTTATTCATTCTTCCCTTGTGTCTAATATTGCTGTTGATTCTGTGCAGTTCACTTCACCACTGAAGAAATGGTAAACAAAAACGGATCCCCTTGGCACACACACTGGTGCACTTAGAATTCCTAGAGGAACAGCTTTTGCACAGCAACACAAGGAGACTCAGGACTTATGCTTGATTGATATACATGCAAAAATTTGAAGATGAGCGCAATCCCTTCAAAAATATCTAAGGGCTATCGCCTCCTAGCGACTTCTACTGAAATGTGCAATGCTTTTTTGCTGCTCAGTGAGGTTTGGAATTCACTAATTAGGAAAAATTTCCAATTTTGTTTGTTTTTATTGTTAAGAGAAATGATAACATTAGGATTTTAATGAACTCTCAAGCTAATGGGATTTCTTTTTTTTGTCTAAGCCTTTGACTTTTGTTCCTAGTAAAGACAAGACATTCTAAACTTGCAGATTCAGTGGATCAATGTGCCTTTCTGAGAGACAGGATATATACTTTTGGTCAGAATTCTCTGAGCCCAGATGTTAGGTGAATTTTGCACTTACCTAATCTCTGTTGTATCTATGTTTGGCTATAAGAATAAACTGGGAGAGAGGGCAGAAAGTGCTGATAAAGCCAATGTGAAAAAAACTTTCTCTTATCTACTTGAACAATTTGAATCTATTGCATGATCATTGGATCTTCAGGAGAAAAGTTGGACAGGTTACTCTAATAACAGAATCACAGAAATCACAGAAACACCAAGGTTGGAAAAGTCCAACCATCCACTATCACCAATAGTTCTCACTAAACCATGTCCCTCAACACAATGTCCAAACATTCCTTGAACACCTCCAGGGTTGGTGAATCCACCACCTTCCTGGGCAGCTCATTTCACTGCCTGACCACTCTTTCAGAAAAGTAGTATTTCCTAACGTCTCCTCTGGTACAGCTTGAAGCCATTCCCTCTAGTTCTATCACCAGTTACAAGAGAGAAGGGGCCAACACCCAGCTCACTACTGCCTCCCTTCAGGTAGTTATAGAGAGCAATAAAGTCTCCCCTGAGCCTCCTCTTCTGCAGATTGAACAATCCCAGCTCCTTCAGCCACTCCTCATAAGGCCTGTGCTCCTTCTTTGAACCCGCTCCAGGGCCTCAATGTCTTTCTTGCAGTGAGGAGCCCAAAACTGGACATAGTGCTCAAGGTGCAGCCTTGCCAGAGCTGAGTACAGGGGGATCTGTCACACAAAGTGCAAGTAAACCTTTAAAAACAGAGAGGCCTTGGACCCTGTGAAGTGGATAAGACAAATTTCAGCATCAGAACTATGAAAGGAGACTTCAGCTCTTTCAGGGACATATTTATTAGCAGATGAGCTATCCAGGAGGGTTACAGAGACATTATTTACTACGCAGAATTGCACTAGCATCAAGGAGAAGGATGAGGAAAAAGTGGACATGCTTATAAATAGGACAGAATATCTACTGACCAATCATGAGCTGAAGACTGTAATGCCTATATTTTTGTTTTGTTTTTCCCTGGTGATGTCTTCCTTCTAGCATACCTGAAATGCGGCAAGAATCTGCAGGAGGGAAGAAGTAGCCACAGACAAAAAAGATCAAGATAGGGGAATATAAGGAAATTGGGCCTATACAAGTCCAGATGCAGATGTAGGTTCTTCGGTTTCTCTTTGTTTTTCTTTGTTTTTCTTTGTTTTTTCTTTTTTTTTCCTTTTTTTTTTTTAATTCTTCATATAAGAAGTAGTCATATCTTAGGATAGCTCTAAAGAATACTGAGTATTTCTCAAAGTAAACCTTTCACTGTCTAAGATTTTCTTTGTATGTAAGCTGGATTACTCATAAATAAGTAAATAGTGAACTAGATTCATAAACAGCACAGTAGTGAAAGGGCCTTCTTCTCTATATCTGATTCCACTTGATTCTTCCACACTCCCAGGAGACACCACAGAATGAATGAGGTACCCTGAAGGCACACTTTATGTGATGTGTGTTTAGAACTGATCTCACGGTGGGTTTATTGCAGTCCTCTTTCCACAGAAGTCTCTGATCTAACTATTATGATTGCTGCTGATCACAGTGATAGCTAGGCACCCTCTTAGATACTCTCATCTTTCTTTCTGCATCCATTTACTCTTTACTATTTCTGTATACATTTACTCTTCACCCTTATAGATTGCAGTACATATTCCCAAATCTAACTGCCAGGAACATCTGGATGTCTGGGATAGTCAATGTCATCTCAAAATAAATGATGCATTCCCAGTTATGTGGGAAGCTGTGTTCAGACAAGGATCTCCACTGAATAAAAGTGAAACCAGTGTTAAGGTCTTTCTCCGTGGCAATGTGTATGACTAAAAGAATACAACACCCAGTCAAGGATATCATAGTCAGGAAAACTGTGCCATACTTGCCCTAAGGACAAGTTCACATTCCAACACAAATTGCTTTGCTCACTTCTCTGATGAAGAGACATTCAACATTTTGTTTAAGCTCCTACATGCAATGTCTCCAACCATTCTATTAGCCTCTAAGAAGAGAAAGCAAGCCAGGAAAAGACATTGTCATCTTTTCTCAGTTGGGCACTTGTTTCTCCAAGGCCCCCTTCTCCACCTGCCATTGCATACTGCATATTCAGCTTCTCTTCCTTTACCTGTTCCCTGCTCTCACAGCCTCAGCCTCCCTCCCTTCACCAGTGCCCTGTGACCAAGTTGTTCATGTTGGAAGCAGCTCCTCCCACACTACCCTGCTCCCAATATCACTGCAGATGGTTCTGCTCCCAATATCACTGCAGATGGTTCTGCTCCCATTGCTGTCTCCCACAGGTCTGTCTTCAGACCCATGGTTGAGTGGTGGCTCCTGATCAGTCTGTACTCTGTGTTCCTTGCACCATCCATCCCTCTGCTCCTACCCCACCTTGAATTCATCAATCCAATCTTCATCCAACTCTTCCGTTTTTTTTTGTTGTTGTTGTTTTTGTTTTCCATTCCTCTCTGTAACTCTGTAGTTCATGCAGTCATTCCTTACATTCTGCTTCTTTCAAGTTCTTCAGCAGTTTCACCTTTCTATCTGTGATATATGCACTAATCTCTTCACCACTAATGCACACATCATTTAGAGCACATGTTGCTGTCATCCTTTGGAATCTCTTACAATCTCTGTGTGCTCCTCACCATTTCTCCAAGATTTATCATCATAAATAATAGGCAGAGCTAGGTACAAAGAAGTTTTTATGTACTAGACAGTGGCTGTGAGCAGAGCCCAGGTGCAGCACGAGCTGTTCAGGAGCTGGCAGAGATCAGTGAGGACACCCAGCATTAACACCACCTGCTCACATCCCAACATTAAGTTGTTCACTATCCATTTGTACCATCTGTTCCTGGTCTGACCACCCCAGTTGACAGCACCAGTTGTCCAAGACACAAAACTGGTTGAAACTACACTAACAGGATGGCTGTTGGTGGCAGAAGACCTATTCTGGGAATGGAGAAGGGTCTCCTTAAACACTCATTTTATACCCACCAAGAGCAAAGACATTCTCCCTGGGCAGCTCTGGAGGCTACATACAGTGGAAAGAAACATCAAAAGCCCAAAGTGATATGCAGAAATCTTTAATGAATGTTTAAAGAGGAAAATGAGGTCAATCCGAACAGAGGTTCTGCAGTGCAGGATTCACCTGATCCTGTGGTAGACTTCATGCAGGACATGTGCCTGGCTTTCCAGCAGAGGATGGGCTGGCTCAGGGTAGTCCCAACACCCAGACGAGCATAGAGGGGGGAAAAAAATGAAAATGGAAAGAGGTAGGTGGTGGAATGGAAGAAGAGACGTGAGCCAGGCTTTTAGAAAGGCTGGTCTTTCTTCTTCCTGTCAGCATTTTCTAGAATAGTTGAGGATGGTCAGGTATTCTGAAAGCAGTGGCCTGAAGATTCCTCCTTTATCTGGTAGTTTTTGGAAGAACTTCCCCAGAACAATGGTCAGCACCTTTAGCAGGGGTAGCACCTTCTGCCACAATAGCGGCTTCCAAAACCAGAGAGGTCAAAGCCCCCCGAGGTGATGGGCACACCCTCAGAACTGAGGATGCTACCAACAGCAGCGGAGGTGGAGGATCCCACAACGGTGTTCTGTGGGAAGGAACTGAGGATGGGTCCAGGCAGGGTCACCACCACGGGAGAGGGCTCGATGATGACATTGGAGTTCTGGCACTGCCTGACACAGGGCTCATTGCAGCTGCTGGCCAGAGGGGTGGGGCCGCAGGGCCGGCATGGCACACACTGGGAGTAGCAGGACATGTCTTTGGATTGGAAGTAAACCTAGGAGAGAGTTAGGAGGAAGCACAGTACACGACTATGTGAAGAGCAAGTGGATACCCTCTCACAAAGGAGCCCAGGCAGCTACTATGAATGAAGATGAAGACTGTGACAGCATGTCACATCCCTTTGTCATGCCAGAGCCTTACAAAGAGCAGCCTGGCCCAAGGAGACTCTCACAGAGTGCATAAATCACAAGCTATATAAGCTGTGTCCCAGTCACTCTCTGCAGACTTATCCTCCTCCCATAGCAAAGAGCTCCAATCCCCAGCACAGGACAGAATAACTATTTGACAAGAAGGCCACTGAGGCAAAATCTCGCTTTGCAAGAGGAGAGAGGGCTTCACACTTACCTGGTTCCCAAGGAGAATGAGGCAAGAGAAGTGGATGGGAGAGCTGGGAATTGGGCTGCCTTTTATACTGGTCCTTCATTGCTGTAGGCCCAGAGGTACCCTTAGCAGAGGTATTAATTTTGTAACAAGCTCACCTTAAATGCAAGCCATCCTTGCTAATGATATGAGCTGTGCTTTAGTTTCCTACAGTGAGCCTTTTCATTTCCAGATTTATGCCATGCCCATCCTCTAATGAAGGTTTTTTTTAAGTGCTGAGATGAAAGGCCTGAGGATTTTTAGGGCAGGATTGCACTGATGAGACACAAAACTCAGCTCAAGTGCAGGACCGTTCCTGAACAGGTAAGTGTCATCAGCTTGGTTCACGGCAGTGGCGCTGTTTCAAGGCGCTGTTTATCCTGTTTCCTCAGGATAATTTCCAGCAAGTATCATCTGAATATCCAAGTCTTCCTGTGCGTGAGAATGTGTCACGTCCTTTTCTTTCCCTGCTTCCTCATCTTGCTTTGATGGCCATTTTTTTTGGCCTTCCCATAGTTGTATGTTTCCTGCTGTATGTAACACTCTGGAAAAGAGTTCTTGACTCTTTTGACTTGTCCCCTCTCTATGCTATCTGTGAATTCACAGAAAATGTTGTAGAATCATAGCATAGTTTTGGTTGGAAGGGATCTGAAAGATCTCTAGTTCCATCCACCTCTATAAGCAGGGATACTTTCCACTAGATCAGGTGTCAGAGTCCTATCCAGCATGACCCTGAATATTTCCAGGGATGGGGCATACACAACTACTCTGGGCAACCTGTTTAACTGAAGAATGTATTCCTAATATCTAGCCTAAATCTACTTTTTTACTTTAAAGACATTACACCTTATCCTATCATTATACTCGCTGATAAAGAGTTGTTCTAGATGGAAAATGACTACACTATACTGCACTTGTAGGAGAGAGGCTAGAATATATTTATTGATATAATATAGATAAAATATAGTGATTTAACTAAGCTTTACTGTAACTAAGGCTCAAGTTAACGAGATTCGAGATGGCTGGGTAAACTTAATTATTTACTACATGGAGGGTAGGGTTAAACACACACATACATCCCTCTGTGAACAGTGCTCTTGTCATACTAAATCCTATTGGTGCAGCAAAGAGTTGGCTCTGGAAATAGTTGTTCTGGAAGCTGACTAAGTTAGCCATGATGGCTTCTAAGAAGTTTTAGCTGAGTTTTTCTTTCTGTTGGAGCAAACACCTATTGGAGAGGTATGGATTTGAAGGATGAACTGTTCTGAGGATTAAGAATTGGTTGACTGGATGCAGCCAAAGTGTTGTGATTAATGGTTCTGTGTCAGGGTGGAGGCCGGTCACAAGTGGCGTCCCTCAGGGGTCAGTCTTGCGACAGGTGCTCTTCAATAGCCAGCAGGGAGAGGAAAGTGATTGTCCCCCTTGTCTCAGCTCTTGTGAGGCCCCATCTGGAGTATTGTGTCCATGCCTGGGGCCCCCAGTACAGGAAAGATGCAGAGCTCTTGAAATGAGTCCAGAGGAGGGCCACTAAGATGGTCAGAGGGCTGGAGCACCTCTCCTGTGAGGAAAGGTTGAGGGAACTAGGATTGTTTAGCTTAGAGAAGAGAAAGCTCTGGGGAGATCTCATTGTGGCCTTCCAATACTTGAAGAGAGCGTATAAACAAGAGGAGGAATGGCTGTTTACGAGGGTGGATAGTGATAGGACAAGGGGGAATGGTCTTAAACTGAGATGGGGGAGGTTTAGGTTAGATATTAGGAGGAAGGTTTTCACACAGAGGTGGTGATACACTGGAACAGGTTGCCCAATGAGGTTGTGGATGCTGCATCCCTGGAGGCATTCAAGGCCAGGCTGGATGTGGCTCTGGGCAGCCTGGTCTGGTGGTTGGTGATCCTGTACATAGCAGGGGGGTTGCAACTAAATGATCATTGAGGTCCTTTTCAAATCAACCCAGGCCCTTCTATCATTCTCTATGAAAAGATATTGAAAGCCCAGGATCCACCTCAGATAAGCCCTAGCCTCATTCTGTAGAATACTTTCTGTCCTCTTCCCTGTTCCATGTGAGAAAGCTGCCATTCCCCAGCTAGGACAGCTGGTATCAGCTTAGACATTTATTAGGAGAGTGGTGATCTTGAAGGAGGAGAAATAGCATCACACACACCTCATCTCCAAGGAGAAGGAGGCAAGAGAAGTGGATGAGAGTGGAGAGGAGCCAGCTTTTATAGTAGTCCTGTACTGCCCCAGGCAGAGTCACTCTTTGTAGAGGTAATTATTTTCTGAGTCTCATCATTAGCAAGTATCTATGCTAATGATATGGGTTGAGTTTTGGTTTCCAGCATTGTTACCTTTTCATTTCCTGGTTTATGCCACATGCTTTCACATAAGAAGACTTTTTTAAATGAAAGAGAAAAGGCCTGAGGGACTTCTGGCACAGAAACACATCAATGCAGACAGCTCAAGTGCTGATGATAACAAAATTACAGAGATCGTAACCAGCTCCATCCTCTCAATGCTAAATTGCTAAATTTACTTCAAAAAGTTCTATAGGGAGCATTAGATGACTGCATGTTTGGAGCATTTCTTCCACATCTTTAATTGTCAATAATAATGCTGTTTCTTTTAATGTCATTCAGAATTTTCTTTTGGAATTCCTTACTGAAGCCTGAACTGTTTCTTTTATGTCTTCTTTTTGTTTGTTTGTTTGTTTTGTTTTTAAAATCTATCTAGTTTTGCTTCCTAATCCACTGAACCACTATACTGGGTTCATATTATAAGTTTTCTGTGGCAGCTGCAGGCAGCTGGCCTCTGTGGGAAGAGTCCAGAGGCTTGCTCCTACTTCAGACAGAACTAGTTTCAACTGATTTCAAACAGACTGCTGATATCTTGCAGATACTGGGGTAGCTGAAGTCCCTCCTGAGAACCAAGAAGTGTGATCATGAGGCTACTTTCATCTGCCTACAGAAGGCCTCATTGACTCCCCCTTCCTGATTAGGTGGCTTATAGTAAACACCTGTAACACTGTCACCTACATTAGCTTGTCCTAAATCATTACGCACAAGTTTTTGATTCACTCTTCATCCACCCCTAGGCAGATCTCAATACATTACAGTTGCTCTGTCTCATGAAAACAACTTAATCCCCTTACCTTCCAGGCTTGTCTTTCCTGAAAAGCACATAGCCATCCCTGACAGCATTCCAGTCATGCAAGCTATCCCACCATGTCTCTATAATTGCAAATGAGATCATAGACCTGTGACTGCACAAAGATCTCTAATTCTTCCTGTTTATTCCCCATGCTGCATGTGTTGATGTACAGGCATTTCAGAGATGTAACTGAACATGCAGGTTTGCCTGTAGGGATGCAAGGAGATCCTCTACAGCTGTGCCCTATATGCACTTCTTTGTCTGTTTGCACCTGCTGGAAGCATCCCAATTTAAGCTGTATTTTGCTGACTACTCTCTCTATATATATTCACTTCCCCCACCTGTCCTAGTACAGCTTTTGTTTCCAGGCTGGCCAACCTGTTGGTTAAGACACATGTGCTCTGCTTTGAAAAGTAGATCTCATCTCTCTCCATCAGGTGTCAATCTTCCAACAGGGCTCCCTGCTCATAGAAACCAAAATCCTTTTTGCCAACACCTTTTGTTGCCAACATAAAACAAATACCAACAACCATTTGTTAACTTGGAAAATACTTCTCCTCCCATCCTTCTCCCTTACTGGCAGGACTGAGTAGAAAATTACCTGAACTTCTGAATCCTTGGTTGCCTTATTTTCTCTTTCTCTCCTGTTGAGGAGGTTTAGTGAGAGAGTAGCTGAGTGGACATATGGCAGTCAGACAAGGTCAGATCACCACAGTGACATCTCCATTTCTCTTTTGTTTCACAATGACTATGATACGTAAACATTCCATGGGTAATTTTGACTTAAATGCTTTACTCTGTTTTGTATCTGTGCTATCAGAACTAGCCTCTTTCTCTCAAAGCTGTTCCCTTCTGAGCTTTTTTACCTGGGAACTAGTAGAGCATTTACAGCCATGGGCAGAGCACAGCCCAACCTTCTGCCGTAGCCTCAAATAAGCAAGGATAACTTTAGATCCATGAAGGAAGAAAGCTGTGAATGGGAGATGCTATGCTGATGATCTTTCTTCAGATCTTCCTGACACTGTTAGCAAAGATCATATGTGAGATCTGGCAACAGAGAAAAAACATCTGCTCTCTTGATGACCTCAGACCCTTTTCACCAGCATTTATTTCCTCAGACCTCCAACCCCCATTGTCTCTCTTTTGTATTCTGACAATACCCAGAGCTTCACAGGTGAACTGCTAAAGAAAATACTGGCTATTTTCAGCCTTTGCAAGCCTAAAACACAGGATTTTTAAAGTGGGTGGCCCAATCTCTATCCTGCCTAGTTCATGTAATACTGTATGCCATAGACACCCCTTTTCACCTGCATGTTAGCACGGTGTCATGGTTTAACACTTGTAGGGGAATAACAACCCTAGTGCTGCTGCTATTGTCATATATTAGCACTACTGCATCTAATGCATTTATCAGCAACAATCCCAAACCAATTATGTCTACTGCTTCAATAAATCATCTTTCTTTTTGAATGTTTATGAAATTGTCCAATGAAAATCTTGGAGGGGCTCTGACAGCCATTTTTTAATCTGTTCAGTGAAAGTCCTTGTGTTTGGGGAGCTCTGTCAGGTAAAGCCAAACTATACTTGTAACATGACAATTATCAACATTATTTTCCTTGAAAATTGAAAACAACACCATACCAGCCACTATGAAGAAAACTAACTCTATTGCAGCTTTGCTGGGATGTTATCTCTTTAATAACATCCACTGACATGCAGCTGCAGCATAGGCTAGTAAAGGCTGCTCCAGTATTTCATCAATTCACTTACAGTGGTTCTCATGCAATTGTAGGAACTTGTCAGCCTTTAATCATAAAGTCTAATAGAATAGACATGGGTTACTCAAGCTCGCTAATTCCTTGAGAACAGGTTTTTTGTTTTTTTTTTTTGCCAAGTTCCCAATAAATTGCACAGACTTTATTCCACTGAATTTCTTGATACTTCCTGTTTCCTCTGTCCTCAGAAACAGGTCACAGACAGGTAGGGTGTGTACAGACAAGGAGACTTTGTTGTTAGCTCAGAAGATCTGTGATCTGCACTGAGAGTGGGACTGAGTGAGGAGCAGAAAAAGGATGTGGCATGGCAGGAGGCTTACTACCGAGTATCCATGTTACTGTCACTGCTGAGCTGGTCCTCATTGCTGCTAGAAGATTTGGAACCTGAGCTTTGAGTATACCCCTGTGTACTGACAATACTCTTGTCCCCTTTTTATTGAAGGTGATTTTTACTTTTGTTCACTTCCTAGGAACTTCCTGTTGTCCTTATCCTGATATTTCTTGGATTTGATCTCCCTTGGTGGCAAAGAGAACCTCCCATTGCTCTTTCTCCAATTTTTTTTTAATTTTTTTTTCTTTTCAGTAAGTCCACCTCAATGTTTTCCTTACTCTCCACCTCACCTATAAGGAAGGGAACTTGGATAAAGTGTAGCCGAAATACCATGTCTGCAGCCATAGTGGTATGAAGAGCCTTTCTTATTCAGGGGCCACATGTCCATCTTTAGAATGCATTTGACAACTTTTTAATTGCTGTGGATGTACTGTAATTGGTGAGTAATAATTATGTGAATCCTTACAACTCCCTTGTGACCTTGTCAGTACCTCAATGACTTACACCCATGGCCACATAGGGAGCTTCTGCAAAAAGTAGACTCCTAATTGCTGCAGTCACTGAGACTGAGAAAACAGACATGATGCTGTGCAGTTGAAGCTCCCTCCATTCTTACATGGCATACTTGTATACAGCGTTTTGCAATCACTAGATGTGACTTGACTAACGGAATGGATCTCTGCTCACATCTGCAACATATGCTTCTCCATCATGTCAATTCACCATCTTTTCTTGATCAAAAAACCTTTCCTTTCTTCTTACTCCATGAAATCACACCTTCCTTCTGTTTGTGTGAAGCCAAATTATGATTGGTCCCTGAAATATGTAGGACACATAGTTTGTGAAGTTGATATTAGCCACCAGACCACAGGATGTTCGGATTTTGGATTGGTCTGGAAAGGAAATTTATTGCAAATATAACCTATACTGGCTTCAGAGAAGTGATTGAAAGACTTCAAATGTTACCTGAAATCTTATCTATGGCATCTGCTCAGAAGACTCAAAGCATACCTACTGGAGTTACAGCTTTGGGGCCGTTTGTTCTTTTGGGGCTGCTTCAGTGCTTGTGTTGGGCTGGCCCTGGCTAGCAGCTATGCACCCACACAGTCACTCACTCTCCCAGTGGGATAGGAGAGAAAATAATTAACACAAGAGCAAGAAAACTTGTGGGCTCAAAGTCAGGGAAATCAGCAGTTATTGCAGGCAGAATAGACTTGACTTGGGAGATTTAACCTTAAATATTTAGATACTGATTTGGGCATTGGGAAACAATGATGACAAACATTTACACACTCAAGAAAAAAACATCTTTCATTCTTGCCAGAAACAACTTCACTTCCACCTGGCTAGTCTCCATTGCCCTTGTTATCACAACAGATTATACTCAATCCCTTTGGTGAAGGAACAGACAACACAGGAGGCTGGGTTCCAGCCATTACAGATTATTTTTTCCTCTGCTTGTTCCTTTATCTTTTATTCTTCAGTTCCTTCCTTCTTGTTTCTGTAGTGTGGGTCTTGCACAGAATGCAGTCCCTTCAAGGAAGTACATCCTCCAGTGATTGGTTACTTGTGGCCCACAGTCCTTCGGGAACTGTCACCAGCTACACCATCAATCTCCCTCTGTTGATAGCTCTGTCTTTGTTGTTCCTTCTCTCTATTTATGATTCTGTCATAAATATCTTTTCTCAGTGTCTGCACAAACTCTGATTGAGTGAGAGATGTTACCAGCTTCCCTGAGTGACTCAGTTGAGCAAACACAGCATAGGACTGGAATATGTGAATATGGAGCTTCCAGCTGATCATGAAGAACAAAAGAAAGGACAATTCCCTTAGAATAAGGAACAGGTTGTCCAGTACAGTGACACTACATGCATGTATGGGAATTGGATAAGAAAAAACAGTGATCTGCTGGCATTGAAACTATCAAGAGAATTGAGAGACAAAAACAGAGATGTCTTCAAGTCCTTTGGCAGCAGTAAGAAAGCTAAGGAGAGTGTGGACACACTGCTCCATGGGGCAGGGCACCAAGTGGCAAGGGATTGAGAAAAGGCTGGCATATTCAATGCTTATCTTTTTTCTTGGTTTTCATTAGCAAAAGCTTGTCCTCAGACCTCCACAGTCCCTGAGCCTGCTAACAGTGTGTGTGGAAATAAAGCTGCACTCACAAGAGAGAAAGAAAAAACTAAGGAATCCTTAACAAATTGTAGAGACATGAGTTCGTAGAACCAGGGAGATGGCATCCAGTCATTGCATGGCCACTCTATTCTCTTTGAAAAATAAAAAGAATAAGTTTTTGAAGATCATAAAATTACCTCCATTTTCGTAAGGACAGAGAAGAGGTGAAGTGCAAGCCAATCATCCACTGCCCAATTCCTGGAAATGCTAAGGAGTAAATGACTCCAAGAACGCATAAAAGACAAGAAAGTAATTAGGAACAGTCAGCAAGGGTTTAATGAGGTCAAATCTTTCCTGATCAACTTCATTGCCTCCTGTGATGAGTTGACTATCACTGTGAGCAGTGGGAGGACAGTGAATGTTGTGTATCTTGATTTTAGCAAGATCATCAATACCATCTCCCGGACCTGTTTATTGCCAAATTATTGAGATATGGCTGGCTAAGTGGATGATATGCTGGGGGCTGCCATGCTCAAAGAGTCATGACAAGTAATGCAAATTTTACCTGGTAAATAATAATTAGTGTGGCACTTCAGTGATCAATAATGGTATTACTGCTGTTTAACATTTATATGAATATTCAGAAAAATGGAATGTAATGCACTTTTGGCAAATTAGTGGAGAACACCAAACTGAGGGGAGGAGTCAGTATGTTTTGGGACAGGTCTGTTAGTCAGAGGGACCTAAATAAACTTAAGAAATGGGCTGATCAGAACCTCAAGAAGTTCAACAAATGCTGTGTTGAGCTCTTGGACCTTGGGGGAACAAATCTATGCACCTGTGCTTGCTGAGGACTAACTAGGAAGCAGCTCAACAGAAAAATATGTGGAGTCCTAGTAGACAAGCTGAACTGGAGTAAGGAATGTGCCCTTGCAGCACAGAAGACATACTACATCATGAGTTATATTAGTCAGAGTGTAGCCAGAATACTGAGAGAAACAATCTTGTCCTTTTGTCTGGGACTTAAGGCACTGCATCTGGAGTACTGCATTAATTTGAGGGCATTCCAGTACAAGAATATTGTTGACATATTGCAGCAAATCTAGCAGAGGTCATTGTGAGTGGTTCAGGGGCTGAAGAACATGAAATGCAGGCAGGCTGATGAGGCCTGCTCACCCTGAGTAAGAGAAGGCTGAGGGTAAATCTTGGCTTCTACAACCACCTGATCAGAACAGAAAAAGAAGACAGACATGGACTCTGGAAGTTCTAGAAAAAGAATTGTACACAATGAATATAATCTAGTTCATGAGGATAACATCCTCAGACATACTGGGAGAATTCTTGCAGTGATTTCCACCTGATCCATTTGTCCTGGTCTGTTCTCACATGGCTATAAAAAGGGCTGGGTGACCCTGTCAGATTTGGAGGACAAGAGTCCTGCAAATCTTGAAGTTCAGGGCCAGGCCTGTGTTCCTCAAGATCACAAACTCGATCAGGGCATGGTCGCTGCACCCAGAATGCCTCAGATCTTAACTTCTTTAATGATCTCTTCCACACTGATGAGTACCAGGTCCGGTAACACTTCACCACTTGTCAGTCTGTCCAATATGTGGACCAGAATGTTGTCCTCAGTGGACTCCAGGAGTCTCCTGGATTGCTTGCAGCTCACCATGTTGTTTTCCCAACAGATATCTGGGTGTCTGAAATCTCAAATCTCCCATGAGGATGAGAGCCTGTGAGCATGAGAACTCTTGCATCTCAAGCACCAGCATGTTCCCCTTGATCAGGCAACCTGTAGCAAACCCCCTGTCCACCAGATGTTCTTTATTGGTCCAGTCCCTAATTTTAACCTATAAGCTCTCAACTTGTTTGTAACTATTTCTCAGAGACTGCTCTTTGTAGTTTATCCCCTTCCTAACAAAGAGATCCTCCACCTCTCCTACCTTGCCTATCCCTTGTAAGCCTTATAGCCCTGAACGATGGTATTCCAGTTATGTGAGTCATTCAACCACATTTCTGCAATAGCAATAAGATAGTTTTCCAGTTCTTGGACTCCTCATCTACATGTCATACTCTGAGTCCAGGGAAATGTTTCTGGGCCCAAATGCATCAAGGGAAAGGTGATTGTCACTGGCAATAAGTACCCTAAAGTGTCATCCTCAGCTCTAAGGAACAGTGCCTTAAAGGGATTGAATGCACTGAGTCTCACCATTCTCGTCTAGGAATGATGAAGAGGTGCCCTTGTGCACCTTTTTTACCTTTCCCAGAGTAATTCCTTTCTACTTGGACAGCTTCAGAGAGTGCCCACAGATGCAAGGACCACACAGAGCCACAGGCTGTGATGCAGCAGAGTTTAATGAGTCTAGTGGGAAAAGAGATGGCTCCAAGGGGTGGTCTCAGGAAAAGATCGCCATAGGCAGTTAAGAGAGTCAGTGCTCCATAATGAAAAGGGAGTTCTCACAGGATAGACAACTGGCTTCCCTGCAGAAAGAGAGGAACCAGGAAGTGCCACCTTATGCTGACTTTGGGAAACCTCATGGCCCTGAGGAGCAGTAAACAACAAAGAAAAAGGAGGGAAAAGAGAGAGTAGAGTAAGGGAAAGAGAGGCACTGGACATATTTTCAGAGAGTCCAGGCTCATTCTTCTTAATGAGTGACCATCATTTGTAGAAGCAGCAGGGGGTGTTCAGCCTCTCTTGAAAGCCAATGACCTCTCTTGAAATGACCAAGATCTCAGTCGTCAATCCAGCATCATCTTCTGGGTTCCTTGTATGTAGGCATCCTTCTCTGAGCTGTTACAGCTCTAGCAGGGAGGGCACCTTCTGCCACGATAGCAGCTGGTAATACAGGAAAGGTCACAGCACCCAGAGTTGATGGGGACTCCGTCACAGCTGAGGATGCTGCCTACAGCAGCAGAGGTGGAGGATCCCACAGCGGAGTTCTGTGGGAAAGAGGTGAGAATGGGGCCAGGGAAAATCACCACCACAGTAGGGGGCTCAAGAACAACAGTAGAAGATTGGCACTGTCTGACACAGTGCTCACTGCAACTACTGGCAAGAGAGGTTGGGCCACAGCGCAGACATGGCTGACAGGGCTCACACAGCAGGCAGTTGTCAGAGCAGGACATGTCCTGGGACTGGAGGTACACCTGGGGACAAGGGAAGGGAAGAAACAGAGCACAGGATAACTTGAGGAACAGATTGCAACCTACGCCAGTCAGAGAGGAAAGGTAAACATTGCAGCATGTCATGAGGATTTCTTTGTCTGAGCCCACCATAGCCCTTCAAATAGCAACGAGCCCCAGGAATGTTTCTGCCCAGAATCAGCCTTTTTACTATACAGATGATCTCTTGTGTTCCTTCTCCCCTGACAAGGATATCAGAGAACTAACAGAAGACAAGGATCAGCTATTGCCTAAGATGTCCTTGAAGGCTACAGAAGAAGGTGAAGGACAAAGGAGATTCCAACTCACCTGGTTTGAAGGAGAAGGAGGTGAGAGAACTGGTTGAGAGAACAAAGAGTTGGGCTGGCTTTTATACTGGTCCTGCACTGCCTCAGGCCTAAAGGCAACCTTTGCATAAGTGACAATTTTGTAATATGCTCATAAGGAACGGAAAACTTCTCAGTTGATGACATGGAATGTGCTGCTGTTTCCCTCTACGCTGCTTTTGCATTTCCTGGTTTATGTCATGCCCATTCCTTCACGCACAATTTTTTTGAATGCTGCAATGAGAGGCACCAGGATTTCCGGGATATGGATGCGTCAGTGTAGTCAGAAGACATGGATTAAACACTAAGGGGTCCAGAGATATCTGGTCTCTGGTAGGGCTATTTGCTATGCTGTTCACAGTAGGAGGTCCAGATGTTCACAGCCCTGCAATGCTCATTTGGTCACATGAGAAATTACATTGGTTCCAAATCAGAACCATAGAGCATAAAAGGAGAAATAACACTTTGTGCATTACTTTTTATAGTTTCAAATACTTTTTTGTGTATTATTTTTACATCAGCCTTTAGAGAAATACACAACTTCTATGGAAGAGAACATACTGCATTCAGACCTTATCTCCCAAAATAATTAAATGAGGTTTAGATAGGTAGGAGGAGACAAAGTCTTCTAAGCCACACAAGGAAGTCTGGGTCAATGCAAAGATAGATGAAATACTGCAGAAGGCCCAGGAAGGAATTATGGAGAAAATATTTGCTAAGAAGTATGAAAAGAAGGAGAAGCAGGAAAACTTACCTCTCCTTCAAGTGAAAAACTGGCTGCTACAACAGGTCAGTAGAAGATATAGAGACAACTGATGGAGTTAGTGCTTCATGAGATACTGCTGAAAGCAGTATAAACTGGCAGACTGTCGTATGGGTTTTGACACAAGCCTACAATACATGGCATGGATCAGATTTATTAATTTTTTTTAGATTATAAAAAGGGAGATGGATGGTGGGGAAAGGGAAGAGCTGATGTAGTGACAGAGGGATGTATGGTCAGGCAGTATAAATATGAGTTCTCATATCATGCACATTCTCAATGCAGTCACCTTGGTGTGAGACGGCATAATGATGCAATTAAACTTCTCCAGCAACAGCTCCAATCCCTGTTCTAATGGCACATGTTCTGATACATGATGAGTATACCTGAGCCCCTTAAGTGCTACTGCTGGTGGATAGCCACCAATCCAGACTCAGATCTAGGTCAGACTCAGTGAAGTTCTTCTTTGCACTGTCTGCAGAGAGCGCCCTGTCCATCTTTGTAAGCTGAGCCCACATAATTGCCTGTAGTGTGTAACACAAGGGTGCCTTGGGAATGATTATGTCTCTGCTTGACTGGTTGGATCTCTGGTGAATCTGGATCTCTGCCTCCCCATTCTATGCAGCAGAGAGATCATTAAGAACACGCCATGTGACTTTTACAGCTGAAATCAGACTTGAAGTCTTGGGAAATGAGCAAAATGGTCCAGCAAAACTGACATGGGTTCAAAAGGAGACTGAATTTGGGGAAACTGATGATTCGTACTGGAGAGCAGGATCCTTGGTAGGAGATATGATGGTGTTTGTACTTTCCATCCTGCATATTCCATCCTGTTCAACACAACCCAAGGAGGGGAAATGTCTTCCTGGACCTGACATGTGAGGATGAACTAAATCCTTAGCAGATGAGTAAGATCTATGAGCCAAACAGGTGAGAAGATTCCCTGTTCAAACCCTGGAGCTATTCCATGGCTTTTCATATCTCTTCTCCAGCTCTAAGTAATCACCATTTCTTTGTGGGAAGATTCCCTCTGTTCTTGCTTTCTGCTCAAGAAAAAACA
This sequence comes from Meleagris gallopavo, assembly GCF_905368555.1. Lineage (NCBI taxonomy): Eukaryota > Metazoa > Chordata > Aves > Galliformes > Phasianidae > Meleagris > Meleagris gallopavo. Next base: position 559,167 of record NC_139432.1, on the reverse strand, counting down.
GCTGGCTGCCCAGGAGGCCATTTTTTTTTTTCTCCACTCAGCTCCTGTGTTGTAGTGCCTGCTTTGGGAACTGAAGAACTAGCCCTGGGGAGCAGCTGTGGTAGAAGCTGAGAAATCCAGACATGGTCCCTGAAAATTTTTCTTCTCTGAGGGAATAAACATGAAGGCATTTACAGTGAGACATTCTGAGTTGAGGTACATTTCTTTGTGCTGAGGATGGTGGTGGGTATTGAGGAAAAATGTCAGAAGGAGAGACAAGACATTCAGATAAAGAAGCAGGCAAAGCATGAGAAGAAAAAAGAGGGTCTGTGCTTATGGGGGATGGGAAGGTGGGCAAAGTGAGAAAGTGAACATTTGTATCTTAGTCGGAGGTTAATTTTGGTTCTCTGCTTGTGCTTGGGAAACACAAGGAGACAGCAAGACACTAGGATTCAGAGTTTTCCAAGAAAAGCCACTTCAACAATAAATAAACTGGAATATGTGGGCAATACTAATCCCCAGCATAATGATACTTCATATAGTTCCAATGCTTCTTGTACTCAGAGTACCTGTGATAAGGTGATTGTGGAAGATATTTATCTTTCCCTGTTCACTGACCCTTATAACTTCCTGAAAAAATGAATGCCTTAGTCCTCCTGTAGATTTTAGTGGGAGACTATTCAATAGCTTCTCAGTGATGGAGTACCGTGGGAAAAAGATATGAAAGAACCTGCTCAGTTAACATGCTCATTGTTTCTGTTTTCTTTGCCACAGATGGGGCTGGAGAGCTAGAAGAATCTTGTGGCTGAAGGAAACTCAAAGATGAGTTCTTTGTGTGCCCATGAATGTGACTTCTGCCACAGCCTGTTGCCATGAATGGATTATTTTGGCAGATAGCAGTGAAAATTGCTGACCAGAGGTCAATGGCCAGACTTCCTGTCAACATATGATTTTGAAGAAAGTGAGAAACTGCTCAACACAGTACTATCCTCTGAAGGCCTGACTCAAGAGACATGGTTTCCTCTGGGAATGGGTACCTTTCATCTTAATGTAATGCTGACAGCTGCTTCGGGCAGCAGGAGAACAGGAACTGAAGACAGCACTTCTTGGGAAGTATTCCTGTGGGAGGTAATGGGCATCATTTTATTATGGATCCGTGCCAATCTGTAGTCTCAGTCTTCCTGTCCACTGATTTGCTGTTTCCATTCCTGGGACTCCTGTTGTAAACCAAAGGTCCAGGATCTTTCTCTTCCACCACCTTGTATGTCCTCTTGATTTCCCTGCACAGATGTTGAACTTTGTTTTTTTTTTTTCAAGGTGCCGAGGAGCAGAACATCACCACTCATCAAGAAGGACAAATTACAGTAGAGGAGAGGGACACCTTTCATACCTTCTGTAGCTTCCAGCTCTCTAACTTCAATGGCTTGCTCTAAAGGCCTCCAATGTATCCTGCAGTTTGAATGAACAGTTTGTAATAACCTCCTTTTGGATATTTGCAGGTCTGCAAAGGACAAATGCTTGTCAGACATTGGTGTTTTAATCCTGATTGGACCATGCCTGTGTGTGAGCACACCAGACCTGACTGAAGTGTTTGGGGAGCACCTCTTCTCTCAGGGACAGATCTCAGTTGAGCAGGGCTTTTGTTACCATAGAAATGTTGCTGACATCTCAGAAGAGATGTGAAGGATAGCATGGCTGGATGAGGAGCAAAAGAGGACTGTAGAGTATTCTGTTCATGGAGGGAAGTTTCCCAGGAAGGCACCTTCCTTCACTTACTCCCATGGTGGTCCTTCAAGCTGCCAGGGAACTTGTTATCTGATCCTCGAATATCCCCAGGAAGGAACTGCTCCCTTGCACTGTCTGCAGAGGGGCTTAGATCTTCTCCCACTGAAGCCCCCACTTTCACCCTTCCCTTGCCTCAAGGGCCTTTCTTAACACCACTGGTTATGTGGCTAACTTCAGCCCAATACCGTGGGGAGGCAATGGGCAATGCAGGAGTTAGGGGTCATATATGCAATTATTACTTTATGCTTCTTGTTACTTTCTGATTTTCCCTGCTGCAGTGTTTTTGCATGTGTTCCTACTGGTGTGTCTGCTGGAGTATCTGCTCCATGATGCCACTCAGAGGTGACACTTAACAAAAAGATTAAAATCATAAATAACTTGCAATATTCCTCCCTGGAATTACGTGATTACAAAAACTTGGGTTAATTCTCCATATCAACATGTGGACTGCTACTGCATGGCTATGTGCTGGGAGGGTGCACTATCCTCAGTGCACTCTGTCCAGCCCTGGAGTTTTCCTCCAGCACTGCCTCCTGGGGTTCCCCCAGCTCTGCCTCACTTCTTCTGCAGTGACACCAATCTGTATGACTCTATCAAAGACCTCAGTGGGGGATCAGATCACCTGGCAGAGACTGACCGAAGGTCCATACAAGAAAAGAGCTGGATTCAGGGAAACTGCTTCATGCCTGGGAAAAGCAATAGGCACCACATGGTGGAGTTCAGAGAATCACAGAATAACAGAATTGTAGGGATTGGAAAAGTCCTCTAGATATCATCAAGTCCAACCCTCCTGACAAAGCATGTTCTCTACTGTAGGCTACATAGGAAAGTGTCCAGATAAGTCTTGAATGTCTCCTGAGAAGGAGACTCTGCAACCTCTCTGGGCAGCCTGTTCCAGTGCTCTGTTACTTTCACAGTAAGGAAGTTCTTCCTTGTGTGGCTATAGCCTTGGATACTGTCTTAGAAGGCCCTGTCTGATAGGAGCTGGATGTGTGCAAGGGGAGTGAAGGCTCTTGTGTGTGATCTGGATGGCTAATTTCAATTAATTATCAGTGAGTCCTTTCAGCTTTGCAACACTGTTTTACTTCTGGGCTGTGCAGGGCACTCTCTGGGGTGTGGAGGGTACATAGAATCATAAAATCATGTAGAACCATAGAATGGCTTGAAATGGAATAGACCTTAAATGTTATCTAGTCCTAACCCTCCTGCCATGGGCAAGCTCACTACCCACTAGATCAGATTGCCCAGGACCCCAGTCAACTTGGTCTTGAGCATCTCTAAGGACGGAACAACCACAGTTTCTCTGGGAAATCTGTTCCAGTGTTTCACTACCCTCTGACACTGTCCCTTCCTTCTTTGCTCTCAAACCATGCCTCCAGATTCTGCATAGATATGGGAGGATGAGGAGGAGTTAGGGACTGCTGTAAAGAGTGTTTAACGTGCCTTCTACACTTCTGGATCATTTGGTGCTATCTTATGACCGAGTCTCTTTCCCCAGGACACTGCTGTTTAGAGCAGAATTCCCTTCTGCACAAGCTTGTGATGTGCTGGCTCTGGTAGAACTGGAGAACTCTTCCTGAGCTCCAAAGGGCAGTAACTGAAAGGGTTTCACAGCAATGTGTCCTACTACTGTATACCTCCAGGAATGATACAATGTAGAATAGTTTGTGGTGGAAAGAAAATACACTACCATGGGTAGGGATGCCTTTCACTAGATCAAGCTGCTCAAAGAGCACCTCTTAAGCCAGTCAAGGTTCTCCTGAGTGATATCCTTTCTCTCCAGTATGTCAGTAATACCACACAGCTTGGTGTTGTCAGCAAACTTGCTGAGGCTGCCTTCAATCCCATGATCCAAACCCACTGACAAGTTGTTAAATAATGCCACTCCCAGAATTGACAGCTGTGGAACACCACGTGTCACTTCTCTCTACCTGGACATCAAGTTGTTTACCACAACATTTTGAGTGCAACCATCTAGCCAGTTCCTTATCCACTGAGTGACTCATCTGTTAAATACAATTTAGAGATGAGGATGCTGTGTGAGACACAAATACTTTGCACAGCACGAAAGGCCCTCACCCCCTGCCAAAAAGAATCTTCCTTTCCTAGCAACTTGAGATTAAAGGAATTGCATGAAGGCCGAGGCTGGGGCAGAAAAATTTAGTGACTATGAGAAAGGCAGTGAGCTCGCTTCTAGAAGGTGTCTGTCTGTGCAGGTAGCACTTAGAGATGACAAAACTGCACCAATCACACATGATGGAGATGCCATAGAGCATCCATCTTCCTGCTCTACAGAAAGAGAGAGGCCAGCAGATCTCCCAGTTTGCAAATTGAGTACCTTACAGCCTGGAAGAACAGAAGACTTAGAAGAGACTGGAGCTGGTAACAGATACAGAGATGAGCTTAGACCATGATTACAGGTAGTCCGTTCTTCCCTCTTTTGGAAAGGGAACACTGGAAGCTCAGCCCTTCTGATATCAATGACCAGGAGCTCAGTCCTCAGTCCAGCACGAGCTTCTCAGTTCCTGGGGTTCCTTATCTGGACTATCACCTGTAGTTTTAGTGTAAGAAAGACCTTCCTAACCTCATGTATCAGTACAGATTGGGGGATGACCTGCTAGAGAGGAGCTCTGTGGAGAAGGACATGGGGGATCTGGTGGATGACAAGTTGGCCATGAGCCAGCAGTGTGCCTTTGTGGCCAAGAAGGCCAATGGTATCCTGGGGCGCATTAAAAAGAACATGTCCAGCAGGTCAAGAGATGTCAACCTCCCCCCCCGCTCTGCCCTGATCAGGCCTCACCTGGAATACTGCAACCAGTTCTGGGCTCCCCAGTACAAAAAAAGACGGGGATCTCTTGGAAACAGTCCAGTGGAGGGCCACAAAGGGCATGGAGCATCTCCCCTATGAGGAAAACCTGGATGACCTGGATCTGTTCAGCCTTGAGAAAAGAAGCCTCAGAGGGGATCTTATTAATGTTTATAAATATCTTAAGTGTGGGAGACAAAGGGACATGGCCAACCTCTTTTCAGTGGTCCGTGGGGGCAGGGCAAGGGGAAAAGACCATAAACTGGAGCATAAGAAGTTCTGCACCAATATGCATAAGAACTTCTTCATGGTGAAGATGACAGAGCAGTGGAATGGGCTGCCCAGAGAGGTTGTGAATTTTATAGTGACTGCACTCTGTCCCAGCCCAGAGGTAGCCTCTACAGAAGTGACAATTTCCCAGGCAGCTCATGATGAATGGAAAACATCTCAGCTAATGACATAGTATATGTGGTTCTTTTCCCTTACACTGCCACTTCATTTCCTGGCTTATGCTACACCCATTCCTACATGGAGGCTTCTTCTGAGTGCTGGGATTGAGAAGCCCCAGGAATTCTGGTCAATGAGTCAGTGATGGCAGAGAACTCAGCTGCAGTGTCAGATGGTTCCAGCAAAAACAAGTAATGTTTGCCTGGGGCACTCTGGAGGCATTGTTTCTGGCCACAATGGCAGCAAGGGCCCAGCAGCTCCCAGCCCTGCAATCCTTGACTGAACACACAAGAGCTTCCCTGCATGACATCGTGCCATATCTTTGTTTTACCTCCCTCCCAACTTGCTCTAGGAGTCACCTGTGGGCCTGTGGTTGGCTTCCCAGGCAGTTGGGTGGCATTCATTTCTCTTCCTTCCCCAGCTGCTCTCTGGAGAAATTGCTTGACATCCTTGGACTCTTCTGAGCAGTCCCTACACTTTCACAAACTGTACTGTCAACTCATCTGGAGGCTTGTCCTGCTCAGAGCACTGCAGAGATTTGCCCTGCCAGAAAGGTCCCCTGTGTCTACTCAGTCAGCTCCCCATGGCCTCCGTCCATTCCAGAGAGTGAGTGCATATGTGTGCCTTATATGTCTAGGCATGCACGTGCATGAGGTCATGTTTCTATGCACGCATTGTTTGCATATGCATTTGTGTGTTCATTGATGTAACTACACCTGCATGCAGGCGCAGGTATATTTTGTCCTGCCTATGTATCTGAGTGTGCAGTGTTTGTACACACAATGCTAGTGCACATTTGCACAGAATTGTCTTGATCCTATGCCCAGTTCCAGCAAGACCCAGAACATGCAGTGTCACCTCTCTGTGTTGGTGTCAGGTGCTGGTGTAAGCTCATCCATTCTTAGTTTGATGGGATGGAAGAAAGGCTGGAGTGTTTGGATTTCATCTACCCTTTCTCTGGTGCCTTCCAGCAGTTTTCAGAAGCTAATCTGTTTCCATGAAGCAACCCCAGCTCCTGGCACATCTGAAAGGACTTTACTATGAGACTTTGCCAACTCCTTGGGGTGCAGTAACTTCGAATTTCAGAGGGCCCTTTGTCAGGGGATTCAGCAATTAGGAGAGGAGGGAATGCCTAGAGAGACCAATAAGAGGGAGCTGGTGACACTGCATCTGGGATCAATGGCTTCAACGTAACAGCAGTGACACTGTAAATGTTGTGAGCCACCCCTACCTGCAAAAACCATCCAAATCCAGTACTACCATCATCCCGCAAATGCAACCTCAAAAGAGACGTCCCAGGAGAAGGCTTTCCCCATTGTTCACGCTTGGGTGAAGAGCAGGAGGTCTGACTGCAGGATCCCTTTGCCCAAGGGAAAACAGGGGAACCTTCAGTACCAATTTGCATCACCCCGCAGGGAGAAATATACATATGCTATGCTTTGAAAAGTTTTCATTAAAAAAAAAAAAACAAAACAAAAAAAATTGAGACAAAAAGGTTTGGCATTTGCCAGATTTAAGATTTCCTTTGGAAACATTGCATGTACTATATTCAGTGTGATCCACTACTAAGTCCAGTGAGCTTTTGCCAGAGTTGCAGAATTGCCATGCACCATAGAATATCCTATATACCACAGAATTCCACAAACATCAATCAGGATCCCTAGGGGTGTTTGGAAGAATTTCAGATTTTCTGTGAAAGGTATATGTGAGCAGAGCTGCAGAAAATCTCTTCTACACAAACCTGTGATCTGCTGCCCTCAGGCCTAGGTTGAATGAGCCTCAAACCAAGGGCAAACTCTGAAGTGACCCGGCTAGATGCTCCATTCAGCAACTGTCCTAGACTAACAAGGAGCCTGGCGAGGCCTTGTGGGCAATAGACAAGGCTGCTCTAGACGTGGCTCTAGACGTGGCTCTAGACGTGAATGAAGGATGAATGTCTACAGTGTGCCCCACCCTCCAGTGCTTAGGGGAGTGATGGATTTGTGCTAATTCCCATCAGAGCAAGAGTTTTCTCATCTGATCATAGTAAGCAGAAGTAGAAAAAATCACAGAGGGACACAACAAAGGATGCAGAAAAAGTTTATTGAGTCTAAGGAGGGAAATGACGTCACTCCAAGGTGGAGGCCCCAAGTGTGGGGAGCAGCAGGAGCAGCCAAGAATCTGTTCCCCTTTTCCTATGGCAGAGTTGCCAGGGGACAGCTATCTAGGTGCTCATGAATGAGAGAGGCTGGCAGTTCACTCAGTTGGTTTCTGGGACCATCACAGACAGTTTTAGGGAGAGCAGAAGACAACAAAGAGAAGAGTGAGAAAGAGTGAGTGGAAGAGAATATTGGTAGACATTGGCCGTGTTGTCAGAGAAGCCAGGCTGGCCCCTGCTGTCTGTTCTGACAGAGCAAGCCAGTCATGGTCATCTGCTCTGAAAACTGCGGCACAAAGCCTGTTCTGTCCAGCACATGTCCTGAGATCGTGGGGGTCCTTGTCTAGGGCAGTGTCCAGTACCTTTAGCAGGGGGTGCACCTTCTGCCACAGTAGCGGTTAGAAATGCAGGAGAGGTCAAAGCCCCCCGAGGTGATGGGCACGCCCTGACAGCTGAGGATGCTGCCAACGGCAGCAGAGGTGGAGGAGCCCACAACGGTGTTCTGTGGGAAGGAGCTGAGGATGGGTCCGGGCAGGATCACCACCACTGGAGAGGGCTCAATGGCGATGATGGAGTCCTGGCACTGCCTGACGCAGGGCTCATTGCAGCTGCTGGCCAGAGGGGTCGGGCCACAGGGCTGGCATGGCACACACGGGTTGCAGCAGGACATGACTTGGGTCTGGATGTGCACCTGTTGGAAGAGAGGGTTGGGCGAAGAAGGTGGAGAGTGTGGAACAACCTGGTATCCCACAGTGAGGGAACCAAGGCGCATGCAGTGCAGGGAGCTGGAGCCATTCTGGAGAGGGCCAAGGCTATCTTGGCCTCCTCCTGTGAGGACCCAGATAGACCCCCCACTGCCTGTTCAGCTACTGCTGAGACCCCAGCCCAGGAAGCCCCTGAGTGCAGGCCCAGGCACCCTCCCAGAAAAACTCTCTCCCCTCTTCCCTCTTCATTGACAAGCAGTTCCAAGATTTGGCATGGAAGAGAATTGACAGCAGATGAGAGGTTCACAGGGCTCAGACCTCCTTTGGAAGAGTGAGAGAGACAAGAAGGGGATTTGCACTCACCTGGTTCTGAAGAAGAAGGCGGCTAGAGTAGTGGATGAGAAGGCAAGGACCTGGGCTGCCTTTTATAATGGTCCTACTGCCCCATATCCAGAGGCATCACTTATAGCAGTGGTTATTTTCTGACAAGCCCCTCCTGAATGCAGATTGTCCTGCATAATGACATGGTCCATGTGTTTTCTTCCTGTGCTGCTGTGTTTCATTACCAGCTTTAGATCATGCCCATCCCACACTGAAGGCATCCACTGAGTAGCAAGAAGGGAGGCCCAAGCATTTCCGCTCAACAAAAATCTGTGGCTGGGCAACAGCCTCAGTGAACGTGCTGGAAGAGTCCAGCAAAGACAAATGATGTCAGTCTGGGCCACTCCTTAGGGATTCCTAGTTTCCTTTCTGGTAAGACATGTGCCTCCTCCTGAGTGTGACTCTATCCCACCTGCTCTTTGAAATATTTTGCTTTCCTCTTTTGTCTCCTCTTTTTTCCTCTGTACTCTTGGTATGATGCAGGGCGTTTTGTGATGTTCTTTCCACTTTTTAAGAATGACCCAACAATAAATGGCGTAACACTTGGCCTCCTTCAATATGAAAGAGTTAGAGGAGCCACGGATCCACCGGGTGAAACTTCTATCCTTTCTGAGGATGGCAACACTGACTTTGTGAGGAATTGTATAAAGCAACGTAGATTTTTCTGAAATTACAATTGCCTAGATCCTATCCATACGGAGCTCTTTCTTTCTTTCTATATCATGGTGCCTTTTGTTTTTTTTGTACAAGAATATATTGTACATATTTTCCTTAAGTGTTAAAAGCATATTTCTGTGATTATTCCCAGCAGTACTCAGCACAGGTTAGTACAGCTCAAACTGGTGGACCAACAGAGCAAGCATGTCAACATCAGTGGTTCCAATGTTTTCTTCAGGTCTGTCAGTGCGCCCTTCATCTCTGTGCTGTCTCTCAGAGTACCATGCAATCTCATTAACAGATAGAGGGCCATTAGCATACACTTGTGCCTTCTCTGTGTTGGATTTGTGCAAATGTCTGTGAGTGCAGAAATGTGCATGATTCCCTTCTTGTAGGCATGAGCAGGTGCCCTGTGTTCCAGGCTGTAGCCCATGACCTATTGCCACTGCTGATTTTCCAGGTCTGCATAGTTCCATGTGACCTGCATGGCAGCTCATCATACTCTCACCCATGTCAGGCACATCCGAGGGACCAGGGCTCAGCAACACCATCTCATCCCATCTTATCCTATCTCTCTGCTGTCCTTCCAACCCCTCTTGATGGGGATGCTGCAGATGCTCAGCTGCCTTCTCCTTTTCCAAAGGTTTTTTGCAACCATTCCCCATCCATACCCAAAATATGCTGCATGGTGGGAGGAGCAGAGCTCACAGCAGACAAAGCACTGGATGTGCAGACTTGCCCAGCAGTCACATTTCAATCCAACTTTATTAAGAAATTGAGTAAAAATGGCAGGAGATCTGCATGGATGAGAAAGAAATACCAGGAGAATGTGCAAGTCTATGCAGTGTGGAAAAAGAGCCTGACAACCTGGGAGGAATGTATGAATGGTGTCAGGGACTGCAAGGATACAATGATGAAGGTTAAAGTCCACTTAGAATTAAATCTGGTGAGGGAGATGAAACATAATATGAAAGGCTTATTTAAGTATGTCAACAGCAAAAGAAAGATGAGAGAAAATGCGGGTTTTCTGTTTAACAGGGAGACTGCCCTGGTAACAGCGAATGCTGAGAAGGGGGAGATGGTGAATATTGACCTTGCTTCAGTCTTCACTTCTAAAACTGCCTTTTGGACATTCCAGATCATGGTGGCAAGAGATAAAGTCTGGAGAAAGGATGCTTTCCCCATGGTTGAGGAAGGCTCAGAAATCATCTACACAAAATCAATGCACACAGATCCATGGGCCCCGATATGATTCACCCTTGAGGGATTACAGAAGTGGCAAGAGTGATTGCCAAACTGCTCTTTATCACCGTTGAAAGATCTTGGAGAATGGGATAGGTGCCTAAACTTTGGAGGATAGCCAGTATCACTCTAGTCACACAAGTACATTAACATTTGTAGGGTCATCAGCATGCACTCGCATCTTCTGTGTGTTGGATTTGTGCAAATGTCTGTGGGTGCAGGGTTTTGAATTATTCCCTTCATGAGTGCATGAGAAGGTGCACTGTGTCATGGGCCACAACATAGAACTCATTCCTGTGACTGAGTTTCTGTAGTTACAGTAGTGCTGGGTGACCTGTGTCATCCTACATCATCCTGCTCTGACCCATGTCAGGTGCACCCAGGGGTCCAGAGCGCTACACTACTGTTCATTATTACCTAAGAGAGAGTGTTAGAAGGAAGCAGGGCAGATGGGTATGTGTAGAGCAGCCTGGAAATTCTTTCCTAAGGGAGCCATGGCAACTCCTAAAGAAGGAGGTGGAGTCTGTGACATTAAGTCATGTCCTTTTGTCATGCTAGGACCTTACAGGGAGCAGTCTTTTCTTCTCAGCAGTGGCTGTGAGCAAAGACCAATTGCAGCAGGAGCTGCCAGCCAATACCAGTAAGGGAAGTGGCATCAGTATCACCTACTCACTTCCCAACATATAGTCCAGTGATTACATCCACTAGTACTGTCAACTCCGGGGCCAAGGCCTTGCATTCCTCATGAGTGCAGTACAGTATTAGCTGCAACTTAGAGGAGTCCCCATACTCATTAAACATCCACTGAGGCAACAAAAATATTTGTATAACTGAACATCAGCAGTAAGCCACTTTCCTTTCCAAACTAGATAAATAGACATTTAAATTTAAGCATGTTGTAAGAAAAACAAACAAGCAAACCAAATGTTAACAACTGTCCAGATTTTAGAAGGGACAAAGTTGAATTTCTTCAGGGTGTCTCGTGTGATTCAGTGTTTTTACTTCAGAAAAAAAGCAATGTTGATAACGTATCAATGATTTTAGTTGTTGCTGAACAGTGCTGCACAGAGCCAAGGATGTTTCTGTTTCTCAGCTTCTCATACTGTCCTGACAGAAACGGGAGTAAGGGGCATAAGGAGCTGGGAGGGGACCGAACCAGAACAGCTGACTTAAACTGGATGAGGGCTATTCCAAACCGTATGACATCATGTGATGAAACTGTGAAAATGAGACAAGTTGCCCTTGGGGGACAGACGCTTCTCGGGGGCTGGCTGAGCATTGGTCAGTGGGTGGTGAACAATTGCTTTGTGCATCGCTTGTTTTGTATTTATATATATTTTGTTATCTTTACTTTATTTATCTCTTCCTTTACTGTCTAAGTAAATGATCTTTATCTCAACCTACTAGTTCTAACTTTCCTTCCAATTCTCTCCGCTATCCCACTGGGAGTGGGGAGAGTGAACGAAAGACTATGCAGTGTTCAGTTGCATGTTGGGTTAAACCACAACAACAACCAAACACAACAACAAAACAAATATTTTTACTCTTTTTCTCAGTTCAGCTATTACTGCATTGTGTTGCTGGAAGGGTGGGATAAGATGAAGGGACAACAGTTTTAAACATGTACCTCCTCACTCAGAGCGATACTGTTAATCTTTGTTAACAGTAATCTATTTGTTAGATTTTCCAACATAAATTTCAGTATACTACTTCTCAAAAGGAAATGTTAATGTACCCTGATTAGGCCCAGCCTCTCACTCAGCATCTCTATGCTTGACTATGCCTGTATTACTAAAACGGCAAAATACACTCTCTTACCTAGAATAGCTTGGTAATGTCTAGAAGGAATCAAGCATTGAAGAGCTTAGGAAAGTAAATCCTGCTGAGAATACAATCCACAAAACTGAGTGAGCAGATTGTTTCAAAAGGAAAGGAAGAAAATAAGAGCTGCTGGGATAGTGGTAAAGGTGGCCCCACAAAGTTGAGTCAAAACCTTGCATGTCCAGGACGTCAAGTGCTTGGCAGCAGAGCAGGGGAAGAAGGACAACAAATGAGGGATTCACACATGATGCTCCCAAGCAATACCAATGATGTTAGAATCTGCCCACAGAACACCAGCTCAGACTTTCCTGTGCAAGGATGTTGTGGGAGACTATGTCAATAGCTTTGCTGAAATCAATATCCACTGATCTCCTTTATCTTGACAGCTGAGGATGACATTATAGATGGCTATCAGGCTGATCAAGCATGATTTCCACCTGGTGAATCCATGCTGACAACACCTGATAGCCTTCTTTTCTTTCAATTGCTCAGATATGGCATCGAGAACAAGTTGCTCCATCACATTTTTCAAGGATGGAGATGAGACTAATTGATCCATAGTTTACTGAATTGTCCTTCTTTTCTTGAAGTCTGGAGTGCCATAGGCTATTCTCCAGTTTTCAGACACCTCTTCCATTCTCCAAGACCTTTCAAGGATGATAGAGAGTAGTTGTACAATCTATCAGCTCTCTAATCACTCATGGATGAATTCCATTGGGGCCCATGGACTTGTGTGCATTAATTTTGCCTAGATGATCTCTGACCAGCTCTTTCTCAAACATGAGGAAATTATCTTTCCACCTGACTCTCTCTTACCCACAAGAATGTAAGATACGATGGTTGCCTATGAGGATATTCTTGTTCTTTCTCAGTCAGAAATGATCTGCCTGTAATGAAGCAATCCTGGAAGGCTTGGATCAGAATCACAGAATCACAGAATCACAGAATTGTAGGGGTAGGAAGGGACCTCTAGAGATCATCGAGACCAACCCCCCTGCCAAAGCAGGTTCCCTACACCAGGTCGCACAGGTAGGCGTCCAGGCGAGACTTGAATATCTCCAGAGAAGGAGACTCCACAACCTCCCTGGGCAGCCTGTTCCAGTGCTCCGTCACCCTCACCGTGAAGAAGTTCTTACGCACATTCGTGCAAAACTTCCTATGCTGCAGCTGATGTCCGTTTCCCCTCGTCCTGTCTCCATGTACCACTGAAAAGAGACTGGCCTCACCACTATGGCCGCCACACCTCAGATATTTATAAATATCATATATAAATAAATAAATATCATATATTTATCAGCTTTCTTATTGAAACAGCCCTTTTGTTACAGCCTTTATTGCTGTACATTTCTTTAAAGATGTGGAAAGGGCTCTGCAAAATTCTTGCCTCAGATAAAAATCACTGAAGCAAAATGAGTAAAAACACAGAAGGGAAGCAGAATATTCCACAGAGCAGAGTCAAGTAGGATAGGATCACACCCAGGAGCTGCTACAACTCTTGCTGGAAAGGAAACTAAGAATCCCTAAGGAGTGGCCCAGACTGACATCATTTGTCTTTGCTGGACTCTTCCAGCACGTTCACTGAGGCTGTTGCCCAGCCACAGATTTTTGTTGAGCGGAAATGCTTGGGCCTCCCTTCTTGCTACTCAGTGGATGCCTTCAGTGTGGGATGGGCATGATCTAAAGCTGGTAATGAAACACAGCAGCACAGGAAGAAAACACATGGACCATGTCATTATGCAGGACAATCTGCATTCAGGAGGGGCTTGTCAGAAAATAACCACTGCTATAAGTGATGCCTCTGGATATGGGGCAGTAGGACCATTATAAAAGGCAGCCCAGGTCCTTGCCTTCTCATCCACTACTCTAGCCGCCTTCTTCTTCAGAACCAGGTGAGTGCAAATCCCCTTCTTGTCTCTCTCACTCTTCCAAAGGAGGTCTGAGCCCTGTGAACCTCTCATCTGCTGTCAATTCTCTTCCATGCCAAATCTTGGAACTGCTTGTCAATGAAGAGGGAAGAGGGGAGAGAGTTTTTCTGGGAGGGTGCCTGGGCCTGCACTCAGGGGCTTCCTGGGCTGGGGTCTCAGCAGTAGCTGAACAGGCAGTGGGGGGTCTATCTGGGTCCTCACAGGAGGAGGCCAAGATAGCCTTGGCCCTCTCCAGAATGGCTCCAGCTCCCTGCACTGCATGCGCCTTGGTTCCCTCACTGTGGGATACCAGGTTGTTCCACACTCTCCACCTTCTTCGCCCAACCCTCTCTTCCAACAGGTGCACATCCAGACCCAAGTCATGTCCTGCTGCAACCCGTGTGTGCCATGCCAGCCCTGTGGCCCGACCCCTCTGGCCAGCAGCTGCAATGAGCCCTGCGTCAGGCAGTGCCAGGACTCCATCATCGCCATTGAGCCCTCTCCAGTGGTGGTGATCCTGCCCGGACCCATCCTCAGCTCCTTCCCACAGAACACCGTTGTGGGCTCCTCCACCTCTGCTGCCGTTGGCAGCATCCTCAGCTGTCAGGGCGTGCCCATCACCTCGGGGGGCTTTGACCTCTCCTGCATTTCTAACCGCTACTGTGGCAGAAGGTGCACCCCCTGCTAAAGGTACTGGACACTGCCCTAGACAAGGACCCCCACGATCTCAGGACATGTGCTGGACAGAACAGGCTTTGTGCCGCAGTTTTCAGAGCAGATGACCATGACTGGCTTGCTCTGTCAGAACAGACAGCAGGGGCCAGCCTGGCTTCTCTGACAACACGGCCAATGTCTACCAATATTCTCTTCCACTCACTCTTTCTCACTCTTCTCTTTGTTGTCTTCTGCTCTCCCTAAAACTGTCTGTGATGGTCCCAGAAACCAACTGAGTGAACTGCCAGCCTCTCTCATTCATGAGCACCTAGATAGCTGTCCCCTGGCAACTCTGCCATAGGAAAAGGGGAACAGATTCTTGGCTGCTCCTGCTGCTCCCCACACTTGGGGCCTCCACCTTGGAGTGACGTCATTTCCCTCCTTAGACTCAATAAACTTTTTCTGCATCCTTTGTTGTGTCCCTCTGTGATTTTTTCTACTTCTGCTTACTATGATCAGATGAGAAAACTCTTGCTCTGATGGGAATTAGCACAAATCCATCACTCCCCTAAGCACTGGAGGGTGGGGCACACTGTAGACATTCATCCTTCATTCACGTCTAGAGCCACGTCTAGAGCCACGTCTAGAGCAGCCTTGTCTATTGCCCACAAGGCCTCGCCAGGCTCCTTGTTAGTCTAGGACAGTTGCTGAATGGAGCATCTAGCCGGGTCACTTCAGAGTTTGCCCTTGGTTTGAGGCTCATTCAACCTAGGCCTGAGGGCAGCAGATCACAGGTTTGTGTAGAAGAGATTTTCTGCAGCTCTGCTCACATATACCTTTCACAGAAAATCTGAAATTCTTCCAAACACCCCTAGGGATCCTGATTGATGTTTGTGGAATTCTGTGGTATATAGGATATTCTATGGTGCATGGCAATTCTGCAACTCTGGCAAAAGCTCACTGGACTTAGTAGTGGATCACACTGAATATAGTACATGCAATGTTTCCAAAGGAAATCTTAAATCTGGCAAATGCCAAACCTTTTTGTCTCAATTTTTTTTGTTTTGTTTTTTTTTTTTTTTAATGAAAACTTTTCAAAGCATAGCATATGTATATTTCTCCCTGCGGGGTGATGCAAATTGGTACTGAAGGTTCCCCTGTTTTCCCTTGGGCAAAGGGATCCTGCAGTCAGACCTCCTGCTCTTCACCCAAGCGTGAACAATGGGGAAAGCCTTCTCCTGGGACGTCTCTTTTGAGGTTGCATTTGCGGGATGATGGTAGTACTGGATTTGGATGGTTTTTGCAGGTAGGGGTGGCTCACAACATTTACAGTGTCACTGCTGTTACGTTGAAGCCATTGATCCCAGATGCAGTGTCACCAGCTCCCTCTTATTGGTCTCTCTAGGCATTCCCTCCTCTCCTAATTGCTGAATCCCCTGACAAAGGGCCCTCTGAAATTCGAAGTTACTGCACCCCAAGGAGTTGGCAAAGTCTCATAGTAAAGTCCTTTCAGATGTGCCAGGAGCTGGGGTTGCTTCATGGAAACAGATTAGCTTCTGAAAACTGCTGGAAGGCACCAGAGAAAGGGTAGATGAAATCCAAACACTCCAGCCTTTCTTCCATCCCATCAAACTAAGAATGGATGAGCTTACACCAGCACCTGACACCAACACAGAGAGGTGACACTGCATGTTCTGGGTCTTGCTGGAACTGGGCATAGGATCAAGACAATTCTGTGCAAATGTGCACTAGCATTGTGTGTACAAACACTGCACACTCAGATACATAGGCAGGACAAAATATACCTGCGCCTGCATGCAGGTGTAGTTACATCAATGAACACACAAATGCATATGCAAACAATGCGTGCATAGAAACATGACCTCATGCACGTGCATGCCTAGACATATAAGGCACACATATGCACTCACTCTCTGGAATGGACGGAGGCCATGGGGAGCTGACTGAGTAGACACAGGGGACCTTTCTGGCAGGGCAAATCTCTGCAGTGCTCTGAGCAGGACAAGCCTCCAGATGAGTTGACAGTACAGTTTGTGAAAGTGTAGGGACTGCTCAGAAGAGTCCAAGGATGTCAAGCAATTTCTCCAGAGAGCAGCTGGGGAAGGAAGAGAAATGAATGCCACCCAACTGCCTGGGAAGCCAACCACAGGCCCACAGGTGACTCCTAGAGCAAGTTGGGAGGGAGGTAAAACAAAGATATGGCACGATGTCATGCAGGGAAGCTCTTGTGTGTTCAGTCAAGGATTGCAGGGCTGGGAGCTGCTGGGCCCTTGCTGCCATTGTGGCCAGAAACAATGCCTCCAGAGTGCCCCAGGCAAACATTACTTGTTTTTGCTGGAACCATCTGACACTGCAGCTGAGTTCTCTGCCATCACTGACTCATTGACCAGAATTCCTGGGGCTTCTCAATCCCAGCACTCAGAAGAAGCCTCCATGTAGGAATGGGTGTAGCATAAGCCAGGAAATGAAGTGGCAGTGTGCACTGTAGATATTCATCCTTCATTCACGTCTAGAGCCATGTCCAAAACAGCCTAGTCGCACATCTGCTGCTTGTGTGCCTATTTGTTTGGAGGCCTCCTGTTGTCCACAAGGCCTTGCCAGGCTCCTTGTTAGTTTAGGAGTGTTGCTGAACGAAGCATTCAGCCTCCTCACTCCAGAGTCTGCCTTTGGTTGAGCGGTAGTCCACGCTCTCACCCTGGAACTGAGTCAGACTACGCATAAGACATCTCCCCCCTGCACTCCAGCAGAAATTGATAGATGCTTCTCATATGGAATTAACTGACATTCTAAAGCTAATTTCTTGACTGATTGCCTGACTCAAACTTCAGGGTTCCCCTTCTTGTGATAATGGCATGACCTTTTGAATGCCAGAATCAAGATAACTGAGAAAGCTAATCAGTCCAAAAGGGAAGGGAAGAATGAAACACCTGCTTCTATGAAGGTGAGGTTGACTGATCTGCAGTTTCCTAGATTGTCTTTCTTGCCCTTTTGGAAGACTATGGATGGTCAATGGCTATTCTCCAGTCTTCTGATATCACTCCTTTTCACCACTACCTAAGTTAAGAAAGGCTGGTTTGGCAGTCACTTCTGCCAGCTCTTACAATAAGCATGAATTCTTGCCATCAGGGTCCATGTATGTGTTTATTTTGGCTAGACGATCTCTGAGAAGATCCTCTTCAACCAGGATGAAGTCTTCTGTTCTCCGGACTCTCCCTTTTATCTCCATGATTTGGGATTCTTGTGGGGTAGTCTTAGAATTATAGTCTGAATCAAAGAAGATATTCCATTTCTCTGCCTTCTCAGGGTTTCCCATTACTAGAGTACCCATCTAATTCACCACAGTAAACACGTTTCCCTTAGTCCACTTTTTTCTACTGACATACTTCAAAAAGCTTTTCTTGTTATTCTTGACCTCTCTTGCCAGATAGAATTCTCAGTGGGCCTTAGCATTCCTCATTGCATCCCTTCAGACCTTGTCACCATTCATATGTCTTTCCCAAATGTGTAGGTTTTATTTCCACATTTTATGGACCTTCTTCCCTTTGAGTTTCTTCATGAACCTCCTTGCTCATCCATGCAGGTCTCCTGCCAATTTTGCTCAATTTCTTAAAAAAGCCAGACTGGAGTGTGCAGCTGGTCACCTGCTTTCTCCTCAGATGAAAGATCTTTTGCAGTCATTTCCCAGCTCTCCATGCACAATGGCTGTATCCCAGGCAGTTCTGCAAGATGAGAAGAGCACATCTTGCAGCCGACAATGCTGCACCTGTACAGTGGTGCTCAGCACTCACACTCCAATCCAGCTTCTGCTGTGCAGCTGTTTAGACTCCCTCCGCCCAGCTGCCCTGATGCTTAAGGCCTGATGAGATAGGACCAAGACTGGCCAGGGACTTCCATCTTCACCAACCATAAAAAGCACTCTATTTCCCCCTCAGAATCAAAACAAAAGCTTGGAAGAATCGCTGGTTCTCTAGGAAAGGCAGATGTGTACACAACAGCAGGAACTTCCTTTGGCATGAGCCTGTGATCAGACCACTCAGATCCTTCTCTTGGCCGTTGCTGCTGCTCCACAGATTCTGTGGGCACTAGTGCATGTGCATGTGTTCATCTCCTTCATCAACATCGAGAAGGACAAGTAACAGCCTTAATCCAAAATGTGCTATCATGATTTTCTCTGCAGCTCTAGCTCAAAGTCCCATGTCTCATTCTTGGAGAACTTCAGGGGACTAGACGTCTGCACAGGAAAGTCTGACTAGGTGTTCAGAGAATAGATTCTAGCACTATTGGTACTGCACAGGAGATTGATGTGTGTACTTGCATCTCCTGTCTTTTCCCTGCTCTGCTGTCAAGCACTGGATGAATCACAAAAGATTTCAAAAAAAAAGCTAAATGTATCAGGTAACCCATACCACTACCATAGAAGGTGTTTCATTCTTCCTTTCCCTTTTGGGCTGATCAGCTTTCTCAGTTATCTTGATTCTGGCATCCAAAAGGTCATGCCATTATCACAAGAAGGGGAACCCTGAAGTTTGAGTCAGGCAATCAGTCAAGAAATCAGCTTTAGAATGTTAGTTAATTCCATACGAGAAGCATCTATCAATTTCTGCTGGAGTGCAGGCAGAAGATGCCTCTGCACTCTTGGTATGAGGCAAGAAGACTTGCAGTATCCTTTGCAGTTTTCAAGAAATACCCAACAATAAACGGTGTAACAAAAGGTCTATTTTAATTAGAAAGAACATTAAGCATCATATCCATTGCAAGTAAATCTTAAATCCCTTCACCTGATAGGAATGCTGACTGTAGGCAATTACACTGAACTAGGTGTGTTTTTTTTGCCATATTTCACTGTGTTGTCCTATCCATAGAGACATTTTTTTCCCCTTGTATTTCATCTGTAGAAACAGAAAAAAATAAAATAAAAAAATAAATGCATGTATTCCTTATATGATGTAAGCTGAAAATAGGCTAGTGCCTACAGACTCTCTGTGGGGCAGAAGCAAAGGCTAAGAGAAGTATGTGAGATCAGCAGCTCATGCTGAAGAGTGTTCCAACAGCTCTGTACTGATCTGCCCTTTCTAGAAAACCTAGTATTCTTCCAAACCTCCTTAAGGATCCCGAGAGTGAGAAGCTGGATACTCTTTACAGTGGGTTGGAATGGAAGACAACTGCCTGACTTTGGGCTATCTCGTGAAGACAGAGCATCAAAGCAGCAGGGCTAAGGGAGTCTAACCAGCAGCACAGCAGAAGTCAGCAGAAGCTGGACTGGTGTGCAAGTATTGAGCACCAATGCACAGTTAGGGTGTTGCTTGCTGTGAGATGTGCTCTTCCCATCTTGCAGCAGAGTTTGGGGTATGGTCAAGTATCTCCAGGCAAGGGAACTATACAGTGTATTTTCAGAAAAATCTGCCGGGTTCTGTCAAACTCTGTAGAAAGTGCAGAACAGTTTTATCTGCAATCTAAACATCTTTTCTTACTATTTCATGCAAAAACAGCCCTTTTGTTACATCATTTGCAGTTGATGCTTTCTTTTAAAATGTGACAAGGACTCTGCAGAAATTCTTGCCTCATATTAAGATCAAAACAGTTGGACACAAAACAAGGCACAGAGCAGTCAAGCAGGGATAGAGTCACACTCAAGAGCTGGTACAACTGTTGCCAGAAGGGCCACTATGAGCCCCGAAGAAGTGGCCCAGGTTGACATCATTTGTCTTTGCTGGACTCTTCCAGCACGTTCACTGAGGCTGTTGCCCAGCCGCAGATTTTTGTTGAGCGGAAATGCTTGGGCCTCCCTTCTTGCTACTCAGTGGATGCCTTCAGTGTGGGATGGGCATGATCTAAAGCTGGTAATGAAACACAGCAGCACAGGAAGAAAACACATGGACCATGTCATTATGCAGGACAATCTGCATTCAGGAGGGGCTTGTCAGAAAATAACCACTGCTATAAGTGATGCCTTTGGATATGGGGCAGTAGGACCATTATAAAAGGCAGCCCAGGTCCTTGCCTTCTCATCCACTACTCTAGCCGCCTTCTTCTTCAGAACCAGGTGAGTGCAAATCCCCTTCTTGTCTCTCTCACTCTTCCAAAGGAGGTCTGAGCCCTGTGAACCTCTCATCTGCTGTCAATTCTCTTCCATGCCAAATCTTGGAACTGCTTGTCAATGAAGAGGGAAGAGGGGAGAGAGTTTTTCTGGGAGGGTGCCTGGGCCTGCACTCAGGGGCTTCCTGGGCTGGGGTCTCAGCAGTAGCTGAACAGGCAGTGGGGGGTCTATCTGGGTCCTCACAGGAGGAGATCAAGATAGCCTTGGCCCTCTCCAGAATGGCTCCAGCTCCCTGCACTGCATGTGCCTTGGTTTCCCCACTGTAGACAGAAGATTGCTCCATACTCTCCTCTTTCCACTCTCATCCACTACTCTTCCCTTTTTCTCCTTGGGAACCAGTTGAGTGTGAGGTTGATTTCGTCTAATTCATTCACCAATAGGTGGGCAAGGTGCAGAGTGTGTCTCAGCTTTTATGAGCTCTGTTCCATGCCAGATCATCGCACTGCTAGCTATGAGAGAGGAAAGTGGTGAGAAAATTTTTTGTGGATACAATCTGGGTCTGTTCTGAGGAAGCTTGTGGCTATGGTCTACACAGTAGCTAGATGCATCTCTGAGACTCTTCCTGGATTCTGAAAGAATGAAACAAGAAGGCAATAACTATTTCTGCAATACAACAACATTCCAGTAGAATATGTGCTTTGGCTCACTCCTGCCTTCTTGAGAATCTCCTCGTGCATCCCCATATTCAGTATCCACCATACTCTCCCCAGGTGAAACTTGAGATCCAAAACATGTCCTGCTGTAACCCGTGCGTGCCATGCCAGCCCTGTGGCCCAACTCCTCTGGCCAGCAGCTGCAATGAGCCCTGCGTCAGGCAGTGCCAGAACTCCACCATCGTCATTGAGCCCTCTCCCGTGGTGGTGACCCTGCCCGGACCCATCCTCAGCTCCTTCCCGCAGAACACCGCCGTCGGATCCTCCACCTCCGCTGCTGTTGGCAGCATCCTCAGCTGTCAGGGCGTGCCCATCACCTCGGGGGGCTTTGACCTCTCCTGCATTTCCAACCGCTACTGTGGCAGAAGGTGCACCCCCTGCTAAAGGTGCTGGGCACTGGTCCCGGTCAAGGTCCCCCTGGAAATCACAACACGGCAGTGGACAGTAGCACCAATGTTGTGCTGCTCTTTCTGCCCTGCAAGACACACAGCACGGGGCCAGCTGGGCTTCCCTGACCACATGGAGAAAATCTATCAATATTCCCTTTTGCTCTCTCCTCCTATCTAATATCTCAGCTGTCTTTTTGCCTCAGCGATCTCTGTTAGTACCCTCAAAACCAGCCTAAAGTGACCTGCAACCTCTCTTCCTTTCTTGGCCAAGACGTGTGGGCCTGGTGGCAACGCTGTCGTAGGACCGGGGAACAGGCTCATGTCTGTTCCTGCTGCTCCCCACCCTTGCTATCTGCACTTGCAGTGATGTCATTTCCCTCCTCTGACTCATTAAACACTTGCTGCATCCCCTTCTGTGTCCTTCAGTGTTTCTGTTTTTGTCGTTTGCGCACAGACGTCCAAAGGAGAAAGCCATGGCTTTAGTGAGAATCATCTAGGGAGATTCCATCGTTCTTCTAGATATGGGAGGCCAGCCAGCGCACACTGCTGCAATTTCATCTCTCAGGCGCCCTCTTTTGAAGCAGAGGAAGTTATCCGTGATTACTCTTGAACCAATGGCTGTTAGTCCTTGCCTCGATGTGTCTCTGTGTAGACTTATCCCTTCGAGCCTGGAGCACATCATGTGACTGGGAATCTTGACCAATGAGAGCCTGTCTCTGGCCTGGGCTTCTGTTGACCTCCTGGCTTGGCCAGGCTCCTTGTTGGTCCGCTGTAGTCACTGTGTGGAGCCTTCAGCCAGGCCACCCTTGGGCCTGGCCCTGGCCTGGGTGCCAGCTCCTGCTCTCACCCTGGCACCAAAACCTTCCACGCATAACCCACGTGCTGCTTGCCTCAGGGCAATGTCCTGTAGGTGCTCCTGGGCTAGAGTCATCTGCCAGTTAAAACCGAGATCTGTTGTGATGCATCTACAGAATCACATTGTCACCGTTCACCCTTCTCTTGATTATGTCAAAATCCTCCTAGCGAATAAGTTAGATTATTGATGTCGCCTCACTTATTCCCCGTCTGCATCCTGTATTAATTGAAGTATTCTGGGAGACTGTACTTAGGGACACAGGAACTGACCAGAGCAGGCAGTCCTTGAAGGACACCTTTCTGAGAGCAGAAGAGCTCTCCCTCCCACAGGGTAAGAAATGAGGCAGAGAAGGCAGGAAACCAGTATGGCTGGGCAAGGACTGGATGGTCAAACTGGGGGATAATGAGGAAAGGTATAGCCAGTGGAAGCTGAGATGGGTGGCCTAGGAAGTCTACAGGCCTGCTGTCCAGACATTGGTTTCAGAGGTCAGTTACTTCTATCTGAGAAGCATCTGTCAATTATTGCTTCAACACAGGCAGCAGATGTGTTACGTGCAGTTCATCTCAGAGGTGAGGTGAGCAGTGGGACTAGGGCTCAAGCCCGGGCCACACGTGTCAGTTCCCTGGCTGAATACTCCATTCAGCGACTCTCCAGGGCTTAGATGGAGCAAGCCCAGGCCACGTGGATGACACGAGGCCTGCAAATGTACAGGGACACATGCAGCAGAGCTGGGACAAGGCTGCTCTAGATGTGGCCTTCACTGAAGGCTGAATGTCTACAGTTGCCTCCCCATCACATCCCATTCCATCCCACACCGCCCCGCCCCCCCTTCCCACCCACCCCACTAGTAGGGAACTTATATACTTGTGCTTTGTCATTTCAGAGCAAGAATTTTCTCATCTGACCATATTAGCAGAAGAAGGACAAACCATGCAGGGACACAATGAAGGTTGCAGCAAATGTTTAATGAGTCTAAGGAGGGAAATGAGGTCAGACAAAATGGAGATCCCAAGGGCAGGGAGCAGCAGAAGCAGACAAGATTCTGTTCCCCTTTTCCTATGGCAGAATGGCCACAGGACGCCCTCCTAAATGCCCATCAGAGGAGAGAGGCTAGAAGGTCCCTAGGACCTGCTGAGAGAATTTTGGGGAGAGTAACAGACAACAAAGAAAAGAGAGAAAAGTGAGTGGAAGGGAATATAGTTAGACATTGGCCACGTAGTTAGAGAAGCCAGGTGAGGCCCTCCTGTCTGTCGTGACAGGGTAAGCCACAGATGGTCATCTGCTCTGAAAACTGCGGCACAAAGTCTGTTCTGCTGTCCAGCACCGTGTCCTGAGATCGTGGGGGTCCTTGTCTGGGACCAGTGCCCAGCACTTTAGCAGGGGGTGCACCTTCTGCCACAGTAGCGGTTGGAAATGCAGGAGAGGTCAAAGCCCCCCGAGGTGATGGGCACGCCCTGACAGCTGAGGATGCTGCCAACAGCAGCGGAGGTGGAGGATCCGACGGCGGTGTTCTGCGGGAAGGAGCTGAGGATGGGTCCGGGCAGGGTCACCACCACGGGAGAGGGCTCAATGACGATGGTGGAGTCTGGCACTGCCTGACGCAGGGCTCATTGCAGCTGCTGGCCAGAGGGTGGGCCGCAGGGCTGGCATGGCACACACGGGTTACAGCAGGACATGTCTTTGGGCTGGCAATGTACCTGTTGAGAGAGAGGACCGAGTGGAGAAAATAGAGAGTCAGGAGGAGCCTACATCCCACCAAGAGGGAATCACACACATGCAGTCCTGGGAGTTGGAAGCTGTGCAGGGATGATCATCGGCTTCCTGGTCTCTCCCTGCTAGGACCCAGAAAGAAGCACGCGATGCCTATCAAGCTACTTCTCAGACCCTAGCCCAGTAGCCCCCCCAGAAGCAGTGCAGTCCCAGCTACTGTCCAGGACCAACCTTCTCCCCTTCCTTCCAAACTTCCCTTTTCCATGAGCAGCAGCTCCAAGCTTTGTCATGGAACAGAGCTAGTAGATCTGCTCCATCTGCATGGTAGCAGATGAGAGGTCTATAGACCTCAGGCCTCCTATGAAGGGAGAGGGAGACAGGAAGGGGGCTCACGCTCACCTGGATCCCAGGAAGAAAGAGGCAAGAGAAGCGAATGTGAGAGTAAGGACCTGGGCTGTCTTTTATAGTGGACCAACGCTGACCCATATCCTGAGACATCACTTACAGTAGTGATTATTTTCTGACCAGCGCCTCTTGAATGCCAAACATCCTAGCTAATGATATGGACAGTGTGCTGGCTTCCTGTGCAGCACTGTTGAGTTTCCAGCTTTGTGTAATTTCCATTCCAGGCTAAAGGCATCTTTTGAGAGTAATGAGGGAGGCCCAAGCATTTCTACGCCACAGACACCAGCGTGGGAAACAGAGTGAATTAATGTGCCAGAGGAGTCCAGCAAGTGGAAATGTCGCCAGCCCGGGTCACTCCTTTGGTTTCTTAGGGGCCTTTCTTGCAGGAGGTGTACCATCTGCGGAGTGTGACCCGATTCCACTTGACACAAGTTTCCTGAAAATCCTGCCCTCCTGTTTTGTCTCCTCATATTTTGCCTTGGGGATCTTGGAATGGGGTAAAAAGACGTGTAGAGTCCTTTCCAGGTCTCAAAAGAAAGACCAAACGATAAATGGTGTATGAAGAGGGGTTTTCAAAATGAAAGAATCAAAAGGGTTGTAGACAGTGAGTTAATCCAGTATAGGAATGCAGATTCTGTGCAGAGTAACAGGGAATCAAGTGGATTTTCCCCAAGTAGCACTCTGGAGATCCTGTCCGTACAGGGCTCCTTCTTCTTCTTTTCCATACTGTGGAGTCTTTTATGTTCGGGGTGAACAACTGGAGAAAATCTTACATGTTTTCCTTTCCACGATTGAAAACATTCATTTCTGCCATTCTGTGCATAAATTCTCAGCACTGGTGAGCACTGCACACTCCATCTGATTCCCTTTCTAGCACGCCTCGGGATAACAGATGGCCTCCAATGCCTTTTTCAAGTCTCCCGGTGGATTTTTCCTCTCCGTGCAGTCTCACTGAGTACCGGAAAATGTCATTAACACGTGCATACGTTTGTGCCTCCAGTGTGCTGGTTCTGTACAAATGTCTGCCGGTGAAGATTTTTGCACAATTCCGTGAGCGTGTGCGTGTGCTGGGCCACTGCAAAGGAACCATTGGTGGCACTGGATTTCTGGAGCAGTGTCAGGTGACCTGCGTGATATCTCGTCCTATGCTCTGACTCATGTCAGGCACACTCAGGGGACCTGGGCCATTCTCTCCCATCCCGTCCTGTCCCGTCCCGTCCCGTCCCGTCCCATCCCATCCCATCCCATCCCATCCCATCCCATCCCATCCCATCCCATCCTGCACCATCTTGCTGCCCTCTGACCTTCTCCCTTTGCCTGGCACGTTGCAGGCAGGCAGCTGCTTTCTTCTCTGCTCAAGGAGTTTTGCAGCCACTCTCCGGCTAAGCGCACTCATGGCTGTAACCCAAAATGTGCTGCAGGTTGGGAAGAGCACAGACAAAACCCTGCACATGCAGATTTGCCGTGCAGTCACATTCCGATCCACTTTGGTGTAGAAATCAAGCATAAAGGGCAGGCATGGACAAGCATGGACAAGCATGGCACGCATGGAGAAACTCCAGGGGAAAATAGATGGTCTTTACAATGCGCGTAATGAGCCGGGTCTCTTGGGAGGGATATACGACTGGTGTCTGAGTCTGGAAGGATGCAACTAGGAAGGCTAAGGCCCAGACAGAACTAAATGTGGTGAGAGAGATCAAGGATAACATGAAAGTCTTCTTGAAGTATGTCATGGGGACAAGGAAGACAAGAGACAATGTGGATCCCCTGCTTGCTGAGGTGAGTGCCCTGGCCTTGTGGATGCTATGCCCAAGTAGTGGGAAGGAAAGAAGTTCATTGGAAGTAGTGAACATGGAATCACCAAAGGAGAAATCATGCTTGAGCAACCTCACAGGATTCGCGATGCCATCACCCGCTGGGTGGGTGAGGGGACAGCAGTGAATGACGTGTACCTTGACTCCAGCAAGGCAACAAACAGAAACGGCAACATAGGAAATTCCTAGATGATAAGTTCCTCTGAAGATGATCTCTAGAGGTCCCTTCCAATCCCTGCCAATCTGTGATTCCGTGATCCTGCTGGCTTTTGCTGGGCTTCTGTATGAACTCCCTCAGCTCTGATGCCTTGGAGCAGGATCTACACAGCAAAACATGGGAATCATCCTCTTAGTCCTGAGTCTAAATCAGCGTTCCCCGCACCTGGGAGGGTATATGGTTTACCTGCTGTCTGTATGGCTCCCGTCATTTTTTTTCTTATTAAAATAGCCCTCCTGTAACAGCATTTGCTCTTGAGACTTTTTTTTGAGGTCTGGAGAGGACTCTGCGCGACTTGGTGCCCCATTCCATGATCAGTGAGACAAAAAGGCAGGAGACAAAACAGGGCAGCAGAATTTTCCCAAGAGAAGGGTCAAGCGGGAGAAGGTCATACTCAGGAGCTGGTACACCTCTTCCCAGAAGAGCCCCTAAGAAACCTTCAGGAATGACCTAGGCTGACATCTTCCGCCTTGGCTTTGTGGACTCTTGCAGCACATGAAATGAGTCTGTTGCTCTCACTGGTGTTTGTTGTGCAGAAATGCTTGGGCTTCCCTTCATGCCTCCCAAAAGATGCCTTCATTCAGGAAGTGACATGGCATAAAGCCAGAAATGAAACAGAATTGCGCAGGAAGCCAGCAGACCACCCATATCATTATCTGGGATGATTTGCATTCTGGACAAGAAAAGCTTGTCAGAAAATAATCACCTCTATAAGCAGTGCCTCTGGATATAGGTCATCTTAGGTCCAGTATAAAAGGGAGCCCAGCTCCTGGCTCTCTCATCCACTGTTCTTCCCTTCTTCTCCTTGGGAACCAGGTGAGTGTGAAGCTCCTTCCTGTCCTTGCCGCTCAACTAAAGGAGGTCTCAGCACAGCGAAGGTTTGAGATGTTATCACCGCTGTTTCATGCCAAGTTGTGGGACTGCTTGTCATGGGGAAGAGAAGGGCAGAATTGTCCTGGACTCAGAGCCTGTGTGTAGGTAGTGTGGGGGCTCAAATTTAGCTGGATAGGCACGGGAGGGTATTTCTGGTCAGCAGATAGCTGGATACGTGGAGTCCAAGAATCCTTTGACTTCCTCTTCACATCCTTCAGATGCCAATAGTGCATGTGCTTTGGTTTATTCATGGCCGGTTGCACGTCTGTTCCTCATGAATGCCCATGTTGTGCTTCCTTCCTGCTCTCGCTCCCAACAGGTGTACCACCAGTCCCGAGACATGTCCTGCTGCGACCCATGCGTGCCATGCCAGCCCTGCGGCCCAACTCCTCTGGCCAGCAGCTGCAATGAGCCCTGCGTCAGGCAGTGCCAGAACTCCACCATCGTCATTGAGCCCTCTCCCGTGGTGGTGACCCTGCCCGGACCCATCCTCAGCTCCTTCCCGCAGAACACCGCCGTCGGATCCTCCACCTCCGCTGCTGTTGGCAGCATCCTCAGCTGTCAGGGCGTGCCCATCACCTCGGGGGGCTTTGACCTCTCCTGCATTTCCAACCGCTACTGTGGCAGAAGGTGCACCCCCTGCTAAAGGTGCTGGGCACTGGTCCCGGTCAAGGTCCCCCTGGAAATCACAACACGGCAGTGGACTGTAGCACCAATGTTGTGCTGCTCTTTCTGCCCTGCAAGACACACAGCACGGGGCCAGCTGGGCTTCCCTGACCACATGGAGAAAATCTATCAATATTCCCTTTTGCTCTCTCCTCCTATCTAATACCTCAGCTGTCTTTGCCTCAGCGATCTCTGTTAGTACCCTCAAAACCAGCCTAAAGTGACCTGCAACCTCTCTTCCTTTCTTGGCCAAGACGTGTGGGCCTGGTGGCAACGCTGTCGTAGGACCGGGGAACAGGCTCATGTCTGTTCCTGCTGCTCCCCACCCTTGCTATCTGCACTTGCAGTGATGTCATTTCCCTCCTCTGACTCATTAAACACTTGCTGCATCCCCTTCTGTGTCCTTCAGTGTTTCTGTTTTTGTCGTTTGCGCACAGACGTCCAAAGGAGAAAGCCATGGCTTTAGTGAGAATCATCTAGGGAGATTCCATCGTTCTTCTAGATATGGGAGGCCAGCCAGCGCACACTGCTGCAATTTCATCTCTCAGGCGCCCTCTTTTGAAGCAGAGGAAATTATCCGTGATTACTATTGAACCAATGGCTGTTAGTCCTTGCCTCGATGTGTCTCTGTGTAGACATATCCCTTCGAGCCTGGAGCACATCATGTGACAGGGAATCTTGACCAATGAGAGCCTGTCTCTGGCCTGGGCTTCTGTTGACCTCCTGGCTTGGCCAGGCTCCTTGTTGGTCCGCTGTAGTCACTGTGTGGAGCCTTCAGCCAGGCCACCCTTGGGCCTGGCCCTGGCCTGGGTGCCAGCTCCTGCTCTCACCCTGGCACCAAAACCTTCCACGCATAACCCACGTGCTGCTTGCCTCAGGGCAATGTCCTGTAGGTGCTCCTGGGCTAGAGTCATCTGCCAGTTAAAACCGAGATCTGTTGTGATGCATCTACAGAATCACATTGTCACCGTTCACCCTTCTCTTGATTATGTCAAAATCCTCCTAGCGAATAAGTTAGATTATTGATGTCGCCTCACTTATTCCCCGTCTGCATCCTGTGTTAATTGAGGTATTCTGGGAGACTGTGTACTTAGGGACACAGGAACTGACCAGAGCAGGCAGTCCTTGAAGGACACCTTTCTGAGAGCAGAAGAGCTCTCCCTCCCACAGGGTAAGAAATGAAGCAGAGAAGGCAGGAAACCAGTATGGCTGGGCAAGGACTGGATGGTCAAACTGGGGGATAATGAGGAAAGGTATAGCCAGTGGAAGCTGAGATGGGTGGCCTAGGAAGTCTACAGGCCTGCTGTCCAGATGTACAGAGATGCAATCATGACTGCCAGGGCTCAGGTGGAACTGAACTGCTTGAGGGCTGTGATAAATAAAGAGACGAGGTACTAGATGTTCCTCGGTCAGAAGACGCAGCTGAAGTAGAATGTCCTACCGCTGATAAATGAGAATGGTGAAAAGTCTTCAACCAACACCGTAAAGGCTGCGATACTCAGCAAGTTCTTCAGCCCAGTCTTCACTGGTAATCAGGCATCCCAGGTCTCTCACATCCTTGAACCTGTAGGCAGGGGTCGGGGGAGCAAAATCCCTCCGACAGTAAGAGCAGAGCACATTGAAGGCCACCTGATGAGACTGAAAGTGCACCACCCTCTAGCACTGGTCAACGCAGCTTTTAGCTGTGACGTAGATAGTGTGATTGATTGTACCCTCAGCAACTTTTCCAATTGGACTAAGGTGAATGGGGCATGTGATGCGACAGAGGTAATTGATGGCATCCTTAGGGACCCAGACAGGCATGAAAATCAGCCCGTTTGAAATTCATGCAGGTCATGTGCAAGGTATTGCATTTGGGTGATTGCAATCCCAGGTGTGTCCACAGTCTGAGAGAACACACTGAGAGTAGGTCTGTGCAGAAGGACTGCTCATACTGGAAAATGACTTGTTAGCACGATGGGGTATTTTTGGATTCAGTATTTTTTGTCTCATCGGTTACTCTACACTCTTTTGATTGCGTGGGATATTTCTGGTCACTTGGTCACAGGAGAGAAGAATGAACTCCCAGGAGACTTCATTTTTCCGCTTCTGTTTTCTGCTTGGTGGAGGGAAAGCAAAAACAGACTGGGAATCTCAAAACTGCCCTCTTTCCTATCACTGCTCCCTTGTTTTCTAGGCTACAGCATTAAAGAAAGGAGTTTGGTTTTGGAAGCTCTCATTTTATTGGGTGTAATTGCAGTCGTACTGTATTCTATTGTATTATCTCACATTCTGATGTTATACTCAGAAAATTAACTTTATCCCTTAGGGGTTTGCCACTGTTTTCCTCATCTGGGCCCATCACCTTGCGTTTCTCTCCCCTCTTTCCCCCCTTCCTGGGGCCTGGGTCCTAGGGTCTCTTCACTTCCTTCTCTTGGATCTAGCCTGAACCAGGCCACACACTGACATGAATTATTCTAGCTGTGAGAGTTTGGTAAGAAGACCATTAAGGGAACCTTTCAAATGAAAAGGCTATAAGAGTCTGGGATGCAATGTTCTGCTTCCTCTCTACCCTCTCTCCCAACGGGTGCACCTTCAGCCCGATGATTAGACCTGCTGTAACCGGGGCCGGTCATGCCAGCCCTGCAGCCAGACCCCTCTGTCCAGCAGCTGCTGTGAGCCCTGTGTCAGGCAGTGCCCGGACTCCACCATCCTCACTGAGCCCTCTTCTGGGCTTGTGATCCGGCCTGAACCAATCCTCAAAACATTCCCGCCGAACACCCCTGTGAGATCTTCAACCTGCGCACCTGCTTAGAATCCCTCAGCCTGGTACCTCTGAGCTCTGGCCCTGATGCGATGGAGCAGGACTGGTCATGGGCTTCCATCCCCACCTACCATGCAGAACATCCTGTTGCCCACAGGATGCTGGAAACGCACCTCAGGATCCTTGGGGAGTCCTGGAAGAGAATCAGGTTCTCTAGGAGGGACAGATCAGTGCAGAGCTGCTGGAAATACCTTCCGCGTGAGCCCGTGAACTCCTGATCTCTCAAATCCTTCTCTTGGCCTTTGCTCCTTCTCCACAGGGAGTTGCTGGGTACTGGCCTGGGTGCGTATGTTCATCTCTTCCACTCGTATGCAGAAGGACAGAATGCAGCCTTACTGCAAAGTGTTCTCAGCCCTACTGCAAAGTGTTCTGTCAGGGCTTGCCCAGAATCTCTTGCTCAAAGCCCCACGTCTCATTCCCAGAGAGATTCAGGGGCCCTGACATCCGCACGGGAAAGTCTGAGGTGGTGTTCAGGAGGCAGATTCTGGCATTACTCATCTTTCTTGGGCGCGTGATGTGTAAACCTCCTTCTGCAGTCCTTCTTCTTCCCTACTTCTGATGCCAAGCACTGATGTCCTGGACACGGAAGATTTCCTGTCAACTGCTCAAGCATGTGGTCTCCCCTAACACTATTCCAGCAAGTGTTTCTTTCTTCCTTTTCCTTTTGGAGTCATCAGCTTCCAATTTTTGTGGATTCTGGCATCCAGAACAACTTGACCATTATCAAGAGAAGGAAGTACACCCAAGAGTAAGTCTGCCAATTCGTGCCAGACGTTGGTTTCAGAGGTCAGTTACTTCTATCTGAGAAGCATCTGTGAATTACTGCTTCAACACAGGCAGCAGATGTGTTACGTGCAGTTCATCTCAGAGGTGAGGTGAGCAGTGGGACTAGGGCTCAAGCCCGGGCCACACGTGTCAGTTCCCTGGCTGAATACTCCATTCAGCGACTCTCCAGGGCTTAGATGGAGCAAGCCCAGGCCACGTGGATGACACGAGGCCTGCAAATGTACAGGGACACATGCAGCAGAGCTGGGACAAGGCTGCTCTAGATGTGGCCTTCACTGAAGGCTGAATGTCTACAGTTGCCTCCCCATCCCATCCCATCCCATCCCCATCCCATCCCACCCCGCCCCCCCCTTCCCACCCACCCCACTAGTAGGGAACTTATATACTTGTGCTTTGTCATTTCAGAGCAAGAATTTTCTCATCTGACCATATTAGCAGAAGAAGGACAAACCATGCAGGGACACAATGAAGGTTGCAGCAAATGTTTAATGAGTCTAAGGAGGGAAATGAGGTCAGACAAAGTGGAGATCCCAAGGGCAGGGAGCAGCAGAAGCAGACAAGATTCGGTTCCCCTTTTCCTATGGCAGAATGGCCACAGGACGCCCTCCTAAATGCCCATCAGAGGAGAGAGGCTAGAAGGTCCCTAGGACCTGCTGAGAGAATTTTGGGGAGAGTAACAGACAACAAAGAAAAGAGAGAAAAGTGAGTGGAAGGGAATATAGTTAGACATTGGCCACGTAGTTAGAGAAGCCAGGTGAGGCCCTCCTGTCTGTCGTGACAGGGTAAGCCACAGATGGTCATCTGCTCTGAAAACTGCGGCACAAAGTCTGTTCTGCTGTCCAGCACCGTGTCCTGAGATCGTTGGGGGTCCTTGTCTGGGACCAGTGCCCAGCACCTTTAGCAGGGGGTGCACCTTCTGCCACAGTAGCGGTTGGAAATGCAGGAGAGGTCAAAGCCCCCCGAGGTGATGGGCACGCCCTGACAGCTGAGGATGCTGCCAACAGCAGCGGAGGTGGAGGATCCGACGGCGGTGTTCTGCGGGAAGGAGCTGAGGATGGGTCCGGGCAGGGTCACCACCACGGGAGAGGGCTCAATGACGATGGTGGAGTCCTGGCACTGCCTGACGCAGGGCTCATTGCAGCTGCTGGCCAGAGGGGTCGGGCCGCAGGGCTGGCATGGCACACACGGGTTACAGCAGGACATGTCTTTGGGCTGGCAATGTACCTGTTGAGAGAGAGGACCGAGTGGAGAAAATAGAGAGTCAGGAGGAGCCTACCATCCCACCAAGAGGGAATCACACACATGCAGTCCTGGGAGTTGGAAGCTGTGCAGGGATGATCATCGGCTTCCTGGTCTCTCCCTGCTAGGACCCAGAAAGAAGCACGCGATGCCTATCAAGCTACTTCTCAGACCCTAGCCCAGTAGCCCCCCCAGAAGCAGTGCAGTCCCAGCTACTGTCCAGGACCAACCTTCTCCCCTTCCTTCCAAACTTCCCTTTTCCATGAGCAGCAGCTCCAAGCTTTGTCATGGAACAGAGCTAGTAGATCTGCTCCATCTGCATGGTAGCAGATGAGAGGTCTATAGACCTCAGGCCTCCTATGAAGGGAGAGGGAGACAGGAAGGGGGCTCACGCTCACCTGGATCCCAGGAAGAAAGAGGCAAGAGAAGCGAATGTGAGAGTAAGGACCTGGGCTGTCTTTTATAGTGGACCAACGCTGACCCATATCCTGAGACAT
The DNA here is from genome assembly GCF_905368555.1 of Meleagris gallopavo. NCBI lineage: Eukaryota > Metazoa > Chordata > Aves > Galliformes > Phasianidae > Meleagris > Meleagris gallopavo. The sequence goes on along the minus strand of NC_139432.1, from coordinate 525,624 downwards.
CACTTACAGTAGTGATTATTTTCTGACCAGCGCCTCTTGAATGCCAAACATCCTAGCTAATGATATGGACAGTGTGCTGGCTTCCTGTGCAGCACTGTTGAGTTTCCAGCTTTGTGTAATTTCCATTCCAGGCTAAAGGCATCTTTTGAGAGTAATGAGGGAGGCCCAAGCATTTCTACGCCACAGACACCAGCGTGGGAAACAGAGTGAATTAATGTGCCAGAGGAGTCCAGCAAGTGGAAATGTCGCCAGCCCGGGTCACTCCTTTGGTTTCTTAGGGGCCTTTCTTGCAGGAGGTGTACCATCTGCGGAGTGTGACCCGATTCCACTTGACACAAGTTTCCTGAAAATCCTGCCCTCCTGTTTTGTCTCCTCATATTTTGCCTTGGGGATCTTGGAATGGGGTAAAAAGACGTGTAGAGTCCTTTCCAGGTCTCAAAAGAAAGACCAAACGATAAATGGTGTATGAAGAGGGGTTTTCAAAATGAAAGAATCAAAAGGGTTGTAGACAGTGAGTTAATCCAGTATAGGAATGCAGATTCTGTGCAGAGTAACAGGGAATCAAGTGGATTTTCCCCAAGTAGCACTCTGGAGATCCTGTCCGTACAGGGCTCCTTCTTCTTCTTTTCCATACTGTGGAGTCTTTTATGTTCGGGGTGAACAACTGGAGAAAATCTTACATGTTTTCCTTTCCACGATTGAAAACATTCATTTCTGCCATTCTGTGCATAAATTCTCAGCACTGGTGAGCACTGCACACTCCATCTGATTCCCTTTCTAGCACGCCTCGGGATAACAGATGGCCTCCAATGCCTTTTTCAAGTCTCCCGGTGGATTTTTCCTCTCCGTGCAGTCTCACTGAGTACCGGAAAATGTCATTAACACGTGCATACGTTTGTGCCTCCAGTGTGCTGGTTCTGTACAAATGTCTGCCGGTGAAGATTTTTGCACAATTCCGTGAGCGTGTGCGTGTGCTGGGCCACTGCAAAGGAACCATTGGTGGCACTGGATTTCTGGAGCAGTGTCAGGTGACCTGCGTGATATCTCGTCCTATGCTCTGACTCATGTCAGGCACACTCAGGGGACCTGGGCCATTCTCTCCCATCCCGTCCTGTCCCGTCCCGTCCCGTCCCGTCCCATCCCATCCCATCCCATCATCCCATCCCATCCCATCCCATCCCATCCCATCCTGCACCATCTTGCTGCCCTCTGACCTTCTCCCTTTGCCTGGCACGTTGCAGGCAGGCAGCTGCTTTCTTCTCTGCTCAAGGAGTTTTGCAGCCACTCTCCGGCTAAGCGCACTCATGGCTGTAACCCAAAATGTGCTGCAGGTTGGGAAGAGCACAGACAAAACCCTGCACATGCAGATTTGCCGTGCAGTCACATTCCGATCCACTTTGGTGTAGAAATCAAGCATAAAGGGCAGGCATGGACAAGCATGGACAAGCATGGCACGCATGGAGAAACTCCAGGGGAAAATAGATGGTCTTTACAATGCGCGTAATGAGCCGGGTCTCTTGGGAGGGATATACGACTGGTGTCTGAGTCTGGAAGGATGCAACTAGGAAGGCTAAGGCCCAGACAGAACTAAATGTGGTGAGAGAGATCAAGGATAACATGAAAGTCTTCTTGAAGTATGTCATGGGGACAAGGAAGACAAGAGACAATGTGGATCCCCTGCTTGCTGAGGTGAGTGCCCTGGCCTTGTGGATGCTATGCCCAAGTAGTGGGAAGGAAAGAAGTTCATTGGAAGTAGTGAACATGGAATCACCAAAGGAGAAATCATGCTTGAGCAACCTCACAGGATTCCGCGATGCCATCACCCGCTGGGTGGGTGAGGGGACAGCAGTGAATGACGTGTACCTTGACTCCAGCAAGGCAACAAACAGAAACGGCAACATAGGAAATTCCTAGATGATAAGTTCCTCTGAAGATGATCTCTAGAGGTCCCTTCCAATCCCTGCCAATCTGTGATTCCGTGATCCTGCTGGCTTTTGCTGGGCTTCTGTATGAACTCCCTCAGCTCTGATGCCTTGGAGCAGGATCTACACAGCAAAACATGGGAATCATCCTCTTAGTCCTGAGTCTAAATCAGCGTTCCCCGCACCTGGGGGGGTATATGGTTTACCTGCTGTCTGTATGGCTCCCATCATTTTTTTTCTTATTAAAATAGCCCTCCTGTAACAGCATTTGCTCTTGAGACTTTTTTTTGAGGTCTGGAGAGGACTCTGCGCGACTTGGTGCCCCATTCCATGATCAGTGAGACAAAAAGGCAGGAGACAAAACAGGGCAGCAGAATTTTCCCAAGAGAAGGGTCAAGCGGGAGAAGGTCATACTCAGGAGCTGGTACACCTCTTCCCAGAAGAGCCCCTAAGAAACCTTCAGGAATGACCTAGGCTGACATCTTCCGCCTTGGCTTTGTGGACTCTTGCAGCACATGAAATGAGTCTGTTGCTCTCACTGGTGTTTGTTGTGCAGAAATGCTTGGGCTTCCCTTCATGCCTCCCAAAAGATGCCTTCATTCAGGAAGTGACATGGCATAAAGCCAGAAATGAAACAGAATTGCGCAGGAAGCCAGCAGACCACCCATATCATTATCTGGGATGATTTGCATTCTGGACAAGAAAAGCTTGTCAGAAAATAATCACCTCTATAAGCAGTGCCTCTGGATATAGGTCATCTTAGGTCCAGTATAAAAGGGAGCCCAGCTCCTGGCTCTCTCATCCACTGTTCTTCCCTTCTTCTCCTTGGGAACCAGGTGAGTGTGAAGCTCCTTCCTGTCCTTGCCGCTCAACTAAAGGAGGTCTCAGCACAGCGAAGGTTTGAGATGTTATCACCGCTGTTTCATGCCAAGTTGTGGGACTGCTTGTCATGGGGAAGAGAAGGGCAGAATTGTCCTGGACTCAGAGCCTGTGTGTAGGTAGTGTGGGGGCTCAAATTTAGCTGGATAGGCACGGGAGGGTATTTCTGGTCAGCAGATAGCTGGATACGTGGAGTCCAAGAATCCTTTGACTTCCTCTTCACATCCTTCAGATGCCAATAGTGCATGTGCTTTGGTTTATTCATGGCCGGTTGCACGTCTGTTCCTCATGAATGCCCATGTTGTGCTTCCTTCCTGCTCTCGCTCCCAACAGGTGTACCACCAGTCCCGAGACATGTCCTGCTGCGACCCATGCGTGCCATGCCAGCCCTGCGGCCCAACTCCTCTGGCCAGCAGCTGCAATGAGCCCTGCGTCAGGCAGTGCCAGAACTCCACCATCGTCATTGAGCCCTCTCCCGTGGTGGTGACCCTGCCCGGACCCATCCTCAGCTCCTTCCCGCAGAACACCGCCGTCGGATCCTCCACCTCCGCTGCTGTTGGCAGCATCCTCAGCTGTCAGGGCGTGCCCATCACCTCGGGGGGCTTTGACCTCTCCTGCATTTCCAACCGCTACTGTGGCAGAAGGTGCACCCCCTGCTAAAGGTGCTGGGCACTGGTCCCGGTCAAGGTCCCCCTGGAAATCACAACACGGCAGTGGACAGTAGCACCAATGTTGTGCTGCTCTTTCTGCCCTGCAAGACACACAGCACGGGGCCAGCTGGGCTTCCCTGACCACATGGAGAAAATCTATCAATATTCCCTTTTGCTCTCTCCTCCTATCTAATATCTCAGCTGTCTTTTTGCCTCAGCGATCTCTGTTAGTACCCTCAAAACCAGCCTAAAGTGACCTGCAACCTCTCTTCCTTTCTTGGCCAAGACGTGTGGGCCTGGTGGCAACGCTGTCGTAGGACCGGGGAACAGGCTCATGTCTGTTCCTGCTGCTCCCCACCCTTGCTATCTGCACTTGCAGTGATGTCATTTCCCTCCTCTGACTCATTAAACACTTGCTGCATCCCCTTCTGTGTCCTTCAGTGTTTCTGTTTTTGTCGTTTGCGCACAGACGTCCAAAGGAGAAAGCCATGGCTTTAGTGAGAATCATCTAGGGAGATTCCATCGTTCTTCTAGATATGGGAGGCCAGCCAGCGCACACTGCTGCAATTTCATCTCTCAGGCGCCCTCTTTTGAAGCAGAGGAAGTTATCCGTGATTACTATTGAACCAATGGCTGTTTGTCCTTGCCTCGATGTGTCTCTGTGTAGACATATCCCTTCGAGCCTGGAGCACATCATGTGACTGGGAATCTTGACCAATGAGAGCCTGTCTCTGGCCTGGGCTTCTGTTGACCTCCTGGCTTGGCCAGGCTCCTTGTTGGTCCGCTGTAGTCACTGTGTGGAGCCTTCAGCCAGGCCACCCTTGGGCCTGGCCCTGGCCTGGGTGCCAGCTCCTGCTCTCACCCTGGCACCAAAACCTTCCACGCATAACCCACGTGCTGCTTGCCTCAGGGCAATGTCCTGTAGGTGCTCCTGGGCTAGAGTCATCTGCCAGTTAAAACCGAGATCTGTTGTGATGCATCTACAGAATCACATTGTCACCGTTCACCCTTCTCTTGATTATGTCAAAATCCTCCTAGCGAATAAGTTAGATTATTGATGTCGCCTCACCTATTCCCCGTCTGCATCCTGTGTTAATTGAGGTATTCTGGGAGACTGTGTACTTAGGGACACAGGAACTGACCAGAGCAGGCAGTCCTTGAAGGACACCTTTCTGAGAGCAGAAGAGCTCTCCCTCCCACAGGGTAAGAAATGAGGCAGAGAAGGCAGGAAACCAGTATGGCTGGGCAAGGACTGGATGGTCAAACTGGGGGATAATGAGGAAAGGTATAGCCAGTGGAAGCTGAGATGGGTGGCCTAGGAAGTCTACAGGCCTGCTGTCCAGATGTACAGAGATGCAATCATGACTGCCAGGGCTCAGGTGGAACTGAACTGCTTGAGGGCTGTGATAAATAAAGAGACGAGGTACTAGATGTTCCTCGGTCAGAAGACGCAGCTGAAGTAGAATGTCCTACCGCTGATAAATGAGAATGGTGAAAAGTCTTCAACCAACACCGTAAAGGCTGCGATACTCAGCAAGTTCTTCAGCCCAGTCTTCACTGGTAATCAGGCATCCCAGGTCTCTCACATCCTTGAACCTGTAGGCAGGGGTCGGGGGAGCAAAATCCCTCCGACAGTAAGAGCAGAGCACATTGAAGGCCACCTGATGAGACTGAAAGTGCACCACCCTCTAGCACTGGTCAACGCAGCTTTTAGCTGTGACGTAGATAGTGTGATTGATTGTACCCTCAGCAACTTTTCCAATTGGACTAAGGTGAATGGGGCATGTGATGCGACAGAGGTAATTGATGGCATCCTTAGGGACCCAGACAGGCATGAAAATCAGCCCGTTTGAAATTCATGCAGGTCATGTGCAAGGTATTGCATTTGGGTGATTGCAATCCCAGGTGTGTCCACAGTCTGAGAGAACACACTGAGAGTAGGTCTGTGCAGAAGGACTGCTCATACTGGAAAATGACTTGTTAGCACGATGGGGTATTTTTGGATTCAGTATTTTTTGTCTCATCGGTTACTCTACACTCTTTTGATTGCGTGGGATATTTCTGGTCACTTGGTCACAGGAGAGAAGAATGAACTCCCAGGAGACTTCATTTTTCCACTTCTCCACTTTTCTGCTTGGTGGAGGGAAAGCAAAAACAGACTGGGAATCTCAAAACTGCCCTCTTTCCTATCACTGCTCCCTTGTTTTCTAGGCTACAGCATTAAAGAAAGGAGTTTGGTTTTGGAAGCTCTCATTTTATTGGGTGTAATTGCAGTCGTACTGTATTCTATTGTATTATCTCACATTCTGATGTTATACTCAGAAAATTAACTTTATCCCTTAGGGGTTTGCCACTGTTTTCCTCATCTGGGCCCATCACCTTGCGTTTCTCTCCCCTCTTTCCCCCCTTCCTGGGGCCTGGGTCCTAGGGTCTCTTCACTTCCTTCTCTTGGATCTAGCCTGAACCAGGCCACACACTGACATGAATTATTCTAGCTGTGAGAGTTTGGTAAGAAGACCATTAAGGGAACCTTTCAAATGAAAAGGCTATAAGAGTCTGGGATGCAATGTTCTGCTTCCTCTCTACCCTCTCTCCCAACGGGTGCACCTTCAGCCCGATGATTAGACCTGCTGTAACCGGGGCCGGTCATGCCAGCCCTGCAGCCAGACCCCTCTGTCCAGCAGCTGCTGTGAGCCCTGTGTCAGGCAGTGCCCGGACTCCACCATCCTCACTGAGCCCTCTTCTGGGCTTGTGATCCGGTCTGAACCAATCCTCAAAAACCTCTGTGAGGTTGAAGATCTCACAGAACACCCCTGTGAGATCTTCAACCTGCGCACCTGCTTAGAATCCCTCAGCCTGGTACCTCTGAGCTCTGGCCCTGATGCGATGGAGCAGGACTGGTCATGGGCTTCCATCCCCACCTACCATGCAGAACATCCTGTTGCCCACAGGATGCTGGAAACGCACCTCAGGATCCTTGGGGAGTCCTGGAAGAGAATCAGGTTCTCTAGGAGGGACAGATCAGTGCAGAGCTGCTGGAAATACCTTCCGCGTGAGCCCGTGAACTCCTGATCTCTCAAATCCTTCTCTTGGCCTTTGCTCCTTCTCCACAGGGAGTTGCTGGGTACTGGCCTGGGTGCGTATGTTCATCTCTTCCACTCGTATGCAGAAGGACAGAATGCAGCCTTACTGCAAAGTGTTCTCAGCCCTACTGCAAAGTGTTCTGTCAGGGCTTGCCCAGAATCTCTTGCTCAAAGCCCTACGTCTCATTCCCAGAGAGATTCAGGGGCCCTGACATCCGCACGGGAAAGTCTGAGGTGGTGTTCAGGAGGCAGATTCTGGCATTACTCATCTTTCTTGGGCGCGTGATGTGTAAACCTCCTTCTGCAGTCCTTCTTCTTCCCTACTTCTGATGCCAAGCACTGATGTCCTGGACACGGCAGATTTCCTGTCAACTGCTCAAGCATGTGGTCTCCCCTAACACTATTCCAGCAAGTGTTTCTTTCTTCCTTTTCCTTTTGGAGTCATCAGCTTCCAATTTTTGTGGATTCTGGCATCCAGAACAACTTGACCATTATCAAGAGAAGGAAGTACACCCAAGAGTAAGTCTGCCAATTCGTGCCAGACATTGGTTTCAGAGGTCAGTTACTTCTATCTGAGAAGCATCTGTCAATTATTGCTTCAACACAGGCAGCAGATGTGTTACGTGCAGTTCATCTCAGAGGTGAGGTGAGCAGTGGGACTAGGGCTCAAGCCCGGGCCACACGTGTCAGTTCCCTGGCTGAATACTCCATTCAGCGACTCTCCAGGGCATAGATGGAGCAAGCCCAGGCCACGTGGATGACACGAGGCCTGCAAATGTACAGGGACACATGCAGCAGAGCTGGGACAAGGCTGCTCTAGATGTGGCCTTCACTGAAGGCTGAATGTCTACAGTTGCCTCCCCATCCCACCCCATCCCATCCCATCCCACCCCCGCCCCCCCTTCCCACCCACCCCACTAGTAGGGAACTTATATACTTGTGCTTTGTCATTTCAGAGCAAGAATTTTCTCATCTGACCATATTAGCAGAAGAAGGACAAACCATGCAGGGACACAATGAAGGTTGCAGCAAATGTTTAATGAGTCTAAGGAGGGAAATGAGGTCAGACAAAGTGGAGATCCCAAGGGCAGGGAGCAGCAGAAGCAGACAAGATTCTGTTCCCCTTTTCCTATGGCAGAATGGCCACAGGACGCCCTCCTAAATGCCCATCAGAGGAGAGAGGCTAGAAGGTCCCTAGGACCTGCTGAGAGAATTTTGGGGAGAGTAACAGACAACAAAGAAAAGAGAGAAAAGTGAGTGGAAGGGAATATAGTTAGACATTGGCCACGTAGTTAGAGAAGCCAGGTGAGGCCCTCCTGTCTGTCGTGACAGGGTAAGCCACAGATGGTCATCTGCTCTGAAAACTGCGGCACAAAGTCTGTTCTGCTGTCCAGCACCGTGTCCTGAGATCGTTGGGGGTCCTTGTCTGGGACCAGTGCCCAGCACCTTTAGCGGGGGGTGCACCTTCTGCCACAGTAGCGGTTGGAAATGCAGGAGAGGTCAAAGCCCCCCGAGGTGATGGGCACACCCTGACAGCTGAGGATGCTGCCAACAGCAGCGGAGGTGGAGGATCCGACGGCGGTGTTCTGCGGGAAGGAGCTGAGGATGGGTCCGGGCAGGGTCACCACCACGGGAGAGGGCTCAATGACGATGGTGGAGTCCTGGCACTGCCTGACGCAGGGCTCATTGCAGCTGCTGGCCAGAGGGGTCGGGCCGCAGGGCTGGCATGGCACACACGGGTTACAGCAGGACATGTCTTTGGGCTGGCAATGTACCTGTTGAGAGAGAGGACCGAGTGGAGAAAATAGAGAGTCAGGAGGAGCCTAGCATCCCACCAAGAGGGAATCACACACATGCAGTCCTGGGAGTTGGAAGCTGTGCAGGGATGATCATCGGCTTCCTGGTCTCTCCCTGCTAGGACCCAGAAAGAAGCACGCGATGCCTATCAAGCTACTTCTCAGACCCTAGCCCAGTAGCCCCCCCAGAAGCAGTGCAGTCCCAGCTACTGTCCAGGACCAACCTTCTCCCCTTCCTTCCAAACTTCCCTTTTCCATGAGCAGCAGCTCCAAGCTTTGTCATGGAACAGAGCTAGTAGATCTGCTCCATCTGCATGGTAGCAGATGAGAGGTCTATAGACCTCAGGCCTCCTATGAAGGGAGAGGGAGACAGGAAGGGGGCTCACGCTCACCTGGATCCCAGGAAGAAAGAGGCAAGAGAAGCGAATGTGAGAGTAAGGAACTGGGCTGTCTTTTATAGTGGACCAACGCTGACCCATATCCTGAGACATCACTTACAGTAGTGATTATTTTCTGACCAGCGCCTCTTGAATGCCAAACATCCTAGCTAATGATATGGACAGTGTGCTGGCTTCCTGTGCAGCACTGTTGAGTTTCCAGCTTTGTGTAATTTCCATTCCAGGCTAAAGGCATCTTTTGAGAGTAATGAGGGAGGCCCAAGCATTTCTACGCCACAGACACCAGCGTGGGAAACAGAGTGAATTCATGTGCCAGAGGAGTCCAGCAAGTGGAAATGTCGCCAGCCCGGGTCACTCCTTTGGTTTCTTAGGGGCCTTTCTTGCAGGAGGTGTACCATCTGCGGAGTGTGACCCGATTCCACTTGACACAAGTTTCCTGAAAATCCTGCCCTCCTGTTTTGTCTCCTCATATTTTGCCTTGGGGATCTTGGAATGGGGTAAAAAGACGTGTAGAGTCCTTTCCAGGTCTCAAAAGAAAGACCAAACGATAAATGGTGTATGAAGAGGGGTTTTCAAAATGAAAGAATCAAAAGGGTTGTAGACAGTGAGTTAATCCAGTATAGGAATGCAGATTCTGTGCAGAGTAACAGGGAATCAAGTGGATTTTCCCCAAGTAGCACTCTGGAGATCCTGTCCGTACAGGGCTCCTTCTTCTTCTTTTCCATACTGTGGAGTCTTTTATGTTCGGGGTGAACAACTGGAGAAAATCTTACATGTTTTCCTTTCCACGATTGAAAACATTCATTTCTGCCATTCTGTGCATAAATTCTCAGCACTGGTGAGCACTGCACACTCCATCTGATTCCCTTTCTAGCACGCCTCGGGATAACAGATGGCCTCCAATGCCTTTTTCAAGTCTCCCGGTGGATTTTTCCTCTCCGTGCAGTCTCACTGAGTACCGGAAAATGTCATTAACACGTGCATACGCTTGTGCCTCCAGTGTGCTGGTTCTGTACAAATGTCTGCCGGTGAAGATTTATGCACAATTCCGTGAGCGTGTGCGTGTGCTGGGCCACTGCAAAGGAACCATTGGTGGCACTGGATTTCTGGAGCAGTGCCAGGTGACCTGCGTGATATCTCGTCCTATGCTCTGACTCATGTCAGGCACACTCAGGGGACCTGGGCCATTCTCTCCCAACCCGTCCTGTCCCGTCCCGTCCCATCCCATCCCATCCCATCCCATCCCATCCCATCCCATCCCATCCCATCCCTGCACCATCTTGCTGCCCTCTGACCTTCTCCCTTTGCCTGGCACGTTGCAGGCAGGCAGCTGCTTTCTTCTCTGCTCAAGGAGTTTTGCAGCCACTCTCCGGCTAAGCGCACTCATGGCTGTAACCCAAAATGTGCTGCAGGTTGGGAAGAGCACAGACAAAACCCTGCACATGCAGATTTGCCATGCAGTCACATTCCGATCCACTTTGGTGTAGAAATCAAGCATAAAGGGCAGGCATGGACCAGCATGGACAAGCATGGCACGCATGGAGAAACTCCAGGGGAAAATAGATGGTCTTTACAATGCGCGTAATGAGCCGGGTCTCTTGGGAGGGATATACGACTGGTGTCTGAGTCTGGAAGGATGCAACTAGGGAGGCTGAGGCCCAGACAGAACTAAATGTGGTGAGAGAGATCAAGGATAACATGAAAGTCTTCTTGAAGTATGTCACGGGGACAAGGAAGACAAGAGACAATGTGGATCCCCTGCTTGCTGAGGTGAGTGCCCTGGCCTTGTGGATGCTATGCCCAAGTAGTGGGAAGGAAAGAAGTTCATTGGAAGTAGTGAACATGGAATCACCAAAGGAGAAATCATGCTTGAGCAACCTCACAGGATTCTGCGATGCCATCACCCGCTGGGTGGGTGAGGGGACAGCAGTGAATGACGTGTACCTTGACTCCAGCAAGGCAACAAACAGAAACGGCAACATAGGAAATTCCTAGATGATAAGTTCCTCTGAAGATGATCTCTAGAGGTCCCTTCCAATCCCTGCCAATCTGTGATTCCGTGATCCTGCTGGCTTTTGCTGGGCTTCTGTATGAACTCCCTCAGCTCTGATGCCTTGGAGCAGGATCTACACAGCGAAACATGGGAATATCCTCTTAGTCCTGAGTCTAAATCAGCGTTCCCCGCACCTGGGAGGGTATATGGTTTACCTGCTGTCTGTATGGCTCCCGTCATTTTTTTTCTTATTAAAATAGCCCTCCTGTAACAGCATTTGCTCTTGAGACTTTTTTTTGAGGTCTGGAGAGGACTCTGCGCGACTTGGTGCCCCATTCCATGATCAGTGAGACAAAAAGGCAGGAGACAAAACAGGGCAGCAGAATTTTCCCAAGAGAAGGGTCAAGCGGGAGAAGGTCATACTCAGGAGCTGGTACACCTCTTCCCAGAAGAGCCCCTAAGAAACCTTCAGGAATGACCTAGGCTGACATCTTCCGCCTTGGCTTTGTGGACTCTTGCAGCACATGAAATGAGTCTGTTGCTCTCACTGGTGTTTGTTGTGCAGAAATGCTTGGGCTTCCCTTCATGCCTCCCAAAAGATGCCTTCATTCAGGAAGTGACATGGCATAAAGCCAGAAATGAAACAGAATTGCGCAGGAAGCCAGCAGACCACCCATATCATTATCTGGGATGATTTGCATTCTGGACAAGAAAAGCTTGTCAGAAAATAATCACCTCTATAAGCAGTGCCTCTGGATATAGGTCATCTTAGGTCCAGTATAAAAGGGAGCCCAGCTCCTGGCTCTCTCATCCACTGTTCTTCCCTTCTTCTCCTTGGGAACCAGGTGAGTGTGAAGCTCCTTCCTGTCCTTGCCGCTCAACTAAAGGAGGTCTCAGCACAGCGAAGGTTTGAGATGCTATCACCGCTGTTTCATGCCAAGTTGTGGGACTGCTTGTCATGGGGAAGAGAAGGGCAGAATTGTCCTGGACTCAGAGCCTGTGTGTAGGTAGTGTGGGGGCTCAAATTTAGCTGGATAGGCACGGGAGGGTATTTCTGGTCAGCAGATAGCTGGATACGTGGAGTCCAAGAATCCTTTGACTTCCTCTTCACATCCTTCAGATGCCAATAGTGCATGTGCTTTGGTTTATTCATGGCCTGTTGCACGTCTGTTCCTCATGAATGCCCATGTTGTGCTTCCTTCCTGCTCTCACTCCCAACAGGTGTACCACCAGTCCCGAGACATGTCCTGCTGCGACCCATGCGTGCCATGCCAGCCCTGCGGCCCAACTCCTCTGGCCAGCAGCTGCAATGAGCCCTGCGTCAGGCAGTGCCAGAACTCCACCATCGTCATTGAGCCCTCTCCCGTGGTGGTGACCCTGCCCGGACCCATCCTCAGCTCCTTCCCGCAGAACACCGCCGTCGGATCCTCCACCTCCGCTGCTGTTGGCAGCATCCTCAGCTGTCAGGGCGTGCCCATCACCTCGGGGGGCTTTGACCTCTCCTGCATTTCCAACCGCTACTGTGGCAGAAGGTGCACCCCCTGCTAAAGGTGCTGGGCACTGGTCCCGGTCAAGGTCCCCCTGGAAATCACAACACGGCAGTGGACAGTAGCACCAATGTTGTGCTGCTCTTTCTGCCCTGCAAGACACACAGCACGGGGCCAGCTGGGCTTCCCTGACCACATGGAGAAAATCTATCAATATTCCCTTTTGCTCTCTCCTCCTATCTAATATCTCAGCTGTCTTTTTGCCTCAGCGATCTCTGTTAGTACCCTCAAAACCAGCCTAAAGTGACCTGCAACCTCTCTTCCTTTCTTGGCCAAGACGTGTGGGCCTGGTGGCAACGCTGTCGTAGGACCGGGGAACAGGCTCATGTCTGTTCCTGCTGCTCCCCACCCTTGCTATCTGCACTTGCAGTGATGTCATTTCCCTCCTCTGACTCATTAAACACTTGCTGCATCCCCTTCTGTGTCCTTCAGTGTTTCTGTTTTTGTCGTTTGCGCACAGACGTCCAAAGGAGAAAGCCATGGCTTTAGTGAGAATCATCTAGGGAGATTCCATCGTTCTTCTAGATATGGGAGGCCAGCCAGCGCACACTGCTGCAATTTCATCTCTCAGGCGCCCTCTTTTGAAGCAGGAAGTTATCCGTGATTACTATTGAACCAATGGCTGTTTGTCCTTGCCTCGATGTGTCTCTGTGTAGACATATCCCTTCGAGCCTGGAGCACATCATGTGACTGGGAATCTTGACCAATGAGAGCCTGTCTCTGGCCTGGGCTTCTGTTGACCTCCTGGCTTGGCCAGGCTCCTTGTTGGTCCGCTGTAGTCACTGTGTGGAGCCTTCAGCCAGGCCACCCTTGGGCCTGGCCCTGGCCTGGGTGCCAGCTCCTGCTCTCACCCTGGCACCAAAACCTTCCACGCATAACCCACGTGCTGCTTGCCTCAGGGCAATGTCCTGTAGGTGCTCCTGGGCTAGAGTCATCTGCCAGTTAAAACCGAGATCTGTTGTGATGCATCTACAGAATCACATTGTCACCGTTCACCCTTCTCTTGATTATGTCAAAATCCTCCTAGCGAATAAGTTAGATTATTGATGTCGCCTCACCTATTCCCCGTCTGCATCCTGTGTTAATTGAGGTATTCTGGGAGACTGTGTACTTAGGGACACAGGAACTGACCAGAGCAGGCAGTCCTTGAAGGACACCTTTCTGAGAGCAGAAGAGCTCTCCCTCCCACAGGGTAAGAAATGAAGCAGAGAAGGCAGGAAACCAGTATGGCTGGGCAAGGACTGGATGGTCAAACTGGGGGATAATGAGGAAAGGTATAGCCAGTGGAAGCTGAGATGGGTGGCCTAGGAAGTCTACAGGCCTGCTGTCCAGATGTACAGAGATGCAATCATGACTGCCAGGGCTCAGGTGGAACTGAACTGCTTGAGGGCTGTGATAAATAAAGAGACGAGGTACTAGATGTTCCTCGGTCAGAAGACGCAGCTGAAGTAGAATGTCCTACCGCTGATAAATGAGAATGGTGAAAAGTCTTCAACCAACACCGTAAAGGCTGCGATACTCAGCAAGTTCTTCAGCCCAGTCTTCACTGGTAATCAGGCATCCCAGGTCTCTCACATCCTTGAACCTGTAGGCAGGGGTCGGGGGAGCAAAATCCCTCCGACAGTAAGAGCAGAGCACATTGAAGGCCACCTGATGAGACTGAAAGTGCACCACCCTCTAGCACTGGTCAACGCAGCTTTTAGCTGTGACGTAGATAGTGTGATTGATTGTACCCTCAGCAACTTTTCCAATTGGACTAAGGTGAATGGGGCATGTGATGCGACAGAGGTAATTGATGGCATCCTTAGGGACCCAGACAGGCATGAAAATCAGCCCGTTTGAAATTCATGCAGGTCATGTGCAAGGTATTGCATTTGGGTGATTGCAATCCCAGGTGTGTCCACAGTCTGAGAGAACACACTGAGAGTAGGTCTGTGCAGAAGGACTGCTCATACTGGAAAATGACTTGTTAGCACGATGGGGTATTTTTGGATTCAGTATTTTTTGTCTCATCGGTTACTCTACACTCTTTTGATTGCGTGGGATATTTCTGGTCACTTGGTCACAGGAGAGAAGAATGAACTCCCAGGAGACTTCATTTTTCCGCTTCTGTTTTCTGCTTGGTGGAGGGAAAGCAAAAACAGACTGGGAATCTCAAAACTGCCCTCTTTCCTATCACTGCTCCCTTGTTTTCTAGGCTACAGCATTAAAGAAAGGAGTTTGGTTTTGGAAGCTCTCATTTTATTGGGTGTAATTGCAGTCGTACTGTATTCTATTGTATTATCTCACATTCTGATGTTATACTCAGAAAATTAACTTTATCCCTTAGGGGTTTGCCACTGTTTTCCTCATCTGGGCCCATCACCTTGCGTTTCTCTCCCCTCTTTCCCCCCTTCCTGGGGCCTGGGTCCTAGGGTCTCTTCACTTCCTTCTCTTGGATCTAGCCTGAACCAGGCCACACACTGACATGAATTATTCTAGCTGTGAGAGTTTGGTAAGAAGACCATTAAGGGAACCTTTCAAATGAAAAGGCTATAAGAGTCTGGGATGCAATGTTCTGCTTCCTCTCTACCCTCTCTCCCAACGGGTGCACCTTCAGCCCGATGATTAGACCTGCTGTAACCGGGGCCGGTCATGCCAGCCCTGCAGCCAGACCCCTCTGTCCAGCAGCTGCTGTGAGCCCTGTGTCAGGCAGTGCCCGGACTCCACCATCCTCACTGAGCCCTCTTCTGGGCTTGTGATCCGGTCTGAACCAATCCTCAAAAACCTCTGTGAGGTTGAAGATCTCACAGAACACCCCTGTGAGATCTTCAACCTGCGCACCTGCTTAGAATCCCTCAGCCTGGTACCTCTGAGCTCTGGCCCTGATGCGATGGAGCAGGACTGGTCATGGGCTTCCATCCCCACCTACCATGCAGAACATCCTGTTGCCCACAGGATGCTGGAAACGCACCTCAGGATCCTTGGGGAGTCCTGGAAGAGAATCAGGTTCTCTAGGAGGGACAGATCAGTGCAGAGCTGCTGGAAATACCTTCCGCGTGAGCCCGTGAACTCCTGATCTCTCAAATCCTTCTCTTGGCCTTTGCTCCTTCT
This sequence comes from Meleagris gallopavo, assembly GCF_905368555.1. NCBI lineage: Eukaryota > Metazoa > Chordata > Aves > Galliformes > Phasianidae > Meleagris > Meleagris gallopavo. The sequence continues at coordinate 510,263 of NC_139432.1, read as the reverse complement.
CCACAGGGAGTTGCTGGGTACTGGCCTGGGTGCGTATGTTCATCTCTTCCACTCGTATGCAGAAGGACAGAATGCAGCCTTACTGCAAAGTGTTCTCAGCCCTAATGCAAAGTGTTCTGTCAGGACTTGCCCAGAATCTCTTGCTCAAAGCCCTACGTCTCATTCCCAGAGAGATTCAGGGGCCCTGACATCCGCACGGGAAAGTCTGAGGTGGTGTTCAGGAGGCAGATTCTGGCATTACTCATCTTTCTTGGGCGCGTGATGTGTAAACCTCCTTCTGCAGTCCTTCTTCTTCCCTACTTCTGATGCCAAGCACTGATGTCCTGGACACGGAAGATTTCCTGTCAACTGCTCAAGCATGTGGTCTCCCCTAACACTATTCCAGCAAGTGTTTCTTTCTTCCTTTTCCTTTTGGAGTCATCAGCTTCCAATTTTTGTGGATTCTGGCATCCAGAACAACTTGACCATTATCAAGAGAAGAAAGTACACCCAAGAGTAAGTCTGCCAATCCGTGCCAGACGTTGGTTTCAGAGGTCAGTTACTTCTATCTGAGAAGCATCTGTCAATTATTGCTTCAACACAGGCAGCAGATGTGTTACGTGCAGTTCATCTCAGAGCTGAGGTGAGCAGTGGGACTAGGGCTCAAGCCCGGGCTACACGTGTCAGTTCCCTGGCTGAATACTCCATTCAGCGACTCTCCAGGGCTTAGATGGAGCAAGCCCAGGCCACGTGGATGACACGAGGCCTGCAAATGTACAGGGACACATGCAGCAGAGCTGGGACAAGGCTGCTCTAGATGTGGCCTTCACTGAAGGCTGAATGTCTACAGTTGCCTCCCCATCCCATCCCATCCCATCCCATCCCACCCCGCCCCCCCCTTCCCACCCACCCCACTAGTAGGGAACTTATATACTTGTGCTTTGTCATTTCAGAGCAAGAATTTTCTCATCTGACCATATTAGCAGAAGAAGGACAAACCATGCAGGGACACAATGAAGGTTGCAGCAAATGTTTAATGAGTCTAAGGAGGGAAATGAGGTCAGACAAAGTGGAGATCCCAAGGGCAGGGAGCAGCAGAAGCAGACAAGATTCTGTTCCCCTTTTCCTATGGCAGAATGGCCACAGGACGCCCTCCTAAATGCCCATCAGAGGAGAGAGGCTAGAAGGTCCCTAGGACCTGCTGAGAGAATTTTGGGGAGAGTAACAGACAACAAAGAAAAGAGAGAAAAGTGAGTGGAAGGGAATATAGTTAGACATTGGCCACGTAGTTAGAGAAGCCAGGTGAGGCCCTCCTGTCTGTCGTGACAGGGTAAGCCACAGATGGTCATCTGCTCTGAAAACTGCGGCACAAAGTCTGTTCTGCTGTCCAGCATCGTGTCCTGAGATCGTTGGGGGTCCTTGTCTGGGACCAGTGCCCAGCACCTTTAGCAGGGGGTGCACCTTCTGCCACAGTAGCGGTTGGAAATGCAGGAGAGGTCAAAGCCCCCCGAGGTGATGGGCACACCCTGACAGCTGAGGATGCTGCCAACAGCAGCGGAGGTGGAGGATCCGACGGCGGTGTTCTGCGGGAAGGAGCTGAGGATGGGTCCGGGCAGGGTCACCACCACGGGAGAGGGCTCAATGACGATGGTGGAGTCCTGGCACTGCCTGACGCAGGGCTCATTGCAGCTGCTGGCCAGAGGGGTCGGGCCGCAGGGCTGGCATGGCACACACGGGTTACAGCAGGACATGTCTTTGGGCTGGCAATGTACCTGTTGAGAGAGAGGACCGAGTGGAGAAAATAGAGAGTCAGGAGGAGCCTAGCATCCCACCAAGAGGGAATCACACACATGCAGTCCTGGGAGTTGGAAGCTGTGCAGGGATGATCATCGGCTTCCTGGTCTCTCCCTGCTAGGACCCAGAAAGAAGCACGCGATGCCTATCAAGCTACTTCTCAGACCCTAGCCCAGTAGCCCCCCCAGAAGCAGTGCAGTCCCAGCTACTGTCCAGGACCAACCTTCTCCCCTTCCTTCCAAACTTCCCTTTTCCATGAGCAGCAGCTCCAAGCTTTGTCATGGAACAGAGCTAGTAGATCTGCTCCATCTGCATGGTAGCAGATGAGAGGTCTATAGACCTCAGGCCTCCTATGAAGGGAGAGGGAGACAGGAAGGGGGCTCACGCTCACCTGGATCCCAGGAAGAAAGAGGCAAGAGAAGCGAATGTGAGAGTAAGGAACTGGGCTGTCTTTTATAGTGGACCAACGCTGACCCATATCCTGAGACATCACTTACAGTAGTGATTATTTTCTGACCAGCGCCTCTTGAATGCCAAACATCCTAGCTAATGATATGGACAGTGTGCTGGCTTCCTGTGCAGCACTGTTGAGTTTCCAGCTTTGTGTAATTTCCATTCCAGGCTAAAGGCATCTTTTGAGAGTAATGAGGGAGGCCCAAGCATTTCTACGCCACAGACACCAGCGTGGGAAACAGAGTGAATTAATGTGCCAGAGGAGTCCAGCAAGTGGAAATGTCGCCAGCCCGGGTCACTCCTTTGGTTTCTTAGGGGCCTTTCTTGCAGGAGGTGTACCATCTGCGGAGTGTGACCCGATTCCACTTGACACAAGTTTCCTGAAAATCCTGCCCTCCTGTTTTGTCTCCTCATATTTTGCCTTGGGGATCTTGGAATGGGGTAAAAAGACGTGTAGAGTCCTTTCCAGGTCTCAAAAGAAAGACCAAACGATAAATGGTGTATGAAGAGGGGTTTTCAAAATGAAAGAATCAAAAGGGTTGTAGACAGTGAGTTAATCCAGTATAGGAATGCAGATTCTGTGCAGAGTAACAGGGAATCAAGTGGATTTTCCCCAAGTAGCACTCTGGAGATCCTGTCCGTACAGGGCTCCTTCTTCTTCTTTTCCATACTGTGGAGTCTTTTACGTTCGGGGTGAACAACTGGAGAAAATCTTACATGTTTTCCTTTCCACGATTGAAAACATTCATTTCTGCCATTCTGTGCATAAATTCTCAGCACTGGTGAGCACTGCACACTCCATCTGATTCCCTTTCTAGCACGCCTCGGGATAACAGATGGCCTCCAGTGCCTTTTTCAAGTCTCCCGGTGGATTTTTCCTCTCCGTGCAGTCTCACTGAGTACCGGAAAATGTCATTAACACGTGCATACGCTTGTGCCTCCAGTGTGCTGGTTCTGTACAAATGTCTGCCGGTGAAGATTTTTGCACAATTCCGTGAGCGTGTGCGTGTGCTGGGCCACTGCAAAGGAACCATTGGTGGCACTGGATTTCTGGAGCAGTGCCAGGTGACCTGCGTGATATCTCGTCCTATGCTCTGACTCATGTCAGGCACACTCAGGGGACCTGGGCCATTCTCTCCCAACCCGTCCTGTCCCGTCCCATCCCATCCCATCCCATCCCATCCCATCCCATCCCATCCCATCCCATCCCATCCCATCCCATCCCATCCTGCACCATCTTGCTGCCCTCTGACCTTCTCCCTTTGCCTGGCACGTTGCAGGCAGGCAGCTGCTTTCTTCTCTGCTCAAGGAGTTTTGCAGCCACTCTCCGGCTAAGCGCACTCATGGCTGTAACCCAAAATGTGCTGCAGGTTGGGAAGAGCACAGACAAAACCCTGCACATGCAGATTTGCCGTGCAGTCACATTCCGATCCACTTTGGTGTAGAAATCAAGCATAAAGGGCAGGCAGGGACAAGCATGGACAAGCATGGCACGCATGGAGAAACTCCAGGGGAAAATAGATGGTCTTTACAATGCGCGTAATGAGCCGGGTCTCTTGGGAGGGATATACGACTGGTGTCTGAGTCTGGAAGGATGCAACTAGGAAGGCTAAGGCCCAGACAGAACTAAATGTGGTGAGAGAGATCAAGGATAACATGAAAGTCTTCTTGAAGTATGTCATGGGGACAAGGAAGACAAGAGACAATGTGGATCCCCTGCTTGCTGAGGTGAGTGCCCTGGCCTTGTGGATGCTATGCCCAAGTAGTGGGAAGGAAAGAAGTTCATTGGAAGTAGTGAACATGGAATCACCAAAGGAGAAATCATGCTTGAGCAACCTCACAGGATTCCGCGATGCCATCACCCGCTGGGTGGGTGAGGGGACAGCAGTGAATGACGTGTACCTTGACTCCAGCAAGGCAACAAACAGAAACGGCAACATAGGAAATTCCTAGATGATAAGTTCCTCTGAAGATGATCTCTAGAGGTCCCTTCCAATCCCTGCCAATCTGTGATTCCGTGATCCTGCTGGCTTTTGCTGGGCTTCTGTATGAGCTCCCTCAGCTCTGATGCCTTGGAGCAGGATCTACACAGCGAAACATGGGAATAATCCTCTTAGTCCTGAGTCTAAATCAGCGTTCCCCGCACCTGGGAGGGTATATGGTTTACCTGCTGTCTGTATGGCTCCCGTCATTTTTTTCTTATTAAAATAGCCCTCCTGTAACAGCATTTGCTCTTGAGACTTTTTTTTGAGGTCTGGAGAGGACTCTGCGCGACTTGGTGCCCCATTCCATGATCAGTGAGACAAAAAGGCAGGAGACAAAACAGGGCAGCAGAATTTTCCCAAGAGAAGGGTCAAGCGGGAGAAGGTCATACTCAGGAGCTGGTACACCTCTTCCCAGAAGAGCCCCTAAGAAACCTTCAGGAATGACCTAGGCTGACATCTTCCGCCTTGGCTTTGTGGACTCTTGCAGCACATGAAATGAGTCTGTTGCTCTCACTGGTGTTTGTTGTGCAGAAATGCTTGGGCTTCCCTTCATGCCTCCCAAAAGATGCCTTCATTCAGGAAGTGACATGGCATAAAGCCAGAAATGAAACAGAATTGCGCAGGAAGCCAGCAGACCACCCATATCATTATCTGGGATGATTTGCATTCTGGACAAGAAAAGCTTGTCAGAAAATAATCACCTCTATAAGCAGTGCCTCTGGATATAGGTCATCTTAGGTCCAGTATAAAAGGGAGCCCAGCTCCTGGCTCTCTCATCCACTGTTCTTCCCTTCTTCTCCTTGGGAACCAGGTGAGTGTGAAGCTCCTTCCTGTCCTTGCCGCTCAACTAAAGGAGGTCTCAGCACAGCGAAGGTTTGAGATGTTATCACCGCTGTTTCATGCCAAGTTGTGGGACTGCTTGTCATGGGGAAGAGAAGGGCAGAATTGTCCTGGACTCAGAGCCTGTGTGTAGGTAGTGTGGGGGCTCAAATTTAGCTGGATAGGCACGGGAGGGTATTTCTGGTCAGCAGATAGCTGGATACGTGGAGTCCAAGAATCCTTTGACTTCCTCTTCACATCCTTCAGATGCCAATAGTGCATGTGCTTTGGTTTATTCATGGCCTGTTGCACGTCTGTTCCTCATGAATGCCCATGTTGTGCTTCCTTCCTGCTCTCGCTCCCAACAGGTGTACCACCAGTCCCGAGACATGTCCTGCTGCGACCCATGCGTGCCATGCCAGCCCTGCGGCCCAACTCCTCTGGCCAGCAGCTGCAATGAGCCCTGCGTCAGGCAGTGCCAGAACTCCACCATCGTCATTGAGCCCTCTCCCGTGGTGGTGACCCTGCCCGGACCCATCCTCAGCTCCTTCCCGCAGAACACCGCCGTCGGATCCTCCACCTCCGCTGCTGTTGGCAGCATCCTCAGCTGTCAGGGCGTGCCCATCACCTCGGGGGGCTTTGACCTCTCCTGCATTTCCAACCGCTACTGTGGCAGAAGGTGCACCCCCTGCTAAAGGTGCTGGGCACTGGTCCCGGTCAAGGTCCCCCTGGAAATCACAACACGGCAGTGGACAGTAGCACCAATGTTGTGCTGCTCTTTCTGCCCTGCAAGACACACAGCACGGGGCCAGCTGGGCTTCCCTGACCACATGGAGAAAATCTATCAATATTCCCTTTTGCTCTCTCCTCCTATCTAATATCTCAGCTGTCTTTTTGCCTCAGCGATCTCTGTTAGTACCCTCAAAACCAGCCTAAAGTGACCTGCAACCTCTCTTCCTTTCTTGGCCAAGACGTGTGGGCCTGGTGGCAACGCTGTCGTAGGACCGGGGAACAGGCTCATGTCTGTTCCTGCTGCTCCCCACCCTTGCTATCTGCACTTGCAGTGATGTCATTTCCCTCCTCTGACTCATTAAACACTTGCTGCATCCCCTTCTGTGTCCTTCAGTGTTTCTGTTTTGTCGTTTGCGCACAGACGTCCAAAGGAGAAAGCCATGGCTTTAGTGAGAATCATCTAGGGAGATTCCATCGTTCTTCTAGATATGGGAGGCCAGCCAGCGCACACTGCTGCAATTTCATCTCTCAGGCGCCCTCTTTTGAAGCAGGAAGTTATCCGTGATTACTATTGAACCAATGGCTGTTTGTCCTTGCCTCGATGTGTCTCTGTGTAGACATATCCCTTCGAGCCTGGAGCACATCATGTGACTGGGAATCTTGACCAATGAGAGCCTGTCTCTGGCCTGGGCTTCTGTTGACCTCCTGGCTTGGCCAGGCTCCTTGTTGGTCCGCTGTAGTCACTGTGTGGAGCCTTCAGCCAGGCCACCCTTGGGCCTGGCCCTGGCCTGGGTGCCAGCTCCTGCTCTCACCCTGGCACCAAAACCTTCCACGCATAACCCACGTGCTGCTTGCCTCAGGGCAATGTCCTGTAGGTGCTCCTGGGCTAGAGTCATCTGCCAGTTAAAACCGAGATCTGTTGTGATGCATCTACAGAATCACATTGTCACCGTTCACCCTTCTCTTGATTATGTCAAAATCCTCCTAGCGAATAAGTTAGATTATTGATGTCGCCTCACCTATTCCCCGTCTGCATCCTGTGTTAATTGAGGTATTCTGGGAGACTGTGTACTTAGGGACACAGGAACTGACCAGAGCAGGCAGTCCTTGAAGGACACCTTTCTGAGAGCAGAAGAGCTCTCCCTCCCACAGGGTAAGAAATGAAGCAGAGAAGGCAGGAAACCAGTATGGCTGGGCAAGGACTGGATGGTCAAACTGGGGGATAATGAGGAAAGGTATAGCCAGTGGAAGCTGAGATGGGTGGCCTAGGAAGTCTACAGGCCTGCTGTCCAGATGTACAGAGATGCAATCATGACTGCCAGGGCTCAGGTGGAACTGAACTGCTTGAGGGCTGTGATAAATAAAGAGACGAGGTACTAGATGTTCCTCGGTCAGAAGACGCAGCTGAAGTAGAATGTCCTACCGCTGATAAATGAGAATGGTGAAAAGTCTTCAACCAACACCGTAAAGGCTGCGATACTCAGCAAGTTCTTCAGCCCAGTCTTCACTGGTAATCAGGCATCCCAGGTCTCTCACATCCTTGAACCTGTAGGCAGGGGTCGGGGGAGCAAAATCCCTCCGACAGTAAGAGCAGAGCACATTGAAGGCCACCTGATGAGACTGAAAGTGCACCACCCTCTAGCACTGGTCAACGCAGCTTTTAGCTGTGACGTAGATAGTGTGATTGATTGTACCCTCAGCAACTTTTCCAATTGGACTAAGGTGAATGGGGCATGTGATGCGACAGAGGTAATTGATGGCATCCTTAGGGACCCAGACAGGCATGAAAATCAGCCCGTTTGAAATTCATGCAGGTCATGTGCAAGGTATTGCATTTGGGTGATTGCAATCCCAGGTGTGTCCACAGTCTGAGAGAACACACTGAGAGTAGGTCTGTGCAGAAGGACTGCTCATACTGGAAAATGACTTGTTAGCACGATGGGGTATTTTTGGATTCAGTATTTTTTGTCTCATCGGTTACTCTACACTCTTTTGATTGCGTGGGATATTTCTGGTCACTTGGTCACAGGAGAGAAGAATGAACTCCCAGGAGACTTCATTTTTCCGCTTCTGTTTTCTGCTTGGTGGAGGGAAAGCAAAAACAGACTGGGAATCTCAAAACTGCCCTCTTTCCTATCACTGCTCCCTTGTTTTCTAGGCTACAGCATTAAAGAAAGGAGTTTGGTTTTGGAAGCTCTCATTTTATTGGGTGTAATTGCAGTCGTACTGTATTCTATTGTATTATCTCACATTCTGATGTTATACTCAGAAAATTAACTTTATCCCTTAGGGGTTTGCCACTGTTTTCCTCATCTGGGCCCATCACCTTGCGTTTCTCTCCCCTCTTTCCCCCCTTCCTGGGGCCTGGGTCCTAGGGTCTCTTCACTTCCTTCTCTTGGATCTAGCCTGAACCAGGCCACACACTGACATGAATTATTCTAGCTGTGAGAGTTTGGTAAGAAGACCATTAAGGGAACCTTTCAAATGAAAAGGCTATAAGAGTCTGGGATGCAATGTTCTGCTTCCTCTCTACCCTCTCTCCCAACGGGTGCACCTTCAGCCCGATGATTAGACCTGCTGTAACCGGAGCCGGTCATGCCAGCCCTGCAGCCAGACCCCTCTGTCCAGCAGCTGCTGTGAGCCCTGTGTCAGGCAGTGCCCGGACTCCACCATCCTCACTGAGCCCTCTTCTGGGCTTGTGATCCGGTCTGAACCAATCCTCAAAAACCTCTGTGAGGTTGAAGATCTCACAGAACACCCCTGTGAGATCTTCAACCTGCGCACCTGCTTAGAATCCCTCAGCCTGGTACCTCTGAGCTCTGGCCCTGATGCGATGGAGCAGGACTGGTCATGGGCTTCCATCCCCACCTACCATGCAGAACATCCTGTTGCCCACAGGATGCTGGAAACGCACCTCAGGATCCTTGGGGAGTCCTGGAAGAGAATCAGGTTCTCTAGGAGGGACAGATCAGTGCAGAGCTGCTGGAAATACCTTCCGCGTGAGCCCGTGAACTCCTGATCTCTCAAATCCTTCTCTTGGCCTTTGCTCCTTCTCCACAGGGAGTTGCTGGGTACTGGCCTGGGTGCGTATGTTCATCTCTTCCACTCGTATGCAGAAGGACAGAATGCAGCCTTACTGCAAAGTGTTCTCAGCCCTAATGCAAAGTGTTCTGTCAGGACTTGCCCAGAATCTCTTGCTCAAAGCCCTACGTCTCATTCCCAGAGAGATTCAGGGGCCCTGACATCCGCACGGGAAAGTCTGAGGTGGTGTTCAGGAGGCAGATTCTGGCATTACTCATCTTTCTTGGGCGCGTGATGTGTAAACCTCCTTCTGCAGTCCTTCTTCTTCCCTACTTCTGATGCCAAGCACTGATGTCCTGGACACGGAAGATTTCCTGTCAACTGCTCAAGCATGTGGTCTCCCCTAACACTATTCCAGCAAGTGTTTCTTTCTTCCTTTTCCTTTTGGAGTCATCAGCTTCCAATTTTTGTGGATTCTGGCATCCAGAACAACTTGACCATTATCAAGAGAAGGAAGTACACCCAAGAGTAAGTCTGCCAATTCGTGCCAGACGTTGGTTTCAGAGGTCAGTTACTTCTATCTGAGAAGCATCTGTCAATTATTGCTTCAACACAGGCAGCAGATGTGTTACGTGCAGTTCATCTCAGAGCTGAGGTGAGCAGTGGGACTAGGGCTCAAGCCCGGGCTACACGTGTCAGTTCCCTGGCTGAATACTCCATTCAGCGACTCTCCAGGGCTTAGATGGAGCAAGCCCAGGCCACGTGGATGACACGAGGCCTGCAAATGTACAGGGACACATGCAGCAGAGCTGGGACAAGGCTGCTCTAGATGTGGCCTTCACTGAAGGCTGAATGTCTACAGTTGCCTCCCCATCCCATCCCAATCCCATCCCATCCCATCCCACCCCGCCCCCCCCTTCCCACCCACCCCACTAGTAGGGAACTTATATACTTGTGCTTTGTCATTTCAGAGCAAGAATTTTCTCATCTGACCATATTAGCAGAAGAAGGACAAACCATGCAGGGACACAATGAAGGTTGCAGCAAATGTTTAATGAGTCTAAGGAGGGAAATGAGGTCAGACAAAGTGGAGATCCCAAGGGCAGGGAGCAGCAGAAGCAGACAAGATTCTGTTCCCCTTTTCCTATGGCAGAATGGCCACAGGACGCCCTCCTAAATGCCCATCAGAGGAGAGAGGCTAGAAGGTCCCTAGGACCTGCTGAGAGAATTTTGGGGAGAGTAACAGACAACAAAGAAAAGAGAGAAAAGTGAGTGGAAGGGAATATAGTTAGACATTGGCCACGTAGTTAGAGAAGCCAGGTGAGGCCCTCCTGTCTGTCGTGACAGGGTAAGCCACAGATGGTCATCTGCTCTGAAAACTGCGGCACAAAGTCTGTTCTGCTGTCCAGCATCGTGTCCTGAGATCGTTGGGGGTCCTTGTCTGGGACCAGTGCCCAGCACCTTTAGCAGGGGGTGCACCTTCTGCCACAGTAGCGGTTGGAAATGCAGGAGAGGTCAAAGCCCCCCGAGGTGATGGGCACGCCCTGACAGCTGAGGATGCTGCCAACAGCAGCGGAGGTGGAGGATCCGACGGCGGTGTTCTGCGGGAAGGAGCTGAGGATGGGTCCGGGCAGGGTCACCACCACGGGAGAGGGCTCAATGACGATGGTGGAGTCCTGGCACTGCCTGACGCAGGGCTCATTGCAGCTGCTGGCCAGAGGGGTCGGGCCGCAGGGCTGGCATGGCACACACGGGTTACAGCAGGACATGTCTTTGGGCTGGCAATGTACCTGTTGAGAGAGAGGACCGAGTGGAGAAAATAGAGAGTCAGGAGGAGCCTAGCATCCCACCAAGAGGGAATCACACACATGCAGTCCTGGGAGTTGGAAGCTGTGCAGGGATGATCATCGGCTTCCTGGTCTCTTCCTGCTAGGACCCAGAAAGAAGCACGCGATGCCTATCAAGCTACTTCTCAGACCCTAGCCCAGTAGCCCCCCCAGAAGCAGTGCAGTCCCAGCTACTGTCCAGGACCAACCTTCTCCCCTTCCTTCCAAACTTCCCTTTTCCATGAGCAGCAGCTCCAAGCTTTGTCATGGAACAGAGCTAGTAGATCTGCTCCATCTGCATGGTAGCAGATGAGAGGTCTATAGACCTCAGGCCTCCTATGAAGGGAGAGGGAGACAGGAAGGGGGCTCACGCTCACCTGGATCCCAGGAAGAAAGAGGCAAGAGAAGCGAATGTGAGAGTAAGGAACTGGGCTGTCTTTTATAGTGGACCAACGCTGACCCATATCCTGAGACATCACTTACAGTAGTGATTATTTTCTGACCAGCGCCTCTTGAATGCCAAACATCCTAGCTAATGATATGGACAGTGTGCTGGCTTCCTGTGCAGCACTGTTGAGTTTCCAGCTTTGTGTAATTTCCATTCCAGGCTAAAGGCATCTTTTGAGAGTAATGAGGGAGGCCCAAGCATTTCTACGCCACAGACACCAGCGTGGGAAACAGAGTGAATTCATGTGCCAGAGGAGTCCAGCAAGTGGAAATGTCGCCAGCCCGGGTCACTCCTTTGGTTTCTTAGGGGCCTTTCTTGCAGGAGGTGTACCATCTGCGGAGTGTGACCCGATTCCACTTGACACAAGTTTCCTGAAAATCCTGCCCTCCTGTTTTGTCTCCTCATATTTTGCCTTGGGGATCTTGGAATGGGGTAAAAAGACGTGTAGAGTCCTTTCCAGGTCTCAAAAGAAAGACCAAACGATAAATGGTGTATGAAGAGGGGTTTTCAAAATGAAAGAATCAAAAGGGTTGTAGACAGTGAGTTAATCCAGTATAGGAATGCAGATTCTGTGCAGAGTAACATCAAGTTACAAGAATCAAGTGGATTTTCCCCAAGTAGCACTCTGGAGATCCTGTCCGTACAGGGCTCCTTCTTCTTCTTTTCCATACTGTGGAGTCTTTTATGTTCGGGGTGAACAACTGGAGAAAATCTTACATGTTTTCCTTTCCACGATTGAAAACATTCATTTCTGCCATTCTGTGCATAAATTCTCAGCACTGGTGAGCACTGCACACTCTATCTGATTCCCTTTCTAGCACGCCTCGGGATAACAGATGGCCTCCAATGCCTTTTTCAAGTCTCCCGGTGGATTTTTCCTCTCCGTGCGGTCTCACTGAGTACCGGAAAATGTCATTAACACGTGCATACGCTTGTGCCTCCAGTGTGCTGGTTCTGTACAAATGTCTGCCGGTGAAGATTTTTGCACAATTCCGTGAGCGTGTGCGTGTGCTGGGCCACTGCAAAGGAACCATTGGTGGCACTGGATTTCTGGAGCAGTGCCAGGTGACCTGCGTGATATCTCGTCCTATGCTCTGACTCATGTCAGGCACACTCAGGGGACCTGGGCCATTCTCTCCCAACCCGTCCTGTCCCGTCCCATCCCATCCCATCCCATCCCATCCCATCCCATCCCATCCCATCCCATCCCATCCTGCACCATCTTGCTGCCCTCTGACCTTCTCCCTTTGCCTGGCACGTTGCAGGCAGGCAGCTGCTTTCTTCTCTGCTCAAGGAGTTTTGCAGCCACTCTCCGGCTAAGCGCACTCATGGCTGTAACCCAAAATGTGCTGCAGGTTGGGAAGAGCACAGACAAAACCCTGCACATGCAGATTTGCCGTGCAGTCACATTCCGATCCACTTTGGTGTAGAAATCAAGCATAAAGGGCAGGCATGGACAAGCATGGACAAGCATGGCACGCATGGAGAAACTCCAGGGGAAAATAGATGGTCTTTACAATGCGCGTAATGAGCCGGGTCTCTTGGGAGGGATATACGACTGGTGTCTGAGTCTGGAAGGATGCAACTAGGAAGGCTAAGGCCCAGACAGAACTAAATGTGGTGAGAGAGATCAAGGATAACATGAAAGTCTTCTTGAAGTATGTCATGGGGACAAGGAAGACAAGAAACAATGTGGATCCCCTGCTTGCTGAGGTGAGTGCCCTGGCCTTGTGGATGCTATGCCCAAGTAGTGGGAAGGAAAGAAGTTCATTGGAAGTAGTGAACATGGAATCACCAAAGGAGAAATCATGCTTGAGCAACCTCACAGGATTCCGCGATGCCATCACCCGCTGGGTGGGTGAGGGGACAGCAGTGAATGACGTGTACCTTGACTCCAGCAAGGCAACAAACAGAAACGGCAACATAGGAAATTCCTAGATGATAAGTTCCTCTGAAGATGATCTCTAGAGGTCCCTTCCAATCCCTGCCAATCTGTGATTCCGTGATCCTGCTGGCTTTTGCTGGGCTTCTGTATGAACTCCCTCAGCTCTGATGCCTTGGAGCAGGATCTACACAGCGAAACATGGGAATAATCCTCTTAGTCCTGAGTCTAAATCAGCGTTCCCCACACCTGGGAGGGTATATGGTTTACCTGCTGTCTGTATGGCTCCCGTCATTTTTTTCTTATTAAAATAGCCCTCCTGTAACAGCATTTGCTCTTGAGACTTTTTTTTTGAGGTCTGGAGAGGACTCTGCGCGACTTGGTGCTCCATTCCATGATCAGTGAGACAAAAAGGCAGGAGACAAAACAGGGCAGCAGAATTTTCCCAAGAGAAGGGTCAAGCGGGAGAAGGTCATACTCAGGAGCTGGTACACCTCTTCCCAGAAGAGCCCCTAAGAAACCTTCAGGAATGACCTAGGCTGACATCTTCCGCCTTGGCTTTGTGGACTCTTGCAGCACATGAAATGAGTCTGTTGCTCTCACTGGTGTTTGTTGTGCAGAAATGCTTGGGCTTCCCTTCATGCCTCCCAAAAGATGCCTTCATTCAGGAAGTGACATGGCATAAAGCCAGAAATGAAACAGAATTGCGCAGGAAGCCAGCAGACCACCCATATCATTATCTGGGATGATTTGCATTCTGGACAAGAAAAGCTTGTCAGAAAATAATCACCTCTATAAGCAGTGCCTCTGGATATAGGTCATCTTAGGTCCAGTATAAAAGGGAGCCCAGCTCCTGGCTCTCTCATCCACTGTTCTTCCCTTCTTCTCCTTGGGAACCAGGTGAGTGTGAAGCTCCTTCCTGTCCTTGCCGCTCAACTAAAGGAGGTCTCAGCACAGCGAAGGTTTGAGATGCTATCACCGCTGTTTCATGCCAAGTTGTGGGACTGCTTGTCATGGGGAAGAGAAGTGCAGAATTGTCCTGGACTCAGAGCCTGTGTGTAGGTAGTGTGGGGGCTCAAATTTAGCTGGATAGGCACGGGAGGGTATTTCTGGTCAGCAGATAGCTGGATACGTGGAGTCCAAGAATCCTTTGACTTCCTCTTCACATCCTTCAGATGCCAATAGTGCATGTGCTTTGGTTTATTCATGGCCTGTTGCACGTCTGTTCCTCATGAATGCCCGTGTTGTGCTTCCTTCCTGCTCTCGCTCCCAACAGGTGTACCACCAGTCCCGAGACATGTCCTGCTGCGACCCATGCGTGCCATGCCAGCCCTGCGGCCCAACTCCTCTGGCCAGCAGCTGCAATGAGCCCTGCGTCAGGCAGTGCCAGAACTCCACCATCGTCATTGAGCCCTCTCCCGTGGTGGTGACCCTGCCCGGACCCATCCTCAGCTCCTTCCCGCAGAACACCGCCGTCGGATCCTCCACCTCCGCTGCTGTTGGCAGCATCCTCAGCTGTCAGGGCGTGCCCATCACCTCGGGGGGCTTTGACCTCTCCTGCATTTCCAACCGCTACTGTGGCAGAAGGTGCACCCCCTGCTAAAGGTGCTGGGCACTGGTCCCGGTCAAGGTCCCCCTGGAAATCACAACACGGCAGTGGACAGTAGCACCAATGTTGTGCTGCTCTTTCTGCCCTGCAAGACACACAGCACGGGGCCAGCTGGGCTTCCCTGACCACATGGAGAAAATCTATCAATATTCCCTTTTGCTCTCTCCTCCTATCTAATATCTCAGCTGTCTTTTTGCCTCAGCGATCTCTGTTAGTACCCTCAAAACCAGCCTAAAGTGACCTGCAACCTCTCTTCCTTTCTTGGCCAAGACGTGTGGGCCTGGTGGCAACGCTGTCGTAGGACCGGGGAACAGGCTCATGTCTGTTCCTGCTGCTCCCCACCCTTGCTATCTGCACTTGCAGTGATGTCATTTCCCTCCTCTGACTCATTAAACACTTGCTGCATCCCCTTCTGTGTCCTTCAGTGTTTCTGTTTTTGTCGTTTGCGCACAGACGTCCAAAGGAGAAAGCCATGGCTTTAGTGAGAATCATCTAGGGAGATTCCATCGTTCTTCTAGATATGGGAGGCCAGCCAGCGCACACTGCTGCAATTTCATCTCTCAGGCGCCCTCTTTTGAAGCAGGAAGTTATCCGTGATTACTATTGAACCAATGGCTGTTTGTCCTTGCCTCGATGTGTCTCTGTGTAGACATATCCCTTCGAGCCTGGAGCACATCATGTGACTGGGAATCTTGACCAATGAGAGCCTGTCTCTGGCCTGGGCTTCTGTTGACCTCCTGGCTTGGCCAGGCTCCTTGTTGGTCCGCTGTAGTCACTGTGTGGAGCCTTCAGCCAGGCCACCCTTGGGCCTGGCCCTGGCCTGGGTGCCAGCTCCTGCTCTCACCCTGGCACCAAAACCTTCCACGCATAACCCACGTGCTGCTTGCCTCAGGGCAATGTCCTGTAGGTGCTCCTGGGCTAGAGTCATCTGCCAGTTAAAACCGAGATCTGTTGTGATGCATCTACAGAATCACATTGTCACCGTTCACCCTTCTCTTGATTATGTCAAAATCCTCCTAGCGAATAAGTTAGATTATTGATGTCGCCTCACCTATTCCCCGTCTGCATCCTGTGTTAATTGAGGTATTCTGGGAGACTGTGTACTTAGGGACACAGGAACTGACCAGAGCAGGCAGTCCTTGAAGGACACCTTTCTGAGAGCAGAAGAGCTCTCCCTCCCACAGGGTAAGAAATGAAGCAGAGAAGGCAGGAAACCAGTATGGCTGGGCAAGGACTGGATGGTCAAACTGGGGGATAATGAGGAAAGGTATAGCCAGTGGAAGCTGAGATGGGTGGCCTAGGAAGTCTACAGGCCTGCTGTCCAGATGTACAGAGATGCAATCATGACTGCCAGGGCTCAGGTGGAACTGAACTGCTTGAGGGCTGTGATAAATAAAGAGACGAGGTACTAGATGTTCCTCGGTCAGAAGACGCAGCTGAAGTAGAATGTCCTACCGCTGATAAATGAGAATGGTGAAAAGTCTTCAACCAACACCGTAAAGGCTGCGATACTCAGCAAGTTCTTCAGCCCAGTCTTCACTGGTAATCAGGCATCCCAGGTCTCTCACATCCTTGAACCTGTAGGCAGGGGTCGGGGGAGCAAAATCCCTCCGACAGTAAGAGCAGAGCACATTGAAGGCCACCTGATGAGACTGAAAGTGCACCACCCTCTAGCACTGGTCAACGCAGCTTTTAGCTGTGACGTAGATAGTGTGATTGATTGTACCCTCAGCAACTTTTCCAATTGGACTAAGGTGAATGGGGCATGTGATGCGACAGAGGTAATTGATGGCATCCTTAGGGACCCAGACAGGCATGAAAATCAGCCCGTTTGAAATTCATGCAGGTCATGTGCAAGGTATTGCATTTGGGTGATTGCAATCCCAGGTGTGTCCACAGTCTGAGAGAACACACTGAGAGTAGGTCTGTGCAGAAGGACTGCTCATACTGGAAAATGACTTGTTAGCACGATGGGGTATTTTTGGATTCAGTATTTTTTGTCTCATCGGTTACTCTACACTCTTTTGATTGCGTGGGATATTTCTGGTCACTTGGTCACAGGAGAGAAGAATGAACTCCCAGGAGACTTCATTTTTCCGCTTCTGTTTTCTGCTTGGTGGAGGGAAAGCAAAAACAGACTGGGAATCTCAAAACTGCCCTCTTTCCTATCACTGCTCCCTTGTTTTCTAGGCTACAGCATTAAAGAAAGGAGTTTGGTTTTGGAAGCTCTCATTTTATTGGGTGTAATTGCAGTCGTACTGTATTCTATTGTATTATCTCACATTCTGATGTTATACTCAGAAAATTAACTTTATCCCTTAGGGGTTTGCCACTGTTTTCCTCATCTGGGCCCATCACCTTGCGTTTCTCTCCCCTCTTTCCCCCCTTCCTGGGGCCTGGGTCCTAGGGTCTCTTCACTTCCTTCTCTTGGATCTAGCCTGAACCAGGCCACACACTGACATGAATTATTCTAGCTGTGAGAGTTTGGTAAGAAGACCATTAAGGGAACCTTTCAAATGAAAAGGCTATAAGAGTCTGGGATGCAATGTTCTGCTTCCTCTCTACCCTCTCTCCCAACGGGTGCACCTTCAGCCCGATGATTAGACCTGCTGTAACCGGAGCCGGTCATGCCAGCCCTGCAGCCAGACCCCTCTGTCCAGCAGCTGCTGTGAGCCCTGTGTCAGGCAGTGCCCGGACTCCACCATCCTCACTGAGCCCTCTTCTGGGCTTGTGATCCGGTCTGAACCAATCCTCAAAAACCTCTGTGAGGTTGAAGATCTCACAGAACACCCCTGTGAGATCTTCAACCTGCGCACCTGCTTAGAATCCCTCAGCCTGGTACCTCTGAGCTCTGGCCCTGATGCGATGGAGCAGGACTGGTCATGGGCTTCCATCCCCACCTACCATGCAGAACATCCTGTTGCCCACAGGATGCTGGAAACGCACCTCAGGATCCTTGGGGAGTCCTGGAAGAGAATCAGGTTCTCTAGGAGGGACAGATCAGTGCAGAGCTGCTGGAAATACCTTCCGCGTGAGCCCGTGAACTCCTGATCTCTCAAATCCTTCTCTTGGCCTTTGCTCCTTCTCCACAGGGAGTTGCTGGGTACTGGCCTGGGTGCGTATGTTCATCTCTTCCACTCGTATGCAGAAGGACAGAATGCAGCCTTACTGCAAAGTGTTCTCAGCCCTAATGCAAAGTGTTCTGTCAGGACTTGCCCAGAATCTCTTGCTCAAAGCCCTACGTCTCATTCCCAGAGAGATTCAGGGGCCCTGACATCCGCACGGGAAAGTCTGAGGTGGTGTTCAGGAGGCAGATTCTGGCATTACTCATCTTTCTTGGGCGCGTGATGTGTAAACCTCCTTCTGCAGTCCTTCTTCTTCCCTACTTCTGATGCCAAGCACTGATGTCCTGGACACGGAGATTTCCTGTCAACTGCTCAAGCATGTGGTCTCCCCTAACACTATTCCAGCAAGTGTTTCTTTCTTCCTTTTCCTTTTGGAGTCATCAGCTTCCAATTTTTGTGGATTCTGGCATCCAGAACAACTTGACCATTATCAAGAGAAGAAAGTACACCCAAGAGTAAGTCTGCCAATCCGTGCCAGACGTTGGTTTCAGAGGTCAGTTACTTCTATCTGAGAAGCATCTGTCAATTATTGCTTCAACACAGGCAGCAGATGTGTTACGTGCAGTTCATCTCAGAGCTGAGGTGAGCAGTGGGACTAGGGCTCAAGCCCGGGCTACACGTGTCAGTTCCCTGGCTGAATACTCCATTCAGCGACTCTCCAGGGCTTAGATGGAGCAAGCCCAGGCCACGTGGATGACACGAGGCCTGCAAATGTACAGGGACACATGCAGCAGAGCTGGGACAAGGCTGCTCTAGATGTGGCCTTCACTGAAGGCTGAATGTCTACAGTTGCCTCCCCATCCCATCCCATCCCATCCCATCCCATCCATCCATCCCACCACCCGCCCCCCCCTTCCCACCCACCCCACTAGTAGGGAACTTATATACTTGTGCTTTGTCATTTCAGAGCAAGAATTTTCTCATCTGACCATATTAGCAGAAGAAGGACAAACCATGCAGGGACACAATGAAGGTTGCAGCAAATGTTTAATGAGTCTAAGGAGGGAAATGAGGTCAGACAAAGTGGAGATCCCAAGGGCAGGGAGCAGCAGAAGCAGACAAGATTCTGTTCCCCTTTTCCTATGGCAGAATGGCCACAGGACGCCCTCCTAAATGCCCATCAGAGGAGAGAGGCTAGAAGGTCCCTAGGACCTGCTGAGAGAATTTTGGGGAGAGTAACAGACAACAAAGAAAAGAGAGAAAAGTGAGTGGAAGGGAATATAGTTAGACATTGGCCACGTAGTTAGAGAAGCCAGGTGAGGCCCTCCTGTCTGTCGTGACAGGGTAAGCCACAGATGGTCATCTGCTCTGAAAACTGCGGCACAAAGTCTGTTCTGCTGTCCAGCATCGTGTCCTGAGATCGTTGGGGGTCCTTGTCTGGGACCAGTGCCCAGCATCTTTAGCAGGGGGTGCACCTTCTGCCACAGTAGCGGTTGGAAATGCAGGAGAGGTCAAAGCCCCCCGAGGTGATGGGCACGCCCTGACAGCTGAGGATGCTGCCAACAGCAGCGGAGGTGGAGGATCCGACGGCGGTGTTCTGCGGGAAGGAGCTGAGGATGGGTCCGGGCAGGGTCACCACCACGGGAGAGGGCTCAATGACGATGGTGGAGTCCTGGCACTGCCTGACGCAGGGCTCATTGCAGCTGCTGGCCAGAGGGGTCGGGCCGCAGGGCTGGCATGGCACACACGGGTTACAGCAGGACATGTCTTTGGGCTGGCAATGTACCTGTTGAGAGAGAGGACCGAGTGGAGAAAATAGAGAGTCAGGAGGAGCCTAGCATCCCACCAAGAGGGAATCACACACATGCAGTCCTGGGAGTTGGAAGCTGTGCAGGGATGATCATCGGCTTCCTGGTCTCTTCCTGCTAGGACCCAGAAAGAAGCACGCGATGCCTATCAAGCTACTTCTCAGACCCTAGCCCAGTAGCCCCCCCAGAAGCAGTGCAGTCCCAGCTACTGTCCAGGACCAACCTTCTCCCCTTCCTTCCAAACTTCCCTTTTCCATGAGCAGCAGCTCCAAGCTTTGTCATGGTACAGAGCTAGTAGATCTGCTCCATCTGCATGGTAGCAGATGAGAGGTCTATAGACCTCAGGCCTCCTATGAAGGGAGAGGGAGACAGGAAGGGGGCTCACGCTCACCTGGATCTCAGGAAGAAAGAGGCAAGAGAAGCGAATGTGAGAGTAAGGAACTGGGCTGTCTTTTATAGTGGACCAACGCTGACCCATATCCTGAGACATCACTTACAGTAGTGATTATTTTCTGACCAGCGCCTCTTGAATGCCAAACATCCTAGCTAATGATATGGACAGTGTGCTGGCTTCCTGTGCAGCACTGTTGAGTTTCCAGCTTTGTGTAATTTCCATTCCAGGCTAAAGGCATCTTTTGAGAGTAATGAGGGAGGCCCAAGCATTTCTACGCCACAGACACCAGCGTGGGAAACAGAGTGAATTCATGTGCCAGAGGAGTCCAGCAAGTGGAAATGTCGCCAGCCCGGGTCACTCCTTTGGTTTCTTAGGGGCCTTTCTTGCAGGAGGTGTACCATCTGCGGAGTGTGACCCGATTCCACTTGACACAAGTTTCCTGAAAATCCTGCCCTCCTGTTTTGTCTCCTCATATTTTGCCTTGGGGATCTTGGAATGGGGTAAAAAGACGTGTAGAGTCCTTTCCAGGTCTCAAAAGAAAGACCAAACGATAAATGGTGTATGAAGAGGGGTTTTCAAAATGAAAGAATCAAAAGGGTTGTAGACAGTGAGTTAATCCAGTATAGGAATGCAGATTCTGTGCAGAGTAACAATCAAGTTACAAGAATCAAGTGGATTTTCCCCAAGTAGCACTCTGGAGATCCTGTCCGTACAGGGCTCCTTCTTCTTCTTTTCCATACTGTGGAGTCTTTTATGTTCGGGGTGAACAACTGGAGAAAATCTTACATGTTTTCCTTTCCACGATTGAAAACATTCATTTCTGCCATTCTGTGCATAAATTCTCAGCACTGGTGAGCACTGCACACTCCATCTGATTCCCTTTCTAGCACGCCTCGGGATAACAGATGGCCTCCAGTGCCTTTTTCAAGTCTCCCGGTGGATTTTTCCTCTCCGTGCAGTCTCACTGAGTACCGGAAAATGTCATTAACACGTGCATACGCTTGTGCCTCCAGTGTGCTGGTTCTGTACAAATGTCTGCCGGTGAAGATTTTTGCACAATTCCGTGAGCGTGTGCGTGTGCTGGGCCACTGCAAAGGAACCATTGGTGGCACTGGATTTCTGGAGCAGTGCCAGGTGACCTGCGTGATATCTCGTCCTATGCTCTGACTCATGTCAGGCACACTCAGGGGACCTGGGCCATTCTCTCCCATCCCGTCCTGTCCCGTCCCGTCCCATCCCATCCCATCCCATCCCATCCCATCCCATCCCATCCCATCCTGCACCATCTTGCTGCCCTCTGACCTTCTCCCTTTGCCTGGCACGTTGCAGGCAGGCAGCTGCTTTCTTCTCTGCTCAAGGAGTTTTGCAGCCACTCTCCGGCTAAGCGCACTCATGGCTGTAACCCAAAATGTGCTGCAGGTTGGGAAGAGCACAGACAAAACCCTGCACATGCAGATTTGCCGTGCAGTCACATTCCGATCCACTTTGGTGTAGAAATCAAGCATAAAGGGCAGGCATGGACAAGCATGGACAAGCATGGCACGCATGGAGAAACTCCAGGGGAAAATAGATGGTCTTTACAATGCGCGTAATGAGCCGGGTCTCTTGGGAGGGATATACGACTGGTGTCTGAGTCTGGAAGGATGCAACTAGGAAGGCTAAGGCCCAGACAGAACTAAATGTGGTGAGAGAGATCAAGGATAACATGAAAGTCTTCTTGAAGTATGTCATGGGGACAAGGAAGACAAGAGACAATGTGGATCCCCTGCTTGCTGAGGTGAGTGCCCTGGCCTTGTGGATGCTATGCCCAAGTAGTGGGAAGGAAAGAAGTTCATTGGAAGTAGTGAACATGGAATCACCAAAGGAGAAATCATGCTTGAGCAACCTCACAGGATTCCGCGATGCCATCACCCGCTGGGTGGGTGAGGGGACAGCAGTGAATGACGTGTACCTTGACTCCAGCAAGGCAACAAACAGAAACGGCAACATAGGAAATTCCTAGATGATAAGTTCCTCTGAAGATGATCTCTAGAGGTCCCTTCCAATCCCTGCCAATCTGTGATTCCGTGATCCTGCTGGCTTTTGCTGGGCTTCTGTATGAACTCCCTCAGCTCTGATGCCTTGGAGCAGGATCTACACAGCAAAACATGGGAATCATCCTCTTAGTCCTGAGTCTAAATCAGCGTTCCCCACACCTGGGAGGGTATATGGTTTACCTGCTGTCTGAATGGGTCCCGTCATTTTTTTTTATTAAAATAGCCCTCCTGTAACAGCATTTGCTCTTGAGACTTTTTTTTTGAGGTCTGGAGAGGACTCTGCGCGACTTGGTGCTCCATTCCATGATCAGTGAGACAAAAAGGCAGGAGACAAAACAGGGCAGCAGAATTTTCCCAAGAGAAGGGTCAAGCGGGAGAAGGTCATACTCAGGAGCTGGTACACCTCTTCCCAGAAGAGCCCCTAAGAAACCTTCAGGAATGACCTAGGCTGACATCTTCCGCCTTGGCTTTGTGGACTCTTGCAGCACATGAAATGAGTCTGTTGCTCTCACTGGTGTTTGTTGTGCAGAAATGCTTGGGCTTCCCTTCATGCCTCCCAAAAGATGCCTTCATTCAGGAAGTGACATGGCATAAAGCCAGAAATGAAACAGAATTGCGCAGGAAGCCAGCAGACCACCCATATCATTATCTGGGATGATTTGCATTCTGGACAAGAAAAGCTTGTCAGAAAATAATCACCTCTATAAGCAGTGCCTCTGGATATAGGTCATCTTAGGTCCAGTATAAAAGGGAGCCCAGCTCCTGGCTCTCTCATCCACTGTTCTTCCCTTCTTCTCCTTGGGAACCAGGTGAGTGTGAAGCTCCTTCCTGTCCTTGCCGCTCAACTAAAGGAGGTCTCAGCACAGCGAAGGTTTGAGATGCTATCACCGCTGTTTCATGCCAAGTTGTGGGACTGCTTGTCATGGGGAAGAGAAGGCAGAATTGTCCTGGACTCAGAGCCTGTGTGTAGGTAGTGTGGGGGCTCAAATTTAGCTGGATAGGCACGGGAGGGTATTTCTGGTCAGCAGATAGCTGGATACGTGGAGTCCAAGAATCCTTTGACTTCCTCTTCACATCCTTCAGATGCCAATAGTGCATGTGCTTTGGTTTATTCATGGCCTGTTGCACGTCTGTTCCTCATGAATGCCCGTGTTGTGCTTCCTTCCTGCTCTCGCTCCCAACAGGTGTACCACCAGTCCCGAGACATGTCCTGCTGCGACCCATGCGTGCCATGCCAGCCCTGCGGCCCAACTCCTCTGGCCAGCAGCTGCAATGAGCCCTGCGTCAGGCAGTGCCAGAACTCCACCATCGTCATTGAGCCCTCTCCCGTGGTGGTGACCCTGCCCGGACCCATCCTCAGCTCCTTCCCGCAGAACACCGCCGTCGGATCCTCCACCTCCGCTGCTGTTGGCAGCATCCTCAGCTGTCAGGGCGTGCCCATCACCTCGGGGGGCTTTGACCTCTCCTGCATTTCCAACCGCTACTGTGGCAGAAGGTGCACCCCCTGCTAAAGGTGCTGGGCACTGGTCCCGGTCAAGGTCCCCCTGGAAATCACAACACGGCAGTGGACAGTAGCACCAATGTTGTGCTGCTCTTTCTGCCCTGCAAGACACACAGCACGGGGCCAGCTGGGCTTCCCTGACCACATGGAGAAAATCTATCAATATTCCCTTTTGCTCTCTCCTCCTATCTAATATCTCAGCTGTCTTTTTGCCTCAGCGATCTCTGTTAGTACCCTCAAAACCAGCCTAAAGTGACCTGCAACCTCTCTTCCTTTCTTGGCCAAGACGTGTGGGCCTGGTGGCAACGCTGTCGTAGGACCGGGGAACAGGCTCATGTCTGTTCCTGCTGCTCCCCACCCTTGCTATCTGCACTTGCAGTGATGTCATTTCCCTCCTCTGACTCATTAAACACTTGCTGCATCCCCTTCTGTGTCCTTCAGTGTTTCTGTTCTTGTCGTTTGCGCACAGACGTCCAAAGGAGAAAGCCATGGCTTTAGTGAGAATCATCTAGGGAGATTCCATCGTTCTTCTAGATATGGGAGGCCAGCCAGTGCACACTGCTGCAATTTCATCTCTCAGGCGCCCTTTTTTGAAGCAGAGGAAGTTATCCGTGATTACTATTGAACCAATGGCTGTTAGTCCTTGCCTCGATGTGTCTCTGTGTAGACTTATCCCTTCGAGCCTGGAGCACATCATGTGACTGGGAATCTTGACCAATGAGAGCCTGTCTCTGGCCTGGGCTTCTGTTGACCTCCTGGCTTGGCCAGGCTCCTTGTTGGTCCGCTGTAGTCACTGTGTGGAGCCTTCAGCCAGGCCACCCTTGGGCCTGGCCCTGGCCTGGGTGCCAGCTCCTGCTCTCACCCTGGCACCAAAACCTTCCACGCATAACCCACGTGCTGCTTGCCTCAGGGCAATGTCCTGTAGGTGCTCCTGGGCTAGAGTCATCTGCCAGTTAAAACCGAGATCTGTTGTGATGCATCTACAGAATCACATTGTCACCGTTCACCCTTCTCTTGATTATGTCAAAATCCTCCTAGCGAATAAGTTAGATTATTGATGTCGCCTCACCTATTCCCCGTCTGCATCCTGTGTTAATTGAGGTATTCTGGGAGACTGTGTACTTAGGGACACAGGAACTGACCAGAGCAGGCAGTCCTTGAAGGACACCTTTCTGAGAGCAGAAGAGCTCTCCCTCCCACAGGGTAAGAAATGAGGCAGAGAAGGCAAGAAACCAGTATGGCTGGGCAAGGACTGGATGGTCAAACTGGGGGATAATGAGGAAAGGTATAGCCAGTGGAAGCTGAGATGGGTGGCCTAGGAAGTCTACAGGCCTGCTGTCCAGATGTACAGAGATGCAATCATGACTGCCAGGGCTCAGGTGGAACTGAACTGCTTGAGGGCTGTGATAAATAAAGAGACGAGGTTCTAGATGTTCCTCGGTCAGAAGACAAAGGATAATGTCTGACCTCTGAGAAGTATGAGGAGGGTAATTTCTTCAAAGGACATAATGTTATCTGAGTTTCTCTATAGATTCTTTATCCCAATCTTCTTTTGTAGTCAGACTTTCAATGTCCCTCGTGTCCTTGAACCTGTAGGCAGGGGTTGGGGTGAGAAATACCTCTGATTGTCCATTAAAGGCCATCTGTTGAGATTGAATGTGTACAAGGTTTTGAGGCCAGACTTTTAAGAATGCAAGAAATGTATACACAGGGAACTAGGGGTCAGAGAGCGTCATGTTTGTGCCTGTGGAAATCATAGAGTAGATCCTCCTGGAGTACATTTTAAGGCACATGTGAAAGGTCGCAATCTGAAACAGCTAGCATGGCTTCACCAAGGGAAGATCATGTCTGACCTATCTGGTGACACTGTGTGATGGAGTGATAACAACAGGGTTCCAAGGATGTCATCTGCCTGGTCTTGTGCAAGGCTGTTGTCATGGTCCTGTACCACATTGTTATCTCTGTGCAGGAGAAATATGGATTTGAAGGCTGGATTATTCATTGGATATGGAATTGGTTGAATGGTTTCAGACAGAAAGCTGTGGACAGTGGCTCTATGTCGAGGTGGAGGCTGGCAGTGAGTGGTGTTCCCCAGGGATCTGCCGTGGGATTGATGTTCTTCCAGATCTTTTATCAGTGCAGAATTAAGCGTACCCTCCAAAAGTTTGCTGATGACACTAGCTGTGTTGTGCACTTGATGAATGAAGGGATGCCACCCAATGGGACCCAGGAGAAGCTTGAAAATTGCGCCCATGAGAATTCAGCCCTTTTCCAACTGGGAGAAGAACTCATTGAGAGCAGCCCTGTAGTAAAGGACTTGGGGGGAGTCCTGGTGCTCAAAGAGCAGGACATGAGCCAGCAATGTGGACTTATATCCCAGACGGGCAAGAGTATCCTGGCCTGCATCAAAACAGAAGTGACTAGCAGAGAGAGGAAAAGCGTAGTCCTCTTTGTCTCTGCTCTTGTGAGGCCACATCTGAAGTAATCTGTCCAGGCTTGAGGTCCCCAGCAAAGGAAGGATGTGGAGCTGTTTGTGTGGGTCTTGAGGAGGGCCATGAAGATAGAGGGCTGCAGCATCTCTTCTATGAGGAAAGGTTGAGAGCTGGCTTGTTTCTCTTGGAGAAGAGAAAGTTCTGGGGAGACCTCATTGTAGCTAGAAGAGTACTAGAAGAGATCTTACAAGCGGAAAGGGGATCAACTGTTTATATAATCTGATAGTGATAGGACAATGGGGAATGGCTTTTATCTAGAAGAGTGGAAATCTAGGTTAGAGGTTAAGATGAAATTATTTACTCATAGTGCCTTGAGGACCTGTAACAGGTTGCCCAGAGAAGTTGTGGAGGGTCCAAGCCTGGAAACACTCATGGCCAGGGTGGATGGGGTCCTGAGCAGCCTGAACCAGTTGTTGGGAATCTTGCCCATGTCAAGAGGGCTTGGAACAAGCTGATCTATAAGGCCCCCTCCAACGTCTTTGATTGTACAATTGTTCTCTGCTTTGGTTCTCAAATTTAACTACTCCTGATGCTATCTGAAGTGATATTAGTTATGACTATGATATTGGAGAATATAAAAACTGCACTGATACAGATGTTCTTTGCTCATAACCTGATGCTACTTAAAGATTATGGAGATTATGAAGAGTATGGAATTCTCAAATAAAAGATATGAAACTTCCAAAGCAGGAAAACTGATATTTCAAAAGCCAATTATTTCATACTTTTGTCTGGCTGAGAAAGTTTTTTTAAGGTCGAAGCTCCTTGCTTTAAGTTCCAGATATCCAGCTTAACTAAGATAAAACAACCTTCTTGAATGTTTCTCCTCAAAGACCCCAGATGGCCATAAACAAGAAATTACAAAGACAGTCAGACTGAATTTCCAAGTTCTTACTCCTGTCAGGAAGGTGTCATAAGCTGGGCTCCATCATGCACCACAGAATTTTTCTGGGGACTCTCCTTGCTATTTTTTGGCAAGTGGGTAGTAGCTGTTTGATGTTCAATAGGGATACATTGTAGTTCTATGTATTGTAATTAATGGTGGCCAATGTATACTCAAGGAAAGTGGCTAGTAGATGATACTCTAAATTATAGTGCAATTTTGTAATTCATGTTATTTTGCAGAAGGACAGGCAGTGGACTTTTTAGGTCCTTCCACAAGATTGTCTGCATAGTCCTATCTATTGCTTCAACCTAACAGCTCAAGAACTGGGGCAAATCACCTGATGTGAAGTTACGTCATTACAGTGATGATTTAAGACTAACCTCAGCATCTCTTTCTGCAATAGGATACACTATAGACTCTTAGTCTTCTTATTTACAGGAGAAAGGCTGGGCTATCAATCTTCAAAAGGTACAAGCACCTGGATTATTTGCTACATTTCAGAGTGTTGTATGATTGGGTAAGTCAAAAGTCCTACCCAATGTGGTTATTGACAAGATACAAGCATTCTCTGTGCCAAATATATTAAAACATCTACAATATTTTTTAGGTATATTTGGATGTTGATGGTCATTAATACCACATTTAGCATAGATTTTAAGGCTCTTACACCAATTTGTTACAGAAGGCCTAGTGTGGGTCTGAGGCCAGCAACAGCATTGAGCAGGTGAAGCTAACAGTAAAGCAGGTACAGACATTGGGCATATTTTACCCCTCCTGCTAAGTTAGATACACATGTGATTCATGTGGGACATGGGTGGCAATTGCAGCAATGACAGAGCTCTATTCATGCAACAGTATGGTTTTGGTCCCAGATCTGGCACAGAGCAGGAAAACAGTACAGCATGATGGGTAGAGAGACAATATCCCCATATTCTGCATTACAAGCAGTAGAGCTAGTAACACAGACAGCTGAAGTTATAGTAAAAAAAACCCTGCCTATATAAAGGTATGTGAAAGACATGACATGTTTTCCTAAGACAGGGGTAGACCAATCTCAAAAAGTAGCATGCTGTGTTACGCATTTGAATCAACAGAGTTCTTTGTCCTCTTCTCTATAAAAAGAATTACAGAAAATATTAGGTTCCGTAATTTATCAAAGCCGTTTGCCAGAATGTACTCCAGCTACATCACCAGGAGGAAATCCTGTACGAGAAGGCAAATACCCCATTCCAGTGGGTGCATGGTATGCTGCCAAAGCTAGCAAAGGAAACCCACACCTGAAGCATGTAGTTGCATAACCAACCATTTACTGAAGCAATCAGGTTTGAAATAGGAAATGGACAAAGTAGCTGGTGGGTTGTTACAATCACCAGGCAATGGAGAAGCAGATGCAACCACACCCAGTACCCAAAACAACAGCCCCCTTTCCAGAGGACATAGTCTATTACAGTGATGAAAAATCAATGATAGAGGCTCTTTGCCCCAGTCTGAGGGGGCAAAATACACCTTGACATACATTGATGCTGTAAGTGGAGTTCTACAGGCCTATCTAGTGCCACAAGCTGATCAAATCAACAATACAGCATTGTATGTCACACCCCATGGAAAATGATCAAGAAGAACAATTTAATGTGAGTTTTGTACAGAAATGGGCCAAAGATAATAACACTGAATGACAGTTCTACCTACCATACAATCTCACTGGAGCAGGTCTTTGAGAACATTATAATGACATATTGAAACAGTGCTTCAGGCTGATAGTCCATGAAGGGATGGACAACATGACTACATGAGGTAGTAAGAGGCGTAAATGAAAGACCTTGAGATACCTGAGCCAGTGCTTTATATGTGCTACTCACCATCTAGGCTTCTCTATTAGGACACAGACAAGGGGGACAGAAAAACATGTGAAGTTGCACACTGGTATCATGAATATCTTTCTGCCCCCTGTGCTGGTTGAGCTTGTAACCAAGTAACCACATGGGAGAGTGGCCCTACTTGGTACAGTAACAGCCTAAATATTGTGGCATCCTTGCTCCCTGGGGGACACATTATGGAAAAGAGAGGTTTTGTAACCTCTTGGGTGATCAGTAACTTGCTCACTAAAATACTTGACACACTGATTTTTATTGTATGAGGAAGTTTTTAATGGAATAGGACAGTAAGCAAAAATGGATAGCCGACCTTCGATGAAATGACTGCCAAATTAATGGATGAAGACTGAATGTGGAATTGTGCATTACTTTGTTACCCTTTTGAGAGACTGTCACAGTACGTGGAATAATGTACATTGGCTTTCACCTCTGACAGTGAGAATAAAACATCAGGCACCATATTGTGTCAAATGGGTCTCTTATAGGGGAACTAATGTATGAATAGGACATTCACTCAAGAGCTGGTGTGAGGACATTACTTTGCCC
This sequence comes from Meleagris gallopavo, assembly GCF_905368555.1. Lineage (NCBI taxonomy): Eukaryota > Metazoa > Chordata > Aves > Galliformes > Phasianidae > Meleagris > Meleagris gallopavo. Next base: position 481,113 of record NC_139432.1, on the reverse strand, counting down.
AAATCCTAGAAAAAGAATCCACGTAAATCTTTTGTCAATATGGCTGACAATACCTACCTTTTAACTGGACAGTGCAGTCCAGGAAGGATACCTTGCCACCACAGGGAAGGACATTTGCTGGCCTGCCACCATCAGTATCTGCTGGGAGAAAACCAGAGAGTGGACACTCTACTGGTCAGCCTTCCCCAGTAATGTGAGTCTCTATTTAACAAGTGAATATTAACTTACTTCCATGTACGTTCTTAGAGATAGGTAAAGCATATACGGTAGTGCTGGCTCTTTTGCATTACAACCTTTAATCCCAGCACACCAAAGAAGCCTTCATTAGATAATGGGCATGGCATAAATCTGGAAATGAAAAGGTAGGAAGAAAACCAAACCATGGCCCATATCATTAGCAGAGATGGCTTGCATTAAAGATGAGCTTGTCAGAAGATTAATACCTATATCAATGGTGCATCTGGGCCTGCAGCAATGAGGGATGAATATAAAAGGGAGTCCAATTCCCAGCTCTCCCATCCATTTGTCTTGCCTCCTTCTTGCTGGGAACCAGGTAAGTGTAAAGCCCTTTTTTCTCCTCTTGCAAAGTGAGACTTTGCCTCAATGGGCATTTTATTCAATAGCGACTCCTTCTCGCTGGGAACCAGGTAAGTGTGAAGCCCTTTCTCCTCCTCTTGCAAAGCGAGGCTTTGCCTCAATGGTCATCTTATTCAATAGTGACGCTGTCCTATGCTGGGGATTGGAGCTCCTTGCTATCGGGAGAATATGGAGGGGATAAGATCTGCTCAGAGAGTCTGGGACACGACTTAAATGGCCTGTGATTTATCCATTCAAAGAGAGACTCTTTGGACCAGGCTACTCTCTACAGGGCTCCGACATGACAAAGGGATATGACCTCCTGTCACAGCCTCCATCTGTGTTCTTAATAGTTGCCTTGGCTTCTTTGTGAGAGGCTATTCAGGTTGCCCATCACACAGCCAAATGCTCTCCTTCCTCTTAACCCTCTTTCCTAGGTATACCTCCAGTCTCAAGTCATGTCCTGCTACTCCCAGTGTGTGCCATGCCGGCCCTGTGGCCCAACTCCTCTGGCCAGCAGCTGCAATGAGCCCTGTGTCAGGCAGTGCCAGAACTCCAACGTGGTCATCGAGCCCTCTCCTGTGGTGGTGACCCTGCCCGGACCCATCCTCAGCTCCTTCCCACAGAACACCGTTGTGGGTTCCTCCACTTCCGCTGCTGTTGGCAGCATCCTCAGCTCTGAGGGTGTGCCCATCTCCTCTGGGGGCTTTAACCTCTCCAACATTGGCAGCCGCTATTGTGGCAGAAGGTGCACTCCCTGCTAAAGATGCTGGCCATATTCCTGGAGAAATTCTTCCAGAAACTACAAACATGGTGTTGGATCAAGAAGAAATCTTCAAGCCACTGCTTTCAGAATACTTGGCCATCCATAGCAAATCTAGCAAGTGCCGGCAGGAAGGGGAAGCCTGGTCTTTCCGAAAACCTCATTCATGTCTCTTCCATTTTTCTACATATCTCTCTCTGAATTTTCTTTTTTCTCTCTTTCTTTTCCCTCTATTCTCCTCTTAGCTTTGAGGCTTCTCCAAACCATCCCGTCCTCTGCCAGAAAGTCAGGCACATGCCTTGCATGAACTCAAACATAGGATCAGGCAAATCCTGCACTGTGTTTAGAGTGAACTCGTTTTCCTCTTTAAACAATCATTAAAATTTCTGCATATCAGTTTGGGCTTTTGGTGTTACTTCCCACAGTGAATGCCCTTCAGAGCTGACCGGGGAAAATGACTTTGCTACTGGTGAGTAGGAGATGAGTGTTTAAGGAGGCCCTTCACCACTTCCAAAAGAATGGGAGGTTGTGACACACTGCAGAGGCTCCTCTCTTGGGCACTGTCCCTTGCAGCTTTAGAACATGTCCCTGGCAATGGCACAGAAAGTGGGTATTGGCCTTTGCTTTGCAGTGTTTCTGCCCTCAGTTACCCCCATTCAGGTCTTGGAAATGGAGAACACAATCTCTGCTTTGCTCACAGGAAAACTAGGAGTTTGGAAGTCATGGGGGAAAGCTACCCTGCAAGCTTTTAGTAACAGAACTCTTCCTGCTCTCGTCTCTGCTGCGGTTGAGAAGAAAGAGGGCACAGAGTTGGAGTAGAACTGCGTGGATGTCTCTCTGGTGCCTGACACAGCTCATGCTGTTTAGTTGTGCTGTCTCCCACCCAAGACATCCTGCCCATGTCAGACCCAACCGTGTCTGATTGACCTGGCCTCAGTCAGTGGCTGCTACAGGCCCTGTGCTCATTTTTCTGGAGAACTCAAGGACGCGCACCCTGGTCAGGATGGGTTTTGCCGGCCCTGGATGCAGAGCTCCCTGTCGGCCCAGACGGCACTGTGCCCTGCCCCCACCTGTCCCTCCCGCCACAGCCCTGGCTCTTTTCCCCATCCCCTAAGGGATAACAGGAGCAGTGGTTTCCTCCAGTAGCCCTGGCCCAGGCTCCACCAGCCTGACCACTGGAGCCCAGCTCTATGCTCAGGAATCAAGTGTCAGCCCAGGCTGAGGGGTGCAGCTGCTGCTTTCACCTAGTCATGTGTTTCCAAACTTTTGGCTTCCCTGGGCCATGTTGATTGGAGAGGAATTGTCTCGAGCCACATACACGTAGGTGTCTCTGAAAGTAATGTCTCCTCCATTTTCACAGAAACTGCAACTGATTCAGTGAGCACAGTAACTCCATTTGATAGGGCAAATTTTCGGCTACAAAACGCTATTTTTCAACAGTCACCACCGCTAGCTATGCATTTTCACCAGTGATGAACAAATGCCTGTGTGCCACACTTGTAAATATCTGCGCAAATGGAGGCGAACCACTGATGTCGTCACTACCACCTAAGCACACCATCCACTGCCTCACTGAGCTCACATCCACAGTTTGGTCTCCATGAAAGTTCAGCAATCACTGATGAACACCAGTGGGTATAATTTTTTTCCACATGGAGGAATTTTATGACACCTCCTTGCTTCATAAAGAAGCTTCTGTGTCTGTGGCTATTCTGTCAGATTGCCTCTCTGAGGTCATCTGTCACGCAGCAACAAAATGTAATAGAATACTGTAGGGAAGGTTCAACCTCTCCTACCAAACCACCATCATCTTCCTTGGTCGAATCAAATAAAATAGAGGGCATTAGTTTTGGAGCAGGCCTCATAGTGTATATAATACAGTTAATGCATACAAGTAACAAAACTTATTTTAACTTCTACTGTTCTTATTAAAACGTTCAAAAAAGAGAGCCACACATAGTGGGATGTGTGACCTTGTTTTTGTGATACTAATGCATCAGTTTGGTATGATGGCAGTGACTGCAATACTTAGTGAGTTCCGAAGTTGTTCATAATAGATTTTGGATGAAATTTTACTCTTCCTTTGCTTCACCCTTGACAATAATTCTTCACAAATACGCATGTCACCAAAAAGAGTTGACATAAATAAGGCATGATTGCAAAACAAAAAATATTTCTCTCTGGTAAGATAGGGCTTCTAAAATTCTGGAAAAGAGACATGATCAATCTTTTGTGTTGGATGTCTGATTGCCACTGTATACATTCTATCTGAAAATTCACGGGTAATGTATTTATGTCAAGTGCAAAAGAAATCACAAACATACATTGATGATTTCTTTGAAACCAATTCAGTGCAAGACTGCCTATTTTTCACTGTTCAGAGGACTGTGTTTAGCCAGTATCAAAATGCATAAGATTATTTGCAATAATTCGAGTCAGCACTGCACTGTGCATTCCCTGTGTCCAAGTTTCAGCACAGTCACTGCCAACTGCACACTGATATTTGGTTGTTGTTGAGTGATGGGTACGTGCTCTGGGCTGAGTTGGGTCGTTTGGAGGGGAAGAGCTGCGGCAATGATGGTGCAGGGCAGGAAGAAGACACAGTATGTGATGGTCTGGGCTGTAGTCTAGACATGCCTGCCTTAACTGGATCAACCAGTACTACAGCTGACTACAGATGCACAGGAATGTACAGCCTTAGTGCGGGGAAGACTCAGACACTCAATCCTCAGCCCCAGCAGCCGGCACACAGGCTGTGACTAGTGAATGTGCCTAGATGTGCATGCAGAGCCCCACGTTTGGCTCGTGTTTGGCAATGTCCACAGTAGTTGGCTTTGGGGACAAAACCTGCCAGTGTCACATGGTCCAGCCTGATGTCACCGACGGCGATGTTCTGAGGGAAGGAGCTGAGGATGGGTCCGGGCAGGGTCACCACCACGGGAGAGGGCTGGATGACAATGGTGGAGGGCTGGCACTGCCTGACACAGGGCTCAGTGCAGCTGCTGGCCAGAGGAGTTGGGCCACAGGGCTGGCATGGCTGGCACTGGTCACAGCAGGACACGTCTTGAGGCTTGAGTTGCACCTGAGTGAGAGAGCAGGGAGGAAGCACAACATGGGCATATATGAGGAGATGAATGTCAACACACTATGAAGGAACCATGAATTGCTGGAAGCCGGAGGCTGTGCATGGATAGTTAAAGCTGTAGTGTTATCATGCTGCCCAAGCTCAGAATGAGCCAGAAGTACCTACCTATCCAGCTCATTTCTGTACTCTAGTTTGCAAGCTATCTTCTTACCCATATTCCTTCCATGACAAACCTCCTTCTTACTTCCCTTCCCTATGACAAGCAGTCCTACGATTTGGCATGGAACAGAACTGATATCAGCTGTGTCATCCACTACTGTGTAAGCTTCCTTGGCAGAATGAGGGGTACAAGAAGGAGCTTCACACTCACCTGATTCCAAAGAAAAGGCAATGGTGGATGAGAGAGTGATGAGCTGGGCTGTCTTTTATAGTGTATGTAAGCTTCCTAAGCTCCGAAGGCATCACTTATAGCAGTGATTACTTTCTGACAAGCTCCTCTTGAATGAAAACATTCCAGTTAATGATATAGACTGTTCATTCACTTACTATGCTGTTCAATTTCATTTCCAGTTTTTGCTATGCCCATTCCTCACTTTTGAGTGGCAGGAAGAGAGGCTCAATCACTTCCAGGTAATGAATATTAATTTAGGCAAAAGGTTCAGCTTCCATGATGGAAGAGTCCAGCAAAGTCAAATGGTGATCCCAGATAATGTTATAGAATGTACGTCATCTTCCTTTGCAGTTGTGTTTCATTTCCAGCTTTATGTCATACCCATTCCACGTTGAAGGCATCTTTTGAGTGGCGTGAAGGGAGTTCCTAGCATTTCCATACAACAAACACCACTGCAGTCAACAAATTCAGCTCACGTGCTAGAAGAGTCCGGCAAAGGCAAGCGATGTCAGCCTGAGTCATTCCATAAGGGTTTTTAGGAGATCTCCTGGCAAGAGAGGTACCATCTCCTGAGTCACACCCTATCCCACTTGACATTTTTCTCTGGAAAATTCTGCTTCCCTGTTTTGTCTCCTCCTGCTTTGTCTCAAGGATCTTGATACGGGGCAAATGGTGGTGCGGTGTCCTTTCCAGATCTCAAAAGAAAGGCCCAACAGCAAACGGTGGAACAAAAGGGCTGTTTCAGTAAGAAAGAATGTGAAGAGCTATATAGACGGCAAGTTAATCTTATATCCCTTCATGTGATAGGAATGCCGTTTTTTTGCAGAATAGTACAAAATCAGGTAAATTTTTCCAAAGCTTCACTGCATAGGTCCTTTCCTCAGAGAGCTCCTTCTTCCTTTCCATACTGTGGTGTTTTTTATTTTCTGAATGAACAACTGAAAAAAATCTTACGTATTTTCCTTTCAGTGATGGAAGCTCATTTCTATTATTGCACCCATTAATTCACAGCACAGGTGACTACAGCACCCTGCAGTAGATTCCCTCTCTGCAGCTCCTCAGGATAAATAACAGGCTTCTCAAGTCTTAAGCAGAAGGCCCAATAAAGCAGCAGCATCAGTAGCTCCAGTGTCCTCTTCAAATCTCTCAGTACATGTTCCCTCCGAGTAGTATCTCTGAGTACCACACAGTGTCATCAACACATACAAGACCATTAGCATACGCTCGTGTCTTCTGTGTGATGGATTTGCACAAATGCCTGTGGGTGCTGATTTGTCCCTCCATCAGCCATTTCCAGAGCATTGCAGAGCCTCCAGCCAGCCCCTAGCAGCACCCAGAAGATCCTTCACCACCTCTGTCTCTCTGTCTCCACTTCCCCACACTTCTAACCACAATACAAGGAATTGCCTCCATCAATGTCAGAGTGCCCTTCCCAACCACATTTTTTACCTCATTATCTCATGGCGCTCGGTAGGCTTGCATAAGGCCAGTTACTCTATCTGCACAGGTCAAGGCATACTTTCATAGGATCACAGAATCGCTTGAGTTGGAACGGACCTTTAAAAGTCATCTAGGGCAACTCTGCTGCAATGAACAGGGACATCTACAGCTATATCATGTTGTCCTTCTCTCAAGTGCGTTAAAAAGAAATAACGGAGGAGAAAGTAAAATTTAAAAATAGAATCTGAGCTGCTCTGGATGCAGTGATTATAGCTGCTCCCAATTCCTCCATCAGGAACATAGAACAGGGAAGCAGTGTGGCCCTGAAGGCAGAGTTTCATAGGAGAGCAGAGAAAAAAAGAATCTGAGAAAGCAATAATTTTTTGAAAAGATGCAAAATCTTGAAACTTATTTCATTGCCTCTCGGAGGATAAATCAAAGGTCAGATATACTACGATGTTACTGCTTTCCCTGCCCACACCCAGACCAGTCACCACCGGCATTTGAGAGCAGGGAAAGCCCTAGGGGAGGAGAAGAGTGAGCCCTCCGTGTAGTGGGAAGCCTGTGGGTCCAGGAAAACCAAAGGGACTGTCACAGCTCCTGCGTCACACCCTCAGAGGGCTAGCATGGTGCCAGCATCATTTCTGTGCACACAGGAGGAGGAGGCCTGGCGTGCATAGCCTAGACTTAGTGCTTTCTTCTGAGCAGCTTCTGAAGAAGACAGCCTACAGCTGTTGTGCTTTCCTGTCATTATTCCTCTCCAGATGCAAGGCCTTTCTCCTACTCCTGTTGAAAGACCTGTGATTCCAGCCCGGGTGTTTCTCCAGCTTGTCCTGGTCCCTATGACTAGCAACCCTGCCTTATAGCGTCCTGACTGCTCTTCCCAGCTGTGGGTCCTCCACACACATGCCACTCTTGCACACTATCCCATCATCAGGCCATTACTGGAACCATTAAACACTATTAAGTACTGATCTCTGAGATACACTTTCATAGATACCAGTCCCCAGCTGTACTTTGAATAGCTGGTCATGGAAGTTAAAGCCCAGCAGATCGTCATCTTTTTCAGCTACCTTATTGTTCTTCCTCCTTATAAGGTGGAAGATAAGTGTGGTGCCTGTTTTGTTGTTGTTGTTTCCTAGCTAGGAAGGCCATCCCTCAACCATCATGACCTTTGAGAGATGACAGAGAGCAGTCTCACAATGGCATCACCCGATCAGATACCCTTGGATGCATCCCACCCATCTCACGGACACAAGTCTGACCAACTAGGACAAATGTTCCATAAGGTTTTCTTCCTTTACAGGCAGTATTTTTTCACTCCCTAAAATTCTGTGAAGAGCCTCAAGGACCCAGTAGGCCTGAGGACAAGCCTTACCCATAAAAACTGAGGAAAAGACAGCCTATAGTATTTCAGCCATTTCCATTTTCCTTCTCATCATTTCCTCTGTCTCATGTCAATGGGCATACACTCTCCTTAGCCAGAGGATTGTATCTTTGCCAGACGCAGGACAGGCAAGTGCACAAAAGTGGGGGACACATTCAGAAACATGTCACATGGTATACTTAGCCAAGAAACCATTTCAGCAGGGATTCTGGGGAAATTTCGTTTGAAGACAATGCCCTAAATGAGCTCATTGTACTGTATCCAGAGAGACTGCAGAGAGTGGAAGTATACTAAGAGCCTTGCAGAAGACATAGAAGTCACTGATCTTGTCAAGATGATTCTGCTCTGTTGGGCCTTGTATCTAAGGCTTGAGAAGCCATGTTATCCTGAGGAGCTGGAGAGAAGGAAACAGCTGGAGTGCACAATGCCCAGCAATACTGTGGGCTGGTAGGAATAATGACAGAAAGAGTTCCATGCTGTAAGACAGGTATGTCCAACCCACTGGCTTCGTGCAGCCCAGCTCACTCATCACTTAGCAGCAACCAAAATGTTGGCATGCAATTGGCAATGTCTGAGCTGACGACATGGCATGGGCAGGACACAGAACAGTGCTAACTTCAGAGCTGAATCTTTTTCCCAAATTGATGTCTATTTCCCAGAAATGTTTGGGTCTCTGTTCCTGCTACTCAAAAGATGCCTTCAGTGAGGAATGGACATACTAAAACCGGAAATCTAATTAAACAGCACAGGAAGCCAACGCACAGCCTATATCATTATCTGGGATGATTTGCATTCAAGAGGGGCTTGTCAGAAAATAAACACAGCTGTAAGTTATGCCTCTGGACCTGAGGCAGTTTATATCCATTATAAAAGGCAGCCCAGCTCCTTGCTCACTCATCCACCACTCCTGCATTTTCTCTGGAACCAGGTGAGTGTGAAACTCTTTCTTTTCTTGGGATTGCTCGTCATGAGAGAGAGAAGTAGGGGCAAGATTCATTGTGGAGGGCACCAGGGCCTGTGAGTAAGTAGTTTGTGGACTAGAGTCCAGAGACTACCTGGATATGTTCCAGGGGCTATTTTCAAGCTCGGGCAGGATGAAGCACGTATCAATCCCTTGCACATCCTCCAACTCCTAGTGCATGTGCCTTGGAAGCCTCAGGGAATGTTGACAGTCGTCTCCTCATATATGCCCATGTTCTACTTCATCTCTGCTCTCTCACTCAGGTACAACTCAAGCCTCAAAACATGTCCTGCTGTGACCAATGCCAGCCCTGTGGCCCCACCCCTCTGGCCAGCAGCTGCAATGAGCCCTGTGTCAGGCAGTGCCAGCCCTCCACCATTGTCATCCAGCCCTCTCCCGTGGTGGTGACCCTGCCCGGACCCATCCTCAGCTCCTTCCCGCAGAACACCGCCGTCGGATCCTCCACCTCTGCTGCTGTTGGCAGCATCCTCAGCTGTCAGGGCGTGCCCATCACCTCGGGGGGCTTTGACCTCTCCTGCATTTCCAACCGCTACTGTGGCAGAAGGTGCACCCCCTGCTAAAGATGCTGGGCACTGCCCCAGACAAGGACACCCAGGAAATCAGATCACGGCACTGAATAGAAGAAACGTGCTGCTGTTTTTGCCCTGCAAGGCAGACAGGAGGGGCCAGCCTGTCTTCATGGGCAGGATGGAGAAAGTCTACTGATTCTCTTTTCAGTCTCTCTTCCTGTCTAATATCTTTTTGTTTTTGTTTTTCCCCTCTGAGATTTCTGTCAGTACCCCTCAAAACCAGCTTCAAGTAACCTGCTCACCTTTCTACAACTCCTGGCTGATAAGTGTGGGCCTGATGGCAACTCTGCCAATAGGAAAGGGGAACAGATTCTTGCCTTTTCCTGCTGCTCCCCACACTTGGTGTATGCACTTGGGGTTACAATATTTCTCTCTTCAGACCCATTAAACATTTTCTGCATTCTTTAGTGTGTCTTTCCATGTTATTTTTCCACCTGCATATAGGTGGTTAAAGGAGAAAGCCATGGGTTTGGCTGTGAACACTCCATCACTCTTCTAGATATGGGAGGCCAGTGCACACTGCAGAGATTTCATCTTTCAGGCATCCTCTTTTAAAGCAGAGGAAGTCATCCCTGGTTAGTCTGTATCCAATGGCTCAGTCCGCTCAGTCCTTTCCTTGATGTGTCTCTGCTTAGACATGTCCCTAGACCCTGAAGCACATCATATGAATGGGAATCTTGACCAATGGCAGCCTATGCTATTCCTGGCCTTCTGTTGACTTCCTGTCTTGGCCAGGCTCCCTGTTGGTTCACTGCAGTGACTGGGTGGAGCCTTCAGTCAGGCCACTCTTGGGTCTGGACTTGGTCTGCATGCCAGCTCTCACTCCAACAGTGAGTCCTTCTTCACATAACACACACTTTGCCTGTCTTCAGACAATTTCCAGTAGGTTCTTCTGAGCTGGAATTACCCGTCATCTAAAAGTGAGGTCTGTGATGAAAAAACAAACTCACATTTTGGCAATTCACCCTTCTCTTGAAAATGGCAAAATCCTACTATGGAATAGGTTAGACTGTTGATGTCATCTCTCCTATTCCTTGCCTTCAAGCTACACTAATTGAGGAGAACCAGACTAATACTTTGAAAAGAATCTTCTTTTCTCTGAAAAGCATAGATACACAGAATCATTGGATATCCTGAGATAGAACTGATCCACAGAGGTCAGTGAGTCCACTTGCAGTATCAACACACTAAACCCTATGTCTGGGAGCATTGCCTAACACCTCTTGACCTTCAGTAGGCTTGGTAATGTGGCTGATTCACAATGACATAAGCTGGTTTAGCAAGTGGGATCAGTATGATGTTTTCTCCAAAGGCATCAATGAGTGCTGATTCTAAAACTTTCCATTTTAGCTTTGCTTGTTGTGTCAACAGCCTTGTTTTTCTCAGTGATTCTGCTTCACAGGAGAATAGACTATTTTTGTCTTTGCGTCCACCTAGTGCAAGGAGTTTTTCCTTAAATTTCACATATATTGTTTTAGATTCAAGTGCACTAAGAGAGGAAGTTGCTTATTATGGTCTAACAAGCAATAGAAATCTGCCAAACTGAGAAAAAACAGCAAGGGTCATGGAGAAGAAACTGAAGATGAAATAAAGGGGATGAAGTACATGGTCTTAAGACCACCAGAGGCCACACTGTGCATGCTCAAAGGATATTATCATATGTTAATGAGTTCTTGTAAAAGAATGATGTCTATGGCAATGTAAGTCTTAACTGTTTAATTGTAGAACTTGAACTCTAAGCATGCAAGTTTGTTTTGTCAAATTGCCTGGTACGTATCGTGAGGCATAAAGGAATGCTACTTTCTGATACTATATTAGAGTAAGAGTGCTCTTTCCAGATTTTGGATGACAGTTTTGGTGACCCAGATGGGACTCTGCTACAAAGATCTTGTGAACTGAAGGACTGGATGGGACTTCTAGTAAGTGTGCATATCAAGTGATTCTTCCCCCTATCCCAACCCCATTGGATCTGGTTGCGAGTTCCCTGGAACATGATAAGGCATTCTTTCTACTGCCCCTGGCAAATCATGACAGAAGTGCATATCGTTTATAGAGAGCAAGTGAAATGGGATCCCAGAGCAAGGGTAGATAGTGTACCCATCATACACTATCAAGGGGTGCACCCTTATATATGAGTGAGCCTACAATTTAAGTCCCTGGCTTGAAGGATCAGAGTGTTTTAATGTCCCCCTAATTATTTTGATAAAGTGATACTTGAGATATGCAAGCTTCCCTACGAGAAACTGAAGTACTTACTGGTAATTGTATTGTGTTGTGGTTGCCAGCATTATAATTTCATATGTGAGCACATGTACATGAGTATTACTGTAATGGTGCTGAGCTTTCTACTTTTTGTGTAGTGTGTGTGGTTTGAATCTGTAGATTGTGTTAAGCTTTACTCTTTATTCTTGTAGCTGTGGTGTGTGTCTTTGTTACAGCATGTGAATTAGCACATTCCAGATATTCTAGACATTGAGGGGGGCAATCAGTTGTTGAAGTACCTAATTGCTCAGCATTAGGATGCATTATCAAACACTCGAGAAAGTTAGGAGGAGATCCATTCAAGTGGATGAAACTGGTTGAATAATGTAATTATTGTTGACCGATGTATAAATTAGAAAATCATGAAAAATCATCAGCAAATGGATCACTTAATTAAACTCTGAGTATGCTACCTGATTTGTCAAGTTGCCTGGCATGTATCATGAGGAATTAAGGAATGTCAGCTTTCTAACACCACACTGGAGTTAGAGAGTTTTCTTCCTGGATTTTGGATGATAGCCTGAGACTGTAAATAGGAGTATGATTCCCATCTGTGTCATTTCCAGGTGAAATCTTGTAAAAAAAAAAACAGTGTTAAAGGGACAGTAGATACTCTTCATAGCACCCTTGCTACTGAGTGACACCTGGAGATCTCGCATCAGTGAGTGCTGGTCACTTATTTTCTAACGTTCTATTCCCTTTTGCCTACATACAAACATACAAAGGCCCCTGATATGACAGCAGTTGGAATGTCTAGATTACTGTGAGGCTGCTCTGAGGCAGAGAGATGACTATTTCCAGCTTGTTACACCTTTAGATCCATGCTGGGAAGGGCCTTTTAAGTGAATAACATGGAAAGACACACTAAAGAATGCAGAAAATGTTTAATGGGTCTGAAGAGAGAAATATTGTAACCCCAAGTGCATACACCAAGTGTGGGGAGCAGCAGGAAAAGGCAAGAATCTGTTCCCCTTTCCTATTGGCAGAGTTGCCATCAGGCCCACACTTATCAGCCAGGAGTTGTAGAAAGGTGAGCAGGTTACTTGAAGCTGGTTTTGAGGGGTACTGACAGAAATCTCAGAGGGGAAAAACAAAAACAAAAAGATATTAGACAGGAAGAGAGACTGAAAAGAGAATCAGTAGACTTTCTCCATCCTGCCCATGAAGACAGGCTGGCCCCTCCTGTCTGCCTTGCAGGGCAAAAACAGCAGCACGTTTCTTCTATTCAGTGCCGTGATCTGATTTCCTGGGTGTCCTTGTCTGGGGCAGTGCCCAGCATCTTTAGCAGGGGGTGCACCTTCTGCCACAGTAGCGGTTGGAAATGCAGGAGAGGTCAAAGCCCCCCGAGGTGATGGGCACGCCCTGACAGCTGAGGATGCTGCCAACAGCAGCAGAGGTGGAGGATCCGACGGCGGTGTTCTGCGGGAAGGAGCTGAGGATGGGTCCGGGCAGGGTCACCACCACGGGAGAGGGCTGGATGACAATGGTGGAGGGCTGGCACTGCCTGACACAGGGCTCATTGCAGCTGCTGGCCAGAGGGGTGGGGCCACAGGGCTGGCATTGGTCACAGCAGGACATGTTTTGAGGCTTGAGTTGTACCTGAGTGAGAGAGCAGAGATGAAGTAGAACATGGGCATATATGAGGAGACGACTGTCAACATTCCCTGAGGCTTCCAAGGCACATGCACTAGGAGTTGGAGGATGTGCAAGGGATTGATACGTGCTTCATCCTGCCCGAGCTTGAAAATAGCCCCTGGAACATATCCAGGTAGTCTCTGGACTCTAGTCCACAAACTACTTACTCACAGGCCCTGGTGCCCTCCACAATGAATCTTGCCCCTACTTCTCTCTCTCATGACGAGCAATCCCAAGAAAAGAAAGAGTTTCACACTCACCTGGTTCCAGAGAAAATGCAGGAGTGGTGGATGAGTGAGCAAGGAGCTGGGCTGCCTTTTATAATGGATATAAACTGCCTCAGGTCCAGAGGCATAACTTACAGCTGTGTTTATTTTCTGACAAGCCCCTCTTGAATGCAAATCATCCCAGATAATGATATAGGCTGTGCGTTGGCTTCCTGTGCTGTTTAATTAGATTTCCGGTTTTAGTATGTCCATTCCTCACTGAAGGCATCTTTTGAGTAGCAGGAACAGAGACCCAAACATTTCTGGGAAATAGACATCAATTTGGGAAAAAGATTCAGCTCTGAAGTTAGCACTGTTCTGTGTCCTGCCCATGCCATGTCGTCAGCTCAGACATTGCCAATTGCATGCCAACATTTTGGTTGCTGCTAAGTGATGAGTGAGCTGGGCTGCACGAAGCCAGTGGGTTGGACATACCTGTCTTACAGCATGGAACTCTTTCTGTCATTATTCCTACCAGCCCACAGTATTGCTGGGCATTGTGCACTCCAGCTGTTTCCTTCTCTCCAGCTCCTCAGGATAACATGGCTTCTCAAGCCTTAGATACAAGGCCCAACAGAGCAGAATCATCTTGACAAGATCAGTGACTTCTATGTCTTCTGCAAGGCTCTTAGTATACTTCCACTCTCTGCAGTCTCTCTGGATACAGTACAATGAGCTCATTTAGGGCATTGTCTTCAAACGAAATTTCCCCAGAATCCCTGCTGAAATGGTTTCTTGGCTAAGTATACCATGTGACATGTTTCTGAATGTGTCCCCCACTTTTGTGCACTTGCCTGTCCTGCGTCTGGCAAAGATACAATCCTCTGGCTAAGGAGAGTGTATGCCCATTGACATGAGACAGAGGAAATGATGAGAAGGAAAATGGAAATGGCTGAAATACTATAGGCTGTCTTTTCCTCAGTTTTTATGGGTAAGGCTTGTCCTCAGGCCTACTGGGTCCTTGAGGCTCTTCACAGAATTTTAGGGAGTGAAAAAATACTGCCTGTAAAGGAAGAAAACCTTATGGAACATTTGTCCTAGTTGGTCAGACTTGTGTCCGTGAGATGGGTGGGATGCATCCAAGGGTATCTGATCGGGTGATGCCATTGTGAGACTGCTCTCTGTCATCTCTCAAAGGTCATGATGGTTGAGGGATGGCCTTCCTAGCTAGGAAACAACAACAACAAAACAGGCACCACACTTATCTTCCACCTTATAAGGAGGAAGAACAATAAGGTAGCTGAAAAAGATGACGATCTGCTGGGCTTTAACTTCCATGACCAGCTATTCAAAGTACAGCTGGGGACTGGTATCTATGAAAGTGTATCTCAGAGATCAGTACTTAATAGTGTTTAATGGTTCCAGTAATGGCCTGATGATGGGATAGTGTGCAAGAGTGGCATGTGTGTGGAGGACCCACAGCTGGGAAGAGCAGTCAGGACGCTATAAGGCAGGGTTGCTAGTCATAGGGACCAGGACAAGCTGGAGAAACACCCGGGCTGGAATCACAGGTCTTTCAACAGGAGTAGGAGAAAGGCCTTGCATCTGGAGAGGAATAATGACAGGAAAGCACAACAGCTGTAGGCTGTCTTCTTCAGAAGCTGCTCAGAAGAAAGCACTAAGTCTAGGCTATGCACGCCAGGCCTCCTCCTCCTGTGTGCACAGAAATGATGCTGGCACCATGCTAGCCCTCTGAGGGTGTGACGCAGGAGCTGTGACAGTCCCTTTGGTTTTCCTGGACCCACAGGCTTCCCACTACACGGAGGGCTCACTCTTCTCCTCCCCTAGGGCTTTCCCTGCTCTCAAATGCCGGTGGTGACTGGTCTGGGTGTGGGCAGGGAAAGCAGTAACATCGTAGTATATCTGACCTTTGATTTATCCTCCGAGAGGCAATGAAATAAGTTTCAAGATTTTGCATCTTTTCAAAAAATTATTGCTTTCTCAGATTCTTTTTTTCTCTGCTCTCCTATGAAACTCTGCCTTCAGGGCCACACTGCTTCCCTGTTCTATGTTCCTGATGGAGGAATTGGGAGCAGCTATAATCACTGCATCCAGAGCAGCTCAGATTCTATTTTTAAATTTTACTTTCTCCTCCGTTATTTCTTTTTAACGCACTTGAGAGAAGGACAACATGATATAGCTGTAGATGTCCCTGTTCATTGCAGCAGAGTTGCCCTAGATGACTTTTAAAGGTCCGTTCCAACTCAAGCGATTCTGTGATCCTATGAAAGTATGCCTTGACCTGTGCAGATAGAGTAACTGGCCTTATGCAAGCCTACCGAGCGCCATGAGATAATGAGGTAAAAAATGTGGTTGGGAAGGGCACTCTGACATTGATGGAGGCAATTCCTTGTATTGTGGTTAGAAGTGTGGGGAAGTGGAGACAGAGAGACAGAGGTGGTGAAGGATCTTCTGGGTGCTGCTAGGGGCTGGCTGGAGGCTCTGCAATGCTCTGGAAATGGCTGATGGAGGGACAAATCAGCACCCACAGGCATTTGTGCAAATCCATCACACAGAAGACACGAGCGTATGCTAATGGTCTTGTATGTGTTGATGACACTGTGTGGTACTCAGAGATACTACTCGGAGGGAACATGTACTGAGAGATTTGAAGAGGACACTGGAGCTACTGATGCTGCTGCTTTATTGGGCCTTCTGCTTAAGACTTGAGAAGCCTGTTATTTATCCTGAGGAGCTGCAGAGAGGGAATCTACTGCAGGGTGCTGTAGTCACCTGTGCTGTGAATTAATGGGTGCAATAATAGAAATGAGCTTCCATCACTGAAAGGAAAATACGTAAGATTTTTTTCAGTTGTTCATTCAGAAAATAAAAAACACCACAGTATGGAAAGGAAGAAGGAGCTCTCTGAGGAAAGGACCTATGCAGTGAAGCTTTGGAAAAATTTACCTGATTTTGTACTATTCTGCAAAAAAACGGCATTCCTATCACATGAAGGGATATAAGATTAACTTGCCGTCTATATAGCTCTTCACATTCTTTCTTACTGAAACAGCCCTTTTGTTCCACCGTTTGCTGTTGGGCCTTTCTTTTGAGATCTGGAAAGGACACCGCACCACCATTTGCCCCGTATCAAGATCCTTGAGACAAAGCAGGAGGAGACAAAACAGGGAAGCAGAATTTTCCAGAGAAAAATGTCAAGTGGGATAGGGTGTGACTCAGGAGATGGTACCTCTCTTGCCAGGAGATCTCCTAAAAACCCTTATGGAATGACTCAGGCTGACATCGCTTGCCTTTGCCGGACTCTTCTAGCACGTGAGCTGAATTTGTTGACTGCAGTGGTGTTTGTTGTATGGAAATGCTAGGAACTCCCTTCACGCCACTCAAAAGATGCCTTCAACGTGGAATGGGTATGACATAAAGCTGGAAATGAAACACAACTGCAAAGGAAGATGACGTACATTCTATAACATTATCTGGGATCACCATTTGACTTTGCTGGACTCTTCCATCATGGAAGCTGAACCTTTTGCCTAAATTAATATTCATTACCTGGGAGTGATTGAGCCTCTCTTCCTGCCACTCAAAAGTGAGGAATGGGCATAGCAAAAACTGGAAATGAAATTGAACAGCATAGTAAGTGAATGAACAGTCTATATCATTAACTGGAATGTTTTCATTCAAGAGGAGCTTGTCAGAAAGTAATCACTGCTATAAGTGATGCCTTCGGAGCTTAGGAAGCTTACATACACTATAAAAGACAGCCCAGCTCATCACTCTCTCATCCACCATTGCCTTTTCTTTGGAATCAGGTGAGTGTGAAGCTCCTTCTTGTACCCCTCATTCTGCCAAGGAAGCTTACACAGTAGTGGATGACACAGCTGATATCAGTTCTGTTCCATGCCAAATCGTAGGACTGCTTGTCATAGGGAAGGGAAGTAAGAAGGAGGTTTGTCATGGAAGGAATATGGGTAAGAAGATAGCTTGCAAACTAGAGTACAGAAATGAGCTGGATAGGTAGGTACTTCTGGCTCATTCTGAGCTTGGGCAGCATGATAACACTACAGCTTTAACTATCCATGCACAGCCTCCGGCTTCCAGCAATTCATGGTTCCTTCATAGTGTGTTGACATTCATCTCCTCATATATGCCCATGTTGTGCTTCCTCCCTGCTCTCTCACTCAGGTGCAACTCAAGCCTCAAGACGTGTCCTGCTGTGACCAGTGCCAGCCATGCCAGCCCTGTGGCCCAACTCCTCTGGCCAGCAGCTGCACTGAGCCCTGTGTCAGGCAGTGCCAGCCCTCCACCATTGTCATCCAGCCCTCTCCCGTGGTGGTGACCCTGCCCGGACCCATCCTCAGCTCCTTCCCTCAGAACATCGCCGTCGGTGACATCAGGCTGGACCATGTGACACTGGCAGGTTTTGTCCCCAAAGCCAACTACTGTGGACATTGCCAAACACGAGCCAAACGTGGGGCTCTGCATGCACATCTAGGCACATTCACTAGTCACAGCCTGTGTGCCGGCTGCTGGGGCTGAGGATTGAGTGTCTGAGTCTTCCCCGCACTAAGGCTGTACATTCCTGTGCATCTGTAGTCAGCTGTAGTACTGGTTGATCCAGTTAAGGCAGGCATGTCTAGACTACAGCCCAGACCATCACATACTGTGTCTTCTTCCTGCCCTGCACCATCATTGCCGCAGCTCTTCCCCTCCAAACGACCCAACTCAGCCCAGAGCACGTACCCATCACTCAACAACAACCAAATATCAGTGTGCAGTTGGCAGTGACTGTGCTGAAACTTGGACACAGGGAATGCACAGTGCAGTGCTGACTCGAATTATTGCAAATAATCTTATGCATTTTGATACTGGCTAAACACAGTCCTCTGAACAGTGAAAAATAGGCAGTCTTGCACTGAATTGGTTTCAAAGAAATCATCAATGTATGTTTGTGATTTCTTTTGCACTTGACATAAATACATTACCCGTGAATTTTCAGATAGAATGTATACAGTGGCAATCAGACATCCAACACAAAAGATTGATCATGTCTCTTTTCCAGAATTTTAGAAGCCCTATCTTACCAGAGAGAAATATTTTTTGTTTTGCAATCATGCCTTATTTATGTCAACTCTTTTTGGTGACATGCGTATTTGTGAAGAATTATTGTCAAGGGTGAAGCAAAGGAAGAGTAAAATTTCATCCAAAATCTATTATGAACAACTTCGGAACTCACTAAGTATTGCAGTCACTGCCATCATACCAAACTGATGCATTAGTATCACAAAAACAAGGTCACACATCCCACTATGTGTGGCTCTCTTTTTTGAACGTTTTAATAAGAACAGTAGAAGTTAAAATAAGTTTTGTTACTTGTATGCATTAACTGTATTATATACATTATGAGGCCTGCTCCAAAACTAATGCCCTCTATTTTATTTGATTCGACCAAGGAAGATGATGGTGGTTTGGTAGGAGAGGTTGAACCTTCCCTACAGTATTCTATTACATTTTGTTGCTGCGTGACAGATGACCTCAGAGAGGCAATCTGACAGAATAGCCACAGACACAGAAGCTTCTTTATGAAGCAAGGAGGTGTCATAAAATTCCTCCATGTGGAAAAAAATTATACCCACTGGTGTTCATCAGTGATTGCTGAACTTTCATGGAGACCAAACTGTGGATGTGAGCTCAGTGAGGCAGTGGATGGTGTGCTTAGGTGGTAGTGACGACATCAGTGGTTCGCCTCCATTTGCGCAGATATTTACAAGTGTGGCACACAGGCATTTGTTCATCACTGGTGAAAATGCATAGCTAGCGGTGGTGACTGTTGAAAAATAGCGTTTTGTAGCCGAAAATTTGCCCTATCAAATGGAGTTACTGTGCTCACTGAATCAGTTGCAGTTTCTGTGAAAATGGAGGAGACATTACTTTCAGAGACACCTACGTGTATGTGGCTCGAGACAATTCCTCTCCAATCAACATGGCCCAGGGAAGCCAAAAGTTTGGAAACACATGACTAGGTGAAAGCAGCAGCTGCACCCCTCAGCCTGGGCTGACACTTGATTCCTGAGCATAGAGCTGGGCTCCAGTGGTCAGGCTGGTGGAGCCTGGGCCAGGGCTACTGGAGGAAACCACTGCTCCTGTTATCCCTTAGGGGATGGGGAAAAGAGCCAGGGCTGTGGCGGGAGGGACAGGTGGGGGCAGGGCACAGTGCCGTCTGGGCCGACAGGGAGCTCTGCATCCAGGGCCGGCAAAACCCATCCTGACCAGGGTGCGCGTCCTTGAGTTCTCCAGAAAAATGAGCACAGGGCCTGTAGCAGCCACTGACTGAGGCCAGGTCAATCAGACACGGTTGGGTCTGACATGGGCAGGATGTCTTGGGTGGGAGACAGCACAACTAAACAGCATGAGCTGTGTCAGGCACCAGAGAGACATCCACGCAGTTCTACTCCAACTCTGTGCCCTCTTTCTTCTCAACCGCAGCAGAGACGAGAGCAGGAAGAGTTCTGTTACTAAAAGCTTGCAGGGTAGCTTTCCCCCATGACTTCCAAACTCCTAGTTTTCCTGTGAGCAAAGCAGAGATTGTGTTCTCCATTTCCAAGACCTGAATGGGGGTAACTGAGGGCAGAAACACTGCAAAGCAAAGGCCAATACCCACTTTCTGTGCCATTGCCAGGGACATGTTCTAAAGCTGCAAGGGACAGTGCCCAAGAGAGGAGCCTCTGCAGTGTGTCACAACCTCCCATTCTTTTGGAAGTGGTGAAGGGCCTCCTTAAACACTCATCTCCTACTCACCAGTAGCAAAGTCATTTTCCCCGGTCAGCTCTGAAGGGCATTCACTGTGGGAAGTAACACCAAAAGCCCAAACTGATATGCAGAAATTTTAATGATTGTTTAAAGAGGAAAACGAGTTCACTCTAAACACAGTGCAGGATTTGCCTGATCCTATGTTTGAGTTCATGCAAGGCATGTGCCTGACTTTCTGGCAGAGGACGGGATGGTTTGGAGAAGCCTCAAAGCTAAGAGGAGAATAGAGGGAAAAGAAAGAGAGAAAAAAGAAAATTCAGAGAGAGATATGTAGAAAAATGGAAGAGACATGAATGAGGTTTTCGGAAAGACCAGGCTTCCCCTTCCTGCCGGCACTTGCTAGATTTGCTATGGATGGCCAAGTATTCTGAAAGCAGTGGCTTGAAGATTTCTTCTTGATCCAACACCATGTTTGTAGTTTCTGGAAGAATTTCTCCAGGAATATGGCCAGCATCTTTAGCAGGGAGTGCACCTTCTGCCACAATAGCGGCTGCCAATGTTGGAGAGGTTAAAGCCCCCAGAGGAGATGGGCACACCCTCAGAGCTGAGGATGCTGCCAACAGCAGCGGAAGTGGAGGAACCCACAACGGTGTTCTGTGGGAAGGAGCTGAGGATGGGTCCGGGCAGGGTCACCACCACGGGAGAGGGCTCGATGACCACGTTGGAGTTCTGGCACTGCCTGACACAGGGCTCATTGCAGCTGCTGGCCAGAGGAGTTGGGCCACAGGGCCGGCATGGCACACACTGGGAGTAGCAGGACATGACTTGAGACTGGAGGTATACCTAGGAAAGAGGGTTAAGAGGAAGGAGAGCATTTGGCTGTGTGATGGGCAACCTGAATAGCCTCTCACAAAGAAGCCAAGGCAACTATTAAGAACACAGATGGAGGCTGTGACAGGAGGTCATATCCCTTTGTCATGTCGGAGCCCTGTAGAGAGTAGCCTGGTCCAAAGAGTCTCTCTTTGAATGGATAAATCACAGGCCATTTAAGTCGTGTCCCAGACTCTCTGAGCAGATCTTATCCCCTCCATATTCTCCCGATAGCAAGGAGCTCCAATCCCCAGCATAGGACAGCGTCACTATTGAATAAGATGACCATTGAGGCAAAGCCTCGCTTTGCAAGAGGAGAAGAAAGGGCTTCACACTTACCTGGTTCCCAGCGAGAAGGAGTCGCTATTGAATAAAATGCCCATTGAGGCAAAGTCTCACTTTGCAAGAGGAGAAAAAAGGGCTTTACACTTACCTGGTTCCCAGCAAGAAGGAGGCAAGACAAATGGATGGGAGAGCTGGGAATTGGACTCCCTTTTATATTCATCCCTCATTGCTGCAGGCCCAGATGCACCATTGATATAGGTATTAATCTTCTGACAAGCTCATCTTTAATGCAAGCCATCTCTGCTAATGATATGGGCCATGGTTTGGTTTTCTTCCTACCTTTTCATTTCCAGATTTATGCCATGCCCATTATCTAATGAAGGCTTCTTTGGTGTGCTGGGATTAAAGGTTGTAATGCAAAAGAGCCAGCACTACCGTATATGCTTTACCTATCTCTAAGAACGTACATGGAAGTAAGTTAATATTCACTTGTTAAATAGAGACTCACATTACTGGGGAAGGCTGACCAGTAGAGTGTCCACTCTCTGGTTTTCTCCCAGCAGATACTGATGGTGGCAGGCCAGCAAATGTCCTTCCCTGTGGTGGCAAGGTATCCTTCCTGGACTGCACTGTCCAGTTAAAAGGTAGGTATTGTCAGCCATATTGACAAAAGATTTACGTGGATTCTTTTTCTAGGATTTGGGCAAAGTAATGTCCTCACACCAGCTCTTGAGTGAATGTCCTATTCATACATTAGTTCCCCTATAAGAGACCCATTTGACACAATATGGTGCCTGATGTTTTATTCTCACTGTCAGAGGTGAAAGCCAATGTACATTATTCCACGTACTGTGACAGTCTCTCAAAAGGGTAACAAAGTAATGCACAATTCCACATTCAGTCTTCATCCATTAATTTGGCAGTCATTTCATCGAAGGTCGGCTATCCATTTTTGCTTACTGTCCTATTCCATTAAAAACTTCCTCATACAATAAAAATCAGTGTGTCAAGTATTTTAGTGAGCAAGTTACTGATCACCCAAGAGGTTACAAAACCTCTCTTTTCCATAATGTGTCCCCCAGGGAGCAAGGATGCCACAATATTTAGGCTGTTACTGTACCAAGTAGGGCCACTCTCCCATGTGGTTACTTGGTTACAAGCTCAACCAGCACAGGGGGCAGAAAGATATTCATGATACCAGTGTGCAACTTCACATGTTTTTCTGTCCCCCTTGTCTGTGTCCTAATAGAGAAGCCTGGATGGTGAGTAGCACATATAAAGCACTGGCTCAGGTATCTCAAGGTCTTTCATTTACGCCTCTTACTACCTCATGTAGTCATGTTGTCCATCCCTTCATGGACTATCAGCCTGAAGCACTGTTTCAATATGTCATTATAATGTTCTCAAAGACCTGCTCCAGTGAGATTGTATGGTAGGTAGAACTGTCATTCAGTGTTATTATCTTTGGCCCATTTCTGTACAAAACTCACATTAAATTGTTCTTCTTGATCATTTTCCATGGGGTGTGACATACAATGCTGTATTGTTGATTTGATCAGCTTGTGGCACTAGATAGGCCTGTAGAACTCCACTTACAGCATCAATGTATGTCAAGGTGTATTTTGCCCCCTCAGACTGGGGCAAAGAGCCTCTATCATTGATTTTTCATCACTGTAATAGACTATGTCCTCTGGAAAGGGGGCTGTTGTTTTGGGTACTGGGTGTGGTTGCATCTGCTTCTCCATTGCCTGGTGATTGTAACAACCGCTACTGTGGCAGAAGGATCTAATATCTTTTCTGTTTTTCCCCTCTGAGATTTCTGTCAGTACCCCTCAAAACCAGACTTCAGTGACCTGCTCGCCCGTCTTTATCTCTTGGCCAGTAAGTGTGAACCCTGTGTCAACACTTCCATAGGAAAGGGGAATAGATTCTTGCCTGCTCACCACACTTGATGTGTGCAGTTGGAGTAACATCATTTCATTCTTTAGACTCATTAAACACTTACTGCAACCTTTAGTATGTCCTGACGTGTTTTTGTTTGCTTGTTTGTTGATTTTCCATCTGCATAGGGGTGACAAAAGGAGAAAACCTGGGTTTAGGAGGAGTTAGCTAGGTAGACTCCATCACTGCTGTAGATATTGAAGGCCAGTGGCACTGCTGGCATTTCATCTTTCAGGCATCCTCTATTAAAGCAGAGGAAGTCATCCCTGGTTATTCTGTATCCAATGGCTCTCAGTCTTTGCCTTGATGTGTCTCTTCTTAGACATGTCCTCTAGAGCCTGGAGCACATCATGTGAATGGGAATCTTGACCAATGGCATCCTGTCTCTGGCCTGGCCTTCTGTTGATCTCCTGGCTTGGCCTGGCTCCCTGTTGGTTCACTGCAGTGACTGTGTGAAGCCCTCAGTCAGGCCACTTTTGGGTTTGGACTTGATCTGGATGCCAGCTCTCACTCCAGCTATTTTCTTCACATAACACACATTGTGCCTGCCTTAAGGCAATTACCAGTATTGGTTGATACATTTAGTTGATACATTGGAGGGAAGGGAAGCCATTCAGATGGACCTAGAGAGGCTGGAGAAGTGGGCCCATATGAACCCAATGCGGTTCAATAGGGCTAAGTGCAAGTTGTTGCACTTGGGCCAGGGCAATCCCAAGTACTTATACAGACTGGGCAAAGAACCCCTTGAGAGCAGCCCTATGGAGGAGGACTTGAGGGTCCCAGTGCACAAAAAGCTGAACATGTGCCAGCAGTGTGCACTTGCAGCCCAGAAGTCCAACTATATCCTGGGTTGTATTAAAAGAAGAGTGGCCAGCAGGGAAATGGAGGTGATTGTCCCCCTCTACTTGACTCTTGTGAGGCCCCATCTGGATTAATGCGTCCACACCTGGAGCCCCCAGTACAGGAAAGATGCAGAGCTCTTGGAACAAGTCCAGAGAAGGACAACTAAGATGATCAGGGAGCTGGAGCACCTCTCCTATGAAGAAAGGTTGAGGGAACTGGGATTGTTCAGCTTAGAGAAGAGAAGGCTCCGAGGAGACCTCATTTGTGGCCTTCTTATACTTGAAGAGAGCGTATAAACAGGAGGAGGAATGGTTGTTTACGAGGGTGAATAGTGATAGGACAAGGAGGAATGGTCTTAAACTGAGAAGGGGGAAGTTTAGGTTAGATATTAGGAGGAAGTTCTTCACTCAGAGGATGATGACACACTGGAACAGTTTGCCCAAGGAGGTTGTGGATGCTGCATCCCTGGAGGCATTCAAGGCCAGGTTGGATGTGGTCTGGTGGTTGGTGATCCTGCACATAGCAGGGGGTTGAAACTGGATGATCATTGTGGTCCTTTTCAACCCAGGCCATTCTGTGATTCTATGATTCTATGATTCCGTGATTCCGTGATTCTATATCAGTAGATGCTTCCAGGCTGGAATTACCTGTCATCCAAAAGTGAGGTCTGTGATGGACTAACAGACTCACATTTTTGTGGTTCACCCTTTTCTTGAGAATGGCAAAATCCTCCTAGAGAATAAATTAGATTACTGATATCATCTTTCCTATTTCCATGCCTGCAGAGTATGTTAATTGATGAGAAAAACACATCTTATTTTCTCTGAAAAGCATAGAATCACAGAATTATAGGATATCTTGAGATAGAACTGAAGTCTCAGCACATGGCTAATGCAAAACTAAACCATGTGTCTGAGGACATAGTCCAAATACTTCTTGAGCTCTAGAAGGCTTGGCGCTGTGCCTATTTCACAGGAAAGACTGTTCCAGTGCCTGAACAATGCTAGTGTCAACTGCAAAACAAATTTTAGCAAATATTGCAAGAAAACTATTCAGAAAATGAGAACGACAGTGACATATGAGGCACAAGTGGAGAATATTAACATAAAAAGCTGAGTGCTTTGAATGATGAGGATAAGAACCATAAATTCAAGGATTTAAATCAGCACTGATTGTAGCCCCACATGCCAGCCTCAGAAGAGGCACAAAATCATAGTAGAGAAAGTGATGTTCCTGCTACCCAGTCTGTGCCAGTACAACAAGAAAAAGAGCAAGGAAATTGAGATCTTCAGGTGCTGGTCACTTACCCCTTTGACAAAGATGAGGCCATCAGGATTAAGAAAGTAATGGAGCAGATAATCACAAGTGCCACCTAGGATGGTTTGTTTAGCCCAGGAGAATGAATTCACAAATATCCTGTTCTCTTTTGCCATGGCTCTACGATTTCAGGAGATGATGTCAGAATGAGGTTTTATAGTTGAATAAGAGCAGCAACAAGCTTCAAACAGGATGTTTTTCCTGGCTTATGTGGCTCTTTTCATGGCCTTTACTGATCACTGCTGGTATTGATCTCTCCATTCTCTGTCTCCTCACTTCTTCCACGGACACAGATACAGAAAGATTTGACCATCCTTCTCCAGACATTCATTCATCTATTCTTTATTTCATGACCATTCTGGAAGTGAGCTACAAATTACAGTCTCTCAAGTACAGTATATTTTCTTGTTCCTGACTTTTTCTTTTGTATCAGTTTCCAGTAATGAAGAAAGTTTGATTAATTTTCTGTGGCATAACTCTGTCTTGCAGTGTAAGACATAGGAATGCTTTCTGTTACTGTCTTTCTCCATGTTGATGGAACAGATGAACACACACACACATGCAAGCGTACACAGATTTCAGGTGGGGCAGGAACAAAGACCAAGGTACGGATGTGAGAGATGAAGCTTGTGTAGGCGGGAGATCTTCCACTTCTGCACAAAACTTCCCTTCCCAGAGAATTTTGGCTTCTTCCAAGCCTCTTTAATGCTTCTGAGGAGGTTTTTCCAGCATCCTTTGAGGAAAATAATAGGTGTTGTATGATGAGTGGGAAATGTAATTGGGGCCATGACTGGTCCTGGCTACATCTCTTCAGATTCAGAACATCAAGGCAGCAGGGTTGAGGAAGTCCAAAGAAAAGCACAGCAGAAAATGTGTGCGTGATCATTTTTCGTGGAGCAGTACATGCATTTGAGGAAGCTGGGATTTTAGGCGGTTTGGCAACAGTAGCAGAGGATCAGTCTGTGGAACTCAGAAATATGATTTGTAATGCCTCCAAAGGAAAACTTTCATCTGGCAAATGCTAAATCATTTTGTCTAGGCATGTTTTTTAAGGGAAAGCTTTTCAAAGAAAAGAGTGTCTGTTTTCTCTGTGGAGTGATAGAAAATGATTCTGGAGTTCCCCTGATTTCCCTTGGGCTCTGGGGTCCCACAGAAAAATCTGCACTTCATCCAAGATTGAATGAAGGGGAAGGGCTGTTCTTGGGACATCTCTCCTGTGAGGTGGTATTTTGGAAATGATTTCCTAGATGATTTTGAGTGGTGATGCAGCTGGAGTTGCCCCAGGACGTTTCCAGTGTCACTTGTGTTTTGTTGAAGCCATTGGCCCCAGACTAATCATCAAATCCCTCCTACTGATCTCTCTAGGCATTCCCTTCTCTCCCAGTTGCTGAGAAAGAGCTCTGTGAATCTAACAGCTACTTCATCTCAAGAAGCTAGCAGAGTAGAATCATAGAATTGTTCTTTTACCTGTTTCAGGAGCCAGGATGACATCATGTAAAGGGATGAGCCCCTAGCAGCAGCCAGAAGGAACTAAGAAATGACTAGGGGCTGTGGGCCAGCATCAGTTGCCTCAACTGGACACACCGGACAACAGCAAATGAGTCTTCTGCAATCACTGTCTCATTCCTGGAACAGAAATTCTGGGGCTTTTCTATTTTGGCACACAGAAAAAGAATTCAGCAGGGAATGGGTGTAGCAAAAGCCAGAAAATGAAAAGGCAGTGTAAGTGGAAACAGACACACAGCCTATGTCATTAGCTTGGATGTTTTCCATTCATTGTGAATACTGCAGGTGATAATCACTTCTGTGTATGATACCCCCAGGCTCAGGGCTGTTCAGGGCCAACATATTTTTAAAAAGTATCTGAAGTGTCATAATGAAGCCAAGAAACACTTTTGCCTCTCTGTGACATGCTCTGCTATGGCCAGTGCCTGCCATGCCCATCCTATGGTACGATCTCACCAGCCAATAGCTGCAAGTAACTCTGTGTCAGTCAGGGTAAAAACCATACTGTCATCATTAATCCCCTTCCCATGACAGTGACCCTGCTTGGCCTCATCCTCTTACCTGCAGAACACGATTGTGGTATACTCTACCTCTGCTGCAATTGGCAGCATCCACAGCTATGATGGAGTCCCTATCACCTCTGAGTATTTCAACCTCTCCTGCATTTTCAGACATTACTATGGCAGAAAGTGCTCCCCATGCTAATGCTATGTTCCCAATCTTCTACTCTTTTCCTTATATTCCCTTCTTCTGAGTGTACAATTCCCTATAGCCAAATTGAGTGATATGCTATCCTCTTACTCAACGGGACTGACAGATGGATGTCCTATAGGATCTTCACCATCGGTGATGGGCACCGATTTTTGGCAGCTCCGGTGCTGCCCACACAACAGCTCCCTTTGGAAGAAAACTCATTTCCCTTTTCAGAGTCACTAATGTCTCCTGCATCCCAACCTCTGCCTCCATGTGATCCTTTTTCATGGTGGTCTCAAGTTGCTGGGAATGAAGGGCAGTCCTGGACTGCACATAATAAGGTGAGGACTCATGGGAGTCTTTCATCATGTGGAAAGCATTTGACACTGTCCTCAAGACATTCTTGTCACTAAATTGAAGAGACATGGATTTGACAGATGGCCCTCTGAGTGAATAAAGAATTGCCAAGATGGTCACACTGAGAGAGTTGCAGTCAATGGCTTGATGTCCAGTTTGAGTGACAAGTAGTGTACTCCAATTGTCCATATTGGGACCAGTAGTATTTAATGCCTTTTTTATTACATGGTAATGGGGATGAGTGCACTCTCAGCATGTTTTCAGGCAACACCAAGTTGTGTTGTGCAGCTGACATGCTGGAGGTAAGGGATGCTATCTAGAAGAAGCTTGACAGGTCCATGCAAGCCTCATGATAATCAAGAAGGCCATATGCAATGTGGGTGGTGGCTGTCCTAAGAACAAATATAGGCTGGGCAGAAAAATGAATAGAGGGCAGCCCTGAGGAGAAGAGTTCAAAGGTATTGGTTGTTGAAAAACTTGACATGAGCCAGCAGTGTGTTCTTTTAGCCCAGAAAGACAGCAGTGTACTGGGCTGTATCAAAACAAGCATGATCAACAGTTCAAGGGAAGCGATTCTCCCAGTCTACTTCTCTCACAGGAGACCCTACCAGGAATACTATGTTCAGCTCAGTGATAGTCAACATAAGAACAACATGGATCTGTGGGAGCAAGTCCAGAGGAGGGCCATAAGTATGATTTGAAGTGGCTGGAGCACCTCTGCTGTGAAAAGAGGCTGAGAGAGCTGAGGTTGTACAGTCTAGAGAAGGTTCCAGGCAGACATCATTGCAATATTCCAGTATCTAAACGGTACAAGAAAACAGAAGAGGGACTCCATATCAGGAAGCATAGCAATGGGACATGGGGTAAGAGCTTTTATCTAGAAGAGTATAGGTTGTATTAGATATTAGGAAGAATTTAAGAGAATGGGGAGGCACTGGAACAGGTTACCTAGAGAAAATATGAAAACTCCATTCCTAGCAAGGTTCAGGGCAAGCTGAGAAACATGGTTTAGTGCAGGATGATCTTCAGGGTCCTTCCAACACAAAGCATTCTATGATTCTGTGATCACATTGGCAATTTCAAGAATGGTCACCGAGACCTAGATAAAAGTACATATTTGGTATATCCAAAGATACACACACAAATACTTGTGCAAAGGTTACTTGACAATTCGCCTGCTTCAGACTTCTCTAACAATAAAGGTTAGATCAGTTTCATTTTCCCTGAGGTTTTGGTGATCAATATGAGGTAATACTTAGATATCCACTGCAATATTACACAGCAACAGACAAAAGCTAACATTACTAGAAATGCGGTTATGACTTTCTTAATCAATAAACTTAAATCAATCTACCAAGAACCAAGCCTTCTTCAAATGCAGAAATATTACCTTTTTGAACGCCATACAATATTTTTGTCTATTTCCGTATTTCTTTCAAATCTATAGAAATCCTACCTCTTCAATCTACATAGAAGCAATAATTAGTGTTAACTGTCTCAAAACCTCTTTCTTTTGATGCCAGATTCTGTGCTCAACATGTTCCAGAAAATGAGAACAAGCCCATTAATTGCTCTTATTAACAATTTGAAATGCCTTTTGGATGAATTTATGAATTCTGATCCCATGAGTTTCCTGGTACACTTTCCAAAGGCAACAGGGAACTGTGTCATGGTTTTATGATTTTTGTTATAAATATTCCACATCATAATATCATGTAGTGCACTGGTAGTTAAAGAGTTAATGCTGCACACTACCATGGTTTGTTGATAGTTCCGGGTACCTTTCACAGAAGAGAAGAACTGCATCTCCCAGAAGATGTTACTGTTCCATTTCCATTTTCCATTCAGAGGGAAAG
The DNA here is from genome assembly GCF_905368555.1 of Meleagris gallopavo. Taxonomy (NCBI): domain Eukaryota; kingdom Metazoa; phylum Chordata; class Aves; order Galliformes; family Phasianidae; genus Meleagris; species Meleagris gallopavo. Next base: position 451,381 of record NC_139432.1, on the reverse strand, counting down.
GTTAAACTGCTTGGGAGTCATGAGATTGCCCCTTCTTTTTCTGCTTGTCTCTTTGGTGTGTCCTCATACAGCTTCCCCTCTAAACCCTTCAATATCATTGTAGTCCCTCTTTCGACATTATATAATAGTTTATGTCCTTTTTGTATCGTGGCTCTCAAAACTGCATGCAGTACTCAAGGTGAGGCAGCATCAATGCAGTGGCCAGTGGGACAGTCACTTTCCTTGACTGTCTAGCAATGCTGTGCACGATGCACTCTAGGATATAGTTGGTCTTCCTTGCTGCCTGAGCACAATTTTGTCTTGTGTTCAACTTGCTGTTGACCTAAATCCCCAAATTTCTTTCAGTGTAGCTGATCTCAAGTGTCTCATTCCCCATTCTCTATGTACAACCAGGGTTGTTGTCCCTTCCCAGCTGCAGAATCTGGCATCTGCTCTTGATAAACTTCATGTGGTTGGTGATTGGCCAGATCTCTAATTTGTCTAGAACTCTCTGCAAGGCCCCTCTGTTGATGGAGTCAGCAGTTCCTCCCAATTTAGTATCATCAACCAAATTGTTCAAAGCAACTTCTAGTCCTACATCCAAGTCATTTATGGCGTGCCCACCTTTTGAATTTGACAGGATGCCTTTGGATGGCATTCCTTTCTTCTAACATATGAACTGCATCACTCAGCTTTGTAGTGTTGACAAACTTGCTGAGAAATGTACTAGATCCAATCACATATGTCATTGATTAAGATGTTTCAGACTACCGGTCCACATATGAACCTCAACCTGGACACAGAGTCATCGACAACAACACTTTGGCTATGACCATAAAACCAATTCCTCATCCATCAAATATTCCAACATTTGAACCCACATCTCCCTGATTTAGAGATAAGGATGTGCTGAGGGATGATGTCAAGGACCTTGCATACGTCCAGATAGATGACTGTTGCTTTCCATCTTCAGATCTTCTCTCAGCAGGTCTGTTACGTCATTTGATATTGGGCCTTTCTTTTGAGATCTGGAACAGATACTGCACAACTTCCTGCCCCATACCAAGGTCACTGAGGCAAAACAGGATGAGACAAAACAGCGTGAGACAAAACAGGACAGAAGAACTTTCTAGAGAGCAGTGTAGAAAGGGTCACATCCAAGAGCTGGTACACTTCTTGCCAAAAGGGCCCCTAAAAACCACAAAGGAGTGACTCAGACTGACATCATTTGCGTTTACAGGACTCTACTACCATGTGAGCTGAATGTGTTGCATACACTGATGTTTGTTGTGCAGAAATGCCTAGGCCTCCATTCTTGCAACTCGAAAGATGTCGTCAGTGAGGAATGAGCATGACTTAAAGCTGGAAATTAAACACAGCAGCACAGGAAGCCAGCACATGTCCCATATCATCATCTGGGATGTTTTGCATTCAAGAGGAGTTTGTCAGAAAATAATCACTGCTAGAAGTGATGCCTCTGGTCAGCTTGGGTCCACTATAAAAAGGAGTCCAGCTCTTTGCTCCCTCATCCACTACTCTTGAATCCTTCTTTTTGGGAACCAGGTGAGTGTGAGGCTCCTTCTTGTCTCTCTGAATCTCCATCAGAAGGTCTGAGATCAGTGGACCTCTTATTTGCTACCAGCACGATTCTGTGCAAAATTCCAGGGCTGTTTCTCAAGAGGTTTGGCATGGAGGGAGACTGGGCCTGTACTGAGGGGGCTTCTGGGCTAGGATCTAAGAAGTAGCTTGATAGGCATTGGGTTGCTCTTTCTGGGTCCTGGCAGGAACAGGCCAAGAAGCCCTTGACCATCCCTGCGCAGCCTCCAACTCCTGGCATTTCATGTGATGTTTCCCTGGTGGTGGAATGGCAGACTCCCCCTCACTCTCCACTTTGTTTGCCTAGCCCTCTCTCTCAACAGGTACACATCTGGCCTCAAGACATGTCCTGCTGTGATCAGTGCCAGCCATGCCGGCCCTGTGGCCCAACTCCTCTGGCCAGCAGCTGCAATGAGCCCTGCGTCAGGCAGTGCCAGAACTCCACCATTGTCATCCAGCCCTCCCCTGTGGTGGTGACCCTGCCCGGACCCATCCTCAGCTCCTTCCCGCAGAACACCGCCGTTGGATCCTCCACCTCCGCTGCTGTTGGCAGCATCCTCAGCTCTGAGGGCGTGCCCATCAACTCTGGAGGCTTTGACCTCTCCTGCATTTCCAACCGCTACTGTGGCAGAAGGTGCACCCCCTGCTAAAGATGCTGGACATTGCCCCAGACAAGGACCCCCACGATCTCAGGACACGGTGCTGGACAGAAGAACAGGCTTTGTGCTGCTGTTTTCAGAGTAGATGATCATCTGTGGCTTACCCTGTCACGACAGACAGAAGTGCCAGCCTGGCTTCTCTGACAACATGGTCAAAGTCTACCAATACTCTCTTCCACTCATTCTTCCTATCTCTTTCCTCTGTTGTTTTCTACTTACCCCCAGAACTCTCTGTGAAGGCCCCAGAAACCAACTGAGTGACCTAGTAGCCTCTCTGGTTTGATGAGCAGTTAGATGGATGCCCTGCGGCAGCTCTGCCATGAGAAAAGGGCAACAGATTATTGTCTGCTCCTGCTGCTCCCTCCACTCAGGGTCTCCACATGGACTGACATTATTTCTCTCTTTAGACTCATTAAACATTTGCTGCAAACCTCATTGTGTCCTTCTGTGGTTAATTCCTTCTTTTTAATATGGTCAGGTGAAAAAACAACTACTTTGAAGAAATTAGCATAGATCCATCACTCCCCTGGGCACTAGAAAGTGGGGCACACTGCAGACATTCATCCTTCAGTCAAGGCCATGCCTAGATCTGTCTTGCACCTGTTTCAAGCAGGCAGCTGCTGCAGACCTTTTTGCAGCTCTTCAAGGTAGGGTACATGCTTTTTAAATCTTAACCTAACAGAACAGACATATGTTGTCAGCATCAGTATCTCCAGCATCTTCAAGTTTCTCAGTACATCTTTCTTCTTTGTGCAGTCTCTCTGAGTACCACACAATGTCATTAACATATACAGGAACATTAGGATATGCTTCTGTCTGCGTGCTGGATTTGTGCACATGGTGGGTACAGATTTTTGCAGAATTCCATTCATATGTTCATGAGCTGGTGCTCAGGTTGCTCAGGCCCATGACCTTTTCCAGTGGCCAGCTTCCTGGGCTGTGGCAGTGCTGGCTGATCTGTGTGATGGCTCATCCTGCTTTGACCTGTGTTGGGCACAGCCATTGTACCAGGGCTCAGCAACACTGTATACTACATCCCATCCTGTTCCGTTCTGCTGCCCTCCTGCCTACCCTTCTTTCAGCATGGTGGGTGGGGATGCTGCATGCAGGCAGCTGCTTTCTCCTCCACCAAAGGAGCTTTCATAGCTCTTCCCCAGCTCTCTGCACACATGCCTATCCTGAGCAGTAGGATGGGAAGAGAACAGCTTTCAGCAGACAAAGCCTGTGAAGAGGTGCCCAGCACTCATATTCCAGTCCAAATTCCTCTAGCTTCTTCTTTGTTTCGGTTTAGAATCCCTCAGCCCTGCTGAGGTGGGTCAAGAACTGGCCATTGGCTTACATGCCCCCCACAATATAGTACATGCTATTCCCCAAAGGATACTTGGAAGATCCGGGTAATTACAGGCCAGTCAGCTTCACCTCTGTCCCTGGAAAGGTGATGGAACAGCTTGAGCTGGATGCCATCTCCAGACAACTGGAAGAAAAGGAGGTTATCAGGAGTAGTCAGCACGGGTTCACCAGGGGGAGGTCGTGCTTGACCAACTTGGTGGCCTTCTATGATGTTGTCACTGGCTGGGTGGATGGGGAGAGAGCAGTGGATGTAGTCTACCTTGATTTCAGCAAGGCATTTGACACTCTCCCACGACATCCTTATAACAAAGCTGAGGAAGTGTGGGATAGATGAGTGGAAAGTGAGGTGGGTTGAGAATTGGCTGACTGGCAGAGCATAGAGGGTCGTCGGTGGTGGTGCAGAGTCCAGTTGGAGACCTGTAACCAGCGGTGTTCCTCAGGGGTCAGTGTTGGGTCCAGTCTTGTTCAGCATCTTCATCAATGGTCTTGATGATGGCCACTCTCAGCAAGTCTGCTGATGATACAAAGCTGGGAGGATTGGCTGACACACCTGAAGGCTGTGCTGCCATTCAGCGAGACCTGGACAGGCTGGAGAGCTGGGCAGTAAGAAACCGGATGAGGTTCAACACAAGCAAGTGTCTTGCATGTGGGGAAGAATAATTGCATGCACCAGTAGGTTGGAGGATCACCTGCCGGAGAGGAGCTCTGCAGAGAGGGACCTGGGCGTCCTGGTGGACGACAGGTTGGCCATGAGCCAGCAGTGTGCCCTCGTGGCCAAAAAGGCCAATGGCATTCTGGGGTGCATTAAGAAGAGCGTGTCCAGCAGGTTGAGGGAGGTGATCCTCCCCCTCTACTCTGCCCTGGTGAGGCCACATCTTGAGTACTGTGTCCAGTTCTGGGCTCCCCAGTACAAAAAAGACAGAGGTCTCTTGGAAAAAGTCCAGCAGAGGGCCACAAAGATGGTGAAGGGCCTGGAGCATCTCCCCTTTGAGGAAAGGCTGAGTGAACTGGGTCTGTTTAGCCTTGAGAAAAGAAGGCTGAGAAGGGACCTGATCCAGGTCTATAAATATCTAAGGTGTGGAGGGCAGAGTGGTGAGGCCAGACTGTTTTCAGTGGAGACAGGGCAAGGGGGAACGGCCAGAAACTGAAGCATAGGAAGTTCCGCACAAATGTGCACAAGAATTTCTTTACGGTGAGGTGACGGAGCACTGGAACAGGCTGCCCAGGGAGGTTGTGGAGTCTCCTTCTTGGAGATATTCAAGACCCACCTGGACACCTACCTGTGCGACCTGGTGTAGGGAACCTGCTTTGGCAGAGGAGTTGGATTTAATGATCTCTGGAGGTCCCTTCCAACCCTACGATTCCATGATTCTGTGATTCTCTGTGCAGAGCTGCAGGAGTTCCCCTGTGCAAAAGCCTCATACCATTCTCTTGTCTTCTCTCCTGCTCCACAGGGAGCTTGTGTGTACCAGTCTATCTGTGTATGTTCACCTGTTCCATTAACACTGATAACAACTTTACAGTAAATTGTTCTGTCATGACTTGCCCTGCAGCCTAAGCACAAAGTCCCATGTCCTGGGGAACTTCAGCAGCCTTGACATCTGTACAGGAAAGTCTTTGCTGGTATTCTGTGGGGAGTTAGTGGCGTTACTGATTTTTTCAGGAATGTGATCTATAAATCCTCATCTTTGATTCTTCTTCTTCCTCTCTTCCACTTCAAGAACTGGATGTCCATGACACGAAAGGTTTCAACACAACTCTTTAATTTTCATTGTCACCCATACCACTATCCTAGTAGCTGTTTCTTTCTTCCTTTTCCTTTTAGAGTTATTGCCTTCTCAGTTTTGTGGATTTTGCCATTCAGAAGCATTTTGCCAGCACCAGGAAGGAGGAAAGGAATAAAATCAGGCAAAGCTTTTAGAGAAGAGTCTAGGGGCAACATTCTAGGGTGAGCCTGATAGCTCAGCTGAAGTGCATCTACACTAATGCACTCAGCATGAATAATACATATGAGGAGCTTGAAACCATGGTGCGACAAGAGAACCATTGCTTGGTTGTTCTCAAGACTAAACTGAAGCGTGGTGGGATTGTTCTTGTGACTGGACTGCTGCAATGGAGGGCTATAAGCTCTTTAGGAGAAACAGACAATGGAGAAGAGACAGTAGAGTGGCTTTCGATGTTAAGTGTTTTTGTGATTATGTGGAGCTTGGTACTGGGAATGACAACTTGAGTTGTTATGTATGAGAATCAGGGAGAAGGCCAACAGGCTGACATCCTTGTAGGAGTCTGTTATAGAAGCAGTCTAAAATGTTTCTGGAGTGTGTTGAAGACAACATTCTGGCACTGTTTGTAAGAGAGTCAAATGGGGGAAGCACATCATTAGGTCTGTTGTTTACAAACTGAGAAGCACTAGTTGGGTGTTGCGATGGTTGGAAACTGTCTTGGGCATAGTGACCATGAAACAATTGAGTTTTCTATTCTTTGTGAAGTCAGATGGAGATCAAATCAAAACTGGTGTCTGGTCTTCTGGAAGGCAGACTCTGAACTGTTTAGAATGTTGGTTGAGAGAATCCCTTGGGAGTCAGTCTTGAACAGCAAAGGGGTCCAGGAAGACTGGATATTTCTCAAGCAGAAAATGTTAAAGATGCAGGATCAGGCTGTTCTACAGTACTGTAAGATGAGCCAGTGAGGAAGAAGACCTGCTAGGCAGAACAGGGGAGCTTGTGCTGAGACTCTGGGAATAAAAGAGAGTTTATGATTTTCGAAAGAAGGATAAGGCATCTTGGGAAGAGTACAAGGCTGTTGCTAAGTTATTAAAAAGGGAAAATTAGAACAGCAAAAGCCCAGTGCCTTTGTTTCAACACCAAGTGTGAGCTAAACCTGACCACCACTGTTCAAGAAAATAGAAAATGTTTTACAAATATAGTAACAAAAAGAGGAGAGTCAAAGAGCATCTCCTGCCTTTACTGGATGCTGTGGAGAATATTATCAGTGAGGATGAGGAAAAGTTGAGGTTCTCAATGCCAGCTTTAACTATGTCTATAACAGTCAGGCTAGTTATCTTCAGAGTACTCAGCCCCTGAGCTGGAAGACAGGGGTGGGGAACAGAATAAAACTCCCATGATTCAGATTCACCCACAAAACAGTCAGTGACCATTCTACTCTATCTGACTGTCACAAGCCCATGAAGCTGGATGGGATCCACCCAAGGGTACTGATGGAGCTGGCAGGGGTGCCTACCATGCAGCATTTCGTTATTTGTTGGCAGTCAGTCCTGGTCAAATGAAGAGGTTTCAGATGACTGGAAGCTTGTCCATGTGACAACCTCCTATAAGAAAGGTTGGAAGAAGGATCTGGGTAACTACAGATCTTTCAGCCTGACCTTGGTATGGTCGGGGAAGGTAGTGGAAAAGATTACTTTGACTGTGACCATGTTGCATGTGCCAGCATGGGCTCAGGAAAGGCAGGTCCTGCTTGACCAACCTGATCTCCTTCTATGACCAGCTGATCAGCCAAGTGGATGAGATGCAGTTTACCTAGAAAGGCCTTTGACACTGTCTCCCACAGTATTTTCCCACAGAAGAAGGCAGCCAATGGCTTGGAGAAGTGTACTCTTCCCTAGATAAAAAAAAAAAAAAGACGACTGGAGGGTGGGGCCCAGGGAAGAGTGGTGAATGAAGTTAAATCCTGCTGACGATTGGTCACAAGTGGTGTTCCCAAGGAGTCAGTACTGGGGCCTGCTCTGTTAAATATATTTATTATATATTTGAGGGGATGAAGTGCACCCACAGTAAGTTTGCAAATGATACCAAGTTGGGGGAAGTGTTCAATCGCCTGTGAGTAGAAAGGTCCTACAGAAGGAATGTAAGAGGATGGATCTATGGGCTGAAGCTATTTGTATGAGTTTTAACAAGAGCAAGTGCTGATTCCTGCACTTTCACCACAAAACCCCCCTGCATCACTACAGGCTGGGGATGGACAAAGGATCTGTTAGTGTTGCTTGACACATGGTTGAACACAAGCCAGAAGAGTGCTCAGCTGGCCAAGGTCAATGGCATCCTGGCTTATTTCAGAAAGAGTGTAGCCAGCAGGATGAGGGAGGTGATTGTTCCTATGTACTCAGAAATGATGAGGCTGCAACTAGAGTACTGTGTTTCATTTTGGGCCCCTCCCTACAAGAAAAACATTGAGGCCCTGTTGTGTGCTCAAAGAAGGGCAACAAAACTGGTAAAGTATCTGGAGCACAGGTCTTACGAGGAGCAGCTGTGGGAACTGGAACTGTTTAGTCTGGAGAAAAGGAGGCTCAGAGAGACCTTATTGCTCTTTACAATTACCTTAAAAGAGATTGTAGTGAGGTGAGGATTGGCCTCTTCTCTAGGTAACTAGAGGTAACACAGTGGTTTTAAGTTTCTTGAGGTGTTAGGAAAATTTCTGCTACAATAAGCTTGCTCAATCATCTTTATTAAAAAAGATACAGAGGAGAGACTTCAGTTCTCTTCATTCAAATAAAGGGAGAGTCTGCTGGGACATACCCCTCTGGGATCTCAAAGTATTGGGGTACACAGCCCCCCTTCTATCCCTGTACCCTGACGCTGGAAGGCCCTTTCCCATTCGCTGAAGTACTTGGGGTTCACGTTATTCTCTGTTTACTTACCAATGCTCATTCACCCCTAGCAGCTGCTCCCCTTCGTTTCCTTTATTTATACATACATTATAATCTGGATTCAGAGTTTGTTGTTTCACCCAACTAGGACTATATTTGTATCCTGTAAATTCCAACAATCTTTTTTTCTCTCCAGTAGACAAGATTTACTTGCAGGTGCTAAGCTAGCATGCCCTGCCATATGCTTGCAAGATAAGTTGGTTTAACCAGATCCTTCTGACCAAAACATTTCTTCTAAACTTTATCTTGTTTTGCAGGAATGCCAATCCTTACTTCGTTCTTTCCAAATTTTATTTGCAAGGACTCTTTATCTTTGTTTTTCCGTCACAGGGAAGGTTCAGGTTGGAACTAGGAAAATATTATTCTCAGGAAAGGTAGTGAGTTATTGGAACTGGGTGCCAGGGCAAGTGATGGAGTCTCTGTCCCTGTAGGATCCCAAGAAAAAGATGCGTAGAGCACAGCTCCCAGCAACCCGAGCCCCGCAACCAACGCACAGGCGCGCAGCACTGGCAGGGCTGTGCAAGCCCGAGTGACGCGGCGCAGGGCGCAGCCCCGGGGCGGAGCTGGCGGCGGCGGCGGGAAGGAGGCGCCGCGGGCGGAGCAGAGCCGGGGCTGGCGGGGGCAGCGGAGCGGCGGAATGTGGCAGTGCCGGGCCGCGGGGCCGCCGCCGGCGGGGCCGTGCCGGGCCGGGAACTGCTGGGGGCCGGCGCCGGCCTCGCCTCTGTCCTTCCGGCTTCTTTCAGATCTCGTGGTACTCTCTAGTCCCCGCTTCATTCAACCCAACTGCTTCCTGCGAGCCCAAGCTACCTATCCTTTCCGACCGGCCTCTCTTCCTGCGCTATTCCATTCCTTTAAAAATCACTCCCCTCGCTGCTGCCTCTTGTACGGCCTTTTGCTCTCATTCCATTCACCTCCTGGATTGGATCCCTGTGACATTAGGAGGAAAGGGATTTTCTGACTTTGTTTCTTCGTTTCTTCTAGGTAGTGGCTGTGAGCAGAGCCCAGGTGCAGCAAAAGCTGGCAGAGACCAGCGAGGGCACCGGCATCAACATCACCTGCTCACACCCCAATATACAAGCCGGAGATTACATCCACTGGTGCCGTCAGCTCCCGGGCCGAGGACCCGCATTTCTCGTCAGCGCTTTTAAGGGCTCGAAGGAGATTCGGGACCAGGCGGGCCAGGTGTCGGTGTCGGCAGACCGCCGCTCCAGCGCTCTCTGGCTCGCGCGGCCCCGGCTCGGCGACGCGGCGGTGTATTACTGCGCCGTGGACGCACAGGGAGAGGAGCCAGGGCTGCGGCCGGGCACGAACTGCTTAGGGCGGGGCGGAGGCGCAGTGCCGTCCGGGCCCGCAGGGGGCGCTGCCTGCATGGCCGCCAAACTCCATCCTGACCAGGGTGCACCTCCCTGTGTTCTCGACAGAAACAAGCACGGCACCCGTAGCAGTGATTTACTGAAGCCAATGTGAGACAGACACACCTATGTTTGAGGTGAGCAAGATGGCATAAATGACAACACAAGCTGTGTTAGACACCTCAGAGACCTCCACACAGTTCTACTCCATCTTTTATCCTTTCCTCATTTCCCAGTGAATGCAGATGAGAGCAGTAGGAGCCCTGTTCCTAAGTGTCTACAGAGTGGCATCCCCCATGCCTTTCACACACTCATGGCTTTTCCTGTGAGCGCAGCAGAGGTTGTATTCTCCATTTCCAGAAACTGTGGAGGCAGTTGAGGGCAGAAACACCTCAAGGCAGAAGCCAATATCCTCTTGCTGTGCAGTAACCAGGGATATCTTCAGCTGCAAGGTAAGGTGCACAAGTGAGTAGCCTCTGCAATGCATTGCAATCTCCTATTTTTCTGGGAATGGAAAAGATTATCCATAAACACTCATACCCACCAGGAGCAGAGCCATTCTCTCTGGGCAGCTCTGGAGGCTGTACACTGTGTAAAGTAATATCAAAAGCTCAAACTGAGATGGAGAAATATTTAATTAATATTTAAAGAGAAAAATGAAGTCACCCCAAGAAGAGGCTCCACAGCGCAGGATTTGCCGGATCCCATATTTCAGTTCATGTGAGGCATTTGCCTTCTTTTCTGGCAGAGGATCAGCTAATTCTGAGGAGCCTCTCAGCTAAGAGGAGCATAGGAAAAAAAAAAGAAAAAAGAAAAAGAAAATGAGAAAAAGCGGTGAAAGAGGCAGGTATGCAAGTAGATAGAGAAATAGAAGTAAAGATGTGAGTGAGATATATAGAAAGTCCAGGCTTGCTCCATCCCGTAAGTGTTTTCTAGAGTAGCTGAGGGTGGTCAGGTATTCAAAAAGCGGTGGCTTGAAGATTCCTTCTTAATCTAGCACCATGTTCGTGGCTTATGGACGAATTTCTCCCAGGACCACGGCCTGCGGCTTTAGCAGGCCGAGCACCTTCTGCCACAGTAGCCACTGCTGAAGCCGGATACAGCAGGATGTCTTGCACTCCTCACAGTATCCCACACAGTCATAGCTTTTCCTCTAGGCAGAACACAGGTTGTGTTATCCCTTTTCAGGAACTTAGAGGGTAGTTGTGGGCAGAAACACTGCAAGGCAAAGGCCGATAGACAATTGTTCTGCCATAGCCAGGGATATCTTCTTCAGCTGCAGGGGACAGTGACCAAGGAAGCAGCCACTGCAGTGTATCACATCATCCCATTCTTCTGGGAATGGAGAAGGATCTCCTTAACCACTCATCTTATACCTGCCAGGAGCAGAGCCATTCTCTCTCGGCAGTTCTGGAGGCCATAGACAGTGGAAAGTAACATCAAACGCTTAAATGAGATGCAGAAATCTTTAATGAATGTTTACAGAGGAAAAGGAGTCACTCTCAAAAGAGGCTTCGCAGTGCAGGATTTGCCTGATCCCATGTTTAAGTTCAAACAATGAGTTCATGCAAGACATGTGCCTTATTTTCCAGCAGTGGATGAGATTGCTCTGAGTAACTTCACATATCAGCGGGGCACAAGGGAAAAAAAAAAGAAAGAAAAAGAAAAACTGGAGAAGGAGGTAGGTAGGTGTGTAGAGAAACAGAATCAAAGGAATGAGCCAGCGTTACTGGAAGCCTAGGCATGCCTCTTTCTGCCAGCACTTCCTAGAGTAGCTGAGGAGGGTCAGGTATTCTGAAAGCAGGGGCTTGAAGATGTCTTCTTGATCCAGCACCACGTTCATGTTTTCTGGACGAATTTCTCCCGGACCACGGCCAGCGGCTTCAGCAGGGCGGGCACCTTCTGCCACAGTAGCGGCTGCCCAAGCCGGACAAGTCAAAGCCCCCCGAGGTGATGGGCACGCCCTCAGAGCTGAGGATGCTGCCAACAGCAGCGGAGGTGGAGGAGCCCACAACGGTGTTCTGCGGGAAGGAGCTGAGGATGGGTCCGGGCAGGGTCACCACCACGGGAGAGGGCTCGATGGCAATGGTGGAGTTCTGGCACTGCCTGACACAGGGCTCATTGCAGCTGCTGGCCAGAGGGGTCGGGCCGCAGGGCCGGCATGGCACACACTGGGAGTAGCAGGACATGTCTTGGGACTGGTGGTACACCTAGGAGATAGGGATAGAAGGAAGTAGTACATGTGGGTATGTAAGGGGCAGCGTGGATAGCCTCTCACAAAGGAGCCAAGACAAGTAGCAAGATGGAGGAGGCAGTGGCAGAAGGTCATGTTCCTTCATTGTACCGGGGCCCTTCAAAGAGCAGTCTGGCCAGGGCGACTCTCAAAGTTTGTAGAAATCTAAAGCCATGTAAGCTGTATTCTGTGCATTCTCTGCACAGACATTGTCCCCTCTTTGGTCTCCCATAGCAAGGAGCTTCATTATCTGATTAGATTCCTATTGAGGCAAACATCACACTTTGCAAGAGAAAAAGAGAAGGCTTTATACTTACCTGGTTCCCAATGAGAAGGAGAAAAGAGAAGAGAATGGGAGAGCTGGGATCTGGGCTGCCTTTTATGCTGGTCCTTCATTACTGCAGGCCCAGAGACACCCTTGATACAGGGAATAATTTTCTGACAAGCTAACCTGGAATACATGCCATCCCTTCTCATCATATGGACTGTGTTTTGATTTCCTGCAGTGCTACCTTTTCATTTCCAGATTTTTTGCCATACCCATTCTCTAATGAAGGATACTTTGAAGCAAAGAAAGACCCAAAATTTTGTATTGCAGTATTGCATGGTCGTAGAATTATAGAATCACAAGGTTGGAAACAACCTATAAGATCATCTAGTCCAGCCGTCTTCTCATTACCACTGCTACCGCAAGCTACTAAACCATATCTCGCAGCTCCTCATCCTGACGCCTCTTGAACACTGCCATGGATGGCAACTCCACGACCTCTCTGGGCAGCCATTCCAGTGCCTGGCCACTCTCTGAGAGAAAAAGTTTTTCCTCATGTCTAACCTAAACCTCCTCTGATACAAATTGCAGCCATTTCCCCAGGTCCTGTTTGTTGCCTGGGAGAAGGGATCAAACCCCTCTTCACCCCAGCCTCTCTTCAGGAAGTTGTAGAGTACAATGAGGTCTGCCCTGAGCCTCCTCTTCTCCAGACTAAACAATCCCAGCTCCCTCAGCCGCTCCTCATAAGACTTGTGCTCCAGATAACTCACCAGTTTCGTTGCCCTTCTCTGGACACGGTCCAGGTCCTCAACATCTTTCCTGTAGTGAGGGGCCTAAAACTGAACACAATACTTGAGGTGCGGCCTCACCAGTGCTGAGTAGAGGGGGATGATCACCTCTCTGCTCCTGCTGGCCACACCATTTCTAATGCAGGCCAGGATGCCGTTGGCCCTCTTGGCCACCTGGGCACACTGTCGGCTCATGTTCAGCCGAACATCAACCAACACCCCCAGGTCCCTTTCTTCTTCACAATCATCTAGCCACTCGTCCTCAAGCCTATAACGCTTCATGGGGCTGTTGTGGCCAAAGTGCAGGACCCGACACTTGGCCTTGTTGAACCTCATCCCATTCATCTCAGCCAAGCGATCCAGCTTATCTAGATTGCTCTGAAGGGCCTCCCTACCCTCAGGCAGATCAACACCACCTCCCAGCTTGGAGTCATCTGCAAACTTACTGAGGGTGCACTCAATCCCCTCATCTAGATCATCAATAAAGATATTAAACAAGATGGGCCCCAGTACTGACCCTTGGGGGACACCACTTGTAACGGGTTGGCAGCTGGACTTAACTCCATTAACCACTACCTGTTGGACACAGCCCTCTAGCCAGTTCCTTACCCAAAGAAGTGTATACCTGTCCAGACCACGGGCAGCCAGTTTCCCCAGAAGAAGCCTGTGAGAGACCGTGTCAAAGGCTTTGCTGAAGTCTAGGTAGACTACATCAACAGCCCTTCCCTCATCTACCAGATTGGTCACCCAGTCATAGAAGGAGATGAGGTTGGTCAAGCACGACCTGCCTCTCATGAAGCTGTGCTGGCTGGACCTGATCCCCTGGACACCACGCACGTACCATGTGATCTCACCCAAGATGATTTGCTCCATTACTTTCCCCGGTATTGAGGTCAGGCTAACAGGCCTATAGTTCCCCGGATCCTCCTTATGGCCCTTCTTGAAGATGAGAGTCACATCACAAGCCTCCAATCCTCTGGGACCTCTCCAGTTGACCAGGAGCGCTGATAGATGGCGAGAGGGGCTCGGCAATCACCCCCGCCAGCTCCCTCAGCACCTGAGGGTGTAGCCCATCTGGTCCCATGGACTTGTGACAGTCCAGATAGAGGAGAAGCTCTCTGATTGTCTCAACCTGAATCGCTGGGGGTATATTCTGAGTAGTGTCCCAGACTTCCAGATCAGGGCATAAAATGCCCAGAGGATAACTGATCTGACTATTAAAGGCAGATGTAAAGAAGGCATTGAGGACCTCAGCCTTCTCCTTGTCCTCAGTGGCCACATGGTGAGGCAGATGACTCAGCTCAAGAGCTGTACAGATCCAGAGCAAGCAAGTTGAGCCTGGTTTACTGTAGTGGGGTTGTTGGAAGTGCCATCCGCAGGATAAGGTTCAGAAAGCATCAGCTGGATACCCAAGATTTCCTGTACTTGATGTGTCTTATCCTTCTTTTTCCCTGCCTCCTCAGCTCACTCATGGCCACTTGTTTTGGCTTTCCCATATGAGTGGGTTTTCTGCTGGGATTTAACCCTATCCCATGTAACAATGACCTCTGGAAAAGATTCTAGACTGTTTTGAATTGGTCCTTCTCTGTGCAATCTGTAAGTTCACACACACACACACACACAAAAAAAAAAAAAAAAAAATTGTTGTAGAATCATAGAATAATTTGTTTTGGAAGGGACCTCAAAGATCTATTCCATCTACTTACATGAGTAGGGATACTTTCCATTAGATCAGATGTTTTGGAGTCCCATCTTGTCTGACTCTGAACAGTTCCAGAGATTGAGCATGCAGAACTTCTCTGGGCAACGTGTTCCAGTGCTTAACCATCCTTATAGTAAAGAACTTCTTCCTACTATCTTTCCTAAACCTACTACTTTTTACTTGATAGCCATTACACCTTGTCCTATAATTGATAAAAATCTCTTCCCATCTTTCATGTCAGAATTCTTTACATATTGGAATGCTGTTCTAAAGTCTCCTCTCTAGGCAAAACAACACCAGTTCTCTTATAGGAGTTCTCCAGCTGTCTGATCACCTTTGTGGCCCTTCTCTAGATTCATACCAACAGGTCAATGTCTTTCTTATGCTGGGAGATGCACAGCTGAATGTTGCCTTCCCTGTAATGTCTCACAAGAGCAGAGTAGAGGGGGAAATTCATGTCCCTTGATCTCCAAGTCACAGTTCTTTTGATGTTCTCTCATACTTGCTGTGGGTGCCCATGTCACGGAGAAGCTGTTTAATAATAACATAGATGTTGGGATCGAGTGCATCCTCAGCAAGTTTGCAGATGACATCAAGCTCAGTGGTGCAGTTGATATGACAGAAAGAATGGATGCCATCCAAAGGGACCTGCACAAGCTTGAAGGATGAGCCCACAAAAACATGATGAGGTTCAACAAGACCACGTGCAAGGTATTGCACCCATGTTGGGGAAACCCCCGATATCTATACGACTGAGAGAAGGATGCCTTGACAGCAGCCCTGCAAAGAGCAACTTAGGGATCCTGGTAGATGAAAAGCTTAATATGAGCCTGCAGCTTGCACAGGCAGCCCAGGAGGCCAAAAGTATCCATGAGTGGATCAATAGAGAGGTGCCCAGCAGGACAAGGGAGGTGATTGTCAGTCCCAACTGGAGTACTGTATCCCGATCTGCAACCCCAGATATACATTTCAACTGTGGGAGTAGTGAAGTGCTGGAACAGGCAACCCAGAGAATCTGTGGGTGCCCTATCTCTGGAGACATTCAGGACTAGCTGAGATGGAGCTCTGGCAACTTGTTCTTGTGCCTGATTTAGCAGTTGTCATTCCTGGTATTTGAAACTAGATGACATCTGAGGTCCCTTTCATCACAAGGAATTCAGTAATTCTACGATTTCATAGTCACTGGAGCCAAGGCAGTCTTTGACATTCACATTTCTAACAAACCCATCCTTGCTGATGAGAAAGTGTCCTGCATAAGGATATTTTCTTTCACATAACACAGTGAGGTAAGGACTGATGATTTTTCCTTATAGAGTAACTAAGGATTTTTTCCTCTAGTGGCCAGGGGAGTGATAGAGTGCTCTCGGCAAATTCCCACCAAAGCAATGGTTTTCTCCAAAAGCCATCTATAAGCACTTATAAACATCACATGGAGAAACACTCAAGAATGCACCAAAATGGAAGCCTCAGGTGTGGAAAGTAGCAGGAGAAGCCATTGCTTCTCCACTGAGCGATCTATCTATCAAATCCCTATCTGTCCTGTATTTCAAAGAGATCACTGGACACTCAGTCTTTCTGACATTAGTGGCCAGGATCTCAGTCCTCTGTTCAGCAACACCTTCTGGGTTTCCAGAAAACCTAGCCTGGGCCTTCATCAGTGGCTTTAGCACAGTGGGGACCTGTCTGCTGAAATAGCATCTGTAAATGCAGGAGAGACCACAGCACCCGGAGCTATGAGAACTCCATCACTGCTAAGGATGCTGCCAATAGCAGCAGGGATGGAGGATTTCACAACAGCGTTCTGCAGGAAAGAGCTGTAGATAGGGGCAGACAGGGCCACTATTGCAGGAGAGGGCACAGTGATGACAGTGGAGTTCTGGCACTGCATCATTGCAGCTTTTGACCAACGGGGTCAGGCCACAAGGCCAGCATAGCAGGTACTGGGCATGGCACGCACTGGTCATATCAGGACATGGATGAAGGCTGAAGCTCCTACCTGGGAGAGACTGCAGGGAGAAAAAGAGCACAGGGGCATATGAGGAGTAGTCCATATGGAGTAGTCCTCATATGTCTCTGTAGCAGTAGTCCCCAGGTGCGTGCCAATGAAGTATTTTTGTTGGCTGGTAGAATGACAGAATTGTAGGGTTTGGAAGGGATGTCTGGACATCATCTAGTCCAACTGCCATGCTAAAGCACAGTCCGTAAATCAAGTCAAACAGAAAAGCATTCAGGTGGGTTTTCAATATCTCCCAAAAAGGAGATTCCAAAGGCTCTATGGGCAGCTTGTTCCAGTACTCTGCTCTCTCATGCTCAAAGTAAAGCTCTTTCCCATGCTTGGATGGAGTTTCCTGTGTATGAGTCTGTGCCTGTTCCCATCTGTTTTGTCACTGGGCACCACTGAAAAGATCCTGGCCCCATCCTCTTGACACCTGCCCATTATATATTTATAAGCATTGATATGATCTCCTCCTCGTCTTCTCCAGGCTAAACAGTCCCAGGACTCTTAGCCTTTCCTCCAAAGGAAGATGTTTGTGGCCCTATAAAAGAATAAAAAGGGTCAAAATATTGTCTTCACTTCATCCAGAAATTATCTGAAGAGACTGGCCAGATGCAACAAGGCTGCTGTCTCTCTCAATGGAAAATCCATCTCAGCCAAGCCCAAGACAGGCATGATCAGAAAAGGATGTGGGAGAAGGGCTTCAGACTCATTTGGTTACCAAGAAAACCAGGTGAGAGATGTTGATTAGACGATCAAGGACTAAGGCTGCCTTTAATGGTGACCCTGCCCTGCCCCAGGCCCAGGCATAGCCTTCATGGAAGTGACAATTTTCTGTGGTGCTTGTGACAAATGGAAAACAACCAATGGCATGAGCTGTGTGGCTGCTTCCCTTAATACTGTTTATTCATTTTCTGACTCATACCACACTCATTTCCTCACGGAGGCTTCTTCTTGAGTGCTGGGATTGAGAGGCCCCAGGACTTCTGGGCCAGGAATGAGTCAGTGATGGCATAGGACTCACCTCAAATACAGAGATGGATCCATCTCAAGCAAGTAATGATGGCCTGGGGCTACCCTGCACACAGATCTGCCATGTCTTCCTCTTTTCCTCCATCCCAACTCATTCCTGTGGTCTCATGTGATCATAATGTCCAGGCAGGTGGGCTGGACTGCTGGGTTTCATTTCTCTTCATCATCAAGATGTCCTTTGAATAAGCTGTGTGACCATCTTGGGCTCCTCTCACTGGGCTGTCCCTGCACATCTGCAGACTGTGCTATCATCTCATCTGGAGCCCTGTCCTGCTCAGAGCACTGCAGTCTTGCCCTACCAGAAAGGTCCTCAGTCTCTCCTCAGTCAACTCCCCATGGTCTCAGCATCTGCCTCTCCATCTATGTGTGTTCACAATCATGGGTGATCTGTGCATGTACCTTAAGTGTGCATGAGCTTTTATTTCTATGTGCGCACCGTATGCATATACATTTGTGAATGCATTGTTGTGACAATGTGTGAAGGCACAGGTATGTTTGTGTGCGTACACACATCTTGTGTGCCAGTGCACAAGTGCACAGAATTACACTGACCAAGTGCACAGCTGCAGCATGTCCCAAGGCCCACAGTGTTCCTTCTGTGTACTGGTGTCAGGTGCTGATGCAACCTGGGCACCTCATAGTCTGAAGAGGTTTCGGGAAGGCTGTTGTGTTTGATTTTAAGTGATTAGTGTCTTCAGCCTACATCTAGTCTTTTTCTGAATCCTTTCTGCAGCTCCCAGCACTCATCTGCTTTCAT
This sequence comes from Meleagris gallopavo, assembly GCF_905368555.1. Classification (NCBI taxonomy): domain Eukaryota; kingdom Metazoa; phylum Chordata; class Aves; order Galliformes; family Phasianidae; genus Meleagris; species Meleagris gallopavo. The sequence goes on along the minus strand of NC_139432.1, from coordinate 433,006 downwards.
AAAGCCATCCTGTCTCCTGGCTCAGGTGGAAAGAAGTTGATCACCTCCCTCTTCCTGCTGGCCACTCCTCTTTTAATGCAGCCGAGGATATAGTTGGCCTTCTGGGCTGCGAGTGCACACTGCTGGCTCATATCCCGCTTTCTTTTAGTCCAAAGAGCTCTGCTTTTCATGGTAGTTTCTGACATCTGCATCATCTTCAGAGTTTTCTCTGCTCCCTTTCCTTTCATTCAACAGAAGACATTCTCCATTTGTGCTTCCATCACATCATGCTTCCCATTTTTTTGTGAGACTTCTTGAAATAGGCACAAAACATTATGTTGCAACTGAAACAGGACTCAAGAGACTTGTTGTTCATTAAGCCTGTGTGGAGAAAGTATATGGAGTCAACGATTCTTGTCTGTTTGCCTGTTCTACCTCAGGGTATGCTATGATTCTATGATTCCTTGCATTTCATAATTGATGAGATAATCTGTGGACATTGTAGTGGTTTTTTGTTTTTTTTTTTGTTAAAAAAAAAAGAAAAAAGAAAAAAGAAAAAAAGGACCCATGAGTGGCCTGGCTGAAGGTATGATTTAATGTTGCTAAGTGGAAAATAGCAGGAAAGGCAAGGTGCAGGGAACCTATGGATTCTCTCATCTTGCGTACAACTGGGCCAAGCAAAACATTATGCTGAAGAGTGCTATGGTTGGGACACCACTACCTGTAACAGACTCAAACCCAGATTTGCCATCACCCGCAAATACAGCTTCACCAGAGACCTCCCAGTAGTAGCCCTTCTGCACTGTTGAGGCTTGGATGAAGCACAGGAGATCTGATTGCAGGTGTAAATAGCCTGGGGAATGCAGGGGAATTCCAGTATCAATTTACATCACCCCACAGAGAGAAGCACACACTTCCTATGCTTTGGAAATCTTTCCCTTAAAAGGCATGGTGAAACATAATGATTTCACATTTGCCAGATTTAACTTTTCCTTGTGAAACATTACATGTGTTTATTTTAATTATCCACTGAGATCCTCTACTAAGTCTAATCAGCTTTTGCCGCTGTTGCAATATTCCTAGAAGCCACCCTTCTTCCATGGATTGTACTGCAACAGGAAACATCTTCATGCACACATTTTCTGCTGAGCTTTTCTCTAGACTCCATCAGTCCTGCTGCCTTGATGCTCAGGCCCTGATGAGACAGGGAAAAAACATGGGCTTTCATCCCTACCCATCATACAGAATATTTTATTTCCCACAGGAATTATGCTGAAAACATGCTCTTTCAGTTTGGGACCAGTGAATAGATGCTTTCTGGGTCAGTAATACACCCCATGCACTCCTGAGTCTCCAGCCTCACCCAGACACAGAACTCTCCCTTCACTCTGTTCCTTCTGTACTTGTAATGCACAAGTGGCCTATGAAAGATGGCAACTCATCAAAACTTACTGGAATTGGGAAAGAGAGATCTCATCAGAGTAGATGAAACTATGAAACTGCTGTCCCAGTGACACGCAGGAGTGCTAAGGCTGTTCTGCTTCCCCTGCTGCCAACATATCTAGAGGCCTTGGGTCCTCCCTGACCGTCTCTTGCCCAGCTTCTCCCCTCTGGGGTGCAGTTTTGTTTTGTCACTGCATTTCTGGCATGCTCTTGGGGAAAGAGAATCTTGCTGTTTCTGACTGAAGTCATTACATCTTGTCTTATTGCTAGTTACCTGTGAAAAAAGGTTACCTTCACCTTGCTACAACCTCCTTTCAGGCAGTTACAGAGAGTGATAATGGATAAGGTCACTCCTGAACCTCCCATTCTCAAAAATAATCCCAATTCCTCAGCTGTTCCTCATAAGGCTTCACAACTTCACTGCCCTTCTTTGGACATGCTCCAGGACCTCAAGGTCTTCCTAGAAGTGAGAGGCCCAAAACTGAACAATGTATTCAACGTGCAGCCTCACCAGTTCTGAGTACAAAATAATGATCTCCTCCCTCGTTCCACTGATGACACTATTTCTGATGCAAACCAGGATACTGATGGCCTTCTTGGCCTTCTGAGCACACTGCTGGCTAATGTTAAGCAACCTGTCAACCAACCCCCCCCCCAGACCGTTTTTACTACACGCAGCTTTCGGTCCCAAACCTGTAGGCATTGCTTTGACAAAAGACTTGGCCTGTAGTCTTGTTAGAGCTCATGCCATTGGTCTTAGCCCAGTGATCCAGACTGTCCAGGTCTCTCTGTAGTAACATCAGGCAGATGAGCACTTTCCCCCAACTTGCTGTCATCTGCAAAATTACTGAAAGTGCAACAATTCCTTTATCCAGATCAGCAATAAGTACATTAAAGTAGATATGCCCCAACACTGGGGAACACACTCTTGACTAGTCCCCAGCTGTATTTAACTCCATTCTCCACCACCCTCTGTGTCAGTTTTTTATCAAGGAAAGAGGACACAAATCCAAGCCATGGGCTGCCGGATTATCAAGGACAATACTGTGGGAGATGGTGTCAAATGCTTTGCTGCATTCTAGGTAGACTGCATCAACAGCCTTTCCCTCATCTACAAGGTGTGCCATATTGTAATAGAAGAGATAAGGTTGATCAAGCATGAATAGTTGCCAAGCCTCTTGTCATCATCTTTTAGAAGTTATAGCTGTTCTGAATTCCCCAGTGACTGGAAAAATGGAAACATCATTCCTGAAAGTGAGAAAAGAGGACCTGATGAATTATAGGCAAGTGAGCCTTATGTAAGTGTTTGGGAAGATTATGAAGCAGATCCTTCTATAAGAGATGTTAATGAACATCAAGTGCTGAGGAGGTGATCCAAAACAACCAGCATGGCTTCACCAAGGGTTGATTGTGCCTGACCAATATGGAAGTCTTTTGTCATGGAGAGACCACATCAGTGGAACAAGGAAGGGTAACTGATGTCATTTACCTGGACTTCTGCAAGGCCCTTGATATAGTCCCACAAAACATTTATTTCTCTAGACTGGGAAGATATGAAGCGTGGAACATTCAGTGGATAAGGAAGCAGCTGGGTGGTTGCAACAACTCTGTTGAAGACACTGAGCATAGTGATGCAGGGAATGCAACGGAACTAAGGGGTGGCATCCAATGGGATGTGCACAAGCTTCTAAAGTGGGCCCATTAGAATCTAATGAAATTCAACAAGGCCAAGTGCAAACTGTTGTGTTTGAGTTGGTGCAATCTCAGCTATGTGTACCGATTGGAAGAAGAACTCCTTGAGAGCATCTCTGCAGAGAAGGTCTTGGGGACCTTGGTGGATAAAGAGCTTGACATGACACAGCAGTGAGCACTTGCAGCATAGACATCCAATGGTATTCTGTTCAAGTGAGTTCCCCTCTACATTGCCCTTATGATTTCCCATATAGAGAAGTGCATCCAGCCCAGAGACCCCAGCACAAGAAGGGTGTAGAGCCATTGGAGCATGTCCAGAGGAGGGCCAAAAAGCTCAGCGGACATCTGAAGCACCTCTCGTACAATGACAGCCTGTGGGAGATGTTCTCGTTCAGCCTGGAAAAGAGAATGCCCTGGGGAGACCTCACTGGGACCTCCCAGTGTTTGGAGGGAACTTATAAAAAAGATAGACCAAAGTTTTACATGGACAATTATGAAAGCACAAAGGGGAATAATTTTAAACTAAAATATCAGAAATTCAAGGGGCTAGACACCATCGTGGGATTCAGACCATTGAATGCAGTGCATGAACTATTAGCTGAGGCATTTGAGATGTATTTTAACATTGTCAAGAGAAGAGCGAATCCCCAAAGTGTGAGTGTGTTGATCCATCTCAGATCTCGTTTTTAGAAGGCAGATAATTTCAGCACATGCTAATTATTGTCTTAAGGTAAGCAATACATGTGTTATGTGTAGTGAATGTCACTGCCAGGGTGAGAGCTGAGGCTAGGATCCAAGTCCAGGTTAGCCAAGAGTGGCCTGGCTAAAGACTCCACCCAATTAACAGAGTGGACCAACAGAGAGTTTGGCCAAGCAAGGAAGTCAGCAAATGACCTGGAGCAGGTTCTGGCATTTGACAGGTTTCTCATTCACATGACATGCTCCAGGGCATAGGGGACATGTCTAAGCAGAGATACAGGAAGGCAAGGACAGACTGCCATTAGTTACAGAGTAACTAGGGGTGATTTCCACTGCTTCAAAAGACAGTAACTGAAAGATGAAATCTCTGCAGTGTGCACTGGCCTCCAGTATCTATACACAGACGGTAAAAAAGGAGAGAAGGACACAATAAAGGTGCAGCAAATGTTTAATGAGTCTGAAGGGGGAAATTATGCCACTCCAAGTACATACACCAAGTGTGGGAAGCAGGAGGAACAGGCAAGAATATGTTCCCCCCTTCCTATATTAGGGCCCCAAGTTCCTGGCCAAAGATTGTAGAGAAGTGAGGTCTCTTGAGGCTGGTTTTCAGGAGTGCTAACAGAGATCAATAAGGAGAAATGATAGCAAAATAATTAGATAAGAAGAATGAAAGAAAGCGAGGATTGAGAGACATCTCCACGTTGTCAGAGAAGTCAGGCTGGCCTCTTCCTTAGTTTCTTGTCCTGTCCAGTGTCATGTAAGAGTTCCAGTGTGTCCTGGGGCAATATTCAGCATCTTTAGCAGGGGTTGCACCTTCTGCCACAGTAGCGGTTGGAAATGCAGGAGAGGTCAAAGCCTCCAGAGTTGATGGGCACACCCTCAGAGCTGAGGATGCTGCCAACAGCAGCGGAGGTGGAGGATCCAACGGCAGTGTTCTGCGGGAAGGAGCTGAGGATGGGTCCGGGCAGGGTCACCACCACGGGAGAGGGCTGGATGACGATGGTGGAGGGCTGGCACTGCCTGACACAGGGCTCATTGCAGCTGCTGGCCAGAGGGGTTGGGCCGCAGGGCCGGCATGGCTGGCACTGGTCACAGCAGGACATGTCTCAGGAATGGAGGTACACCTGGGAGAGAGGACAGGGAGGAAGTAGAATGTGGGAATGAATGAGGAGAAGCCTATCATCACACTTTGAGGGAATCAATGCACATGTAGTGCTGGGTGCAGAAGACAGTCCAGGGATGTCCAAGGAATTCTTGGTCTTATCCTGCTAGAGCCCAATGAAAGCCACTGAGCTGCATCCAGCTACTGCCTTGAACTAAAACAAAAGCCACCTCCTTACAGGCCCAACCTCATCCCATGAAAATCATTCTCTCCACTTCCCTCTCTCATGACAACCAGAGCCAAGCATGAGACACAACTAATAGCAGCTGAGAGTTCTACTGAGCTTAGAACTCTTGGAGAATGAAGAGAACAAGAAAGGGCAACACACTCACCTGGTTCCCAAGAAGATGGAGGTGAGAGAAATGGATGAGGGAGAAAAGAGCTGGGCTGGCTTTTATAATGGACCCAAGCAGCCTCATTTCCAGAGGCACCCCTTGCAGCAGTGATTATTTTGTGACAAGATCCTTTTGAATGCAAAACATCCCAGCTAATGATATGGGCTGTGTGTTGGTTTCCTGTGCTGTTGCTACTTGTCACATCCTGATTTATATCACTCCCATTGCTCACGAATGGCATCTTTTGAGTAGCAGGAAGAAAGATCCAAGCATTTCCAGGCAGCGCAAATAAGTGTGGGCAGAACACGCAGTTCACATGCTGGAAGAATCTAGTAATAGAAATGATATCAGCATGCTTAGTGGGGCATTAGTGTGAAACAATTAGAGCCTGTGTGCTGGATTTATGCAGTTGCCTGTGGGTATAGAGGTTTGCATGATTCCATTGTGTATGCATGAGCAGGTGAGTGTTTGTGTGACTTGTGTGTCCCGCATAACAACAAGTGTTCTGGTCACATCAGGGGCACTTGAGGATACCAATAGATGCTGTTAATCTCTGTCTTCCTGCTAACAGAGCCAATTGGGAGGAGAGGAACTGGAAGGCACTTACAAATGTCATCAGGTTCAGTTGTCTGATTTCATTAGTGCTAGCCACAAGGAAAAGCATGTTAATGTAAGCATTATCAAAATGTCTGTCAACACTGACAAGCATGGGGCATTATCCACATCTCTAGAAATTCTGTTCAACTGTTTGACCACCTTCACATTAACCTTTTTTTTTTTTCCTAGTGGTAGAAGTTGTGGCATTATTCTTCAGCTTGCTAATGCTCCTTGATGGATACCCTGGTGTTTGTTTAGATAACAGAAAGAATCTGTACTCTTGTACCATCTAGAGCATGGTGATATTCTGAACTGCTTGTATCGAGTAGGCAAGGGAAGTTCTGCTTTGAATCAGCTCGTTTTGTGAAAGCAAATATTGTGTGAGTGAGGCCAGGAGCTAACTGAGCACTGTTGGATATGGGGTTCATGCGGTGAACAGTTGAGGAAGAGTGCTGACTTCATTCAGAGGGTTGTGCGACCACCACCACAAAAAGACTGAACATGTGTGACAAGACAAAACCCAATGTTAATGATTTTATGTGGAAGTACGGAATATCTCGATACTGTATGGGAAAACATTTGCATGTGTAACATAAGTAATGAATATAAGCTGAGGATCTTTTGTGCAACATGTGCATATAGGTGGAGTTCATCCCCCATGCGTCCGGCACCAAAAATAAAGTCTACCTCCTTTCTAACACTCCAATTTGAGTCCTAGGGTGTTTCATGCACCAACGATTTACAGTATCACTACTATCTGGTCTGAACATCTCCTGGTGCAGTTTTGTGCCATTCCCACACATGTCCGGTCATCAGTTTCCAGAGTGAGGAGACCAGTGTCTCTGTCTCTGCTTTCCCTCCTCGGCAAGCTGTAGAGAGCATGAGGTCATCCCTAATCTTTGTGTTCTCCAAACCGGACAACCCACGTGTCCTTAAGGCTCTCCTCACAGGATATGCCTTCCAGCCCAACTATCAGCTCTGCTGCCTTCCTCTGGATGCCTTAAAGCATCTTGGACACGATTCTTACTTTGTGGAACCCAGAACAGCCGAATAGATTCCATGTGAAAATACACCGAGGCTAACTGCAATGGGAGAATAATCTTTTTTGACCAGTTGGCTGTGGAGTGTGTAATGTATTCTACATTTGAGTTGGACGTCTTGGCTGCCAGGGCACAATGTTGGTTCATGTTGAGTCTACTGTCAGCCAGGACTCCCAAGTCCCTTCAGGATGTCCATGCTTCTCAGGTGCTCAGAAGCACTTCAAGGGTGACCCAGACTAAGACTAGAGCCTGAACAACACAAAGGAAGGAAGAGCAGGTGGAGTCCATGGCAAACAAGCCATTGAGAGAGTCAGTGAGGATTGTTGAGGCTGGAAGATGGTGATATTCTGGAACAAGAAAAACACTCTTGCTTTAGTCACAGGCATACAGCTTCAGAAGAGGCACAGCCCTCTGGACACTGGGGAGAAAGTACTAGATCCATTGGAGGGGCTCATCAAAGGTGGCTGAACTCAAGATTTACGACTGAAGGAAGGAGAAAAGTTGTGTGAGATTTAAAGGAGACACCTCCGTTTGATAGTGGATTCTCTAATTTGCTGAAGTCTTGGCTGTTTGATTTCCTTGGCAAGGAATGACAACTCCAAAGTTGCAGAAGGTCTCCAAAAGTTTGTCTGCATATCAGAGTACAATCCCTTACAACTCTTCCATACAACTCTGCAGTTCTCTATCATCCTTCAGGGGTCATGACAGTTGAGGGACGGCGGTTGTAGCTATGAAAATAAATAAATAAATAAATAGATAAATAGATAGATAAATAAATAAATAAAGCATAAAAAACATTTGGAAAGACTGAGTAAGGGAACTCAGGGAACTGTACTCCATTCACTCCTTCCTCAGGAATGTGCCTTGGAGCAGATGACTTTAGATGCCATTATGTGACATCCGAAAGACAGCGAGGTGATTTGAAGCAGCCCCGGGGCGGAGCTGTCGGCGGCGCTGGGGAGGAGGCGCAGCGGGCGGAGCAGAGCCGGGGCTGGCGGGGGCAGCGTGACGCGGGCGGCGGAGCGGCGGGATGCGGCAGTGCCGGGCCGCGGGGCTGGCGGGGCTGGCCGCGGTGCTCCTGGGTGCGCGGGGCTGCCGCCGGCGGGGCCGCACTGCGGGGTCAACGGGGGGCCGGGGCCGCTCTCGCC